>NC_136070.1:853886310-856639671 GCF_964261635.1 Lissotriton helveticus | reverse complement strand
AGTTAGTGCAACTAACTATATATGGAATTTCAATGGTTTTGTGTGAGTAAAATAAGGTTTTGTAAATGCGAATTCCTAACTATATATGGTCTATAACCTATGGTTTTTTCAGTGAATTTTCAAGGTTTTGTAAATGCTAATTCCTAACTATATATGGTCTATAACCTATGGTTTTTTCAGTGAATTTTCAAGGTTTTGTAAATGCTAATTGCTAACTATATATGGTCTATAACCTATGGTTTTTTCAGTGAATATATATATATACATACATATATAAACATATATCATCTGTATATCTATATAAATACAAACATAAATGCATGCATACATATACTTATATGCATACAGATGCATGTTATTTACATGAAAGTTGAAAAAACACTAATAAAAGCAAAGCTAAAAAGCCACCTCATTACAAACAGAATGGCTTTAACTTAAACGAGGGCGAGATCTATTGCATTTTCAATGCTTGTTTACTTTGGTTCCATCAAGAAGGCATTCAGATGTGTCACACATTTGCCATAAATTCTGAATGTTAGCACTCTAGTTGCACATTAGATCACTGTAGTAAAGCTACTGCTCACCAGGGACGTCTGCTGCTGGTATTCAAAGTGCATGTTTCAGTCTGCATGTCAGAATTTTTTTAATGAAATTGAAGAGGGTTTGAGAAGTCACTCAAAATGTGCCCTCATTTTTCTTTCTGCAGCACTAATAATTCATATGGCAAAATATACCCCCTCATTTTGTTCCTTTTTAAATTAAATGTTTTAAGAGTTACCACTTTATTCCAATCAAGATGGCTTCAGGTGTGCCATACCTTTGTAATAAGTAGGACTGTTAGCGCTCTAGTTGTTCTTTAGAACTCTCTGGGACATTCTGTCATTGGGCTATACTTGGGCTACATCTGGGTGATATTTGGGCTACATTTGGGCTCTTTTGTCTCTGGTGGCCATTTTGGGAGACTGCATGTCAGAATTTTTTAATGAAATAGAAGAGGATTTGAAAAGTCACTCAAAATGTGCCCTAATTTTTCTTTCTGCAGCACTAATAATACCTTCTATTGCATAATATACCCCCTCATTTTGTTCCTTTTTAAATTAAATGTTTTAAGAGTTACCACTTTATTCCCATCACGATGGCTCCAGGTGTGCTATACCTTTGTAATAAGTAGGACTGTTAGCGCTCTAGTTGTTCTTTAGAACACTCTGGGACATTCTGTCATTGGGCTATACTTGGGCTACATCTGGGTGATATTTGGGCTACATTTGGGCTCTTTTGTCTCTGGTGGCCATTTTGGGAGACTGCATGTCAGAATGTTTTAATGAAATAGAAAAGGATTTGAGAAGTCACTCAAAATGTGCCCTAATTTTTCATTCTGCAGCACTAATCATACTTTCTATGGCAAAATATACCCCCTCATGTTGTTTCTTTTTAAATTAAATGTTTTAAGAGTTACCACTTTATTCCAATCAAGATGGCTTCAGGTGTGCCATACCTTTGTAATAAGTAGGACTGTTAGCGCTCTAGTTGTTCTTTAGAACACTCTAGGAGGCTGCAGTAGAACACAAAGGAATCAACTGACAGTCTCTGTCCTTGTTGGATGTACATGTTTTACTGAGAATGTCAGACTTCATTTTCACATGACTGAGAAAGATAATGTGAATTTACAGAAAATATGCTTTCAGTTTAGCTTATAGATCCCCTTCCAAACCACTGTGGGAAAATCATGAGATATTAGTTTTCTTTCAAACAATATTCATGATATCACAGCAGAAGGTTTTTTCACATGGTAAAATCACCTTAGAACCCACCACAATTCCTAAAACGAGTATGGTACCATCAACAAATGATTTATAATGTAACTAAAGTCCTAAAACCCTCTATTAACTACAATGCTTTTTAATGAGGTGCTATCATGTATATTGGTCCCAAGATGGCTGCCAACACTTCTTGGATGAAGTGCTGACAGCCAATCAGATCAGATGTGTGGTTAGGCTCCGCCCAGATATATATCTTTTTTTGAACCTAAATTACTCAAAATCCACTGGAGCACATATATTGAGACCTACAAAAGGCACATCGGGCTAACAGTCCCTACAATTTTGCCAAGTTTCGTGCAAATCCATTCAGCCGTTCGGGCTAAAAGTGAGGCCAACCGCCCTATGGAAAACTCAATGTTAAAAACACGTTTTGGGACCCCCCTTTTTTCTCGACCCCCCCTGGACGAACCCCCCCCCAATTTTCAGGGGCTGCTCAGAAACAAAATGTTCCATTTTCCTGAAAATTTCAGCCAATTTCGTCCACAAACGCCAAAGTTATTAGACATAGAATTTTCAAAAATCCCATAGAGAAAAAATCCTAACTATATATACCTACTGGCGACCGCCAGTAGGTAATATATATATATATATATATATTACCTACTGGCGGTCGCCAGTAGGTATATATAGTTAGGATTTTTTCTCTATGGGTTTTTTGAAAATTCTATGTCTAATAACTTTGGCGTTTGTGGACGGAATTGGCTGAAATTTTCAGGAAAATGGCACATTTTGTTTCCGAGCAGCCCTTGAAAATTTGGGGGGGGTTCGTCAAGGGGGGGCCGAGAAAAAAGGGGGGTCCCAAAACGTGTTTTTAACATTGAGTTTTCCATAGGGCGGTTGGCCTCACTTTTAGCCCGAACGGCTGAATGGATTTGCACGAAACTTGGCATAATTGTAGGGACTGGTAGCCCGATGTGCCTTTTGTAGGTCTCAATATATGTGCTCCAGTGGATTTTGAGAAATTAACGTTTAAAAAAAGATATATATCTGTAACAGCGGACCTGGCAGCGTCCCAGGACGCGTACTTTACGCGCAACGGAGCTTTGTGAAGCGAAGCTGATTGGTTCTCCGGCGTCTGTCAACATTCCAAAAAGTCCGTAGCGGCCGCCATCTTGTCTCTCGGTAGGATCGAGAGACAAGAGGAGGTCAAAACAAAGGGGGAAATAACTATAAGGGGGCATAGTAGATCCTCGCTGACCCCCTAGGTTTGATGTGGAGGTTTTAAAAGGGCCCCGCGGGGCAAAAAAAAATAATAATAATAATAATCGAACGGCTGAATGGATTTGCACGAAACTTGGCAAAATATTAGGGACTGGTAGCCCGATGTGCCTTTGCTAGGTCTCAATATATGTGCTCCAGTGGATTTTGAGAAATTAACGTTCAAAAAAAGATATATATCTGTAACAGCGCTCCGCTTCGCGTAACGGAGGTTTGCGAAGCTGATTGGTCATTCTGTCACTGGGCTATAGTTGGGCTACATCTGGCTGATATTTGGGCTACATTTGTTTTTTTGTGTGTCTGGCGGCCATCTTTGGGCTACATTGGGCTACATTGGGCTTCATTGGGCTACATTGGGCTACATTTGGGCTCCAACATATATATAGGCCAATGTAGCCCAATATATATTTTTCAAAGTTAATTTTCGTAAAAACCACTGGAGCATATATCTTGAGACATAGCAAAGGCACATCGGGCTACCAGTCCCTACAATTTTGCCAAGATTCGTGGAAATCCATTCAGCCGTTCGAGCTAAAAGTGAGTCCAACCGCCCTATGGAAATGAAGGAAATGAATGGGTAATTTGTAATTAGCAAATAGCTAATCGCAAACTAGGAATGGTAAAGAATCGCTATTTATTCCTTAAAGTTCGCTATTTAGGAAATGCAAAAAACTTTGATGATACATATGGCGGTTCATCTCTAACAAGATAAGAAGCATAGGGATACATTTATGATGACTGGCGCATCACCAGGGATGTGTTAGTCATTCTGTGCCGCTGTTCCGTCACCTATGGTGTGCTGCATTTACAATGCGGCGCATCATGGGGCAAAAACAGCACAGATGCGTGATGTATCTGTGCCGTAAAGGTGGCGCATTGCTGGAGTTGTATCGCAAGTGTGATGAAGCTCCAGCAAGGGTCGGGGGTGCCCCTGTCGCAGGGTTTCTGTTCTCACACAGAACTGTGGACAGAGGATTGGAACCTCGGCGAATTAGGGTGTCCCAAAACTCACGTTAGTAATCAAAAACTCCTTAGCAAGCTAGGTACAGTGTCACATTGGATATAACAAACTCTCAATGTTTAGACAATCCAGAATATGAACTTATAGTACCTCAGGATACGTGGAACTCATGAACAGTCGGTCGTTATATATTTCTTAGAAACCAGAACATGGAGTTAAGAAGAACACATGTGTATTTGAAATGTTTATTTACTAATGCCGTCTTCTCAGGCGTAGTATCTTAGATAATAGAAGTACACATATTATCAGTAGCAAAATTACCAGCATAGTTACTAGTACATAAAAAGCGAATGGTGACAGTATGTTAACATGCTGTAAATGAATAAGAGTTAGCAACACTTATAAGCAGCCGCGGGCCGTGGAGGGAGTTACGGTGGGGCAGGGAGGCGGGGAGGGGGAGGGGCAAGGTAGAGAGGGCTCCACCCTGCTTCTCCCCCTCCCCGCCTCCCTGCCTCACCGTAACTCCCTCCACGGCCCGCGGCTGCTTATATCTCACCCTCCCTAATACACATATTATATTATTTGCTAAGAAGGTCTCTTTGTGTTGGTTTAGGGCGTGCCCATACTTTAGTGTCTTAGATTTGAAGGAATCACATCAGCATACACCAGCTCTCTCTTCATGTGAACCGCATCAACTGTTGTGTATGTGTGTTCGGCAAAGCAATATAAAACCCGCCTCATGTCCAGAATTGGCAGAAGTTGCACTTATGTTATGAGTATGAAGTCGTGGAGATCAGACCTCATAACAATTCTGTATCGTGTTGTTCTTGAAACTTTAGCACTCGCTGTACAGATATAGTTTAGCAAGCAAAGCAGATAGTAGAGCAATAACATATTATTCTCATGTAAACCACGATGAACTACTAGGTGGAAAGCTAAAGCAACAACTAAGTGTCGTGTGCAGAAGTTGCAAAAAAGGAAAAATGGCGTTTAAACCGGTAATGAGCCCATGCTAACTTAACACGGTGTAAAGATATCCAGGACCTAGATGACACCTCCCCATGATCCGGAAACGAACTGAATAAGATAATAGAAGTGCCATCTCATGAGAGCAGATTGCAAGTTTATATGTGGACGGTCCGCAAGGTAAAGCATTAAAAACTAGGAAAATTTAATGCTAAAGAAAAATAAAACAGCCAAGTACTTTATCGAGTCTTAAGCCAATAGGCAAGGTAAATAATAAAAACTTGACAAATAAGTCAATGAATTGTCAATGAAATGCTAGTACTCAGCATATCAAACATGAAAAAGGTCTATGACATAACTGTGTATGCAAAATAAGCTGCAACAGCCTCCAATAGGAAGTCACCGTCTTCATCCGAAAACAGTTCAGCCATCCAATTTAAAAGCGGAAAAGAACATACGTGCTCTCCCAGCACCGGATCCTCTATCACCATCAGAGGATAGCTCGGTGGGTTTTCAAGAAAGCTCTGTTCCAAGAAAGACTGTGCTGCCGCCAGTAAATTCCAGGGACCAAGTAGTCCATGCATCAATGCCACAGCCATAATCCTTTCGCCAGGACAAACCAACTCGTGAGTAATGATAGGAGTCATCAGCTGATTAAAGTCGACGTCAGGAGAAACCAGTCCGCAGAGACACAAATCAATGGCCCAATCGAAATCACAGGTCAGGCAGTGAAATACAGGCTGGACACAGGTGAAGTAGGAGAATCGAAAAGATAATCCATATGCCGTGCTTAATATCGCCAACGGCATTGTGCCATAATATTCTAGCATGCGATTGCGGAACAGTGTCAGCAGCTGCAGGGTGGGAGGTTGCATAGGAGGGACATCCATATTTAAAAATGTAAAAAAGCACAAGAGCGTCCGCTGGTAATGCAAGTAAAAATGCCAATCCACGAACCAGAGTGGAGAAAATAGAATGAAAGGAAGCAGGGATGACTCCAAAGATTTTCTCAAATGAAGTCACGAGACCACTGGTAACAACTTTAAAAAAGTGCGCCAGGGTCTTTGTGGAGGATGCGTTAAAGATAGTCGGAACCATCTTGCTGAAATTGAAAGGCAAATCTGAATTAAAAGTATTCCTTTTATCGTAACAGTAAGTGAACGGGTTATTTGCTGCAGAAATGTTCTATTTCCTCCCACACATGAACATAGGGAGTTTTCAATCTGGCCACAAATACCAACCTTGGGACAGATTTCAACGGCATGGCAAGAATAAGAGCTCTTTTGTCTCAGAGAGAGGTGGCCTTGAGTTCGGCCCGTGAAACTTTCGTGCTTCACATAGCGAACACCCGTACAGAGGTGCAGACCCTTTTCAATTAACTCAGAACAATCTTCATTATTGAGCATCAAATAACTACCATTTTCCAACAACTTGAACGTGGGGATGATAGCAGGAACTGGCGTGCCTTGCAACACGCAAGCCATATTTGGTCGGTGTTTGTTGCATGAACCGTGTAACTGTATGTGCCTACACATTAGTGAATGATCTGGCGTCTCAGTGCATTCCTCTCCATTCAGATAAACTTCTTGATCATCTTTGAAACATCTGTATGTGTATGGAAGCGACCAGACATCATGAAGAAAAGCACTACCTAAAGGTTCATAACGACCTATTGGTATATATTTCATTCAATTTGAAAACTTATATAAAGCAAAAGGCAGCGTTATTAAACCGTGGATAAGGCACGTTGCCAAAAAACCCGCAATCCTCTGCTGATGATGTCACTGAGCATGTCATGAATGATGTAATATGTGACATCATCAGCAGTGGATTACGGGTAATAGTATCTCTAGTTTACTCCCCTATAGCTGTCTTTCTTTTAACATAAGTGTCTGTTTCCTTCCCTTATACTTACTGTTTTTGGTTCGCTTCTAGTTCGCGTACCGGCGAGCGAACTGGGAAGCGAACTAAGAGAAATAGAGGTTGGCACAGTTCCAAATATTGTACCAATTTTTTAATAACGGGGAGGTAGTTCTGAAAAGAACTTTTTTTTTAATTGTTTTTGTTGTTTTATATTTTTTTTATTATTTTTCGGAACATTTTTTTACTTTTTTTGAATTTTTCTGAAGTTTTATATTTTTTTGGGTTTTTCTTGGAGGGGGCAATGAAAACGATTCATTGTAAAGGGCTCAACAGGAGCAACAAAACAAAAAAAGAAGTATTTATTATTTTGGGCGTTTCGTACAAACTTGCATATGATAGTCAATAGCTCTGTTGATCAGAGTGATGCTTTTTTCTCCGTAGGAAATGAATCCATCGCAAAATACGCAGGTGTGTTTTACTTCACCAAATTTCATTTGTATATTTGGCACCATCTCCCTGCCCTCTGGTCCCGTTACTTCCGGTACAACAGATCTTCTGGCCATAATAGGGAGATTATCTAGGTCGTTCCGAAACTGTGCAGCACTGTAGTTGTTAGGATGCCACCTAGTCATATGGCGATGCATTGTGTAGTTTCCGAAACTGTATTTTTTCTCGGTTCCTCTGGACAGTCTATCTTGACATATAAGGCAAGTTACGTATCTTGCATTTACTTTTTTCTGACCTTTGGGAATTTTAAAAAATTGCCAAATGAAGTTTTCTTTCCGGTGAGACGTCCTGGGCTGCTCAGGCAAAAAATGCCTCTCTTCGTGCTCGTCGTCCTGTTCCTCTTCTTCTTCTTCTTGTTGAATTATAACTTGAGCAGGTGGTCCACTCTTCCTTGGATGTGGTGGAGGTGGTGGGGAAGCACCAGCTGAAGCTACTAAAGAAGCCATTGCTCAGTGATCACAAAGGGTCTTTCTCTCACAATGATGAAAGTCAGAGTGAGGAAAGAAGGAGGGATTTTCATCATTTGGGAAAAACAAGAGTTCTCAACCAATCAAAAGTGTTCATTTTAGATTATATGACCTAGTCTTACATCATTAGGAAACCAAAAGTGAAATGAACCAATGAAAAGTGTTATTACCAAGTCACATGACTTGCTGTGTTTACGTTAAGCGCTTTGCAGGGCCTCCCGGTTTGCTTCCAGAAACCTGCGCTTTGCGACTCGCTTCGCGTACCAGTTCGCTAACGTAGCACGTCATATGACGTATCACGCGACAACGTGAAACGTCATGCGGACGGGAGGCGTCACGATGTTGTTTTCTAACGCGGCACTTGCGGTAAAGAAACGTTTACCGGCTCGCGGTCTATTTCGCGGCATCAAGGTCAGCTAACGGGAAGCTTCCCGATTCGCGAAGCGGGAACGAAGAAAAAAAAATATTTTAAAAAAAAATTATTCATAAACATATAAAATATATTTTTGGATTTAAAGAAGAATACATTTTACAGCTACAGATATTAGCTGTTAAAAAACCAATGAAATTCACAGAAAAAACCATAGGTTATAGACCATATATAGTTAGGAATTAGCATTTACAAAACCTTGAAAATTCACTGAAAAAACCATAGGTTATAGACCATATATAGTTAGGAATTAGCATTTAGAAAACCTTATTTTACTCACACAAAACCATTGAAATTCCATATATAGTTAGTTGCACTAACTATATATCGTGCACCCGCAATCCACTGCTGATGATGTCACATATTACATCATTCATGACATGGTCAGTGACATCACTGATGACATCACTGATGACATCTCAAATGACATCACTGATGACATCACTGATGACATCTCATTTGACATCAATGACCACATCACTGATGATATCATTCATGTGACAATACAATGCATCTCCTCACATTTTAATATAACCTCTGTTTCACCCAGTGTTAAAAAGAGAGTATAATTTTTGAAACCATTGACACACCAATACTAGTTACTACATACGCACTCACTGATTGCTACGTCTACACACACCTTCACTCATTCACCCATACAATCATTCATACATACAATCACTCATCTTTACAACACTATCATATGCACTCATACACCTATACAGACACTCACAGTCTGCCACTCATCCATGGAGTTACTCACACACCTAGTCAGTCCTGTAAAGAATCAATGACACTTCCATTTTCTTGTCTATACAGTTAAACATAGAGCACCTTACATTTTCAAACATATACTAACACATACTTACCTTCTTATACAATCATTGATACAAGTACAGATTGATCTGCACAGAGTCACACACCTCCCAGCTAGCCACACACACACTCAGTCTCCCATACAAATACTTGGGCAATCAATCAATAACCCATATAGTTACTCATATAGCTACTGATCAACACATGCAGCAGTTTACAGAACAACAGACATAATGATGCACAAATTAAGACAGTTTAGTCACTAACCCATGCAGTCAGTGAGACACATTTAATCACTCACTCATACAGTCAGTCATGCACCTACTAAATCCTTCGTCCAGACACTTACACATCCACTCATTCTTCAATATGTAAGACATATTTAAACTTTATAGAAACAAAAAATCACTGGATGTTGTTATCAGTGATGTCATCAGTGATGTCATTTGAGATGTCATCAGTGATGTCATCAGTGATGTCACTGACCATGTCATGAATGATGTAATATGTGACATCATCAGCAGTGGATTGCGGGTGCACGATATATAGTTAGTGCAACTAACTATATATGGAATTTCAATGGTTTTGTGTGAGTAAAATAAGGTTTTCTAAATGCTAATTCCTAACTATATATGGTCTATAACCTATGGTTTTTTCAGTGAATATATATATATATATTACCTACTGGCGGTCGCCAGTCGGTATATATAGTTAGGATTTTTTCCTATGGGATTTTTTCAAAATTCTATGTTGAATAACTTTGGCGTTGATGGACGGAATTGGCTGAAATTTTCCTGAAAATGGCAAATTTACTCTCCGGTCCTTCCCTGATAGTTTGGGGGGGATTCGTCAAGCGGGGGCCGAGATAAAAGGGGGGTCCCAAAACGTGTTTTCCCCATGCAATTTTCCATAGGGCGGTTGGACTCACTTTTAGCCCGAATGGCTGAATGGATTTCCACTAAACTTGGCAAAATTGTAGGGACTGGTACCCCGATGTGCCTTTGCTATGTCTCAAGATATATGCTCCAGTGGTTTTTACGAAAATTAACTTTGAAAAAATATATATTGGGCTACATTGGGCTATATATATGTTAGAGCCCAAATGTAGCCCAATGTAGCCCAATGTAGCCCAATGTAGCCCAAAGATGGCCACCAGAGACTTAAAATATACTGTGCAACTTTTTTATGTTACATAGTAATTTTGCTCATAGTTACTTCCTATCTCTGGCGCCGCGGCCAGGGCGACTGACGCTGGAATCTGGGGACCACGGTTCGATCCCCGGCTCCGGCGGCAGGTTAGCCCAGCACCATGTGACTCTGGGCAACAGCTCGCTTAATCTTCCCGACGGCCCCCAGCGCCTAGAGACCCTTACGGGTGATTGTGCGCTTTACAAATGTGGACTTTACTTTACTTTACTTTACTTCCTAACTCTCACTATATTATCTCCAATGTGTATTTAACATCTCTTTATCATCTCCTGCCTCCATGTTGTTTATGCTTTCCTGACAGACTATGGTATGAATTCCATATACCACAATAACTTCTGTAACAACATGCAAGATATCTACAAAGGAGACGGGTTTTAGTAGTGAAAATGAATGCTTGTAAATAGGATCTGTGCTCGGTTCATAAAATATTAATTAAAAAACGATTTTAGGGCAAATTAATGGCTTTCAGGAGTGAAAATGAATGCTTGTACATAGGACCTGTGTTCTGTTCCTAAAATGATAATTGAAAAACGATTTTAGTGCAAATCAATGGGTTTCAGTAGTGAAAATTGACAGATTCTTTAACATTCACATGACCCGACGCGCTTACGCTACTACGCTAACAGTCTTACTTATGACAAAAGTATGGCACACCTGAAGTCATCTTGATTGGAATAAAGTGGTAACACTTAATACATTTAATTTGAAAAGGAACAAAATGAGGGGTTTCATTTTGCCATTGGAATTTTATATATATATATATATATATATATATATATATCAAAACCACACGAAAAAGCGGCGTGCTTCTGCCGCTTGCACGGCGGGCGCTCAACAGGATCGCCAATCCTAAATATGTTCCACAAACTGGTGTATTCCTCTTAAGAGATACCAGAGTCGAGGCCCAAGTAAGTTTTCAGTGCTCAAGGTCTATTTGGTGGAAAAATTAACAGCCCCAACGTGTTTCGAGGTACGCCTACCTCTTGGTCACGGGTGGAGTACACATCAGTTCGCCATTCTTTTAAGGTAAACAACGAAATGCATTACGTTATGCATCACGTGCACATAGACATTGAAGACACACTGTGGTTTGGCTACATTGTATCAGTGAATTAACTTTCACAGTATTTTCGTAGTGATTGCATCTCATCATTTAAAATAAAATGAAATAAAATAAACGACATGCATGTTAGCATAATAGCTGCATATGCAGGCAACTATTTACATTATGTGTCACATTTACCGAATTAACGAATAAATGTCAGATAGTACTTAAATGCCTGTTATATATTTAACAGTCCAGAACAAGTCTTGCCCAAGTGGGCTTAAACCTTAAATATACTGTTCAGAGTGAAGAGCCATGATTCAAATCCTGCCCCAGTGGGCATTGAGTCCATCACCTGAAACAGAAAACATGAAACAATCCTTTTTAGCCTGTGTGCTCCCATCAATTACTATGCAAATACATCCACAAGTGCTCTTTAAAATCATTTTCCTTTAAAAGTTGCAATTTACTACAGAGACGCGAAAACAATTAATTAATTCTTTCAAAAATTACACCAGTTACTCATACAGGTGTACTGCTAGCTCTTCTCCAAGATTGTGCCCAATCGGTTGGATGGTATTATATTTAATTATATATTTGGACTCTAGTTTTCGTAGATCTAGCCATCTATTCCCACCTCTCTCTTTGTTTTCAACACAGTCTAACACCGTAAATGTTAGCAGATTAGGATTCTGATTGTGTACTGCAGCAAAATGCCTCGCTACTGGGTATTGGTGGTTCAAGTTTTTTATGGCTCTTAAGTGTTCTAACACTCTGAGTTTAGCTTGTTTTGTGGTGCACCCAATGTAATATTTGTCACAGGGACAATGTAATGCATAAATGGCATAGTCAGTCGTGCAGCTAAGATGCTTAGTGATCTTGTGTGCCTCTTGATCTTTAGAAATCTTTATTGATTTGCAATTTCAACCGTCGTTGACTTATATGAAGGCAAAATCACTAAGGGACACCCTTAGTACCACATTAATCAGAGAACGTCCCAAAGCA
Source organism: Lissotriton helveticus (assembly GCF_964261635.1). Classification (NCBI taxonomy): domain Eukaryota; kingdom Metazoa; phylum Chordata; class Amphibia; order Caudata; family Salamandridae; genus Lissotriton; species Lissotriton helveticus. Next base: position 856,627,364 of record NC_136070.1, on the reverse strand, counting down.
TATGCTATACAAGGATTTTTTCCCTGTAAACGGTGCAAAGCATGTAAAACCAGTAGAAATTGCAAATCAATAAAGATTTCTAAAGATCAAGAGGCACACAAGATCACTAAGCATCTTAGCTGCACGACTGACTATGCCATTTATGCATTACATTGTCCCTGTGACAAATATTACATTGGGTGCACCACAAAACAAGCTAAACTCAGAGTGTTAGAACACTTAAGAGCCATAAAAAACTTGAACCACCAATACCCAGTAGCGAGGCATTTTGCTGCAGTACACAATCAGAATCCTAATCTGCTAACATTTACGGTGTTAGACTGTGTTGAAAACAAAGAGAGAGGTGGGAATAGATGGCTAGATCTACGAAAACTAGAGTCCAAATATATAATTAAATATAATACCATCCAACCGATTGGACACAATATTGGAGAAGAGCTAGCAGTACACCTGTATGAGTAACTGGTGTAATTTTTGAAAGAATTAATTAATTGTTGTCACGTCTCTGTAGTAAATTGCAACTTTTAAAGGAAAATGATTTTAAAGAGCACTTGTGAATGTATTTGCATAGTAATTGATGGGAGCACACAGGCTAAAAAGGATTGTTTCATGTTTTCTGTTTCAGGTGATGGACTCAATGCCCACTGGGGCAGGATTTGAATCATGGCTCTACACTCTGAACAGTATATTTAAGGTTTAAGCCCACTTGGGCAAGACTTGTTCTGGACTGTTAAATATATAACAGGCATTTAAGTACTATCTGACATTTATTCGTTAATTCGGTAAATGTGACACATAATGTAAATAGTTGCCTGCATATGCAGCTATTATGCTAACATGCATGTCGTTTATTTTATTTCATTTTATTTTAAATGATGAGATGCAATCACTACGAAAATACTGTGAAAGTTAATTCACTGATACAATGTAGCCAAACCACAGTGTGTCTTCAATGTCTATGTGCACGTGATGCATGACGTAATGCATTTCGTTGTTTACCTTAAAAGAATGGCGAACTGATGTGTACTCCACCCGTGACCAAGAGGTAGGCATACCTCGAAACGCGTTGGGGCTGTTAATTTTTCCGCCAAATAAACCTTGAGCACTGAAAACTTACTTGGGCCTCGACTCTGGTATCTCTTAAGAGGAATACACCAGTTTGTGGAACATATATATATATATATATATATATATATATATATATATTACCTACTGGCGGTCGCCAGTCGGTATATATAGTTAGGATTTTTTCCTATGGGATTTTTTCAAAATTCTATGTTGAATAACTTTGGCGTTGATGGACGGAATTGGCTGACATTTTCCTGAAAATGGCAAATTTACTCTCCGGTCCTTCCCTGAAAGTTTGGGGGGGATTCATCAAGCGGGGGCCGAGATAAAAGGGGGGTCCCAAAACGTGTTTTCCCCATGCAATTTTCCATAGGGCGGTTGGACTCACTTTTAGCCCGAGCGGCTGAATGGATTTCCACCACACTTGGCAAAATTGTAGGGACTGTTAGCCCGATGTGCCTTTGCTAGGTCTCAAGATATGTGGTCCAGTGGATTTTGAGAAATTAAGGTTCAAAAATATATATATATCTGTGACAGCGCTCCGGTGCGCGCACCGGTGCGCGCACCGGAGCGCGTTACGGAACTTCGCGAGGAGAAGCGGATTGGCTCTCCGGTGTCTGACAACATTCCAAACAGTTCGGAGCGGTCGCCATCTTGTGTCTCGGTAGGATAGAGACACAAGAGGTGGAAAAAAACAAAGTGCGAAATGACCAAAAGGGGGCAGGGTAGATCCCCCCTGACCCCCTAGGTTTGATGTGGGGGCTATTAAAAGGCCCCGCGGGGCAAAAAAAAAGAAAAAAAAAGTTTGCGTTTTTTTGTGGGAGTTGCGCTTCCCGGTGCACACACCGGGAAGCTTACCGGCAGCGTAACGGGAGTCCGCCATCTTGTGTTTCGGTCGAATTTAGACAGAAGATGGAGGATAAACAATGTTGGGAATGGGCTAAAGGGGGCACGGTAGACATATCATGACCCCCTAGTTTATCTGAGGGTGTATTTTTTTAGGGAAGAAACAAAAAAACTGTGAATTAACAGTGGCTCAACAGGAGCAAAAAAATTTTTTAAAAAAGCTACTGCTTTCTTTTCTTGCTGCAGTGGTGGTTGTCTACAGCATCATTAATAAGGGAAATACTTAGTTGCCCGTAACAGATGGTCTTTCCACAATAAATGCAGACCATATTTAATCCACCAAATTTATTTTGTATGTTTGGCACCATTTGGCGCCCTTCTGGTGCTGCAACCGTAATTTCACCTGTGTAGGTGCTTGCCTGAGGATCTCTGTTCTTTTGAATCATGTCCCGTACCTCAGCCTGTGCCAAATTGTTAGGATGCCACCTCTCCATGTGGCGGATCATTGTATAATTCCCGAAGGAATACTTTTTGTTGGGGTTGCCCCTGGAGAGGACTTTGTCGCAAATTAAACAGGTGACATGTGGGGCATTCACTTTTTTTTGCCCAGCAGGGATGGAGAAGTACTCCCATATAAAATGCCTTTTTACATGCCTTTCCCTAGGTTCTTCCGGCAAGAATCTCCTACGCTGTTCCTCCTCATCATCTTCTTCCTCCACTTCTTCAACTACTGGAAGGATCTGGGGTGGTGGACCTTCCTTTCTGGGTTGTCGGTGGTGGTGGTGGGGGTACACCAGCTGCAGCTACTACTGAAGCCATTTCTCTGCTCACAAATAGCTCTTGCTCTCTCAAAGAAGAAAGTAAGAATGAGGAAAAAAGGAGGGGGCTTTCATCATTTGGAGAAAAAAAATAGTTGAGAACCAATGAAAAGTGTTATTTTCAGGTCACATGTCCTGACGCGCTTACGTTACGCGCTCCGGCGTGCTTACGTTACGTGCACCGGGTCGCGCCAGGGAGCGCTTCCGGGTGCGTTTACTCAGCGCGCCGAAAGAACGCATCACGAGGTTAAGCGATACGTCACGCTTACGCGGCGCGTCACGATGTTGTTTTTGTTCGCGGCAATTGCGCTGACGGGGCGCTTACCGTAACGCGCATCGGGGCACTGAACAGAGTTGCGCTTACCGGTGCACTGCCCGGTGCGCGTAACGGGAGCGCTGCGGGGCAAATTTAAAAAAATAAATAAAATAAAATTAAACATGAAATTTTTTTATTAAATAAATATAAAATACATTATTCATTTTTTGAGACCATATATAGTTAGGTATTTGCATTTTGAAAAACCTTGAAAATTCAATGAAAAAACCATAGGTTTGAGACCATATATAGTTAGGTGAATATTTTAATCATACAAAACCAATGAAATTCCATATATAGTTAGTTGCACTAACTATATATTTCACGCACCCGCAATCCACTGCTGATGATGTCACATATTACATCATTCATGACATGGTCAGTGACATCACTGATGACATCACTGATGACATCTCAAATGACATCACTGATGACATCACTGATGACATCATCCAATGAATGTGTGTTTCTGTAAAGTTTAAATATGTTTTACATATTGAGGAATGAGTGGATGTATAAGTGTCTGGATGAAGGATTTAGTAGGTGCGTGACTGACTGTATGAGTGAGTGAATAAATGTGTCGTACTAAATGCATGGGTTAGTGACTAAACTGTCTGAATGTGTGCATCAGTATGTCTGTTGTTGTGTAAACTGCTGCATGTGTTGATCATTAGCTATACGAGAGGCTATATGTGTTATTGATTGGTTGCTCAAGTATTTGTATGGGAGATTGAGTGTGTGTGGGGGTGGCTGGGAGGTGTGTGACTCTGTGCATAGATGTGTGAGCAGTTGATTCACTAGGTGTATGAGTTCAAGAGTGCATGTGGAAACAGCTACATGGGCGGTTGACCGTGTGCCTGAGTGTATTGATGAGTGAATGGATATCTGAATGCTACATGTCATAGTAAGTACATATGTAAAACACAGTACATGTGAGAGTTGGCATATATAAATAACTGTACATGAGAGCCAGTGAATGTGTGAGTGGCTGTATGGATCATTGTGAACTTGTATCAGGGATTGTATAAGAGAGTAAATATGTGCTAGTATATGTTTGAATAAGTAAGGTGTGTATAACTGTACAGTTGAGGAAATGGAGGTGAGATTGTTTCTTTGCATGACTGACTAGGTGTGTGAGTAACTCCATGGATGAGTGACAGTGTGTGAGTGTCTGTATACACTGAGTGTATCTAAGGTTATATTAGAGTCTGAAGACGTTCATCGTATTAGCACAAGAATGATGTCATCAGTGATGTGATCAATGATGTCACATGAGATGTCATCAGTGATGTCATCAGTGATGTCATTTGAGATGTCATCAGTGATGTCATCAGTGATGTCACTGACCATGTCATGAATGATGTAATATGTGACATCATCAGCAGTGGATTGCGGGTGCGCGGAATATATAGTTAGTGCAACTAACTATATATGGAATTTCATTGGTTTTGTATGATTAAAATATTCACCTAACTATATATGGTCTCAAACCTATGGTTTTTTCATTGAATTTTCAAGGTTTTGTAAATGCAAATACCTAACTATATATGGTCTCAAACCTATGGTTTTTTCTGTGAATATATATATATATATTCACTGAAAAAACCATAGGTTATAGACCATATATAGTTAGGAATTAGCATTTACAAAACCTTGAAAATTCACTGAAAAAACCATGGGTTATAGACCATATATAGTTAGGAATTAGCATTTAGAAAACCTTATTTTACTCACACAAAACCATTGAAATTCCATATATAGTTAGTTGCACTAACTATATATCGCGCACCCGCAATCCACTGCTGATGATGTCACATATTACATCATTCATGACATGGTCAGTGACATCACTGATGACATCACTGATGACATCTCAAATGACATCACTGATGACATCACTGATGACATCATCCAGTGACTGTGTGTTTCTGTAAAGTTTAAATATGTTTTACATATTGAAGAATGAGTAGATGTATAAGTGTCTGGATGAAGGATTTAGTAGGTGCGTGACTGACTGTATGAGTGAGTGATTAAATGTGTCTCACTGAGTGCATGGGTTAGTGACTAAACTGTCTTAATTTGTGCATCATTACGTCTGTTGTTCTGTAAACTGCTGCATGTGTTGATCAGTAGCTATATGAGTAACTATATGGGTTATTGATTGATTGTCCAAGTATTTGTATGGGAGACTGAGTGTGTGTGTGGCTGGCTGGGAGATGTGTGACTCTGTGCAGATCAATGTGTACTTGTATCAATGATTGTATAAGAGAGTAAGTATGTGTTAGTATATGTTTGAAAATATAAGGTACTCTATGTTTAACTGTATAGATTAGAAAATGGAAGTGTGATTGATTCTTTACAGGATTGACTAGGTGTGTGAGTAACTCCATGGATGAGTGGCAGAGTGTGAGTGTCTGTATAGGTGTATGAGTGCATATGATAGTGTTGTAAAGATGAGTGATTGTATGTATGAATGATTGTATGGGTGAATGAGTGAATGTGTGTGTAGACATAGGAATCAGTGAGTGCGTATGTAGTAACTAGTATTGGTGTGCCAATGGTTTAAAACATTATATTCTGTATTTAACATTGGGTGTAACAGAGGTTATATTAAAGTGTGAGGAGATGCATTGTATTGTCACATGAATGATATCATCAGTGATGTGACCATTGATGTCAAATGAGATGTCATCAGTGATGTCATTTGAGATGTCATCAGTGATGTCATCAGTGATGTCATTTGAGATGTTATCAGTGATGTCATTTGAGATGTCATCAGTGATGTCATAAGTGATGTCATTTGAGATGTCATCAGTGATGTCATCAGTGATGTCATTTGAGATGTCATCAGTGATGTCATCAGTGATGTCACTGACCATGTCATGAATGATGTAATATGTGACATCATCAGCAGTGGATTGCGGGTGCGCGATATATAGTTAGTACAACTAACTATATATGGAATTTCAATGGTTTTGTGTGAGTAAAATAAGGTTTTCTAAATGCTAATTCCTAACTATATATGGTCTATAACCCATGGTTTTTTCAGTGAATTTTCAAGGTTTTGTAAATGCTAATTCCTAACTATATATGGTCTATAACCTATGGTTTTTTCAGTGAATTTCATTGGTTTTTTAAAAGCTAATATCTATAGCTGTAAAATGTATTCTTCTTTAAATCAAAAAATATATTTTATACGTTTATGAATAATTTTTTTTATTATTATGTTTTGGTTCGCTCCCGGTTCCCGAACCGGGTAGCTTCCCGTTAGCTCAATTTGGTGCTGCGACTCGGTACGCGAACCGGTAAACGTTCCGTTTGCGCAACTGCCGTGTTAGAAATCAACATCGTGACGCGTCGCGGAAGCGCGACGTATCGCGTTGTCGCGTAATGCGTCTTATGACGCTCTGCGTTAGCGCACCCGGAAGTGCTCCGGTACGCGAACCGAGGCGCGAAGCGCAGCTCCCCGGAAGCGGTCCGGGGCGCGTCGCGCAAGCGCGACGTATCGCGTTGCCGCGTAATGCGTCTTATGACGCGCCGCGTTAGCGCACCCGGAAGTGCTCCGGAGCGCGAACCGAGGCGCGAAGCGCAGCTCCCCGGAAGCGATCCGGGGCGCGGCGCGCAGCGCGTAACGTAAGCGTAACAGGTCATGTGACTTGTTAATAAAACTTTTCATTGGTTCATTTCACTTTTGGTTTCCTAATGATGTAAGGCTAGGTCATGTGACCTAAAAATAACACTTTTCATTGGTTTAGAACTATTTTTTTTCCAAAATGATGAAAGCCCCCACCTTTTTTCTCACTCTGACTTTCAACTTTGAGAAAGGAAGACCTATTTTGCTGAGTAGAAAATGGCTTCAGTAGTAGCTGCAGCTGGTGGACCCCCACCACCACCACCACCACCACCAAGGAAGAGAGGACTACCTCCACAGTTCATTCCCAACACAGAGGAGGAAGAGGATGAAGAACAGGAAGAGGAAGTACAGCCAACACAGTTTTTACGTGAGGAGCCCCAGGTATCTCACCACAAAAATAGTTTCATTTGGCAGTTTTTTTCTTTTCCTGAAGGACAAAAAAAAGTGAATGCTGGCTATGTGACATGCCTCATATGCAAAGAAGATTTATCAAGAGGCACAGATAAGAAGTATAATTACGGCAACTATACTATGCATCGTCACATGCAGAGGTGGCATCCACTAAATTACAGCAGGGCAGAGATTTGTGACCTTCAAGACAACCCCCCAACTCCTGTGGCCAGGACATCGGCACAGGTAACTCTGTCGGGGCCAGAGGCACGGGAAACAGTGCCAAACATTCAAGAAAACTTTGTGCACATGAAAATAGTGTGTATCTATTGCGATAGCCTACTCTCATGTGCCAACATGAGTATTAATTTGATAAACAGAGCATATGAAAACCACAAGTGCTCTAAACGGCCCAAAAAAAAATTTTTTTTGTGCTCCTGTTGAGCCCTTTGTAATGCCTGTTTTTCGTTGTTTCCCCCCCAAAAAACCAAAAAAAACATAAAATTGTTCATAAAATCCAAAAAAAACAAAAAATGTTCAGAAAAATAAAAAAAATATATAAAACAACAAAAACATTAAAAAAAAGTTATTTTCAGAACTACCTCCCCTTTATAAAAAAATTGCTAGAATGTTTAGTACTCTGGCAACCTCTATTTCTTTTGGTTCGCTTCCCCGTTCGCTCCCCGGTACGCGAACCGGGAGCGAACCAAAAAAAAAAAAAAAAAAAAGAAGAGTAAGTATAAGGGAAGTAAACAGAGAGTAATGTTAAAAGAAAGACTGCTATAGGGAGTAAACCAGATATACTGTTTAATAGATTTATTTACCGAAGAAAAGATGGAAGAGGGTATAATTGTGAAAAACAAAATAGATAAGGAAGTGAAAGAAAAAAAGGAGAGTAGAAGAATAATAAAGAAGAGTTTCTTAGAGAATATGAGTAAATGTTCAAAATAAGATTAAAACATGTGGAATAACAGAGAGAAAAAACAGAAAGCAGAAAAGAAGAAGTAACAGAAAAAGAATAATTGAAACAGCAAAGAAATCTAAATAACATAGGGGCATATTATCAACATAGGCAATAAAAGTTTTGCAGCTTTTATCAGCAGAAATGTTATGTTATGTTATGTTATTTATTCTTTTATATAGCGCACGGATACTCAAAAAGAGTGTCCCGGCGCTTTAATGGAAAAGGAAGGCTGCAACACAATAACATAACACCGATAAAAGAAAAAAAACAGAGTGCCAAATAAAAACATGCAGGAAGATAGGCTACTGGGTAAACAGCCAGGTTTTAAGGCCTTTTCTAAAAGCTAATAGGCTGGTAGCTCCCCGCAGGGCAAGTGGCAGGGAGTTCCACAACTGTGGCGCCAGCAATCCAAAAGAGCGGCCTCCCAGGCGAGCTCTCTTCACACGCGGGACAACCGCCAAAAACAAGGATTCCGACCTCAGAGACCTGGTCGGTTGATAAAAGACCAGTCTCTTTTGAAGATACTTTGCTCCCACCGCGTGGAGAGCTTTATAGGCCAGAGTCAGAGCCTTAAAAGCAATTAGTTTCCGGATAGGAAGCCAATGCAAGGTTTTCAACAGGCCCGATGCACTGGCCCGTCTATTTAATCCAAAGATTGCTCTCGCGGCAGCGTTCTGCACCACTTGGAGCCGCTGCAGCAAGTACTCTGGTAGGCCCAGGTAAAGAATGTTGGAATAATCCAACCTGGACCCAATCAGAGCCTGCACTGTCAGTTTCCTATGCTCCTCAGACAATAGGGGAAGGAACCTCCGCAACATCCTAAGGATGCCGAAGCATGTGCCCGACACCCCAAGGATCTGGGATTTCAATGTTAGCCCCTTATCCATTTTAACCCCCAGATTCTTGGCAACTTGCGAAGAACAGGACGGAGGAAACATGTTAACCGGCCACCAGGCCTGCCAGTCTGGCTCTGTGTCGCACCCAAAGAAGAGTACCTCGGACTTATCGGAATTGCACTTGAGGCTGTTCAGATGGAACCATTGGAAAACAGCCCCAAGGCAATCCCGGATACTCTCCTCCTCAAAGTCTCCTCCTCTCTTACATGAGAAGAGGAGCTGGGTGTCGTCAGCGTAGGATACGATCCGGGCGCCATACGACTCCGCTAACGCCGCCAACGGGGTCATGAAGATGTTAAATAGGGTCGGGCTCAAAATAGAGCCCTGTGGGACCCCGACTCCCAGAGGCGGCATCACGGCGGAATCTGGCGACGCCCAGACCGTTTGCCGGCGGCCGGCTAGAAAGGAAGAAAACCAGTCGAGCACCGTCCCCCGCAGACCTATCTCAAAGAGTCTTCCGAGAAGGCCATCATGGGGGACGGTGTCGAATGCCGCCGACAAGTCCAACATCACCAGCATTACTTTGCCCCCAGAGTCCAGAACCCCTTTAATGGTTTCTGAAACCTCCAGGAGCGCAGTCTCTGTGCTTAGATGGGGACGTTAAACCCGACTGGGTAGCGTGCAAGATCTCGTTGGCCTCTAGGAAGTTGGAAAGCACACCCTGAACGTGCTTTTCCACAATCTTCGAGAGAGCCGGCAGCAGGGAGATGGGTCTATAATTAACCGGGGCCTTTGGATCTAAACCTGGTTTTTTGAGCAATGGAATCACCATTGCCTGCTTCCAGGCTTGTGGGACCACTCCCTGACACAGCGAAAGATTCAGCAGCGGGTTTGCCAGTGGATTAATCACCTCCGCAACTTTCGCTAAAAATTTAGCCGGGCATGGGTCGCAGGGCGAACCCGATTTAAGATTGCCCATTAACGCTAAAGAGTCAGGGACAGAGATCGGTGGAAACACACTCAACACCACACCTGGCCACACCCGCTGGGGTAAGATGGTCTCAGAATTAATGTGGCCCGTGGGCTCAGGCGATGGAAAAGACTCCTGTATACGTAGGATCTTGCTCGTAAAAAAATCAGCAAGGTCCAGAGCCCAGGTACCGGATGGTTTTTCGTCCGAGGTGTTAGACCATGGGGAAATAAATTCTCTCACAATGGAGAAAATCTCCTTGCAGGAGTTAGAAGCAGCTTCTATTCTCCTAGCTAGATATGCTCTCTTTTCCAGGCGAATGTCCCGGTGATAGGCCTTGACCACCGTCTTATAGGCCAGCTTGGCTACAGTATTGTATTGTGCCCGCCAGGTTCTTTCGGCTACCTTACACTGCTGCCGCGTGGCCAGCAGTGCAGCGGTAAACCAAGGCGCAGAGACCCGTTTCGGTGTCAGGCGCGGTGTCGATTCCGGGGCAAGATCTTTTAGCCTGTCTAGAAGCCAATCTTGCAGAGTCTCTAGATCCCCATCCAGATCGCCAGAGAGGGGACACGGGTGATCCACAGCGGCCTGGGCCAGCATCTCTGGGGTCACTCGGTGATATGCCCTATGGGCACGATCCTGTTGCTGTGCTAGGGCAGCCATCGGTTTAGCAATGCCTTTGATCGTAAATTTGGCAAGCGAGTGGTCCGACCATAGTACAGGTGAAATCTCAATCTCCTCGAGAGGGGAAGACGAGAATACCTGGTCGAGAGTGTGCCCCTTCTCGTGCGTAGGCTCCTGCAGATAAGGGATCAGTCCCAGCGGGGTCATAGCCTCGGAAAATTTGATGGCAGCAGGGTCGGACGGGTCATCCATCCGAACGTTAAAATCACCTGCCACAATGCAATGTTCCGCTTTCAGGGCCAGCCCCAACAGCACGGAGTCCAGATCTTCAGAGAACGTGCCGAGTGGGCCAGGTGGTCTATACACAAGTAATCCCTTAACAGATTGATGTGGAGACAAAGTAATGGAAAAGGCAAGGGTCTCCGAGCCTCGGATGTCCTTCACTGGCAAGATTGCACAGGGGGTGCCCTTCCTGACCACCAATGCCACTCCACCGCCCCTCCCCTTAGCTCTATCCTTCCTGAAGATGTTATAGTCAGGCGGGATTGCTGTAACGACATCAGGGTTGGAGAATTCACCCCACCACGTCTCAGTAAGCATAAGACATAGTGGCTTCACTGTGTCTAGGAGCTCAAAAATGTCTTGCGCATGTTTACACGCTGACCTGGTGTTTAGTAGCATGCAGCGATAACCCACACTAAGAGTGTTCTTGTTGGGGCGTAATACCTGAGAGCGGTTGGGGCGCCAGCCACAACCCGGGCAACAGGATTTCCCGCGATGACGTCCGGGAAAGACAGTGCGACAGCCTGTGACCAGGGTATCGAACGAACGAAGTTCCACAGGGGAATAATGCAGCAATGGTACCCCAGGAGGACACATCCCTGGTGGAAGAGCCCCACCCGCCGCTCCGGTCGCCTCCGGGACGCTGACGGGCGCAGACGGGCAGGACTCTGGCTTGACTCCGGCGCGAGTCCGGCGCAACCGCTGCGCGTCACCGCTGCGCGCAGAAAGCGAGCATTAAGTAGGGCTCACCTGTGGTCCTAGTGAGCGCTAGAGCGCTCAAACAAGTGGCACACTCGCTACTCGCCACCCCCAAGATGGCGACCAAGCACCAAACACGAAGGCAGGAGGAAAGATGAGACAGATCCGCGAAAAGGGCGGTGGGGGGCCCAATTTAAGGTGCAGGTATGAGGGCACAACAAGATCGAGTTAAAAGCAGGGGAAAATACAATTTAGAGCAAATAAAATACAAAAACGGTATTTTTAAAATATTAGCAGCGCTGTAGATAGAAATTTCAGCAGCATAGCGCGCGTGCGTGCTATTACCTTCTCCAAGGCTGAGCTACTGCCAAGCTCACCTTAAGTAGGGCTCACCTGTGGTCCTAGTGAGCGCTAGAGCGCTCAAACAAGTGGCACACTCGCTACTCGCCACCCCCAAGATGGCGACCAAGCACCAAACACGAAGGCAGGAGGAAAGATGAGACAGATCCGTGAAAAGCGCGGTGGGGGGCCCAATTTAAGGTGCAGGTATGAGGGCACAACAAGATCGAGTTAAAAGCAGGGGAAAATACAATTTAGAGCAAATAAAATACAAAAACTGTATTTTTAAAATATTAGCAGCGCTGTAGATAGAAATTTCAGCAGCATAGCGCGCGTGCGTGCTATTACCTTCTCCAAGGCTGAGCTACTGCCAAGCTCACCTTAAGTAGGGCTCACCTGTGGTCCTAGTGAGCGCTAGAGCGCTCAAACAAGTGGCACACTCGCTACTCGCCACCCCCAAGATGGCGACCAAGCACCAAACACGAAGGCAGGAAGAAAGATGAGACAGATCCGCGAAAAGCGCGGTGGGGGGCCCAATTTAAGGTGCAAGTATGAGGGCACAACAAGATCGAGTTAAAAGCAGGGGAAAATACAATTTAGAGCAAATAAAATACAAAAACGGTATTTTTAAAATATTAGCAGCGCTGTAGATAGAAATTTCAGCAGCATAGCGCGCGTGCGTGCTATTACCTTCTCCAAGGTATCGCTAAAGTCGCTAAAGCCGCTTTTGCGGCAGAAAACTGCCGCTAAAACCGCTTTTGCAGCAGTTTTCTGCCGATAAAAACAGCAATAATTTTATTGGCTGTGTTCATAATATGCCCCTTAGTGTGCTTCAACTACACAGAGAAAGCATAATTAACAAGTAGTGAAAGAGTGATCAGTCAAAGACACTAAGAGTAATAGAGACGGAGTGAGTGAACAAGAGTGAGGAACTATGAGAAGAGAGGGACTGAGAAAAGGAGTGGAAGGAGTAGAGTAAGTAAGTAATAGAGAAAGGAATGAGGGAAGTAGCAAAGGCAGGAAAGTGAGGGTTAAAGAAATGAAGCAGTGGAACTAATAGTAGTTAAATGTGATAGAAATGTAATGAAAAGAGTACAAAACATTTACCTTATAATTGTCGTTAACTTAGTCACTTGTTATTTTTATACTTTCAATCTGTGAAAGAGAGAACAAACATTTGAAAAATATTAAAACATGTATTTAAAAATTAGAAAAGACAAGGGAAAAGATTGAAGGACAAACAGTTTTTCAACAACTTTGACACTTACAGAAGCTTCTGCTTCTCCAGGCCCCCTACACAGTCCTAAAGATATACATTTTAAACTAACAGTATCTTGATGCAGATGAAGTGAGGCCTATCTTGGAACATGGTGCATCTTTTGCACTGCTGTTGTCTCACAAAAGTGACGCAATGGCAGCGCAAAAGAGGTGCACAATCATCATAAAACTGTTCCTAACATTTTAAATGATTGTTTCAGGATGGCAATAAGGTGTGTCCTATCCAGACGTTTGTTTCAGGTGAGGCCTACTCAGGGTTGCAGATCAAATTTAGGCTTGTTGAAGAGTACAGAGGAGATAATACATGTGCAGGCCAACCAATAAAGTTCAGACTTCCTCTGTTTCCCTGGACAGGCCTAAACTTCATCTGCACAATGTGATTCGTAATGTTAGGAAACACAGGTAATGTATTTGAAAAACGTGCAATTTCTTTTGCTCATTTCACAATCACATCACTTGTGTTTCCTTTGGTTAGGTATCTCATTGTGCAGATGTAGTCCAGCATATGAAAGAGTACGCACTGCATGCAACAACTTTGACACTTACTGAAGCCTCAGCTTCTCCATACCCCCTACACAGTCCTAATTATATACATTTTAAACTGACGGTATCTTGCTGGAAATTAACTGAGGCCTATCTTGCAACATGGTGCATCTTTTACACAAAAGTGACGGAACAGCGGCGTAAAAGAGGCACACAGCCTTCATAAAACTGCCCTTAACATTTTAAATGATTGTTTCTAGATGCTGATAAGGTGTAACCTATCCATAGATTTGTTTCAGGTAAGTCCTACTCAGGGTTGCAGATGAAATGTAGGCTTGTTGAAGAGTATAGAGGAGATAATACATGTACAGGCCTACTAACGAAGTGAGTCATGTCCACTGCACTCTTGAACAAATGTCAGACCTCCTCTGTCTCCTGGAACAGGCCTAAACCTCATCTACACAATGTGATGTGTAATGTTAGGAAACACAGGTAATATAATTGAAAAACGTGCAATTTTTTTTGCTCATTCCACAATCACATCACCTGTGTTTCCTTTGCTTAGGTATCTCATTGTGGAAATGTAGTCTATCATATGAAAGACTACGTAGAATGTGAGCACTGTATGCAACAACTTTGACACTTACAGAAGCCTCACCTTCTCCATGCCTCCTACACAGTTCTAAATGTACATCATAAATACAAACAGTACAGAATTAATTATACATGTTAAATGGTTTATTTTTGCTGTTCTCAGAATGTATCAAATTTCACTAAAAACAGTGACTTGAAGGTATTCATCATATAACAGCGGGGAAAAAAAACACAATCAAAATGATTGTGTTTAAAAAACCCATATAACATAACCAATCAGAAATCAGAACTCCTCAAAAGTAACTTACTTTCCATGACGTCGAAGGATGTCCTATGAACAGCTTACACTCGGTTGTGCTGTTTTTATTTTCAGCCCGCCACTTTCTGAAAGAAAACCTCCATCGTTTTGAAAAATATGTTACATACAATAAATGACTTCTCGCTCTCTACCACACGTTTCCACAAGGCCAAATCATGTAAGAGCCATTTATAACTCTTGGAATTCTTGTAAGCAAATCCCGTCATTTTCTATTTCCGCAACTTTCAGAAAGAAAACGTTCAAGATCACTTTCACAATCCTGGACTAGTAATATCTTACCCTTCTTGCTCACTCATGTTCTACATTTCCTATGACACTGATACTGCTTACTATGAAGCAGACTTACACTACCTCTATGACTACTACAATTATTTAATTCTCTACATCACTTTTAATCACAAAGCAATATAAAACAGTAGATAAAATTATATCAACCCTTAGAATCATTATACGCCAGTTACCTACCCTAAATTCTCTTTTCTGAAAACAGAAAGTAAGAATATTTTTAAGTAAAAAGGCAACATTGTATCGTAGTCAAATGGGAATAATTTCCGAAACAGCAAATTTTTTTACATTTTCAATAAGCTGTGTAATAAGCGGATCTTGTCAAATGACCATCATGCCATATAATAGCTGCAGTTACAAATGTTCTTCCTAAAATCAACGACTGTGTAGCCACAACATTTGTAATTAAAGTTGAAGATTTACTTTCATCAGGTTTATATAGTTGGATTTTTAAAATGACATTATAATCAAAAGTTTGGACCAATAATCTAGACAGCATTGCAGACTTACATTCCCTCTACTCCATGTTTTGATTGGCTGCTTGAATTAGCTTATAAAAAGAAACAGTTTTTCTGAACTCATTCAAAGTGCAGTAATTTTTCCATGACGTCAAGTGTTATGGTAAGAACACCGTTTGCTTTGGGAAATACTCTGTTGTCCTTCAACTAATCTCTGCCCACCACTTTCTATAAGAAAATCTTCTTTTTTTCCAGGAACTATTTAAAACTCAAAAATAACTTTTGACTCTGTACTACACTTATCCTCAAGGCCAAATCGTGTAGGAGCCATTAGAACCTCTTGAAATTCCTCAGAGCAAATCCCGAGATTCCTTCTCTAAAATTTTGGTTTTAAAAACACCAGGTAAGAATTTTTAAGGTCAAAAGGCAATTTTTTTTTAAATTAAAACAGAATTGTTGCAGAATGACCAGCCATTTCTAGACTTTAAATAAGCTGTGTAATGTCCTGATGTTATTGAAGGACCGTCATGATATATAATTGCTGCAGTTACAAAAGTCCTTCCTGATATTGACAACTGCGAAGCAACAACATTTTTAATTAAAGTTGTCAATTTTGTTCCATCAGGCCTACATCGTTGGAACATTAAAATGACATACTGGCCATATGTTCGTATAAATAATGTTGACATCATTTCAGATTTACATTGGCTACACTCCATGTTGTGATCAGCTGCTTTTACTAGCTTATTAAAGGAGACTGATTTACTGTCTGGCAAAGTTAAATATATAAATCTTTCTGAGTCTACACTAGTAGTACTTGATACCCTACAGTTCTCGCAGTCATGCTGCCATTGATAAGAAAGCCCAAACAGGTGATCTACATCTACACCTTCAGCATGCAATACATCAAGCATATACATTAAAAACTCCTGACAATCTTGCTGAATATTTTGAGAGAATTGTGTTTGACCTGAACATCTGTCTAACAGATTTCGAATTTCAGACACACTTTCTATTTTTGTTCTATCAGTGCTACATTTCTCTAACACAGAATTTAACAAACTGCAAAATCTTTGATCAGAATTGACCACAATCTCTTCTTTTACATTTTCTAGAGAAAACAAAACATTAACCACTACATTAGCATAGCAGTTGACACCAGAACTGTTTTCAAATTGAAAACCATCAACATCTTCAACAGAATCCTTTTTGTTTCTGCTTATAATTTCAGGTTCATCGACTTTTCGTCTTTTTGCTACAACCTCCCTAGTATTGGTAACATTTCTTCGTTTCCGGCCTACCACACGTTTCTCAAACAAAGGATATTGAGGCAAATGTGGCGCATACTCTCTTCTTAACCTATTGTATTCCTTAACACAATCTAGATCCGCACAAATGTTTGTGACATCACACTCAATCAAGTACAATCCCGATAAAGTTCTAACTCGTGACAATGCCACATATGCCATACCCTCCTTGAACACAGAACTGCCAATATTCACCAATGCACTGTCTACACTTAAACCTTGCGATTTATGGATTGTCACCGCATATGCCAAGCAAACAGGAAACTGCTTACGGCGAACATATAAGTCTTTTACAAGCAAAAATCTAGCAGAACAACGACCAATTAGCTGTACTTCCTCAATCCCATCAAATTTAATTTTTAAAAATTCAATTCCATCTCTATTTCTGTATTTCACAAAATCAACAACATTACCCATTGATCCATTTACCAGACCTCTTTCAACATGTAAATTCCTTCTTAAAATTATACGGCAATTTAAGCACACATTCAGAGTCTTTTCAAAACCTGCAGTTTTAGATATATTCTTCTCTAATGAATCCAATTTTGTTTTCAAATTCTCAGACAAAATAATTGTTGATCCCATATGCTCTACTCTGTCAATAGCTTCCAGTTTCACAATTTCTTGGTTTTCTAAATGCAACATTTTGTTGTTGAAGATGGCACATTCTGCAAGAGTTGGCATCAAACATATTCCAGATTTCTTCTCAGTAATTTTCTGAAAAATATTCTCAGGCACAACGTCTTGTTCTGGATATAAATTTGACAGTAATCGTGCATGTGAAGCTTCTTTCCCATGCTCGGTCACTTTTCCAATTCTAACATCTTGTAGAATATTCTTGTAATCTTCATCCTTCGCCTGACGCATATTTTCATGCAGTTCAGCATAATTGAAGTTTAACCATATATTGACGTTGCCAATGCTCCCTAGGCACTTCCTGGTATCTTCATGCGTGAGCATTTTGAACACAGGTTGTCCTTTCACTGGTGTCAGCTGCAGAAGATCTCCAAAAACAATGATGTGTTTGCCACCAAATAACACATCATACTCTGTTTTAAGAACTTCTTGCATTCTCAAATGCACAAAGGCAAGCATGACATTGGAGACCATGCTTACTTCGTCAATGATAAGAAGTTTCATTTTCCTCAAGACTCTTGAAACTTCACAACAAGCATCTCCAGATAACTTGTGGTATTGTAATTTGTTGTCATGCTCCACTGGCAGCATCAGTAGACGATGCAAAGTAATACCTTTAATGTTATGTGCTGCCAGTCCAGTTAGAGCGGTGACAACACAAGACAGCGATGACTCAGTCCTTTCCTGCAAATAACATGAAATTGCTTTAATGAGGAAACTTTTTCCAGTTCCCGCTTCTCCACTCACGTACAGTCGGACAGGCTTCAACGACGTACATGAGCACTCTTTCTTCTCATGACTTAATCCATGATCAATTTGCTTGGTAACTTCGTCATATATTTTCCTCTGCTCAATGTTGAGTTGTCTTTCCAAGTCTTCTAAGTTAACCGCATCCTCCTGAGCATGTGCCATGGCTCTTTCCACTTCATTCATGGCAGTGGCAGCTTCATTTTCGATAACAGGTCCTCCTAGTGGATCCTGACTCAATGAAACAGAACTCTGACTGTCCTGAGAACTGTCTCTGGCAATCTCGGCTGCAATCGTTGCTTCCTGCTCGATTTCCGCATTCAACATTTCTAGATATTTGGGAAAAGCAGGACATTCTATGGTCTCCTTGGCGGCAGTGAAAGAGTCTTCGTAACAGAGGAAATCTCCAAGCAGTTCCTCTTCTGCACGCCAAGGCTTGAAAAGTTGCAAAAGTGCTAAATAGAAAAACTCCTTTTTTTCAGGAGATTCGCCACTCAATTTTCGATGGTTTACCAAGTGGCATTTTCTGTGCTTGACCAGACATCCCTCACTTCCAATTACAGCATACACTCCTTTCTCAATATCTTCTTTGATGTTCCTCTTGAATATGTAATTTTGTAGAACCTCATACAGACAAACATTCTCGAGGTGACTGCTTCGATTTGGATAATATGTATCCAACATGTTGGTCTTCAAAATATCGGTACTGTTCGGCTCCTTTTCCGCCAAATACTCAATTTCCCGCACAGGTTTCAGAACTCGATTACGCGTTGCAGCAAGACCAAGACTCGCCCAAACGATACTCCTGGATTTGGCATAGAGACTTGCTGAAGACAACCGGTCAGAACATTCGTAAGCTCCGATTTCTCGATGTGACAACATCTTCAGACTGAAACTGTACAACTTCTTGCTGAGGCTCTTTTCATGGGAAATGTCCTCCCACATATCCTTCAATTCTGTCTTTTCTTTTTTGGTGATGTAAGATGTCACATACCGAGCCACAGCCATACAGTTATCAGCCACAAACTGTATATCCATGTTAGCATTCCACATGGACAAAATCACTGGGTTGTAGTCGTTGATGTACTTGGACTCTTCGTTCCTTTTCAAATTGTATGTGTTTTTAGGTGATTTCTTCATCACATTATGTCGCAGGGAAGACATCAAACTGTTTACTCTTCCTTTAGAAATCACTGGTCGTGGAAAGCCGAAACGACATTTGGTGTAGAACTTGTCCTTGTTTCTGAATTTACGACGACAGTACTTTCCACACCGATGGCTTTGGAAACGTAGAACTTGTTCTCTTAGGCTTTTCTTCTCCTTTGCGTTTGGAACAGCACACGTAGAATACTGTTGTATGAAACTCATCACTAAGTCTTCTGGATCTGTTCCAAATTTAGGTGCATCCTTGATGCACAGCAGCATATGTATATGAGGAGCACCTCTTGCTTGGTACTCCTTTCTCCAGAAGAAATCCAACATCTCTCCAAGAGGTGGATTCTTCTTATTCATGATGAAAGACATCATAGCTTCAAATCTATGATTGAAGTACCTGCATACATTCACTGGATCCAAAGAGCACAGTTCTCCGGGTGTCTTGAATTCGATATTTTCAATGTTTCCATTTGCCTCTCGTAGAAATTCAAGTAAGTCTTCTCAGCCATACTCGGCACAGCTCAGAGTGAGGAACCATGTGGGAGTTCCTAAGTTCCTCAGCATATATTTTAAATCACCATGACGACGGTACCAGTACTCATTAGTACCACGCTGACACGCCATGAGATTAATCAGGTGACAATCCAAAATACTGTCTTGCACATTGACTTTATCCATAAAGTCACTTGCAGAGATGTTTTGCATCTGTATACCACTTTTCAAGATGTGGTTCACTGCATATGACAGTCCAGACAGATCGCTTTCAAACAGGAGATGAAACAAATAGGGAATGCATTGTCGAAACCTAGCATCTTCTGCATACAATCGTAAAGTCCGGTATTCAGAAGCAGGAATTTGATGAGATCGCTCATCATATCTTCCTCCTTGACCTGTTGGAAATAGCTGTGGGAAACACCGAGCTTCCAAACTTTCCTCCCAAACACTAATGGGACTCCCTTTGGCTTGTTTAATTTGAAACAACTCAATAGCATTCCCCATGACTTCCTTGGAATGCAAAGGATGAACACTATAATGTTCATATATTTCTTCACTTTTTGAGGGTTCTACTTTCTCAATTTGACCAGCACACAAATCGCTATCCTCTTCTTCACTTACTTCCTCTTCTGCAACATATACATTCTTATAGTACTTATTGTTTTTTTTTCAAATACAATGTTGCCTTTTTGACTTTCCTAACATCCACTAAATCTTGCCATATTTTCTTACTCTTTGTCGGAACCCCATTAACTAAGATAACCAGAGGTTCCTCTTCCACTTTTTCTACTCCAATTGTATTAATGTTTTTCTTCAAATCTAGAGGCAAATAAACAACTCTTCCCTTTAATCCTCTCTGTAAATCTGATGGAGGCAATTTCCCTGTCTTTGGCTCCATTCTTACAATAGCCTGAAAGGGATGGATACTTTGAATCAAAATAGATTCATAAGTATTTAAATCCTTCAATTCAGAAGGAATCTCAACCAATTCCAGATTATTATGAACCGCTCTAGCAGGCATCTGGTTTTGATTTAATTTGTTACAACAATAAGTACACACACGTTGATCCGATCCCAAATCAAAACAATTTTCTACCATCAAGTATGTTGCAAAATCCTTCCATTCACTATTATTTTCCCTTTCACTTTTTGCATATAAATCCACTAACTTAGTCTAATTCTTATAATAAGTGCGTCGACAACACACACAAGTGAAATTAGGCCTCTCACTTGATTTAACCTGAAACGTGGCAATTTCCTTCTGAAAATTATCTGTACTGGAAACCTGTACACTGTCTTCCACATTACCCTCTTCTTCTGGGTCAATTTCAACATTCTCCTCTTTACTTCCAAAGTAACAAAACTCAATTTCTTCACAAATATTCTTCACATCTATTTCAGAACCATGCAAAAGAGCAGTGCATAATTGTTTAAGCATAACTGCTGGACTCTTAGCATAATACAACATTCTAACTAATTTCCTCACTTTATTATGATGCACTGCTAGCATCCTGAAATGATGAAAAACACTCTGGCATACTCTCCTGGAAAGACAAGCCAGTGAATGACCATGCAAACCTGTCACTTCTCTCACTCTGCAAGGATCTAATTCTTGCAACAACTTCATTTTCTGCTTCAAACTTTTCTTATTAAATGTCCGTACAAAATCACAAAGCAAATTGATGGAATCCTGTCGCACACTGCAAATACTACTACACTTCCAGGTGTACACAGGTCCCTTAGGACGTCTTCCTAAAACCTCATTACCTAACACCTCTTCTGCCTCTGTTGTCACAAGTTTTTCTTTTTCAACTGGACAACCATCTTTCACCTCATAAGCTCGACCACTGGTGTCAACTGCATGCACCAAATCATTATCCTGGAAATAACTCTCCTCATTAAAAAATGCCTCACAACTTGAACTATGCATCCATTCTCCTGAAAAAACTTCACAAAAATTACTACGATTAACTGTTCTCTTCCATCTACTATTTCTTTTGAAATCATAAATTGCCTTGTTTAGCTTCCTAATTCTATTGATTATCAAAATAAATAACTTTCGGTTAATTTCAAGTGCCTGATCAATAACTTTCTCAATTTTTTTTTTCTCTTATAAAAAAACACTTTCTGCTGACCTTTCTTAATATTTTTTAACAAATTGCCAATTATCCTGTTGCGGAACATTCGTCTACGAATGTCCCTAAACTGATTTTTCCTTCTACTACCATGCACAGAGTTTTCTCCTGCTCTAGCAGTAACATTTTTGAATGGCCTTCCCTTTCCGTTTAAATTGCTTCTCTTTTTCTGGACTAAAACATTTTCTGTAGTACTACATTTTTTTCTACAAATATTTCTTATGAATGATTTCTTTATCTTACCCGGACCTTTCTTGGTGACTTGACAATTCTTTAATGTAGAGGTCTGCTGCAATATTTTTTGGAGCTGCTGTCTTTGATGTTTGGTAGCCTTTCGCCTTCTGTCCTTCGAAGGCATTCTTTAATTTTGAAATGATCTGCAGTTGAATCTGTGGTAAAATATAATAAAAAATGATATTAACCACTATTAGCAAACAGTAAATCAATAACAGTCATCAAAAACTTAACACACTACTTGTTATTTTTACATAGAATATTTTTTAGTGCATTGGCAAATTTAGAAATCACAAATAGTAGCAAAGAAATGGAATGTTTCTACATTTTACCTGTTCTGTTTTATATGTGAATCTGATCTAATTTTATGAGCATATTTTACTATTTCATTAAAGACACTACACATAACCTGTTTTTGAAGTTGTGTTTAATTTAAAATGAAACAGTTTACATTTTTACTTTTCATTTCAAGTACATTTTAAAAATAAATGTTCATAGTTCCATAGGCTCGAGCAGGTCAGCTTCCCACCCTATGTCATACAATTCTGACAAATCGGCATCCTCATCATGTTCTTCATCATCCTCAGGATTTAAATCATCCAAGGGATCTACTTCCACTGATGTTTCAATCACAATTTCAATGATAAGGTCGAGATCAACTGATTGCTCATTATCACTCATGGTTGATGTTGACGTTATCTTTAAAGAAAGAGAACAACAATGAGATGTTGCAGAGTAAGGGACAAATCTCAGAGATTATAATAGTGAAATTGTTTAACAAGAATAACATTTTGCAGCTATTATTTAGCCATGTGCAGCGATGCTGAGGAGGTGAGGCCTATGTCCAAGTTTTCAGTGAACAGGACTCATCTCTTCTTAACCTTGGATAAGCCTCACCGACTCTGTGTCCCCTGCTCATACTTAAATGTAAAGGGGCAGATTTATGTTAACTGGCGAATCCCCACGGATGCACCAGTTAATGTGCACCGCTGCTCTGCCACCCATGGTGTGCCGCATTTAAAATGTGGAGCACCATTGAGCAAAAACAGCACAAATGCGTCACGCATCTGTGCTGCAAAAGCAGCACATTGCAGGAATCACGTCGTAAGCGCGACATGTCTACTGCAATGCACAGGAGGAAGCCTCACATTGCATGGTGCATCACTCCTTAGGCTATTTCAAACAGGCATAAGGATTTGATTCAGCAATGCTATAAAGCTGACTCAGTGAAATCTTCTAAATTTCACTGTGTTAGTTTTACAGGGCTTTCATGCAAATGAATGCCCACCCTGCAACAAAACACCTATATGAAACCTGACGCAGGTTTCATGTGGCACAGGACTTTACAGCATGACACATCTGCCTAGATGCATCAAGTTGTAAATATGTCACAACATAGCAAATGTTTTGCACCGCCGCTGCATCACAAAAGTGACGCACAGCGGCACAAAAGAGGCACACACCTATCATAAATCTGTCCCTAACATTTTAAATGATTGATTCAGGATGGCGATAAGGTGTAGCCTATCCAGAGGTTTGTTTGAGGTGAGGCCTACTCAGGGTTGCAGATGAAATTTAGGGTTGTTGAAGAATACAGAGGAGATAATACATGTGCAGGCCTACCAATGAAGTGAGTCATATCCACTTCACTCTTGAACAAAGGCCAGACCTCTTCTGTGTCCGTGCACAGACCTAAACCTCATCTGCACAATGTCATTCGTAAACTTAGGAAACACAGGTGATGTAATTGAAAAATGTGGAGTTTCTTTTCCTCATTTCACAATCACATCACCTGTGTTTCCTTTGCTTAGGTATCTCATAGTGCAGATGGACTCTAGCATATCAAAGAGTACACATAAGTTGAGCAGTGTATACAACAATTTTGACATTTACAGAAGATTCAGCTTCTTATCTTGTTGGAGATGAAATGAAGCCTGTCTTGCAACATGGTGCATGTTTTGCATCACTGCTGCATTGGTTTCATGTGGCACGGGACTTTACAGCATGACACATCTGCCTAGATGCATCAAGTTGTAAATATGTCGCAACATAGCAAATCTTTTGCACCGCCGCTGCGTCACAAAAATCACGCACAGTGACGCAAAAGAGGCATACACCTATCATAAATCTGTCCCTAACATTTTAAATGATTGATTCAGGATGACGATAAAGTGTGGCCTATCCATATGTTTGTTTGAGGTGAGGCCTACTCAGGGTTGCAGATGAAATTTACGCTTGTTGAAGAGTACAGAGGAGATAATATATGTGAAGGCCTACCAATGAAGTAAGTCATATCCACTTCACTCTTGACAAAGGCCAGACCTCTTCTGTGTCCGTGGACCGACCTAAACCTCATCTGCACAATGTCATTCTTAAACTTAGGAAACACAGGTGATGTAATTGAAAAATGTGGAGTTTCTTTTCCTCATTTCACAATCACATCACCTGTGTTTCCTTTGCTTAGGTATCTCATAGTGCAGATGGACTGTAGCATATCAAAGAGTACACAGAAGTTGAGCAGTGTATACAACAATTTTGACATTTACAGAAGATTCAGCTTCTAATCTTGTTGGAGATGAAATGAGGCCTGTCTTGCAACATGGTGCATGTTTTGCATCACTGCTGCATTGGTTTCATGTGGCACAGGACTTTACAGCATGACACATCTGCCTAGATGCATCAAGTTGTAAATATGTCGCCACATAGCAAATCTTTTGCACCGCCGCTGCGTCACAAAAGTGACGCACAGCGGCGCAAAAGAGACACACAGCTATCATAAATCTGTCACTAACATTTTAAATGATTGATTCAGGATGACGATAAGGTGTGGCCTATCCAGAGGTTTGTTTGAGGTGAGGCCTACTCAAGGTTGCAGATGAAATTTACGCTTGTTGAAGAGTACAGAGTAGATAATACATGTGAAGGCCTACCAATGAAGTAAGTCATATCCACTTCACTCTTGAACAAAGGCCAGACCTCTTCTGTGTCCGTGGACAGACCTAAACCTCATCTGCACAATGTCATTCGTAAACTTAGGAAACACAGGTGATGTAATTGAAAAATGTGGAGTTTCTTTTCCTCATTTCACAGTCACATCACCTGTGTTTCCTTTGCTTAGGTATCTCATAGTGCAGATGGACTCTAGCATATCAAAGAGTACACAGAAGTTGAGCAGTGTATACAACAATTTTGACATTTACAGAAGATTCAGCTTCTTATCTTGTTGGAGATGAAATGAAGCCTGTCTTGCAACATGGTGCATGTTTTGCATCACTGCTGCATTGGTTTCATGTGGCACGGGACTTTACAGCATGACACATCTGCCTAGATGCATCAAGTTGTAAATATGTCGCCACATAGCAAATCTTTTGCACTGCCGCTGCGTCACAAAAATCACGCACAGTGACGCAAAAGAGGCATACACCTATCATAAATCTGTCCCTAACATTTTAAATGATTGATTCAGGATGACGATAAAGTGTGGCCTATCCATATGTTTGTTTGAGGTGAGGCCTACTCAGGGTTGCAGATGAAATTTACGCTTGTTGAAGAGTACAGAGGAGATAATATATGTGAAGGCCTACCAATGAAGTAAGTCATATCCACTTCACTCTTGACAAAGGCCAGACCTCTTCTGTGTCCGTGGACCGACCTAAACCTCATCTGCACAATGTCATTCTTAAACTTAGGAAACACAGGTGATGTAATTGAAAAATGTGGAGTTTCTTTTCCTCATTTCACAATCACATCACCTGTGTTTCCTTTGCTTAGGTATCTCATAGTGCAGATGGACTCTAGCATATCAAAGAGTACACAGAAGTTGAGCAGTGTATACAACAATTTTGACATTTACAGAAGATTCAGCTTCTAATCTTGTTGGAGATGAAATGAGGCCTGTCTTGCAACATGGTGCATGTTTTGCATCACTGCTGCATTGGTTTCATGTGGCACAGGACTTAACAGCATGACACATCTGCCTAGATGCATCAAGTTGTAAATATGTCGCCACATAGCAAATCTTTTGCACCGCCGCTGCGTCACAAAAGTGACGCACAGCGGCGCAAAAGAGACACACGGCTATCATAAATCTGTCCCTAACATTTTAAATGATTGATTCAGGATGACGATAAGGTGTGGCCTATCCAGAGGTTTGTTTGAGGTGAGGCCTACTCAGGGTTGCAGATGAAATTTACGCTTGTTGAAGAGTACAGAGTAGATAATACATGTGAAGGCCTACCAATGAAGTAAGTCATATCCACTTCACTCTTGAACAAAGGCCAGACCTCTTCTGTGTCCGTGGACAGACCTAAACCTCATCTGCACAATGTCATTCGTAAACTTAGGAAACACAGGTGATGTAATTGAAAAATGTGGAGTTTCTTTTCCTCATTTCACAATCACATCACCTGTGTTTCCTTTGCTTAGGTATCTCATAGTGCAGATGGACTCTAGCATATCAAAGAGTACACAGAAGTTGAGCAGTGTATACAACAATTTTGACATTTACAGAAGATTCAGCTTCTTATCTTGTTGGAGATGAATTGAAGCCTGTCTTGCAACATGGTGCATGTTTTGCATCACTGCTGCATTGGTTTCATGTGGCACGGGACTTTACAGCATGACACATCTGCCTAGATGCATCAAGTTGTAAATATGTCGCCACATAGCAAATCTTTTGCACTGCCGCTGCGTCACAAAAATCACGCACAGTGACGCAAAAGAGGCATACACCTATCATAAATCTGTCCCTAACATTTTAAATGATTGATTCAGGATGACGATAAAGTGTGGCCTATCCATATGTTTGTTTGAGGTGAGGCCTACTCAGGGTTGCAGATGAAATTTACGCTTGTTGAAGAGTACAGAGGAGATAATATATGTGAAGGCCTACCAATGAAGTAAGTCATATCCACTTCACTCTTGACAAAGGCCAGACCTCTTCTGTGTCCGTGGACCGACCTAAACCTCATCTGCACAATGTCATTCTTAAACTTAGGAAGCACAGGTGATGTAATTGAAAAATGTGGAGTTTCTTTTCCTCATTTCACAATCACATCACCTGTGTTTCCTTTGCTTAGGTATCTCATAGTGCAGATGGACTCTAGCATATCAAAGAGTACACAGAAGTTGAGCAGTGTATACAACAATTTTGACATTTACAGAAGATTCAGCTTCTAATCTTGTTGGAGATGAAATGAGGCCTGTCTTGCAACATGGTGCATGTTTTGCATCACTGCTGCATTGGTTTCATGTGGCACAGGACTTAACAGCATGACACATCTGCCTAGATGCATCAAGTTGTAAATATGTCGCCACATAGCAAATCTTTTGCACCGCCGCTGCGTCACAAAAGTGACGCACAGCGGCGCAAAAGAGACACACGGCTATCATAAATCTGTCCCTAACATTTTAAATGATTGATTCAGGATGACGATAAGGTGTGGCCTATCCAGAGGTTTGTTTGAGGTGAGGCCTACTCAGGGTTGCAGATGAAATTTACGCTTGTTGAAGAGTACAGAGTAGATAATACATGTGAAGGCCTACCAATGAAGTAAGTCATATCCACTTCACTCTTGAACAAAGGCCAGACCTCTTCTGTGTCCGTGGACAGACCTAAACCTCATCTGCACAATGTCATTCGTAAACTTAGGAAACACAGGTGATGTAATTGAAAAATGTGGAGTTTCTTTTCCTCATTTCACAATCACATCACCTGTGTTTCCTTTGCTTAGGTATCTCATAGTGCAGATGGACTCTAGCATATCAAAGAGTACACAGAAGTTGAGCAGTGTATACAACAATTTTGACATTTACAGAAGATTCAGCTTCTTATCTTGTTGGAGATGAAATGAAGCCTGTCTTGCAACATGGTGCATGTTTTGCATCACTGCTGCATTGGTTTCATGTGGCACGGGACTTTACAGCATGACACATCTGCCTAGATGCATCAAGTTGTAAATATGTCGCCACATAGCAAATCTTTTGCACTGCCGCTGCGTCACAAAAATCACGCACAGTGACGCAAAAGAGGCATACACCTATCATAAATCTGTCCCTAACATTTTAAATGATTGATTCAGGATGACGATAAAGTGTGGCCTATCCATATGTTTGTTTGAGGTGAGGCCTACTCAGGGTTGCAGATGAAATTTACGCTTGTTGAAGAGTACAGAGGAGATAATATATGTGAAGGCCTACCAATGAAGTAAGTCATATCCACTTCACTCTTGACAAAAGCCAGACCTCTTCTGTGTCCGTGGACAGACCTAAACCTCATCTGCACAATGTCATTCGTAAACTTAGGAAACACAGGTGATGTAATTGAAAAATGTGGAGTTTCTTTTCCTCATTTCACAATCACATCACCTGTGTTTCCTTTGCTTAGGTATCTCATAGTGCAGATGGACTCTAGCATATCAAAGAGTACACAGAAGTTGAGCAGTGTATACAACAATTTTGACATTTACAGAAGATTCAGCTTCTAATCTTGTTGGAGATGAAATGAGGCCTGTCTTGCAACATGGTGCATGTTTTGCATCACTGCTGCATTGGTTTCATGTGGCACAGGACTTTACAGCATGACACATCTCCCTAGATGCATCAAGATGTAAATATGTCGCCACATAGCAAATCTTTTGCACCGCCGCTGCGTCACAAAAGTGACGCACAGCGGCGCAAAAGAGACACACGGCTATCATAAATCTGTCCCTAACATTTTAAATGATTGATTCAGGATGACGATAAGGTGTGGCCTATCCAGAGGTTTGTTTGAGGTGAGGCCTACTCAGGGTTGCAGATGAAATTTACGCTTGTTGAAGAGTACAGAGGAGATAATACATGTGAAGGCCTACCAATGAAGTAAGTCATATCCACTTCACTCTTGAACAAAGGCCAGACCTCTTCTGTGACCGTGGACAGACCTAAACCTCATCTGCACAATGTCATTCGTAAACTTAGGAAACACAGGTGATGTAATTGAAAAATGTGGAGTTTCTTTTCCTCATTTCACAATCACATCACCTGTGTTTCCTTTGCTTAGGTATCTCATAGTGCAGATGGACTCTAGCATATCAAAGAGTACACATAAGTTGAGCAGTGTATACAACAATTTTGACATTTACAGAAAATTCAGCTTCTTATCTTGTTGGAGATGAAGTGAGGCCTGTCCTGCAACATGGTGCATCTTTTGCATCACTGCTGCATCGGTTTCATGTGGCACGGGACTTTACAGCATGACACATCTGCCTAGATGCATCAAGTTGTAAATATGTCGCCACATAGCATTGATTCAGGATGACGATAAAGTGTGGCCTATCCATATGTTTGTTTGAGGTGAGGCCTACTCAGGGTTGCAGATGAAATTTACGCTTGTTGAAGAGTACAGAGGAGATAATATATGTGAAGGCCTACCAATGAAGTAAGTCATATCCACTTCACTCTTGACAAAAGCCAGACCTCTTCTGTGTCCGTGGACAGACCTAAACCTCATCTGCACAATGTCATTCGTAAACTTAGGAAACACAGGTGATGTAATTGAAAAATGTGGAGTTTCTTTTCCTCATTTCACAATCACATCACCTGTGTTTCCTTTGCTTAGGTATCTCATAGTGCAGATGGAGTCTAGCATATCAAAGACTACGCAGAAGGTTAGAACTGTATGGAACATGGCTATGTAAGTCAAATAATCAAAATCTAAATTTGCCAAGCACACATGGGGGCCTTGCACCACAGGGAAAGGTCTTAAATTAAAATGGGAAAAATAACATCAGAGAGACTCAAAGGCCTTATAAATATGCCCCAAGCAACCTATGAAGCTCTAGCATTACATATGAAGAAACCTAATTGATTTCAAAAATCGTTTTTAAACACATCATCTAAATAAATTATATACCTACATTTATCGGGAAGTGACTTAAAATGCCCTAAGACACATGAACGCGTTTTTTTAAGCCCTTGCTCCATTTTTAGATCACTTTTAACATGGCTATGTAAGTCAAATAATCAAGATCTAAATTTGCCAAGCACAGATTGGGGCGTATTTACAAGGACCTTGCACCACAGGGAAAGGTCTTAAATTAAAATGGGAAAAATAACATCAGAGAGACTCAAAGGCCTTATAAATATGCCCCAAGCAACCTATGAATCTCTAGCAGTACATATCCAGAAACCTAATTGTTTTCATAAATCGTTTTTAAACACATCATCTAAATCAATTATATACCTACATTCAAGGGGAAATGACTTAAAATGGCCTAAGACACATGAAAGCGTATTTTTTTAAGGCCCTTGCAACATTTTTGGGTCACTTTTAACATGGCTATGTTAGTCAAAGAATTAAAATCTAAATTTGCCAAGCACAGATGGGGGCATATTTACAAGGACCTTGCACCACGGGGAAAGGTCTTAAATTAAAATGGGAAAAATTACATCAAAGGAAGTCAAAAGCCTTGAAAATATGCCCCAAGCAACCTATGAAACTCTAGCAGTACATATCAAGAAACCTAATTGATTTGAAAAAACGTTTTTAAACACATCTTGTAAAGCAATTATATTCATACATTCATGGGGAAGTGAGTTAAAATACCCTAAGACACATGAAAGCATTTTTGTAAGTCCCTTGCACTATTTTTGCGTCATTTTTAACATGGCTATGAATCACAAAGAAACAAAATCTATTTGTAAAATACTTGACACAAAGCAACATTTTAAATACACAACTTTCTTCATAATTTTCTCCCTAAACCATACTATTCTCTATCTAAATTAAATGAATCTTTTCTCACCTTAGCAACTTCTTTATGAGTTTCAAAACAGTCTCAGAAACACACCAATTTGTCTTTAGCAGAGCAAAAGGTATGCACTCCAGAGTCTGCAGCCATGAAAAGCACAGAAATGCTGTAATTCATCACACATATCTCTCATGTCACCCAATCAAAACTCTTCCCTCACTTTTTTCAAATCAACACCCTTCCCCCCTCTGCCCTTTCTGCCTTTTTTGCATAGCAACCACCTCCTGAAAGACCTCTGATGTTTGCAAGTTCACACAACAATGTTTCAATTGAACTCTGAACTCTCAGTGCACCTGCATATCCAGTGCAATCTTTCATAAAATGATTTTTTCTTGACCACTCAAATTACATCTTTCAAAGAACTCATCCATGCACCCTAACTTTCTGTTTTCAGCAATCAAAATCGACCAATCACTGCTACTGCTTCCTTAACACAGAAACTCCACAGTTTTTTTCATTTTAAACTCTTATTTTTTCAACTGCCATTTCATTGCCACACTTCATCTGACTGCAGCAGAACCTTCTCTCACCATGTTTTCTGTCTGGATTGTTGGACATAGTTACATCTACTGGGCTCAGAGGTATGCTGATAACAGAAATTTACCTAACCTCAATTTACAAAATGTGGAAATTAAGTGGATTGGCAACAGAGGATTAAAATGTCACCAATTGATACCATTGGTGAAAACCTTTATGCATTTGCCTAAACCTGACCTGTTAATTTTGCACTGTGGAGGTAATGACTTGGGCACTTTGACTGGGGTAGGTCTGGAAATGCTTTTAAAGGACAACTTTGAGCAATTGATGGCACTTTTTCCTCAAACTGCCTTGGTATATTCAAATATATGCCAAAGACAGAAATGGAGGTGGTCAAACCAATTTTGTCCACAAATTGAGAAATCGAGGAAGCATGTAAACAAATCTGTTAATACATAAAGCAACTGCTGAGGTCTTTTGGTGTTCCAGAGTAACTAGGCGCAACACCTGGATAACCGCTAGGTAATAGATACAGAAAGTGAACAGTGTAGGCAATGGGGCGAGCGGTAATCCCTCACAACCACTCAAAAATGGACCAGGAAGCTGGTCCACAATTTAGAATATGAACAACTGTGCCCCTGCACTAAACACAATATATAATATTTCGATAGTATGAACTGAGTTATTCAAATACAATAGTATAGCTTAGTACAGCAATCTAAACATTTGGTAAAACTCCGAGACTCAGTATACATGAACAAAATTGAAAACGTCGGTAGATAAATAGTCTGTTCTTGGAGTATTCACTTCTGTTTATTGTTCCATTTCATAA
Organism: Lissotriton helveticus; assembly: GCF_964261635.1. Classification (NCBI taxonomy): domain Eukaryota; kingdom Metazoa; phylum Chordata; class Amphibia; order Caudata; family Salamandridae; genus Lissotriton; species Lissotriton helveticus. The sequence goes on along the minus strand of NC_136070.1, from coordinate 856,595,354 downwards.
GCCAACACGTGTTTCATCGCAGGGAACAAACTGCGAATCTTCAGGGCTAGATAGAAACATAAATTGGATCTTTACAAACATGTTCTATTTATGAGCATGTCAAGCAAGTGACTCATAGTGTTCACCGGAGTGACATGAGGCATGCCAAATGGGTGACTTGGTGTGTATGTGGTGAAAAGTCATTCGTTTGGTGACATATGTGACAAAGTGATTTGGATTGAGAAACGAACGATAAAAAATATATACTGTATATACTGATATTAGGGACATAAAAACACTGGCCGGTTTGAGAGGTGAAGTAGTGAAGTGAAAAGTGTGTTTATTCTTGTAGAAAGGACGACATCCCATGTGACTTGTGTGTGATATTTAGAAAAACAAGGCATCAACGCAGCAAGAAATGGTAGTACCCTTTAACATAGACAAATATTTTATGCGTCTGACATAGTACACATTTCCTGTGTAATTAGTTAATAGACTGGCGTCAAGCGGTGATATTCTGAGACATTAGTGCACTATTGTATTCTAACACCCTGTCTTTATTATGATCCAGTAGACACTCCTAATGGCTATCGTACCTGGAATGAGTGGCTTTCACGATTAGATATGCTTGTTCAGAATAGAAAAACTCCCGATGTTTGACGAGAATGAAAATAGAGGGGGAGGGCCGGTCAGTGTGTAGACTCTGGTTTGTGTCTACAGGAGAAATTACATAACATAAAAGAGAAAAGAGACAAGGAGGAGAAAATAAATGAATAAATAAAGCTGTTTTTTTTTCCTTTTTTTAACCTTTTTTTAAAGTAAAGAGGAAAGAAAGCGGGGGGTTTAATGGTATGACACCCTGAGTTAAACGACAGGGCTTTACCTGATGTATATGCCCGCTATTAATATAGTCATGATCTTAGTTCAGAAAATTACTATCGAGATTGCAAAAACTCACCAGAAAAGCAAACGTTTTGCTCGTGATCATATGCTTAAGAGTAAATGGCCCCAGTCGGGGCGTTGAATGGAGTCCTAATTTCGGAATCCCAAACAATTGCAGATTTGTACTGTGATAGATCTGCATGTAAAGCAAGGTATAAAAGTGATTGTAAACACCACAACATTTCATTTGTAACTCGTTATAATTGTGTACCAAGAGAAGGCAGAAAGAATGGCTAGGAAAAACCAAAACCTACCTCGATATTTCACGAGTAAGGTGAAAACCGGGAGGAGAGAATTCTTCGTGGTCGGGCGGGTACGCCTTATGATCCACGGAGTGCTTTACCTTAAGGAGAATAGGAAAAGGTAAGCCCACACGATTTTTAAAACTAAAGTACGTGTTTGAAAGGCAGATAGCGTCTGACCAAAGCTGTAAATACAAGGGGATGGAGAGCGCTTACCTAGTATGTGAGGTTCTCCCTCTCTTAGTTTCCCGGCGCCGTGTATCGGAAACGGACACGTGACCGGAAGCCTGGTTTGGTTAAATACCGGTGTTCTTAGCTAGAAAAAGCTAGAACGTCGGCTACGGTCTATTTTCCAAGGAGTTGGCAAAAATAGAAGAAATACTAAGCTCATCACTTTGTCGGAAATAATCTTGGTTTGTCGCGAATATTATTGTATTAGTGTATATAATCAGTTACCCTGGCGAGCTCAATTTTGTTTTAACAAAAATGAAGATAAAACAAAAAACAAGTAACTGGACAAAAAGTACACCATTAATGGTGTATCCTAAATCGCGGGAATTGTTGTAAGAAGGAAGACCAACATAAATGGTGTAATGCCGATAAGGCATAATCTATAAGGAATAATTTTTTTATAGTTTCAGAAAAATGATGGGTTGGGAAAGGAGCATAATCGTATCGAATTAAAAGAAGTATAAATTTTTTTTTGAAAAAACACCCAGCGAGGTAATAAAAGAAACGGACAAGAAGGTATTACTTGGAATATTTATTCCAATGACGAAAAAGTTGACCAAGGAGTATTCTTGGTCAAGCCAAATGTAAGCACGCCGAGTCACGAGCCTTACATATGTGTATGGTATGAGAAACTGAGTTTTCTCTTGTATAAACTAAGACTGTTGTTGAATATGTTATATTCATAATCGTCGCCTCCTAATAAACTCTAGGAGGACTGGGCTATCTCAAGTGGACAAGTGGTCATTAACATAGAAATATGAGTACAACAGCTTGTTAAGAACGCAGATGAGAACAACAATTAAATACTGCAGAAACTTTATTTCTTTTTTTGATACATATTGCTCACAATTGTTGTGTTTGTCTGTGTTGTACTGCCCAATAAAAATATGTAATGTTCTCATGCTTTGAACATGTAATTCCGTTCATGCAGGGGAAGGGAAAAGACACCACAGGACAAATAGTTCAGATGTTGGTGCATAACTAGTTACCCAAAAAGAATTGCAGTTCTGGGTCATAATTCAACCCACACTCTATGCTTCGAAGACGCATAATCCAAGTTGCTTCTTTGCGTCTCAAAGCTAATTCCCGATTGCCACCCCTCACATGGATGGGCACAGTCTCTATTCCAAAAAATGAGACTCGAAAATCCTCTATATTTGCTTGACATTTGGCTATATGTAGAGCTACTGGGTATTTGGGATCCTGCTTTTGAATAGCTCTCATGTGCTCTGATATTCTTTCTTTCAAAGATCTTATTGTGCTGCCAACGTATTTTTTGCCACACTGGCATTCAATGATGTAGACCACGTATTTAGTGGTGCAGTTGATATTAGTTCTGATGTCATATACCTCTTCAGAAGGGCCCTTGAAGTGCTTGGTTTTGTGTTTCGCCCACTTGCACATTGTACACAAACCACATTTAAAGAATCCATTGCTGCGTTGGGTTAGCCAATTCGGGTTCATATCCATGCGTGGCACCGTGGGGCTAAGCCTGTTCCTCAATGTTCTCCCTTTGCGAAAAGTAATCTGAGGGGTTGTCGGGATCATTTCTTTAAGTGTTGAGTCATCTCTTAGCAGACTCCAGTGTTTGGTCATACTGTTCCTGATTGAATTGTGAAGGGCATTATATTCCGTGATCATTCTCACTGTTTTGTCTTTAGCTCTTTGGTTATCTTTTGTCTTCAGAGTGTCCTGTCTCTTTATTTTGTTTAGTTTAGTTTTTGCTTGGGACAGGATAGCTTTTGGGTAACCTCGTTTCTCGAATCTCATGTTCATGTCTTTTAATGTACTGTTGAGTTCATCATCATCACTGCAATTTCGTCTTGCACGGAGAAATTCACCAAATGGTATGGATTTAATCTGATGGAAAGGATGAAAACTGTCAGCTCTTAGAATGGCATTACAGGATGTGGGTTTCCTGTATAGCTTGCTTTGTAGAGTGTTATTTTTCACATAGAATTCCAGATCCAGAAATTCTATATGAGATTTGCTCTGTTTCATGGTGAAACTCAGTTCCCAATCGTTCTTGTTGAGATAGTCAAAAAAACTTTGTAGCAATTCATCGGTCCCGGTCCATAGCAGGATGCAATCGTCTATATAACGACCCCAAAAGAGAATGGAGTCAGTGTATTGGCTACTATGTGTACCCCAAAGGTGATCTGCTTCGAACGCGCCCATGAAGAGGTTGGCAAAAGAGGGTGAGAATTTCGAACCCATGGCTACTCCTCGTTTTTGTTGGTACCATTGTTTGTGAAAGATGAAAAAGTTGTTGTTCAGAATTAGGTTCATCATAGAAATTAGCATTTGTGTATGTGCCCAAAGCGAGGCCGGCCGCTTGGACAGCACTCGTGTAATGGCTTCTATGCCTAATCTTGGATTAATGCTGGTGTAGAGGGCAACAACATCCATAGTGACTAGTGTGGTACCTGGTTGCCATTCTAAATCACCTAACAAGCTGAGAATGTGTTTTGAATCCTGGATATATGAGGGTAAGTTTCTGACGAGTGGGCCCAGAAACAGATCCACATATTCTGCTAGTCTTTCAGTTGGACCTCCGATTCCCGAAACTATCGGTCTACCTGGGGGAAAAGGGAGATCCTTGTGGATTTTTGGAAGGGTGTAGAGCCATGGGTATGTCGGTTTGAATACTTTAAGATACATATATTCCTCTTCATTCAGGAGACCATCCTCTTTCCATTTCAGTAGATGGTCATTGATAATAGTCGTTAGTGCACCCATGGGGTTGTGTGCAATGGGTTCATAGCAAGAAAGGTCTGCTAATTGGTTCAATATTTCATTATTGTAGTCGTCTGCGTTCATCACCACAATGTTTCCTCCTTTGTCTGCCTCACGGATAATAATGGAGGGATTCAGAGTCAGTGCGGTCAAAGCGTTACGCTCTCCTTTCGTTAGGTTGTCTTTGAATATGAATGTTTCATTTAATTTTTTGGTGTTAATTTTGTTTAGATCCTCCAGTACATGCCTATGAAAATTGTCAATGCTGTTACCACCTGGTAATGTGGGTGTCCACGTGGACTTAGATTTAAGACCACTGGCTACCCCAAAATCCGTGTCTATATTTAGTTCTTCTAAAAGCTGCCCCATTTCCATGGGGCTGTCTTCTCGTTCAGTAATTGACAACAGTAAATGAACTGCTTGTATATCCTTTATTGTGTGTACAACAGTATCATCCAATACATCAGGAATATTTTTGATATTTTTTCTAACAGGGGTTTTACCTGCAAAGTACTTTTTTATTTTCAAATTACGGACAAATTTAAAGAGATCTATTTTAGTTTGGCAGATGTCTCAAGTAGAGTATGGATTAAAACTCAAGCCCTTTGCGAGTAAATTAGTCATATCTGAGGTGAGGGGGAAAGAGGATAGGTTGATTACTTGAACCTCTTTGTTAATGTTTTCTAGTTCTTTGTTCTGCCAGATCTTAGTTTTTTGCGATACTCGTCGTTGTCCACCTCTGCTCCCTCTATGGGTTTTGGAGTTTGTAGACCTCTTCGGGATTGTGCCCTGTTCCCCTCCCGGTTTTCACCTTACTCGTGAAATATCGAGGTAGGTTTTGGTTTTTCCTAGCCATTCTTTCTGCCTTCTCTTGGTACACAATTATAACGAGTTACAAATGAAATGTTGTGGTGTTTACAATCACTTTTATACCTTGCTTTACATGCAGATCTATCACAGTACAAATCTGCAATTGTTTGGGATTCCGAAATTAGGACTCCATTCAACGCCCCGACTGGGGCCATTTACCCTTAAGCATATGATCACGAGCAAAACTTTTGCTTTTCTGGTGAGTTTTTGCAATCTCGATAGTAATTTTCTGAACTAAGATCATAGCTATATTAATAGCGGGCATATACATCAGGTAAAGCCCTGTCGTTTAACTCAGGGTGTCATACCATTAAACCCCCCGCTTTCTTTCCTCTTTACTTTAAAAAAAGGTTAAAAAAAGGAAAAAAAAAACAGCTTTATTTATTCATTTATTTTCTCCTCCTTGTCTCTTTTCTCTTTTATGTTATGTAATTTCTCCTGTAGACACAAACCAGAGTCTACACACTGACCGGCCCTCCCCCTCTATTTTCGTTCTCGTCAAACATCGGGAGTTTTTCTATTCTGAACAAGCATATCTAATCATGAAAGCCACTCATTCCAGGTACGATAGCCATTAGGAGTGTCTACTGGATCATAATAAATACAGGGTGTTAGAATACAATAGTGCACTAATGTCTCAGAATATCACCGCTTGACGCCAGTCTATTAACTAATTACACAGGAAATGTGTACTATGTCAGACGCATAAAATATTTGTCTATGTTAAAGGGTACTACCATTTCTTGCTGCGTTGATGCCTTGTTTTTCTAAATATCACACACAAGTCACATGGGATGTCGTCCTTTCTACAAGAATAAACACACTTTTCACTTCACTACTTCACCTCTCAAACCGGCCAGTGTTTTTATGTCCCTAATATCAGTATATACAGTATATATTTTTTATCGTTCGTTTCTCAATCCAAATCACTTTGTCACATATGTCACCAAACGAATGACTTTTCACCACATACACACCAAGTCACCCATTTGGCATGCCTCATGTCACTCCGGTGAACACTATGAGTCACTTGCTTGACATGTTCATAAATAGAACATGTTTGTAAAGATCCAATTTATGTTTCTATCTAGCCCTGAAGATTCGCAGTTTGTTCCCTGCGATGAAACACGTGTTGGCTTATGAAATGGAACAATAAACAGAAGTGAATACTCCAAGAACAGACTATTTATCTACCGACGTTTTCAATTTTGTTCATGTATACTGAGTCTCGGAGTTCTACCAAATGTTTAGATTGCTGTACTAAGCTATACTATTGTATTTGAATAACTCAGTTTATACTATCGAAATATTATATGTAAACAAATCTGTTTCAGCTTACATGAGAGACCATGGAATGGGCTCCATGTACAACAATAACTTGCGTTACTACATGCAAGATATCTACAGAGGAGATGGAGTTCACTTCTCAGATGAAGGGAACAGAGTTTTCATTCTGAATTTAAGACTGTGCATTGGTACCTACTTATAAGTACCTAAATGTACCATAAACCCAAAAGCTCTTCTCAGAGCTACCCTACATCTGATCACTCACAATTATTATTTTACTCTAACTTTTTTCACTAATTTTCAACAAAGTACGCTCCCCGGAGCGCTACCCGGTACGCGAACCGGAAGCAAACCGCGCGAATTTTTTTTTAAAAATTTTTTTTTTTCGCACATATGGGCCTCCTCAGCCACCCTCAGAAAACCTAGGGGGTCAAGATACGTCTACCGTGCCCTCTTCTAACCATTCTGAACATTATTTTCCCTCCATCTTGTATTTTAATTCGACCGAAACACAAAATGGTGGACTCCCGTAACGCTGCCGGTTCGCGTACCGGGGCGCTCACCGGGAAGCGCTCCATTAAAAAAGGTGGGAAAGTAATTTACAGAAGAAACCCTGGAGACAATGTCACCAAATATAGATTAACTCATACTACATACCAAAACCTACCATTTTCACAAATTTGGTTGGAATTCCATTTAGCCATTTAGCCTGTAGACCTCTCTAAATACCCTGAGGTAAATTACTTCACAAAACACATATGAAGTGTTGGAATTGACAACCAATTAAAATGTTACTTTCATTTTCTACTTTTTTTACCTGACATTTGATTGATTATGTACCTGAATATATATAAAAAAAGAGAGAGAAACACAGCCATTTTGACTACTACTTCCTGAACTACATTGCAAGATCATTTTCACTCACAACTTAAACTTGTTTTTAAAAGGTAAGATATTATTTTATAAATTTGAAAACATTTTCAGATAGTTATATACTATCCCTCTGTAAGAGTTAGACATTGAGAAAGGCTTGTTTATTATAATTATGGATTGATTTAGGTTTCTGTGGTATAATTATGAATTTACATAGGCTTTTTCACAGGCACTTTTTAATAGTACTACATCATGCCTCAAAAGTACCTGTCTGAACTTAAACCCAACAGTGCCCTATCTCTACTGATATATTTATTTTTTATTCAAATTTCAGCACAAAAATGCAAGGAGAACAGAACGTTTCCTTTGAAATTGTCCTAGACATGAACAACGAGGAAATAATTGAACCCATTGACTTGGAATTCATGGATGAATCACGAGACCATGAACTTCTACAATGTGTAGAATCTGTGGATTGTTTACTTCATTATGATGACGGTCAAATGTGGGAAGTTATGTTCACTCAACAAGAGGACATATCGGACAGTCAAATGTTAGACGTTCTACTAAATTTTGAAAAAGAATCAGAAAAATAAAATTATATTTAATATTAAAAAATTGTTTGAGTCTTTAATCATTTTTATATGTAATTCATAAACTAGTACCAAATTGATTATAATGTAAATTCATACTTAGAGTATACTGTGCACAATTCCAAAAATACATTTATATTTAATAATCATTAATACTGCTACTTAAATAAAAAAAATAAAAAAAAACACAAAAAGAACAATCAATAAACATACAATATTTCAAAATATCATAGTCTATCATTCTTTTTTCCTTATAGTACGCTCCCCGGACCGCTTCCCGGTGCGCGTACCGGGCGCTCCCCATGCAAAAAAAAAAATTTTTTTTTAAAAAAAAATTTGCCCCGCGGGGCCCTTTTAAAGCCTCCATATCAAACCTAGGGGGTCAGGGAGGATCTACTATGCCCCCTTATGGTCATTTCCCCATTTGTTTTGGCCTCCTCTTGTCTCTCGATCATACCGAGAGACAAGATGGCGGCCGCTCCGGACTGTTTAGAATGTTGACAGACACCGGAGAGCCAATCAGCTTCGCTTCGCGAAGTTCCGTTACGCGTCAGGTACGCGAACCGGGGCGCTGCCCGGAGCGCGCTTACAGATATATATATTTTTTTGAACGTTAATTTCTCAAAATCCACTGGAGCACATATATTGAGACATAGCAAAGGCACATCGGGCTACCAGTCCCTACAATTTTGCCAAGTTTCGTGCAAATCCATTCAGCCCTTCGGGCTAAAAGTGAGGCCAACCGCCCTATGGAAATTAACATGGGAAAAACACGTTTTGGGACCCCCCTTTTTTCTCGGCCCCCCCTTGACGACCCCCCCCCCAAAATTTCAGTGGCTGCTCAGAAACAAAATGTTCCATTTTCCTGAAAATTTCAGCCAATTCCGTCCACAAACGCCAAAGTTATTGGACATAGAATTTTCAAAAATCCCATAGAGAAAAAATCCTAACTATATATACCTACTGGCAACCGCCAGTAGGTAATATATATATATATATATATATATATATATATATATATATATATATATATATTTCTATGGTTTTGTATGTGGGAAATCTGAGCGTTACTATAATGTCCCTGTAACCTTTGGATTTTTGAATGAATATATATGCAATCGACATATTCTATGATCGTACAGTGGAAGGACTTAAAAAGCTACATCATAAAACCCTATGGACATTTAGGAAAAGAAAATATCAAGAAGAGAAATACAGTGATCTATTGAAAAAGTTATAATCCAACAAAGAGATAGTGATCAACAAATCAGATGAAGGAGGCAACATAGTTCTGTGGCCTAAAAGTGATTACATTAAAGAAGCCTTCAATCATCTAAATGATCATCATGTTATAAGAGGTTGAACATGCAACAAATCAAGCTAGTTAAATATGCACTTAAGAAAGACCTAATAGAATGGAAAAATGAGGGACTCATTACCAAAAATGAATATCTATTTCTATATAATCAATTTCCTGTGGTGCCTGTCATATCATTTATTCCAAAGATCCATAAACAGGTTTCCGCAGTTCAGGGCAGACCTATAATAGCAGCTAATAATTATCTCCTGGAAAATATGTCTCAGTACATTGATTTTTTACTTCAAGAATTTGTTGTGGCATACTTCCAACTTGCATCAGAGACACTGGTGACTTTCTTAAAAAACTAAGTAAGGTTGTTTGGTCTGAAGAATATACCCTCATTACTTTAGATATCACGTCTCTGTACACCAGTATCATTCACAATGATGGGTTAAAAGTAGTTGATCATTACCTGTGCAAACGATCAATGAATATGTACAATCATAATGCTATGTTTCCAGAGATGATCAACTGGTGTTTGCATAACAACTATTTTTTATTCCGAAAAGAAGTGTTCCAACAGTTGAGGGGTGTGGCAATGGGAGCCTGCTTCTCTCCCAGCTATGCATGATTGCATGTAGGCAGGGTAACCCACAAAACACAATGGGAGACAAATGTTATTAGTTGGATGAGATACATCAATGATGTACTTGTAGTTTGGAATGGATCAAGTAATGGTGCTATGGCATTTTTGGACAGCATTAACATTAATGAATTGAATCTGGAATTTAATGCACAAATGAATCATCAAGCCATTGATGTCCTGGATGTACATGCATATGTTGCTGGACACAAATTGGAAATTTGCACCACAAACACACAGCAGACAATTCCACATTACATGCCACTAGTTTACATCCAAAACATCTCATTAAAAGTATCTCCTATGGAGAGTTTCTAAGACTGTGTAGGATCTGCAGTTCAGATTCTGATCTAATCCACTGCCAACTTGAAACTAAAAAGAAATTGTATGATAGGGGTTACGAAAGCAAAACCATAGAAGAAGCTCTGGCAAAATCCAATAAGATCGCTAGGGATAGTACTTTTTCAGACGTTCAAAACACTAGAGATCCCACACAAGATACAACCATTACAGAATCAGATGAGAACTTGGAATTCAGACTTATCACAACATATAGTCTACAAGAAAGGAAAATAAGATCCATTATTAACAATTACTGGCCAATAGTGAAGATTGATGCTATTTTGGCCCCACGTCTTCCCAATAGACTGACTTGTCCTGTAGTTCCTATAGAAAGTATACAGGATCTGCGCATTTAGACAACATACACTGTAGGATTCGTGTAAGATGAACTCTAATCACCCCCACTGGGTATGCTGGCTTTCTTGTACCAACTAGCTCACAGTGTAACTAGACTATCCTCTTACCAAGGAGAGACATGCTCTTGGCAACCATCGAACATGATGACCCTGATCCCTCAGGAGCGTGGAAACAATATACTAGCTTTCAATCAGCTACTCGTGCTTACTTAATTTGTCTCAGAGAGATATACTAAATAAAACAAGCTGGACATTTTCAATATTCATTTATTGAACAGTTCTTATTCTGGTGGAAAGTTGATGTGCTGCAACAACCGTTAGACAGTATAAGATATAAATGATTAACAGTACTATAAAGGTAAAAGTATGGTATAGCTCTACCATCTTACTAAAATCATGAATACGTTCAAGTATATAAAACACATGATAAAAGATGCATACTCCTACGATGCCTCTCCTAAGTAGATGTACCTAAGTATACCTAGCATGGGTGTAGGTGTTGAGCCAAGAATTCCTTTAGGATTTAGACAACCCTATTACCTTAAGTGAGACTGTGGGACCCCATCCTGTTCTCGAGCTGGATACCTTGCGAGGGATGTTAGACCACTGCGAGCTGGAGTGTCTGCAGGCAGGAACCTAAGCGTCTCTGGTCAGTGTGTTGGCCTAAGGATGGCGTTGGGCATGAACTTTATACATAGATTTTTTACAGGAGATGGCAATCCTGCTGTGCTTGCAAGAACCGTCATGCATAATGAATGAAATTTTGAACTAGGGATAACCTGCATTCTGAATGCAGTGTAATATATAGGTAAAAGGTCAGTCCCTGTGAACTGCGACAAGTGTAATGTAGGGAGAGAATATGGGTGAGGGGTAACAAGTTTACCGAGACCTATATTATGTACCTATATGGAATGTAACAGACTCCCACCTTCAGACAGGCACCATTTATGAAAAATGTGTTAGTCAAGAATAGCCCAGAGGTGGTCATCAAAACCTCTACAAACACTAAAATCAATAGCCTCTCACCCAAGAATGGCCTCCACAAATGCATCTCATGTAGAGCTTGCCGTTTTGGGGTCAATATAATAGACTACATGCCTGCATTCTGCCTCAAACCTATCACTCTGAAGGGCATTTACAATTGTCACACAGATCATGCTGTGTATGTCCTGGAATGCACTTGGGGGCTTCGCTACAGTGGTAGAACCAAGCTACAGGTGCATTTGAGGATACTTCAACTCTTAAGGGCAATAGTGAATTCGGATCACACCTACCCAGCTGACATACATTTTAAACAGGAACACAATAACAATCTTAACTGTTTAAAGTATTACGTAGAAGGTGCTGTGCCACCCATGAGAAGTGGGGACAACAGAGAAAAAAAAGCTTCGCCGGTTAGAATCAATACTTCTTTTAGGACTAGATTCTAAAGTACCAAATGACCTCAATAACAATGATGATTTGCACACATTTTTATGAATTCCCTAATATTGCATCTATTTAGGAGTCACTTTTTAATCTATCTACTCTTTTTAACATACATAGTAGATTTTATATCTTAAGCAACCAGCTGGATTACCGCTGGGTGACTGAGGCCATACTAGCGAGTTCAGGTTTCTGAATAGTTTTGCACAGCAAATATAAATGATGTGAGTCCTCCCTTAAATCACTTACATGAACTCAAATTGCAGTTCAGAGTACACTTTATAAATATTAGGCACTTTTAGTGTTTTGCACTTTAATTCTTGATTTTCGACTTTTGCTGGTCTTATCGTTGTATTCATACAATAATTTTTAAGTCTGCTCTTAATATTAATGTTATACATAAAATTCATTCTATATATGTTACTAGTACTAATATGTGACCTAAGTGCTCCATTGAGTAATAACAATTCATGAAATTATTAATAGGAACAGAATGCTGCTTACTTCTACAATTCTGAATTTGATGGTATGATTTTCCCAATGTAATAGCTCATGCTAAGGAATGTACTTTTGAAAATATGCATGTATGCTTTTAGATTTTAACTTCTTCTATTTTCAAGCTCATTGTGGACATTGAAGCAATTTCGATTCTCCTTTTTCTATTTTCTTTTCTTTTAAATTGGTTGCAAGAAATGCAATCGAAGTAACAACGTCAATAGGTAAATGCACATAGTCTGGTCGCTACAAGAATCTATAGAGTAACACAATGATGCAATATATGAATATCCAAGAGCAGTCTGTTTTCTATGACCATTCCAAAATGTCGATCATGTGGTGTGTTCAATCTTTTCACTATGTCTATTATCACTATATTTACTTAAAGAGATTCATGTCGTAGCGCATGCCATATGTGAGCAAGGCCAAAGGAGGTGGCATTTGCACATGGCCATGTCTGAACTGGGGTGGCAGAGTGAGCTAAAGAACGGTGATGGATTAAACCCATATCAGTTGACTGGGGGTGAGTGTTCGTATTGTCAACGCTCCGTCCATGACCACCTTTGGTTTTTCTTTGTTCGCCCTAAGTTGGCAGGGTACGCTCAGACGTGAGTCCCTTGCTCACTTTGCCACTGGAGTCAAGCAAGCCCGGCTGAAGACGGCTGTAATGCCAGAAACCGGTCCTGGGAAGCTTGATTCCGGTCCAGGGAAGACATGGCTTGGCAGTTCGGGCTGGACTGTTCCCATGAGGCACAGGGTCAGACTGATTTGCATATGGCCATGTCTGAATTGGGGTGGCGGAGTGAGCTAAAGAATGGTGATGGATTAAACCCAGATCAGTTGACTGGGGGTGAGTGTTTGTATTGTCAACGCTCCGTCCATCACCACCTTTGGTTTTTCTTTGTTCGCCCTAAGTTGGCAGGGTATGCTCAGACGTGAATCCCTTGCTCACTTTGCCACTGGAGTCAAGCAAGCCCGGCGGAAGATGGCTGTAATGCCAGAAACCGGTCCTGGGAAGCTTGATTCCAGTCCAGGGAAGACATGGCTTGGCAGTTCGGGCTGGACTGTTCCCATGAGGCACAGGGTCAGACTGATTTGCATATGGCCATGTCTGAACTGAGGTGGCGGAGTGAGCTAAAGAACGGTGATGGATTAAACCCAGATCAGTTGACTGGGGTGAGTGTTTGTATTGTCACCGCTCCGTCCATCACCACCTTTGGTTTTTCTTAGTGGCTGAAACGCATCATACCAACATGTCTGGAATAGTAAATTATTAATCAGCACTCAACTTTGGGGGCCGCGCCCTGCTTTATGTAAGGATTTGCTTATGGGATTGTTTATATATATATATATTACCTACTGGTGGTCACCAGTAGGTAGTTATAGTTAGGACCTAATTACCATTGGAAAATGGCAACATTCTATTTGCAATAACTTTGGCGCTGATTGACGAATCTTGGCGAAATGTTCAAAATTAATCTTTGTTGATATCAGCTCCTATGTTGAAAGTTTGAGGGAGATTCGTCAAGGGGGGCTGAGAAAAAAGGGGGTCCCAAACGTGTTTTTTCAATGTTAATTTCTATAGGAAACTTTAGACAAGGCTAGAGGTCGAACGGGTGAACAAAATTTCCCCAATTTTGGCAGGGAGACGGGTCTTGGTCTATAAAGCATGCTTTTGTTAATTTGCTGTATATCCGTTCAGTAGTTTTTGAGAAATATTGAAATTTACAGATATCGATATTTGTGATTTCTACCATCTGATTGGCTGAGGCGTTACAAGCACGAGCTTGCTGCTTATTGGCTGGGAGAAGTGCAAGCAGTTGCAACTAGGAAGTATTGGCTGCCATATTGCGAGTAAGGGGGGAAAAAAGCAAAAAAAGTCGGAAATAGGAGGGTAGGAGCACTTTAACCTCTGTGGGGTGTTTAAGGTGTGCTATAGAGGGGGTGTGAAGCGAAGTATTCACCCCTACCGGTGTGAAAGTGGTGGGTTACGGAAATTAAGTGAGGTATTGCCTAGAGTCTGTTGCTGGTAAGGTGAGGTGGTGCAGGACTCGAGGATTAAAGCGTGAGCCCAATCTGTGTGTCTTATGCTGTGAAGTCATGTGCCGTGGCTGCTGTGCTATACTTGTGGAAGTAGTGTCAGCATGTGTTTATACTTACTAGGATGCACTACTGACCCGGACTGGTGTGAAAGTCCTGGGTACAGAAAATATGTGATGTATTGTCTAGAGTTTCATGGAACGAGGAAGTGTTGGCCGCCATTTTGTGATTCCGTTGAAGCGAGTAAGGGCAAAAAGGGTGAAAAAAGTGGGAAATAGGAGGGTAGGAGCACTGTAACCTCTGTGGGGTGTTTAGGGTGTGCTATACAGGGGGAGCGAAGTGAACTACTCATACCTACCGGTCTGAAAGTGCTAGGCTACGAAAATTAAGTGAGGTATTGCTTAGAGTGTGATGCTGCTAAGGTGAGCTGGAGCCGGACTCGGGGATTTAAGGGTGAGCCAAAATTGTGTGTCTTATGCTGTGAAGTCATGTACCATGGCCACTGCACTACAGCAGTGGAAGTAGTGTAAGCATGTGTTTATAACTACTAGGACAAACGTCTGACCTGTACTGGTCTGAAAGTCCTGGGGTGCGGAAAATATGTGAGGTAGTGTGTAGAGTATCATGCTGCTAAGCTGAGCTGCTGCCGGACTCGGGAATGAAAGCGTGAGCCGGAACTGTGCGTCATATGCTGTGAAGTCATGTGCTCTGGCCGCTGTGCCACATCTGTCCAAGTAGTGTCAGCATGTAGTTATAGCTACTCTGAGGAACTTTTGTTTCGAACATTGTAACTTGTGTATGGTGCTTATTGGGAGTGCGAAGGTAAATTTGTGTGTATGAAATGAATTTGGTATTTGGAAAGTGGAAAGCACTGACTCCTACGGGTCTGATAGTGTTGGGGGCATAAGCTGAGGTGCTGCTGGAGTTGGGGATAAATCTGATGAACTACTGACCCCTACTGGGAACTTTTAACCTGCACATGCTGTTAAATGTTCGATAAAATGTTGCAAAAGTATATCGTTAGGTTACAAAAAAAGTTGATGAACTTTTATCCTGCAGGTGTCGTAGAATGTTCCAGAAAGTGTGGTGATTGAATAGGTCGAACTTCTGACCTGTATGTGGCGCGGAATATTAAGTAGCTTTTCGTATGGAAAATTCAAAATTTACCAATAGAGATAAGTTTTGGAATGTCGTTGAAGGAATGAGGTATTCTGATTTGTTTTTTACATGTATTTATGTGTGGAGCGACAGAGAAATTGTGCCATTCCTGGTTCCATTCTTGATGAAATGGGTGCTTTACATGTACTATGTGACAAAGAAAGAATTGTATGCATGTGTGACATTTGTATTCTGGATTACCATTCCATAGTGAGATAGAAATGAACAAGGTGTGTTATGTGTTCTGTAGTAGTGATTAAGTATTTGAGGTGATGTTTTTAATTTTGAAAGTATTTTTTATTTCAAAGTAATATAGTTATTGTTATTGTTAAATGAATTTATTATGCGCACGGCTACTCATGAGTGTCCCGGCGCGAGTCTAGTGGGGTGCAGTGGTGTACTTCAGATAAAAAGATGTTTTTTCAGTTTTTTTCTTTAAAGCAACTGGATCCTGAATAGTGCGCAGAGCCAACAGGAGAGCATCCCAAGCAGTAGTTGCCTTCACTGAAAAGGAGCCACCACCCATCCTCTGTCTCTTAAAACGTGAGACTCGGGCAAGGAATAGAGATGCGGAGCGCAAAGAGCGAGCAGAGGCATAAAAAGACACAAGCCTCTGTAAATAAAGAGATCCACATCCATGAAGCACGCGATGGGCCATAATCAATAATTTAAATTTCACTCTGGCTGCTAACGGCAGCCAGTTATATAGATGCAGCTGGACAATGGACACTGTCACTGGCTGCCAGCCCCAACAACAATCAGGCCGCGGTGTACTGGACCACCTGTATCTTCTTCAATAGGTAGCCCGGGATGCCTGGAAAAAGGGCATTGGCATAATCCAGCGAAGACATAATCAGCGCACACGTAATTGTTTGTCTCACCGCAGCTGGCAGAAGGGGAAAAAAGCTTCTAAAGGATTTAAGCAGGCCGAAGCAGCCACCGGCCAGCTTCTAAAATGTGTGTCGAAAAGGAAAGCTGTTCATCAAACCAGACCCCAAGATCTTTTGCCGGTTTACCTGTGGAGGTCGGACATGGGTAGTCTGGAGGCCAGAGCTGCTCTCGGAAATTCGGAGGAACAGTGCCAAATAGCAGAATCTCCGAATTCCCTTCATTGCATTTGAGCTGTACATCCGCCATCCAGTTAAAAACTGAGGCTAGGCAATGTTGGGCCTGAGATACAGAACCTGCCCCTTTATCCCACGTGAAGAGCAATTGGGTGTCGTCCGCATATGCCATCAACTTAGCCCCAACTCCTCTGCTAAATATATCAAAGGAGTGATATAGATGTTAAATAGAAGGGGGCTAAGTGCAGACCCCTGTGGAACACCTGTTGAAACCCCCCGAGGGGAGGAGGAAAAGGGTGGAATCCAGATCTGCTCGGTCCGACCTTCTAAAACGGAGTGGAGCCATTCCCACACAGTACCTGACAGCCCAATCCTGGCCAACCGAGACAGCAGCAATGGATGCAGGACCGTATCAAACATGGCCGAGAGGTCAAGCAAGATAAGCGCCGCCCTGCCGCCAGCGTCCAGACAGTCCTGTATAGACTCTGCCACTTCAACCAGCACTGTTTCAGTGCTATGTAACGACCGGAACTCAGACTGCGCTGGATGCAAAAGCGCCTCCTTCTCCACAAAGTCAGTCAGCTGTTTATTTACAACTTTTCACATACCTTTGCTAATGCAGGGAGGAGAGAGATAGGCCGATAATTCTATGGGCAAAGGGGGTCTAGTGATTGCTTTTTAAGAAGAGGTCGAATCTTAGCCTCCTTCCAGGACAGGGCGACCACCACTTCCTGAAGGGAAAGATTGATAATGGCGGGCACTTCCACATTGACAACCTCAGCGGCCGCTGACAACGTCCTTGCTGGACACGGGTCAGACAGAGAGCCTGATTTTAAAGCTTTAAGAATTCTGAGACATTCTTGTGGGGTGACTGACCTAAATTCAGACAATAAGCATCCAGCACCTACTAAAGGGCAGATTCCTCTGCGTAGGCAATCCGAGGAATGAAGTTTGCTTGAATTCCTAGGATCTTATCTCTAAAAGATCAGCAAAGAGTGTTACACCATGAAGGTGAAGATGACATTACACTAGCTTGGGCCACGGGAGACATAAAAATCTGAACAATTGCATTGATTTTGCTAGCGTTATTATTGGCAGCACAATAAGAGTTGAATAAAATTCCTCTTTGGCCAGCTTGATCGAGGCATAGCAGAACTTCTGCTTATCTCTAAGCTTGCTCTTGTCCGCTAAGCAATATCCACCCCTCCTCCATATCCGTTCAAGGATTTCGCAATCATGTTTCAGGCCTTTAAGCAATGAATTGAACAAGGGTTTAGACGGTGATTCTCTAGCCTGTCTATTTGAGCGAGGATGGGCCACCGTCACCACTACCGACGAGACCCAGCTAGAGAACTCCGCAACCTGAACATTGAGCTCTTCTACCAGTCTTGGTTTAGAGGCTTCCAATACTGTATTTAGTGCAGAAGGATCAATTTTCCCAAAAGGTGATTTATGGCTGGAATATGCGGAGGGCTCAGCCCTAGACACTTCCCAAGAAAAATGGTTATATAATGATCCGACAAGGTAACCAAACTGGGCTCCATCACTTAAATCGGAAAATGCGTGCAAATGGGATCAAGAACATGTCCAGCCTGGTGTGTAGGAAGGCTGACATGTTGATTAAGCTGAGCAAAATGCAGCCCATCAAGCAGATCCTGTGTGTCCATGCTACCTATCTGGCCCAGATGTATATAAAAATCCCCAAGGGTCAGAAAATGGGGAAATCTGACCGCCCTAGTAGCTATGGAGTCACCCCAATCCTGGAGAAACGGCCCGCTGGGCCCGGGGGCCTATAAACCAGTGAGGCTCCAAGGGTGAAATGCGCCAAAAGCTGAATACTACAGTCTAGGGCTTCATAGCTATCCCAGGGAGAAGCCTCTACCCTGTGCAGCTCTCACTTTTCATTATATATGATTGCAACTCCACCCCCTCGCCCACAGTCCGATCAACTCAGGAGATTTTATAACCTGAGGGTGTTGCTAAAGTAACAATCGGATCGGAAGAGGAGTCAAGCCAGGTTTCTGTCAAGAATAATAAATCAAGTGAGCGATCCTTCAGAAGATCAAAAACGTTAGCACAGTGTTTTCTAAGAGACCGCACATTAATAGAAGCCGCCCTAATCGGACAAGCCGACGACGATTGTTCCAGCAAAATGCCAGTCTCAATCGAGTCAACCTGACCTGACATCAGCTGCCTCCACAATTATGGCGAACAGGATTAGCCATTTTGCTAAAATCCCAACGTTCCCCCTGACAACAGTGAATAGGGGCAAGGGCGCACAAAGCAGCTTCCGAATACTTACTTACAGGTCCGGCAAGCTCGCAGGCAGCATGCCTGGCGCTGGTTGCTTCCGGGGTGCTGAGGAGCACAAACGGGCTTGCCTTAGGTGTGCCTTCGTCACGCCAGCGGTGCGCCCACTGTGCGCGTCCGCTGCGCACCCGAAAAGTGCGCATGTAAATAGCCTCTGGTGCGAGAGGAACTAGACTGCCAACTCTGCAAGATGTCGGTTCCTCTCGGCACCAGGGAGAAACCAGGAAGAGCCACAGGAGGTAAGACAATGTGGAAAGAGCAAATAGGTATAACATTTTTATAGAGCAGGTATGCAGGCTTAGTTTAATATCCTGATAATCAGAGTACCAAATTAAAAAGTCTAAATGACATGCGGCAGTAGCGAGAGTAAATGAGGCACACCTACCCCTTAGACTCCCACAACCAAAAAGCGCACATGTAAATAGCCTCTGGTGCGAGAGGAACTAGACCGCCAACTCTGCAAGATGGCGGTTCCTCTCGGCACCAGGGAGAAACCAGGAAGAGCCACGAGAGGTAAGACAATGTGCAAAGAGCAAATAGGTATACAATTTTTATAGTACGGGTATGCGGAATTAGTTTAAAATCTGGGTAATCAGAGTACCAAATAAAAAAGTCTAATTGACATGCGGCAGGAGCGAGTGTAAATGAGGCACACCTACCCCTTAGACTCCCACCACCGAAAAAAGCGTGCATGTAAATAGCCTCTGGTGTGAGAGGAACTAGACCGCTAACTCTGCAAGATGGCGGTTCCTCTCAGCACCAGGGAGAAACCAGGAAGAGCCACGGGAGGTAAGACAATGTGCAAAGAGCAAATAGGTATAACATTTTTATAGAGCGGGTATGAGGCCTTAGTTTAAAATCCAGGTAATCAGAGTACCAAATTAAAAAGTATGAATGACATGCGGCAGTAGCGAGCGTAAATGAAGCACACCTACCCCGTAGTAAAGTGTGGTGTTTGCAATTGGTTATAAAATATGCATAACATTTGAGCTGTTGTTAAATAAGTACTTTATATATGTTTAGGAATTTTTCCCAAAGTGTAGTTTATCATCTTTATAGGACTGTATGGTTTTGAAAATGAGGTACAGCGTTAATTTGGGTTTGTAATGTATTTTGGGAGATAAACAAAATGTTGCACGTTTGCAAATTACACTTTTTGTGGAAATAGTGGGGTGGGGGTAGTGGTAGGAGATGTATGTGTTATTAAGTTAATAGCGATAAAACGTAACCCAGAAATGTTATGTGGGCAGGTTGTGGTCTCATTTTTTACACTGAGAGGTAGATTTTAATGTAAGTCAAGGAAAGCTGTTGTACAGTGGGGCCGTCTACAGTGTTTGGAGATTACATGGACAGGAGATGGAGATAGGAAAAGTGAGGCGTTCCTTTTATATGTACGAATAGTTTGAATCATGTGATCCTAGGTTGAGATATAATGTGAACATGGTTTCTGGTTTGCATTTGGGTATACTTAATAGTTTTTGTAGTTTCTTACTAGTGATTAATGAAAAGGTAGATGTACTCAAATATATGGTAGTAAACATATTAAGTATTGTCTGTTGTTATGGAATAGAAGTGGTTAGGGAGTGCTTCTTTAAAAGAGATATTTTGTAAATGTGTGAGAGATAAAAAAATGAAAAGGTGTGGTATATTTTCTGTATGACTTTGTTGTTATTAGAGAACTACATGTGATTTTAAGTGATACTATTTGTTAGGCTGTGTCGCCGTGGTGGATATATGTAGGTGTTGAAGTGTTTTGTGCTTTACCAATGCTGAGCTTCACTATCCCTTTTGAGACACAAGTTAATTTATTCATTCCATTTAATATTTTTAATATAGATACAGTAAAGGGACGGTTTATCAAAAGTTTGGGAATTAGAACTTTGTTTACTCTTCCCATCCCCTGCTATACACTCTACAGAGTGTTTATACGACTTTCGTAGTATATAGATGTCTAGCTAGTAAAGGTGGTGTCATTCCACTTGGTCCATTTATAAACCATGCTATGAGATGGTTTATGTTGTACCCTCCAATTTGCATGTTTGAATACTTTTTACTGACAAGTTTTCCTGCAGACACTTGTTAAAATTAACATTGTATATGGGTATAGTGGCGCTACTAGGAATGGTGGGGGTTTCTGTATGATTTTGTATGGTTAACCAAGGGCGGATGAAGGAATATAAAGAATATAATTTATAATGTTGTCATAATGTATCCAATATATCTATATCACTGCTACTTCGATAGAACCCTTTTTGTAAATACACTCAACCCATTTAGATTCTCAGAATCGGGCCTGAACTGAACGAACGCCATCTTGGTTTCATTTCCAGAGGCCTCTTTCGTTAGTTGGGAAAATACGTGACATGCTGCTGATAGAAAAGCTTGAAAGGTCAGCCTGGGCTATGAACAGACCATTGATTCTAACTTAAGGAACTCAAGGTCGCATCTGTCTTTCTTGAAGGAGTAGCACATTCTTGTAGGCGCCATGCTTATACACCCGTGCACCAGAATGGACGGGAGGCACCTTTACTGACCTACCCCCGGAATAACTTGAGCTGAGTTTCGAAACAATCAGTTGTGCCTTATATGGGTTTTCCTGTTGGTTTCTCATGAACTGGTACTTTTCCATGTACGGGGTTTCCATGAGGTATGCCGAAAGTAGATATGCACTGTTTTGAATGTAATCCAGCAGTCTCCTCTGCACACCTTTGAGAGCTGTGGCGAGAGGGAGGCTCCCCTATATAGGGCGCGTTTGCAAAATAAACGATTGAACATTCTCCATTGCCGGCTGACTTATTCTTGGTAACTATTGTATATGGGCTCTATGGTATATTTTTTAGTACTTCAGATGGCTACTCCGCCGGGACTCCGTGATAGGGTTGTCCCCTCCTGTAAGTAGGAGAAGATGGACGGGGAGGAGTTCTGGTCCAGGGGGGGTGGACTGAAAAAGGATCCTAATCGAGAAACCAGTTTGTGGTAGAAAAGGAAAATTCCACTCTCCGGCCCAGTGACCTTCCCAGCTGCTAAATAACCTTTCGCCGGAGTCCTACGGGCTTAACCCGGGAACAGCTGACTGTGTTGGTCTATAAAAGAAGTCGGCAGTGGAGAACGTGCAATCAGACCTGAGTGCACCAGGTGAGTGAAAATTGTATGATAATTCATTATAGATTATGGAATGAGCACTTTTGAGAAGTGGCTCAGAAGAACAGTTAACTGAGTATGGTATGTAGTGGTTAGTGAATCACAGGGAATCTGGAGGTCTGACGTGGCAGAGGTGAAACTGCACGGGCAGACTCTCCACAGACTTGTTTGGTGATTAATTGGGACAACATCGGACGCCTTAGTGTTGCACGGTGGGTGCTCACTCGGCCGAATCCTCTTCGGAAAGACCCGCAGGAGCAACTGGGTAAGCGCGGGGTCTGGGGTTGCGCCCATAATGCCCGGCCCAAGCAGCACAGGACTGCGGGATAGTCTGTAAGAGGGTTTGTGGTTCGCCTGTCTGATTATCTTTTTTTGTGAATTCTTTTAGTGGTATGGAATCCAGGGCGATCGATTCCCAGAACAGGAGTCGACGGGCTCTGTTCGAGTATGAGACATGTCGTATGGAATTATGAATTCATGACTGGAGTACTCTTAGCGATCGATACTTATGCACTTTAGGTATGATATACAAATAGAATTGTTTAATAGTTGAATAAGTGAAAGAGTGTGTGGTGAGTGGACGCGTCCATGAGTGTAACTTCAGTTGGAATGGTATGATTTGTTGAATTCTTAAAAATTTTGTGTTTCAGTAAACTGTGTTTTGGATGCTGCCACCAGAGAAGTGGACGGCTGGAAGAAAGACAGCCTGCTCCTCTGGAAGGCAGTCCTAGTTTTGACATGTATGCAAACATGGTATTTCTCCCATTTTGTTTAATACACTGTGGAATAAATATACTAAAGATAATGCAGAATTGCAATGGCCTTTAACTGGGTCTTTGATGAAAGAAAAATTAATTACTTACAGAACAAATTGTTTTTAAGAAGGAGCCGTCAGACCATGTTTGACTCCTTGACCTTATGGTTAAAGGAGGCAAAGTGACGGCGAATACAAGAGGAAAAATTAGTAAAGATTAAAGCAGGACAGACAGTAACCCCAAAAGCGGTGGCGTATGAAAAGGAAAAAGTAGAAAAGAATATTGAGCAATTAGATAGACAGTTTCGATTACAAACAGATAAAAGTTATGTGACCCGACCCGAGGCAGAAGATGAGATAGAGGAATTATTAGAGGTTCGCCCTCCGCCTCCATATGCCCCCCAAGGTTTGTACCCGGCGGTCCCAGTGGACCGGACCGGAAGGGCGGGAGCCGCGGCGCCTGCGATTGCTACCGCACCGGTGGTTGCGCATCCTCCGGCCCCGTTGCCCGCTCCTCGTACCCTCCGTCCAACTACCTCAGATCTAATCACTTTGATGCCTGGGGCAGGTGTTGCCTCTTCCCTGTCCCCGGTATTTTTAACCCCCCCAACTAGAGGGGCAGTGGCCATCCCTATGGGACTGACCACTGCCTCATCGGACGTCACACCACAACGCCCTATGGGTGGGATGGATGGTCGATGAGTTTTTACTCGATCATCCCTAGAAGAAGAAGAAAGACTGGCTGTAGTGGTTCAGGCATCCCAATGGATGCGTAATCCAATTTATACTCTAGAGGACATTTGGAGTACTATGAAAGATTTCGAACCAGTTACACAACAACTAGCGATAGAACATATGGCAATTAGACTGATTTCGTTATAGGAACAACGTTTTCAGGAAGGACTGGCCCCCAGATATTGCGTGGTATCAAAGATCGAGCTTATAAGTTCGAATTACAAGTTGAAGAAGTATTCCAAAATGCTGAAGTTCTGATACAATATCGGGATCGAATGAATAGGAGGTGCCCAGATGTAGGGACCCAGTACCCTATGAGAGAAGTGCACCCTATTTTTCATCCAGAGATTCCCGAAGTGCTAGATGGAGGGGGCCAAATAACAGGGCACGTGTAGAGGCAGGGTTCCAAGAGCAGTGGGTTTATACCCCTTGGAAGCGAAGCAAGGTCCTTACTTTAAAAGCCCAACTTCCCGACCCGCGGCTTATTATAAAGAGTTGACAGAAGCCGCGAATTCAGCCGTTATGACTTTAGCTGACATCGAGTAATTTTTCGGTCTTTTAGTCCCAGTAGATATATGGATACAGGTGCATGATTCCGATCATGCTGCCGAACTAGGGGGAACCTGGGACCAGATAAAGACATGGGACAAAGATAGAAAACCGGGCAACAAGCCAAAAGACGAGATATTAGCCATACCTGCTCAAATTCTTACCTACATGCAAACTCTCATTCCTCTACGAAAGGTGGATTGGGATAAGCTAACGGCCTGTATCCAAAAGAAGGATGAAAATGTCTCTGATTTCTTTACTCAGTTTGAGAAAGTGTTTATTGATTTCAGTGGACAAGATTTGTCTACAGAAGGTGGCATACGGCTATTTGTAAACAGGTTTGTTACTAATTTGTTACCGGAAATAAAGACTTGTCTACAGGCTGCCGAAAGTACTTGGACCACTTTAACTCCCTCAGTCATTCTCAGCATGGCTCAGTACTATGAACATTGAGAAAATGAGAGTAAGGATAAATCGTATAAAAAGGTTAAGGAATTGAAAACCCGAGTATTGCTACAGCAGGTCAGCAGAGGGCAAAACAGTAGAAGGGGAGGAAGGGGCTCCTTCCCTAGAGGAGCAATGATGAGAGGAGGAGGAGGCCAGGGTCCTCCTATAAGGATTAACCAGTGTTCTAATTGTAGGCAGGAAGGACACTGGCGAGCCCAGTGTCCTTTACTATATGAACGGGGTGGTTTTTATAGAGGACGAGGAAGAGGAGGTACTGAACGGAATAGCATGAGATGTAGTGATAGGTCCGGTGATGAGTCAGGAAAGAACTATTTTGATGATTTTCAAGGAAGACAATACTATAATGAGGATTATCGAGAGGACGGATATGATGGACACAATTATGCATGAGACAGCCACGGACAGAGCAGGGGCCATATAACAGTACCAGTTGACCAGCAGGGGCCTTATGTACAGGGGCAATTGATGGGGATATCTGAGAAGTATTTGGTGGATACTGGAGCAATGAATAGTTCTGTTGCGCATACATTGGTCCCAGGGGCTGCTCTGCCTGGGCATAATAATGTATCGGTGGGTTTTTCAGGAATCCCCGCGGTAAACCCCGTTTAAAAGCCACTTCCCTTTACTATTGGCCTTGTTACTGTGGACTCACCATTTTTGCTTACTTCTAGTTGTGGCAAAAATTTGCTTGGATTAGATATACTAAAGAAGTTGCATGCTCGTATTTATTGTTCTCCTGATGGCGTGTATCTAACATTGCAGCCCCCTATTGAACGTAAGTCTCAATGTTTAGTTAAAGATGCACCTCTTCCTCCTGAGTTTTTGGGTATACCCCACGCTCTTTGAGCAAAAGGGGACACGGATGTAGGATTGTTGAAAATATCTATCACGTTAAATCCTAACGTGCATCTACCGCGTATTCCCCAATATCGAATTTCACCAGAAGGTGAACAGGCTTTATTGCATGTCATTCGTGATTTAATTAAGAAAGGAGTGGTAGAGGAAACGGCTGCAAATATTTGTAACAGTGCCATTTTACCGATTTTGAAAAAGGCCCCTTTAGATGGTGACCCTGATTATAAAGATACTTATCGTTCTGTAATTGACCTTACAGAGGTTCATAAAATAGTGATTCCTCAATATCCTGTGGTCCCGGATATCACTGCAATCTTGACTATGATTCCCCCTACTGCCCAGTATTTTTCAGTAATCGATTTGAAGAACGCTTTCTTTAGTATTCCGATCCATCCTGACAGCCGTCATATTTTCGGATTCTCATTATCTGGTCGCAGCTTCAGATTCTGCCGCGCACCTCAAGGCTATACTGAGAGCCCTAGTATTTATAGCCAAGCTCTAAAAGCAGTATTAGATGAATTAGTCTTGCCTCTTGGTAATGTTCTTGTCCAATATGTCGATGACATCTTAGTGGCATCGGATACGGCAGAAGGTTGTAAGGAGGCCACAGTTAAATTGTTGCACCATTTGGCAGCGAATGGTAATAAAGTGTCCTTATCCAAATTTCAGTATTGTTGACAGGAAGTGACCTACCTTGGTCATTTACTGTCAAAAGCGGGGAGAAGACTAACTCCTGAACGGATAACTGTTATTACTAACATGTCTGTGCTCCGTACTCAACGTGATGTTCGTGCTTTTCTAGGCATAACCTCTTACTGTCGCCAATGGATTCCTAATTTTTCTCTTCTGGCTAAACCCTTGTTGCATTTGGTTACCAAAGATGTGCATGAACCCTTGCCCTGGACGGATTAATGCCACGATGCTTTTAATTCTTTGAAATCTGCTCTTTGTTCTGCACCTGTCTTGGGTACTCCGGACTACCGAAAACCTTTTGTACTCTACGTGCATGAAGTGGACGATTGTTCTCTTTCAGTGTTAACCCAGGGTTTTGGCGGAAAGCAACGACCTTGTGCATATTTTTCGGCAGTATTGGATATTGTTGCCAGAGCCCTTCCTAGCTGTTCAAGGGCCACTGCTGCTGTGGTGGTGGCCATTCAACAGTCGGAGAGGATTGTTTTAAATACTGATCTCACAGTGCTGGTACCGCACGCTGTGGACATATTGAATCGAATAAAAACTCAGCACCTCCCGAGTGCACGATTGACTGGTTATGAATTAACTCTATTTGCACCTCACATTAAAATTAAAAGATGTGCCACTCTGAATCCAGCCACGTTACTACCTCTCCCTTCGAGTGATCAAAAGGATGATTCCATGATTGTATATTTCAGACTGAGGAAGAAACGAAGGGACGTGTAGACCTCACTGACTCCCCTTTATCTGACCCACAAGGAGAGTTGTATGTGGATGGCTCTTGTTTTAAGTTACCAGATGGCACGACAACAGCTGCTTATGCTATAACTACCCTTAGAACAATAGTAGAGACCGCTCGAGTTTCTCAGCATTCAGCGCAATCAGCTGAACTAATAGCCTTGCTAAGAGCATGTGAACTGAGCGAAGGTTTAAGAGTAAATATTTTTACAGACAGCCAATACGCCTTTGGCGTAGCCCATAGTTTTGGGCGGCTGTGGAGGGAACAAGGATTCCTTACCTCCCATGGTCAAAGAATACAGCATGGCCCTTTGATTGAAAGACTGTTAAATGATCTAACTTATTATTATTATTATTAAAACTTTTATAGCGCGCTCTATTACCACGGGGTATCCTGGCGCGGTGAGTAATTTAACAGCAAGAGTGATAGATCAAGAGCAAGTCTGTTAGAGTGGAACGTTAAACAGATAAGTCTTAAGTTCTTTCTTAAAAACAGTAATGGTCGTAGAGGCTCTGAGGAATAGGGGGAGGGCATTCCAAGCAGAAGCTGCCTTAACTGAAATTGATTGGCCGCCCAGTCGAGCGTATTTGTATTTGGGAATGGCCAATTGGCATTGGTTGGCCGATCGTAGGGCACGATTGGGAATGTAGAATGAGAACCGTTTCTGCAAATACGTCGGTCCCTGGCCATGAGCTGCTCTAAATGCCAACACAAGAATTTTAAACAAAATTCGGTGTGGCACTGGGAGCCAATGCAGGCTTCGTAAATGGCTCCGCACGCTCGACCTCCTGGGAAGAGAGAAGAGCAGACGTACTGCAGCATTTTGTATCACCTGAAGGCGATGAATCATGTACCCAGGCAAGCCGCTAAATAAAGCATTAGCGTAGTCGAGCCGAGACAAAATCAGGGCTCGAAGGACAGTCTCCTTGGCTGCCCTGGGAAGGAGAGGGAAAAATCTTCTCAAGGCTCGCAGGGAACCGAAGCAGATGCCAGTCAATTTTTTAATATGGTCCGAAAACTTCAGGCCCTGACCGAACCATACCCCCAGGTTCTTAGCTGGGCCTCCCAGCGCACTAGGGCAGGGCAGGTCTGGGGGCCAAATCTGGTCCTTGAAGTTGACAGGAAAGGAGCCAAAAAACAGAACCTCAGACTTGTCTTCGTTGCACTTAAGTTGGACTTGTGCAAGCCACCGAAAAACTTCCAACAGACAATGCTGGACTGCTGATGGGTCAGACACACACTTAGGCCAGGTGAAAAGCAGCTGTGTATCGTCAGCGTAGGCCATTATTTTGGCTCCCAGCTGTTCCGCCAGATAGAGTAAGGGGGGTCATATAAACGTTAAACAATAAAGGGCTTAACGTAGACCCCTGCGGAACTCCAGTTGTCAGTCGCTTCGGGGCCAAAGAGTACGGGGGCATCCAAACCTGCTGAGTTCTATCGCTCAAAAACGATGATAACCAGTCAAGGGCCAGCCCTGAAATACCAACGGCTCCCAGTCTTGCAATAAGCAAGGCATGGGGCACCGTATCGAAGGCGGCAGAGAGGTCCAGTAGAATCAGGACCGCTCTGCCGCCCCCGTCCAAGCACTCCCGAACTGCCTCCGAGACCTCGACTAGTGCCGTCTCGGTGCTGTAGGCCGCTCTAAACCCTGACTGAGCAGGATGTAGGGCGTGAGAGGACTCGATGAAACTATCCAGCTGTTTGAAAGCCACCTTCTCACACACCTTCGCCAGAGCTGGCAGCAGTGAGATGGGCCGATAGCTCGATGGCGTTGATGGATCTAGACCAGCCTTTTTTAACAGAGGAAGCAGTTTTGCCTCCTTCCAGCTTCTCGGAATCGAGGCAGTAGAAAGGGAGAGGTTGATGATCTGAGTCACCTCTTGATTAATGATATCCACTATCCCTCCCAAAACCCTGGCCGGGCAGGGGTCCGAGGGAGATCCGGACTTTAAAGCCGCCAGGATTTGCCGTATGTCAGATTCCGAGGCCGGCCGGAAAGCAACAAACTGAGCCTCTAGACATCGTCTATCCGATAATGAAAGGGCAGATGAAGTCGCAAAGGTCTTTTGAGCCGCTTCTAGGTCCAGTTGGATTTTTACAATTTTGTCCGTAAAGTAACAAGACAATTCTTCACACCATTGAGCGTAAGAGGGGAGCAGGGGTTGGGCAGCATATGGGGATAAAAAATTTTGGACAATCGAGAAGATCTCTTTACTGTTGTTGTCCGCCTTCTCGATTCTGTCCGAATAGTATCTGCTTTTAGCTGCCTTAATCGCAGCGTAATATTCCTTTTGGGCTGCCCGTAAAGTCTTCTTTTTGGCTGGCAAATAGGCTTGTCTCCATACTCGCTCTAATTTCTTAGAGACCAACTTCTGTTCGCGCAGAGCATGCGTGAACCATGGTTGTGAGGGTCTCGATCGCATCCGACGGATACCCCCCACATTAGTGGAGGCAGCGGAACCATTCGCAATCCAAAGATTGAATGCATCGACCGCCGCTTCCGTTTCCGTCATTGGGTCCGGACGGGTGCCGGAGAGGGACTCAGATAGTGACACCAAATTAATTCGTGGCCGATGTACCAGAGAAGGAATTTTTCTCAGATCCTTATCTAACTGCCAAGCGAACTTAATCAAACAATGGTCGGACCACAACATAGGCATCGGGGGGGACAGACTGATGTCAAAGTTGGTACAAACCAAATCAAGAACATGACCTCCCGCATGCGTAGGAGCATCCACCCATTGAGTGAGGTGAGCCATACTAAAAGTCTCACTGAGACGAGTAACTACAGTGGTATTCCCGGAATCCACATGAATGTTAAAATCGCCCAGCAGTAGGTAACGGGAGAACCGTAAAGCTCGTGGCACGATAACCTCCTCCAGGGTTCCAATAAAGTTTCCAACATAACCTGGGGGACGATACACTAACGTGCCACCTAAGGTAAAATGCGGACTAAGCTCCAAACAAAAGTGGAGAAGTTCTGCCTCCCGATAGATCACAGCAACCCCTCCACCTCTTCCCTGTTGGCGATCTGCTCGGCAGATCCTAAAACCACGGGGGATAGCTAACTCGACTACTGGCGCGCAGGAGTCGGTCATCCAGGTCTCGGTGACAAAGAGCAGGTCAAAATCATTTTCAGCTAGTAGGTCAAAGACCTCAGCCGTGTGGCACACCAGTGATCTAACATTGATTAGGCCCGCCTGAATGCTCTTGATTTCATGGCCGGGTTGGGTAGGCGGGGGTACAGGACTATTAAGTTGATAGTTACAACAAGGGCAAGCTCTGAACCGACTATCAATAACCACCCAGGTATGCGCAGCCTCACAAGAGGGGACATTTAGAGTCCTTAGATCTGCAGATGAATACCGGAGTACTACAGGAGGGACAGATTTAGAAGGAAAACGGCCGGGAGTCATGGCCCTGTGCCCGGCCAGAGCACGGACGGGCACAGACGGGCCCTCCTTTGGCGCTCCTTCGGCGCGCAAACGGCGCACCCGCTGCGCGCGTCCGCTGCGCGCACGCCTCATCACGACGTTTAATACGGGCGGGCGAGCAAAAGGCTAGAGCGTCAACCCCGGTGCAATGCGGCCCCGCCTCACTTCCGGGGACCGCTGGGGCCAAACGCTAAGGGCGGAGGCATGTGCAGAAGCTACCAAAGTGCAAAGTGCCAGGGAGGAGAAACAAAAGAGGGACCAAAAAGGTTGGAAGAGGTTCTCACTATGGGGGCGTAACAAAACTCAAATCCTAACAATGTAAGTTAAAAATGCTCACACAATGTCAGCGCTATAAGGTTAAAAGATATTAAAAACGGATTTAATGAAAGTGGCAAATTATATTTAAAAGAGCTAAGTACAAACAGCAAAACTATAGACCAACGCTATTTCAAAGAAGGGCTAGGAGCAAGATCGTGCACTCGTAGGTCAAATACTCACGTACAACTGCGCTCGACTCCCAGCTCCAAATTAATACGGGCGGGCGAGCAAAAGGCTAGAGCGTCAACCCCGGTGCAATGCGGCCCCGCCTCACTTCCGGGGACCGCTGGGGCCAAACGCTAAGGGCGGAGGCATGAGCAGAAGCTACCAAAGTGCAAAGTGCCAGGGAGGAGAAACAAAAGAGGGACCAAAAAGGTTGGAAGAGGTTCTCACTATGGGGGCGTAACAAAACTCGGCAAATTATATTTAAAAGAGCTAAGTACAAACAGCAAAACGATAGACCAACGCTATTCCAAAGAAGGGCTAGGAGCAAGATCGTGCACTCGTAGGTCAAATACTCACGTACCAGAGAAGGTGGCCATTATTAAGTGTAGTGCCCACAAGAGAGTCATTGACACTACAGGAGAAGGAAATGCTTTTGCTGATCAAGTAGTGAAAGAAACAGCCCAAACTAAAACGTCCACAATGTTCCCTAGTGTAGCAACCAGATGGGTGGCGGAGACTACATTATTTGATAATACTATTGAAAGTGTTAGAGAATTGCAGAAAGAAGCCACCCCTGATGAATTATTAAAATGGGAACAGGATATAGGGCGGTTAGACAACAATGATTGCTGGATTGACTTGACTGACAGACAGAGATGGCTATTGCCTAATGCCCTGGTGTACGCAGTAGTAGTGATGGCCCATGGTACTACCCATATCTGAGCTAAAGGTATTTGTGCATTACTGGACCCAGTATGGAATAACTCGAATATCTCCAAGACTGCTGCTCATGTGGTTAAATACTGCCTGGTCTGTTTAAAGCATAACCCCGGTGGGAGAGAGACTGTTCTCAGTGGAGATTTTGCGCCTCCTTCCTTGCCGTTTAAAGTGATACAAATGGATTATATTAAATTTGATAGGGTGAACAACTTGAAGTATGTGCTGGTGGTGGTCTGTGCATTTAGTAAATGGGTTGAAGCCTACCCCACCAAAGACAATACTGCCTTGGCCACTGCTAAAGCCCTGATTAAGGAGTTTCTGCCTCGATTTGTTTTGCCCCGAATTATATGGACAGACAATGGGGTGCATTTCAATGCAGAACTCGTTAAATATGTTTGTAAAGGATTACAGATAAATCAAAAATTTCACGCAGCATGTCACCCGCAATCTGCAGGACTGGTTGAGAAATATAATGGCATATTATTATTAAAGATGGCAAAGATACAGGAAAGCACGGGTTTGAGTTGGCCTGATGCACTGCCCCTAGCGTTAATGTCCATAAGAGTAACACCTCCTTCTTGGGCTGGGCTGTCACCCTATGAGGTTGTTTTTGGCCGACCAGCCAATGTGTGGGGTGTCCCAAGGCCTAGATCCTTTCGAGATCTTGATTATCCTATGATGACTGACTATTTGTACGCTTTACCTAAAGATATGCGTTCCATTCATCAACAGGAGTCAGCAGTATTGCAGCCACTGCCGCAGGGTCCCGGACACCGCTTGGAACCAGGACAGTGGGTCCTCGTGCGGAATTACCAATGGAAATCGAGTTTGGAACCCCTGTGGAGCCGTCCTTACCAAATCCTCTTGGCCACTCGAACAGCAGTGAAAGTGGATGGGAAGAAACATGGGATTCATGTGTCACATGTAAAGAAACTGCCCCTGCCGCTTCCTTCTGACCAACAGAATCGAGACGGAGTTCTGACGCAAGAAGGAGAACAGAGGTTGAGCTTTGTGCCTTTCTCGGATGCCATTGAGATCGGGCAAGAGGAAGGTTGTTGATGCCGCAAGGAGATGAATCAGCCCCAGTTTCTGAAACTCGTGACAAGGCTGATCCCCCTGAGGTTTTGGAAGTACGTGTTGCACCAAATGTCCCTGCTGCTGTGTTGTTCGATGACCAAGAACAACCTGGCCATTTTCGATACAATTTACGGCCCCGAAAACAGCGCGATACCCTAGTCTCGGATTACAGGAGATAGGGAAAGACTTGGGCTGTAGGGCTGAAAATAGTTTTACTGGGGTATTGAGCAAGACACTGGACTGAACCCATTGAGAGCACGGAACTGTCAAATTGCTCTGTTCAGAAAGAAAGACTGTGTTAAGTTAAGGGCCTAAACTGCAACGTTAGAAGGTACAGTGAAGATTACTTTCTTTGGATGGATAATAAGAGCCTGCCTGTGAGGCTCTAGACGGACACAGGGAGAAGAAACCCTCTGGCAGTTGGCTTGCATCTCACTTCCGAGTTTAGTTTGGACTTTTAGTTAGAATGTATCCCTGTGCCCGATTTGCCCTTGAAGACGAGAGGCCTCTAGCTCCCAGACCTTTCCTAGAGAATGCACCCATGTTTTCCAGTTGGGCTACCAGAGTGAAGATAGCTTTTGTAATCACTATTGCAGTAATTATGATTATATTGATGAGTGTGTTTATGTATCTGGAATGTCAATACCCTATGCACAAGGTGTTAGGTACCACCACAGCCCCACCTGAGCATTTCTTTTATACCTTACCTCCTCACAAAGAGCGACATCGAGAAACCTATATTAAGAATGTATTCATAGAAATGTTGCACGAAGCTCATAGCACTACGAATAAGATGAACTGCTGGGTGTGTGGCCTTTTGCATCTGTAATGCATCGCCATGATTTGTTCATTTCTTTGCCTTTATCGCACTTAGCAAGTTGTGAAGCCTGGTTTCAATTGTTATCTCTCATGTATTTGCATTACGTAGCTGATCCCAAAAGATACACGGAAAAGGTTTATGAGGCTGTTTTAAAGTATATAGAACAAGATCAAGGATTTGATGCCCAGGGGAACCAAGGGGAGGGATCTTTAGATCCGGATGCCTGTATGAACATGTATACTACATATGAAAATGCTACCTGGTTAAAAGAAGAAATGTTAGATTTTGAACAATTTAATTCCATGCAATATTCGCAACACTTTCAAGACCGAAATGTTACTGATTATAAGGCAATGCCCGTTCCTATCCTAAATAGTACTGCTTCCTTTTGTATACAAGGACAAGGTCATGTTAAAGTAGGAGATAGTAAATGTAACTACACCTATGTTTTGCATACTCACAGCACCCCGCCCTTAATAACTCCGCCTAATGTATATTTTGTATGTGGCGAGAATGCCTATACTTGGCTCCCCAGAGGTTGGGCAGGGAGATGTTACCTGTCTTTCCTTTACCCCCCGGTGTATATAGCTCCTTCTAATTACCACAAAACACATCAGTTGACTAAACGGAGTTCTGATTCTTACCGAATTAGTAGAAGTATTGATACTGATGTTGCTGATCAGACAGATACTGCCTCCCAGCAATTTGTAGACATAGCAAAAGGTCTCTTCCCTATTTGGGGTCCTATTTTTACTAGTAGAGATGTAAGACGCCTCTCTAGAGTGGTGGAAAATGTAGTTCAAACCACTACTGGGATTTTGACTAACTTAACAGAGAAGTGTGGCTCACCGGTTAGAGGAGGCAGACCCTGATGCAGAGGTCAGACCCGGGACCAGGGTTCAATTCCCGATGCGGCAGGGTCTTGAGCTCATAATGTCCATGGACTCGATAATTCTCGCCTCGGTGCCTACTCGAATCGTGGGTTCACACTCTGCAACTCTGGGCAATAGCTTGCTTAATCTCCACTACGGCCCCACCGCGATGGTATGCCTGGTCTTCACCTTGGGGATGCCCAGTAGGGGTAATCTCGCAGGGAAAAACCAGGACGAGTTCCCAAAGCAAGCGCCTTGAGACCTTACGGTGATAAGGCGCTATATAAGAACGTATGATTTGATTTAACAGTGGAGCTTCAGGCTACGAGGCTTGTTTCGCTCCAAAATCGGATAGTGCTTGACGTCATCCTAGCTGATCGAGGAGGAGCATGCCGCGTGATCGGCAGCTCCTGCTGTGTATATATTCCAGATTCTGCTCCGACCATACATTTGGCCATACAGATATTACACAGCTTAGCTGCAGAAGTCCATGCGGACACTGGGACCTGGTCTTTGACAGGGTGGTTCTGGGACCTCCTCTCTACTCTGGGACCTCCTCTCTGGAAGATGTTCATGATCCTAGCTGGAACACTTGGAGTGATCTACGTTTGTTGTCTGTGTCTCCATGCGGGCCATCATGTTGCTCTTTCTGTGCTGCCAAACTCACTTCTTCACTGACCATATCACGACAGGCTAAAACTGAAAAGCAGTTAGTGAAGAAGGAGGTCGCAGACCTCATGCAAATAGATGAAGGAGTATTTTTAGATTAGATGATCCGGTCTGTTGTAGTATATATTGGCTATATCACGCCAAAAGGGCGGTCTGAAGGAATATAACGTTTATACTATATGATTTTGTCGTAATGTATCCAATATATATTTATCACTGCTACTTCGATAGAACCCTTTTTGTAAATACACTCAACCCATTTAGATTCTCAGAATCGCACCTGAACTGATCCAACGCCATCTTGGTTTCATTTCCCGAGGCCTCTTTCGTTAGTTGGGAAAACATGTGACATGCTGCTGATAGAAAAGCTTGAAAGGTCTGTCTGGGCAATGAACAGACCATTGATTCTAACTTAGGGTACTCAAGGTCGCATCTGTCTTTCTTGAAGGAGGAGCACATTCTTGTAGGCGCCATGCTTATACTCCGTGCACCAGAATGGACGGGAGGCACCTTTACTGACCTACCCCCGGAATAACTTGAGCTGAGTTTCGAATCAATCAGTTGTGCCTTATATGGGTTTTCCTGTTGCTTTCTCATGAACTGGTACTTTTCCATGTACGGGGTTTCTATGAGGTATGCCGAAAGTATATATGCCCTGTTTTGAATGTAATCCAGCAATCTCCTCTGCACACCTTTGAGAGCTGTGGAGAGAGGGAGGCTCCCATATATAGGGCGCGTTTGCAAAATAAACGATTGAACCTTCTCCATTGCCGGCTGACTTATTCTTGGTAACTATTGTATATGGGCTATTTGTAAGTATAGCTCTATGGTATATTTTTTTAGTACTTCACGGGGTGGATGTGGGGGTGGTGGTTATGTTGCTGATTGAAACACAGAATATAGTAACGTGCAGATGTCGAGGTACTCAAGGTTATATAGTACCACTGAGAGCACTTACAAAGCGCTGTATGGCATGGGATATGTTTTAGTCTCAAATTTGCATGTTTTTATACGTTTTGCTGATGAGCGTTTCGGGAGACATCTGTTGAAATTAAGCCTCTGTATGGCTGTAGTGGCACTTCTATATTTGCTGGGGCTCTTTCTTTTAATGCGTAAAGTAAAGCAAGGGCGGTTGTTGAGGTGGTGTAGTGGTATTTTGACTATTTATAAGCCGTCTTACGGTATGGTGTGGGTTTGAGTTGCGAAATTGCAGGTTTTATTGGCTTTTGCTGATGAGCGTTCTGGCAGACACCTGTTGACAGTAAGACTATGTATGGCTATAGTGGCGGTAACGGGAGTGCTGGGGCTCGTTGTTTGATAAGGTTAAGCATGGGCATGGGTGGGGGTAGGGGAGGTGCGTATGTTGCTGATTATAAGACGGACATTTGTAATGTGAGCATGTGTAGCTAGTAAAGGTACTATAGTTTCACTGGGCCCATTTATTAACCATGCTATGGGATGGTTTATGTTTTCCCGCCAATTTGCATGTTTAAATATTTGTTGATAGGTGTTCCGGCACACCCCAGTTAAAATTAAGCCTGTGTATGAGTATAGTGGCACTACTAGGAATGGTGGGAGTTTGTGTTTGATTTCGTATGGTTAAGGAAGGGCGGGGTGGGTGTGGGGGAGGTGGTTATGATGCTGATTGAAACACAGAATTTAGTAATGTGCAGATATTGAGCTACTGAAGGTGATGTAGTACCACTGGGAGCACTTATAAAGTGCCCTATGGCATAGTATATGTTTTACCCGCACATTTGTATGTTTTAATACGCTTTGCTCATGAGCGTTCTGGTAGACAGTTATTGAAATTAAGTTCCTGTATTGCTATAGTGTGTCTACTAGGTTTGGTGTGGCTCTTTCTTTGATTTTGTAAGGTTAAGGAAGGATGGGGAAGAGGGTGGTGTAGTGGCAGTGTGCCCATTTATGAATCGCTTTATGGTACAGTATATGTTTTCCTGGCAAATTCTCATGTTTTAATACCTTTTGGTGATGAGTGTTCCAACAGACAGGTACACAAATTACACAACATTTCTGTGGATAAGAAATCTTCGTGGTGATAGACAGTCTTGTACTGTGGCAGAAGGCTGATAGCGTTGATGGAAAATTATGAAACTTGGTGCCATTGTAGATTTCAATGGAAGCTTACACTGTTTCTTTGTTACTATGGTGTTGTTAGGGTTCTCAGTGGGAAAAAGGTGGGGGTGCTCTAAAAGGGAGGGCAAAGCTCTTAAAGGGGTGTGGGCTATGCAACTTGGGCCGTCGTCTAAATCAATATAAGTATCATTGTGTGCTTTAGAAAATCATCTTCAATTATCCTACGATCGAAATAAAACATTCTTTAAAGGATTTCCCTTCCTTCTACAACGTGCGTAACCTAGCGTGATGTCTCCAGTTCTCATTAGTAAGCAAAATAAGCATGCGTACATCGATGTGCATGCTCTCACTGCAGTGCAATAAAAGAAAAGTGTCTATGTTTGTGAGGACCGAAAATAGAGCCCGATAGAGACCCATTTGGAGGCTCCCTGAAAATAAGTGCCAGTCCTCAGACCCAGCCCAATTAAAGCCCAGCATCCATCCATCCTAAGCACTGCGCCATTCAACCATCTTTTAATTGATGCATACATTCCTACTCATATGCATACATACATCTGTTCCTGCACTTATCTTAAGCATCTATGAGTCCACTCGCCTATTGTAAGCACTGTGCCATTCATGCAAGCATACGCCCATATATCCATAGATACATCTGTCCCAGAACCAATCCTAAGCATCTATCAGCCCACCCATCTATTGTAAGTACTGTTCCCTGCATTCATTTATCCTTCCATCCATACATTGATACACCCATCTATGTATCAATGCATTGATGCATCTGGCCATGCATCACTCGTCGTTTATTCAACTATATGTTCTTATTTCCATGCATCATCTGCCCACAATCCAAAATATGACGTATTATGCTCATCCACCCAGCCTCTTAAGGGGTCAAAAAGGCTTGCAAAAAGTATTGACACGCAAATTTTTTTATAAAGAATAACCAATCTTTGAGTTGGTCTTTGTGGAGCATACTTCACCACCCTTCTCTGGTGGTGTTTTATACAAAGGTACATCTAGCAAAAGAAATATAAAGGAGCTTTTAAGTGTAAGACGTTAATTTTGAAACTTAATGTTT
Organism: Lissotriton helveticus; assembly: GCF_964261635.1. Classification (NCBI taxonomy): domain Eukaryota; kingdom Metazoa; phylum Chordata; class Amphibia; order Caudata; family Salamandridae; genus Lissotriton; species Lissotriton helveticus. The sequence goes on along the minus strand of NC_136070.1, from coordinate 856,557,284 downwards.
TGTTTAGTTGTATATAGGTACACTGTTTTAAAGTGGCAGTGACTGACATATACTGAATACCTGTACTTCTTACATTTGAGAAAGTATACCAGAGAGCTAATTTGGGGTGGTGAGTACCTTGAGTTCTATATTTCCATGTGAAGGACAGTATAGGAATATAAAAGTAATTGGAAAGCTTTTATGTTCATATTATTTTTAATGAAAAAAGGATCACACAAGAGGAAAATGAAGAATTTTTCAAGTAAGGTGAAACAGAGTTCAATTTCAAATACCAGGAAAAGGAAAAATGATAAAGAAATAGTATCTGTTACTCGGAGACAAAATCAGTTTCATGAAATTTGTCAGAGACTTTTTCGATCTAGAGTGATACAGAATTCAATGAAAACATGCTGCAAATATAAAAGTAAAGTGTTTGAATTGAAAGAGAAGCAGGGTATTGAAAGTATAGTGGATAGTGCTTTCAATTTAAAACAGAAGTTATTCATTGTGATTTTGAAGAGAAAGTATTAAACAGAACTTTAAGTTGTTACAAGGACTAGATCTATGTCATGTGAGAAAATATACTGAGAAGTATGGGCATTCTCTGGCTTGTCTTTCAAGAAAAGTTTGTAAAAGTCTTTTTCATCAGCTGAGGATGTTAGCAGTACGTCATTCATAAATGCGGAGGTTTGTGAGGAAACTGTATTATGTAAAAAGTCCTGCATTATTTTTAAGTGAACTAAGTACAAGTCTTTTATATGCTTCTTTATCAGTTGTTCAAAAAAAGTGTGATGATATTGAAATGCGATATTTTGGTTCAGACGAGCAGTTCAATGAAAGTGAAAGTTTGACAATTGCAGATGTTGGAGGAGATGGGAAAGTGATTAGCATTGATCAGTTTGAAGAAGAAATTAGAAAATGTATTCTAGTGTGGTCTGAAATACAAACCTATGTTTGTGTATGTTGTTGACGTACTCATTATAAAAGTCAAAGTAGGAATGTTGATTTGTATTTGAAAAGTGAAAAGGAGAACAATGGTAAGTGGTAAGAATTTGCAACTTACTTGTTTGTTGAAGGTCGATTTGAGTTAGGTAGTGATCAACGTTTATGTAAATATTGTTACCACAAATTGGAAGAGAACAAAATGCCTTTTAGAGTAGTACATAATAACTTAGAATTAGTAGCTATTCCGGAGGAACTAGCAGAATTGAATACATATGAGTCTGTTCTAATTCAATGTGTTCATTCTTTTCAAACTATAATTCGGATTGAGCCCAAAACAGGTAAACTGCCACCAACAGACTGGCAGAGAGGTTTGAAGGAAGAGTGGTGTACTTACCTTTGGATTTTAATAAAAATATTGAAACTATTGCTGGAGTGAAAGAGGAAAATTAGGCAGTAGTCATTCTAGTAAATGGTGTAGTAAAAAAAAGTTGGAAAATGTGGCAAGAATTTGTGGGTGTTAATAAAGTTGAAAAAGCTATCTTACATCTTAGAGAGAACACAATTTATTACAAAACTGTAAAGGTGGGTTATCTGGTAATAAGTTTAGAAGATGAATCTTGTTGACTGATATTTTGTAGCTGCAATCTGTGTAGGTCGATCATTATACCGTCCACCTTCTCCTGTAGGAAACAGCTGTGGAAAATAATGACCTTCCAAGCTTTTCTCCCATACACTCATTGGAGTTCCCTGTGCTTTTTTCATTTCAAATAACTCAATGCTGCTTCCTATTACTTCTTTTGAATGCAAAGGATATATTGTGTAATGTTTATAAATATCTTCAGTCCTTGACTTGTCCACTTTCTCAATTTGACCACTTGAAATTTCAGATTATATTCTGAAGATCCTAGTTTTCGACAGTGCATTTCATACATATTTCACCTTTTGTTTGAAAGTGATCTATCTTCTCTGTCGTATGCAGTGAACCACATACTTAAAACTAAAGTTCATCAATAAGTTCTTTTTGTGAAAGAATTTGTGGAGAAAGTTCAAGAAACAGATGAAAATGTAGAACTACACATAATCAATTTGATAGCATGTCAACGTGGAACAAATGAGTATTGGTATTGTCGTCAGGAACAACTCAAGGGTATGTTATGGAACTTAGGTACACCAACATGGTTTGTCACACTTAGCTGTGCAGAGTACGCATGGGAAGATTTGCTTGACTTTCTAAGAGAAGCGAATTCCAATATAAACATTTTTTAAATAAAAACTCGTGGTGAACTGTGTTCATTGGATCCTGTGAATGTGTGCATATATTTTAATGAAGCTTTCAAGCTATGATGTCTTTTATCTGCAAGAAAAAGAATACACCTCTTGGAGAGGTTACCGATTTCTATTGGAGAAAGGAGTATCAAGCAAGAGGTGCACCTCATAAACATATGCTACTATGGAACAGTATGAACCAAAATTTGGAAATGATTCTGATGAAACAGTATTGTCTTTCATTGAATAGTATGTGACATGTGAGATACCAAAAGAAGAAGGAGATAGAAGCTTGAGATAGCAAGTTTTACGTTTCCAAAGTTACTGTTGTTGAAAGTATTGCAGAGGAAAATAAAAGTCTAAAGGAAAATTTTACACCAGATGTCGGTATGGTTTTTCCTGTCCAGTCATTTGTAAAGGAAGAGTAAATTCTTTTTTTTCTTTTGTAATGCACACAATAACTCGAAAATCTCCAAAGAATAACTGCAAATTAAAAAGAACAGAAGTGTCAAAGTATATCAATGATTACAATCCAGTAATTTTAAAAATGTGGAATGCGAACATGGACATTCAGTATGTTGGAGATGACTCAATTGCTGTTGCATGTTATGTTACATCGTACATAACAAAATCAGAAAAAATAGAGATGAAAGAAATGTGGAAGAAATTGCTCAAGAGAAAAGCCTTAGTAAAGAGTTGTACAGCTTTACTTTGAAAATGCTTTCCCACCGAGAAATTGGATTGTATGAAGGTTCAGACTGCTTGTGCTCTTCAAGTTTAAATTCCAAAGCCATGAGGAATCATTTGGGTAAGTTTAGGTCTTGCCTGCAAATGAAACAGAGTCTTGAAATCATTTGAAGAAATTGAAGAATTAGCAGTAAAGGAAACAGACAGTACAGACAATCCTAAACCTAATATGTTGGACAAGTACTAACCCAAAAGGAGTCAATATCTGGAACAGCTATGTCTTTTTGAAGTACTTCAACATTACAGCTTGAACAGAAATGTTAAAGAGAATGTAAAAAAAGCAAAATATGCAGTAGTTAGATGTGATGGTTGTTTAGTAAAACATTCAAAGAGTAATCTCATAAACCACAAGAAAGTTAGTTGTGAAACTTTAGATAAGCAAGAATTTTAACTATTTAGCACTACTGTAACTGTTTAAGTCATGGTGTAGTGAAAGTGAATTATTTGGAGACTTTGACTGTTACAAAGATTCTTGTAATACATATAAAGGTAGCTTTGCATGTACAATTTTTGCTATGTATTTAAAAATGTTGAATGATGAAGTTGAACAGGAAAAGACTATTACAGCTGAAATTAGTAATGAAAGTTCTCAAGATAGTGAAACAAGTGGTCCATGTAGTCACAATCTTCTTGGACGTCAATACTGGAAAATGAAGCAGCCATTGCTATGCATGAAGTTGAAATTGCTATGCGGTACATCAGGTCCAAACAGTGAAACGGGGTCTTGATTCTATGATTGAGGATGTCAGAAGTTAAAGTCTGTGATAATTTATGTGTACCCCCTCTGACCAGATGCAATCAACTCTAGGTCCCAACAGTGGAATGGCGTCTTGATCCCACAATGGATGATGTTTGAACTGAATTTAAGAGTGGAGATGAAGGTAATCCCTTTGACCGGGTGCAACCAACTCTAGATTCCAATAGTGGAACGGTGTCTTGATCCCACAATGGACGATGTCTGATATAACGTGCTGCTTGCTTTCACAGAACTCCCTTTGTTAAGGTGCATCACACGCTGTGCTTCCGTAGTTAACTGCTGCACATGATTATTGGGCTTGATTGACTGCAGTTGCTGGACTACAGCGCAGTACACAAGGTCTGAACAGTGAAACGGGGTCTTGATTCTATGGTTGAGGATATCAGAAGTTAAAGTCTGTGATAATTTCTTTGTACCCCTCTGACCAGGTGCAAAGAACTGTAGGTCCCAACAGTGTAACTGTGTCTTGATCCCGCAAAAGACTATGTCCGATATTACCTGCTACTTGCTTTCAACAGAACTCCCACTGTTGAGATGCATCACAGTGTGTGCTTACGTAGCTAACTCTTGTACAGGATTATTGGGCTTGGTTGACTGTAGTCTGTGGAGTAAACCGCTGTACAGCAGGTCCGAACAGTAAAACGGGGTCTTGATTCTATGATTGAGTATGTCAGAAGTTAAAGTCTGTGATTATTTCTGTGTACGACCTCTGACCTGGTGCAAGCAACTCTAGGTCCCAACAGTTGAACGGTGTCTTGATCCCACAATGGAAGATGTCCGATATTGCATGTTGTTTGGTTTTCATCAAACTCCCTATGTTGAGGTGCATCACACTCTGTGCTTCTGTAGCTAACTGCTGTACAGGATTATTGGGCTTGGTTTAGTGTAGTCGCTGGTCTACACCGCGGTATAGCAGGTCTGAACTCTGAAACGGGGTCTTGATTCTATGATTGAGGATGTCAGAAGGTAAAGTCTGTGTTTATTTCTGTGTACCACCTTCAACCAGGTTCAAACAGCTCTATGTCCCAACAGTGGAACTGTGTCTTTATCCCAGAATGGAAGATGTCAGATATTACTTGTTGCTTGTTTTTTATAGAACTCCCTCTGTTGAGGTGGATCAGACACTGTGCTTGCGTAGGTAACTGTTGCACTTGATTAGTGTGCTTGGTTGACACCAGTCGGTGGAGTACACCTCGGTACAGCAGGTCCGAACAGTAAAATGGGGTCTCGATTCTATGATTGAGGATGTCAGAAGTTAAAGTCTGTGATTATTGCTGTGTACCACCTTCCACCAGGTGCATCCAGCTCTAGGTCCCAACAGTGGAACGGTGTCTTGATCCAAGAATGGAAGATATCTGATATTACTTGTTGCTTGGTTTTCATAGAACTCCTTCCGTTGAGGTGCATCAGACTATGTGTTTGCGTAGCTACCTGTTGCACATGATTATTGGGCTTAGTTGACTGTAGTCGCTGGACTACATTGTGGTAGAGCAGGTCGGAACAGGGAAATGGGGTCTTGATTCTATGATTGAGGATGTCAGAAGTTAAAATCTGTGTTCATTTCTGTGTACCCCCTCTGACCAGGTGCAGCAGCCAACTGTAGGTCCCAACAGTGGAACGGTGTCTTGATCCCACAATGGACGATGTTACAACTGCATCTGAGAGTGGAGATGAATGTACTCCCTTTGACCAGGTGCAACCTACTCTAGGTCCCAACAGTGGAACGGTGTCTTGATCCCACAATGGAAGATGTTCGATATTACTTGTTGCTTGGTTTTCATAGAACTCACTCTGTTGAGGTGCATCAGACACTGTGCTTGCGTAGCTAACTGTTGCACATGATTATTGTGCTTGGTTGACACCAGTCGGTGGAGTACACCATGGTACAGCCAGTCTGAACAGTGAAACAGGGTCTTGATTCTATGATTAAGGATGTCAGAAGTTAAAGTGTGTTAATATTTCTGTGTACCCCCTCTGATCTGCTGCAACCAAGTCCATGCTTTCGAATTGAATGGTACATGGCTGTCAGGCGTTAATGAATAGTGGGTCTGGCCTACAATGCTGACAGAAGTGTCCACAATTCAGATCGAGTGCTGATTGTTTAATTATAGAATCCAGTAGTCAAACTACAACGTCTATTGGAATATACATATTATGTTTTTAGTATACTTGCTTGAAGAATTTTTTTTAAATGTCTTATAGGTTTACTACAATGACCAAATTTATTTTGCAAGTGCAAAGGAACTCTGAATAGTCTACACTGTAGAGAGCAGAAATGGTATTTGAATTGTTTTGTTTTATTGCAGATTTTTCTGCAATTTATGTTGTCTTTTCTAAAGAGGAAGTGAGAGAAAGTATTAATGAATGTCTGTGTGAGTACTGTCTGCAATTAACAGTGCAGATAGCAGTGTTCACAATTCAGATCGAGTTGGTCCTGTAGATGACGCAGTTCTGTAGGAAAATACATTGCTCCAGTACGCTCTGTCTACACCATGCATAAGTATTATTACAGGCTCCACACGCGCTTTTTGTTGCTTCGCGTATGGCAAACTGTGTAGCTGAATTCCTCCTTACGTAGCTGTTGGCCCTTGCTGACCGCTCTCTCTGGCCTCCAATGTAGACACCAGTGTTCACAATTTAGATTGAGTTGCTATTGCAGATGATGTTGTGTTGATGGCAACAGATATTACTCCTAGTACGGCCCGCTCGTCTACACCACATATCACCGCTAGTTGTTGACATGCTGAATGATTTTGATATGGCTATCTGAGTGCACTAGAACTGATGGAAACTTTATGATACAATCTTTTTGTGTATTATTTCAGATCTATTAATTGTTTCTTAGTATACCACAAGTTGTGTTAGTTTTACAATAGAATATTTTTCTGTATTATTTTACATCTACTGTCCCTACCTTGCTGCAGCACAAACTATTGATTATTTTATGATTGAACGTCTGTGTGATCCAATGATTACTGTTGTAGTTGATGATAGTAGCAACTATTCCCTGAGGGCTGGTTTACACTGACTCCACACGCATCCACCACAGACGCCACTGGATATGTGATCCTGGTAATAAAAAGGTGTTGAGCACACATGCCCATACCCACTTCCACCTGTGTCCGTGTGTTCATTATCTATGCATGATACTGCGCCTGGGCCGTATTACATTACATTGTGCTGTGGGCAGTGTATGTAACTATGTTATCTCTGGTAGAGGGGAAAACCGGTTATGTAACTTTTAGGTGTATGGCTATCATAGGTGGAAGGCTACTTTACAGAAAATGAATATTGATGAAGACGGTCGTTGAATGTTGAGTGTAGTGCAAGGTATGTGTACATAGCAAAATGTTTCAAAAAAGCTCTCTAAGCAAAAGAGGTGTGTCTCATGAAATGCTGTAGAGAGAATGACTAAAATGGGTGGCGTCCTTCAACTGCTACAATGGGAAATGTTCTGAACTAATCCAAAGCTTTTTTTTAAGGTCACATGGTAATCGCGCACTCAGTGCGGAAGGAGACCGCACCTGATGCAATTTTTAAACAATATATTTACTATAATATGTTTATTACAGTTAGAAATATATACATGTTTGAAATATTTTAGATTATCGCTTGCTGTCATATACACTTTAAAGTTATTTACATATAATTTTGTGACATAAAAAAAATGAGAGAATGGCATACCCGGTGCAACACCATACATCTATAATATAAGACAGGGACTGGCAGTGTGCACTTGTTGCATACGCAACGCACAGCGGACGCGATCCCATTCGTACATGACGTAATGCGCGGCTTGGTATGGCATATCTGTTGCATACCAAACTAGTAGGTGGCGCAACCATGTCCGTATATGTTATGCGGGACGCGGTGTCATGAATACGTTAGATTCCAAATGCGCATTATTTCAATATGGTGGCTAGGATTCGGGTGCTGATGGAGCTTGGTGGACTACCGGTACGGGACTTTAGTTTTCTCTAAATAAAAGAAAAAGTGATATACATATTTTTTGGGGGAAGATATAAAATTATTTTTAAGTTAAACAAAGGATAATAGAGTTGCAGAATATTAAAAAACAATTAGAAAAAATATAGGTTTCATAAATATTAAAATATGAAATTAAGATTTAAAATACCTTTGAAATTTACTGAAAAAAACATTGGTTTTACAGACGTTATAGTTAGGAATTAGCATTTAAAAAAACCTTAGAAACTCACTAAAAAAAACATAGGTTTCAGGGACGTTATAGTTCTTTGGACATTTCGCTCATACAAAACGAGAGAAACTCCCCTGTTATAGTTAGTTGAGCTAACTATAACTCGCGCCCCCGCAATGCACTGCTGATGATATCACATATTGCATCATTCATGACATGGTCAGTGACATCACTGATGACATCCCTGATGACATCTCAAATGACATTGCTGAGGACATCACTGTTGACATCATCCATGTGAAAATCTGATGCACCTCATCACGCTCTAATATAACAGTTGGTACACCCACTCTGAAATAAAGACTATCATTTTCAAAACTATGAACACACCAATACCAGTTACTCCATATCCAATCACTAATTCCTAGCTCTACACACAGATCCACTCATTCACACATACAGTCACTTATACATACAGTCAGCCATTAATACAGCATTATCATATGTACTCACATATCTATACAGGCACTCACACACCACCTCTTATGCATAGAGCTACTTACACACCTAGTCAGTCATGGAAATAATCAATCACACTTTCATTTACTAACCTGTGCAGTTATACATATACCACCTCACTTATTTAAATATATACTAACCCATACTTACACTCTAATACAATAAGTAATACAAGCACACACTAATCCATACAGGCACTCTCACAATCACTCACTGTCACATATAGTCATTTATACAGTCCAACACTCACATATACTGCCTTTTACATATGCAGTTACTTACACATGTACCACTGAGGCATTCCATTCACTCACCAACACAGCCATACATACACTCACCCAGCCATACAGCCCTTTAGTGATACAGACTTGAGCACATATACCAAGCGAATTATCCACTTACACATCTATGCACAGACAAACACCCCCCACCCACCGACATAGACACTTAGGCACCCATACAAATACTCAGACTACAAATGAATAGCCTATATAGATCCTCATTTAGATGCTAACTAACCCATGCAACCGCTTACACACCAACTGATAACCTAAACTGTGTGAATGTGTGTATCAGTCGCTAACATATTCATTAAGTAAGACACAATTAATCAGTCACTTATGCAGCCAGTCACACATCTAATAAATCATCCATGCTGACTCTTATCCACCCATTCATTCTTCAATACAGCTTGGCATATATATATCAAACATATTTACATTTTATAGAAACACATAGTTACTGGATGATGTCATCAGTGAAGTCAACACTGATGTTATTTGAGAAGTCATCAGTGATGTCACTGACCATGTCATAAATGATGTAATGTGACTTCATCAGCAGTGCATTGCGGGGGCGTGAGTTATTGTTAGCTCAACTAACTATAACAGGGGAATTTCTATCGTTTTGTATGAATGTTTTTTTTAGTGAATTGCTAAGGTTTTTTAAATGCTAATTTCTAACTGTAACGTCTGTAAAACCTATGGTTTTTTCAATGTATATATATATATATATATATATATATACATATATATATATATATATATATATATATATATCAAAGAAAAACTGCAAGGCTCATTACCGGAGGGCAAGGGTGTTTATTCACAGGTAAGGTGGCGCAGGAATTCTCCCTTTTCCTTACGCGTTTCAGCGGACATTCCGCCTTGATCACAGGAGGAGAAACAAACATTGTCTTGTGCGTGTGGGCGCACCTTTTTAAACTCTGAAAGTCACATGACTGGTGTTTCACGCATACAGTTCCCACAATGCCTCACACTCGATGTCCGATTTTTCAACTGGAATCTTAATGACTCCTAGTGCATTTCAAGTAGAAAGATGAATTTGCCTTAGAGTGCAGGCAAAGTCCAATGACTCCTAGTGCATTTCAAGTAGAAAGATGAATTTGCTTTAAGGTGCAGGCAAAGTCCAGTGTGGGATTTAATTTACCAGTTTGGTGATCGTATTCACTTTCGCTGATGCTCGATGTTGCAGGTAACCTGTGGCAACGCCCTGCTCTGGCACGATCAACATAGGGAGTTCCCCATGCTGAATCCCTTCCTTTTTGCTGCAATTTTGCTGTATTAGCATAACCCAGGGTAGGTGTGCAGCATCGAGTGGGTCATGCTCCAGGATTCACATACAGCCAAAACACCTCCGTCTCAGGAGCCACCGACCCTTCAGGGCAGCCTCGCTTTACAGATGAACACGGATACGCCCATCAATTTAACATCAAAGAAAAACTGCAAGGATCAATACCGGAGGGCAAGGGTGTTTATTCACAGGTAAGGTGGCGCAGGAATTCTCCCTTTTCCTTACGCGTTTCGGCGGACATTCCGCCTTGATCGCAGGAGGAGAAACAAACATTGTCTTGTGCGTGTGGGCGCACCTTTTTAAACTCTGAAAGTCACATGACTGGTGATTCACGCATACAGTTCCCACAATGCCTCACACTCAATGTCCGATTTTTCAACTGGAATCTTAATGACTCCTAGTGCATTTCAAGTAGAAAGATGAATTTGCTTTAGGGTGCAGGCAAAGTCCAATGACTTCTAGTGCATTTCAAGTTGAAAGATGAATTTGCTTTAGGGTGCAGGCAAAGTCCAGTGTGGGATTCAATTTACCAGTTTGGTGATCGTATTCACTTTCGCTGATGCTCGATGTTGCAGGTAACCTGTGGCAACGCCCTGCTCCGTCACGATCAGCATAGGGAGTTCTCCATGCTGAATCCCTTCCTTTTTGCTGCAACTTTGCTGTATTAGCATAACCCAGGGTAGGTATGCAGCATCGAGTGGGTCATGCTCCAGGATTCACATACAGCCAAAACACCTCCGTCTCAGGAGCCAACGACCCTTCAGGACAGCCTCGCTTTACAGATGAACATGGAGATGCCCATCCATTTAACATCAAAGAAAAACTGCAAGGCTCATTACCGGAGGGCAAGGGTATTTATTCACAGGTAAGCTGGCGCAGGAATTCTCCCTTTTCCTTACGCGTTTTGGCGGACATTCCGCCTTGATCACAGGAGGAGAAACAAACATTGTCTTGTGCGTGTGGGCGCACCTTTTTAAACTCTGAAAGTCACATGACTGGTGTTTCACGCATACAGTTCCCACAATGCCTCACACTCAATGTCCGATTTTTCAACTGGAATCTTAATGACTCCTAGTGCATTTCAAGTAGAAAGATGAATTTGCTTTAGGGTGCAGGCAAAGTCCAATGACTTCTAGTGCATTTCAAGTAGAAAGATGAATTTGCTTTAGGGTGCAGGCAAAGTCCAGTGTGGGATTCAATTTACCAGTTTGGTGATCGTATTCACTTTCGCTGATGCTCGATGTTGCAGGTAACCTGTGGCAACGCCCTGCTCCGGCACGATCAGCATAGGGAGTTCTCCATGCTGAATCCCTTCCTTTTTGCTGCAACTTTGCTGTATTAGCATAACCCAGGGTAGGTATGCAGCATCGAGTGGGTCATGCTCCAGGATTCACATACAGCCAAAACACCTCCGTCTCAGGAGCCACCGACCCTTCAGGGCAGCCTCGCTTTACAGATGAACATGGAGACGCCCATCCATTTAACATCAAAGAAAAACTGCAAGGCTCAATACCGGAGGGCAAGGGTGTTTATTCACAGGTAAGGTGGCGCAGGAATTCTCCCTTTCCCTTACGCGTTTCGGCGGGCATTCCGCATTGATCACAGGAGGAGAAACAAACATTGTCTTGTGCGTGTGGGCGCACCTTTTTAAACTCTGAAAGTCACATGACTGTTGTTTCACGCATACAGTTCCCAGAATGCCTCACACTCAATGTCCGATTTTTCAACTGGAATCTTAATGACTCCTAGTGCATTTCAAGTAGAAAGATGAATTTGCTTTAGGGTGCAGGCAAAGTCCAGTGTGGGATTTAATTTACCAGTTTGGTGATCGTATTCACTTTCGCTGATGCTCGATGTTGCAGGTAACCTGTGACAACGCCCTGCTCCGGCACGATCAGCATAGGGAGTTCCCCATGCTGAATCCCTTCCTTTTTGCTGCAACTTGGCTGTATTAGCATAACCCAGGGTAGGTATGCAGCATTGAGTGGGTCATGCTCCAGGATTCACATACAGCCAAAACACCTCCGTCTCAGGAGCCAACGACCCTTCAGGGCAGCCTCGCTTTACAGATGAACAGGGAGACGCCCATCCATTTAACATCAAAGAAAAACTGCATGGCTCATTACCAGAGGGCAAGGGTGTTCCAGTTGAAAAATCGGACATTGAGTGTGAGGCATTGTGGGAACTGTATGCGTGAAACACCAGTCATGTGACTTTCAGAGTTTAAAAAGGTGGGCCCACACGCACAAGACAATGTTTGTTTCTCCTCCTGTGATCAAGGCGGAATGTCCGCCGAAACGCGTAAGGAAAAGAGAGAATTCCTGCGCCACCTTACCTGTGAATAAACCGCCCTTGCGTAAGCATTTATATATCTATGGGCGCGAGGGATCCGCGGACTATCAGCGCACCGTGAGTGTATTGTAAGCACACTCTTCCGATCACGCGCTGAATGCTAATTGGCTGTCAAGTGTTTGTCAACAATCGAAACCAGGAGCTGTTGGCAGCCATTTCGTGCCTCGGTAGAAGCGAGGCTGAGAAGTCAGTGGAATATGTGTGCAAAACGTAGAAAGGGGGCAGGGTAGAAATACTTTTACCCTCTATACGTGCTTAGGGCGTCGCATAAGGATCCCCAGGGCCCAACAATTTTTTTTTTAAAAAGACCCAGCAGGTGCTTGTAGGGTGCGCGGATCCTGCCGTAAAGAAATAAAATAAAATAAAACAGAGCTTTTTTTATAATTAGCCCCCAGGGGGGCTAAATACCGGGGCAAAATTATTACATTTTATGGGGGGCACAGAGGGGCCCCCCAGCCCCAGGCATCATCACCCACGGGGCTAAAAAAAAATGGCGGGGGGAGGGGTCCAAGGTCCCCAAAGTCGCGGGTACCACCACCCCCGGGGCTTTATGTATTGTGAGAAGGGGACTGCGTGACCCCCCTCCTGGAGCACTCGAGGGCCCGTCACACCCCGGAGCTACAAATAAAATGGTTGGGGGGGCTGTAAGGTCTCTAAAGCCCCGGGGACCACCTCTCCCCGGGGCTTTATGTATTGTGGGAGGGCGAGCTCCTGCAGTGTTTCGTGGTGTCCATCCCGCCCTCCCATAGCAAGGAAATCTGTTCTCTCTTTCAAAATCTAAATCAGATTGCTTTTTCACATGGGGAGCTGCATGTTAGGAGATGCTAACTTGCATGTGGAAAAGTTATCTGGTTTGGATTTTGAAAGTGAGAACAGATTTCACTGGTCTGTCTTTCAAAATGCAAACCAAGTTTGCTATGGGAGGGCGGGAGCCACGAGACTCCCGCCCTCTCATAGGAAACAGCATTGTCCCGAGGGTAGGCACCCCGGAACACTGCAGGAGCCGGCCCTGGGGGGGTGGAGGTCCCCAGGGCCCTCGAGGGCTCCAGGCGGAGGGCCACGCAGCCTCCATCCCACAATACACAAAGCCCCGGGGGGTGGTGGTTCCCGGGGCTTGAGGGGGGTCGTTGAGGCCCTTCCACTTCTAAATTTGCAGGGGTGGGCCTTGGAGCCCATTCCAACCATTTATTTTATAGCTCTGGGGGGTGGCACTCACTGTTGCATAGCAAACAGCAATGTTGAGAAAATCTTCTGATAAGATAAAGGATTTTGAAGTCCATTTTCTGCGTTTTTTTTGTAGGTTGCAGCTGTTAAAGCGGCGACAATTTTAACTCCGTCTTTGTAAATATGCTACTAAGTTTTGTAATGTCGAAAATCTTGTCTCCCATTTAAATAGGCACAAAGTATTTATTGAAGTGCATTGTGAATCGTGAAGCAACACTGTCTAATTGTGATCGATAGAGAATTGAAAGAGTTCTGTACTTCTTTTGCTGGTAATGTGCATTGGGGTAGATTTAGAAGTTCATTGCATTACGGTTGCATCATTTTTAGGATGGCAAAAGTGACACGAAAGTGGCTCAAGGGGTTTGTAAATCTGCTACACAGTGTTCTGTCTTACTTTGCTTTCCTTTCTGTCATGTAGAGGATCCTGGGAAAATATAACGGTTTCTGTAAAGCCAGTACCTTTCAACCCTACCCCCAAACTGCTTACTGCCTGTTACCATAGTAACAGTTCATGGAACACTTAAGTGAGCACGGAGGTTAGAAGTTCACCACACTATGTTGTTAATCGAAACAGTTACTGTGCTGGAGTTTGAAAAGTTTTCAATAGGAACCGTTAGTCGTAGAAGAAGTCAGTGAAAAATATAATAAAAATAATAGCGGGGTTTCGCTGGGGCCCCCACAGTCCCGGGGCTTCACTCATGTTGGGAGGGGGGTGCAGTAGGCTGCGTAAATTATATTGGGAAAACAACAATGCGGCTTATTGCGGCTTTTCTATAATATAATGTGGAATAATGTTTATTTATTAGGTACTGTTTGTTTTTGTTACGGATAGAGTCACTTTGTTATAGGAAATTTATTAATATGTAGGACGGCGTATTCTGTATGTGTGCGTGGAATAAATTTAACTTATAATTGGCTAAGGTGTTCCAACAACAAGGTTAATGTTCATTGGTTGCGAACTGTTGTCAGCGATTTCTTCCCTCTTTGCCGAGTATTAGGAGCATTTCATTGGGTAACGTGTTCCAAGCGGGACCTTACAAAGCTTAATGTTCATTGGCTATGAAGCATTAAAAGTAGACGTTTTGGCAGTCATTCCTTCCTCCTCTGTGGAACAACATGGACATTTCATTGGCTAAAGTGTTTCGAGCACAAGTTTGCTCCTTATTGAGTGGGAAGGGTTCACTGTTGTCAGTGATTTTGTGACGCACTTCCAAAGGAGTATGGAAAAAGAAAGTAGCAGAGGGGAGGTTAGGAACACTATTAACTCTGTACAGTGGTCATAAGGTGGTGGACAGGGATTATGAAGGTAAAAATTGTTTTTATATGTTTCAAGGGCCATTCATATAATTGCTGTGTCGTGTACAAATCACGCCGGAAAAATGACAGTGTCTTGTAGTGTTTTTTTATCAAGTTTGCGGGTGGGATACCTCCTAGGAGCACTATTTACTTATAATGTGGTGTTTACTTTTCTGATGGGGAGGTGTGGTTGTGCAGCAAAAATTTCAGTCTAGCTTTGAAACTGTTTTTATTTAGCAAATACAAATAAACTTTCTTCAGAAACTGACGCTATATATATTTGAAAGGGGTGACAATTAAAAATGCAATTTCATAAAATATCAGTTAAGTGTGGCCATACCCTGAGGTCAGGAGAACAAGTAAAAAACAGTTAAATACAAGTGACTTCATATTACATAGAAATGTATGCATTATTATTTTTCAAATATGTATTCTGTAGAATTCAGGATTGTTCTGTCTTAGTTCTTAGACGACACACACTGTTTCGCTAACAAATCACATACTCACTTAAGACTATATAGGATAGTACTATTATAATATACAGAACTGGTCCTATATATTCTTTAGGGAGAGGGTGAATAGGAACCGCAAATGAGAAGAATAGAAATTAGAAAATAACATTCAGAAATGTAGGGTTTATCAAATATTTAAAGTAACAAAGTATGTATGAAAGCTACATTTTTTTATTCTGCAATTTCGTAAAATATGCTCCCTGAAAAAAATATCTGATCAAGTACGTTATAATGTTTCCTAAGCTGTATTACAGATGGTGCAGAAAAATCTCCGATTCCTCTTCTGGAACAATAGGACAATCTATTACAATATAAGGATTGATACTATTGTTACAGTAAAAAGAAAAGGAAAATAAAGTTATCTATTTAACAGAACATCCATAACGAAATACTTTCGAGCAGTAATTATTTTCTGAGCTTCTTTTCTCCAGGAGGTCAAAAAGTTTGATCTTCGTGGCGACGGGTTATAAACTCCTCTGAGATCATTACTGTGAAAATGTTAATATATATATTCACTGTATATGATCAAAAGCGGGGAACAGACTAAAAACCAGAAGCTGGTGACGTTGCTTATATATCTTTACTCTTGTGAGGACGGGCCATGACCTCCACTGAAATTAGCATAACTGTTAATATTATAATATACATATTAACAGTATATAATCCCTAGGGGAAAACACACTAATAACTGGAAGGTGGTGAAGTTGATTGTACATGTTTAGGGTTTTCCCCGACGGGTCACCAACAGCTCTGAAGCGAAGTACAGTGTCAATATTATAATATAGAAAGTCTCATTATATAAGCTGAAATGAGCCAGAAAAGGAGCAATGTTTGTTGTAATCTATCTGTTTCTGAAAACAAGCTGCTGACGTTACATAGAAAAAGGGAAAAACAAGCAATAACACTTTTTTCTAGATATAAATGTTTAAATATTGAAAATAGCCACAAATTATAAGTATCTGCTATGCCATAATGAAACAACTTACAACTCCGGTATATGTTTGTTGATGCAAAACAAGAATCCGATGCTAGGAAAGGGAACCTGCATCACAGATTGGCGACGCAGAAACAACTTGCGAAAACGAAACTAATCGCAAAATAAGTGTGGTTTATATAGTTTTTGGTTGTTTAGTAGTCTATGGAAGAAAGATTCGGCTCCGCCTATGTAGCTGTCACGTTTTATAGTTTACACATGCTCACACTTTAACTGTTTTACTTGTGCACGTGTTGGTAAAAGTTACAAACTGTGAAGCTGTAAAGGTTTCGATTTCCATAGTAACACGTATAAGGTCCTTATTATCTACACACGTTGGAGAGTTTAAAAAATGTTACCTGGTAAACTTTGTCCTTTGCATTCTCATGATTAAAAACATCCAAATAGAAGATATAAAAAAAAAAAATTGTTTACAATAGAAGCAAAAAATCTTATTAATATGTGCTATCACTATGCTTTTTAATTAAAAAAATGCCAGCATTTGTAAAGCATAACGCTACCCCGGAAAGGTGTGCCGGCGCTTGGGGCATTGGGAAGATTAAGCAAGGTGTTACCTACAGTGAGATAGTGGTGGGCTAAGATGCTAATGGACTTTGGAATCGAACTGTGAACGCGGTTCTTGAAAGTCAGGTATTATAGGTGTTGTGTCATACTTTTATGTTTTAAAAGGAAAGAGAGTACCCTTCTAGTTAAACCCACAGGAACAGGGTAATTTATGCAGAAAAAAGTTTAGGTGTTCCCTGGGTTTTGATTTCTCTGGGGAAATCAATCATTCACTCTTCACAACATACTATCTCATACCCTTCAGCCTATTTGTGTTGTATGCTATAGTGAAACCGCAAAACATAAGGTATTCAGTGTACGAAACATCAAAATGTTATTACAAAAAGTCTTAAAAATTTTTTTTTGAATACATTGTAAAACATGAATTCATTACAATTTGTTAAAAACCAATTTCTGTCAATCAAGTGGTACCTAGATCCTAGTGTTTGTCAGTTTTTATAGACACAGAAATCAAGGGATCAACACAGTTTCAAAGACATCAATTCCAACAACAATATTCATAAAATGATACTAATAAAATTATACAATCAATACATCCCCAACGGGGTAGTCGACGCGTTTCGGTGGTTGTGGGGCTATGACCCACCTTCTTCAGGACAATTTTGATGTACACAATTATCTGTGAATAAAAGATACCAATGTCAAAGTTCATTCACAGTACATTTACAGTTTTTTTTCTTTCTTTTTCACCCTTGTGTCTTACACAGTTTGTGGTCCCACTATGCATTAAAACCAGTATCGTGACCCTTTGGGACCGCCATCCCCCTTAATGTTAAATATGGGCTTGGGCGTACTGACTCACTTGACCATGCATTCACACATTTCCCTCCTCATTGTCTTCATACATTATAGAGATAGCATACCTTTAAAAATATCCTTTTTCTAATTTGGGTATAGGTTCAAAGTAAAACTTAGTAGCGGCTCACTGTAGTCACGCTCTGTAGACAAAGATATTCATCATATTAGCTCCATGATTGTATCCAATATTTACTTTGGATACCAAATTGAGCATAATTTAATCAGGGACTACCCTACCTTGAGTTTATGCGCAAGATACTTGATTTTGCTTGCGATGTTCTGTCTTATTCGTTTTCCTGGCAGCTATGTTCAGAGTTGCCCTGTTAGGATGCATTTAGTCGCATATTTAATTACCCATTCTCCATTAATAGTGACTTATTATCTAAATTGGTATATGTAACTACACACCTTAGTCAAGATAAGCAGGTGTTTTCATCGGTGAAAAACTTCTTTACGCCTTTTCTGCTGGTATCGGTTTGTGTAATTTCTAGAAACCAGAATAATTTATTTTAATCACTCATTTTCATCAATTAATCTGACCAGATTGCTTTCTAGGGCCTCGCTCACCTCCTTTCTTAAAAGTTTTTCTGGCGTGGTTATTCCCAGTTCAACCGTTGCTTTTCTTTCGGTTTGTTTCCTGCTTTCCAAATCTTTTAAAGAGAGGGATATTCACATTAGTCAGCTACCCTCTTTTGCAGATTTTTTGTGTTAATTTTTCTCCAAGTCTCACCTTGTGATATTAGTTCAAGGTCCACCGCTCGGTTAAAACCTCGTTGAATCTCTTGTTGTAAGGACTTCCTTCAATTGTCCTTCTTGAGTATGCCTCTGTAAGAAATATATATATATATATATATATATATATATTACCTACTGGCGGTCGCCAGTAGGTATATATAATTAGGATTTTTTCTCTATGGGTTTTTTGAAAATTCTATGTCTAATAACTTTGGCGTTTGTGGACGGAATTGGCTGAAATTTTCAGGAAAATGGCACATTTTGTTTCTGAGCAGCCCTTGAAAATTTGGGGGGGGGTTCGTCAAGGGGGGGCCGAGAAAAAAGGGGGGTCCCAAAACGTGTTTTTAACATTGAGTTTTCCATAGGGCGGTTGGCCTCACTTTTAGCCCGAACGGCTGAATGGATTTGCACGAAACTTGGCAAAATTGTAGGGACTGGTAGCCCGATGTGCCTTTTGTAGGTCTCAATATATGTGCTCCAGTGGATTTTGAGAAATTAACGTTTAAAAAAAGATATATATCTGTAACAGCGGACCGGGCAGCGCTCTGGTTCGCGGACTTTTCGCGCAACGGAGCTTTGTGAAGCGAAGCTGATTGGTTCTCCGGCGTCTGTCAACATTCCAAACAGTCCGTAGCGGCCGCCATCTTGTCTCTCGGTAGGATCGAGAGACAAGAGGAGGTCAAAACAAAGGGGGAAATAACTATAAGGGGGCATAGTAGATCCTCGCTGACCCCCTAGGTTTGATGTGGAGGTTTTAAAAGGGCCCCGCGGGGCAAAAAAAAAACAAAATAATAATAATCGAACGGCTGAATGGATTTGCACGAAACTTGGCAAAATATTAGGGACTGGTAGCCAGATGTGCCTTTGCTAGGTCTCAATATATGTGCTCCAGTGGATTTTGAGAAATTAACGTTCAAAAAAAGATATATATCTGTAACAGCGCTCCGCTTCGCGTACTTTTCGCGTTACGGAGCTTTGCGAAGCTGATTGGTTCTCCGGCGTCTGTCAACATTCCAAACAGTCCGTAGCGGCCGCCATCTTGTCCCTCGGTAGGATTGAGAGACAAGAGGAGGCCAAAGCGAAGGGGGAAATGACCATAAGGGGGCATAGTAGATCCTTCCTGACCTCTTAGGTTTGATGTACCATTTTGCCAAGTTTGGTGTAATTCCGTTCAGCCATTCAGGCTGTAGACGTATGTAAATGTCCTATGGAAAATTGCATGGGGAAAACACATTTGAAAGTGTTGAAATTTAGAACCAATTAAAATGTTACTTTGGTTTTGTATTTGTGTGTGATGAAAGTTAATTGGTTATGTATATATGTCAAATGAGAGGAAACCACAGCCATTTTGTGATACTACTGTCTGAGGTACATTTGTGAGGAATTTTTGGTGGTGAATTTCTGGTGTTTGATTTACACAGTACTAACACTTCTGCTACTTTTAAAAAGGTGAGTTGTTAATTTGTAAGGGGAACTATGTTGTACACTTGAAGATAATTTGAAAAATGTTTTCTGTTATTTATTTGCAGTCCTTCTGTTATACTAAATACTTGATAAAGTTAGTTTTATATTATGTATTACTAAAAACGATAAATGAAAGTGATTATTTTTTTCTGCAATTTACAGCAAGCAATTTCAAAATAAAATGGCTCACAATGAAGAGACCGTGGCAATTTCTTTTGAATTGTCCAACACATTGATTGAAATTGAGAGCACCAATAATGAAATATTGTCACAAGGAGGACATGACTTGTATGATTCCATTAGATTGATTGAAATGGACAGCACCAAGAATGAAATATTGTCACAAGGAGATGACTTGAATGATTCCACTACATTGATTGAAATTGAGAGCACCAATAATGAAATATTGTCACAAGGAGGAGATGGCTTGTATGATTCCATTAGATTGATTGAAATGGACAGCACCAATAATGAAATATTGTCACAAGGAGGAGATGACTTGAATGATTCCACTACATTGATTGAAATTGAGAGCACCAATAATGAAATATTGTCACGAGGAGATGACTTGAATGATTCCACTACATTGATTGAAATTGACAGCACCAATAATGAAATATTGTCACAAGGAGGAGATGACTTGAATGATTTTTTTGATCAATCTCTTGATGGCGAATTTATCGAGTGTTTGGAGACCATAGAGTTACAAGAATCATCATTGGAGACTTTTAATGAGGACATTGCTGATGAGGACATGTTACTAGTTCTTTCAAAGTTAGAAAATTCTGAAGAATAAATTTATATTTAGAAATCAAAAATTGTTTGAGACATTATTCATTTTTATTTTTAATTTATGAGGTTGTAGCGAAGTGATTGTAGTATAAAATGAGACTTATAGTATAGAGTGCAACATTTTTATGTTACATGGTAAGTTTACTCATATTTACTTCTGCCACTATATTATCTCCAATGTGTATTTGACATGTCTTCTTCATCTCCGGCCTCCTTTCTCTCAC
This sequence comes from Lissotriton helveticus, assembly GCF_964261635.1. Lineage (NCBI taxonomy): Eukaryota > Metazoa > Chordata > Amphibia > Caudata > Salamandridae > Lissotriton > Lissotriton helveticus. The sequence continues at coordinate 856,536,367 of NC_136070.1, read as the reverse complement.
TGTGTGTCTCTGATGCATCTTATCGCTGCTATTTTGTGTAATTACAGAAGAGAGTAAAATAAAATAGTTCGGAACGTGAAAAGGGGGCAAAGTAGAGTACTCCTCACCCCCTAGGCCTTTTTAGGCGGTCCCAAAAGGATCAGTTTCTGCTTTCCTGAGAGATTATGGTATGAGTTCCATATACCACAATAACTTGCATTACAACATGCAAGATATCTATCTCCTATTACCAACTTTTGGAGATATTCGCGCTAAGCGCGAATATCTCCAAAAAGTAACACCTGCCCTGAGCAGTTCTTAGCCATGTTATCCAATGGGAGGTGGATAACATGGCTAAGAGCATTAGCTCTGTAATGCATGAATATCGCTGAGTTTTTAGCGATTGCATGCATTGCGGCCGTTTATTATCGCATTTGCGATAAACCTTGATAATAGTAAGGTTTATCTTCGATAATTTCTGACGATGCTTAGTGGTAAAAAATTGGTTGGTAAGCATCGTTAGCGATAAATATCGCTTAACTTTGGTAATATGCCCCAACGTCTGTTAACGTTCGATTCGAAGGAAATGAGGAAGTGTTGAAAAACATTGTCTGCGCCATCTTGCCTTTTTTGAAATGCCACACTTTTGTCGTGCACGGCAGCCATTTTAGATGTCTTGACCAGACCCACTCTCTGCACGCTGTCGATTCGTAGCATGGCTCCTCACCCACGCAAGCATCTTCCCTAGGCACTGGTCACCACCGCTCTCTGTCTTATGCATGGGCAATAAACCTCCCCCCATCTGCGCTGCTCTTCCCTGAGAATCACACTCTGTGCCCGCCCGACACCTGCCTTTCGCCCTATTCACTACCGCACCCTCTGACACTCCTCTTTCTCTGTGTCCGATTGTCCAGGCTATCAGCTAGCCCTGCAGATGTAGTTTATGGCCCCAGCTGTAAAGAATCACCCCTCTTCAAAGGAGTTATAGTAGATCAAGGCCCACACCCGATGAGATCCGTCACACCACACGTGTTCCTACTATCTGAAAACCATCCTGTATTGTGATTGGGGAGGGGACCGAGCCTGAAGCGGAAGATTCCAGGAATGACTCTTTGTACATCAAAGTTTTTACAATTATGTGTCACATTAAAAATATATAGCACTCCAACAAAGTAGTAGGAATATAAAACTTTAATAACATATAAATATATACAACAAAACAAAAACAGTAAAAACATTTAAACAACGAAGAGACCGTGGCAATTTCTTTTTAATTATCCAATAGATTTATTGAAATTGACAGCACCAATAATGAAATATTCTTGTCAGTAGCGGTCTGTTGTGCGAATAGTTCCAAGGCAGCAGAACGCGCTGAAATCTAGATGGCACGAAAGTGATGTCTAGTAAGTTGCCGCCCAGCAAAAAACGGCGTGGGGCGCCGCGGGGGTGAGTGAGTCCAGTAGGCACCACAGCTATTCTTACCGGCATTGCAGAATTACTGCTGGGGACAATGCCTGTGCTGTAGCAGGGTCACAGCAGAAACAAAAAGGATTCTGTTGAAGATGTTGTTGGTTTTCAATTTGAAAACAGTTCTGGTGTCAACTGCTATGCTAATGTAGTGGTTAATGTTTTGTTTTCTCTAGAAAATGTAAAAGAGGGGGAGGCAGTCCAAAGTTCCGTTAAAAGGGCAAAGGAAAGGATCGGTGGTTTGAACTATCAGTCAAAAAGGGGAGGGGGTGCAATAATTTTTCCTACCGGGTCACACTGTGCTTTCACCGGAAGTGAGGTCTGCAGGATTCTAGTAATTCAAAGTGAGGCTGGCGCCAGCATGGGAGCGCCGACGTCCCGCGGATACAGTTTCGTCACTCCACGGGCGATCATGGCAGTCATTCCCCATCGGGGGTCGGAGACTCCCGCGGCTCCTCTAGAATCTTCAAGGTCGTGGAGGACTACGGTGGTGGAGTCAACCAGTGACCGGGCCATTTCTTTATGCTGGGCCCGCTCTTGCCAGGTCGACCGCCATTTTGAGAGTTCGGCAGCTACCGGCGATCGCGGGGTCACATGAGCGGACGGGCTCCACCCTGCCGGGCGAGACGTTGCAGCATGGCCACAGTGGAAGAACCGTTTTCCGGGCGCCTGGAGCGCTGAGGGTGCAGCTGGGAAGTCTCCACCTGGGGAGGCGGGAGAGGCCTGTTCGCACCGTCTCTCCCTCCCAGTGCACCCCACGGCGTCTCGCTTGAGATTTGTTATGGCCGGACCAGGCGATGAGGACGAGGGGGGGGTCGGAGGCATGTGCAAGACATCCCCCCCCAGTGTTGTCGCAGCCATTATAAAAGAAAGAAGTGTCCCGTCCGTCTTCGGGCCGGGCTTCCGGTGGATGTCGGCCGGACGCCCCTGGCTCTGGCCCCATGAACGGGTTTCTTGGTTTATCGGCTGCAGCCGGATCCCGTCGGCCTCGGCCCCCCGACCGTTGGTGGTCGGACCGGAAGAGCATGTGGCGGGACTACCTGCAACTCTCAAGGGCCACCGCGGCCGGACTGGGAGAGAGAGGGGAGGGTCGAGGAGACATTCCCCCCCCTGCAACTGTTCAGCGTTGTAAAGGCAATCCCCTGGCCGGGTCCCGCTGGCCTCGGCCTCTCCTTCGGCTACACCCTACGTTAGGATCTCCTGGCCGAGGCGTGGCAGCAGGACCTGCCTTATATGGGCTGCTCCCGGCTGGGCGTAGCCGGAACCCTGCCCCACCTTGGAAGTTTCCAGAGTGGGGGTGGATGTTCTACTGACTTGCATTTTCCCTAGTCTATCGATTTTTTTGGCGTGGCAGGCGGTGGGACAGCGAGGGGTGATTTGGTTTCTCTTACTGTTTTTCTGGTCTCTCACCACTGGCATATTTTAACGTTTTCTTGTTTCTAGGACATTAATAGGTTTTATCATTACGTTATGTTATCGTTTCTTTGTTCGTTGTTTAATAAAAGTTCATGTTCATCAGTGGCCTACTGATTTTCGTTTTCCTATTTTTTTCTTTCCAGGTTGTTTCATGGTAAAGTTTCTGTTAACAGGATACAGTGATCACTTCGTTATTATTGCATATGTCCTTTTCACTAGGGGTGCTCTCTGGTCGGGCCAGATGACGTATCTCTAGTAAATGGTCCGGGTGAAAAAGGTGCATCAATCAGTGGGGAGTAGATAGGCATGACAGATTACAACGGGGGAGAACGGTCCGCATTACGTACCCTTTCACTACTTGCAAAGATTTTCCTACGTTTATTTGCAAACAGGGAATACCTCCAAAAAGAACTAATTCCCAAACAGTCAATGTTCGGACAATCAATCAATCAATGAGGAATGAAATAGGTACGACGTGTTAAAGGCTTGCGTTACCTACCCTTCACTATCTGCAAAGGGAGATAGAATATTCCTATTCTTCCTCGTTTGCAGGTAGAGAAGATCCTTAAGAGAATTAACTTCGAACAATTCAATGCTCGATTGAAACAATCAACAAGGGGTACTGTGAACACAAATGAACGCCGCTTATATACATACGCATTGCTATTTTCAACAGGTTGTTCCTAATGTTTCTATTTTAGCGAGGTCAAAAGAGATCCCATTAGTGGCCTACTGATTTTGCTCGATTCCTTTTGTTTTTTTACACGATTTTTCGCTATCTGCAAAGACTAAACAGAGTATTGCGACTCTGTGCTTGTTTGTAAATAGAGAATGAACCAAAGAGAACAATCAATCAAATGGAGAGAGAAGCAGGCACGACGGATTACAAAGGGGGCAAAGGGCTGCGTTAACTACCCTTCACTATCTGCAAAGAGAGAGTACTCCTAATAGAAATGAGGGGTGGGGGGCAGCAATCAAAGCAGATCAGTGTGCATAAACACGAAAATGTTTTTACTTACCACGTACTTGACATTCGACAGCTTATGATATTTGCTATTAAAAAACCATTGAAATTCACTGAAAAAACCATAGGTTATAGACCATATATAGTTAGGAATTAGCATTTACAAAACCTTGAAAATTCACTGAAAAAACCATAGGTTATAGACCATATATAGTTAGGAATTAGCATTTACAAAACCTTGAAAATTCACTGAAAAAACCATAGGTTATAGACCATATATAGTTAGGAATTAGCATTTAAAAAACCTTATTTTACTCACACAAAACCATTGAAATTCCATATATAGTTAGTTGCACTAACTATATATCGCGCACCCGCAATCCACTGCTGATGATGTCACATATTACATCATTCATGACATGGTCAGTGACATCACTGATGACATCACTGATGACATCTCAAATGACATCACTGATGACATCACTGATGACATCTCATTTGACATCAATGACCACATCACTGATGATATCATTCATGTGACAATACAATGCATCTCCTCACACTTTAATATAACCTCTGTTACACCCAGTGTTAAATACAGAGTATAATTTTTGAAACCATTGACACACCAATACTAGTTACTACATACGCACTCAGTGATTCCTATGTTTACACACACATTCACTCATTTACCCATACAATCATTCATACATACAATCACTCATCTTTACAACACTATCATATGCACTCATACACCTATACAGACTCTCACACTCTGTCACTCATCCATGGAGTTACTCACACACCTAGTCAGTCCTGTAAAGAATCAATCACACTTCCATTTTCTAATCTATACAGTTAAACATAGAGCACCTTACATTTTGAAACATATACTAACACATAATTACTCTCTTATACAATCATTGATACAAGTACACATTGATCTGCACAGAGTCACACACCTCCCAGCCAGCCACACACACACTCAGTCTCCCATACAAATACTTGGGCAATCAATCAATAACCCATATAGTTACTCATATAGCTACTGATCAACACATGCAGCAGTTTACAGAACAACAGACATAATGATGCACAAATTAAGACAGTTTAGTCACTAACCCATGCACTCAGTGAGACACATTTAATCACTCACTCATACAGTCAGTCACGCACCTACTAAATCCTTCATCCAGACACTTCTACATCTACTCATTCTTCAATATGTAAAACATATTTAAACTTTACAGAAACACACAGTCACTGGATGATGTCATCAGTGATGTCATCAGTGATGTCATTTGAGATGTCATCAGTGATGTCATCAGTGATGTCACTGACCATGTCATGAATGATGTAATATGTGACATCATCAGCAGTGGATTGCGGGTGCGCGATATATAGTTAGTGCAACTAACTATATATGGAATTTCAATGGTTTTGTGTGAGTAAAATAAGGTTTTTAAATGCTAATTCCTAACTATATATGGTCTATAACCTATGGTTTTTTCAGTGAATTTTCAAGGTTTTGTAAATGCTAATTCCTAACTATATATGGTCTATAACCTATGGTTTTTTCAGTGAATATATATATATATATATATATATATATATATCAAGATGTTACCTTCCTATCATATTCAGCCTAAGCGCTCATTCACATATTCAGAGTTATGCCTTTTTATTTTATTTTTTATTTTATTTTGCAGAGTTTTATATAGCGCGAACTAGAACCGAACCGAATCAGTTATCAGAGCGCTTTACATAGCACCAGTTACGTTACATGAGGACACACTTTCATTTTAGGCACGGGGAGATTAAGTGATTTGCCCAGAATCACAGGGGGTTTTTGGCGTCGTTACCGAGACTCGAACCGAGTTCCCCAGGTCCGAGGTCGGGCGCCTTAGCCGTTAGGCCAACCCCTCTCCCCTAGCCTCGCCTCCCTTAGCCTCCCCTCGACTTCGCTTTAGAGTCGAATGGGGAGAGAGTCTCATCTTTTAAAAGTCTTCTGCTTCCACGACTATCGATACTATCCCCGTATTCTTAAGCGTCTCAGTGTATGTTGCTCATTAGGCGCTTCCTCTTGGATATTGCAGAAACACGCACTGTTGAGCGTGGGATTCATTTACGCCCACATAATGCAACCTTTTAAAATATAGTCGGTGAGTCTCTCTGTGTTAAACCCTGTGACTCAATTCCCCTCGTGCGTTTAAAATATTAATTTTACGCTTTTCCCAAGCCTGTTTACATACTGGGCTTAAGTGTCTCTCCACAAGTTCCCGCATTAGCGTTGGCTGTTCATGTTACCACGCGGGTTGGCAAATAGGCGCTTACTCATCGTTTTAAATGCGCACATTCTTTTTTGTTACATTATTTTCACTCTATTTTTACTACATTCTTTTTACATCCGCACCAAGTTTTCTTTACCCCCTCAGCGGGCGGCTACCTCTGTGTTTACTTACAGCTTCTTTATGTCGTCTGCACGCTATGCATATTAAATTACGAGTGTCCAACCACTACACGCCATTCACAAAATTTGCCACTCACCTTTTCGCTAGTTCGATGGCTCACCCCCGATGTATTCCTTCTTCTGATTATCAAGAGGTCAGAACCCTTTTCCGAGCTCTTTTTAAAGGGAGTTGCCGGTTTGCCGTCTGCTTGACAGCATCCACGTGGCTTCCACATTTTGTAAACATGAACGAGGGTTTTACTTCAAGAGTGACTACCTACAGTCATGGGCGCCATCTTTTAGTGGTGTCTATGCTAACAATGCGCTATGTGTAGGGTAAATCAAGCACATAGTTACAATGAAACCCATCTTTTCTTCCTTCCATTTCACATTTATATCTATGCTATTTATTATAGTGGAATCTTACCCACCACCGCAGTCTGTTATGGCATATTATCAAACAGATGTGCTAAGCTACTCGTTTTTTTTCCCTTTTTTTATTATTTATTACAGCGGGATTAAGAAATGGTGGATGTCATTTATTTTATTTACCCCGTCAAGACTGTTTGATTTACCCGTCATTGGTCGACAGGTCCTATCAGGGAAAGTTATTAGTACTTGAGGTGTATTTATCGGTACAATATTTCCCATTCCTCCCGGTTATTTAGGCACTCAGTGTGGGTTCTGAATTTACACATGAAAAATTGTTCTCTCATTTTTTGTTTTTTCTCCCAGTTCCCACCTCTTCTAGACATAGTTATTTTTTCAACAACACACCACCTAAGGTCCTCAATCTTATGTTTCTTTTGGGCCCAATGATCTGTTAGTGGGGCATTACACTTATTGGTCCTGATCGCTGAGCGATGTTCATTCAGGCGGACCCTTATTTCTCTTCCGGTTTCACCAATGTAACCTAAGCCACATGGGCATGTAATTAGGTAGATTACATTTCTGCTTTTACAATTATACATGTCTTTAGGGGTATGCGTTTCCTCATTCAGAGTGATTTTCTGACCTGGCATTATTAGTTTACAATTTACACAGGAACTACAGGGATATGTCCCAATGATTTTAGTACCTGTAGTAATGTTCACTTGTTTATTTTCAGGTTTATCTCTATATGTTTTCACCAGCATATTTCTAATTGTTCTGTTCCTTCTGTATGAATATAGGGGTTTTTCCATGGTCCCTACGCTAGAGTCTTGTAAGTAGCTCCAGTTTCTGTTAATTATATTCTTAATTTTGTTACTGATCATAGAGTAGTTTGAGACAAACACTACCTTATCCATTTCTCCTTTCTTTTGATTATTACTTTCAAAGAGTGAGTCCCTATTATAAAATTTGGCTCTTTTATATGCTTTTTTGATGATACCATTGGGGTAACCTCTATTTCGCAGCTTAATCTTAAGTTTATCCGCATGGATCTCAAAATCTTTTCTATCAGTACAGTTCCTCCGGAGTCGCAGGAACTGTCCGAAAGGAATATTGTCCTTTTGACATCTCGGATGGTCACTATTATAGTGGAGCATGGTGTTGCGGTCTGTAGGTTTTACATACAGATCCACAGCAAGTACATCCCCTTTACTTTTAATAGTGATGTCCAAAAATGCACATTCCTCTTGGCTCATAGTTGAAGTGAACCTGAGATTGGGATCCCCGCAGCTCAACCATTCAATGAATTCGATTAGTTCACTTTTTCCTCCATTCCAGATAAAAAATATGTATTTTTCTACATTCTCAGAGAATGGGCATGCCTCATTGTATATATGCTTGTCCTCAAAGGTACCAACATAGAGGCAGGCCAGACTTGGAGCACAGGTAGCCCTAGGGTGACCAACTGGCATTGGTGCAAATTCAGGACGGTGAGTGTAAAAATTCAGGACAAAGGGTCAAAATTCAGGACACAAATTCAGGACAGGAGGTCAAAATTCAGGACAAAACTTCAGGACAATAGGTAAGTTTTACAGACACGTCAGAGGTCGCGCAATAGTATATAATTAAGCCCAGCCATTTCCAAACATATTCAACTATTTGCAAACCTATTCATCGTGTATCCTTCCATCTATCATTTCACTCTTCCATCCCTTCATCTATCCCTTCATCCATCCTTGTACTCATCCATCCATTATCCATCCATCCACACTTTCACCCTATCCATCTGTACACTTATCCATCCACTCTTCATCCCATTCATCTATTCACTCATCCATCCAGCCATTTACCCTTTCACCAATCCAGCCATCCTTTCACTTACTAATCCTTCCACCCATCCACTCTTTTACTCATCCATCCATCCTCCCTTCCTCTCTCCATCGACCCTTTCACTTAGCCATCCTTCCATCCATCCATCCATCCATCCACCCACCCATCCATCCATCCATCTACTCATCGACTCATGAATCCATCCATTGACCCTATCACTCATCCATATATCATTTCACTCCTTCACACATCTATTCATTCTTTTGTTCATCTACCCTCCCTTTCACTCACTCATCCATCCTTACATCCACCCTTTCACTCATACGTACATTCATTAACCCTTGCACTCATCAATCCATCAATCCATCCATCATTTCACTCATCCACCCAACCACCCCTTATTCACCCAACCATCCACCCACCCATCCATTTTTTCACCCACCCACCATCCAATCCACTCATCTATCCTTTCACCCACCCATCCATCCTTTCACCCACCCACTCATCCATCCTTTCACCCACCCACTCATCATCCATCCATCCATCCATCCATCCTTTCACCCACCCACTCTCTATCCATCCTTTCACCCACCCACTCATCCATCCATCCATCCCCTCATCCATCCATCCTTCCTTCCACTCATCCATCCATCCTTCCTTCCACTCATCCACCCATCCTTCCCCTCATCATCCATCCATCCTTCCCCTCATCATCCATCCATCCTTCCCCTCATCATCCATCCATCCTTTTCACCCACCCCCTCATCATCCATCTATCCCCTCATCCATCCATCCTTCCCCTCACCCATCCATCCCCTCATCCATCCATCCTTCCCCTCACCCATCCATCCATCCCCTCATCCATCCTTCCCCTCATCCATCCATTCATCCTTCCCCTCACCCATCCATCCATCCCCTCATCCATCCATCCTTCCCCTCAATCCATCCTTCCTTCCCCTCAATCCATCCTTCCTTCCCCTCATCCATCCATCCTTCCCCTCATCCATCCATCCTTCCCCTCACCCATCCATCCTTCCCCTCATCCATCCATCCTTCCCCTCATCCATCCATCCTTCCCCTCATCCATCCATCCATCCATCCATCCTTTTATCCATCCATCCATCCTTTTATCCATCATCCATCCTTCCCCTCCCTCCATCCATCCATCCCCTCATCCATCCTTCCACTCATCCATCCATCCTTCCCCTCATCCATCATCCAGCTACCCTTCCACCCATACATCCAGCTATTTGCATTTTCTCTCATCCCTCCTTCCCCTCACTCATCAATACATCCATCCTCTCTCCTTATCCATTTATTCAATCTTTCATTCATCCATTCACCCTTTCACTAATTCATCCAGCCATCCAGCCATCCCTTCACTTGCTTACTCGCCCACCTTTCCATATTAATTTGAGCTGAGCCCTTTTGAGAAGAGGCCCATCAGGAACTTCACCCTCACTGCAGGAGCCGTTCCAGGACTGGGACAGAAGCCACCCAGGGCAGAGACCGGATCCACCAATGGGGGAGGGGGACAGGATCCACCACAGTGGGGGAACAGAAGCCATCACAGGGGGGGCACAGGAGCCATCACTGGCGGGGGGGACAAGGGCCATCACAGGAGGGGGAACAGGATCCACCACAGGAGGGGGAACAGGATCTACCAGGGTGGGCACAGGGGTGGGCATGCAGTATACTAGTATCATGTTGGGCTCCTCACCCCCTCCTGCACAAGACAACAAGAAGACAGGCTCTCTGTCCAAAATGCCCTCCCCCACTGTGATGTACAGTACTTATAGGAGATACTCTAAGAGAACTGGATGAACTGATTGTCCTCCATACTTTGTTAATCAGTGTGGGTGCGATTATGCCATTTCCTAATTTTATTACATTATAGACTGCATGTTTGAAGAACCGAGGTGGGTGTAATCTGGCAGAGTCTAGGATGTTTGGGGCCCTGGGTAGAAATGGAATGTGTGAGGCCCCTCTAAATTTCAGAGACATGACGCATTCTTTGCTGTTTGCATCTGAATAGATGCCCCTGCTCCTGAACCTGCAGCCCCTCCCTCTCAGTCACCGTCAAGCACCTCTTAACATCTCATCACAGGCTGAAGGTGTGAGGCGTTGCCATCCCGCTGTGCCTCCAATGCTGGATGTCTGAGCTTTGGACAGCCTCGGAGTCAAAGAGGGAGGTGGGTGGAAGCTGGGCCCGGTTAAAATTACGGACAAATGGCGTCTGTTAAAGAATCCTTCACGGACAACGGACAGACGGCCAAAATTACGGACTGTCCGTGAAATGTACGGACGGTTGGTCACCCTAGGTAGCCCCCATGCTGGTACCTTTGATCTGACAGTACAAATCTTCCTCAAACAGAAAGATGTTATTTTTTAGGATTATCTCTGTCAGTTCTACCAAGAAGGCTGAATGTTCTGACACATCTCCATTTTCATCCCTAAGTAGTTCTCTGATTGTCTCTACTGTGGCTGATTGGGGTATATTTGTGTATAATGATTCGATATCGAGCGATACCAACCATTGTCTTTGATTATCAAATCTTATACCCTCTATCTTCTTAATCATTTCAGTGGTATCTTTGATATATGATCTTTGTTTCAATACCAGTGGTCTAAGAAATGTATCCACATAGATACTTAGTGGTTCCGTCATGGAGTTTAAACTAGAAACAATCGGTCTCATGGGGGGGTTCTCTAGGCTCTTGTGCACTTTCGGCAAACCATAGATCGCCGGTATGACTGGATTGAGATTTAATAAGAATCCATATTCATCAGCACATATAATTTCATCCTCTTTTGCCAAATCCAAGGTTCTTTTTATACTTTGTTGTAGGTTGTCCCACTCTCTCTGTGTGGAACGTCTATAGTGTTCCTTTACTGACAATAGTGACTGCATTCTCTCTCTGTAGTACTCTGTTTCTAAAACTACAATACTACCGCCCTTATCCCCAGGCTTTACAGTTATACTCTCACAATTTTCTAGGTTATTTAGGGCGTCCCTACGGTCTTTTGAAAGATTATTGTTGTATATTTTGATCTTCTTTTTAAGCAGATCATCAATGTCCTTCTCAACTGCTCTCTCGAAAAGTTCTACATTTTTGTTGACCATAGCTCTAGCTGGGGTCCAAATTGATATAGGCTTCAGTCCTGATCGGTTCTCTTTCTCTACCGGTTCTGTATTAAGAAAAAATTGTCTTAGCCTCACTCTCCTGAAAAGACTTTTGACATCTTTTTGGATCTCATAGGCATTGGGTTTAGCTATAGGGGCATATCCTAGACCTAAACTCAACACCTTTTCTTCATCTCTGCTTAGTACCTTTTTGGACAAATTTATTATTGGGGCAGCCTCCTTACTCCCTAATCCCATACTTTCTGGCTGCGGGTTTTCATGTACATTGGTCTGTATTGCGGAGCTTGTCGCGGGTAATTCCCCAGGCCTCTCCCTCTCGGTGCATGATTCCCTCTCTGTTGGTGTTGCCCTAAAAAAGGTCTTTGTTCTTTGTTCTCTGTTTTGACCTTGATTGGTGTCTTTTCTGCCCCTTATTTCACCACGAGTTTCCTCATCTGATTCAGTGTCATACTTTTACTACATTATATGTTGATTACTGCTAATTAAGTTGAAAATATTCCTAAATTATAAGTAGGGCTCCTTGATTTATGTTTTTACTGATTTGTACAGATAAATACAGACAGAAAAGTATTTTTTTCCTCTCTGTATTTTTTTAAAGTGTGGATAAATATGGAAATTGGGTTATTTTTTGAGCGTTTGTAAATGCTGTCAATGATGAGTAGTAGGCCAGTAGGTCTGTCGTTCTAAAAGTAAAAGGGTAAAAACAATAAAAGACTTTTAGTAAAGAGCCTTAAAGAGCAATATATATCCTCGTATAAGAAAACTTGCACATTTTAATCTGAAGGTTGTGTATGGTTTATCATCTAAGAGTGTTTACAAGAGTGAAAACGGTCAGTCTTTCAGTCATGAGTGCATATTTATCAGTAAAATAAATGTGGAAATATACTAATTCAAATTCATTTTTTTACAAAACCCGAAGTATTTATGGGTAAATACACGTACAAATATTTAAAAAAAACAAATATGGATAAATACAGATGGAAATGTCCAAAAAATAAATAACATAAAACCAGGAGGTATAATTATAAGTTATAAAACACTACTGTTAAGTTTTTTTACTATAAAAAGTATACACGTCTTTTCGAATTTACCTAACAAACGCTGTAAGTTATAGGGATATTGTAGTTAGAATTTAGCATTTAAAAAACCTTTGAAATTCACTGAAAAAAAACATAGGTTTCAGGTAGGTTATAGTTAGGAATTATCATTTAAAAAACCTTAGAAATTCCCTGAAAAAAACATAGGTTTCAGGCAGGTTATAGTTAGGAATTATCATTTAAAAAACCTTAGAAATTCACTGAAAAAACCATAGGTTTCAGGGGTGTTATAGTTAGCTGCACATTTCACTCATACAAAACCATTGAAAGTCCTCTGTTATTATTAGTTGTACTAAGTATAACTCGCGCGCCCGCAATCCACTGCTGATGATGTCACATATTACATCATTCATGACATGGTCAGTGACATCACTGATGACATCTCAAATGACATCACTGAAGACATCATGCACATGACAATCAGATACACCTCATCATACACTAGTATAACCTTTCATGGTAAAGAGTACCTTATTTGAATCCATTGACACACCGATACAATTTTTTAAAAACCCACTCAGTGATTCCTAGATCTACACACACATCTAAACACTTGCCTATAGATTCACTCATACATGCTAACAAAGATCAATAGAACACTATAAAATATACTTATACATCTACATCGACATTACACACCAGCACACACCCTATTCACTTATGCAGTCATCCTACCCACTTATGCAAACAATGGATCATACTTACATATTTACTTAGCTACACACTTATACAAACACAACTTCATCTATTCATTTAGATAGTAAGTCATACTTAGTGAATTATAAAATCATTATTACAAGTATAAAGTTATCCATACAGTAACTCACACAATCATTGAGTCTTATGTATACTTATTTATATACAACAACTGACACATACACTGCCTTTTATTTTGCTAGTTTGTTGGACATGTATCATTGAGAAATATATTTGCTCATCACCACACCCATAAAGATATTCACTCACCCAAACAACTGTTAGAATATGTAGTTTTAACTTCATATATCTAGTGAATCAACTATTAACACATCTTTGGGCAGTCACACCCCCCCCCCACCGAACCACACACACATTCACTCTCTCATACAAATACTCAGTTAACTAATCAATAACTAATACAGACTTTCACATAGCTAGTAACCAACTGGAGAACCAGTTTACACAACAACTGACAAACTGATACAGATTTTCAAACAGTTTAGTCACTATCCACTATATTTAGTGAGACACTATAAATTGGTCAAGTAAACAGTCAATTACACTGCTACTAAATCCTCCATCCAAATATTTATTTTTATATATCCACTCATTCTTCAATGCAAATTGCTATATATATAATGCATATTTAAATAATGAAGCAAACCACATTCACTGGATGATGTCATCAGTGATGTCATTTGAGGTGTCATCAGTGATGTCACTGACCATGTCATGAATGATGTAATATGTGACATCATCAGCAGTGGATTGCGGGTGCGCAAAATATAGTTAGTACAACTAACTATATAGGAGCAATTTCAATGGTTTTGTATGAGTGAAATGTCCAGCTAACTATAACACCCCTAAAACTTATAGTTTTTTGAGTGAATTTTAAAGGTTTTTTAAATGCTAATTCCTAACTATATAAGGCCTGAAACCTATGGTTTTTTCAGTGAATATATATATATATATATATATTACCTACTGGCGGTCGCCAGTAGGTATATATAGTTAGGATTTTTTCTCTATGGGTTTTTTGAAAATTCTATGTCTAATAACTTTGGCGTTTGTGGACGGAATTGGCTGAAATTTTCAGGAAAATGGAACATTTTGTTTCTGAGCAGCCCCTGAAAATTTTGGGGGGGTTCGTCCAGGGGGGGCCGAGAAAAAAGGGGGGTCCCAAAACGTGTTTTTAACATTGAGTTTTCCATAGGGCGGTTAGCCTCACTTTTAGCCCGAACGGCTGAATGGATTTGCACGAAACTTGGCAAAATTGTAGGGACTGGTAGCCCGATGTGCCTTTTGTAGGTCTCAATATATGTGCTCCAGTGGATTTTGAGAAATTAACGTTTAAAAAAAGATATATATCTGTAAGCGCGCTCTGGGCAGCGCTCCGGTCCGCGGACCTTAAGCGTACCGGAACTTCGCGTAGCTAAGCTGATTGGCTCTCCGGTGTCTGTCAACATTCTAAACAGTCCGGAGCGGCCGCCATCTTGTCTCTCGGTAGGATTGAGAGACAAGAGGAGGCCAAAACAAAGGGGGAAATAACCATAAGGGGGCATACTAGCTCCTCCCTGACCCCCTAGGTTTGATGTGGAGGCTTTAAAGGGGCCCCGCTAAGCAAAAAATAAAAAAAAATTTTTTATTTTTTTTCGTGGTTAGCGCCCGGTACGCGAACCGGGAAGCGTTCTGGGGAGCGTATCACAATGAAAAATGAATGATAGACTTTTCAAATGCTGTATGTTAATTGATTGTTGGTTTTGTTGATTATTTATTTTTTTTTTTTTTAAGTTTTTTTTATTGTGTTTCATAATTTATTAAACTTTCTAACATTTCATTGTCAGAAATTTCATAATCATGGAATATAGATTGTAGTCTCTGAGGTTGTAAAATGTCCTCATTTGCAAGGAGGTTATCTACTGCTTGTACACATTGCAGTAGTTCTTGGTCCCAAGATTCATCCATAAATTCAATCTCATTTGGATCAATGATTTCTGTGTTGGACTCTGGAAGGACAATTTCAAATGAAATGTTTTGTTCACTTTCCATTTTTCCTGAAATTTGCATAAAAAAATATATATTAGTAGAGGTAGGGCACTGTTGGGATTAATTTTAGATAGGCAGTTTTTAACAGAGAATTTATCTTTGGGCAGTGTATAGTATCAGAGTGGAAGTAGGAATATAAAAAAGTGTATCTAAATTTATAAGTACTACAGAGGGATAGTATATAACTAACAGAAAAAGTTTGCCATATTAACTTAAAGTGCTCAATATACTTCAGTTTTAAAAATAACAACTTACCTTTAAAAAGAAGTTGAAGTTATTAATGAAAATTCTAATAGAAATGTACACCAGGAAGTAGTAGTCAAAATGGCTGTGTTTCCTTCTCTTCCTTTATATATATTCGGGTACATAACCAATCAAATGTCAGGTAAAAAAAGTAGAAAATGAAAGTAACATTTTAATTGGTTGTCAATTCCAACACTTCAGATGTGTTTTGTGAAGTAATTTACCTCACGGTATTTAGTGAGTTCTATAGGCTAAATGGTTAAATGGAATTCCAATCAAATTTGTGAAAATGGTAGGGATTGGTATGTAGTATGAGCTAATCTATATTTGGTGAAATTGTCTCAAGTGGCTTTTGTGTGAACTACTTTCCCACCTTTTTTGATGGTGCGCTTCCCAGGAAGCGACCCGGTACGCGAACCGGTGAGCGCCCTGGTACGCGAACCTTAAGCGTAACGGGAGTCCACCATTTTGTGTTTCGGTCGAATTATGATACAAGATGGAGGGCAAATAATGTTCAGAATAGGTAGAAGGGGGCATGGTAGACTTATCTTGACCCCCTAGGTTTTGTGAGGGTGGCTGAGGAGGCCCATATGTGCGAAAAAAAAACATTTTTTTTTAAAATTTCGCGAGGTTAGCTCCCGGTACGCGTACCGGGTAGCGCCCCAGGGAGCGTACTTTGTTGAAAATTAGTGAAAAAAGTTAGAGTAAAATAATAATTGTGAGTGATTAGATGTAGGGTAGCTCTGAGAAGAGCTTTTGGGTTTATGGTACATTTTGGTACTTATAAGTAGGTACCAATGCACATTTTTAAATTCAGAGTGAAAACTCTGTTGCCCTCATCTGAGAAGTGAACTCCATCTCCTCTGTAGATATCTTGCATGTAGTAACGCAAGTTATTGTTGTACAGGGAGCCCATTCCATGGTCTCTCATGTAAGCTGAAACAGATTTGTTTACATGCTTCCTCGACTTCTCAATTTGTGGACAAAATTGGTTTGACCACCTCCATTTCTGTCTTTGGCATATATTTGAATATACCAAGGCAGTCTGAGGAAAAAGTGCCATCAATTGCTCAAAGGTGTCCTTTAAAAGCATTTCCAGACCTACCCCAGTCAAAGTGCCCAAATCATTACCTCCACAGTGCACAATTAACAGGTCAGGTTTTGGCAAATGCATAAAGGTTTTCACCAATGGTATCAATTGGTGACATTTTAATCCTCTGTGGCCAAACCACTTAATTTCCACATCTTGTAAATTGAGGTTAGGTAAATTCCTGCTTTCAACGTACCTTTGAGCCCAGTGAATATAACTATGACCAACAATCCAGACAGAAAACATGGTGAGAGAAGGTTCTCCTGCAGTCAGATGAAGTGTGGCAATGAAATGGCAGTTGAAAAAATGTGAGTTTGAAATGAAAAAAACTGTGGAGTTTCTGTGTTCATGAAGTAGTAACAGTGATTGGTGGATTTTGATTGATGAAAACAGAAAGTTAGGGTGTAGAGATGTGTTCTTTGAAAGATGTATTTTGAGTGGTCAATAAAAAATCATTAAATGAAAGAAAGCACTGGATATGCAGGTGCACTGAGAGTTCAGAGTTCAATTGCAACATTGTTGTGTGAATTTGCAAACACCAGAGTTTCTCCAAGAGGTGGTTGCTATGGAAAATAGGCAGAAAGGGCAGAGGGGGAAGGGTTTTCATTTGAAAAAAGTGAGGGAAGAGTTTTGATTGGGTGACATGAGAAATATGTGTGAAGAATTACACCATTTCTGTGCTTTTGATAGCTGCAGACTCTGGAGTGCATACCTTTTGCTCTGCTGAAGACAAATTGGTGTGTTTCTGAGACTGTTTTCAAACTCAAAGTATTTGCTAAGGTGAGAAAATATTTCTTTACTTTAGATAGAGAATAGTGTGCTTTAAGGAGAAAATTATGATTTATGTGGCGCAAATTGCTTGTAAATATGCTCTCACATGTGCATGGAAAATTTAGATTTTGAATGTTTGTGTTAAATAGCTATGTTAAAAGTGACCAAACCATGCTGGGAAGGCAATCAAAAAACGCTTTCATGTGTTTTAATGACATTTTAAGTCATTTTCTGATGTGCAGTGTTTAGAAATTATGATTTTAAAATCGTTTTTGGGGAAAAGGAATTGTTTATAAAATCATGACAAGGACATAATGGTGTATGGTTCTTTATAAGGCAATTGACTGTTCCTGATGTTATTTTTCTCATTTTAGTGTAAGACCTTTCTCTGTGGCGCAAATTGCTTGTAAATATGCTCTTACATGTGCATGAAAATTTTAATTATCAATGTTTGTGTTACATAGCCATGATAAAAATGAATCAACAATGCAGGAAAACCAATCAAAAAATGCTTTAATGTGTTTCAATGACATTTTAAGTCATTTTCTCATGTGCAGTTTTTTGAAATTATGATTTGAAAATCGTTTTTGGGAAAAAGGAATTGTTTTTAAATGCATGAGAAGGACATAATGGTGTATGGTTTTTTATAAGGCAATTGACTGTCCCTGATGTTATTTTTGCCATTTTAATGTCAGACCTTTCTTTGTGGCGCAAATTGCTTGTAAATATGCTCCCACCTGTACATGGAAAATTTTGATTTTGAATGTTTATGTTACATAGCCATGTTAAAAGTGACCCTACCATGCAGGAAAGCCAATCAAAAAACGCTTTTATGTGTCTTAAGTACAATTTAAGTAAGGTTATGGATACATTTATGATGACTGGTGCAATGAAGTAGAAATCACTTACTTCATTGGTAGGCATTTACAATAAAATTTTCTCCTCTGTTTTGTTCATCAAGCGTAACTTTAATCTGCAATCCTGAGTAGGCCTCACCTTAAACAAACCTCTGGATAGGCCACATATTATTGTCATCCTGATTTAATCATTTATAATGCTAGGGATAGATTTATGATAGGTGTATACCTCTTTTGTGCCACTTAGAAAACATTCTCCATGGGGAAATGACTTAAAATGTCATTAAGACACATGAATGTTTTTTTTTTTTAAACGTTTGCAAATTTTTTGGGTCACTTTCAACATGGCTATGTGTCTGCAACAGTCAAAATCTAAATTTGCAATGTACAGGTGGGAGCATATTTACAAGGAATGTGCTTCATGGGGAAACGTTTGCAATTTTTTTGGGTCACTTTCAACATGGCTATGTGTCTGAAACAGTGAAAATCTAAATTTGCAATGCACAGGTGGGAGCATATTTACAAGGAATGTGCTTCATGGGGAAAGGTCTTATAATGTAATATGGGAAAAATGACATTAGAGATACTGAAATGTTTTATAGAGAAGCATACACCATTATGTCCTTGTCATAATTTTGCAAACCATTACTTTTCCCCAAAAACGATTTTCAAATTATATTTTGAAAACACTGCACATGTGGAAATTACTTAAAATGTCATGTACATATGGTGGTTCATCTGTAACAAGATAAGAAGCTTAGGGATACATTTATGATGACTGGTGCAATAAAGTGGACATTACTTACTTCATTGGTAGGCCTTTACATGTATTATCTCCTCTGTATTCTTCATCAAGCGTAACTTTGATCTGCAACCCTGAGTAGGCCTCACCTTAAACAAACCTCTGCATAGGCCACACCTTATCGTCATCCTGAATTAATCATTTAAAATGCTAGGGACAGATTTATGATAGGTGTATGCATCTTTTGCGCCACTGTGCGTCACTTTTGTGACGCAGTGGCGGTGCAAAAGATTTGCTATGAGGCGAGAAAATTACAAATTGATGCATTTAGGCAGATGTGTCATGGTGTAAAAAAAACGTGCCACATGAAACCGATGCAGCAGTGGATGTGCCAGTCATTTTGCGCCGCTGTTCCGCCACCCATGGTGTGCTGCATTTACAATTGTTTACATGCTTCCTCGACTTCTCAATTTGTGGACAAAATTGGTTTGACCACCTCCATTTCTGTCTTTGGCATATATTTGAATATACCAAGGCAGTCTGAGGAAAAAGTGCCATCAATTGCTCAAAGGTGTCCTTTAAAAGCATTTCCAGACCTACCCCAGTCAAAGTGCCCAAATCATTACCTCCACAGTGCACAATTAACAGGTCAGGTTTTGGCAAATGCATAAAGGTTTTCACCAATGGTATCAATTGGTGACATTTTAATCCTCTGTGGCCAAACCACTTAATTTCCACATCTTGTAAATTGAGGTTAGGTAAATTCCTGCTTTCAACGTACCTTTGAGCCCAGTGAATATAACTATGACCAACAATCCAGACAGAAAACATGGTGAGAGAAGGTTCTCCTGCAGTCAGATGAAGTGTGGCAATGAAATGGCAGTTGAAAAAATGTGAGTTTGAAATGAAAAAAACTGTGGAGTTTCTGTGTTCATGAAGTAGTAACAGTGATTGGTGGATTTTGATTGATGAAAACAGAAAGTTAGGGTGTAGAGATGTGTTCTTTGAAAGATGTATTTTGAGTGGTCAATAAAAAATCATTAAATGAAAGAAAGCACTGGATATGCAGGTGCACTGAGAGTTCAGAGTTCAATTGCAACATTGTTGTGTGAATTTGCAAACACCAGAGTTTCTCCAAGAGGTGGTTGCTATGGAAAATAGGCAGAAAGGGCAGAGGGGGAAGGGTTTTCATTTGAAAAAAGTGAGGGAAGAGTTTTGATTGGGTGACATGAGAAATATGTGTGAAGAATTACACCATTTCTGTGCTTTTGATAGCTGCAGACTCTGGAGTGCATACCTTTTGCTCTGCTGAAGACAAATTGGTGTGTTTCTGAGACTGTTTTCAAACTCAAAGTATTTGCTAAGGTGAGAAAATATTTCTTTACTTTAGATAGAGAATAGTGTGCTTTAAGGAGAAAATTATGATTTATGTGGCGCAAATTGCTTGTAAATATGCTCTCACATGTGCATGGAAAATTTAGATTTTGAATGTTTGTGTTAAATAGCTATGTTAAAAGTGACCAAACCATGCTGGGAAGGCAATCAAAAAACGCTTTCATGTGTTTTAATGACATTTTAAGTCATTTTCTGATGTGCAGTGTTTAGAAATTATGATTTTAAAATCGTTTTTGGGGAAAAGGAATTGTTTATAAAATCATGACAAGGACATAATGGTGTATGGTTCTTTATAAGGCAATTGACTGTTCCTGATGTTATTTTTCTCATTTTAGTGTAAGACCTTTCTCTGTGGCGCAAATTGCTTGTAAATATGCTCTTACATGTGCATGAAAATTTTAATTATCAATGTTTGTGTTACATAGCCATGATAAAAATGAATCAACAATGCAGGAAAACCAATCAAAAAATGCTTTAATGTGTTTCAATGACATTTTAAGTCATTTTCTCATGTGCAGTTTTTTGAAATTATGATTTGAAAATCGTTTTTGGGAAAAAGGAATTGTTTTTAAATGCATGAGAAGGACATAATGGTGTATGGTTTTTTATAAGGCAATTGACTGTCCCTGATGTTATTTTTGCCATTTTAATGTCAGACCTTTCTTTGTGGCGCAAATTGCTTGTAAATATGCTCCCACCTGTACATGGAAAATTTTGATTTTGAATGTTTATGTTACATAGCCATGTTAAAAGTGACCCTACCATGCAGGAAAGCCAATCAAAAAACGCTTTTATGTGTCTTAAGTACAATTTAAGTAAGGTTATGGATACATTTATGATGACTGGTGCAATGAAGTAGAAATCACTTACTTCATTGGTAGGCATTTACAATAAAATTTTCTCCTCTGTTTTGTTCATCAAGCGTAACTTTAATCTGCAATCCTGAGTAGGCCTCACCTTAAACAAACCTCTGGATAGGCCACATATTATTGTCATCCTGATTTAATCATTTATAATGCTAGGGATAGATTTATGATAGGTGTATACCTCTTTTGTGCCACTTAGAAAACATTCTCCATGGGGAAATGACTTAAAATGTCATTAAGACACATGAATGTTTTTTTTTTTAAACGTTTGCAAATTTTTTGGGTCACTTTCAACATGGCTATGTGTCTGCAACAGTCAAAATCTAAATTTGCAATGTACAGGTGGGAGCATATTTACAAGGAATGTGCTTCATGGGGAAACGTTTGCAATTTTTTTGGGTCACTTTCAACATGGCTATGTGTCTGAAACAGTGAAAATCTAAATTTGCAATGCACAGGTGGGAGCATATTTACAAGGAATGTGCTTCATGGGGAAAGGTCTTATAATGTAATATGGGAAAAATGACATTAGAGATACTGAAATGTTTTATAGAGAAGCATACACCATTATGTCCTTGTCATAATTTTGCAAACCATTACTTTTCCCCAAAAACGATTTTCAAATTATATTTTGAAAACACTGCACATGTGGAAATTACTTAAAATGTCATGTACATATGGTGGTTCATCTGTAACAAGATAAGAAGCTTAGGGATACATTTATGATGACTGGTGCAATAAAGTGGACATTACTTACTTCATTGGTAGGCCTTTACATGTATTATCTCCTCTGTATTCTTCATCAAGCGTAACTTTGATCTGCAACCCTGAGTAGGCCTCACCTTAAACAAACCTCTGCATAGGCCACACCTTATCGTCATCCTGAATTAATCATTTAAAATGCTAGGGACAGATTTATGATAGGTGTATGCATCTTTTGCGCCACTGTGCGTCACTTTTGTGACGCAGTGGCGGTGCAAAAGATTTGCTATGAGGCGAGAAAATTACAAATTGATGCATTTAGGCAGATGTGTCATGGTGTAAAAAAAACGTGCCACATGAAACCGATGCAGCAGTGGATGTGCCAGTCATTTTGCGCCGCTGTTCCGCCACCCATGGTGTGCTGCATTTACAATGCGGCGCAGCATGGGGCAAAAATGGCACAGATGCGTGACGTATCTGTGCTGTAAAGGTGGCGCATTGCTGGAGTTGTATCGTAAGTGCGATGCAGCTCCAGCAAGGCTCAGGGGTGCCCCATCTATACAATGCTGCGTCAAGACCTATGCAAGCTTCAAGCAGGCGCAGGGTTTTGAAGCAGCTTTCTCCTATCTGATTGTAAATGCGGCACACCATGGGTGGTAAAACAGTGGTGCACATTAACTGGTGCATGCCTGGGGATGTGCCATTTAATATAAATCTGCACTTTAACATTTGAGTATGTGCAGGGGACACAGAGTCGTTGAGGCTTATCCAAGGTTAAGAACAGATGAGTCCTGTTCAGTGAAAAATTAGACATAGGCTTCACCTGCTTAGCATCGCTGGACATGGTTAAATAATAGCTGCAAAATGTTACTCTTGTTAAATAATTTTACTATTATAATCTGTGAGATTTGTCTCTTACTCTGCAACATCTCATTGTTGTTATCTTTCTTTAAAGATAAAGACAACCTCAACATGAGCGACAATCTGCAATCAGTTGATTTTGACCTCATCATTGAACTTGTAATTGAAACATCAGTGGATGTTGATCCATTGGATGATTTAAATCCTGAGGATGAAGAAGAGCGTGATGAGGATGCAGATTTGTCTGAATTATATGATATCGGATGGGAAGCTGACTTGCTTCAGCCTTTGGAATTATAAACATTTATTTTTAAAATTTATAATCAATAAAAAGTAAAAAGGTAAACCGTTTAATTTAAAAATAAAAACACCTTCAAAAACAGGTTATGTGTAGTGTTTTCAATAAAATATTAAAATATGCTCATAAAATTAGATCAGATTCACATATAAAATAGCATAGGTAACATAAATATAAATGTCATTTCTTTTCTGGTATTTCTGTATTGTAAAAATGGCAATGACTAAAAAATCTTCAAAATAAAATGTCAAGTAGTGTGTTATGTTTTTGATCACTATTACTGATTTACTGTTTGATAATAATGTTTAATAACATTTTTTATTATCTTTTTCCTCAGATTCAACTGCAGATCATTTCAAGATGCCTACAAAAATAAGAGAGAAAAAGGCTGCAAAACGTGAAAGACAGCAGGAGAAAAAAAAAATGCAGCAGTCCTCTAACAAAAAGATTTCTCAAGCCATGAAGAAAGCACCGGGTAAGAGCTCTAAATATTTCATAAGAAATATTTG
This sequence comes from Lissotriton helveticus, assembly GCF_964261635.1. NCBI lineage: Eukaryota > Metazoa > Chordata > Amphibia > Caudata > Salamandridae > Lissotriton > Lissotriton helveticus. The sequence continues at coordinate 856,512,569 of NC_136070.1, read as the reverse complement.
TAATAAAAAAAATATTAGTACAGAAAATGTTTCAATCCATAATATGACAAGTAAATCAAATGGAAAGAAAAGGACAAATGAAAATGTTACTGCTAGAGCAAGAGATAAATCTGTGCATGATAGTAGAAGGAAACAACAGTTTTGGGAGATTCGTAAACGAATGTTCCGCAACAGGATAATTGGCAATTTGTTAAAAAATATTAAGAAAGGTCAACAGAAATTAGTTTTTTATAGGAGAAAAAAAAAAGTTGAGAAAGTTATTGATCAGGCTTTTGAAATTAAACGTAAGTTATTTATTTTGATAATCAATAGAATTAGGAAGCTAAACAAGGACATTTTTGATTTCAAAAGAAATAGTAGATGGAAGAGAATAGTTAATCGTAGTAATTTTTGTGAAGTTTTTTCTGGAGAATGGATACATAGTTCAAGCTGTGAGGCATTTTTTAATGAAGAGAGTTATTTCCAGGATAATGATTTGGTGCATGCAGTTGACATCAGTGGTCGTGCTTATGAAATGAAAGATGGTTGTCCAGTTGAAAAAGAAAAACTTGTGACAACAGAGGCAGAAGAGTTGTTAGGTAATGAGGTTTTAGGAAGACGTGCTAAGGGTCCTGTGTACACCTGGAAGTGTAGTAGTATTTGCAGTGTGCGACAGGATTCCATCAATTTGCTTTGTGATTTTGTACGGACATTTAACAAGAAAAGTTTAAAGCAGAAAATAAGGTTGTTGCAAGAATTAGATCCTTGCAGAGTGAGAGAAGTGACAGGTTTGCATGGTCATTCACTGGCTTGTCTTTCCAGGAGAGTATGCCAGAGTGTTTTTCATCATTTCAGGATGCTAGCAGTGCATCATAACAAAGTGAGGAAGTTAGTTAGAATGTTGTATTATGCTAAGAGTCCAGCAATTATGCTGAAACAATTATGCGCTGCTCTTTTGCATGGTTCTGAAATAGATGTGAGGAATATATGTGAAGAAATTGAGTTTTGTTACTTTGGAAGTAAAGAGGAGAATGTTGAAATTGAGCAAGAAATAGAGGGTCATTTGGAAGATACTGTACATGTTTCCAGTACAGATAATTTCCAGAGGGAAATTGCGACGTTTGACATGAAATCAAGTGAGAGGCCTAATTTCACTTGTGTGTGTTGTCGACGCACTTATTATAAGAATCAGACTAAGTTAGTGGATTTATATGCAAAAAGTGAAAGGGAAAATAATAGTGAATGGAAGGATTTTGCAACATACTTGATGGTAGAAAATTGTTTTGATTTGGGATTGGATCAACGTGTGTGTACTTATTGTTGTAACAAATTAAAACAAAACCAGATGCCTGCTAGAGCAGTTCATAATAATCTGGAATTGGTTGAGATTCCTTCTGAATTGAAGGATTTAAATACTTATGAATCTATTTTGATTCAAAGTATCCATCCCTTTCAGGCTATTGTAAGAATGGAGCCAAAGACAGGGAAATTGCCTCCATCAGATTTACAGAGAGGGTTAAAGGGAAGAGTTGTTTATTTGCCTCTAGATTTGAAGAAAAACATTAACACAATTGGAGTAGAAAAAGTGGAAGAGGAACCTCTGGTTATCTTAGTTAATGGGGTTCCGACAAAGAATAAGAAAATATGGCAAGATTTAGTAGATGTTAGGAAAGTTAAAAAGGCAACATTGTATTTGAAAAAAAATAATAAATACTATAAGAATGTATATGTTGCAGAAGAGGAAGTAAGTGAGGAAGAGGATAGCGATTTGTGTGCTGGTCAAATTGAGAAAGTAGAACCCTCTACTAGTGAGGAAATATATGAACATTATAGTGTTCATCCTTTGCATTCAAAGGAAGTCATGGGGAATGCTATTGAGTTGTTTCAAATGAAACAAGCCAAAGGGAGTCCCATTAGTGTTTGGGAGGAAAGTTTGGAAGCTCGGTGTTTCCCACAGCTTTTTCCAACAGGTCAGGGAGGAAGATATGATGAGCGACCTCATCAAATTCCTGCTTCTGAATACCGGACTTTGCGATTGTATGCAGGAGATGCTAGGTTTCGACAATGCATTCCTTATTTGTTTCATCTCCTGTTTGAAAGCGATCTGTCTGGACTGTCATATGCAGTGAACCACATCTTGAAAAGTGGTATACACATGCAAAACATCTCGGCAAGTGATTTTATGGATAAAGTGAATGTCCAAGATAGTATTTTGGAATCTCACCTGATTAATCTCATGGCGTGTCAGCGTGGTACTAATGAGTACTGGTACCATCGTCATGGTGATTTAAAATGTATGCTGAGGAACTTAGGTACTCCCACATGGTTCCTCACTCTGAGTTGTGCCGAGTATGGCTGGGAAGACTTACTTCAATTTCTACGAGAGGCAAATGCTAACGTAGAAAACATCGAATTCAAGACACCCGGAGAACTGTGCTCTTTGGATCCAGTCAATGTATGTAGGTACTTCAATCATAGATTTGAAGCTATGATGTCTTTCATCATGAATAAGAAGAATCCACCTCTTGGAGAGGTGTTGGATTTCTTCTGGAGAAAGGAGTACCAAGCAAGAGGAGCTCCTCATATACATATGTTGCTGTGGATCAAGGATGCACCTAAATTTGGAACGGATCCAGAAGACTCAGTGATGAGTTTCATCCAACAGTATTCTACGTGTGCTGTTCCAAACGCAAAGGAGAAGAAAAGCCTAAGAGAAAAAGTTCTGCGTTTCCAAAGCCATCGATGTGGAAAGTACTGCCGTCGTAAATTCCGAAACAAAGACAAGTTCTACACCAAATGTCGTTTCGGCTTCCCACGACCGGTGATTTCTAAAGGAAGAGTAAACAGTTTGATGTCTTCGCTGCGACATAATGTGATGAAGAAATCACCTAAAAACACTTACAATTTGAAGAGGAACGAAGAGTCCAAGTATATCAACGACTACAACCCGGTGATTTTGTCCATGTGGAATGCTAACATGGATATACAGTTTGTGGCTGATAACTGTATGGCTGTGGCTCGGTATGTGACGTCGTATATCACCAAAAAAGAGAAGACAGAATTGAAGGATATGTGGGAGGACATTTCCCATGAAAAGAGCCTCAGCAAGAAGTTGTACAGTTTCAGTCTGAAGATGTTGTCGCATCGAGAAATCGGAGCGTACGAATGTTCTGACCGGTTGTCTTCAGCAAGTCTCTATGCCAAGTCCAGGAGTATCGTTTGGGCGAGTCTTGGTCTTGCTGCAACGCGTAATCGAGTTCTCAAACCTGTGCGGGAAATTGAGTATTTGGCGGAAAAGGAGCCAAACAGTACCGACATTTTGAAGACAAACATGTTGGATACATATTATCCAAATCGAAGCAATCACCTAGAGAATGTTTGTCTGTATGAGGTTCTGCAAAATTACATGTTCAAGAGGAACATCAAAGAAGATACTGAGAAAGGAGTGTATGCTGTAATAGGAAGTGAGGGATGTCTGGTCAAGCAAAGAAAATGCCACTTGATAAACCATCGAAAATTGAGTGGCGAATCTCCTGAAAAAAATGAGTTTTTCTATTTAGCACTTTTGCAACTTTTCAAGCCTTGGCGTGCAGAAGAGGAACTGCTTGGAGATTTCCTCTGTTACGAAGACTCTTTCAATGCCGCCAAGGAGACCATAGAATGTCCTGCTTTTCCCAAATATGTAGAAATGTTGAATGCGGAAATTGAGCAGGAAGCAACGATTGCAGCCGAGATTGCCAGAGACAGTTCTCAGGACAGTCAGAGTTCTGCTTCATTGAGTCAGGATCCACTAGGAGGACCTCTTATTGAAAATGAAGCTGCCACTGCTATGAATGAGGTGGAAAGAGCCATGGCACATGCTCAAGAGGATGCGGTTAACTTAGAAGAGTTGGAAAGGCAACTCAACGTTGAGCAGAGGAAAATATATGACGAAGTTACCATGCAAATTGATCATGGATTAAGTCATGATAAGAAAGAGTGCTCATGTACGTCGTTGAAACCTGTCCGACTGTACGTGAGTGGAGAAGCGGGAACTGGAAAAAGTTTCCTCATTAAAGCAATTTCATGCTATTTGCAGGAAAGGACAGAGTCATCACTGTCTTGTGTTGTCACTGCTCCAACTGGACTGGCAGCACATAATATTAAAGGGATTACTTTACATCGTTTACTGATGCTGCCAGTGGAGCATGACAACAAATTAGAATATCACAAGCTATCTGGAGATGCTTGTTTTGAAGTTTCAAGAATCTTGAGGAAAATGAAACTTCTTATCATTGACGAAGTAAGCATGGTTTCCAATGTCATGCTTGCCTTTGTGCATTTGAGGATGCAAGAAGTTCTCAAAACAGAGTATGATGTGTTATTCGGTGGCAAACACATCATTGTTTTTGGAGATCTTCTGCAGCTGACACCAGTGAAAGGGCAACCTGTGTTCAAAATGCTCACGCATGAAGATACCAGGAAGTGCCTAGGCAGCATTGGCAACGTCAATATATGGTTAAACTTCAATTATGCTGAACTGCATGAAAATATGCGTCAGGCAAAGGATGAAGTTTACAAGACTATTCTACAAGATGTTAGAATTGGAAAAGTGACCGAGCATGGGAAAGAAGCTTTACATGCACGATTACTGTCAAATTTATATCCAGAACAAGATGTTGTGCCTGAGAATATTTTTCAGAAAATTACTGATAAGAAATCTGGAATATGTTTGATGCCAACTCTTGCAGAATGTGCAAAATTTAACAACAAAATGTTGCATTTAGAAAAGCAAGAGATTGTGAAAGTGGAAGCTATTGATAGAGTAGAGCATATGGGATCAACAATTATTTTGTCTGAGAATCTGAAAACAAAATTGGATTCATTAGAGAAGAGTATATCTAAAACTGCAGGTTTTGAAAAGACTCTGAATGTGTGCTTGAACTGCCGTATAATTTTAAGAAGGAATTTACATGTTGAAAGAGGTCTGGTAAATGGATCAATGGGTAATGTTGTTGATTTTGTGAAATACAGAAATAGAGATGGAATTGAATTTTTAAAAATTAAATTTGATGGCATTGAGGAAGTACAGCTAATTGCTCGTTGTTCTGCTAGATTTTTGCTTGTAAAAGACTTATATGTTCGCCGTAAGCAGTTCCCTGTTTGCTTGGCATATGCGGTGACAATTCATAAATCGCAAGGTTTAAGTGTAGACACTGCATTGGTGAATATTGGCAGTTCTGTGTTCAAGGAGGGTATGGCATATGTGGCATTGTCACGAGTTAGAACTTTATCGGGATTGTACTTGATTGACTGTGATGTCAGAAACATTTGTGCAGATCTAGATTGTGTTAAGGAATACAATAGGTTAAGAAGAGAGTATGCGCCACATTTGCCTCAGTTTCCTTTGTTTGAGAAACGTCTGGTAGGCCGGAAACGAAGAAATGAGAACAATACTGGGCAGGTTGTAGCAAAAAGACAAAAAGTGAATGAACCTAAAATTACAAGCAGAAACAAAGAGGATTCTGTTGAAGATGTTGTTGGTTTTCAGTTTGAAAACAGTTCTGGTGTCAACTGCTATGCTAATGTAGTAATTAATGTTTTGTTTTCTCTAAAAAATGTAAAAGAAGAGATTGTGGTCAATTCTGATCAAAGATTTTGCAGTTTGTTAAATTCTGTGTTAGAGAAATGTACCACTGATAGAAGAAACACAGAAAGTGTGTCTGAAATTAGAAATCTGTTAGATAGATGTTCAGGCCAAACACAATTCTCTCAAAATATTCAGCAAGATTGTCAGGAGTTTTTAATGTATATGCTTCATGTATTACATGCTGAAGGTGTAGATGTAGATCAGCTGTTTGGGCTTTCTTATCAATGGCAGCATGACTGCGAGAACTGTATGGTATCAAGTACTACTAGTGTAGACTCAGAAAGATTTGTATATTTAACTTTGCCAGACAGTAAATCAGTCTCCTTTAATAAGCTAGTAAAAGCTGCTAATCACAACATGGAGTGTAGCCAATGTAAATCTGAAATGATGTCCACATTATTTATACGAACATATGGCCAGTACATCATTTTAATGTTCCAACGATGTAGGCCTGATGGAACAAAATTGACAACTTTAATAAAAAAATTTGTAGCTTCGCAGTTGTCAATATCAGGAAGGACTTTTGTAACTACAGCAATTATATATCATGACGGCCCTTCAATATCATCAGGACATTACACAGCTTATTTAAAGTCTAGAAATGGCTGGTCATTCTGTAATGATTCTGTTGTAATTTTCAAAAAAAAATTGCCGTATGACCTTAAAAACTCTTACCTGGTGTTTTTAAAACCAAAATTTTAGGAAAATAATCTCGGGATATGATCTGTGGAATTTCAAGAAGTTCTAATGGCTCCTACACAATTTGGCCTTGAGGATAAGTGTAGTTCAGAGACATAACTTCTAATCATAGGATTGGACATCATGGACATGTATGTGCAGTTTAAATGAGTTCAGAAAAACTGTTTCTTTTCATAAGCTAATTAAAGCAGCCAATCAAAACATGGAGTAGAGGGAATGTAAGTCTGCAATGCTGTCTACTGTTTTACATTACTTTGTGATTAAAAGTGATGTAGAGAATTAAATAATTGTAGTACTCATAGAGGTAGTGTAAGTCTGCTTCATATTAAGCAGTATCAGTGTCATACGAAATGTAGAACATGACTGAGCAAGAAGGGGAAGATATTACTATTCCAGGATTGTGAAAATGATCTTCAACATTTTAATTCTGAAAGTTGCGGGAATGCCAAATGATGGGATTGGCTAACAAGAAATCCAAGAGTTATACATGGCTCTGACAAAATTTGGCCTTGTGGAATCTTGTGGTAGAGAGCAAGAAGTCATTTATTGTATGTAACATGTTTTTAAAAACGATGGAGATTTTCTTTCAGAAACTGGTGGGCTGAAAGTAATAACAGCACAAAAGAGTATAAGCTATTCATAGGACATCCTTGGACGTCATGGAAAGTAAGTTAACTTTAAGGAGTTCTGATTTTTGATTTCTGATCTTGTATGGGTTTTTTAAACACAATCATTTTGATTGTGTTTTTTTTTCCCCGCTGTTACATGATGAATACCTTCAAGTCACTGTTTTTAGTGAATTTTGATACATTCTGAGAACAGCAAAAATAAACCATTTAACATGTATAATTAATTCTGTAATGTTTCCATTTATGATGTATATGTAGAACTGTGTAGAAGGCATGGAGAAGGTGAGGCTTCTGTAAGTGTCAAAGTTGTTGCATGCAGTGCTGCACTTCTGCGTATTCTTTGATATGCTAGACTACATCTGCACAATGAGATACCTAAGCAAAGGAAACAGAAGTGATGTGATTGTGAAATGAGGAAAATAAATTGCATGTATTTCAATTACATCACCTGTGTTTCCTATCATTACGAATCACATTGTGCAGATCAAGTTTAGGTCTGTCCAGGGAAACATAGGAGGTTTGGACTTTGTTGAAGATTGCAGTGGACATGACTCACTTCATTGGTAGACCTTCACATGTATTATGTCTTCTATTCTCTTCAACAACTCGAAATTTCATCTGCAACCCTGAGTAGGCCTCACCTGAAACAAAACTCTGGATAGTAGACATCTTATTGGCATCCTGAAGCAATTATTTTAAATTTTAGTGTCTTGCGACACTTTTCTGAGACAACAGCAATGCAAAAGATGCACCATGTTTTAAGATAGGCCTCACTTCATCTGCATCAAGATAGTGTTACTTTAAAATGTATATCTTTAGGACTGTGTAGCTTCTGTAAGTGTCAAAGTTATTGAAAAACTGTTTGTCCTTCAATCTTTGCCCTTGTCTTTTGTAATTTTTCAATACATGTTTTTATATTTTTCAAATGTTTGTTCTCTCTTTCACAGATTGAAAGTATAAAAATAAAAAGTGAGGAATTTAACGACAATTATAAGGTAAGTATTTTGTACTCTTTTCGTTACATTTCTATCACATTGAACTACTATTAGTTCCACTGCTTCATTTCTTTAATCCTCAGTTTCCTGCCTTTGCTACTTCCCTCATTCCTTTCTCTATTACCTACTTACTCAACTCCTTCCACTTTTTTTCTCAGTCCCTCTCTTCTCATAGTTCCTCACTCTTGTTCACTCACTCCGTCTCTATTACTCTTAGTGTCTTTGACTGATCACTGTATCACTATTTGTTCATAATGCTTTCTCTGTGTAGTTGAAGCACACTAAGGGGCATATTATGAATGCAGCCAATAAAATTATTGCTCTTTTTATTGGCAGAAAACTGGTGCAAAAGCGGCTTTAGCGGCAGTTTTCTGCCGCAAAAGCAGCTTTAGCGACACATTTCTGCCTATAAAAGCTGCAAAACTTTTATTGCCTATGTTGATAATATGCCCCTATGTTATTTACATTAGGGCTATATTGTCCAGTATAACAATCAAAATTGCTCTCCAAAGACACCAGGCAAAGCAGACGCTCCCTCAAACAGATCACCAAGCGCAATTTACCCTACTTACAATCTAGCCTGTTCTCTGTCGAGACTTTAGCAATCTTTAGAGCACAAGATAAGATTTTTTTACATGGAAGAGCCATACGTATTGCAATTCTACTTAAGAAACAAGCATTGGCATAGACAATAGGTCTCGCCTTTGGGACCTTATACGTGTTTAGCCATGCAACAGTTGATGTTGCTGCACCAAGGATATTATGCTGCATAACTAAAGACTTAGAAGGTCCAAAAGTCGATACCTATTGGCTATGCCAATGCTTGTTTTTCTTTCACTTCGTTATCTATTTTGTTTTTCACAATTATACCATCTTCTGTCTGTTCTTTGGTAAATAGATCTATTAAATAGTATCTCTTCTTTACTCCCTATAGCTGTCTTTCTTGAAACATCACTCTCTGTTTACTTTCCTTATACTTACTCTTTTTTTTAAAAAAGTTTTTTTTTTGGTTAGCTCCCGGTACGCGTACCGGGAAGCTAAACCGGAAGCGAACCAAAAGAAATAGAGCTTGCCAGAGTGCTAAACATTCTAGCGATTTTTTTGGAAAGGGAAGGTAGTTCTGAAAAGAACTTTTTTTTTTATATTTTTGTTGTTTTATATTTTTTTTGTATTTTTTGAACATTTTTTGTTTTTTTTGTATTTTTTGAACGATTTTATATTTTTTTGGGTTTTTTTGGGGGGGGGGGAACAACAAAAAACAGGCGTTGAAAAGGGCTCAACAGGAGCAAAAAAAAATTACTGGGGGCGGTTAGGGCAATTATGATTGTCATAAGCCAGGTTGATGGCATTAATACTCATGTTACCACATGATATCAACGCTCCACAGTGCATACAAGTATGTTTCATGTGCCCAAAATTCTCTTGGATGTTTGGCACAGTTTCCCGTGCCTCTGCTGGTGTCAATGATATTGACGATGTTGACCTGGCCACAGGAGTTGCTGTTGGGTTTTGTTCCATATCCCGTATTTCCGCCCGGCTGTAATTAAGTGGATGCTTCCTGGTCATGTGCCGATGCATGGTATAGTTCCCATAGCTATACTTTTTATCAGTCCCTCTTGATAATTTCTCTTTGCAGATGAGGCAGGTCACATACCTCGCATTCACTTTCTTTTGCCCTGGAGGGATTGAATAAAACTGCCAGATGAAACTGGCTTTCCTATGGGAAACCCGGGGCACCTCTTCCAAGAACTGTGGTTCTTCTCTCTCCTCTTCCTCTAGTTCTTCCTCTTCCTCCTCTGTGTTGGTGATCACCTGGGGAGGTGGTCCTCTCTTCCCATGAGGAGGTGGAGGTGGTGGTGGGGGTCCACCAGCTGAAGCAAGTACTGAAGTCATTTCTCAAGTATTAATAAAGGTCTTCCTCTCACAATGATGAAAGTCAGAGTGAGGAAAGAAGGAGGGGTTTTCATCATTTGGAAAAAACAATACTTCTCAACCAATGAAAAGTGTTATTTTTAGGTCACCTGACCTAGCCTTCCATAATTATGAAACTAAAAGTGAAATGAACCAATGAAAAGCTTTATTAACAAGTCACATGACTCTAACATTCATGTTACGCGCTGCGGAACGCTCCCCGGTTAGCTTCCGGTTCGCTGCGCTTCGCGCCTCGGTCCGTGCCCGGGGACACTTCCGGGTGCGCTAACGCAGTACGTCACAAGACGCATTTCGCGGCAACGCGATACGTCGCGCTTTCGCGCCGCGGATCGCTTCCGGGGAGTTGCGTTTCGCGCCTCGGTCCGCGCCCCGGGGCACTTCCGGGTGCGCTAACGCAGTACGTCATAAGACGCATTACGCGGCAACGCGATACCGTAACTATGTTGATTTGTTACCGGTTCGCGGACCGGATCGCGGAATCGAATTGAGCTAACGGGAAGCTTCCCGGTTCGCGGACCGGGAGCGAAACAAAAAAAATATTTAAAAAAAATTATTAATAAACATATAAAATATATTTTTGGATTTAAAGAAGAATACATTTTACAGCTATAGATATTAGCTTTTAAAAAACCAATGAAATTCACTGAAAAAACCATAGGTTATAGACCATATATAGTTAGGAATTAGCATTTACAAAACCTTGAAAATTCACTGAAAAAACCATAGGTTATAGACCATATATAGTTAGGAATTAGCATTTAAAAAACCTTATTTTACTCACACAAAACCATTGAAATTCCATATATAGTTAGTTGCACTAACTATATATCGCGCACCCGCAATCCACTGCTGATCATGTCACATATTACATCATTCATGACATGGTCAGTGACATCACTGATGACATCACTGATGACATCTCAAATGACATCACTGATGACATCACTGATGACATCTCAAATGACATCACTGATTACATCACTGATGACATCTCATTTGACATTACTGATCACATCACTGATGACATCAATCATGTGATAATACGATGAACCTCTTCAGACTCTAATATAACCTTAGATACACTCAGTGTAAACAGACACTCATAGACTGTCACTCATCCATGGAGTTACTCAGACACTTAGTCAGTCATGCAAAGAATCAATCACACCTCCATTTCCTCAACTATACAGTTATACACACCTTACTTATTCAAACATATACTAAAACATATTTACTCTGTTATACAATCCCTGATACAAGTTCACAATAATCCATACAGCCACTCACACATTCACTGGCTCTTATGCACAGTTATTTATATATGTCAACTTTCACATGTACTGTGTTTTACATATGTACTTACTTTGACATGTAGCACTGAGATATCCATTCACTCACCAATACACTCATGCACACAGTCAACCGCCCATACAGCTGTTTCCACATGCACTTTTGAACCCATACATCTAGTGAATCAACTGCTCACACATCTATGCACAGAGTCATACACCTCCCAGCCACCCACACACACACTCAGTCTCCCATACAAATGCTTTGGCAACCAATCAATAACCCATACAGTTAATCATATAGCTAATGATCAACACATGCAGCAGTTTACAGAACAACAGACATAATGATGCACAAATTAAGACAGTTTAGTCACTAACCCATGCACTCAGTGAGACACATTTAATCAGTCACTCATGCAGTCAGCCATGCCCCTACTAAATCCTTCATCAAGACACTTATACATCCACTCATTCTTCAATATGTAAGACATATTTTAACTTTACAGAATTATACAGTCACTGGATGTAGTCATCAGTGATGTCATTTGAGATGTCATCAGTGATGTCATCAGTGATGTCATTTGAGATGTCATCAGTGATGTCATCAGTGATGTCACTGACCATGTCATGAATGATGTAATATGTGACATGATCAGCAGTGGATTGCGGGTGCGCGATATATAGTTAGTGCAACTAACTATATATGGAATTTCAATGGTTTTGTGTGAGTAAAATAAGGTTTTTTAAATGCTAATTCCTAACTATATATGGTCTATAACCTATGGTTTTTTCAGTGAATATATATATATATAACACGCTGCTCCATGCCAGTAGTTTTCACCCCCACCACACTATATCGTGTCTACCCTATGGTGAATATCTCAGACTCAGGAGAGCATGTAGTACAGAGACCGCGTGCATCGAGGCACAAACCAAAGCCAGGGAGGGGCTATTAGAGCGAGGCTATGCTGAGAAGAAATTGGCGATAGCCTTACACAAAGCCAACCAGATTGACAGAGGAACCCTATTACAGAAGAAAGCCAAGCCAAACATCAATAGTCAAGGAGAGGGACCCACAAAAGGCGAGGTTAGTAAAGAGATTGGCACGAACAGAACCTTCAGGTTCATATCCACCTTCAGCAGACAATCCCAAGCAATAAAAAATATAGTCAGCAAAGAATGGCCCATAGTGACAACTGACACTGTATTAAAAGAACTATATCAGCAGAAACCCAAATTTACATTCCGTAAAGCTCACTCCATGAGGTCAGATCTTGTAAAAACCAGCCCAGAGACATACAGCAAGAAAGAGTGGCTGCCCGCCAGGAACGGCTTTTTTAAGTGCAGTACATGCCGTGCTTGTAAATTCTGTACAAACACTAAGTCCTACACCAATGCATTCTCAGATACACCCATTAACATCAAGGGGCACTATACGTGCAAGACCGAATATGCCGTATACGTATTGAAATGCTCGTGTGGATTGAAATATGTGGGCAGCACAAAACTACCGGTACAGGATAGAATACTGTAACACTTGAGAGCCACGGTCAATTCTGACCCAACCTACCCGGTGGCCAGACATGTTAAACAGGAGCATAGAAATAACCTGATGTATTGCAGTATTTTGTGATAGACAATGTCCCTATGAGTAAAAAAGGTGGAGATAGAGAGAAACGGCTACGCCGTCTCGAGAGCAGGTACATAGTGGAGCTAGAAACTAAACGCCCACATGGTCTTAATATCTGTGAAGATCTGCACCACTGCCTATAATAGGGTAAGCTCACAATGATACCATCAAAATAGGATCTTAGTTACCGTTTTGAACACTGTACTGGGCTAAGGGCGAAATCATGGAGAAGATACAGAAGGACATTTAGTAAAGGATTTTAACCATCAGGATAGTTTTTTTTACTTTTAACCTATTTAATCTATTTAATATATATTTATTTATGTATTGGGTAGCTTTGAATGTATTTATTGGGTTTACAACACAACAGTGTCGCATATTGTTTTATCATTTATATACCGACCCCAATCAGGTGGGTCAAAAGGCATATACATTTTTAAGATGACTGGAGAAAGATCTGTTTGCAAGCTCTGAAAGTATTGGGTTAAATCACTCTTTGTCATAGCCGTTGTCTATTGCTGATAATACAGATTGAACAAGTCAATAAGTAATGAATGAATAAATGTATTTGTACAGATATGAAATTCAAAGATCAAATGTTAAACAATACTGCCCATTAAACCTGACCCTTTTTAGCTTCATGCACTTTTTTGCACTTCAAATATATTCTAAACGTCCGGCTGGGAGTTACACTTACACATTAAGCACTTTAAAATGGTTTTGCACATGTTCATGCTGATCGTCTAAGTTGTAGGAGGATAAGACAATACGCAATTTGCACAATTAAGATTATGAATCACCGCCACTATGTTTAGATTCCTTTAAAATAGGAAATTAATTCTTAATGCATCTCTGCACAGTGAGACAATCGGTTTCCTTTATTTTAAGCACAATTATATAGATATTTATATGTTTTTTCTAAAATATGTACATATTTTACTGGGGTGTTTTTATTAGGAACCAAGATGTATTAGTTTGCGTTTAATAGACAAGCACTCGGAAAAATAAGAGGTCTGTCTTTCAATACAAATGTGACTCTTTCTATGTGCTGGCGTATACATAGTCTGTTCTCCATTTTCATGCATTGTGACGATCAGTGATTGGGAGTAGTGTGTTTTAAACTAAGAAGGGGGTGGGCACTAGTTTACCAGCGAGCAAGGCGACCGGGATCGCCGAAACGCGTTTGGTAGAGGGCACAGCATAGCACTGTTTATATGATTAAAAAATAAAATTACCAGCGGCTGCTGCTGATTTGAAGAGTCCGTCTCTCTCGTCTTCTTTGGCGTGGGGATCACTGCGCAGAGAGTGGAAATTGGATATATATATATGTATGTATATTGGCATTAGGATTTGATGCACTGATGCAATTTGCAATTGGAAAGACAAACAAGCAAGAGGTAGATGAGATCTCTTCGTGCAGCACAGCGGAATTTCGCCGTATTGTAATTGAATATTTTATTAATTAACATTGGTTTAGTTTATTTTGCTTGTTACCTTGCAGCACTGAAAGCGCATTTTGCACAAATTATTTATAGCTTGTAATGCCGTTTATTGTTTTTATATAAATTTTTAATTAAAAACTTTATATTCAGAGGGAAGATTAAGAAGGGAAAAAAATACTTAGCTGCATCACGTCATATGGTCCAGTATAATGAACCAGTTCATTAGGATTCATTAACCTTTGCGTGTTTGCCCAGTTTCAATTAGCACTGGCTATCGATTTGCACAACTGTGTTGATGTTTAAATCTATTTGAGCGGTACATTGAGTATGAATTGTACACAATATGTTTTCTATGTCTATTTGCCCCATTTTCACGTTGTATTGCACTATCACTTAAAATTTGTTGGTCACTCCTCATTGCGTCATGTGATCAAGGCCTTCTGAAGGCCGAAATGCATCATGCCGGTGGTGCTGGGTGAACTGATGGAATAAAGAACCTTGCTCTAAGTCCTGTGTCTGTGTTCGTCTCTCCAAGCTATAAGGAAAATCGAGCGAAGTTCTTTGGATCAATTTCATGGAGTTGCTTCAAACAGGGCTGAGCGGCAGGAAGCTACCTTCTGTTCACCCAGAAGTGATCTTTGTTCCTGAACGGTTCAGCCGCAGTAGCCCCCGGACAGCTAGATATCTTTCCACCGATAGCCGAAAGCATTGGTGCTCGTATCCAAGGAACCAAGCCTTGCCAGGAAGTCTGCGAAGGTAGGAGCATTGGTTCATCAGTCCGGTGAAGGGGTGTGTGTGTTGTGCAGTTAGCGGTATTAGTTGACTATCTGTTTACAACACCCTGTGCCATGGCCGCCGACGCTGTGAGGAGCCGCAAGGAGGCGGCAGCGAAAATGTTTGATGACTCGCCTGTCATCGAGTCTTCATTAAACGTGCCTCCCGGTACATTTAAGACTGGGAGCTCTGATTTAAAGGAACTTTTTAAAAAACTAGAGAAAATCATGCGCGAAGAACAGTCTAAATGGTGGGAGCACCTCTCCTTTTCTCGCTATCTGGAAGTGGGGTGCATTCCGCGTGGGTTGCGCATTATGTTGGCACCAAGTTATGAGAACCTGGCCCCCAACATGTTGGCTGAGTGGGCTGAGTGTAGTCTAGAATCATTCTGTAAATTAGTAAGGATTTTGGTGAAATATGCTGATAGTGATCATGCCACCCTGCAAATTAAAATAAATGAAGTTAATGAGGAAATCACCAAAATGGGCACATCTGAGTTGGAGAAAAAATATTGTGGGGAAATGCTTGCACGCTTACTGAAAGAAGAAGATATCATCAAAAAGCGTTAGGCTTTTAAGTTTCAGAGGGACAAACTGGACTACCAGAATGGGCAAATCTTCACTTTTGCAAAGAAATTTGATTCCCTCAAAAAAGCCAGCAAACCCACACAAGCGCTGCCACTTCCAAAAGACACTGGTGACACTGCACAATCGTCGACATTAATGTCCGATTTAAGCTCCGTGCCAGGCAGTGAATCGGAAAATGAGCAGGCTTCAGGAAGTTCTAGATTGGGGTTTACAAAATTTGCTCTGGCACAGGAAGTGGACTGCCTGTGCCAGGACAAAAGTCAAACCCTCAGACCACATGCTTCAAATCTAAATCAAAAGCAACCAAGAGGGCAAATCACAAGCGCCGCAAGCGAAGACAATGCCGCAAATTTGAACAGCGGAGGCAAATCAAAATTCAAAAAAACATGGAAGAAATGGAACCCCAAAAGAACTGTTCCACCGATGATTGCCTCTCAATATTTAACCTTACAGATATGCAGCTTACTAACGCCGTAGAGAAAATCTTAGCACTAGGATTATCCTACTATCCAGCCAACAATTTTAATTATGCACAAACAAATATTGATTTTTTGTACAAGTACACGCGTAAAATCAAATTGTGTAAGTTTCACACGTTGCGTAAGATTGAACCTATAATCCAACAAGTTGTGGCATGCCCAGGAATCCTGGGACCACCAATTAATTAAATAAATTAATCTACATGAATTGCATGAGGAAAGCACGGATGGTGGACTTAGAGAGACCGAGTTCTTTCCCAAATTAGATATGCTGGGTCTAACACATTTCAAACCAAGATCCATCTTCAATCCAATAATGCTGCATGAAAATATTGACATCTAAAATGAACTTGTGACTAATCAACTCAAAAAACTTCATTTGTCAACACTACATGCGCAGCACAGATATTCACATCAAAATAACTGCTATGGGCAACTAATGAGGAAATTGCAGGGTTACGATAATGTAATTATTTGTCAATCAGACAAAGGCGGAATGTTGTCCTTTGGCCTCGTAAATTGTATCTTGAGGAAGCACTCTCCCATTTGAATGATCGCCAATGTTACAGACGTAGCAACTGGAAAACCGTTAAAGTAGCATGGAGCGACTTACATACAAAGTTACTTTCATGGCAGAATGCGGGATTGTTGAGTATGGATGAATTTAAATTCCTTAAGGTAAACCATCCAGTAATCCCAGTTATCTATCTAATCCCCAAGATACATAAAGATCCAGCAAAGCCCCTGGTAGGCCAATAATATCAGCTCGAAACAGCATTATGGAAAAGACCTCTCGATACATCGACTATTTCTGGCAGGAACATGTCAAATGCCTACCATCATACCTGCAAGTTACGGGGGGCTTCTTGAGGAAGAGTGACAACATTAAATGGTAAGATGATTACCTTCTAGTTACCCTCGATATCACATTGTTATACACAAGTATACACCATCTGGACGGTATCAAAGCAGAAGAGCACTTATTAAGGACTAAACCATTGTGTAATTTGAACCACAACAAAATGCTTTTAACAATATTTACTTTTTGTTTCAGAGCCAGGTTTATCAACAAATGAGAGATGTAGCTATGGGGGCTTGCTTCTCCCCCAGCTATGCCTTTGCATTTGGGGCTGTGGGAGGAGCAAGTCGTCAGCACCAGGTTTGAAAAAACTCCTTCTGACAATGTAATTGCATGGTATTGTTACATAGACAATCTATTTCTCATTTGGAAGGGTTCTGAGGCAGCAGCCGTTTTGTTTATCAATGAAATCAACAATTACTTTCTCAATTTACGGTTCACTGCACAAATCAGCCAGGAATCAGTCAATTTCTTGGATGTAGAAGTACACATCCAGGATGGGAGGCTGGAGACCAGTTTGCACAGCAAGCCAACGGTGGGCAACACGGTGCTCCATGCCACCAGTCACCATCCCGACCATTTGATACGTAGAATCCCCGCTGGGGAAACGCTGCGTATCAGACGTATTTGTCGTTTGGATGAGGACTGTGTAATAGCTCAGCATGAAAGCAAGAAAAGGTCCCTGGCCAGGGGCTATACGGCTGAAATGATTGACAAGACTATTATGAAAACCAAGTTCATTTCTAGATCATTAGCGTTAAATGTCAGCCCCAGATCAAGTGACACGCAAATAGCATCTGTTTCAACTGCTGAACCTCCAAGATTAATTGTGACGTATAGTCGCCAACATCGGACCTTGCGTAAAATCTTCAATAAAAACTGGATCATAGTTCGCAATTATCCTGTGATTGGCAAAAATCACTTTTCGAAGAGTATGTTCCATGAGTGATATGCTTGTAAAGATTAGTCCAGAAGTAGTGACCACCAGTACATGGCTACAAATTATCAAAGGTTTTGTCAAATGTTCATCATGCAAGGCGTGTAAGCTAGGAAGGATTAGAACATCGTACAAAACTCCTTTTCAGGATGTGCCCGTAACAATATCTAAGAAAATGACATGGAAAACTGATGTTGCCGTTTCTGTGCTGGAGTGCACATGTGGCCTGCAATATGTGGGTAGTACCAAGTTGCAGGTCCACAAGCGTGTACTTCAGCACTTGAGGCAAATAAGTAACAATGACGCATCTTACCCAGTAGTAAGGTATTTTAAGGAGGTCCATGGAAGTTGCCTGGTCCACCTTAGCTACTTTGTGGTGGATATGGTGCCGCCACTCAGACGTGGAGGTGATCCAGAGACCTTGTTCAGAAAATTAGAAACAAGGTACATCCTCGAGTTGGACACAATGACGCCCAATGGGCTAAACTCTAGTGAGGATTTTTTCACCTACCTATAATTTGCTTTTTATCAGATGCATTAACTTTAGCACAGTTCAATGAACAGAAATCCGCAAGCCTGTCCTCCTCATATGTAACTTGAGGTATTTTAAACTTTCAAATTTTTTATCACCACTTTTATTAGCATGAGCACTTTATATATGGCATAATAGACGTTAGGCTCACATGGGCCTTATACATACTTTTGGATAGAATTTTATTGATGGCTAAATGAGATTTAATGAAATGTCTATAAAATTATCAGACAAAACATACATTACATTTGATTTCAGATATTTATTAGGTAATAAATATTTATTATAGTATGAGTATTTTGTTTATAGGAACCTTTTAGATTTTTATGAAAAGATCAAATGTTTCGTATACTGAGCGTGATTTTAGATTTTTATGATGTAATAAATATTTATTAAGGTTTTAGTGTTTTATGAATTTTGACTGCTAATACATCAATTTAAAAAAGCTGTTTCTGTTTGATGTCTATTAACACTTAGATTATACTGCTGACAAGTCTACATTTCAAAGTGTTTCAATTAATTTATAATGCCGTCAGTGTTTTGATTGAAAACGTGCGAAGGGGGCAGGGCCTGAGTTGACATGTGTGCAAACACACCCTGTGGCACGGTTTGAGTTGGGGAATTAATTCATCTTCAATCCTGAGGGTCCCTGGGGGCCAACTAGCCCACCAGGTACCTCCAGTAAGCGCCACGGAGCTGCATTGCAGAGTGTTGTAAAAAGGCTTCGTGGCCTCTGAACGCCTCTCTGCAGCGCAGCTCTCTGGCACATACAGGAGGTGCCTGGTAGGCTAGTTGTCCCCCAGGGACCCTCAGGATTGAGGAGGATTTAATTATCTTACTTAAACCGCACAACACGGTGTGTTTGCAGACATGCCACCTCAGGCCATGCCCCTTTCCTTCACCACTGTGCAAATGCGCACCATGGCACGTTTTTAGTTGGGAGAATAACTCTCTTTCAATACTGTGGGTCCCTGAGGGCCAACTAGCCCAACAGGTATCTCCAGTATGCACCAGGGAGCTGTGTTGCAGACAGGTGTTCAGAGGCCACGCCCCTTTTTACACCTCTCTGAAACGCAGCTCTGTGGCGCTTACTGGAGGTACCTAGTGGGTTAGTTTGGCCCTAGGGATCGTTAGGATTTAAGGGGACTTAATTTCTGAACTTAGAACGGCCATAGGGCGAGTTTGCACAGTGGTAAAGGGAGGGGACGGGGTCTGAGGTGACGTGTGCAAACACGCCCTGTGGCACGTTTTATATTGGGGAAACAATTCCCCTTCAATCCTGAGGGCTCAGGGGGGCCAACTAGCCTATCAGGTGCTTCAAGTAGGCAGCACTGCACTGCGTTGCAGAGAGGTTGTGCGGGCCGTGCCCATTTTTACACCTCTATATAATGGTGCTTACTGGATGTACCTAGTGGGCTAATTTGCACCTAGGGACCCTCAAGATTCAAGGGGAGTTAATCTCCAAACTTAAAACAGCCACAGGGTGTGTTTAAACTTTGGGGAAGTGAAGGGACGGGGAGTGAAGTGACCTGTCCAAACACACCCTATGGCGCGCTTTAAGTTGGGGAAATAATTCCCCTTCAATCCTGAGGGCCCATGGGGGCCAACCAGTCCACCTGGTGCTTCCAGTAAGCGCCACTGCACTGCGTTGCAGAGAGGTGGTCCAGGCCGGGCCCATTTTCTTTGCAACGCAGCTCTGTGGTGCTAACTAGAGATACCTGATGGGCTAGTTGTACCCAAGGGACACTCAGGATTCAAGGGGACTTTAGCCCCCAAATTCAAACGGACACAGGGCATGTTTGCACACGTCAGCTCAGCCCCCCCTTCACCAGTATGCAATAGCACCCTGTGGCACGTTTTAAGAGGTAGTTTTAATCCCCCTGCCCTATTATATACTAGGGGCTTACAGAGGAGGTTATGCTAAATAACAGGGGTACCCCAAAGCCCAGTGTTCGCTAGTGTATGTAGGTGTTTTAACTGTATTATAATTGTCTTTTAGCATACCACTGGCTCTAGGACTGGTTAGTCAGAGTCAGTTACCACCAATACCCTTCTGTAAAAGTTGAGGGTACAGGATGATTTTGCAACAAGGCCTCTTACTGCTCCTTTGTTCTTTCTGCATGTCTTCCTTCTTCCTGCACTTTTCTTTCTCTTTGAGGACTTCTGTTGCTTCTTTCTGCATTTCTTTTTCTTCTTTCTGTGTGTTTTTTCTTCTTTCTTCACATGTCCTACCTCTGAAGGCATAGTTAGAAACTAGCATTTAAAAAAGCTTTGAACTTCACCTAAAAAACCATAGGTTTTATGGCACGACACGGAGGCCATATTATGCAAATCTCCTTTATTACCACAGCTCAGCAGCAATAATGGAATAGAACTTTGTGAACATTCTAAAGAGAAGACTAGTCCCTCTCTGACCAGGCATCTTCCTTCTTTGTTGCTGCTGCTCAGAAAGATAAGTACTGCTCTTCAAGCTTAGTAACTTAACCAATCACTAACTTTATATTTGACATTTGGTCTTTACCTGTTTGCTTAGACGCTATATATATATCATATAATGATCATAACTATAACTATATTGTTTAAACTATAAACTCTTATTTGCCTTGAGCGTAAATGATATTTTACCAGCAGTAACTGTATATCCTATATTTGTGCCTTTTGCCTTTTCCCTCGTTATTCCTGGACTTCTGCTTTCACCTCAAATGCTTTGTTTTTAAAATGCGCGATCTCAACGATCATATGCTTTAAACGAAAATACCCGCTCGCGCGAACAAACCCTAGCGCGTCCCAAGCCTCGATAACGGCTTACCTTGTCTCCCGCTTTCGGGATTGCTCCACAATCTTCTTTTCGAGCTCGGTGAATTTCCGGCTCATACACGGCTAACATCGGGTCTTCCGACCCCAAAATACCTCACCGCAATCACGGTCTCTCGGCAATGACGCTCTCGGGCAATGACGCGTACGCGCGTTAGAGGAAAGGACCCTAAGAACGGTCACGCACATCTCGCAATGCGTGTAGCAACCATTTCATGCTTCATAGCAACCCATTACGCCGCGTATCGATTATTTAACGATCTCCTCATCAAAACGTTTTCCCTTCACCTTTCCTTTACGCAATTAATCGGTAACTTTTCCGATTTGCCTTAAAAATATTAGACTTGCTTAAAGCCATAAAAAAAAAAAAAAAAAAAAGGGGGAAAGCCATACTTACTATATCAGAGGCATAATAATTAACAATGTCTACATCGCCCTCTCTCGACCAAAAGCTAGAGGAACTCGTCAATAAGGCTCTAGAGAAAGCCCTAGGCTCAATTGACGACGCTATTAATAAAAAAATTGGACTCCCTTTCCAATATACCCTCTGAACCCTCTACCAGTAAATCTAATGGGGTATCTAAAGGTAATAAAAAAAGGGCTATTATCCCGACTCAATCCAAAAAGGGCGCAAAAAAGCTGAAGAGCTCTATTTCTACAGGCCCTAGGGGTGCTGACCAGACTGGTGGCTCGGGCACCCCAGATGGGCATGGTATAGGCCCAGAACTTCCTATCCACATCAACAGCGACGAAAGCTGTGAGGAAGAGATTGAGCTATCGTGCTCATCAGGATTTAATACAGATGTGGAGGATGAGAATGCTAGACGAAGCGGAAGCTTAGAAGGGGCTTCTAAGGCCTCGGCCTCTAACAGTATGCCTCTAGACCCATTCGGGGAAGAAATGTTTGATCCCCTCCTAATTAAGCACCCACTCTCTCCGGAATGGACCCCCTCGCAACATATCGTTGACTACCTTTCATTCTGGCTTAGAAGGGAAATACCCCAAGAAGTCAGATCTAGACTCAGATCTGAATGCCCACGCCCATCCCTACCAAACAAAATCGCTATGACCCCAGAGTTAGACCCTAAGGTTGTGGCCTTTATAGCCAAAAACAACAGGGACCCAAGGAAAGGTCTAGACAAAGGACTAAAATCATGTCAAGATCGCCTCCTTGACGTAATAGGACCTCTTACTAAAATATTCGAAATGACAGAATCTGCTTATGTAGGGAATAACCAAATTGATGTCAAGGAGCTACGAGAATGGGTGCAAAGAGCGATATGCCTTGTTGGCAATGCTAATACTGCCATCTCCACAGAAAGGAGAAAAGGGGTCCTATTCAAAATAGATCCTAAACTCATTGAACTAGCCAAGAAAGACGGAGGTGCTGACTCACAAGGTCTCCTCTTTGGCGAGGACTTCATTAAAGAAATGGCCAAGTATGTGAGCGCCTTCAGCTCAATTCAAAAATCGCAAAAAGATATTAAAAAAGTATTCAATGATAGAGTTTTTGCCAGGGCTGGGAGAATACGGGGTCGTTTCCCCGGCCGCGGAACTCAATCTTCAAGACCCTTCAACACCCGCGGAGGGAGATTCTCCAACAACTACGGCTCCCAATTCTTTCCACAAAGACAGAGAAACCGAGGACGTACCTTCAGAGGCGAACGGAGACAACGTTCCTTTTCTTCAGGTAAGAACCTTAAAAGACCATTCAGATACCCCTCCAAGGGTGGGAGGGAGACTACGCCAATTTGCTGGGAACTGGAACTTAGTAACACAAGACAACTGGGTCTTAGATACAGTAAAGGGTTACAAAATAGACTTTCTGGGTATTCCCTTTCAAACACGTCGCCCTCACGAGATCACTTTCTCTCTCAAAGACCGAGACCTAGTCTCCAAAGAAGTACAAGAACTGTTACAAAAAGGGGCAATAATCGAGACGGAAACAAGAGGTTTCTTCAGCAATGTTTTTCTAGTGGAGAAGAAGAACAAAGAACAAAGACCCGTAATAAACCTAAAAGACTTGAATCGTTGGGTAGTTTACCAACATTTCAAAATGGAGGGTATACACCTCCTGAGAGACATTTTGCGGAAAGGGGACTGGCTCACGAGGTTAGACCTGAAAGACGCTTACTTAACAATCCC
Source organism: Lissotriton helveticus (assembly GCF_964261635.1). Taxonomy (NCBI): domain Eukaryota; kingdom Metazoa; phylum Chordata; class Amphibia; order Caudata; family Salamandridae; genus Lissotriton; species Lissotriton helveticus. The sequence continues at coordinate 856,489,215 of NC_136070.1, read as the reverse complement.
CATCTGGGAACCTCACCAGAAATTCCTCCAATTCACTTGGTTAGGAAAACTCTACCAATTCTGCAGTCACCAAGATACTACGCCCTGTAACCGCCTGGCTCAGGGGGAGAGGGGTAAGACTGATCATATACCTAGACGACATCCTTATAATGGCCCAATCGAAAGAGACTGCATCTCTCCACACCAACCTTACAATTCAAATTTTGGAACATCTGGGTTTCATCATAAATACCAAGAAATCTTGTACTATTCCCGACCAACAAACACAGTTCCTAGGCTTTACGGTAGACACTCTCAAGGCGGAACTGAAATTACCCTCCTAAAAGGTCAGGAAAATGAGGAAGGAATTGAGGAAGGCTCTTGCGAAAAAGACCTTCCCTCTGAGAGTACTGGCAAGAATCGTTGGCCTCCTTTCCGCGACGATCCAAGCCATCTTCCCGGGACCCCTCCATTATCGGGCACTCCAAAGACTAAAGGCGAACGCTCTAAGATCGAACCATTCATATTCCCATATGATTTCCCTAGATCAAGAATCGAGGACGGAACTCCTCTGGTGGCTCAGAAATGCGGAAGCATGGAACGGCAGAGCCATTTTCGGGGAACAACCGGATCTGATAATAGAATCAGATGCGAGCTTGGCAGGATGGGGAGCGAGATGTGGGAAATACTCCACAGGGGGTCGTTGGACCACTCAAGAGAAGAGATTGCATATCAACTGCTTAGAATTACTAGCAGGTTAATTTGCGATTCGCTGTTTTACACCCAAAACAGCGAAATGCTGTGTGACATTACGCATGGACAATGTTTCGGCAGTCCGTTATGTCAACAAGCTGGGCGGTAAGCATGGGCGGATCTAGCGGATCTCGCGTACGCGAAATTGCGGATTTACGGATTCGCAATCCGCGAAGATACGCGAACTCTTGCGGATTTGCGGATTTTCCCGTTTTTTGTGTTGGCGAGCGTTCGCGCCGATTTTGGGACAATTTCGCAATTGCGAACTTACTTTTCGGCACGCAACGGCCGCGACTATGTTGTTTCTACGTCTGGTTTATCTCACAGGTTCACAGCACCCTCTGTTTCACCACTGCCACCCTCTGGGACACCCATGCCACCCTCTGGTACATCCTCACTGCCACCCATTAGGTTTGTTTATCACTGTAGTTTATGGGGGGTGAAAAAAGCAAGCACACCTCCCCTACTTCAACTGCCATGAATTAATTTGGGGTTGATTAATGTGTCAGTTATTTAGAAAGTTCCAGTCTGGCTGGCACCTGCTTCCTTCCTTATCTCTAAATTGCTTTCTGTTGCAGTGAATTTTTTTTTCACAGGACCTTTATGGTCTACTTGTAGCTATTCTATGAGCCTGCTGTTTGGGTCATAGCAGGGTCATAGAATAGTTGCAAACTCTGGAGGGGCCCCTCAGGAAGCACTACAGTGAATGTTACAAATGTTAAGTTTGAACTTTTGCACCTGCTCATTGCTTTCAGTTTAGCAAAAATCGTTTTTTCTGCAATTTCGCGCGTTTTTTGGGGCGCGAATCCGTGCGAGATCGATTTCGGAAGCCGCGAATGCTTGCGAATACACTAATTTTTTTTTTGCGACGTGTATGTTCGCGTGCTTTTGTGCGTGTTCGCGAGGCGCTTGTAGCTATACGTTTGCCAAGTTACCCAAGCGGTCGTACACGGGCGCGGCCATCTTGTTTGCGTGACATAATTCCGTTTCCGGCCGCTATGTGTAATCTCGCAAACTGTGCTGCTCGCTAGTACAATTTTGCGCGTGCTCGCGAGGAAAATCTCGCGCGAACTTACCCACGCGGTCGTGAACGGGCGCGGCCATCTTGTTTCTCATTCATTGCTATGGTTCTGGGCATGCTTTCTGTATCCTCTCTGAATCTCTGCCATCCTTTGCTTGTTTGAAGTTTATTTAATCTATTTTACTTATTATCTATCCCTCTATTTTTCTAGCTGTATATTTTTGTGTTTTCTGCTACTTTTAGTTACTTTTAAACTACTTTTTTAAACTCTTTTCTTTTCTTCTTCACTATTCTATTTCTTCTTTATCATTTAAGTTTATTTCTGCCCAGACCATGGTAAAGGGAGCCGGGAAGCACCCTGAGAAGGGGAAGGGTCCCGCACCCCGTGCCCGGCTCCTGTGCGGGCGTTTGAGGGGGGAGCAAGTGGTGCCACGGGAGATCTTCAGCGCGGAGGAAGTGGCCGCGCTCATCTTCCACGTCCAGCGCCGCCTCCCCAAGACGATCCTGGGAGGCGGCAAGATCGCAACTGGCTATGGCATCCGGGAGCGTCGGAAGCGGTGGGAGAAGGTGTGCCGGGCCATGTATAAGCTCTCTGGGGTCCGGCGCACACTTAACCAGGCCACCCACCGCTGGACCGATGTCATGGACCGGGAACGGGACTTGCTGGACGCGCTCGGCGTAGAGGTCCCCGGGCTTGGTGAGTAGTAGTAGCTATTCATCACTACTCTGTTTTATCCGGCTCTGTTATTTGCAAATCTTTGTTCTTTACCAAGAGCAATGATGCTGCCGATTACATTGTAGGTAAATTATATTTCAAAATCTTCTATGCATTTCAGGTGCACTGCTCTCCTTCTCAGTAGCCTTGCTTGCTACTATGCTTATTTGTTTTGTAAATTGTGTTCATTTCATTGGCCTGAGAAATTATGTATGAGTGTAGTGTAAAGATAAGAACTGCGTAATGCTAGACACTAAGGGTCATATTTTCAATTACCGGCGCATCCCTGCAAAGTAGCAGGGATGCGGCAGTAATTGTGTGCCATGCCACCACCACCCATTGGCCCAAAACGTCACAGAAGCCTTACGCATCTGTGCCGTAAAGGCGGCGCATTGCTGGAGTTGCGTGCCAACGATGGCGCAGCTCCAGCAATGCTCTGGGGTACCCTATCTCCCCAATGCTGCATCAAGCCGTACGTCGGCTTCCAGCGCGCAGGGTTTGACTCATGCATCATTGTCTTAAAAGTGACTGATTGACATCTTGTAGATTTCCCTCAGCCACTTTTAGGATTCGTCCCTGCGCAGGTACGCCCTCCCTTGCGCCGGAACGCCCCCTGATGGCGCAGGGCTTTACAACGTGATGCATCGCCCATATTTTTTTTTTTTAATATATACGCCGCACCAACACCATGGCGAGTCTTTTGTTCTGCCGCTGCGTCACAAAAGTCACGCAACAATGGAGGAAAATGAGCCGCAAGGGACTTCTAAATCAGCCCCAACAGACTGAAGTCCAGTCCTTCCTTTAGACACATGGCTATAAGAAGAAATAGTGGTGGTGGTGGGTGGATTGATAGTTTGAGTATTCACTGATCTGCAAGCAGGATGGACTTTGTCTGTCACTTCGCGTGCTGCGGACTGCTGCCTGCAGTGCCAGGCCTAGGCAAACCTCTTTAGTAGTCTGTTTATTGAGTTACATAGGAACTTTCTAAGTCAACGGTCCGCAAATCAGGCAATACGAATAACGTAGTATACCACATGAGATAGATCCCGTGGAATAGTTGTCTATCTATTTGCTATTTCTCCAAAAAATGTTGTTATTGTTCTTTTGAAATGGTTGATTTGGTTGACAAATCTCATCCATGTTTTCTGGTCTTTCTTTCTTTCATGTTGTACATCAGCTCCCCCCAAGGGCAAGAGGACACAGGAGGAGGAGGGTGCTGTTCAGGATGCAGGCCAGGATCGGGCAGGCGAGGGCTCCTTTGCTGGCCCCAGTAAGTTTTAATTGTAATAAAGAGTACCTATTTTTTCCTAGCGTTCCTCATTCGATTTTTTCTAAATCGTCTTTGATCTTCTTGTAGACTGGATATAAATTCTTATCCTGGCTCGAATATGACTCCCTGTGGTATTAGTAGATTATTCTTATTAGTCTGTCTGTGTAGCTAACTAAGATTGGACATTTGGCAATTCCATTGGACTCCCATTCTATTCAGCAATAGCTCTATGCACTGTCTCCTTACTGACTAGATAGTGTGGCAGAGTCATTCAGCTCCCGAAGTCACCGATGATTGATCCCCAATGATCTCTAGATTATCGTACGCAGGACAAGAGAGTACGGAGTCACAGCACAGTCAAGAAGTGCCAGAGGCACTCATGCTTGCAAAAATTCCAAAACCTTTAGCTCATCCACTCTAGTCTGTAGGACCAAAAACCACAGAGTCTATTTAAGTTTAAAAGCTTTATTAAAAGTAAACACATTTATTAAAATCTACTTTGTCATAAAACTATTTAACTGAAAACGGAAAAGTGCTTAGTGCTGACGATTAATTGGACACATTTCTTGTGGTCGAGCCGAGCTCTCACCTGGTTTGAACTTGATCCTGGTCGTGTTCTTAGGAGTCAAGCTTCTGTCTGTTAGGAGAAAAAGTGGTGCGTGTTAAAAATAAAAAGCAAGCATTCATCAGTTGTGCATAAAAGTGCAGCAAGACAACAGCCTTCCCTGGAAAAAGGGACATTTTTACTTTAGAGTAGACAGTCACAAATTATTACATTGTATTCTGTTTTTTTAACATTTCTCCTAGACCAAATATTATATAGTAGTGAGTGGTGTATTCTAACATTCTTAAATGTACTTTGTAGGTGTAACATCTGGTGACGGGGCCAGCGCGGAGGTGGCGGTGTTGGGCGAGGACTCGGAGGACTCTGGGGAGGAGGCGGTGCAAGAGCCGGCGGACGGTCCTGTGGGGGTTCGCACGGTGGTGGCGGGAACAGGTAAGCTATATATTCCTTACTTATTGAGATTGAAGACTGCATAGTGTGCTTTCTGCACGGGTGTATTACAAATCAACCAGGTAGTAGCCTCCTCGAAATGTACTTCGACTTAGCTGTGAAGTTTTTGGTGAGAAGAATCCCAATAAGTTCTTAGACGAACGTGATGGATGGGATGAACGAAAAGCGAAAGAAGGGTGTAAGTAAGTGGGACGCGAAATTGTATGATGGCTGGCAAAGAAGAACGATATGTGTTTGCTTGGCCCCCGAGGTGGCTGGGAAGGAAAGAATATGGTATGGTGCATGGCTGGGTCAATGATGAAGCAAGGATGGGTGGAAGGACTTCAGCCTGGGTGGGTGAAACAGAAACTGTATGTGTGCGTATACTTTGAATGAATGGATGCCTGGAGCATGGTATTCTCTGACTCTTAGATAGCACATGTGTATCTATAGAGAGTAGATGGTCGCTGGATGAACTAAGTGTTACCTTGAAGAGCATGTACCACCGCACCCGCACGTCCGTTCCAGTGTAGGGAAGGCAAGGAAAATAAATTGTAAATGTGTCCAATACTACCATGAATAGTAGCAGTACTTTGTATTGCAACTGCAAGCACAGCATATATCTGGTTATTACGGTGGACACTCCGTACCTCTCTTAATAACTTTAGTTTAGTTGTAGTGCGTCATTCATGTGTGGGTGTATCACTGTTCACTCAATATTAAGCAAAGCACCTAAAGTCATCCCATATGTCATCAAATACGTCCCATGTGAAGTGATAGATAATCAAATTATTTAGCTTCTTCATTTTCCTTTTCTAGTACTCATTTGCACTGTAGGGTGAAAGGTAAATTAATTAAGCAGTAGCCCTTGTAACAGAGTATTCTCAGTGCCACCCGTAATAGAAAAGTAATAGCTTCACCACCCGCATGTACTGGACGGGTACAGTAACGCAAGTCTGTCTCACTCATCATGGTGTGCAACTGTTTTTCTCGGGTGCAAGTTCACTGTGCTGCCATTCTGCCGGCTTGCATAAGATAACGTACCAATTTTCCTAAACAAGAGAGAAGAAGAAGAATAAGACTGGTGTACTGTCATAGTCGACTGTAATGGAAGGCCATAGTGGTCATAGAATTTGTTCATTAAACTACCACTAATGTTAGAGCAAGGATGCAGAAGTGGGAGGTTACATAGATACTGTCCTCAATAGTTATGTACTGTGCTTTCAATTTGCTACTTGTACTGTGACCCAACTTTCGGCTCAATCACTTTGTGTTATTAATGCTAAGGAGCATTGGTTACAGACTATGTCTTTCTTTCTTCATATAGTTGCTCCTTCCAAATCAACATCACGGAGGGAGCAGGCGCGAATGGCCCGGCAACGGAGGCTGGATGCCACTGTCGCCGAATATCGGCGGCTGGTGGCCCTGGAGGAGGAGGAGGACACGCAGTCGACCGGTGCAACAACAACATCCTCGACTGGGACCGCTGCATCCTCCTCCGTGACCCCACGGGACGCCAGCATGCGCAGTGCTCCAGCGGGACCGAGCCGGGCTAACAAAGACAACCGCCACCGCCAAGCAACAGAAAGACCAGCTGCCCCCCACAGGAGCTGCAAGGCACGCCAACGCCGCCTAGGAGTCCGAATGTCCTACCTGGAGCAGGAGGTCCAGAACTATAAGAACTTGGTAGAGGGCCTCCGCTTCGAGCTTGCCACCCTCCGCAAGGAGTATGATGCCCATGCCGCAAAATGCACCAGGTCCAGCACCCTCCAGTAGTGGAGTGTCCCTTGCCCTTTTTTTATAGACTTTTGGGGGGTGGGATTTGGGAGTTGGGATCGTTTTGGGACTTTTCAAAGACAATCGTTGGGGTTAGGGTGGGTCTTGAGGGAGATTATTTTGTTAGGGCTACATAAATATAAATTTTTAAACTTTATCTGACCATACCTGTTTTTTACTGCTTTTCAGTCTGGTGGGTGGGGGACGGGGGTGTAACAGTAAGTTTGTTTTCCTGAACAGTCGTAGGACTTTAGTAGTACTACCGTCAATCTCTCGTCTAGTCCTAAATAATACTCCATTATACTACCTCCCACCAAACGCTTATCTTACCTGTAATTTGTGTTAGAAATTAGGGCTAGGCCCAGGGCTGGCTCCACGTGAAATGGGGATTAATGTTGGCAATCCTGGGCGGGTGAAATTTCCTCATTGCGGTGGTACTAGTGGTGTGACACAGTGGCAGTTGCATGCCTATGGAAAAAAAGAAAACGAAACCTGGTTTGTCCTTACTGTAGCATTACAACGGTTATGGTACCATCGAGAATATAGCAGGTGACAGTACACTAGAACAGTGCCATAATGTAGCCTAACAAATGGTAAAGTATTTGCTTGCAAGTATAACTAGTACTTGCGTTGAATTTATTTGACATTGGCTCCTACTACTAGAAGATATAGTACTGAAGCTGAGTAAGTCTAGAAGATATCCTCGTATTCCTTCACCAGCCTGTTGCTATGACCTTATCCTCCCCAGCAAGTGTGTGGAATTATTGATGTCATTTTAGTCAGACATCAAGCAAAACAACACAGCCCGGGGGAAGAGGGTTAGGGTTTGGAAAATGGATGGGAATGGGGGTTTCTTTTTGGGTAGGTTTTGTTGAGAGAAGAAAAAAAAGCACAGCATGGACAAACAATAATTGAAGATAAAGAGAATCTTTGGGTACAAACTAAAGCTAAGCACATGCAGTCACACTCATAGAATAAAACAATGGATACTGTATCTGTATTGCGTATGTTGTTGGAGTTGTCCTGTTGAATTTGGTAAGTAAGTTGCATGCAGCAAACAATTCCTCTTATTGGCGGCACTCCTCCATTCCAGCTGACGCTTCGTCCATCAATGTTGGTGACCACTGACAGAAGACACCCTGTCCACTGCCTGCCTGGCGGATGTTTACTGAAACCCGGCCTGTAATTATTGAACGGAAAACAGGAAGTGCTATTACAATACCACTGATAAATAAATGAAAGGTATGTACGCTGTGTGGTGCAAAAAGTGACACTTTGATTTCCCTAATAGACAGTACAATATTTTTGAAATTGCGTGCTCTGTCTGAGTCACCTTTTTAAGGATAAATAAGTATGGCCAAAATATTATAGCGGATCTTTCCCCTCAAGGTAGGTGTACTGTAAACTGTGTTTTAGAACAAAATTTGACCTTCCCAGCAATGCTCCCACCAAGACCCTTACTAAAGCCAGTCGCAAAAAGTGTAGAAGACCCCCAATCAGATCTCCAAAAAACGATGCCTAGCAGAAAAATGGTGACAAAACGTACTTTGAAAGTAACAGTAGGCCCAAATACAGACCGTGGATTGTATTCAAACCACTTGCAAGCAAGCAAAAGTATTCATAGCCAGCATCGCTCCAACAGTGCTCTAAAACCCCAGAACTGCGTTGCAATAGAACCCCCCGAAACACATGCAATCCTGCTGCTAGGGCGAACCCTAACGAACCCTAACTTACAAAAAGTGCCAAAACTGGTGTTTCCTTATGGATTTTGTCCAAAACACTTCTATCCGGTATTAGGCCTTCCCAGGAATGCCCCAGGCAAGACCCGCCAACCCACCTGCAAAAAACCACCCGACAACACCCCCAAACAGCGAAAAAGCTAAATCTCATACTTACAATATCTCTCGGCCTTCGGTCCAAACGCGGCGCTGTGCAGCTAGGTCATCATCAATCATCATAACTCCTGTTTTCCACCACGGATTTCCTGAAAAGCAAATGCAATCAAGATTAGACTGTCGCAGCAGTGCTTCGACAGAGACCCCGGCCGCAACCCACCCACGAACAGCAGGAAGCCCCCCAAAACGCTACATTGAACAAGATGTCAGAAGAAATAGCAAAAAAAAGGCTGTTCCTTAAGGATTTTGTCCAAAACACTTCTATCCGGTATTAGGCCTTCCCAGGAATGCCCCAGGCAAGACCCGACAACCCACCTGCAAAAAACCACCCGACAACACCCCCAAACAGCGAAAAAGCTAAATCTCATACTTACAATATCTCTCGGCCTTCGGTCCAAACGCGGCGCTGTGCAGCTAGGTCATCATCAATCATCATAACTCCTGTTTTCCACCTCGGATTTCCTGAAAAGCAAATGCAATCAAGATTAGACTGTCGCAGCAGTGCTCCCAGACACCAAAAATCACCCACAAACACCCGGAACCCCGCCAAAGAGCACCTCAAAGGCAAGCAAGTCAGCAAAAATGGCAAGAAAGTTCCACCTCATATTTGGTCCAAAACACTTTTGTCCATTATTAGAGCTTCACAGCAATGGGCCCAAATCCGTCAACTCACCCGCAAAGAAGTACAACACCCCCACAAGTGCTGAGTCTTTCTTCATTGGGCGTAATCCAGCACTCTGCTTTGAGGGAAATCGCAGTCTGGAGGAGGAGGATAGAGGAGCATGTTCTTCAGAACTTGTGAACCTGAGGAATGTAGACTGCGGCACCTTCAAATCAATAAGCAAACAAGTGAAGACAGTTCTGCTGATGGTCTTGTTTTTGGGATTAGGTGATTAAAGTTTGAATTAAATTAACTGTGCAAAACAAAGAAAGAGAGACACACAGGAATAAAAGTGAATAAGGACGAAAAAGAAAGTTCTTTATTCATTGTCTCATTTTCAGGGCTCGGTGTCAGGGAATAAGAAGAAGATTTCGTCATCATACTCTGCGAATTCAGGCAGGATGAGGTCAGTGCCACCGAACAGAGAACAAATCCCCTCATCTACGTTGCCGTCCTCCTCGTCTTCATGCGGCGTGCTTTCTCGTACTTTGTAATCTGGTGGTATGAGGTGCTGATTCATCTTGATCATTGTCAGCCTCTCCACATTTTGGGGCGAGAGGCGGCTCCGTTTGGGAGTTACAATGCCACCAGCAGCACTGAAAACACGTTCAGAAGACACACTTGCGAGTGGGCAAGACAAATAGTTTATAGCCAGGTTGGAGAGCTCTGGCCACAATTGTTTTTTCCCATGCCAATACTGCAATGGCTCATCATTAAGAAAGACCTCTGTTGAGTCATTCAGATAGTCCTGCACCATCGACTCAAGGTCATCAACTGTTCCTCCACTTTGCTTACTTTTTGCTGTGCCTGTGACATTTTTTCGAGAACCATACCCCATCAAACTTAGCCAATCCTCCTCCGCAGCCACTGTTAGTGTTGTCATTGTGTGTGGTGCAGATGATCCACTTGCCGGTGTCTTTAACGGCTGAGAGGTCACTTGTGCCCCAGCCACAGGTGCAGAAGTGGATTCTTGTGACTGGGGATGGCCTGCTGATGCTGATGCTGACGTACTGTCTTCTCCTACTACCAGTGTTTAAAAAGGGGAAGAGGGGGGAACACTCAGTATTGTGTAAAATACCCCTCACACACCAACAGGCCCCTTGGTGTCATGCTTCATCATCGGGGTCTTCGCACCCCGCCAAAGGGATGCGGCACGCTACAACCTGCGACTACGTGGGAGCGTTGACAAATTAGACTATGTGTGGTGTGTGTTGAGTGTAAGTGAAAGAGGGATAGATGTGAGTGGGAGGTGTGATGAAAAATTTAAAAAGTACCTGGCTAGTGGGTAAAATGAAAAAAACTTTATTTCGTACCCCTGGCTGGTGCTATTAAAAAGTGTGCAAAAGAACGAGGTTTTTTGTCTTAATTAGGGACAGAACCTCTGGTGTGCGTCGACATGTTTCGGTACTGGTGTACCTTCTTCAGGACGGGGCACAACTTCCCAACCCTACTCACGTTTTTCTAAGAAAAATCAGGGTTATCTTAATTTTTCTAAAAAGTGATAACACTCATTAAAGACGGCTACAATGTGCCTACAGCGGTTATTTGGATCATGTAATCACATGTCCTAAAAAAGAAGAAAAAACCATTAGGTTTGGTTACCTTTTAGGAATGGCTCAGACAGGTGCAGTCACCTGGAGCCCCAAACAGTTAATTAAACCTGTAAAGGAAAAAGACACAAGACATATAACACACACAACATATAAGACACACTTAGGATTGTTTGTACTTATTTTCTTTGGACATACTCATGGTTTTTGCTGTCTATCGCATCATGAGCAAGTCCTGAGCATCAAGGTAGGTAGGTGGATCCACAATCTAAGGGGATAGAGAAGTGGATTCAGTGTTGTTGCTTCTACTCACTGTTTAACTCCGCCGTGTACCTAAACCAGCTGGGTTTTGTTTGAATAGATACTCACGAGATCCGCCAATATTGGCCTCCTTCTACCACCTTGTGCAGCTCCGCCGTGATTGAAATGCGGATGCGCTAGGCGGTATATAAAGGAGGATTGGGTGTGTTTCCATTGGTTGATTAGCGGAAATGGCAAGTGACCTTGTATGGGAAATAACCATGTTGCCGCCTCCTCTGTGTATGTGGTCTAGCCACATGTAACATGTAACCCTCTGTCATTCGTTCATTGCCGGGGTTGTGAATGTCCAGATATGGACTTTCCGCTCGTCAGCCACTCACCGGCTATTGTTGTGACTCGGGCTAATAAGGAATCCTTGAGAACAGCTGCCGCTCGGCTGTCCCTCGTGCGCGCATGCGCAAAAGTAGTTACTCCGTGTTCCCTTCGAGCATGCGCGATGTTGAATGTCCGCAGCGCATGCGCGGTGGTGTTTTGTTGGTAGCGCTAATCACTAAGGGTGCCTGGTTTTGCAGTTTTATCAAGAATTTATCATCATTTAGGATGCTTTAAGGTGCATCAGAGTGCCAATTGCCACTCGTTTCTCTACATAAAAACGGGGCATTTGTTCAAGCATGAAATGTACCTGTTCCATTCAAAGATTAGTTTTTTGGTTGGTTATTTCGGGGATTCAGTGCACTATAATAGTTGTTTTTAGGGGGATGTCAAATGGATATATTCAATCCGGTGGCGAAATCCTCCCTGATATATATACACAATGGATGGTACATCAATTGGCTTAATGATTAACGATTTGGCCACTGATATTGGTTCCCAGAGTCATATTTAAACTGGAGGTTTGTGTTGATCCTGTTATGGCCCGAGGGTCTTCAGGTGATTTGGCTCCACGGTATATCATCATTGAGTCCTGTGACATGGGTTCCCAGGCGGAACACCCAACGTTGTTCCTTCTGGAACAGGCCTGCTTCCGAGGGTAGTCGTTCGATGATGGTCCAACGTAGATCATTGATGCAATGTCGGTGTGACAGAAAATGTGATGCCATCTTGGTTGTCGTTTTCTTGCAGCGTATATTGCTTTTATGTTCCCCTATCCTTATTTTGACGGGTCGGGTGGTCATGCCTACATATTCCAGTCCACATGGGCAAGTTATTATATAGACCACGTTCTTTGTGTTGCAGTTGGAAAATTGACGTTGTTCCCATGTTGTGCCGTTTCTGAAGGTGAGATTTCTGCTTTTCTGGGTTTGGTGACAGCAGCTGCAATCTCCACACGGAAAATGACCCTGTATACCAGTCGTATTTCGTCTTATAGTCTGGTTTTCCCGTGGTCTAGTGTGAACCACGATGTCCTTTATGTTTCTGCCCCTCCGATGTGCATGCATTGGTTTCTCAAAATTTAGGTCTCCACAGTTCAATATACCCCAGTGCTTATTGATGACCTTTGATACCTGGTTCGATATGGTGGAGTAAGTTGTCACACAGATAGGAAATGGCAGAAACCGGTCCCCGGAAGCTTGTTTCCTTCCCAGTGTAAGAATTGGCTTTTGTAGTCTTGTCTGCCCTGTTCCCATGATGCACTGGGCCAGGGACAGACTAATTTGCATACAGCCAGGTTCTGAAACTGGGATGGTGCAATGAGCTAAAAAACGGTGTTGGATCTAGCCCTGATCTCTTGACTGGGTGAGAGTACTCTGCTTAATTCAGAGACTCTGTCCATCACCACCCCTTGTTGTAAATAATTTTGTCCACCCTAAGCGTGGAAGGGTATACTCAGATGTGAGTCCCTTGCTCATTGCACCATCAGGATTCAAGCAAGCCGGGCCGAAGACGCCTGAAATGGCAGAAACCGGTCCCCGGAAGCTTGTTTCCTTCCCAGTGTAAGAATTGGCTTTTGTAGTCTGGTCTGCCCTGTTCCCATGATGCACTGGGCCAGGGACAGACTAATTTGCATACAGCCAGGTTCTGAAACTGGGATGGTGCAATGAGCTAAAAAACGGTGTTGGATCTAGCCCTGATCTCTTGACTGGGTGAGAGTACTCTGCTTAATTCAGAGACTCTGTCCATCACCACCCCTTGTTGTAAATAATTTTGTCCACCCTAAGCGTGGAAGGGTATACTCAGATGTGAGTCCCTTGCTCATTGCACCATCAGGATTCAAGCAAGCCGGGCCGAAGACGCCTGAAATGGCAGAAACCGGTCCCCGGAAGCTTGTTTCCTTCCCAGTGTAAGAATTGGCTTTTGTAGTCTGGTCTGCCCTGTTCCCATGATGCACTGGGCCAGGGACAGACTAATTTGCATACAGCCAGGTTCTGAAACTGGGATGGTGCAATGAGCTAAAAAACGGTGTTGGATCTAGCCCTGATCTCTTGACTGGGTGAGAGTACTCTGCTTAATTCAGAGACTCTGTCCATCACCACCCCTTGTTGTAAATAATTTTGTCCACCCTAAGCGTGGAAGGGTATACTCAGATGTGAGTCCCTTGCTCATTGCACCATCAGGATTCAAGCAAGCCGGGCCGAAGACGCCTGAAATGGCAGAAACCGGTCCCCGGAAGCTTGTTTCCTTCCCAGTGTAAGAATTGGCTTTTGTAGTCTGGTCTGCCCTGTTCCCATGATGCACTGGGCCAGGGACAGACTAATTTGCATACAGCCAGGTTCTGAAACTGGGATGGTGCAATGAGCTAAAAAACGGTGTTGGATCTAGCCCTGATCTCTTGACTGGGTGAGAGTACTCTGCTTAATTCAGAGACTCTGTCCATCACCACCCCTTGTTGTAAATAATTTTGTCCACCCTAAGCGTGGAAGGGTATACTCAGATGTGAGTCCCTTGCTCATTGCACCATCAGGATTCAAGCAAGCCGGGCCGAAGACGCCTGAAATGGCAGAAACCGGTCCCCGGAAGCTTGTTTCCTTCCCAGTGTAAGAATTGGCTTTTGTAGTCTGGTCTGCCCTGTTCCCATGATGCACTGGGCCAGGGACAGACTAATTTGCATACAGCCAGGTTCTGAAACTGGGATGGTGCAATGAGCTAAAAAACGGTGTTGGATCTAGCCCTGATCTCTTGACTGGGTGAGAGTACTCTGCTTAATTCAGAGACTCTGTCCATCACCACCCCTTGTTGTAAATAATTTTGTCCACCCTAAGCGTGGAAGGGTATACTCAGATGTGAGTCCCTTGCTCATTGCACCATCAGGATTCAAGCAAGCCGGGCCGAAGACGCCTGAAATGGCAGAAACCGGTCCCCGGAAGCTTGTTTCCTTCCCAGTGTAAGAATTGGCTTTTGTAGTCTGGTCTGCCCTGTTCCCATGATGCACTGGGCCAGGGACAGACTAATTTGCATACAGCCAGGTTCTGAAACTGGGATGGTGCAATGAGCTAAAAAACGGTGTTGGATCTAGCCCTGATCTCTTGACTGGGTGAGAGTACTCTGCTTAATTCAGAGACTCTGTCCATCACCACCCCTTGTTGTAAATAATTTTGTCCACCCTAAGCGTGGAAGGGTATACTCAGATGTGAGTCCCTTGCTCATTGCACCATCAGGATTCAAGCAAGCCGGGCCGAAGACGCCTGAAATGGCAGAAACCGGTCCCCGGAAGCTTGTTTCCTTCCCAGTGTAAGAATTGGCTTTTGTAGTCTGGTCTGCCCTGTTCCCATGATGCACTGGGCCAGGGACAGACTAATTTGCATACAGCCAGGTTCTGAAACTGGGATGGTGCAATGAGCTAAAAAACGGTGTTGGATCTAGCCCTGATCTCTTGACTGGGTGAGAGTACTCTGCTTAATTCAGAGACTCTGTCCATCACCACCCCTTGTTGTAAATAATTTTGTCCACCCTAAGCGTGGAAGGGTATACTCAGATGTGAGTCCCTTGCTCATTGCACCATCAGGATTCAGTGTTGTTGCTTCTACTCACTGTTTAACTCCGCCGTGTACCTAAACCAGCTGGGTTTTGTTTGAATAGATACTCACGAGATCCGCCAATATTGGCCTCCTTCTACCACCTTGTGCAGCTCCGCCGTGATTGAAATGCGGATGCGCTAGGCGGTATATAAAGGAGGATTGGGTGTGTTTCCATTGGTTGATTAGCGGAAATGGCAAGTGACCTTGTATGGGAAATAACCATGTTGCCGCCTCCTCTGTGTATGTGGTCTAGCCACATGTAACATGTAACCCTCTGTCATTCGTTCATTGCCGGGGTTGTGAATGTCCAGATATGGACTTTCCGCTCGTCAGCCACTCACCGGCTATTGTTGTGACTCGGGCTAATAAGGAATCCTTGAGAACAGCTGCCGCTCGGCTGTCCCTCGTGCGCGCATGCGCAAAAGTAGTTACTCCGTGTTCCCTTCGAGCATGCGCGATGTTGAATGTCCGCAGCGCATGCGCGGTGGTGTTTTGTTGGTAGCGCTAATCACTAAGGGTGCCTGGTTTTGCAGTTTTATCAAGAATTTATCATCATTTAGGATGCTTTAAGGTGCATCAGAGTGCCAATTGCCACTCGTTTCTCTACATAAAAACGGGGCATTTGTTCAAGCATGAAATGTACCTGTTCCATTCAAAGATTAGTTTTTTGGTTGGTTATTTCGGGGATTCAGTGCACTATAATAGTTGTTTTTAGGGGGATGTCAAATGGATATATTCAATCCGGTGGCGAAATCCTCCCTGATATATATACACAATGGATGGTACATCAATTGGCTTAATGATTAACGATTTGGCCACTGATATTGGTTCCCAGAGTCATATTTAAACTGGAGGTTTGTGTTGATCCTGTTATGGCCCGAGGGTCTTCAGGTGATTTGGCTCCACGGTATATCATCATTGAGTCCTGTGACATGGGTTCCCAGGCGGAACACCCAACGTTGTTCCTTCTGGAACAGGCCTGCTTCCGAGGGTAGTCGTTCGATGATGGTCCAACGTAGATCATTGATGCAATGTCGGTGTGACAGAAAATGTGATGCCATCTTGGTTGTCGTTTTCTTGCAGCGTATATTGCTTTTATGTTCCCCTATCCTTATTTTGACGGGTCGGGTGGTCATGCCTACATATTCCAGTCCACATGGGCAAGTTATTATATAGACCACGTTCTTTGTGTTGCAGTTGGAAAATTGACGTTGTTCCCATGTTGTGCCGTTTCTGAAGGTGAGATTTCTGCTTTTCTGGGTTTGGTGACAGCAGCTGCAATCTCCACACGGAAAATGACCCTGTATACCAGTCGTATTTCGTCTTATAGTCTGGTTTTCCCGTGGTCTAGTGTGAACCACGATGTCCTTTATGTTTCTGCCCCTCCGATGTGCATGCATTGGTTTCTCAAAATTTAGGTCTCCACAGTTCAATATACCCCAGTGCTTATTGATGACCTTTGATACCTGGTTCGATATGGTGGAGTAAGTTGTCACACAGATAGGTCTCTTGTTTGTTTCTTTTTCTATACGTCCACCACCTAGAGGAACAAAATATTCTACATGAAAGTAACCCTTACCGTTCCCAGATTGGCACCTGGAAACGGTACATAGATGACATTTTCATCATATGGAACGGTGACGTCAACAGTGCCACGGATTTTGTGACCTGGCTTAACAACCAGAACGAGTACCTGAATTTTACCAGCACCGTTTCAAATACATCGATGGTTTTTTTGGATCTGAATATTTACAGTGAGGATGGAAGGCTAAAAAGCACTACCCACTTTAAGCCTACCTCCAGGAATTGTCTGTTACGCTACGACAGTTTCCATCCCAGACATTTAAGGGAAAATCTGCCGTATGGTCAGTTTTTAAGACTACGGAGAAACTGCACGGAACTGAGCGAATTCAATAGGCAAGCAAAAGATCTAAAAACCAAACTTATACAGAGACAGTACCCCTCCAGAACCATCGACAAAGCGATGAAACGTGCAAAAAACAATCACAGGGAAGCACTCATAGAAGAGAACCCCCAAGAAAAAGAAACAAACAAGAGACCTATCTGTGTGACAACTTACTCCACCATATCGAACCAGGTATCAAAGGTCATTATTTACAACAAGGGGTGGTGATGGACAGAGTCTCTGAATTAAGCAGAGTACTCTCACCCAGTCAAGAGATCAGGGCTAGATCCAACACCGTTTTTTAGCTCATTGCACCATCCCAGTTTCAGAACCTGGCTGTATGCAAATTAGTCTGTCCCTGGCCCAGTGCATCATGGGAACAGGGCAGACCAGACTACAAAAGCCAATTCTTACACTGGGAAGGAAACAAGCTTCCGGGGACCGGTTTCTGCCATTTCAGGCGTCTTCGGCCCGGCTTGCTTGAATCCTGATGGTGCAATGAGCAAGGGACTCACATCTGAGTATACCCTTCCACGCTTAGGGTGGACAAAATTATTTACAACAAGGGGTGGTGATGGACAGAGTCTCTGAATTAAGCAGAGTACTCTCACCCAGTCAAGAGATCAGGGCTAGATCCAACACCGTTTTTTAGCTCATTGCACCATCCCAGTTTCAGAACCTGGCTGTATGCAAATTAGTCTGTCCCTGGCCCAGTGCATCATGGGAACAGGGCAGACCAGACTACAAAAGCCAATTCTTACACTGGGAAGGAAACAAGCTTCCGGGGACCGGTTTCTGCCATTTCAGGCGTCTTCGGCCCGGCTTGCTTGAATCCTGATGGTGCAATGAGCAAGGGACTCACATCTGAGTATACCCTTCCACGCTTAGGGTGGACAAAATTATTTACAACAAGGGGTGGTGATGGACAGAGTCTCTGAATTAAGCAGAGTACTCTCACCCAGTCAAGAGATCAGGGCTAGATCCAACACCGTTTTTTAGCTCATTGCACCATCCCAGTTTCAGAACCTGGCTGTATGCAAATTAGTCTGTCCCTGGCCCAGTGCATCATGGGAACAGGGCAGACCAGACTACAAAAGCCAATTCTTACACTGGGAAGGAAACAAGCTTCCGGGGACCGGTTTCTGCCATTTCAGGCGTCTTCGGCCCGGCTTGCTTGAATCCTGATGGTGCAATGAGCAAGGGACTCACATCTGAGTATACCCTTCCACGCTTAGGGTGGACAAAATTATTTACAACAAGGGGTGGTGATGGACAGAGTCTCTGAATTAAGCAGAGTACTCTCACCCAGTCAAGAGATCAGGGCTAGATCCAACACCGTTTTTTAGCTCATTGCACCATCCCAGTTTCAGAACCTGGCTGCATGCAAATTAGTCTGTCCCTGGCCCAGTGCATCATGGGAACAGGGCAGACCAGACTACAAAAGCCAATTCTTACACTGGGAAGGAAACAAGCTTCCGGGGACCGGTTTCTGCCATTTCAGGCGTCTTCGGCCCGGCTTGCTTGAATCCTGATGGTGCAATGAGCAAGGGACTCACATCTGAGTATACCCTTCCACGCTTAGGGTGGACAAAATTATTTACAACAAGGGGTGGTGATGGACAGAGTCTCTGAATTAAGCAGAGTACTCTCACCCAGTCAAGAGATCAGGGCTAGATCCAACACCGTTTTTTAGCTCATTGCACCATCCCAGTTTCAGAACCTGGCTGTATGCAAATTAGTCTGTCCCTGGCCCAGTGCATCATGGGAACAGGGCAGACCAGACTACAAAAGCCAATTCTTACACTGGGAAGGAAACAAGCTTCCGGGGACCGGTTTCTGCCATTTCAGGCGTCTTCGGCCCGGCTTGCTTGAATCCTGATGGTGCAATGAGCAAGGGACTCACATCTGAGTATACCCTTCCACGCTTAGGGTGGACAAAATTATTTACAACAAGGGGTGGTGATGGACAGAGTCTCTGAATTAAGCAGAGTACTCTCACCCAGTCAAGAGATCAGGGCTAGATCCAACACCGTTTTTTAGCTCATTGCACCATCCCAGTTTCAGAACCTGGCTGTATGCAAATTAGTCTGTCCCTGGCCCAGTGCATCATGGGAACAGGGCAGACCAGACTACAAAAGCCAATTCTTACACTGGGAAGGAAACAAGCTTCCGGGGACCGGTTTCTGCCATTTCAGGCGTCTTCGGCCCGGCTTGCTTGAATCCTGATGGTGCAATGAGCAAGGGACTCACATCTGAGTATACCCTTCCACGCTTAGGGTGGACAAAATTATTTACAACAAGGGGTGGTGATGGACAGAGTCTCTGAATTAAGCAGAGTACTCTCACCCAGTCAAGAGATCAGGGCTAGATCCAACACCGTTTTTTAGCTCATTGCACCATCCCAGTTTCAGAACCTGGCTGTATGCAAATTAGTCTGTCCCTGGCCCAGTGCATCATGGGAACAGGGCAGACCAGACTACAAAAGCCAATTCTTACACTGGGAAGGAAACAAGCTTCCGGGGACCGGTTTCTGCCATTTCAGGCGTCTTCGGCCCGGCTTGCTTGAATCCTGATGGTGCAATGAGCAAGGGACTCACATCTGAGTATACCCTTCCACGCTTAGGGTGGACAAAATTATTTACAACAAGGGGTGGTGATGGACAGAGTCTCTGAATTAAGCAGAGTACTCTCACCCAGTCAAGAGATCAGGGCTAGATCCAACACCGTTTTTTAGCTCATTGCACCATCCCAGTTTCAGAACCTGGCTGTATGCAAATTAGTCTGTCCCTGGCCCAGTGCATCATGGGAACAGGGCAGACCAGACTACAAAAGCCAATTCTTACACTGGGAAGGAAACAAGCTTCCGGGGACCGGTTTCTGCCATTTCAGGCGTCTTCGGCCCGGCTTGCTTGAATCCTGATGGTGCAATGAGCAAGGGACTCACATCTGAGTATACCCTTCCACGCTTAGGGTGGACAAAATTATTTACAACAAGGGGTGGTGATGGACAGAGTCTCTGAATTAAGCAGAGTACTCTCACCCAGTCAAGAGATCAGGGCTAGATCCAACACCGTTTTTTAGCTCATTGCACCATCCCAGTTTCAGAACCTGGCTGTATGCAAATTAGTCTGTCCCTGGCCCAGTGCATCATGGGAACAGGGCAGACCAGACTACAAAAGCCAATTCTTACACTGGGAAGGAAACAAGCTTCCGGGGACCGGTTTCTGCCATTTCAGGCGTCTTCGGCCCGGCTTGCTTGAATCCTGATGGTGCAATGAGCAAGGGACTCACATCTGAGTATACCCTTCCACGCTTAGGGTGGACAAAATTATTTACAACAAGGGGTGGTGATGGACAGAGTCTCTGAATTAAGCAGAGTACTCTCACCCAGTCAAGAGATCAGGGCTAGATCCAACACCGTTTTTTAGCTCATTGCACCATCCCAGTTTCAGAACCTGGCTGTATGCAAATTAGTCTGTCCCTGGCCCAGTGCATCATGGGAACAGGGCAGACCAGACTACAAAAGCCAATTCTTACACTGGGAAGGAAACAAGCTTCCGGGGACCGGTTTCTGCCATTTCAGGCGTCTTCGGCCCGGCTTGCTTGAATCCTGATGGTGCAATGAGCAAGGGACTCACATCTGAGTATACCCTTCCACGCTTAGGGTGGACAAAATTATTTACAACAAGGGGTGGTGATGGACAGAGTCTCTGAATTAAGCAGAGTACTCTCACCCAGTCAAGAGATCAGGGCTAGATCCAACACCGTTTTTTAGCTCATTGCACCATCCCAGTTTCAGAACCTGGCTGTATGCAAATTAGTCTGTCCCTGGCCCAGTGCATCATGGGAACAGGGCAGACCAGACTACAAAAGCCAATTCTTACACTGGGAAGGAAACAAGCTTCCGGGGACCGGTTTCTGCCATTTCAGGCGTCTTCGGCCCGGCTTGCTTGAATCCTGATGGTGCAATGAGCAAGGGACTCACATCTGAGTATACCCTTCCACGCTTAGGGTGGACAAAATTATTTACAACAAGGGGTGGTGATGGACAGAGTCTCTGAATTAAGCAGAGTACTCTCACCCAGTCAAGAGATCAGGGCTAGATCCAACACCGTTTTTTAGCTCATTGCACCATCCCAGTTTCAGAACCTGGCTGTATGCAAATTAGTCTGTCCCTGGCCCAGTGCATCATGGGAACAGGGCAGACCAGACTACAAAAGCCAATTCTTACACTGGGAAGGAAACAAGCTTCCGGGGACCGGTTTCTGCCATTTCAGGCGTCTTCGGCCCGGCTTGCTTGAATCCTGATGGTGCAATGAGCAAGGGACTCACATCTGAGTATACCCTTCCACGCTTAGGGTGGACAAAATTATTTACAACAAGGGGTGGTGATGGACAGAGTCTCTGAATTAAGCAGAGTACTCTCACCCAGTCAAGAGATCAGGGCTAGATCCAACACCGTTTTTTAGCTCATTGCACCATCCCAGTTTCAGAACCTGGCTGTATGCAAATTAGTCTGTCCCTGGCCCAGTGCATCATGGGAACAGGGCAGACCAGACTACAAAAGCCAATTCTTACACTGGGAAGGAAACAAGCTTCCGGGGACCGGTTTCTGCCATTTCAGGCGTCTTCGGCCCGGCTTGCTTGAATCCTGATGGTGCAATGAGCAAGGGACTCACATCTGAGTATACCCTTCCACGCTTAGGGTGGACAAAATTATTTACAACAAGGGGTGGTGATGGACAGAGTCTCTGAATTAAGCAGAGTACTCTCACCCAGTCAAGAGATCAGGGCTAGATCCAACACCGTTTTTTAGCTCATTGCACCATCCCAGTTTCAGAACCTGGCTGTATGCAAATTAGTCTGTCCCTGGCCCAGTGCATCATGGGAACAGGGCAGACCAGACTACAAAAGCCAATTCTTACACTGGGAAGGAAACAAGCTTCCGGGGACCGGTTTCTGCCATTTCAGGCGTCTTCGGCCCGGCTTGCTTGAATCCTGATGGTGCAATGAGCAAGGGACTCACATCTGAGTATACCCTTCCACGCTTAGGGTGGACAAAATTATTTACAACAAGGGGTGGTGATGGACAGAGTCTCTGAATTAAGCAGAGTACTCTCACCCAGTCAAGAGATCAGGGCTAGATCCAACACCGTTTTTTAGCTCATTGCACCATCCCAGTTTCAGAACCTGGCTGTATGCAAATTAGTCTGTCCCTGGCCCAGTGCATCATGGGAACAGGGCAGACCAGACTACAAAAGCCAATTCTTACACTGGGAAGGAAACAAGCTTCCGGGGACCGGTTTCTGCCATTTCAGGCGTCTTCGGCCCGGCTTGCTTGAATCCTGATGGTGCAATGAGCAAGGGACTCACATCTGAGTATACCCTTCCACGCTTAGGGTGGACAAAATTATTTACAACAAGGGGTGGTGATGGACAGAGTCTCTGAATTAAGCAGAGTACTCTCACCCAGTCAAGAGATCAGGGCTAGATCCAACACCGTTTTTTAGCTCATTGCACCATCCCAGTTTCAGAACCTGGCTGTATGCAAATTAGTCTGTCCCTGGCCCAGTGCATCATGGGAACAGGGCAGACCAGACTACAAAAGCCAATTCTTACACTGGGAAGGAAACAAGCTTCCGGGGACCGGTTTCTGCCATTTCAGGCATCTTCGGCCCGGCTTGCTTGAATCCTGATGGTGCAATGAGCAAGGGACTCACATCTGAGTATACCCTTCCACGCTTAGGGTGGACAAAATTATTTACAACAAGGGGTGGTGATGGACAGAGTCTCTGAATTAAGCAGAGTACTCTCACCCAGTCAAGAGATCAGGGCTAGATCCAACACCGTTTTTTAGCTCATTGCACCATCCCAGTTTCAGAACCTGGCTGTATGCAAATTAGTCTGTCCCTGGCCCAGTGCATCATGGGAACAGGGCAGACCAGACTACAAAAGCCAATTCTTACACTGGGAAGGAAACAAGCTTCCGGGGACCGGTTTCTGCCATTTCAGGCGTCTTCGGCCCGGCTTGCTTGAATCCTGATGGTGCAATGAGCAAGGGACTCACATCTGAGTATACCCTTCCACGCTTAGGGTGGACAAAATTATTTACAACAAGGGGTGGTGATGGACAGAGTCTCTGAATTAAGCAGAGTACTCTCACCCAGTCAAGAGATCAGGGCTAGATCCAACACCGTTTTTTAGCTCATTGCACCATCCCAGTTTCAGAACCTGGCTGTATGCAAATTAGTCTGTCCCTGGCCCAGTGCATCATGGGAACAGGGCAGACCAGACTACAAAAGCCAATTCTTACACTGGGAAGGAAACAAGCTTCCGGGGACCGGTTTCTGCCATTTCAGGCGTCTTCGGCCCGGCTTGCTTGAATCCTGATGGTGCAATGAGCAAGGGACTCACATCTGAGTATACCCTTCCACGCTTAGGGTGGACAAAATTATTTACAACAAGGGGTGGTGATGGACAGAGTCTCTGAATTAAGCAGAGTACTCTCACCCAGTCAAGAGATCAGGGCTAGATCCAACACCGTTTTTTAGCTCATTGCACCATCCCAGTTTCAGAACCTGGCTGTATGCAAATTAGTCTGTCCCTGGCCCAGTGCATCATGGGAACAGGGCAGACCAGACTACAAAAGCCAATTCTTACACTGGGAAGGAAACAAGCTTCCGGGGACCGGTTTCTGCCATTTCAGGCGTCTTCGGCCCGGCTTGCTTGAATCCTGATGGTGCAATGAGCAAGGGACTCACATCTGAGTATACCCTTCCACGCTTAGGGTGGACAAAATTATTTACAACAAGGGGTGGTGATGGACAGAGTCTCTGAATTAAGCAGAGTACTCTCACCCAGTCAAGAGATCAGGGCTAGATCCAACACCGTTTTTTAGCTCATTGCACCATCCCAGTTTCAGAACCTGGCTGTATGCAAATTAGTCTGTCCCTGGCCCAGTGCATCATGGGAACAGGGCAGACCAGACTACAAAAGCCAATTCTTACACTGGGAAGGAAACAAGCTTCCGGGGACCGGTTTCTGCCATTTCAGGCGTCTTCGGCCCGGCTTGCTTGAATCCTGATGGTGCAATGAGCAAGGGACTCACATCTGAGTATACCCTTCCACGCTTAGGGTGGACAAAATTATTTACAACAAGGGGTGGTGATGGACAGAGTCTCTGAATTAAGCAGAGTACTCTCACCCAGTCAAGAGATCAGGGCTAGATCCAACACCGTTTTTTAGCTCATTGCACCATCCCAGTTTCAGAACCTGGCTGTATGCAAATTAGTCTGTCCCTGGCCCAGTGCATCATGGGAACAGGGCAGACCAGACTACAAAAGCCAATTCTTACACTGGGAAGGAAACAAGCTTCCGGGGACCGGTTTCTGCCATTTCAGGCGTCTTCGGCCCGGCTTGCTTGAATCCTGATGGTGCAATGAGCAAGGGACTCACATCTGAGTATACCCTTCCACGCTTAGGGTGGACAAAATTATTTACAACAAGGGGTGGTGATGGACAGAGTCTCTGAATTAAGCAGAGTACTCTCACCCAGTCAAGAGATCAGGGCTAGATCCAACACCGTTTTTTAGCTCATTGCACCATCCCAGTTTCAGAACCTGGCTGTATGCAAATTAGTCTGTCCCTGGCCCAGTGCATCATGGGAACAGGGCAGACCAGACTACAAAAGCCAATTCTTACACTGGGAAGGAAACAAGCTTCCGGGGACCGGTTTCTGCCATTTCAGGCGTCTTCGGCCCGGCTTGCTTGAATCCTGATGGTGCAATGAGCAAGGGACTCACATCTGAGTATACCCTTCCACGCTTAGGGTGGACAAAATTATTTACAACAAGGGGTGGTGATGGACAGAGTCTCTGAATTAAGCAGAGTACTCTCACCCAGTCAAGAGATCAGGGCTAGATCCAACACCGTTTTTTAGCTCATTGCACCATCCCAGTTTCAGAACCTGGCTGTATGCAAATTAGTCTGTCCCTGGCCCAGTGCATCATGGGAACAGGGCAGACCAGACTACAAAAGCCAATTCTTACACTGGGAAGGAAACAAGCTTCCGGGGACCGGTTTCTGCCATTTCAGGCGTCTTCGGCCCGGCTTGCTTGAATCCTGATGGTGCAATGAGCAAGGGACTCACATCTGAGTATACCCTTCCACGCTTAGGGTGGACAAAATTATTTACAACAAGGGGTGGTGATGGACAGAGTCTCTGAATTAAGCAGAGTACTCTCACCCAGTCAAGAGATCAGGGCTAGATCCAACACCGTTTTTTAGCTCATTGCACCATCCCAGTTTCAGAACCTGGCTGTATGCAAATTAGTCTGTCCCTGGCCCAGTGCATCATGGGAACAGGGCAGACCAGACTTCAAAAGCCAATTCTTACACTGGGAAGGAAACAAGCTTCCGGGGACCGGTTTCTGCCATTTCAGGCGTCTTCGGCCCGGCTTGCTTGAATCCTGATGGTGCAATGAGCAAGGGACTCACATCTGAGTATACCCTTCCACGCTTAGGGTGGACAAAATTATTTACAACAAGGGGTGGTGATGGACAGAGTCTCTGAATTAAGCAGAGTACTCTCACCCAGTCAAGAGATCAGGGCTAGATCCAACACCGTTTTTTAGCTCATTGCACCATCCCAGTTTCAGAACCTGGCTGTATGCAAATTAGTCTGTCCCTGGCCCAGTGCATCATGGGAACAGGGCAGACCAGACTACAAAAGCCAATTCTTACACTGGGAAGGAAACAAGCTTCCGGGGACCGGTTTCTGCCATTTCAGGCGTCTTCGGCCCGGCTTGCTTGAATCCTGATGGTGCAATGAGCAAGGGACTCACATCTGAGTATACCCTTCCACGCTTAGGGTGGACAAAATTATTTACAACAAGGGGTGGTGATGGACAGAGTCTCTGAATTAAGCAGAGTACTCTCACCCAGTCAAGAGATCAGGGCTAGATCCAACACCGTTTTTTAGCTCATTGCACCATCCCAGTTTCAGAACCTGGCTGTATGCAAATTAGTCTGTCCCTGGCCCAGTGCATCATGGGAACAGGGCAGACAAGACTACAAAAGCCAATTCTTACACTGGGAAGGAAACAAGCTTCCGGGGACCGGTTTCTGCCATTTCCTATCTGTGTGACAACTTACTCCACCATATCGAACCAGGTATCAAAGGTCATCAATAAGCACTGGGGTATATTGAACTGTGGAGACCTAAATTTTGAGAAACCAATGCATGCACATCGGAGGGGCAGAAACATAAAGGACATCGTGGTTCACACTAGACCACGGGAAAACCAGACTATAAGACGAAATACGACTGGTATACAGGGTCATTTTCCGTGTGGAGATTGCAGCTGCTGTCACCAAACCCAGAAAAGCAGAAATCTCACCTTCAGAAACGGCACAACATGGGAACAACGTCAATTTTCCAACTGCAACACAAAGAACGTGGTCTATATAATAACTTGCCCATGTGGACTGGAATATGTAGGCATGACCACCCGACCCGTCAAAATAAGGATAGGGGAACATAAAAGCAATATACGCTGCAAGAAAACGACAACCAAGATGGCATCACATTTTCTGTCACACCGACATTGCATCAATGATCTACGTTGGACCATCATCGAACGACTACCCTCGGAAGCAGGCCTGTTCCAGAAGGAACAACGTTGGGTGTTCCGCCTGGGAACCCATGTCACAGGACTCAATGATGATATACCGTGGAGCCAAATCACCTGAAGACCCTCGGGCCATAACAGGATCAACACAAACCTCCAGTTTAAATATGACTCTGGGAACCAATATCAGTGGCCAAATCGTTAATCATTAAGCCAATTGATGTACCATCCATTGTGTATATATATCAGGGAGGATTTCGCCACCGGATTGAATATATCCATTTGACATCCCCCTAAAAACAACTATTATAGTGCACTGAATCCCCGAAATAACCAACCAAAAAACTAATCTTTGAATGGAACAGGTACATTTCATGCTTGAACAAATGCCCCGTTTTTATGTAGAGAAACGAGTGGCAATTGGCACTCTGATGCACCTTAAAGCATCCTAAATGATGATAAATTCTTGATAAAACTGCAAAACCAGGCACCCTTAGTGATTAGCGCTACCAACAAAACACCACCGCGCATGCGCTGCGGACATTCAACATCGCGCATGCTCGAAGGGAACACGGAGTAACTACTTTTGCGCATGCGCGCACGAGGGACAGCCGAGCGGCAGCTGTTCTCAAGGATTCCTTATTAGCCCGAGTCACAACAATAGCCGGTGAGTGGCTGACGAGCGGAAAGTCCATATCTGGACATTCACAACCCCGGCAATGAACGAATGACAGAGGGTTACATGTTACATGTGGCTAGACCACATACACAGAGGAGGCGGCAACATGGTTATTTCCCATACAAGGTCACTTGCCATTTCCGCTAATCAACCAATGGAAACACACCCAATCCTCCTTTATATACCGCCTAGCGCATCCGCATTTCAATCACGGCGGAGCTGCACAAGGTGGTTGAAGGAGGCCAATATAGGCGGATCTCGTGAGTATCTATTCAAACAAAACCCAGCTGGTTTAGGTACACGGCGGAGTTAAACAGTGAGTAGAAGCAACAACACTGAATCCACTTCTCTATCCCCTTAGATTGTGGATCCACCTACCTACCTTGATGCTCAGGACTTGCTCATGATGCGATAGACAGCAAAAACCATGAGTATGTCCAAAGAAAATAAGTACAAACAATCCTAAGTGTGTCTTATATGTTGTGTGTGTTATATGTCTTGTGTCTTTTTCCTTTACAGGTTTAATTAACTGTTTGGGGCTCCAGGTGACTGCACCTGTCTGAGCCATTCCTAAAAGGTAACCAAACCTAATGGTTTTTTCTTCTTTTTTAGGACATGTGATTACATGATCCAAATAACCGCTGTAGGCACATTGTAGCCGTCTTTAATGAGTGTTATCACTTTTTAGAAAAATTAAGATAACCCTGATTTTTCTTAGAAAAACGTGAGTAGGGTTGGGAAGTTGTGCCCCGTCATGAAGAAGGTACACCAGTACCGAAACATGTCGACGCACACCAGAGGTTCTGTCCCTAATTAAGACAAAAAACCTCGTTCTTTTGCACACTTTTTAATAGCACCAGCCAGGGGTACGAAATAAAGTTTTTTTCATTTTACCCACTAGCCAGGTACTTTTTAAATTTTTCACCACACCTCCCACTCACATCTATCCCTCTTTCACTTACACTCAACACACACCACACATAGTCTAATTTGTCAACGCTCCCACGTAGTCGCAGGTTGTAGCGTGCCGCATCCCTTTAGCGGGGTGCGAAGACCCCGATGATGAAGCATGACACCAAGGGGCCTGTTGGTGTGTGAGGGGTATTTTACACAATACTGAGTGTTCCCCCCTCTTCCCCTTTTTAAACACTGGTAGTAGGATTCTTCTTGTTTATTTATCAGTGCCCGTGGAGTAGGAATCCTACGTTGCACTCTACCTCCCTTCTTTGTTAAATATAGTACTGTCTTCTCCTTCAATAACCTGCCGTTCTTTTTCAAACCTCTTGGCTGACCAGGCTAACCAATGTTTGTACTTTTGAACATCTGCATCAGCAAAAGGAAAGAATGCTTCGCCTGCCAGCGCCTTTTTGTAGCGTGGATCCAGATAGTAGCACAAATGTAATGCTGTTCTGACTTGATCTTTTGAAGACGTTCATCACCACGTAGGCGCTCTAATAATTTCTCAGACAAAATAAAATGGTCTTTTTTTTTTTCATCTTTTTCAAACTCAGAAGACACCGCCATCAGTTGGTGCTCCAGCATGCACAACAATGGGATAGCTTTTCCCAAATTACAGTCCTCCTGGCTGACTGCACGCGTGAAGAACTCAAAAGGACGAAGCATGTCTGTCAGGCTTTTAACTATGTCCCATTGCGCCGCACCCATCCGCATGTCCTCCTTCTGAGATGTACCCTCTGTGAAGAAATAGTGATCGAGTACCGTATACTGCTCATACAGACGCTCAAGCATGTAGAAGGTTGAGTTCCAACGTGTTGCCACCTCCTGGATGAGTGCTTTCACTGGTATTCGACTTTGAAGTAGCAGCCTCCTCAGATGCTTCCGGGCCTTAAAAGAATGGCTGAAATGGTTGCACATTTTGCGGCAGGTGGCCATTACCGCGAACGCTGCACTGTCTCTATCACTCAAGAATTTTTGAACTACCAGGTTGATACAGTGCGCCAAACACGGCACTCTAAAATAGCGACCCAGCGCCATGGCCTTAACTACATTG
Organism: Lissotriton helveticus; assembly: GCF_964261635.1. NCBI lineage: Eukaryota > Metazoa > Chordata > Amphibia > Caudata > Salamandridae > Lissotriton > Lissotriton helveticus. Next base: position 856,460,159 of record NC_136070.1, on the reverse strand, counting down.
GCGCCATTATCCGTGGAAACATAACCAATCTGGCGTTTTTTTGGGGATAGCATTTTCAAGACCTTTTTGTCAAACTCGTCCAAAATGTTTTGGGATGTGTGACTTTTCTCCAAGCCAAACATGGCTAGTGTTGCATGTTTCTGAGCAGCTTTGAAAACTTTGTCCGGGTCAACACCTGCGTTTAGCTTTGCTTTAACACCTGAAAAAGAGACCCAGTGTGCAGTGATGCACATGTAATCAGCGCCTGCGCCACTGGTCCACATGTCTGTTGTCAGATGTATTGTGTGAACAGCACTCTTCTGCAAAGCTGCCCCAATCGCCTCCAGCACATCTTCATGTAGTGCTGGAACCGCAACTCTGGCAAAATAGAACCGGCTAGGAACCTTCCATTTAGGGCAGAGCGTTGCCACTAATTCTAGAAAACCTACCGCTTCTACAAAAGAAAAAGGGAGAAGGTCCACAGCTAGCATTTTAGCCGGCTTAGTGTTATACAGACGCGTCAGTGGGTGGTTGCGTTCATATGGCACGTCTGAAGTAAGCATTGTTCTAATGTTGCCCTGGACCAAGCATTTACGGGCTGATAATGACTTTGTTGACCCAATTTTGCTCGCTGGTGAACTTTTGTGCGTTGGTGTCTCACTCGCTCCAACACTCTTAGTGTGCCTCACATTGGGTGTGCTGCTGACAGGGGTACTGGGTGTAAGGGAAGTGTTTGACACGTCTTCTTCCTCCTCGTCATCATCAGATGCAACATCAACGTTTCCTTGAATTCGGCCTTTCTTGATCGCATCTAGGTGCGCAAACCATTGGACAGTGTGCTGTCTCCTAAGATGACCTCTCTGGCCTCCGGTACCATAGTTGGTACCTGGCTTACCACGACTAACTGCAACCTTACAAAGGGTACAAATGGCAAACTTTGGATTTTTTTGACAAACAGTAAAGAAGTCCCAAACTGGGGACTTGAAGTGTCTGTGGGACCTGGAGGAGGCGGCGATACTGGTGGTGGTGGTCATGAAGCTAATGCCAGATGAAGTGGAGGATCTGGATTGCCCAACTTTTGTACGTTGTGCACTTTCACCGCCACTAATTAAGGTCGAGGTGGATGGAGGTCTCTTCTTGCCAGAAAGAAATATGGAAGCGGGACGAGTTGGTGTACTACTTAACTCCCATGATTGTGGTGTTTCCACTGCCTCCTCATCGACAACATCATCATCATCACGCTCAGCAGCTCTTCGGGCTAGGGTCAAAATGTCTGTTTGCTGCATGCCCGCTGGGGCTGCAGTGACCTTTATGATGACTGGGTCGTCGTTGGCAGAGTCTTCATCAGCAGCAGTATCCGCCACTTCTTGTTGAGCCTCATCACACTCCATAACTCTGAGACTTTGGACGAGCTTCCTTTTACGCTTAACTACCTTTGTCGGATCATGGTGTGCCTCACTCTCAGACGGCAGTGGTGCTGGTTCCCAAGTTTGATCCGTATCATCAGAAGGAGGTGTGCTTGAAGAAGATGTAGACACCACCCTTGATCTCTTCCTTGCTAGGGGTGTGGAAGACAATGAAGGATCATCAGGAGGAGTGGCTTCCTCAAATGATACCTCGCCTTGATTGTCGATTTCCTGATGTGCCCCTACTTCGGGAGGGACAACTATTGTGGGCACTTGTGACCCTCCATGCACCTCTGCTTGCGCATCTCCTTGCGCTGCCTCTCCTTCCACATGTACTTGGGCTTGTACTTGCACATGTGATTGTTGTTGCGGCTGTGGTTGTTCAACACTCGTCAGATGAGCTACAACAACCTGTGTTGATTGAGGGACATTGCTGCTGCTTTCTTGCGATGAGCCAACATCACTGGTCGATGGTGATTGAACAACTATACTGGCTGCCTCTGCAGCACTCAAGGGCTTGGACTTAAGTTGGCGTGGTGGTGGTGGTGGCACTGAGCCCAATGGAGCGGGGGTGCTGCTGCCAGCTTGGTCCCCAGCAGATCCCGCTGCTGCTGCAGGCATACTTTTTTTTTTACCACCAAAAAAAGGGGCGGGCGGCACACCAGTCTCCTTGGTAACTTGCTTCTTCTGCTCCTTACTGGCACCTTTCTTGCTAGAGGAGCTACGGGTTACTTTTTTTGGGGCCATCTTCTTCAGAGCAGGTCAGAACAGCAGGCAGCAGTTGCACGAGTTGCAGAGTTGTCTGTGTCCAGACGTGACGTCGCGTGACGTTATGCTGCACACACACACCGCTGCAGGACTTCTTCCTGGCACTGGTGGTTCTCTTGAGTCTTGTGCACCTAAAAGCAATGGAAGACAGAGGAACATCAGTTCAGTTATACACCCCATAAAATCGACAAAACACAGAAAAATGAGCACAATCCCATGCCATCCATGATGTTTACATTGAAGACACCCCACAGAAAGACTAGGGACATGCAAGTATGCAACACTCACTACCCCTGGGCATAATGGATGAAAAGTAGGCAAAATAAGTGCAGGCCTCAGACACTGCCTCTCCTCAAAATGGCCCCTTACACCCCAAGCACATGTTGCCTGTACCAGCCAGCAGCACTCAAGATGGCCACCCACCACCACCCACATGGCCAGTCCACATCAACAGTACACCCCAAAAAACACAGAAAAACAGCCAGAAATCACCACAATCCAATGCCATCCATGATGTTTACATTAAAGAGAGTGAGACCACACTACAGGCACACTCAGTCCATGCACCACTACTACCCCTTGGCAAAAGGCCCCACCAGCAGCCCCAAAAAAACGACAAAAAAACAATAAAATCAGCACAATCCCAGCCCATCCATGGCCTCAATGGTGTTTAAATTCAAGAAGACACCCCTCAGAAACACTAGGCCCATGCAACACTCACTACCCCTGGGCATAATGGATGAAAAGTAGGCAAAATAAGTGCAGGCCTCAGACACTGCCTCTCCTCAAAATGGCCCCTTACACCCCAAGCACATGTTGCCTGTACCAGCCAGCAGCACTCAAGATGGCCACCCACCACCACCCACATGGCCAGTCCACATCAACAGTACACCCCAAAAAACACAGAAAAACAGCCAGAAATCACCACAATCCAATGCCATCCATGATGTTTACATTAAAGAGAGTGAGACCACACTACAGGCACACTCAGTCCATGCACCACTACTACGCCTTGGCAAAAGGCCCCACCAGCAGCCCCAAAAAAACGACAAAAAAACAATAAAATCAGCACAATCCCAGCCCATCCATGGCCTCAATGGTGTTTAAATTCAAGAAGACACCCCTCAGAAACACTAGGCCCATGCAACACTCACTACCCCTGGGCATAATGGATGAAAAGTAGGCAAAATAAGTGCAGGCCTCAGACACTGCCTCTCCTCAAAATGGCCCCTTACACCCCAAGCACATGTTGCCTGTACCAGCCAGCAGCACTCAAGATGGCCACCCACCACCACCCACATGGCCAGTCCACATCAACAGTACACCCCAAAAAACACAGAAAAACAGCCAGAAATCACCACAATCCAATGCCATCCATGATGTTTACATTAAAGAGAGTGAGACCACACTACAGGCACACTCAGTCCATGCACCACTACTACCCCTTGGCAAAAGGCCCCACCAGCAGCCCCAAAAAAACGACAAAAAAACAATAAAATCAGCACAATCCCAGCCCATCCATGGCCTCAATGGTGTTTAAATTCAAGAAGACACCCCTCAGAAACACTAGGCCCATGCAACACTCACTACCCCTGGGCATAATGGATGAAAAGTAGGCAAAATAAGTGCAGGCCTCAGACACTGCCTCTCCTCAAAATGGCCCCTTACACCCCAAGCACATGTTGCCTGTACCAGCCAGCACTCAAGATGGCCACCACCACCACCCACATGGCCAGTCCACATCAACAGTACACCCCAAAAAACACAGAAAAACAGCCAAAAATCACCACAATCCAATGCCATCCAGGATGTTTACATTAAAGAGAGTGAGACCACACTACAGGCACACTCAGTCCATGCACCACTACCCCTGGGCAAAGGGCCCCACCAGCAGCCCCCAAAAAACGACAAAAAACAATAAAATGAGCACAATCCCAGCCCATCCATGGCCTCAATGGTGTTTAAATTCAAGAAGACACCCCTCAGAAACACTAGGCCCATGCAACACTCACTACCCCTGGGCATAATGGATGAAAAGTAGGCAAAATAAGTGCAGGCCTCAGACACTGCCTCTCCTCAAAATGGCCCCTTACACCCCAAGCACATGTTGCCTGTACCAGCCAGCAGCACTCAAGATGGCCACCACCACCACTCACATGGCCAGTCCACATAACAGTACACCCCCAAAAAACAGAAAAACAGCCAGAAATCCCCACAATCCAATGCCATCCATGATGTTTACATTAAAGAGAGTGAGACCACACCACAGGCACACTCAGTCCATGCACCACCACCCCTGGGCAAAAGGCCACACCAGCAGCCCCCAAAAAACGACAAAAAACAATAAAATCAGCACAATCCCAGCCCATCCATGGCCTCAATGGTGTTTAAATTCAACAAAACAGTTCTATCATGCACCCCTAACCAACCCTGGTCCTACTGGATACTGTGGCTACCCACAATATAATTTATTTAATGTTCTGAAAAAGTTCCAAAATTGTACTTGCAGCAACTGTAATGCCCCAAACAAACTTACTTGTGAAAGTTGATTTCTAATCCAAAAGTGATCCAAAGACAGTCAAAAAGGCCTCAAATCCAAATATCCAGCAGCACCCACAAAAAGTAATCCTTCCAGCTCCAGATGCAAATGAAAGTGACCAGGAGATGGACAAAGCACTGGGAGGAGCCTGCTGGACAGGAACAGGAAGTTGGAGACTGTGGGGCACTTCCTTCCCCCCCCCCCAAAAATGGACTCCTTGCAAAAAAAAAGGCCATGCAAATGTCAACCTGAGCAGTGATTCTGATAAAAATCATAATTTTCTGAAGGTTTATCCTGTTTGCTGGTGATTTTCTTGTGCAGAATTGCAAAATCTCTATTTCGCGAGTGCGAGATTGTTCCTTTCCGCCGCAACTACGTGTTCGCAATTGCGAACTCTCGCGAGGTGTGCTGTGCAAGGTGGCAAGCCGCGATTACGTATTCGCGGGCGCCAAACTCCCGCGGGATCACGCAGCAAGATCCAAAATTGAGCGGCACTCGCAAAGAAAAACAACTCGGCAAACGCTAAATGACGGAAAGTGAACGCCGTGCACCACGCCGCGCGCCGCAACCAAGCAAAAAATCCGCCGCGAGCGGATTCACGGATTTTCGACAAATTCGCGAGAGTTCGCGGATTGCGAATTTGCCGAAAATCCGAAAAATCCGCGATCGGAGCGGATTTTACGCCCATGCTTACTGGGCGGTCCACATTCCAAGGGCCTAACGGACCTTGCGAAGAGTTTTTGGGAATATTGCTTGAACAAAGGTATTTCGGTAGTAGCGGAACATATTCCGGGTCTGAGCAATGGTGTCGCAGACTGGTACTCCAGGAATTTCAAAGATTCGAGCAACTGGAGACTAGACAGACAAATTTTTCTGACTATTCAATCAATATGGGGCCCTTTCAGGACAGACCTTTTGCAGATCGCCTGAACACACAACTGAAGGAATTCTTCAGTTGGAGGCCGGACCCTCTAGCTCGGAAAGTAGATGCCTTTTTACAAGACTGGAGAGGTCTAAAACCTTATGCCTTCCCGCCGTTTGCCTTGCTTCCTCGACTTCTTCTTCATGCTCGACGCTACACCGAGGTTATGACCGTGATAACTCCTCTCTGGAGGTCCCAAGCCTGGTTTCCAGTCATCCTGGAAATGAGCATAGACTTTCCAATTCTAATACCCTCCTTCAGGGAAATACTCTCGGGTCCAGAGGGAGACGTCCATCCCCTCGTGGATCAGGGTCTTCTAACTCCGACGGCCTGGAGGATTTCAGGAGACAATGGCAAATCCCTGGGCTTTCGCCGAATGCTTTCAGACTCATTTCCGAGTCGTGGGCTCAAGGTACAAGGAAAGCATATCGACTGGCATGGAACAAATGGGTTCGCTGGTGTCTTAAACGAGATCACGATCCCGTTTCAGTTGATCTAGTTCATGTTATCAACTACCTGTCTGAACTCTTTACTTCAGGACTCTCTTATAGAACCGTTAATGTCTATAGATCTGCAATTTCTGCAGGGCATTCCCTCATTGATGGTCTCTCCGTTGGACAGAACTTACTCACTAAAAAGATCATGAGAAGCATGAGAGTCATTAATCCTCCAACCGCTAAATATACCGCTCTTTGGGACGTAACACTGGTACTCCGAACCTTATCATCCTGGGGGGAGAACTCTTCCCTTTCTTTAAAACGTATCTCTTTCAAACTTACTGTTTTATTATGTCTGGTATCTTTCAGAAGAACCTCCGATGTCAAAGCTCTAGATATTTCTAGCAGATCCTTTCAACCAGAGGGTGTATGCTTCTACCTTAAGAGAAGAACTAAAACTTTATCTTCCTCTATCTTCTACCCTTTCTTTCCTCAGAATGAAAGACTCTGCGTGGTTAAATGTCTGAAAGAGTATGAGAGGAGGACTGCTAGTCTAAGATCAAATGAAACTCAGTTATTGATTTCCTTTAGATTTCCCCATCAAGGAGTTTCTTCTCCATCTCTAGCCAGATGGGTGAAAGGAGTTATGTGCGAAAGTGGTGTGAACACCTCTATTTTTGGAGCGCATTCCCTTAGGGGCGCTTCTGCTTCTAAAGCCTATTTTCTTGGTGGTGGTTTACAAGAAATTCTTAAGGCGGCAGACTGGTCTAATGATACTATGTTTAGATCTTGCTACTTTAGACCAATCTCTAATGTGATTGATAATGTTCTTAATGCACTTTGAACTTGCATAATATGGCCTCCGTGTCGTGCCATAAATTTTAGATTTTTCACAGCCTGCTGGGCAGAAAATCTGGATTTTATTAAGGACACGGAGGCTAATATTATCCCGCCTCTATTTCTTAATATGATTTGTAACCCACCCTTTTTTGTTTGAACAATATCTAGGAAATGTATTATTCTTCTTTCAGATTAATAATCTACTGGATTAGAAGCTGAAAATGTTATTCGTTGGAATTCTGATGCTGAAAGTATATTCGTTGGAATCCTGTTCCTTAATCTTTTCTTCACGTTGATCATCTTTCTTCGCAGCCTGACAAGAAGGAAGATGCCTGGTCAGAGAGGGACTAGTCTTCTCTTTAGAATGTTCACAAAGTTCTATTCCATTATTGCTGCTGAGCTGTGGTAATAAAGGAGATTTGCATAATATTAGCCTCCGTGTCCTTAATAAAATCCAGATTTTCTGCCCAGCAGGCTGTGAAAAATCTAAATTTCAGTTACGTTAAAGTTAGAAATTAGCATTTAAAAAACCTTTGAAATTCACTGAAACATCCATAGGTTTCAGGCACGTTATAGTTAGGAATTAGCATTTAAAAAACCTTAGAAATTCACAGAAAAAAACATAGGTTTCAGGCAGGTTATAGTTAGGAATTATCATTTAAAAAACCTTAGAAATTCACTGAAAAAACCATAGGTTTCAGGGCTGTTATAGTTAGCAAGACATTTCACTCTTACGAAACCATTGAAATTCCCCCGTTATAGTTAGTTCAGCTAACTATAACTTGCGCGCCCGCAATGCACTGCTGATGATGTCACATATTACATCACTCATGACATGGTCAGTGACATCACTCCTGATTTTGCTAACCTCTGAATTGAGACCTGCAAATTTGTGAGAAAATTTAAACTATGCAAATACTATGCCATGAAGAGTGAAAGTATGAAAAACAATAGCACCAAATCAATAACACCAGGGTCCAATTTCCCTATTGGAGACATCCCTGAGTTACTCACCTTACATGAACTGGATAAGGAACAATTAGATCAAATGCCCAGCATGTCAACCAAGAGATAATGAGCATTGCCCAATTAGAGAAGAAGGGTTTCTTGACAGACTAACATGACGAAAGTGTCTTGAAGCCGCACAGACTGTTTCCTAAATGGCCCATTGGAAATCTAATCAATGTATTCCATGAAGTGGTGGTTGATATCATCAACAAATTGAGGAACACATTGAAAAACAAAGACAAGAAAAACTACACATTTAAAGAAATGGCACAAACTGAACCTCATCAAAGCTATTTAATCCATAATCATTAAACCCTCTGACAATAGTGGAAAGATCATCATAATAAACAAGGATCAATATACCAGGGAAGCATAGAGACAGTTGAATAACAAGGACCACTATGAGAAACTGCAGACCAACCCAACAGGTGCACATCAAATACAATGTCACAGCATGTTGAAGAAATAGCTTAAAATAGGTCTCATACAGTTCGAGGGATTTGCATAGCTTAAGGTCAACCATCGAAGGAATCTTGTGATTTACTTTCTATCAAAAATACACAAGGATAGGAACTACAATCCAGGAAGAACAATTGTCAGTATGGTTGGTTGACTCCTTGAAAATACATCAAGATTCATTGACTTCCTTCAATGCAAATGTATCACCAGCCTGTCCTCATATATTCAATACACAAATTATTTTCTTTACAAGATTCACAACATTCAATGGCGCAATACTTACCTCATGGTCACTATGGATGTCATGTTGATCTATTTATCCATCAAACACAAACAGAGGCTTGTAACGCTTTTTGAGAACTCGCCCCATAAACTAAAATCAACACATTCAGATGATCATCACAATTGTGAATGCTGCATCACTCATAATGTGTTTTTGTTTAACAAAAAGGTCTATCTCCAGAAACAGGAAACTGCCATGGGTGCCTCCTTTGCCCCCATGCACATGTTCATCACAAGAATTGGTTGTGCTTCTGATGCATTTCATTGGTGACCTGCCTCTAATTCAGGATGGAAATGAAGCCCACTTACAAAAATACATCCAGGAGCTGAACTGCAACAAGTACAACATCCAATTAACAGCGAAATGGAGCAGGGCCCATTTTTAATTTTTAGATGTGCTCCTGGATGTCAAAGATAAAGGTGTTAATACATGTATTTTCTGCAAAGATACGGCCTGCAATTCTCTTTTGCATGACAATAGTGGGTATCTTACAGCAATCAAATGGAGCATTCCATACAGTCAACGTATGAGAGCCCACAGGATCTGCTCCTCTGATGCCAATTTCCAAATGGAAGCTAAAATCATGATGGATAGATTTCTGGAGAGGGGATATCACCTAAAGGTCTTAAAAGAGGTGTACCATAGAGTACTGTCCAGGAACAGAGATCAACAACTATCAGGTAGTGGGTACGGCAATGTTCATGACTTAGATTCATCAAGCGGCACTGATCCAGAAGAGTCCTAGATCTGTCCCCAAGGTTGCATATTGGGTGCACTGCGTGGTTTCCAGGGCACCCAAGATCGAAAGGGTCCCGGGGGCCAAAATCATCTGGGGAAGGAAGGCTGTACCGTACCCCACTAATTTTTGCCCCCTTTTATTGAAAAATAAAAGAGGAAGTACCTACGTTTCATGGCAAATTACCTCTTTGTAATCTTGTTGTATCCATTTGAAGAGGATTTATGTTATCAAAGATTTTTGAATAAGGACACTTCGGAAACACTCACATTGTTGAAATTACTTGCACGCAAGGTCACTGGAGACATTACCTCATAGTCCTTTATGCCGATGTATTGTAGAATATGAGCTAGACATTTACCCAACAAGGTAGTACTTACTAATTAACCAGCAGAAAGTATTCCAGCTGGGTAGACATTATCGGCAAAACTGTGGACTTTGACAGAAATTGAACCTCAACAGGAATCTAAATATAGCCAGGTGCCACAGTTGAAGCTCCACTTCTGTAAAGCACAAATGATCCTGACTTCTTGGGCTTGCTGAAGGCTAAGCAAGTCTGTTTTGTCTCATAATCCTCGTTGAAAAACAATTTGAAATCCTAAATGGACGTGAAAGCTTCGTTGATGTATTAGAGCGCAATCTAATCTGCTGTGACAGTGATAAGTGGGTTCTTTCTTGTATTGAAAGAAGAGTCCATGGTTCTCCCTTTTAATTACCCTAAGCATGCAAATGCCCAAAATCAGCTGCAAAGTGTTCCTATTTGGCCAACACCCCTTTTTCCTTAGCAGTCTGCAAAGGTCTTCCCACCTTTTCCCAGTTTGATGGACAGCTTACAAAAGGCCCCAAGTGCATTTGCCTTTGATTTTGGTGGTGCGTTCTTGATGCAGATGAAATTTGAAGACATCCCCACCAAACAAAGAAGCACTCACTTCATATAGTAGGAGGAAGTACCCTTGTTTGGTGCAGATTCCCCTCTTTGTAGTCTCTTCTTCATTTCTAGACAAGGATTGGTCTTGCCACAGATTTGTGGATCAAGACGCTTGAGGAACAATAAAACTGCCGAAAGAAGAGAATTCAAGGGAGCTGGAAACATTTCCTTGTAGTCCATTGCGCAACTGTAGTGTGTAATATGCACTAGTTATTACCCAACAAGGTAGCACTTACTAATTAACCAGCAGAAAGGACTCCTGTTGGGTAGAGGCCTTCTGCAAAACTGTTGACTCTTGTTTGATAATGGGGCAGGTAAGGTTCTGTTCTGGCCCAGTCACTCACACAGCTTCTCACATACCGACAGTAACACTCACACACCCGTTGACACACACATTCAGTCCCTCTCACATACACTCAGAGAACCACACAGCTATTCACACACCAATGTAACTCCTAACACACTCAATCACAGATCCAAAGAGCCACTCACACACCCCTCACACACCCATGGAGCCACTCACACACCCACATAACCACTCTCTCACCCACTCGCAGACTCATACAGCTACTCTCCTAGCCACTCCCACAAACACCCACTTACACACCCAGAAAACTACCCACATGCCATACAGTCGTTCATGCATGACTTTCAAAACAGACCCATATAGCTAATCACACACCCACTCACTAACGTTAGAGGTTACAGTTAGGGAATAAAATGTAATAAACCTCTGAAATTCACAACAACAAAAAAAAAAGTTACTTCGACGTTATAGGTAGTAAATAGAATTTAAAACACCTTAGAAATTCACTGAAAAAAAACAAAAGTTAAAGGGACATTATAGTTAGGCTTAGATTTCACTCGTACAAAATCAGTGAAATTCAGCAGTTTTAGTTACCTGAGCTAGCGTAAACCTACGCACCACCACAATGCACTGCTTATGACCTCACGTACAACATCACTCATGACATGGTAAGTAACATCACTGATGACATCACTGAAGAAACCAAAGTTCATCACTAATGACATCTCTGCTCCTTGCTGAACTATATTTATCCTCTTTCTCCTGGTTTCTAACCTCTAGTTTGCCTCATTCTGCTTGCTACTGACCTCTATCTTGTCTCTTTCTGCTTGTTTCTGACTTTATTTTGTCGCGTTCTGCTTGTTCCTGATGTTTATTTTGCCTCTTTCTGCTCGTTTCTGATCTTTATTTGTCTCTTTCTTCTCATTTCTGGCCTCTCTTTTGGCTTTCTCTGATCCTTTCTGACCTTTATTTTGCCTCTTTCTACTAGTTTCTGATCCCTATTTTAACGCTTTCTGGGAGTTTCTGACCTTTATTTTACCTCATTCTGCTCCTTGCTGAGCTCTATTTTGCCTCTCTCTGCTCGTTTCTGACCCTAATTTTTCCTCTTTCTGCTTGTTTCTGACCTTTATTTTGGCTCCTTCTGCTTGTTTCTGAACTCTGTTTTACCTCTTTCTGCATCTTCCGGATCTATATTTTGCCTCTTTCAGCTTATTGCCAGTCTTTATTTTGCCTTTCTGCTCTTTTCTCACCTTTATTTTCCCTCTTGCTGCTCGTTTCTAACTTCTTTCCGCTCATTTCTAACCTTTATTTTCCTCTTTCTGCTAGTTTCTGAGTTCTATCTTGCCTGTTTCTGCTTGTTTCCGACATGTCTTTTGCCTCTTTCTGCTTGTTTCAGACATTTATTTTTCCTCTTTCAGCTTATTTCTAGTCGTTTCTGACCTTTATATTACCTCTTTCTGCTAGTTTCTGATTCCTATTAGCAATTTCCTGATAGGGTCTGACCTTTATTGTGCCTCTTTCTGCTCTTCGCTGAGCTCTTTTTTGCCTCTTACTGCTCGTTTCTGACCTTTATTTGTCCTCTTTCTGCTCATTTCTAACGTTTATTTTCCTCTTTCTGCTAGTTTCTGAGCTCTAAAAATAAGAAATGTGTGTAGGAGGGTCTAGGGGATAGTATTTATAGACCAACTAAACTCTACACCCCCAATCACAAACATATATAACTACGGGGAGAAAGTCAGTCTAATGAAGCGACAAAAAACCTCAAATGCTCAAAATGAACTGCTCACCAGGTCGAAATAGCTTGCCCAAACACTGGCATGAGGAAAGTCTCCATCAGCCCACCCATTTGTCGGAGCTTTGTCACCTGGAAGACTACGAGAGAGGGGTCAAGTGTAGCCAATGTTGCTCTAAGGCTAACATGAGTGGAAACTTGACCTCGTACTCTCAGAAGTTCTCAGCCACAGTGATTGTTCAAAATATGAGACCACTGATGGAGTGCAGTGCAGGTGAGAAATGTGTGTGAGATAAAAATGACTAAAAGGACAAAAATATGTTTATTAAGTATTGTCCTGATGCCATAAATAAAAACCGCCTGATAGTGTTGAAAACTATTTAACTATCTCCTGGCAAAGAGTGAGGTCGACATGTTTCAGCCGTGCGGCCAAATTGCCCGGCTTTCTTCAGGACCCTAATGATGTTAATTGCTACTGCAGGAAAAATAATAAGTGAAGTATATTATACATCCAGTTTTTCCCATAAGGAAGTAAACAGATCAGTGGCATATCAACACTCTCGACAGGTATAAATCCAATGTATACGTAGATAAGATCTATCTCTTCATTCCTAGAACAAAAAAAGGGCTTTAGTTCAAAACAGGTCAAGTTAGCAATGGCGAACAGAAATACTCGGAGCATAGAGGTAAAAAAGTCAAAAGATCGATTACACTTTGTGATCGACTGTGCCCATTCATTATGCAACTCTAAGAAGGCAATCATATTTTCCAAAAACTAGTAGGTACTCACCCAGCTTTCTGTGGGAGTGAGCCTCACCTCACCCGGCAACAGCTCGGTGGTTGAGGCCCCGCTCTATTTGTAGGTAAAATAAGGGAACACATGGTAATAGCATCATCCATCTTATGTCCCCTTGCTATACTCAGAAATCAAATTTATAAAACCGAAAATAAAAAAACTAAGACCATAACATTCTACACCATTGAGGAAGCAGGCTGGCGCTCGACGTCTGGGGTTCTGTGTTAGAGTATGTCAATTTCCTAATATAGTATTTTATTTCATATATTGAGTGTAAACCAATTCTTAAAATTTAAGATGAGAGATAATGTATAGAATATCTGTAAAACACTCTCTCACTGATGTGCCCCTTGATTTTAAAGACTTGGCAAAATTGGAGCAAATGAGCCCGGTGAAGAGGTGTCCTCTCATAAATGTTATCAACCAAGGGCCTAAAAAAATGTGAAGGTATAATCTAACCTATAGCTTAAGCTACAGTGTTTACCCATATTCTCAGTTAACTAAGAATCCATTGAGACTAGAGGGGCAAAACAATAATTAGGCCAAATGGTAAAGGATAAGTCCAGACTAGCAGAACCACCCAGGATCCTCGTACCTGTCCCTCGGTACCTCTTAGTAATCCGGAAGCAGTGTGGGAGGTACCGAGGACGGTTCGATGTCCTCTTTTATAGTAGAGCTAATTGGCTAATCAGTCTCAATTGGTTCTTTAACCAATAAATGTACGCGTTGTTGCGGTGTGTTTAGCGCATTCTAATACCTCGAAATGTTGATGGATATAATTGCTAGCCTTACGTCATGCTCAGACGCTTACTCGATCCATTCGCCTCGGGTGCACATGCGCAAACAGCTAGCCGCTCTCTGGGCATGCTCAATCCTTCCGGTGGCAACATGCCGCCAGTAATGCTATTCTCGCGCTCATGCGCGTTGCTGCATACTGGATGATTAATGCGCATGTGCGCACCAGTTAGGACTCGAGAGGCAGCGTCAGTACAAGTCGCGATACGGCCCGTGAAGGTTTTATTATATAAGAGAGGTATTTGAACTCATCAGATCTGTCTGCCCTACCCCTTCACCAAGCAATGGTAAAGAATATCTCCTTTGATAACTCAATGTATATCACAAAGAACACTGTAGATCAATAGATGGAGTGCCATTAATGTAAATACACTGGTTACTAGGTGTCAAGTATACATCATTAAGAGCAGTGAGTGCTGAATACACACTTAATGGTGCCATATGTGGAGTCTAATAACTGGCTGTCTAATATTACTTATACCATAAATCTGACAGCTAGATTCACATGGTTAGAGAGGCCCCAATACCGATCATTAATTGCATGCGACCAAACTGCTGTTGTAACATAATAATAATAGTGAGTTACAGTAAAATACCCATGAGGCAGGTAATACTGAAAATTATGCTTATTACTATACAGAAGATGATTCAAAATTATCAACAGGTAACACGACAACTGTAGGATGTGTTACAAGTTGATCAAACCTGATCTACCAAGCCAAGCTAGCACAATATATACTGGTGGCCGAGGTATCACTTTACGATGCTTATTCAGATAGAGACCCATGGAATGTTATCATTCAGGCCTTCTGTATCAGTTTTGAGATTAAAAATACATTTCTGCTCCTTAATAAACAGAAACCTGGATATGTCAGTCACATGTTGGGGGATCATAGGGTGTTCAAGGATCAGCCATCTCATGTCGTCTGCTTGATGTTTGAAACACAAGAAATGGTTTGTGAGGCACGTTGATTGCTTATTACAGTGTATTGTACTTTTATGCTCACTAATACGCAGCTTGATTTTGCGGGTGGTGTGGCCGATATACCTGAGTGGGCAAGGACATGTGATCATGTAGATCACACGATCTGTATTGCAATTGGTGTGATATTTTAGAATCCACGGTCGACCAGTCCCAATATCCACGGATTCCGTTTTGATGGTCTGTGGGCACACACTACATGACCCACATGGATGGAGGCCACGTACCGGAGGGAGACCACAGAGGGTGTTGGAGTCTTGTTTGGACTGCAAACGGGCCGAGCATGTACAAGACTGTCACGCAGACTAGGACCCCTCCTGAATGCAAAAAGTGGCAGAGGGATGTTATCAGTGGCAACAGTTAAAATGCGCCAATGTCTGCGTACTGTCTTCTGGACCTTATTAGACAGTGTACAAAAAGTATTAACAAATGTCAATCTGTTGGTTGCAGGTTTGTTAATGCTGTGGTCAAGTAAGGCATCTCGGCTAGTGTTACAAGCTCTCTTACAGGTTCTACGTACTAGGTGTTTTAGATATTCGCGGGCCTGGAGTTGTAGGGAAAGTTCTTTAGCATGTTTGTCAAAAAGTGCTGATGTTGAGCAATTCCTGCGCACCCTCAGGAACTGGCCTACCGGGAGGTTTTCGCGCAGGGCCTTAGGGGGATGGCTATCAAAAGTAAGTAAGGAATTTCTTGACATGGACTTTTTGAAAAGTTCACATTGTACCTGTCCATTCTCAACAAAGATTGAGATATCCAAACATGCTAATCGAGATTCACTGTACTCAACAGTAGATCTCAAAAAGGAGTTCTGTTGATTAAGCCAAGCATGAAAGGCATTAATCTCGTGAGTAGTGCCTCGCCATACCACAAGCACGTCATCTATGTACCTCTTCCACAGCAACACCTGATGAAAAAATGGGTTGCTGTGGTTGAGGACACAGTTCTGTTCAAATAGATGAACGTACAAGTTAGCGAGGCTAGGCACAAATACGCTGCCCATAGAGGTACCCGAGATTTGGAGGAAAATCTGTTCTTCAAACCGGAAGTAGTTCTCCATCATAGCTATCCTGGCGCACTCCATGATGAAGCTAACCGGAGTAATGCTTTCAAGGTCCCGAGCCTCAAGTAAACTCCTGACAGAATCAAGAGTCTCTTGTTGGGGGATACAAGTGTATAACGACTCTAAGTCGCAGCTAGCTACCAAGTCGGTGGAGGCGTCAAACTCAATGTCAGGCAAGATAAGAATCAGATCTGCAGTATCTTTGAGATAAGTAGGCATATCTGCTACCAACGGTCGTGGGAACAAATCAACAAAAGTTGATAATGGCTCTAGCAATGAGCCAATCCCAGAAATGATGCGACGTCCTGGTGGTGGTCGTTGGGTTTTATGTATTTTAGGCAAGCAGTAAAAATACGGCATCACAGGATGGGTCGTGATCAAATACCTGGCCTCTAGTGGTGTGATCCAGCCTTCAACTTCTGCCTCCTCAACCAGTTGTTTAATCTCTAAGACTAGCCTGGGAATAGGATCCGAGTCTAATAATCGATAGGATTTCACACCTTCCAACTGCCTGCGACATTCTGCACGATATGTCTCCATATCCAGCAAAACGGTAGCGCCCCCCTTATCTGATGGCTTAATGATGATTGAGTCATCTTTCATAAGACTCTGGAGTGCCAGTCTGTCCTGATTGGAAAAATTATGGAAGTCCTTTCTTCTTGAGTTACATAATGTCATCATATCATGGGTCACTGCCTTCTGAAAGGTGGTTACTTGTGATGGAACTTGATGTGCTAGCGGGGTGAAAGTTGATTTAGGACGCAGTCCCTTGTTGCTTACCCTTAGCTCTTGTGCGTTAGTGTCATTTTCTTTGTTCTTAAAAATAGAAATGTAACCGGATTTTTCTGAAGAAATTTTCAAGCTCACACCTAAGTTTGAAAGGATCTCCTGTGTGTGTTGGAACATACCCCAGCCCTTTATTCAAAACTCTGCGTTCATCTGTTGTGAAAGTGCGGGAGCTGAGATTAACCACTAGGTCCATCATTACGCAGTTGGATCAGTCGTTTGCTGTTGGCCTCTCCTGCTCCTTGTATTCGGGAAGGATGGATCCGCTTCCCAATGAACTGTGGGTGTTCCTCTTCTTTTCCCTCGACAGTGGCCTCTGACCTGGCCTAAAAAAGAGTGGTCTGGGAAAAATTGTTGAAGAGGATATGGTTGCATATGTGGTGCAATTGGAGGTGGTTGATAACCCCATGGACCCGGTGGCCACCATTGATCCTGGTCCTGGTACAAACCCTGCATCCCTCGTCTCCTGTTAGGTCTACGTGTTGTTCCTCTACCTCTCATATGAGATGTCCCAGTGTTGGATGAGTCTGAATCGCTAGACCCTGGGTCTGATCCTGATGTTGAATAATTAGACCCCTGGCGTCTCCCTCTGGTGTTATACGCTGGGGCCACATAGGTGTCATTTGTGTAGGGATAAATTTTGACCAGGGAAAACTTAGCCAAATCTTTCTTGAATTTGACTATCTTATTCAATAAGATGTTCTCTCTGTACTCTCTGTTGGTTTTATTGGTTTCATCCAGTTGATTTTTATAAACAGTACCCTTGATTGTTGTATTAATTTGTCCCTCAAGGACCTGAATCTCTATGAGGATGGCATCTGCCTGATGTTTGGCGGTACTTATTATGAGAATTAACCAATCACGAGTACAAGTACGAGTTTCTGAGCTCTATCTTGCCTCTTTCTGCTTGTTTCCGACATGACGTTTGCCTCTTTCTGCTTGTTTCTGACCTTTATTTTTCCTGTTTCAGCTCATTTCTACTAGTTTCTGACCTATATTTTGCCTCTTTCTGCTGGTTTCTGATTCCTATTAGCCTTTTCCTTATAGGTTCTGCCCTTTATTGTGCCTCTTTTTGCTCCTTGCTGAGCTCTTTTTTGCCTCTTACTGCTTGTTTCTGACCTTTGTTTTGTCTCTTTCTGATTGTTCCTGATGTTTATTCTGCCTCTTTCTGCTCGTTTCTGATCTTTATCTGTCTCTTTCTTCTAATTTCTGGCCTCTATTTTGGCTTTCTCTGATGCTTTCTGACCTTTATTTTGCCTCTTTTTACTAGTTTCTGATCCCTATTTTAACTCTTTCTGGCAGTTTCTGACCTTTATGTTACCTCCTTCTGCTCCTTGTTGACCTCCATTTCGCCTCTTTCTGCTCGTTTCTGACCCTAATTTTTCCTCTTTCTGCTTGTTTCTGACCTTTATTGTGCCTCTTTCTGCTTGTTTTTTAACTCTATTTTAACTTTTTCTGCATGTTTCCTATCTATATTTTGCCTCTTTCTGCTCGCTGGTGGTCTTTCTTTTGCCTTTCTGCTTTCTCACCTTTATTTTCCCTCTTGCTGCTCGTTTCTGACCTCACTATTGCCTCTTTCTGCTCCTTTCTGACATTTTGTCTCTTTTTCTGCTAGTTTCAAGGCTGTTTCTGCTCATTTCTAATCTATATTTTGCTTCTTTCTGCTAATTTCTGACCTCTATCTTCTCTCTTTCTGCTTGTTTCTAACCTTTATTTGTCCTCATTCTGCTAGTTTCTGAGTTCTATCTTGCCTGTTTCTGCTTGTTTCCGACATGTCTTTTGCCTCTTTCTGCTTGTTTCAGACCTTTATTTTTCCTCTTTCAGCTTATTTTTAGTAGTTTCTGACCTTTATTTTGCCTCTTTCTGCTGGTTTCTGATTCCTATTAGCCATTTCCTGATAGGATCTGACCTTTATTGTGCCTCTTTCTGCTCCTTGCTGAGCTCTCTTTTGCCTCTTACTGCTTGTGTCTGACGTTTATTTTTCCTCTTTCTGCTTGTTTCAGACCTCTAATTTGCCTCTTTCTGCCCATTCCTAACCTTTATTTTGTTTCTTTCTGCTTGTTTCTGACCTTTATCTTGCCTCTTTCTGCTTGTTTTGAACTCTATTTTAACTTTTTCTGCATGTTTCCTATCTATATTTTGCCTCTTTCTGCTCGCTGGTGGTCTTTGTTTTGCCTTTCTGCTCTTATCTCACCTTTAATTTCCCTCTTGCTGCTCGTTTCTGACCTCACTTTTGCCTCTTTCTGCTCCTTTCTAAACTTTTGTCTCTTTTTGTGCTAGTTTCTAGCATGTTTCTGCTCATTTCTAACCTTCATTTTACTTCTTTCTGCTAGTTTTGACCTCTATCATGCCTCGTTCTGCTCGTTTCTGACCCTTTACTTTGCATCTTACAGTTCGTTTCTGACCTCTATTGTACCTCTTTCTGCTCGTTTCCGATCTATATTTTGCCTCTTTCTGCTCATTGCTGGTCCTTATTTTGTCTCTTTCTGCTCCTTTCCAACCTTTATTTTCCCTCTTGCTGATAATTTCTGACCTCATGTTTGCCTCTTTCTGCTCCTTTTTTACCTTCATTTTCCCTCTTGCTGTTCATGTCTGACCTCACTTTTTCTATCTTCCTGCTACTTGCTGACCTCTATTCTGCCTCTTTTTGCTCATTTCTTGCTTCTTTCTGCTCTTTCCTGTCCTTTGTTCTGCTCCTGTCTGTTCGTTTCTGCCCTTTGTTCTGCCTCTTGCTGCTCATTTCTATCTTTTATTTTGCCTTCTTTCTGATCATTTCTGGCCTCTATTCTGTCCCTTCTGCTTGTTTCTCACCTTTATCTTGCCTTTTTCTGCTCATTACTGCCTTTTTTTCTGCCTCTTTCTGCTCATTTCTGACCTTTATTCCGCCTCTTTCTTAACTTAATTTTGCCTTTTTCTCCTTTCCCTGGGACTGCAGGGGGTGCCTCAAGGCTCCCGTGGTTCTAGCTGGCTCCCTAGCTCCTGTGGGAGCCTGCATTGCTTTCATGAGAAGAGAGCTGCTGGGTATGCAGCTCCCTGCATGCAAGAGCCATCTTTCAACTTTTAACCTGCCCGCATGTCTGCAGGCAGGGAAAAAGGTGAAACCTCTGCTTCAGGTGAGCGGGAGCACTTTGTCAGCTCCCGCCCACTGGAACCGGGGTGTTTGCTTTTGATTGGTGGGGGCTGTTAGGGACATAGCGGGAACAGGCCCTGGGGGGGTGAGGGTCCCCAAGCCCATTATTGGCTCCTGCATCTGCATTGGATGGACATGGAAAGATAGTGGTCCCTAGGGCCGTATAGGACCCAGGGGGAGCACATGAACCCCTCCCTCTTTTTTAAAAAGGAATTGGCCCGGGAAGGTGGTAGTCCAAGGGGTCGGGGTGGTCCGCGCGGTCCCGCCGTTTATTAACAAAACTAACTCCGGGAAGGTGGTGGTCCCCGAGGTGCAGGGGAGGATCATGTGGGCTCAGTAAATGTTATCAATGGTGGTGGTCCCTGGGGGCTTGGGCGTCAGTGCATCCCCCCAGTAAAACATGAACATTAGCCAATGGGAGAAGGCGGTCCATGGGGTAAAAAGCAGTCCCTGGATGGGGGCCAATTGAGCCTCCTCCCTTTTTTTAAAATTGGCCTTATGCCACCAGATCCTGGCCCACCCAGGGGAGGCTATAATGTAAACAAGCACGGAACCACACATGCTTTTTTTTTTATTTTTGCCACGGATTAGCAGTTCCGTTGCTATTTCACATCTAAAATTTTGAAAATGTTCACTCAGGTCAAGGGTTTTCAAAGCAAGAGTAAGCTGAGCCTTCTGTGTCAGAAATCCTAGGGTTACTCCACCTCCGAAGTAAGCTTGGTGGGAGCACTACCATTTTACCACAGTGCTGAACTCTAAATGCACTATTTTGTCTGTATAGACTATTGCCTAATCTCTACATAGTTTGACCGAATGGGTAACTTCTGATTAGGTGGAGTGGGGTATTTAAAGCTCTACAACAATTATTTCAAGTTGTTTTGACAAGTTAATGCACAGCATTTGTGGTTTGTGATGCATGCTGTCTTCTATTCTGTGTCTTTTATGATGTGGCTACAGCTAAGTATTGTGCTTTAGTTCAGGGTCATATATTTCCTTTTCCATCTTTTGCTTTCATTAGCTACAAGCTGGACCTTAGAAAATCTGGCTGTAAACTAGTTGGTGTTTTTAGTCCATGACATGAAAAATTTTAAGTTCCATGGTTAGCAATGATATGTTAAACGTTTTCGTACTATTACTCTTGAACAATTCACGAAGGATGATGAGATAAATGGTTAATTTGAGCATGTGGTTGTAAATGGGGTCTACCTAAAGTCATATTCAGGGACCAGTGCTTATTTGTCCGTATCATATTTTGCCCCAGAGTAAGAAAGATAAAAACACACAAGGGGGAAGAAGAAGAAAGAGAGAAAAGCCACGATGAAGGGAGAATGGAAGGATGAAATAGAACCTTCAAAAGTGATATAAAGAGGTAGGGAGTGTCTTGTGGTGGATTAAAGAGGCAAGACGTGGAACCGATTCTATGCAGCCTTTATATTCAGCAAACCAATATTCAGTAGCACCGGCAGCGGTCTTTTGAGTCAAACTTTGGGCCTGGCAGTTATTCTTTTACAAATCAAGCATTGGGCGAGAACACCCAGAAGCTGTTGCAGGGGCCTACCAAATGTTGGTGTGAAGAAATGAATTGTTGCTTCTAATTCAACAGGTATCCAATTGTTTTCTTTTTGTGTGCCAGTGACCATGGTGCCTTGTTTAGAATATAGACAATTATCTGAAAAGGACCCTGAATTAATCAGACGATGCATATGGAACTGATGAGCCATACACTAAATTCAACACACATGGTAATAAACTGAGGTGGAGCGTTTCCACAATCAACTTATATAGCGTCTTTGTGATGTGTTATACTCTTGGACTGTCAACAGTGCATCGTCAAGTTCCATTTCAAAATCCCAGATGTATGCTGATGAGACTAGGAATCATGGTGAAGTGTTAGTTGCTCAGAAGCTGATGACTGAGGTGTTCAATAAGAAAGACTCACATACCGATCTCTCCAGCGCGGTCCTTTGAAGGGAGAGCGAAACAGAAACAATGTTCTGCTTTCTATGTTTTACAGTAAAATATCAATGATTCAATGACAAGACCCCACAGTAACTGACGGAAATATTGATTGGCTATTGATCACTGTCATTCTTATATTCATATGGCCAGCTCATCTGCATGATAGATTGCAAAGATATCTGGGACTAGCACATACAGAATGGCGAAGCAGTCATCCTTTAATCAATCTTTTTGTCAGGCACAATATATCAAGATAGTATCACCAGAGGAGATCTGATAATTAGTGTCTGAGCGTAATGGCGGATCAGATGCTCATGTCCCGGCACTGAGTTGACACTTTTAAGGGGCGTATTGAGGATAAAATAATTTGAAGAATGAGTGAGTGATTGAGGTTATCGACTTCAAAATTGTATTAGTGTCATTAAAAAGCACATAATTTGGGGCACACAGTAAAAACAGCAACTCATCTGAGTGCACAATGCTGGAAGAATGGAGCGGGAGCTCTGGTGATATCTGAGGTTGCTGCCCACCGCCAGTGCTAGTCTGGTGTGGATAGGTTCAGAGAAGCTTCATTAGCCAGACCCTCCTCATGCCTCAGCAGGCCCACTATGAATTTCCATAGCATGGCTGCTTAGCCGTTTGTTTTACGTATAACTCAGATCGATGCCATGTGATGAGGGAAATTACTAAAATGCTTGTTGTGAGGCCTTAGGCCAGCGTCTTGATAGGGAGTAGATGGTTCTGGGAAGTGAAGATTAAAAAAAAGGGCCAGATGTACGACCAGCACAATTGTGCCTCAGAAATTGCAACTCATTTGCGAGTCGCAATTTGCGAGGTGCAATTCGCCATGTACAACAGTGTGTTCAACACTGTTTGCGATTCCCATTGAGGTCGCAAATTGGGATGCTCATTAATATTAATGATTTTTGGAAATGAGTGGAAAGAGTTCCCAATCCCTTACTTACCAGAAAATGAGCATGGATTTCTTGTTCTTGGTTCTTGCCTTTGACAGGGGGAGTGCCCCTAGCCCCCTAGGGTAAGCAGGATTTTTGCAGGATTGTCTGGGCAAGAGTTGTTTCAGGTATCCTGGAAAAAATTCCAATTCTTCAATGTTTTTTGTATTTGTTGATAGTGAGTTTATTTGTACTCGGGTAATTTTTATTTGAATTCTATCAGCGTCGTCGGTAATTAAATGAGTAATTAGCATTGGCAGATATTGTGAATTGAAAGTGAAGTAAACAACTTTGCATCAGCCAGATGCATTTGGGTGAAAATGGTGAACATCTTTCCATGCAATCATTCAGGGCCCAATTTACACAAAAATTACAGAGAGTAATTGTGATTTACTCTTGACTTTGGAATTTTTACAATTTTTGGGTAAAAATTGTGAATGTACTGGATAAGCATTGAATCATTCTGCTACGTTTTTGAGATTTACTGGCCAAACATACAGTGTATAAAAATAACAGGATGAATCACTTTCAGCATTTGATGTATGGCTTTTGAGACTGCATTGAAGGTTGAGGGTTATTTGTAGCCCTAGTAGGCTCTTTCAGAAGAGAAGACAAATTGCTGGATGATGTCAATGTTTGGAGAACTTCTACAATTGGGGGGCAGATTTACAAGGAAGTGCCGCAGTACGGCAGTGCAAGGCCTTTTCACTGCGCAACGCTGCAGCACTTCCAAAGTACAGGGATGTGACATATTTACAATGATATGTTGCATTCCTGTGCTCTTCCCCTGCGCTGGAGCACAAACTGCTGCCATGCTCAGGCACCATTGCACCATGGTGCAAGGATGCCTGCGTCATGGGGAGATTGTTTTTGTGCTGGAAGGAGCACCTTCCTGCACAAAAACAATCACTAAAGGCATTTTCCTCTTTCAATGCGTGCTGTAGAATGCAGCATGCATTGAAAGAGGAATAAATGAGGAGAAATTAAAACATTTCTCCCCTAGGGTGGTGTATCATTCAGACGCATTTCCAAATTTTCTATTCCTCGTAAATCTGGAAATGTGTCTTGTTCCATGGGTGTAGCGTGAGAACACTCACAATAACACCCATGGAACGTCCCTTTCGCGCAAAGTGCGGCATGTAAAGCGGCCATATTTACAAGGACAGGAAAAGCCACGCACAGTGGCTTTTCCTGTCCTTGTAAAGATGGAGCAGTAACATGCGCCACCAGTACATCACAAAAAGTGACGTACTGGTGGTGCAGGGGGCTTGTAAAACTGCCCCTTGGTGTTTAAACACACTGAGTTATGTTATGTCTGTTTATGGAGATCCGCTATCACCCAGTTAGGGGTCTCCTTTACAGGTGACAAAAGAAACCCCTGATTAGAACTAGGTTGTAATTTTTTGTTTAAATGCAGAAAGGTAGCTCGCTTCCATACAGAAAAAAAGAAGAGAGTTACAGTGCATTGCAGCCGATAATGAAAATGAGAAGGCACTAACGTGAGCCCTACTGATGCGGTATTCCTTACTTGGGGAATACAAAAAAGTGATAGATGGAATGCTTGAAACAATTTCAGCCACTTTCAATAATTTGCCATTTGAACAAACGGTTATGGTGTTTAATTGCCACACACTGTTTTTTCAAAGTATTCTGCAATGATCACTCTTAGGGTCAACCGTTTTATAAAAACCCAAAATAAACTAGATGCAAAGAACAAGAGTAGGAGCACAGTAACCGTGTGTAAATCTAATGTTATAAAAGACTATTGTCTTGTAGAGTACAAAGCACACGAAAGAGAGAAAACAACTAAATTCTTCTAGTATAGAAAAAGACAACACAGCTAATCCTTTCTTATAGTTGATCTGCATCCTTTTCTTTTTCTTTATTAGTGAATCTTCATAACAGTACATATATATAACCAGGTACAGCCACCTGGTTATATATATGTACTGTTGTGTATGTACTCATGTGCTTTGTACTCTACAAGGCAATAGTCTTTTTATAAAATTAGATCTACACACGGTTTCTGTGCTCCTCTACTCTTGCTCTTTGCAACTTGCAGCAATTTGGCTGCACCCCAGTCCATCGTTTTCTGTTGGCCATGCCACCTCAGATTAGACCCAGCTATATGCAAATTAGCACTACTTCTGCTCCAATAGAGACAGACCTGAAGAAGCTGCCAAGCCCTCTTTCAACTGGAACACAAGCAATTCAAGGCCAGTTTCAACCTATTTTGACCTCTTCAGTCGGGTGCAGCTTGCTTCCAGTGGCACAGTGAGCTTGGGGTCCACATCCGGGCATGCCCATAGCTCTTCGGGTATCACAATTGAGAATGTAAAGGATGATGAATGGAATGTTTGAAATAATCTCAGCCAGTATTATCTAGTTGAGCCACATTCCAGACCATCGTTTTAGCTCAGCATGACACCACAGATTAGATCTTGCTGTATGCAAATCACCTATGTTCCTGCTCCAATAGCAACAGTCCAGCCCCAACTGCCAAGCTGCTTGGAAACAGCTGGCGGAGCAAAGAGTCTTGGTAGGTTGGTGAAAGGGTAGTTTCTTGATGAGATATAAAGGGCCCATATGGTAGTGCTTTATGAGCAAATCAGAAAGATTTTAATATAGCTCACTTCTTTACAGGAAGCCAATGGTAGTTGTGTAAGGGTTCCAATACAGAGGACTAAGCTGGTAAACTGAGGATAGTCTGAGTGACTGCGTTTTGGACAACCTGAAGATTGATAAGGTACTGGGGAATGCCCAAATAAAGTGTGTTCCCATAGTGTACACCTAAAGTGACAAGTGTTCGAATAACAGTTTTCTTAATGGTTATTTGAACACAGGTAAAATACTTTAAGGAGCATTCTGAGTGTAGAAAAACAGACATCATCTTATGAAAAAGGTGGAGCGTGTGAGCACTTGATTTATCCCCTATGTGAAAACTGAGCAGCTAAAAGAATCTTGCCTTGCTACCAAGGAGATCAAAAGCACCGATACCGAGCAGACTCCCCTTAATGATTGGCTTCTGGAAATCAGCCATTAAAGAAATAAGCCTGGAAATGAAGAAACATTGTCAACCAAGCAACAGCAAAAGAGTAACAGACACATACTTTCTGCCTATCATGGAGATCCCAATCACTACTGGGTATAATGCTGGAGTCAGGTAGCCAGTCAGAGTAGAAAACAAACCCAAATGCCTGCCACATCTCAGAAAAGGCAGTGTTGCAAGGAGCTGCCAGGCGCAGGTTAGCTACCCGCAACAAACAACTAGCTCGGTACAGAGCACTCTGTACAAACGGTGCTAAGTACTTCCCAGAATGGACAGAGCTGAAATATAATGCTGCTAAGCCACACCACTGTAGATGTCTGGGGACCCAGATGCATGGCTCTCTGTGCGACCAAGAAACATAATTAAATGAGGGTCTAAGGGCCCATATTTACCGACCCAGATATCTCAATGCCCTTTAATATATTAACAGCTATTCCACAAGAGAGATATCCTGGGCAAAAGGAACAAAGTGTGTCCTGTACCAGCAGTCTAGACAGAGCTAAAGATCATACAGCTAACCTTATGAGTAACCAATGGTTGAGAAATTCTCATCAGACCACCCAACTGGCGGAGCATCATCATGTGAGGTTAGATGGTGGATCCAAACATCGCCCAGCCCATCACAAGATGGTGCGGAAGTGGATACCAAAACGTAGTCTCTAACCAGAGGTTTCTCAAAGTATGAGTGCTGATGAGGTGCAGTGCAAAAAAGGTGAGTGAAATTAAAATTGATTACTAGAACAAAAAATATGTTTAATAGGTATTGTTCGAGTATCAAAAATAAAAGCGACGCCAGGTAGACTGAAAATATGGCTACCCAATGGCGCTGTGCAGTGAAGTCGACATGTTTCTGCCAAACGGATATGCTGTCTGGCTTTCTTCAGGACCAACAGAATGGAGTGCTACTGCAATAGTCAAAGATAGGTGATATGAGCCGTAAAAAGATATAATTAATAAATGTATAAGTGTTGTGATCAAAGTACGAAAATATTCACAAAGATAAAATCATCCTACCAGGACCTTGGAGCCCCAATGTGTCCTGGAGGTGTAGAAATAGCGATATCCTCTCCTGTAGGCAGAATAGACAATACACAGACACACAAATTGTAGTTATATGTATATCCTTGCGCTTACCAAGACACTAGACAGGACACACATGGAGAAGAACTACTCCTCCACATTTTGGCTGGTTCGCTTTTTCCGTGGCATCTCCTTTGAAAGGAGTACCACTCACATACCCATTAAAACCACAACAAAAAGAACATCGTTTGTGATCTTATCCTTGAACATCGTACCTTGAATACCCAGAACATTACATTTATTGTGTGCGCTTGACCTGCTGTGTAACGTTTATAAGGGCTAGTCCATAGACCCTTTATTTTCAGAGTTTTAGGGTTCTCTCTGAACAAGCAGCACCATCCACAATCACCCTTTATTGCTATTATCTCACCACTACATGTTGTGCGCCATCTAATTTCTGAAAACGAATAACCCTTTGCCGAACTGCAACTACTCCTCCACATTGACCCCTCGTATATACGCTAGGGAGTCTAACTCAAGTTCCATTGTTCACATATGGAAATAAAAGCACATTTGGGTATTTTATATACTCACCCAGCTTTATGTGGGTGATAACCTCACCTCACCCGGCATCCGCTTGGGAAAATGAGGCCCCGCTCTGTTGCAAAAAGTGGAAATAATGGACACAATAAGTTGAGTATACCATTGTGTCCAGTTAATTTCGCCAATTTGTGTTTTTACAACTATTAAAACCTAGTCTTCTAAGCAAAACGTCTCCTCACCAACCCTGCACTGAATAAGGCACTAGGTGGACAATGGATACTATAGTGAATGAACTCATAAACCTTTATAGATTTTGAAAGGGATAATAACCCAATTTCTAAT
The DNA here is from genome assembly GCF_964261635.1 of Lissotriton helveticus. NCBI lineage: Eukaryota > Metazoa > Chordata > Amphibia > Caudata > Salamandridae > Lissotriton > Lissotriton helveticus. The sequence goes on along the minus strand of NC_136070.1, from coordinate 856,432,400 downwards.
GTTGATCCATCAAGTATTCAGACATTCCGAAGCCCTGATCTTAGAGAAAAGGGGGTGTTAAAATTGCCACCGAAAGTATTATGTTATATATTCCAAATTTCCAGACTGGCTATGACACTTAAGGCATAAAGCTACCTGTAAATGCTGGAATACATGGCGGAAAAAATGGGTGGAGAAATGACCCTTCAAAACGAGAACCCACCTATCCGTCGGTACCCCTCTCTGGCATCCGAGAGGAAGTGGAGGTGACGCTAGGCTGGATACTTGCGTTATTTATACCACACCTAATTGGTAAATTGAGCCTTAATTGCTGTTTACTTGGCAGCGTAATTATCTTATGCGCACTGCACCGCGCATGCAAAAATGACAGATGCTACTATTCTGCAGCTGCGCAATGGTTATTCAGCTAGTGTCTTGAGATCAAAGACTGTGCACTTGCAAAGTGTACAAGAATCCTCTGGGCACATGCGCGATTAGAAGGGAAAAGCGTATCAATGCTCAGCCAGCGCAGACTTCTAAAGAACGCGTCTGAAGGCTGAGCATGCGCAATGCCTTGTTGTTTAGATTCTGCCGCGCACTTGCGGATACCTTCGCCCATGCGAGCAGTAGTGTGATCAACACATAGCTGGCTGTCAAAAGGACGCGGAGCTTGAGGCCACATCACAATGTTTTTTTTTTAAAAAAGAGTGTGTTTTAATTGATTCCATAATAAATAAGGATCACGCTCAACAATACTCTCATCTTCATTTTAAGATGTTGGTTAATTGATGTACATTCTTGAAGACACCACTTCACATTGTTATAATAATACAATTATGGCTATTATTATAGCATCCAGGATGATTCAATACGGTGTAATTAAAGAAAGGCACGGTCTCATTGCCATTCCTGAACCGATATTATACATGTTTGCATTCCTAAAGCATTGTTATTACAATAAGATTATGGCTTTTATTGTGACATCCAAGATGTCATTGCCATTCCTTTTTTTTTTTTTTTTTTTTTAGCAACTTCTAAATGCATATAGAAATAAAGAGTATTTACAGAAATATTACAATTTTATAACAATCAGGGATATAAATGCAGATACATATAAGGAAAAAGAAAAAGACGCATAAATATTCACATATTCACATATTCACAGGGGAGGGTACAATAGCAACTAGTGTTTAAAACCCATCTTTCCAGGTGGATATAGGCTGCCAAAGTTGAATACCCCGTTGTCTAAACTTTTTGCCGTTTGTTGAATAAATTGCGATTTCTTGGTTAAATATCGCTAAGAAGCGGGTTAGCCAAATTTGGAAATTAGGGGGTTTGGAATCTTTCCATCGGGCGGCCAATATAATCCTGTATACCGCCATACCCAAAAACAAGCATCTTTCTTCTTCCTCACTGTGCCCTAAAGTGTTGTCATATCCCAGAACATAGAGGGTAGGGGACATGGAAACTTTATGTCCAAATATCTCCTCCCAAAATTCAGATATTTTTGTTTTGAACGAAGTTAGCTTAGGGCATTCAGTGAACATTTGTAGCAAGTGGGCCGGGCCTGTGCCACACCTGGGACACTTATCATCAGCTCTTTTCCCCCACACAAACAGTTTTGCCGGCGTATAGTATAGATTATATACAGTCTTATAAAGTTGGGCCTTCAGGGCAGCTGTTAAAAATAGCCCAGCACTGAGCGAAAGAACCTTATCGATATCAACATTTGGGTTGACTAATCTAGTTGCCCAGTGTGACTCTGTTCTATCCAAGTCATCCTGTTGTTGATCCATTATTAGCTCATATATACTGTACCTATCCTTGATGTTTTCTTTCCTATATGGTCAAACAAAGAGATTTTAAACAATGACGTATCTGAAAGTTTTGAAGTAAGTATTGTATTTACTTGAATATACTTAAAGAGGTCAGAGGCCGGGATATTAAATTTAATTTGAAGATTAGAGAATCTAACCCGAGGGTCGGGATCCATAAAGTCACCGACCGTTAGTACTCCCAAGCTTTCCCACCTCTTAGCAATGTCACCATTGACTTGCCTAGGGAACAAAAAAGAATGCCATAGGGGTGTGTGTTTATTAATCCTAGGAATGTTCATATGTTAAATAGACTTGGTGCTTCCCTGACCCTCGTGGCTGATCATAGTGGTGGCAGCACTGTGAGATTCCGCTGGGGAAAGAAAGGCAGACTGCGAGTTTACTCTTCTGCCTACTCGCTTTCCTGCATTCATCTTTTAGCGCTTTTAAAAACCGAATTTGCACTTTTACATCTAATTGATTAGAAAATTCTGATGTATGTACTTTTTAACAATTTGGACCCGTTTTTAACCTTTGTGCTGTTGTCCCGGTTCCCCTGCGCCCCGTTCCACCGCGGCTGCTCTGTGCCGATTGTTGTGGAGGGCCAGGTCGGGCGGCGCCATTTTGAGTGAGGTCCGGTCCCTGGCTGGTCGGGAGGTAGCGGTCCAGCTCGGGGAGGGGCTTGGGGGTTAAATAGACTTGGTGCTTCCCTGACCCTCGTGGCTGATCATAGTGGTGGCAGCACTGTGAGATTCCGCTGGGGAAAGAAAGGCAGACTGCGAGTTTACTCTTCTGCCTACTCGCTTTCCTGCATTCATCTTTTAGCGCTTTTAAAAACCGAATTTGCACTTTTACATCTAATTGATTAGAAAATTCTGATGTATGTATTTTTAACAATTTGGACCCGTTTTTAACCTTTGTGCTGTTGTCCCGGTTCCCCTGCGCCCCGTTCCACCGCGGCTGCTCTGTGCCGATTGTTGTGGAGGGCCAGGTCGGGCGGCGCCATTTTGAGTGAGATCCGGTCCCTGGCTGGTCGGGAGGTAGCGGTCCAGCTCAGGGAGGGGCTTGGGGGTTAAATAATGGTTCCTCATAGGGCGCGCAGCGGCCGCGCGCAGCGGGCGCGCCGTCTTCGCGCCGAAGGAGCGCCTAAGGAGGGCCCGTCTGTGCCCGTCCGTGCCCCGGACGGGCCCAGGGCCAGCCATTCTGCCCGACTTCCTGCAGGGATGGCAAATCTAGAGAAACGTATGTATTCTCGCCACGATCTTGTGAAGCTTGCCCCCCCCTGTGTAGGTCTGCCATGTCGACGTGTAGATCTTGGTGGAACTTGGGTTGAGTGCCCTAGCTGTGGCTTCCTCCCCCAACCTGTCTTACCCCCACGCTTGGTCAGGAACGCCGGGGTTGCTACCATTAGGGCGGGACTGATTAATGCTAGATCGATGGTTAAACATGCTGCGGATATCTTCGATCTTCTGGTGGATGGCCAGCTGGATGTGCTGTTCGTCACGGAGACGTGGATGACCAGCACCTCCGCTCCGAGTGTGGAACTTGCTGTCCCCAGAGGCTTTAAGATTGCGAGGGTAGACAGATCCCAGGGGAGAGGGGGCGGACTGGCTGCCATTTACAGGGAGGGGTGGTCCTTTGTTGCTGAGCCTCCGATTGCGGGTGTTGATGGCGAGGTTCTTCACTTTGCTATAAAATTATCCCCGCACTTCACCTTAGGTGGTTCCGTGATCTATAGGCCCCCTGGCCAGGCAAATCATTTCCTTGACTCCTTAGAAGAATATATAGTGCCGCGGGCCTTAAGCTTCCCTAGGTTCCTTTTGGTTGGCGACCTTAATATCCATGTAGATACCCCTGACTCACCGGATGCCCGCAGGCTCGGCGAAATTCTTGCCCTGGCGCAGCTCAGTCAATGGGTTACTGTCCCAACTCATGAGGGAGGTCATCTGCTTGATTTGGTCTGCTCCAATTTCCCGATTCAATCTGTGTCAGTGGAAAAAACAACTTGGTCTGACCATGACCTGGTCAGGTTTGAATGGGTATCGGAGGAACCTGGTCCCACGCCCACCATCTATCACGCCCAAAAGATCAACTTGCCCGTGTTCAGACAGGCCCTGTCCAGAGCTCGCCCGAAAACTACGATGCTTCTGGACAAAGCCGTCGGCGAATTTAGCGAGTGGGTGCGGCAGGCGGCCTCTGCTTCCATCAAACGTACAACTATGTCTAGGGTACGACACTCTCCCTCCCAACCATGGTTCTCTCCTGAACTGAGGGTGATGAAACTTGGCTGTAAAAAATTAGAACGTGCGTGGAGATGCAGCTATAGCCCAGAGGCTAAAGCTGCTCTACGTTTAGCACAGAAGAGTTATTATGCAGCCATCAAGGGAGCAAAGGGGAACTACTACGCAGGGCGTATTGCAAAAGCAGATAACAATAGCAGAGAGATCTTCGCTATTGTTAAGAGCTTTGTTGCGCCGGTAGCTGATGCAGTTGCCCTTCCGTCCTCTGCGCAATGGTGCGAGGACTTGTCCACCTTTTTTGTCAGTAAAATAGCGAGGATCCAGCAGGACCTTATGGGGGCTATGTCTGCTGACTGTGTAGTGACTGACATGTGTCCCATACTTTGTCCCTATTCTGGACAACAGCTTCTGAACTTTGGCCAAGTTACTAAGGGTGATATTTTGCCCCTCTTGCAATCTCTGAAATCGGGCTCTCCCGCTGACCCGTGCCCGGCCCGGGTGCTTTCGGAGGTGGCGGATTTGGTTTGTTTTGAGATCACTCAGATAGTGAACCTCTCCTTGGCTTCAGGGGAGGTGCCGCTTGGGTGGAAACAGGCCAAACTTCTGCCGCTTTTGAAGAAACCAGGACTGGACGCGACGGTTCCTGGGAACTATCGCCCAATATCTCTTTTACCAGCACTTACGAAAGTTTGTGAGAAGGTGGTGCTTCAACAATTGGAGAATTTTGTTGAATCTTCCAATGCCCTCCATTCTGCCCAATCGGGTTTCAGAGCTACTTATAGCACTGAGACAGCGCTAGTGGAGATGACTGAGGCGATTCGGGACTGTTTGGACGGAGGCGGTAGAGCGGTCCTAATTTTATTGGACCTCTCTGCCGCGTTCGATACCGTCCCCTACGAACTCCTTCTCGCTAGGCTGTCCTCTATTGGCATTGGGGGAACGGTGCTGTCCTGGCTGTCTTCGTTTCTCTCCGACAGGTCCCAGCAGGTTTGGATGCCCCCCCATGTTTCAAATTCTAAACCACTTCTCACGGGGGTCCCCCAGGGCTCCACTCTTAGCCCCTTACTGTTCAATATTTACATCACCCCCCTGGTCTATCTAGCGGAACAGTATGGGGCTAAGATAATTGGGTATGCGGACGATACCCAACTGCTGTTCACCTGGACTGATGATCAATTGGACTCATCAGTAGTTCATCGGTGTCTGTCCTCTGTATTTCGCTGGCTGACTCAGGCCCAGCTGAAGTGCAATGAGGACAAGTCGGAGGTGCTTTTTTACGGTTCCTTCCCCCCTCTGTTTAAGAACACACTGTGGCCCCCCAACATCCCTAGTCCGAAAGAGATGGGAAGACCGGCTAAAAACCTGGGCATCTGGTTTGCAGAGGACCTCAGATTTGAGGAGCATATAAAAAAACTGACAGGCACCTGCTTTGCCACACTGAAAATGCTCCGCAAGTTTTTCCCTCTGCTCCCTAATGAAGCTAAGGAGACGGTTGCCCGAGCTCTTATACTGGCAAGGCTGGACTACGCGAATGCTTTGTTCAGCGGTATTCCGGCCTACCTGGTGAAGCGCCTGCAAATCATCCAGTACGTGGCCGTCCGTCTGATTTTTAACATCCCCAGATGGAGGAGCGTACGTGCTGAGATGAGCACCATTCATTGGCTCCCGGTGGCGCAGCGCATTTTGTTTAAATCTCTGGTGCTGGCGTTTAGAGCCATTCACGACCAAGGCCCCGTTTATTTGAGAAAGAGATTTATTTGTTATGTGCCAACTCGCTCTCTTAGATCATCCACGCAGCTGAAACTGTACCTTCCCCGTTTCAAACGTGCCAGACTTGGTGGCCAGTCAATCTCTGTGATTGTGGCCAGGGCGTGGAACGCTCTACCTCTTTATCTGCGTTCCTCCCAAACTGTGGCGCTATTTAAGAAAAATTTAAAAACACACCTATTCAAGAGTTTAATATAAGTTGTTTTCTCTGCAGTTCTGTTTCCCGCCTTTCCCCTCGCGCCAGGATACTCTCAAGTAACGGAGCGCGCTACAAAATAGTTTATACATACATACATACATACATATGTTTGGATACTTTTTTCCATACCCTCCAGGCACTATTAATAGTTTTAAACTTGACCTTCTTGTAATAAGAAGGCTCGAGCTGCCTCAGCAGGAGTCCCTTTGCTGTATTTCCCACCGCTAGGTCATATATTGTGGGGATTCCATTACCAATTAAACTGTTACTGATTGGTTTTATATTCAATAGATAAGACATCCCTTGGAGAAGAGTGGCCCATAGATAAAAGGGTATATTTGGAAGACCTAAACCACCTCTTTCCTGTGGTAGTGATAGATGTTTCATAGATCTCCTTATTTTACCATACCCCCAAATGAATTTGGAAATTTGTGATTCTAGGGCTGTTATCATCCTATCCTCAGCAATTATAGGGATTGCCCTAAACAAATAGAGTATCCTAGGGAGGATATTCATTTTAACAAAATTTACTCTACCAATTATTGATAGATGGAGACTATTGACCCTCATGAGGTCTCTTTTTATATTGCAAAGGAGAGGTTCATAGTTAAGTTTATCAATGTTTTCTATTTGCGGAGAGATACATACACCTAGATATACTGCGTTGGGTGCCCTTCTGGAATCGTTAAATATAATATTGTTGGTGCATATAACAACAGTTTTCTCACGGTTTAGAGAATATCCAGACATAGTACCGAAAGAATGGGTAATGTTCTCTATATTCTCAATTGCCTCAGTGGGGTTGGATGTTACAACCGCCACGTCATCGGCACAGGCGAGTATCTTAGTTTCATGCTTGCCGATAATAATTGGTCTTATTATCACACTCGCCAATTACTTCAAGACCAGGGGATTTATGTATAGGGCAAACAGAATCGGGGAGCAGGAACAACCCTGTCTCGTACCCCTTAAGATGTTGAGTGTTCCAGATTCGAGACCCATAGTCTGGATTTTAGCAATTGGATTTTGATACATTGCTTGCACAGATTTAATGAAACCAACCCCAAAGTTGTTATACGCTAATACCGCCCAAAGATATTTCCAAGAGACTCGATCAAAAGCCTTTTCGGCGTCAAGGAGGATCATAGACATCCGGCCCCCCGTTGCAGCCATGATGTCAAATAGTGCTATAACCCATACGGGTATGGTCCGTGGTTCCTTTATGGGGTATAAAGCCATGCTGCCACGGGGAGACCAGGTGTTCCATAACCCTCCTGAGCCTGTTGGCTAAGACCTTCGCGTACATTTTCGAGTCTGAGTTGATCAGGGAAATGGGGCGGTATGAGGTGGGCAGATCTGGAGGCTTGCCCTTCTTGGGAAATATCACTATATTGGTTTCTTTCCAGGATGTTGGCGTATTACCATTCCCCTGAATACCTATACATAGATCTAGGAAATATGGTGTAATAACTTTGCCTAAGATTTTATACAGATCGAGAGGAATCTTATCCGGACCTGCTGCTTTGTTAGGTGCTAGTTCCGACAGGGCTAGTTGCAGTTCTAGTATCGTGATATCTTTATCTAGATCGTCTCTGGTGATCGGATCCAGAATATTATTCGAGCCACATTCCATTAGCCAAAGCCGCAAGGACTCTCTAATTTCATCTATCTCAAGGGTCTCCTCACTACAATATAAATTTTGGTAATAGTCTTTAAAAACGTTCATTATATCATTGGATTCGGTATATACTCTGCCATTTGACTTAATACTGGAGATTTTATTGAGTGACTGTTTTTGGCGGGTACGCAGACCTAATTGCTTTCCCACCCTTTCGCCGTCTTCATATACCTTATTTCGATTGGTTTGGAAGGTTTCTGCTGCCTTCTGATTAATCCTATTATTAATTTTAGCTTTGAGAATTAGTAATTTACGTAACGATTCTAAACCTTCCTTACCTCTTATTAAGTCTGCTGTATGATCTTGTTCAGCTATGGCCAATTCTTGCATTTGCTGCTGATTAACCAGATTTAACTCTTTTCTTTGTTTAGCAGTGAAACTCATAGTCTCTCCTCTAAGAGCGGCTTTGAAGGAGTCCCACACTACACACCTCGAGGCACTGTATTGATTACAATCAAAAAAAGCCTGCGTCCAGATCTTTATATAATCAATGTATTCGATGTTAACCAGGAGCTTCTTATCGAATGTCCAGGAGGAGCGGGGCCTATGGAGATTCATTACATTAATAGTAGGGGTAAGCATATTATGATCCGAGAGTGTTTTAGGACTTATATCTATCTCTACACTCACGGCATGATCTCTAACAACCTAAAAATATTTGATTCGAACATATTTATTGTGAGGAAATGAAAAATAAGTATAACCTGGATCAGAATGCCGCTTAGCAGCCCAGATGTCTGTGAGATCCAAGCTCTCACTAAGTTGAGATAGCGCTCTGAACGCTCTTGGTTTTCTCCCTGTATAGGTGGACATATACTGGTTTTGAGGCAGTCCTACATGATTTAAAGAAATATTCAAGTCACCACACAAAACCAATATCCTAGGCCAAGATGCCAGTTCTAATTCAAGATCTTCGAATATACGTGCATCGTCCAGATTAGGAGCGTAAACTGAACAGATTGTAATACCAGGCTCTAACTCAATGATAACCCATCTACCCAAGGCATCAACCAGCTTGCGTTTGGCCTGTCCTAGAAATCTCCTAGCAAAAAAAGCTACACCACAAGTTTTCGAAGTTTGTGTAGTGGTTGCTAGCAGATCATATCCAGGCATTCTCAGCAAATCCCTATCTTCCCATGCTATATGGGTCTCCTGGAAGCATAGTACATCATAGGACCCTTGTTTAGTTAATTCATGCACACTGGCTCTCTTTGCTCTGTCATTGAGCCCCGCCACATTCCAGGAGCCTATTTTTATCCTCCCCATAACATTTTACAATTTGTTTCCCAGACATTCTCTTCTGCATTTTGAAGAACAATCTCTTTATTCGTTTTAACAATTTCAGTTTGCATATGAAGTTGCCATTTTTTCCCTTGCTTTTTCCCCCCTTCCGACTGTCAACCCTTCCCCCCCTCATACTATTCCCCCACCCGCCCCCAACACCCTCCCCCCAACACCCCAAGTGAGGCAATTAGACTCCATAAGAGTCTATTTGATGAATGTGCTTCCCCGGACCGGCGCTAGAACCACATAATAATTCTGTGAACATAACCCTTTGAAAAATCGGTAGCTAAGATCATTTCTAGCAATTTAAGCATAACAGCATTAACCCAAGAGAGAAGATAAAAAAAGAAAGAATAAAAGACACAAGAACACTAGCAGGCCCCTCTACTGGTAGTAGTTAGTAATAGCTAAGATAGCTAAAATAGCTAGTGTCCCTGGGCTAGTGTCCCTGTGAGATTAGTGAGATTAGTGAGTTTATTATGGGTAGGAATTATGCAAATTATTCGATATATCGAGTCTTAGCCTACTCATGTCATCCTACACCCTATATCCTGCAAAGAGACTAAGTTAAGGCTTAGAGACTTTCTAGGTATTCTTTAGCTTTAATTTCAGATGTAAAGAATGTTGTCTCAGCCCCATTAATTATTTTGAGGCGGGCAGGATTGTTTAAGTGTGCCACTACTTTCTTTCCCTGGAAAGGTTTGATCAGCTGGCGAAGACGCCATCTCCTTTCGACAGTTGCGTGGCAAAAATCGGGGCGGACAAAATATGAGATATTACCGTTAACTCGCTTTGCCTCTGGCCTAGCCTTCTCAAATATTGCCTGTCTAAGCAGAAAATTGCCGATATAGACTAGAATTGCACGTGGATAGCCCCCGGATCTCAGAGGCTGTTTAACATACATGGGCACCCGGTGGGCTCGCTGTATCTCTGAGTCCCAATTCCAACTAGACAGTTCCGGTAAAGAGTCTCGAAATATTTTAATGATAAAAGAGCGTGCATCTTCCCCCTCTGTTAATTCTGGAACCCCAAGAACGCGGAGATTGTTTCTTCTGAGGTGATTTTCAAAGTCCTCTAGTTTCCACCTTACATCTACGAGCTCCGCTTCTTGTGACTCAACTAGCTCATGGTTTGCCGCGATCTCGGTTTCGTTGGAGACAATGCGAGACTCGATATCAGTCATCCTATCCCCAAAAGCATTGACAGTTTTCTTTAATCTGCGCACCACCCCTTGCACCTTACGGAGAGCTGCTTGGGCTTTACACCCGTCGTGTGAAGTCTCTTCCCTGTGCGCTGCAATTGCTTGGAGAACTGTCTCCATAACTGTATCCAAGGTTGCAGGTGAATCGGCGGGAGGCTCTGTGAGATCAGAGCCCCCAGATTGTTGAGGAAGATGTAGTAAGCCTGTCGGTGTGTGTTGTATTGATTGTTGAACCGTGAGCTGTGTTGAGGGGGTATAATCCCATGCCAGATCCGTTGCACCATGGTGCTCCTTTTTCCTTCTTATTACAGTCTTTTGGGGACCCGGGTCATTATCCCTATCACTCCCCTCAGTCGAAATAGAGCATGTATCATTAGACCACTCGAGATCATCCGAAAAAGATTAGAAGTCGCTTGGGTCCTTTTCCACGTCTGTATCAACAGCTCTGATATTACCCAACTCTCTCAACTACTTTGTCTAATAAATTGGTCTGGGAGTCAGTAGGATTAGTAGGATTAGCTAGTTCATTTGCATTTGCAATTGCACTGAGAGTGTCATCTTGTAGATTATGCACAACACTGTCCTGTTCAGTAGTGTCAGATGGGATTGCCTCCAAGCTTGGCACAGATGTCAAAACTGTAGTTGCTCTGACATCATCCGCCCTATCCGCCCTGTCGGCATTTGCACTGTTGATGGTGCTGTTCATATTGACTTTTTGGGGGGTAGACATAGGTGTAGGGGAGGTATGGGAGGCGCGGGAGGCATTTTCTATCGTTTGATTCAGGGTGGCTGTTGTATCAAAGTCTGCACCTGCCGCCTCCACTGTGGACAAACTCCCACTTACACTGGGTGCTGCTGCAGTCTCAATCTCAGCGCTAGCAGAGTTGTTCCGCAGGGCCGCCTTCTCTTCCAGCCCGCTCTGCCTACCTTGGCCCGGAAGCACTCCTGCCGGTGTTCGCCGAAGGAGGTCAGCCACGGTGGGGCCGGTCGTACTCCCCTCCTTGCCACCGCGGCCCCAGCGGAGCTCCAGCGCATCCGGGATAAGCAGCACCAACAGCGCTGGATCCAGCAACCGCCTCAGCGCTGGTCCCCCGCCTCTCACCGCCGGCTTCCTCCCGCCAAGCCTGCCTCGCTGCCGCTGCTGCAGCAGCCTTCGCCTTGGCTGCGGCGGTGGTTCCGGCGTTTTTAGGAGCCATACGAGCTTCTTCCACCGAGCAGTCACAAACGCCTCCTCCCTTCACAAAAGCACCTGAGCGCTGAGCGCTACACAAGAAGCGGATGACAGCGAAGCCGATGAGGGAGCCCTGCATCCTCAGGTGAGCTCCTAGCGGTGTGTTTGACACAGTTTTTAGTGCACTTGCATTAGCAGACTCCAGCGCCATCGGGGGGTATTGAACTGCCCAGATGTATTAAGATATCACTAGGTTTCTTCTCCTTCAGGAGCGATTTCTTAGTGCCATGCTCTTATAAATCAGTAGCTGCCACATAGCAGCCGAAAGCCTTCTTACTCCAGCGCCGGTCCAAACGCACTACGGTCTCAGTCGACCGCCATCTTGCCATTCCTAATGTGCATTGAACTGGTATTACACATGTTGGTTTTTATTTATTTTTTTAGTCGACTTCATGATGGACTCATAAGATTGGAGCTGATAATACTCCAATCTAGGGGAAAGAAATTATATAGATGGCACCCTATAAACCCAGATCTACAGGATAGGCAAAAATTAAATGTGGTGCAGCCGTGGAGCACAACTGCACATAATTCAATCTGGTGTGTTATTATTGTGGTAATCAAATTTAGTACAGTACAGCCACAAAATGGGATAACTTGCAGTACCAGTTATGTGTGGCAAAGGGTAGAGAGGCTATAGAGTCGTCCAAGGAATGTCGTCGTTCAAGCCTTCTCTGTCACTTTTTAACCTGAAAATCCACTTTTGCTCTTTCACAAAGAGAAATCTAGAGACATCGCTGATGTGTGGTGGGATGAACGGATGTTCTAATACCACCCACCTCATATCCTCGGCTTTATGTTGTAATGTCAAAAATTGGTTTGTCATGTGTGTGGATTGTTTCTGGCAACGGATGGTGCTTTAATGTTCACTTATCCTCAATTTTATTTTGTGGGTGGTGTGGCCAACATATCGTAATGAACAGGGACAGGTAATCATATAAATAACTCGCTCAGAGTTACAATTAGTATGTCTCCTCAATAGCCATGGTTTGCCTGTGCCTATGTCCACTCTGTCAGTCTTGCAGGTTTGTGGGCAGACACTAGAGGAGCCGCATGGAAAATGGCCCTGGACTGGTGGAAGCCTCCACAGTGTATTGGTGCTATCTATTGTCTGCATTCTCGGTCTAGTATGTACTAGACTGTCTCTGATGCTGGGTGCTTTCTTAAAAGAAAACAGAGGTAGTGGGATGTTGGTTTGTGCAACGTTGAGGATGCTCCAATGCCTCCGTACCGTCTTCTGGATCCGGTTTGAAAGCACACTAAATGTGCTAACGAATGTGAGCCTGTTTAGTGGGGCTTTTTCAGGTCGTCGCTCCAACAGTGCCTCCCGGTTGTTGTTGGAGGCCCGTTTCCAAGCTCGCTTCACCAGGTGTTTGGGATAGTGACGCTCTTGTAATTGCATAGACAGGATCTTCGCATGTTTTTCAAAAAGTTGTTTAGAGGAGCAATTCCTATGGACCCGTTGGAACTGGCCCACTGGGAGGTTGTCACGTAAGGCCCGTGGATGGTGACTATTGTAGACAAGTAAAGAGTTCCTAGACATAGGTTTCTTGTAGAGTTCACATTCAAGTTTCCCATCCTTGGAAAAAATGAGGATATCAAGAAATGATAGGTGATCTTTACTAGATTCCACGATGAACTTCAGAAACTGGTTCTGTTCGTTAAGCCATTTGTGAAATAGATCAATCTCAGAAGATGTCCCTCGCCATACCACCAAGATATCATCTATGTATCTCTTCCATAGCAACACCTTCCCAAAGAAAGGGTTGCCATGGTTGAGAACACAGTCCTGTTCAAATAAATGAACATAAAGGTTGGCGAGGCTGGGGGCAAAAATACTCCCCATAGATGTTCCTGAGGTTTGTAGATACATCTGATCTTCAAATGTAAATTTTTTTTGCATCATTGCCAGTCTGGCACACTCCATGATAAAGCTCACAGGAGTGATGCTCTTCAAGTCACGTGAGGCTAGAAGTTGTATAACAGCCTCAAGGGTCTCTTCCTGCGGAATACAGGTATAGAGAGACTCTACGTCGAAGCTGACCAGGAAGTCTGTTGCAGCATCAAAATCAATTTCAGGGAGGAGTCTGAGAACATCAGCCGTGTCTTGTAGATAGGTTGGCATTTCTTTACCTAAAGGTCTGTGCGACCATTCACAGGGCATTGCAGGCAAGGTTATGGTCACTGGCCAGACCATCACTTTAGTAGAAAAAAGTAATGAGTGCACCGAAATAGAGGCCCCTCTGTTTGATTTAGGGAGAATATTATCAGAGGCTGATGTTGTTAGTGTAATGTTAATGCAATATAGTGTTGTTTTGTTAATGTATTGTTAATGTAACACTTGTAGACTTGTGAAACAAATGTTCAGTGCACAATTGATGTGCCTGTCCTCATGCTAGTGCTAGTGTGTGCAGAAATCTCATCCTATCTAAAGTCAGTTGTTGCTGATTCATTTAATCCTGATTTTCGCTTTGCATTCTATTACTTATAGTCTATCTTATGTAACATGTAAGAAAAATCAAATTCAACGAAATAAACGGGACAGGATCACATATTCACGCCTGTCGTTGAACAACTCTGAGAGCACTGCTGTATGCATTTCCACAAAATTTAAGCAAATGTTCACAATGGTACCAACATTCCATGTCCTGTCATGTCTGGATCTACAGGTTGAAGGTGCTACTGGAATAAAAAATTAATGTTGTCACGTGGTCCTGGTATGACCATTCAGGGTGTGACGCAATTATATTCGAACAACTGTTTAAAATACGACTATTGCATATAGCTTAGTGTGAGTAAAAATTAATGTTATCTGGTTATTTTCTAATATCTTTGGCTTAGGTCTGTTGTGCAATGCACTCACTTACATGGTACTCATTATCCTAAGTTACATATTTTCTATGGAGAAGCGCTGGTTCTCACCAATATAGAACCCCAGATGATAATGTGCCCTTCAAATTAAAGAAGTGCTGACACCCAATACCTGAAAATTCATGCTCATTTAAAGCTCTATTATTAAGCCAAGTCCAGCCATTTAGCTACCTTAGTAGGGAAAGTAATGTGACTTTAAAGCAAAGTGGCTATGAGGAGGTTTACTTTAATCGCTAATTAAGTGGGGTCGGCTAAAGGGTTCAGGAATTTCCAAGCACCTCATCAGGGGAGCAAGCGCTATATAAATGCAAACTCTTCCCTCTTCCATCCCTCCACTATCCTTTTCAATTTTTCTTTCTTAAACAACTGTATTCAGCTTTTGCAAAAAAACATACAAGTCAAGAGAATAAGAAAAATATAAGGAACATCAAATCTGTAAAAGACAACTTCCACCTCAAATGCTGCAAACACATATATCGAAATTAAGCTTATTTAATTAATATTTTTTTTTAAAAGACACTAATTATGTGAGTAAGGTACAAGAGAAAGAGATAACAAAAGAGGAGTATTCGGCTCACATCCTGCCATAAAATGCCCTGCACTAGTTAATTACAGCTGGCTCTGAACCTAACAGAGGACTTTAAAAAGCTAAGAACATAAAAAAAACTGTGTTGCTTCAAAGCATTAATAAAAAGATGAAGGCGAGATGCACTTGCCTAAAATATGCATTTTTTAGAATCAAATAATAAAGCTCCTCTTGGGTCGGTCATAAAAACTAAAAAACATAAAATAATGGAGCATGTCCTGTGGAGATTTACCATCGCAGCCACAGGGCAGCAACCCCAGGTCCTTACAATGCCCCCTTGAATGGGCAAGAAGAAGATGAAAAGGGTCAAACAGGAACCTGGTCAATAAAAAACAATCAGAAGAGCTAGAAAGCCCTAATAAATAAGGTTCAGTAAGCTGCGTTGTTCTTAACATAATGAAACTATGTACACTGGGCTTCCTTAGATCCTGGTCTTCCCTGGCTGCTGACCACTGTCTAAAAAAGGCCTCCTTTATCAGACCAAGATCCTTCTTACGACTCAATTCCGGGTTAAAAAAAAGTCTGCTCTTCCCAACCTCAGAAAGCACTCCTTGATATCAAATCAAGTAAAAAATAAGTTTATTATGACCATTGGTCTTTAAACTACATAAACACCATAAAACAGCTAAAAACACAATAAATATAAATTCTATAAAAGAACCATAAAACCAGCTTCAGGGACTATTCCAAATTCATTATTTCTTTAAGTCATAAAACATGTTTTCCTAGTATCAATTAATAAAAACAAGATCCAAATACATAATCCAACATATAGTAACTGTGGTTAACAACTACAATTCTACATTTAGTTCCTATTCCATAAGGAATCTCTTTGTGGCTTGGATAAACTTTTCCAATGCAATAGCAATATCAAGAAACTGCATATCAATGAGGAGCTCATTTGCTTGCATCCTTGAAATTATACCGTATTTTAAAAAGACTGGCCATGAAAACAATTGACATAGAGCTAGCAATGTTTGACAATCCATTAGGATATGTACACAAGAACACGTCATGCCCATCCTGCATGTTCATTTACCATCCCCATCCATTAATATACTTTTAATTTTCTCATTTGCACGTGCGGGATTAATGCCTACTCTCACCTTTAACAATTCCATTCTCAACCATTGATTTGGTAAGGTGTCTAAATACGGGTACCAATTATCATTTCTCCAGGTATTTAACATAAAATGTACAGACTCTTTTTGTGTCAGGTAGTTCATATCAATTTGTTTAGACATTTCCTTCCCCAAAGATTTTAGAACACTCTTTTGTTCTTCAATAAGTAATGACACAGGGTATAATTTCACCTTCAAATTGTCACAGATGTAGTGACTTGATATATTTGAGCCACAGGATATGAGAGCCATAATCAAGGGCCATGCAGTCTTTTAACATCAGTTTGTTTAAGGCGGTCCCGTTACCAAGCCATATTTGTATACATAATGAGAGGGAGCGATAGGCCAACAGATCAGTAAAAAAATTCATTCCAAGCTCTTCGTGGACGACAAAGGTGGATGTACCCTGAGGTACAGCTAAGAGCAATCTCAAGAAGATGTTGTCATCTATTTGTAGGTCTTCATGGGCAATATA
The DNA here is from genome assembly GCF_964261635.1 of Lissotriton helveticus. NCBI lineage: Eukaryota > Metazoa > Chordata > Amphibia > Caudata > Salamandridae > Lissotriton > Lissotriton helveticus. The sequence goes on along the minus strand of NC_136070.1, from coordinate 856,415,954 downwards.
TCCCCATACTTCAGTACCATACAACACCTTGGCAATACACTTGTCCCTACAGATCTGCAAGAGAGCCCCGATCGGTCTCTTGCCCAAACTAGAGGCCAAGTTGAAAATGGCTGCAGTTGCTTATGTAAGATCTCATTCCTTTCAGTTTTTTAAAGGCCCCCAGTTCATCTTAGCATCCAGCAGGACCCCTAAGTAGGAAAAACAATTGTCTTTGGGACCGGTGTGGACCTGACCTTAAAGGTGTGGGACTTGCTCGAACGAGATCCCACCAGCATCACGTAGGATTTAGAGTTGTTAACCAGCAAGTCCTGATCTTCCATGAATTGGACAAAGGAATTGAGCTGTGTTTGCAGCCCTCTTTCAGTCCGGGCCATCAGGATGACATTGTCTGTGTACAGAAGTTTAGGCAGACTGCGCTGTCCCACCAAAGGATATTCCACCTTAGACTCCACTATTACCTACCCCAAAATGTTTTTTTAAAAGGGGCTAAAATTCAACCCTGCAGGACCCCTCTCTGTATAGAAAACTGACAAGTGACCTTCAAGTCTTTGGTATATCAGACCTCCGCCTTCATGCCGCAGTGGAGATCTTATAAAAAAAGAACAATGTCCCTGTCCACCCAAATTGATAGCGTGATCTGCCAAAGTTTACTTCTATTAACGCACTCTAACTCAGATGACAGGTCCATAAAGGCCAGGTGAATAGCACCAGGGCGGGCAAATGTATGCTTATTAAGGATCATGAACAGGTTAAGACATTGATTCACAGTCGACTGACCGGGACGAAAACCATACTGAACAACTGATAAGATATTGTTATCATCTGCTCAGCTAGATAACCTGTCTAGTATGAAAAGTCCAACCAGTTTGACCAATGCGTCCAGCAGGGAAATTGGTCTGTAACAGTGGGTACTGTCACTGTTCCCTTTTTTAAAACAGGGACAATAGTGGAAGTAGCCCAAGAACCGCTGCATTAATTATTGAGGTTTAGTCTGGCATCCACAGCTCCGGATTGAAGATATAACGGTCAGCAGGGGTCCCATCGGGTCCCGGTACCTTATAACAAGACAACTCCACTATGCCCTTCCTTACTTCCTCCTCTGAAATTAATAGGGTGGATTTTCCTTCACCCGCCCCAAGGGAAGCACTCTCCGCTAGTAGGCACTGAAACATTTTCTCAAAATGACTAACCCATTCATAGTCCATGATATGGGCATCAAGGGCATTTGTGGCATCTACTGCCGACTAAGGGCTGTTGACACTGCCCCAAAACTTGGCGCTGCTCTTAAGGGTACTGGCCTCAATGAGCTCACTCCAGGCCGCTCCTTCAGCGCGGTCTTGCGTCTAGCTAAAGCGCCTTTGTACTGACTTCTACAATCTCTTACTAAACAAGTATCCCTTGGGATGGTGCATAGTGCTTCCTTAAGCTTCCTAGACGCACAAGAGCAGGCAGAATCTAGCCGTTTTGGAGCCCAGTCTAGGTAACTTGGGGTCAGAGCCCGAAGTAAGTCTACTATGGAGCAGGAAATAACCATGAAGACCTTGATGATAATGCCTGGCTCTGCCTGCGGCGCCAGACAGGTCTGTAGCTCCTTATAACGTTTAGCTGATAAGATCACATGGAAAGAATTAGGGGCTTGCTAGCGACCGAGATGGCTGCTTGAGCCCCGAGCTCCATCTCGCCGAGTGACTATCCTGTAACTATCCTGCATCACTGGCTCGACTTTTGCCTTGGGAGACATCGCCACCGCAGTCAGAGGAGCTGTGCTGCTGGCGGGGATGGCTCCGGTCCGCTTTGGTGGTGTGTGCCCGGAGAAGACACGGAGAGAAGCGGACGCAGCTGCTTAGGCCGACAAGCTGCAGACTGTGGTGAGCGGCACGTCGGTGCTGTGTCAGAGGATGTGCGGCACTTCCCCCAGCACCCGAGAGACGGACGGCAGCTACCTGAGGTGCCCTGCGACTCTTAAGATGGCAACTGAGCCCAGAAGAGACGCCGGCGACAGGGGGCACAGCGTGCGGTGGGGGTCTCCGTTCGCGAGACCCAACTGGACAAAACACAGCAACGGACTACCCCCCCCAGCAAGAGAGCGCGACGGATGGGGGAGTGAGTGGCCCGCTCGGCGGTCGGGCCCCTTCCCCCCCAGAGTGGCATCAGGGAACTGTGCAGCCAATGCACACAGCCTGCTCAGCCTTCAATAATGCGGGCCTGAAATGTATGTAACCCACAGGGGCGCGAGGAGACGATAGGGGTGCAAGGGTCTTGGAGGAGCTAAGTCACTGAATAGACCAAGCTGTACAGCATTAATGGAGCACGTGTGTGGGGCGCGCGGCCAGCATGGCGCCCTGACCGTGTCTGCGTTGAGGGGCAGGAGATGCCCTGATTGTGGTGGTGGGGGCAGGTCGACTAGAGCGGCAGATACGGCGAACCCCTATGATGGCACAGGAGCTTCAGACAACATAACAACCAGGCAGCAAGAGAGCAAGTACGATGTGGAGTGCGCCCCCCGCATGCACGCCTTGAAAGCTCCCCCTTCAATGAGCTCTTTGGAGGAGGGTCGCGCCGTGGGGGCGGCGTCCCCCCTCACTGGCACCAGAGTTTGGGTGAGGAGTGCGGCGTGGACAGTGCAGGCCCCCTAGGTTGCCCCTACAGCAAAACGGGTGAGGGGGAAGTATCCTGTTGCCCGAGGGCCTGGGAGGGGGAGTAGAGGATTGCATCCCCTCCCCTGCTTACTAGACACCGTTGTCAAGGTTACAAGCACTCTTACCTGTGAGTTGCTTGTAGGTGAATTTCGCAGAGACGTTATGGACCAACTTCCCCGAATTCTAGGCAACACCTAGTGATTGTTTTAGAACACTTAGGTAATTAAATAGAACAAAGGGAGGAAGGCCCGATAGTGGACGCTACCTGTTCCTGGGTTGTCGACCTGCGAGGCAACAAAGAAACTTTTTGTAACTTTTATCCCTTCCTTTTTTATAACTTGTAACCTACAACTAATCTGAAAGATCCCCTTCTTTATTCCCAAAAGCCTACCTGCGACTGTAAGAATCTAAGCGTCGCGTCCGTGTTGTCGTAGTGGAGGGTTAAAGTTGTTTGGGTTGTAGAGATGACGAGTCGATACCGAGAAGATGAAGTCTTGTTCTTACTCCTGAGAAAATACAAGTTATTGTGAATAAGTTACTCCCTTTTCTACAGTGTGTTTCACAAATTAAACATTGCTTGATTACACTCACTCTGTATACTCTGTCTGGACTTCTCTTGTTTTCAAATCCTAGATAAAAACAACTCAATACAAGAAACAAATTGCCAAAACTCAATTATCTCGATTTCTGTTCTCAAAGTTCTGCGCTTTGATATTTTCTCAAAGCGTTTTGCTTTCTTTTGTCTTCCAAACAGTCTTTTTACTCTAAACACTCAGAATGTCCTTGAAGAACTGTTTCAGGTAAGTCTAGCTTTTCAACTGAGTTGCTGCTTGCTTGCGCTGGGCGCCTTGAAGGAAACAAACTGTAAAAAGATTTCACTTAGCTTGAGTTTTGTTTTCCTTTTCAGATGTCGCGCTGGACTCTTCAGATGTTGCGCTGGAGTCGTGCAGGAAGATGAAGATGGAGACCTTCGGAAATCTCCAGGGAGCTTGTCGGCGTTCAGGAATCCAGAGCGCTCCAAGATGGGTCCTTCACGAGGGCGCGGCAGGAGGCGAAGCATCGGGAAGCCTTGGGTGTGGCTTTTTATAGCTGAGCCACACCCCAAGAGACGCTGACGCATTGCGCACCTTTTTTCAGCGTGCGTGTGCGTTTTGAGAAGCTTCTTTAGCCGGCTGCATAATCCTAACAGTCAAGCACTAGTTAGTGCTTGAATGCACATCAAAAGATACTGCACATTAAAAGATACTTGGAAATGTTCTTTACAACTGAGGCATAATACTTCCAAAATATATACAAAGTTCCCAATAAACACACTTTTACACCAGAATATTTCTCATACATAATATTGGTGTGCTGGGTGCACGGGACAGGGGTGGGTTTTATTGATGGGATAAGACTGCTCAGAGTTGAGCAGAGGTGTTCACGGTGTTCTGAACTGTGATTCATGACAACCGTGGCCTGCGGAGATAAGGAGGGACCTTGGGGAGTGACTAAGCAGCGGCACAGATACAACTGCGGCGGGTGGGGACGGTCAGGCGGAGCCGGCCGGTGGAGGAGAGCGCTAAAAACAGCGGTAGGAACAGGAAGGATTTGTTACTGGCTGGGCCTGACTGATGTAAGCTAATCGTTGGCCTGAGAATTCCGCCGGTGGAGCCCCCGGATTGGTGTCCCACTCCCCCCCTCCTGGATTGGCGTAACCTGTCTGCTCCCTAGGTTGAGTCTGGGTCTCGGGGCCCCACCACAAGGCAACATGGGTCGAGGAGACAAGACCCAGTCTAAGCTGCCGTTCGAGCAGGAACGTTCGAAATCCCAAGACGCTGGTGAAGCTGCATCCACGAGGCCGCCGGTAACGGAGAGTGAAAACGAGGGTACAGATATCCAGAGCTTACTCTTATCGATGGAAAAAACGTACAAAGTGGGATAACGACGTTAGGTACGAAAATGGATGCACTGACTTATAGGATGGATAGAATGGCGGAAAGAATGGATAAGCATGCTGAGATACTTGATATTTCGGAGAGGAGGATCACAGAAGTGGAGGAAGCACGTACTACTCTGGACACTGACCATGGGAAATTGGGGAAGCTCATGCAGACCCTACAGGACAAGACTGAGGACTTGGAGGCACACTCGCGACGCTGCAAACTCAGAATCACGGGCCTGCCGAAGACCAAATCTACAGGGAATATGGAGCTGTTCATAGAGAAGCTGCTGGTCATGCTGCTTGGGGAAGTAGTTTTCTCAACAATGTTTGTAGTGGAACGCCCCAGACCCAGGCCTGGTGCCCCCCGCGTCCCATAATCGCAAAGCTGCTTAACTACAGAGACGCGGCACTACGAGTGGCGAGGGAGAAGCAATCACTGAGGTTTGAGGGTTCGGAAATTTCAATATATCCTGCCTTTACAGCGCAAGTGTAGGAAGCACGTAAACACTTCATTCGCTAAAGAAACAACTGCGTGACCTGGGCATAGATTATGCCATGCTGTGCCCTGCCAAACTTCGTATAAACCGTCTGGGGCGATCCCATATATTCACGGACCCGAAAGCACTGCAGCAGGCTTTAAAGGGATGGTTGAAGGAACAACGCAGAAGTCCGGAGAGTCAGTTGTTGGACGAAGCAACTGGTGGCCCGATGGAGGAACAGGTCTGATAAAGATGGACATTTGCAACAAATAGAAGTAAGGTGGGGGGACGGGTTGCGATCCTGGGTTGTATAACTCTTGGAGGAAACCTGATATGGCTCGGAGCAGACAGTATATTGAAAATGGTGGGACGAAGGGGTGTGTTAGCGATGTGACCAAGGAGGCATAAACTAGGCGTACAGGCATGGTGTTAGAATTGTGTAATGCATATGGCTTGACACGGCGGGGCACGGAGTGAGGTATCTAGCATAGTGAGTTACAGCTACACTGGGAGTGACCTCTGCCCACGTGTGCTGACCACCATAAAACTATTTATTGGGGTTTGTTAGGAAGGTGTCTTAAGGGGTGGGTAGGGCGGGAACCGGGGTACACCGTGACCATGTTGGAGGCGGTCAAATGTGGGAGAGGGGATCGAGAAAATGTTTGGAAGATTTGTTTTTGTTTTTGCATGCAGAGTACAGCGCGCGTACACACAGCAGATTAGGGTACACCATTTGCAGCGACTACACTAATGACTAGACAGGCTACGGCTGATAACCCTGGGCGGGATGGCAGTATAAGAGCAATGTCATGGAATGTCAGGGGCCTCAATGATCACAGGAAGTTACGTAGGGTTATGAGCTACCTGCATAGACAGAATATCGATGTTGCCCTGCTACAAGGGACCCACCCACCATTGACGAGCACGATGCTGAGATGCTGAGATGCAGGTGTCTCATTGACAATGTTACTGCGGCAGGATTAACCACACATGCAAGGAGTATACTGACGTGGTTGAATCCCAAATCAGAATACACGCTGGAATTGTTGAGGGCGGACACGGAGGGGCGCTTTGTCATATCCCGGTGTAGGGGTCGGGGTATTGATTTGGTAATAGTGAACGTGTATGGACCTAATTATGACTACCCAGAGTTTTTCACATCGTTGGTCATGACAACGCGTAGATTTCAGAATGCGCAGTTTTTGTAGGGAGGGGACTTTAACTTGATATGAGACCCAGACTTGGACAGATCGGTGGGTCCCACCCGGAGACCTGCAGCGACTGCGTTAGCACTGAGCAGTGTGATGGTTAGTATGGATCTCAATGATGTATGGTGGACGCGCAATCTGGGACAGGGAGGATATACTCCCTACTCGGCTTTCCACAATTTACACACTCGTATAAATTACTGTTTGGCCTCCACGCCACTACTAGGCCAAATCCGGGCATGTCAGGTCCTATCGCGCGCACTTCAGACCACTCTCTGTTGCTCCTAGTCCTGACCGCCCCTAAGAACACTAGACCACTGTTTACATGGCACTTCCCGCCCTACTCACTGCTGGACCCCCTCTTCAGGGGGAGCTAGCGAAGGCGATTGAAACATAGTTTGAGGCAAACATAGGAACAGTGGATAGTTTTCAAACAATATGGGAGGCATTTAAGGTTTATATCAGGGGCATAGTGATGACTAAACACTCGGGGTCCTTAAATCCATAAGATTGAGATTACAGGATTTGGAATTGAAATTGGAGCAATTAGAGGAGCGACTAGTGTAGGACAATAATAAAGACCTAGAGGAAGAGATTAAGGTATTGCTAAGCGACTATCATGAGGAGACAGACAGGGAGGTCAAACACACGGGGAAGTATGTGTAGGCGCGAACGTACGGGGAGGGAGACAGGCCAGGTTCAGTACTTGCAAGGGTACTGAGTGCGAAGAGAGGGAAGACGCAAATTGTGTCAATAAGGTCAACAGAAGGAGAACTTTTAACTGACGAGGCTGATATAGCGGAGCAGTTCCGTCAGTATTACATAGACTTATACACGACTAAAGCAGGGGACTTGGATGGGGAGAAACAGGACTCCCTGGAACACGTGGAAGTTCCATTTCTCACAAATACGCACAGGGAATTCCTAGCGCTCCCCATAGAGAAGGATGAGATCATGGAGGCCCTGACAGACATGAAGACTGTAAGTGCCCCGGGCGCGGATGGCCTCAAAGTGAGTTTTTATAAAGCTTTTTTGGACCTTCTACTCCCACACCTGGCAACACTCTTTGCTGATATGTGGAAGGCAGGTAGTATGCCACAGTCAATGAGGGAGGCTATTTTGCTGGCAATTCCCAAACCGAGAAAACCACTGGAGGAGTGCAGTTCATACCACCCACTTTCACTCTTAAATGTTGACGCCAAGATATACGCAAAAATCTTGGCCAACCGTTTGGCGCTCCTGGTTCCACATCTAGTTCCCCCGGAACAGTCGGGATTCATTCCGAACAGGAATTTGACTTATAACATCCGCACCGTATTTGGAACAATGCAACATGTAAGGCAGGAAACAAAGGCAGTGGTGGTATTTTTAGACATGGAGAAGGCTTTCGAATCTGTGGAGTGGCCCTTCCTGAGGCAAGTTCTGCAGAAAATGGGATTAGGACAGGTGTTCCTGCAGATGGTTACGGACACCTTTGCCATCTCTAGGGGGACCAGACAGGGTTGCCTGCTATCCCCCTTGTTGTATGCGCTGGTGGCCGAGCCATGGAGGCTGACACAACTGTCCTATCTTTCCACATGAGAGACCCACCTTGATGGTAGGAGCAAAGAGGAAAGAGGTGGTAAGTGGGATTAAACTTGTGACTGGTATTTCCAAAGCTGGGGAAGATAGTTAAAGGAAACAACAGTCTTCCGAAAAGAAAGGTGAGTAACCAAATACAGAACAAGAGGTGAGAGGCACCCTCCTACCTGGCATACCCTGTATTGCTGTCCAAGAGCTCCAAACAAACTCCTTAGTTTACTGTTTTCCTGGCAGCTACAAGCGACAAAGGGTTGCCAGACCTAGGTTTGGGAAATCGGAAGACCAAGGGGGGGTCTCGGCCCGACCTCCTCCGGTCCCTGACAGGCACGGACTGGCCAGCACTTGGCCCGTGCACATCCCGCACGGCGGAATGTGAGCAGCGCTTTTCAGCGTGTGGTGCGGGAATCCATCACCAGGCTCCTCCTCCTCACCCAGGCTGTCTGGGACACAGAGTTCCCCACTCACTGCAGCCTCCTCCAAAACAAAGCAGTCGCATCCCAAGCCGCAGGAAGTGATCAGTGCTTTTCAGCATGCTACACGGGGAATCCAGCAGGAGGCTCCTCCTCCTTACATGGGCTGTCTGGGACACAGAGTCCCCCACTCACTGCAGTCTCCTTCAAAACAAAGCAGAGTCCCTTTCCAATTAAATAACAGACTAACATGTCCACCACTAAAATTAATTTCATATTTCCCTATACTAAATCATCACTAATCTTTTCTGGTTTCAGAGTAGCGTACTACTCACCGTAAAGCGCTTCAACATCTCATCAGCGGTAGCAAGCGCTATATAAATGCAAGCTTTTTACTCTTCTATCCCTCCACTATCCTTCTCAATCCAAATAACAGACTAACATATCCACCGCTCAAATTAATTTCCTATTTCACTATACTAATTTGCCACTAATCCTTTTTGGGATCCTGAGTAGCCTGCTACTCACCGAAAAAGCCCTTCGATGCCTCATCATGGGAAGTAAGAGCTAGATAAATGAAATTACAATGCAATAGATTATAATAGATTACAATATAATAAATGTGAACTTCAATAAAGTCTCTTTGCTTTTTAAGATAGGCCAATTGCATTTATGACTTCCACTTTCATCTAACCAAATACCAAGGAAGATGTAAGTGTAGTGCACTCTAGCTCTACCACATACTTCATTATGCTTTAACACCATCATCGGTCTTTGGTATGTTTACTAAACGTTTATTGTGTTGATATATTTTCACCAATGTCCTATGAATCATTTTCAGGCCTAGTGCAACCCAGATCTATTATCTCACTTGTATATTGTAATACTGGAAGATTTCATAAACCACACTTTGAGGGAAATACTCAAAATGTGTGCCACCTCTATATACACTGGTTAGCATAGGTGCCAAAGGACATCTGTGCTTCAGTCCCTTGTTGCTTTAAATCTTTTGTGACACAGAAAGATTTTGCAGCAGTTATGCCTTTGGGAGGTGAATCCATAAAGATTTATTCAAAATTTAGAATCTTTAGAGAAGGCAAAAAGTAGTTAGTTACTCAGAATCAAATCAACATCAATAATCCATAAAAATAAAACCAATTGTGAGAGGTCATAAAATAAGGGAATTTGACAGCTAAATATAGTTCAGTAATGAACTAGCATCTATGCACTTGGGAAGTCAATAGAGAGTAATCAATAATGAGGACCGAAATGTAGTCTGCCTCAGAGGAGAGGGATAAATCAGAAGATAGTTTAATGTAGAAACTGTCCAGTTCAAAAGCAAAGAAAATCTAATTATAAAGTCAAATACCAGTCTGACCTGGAGACATCTCAATATGAAAGCATGGAAAGGTCTTTCAGCATAAAACAAATAAACAGAATGCTATGGAGTCTGCCTACATGGGAGCAAGCAAACATTCCTGAGCAAAATATCCCTGCCAATTAAAATGAGACTCAGAGAAAAGTCTGGCACACATCCCAGAAAAAGCACATTTTATAGTTTCAGAGAAGTGTAAAACAGTGCATTCAACATAGCATCAAGTGGTATTATAATTATAGAAATTGTGCTACATACAATAAGAAACACCTAAAAAATTTTAAAATATGAATCCCCTTTGCCATATAAAATTTAGCAAGGACAATGCACTTTTGAGGCAAACTAAACATTATGTAATTTAAAATGAATAGAAATACATTTAAAGCTTGGACAGCAACAGCCTTGATTATTGAAGCATACAAGAACATCTCATCATATTTTCCGCCTAAGGCACACAGATAGATTCTGTATAAGAAAACAACACCATGAAATGAATTCCATTTTGGTACAACTGATTCTCTTGAGGTTGTGTTTCCCTAAACTTTTTGCTTTTTCCTCATAGATTTTGCTGATTTTCTTTTTGCAGCCTTAGGACTCTGGACACTTTCCCATTGTAATGCAATGTTAAAGTGCCTGCGTCCTTTCTACACATGTTAGGAGTGGTGCTTACCCATTGCTTTTAAACATGTTTCAAGACTGCCATTGCACGCCTGTGAGTGCGCATATGCACTTATGCTCAGGTTGGCCTTTCTAAGTCATTGGCCAATTTCACCATCACTAGAGCACTGCTAGGTTGAGCCCTGATGGGTAGAGCAAGTGATAGCTGAAAGGCATGGCTGTCTGTGTTCTATGCCCGGCTAGTTTTAACCATCTATGAGGTTCGCTCTCCCCATAGGTTAACATGGGGGAAAGACTAGGATTACTTTAAGCTGCAGTGGTGGCTTACAGTAGAGTAGCCTAATTGTGTTTACTATCAGTGGATTCACAATGACAAATCCTCTCTCGTGGTAAAGGTGGAATTGTCATTGATAGCTTAGGAATTCCACTTCTAGAAGTGGACATTTCTCTGTGCTAAACTCTTTTTTTGTTCCTTTTAATTTGACTCCCGTCCACATTGTTGGCTGGGGGAGCTCACCTGTGCATTCCCCAGAGACAGCCGTAAACATTGGGCATGCAACTGGAACAACAGACCTCTGTCATTTGAGGATTTGGCTGGATAGAATGGGGGAGAGGTTTTGACACTTGGCCTCTGAGTAGCCAGATCATGGCCCCACTAAACATTAAGGGCCAGATGTAGGTAAAGGAAAAATACCGATTTCTTAATAGCGAATTTTACCGATTCGCTATTAAGAAATCGATATTTCCTATGTAGGTAAAGATTCAGTAAAAAATACTGAATCCTTAACATTCCTTATTACCGAATCGGTAATTGAGATTCGGTAATAAGGAAGGCCTACCCATTCATCATCAAATTAGTCTTTATTCGATAGTTTCAATCATAAAAGACACAATACAAACATAAAAGTGTCATCAAATATCATATAGGCATGAGAAAAGATAAAAGAGGAATATACCGATTAGCTCCATATATACAAGAAACATTTACACAAGATAAAAGGTATAATATCCTTGTTCATACCATAAAATCATACATTTCAGTGCAAAATTTAAGTATCATTGTTATCAGAAGTTTCCTAACATGAATCTAACAGTTTACACCATACCAGGCAATGCAATGAATTAAGTTTAAGAAAAGAGTCGTAAAACAATTACACAGAATTCTATCATAAACACGAACCGCTCCCAAGTGGACATAATTGGGAGGAAGGTGCGGATACTATGGAAGCTCTCAAATTTGTTCTGCGTAGTGCCCAGGTCCAACTAAGAAATGTTGCCATAGCAATTAGTATGTCTACTCACACCGGCTCCCCACCTCGAGCAACCACGGCAGGAGGAGAGGCTCGCCAATAAAGTAATATTCCTTATTGCCGAACAGGTAATTGAGATTCGGTAATAAGGAATACCTACCCATTCATTTCTATGGGCTTGGAGGCCCATAGGAATGAATGTGAAGACATTCAGTATTACTGATTCGGTAGTAATGAGGTCCGTGACCAGGATGTAGTTTCATGTACATTTATTATTTAGTTCAGTTACAGGTAGTTGAGTTGTAGAGATGCAGCTCCACCAGGAGTAGTCTGACTGCTGCTCGGCCCATACTCTAACTGTCACACTCAAGCATCCAGGCACCCAAATATTCCATTCAAGACCATCACACCAACATTCCATGCATCACATTCACACTGGCTGAGCAGCTAGGGAGAAAGTAACAAGATAAATATAATACAGGTCACTACAGACCCCTTCCCCTTTGTGAATGCAAGGGAAAATATTTTCATGGGGCAGGCAGTGGTCCCAGGAACCACTACCTGCCCTTAAAAAATGAAATGAAAACGTTTCATTTTTCTTTTTTTAAATGCATCCCATTTTCCTTTCAAAAAAATGGGCTGCATTTTAAAAATGTTTCTTAATTTAAAAGCAGTCCCAGACATGGAGGTCTGCTGAGCTCATACCTGGGATGGCCAGCCAATCCCAATGGGGTCACAATTTGCGAGTGCCTCATGAATATTGATGAGGCATGCAATGTGCGACTCCAGTGGGAATCGCAAACAGTGTCTCAGACACTGTTGTACATGACATTTTGCGACTAGCAAATTACGACTCGCAATTGAGCGCAATTTGCGAGTCGCAAAATGCCATAGTCGTACACCTAACCCTGACAGGAGCGGTAGGTTCTGCATGGCTTGGGCTCCGTCTCAGCCAACCAGAAGGTACCAGTTCCAACACATTTTAACTGTTTTATGAAAAGCAAAAACACAGAAGAGAATCATGCATGTAGAAAAATGTGTTTGTGCAACTATAAAAGCCATATCTTCCTCAGCGACTTTAAAATGGATATCATTGCAAACAAGCAAAGCTCCCACAAAATACATTTAAAACCTAGTTATACTAATTTAAACACACAAAAATAAACAATATTATCTCATTAAAAAACTATTTAATAGTAGTACAATGTCTACGTCATCAAGAGTAGTCATATCTATAATTCACTTATTTACATCTCATACCTTTTACTGTATGTTCATCATAACTCTGCTATTATTGTAACTTGCATTCTTTCATATTCTTTACCAAAATAAAATTCTTTTGAACTGAAAAAAGAGTAGTCATATCTGCCTATTTGTCTGTCACAGTTGTCAAGAGTAGTTATTTCTAAAAACTGGCAGCCTAAAAACTATTATGTGAAGAGAAACACCTCTAAAACCAAAGTTGCAGCATATAGCAAGGTTTCCCAAAGTCATTGTTTATCTTAGTAATGCAAGATGTATTGCTCCACTCTGACAGTGCATATAGTCATTCCGAAACATAGAGTATGGAATTTGATGTGTAGCAGCTGTTCATGTGTGCATGCTAGGTGTGTGTTTGTGAATAGGAGGTCTTTTGCCCTGCACCTTGACATTCAGTGGTTAATGTAGAATGTTGGCAGTGCATATTTTTATTTAGTATTCCGTAGGCTAAATACTATTTCCAAAACTCCCTTCATTCAATTGACTCATGAAGGCAGTTAGAGCAGGCAGTACGTGCTTAATCAAGGAGATGGTAGTAGGCTGGGATCTGAAATGGTGCAATATTAATCATACTTGATGAAATCTCAGTCAGAGCATTGCGTCTGGATCAAAAATGTAAAATTACATGTTTATATTAGATTTATATTTGAGTAAATGTATTGTTTTTCGTTTTCAAAAACTTTGAGTGTAGATTTACTTCAAAAGTGAAACTTACATGTCTCAGTCCCCTTCAGTGAGGGGGTGATGCATGGATAGACGTAAATTATGGCTGTAAAGTTACATCTAACTTACAACCATATTTTATGACTGGAAGAGACTCTGCATTCATTGACTCTCTGCTCTCGGGGCGATAAATCCGCATGGCAATGAATATGAGATCTCTGTCTGTTAGAGAACTGGATACCTACACATGGCACCCATTTTGGAAATGAAACCTTGAGGTTTTGGTGAGAAAGTCCCTGGCAGTGATATCAGCTAAGGGTTGGGCTAAGGTCTACACAGAGAATATGTGAGCCATGACCACTTGATGGCACAATCTTGAATTGTCCCAGTATGATTCACATGAAGGATGGGAAGGAGTGAGGGGTTATGTAGCACACTAGGATTGCCGAAGGGTGCCTGTCATCTAGAAGTTTCCACCCCCCTTAAAAGCTCTTGTGCAAGGGAGAGACCGCTAGTTGGACACTGGAATCCGATGCCAGCAGCAGCCATGGAAAGTTGGAAGGAATACCCACCTGATGCCCTTATGGTCTAAGGGCTCTGCCCAAGGTTGGCTGGTGAGTCTCTCCAGGACCAGTGAGGCTGGTCCCCTTACAGCCCCTAAGGACCATTCGGGGGAAGATCTGGGCTTCTGTGCATCAGCGGGGCGAGAGGAGCACCACAGACAACAGAGAGGAGAAAAGCAGGCACAGAGTGCCAGTAAAATTGGCCTCTTGCAAAGTATGCTGTGGTAGAGGCTCCATGTGGCTAGGGCTTCCCACCAGGATCAAAATGAGCCCAAGGTAATTGAAAATGGCTCAACGGGACCGAAGATATCCAGGTCTACAGTATTTGACCTTTGACCCACAACTAAGAAAATGGAGCTTGTGAAGCTCCACTGCAACTCCTGAAGATACCTCCATGGTGGACCAGTGCCACGGGGTTGGTACAAAATTAATAATTCATTAATTTTCCGAGAGGGGGTTACATGTGACCCCCTCCACAGAGGTTGGCAGGACACAGAGACCATAAACTCTGGTCCGGTACATACAGTTACGGGGCACAGGATCCCATACCTGGGCCCCCGATGACAGAAGGAGAAGGGGGAGTGCCATTGTGCCCCCCAGCCACAGGAAGATGGGGCCTGTGACCCCATCCTGGCCGCCAACAAGCCAAGAAAGAGCACTGTTGCACCCACACATTGGTGGTGGGGTTGTACCCGCTCCCCGTTCCCTTGTCTGTGGGCAGCGAGGGCAGCCACCAGACAAGCAACACTCTATCCACACTAAGTAAGCAGGGAGAAAAAGACCACCAGTTCCTGTTCCGGCAAGGACAATGCTAGCTGCACAGGGAGCCAGCCGAGCTGCACAGGGAGCCAGCCGAGCTGCGCAGGAGAGGACTCTGCATGCAGTTCCAACAAAATAAAGGACAAGGGTGTCCAGGTGGGACCAGGCACCTTCCTTTTTTGAAAGAAAAATTAGGGAAAAAAATCTGAATGCAGATAAAGAAAGAAGTCAAATTTGCTCATTTAAAATTCAACATTGCCTGGAGGGAACGCCCCATAATGCCTAGCTTATCTCGCAAATATAATGGTGCTTTGTGGGCATGGGCACCAACAACAAGTTTTAAAAAGTGCTTGGGGGCTGCAGGCACGCAGCAGCCCCATAGCTAACTTTGTAAGCACTAACCCTCTGTCTACCAGGTTTTAGAAAGCCTGACCTTGGGAGCCATTTGCTTTCATTTTAAAATACTCCTAAGTCTGGAGCTTTTACTCTTCAGCTGGGAGGACAGCAACCTTTAGGAGTTGGTTTATTGCTGCAGTTTGGGTGACCAAATGGTGTAGACACAGACATGTTATATTAGCTGTATATGCAAAGTGAGCAAGGGACCAACGTCTGGGCATACCCTGCCAATTTAGGGCGAACAAAACAATACCAAAGGGGATGAGGGACGTGGATCCCTTGCTCACTCTGCCACTGGATTCAAGATAGCCTGGCTGATAAGGCTTATGAACCCGAAACTGGTCCCAGGATGCTTGTTTCCGGTCCGGGGAAGACATGGCTTAGCAGTTCAGGCTGGACTGTTCCTATGAGGCACAGGGTCAGACTGATTTGCACATGGCCATGTCTGAACTGGGGTGGTGGAGTGAGCTAAAGAATGATGATGGATTAAACCCAGATCAGTTGACTGGGGGTGGGTGTTTGGTTTGCTCAAACGCTCCGTCCATCATCCCCTTTGGTATCGCTTTGTTCGCGCTAAGTTGGCAGGCTATGCCCAGACGTGTGTCCCTTGCTCACTCTGCCACTGGATTCAAGATAGCCTGGCTGATGAGGGTTATGAACCCAAAACCGGTCCCAGGATGCTTGTTTCCGGTCCAAGAAGATGTGGCTTGGCAGTTCGGGCTGGACTGTTCCCATGAGGAACAGCGTCAGACTGATTTGCATATGCCCATGTCTGAACTGGGGTGGTAGAGTGAGCTAAAGAATGATGATGGATTAAACCCAGATTAGTTGACTGGGGGTGGGTGTTTGATTTGCTCAAACACTCCGTCCATCATCCCCTTTGGTATCGCAAGCCCACTAATAGCATTGGATTTACAGGCCTTGAGCACACACATAACATTGTACTAGGGACTTACCAGTCAATCAAATATTCCAAACATGGAGAAACCAATTGCCATCACATTGTACATAGGGCGCACTTGCACTATAGCACTGGTCAACAGTGGTAAAGTGTCTAGAGTCCTAAAACCAGCAAAACTTAAATTCAGCATACAGTCAAAAACAGGAGGTCAGAAGCAAAAAGGACAGGGAAAATCACGACAAAAGATGTCAGGTCTACCAACAGCTAATATCCCAATTACTTATAGGCTCTACATAATAATATCACAACAGGACTGGCACCACACGGCAGACAGATGGTAGACTCACTTAAGTTTAATTTAGCCATCGGTTAAAATGAGTAAATATAATATTTTATATTACTTACAGGTAACCTGTTTGTGTTTTGTGACATCAACCTTTCTAAAGTTCAATATGCTAGATAATTGTTTTACTTTATTTGTTTTAAACATTTTAATATATAACTTTTACAGAAAGAGAAGGGACTGATTTATATTTAAATGTTGACTTGTTCTAGGTATAGAAACGCCATTTTAGTTTTTTATGCAAATTGAGTACGTAAAACTTTAACTTTGTCTTAACATCTTCTTTAAACATTTACACTTACTTGCCTCAATTTCAGGTTAGCTTCTGTCGAACAATTGTCCCGGGTGACAACCTTCAGAAAAGCCTGCATCACCACGGGGACATACTTGCCTCAGCAATAAGGCCCTTTACCCTCTATCTGTCAGGTATGCATTCTTTACTTATGCATTGATTAATTTAGACACTTGTTAACGTTTTGTTAGTATGTTCTCAAGTGTATTAAAATGTGTAAAATCTGGTTATGGTGTTTTTAATCTCCTGTATATGATACTGTGATTTGTTTTATTTTGGTTGCTCATGATGATTTGTTACTGTACAATATATACACTGAAATGAACTGTTATATCTATATGTACTGTATCAGGACTGTCTTCATCTACTAGATCATCAAGTACCACAGTTCAGCAACTGACATCACAGTAGACCTCTAAAACACTCATCTCTGTCCCTGGGGCTGGTACGTTTGTATTGTTCACATTTTGAAATATCAGTCATGGTTTACTCATTCTTAGCATATGTTGAATTCAACTAACCCCTTAATGTATGTTTTTGAAATATGTTTAAACTATGTGCCAAAATTATTTGTTGCCTAATACCATTGAAAATGATATGTGATGTACTTCATCTGTTGCAATCTTCTTCGAGTTACTGAGAACACTAAGCCGGACAATGATTCTGAACCATCTACAAGTGGAGGACGGCTGCAATCCCAGGAAAGAATCTGATCCTTGTCCAAGCAACAAGACTGCAGCCAGCACTGCTGAAGAAGAAGAGGAGGATGATGATGAACAGTAGCTGGTCGAGGATGAGAACATAGACAAAGCTGAGGGCACCGTTGCCCCAACACCTAAAATACTACAGGCAACTTTATGACTGGGCAGGAGTGCTCTTCAGACTGCTCTTCTGAGGATTGTCCGCCCCCAGTCATTGTCCAAGCAGCCACGGAAACTATGTCCATCTACACAAGCCTCACCTCAGCACAGCCCTCACATCTCAGGTTTCTGTGTAGAATATCAAAAACACTCTTTCCCTGAAGGTGCATCTGAAGCTTTCCCTTAGTCACCTGAAGGAGAGAGCACAAAGAGAAGCATTGCCCTAATCATTAAGCTCCTCTCCACAATCTCAAAAGTGTCAGGCCTCTCTGCTCAGTTGGTTATTAGAGAAGGCCACACGTTGGGGGGGTAAATTGGCTCATGCAGGCCATTGGAAGGATGAATTTTTCAATCAATATTATTATGTACAGGATGCCATTCATTCAATAGGGGCTACTCTGCGTGAAATTTTATACTTTTTTAATGAACTCCATCACATGATTAATAGGCAGACCTGTGCCTTGGATACTGTTGCGAAAAGTTACCAACACATGACTAAGATGCACCGGGAACAATTAAGAATTTACAGGGCAAAAAGTGCAAGACACCATGCCTTGGCCATTAAAATTATGGAGGCAATACCTAAACAAGGCCAAAGTCAATCTTTACTGCTAACACAGGAAGAAGATTCTACACAAACAACTCTCCCATCTGCAGTGGCTCCTATCCCACCTGCAGTGGAACCTGTCCACCTGCAGTGGTTCCTGCCTAGGCCTGGGTGGTGAACTCCACTCCGTTCGCAGCACCACCTAATGCACACCACCACTTGCAGAACTCCGCATAGCACAATGGTGTTTTTTGGTCACTTAGCAGAGTTCTGCATAGCAAAACTATGCAAACTCTGCCCAAGTCTATTCCTGCCCCACTTAAGGTGGTTTCTGCCCTACCTGCAATGCCAGCTGTCCCACCTGCAATGACACTTGCATTAACACCTCCCTCATCTGCACTGCCAACTGCACAACCTTCCAGAAACCATTCACAGTCACAAAGACTTCCACCATCAACATTGCATAGGCAGAGTAGTGAGAGAAAACTGCTGTAATAACTGTGTTCACCTATTGTTTACACAATGATCTAGTAATACAAATATGTGCACATATTACAACTCAAACCTGCGTTGAGTGCATAATGTTTTGCCTTCATTTTTCTTGTTGACCCAAATATATTTCCATATATTTCATCTTTGTTGATTTTGAAAAGTAAGCCATTTTATAAAAGACATGACGTATGGTCACTGTTAGAAATGGGGGTCTCTAGTTGGCAGAGGTAGGTCCCTTTGTCCAAATAGGGGCCCTTGCTTCTAGTTAGGCAATGGGGGATACACTTCAAAAATAACTCCTGCTCACCCCCTTGGTAGCTTGGCACGAGCAGACAGATCTATCTCAGGGGCAGTATGTAAAGCATTTGTGAACACAAACGGTAATACAGTGAAAACACTACAAATGGACATCACACCAGTTTAGAAAAATAAGTAATTTTATCTAAACCAAAACAAGACCAAACAACAAAAATCCACAACACAGTTATCGAGATATCCTTAAAAATAGGTTATTTTGTAGCAACAAGTAACTCCACATGGAGTTATTACGACGTTGTGAAAGAAAAAAATTCCCAAGTACGAAGCCGACCAGGTGTGCGGCGTCGGGCGTGGAGTCAAGCAGACCCACAAAGAACAGTATCTTGGAAACAATGAAAGCAAAGATGCTGCACAGCGTCGGGGAGGTGATGCTTCATTGGCGCCTAGCGGCGTCAATTCCTTACGACACCAGGGGAGGTGAAGCCTCATTTCCTTACTGCGGTGCAGGGGAGGTGAGACGTCGGTTCCTTCCTGTGTTGGGGAGGTGATGTCATGTTGGCAGCGAGGCATCGGGTACTTATAAAGATGCTGTGTCGATGGATTCAGGAGTCATCCACATCGAGTATCTGCTCCGCATTGATGAAGCTCCGGCGTCGGTGAAGTCGGGGCTGCGGTGCGAGTCAGGATGTTGTGTCGTGGACATCACTAGCAGTGTCCTTGGCTCCGGTGCAGGCAGCTGCCTCGGTGAAGGCTTTGGAGTCGATGCAGCACGGCGTCAGCAGGCATCGGGCCTATCGTACAAGTCGGGCGGTGCGTCTTGCTCTTCACGAGCGGTGCCCACGGCTTCGGTGCAAGTTACGGTGTCACTCGCCGGTGTCGGTGTTGCAATTTTCTTTCAGTGAAGCTGTAACAGCAGTTCCAGGTGCAGAGACACAGAAGAAATTACATTTTTGTGTCCCTGAGACTTCAGAACAGGAGGCAAGCTCAATTTCAACCCACTGGAGATCTTTTCCTCAAGCAGGTGACAAAGCAAACAGCAAAGTCCTTTTCTCCTATCCTTGGCTGCAAGTAGCCACTGCAGGCCAACCCCAGACAGAAAACAGCACAGGGGCAGTAATCCTCCTCATTTTCTCCTGCTCTTCTCCTTGGCAAAGGTTATTCTTGATTCCCAGAAGGGATCTAAAAGTCTGGGGTCTGGTCCCTCTTTTTATACGCAAAACTCCTTTGTTCTCTGAAGGCAGAGAGTTCTATACCCAGCCAAAACCAGTTCTGTCTTCACTGGTGCAACTTCCTGGCAGGAGGTGGAGACAGCATTGTTGAAGGAAGGCCAGGCCCATGCAGGTGAAAGGAATTCTCCTCCCCCTACTCCAAATGTAGCCCAGGTTTATTCAGCCCAGCCCTGACTCATCAGACTTCAGAAGCAACTGCCCCTCTCCAGCCCCTGTCATTCAGAAGCCAGAAATGCAATACACAAACGTAGCAGAGGCACACTGGATGGTTAGGCAAGAAAATACCTACTTTCTAAAACTGTTTTTTTCAAACCCAGAATGTAAAAATCACCCTCACTAAAAGATGCATAACATTCTGAGTTCATGAATACTAAACTATATTTTCCCAACTTGCTCCCAGGGACAGTTATGTTTATGAGATGTTATAAACAAACTCCCTATTCTGTCCTATGGGAACAGGGAGCCTTGCAATAGTGAAAAACGAAATTGACAATAATACACTATCAGGACATGCCACACACACCAGGGCATGTCCTACCTTTCACATACACTGTACCCTGCCCACAGGGGTACGTTTGACCTACCTTAGGGGTGACTGACATGTAAGAAAAGGGAAGGTTAGGGCCTGGCAAGTGGGTGCACTAGCCAAGTCGACATGGCAGTACTAGACTGCACACAGGCTCTGCAATGGCAGGCAGAGTCACCTTTTACAGGCTGCTTCAGTGGGTGGCACAATCAGTGCTGCAGCCCACTAGCAGCATTTGATTTACAGGCCCTGGGCACACACAGTGCACTGTACTAGGGTCTGACTATTAAATCAAATATGCCAATCATGGATTCCCTAGTCCATAACAACAATTTAAAAAGGGAGCACTTTCACTTTGGCACTGAACAGCAGTGGCAAAGTCCCCAAAGCATCTAGACCAGCAAAATGGAGTCCAACACACAGCAAAAACACAGGAGGCACAGGCAAAAACACAGGAGAGACCCACCCAATAGTGCCAGGTCTAACAGTCACCATGTATCAAACTTAAAAAAGTTTTTTTATCAAAGAACATTCCATGCTTAAAATATTATCATGAAATAATAAAAAAGACTTGTTTTTTCTTTGTATTACTCTTTTATATATTTCATAAAAAATTATTTTAAAAGACAATAAGAATTAAAACAAAATGAAAGAATGTCCTTTACAATGGGAGAAAGAGATTCAGAAATGGAAAGCTAGCTTAAAAGGGGTTGGGAAAAATAAAATGACACATCAGGAATCGTCAACGGAAACAGTTGTTATACATAGAAAATAAAAAAAATATCCAGAGTACAAACATAGGCATTCACTGTCAAATTAACCCAAAAACTACTTGAAGACTCTCAATCCATACCTGGCTTTCGGCAAGAGTCACTGCCTATCCCCACTCTGTTTTTCCTATGAAATTTAAATACTCCTCTGACCTGAACATTTTGTTGCTAGACTATTTCAGGGCTACATACCTCAGGGGAAGAAAGAACATAAGAAGGAGCAGGGAATACAGTGAGCATAGACAAACTGAGAGACGAGACAACAGGATGAAGGGTGAGTTGGGGAGAAAGACGTGGCAGAATGGCTGCAGTCAAGGTGATGAGTGCAACAGTTGAAGTATCCACCTTCCCATAGTGCGCATCTCAGTGCATCTGAACCTCATCCATTAAGTCAAGGAAGTCCAGAGAGAGTGCTCCCTGAGCCAATAAAATGGACATTATAACATCCTTAGGTTCAGCCATAGTGACAGACAGACTGGGTATAGACTGGTCCGCACAAGAGAAGTGTGGGGTGTCAGTGCAATTATGCACCTCCACTCATGTTCTTCCAGGCGGGCACTGGGAGGAGGAGATGCAGGGGTACTTTGAAGGCTTCAACAGAATGGGGCCTCAGGAGTTAAGAAGGGATTTGGGGGCAAGCCCTGTTGTTTCTGCGGTTTGCTTTTGCTTGTGGCATGCCATGTATTGATCTTCTTGTTGGCCAGGAGGTGAACCTACATCTTCTTTCCCTTGGTTGGTGCTGTCCACCTACACCAACCCCACAGAAGAGTGTTTAGCCTCCACCCAAAGTCTATTGGTGATGTAAGTTATTCTCAGTGTGAGAGCACTACCTTTGAGGGTGTTTGGTTTCTGTTCCTTGTAGTTGATGCAAATTAGAAGTTCTTTATTTAACAAATTCACATAATAGATGATGTATCTCACATTTGAAGTATGTGCAGTGTTATATGTGATGTTTCGAAATTGCTGGCAAATATATATACCTATTGGAACTGTAAGTTCCCCACATGATTCATACACTGTTTAGGTCGAAGTAAGCAAACCTGTTATCTGCAGACACAGAAAAGCATTGTAACTGTTTGTTTTCTGATCTATACTGGTTGAACAACAAAGTTCAACACATTATTCAGTTAGAGTGTTAACTTCAACAACATAAAATCCATGTATTGTGTTGGTAGTAAGGTAAGGTAACTAAATGTCACCCTTTACATAATGACATTAAATAAATCATAGCTGACAAGTTTCCCAGGTCAAAGCTTGATGTGCTGTTCCATCACTTTTGTTTTATTCTGGGACATATATTCCTGTTTTACAATGGAATTAACAAGAATACAAATCCAAGAATTGAAAGAAAATACCCTGACTGTTCCAGCACATCATGAATGGGCCTAGTCAACGTTGCAGGCCTCACATTTATTAGTGAAGACAAATAACTTATGCAAATAACGTGTTAGACCTGGCACCATTGGTGTGGGTATCCCTTCCATTTTTGCTGTTGCCGCATGTATTTTTGCTGGTGTTAGATGCTTTGGGCACTGTGTCACTGCTGTCCAGTGCCACAGTGCAAGTGCTCCCTATTGTAAATTGATATATTAATCAGTGGTTCCATGTTTGACTATTTGGTTTACTTGTCAGACCCTAGTCTAGTGCCACGAGTGTGCCCAGGACGTGTAAATCCAAATGCTGCTGGTGGGCTTGCAGCACTGGTTGTGCCACACACAGAAGCAGCCTTGAAAAATGTGTCTAAGGTCTGCCATTGCAGAATCTGCGTGCAGTCTGGTACTGTCATGCCGACTGGGCAAGTGCTCCCACTTGCCAGTCCCTAAACCTTCACTTTTCTTCATATCTGTCACCCCTATGGTAGGACCAAGGGCAGGGTGCATTGTAAGTATAAGGTAGGACCAGCCCTGGTGTGTGTGGCATGTCCTAATAGTGAATTACAGCCATTTTCCTTTTTCATTATTGCAAGGCTACATGTTCTCCATAGGCCAGACTAGGCTGTTAGAATTAGTACAGTTTATAATCCTAACTGACTCAGAGAACATGGTAGAAATTCGAGTTTAGTATGCCTGTATTCAGAATGATAAAATGCACCTTTTAGTGAAGTTGGTTTTAACATTTTGTGTTTGCAAATAACACTATTAGAATCAAACGTTTTATTATGCGGCCAAATAACATCATGCACAGCCCAATAACACTTTTAGAAAGTAGGTTTTTGCTTGCCTAACCTTTCAAGCCTGCCTCTGCTAGGTTGTGTATTCTTTGTCTGGAGTTTGTAAGTGACAGGGCTGGGGGATTCCAAGAGAAAAGATGAGTCAGTCCAGTGGTCAATAGAGAGATCTGCATCTAGATGGGAGGGATGAGTTGCACCTGAACCTTGAATCGGGCTGTGCCTGCCTTCCACAATGCTGGCTGCACCTCCTGGGGAGCGGCTGGTGTCTCTGCCCTGCACACTGAAAGAAGAGAAGGAGTCCTGTCAACAAAGTGCTCCAGGGCTGTACTTGCCTTCCACAATGCTGGCTCCACCTCCTGTGGGGTGTCTGATGTTTCTGCCCTGCACTGTGAAAGGAAAGGAAAGGAGAAGTCTGGTAAACAGAGTGCTTCAGAACTGGTTTGGACTGGGCAAAGGCCCCTCTCCCCTCAGAGAACAAAGGAGTTTGGGGTATAAATATTGGGACCCTGATCCCATGAAATTAGATCACTTTTGAAGAAACCTTAACTGAGGAGAGGAACCTGATGAAACTGAGGAGAGACTATTCCCAAGCTGAAGTGCTGCTTGGGGGATGAGCCTGCAGTGGTTGCCTTACTGCTAAAGGAAGGAGAAAGGAACTTTGTGTACTTTGCTTTCTACTTGTGAAGGATCTCAAAGGGCTTGGAAAAGAGCTTGCCTCCTGCGGAAGTCTCAGGGACACAGACTTCAAACCCCAGCTCCCCAGAGTTTTTTTGGAAGTGCCTGCTGCTTTGGGCCTTCTGAGTGACTGCGTGTCGCAAGGAGCCGGAAGCACGACTCAACGAAAACTAAGCGTGTCACCATCGCTGCTGCTACAGTCGCACTTCTGAACAAGGGTGTCCCGCTGGAGTTGTCGCACTGCACCACATCGAGAGAAGCGTCTCGCAATGAAGAGGGAGCGTGTCGCAGTCGCTGCTGCCTGCCGTCGCACTTCTGAACAAGGGTGTCGCCGCAGGAGTTGTCGCACTGCACCGCATCGTGAGAAGAGTCTCGCACCGAGGAAGAAGTGTGTCGTGGTCGCTGTTGCTGCCGTCGCACTTCTGATAAAGGGTGTCACCACTGGAACTGTTGCATTGCACCACATCGAGAAAAGCGCCTCACATCCCCCGAGAAGCATGCCGCCGTCGGAGCTGCTGCCATCGCATTTCTGAACAAGAATGTCGCTGCTGTAGTTGTCGCATTGTGCGGAAGCTTCACGCAAACGTGGGAGAAGAGTGTTGCAGCTGAAGCTGTTGCTGTTGCACTTCTGAACAAGGGTGACGCGGCTGCAGTCCACGCATCGAACCGAGAACTTCTCAGATCCCCAGAGAAGCGTGCCGCATCTGGAAGATCTTCAAGTTCTTTATTTCTTTGCACCTGAACTTTGCTGCATTTCCCTCACTACGACATTGGTTGTCGTGGAAGCGCAACCCATCGTAAGGTACATTGACGCAAAGTGTCGCATCTTAAGAATTGAACTGAACCAAGCTAAAACTACCATCTTAAAGTAATAGTATGGTGTATTTTTGTCATTTATGGTCTTGTGGTACATCTATATAAAGTATACTTATGTTTTATATAAAACCTTGTTTGGTGTCCATCTGTAGTGTTGTCACTGGGTTACTGTATGTGGTCACAAATGCTTTACACACTGCCTGACTGCTCCTGCCAAGCTACCAAGGGGTGAGCAGGGGTTATTTTAGGAGTGCAATCCCCTTATCCTGACTGGAGGCAAGGGTCCATATGTGTCAGAAGTACTTACCTGTGCCAACTAGAGACCCCCAAATCTAACAACATGCATGTTAATCAACCTAAACCACACATACTTTATATAAAACATAAAACATATAATTTTGAAAACGTTTTGCTAAAGGAAAGTGTGCATTTAATTTATGACTGAACATATCAGTCCAAAATCATCTACACCTATGCTATAGATAACAATGTACATGTACTTACCGTCTCTCTGCTGCTCAAACTCTTCCAGCTGAGCATGGAGAGTCAGCCAGGCTGATTTCAGCATCATAAGGTACAGTGGTGTCATGCTATGCTGCTGTGTCTTTGGCTGGCAGGACAAGCCAATGACGTCCTGGGCCTTAACTAAAGCTCAGCGATGCTGGCTCTCTCAGAGCTTGCAGCACAGCTTCCCTGCTGCTTGTGGACATATTTTGGGCCCACTGCTGCATGGCTCCGCTAGGTATCTGGGGGTCCACAATGCTGAGGGATTTGAGCTTCTCAATGACGATGTTTAATTCAAATTTTGTGAAAAGGTGGGCCTTCTCCTTGAGTCCCTCAGCCACGTTAAGGGCAAAATTAGTGCACAGAGCAACAGGATTAGGGGATGCTGCTTGAGTTGATGATGGCTAAGAATGAATTCAAAATGACTGACTTTCTTTTCCACTATGTCATTTCCTGCTTACTCAAGGTAGGCAGAGCTCTTTTTTATTTATTTATTTATTTATTTTCTGTCCTAAGATTAAGCCTCCTGGGAAGCTCTCAGATTGTGCGAAACTCTGCCGATTTCACAGATTTATCAGGATTACGGTAAATTAAGGTGGGCGTCCTGCTACAATCCTTTGTCCCTCTAAATCAGGGGAGAGTGTGACCACCCTCTCCTCAACAACGAGAGGTCAGCAACAGGTTGGAAGCTTGTACGCTACTGGTAGGTGGGTGGCTGAGGGTTGGGGCAGTACTCCGAATTAAACCAAAGTAAATCCTGACTTTCCAAGTGAGTAACAGTGGCGACTCGCAAACCACCAGTTAGCTGAGGTAGGCAGAGCTCTCCGCCTGAGTGAGGAGTTTCGGCCCCAATCTCTGCACATGGGACATAGGCTCTGCATATGGAAGAGAGAAACCACATATACAATAAAAGAACAAGAATACAAAGTAAAATATATTTACTCTTATTTAAACTACAGTGAATAAAGCAAAATAAAGTCGTTAAAAAAACCAATATAACAAAACATGGCAGGTATATCCAAAGATACAAACACTCCATGGAAAATTGAGGTAACATTTTTAACTAATGTGCAAAGCTTTAACTTTACATACAGTATCCAAAGTGAATGGAGTTGACTTGGGATGTTGATCATGGGCAGCGTGTTAGATGTCTGACAATCATCATTGTCAAGAGACTTTACAACCATATAAAGTCAGTAAATCAACAAGCAGCTCAACAGAAAAGGCTTTAACCTGTTCATCACACACCTGCGTAGCCTCAACTCTTTTTGGGGCAAGGACCTGGTTCCCCGGATATGGACGGATGGTATGGCTAAGATCTACCTGCAAGATATAGCAAAGTTATGCAACACACAACAGGCACACACCTTCAGGATTGTACACTAGCAACTCCCCCCCCTTTATTGTCAAGAGTCTCAAGTCATCTAAATCATGACGTGAGGACCCCAAAAGTGCATTGAGTAATAGCTTCAGTACGCATGTGTGCCCTATTGTACCTCCTCTGAGATACTGTGGCTGGACAACAGAAGGGTGTGATTTGATGCGGAGAAAAAGGATAACCAGCATCACCTGAAGAGACAAAAAACATTATTCAAAGTGCACTTTAATCTATTGTAAGTATATTAGGCATCAAAGTCAAATATGTCTTTATTTCGACAATTAGTCATAAAAGACAACACAATAAAAACAATAAAAAACAACATTTCATACTTATTACATCCAATGTTCACAGTTTACAGGGAAAATTCATTAATTAATTTATCCAATCGATGCTATGTACAGGGTGTTCCAACACAACCATTTAAGAAAATAAATACTGTGTGAATATAAAATCCATTAAAATGTAGTACCATTTTACTTATCATACATTTTTTAGGTTTTGGGGCCAGATTAAAATAATGCAGACTACAGTAATTTCAATTTATCCCTGCGTATTGACCACATCCATTTTTTAAAATTTGCAGGTGCAATTACCATGCTATCAGTGCAATCTGTTTTAACAATTCTTAGTGCCGCAGTGCCCCTTTGGATGCCTTTCTGTATGCAAATTGGTCTAATCCATTTATGGCACGGGGCTTTATATGCTGGACATATAAACAAAACATGAGCTAGACTTTCAGATTGGGCTACACAAAAAGGACACAGATGGTGATCTTTGTTACTTGACCATTTGCTAGTAAATGTATTGATAGGAAGGGTTCCCACCCTGTATTGGTGGAAAAGTTTCCTATCATTTGGGATGGTAATGAGGTCCCAATATCTCTCGTAAGCAGGAATGTGTTTTTGTTCCAGAAAGGCCCTAGTACGTGATGGATCAGTATGTTTCTGAAACTCCCTTTGGGTTATGTACGCCCAGTACAACTCTTTTAAGGTCTTTTGAGAGGGGAAGATATTTTCTGAAGGTTTTTCCCATAGTTCCATCATTCCTAAGGCTTTGAAAAGCGACTTGACCTGTTTAAACCATAGTATTTTACCCCCTGAATCCATATTTCTGGTTTCCAGAAGCGCTAAAGCATAATGGGAAAGTTCGGGTGTAACCCATAGCCTCCTCCAATATGCGATAGGTCTAAAGCTAGATATGTCCTGTATTGTCCGACATCCCAGATCCATGTACAGAGGTACCAATGGTGTAGATTGCGGGAGCCTTGTTAGGCACCACAAGAATTTGTTTTGTGCATTAGTCAAGGCTGTGACGTCGGAAACCCCCCAGAGTTCAGCCCCATACAGCATTGAGGCCCTAACTTTTGTGTCGTATATTTTAAGGGCTGGGGCTATTGGTTGTGTGGCTGAGGATTTTAACTCTCTCAGTAGGACACCAGCCAAATGTGCATGTTTAGTGGTTAAATAAGTCATGTGTGGCTTCCACTCTAAACGAGACCCCAGTGTAATACCCAAATAACTGAAACTATCTGTTTGTTCTAAAAGCTCGCCATTCATAAAAACTGTGCCCCTTACTTTCTTGTGTCTATGCATTACCATAAATTTTGTTTTCGACACATTAATGATTAGGCCATGATCATTGCAGAACATCTCAAAACAACCAATTGCTTTCTGAAGCCCTTCTTGCGTTTTGGAGATTATGAGGGTGTCGTCTGCAAACATTAATAGGGGAACTGGGATACCATTTTGTTTTGGTGCATCTGTGTGTACTTCCCTATAATATTCGATGCCCCTGGTTATATATAACGTAAACAGTGTTGGTGCCAAGACGCACCCTTGTCTAACTCCCCTTTCTGTTGAAAATTTATCAGTAACCTGGCCCTGATTTCCCCACCTAACCTGAGCGTAATTATTTTCATGAAATTTGATCAGGAAGCCAAGGAGTTCACATGGCATACCTTGCTCATGAAGCACTCGCCACAGCCTAGTGCGTGGCACAAGATCAAAGGCCAATTTCAAATATTAGGCATCACTAACAACAAGCATTGTGTGTCAGAGTCAGGTGTGTTGACTGTGTGAAAAGAATTTATTATTATTGTTAAAGAGCCATCCAATAATGCTAGCCCTTTATGGAAATGTATTACTTACCAGAAGCCTCATGCCACCAAAATCACCAGCAACTAGACGACATGCAATAAATGACTGACAGAAAATAAAGCTGTTATGTGAGCTTTCAGGAAAGGCAACATGCACATCAGTGAAGCAGCCTCTGTCATCTGACAGCCTGCATGTCGATAGAGTGCCAGAGGTGTGTGTTGCAGAGAAAGTGTGCTATGTGGTGAGGTGGCTGAAGTGCAATGTAGATGGAGTCAATGGCACCGAGCACACTGGGGAAGTGGGCAACCACATACAAGTGCTGGGCTAACCTCTGCCTTTCAGCCAGGGACTGTGACATGGCAATGAACTGATGCACTCAGCTGTTGATGCAGCTCAGGACCTGATGCAAGCATCTGGCCTGGTGTTTCTGTGAAATGTCAACAGCGTCACAGGGCACCTTCTAGAACGATCCAGCTGCTGTGGGCCATGCATGTAAGAGTGGTGGGTGGTGGGGCCGGGCGGGGGGGATTTCAACAGACGAAAAGGAAAAATTAATTATTTATTTAAATTTCCCTCGTGCTCATTAGTCAAATCCCGCCCGACCAGCCCCACCGTTCTGACCTACATGGGCGGCGGCTCGATCCAGAGGCAAAAATATGTACTGCAACTACTTTCACATAGGATGAGATAGTGTCTACGTCCTCACAAGAAGCCTACTGCTGCACAACAGAGCTGTACAGCCCTCCAGTGCTCAGTAAGGTTATTTAGTGTATGGCACCTGGGCCTGTCAGAGATGTAAAACAATGGCAGACGGCACCACTATGGGAATCAAAAGTCTGAATTGCAGTACACTGGTAGGACGTTTAGCCTGGCCACAGAGCGAGTGTCAATACTGAGGCCTGTGTTTCTGTTCAAGTTTTTTTCAATATCTCACAGGAAAGCAGCATGCACATCACCTGCACAACTCTCCCACATGTTTTATAGTAATCCACTTAAAACAGCAAAGTCATAACTTTACAATTCCGCCCTCTGACTTGCCACGCTAAGGTTCGATGCTGAAGCTGTGTATGAAGGCCCCTTCCTTCCTTAAACAGGCTTTTGTTCAACAAACAAGTGCCACACTCCTGAACACAATTTAGGTTTGCACACCTGTGTCATTGATCAAGAAGGGATTTAGGTTTTTATTATTTTAAGTAAACAAGGCCATGGTATTCCGGCTCGTTCCACTGAAAATGTGCCTCCGTTATCTAACTCAGCCCAGGGGTATATCTAATAACCTCATCAGAAATTCTTTAAAGTTTTCCAGGTCCATGAATGAGTGCTTCACCCATTGCAAGATTTTATTTTTCCAACTATGGAGTTATAGCTTTACAAAATGATTAACATAACTACAAATCTCACAATGCAGAGAGAAAAAAACCTGTAGCCCACCTTTTTTATCCTACTTAAAGCACTCACTGTTACATAAGCAGTTTGGGAGGCCTACACTATTACGATTCCCCTTTAAGAGAAACATTTTATTGAAAAAAGCATGGTCGGCTCAAAGGTGTTAAACTTCTTACTATTAACGTTTGAGAGAAAAAACTCTATTTTGTTAGCTTGGCCGCCTTATCCTTGTCTGTGCAAGGATGCATTGAAATAGATTAAATCATGCAGCGACAACTAAGTCTGGAGAGCTAAATGCCGAACTGCCCGAGCGTGCTCGCGCTTCTTCTGAACACGCCCTTCTTCTAATCGGGAACATTTATCATTCACGCTTCGGCTCACGCAACAAGGAACACTTACGTGCACTTAAGCAACCAATGGCGAGCACATCCCATTTCTTAGACATTAGGCAGGCATTCACTCCTGTGAATAGAGCGTCTCCGCTGAAAAGGTTATGTTTGACTGCCCCAGTTGTTGAAAATTTGATGAAAGATTCAGGCTGAGGCAAAGTGCTCTTAAGTGGTGACCTTTCTACGTGGGCGCAGCAGGCAGGCATTGTCTGAAAGCATTTAGAGACATCTTCGCAATACGTTCAGGGCTGGGTGAGCCGGCACTCTAACGTAGGCTCTGAGAGCATTAGGGCTGTCCCCGTTATAGCGTGCACCCGTTCCCTTTCACCTGGATTGTCCGATGCCGGCTTTGCTATTCAATATGGAAGCTAAGCAGCTGATTACGAGAAAATTGTGCAAACGGGGCCCAGGGCAAAATTTGCGCATGAACACGAAATATATTCACAGCAGAAGTGACGCATGAAAAACATTTTTGAATTCTTAAGAAATATTTATTGGTCACTGACTCTGGCGCATAACAAACAACCTGTGCAAAACGTAGCAAGGTAAAACATCGGGAAAGCTATTCTCTTCCTGCTTGTATGCCACAAAATAATAATAATTATATGTTTTCATATTTCACTTCATTCGGAATTTCCCCTAATTCATTTGTATTCAGTTATCCACCTCAGAAGGATGAAATGTTGAGTTGGCCTTGTTGGGGTTCGGACTCGTGAACTACAGATCCCTGCATGTTACAAGAAAGAGTACTCAAATAACGGAGATATCCTCCCAGTTATCCACAATCCTATCTAGTTTGAGGTGCCCTGGAAATACCTGAACTCCTTTCAGGACGAATAAGCTGCTTTGTATATAGGCAGTTTAAAAAAAGAAAAGAGCAATCAAAACGTTCATTTGAATTAGGCTTCTTTTGTGGATGTTTTCGCCTTTATTCCTCTGTCAATTTGTATTTGCAAATGTGTTGGTCTGACGCTACTTGTTTGTGCAGCTTGCATTTTGAGTAAGAGCAAGCAAAGCATGCTCGGTACGAAGTTATAAAAACATCTCTTACTCCTTCTTCACCACTGGGAATCACAAAAAATTATGATGAAGACTACATTAGAGGTTAGAAAACGTTTGTTTTGTGCCTAGGATTGTTTGCCCTTAGAAAAAATTGCATATTCAAATAGTGACTGCTCGCAGCTTAATGTTTTGAGTTTTGTTGAAATTATTCTTAGCCTTCGCCTAATGTTAATATTAATGGGGTTTTGAATAGAACATGTGTCTTAATCCAAATAAGAACTCTTAGTCCAATTTTTCAAGAGTGACAAATACTGCCCAGTTACGGATTTCTGGAGACTAACAGGAGTTTGGACCGTACCACACAAAACTCCTCATGTTAAGGTGAGTACCTGATATCCCCCCCACAAAAAAGACCTGCTGATATTTAAAAAAACACTTATAATTGTGATGCGACATCCGCACCCTACTGGACAAAGGAGAAACAGCATCCCTATCATCCACGACCTCTCAGCGGCGTTCAATACAGTCTCTCACTGCACCCTAATACGCAGACTCCACGACGCAGGGATCCAAGACAAGGTCCTCGACTGGATCCGCTCCTTCCTCTCCGGCAGAACGCAGCGGGTCAGACTCCCATCTTTTCTCTCGGACCGCACACCAACCACCTGCGGAGTCCCCCAGGAATCCTCCCTCAGCCCTATGCTCTTCAACGTCTACATGGCTCTGCTCGCCCCCATCTTCAAAACCTACGGACTCAACATTGTGTCATATGCAGACGACATCCAACTCATCCTCTCCCTATCCAACAAACCCAACACCATCAGACACAACTTTCGAGAAGGCATGGAAGCCATCTCCAAATGGATGAAAAACAGCTGCCTACAACTAAAGACCAACAAAACGGAAGTACTCATAATGGCCCAAACCCTGATGCTTGGAATGACACCAAGTGGCCCCCCGCCCTCGGAAGCCCGCCCACGCCCACGGACCACGCACGCAACCTGGGAATCATCCTGGACTCAAAGCTCAAAATGGACCGCCAGATCAACTCGGTCGCGTCCTCCTGCTTCCACACCCTCCATGTCCTACGTAAGACCTTTAAATGGATCCCCCCTCAAACACAGAAAGCCGTCACTCACATCCTGGTCACCAGCAGACTCGACTACGGCAACTCACTCTATGCCGGAATAAACAAAAATCAAACCCGCAAGCTACAGAACATCCAAAACGCTGCTGCAAGACTGGTCCTCAACCTGCCAAGACACTGCCACATCACCCAGCACCTGCGCACACTCCACTGGCTCCCCATCAAAGCTAGAGTTACCTTCAAGATGCTCACCCATGCTCACAAGGCCCTCCACGACACCTGACCAGCATACCTGAACAGCCGACTCAAATTCCATGCACCACAAAGGACCCTACGATCAGCCCAGCACTCCTATGCCTCAGTCCCCTGCAATAGAAAGACCAGATGGGGAGGCCTCTCCTTCTCCTTCCTCGCAGCCAGAGCCGAGAACGACCTTCCGCTCTACCTCAGACAGACAACATCACTCCCCATCTTCGCAAGAAACCTCAAAACCCGGCTCTTCGACAGACCCCCTCCTTGATGGACTGGAACCTGCAAACCCGCCCCCAATGCCTTGAGACCCTTACACCCCCCTAATAAATGTATTATTTAATACATTATTTAATAAATAGTTGAGCACAAGAGCTTTCAGTCGGGTATTGTAAGGTGTCTGTCAGATTTCCCCTGGGATTTCTAAATGTTTAGATAAAAACAATCCTCTCTCCTTTCCCTTTCCACTGGCTCTTGAGCCGCCCTTATGCACTTCTTGTTATATAATAACTACTATGATATGCTAGTGTGATTGTCGGAAAATCTGACGCTTACACCCCACAGTCTTACTCATGAAGCTACCCCCTGACACTTATATCACAATTAACCTGGTTATTCATAATTAGGATAAAAAGGGCGGTTTACCACCCCTTCGCTGCTATATTTCCTTGCCGACTCACAAGGGATGGAACTATGGGGCATATTTACTAGGAAACTATCAGAGCATGGCATTAAGCCAAGAAGGCTAATGCCAATGTCCGACACCTCCAAATGCAGGGATGTGCCGTATTCACAAGAATACAGTGCACCCCTGTCTTCTCCTCAGTGCTGGAGCTAAATGTAGCTGCCTAGCACTAACGCAGGCAGTCTTGCACCATTGTGCATGACTGCCTGCATTGCAGGCAAAGATTATTTATGTGCAGAACGGTGCCCTTCCTGCACATAAACAATATGTGATGGTGTTTTGTACTTTCTATTTGTTCTGCAGAATGCAGCGCACATAGAAGT
This sequence comes from Lissotriton helveticus, assembly GCF_964261635.1. Lineage (NCBI taxonomy): Eukaryota > Metazoa > Chordata > Amphibia > Caudata > Salamandridae > Lissotriton > Lissotriton helveticus. Next base: position 856,381,848 of record NC_136070.1, on the reverse strand, counting down.
TGCAACTCATTGTTTTTTTAATGATTGTGTATGTCCAGGAAGGGACACCTTCTTGCACATAAACAATCAATGGCGTTTTGCTGTATCAGTGTGTTGCACATTGCAGCACACATAGTAACAGCAAACACAAGCAGAAATAAGGCATTTCTCATTGTTTCGCCATGTTAAGACCAGATTTTCCCTGATCTGAATGTTGGCGCCGTCCCATATTCAAATATGGGGCAGCGTCAAAGTCATTGGGGTTGGTGGATCACCTACCTCAATAACTATTGCCCACCTCTTTCACGCTAAATGTAGAGTGAATGGAGGCGCGCTGCTTTGTAAATAAGGCGAAGCCCCTATTGCCACAGGAACGTCGGAAAAAGTGACATTCCTGTGGAGATAGGGGCTTGCAAATATGCCCTTATGTGTATTGGATTCACACTACATGTTTGTGAATTGCAGGTTGCCACTTTGCAGTCTCAAACCAACTCCACTGGCTTTGCAAATTTAAAGAATTTATATAAATTGCCCACAGTGTTTAAATCACTTTTATATACAATGATATGTGTGCATACTAAATGATTAACAGGACAACAATGGATACAAACTATTTAGGTTATGATATTGCACAAAGATTGGGTAAAGGTTTAATAAGTGAAACCCATTGATTACAGTAAATCGTAGACTATTGACAGCTTTAAACATTAAAGCTAATTCTGCTGCCACCATGTGGCAAGACAACACCAGAGAATAAAGAGTCACGGAAAATAAACTCAAACTAAAATACCAATTATGGAGGAGGTTCATTTAAAAGAGTGCCTGACATTAGTAAATAATGTCTAAAAAAACAACAAGCGATCTTTTTCGTGAGGAAGTGACCATGTCAATATTATCAACCATTGAGCACTATTTTGTTTAAATATTTCAGAGAAAATGATGCTGAATACTAGGTTGCTAAATCAAGAACCCTGCAAATGTGCTGCAGGAAGAGTAGAGGTTTATCTATGGAAAATCTGCAGACTACTGCAACATTCATACCTCCCCTGGGAGCATAGCAAAACCGCCTCTTTTGTCAATGTAACAGGAGCAAGGCGGTGGAGAATACAGTTCATGACGTAATGTCTTAACCCAGATTATAGATTTATGTGTGACTCCTGGTAACGTCCTACTGTCTCTTCCACCTGGTGTGAGTCAGAGAAAAGGAAGCTGTGTTTCCCACTGCCAAAAAAAAATAGGGAACGCAGCTTGGCTGGGGCTGCTGCAGACAAACCCTCATGCAATTTTTCCGGGCGGATTCCCAGAGTGGAAAATTAAGAATTGGTGTTCCTACTGTCCAACACCCGCGAAAACCGGGCCTGTGAGCACCATTCATAGTTGACTCTGGCGGATTTGAAGTCTATGCAGAAGTTCCGCTCCACCTGACTTTTAATCTGGGATAGAGTGGGAAGAAAAATAACCTTGGAATAGTGAAAGAATTTCCCCTGAGAGCAAATGGTCTGTGCAGTGCAAAAGGTCACGCAAGGTCTTTGCCTCACGTAAACGTGGGCACGCTGGCACTAAAATGTAGTAGTGCAGCCCGGAGACTGAAAACAGGTTGTTTAATATCTGTATCCCACTGGCTTGCGAGTGGGCTTCAGAAATTCTCGATGGGCCACAACACGAGGCTAGTTGAAGGAAGACAAGCCACATGTTTGCCTCTAAGTTGCTGAATAGAAAACTCTCTGATAAACTAATATGAGCAGAACTTATCATATGTTCTGCTGGTATACCAGGTCCAAGGGTGTTGGCTACTCTGCCTCTCATGCACATCACTTGATTATCTTCTATAAAAAGAGAAATTTCAAAGTACACTGGCAATCTTCATGGAGGTAATCACATGGGTCATGGTTAATTGCCTGCGGACAACACCAAACACCTTGAATCAGCTGTTTCAGATCAAATCTTCAACCTAAGATATATCTTCAGGTACCCTAGCACAATCACAGATATTTACAGAAAAAGCCACACATACTCAGTTCAAATCTCAAAAGCCAGTTATTGCCATTTATGCCAAAAGAAGGCTTACATACCCAGCAGTTGTCACATGTGATCAATTATGTCCCTTCATTATGCAACGAGAGAACAGTGTATCAAAAGGAATAATGAACAGCAAACCAGTCCAAACAATATTGCAGAACAGTGTCACAACAACAGGTGCCTGGTAAAGAGAAAGGTGAAAGATGGCAATTGAAGAAATCACAATTAGATGTCTGGAAGCTGGTCCAGGTGTAGGCCGAGACAAGCACGCTTTAGCCATTTGGCTATAGACAGTGCCACTTGAATTAAGTGATTCTGCTGCTGTGATGTTTTCCGTTTCTTAATGGATTTGGTGCATTTGTCACATAATCAACCATCTTTTGTATATTTGCAGATTTCACAATAACTTGGTTCCAGCTAAAACCTATAAAAAGTTATGTAAAAATGACCAGAAATATGATTTCTGCTCAATAGCAGACACTTCGCAAACATTAACTAATGATCTTGCAGTGACTAATTCCTCCATTTAGAAGTTAAAATGGTAGTAATAAGGTTAAACTGTGCCCAGAAACTTTTAATAGGTGTGGAATTCAGTACCACAAATTGTGGCGCATCATAGCACATACTTGCCGCATAACTTTCCCAATGCTGCTGCATCATTTTGCACTCAATTGCCACATAATTCCAGTGGCGAAGTGTGGCTCAATGGTTAGAGTGGCAGACCCTGATGCAGAGGTCTAGCCAGGGCCGGACTGGCTACCGGGCAGTTGTGTGTGCTGTCGAGCTGGGGGCTAATTTCTCTGTGGTGGGGACTTATTTCGTTGATGGGGACCTGCGTGCGCATTGAAATGAAAAAAGCTAAACGAATTTCGTTTTTCACACGCAGGTCCCTATCAACGAAATCAGCCCCCAGCTCGGCAGCACACCCAACTGCCCGGTAGCCAGTCCGGCCCTGGGTCTAGCCCGGGACCAGGGTTCAATTCCCCGCCTCGGTGGGTATTGGGCTCAAAAATTCCACGGACCTGATAATTCTTGTCTCGGTGCCTATTCCAATCATGGAGTCCCACTCTGCAACTCTGGGCAATAGCTTGCTTAATCTCCACAACGGCCCCCACAACGCTAAGGATGCCTGGCCTCCACCTTGGGGGTGCCCAGGAGTGGACACCTCACAGGGAAAGCCAGGATGGGTTCCACAGTGGTATTCATAGAAGCGCCTTGAGACCCTTGCGAGTGAGTAGTGCGCTATATTACCTACTGGCGGTCGCCAGTAGGTATATATAGTTAGGATTTTTTCTCTATGGGATTTTTGAAAATTCTATGTCTAATAACTTTGGCGTTTGTGGACGGAATTGGCTGAAATTTTCAGGAAAATGGAACATTTTGTTTCTGAGCAGCCACTAAAAATTTGGGGGGGGTTCGTCAAGGGGGGGCCGAGTAAAAAGGGGGGTCCCAAAACGCGTTTTTCCCATGTTAATTTCCATAGGGCGGTTGGCCTCACTTTTAGCCCGAACGGCTGAATGGATTTGCACGAAACTTGGCAAAATTGTAGGGACTGTTAGCCCGATGTGCCTTTGCTAGGTCTCAATATATGTGCTCCAGTGGATTTTGAGAAATTAACGTTCAAAAAAAGATATATATCTGTAACAGCCCTCCGGGTAGCGCTCCGGTTCGCGTACTTGACGCGTAACGGAACTTCGCGAAGCGAAGCTGATTGGCTCTCCGGTGTCTGTCAACATTCTAAACAGTCCGGAGCGGCCGCCATCTTGTCTCTCGGTAGGATCGAGAGACAAGAGGAGGCCAAAACAAAGGGGGAAATGACCATAAGGGGGCATAGTAGATCCTCCCTGACCCCCTAGGTTTGATGTGGAGGCTTTAAAAGGGCCCCGCGGGGCAAAAAAAAAAAAAAAAAAAAAAATCGTTTTTTTTCGTGGGGTGCGCCCGGTACGCGTAACGGAAAGCGGACTGGGGAGTGTACTACAAGGAAACAAGAATGATTGACTTTTAACTTATTGTATGTTTATAGACTTTTTTTTTTTTTTTTTTCTGATGAGTGACGTCTCGGCCTATCTCCACGGGATGCAGTCCCTACCATCTCGGCGTTTAAGCCCAGGGGGACCGGTAGTGTGGGAGAGATAACGTCTGTTAACGTTCGATTCAAAGGAAATCAGGAAGTGTTGAAAAACATTGTCTGCGCCATCTTGCCTTTTTTCAAATGCCACACTTTTGTCGTGCACGGCAGCCATTTTAGATGCCTTGACCAGACCCACTCTCTGCACGCTGTCGATCCTTAGCATGGCTCCCCACCCTCGCAAGCATCTCCCCCAGGCACTGGTCACCCCCGCTCTCTGTCTTATGCATGGGCAATAAACCTCCCCCCATCTGCGCTGCTCTTCCTTGAGAATCACACCCTGTGCCCGCCCGACACCTCCCTTTCGCCCTATTCACTACCGCACCCTCTGACACTCCTCTTCCTCTGTGTCTGATTGTCCAGGCCGGTCCCAGGCTATCACCTAGCCTTGCAGATGTAGTTTATGGCCCCAGCTGTAAAGAATCACCCCTCTTCAAAGGAGTTACAGTAGATCAAGGCCCCCACCCGATGAGATCCGTCACACCACACCCGTTCCTACTATCTGAAAACCATCCTGTATTGTGATTGGGGAGGGGACCGAGCCTGAAGCGGAAGATTCCAGGGATGCCTCTTTGTACATCAAAGTTTTTACAATTATGTGTCACATTAAAAATATATAGCACTCCAACAAAGTAGTAGGATTATAAAACTTTAATAACTTATAAATATATACAACGCAACAAAAACAGTAAATACATTAAAAAAAATGTTTGAAAAAAGAAGCTACAATGGTCAGTAGCTGTGTTTTGTGCGAATAGTCCCAAGGCAGCACAACGTGCTGAGTTCTGGACGGCACCCAGGTGATGTTACCTACAATGCAGCTCCGAAAAACGGCGTGGGGCATCCCGGGGGGTGCGGGGGGAGGCCTCGTCAGTAGCGGTCAGTTGTGCGAATAGTCCCAAGGCAGCAGAACGCGCTGAGATGTGGATGGCACCCAGGTGATGTCCAGTAAGTTGCCGCACTGGTTTTGGTATCCTACAATGCTGCTCCGAATAACGGCGTGGGGCGCCCCGGGGTGGGGGGGGTGAGGCGGCGTGAACGGGCCTCCCCAGGTGGAGGCTCGTCTGCTGTAGTGGGGCACCCCTTTACCGTTTCAGTTGCCATTCCGCCCACTTTTGGTACACTGTGCCAAAATCCGCCATTCAGCTGAGTTGCGCCCACTCTTGCGGTGAAGCGATAGGCGGCTGCCACAGGACTCTCAAAATGGCGGCAGGCTCTTTCCTTTTTGGGCCTGGTCCACTGAAATGGCCCTGGGACACCTTGGAACTCGGACGCTTGTCTGCTAGGTCTTGGACCCCATTCTCGAAAGCGTCCCCTCAGCCTTGAAGATTCTACAAAAGTCTTGGGGGCCCCCGACTCCTGCAGGCTTCCGGTGGGGAGCGGCTGCCATGATTGCTCGCAGAATGACCACGACGGAGCCACGAGATGGTGGTGCTTTCATGCTGACGCCAGCTTCAGTCTGAAACATCCAGAAACAAGGTGGGGCGTTCATCGTTTGGGAAAAAAAAATGTTTTAATCCAATGAAAAGTGTTATTTTTAGGTCATATGATCAAGCCTTCCATCATTAGGAAACCAAAAGTAAAATGAACCAATGAAAAGTTTTATAAACAAGTCACATGACCTGTTATGCGGCATAGGGCTATAAAAAGCGTAGAAAATCCGTTGGCACGTGAGGCGGCGTCAGTAGCGGACCGATGTGCGAATAGGCCGAAGGCAGCACAACGCGCCAAGATCCGGATGGCACCGAGGTGGTGTCCAGCAAGTTGCTGCACTGGTGTGGCCATCCTACAATGCTGCGCCGAAAGTCGGCGTGGGGCGCCCCGTTGGCCTGTGAGTTCGCGTCAGTCAGTGGGGGCTGTTTGAGGATCTGACTGCATTGGAAAGCAATGTGATGCTGTGCGTCGCCCCCAAGATGGAGGTTCCTCGGCTGCAGTGGGGCGCCCCTTGGTGTTTCACTCGCTATGCAGCTGAGTTGCGTGCGCACTTGCGGTGAATAGGCCGAAGGCAGCACAACGCGCCGAGATCTGGATGGCACCGAGGTGGTGTCCAGCAAGTTGCCGCACTGGTGTGGCCATCCTACAATGCTGCGCCAAAAGTCGGCGTGGGGTGCCCCGTTGGCCTGTGAGGTGGCGTCAGTAGCGGACCGATGTGTGAATAGGCCGGAACCAGCACAAGGCGCCAAGATCCGGATGGCACCGAGGTGGTGTCATAGTTGAGAGTTCTGAGCAGCGCTTGTAACACTGTCTGAAGCTTATTTGCACCTGCTGCAGCTTCACTATTGCCCTGGTGTGGCCTAAGATCGCCCATGACATAGGCGGCCGCCTCCCGGGGTCCGGCGGAACTTTTTTCCTTTTCCTTTGTGCATCTTGTCCCACAATCCGTTTGACCTGAAGACACGACCAGGTCCCTGAATGTGTGCAGGGGGACGCTATTGATTGAATCAAAATGGCGGCTTCACACAAAGCTGACTCAAGCGTTGCTGCTGATGCTATACAGACAAAAACTGGTTTTCAGTTTGTACATTCTTCAGGATTTTTCCATCCAAGGCTGGTTGGGAGTTTGTAGAACAATGGCTTCAGATTTTCAACATACTACTCTTCAACATTCTTCCTAAATGTAACAATGTGAGACTCACTAGGAGAACGGTGTAGTGAGGGCCACAAACGGCTGTTTATCTTTCCTTTCAAAATGCTGCCAACAATATTTTCGGAATGGAAGACACCACAAGGCGCTGAGATTCGGTTGGCACCGAGGTGGTGTCCAGCAAGTTGCCGCACTGGTGTGGCCATCCTACAATGCTGTGCCGAAAGTCAGCGTGGGGTGCCTGAAGGGGGGGGGGAGGCGGCGCAAACGAGCCTCTCCCGCTTCTCCATGTGGAGGCACTTCATCTGCAGTGGGGCGCCGAGATCCGGATGGCACCGAGGTGGTGTCTAGCAAGTTGCCGCACTGGTGTGGCCATCCTACAATGCTGCGCCGAAAGACGGCGTGGGGTGCCCGAAGGGGGGGGGTGGCGGCGCAAACGAGCCTCTCCCGCCTCTCCAGGTTGAGGCACTTCATCTGCAGTGGAGCGCCGTCTAGCTGAGTTTCGCCCACTCTTGCTGCTACAGCGACAGGCGACTGCAACAGGACTCTCAAAATGGCGGCCTGTTCTTTGGATTTGGGCCTGGTCCACTAAAATGGCCCTGGGACACCTTAGAACTCGGACGCTCGAATTTTTTTTCCTTTCCTCTACATGCAAAAAAGGTAAATGCCGGTACGTTACCTGCCTCATCTGCCACGATGTACTCTCCAGAAGAACCGAAAAAAAATATAGTTATGGTAATTATACCATGCATCGTCATATGGAGAGGTGGCACCGATTAATTATAGTGCTGCACAAAAGAGAGATTTGGAGGACAACCCCCGACCTGCCAGTACATTCACCAAAGAAGTGGCAATGACAGCATCAGAGGCAAGGGAAACGGTCCCAAATATTCAGAAGAACTTTGGAAAGATTAAAATGACATGTTTAGATTGTGGCAAATTAATTTCATGTGGACAGATGAGTGTTACTCTAATAAATTCAGCATATGAACATCATCATAGTCGATGGTTGGTGGAGACATTTTGACTATATCCTGGACCTGCCCGTCCTCGCCCAAAATGGCGCCGGAATAAATGGGACTCGTAACTCCTTGTTGTGTACTGGTTGCACAACCTTGATATCACGAGATACGTATGCAGTTTTGAAGCACATGGCGGGCGGGGACGAGAATTGATTGAATATTTCGACATCCCTATTGATATTAAGTTCTGATGTGTTATTGATTACTGTACTATTGAAAGTTCGAATTAACGTCACCCATGGTACTTGCCCGCAAATGTATATCTAGATAATTTTATTGTAACTGGCCCTGTCGTATTTTAATTATAAAATGTACGTCCACCGATTCCGCAACTGTTAGACACCTTAGTTCTTGCAACCTAATGGCCCGCCCGTTACGTTCCTCTACAGTGTAAATGTCTCCTCATCATATACGATTACAGTTTGCTCCGTGGCCGGCCCACGTGGTTATAGGCCCGTATTTGTATACTGACATTTTCACAATAAAGGTTTTTAAAAGAAAACATGGTAGTAGTATTTACATTGGTAAAGTTTTTAATAATAGTCACTGTTTTCGAATCAGTAAAAGGCAAGTGAAATAAAGCAGTCCAATTACATGAAGGGTAAAAGGTATAATACGCAGGAACGCAGTAAAGATAAATGGTCAAGGGCTGATGTGTTTTCTACTCCTGCAACATAAAGTGATCGATAAGAATCTGATATTCAGGCGTATCGGCGACTAAGACAGCAGGCCGAGCCTCTTTTGCTCAACGGCTCCGTCATGGGACGAAGAAATGCCCTTTTTCTCGAAAAAGGAATATATTTTACTTGCAGGACAGTTGTAAATTTTCAGGGAAAGTACATTAGCTTGGAACATTATAACATATATGTTTAAGAAAAAATAATGTTCGAAAGTAATAAAAAGTGTAATTTTTAGGTCATATGACCAAGCCTTTCATCATTAGAATAAGAAAAGTAAAATGAACCAATGAAAAGTTTTATTAACAAGTCACATGACCTGTTATGCTTACGTTACGCGCTGCGCGCCGCGCCCCGGATCGCTTCCGGGAAGCTGCGCTTCGCGCACCGGAGCACTTCCGGATGCGCTAACGCGGCGCGTCATATGACGCATTACGCGACAACGCAGGTCCAGAATATAGTCAAAATGTCTCCACCAACCAGCGGTCGGAACACAACCCCTTTCAGCAGGCTAAATAGTTCTGTTAAATGACAACAGAAGGGACAGGCAACAAGAACCATCAGTCAAAGAGGGGAGGGCAAGTTCTTCTCTACCGGGTCACGTTGGGGCGCTACCGGAACTGATCGAATTGGTAGTCTACAGTGTTTCTGGATGTTTCAGACTGAAGCTGGCGTCAGCATGAGAGCACCACCATCTCGTAGCTCCGTCGTGGCCATTCCACGAGCAATCATGGCAGCCGCTCCCCACCAGAAGCCTGCGGGAGTCGGGGGCCCCCAAGACTTTTGTAGAATCTTCAAGGCTGAGGGGACGCTTTCGAGAATGGAGCCCAAGCCCTAGCAGAAAAGCGTCCGAGTTCCAAGGTGTCGCAGGGCCATTTTAGTGGACCACGCCCAAATCTGAAGAGACGGCCGCCATTTTGAGAGTCCTGTGGCAGCCGCCTATCGCTGCACCGCAAGAGCGGGAGCAACTCAACTACATGGTGAGCGAGACGCTGTAGTCGCAAGATCGGGCGGTAAACAGCTGAATAGCGGAAGAGGCACAGTGTAGCAAAAGCGGGCGGAATGGCAAGTGAAACGGTAAAGGGGCGCCCCACTACAGCGTGTCTTTAGGTCAAACGGATTGTGGGACAAGGTCAAGAATGGAAGAGTCACCAAAAGGCAAAAAGTTCCGCTTGACCCAGGGAGCCGGCCACCTATGTCGGGGGGGATCTCAGGCCACACCAGGGCAACACGACTTGGGGAGGGGGCTGGAGCCAAGCGCCCCCTCCGAGTCCGCGCCATCACACCGTCCCTCGGGGGCCTCCGTCAAGCGGTTCAGGGAGGCACCGCATCACATTGTTTTCAAATGCAGTCACGTCCTCAAACAGCCCCCACTTACATTGAGAATAGTGAAGCTGTAGCAGGTGCAAATAAGCTTCAGACAGTCTAACAAGCACTCCTCAAAACTTTGAACTATCAGAGTGCATGAGTTTCATGCTCGATCGATTGAGCTAGCCGGATCGGGCAACAAAAAGTATAAAATAGTTATGTAAATAGTTATTTAATAAAATGTTTTACCCTGTTACTTTGCTGGTGTGTTGTATATATTTGTAATATTTGCATAGAGTTTATCGTTATTTTGGGCGGGGTGGGTGGCGGAGCCGAGCTGTCTTGCAGCCATCATGGTGTGGAGCTCAGTTCATCTCACTAGTTTCGTATTTCTCATGAGGGGTTGTTCCTAATGTTTCTATTTTAGCGAGGTCAAAAAGAGATCCCATTAGTGGCCTACTGATTTTGCTCGATTCCTTTTGTTTTTTTACACGATTTTTCACTATCTGCAAAGACTAAACAGAGTATTGCGACTCTGAGCTTGTTTGTAAATAGAGAATGAACCAAAGAGAACCAATTCTAAAACAGTAAATGCTTGGATAACAATCAATCAAATGGAGAGAGAAGCAGGCACGACGGATTACAACGGGGGCAAAGGCCTGCGTTAACTACCCTTCACTATCTGCAAAGAGAGAGTACTCCTAATAGAAATGAGGGGGGGGCAGCATTCAAAGCAGATCAGTGTGCATAAACACGAAAATATTTTTACTTACCACGTACTTGACATTCGACAGCTTTTGATATTTGCTATTAAAAAACCATTGAAATTCACTGAAAAAACCATAGGTTAGAGACCATATATAGTTAGGAATTAGCATTTACAAAACCACGAAAATTCACTGAAAAAACCATAGGTTATAGACCATATATAGTTAGGGATTAGCATTTACAAAACCTTATTTTACTCGCACAAAACCATTGAAATTCGCATATATAGTTAGTTGCGCTAACTATATATCGCGCACCCGCAATCCACTGCTGATGATGTCACATATTACATCATTCATGACATGGTCAGTGACATCACTGATGACATCACTGATGACATCTCAAATGACATCACTGATGACATCTCATTTGACATCATTCTTGTGCTAATACGATGAACCTCTTCAGACTCTAATATAACCTTAGATACACTCAGTGTATACAGACACTCACACACTGTCACTCATCCATGGAGTTACTCACACACCTAGTCAGTCATGCAAAGAAACAATCTCACCTCCATTTCCTCAACTATACAGTTATACACACCTTACTTATTCAAACATATACTAACACATATTTACTTTCTTATACAATCCCTGATACAAGTTCACAATGATCCATACAGCCACTCACACATTCAGTGGCTCTCATGCACAGTTATTTATATATGCCAACTCTCACATGTACTGTGTTTTACATATGTACTTACTATGACATGTAGCATTGAGATATCCATTCACTCATCAATACACTCATGCACACAGTCAACCGCCCATGTAGCTGTTTCCACATGCACTCTTGAACTCATACACCTAGTGAATCAACTGCTCACACATCTATGCACAGAGTCACACACCTCCCAGCCACCCCCACACAAACTCAATCTCCCATACAAATACTTGGGCAACCAATCAATAACACATATAGCCTCTCGTATAGCTAATGATCAACACATGCAGCAGTTTACATCACAACAGACATACTGATGCACACATTCAGACAGTTTAGTCACTAACCCATGCATTTAGTACGACACATTTATTCACTCACTCATACAGTCAGTCACGCACCTACTAAATCCTTCATCCAGACACTTATACATCCACTCATTCTTCAATATATCAAACATATTTAAACTTTACAGAAACACACAGTCACTGGATGATGTCATCAGTGATGTCATCAGTGATGTCATCAGTGATGTCATCAGTGATGTCATTTGAGATGTCATCAGTGATGTCATCAGAGATGTCACTGACCATGTCATGAATGATGTAATATGTGACATCATCAGCAGTGGATTGCGGGTGCGCGATATATAGTTAGCGCAACTAACTATATATGCGAATTTCAATGGTTTTGTGCGAGTAAAATAAGGTTTTGTAAATGCTAATCCCTAACTATATATGGTCTATAACCTATGGTTTTTTCAGTGAATTTAAGTATCAATTTACATTTACAGTGGCCCTGGTTTAAAGTAAAGGAGGAAACCAACGTGACAAGAAAAACCGAGGAAAGCCCACGCATAAAGGAAAAAAGATTATGACAATAAACAAAGTTGAATCCCACCTGCAAGTGGCAAATTCTCTGAAAAAGCGATCCGCCTTTTTTTAAAACACATTTTACGTTTCTGTGCACAAGCTACACAAATCCTTATTTTATAGCAAGACAAGGAGGTCTGATTTTATTGAAAAACCGGAGGCTCCTATTATGCTTCTCTGATCTTTCTTTTAATTGAATAATAGCTGTCAAGAACTTAAAAAAGTTACCAATCCCACGAGTCTTAGGAACAACTAGACAATGGGATAAAAAACGTAGTACATACAATGACGAATAGCGATACAGTAACATCTATAACACTCAGCTTGACTGTGAACAGTTTTCTTTCCTTACTGCTCACAGTCAAGTTAAGTATTGCACATATTATCTTATACATCGTTCAGCATTTTATCAGTTCAATTGTGATATATTGGTTGTTCATTGGGTATTGCTTGCTGTTTACCCTTGAATTTCAGCTACCTTTCAGCATATTGCTGCATTGCCCTTGAGAGCTTTATTTGTCTTGCGTTTCGGTGCGTCTCAGACCATGTTCGCTATCTTGGTGTCGCAGTCTGAGTTGCACATCTCCTCTCAGCTCCATTTTGCCTTCTTGGCTTCAGTGGTATTTGGGCCCTTATCTATGACTAGTTTGGCCGCATATACGTCCCTTATTCTCCTACATACACTCTTAGGGGCATATTTATCAAAATACTGTTATTGCGATTCTCAAATAGCGATTTTTAGAGAATCGCTATTTGAGAATCGCAAAACGGGATGTAATAAAAAGTTCGCAAATATTTTGCAATTCCTTAGCATTCCTTAATTGTGATTTGCAAATTGCGAATCGCAATTAAGGAAAACCTTCCCATTAATTCCTATGGGCTAGGAGGCCCATATAAATGAATGGGAAGACATTCTCAATTTGCGATTCGCAATTAGAGAATCTCAAATTGAGAATGCAATTTCAAGGGAGCCAGGGTGTCAAGAGGACACCTTGTTGCACCCCTGAATTATGTATGTGTGCACATGTGGCACACATACATGCCCTAAGGGCATGTATGTTTGGCATGTGGCACTTTGAAAAAAAGCAAAAAAGTGCTTTTTTCAAAGAATTCGCAAATTACCACCAACTGTCAGTTGGTGATAATTTGCGATTTCTTATTCCAAATTCGCACAACTCAGGTGCTTTCTACATCGCATTTAAGGAATCGCAATTTGTGATTCCTTAAATGCAATCGCAAAATAGAGAATAGCAAATTTTGCGATTCTCAAATTTGCGATGTCCTGTTGGGATGATACAACCCTAAAGGCCTTTTCCCGTTCGAAAACGGGCCAATTCTGAGAATCCGCCCGTTTAGGAATGGAATAAGGGCTTGATACATATGCCCCCTAGTCCCTCCCAGAGGTGCAGCCTTCGTTCAAGCTGCCCTGTCCTCCCTCTCACTCGCCTCAGGATTCCTTAGCTGTTTCTACCCATAAGGAGGAGACTAGGATCTTTCTCATGTCTCTTATAATTTAACCCCTTTGTTGCCATTTTCTCTTTTAGCTACCTCACACTTTACCAGTTTTGCAGATTGATACCTCTCCTTTATTACAAGAGCATGAACAAGAGGGGGATAGAATCAAGAATAAATTAAATTACTTTATTCAGTCATCAGTGGAACAAGCTGTTGCAGCCTCCACAGAAAAAGTTACTAAGAATATAAAGAATATTGAAACAAATTAATCTAATTTCAAAGAATATTGTGACCCATTTTGCAGTGAAAGCAGAAAGCGCAAATTGATGGGGGGTCCTATTGCACCTAATGTCAGAACTAAAGCAAAATCTAAGGTTGCACTGGCGACTTGGGAGGTTTCCTCGAACACGATGGAGTAAGTGGTGCCTCCCAGTGTTCCTTCTAAGGAGAGGATTAGGTTGACAGCCACTAAGTGTAAGGCAAAGTTAAAACATATAAATATTAAATCATCTCCTATTTTAATATCTCATATTCCTGACACAGATGATGACATGTATAATCTGGATTCAGAAAATGACAAAGATGGTAGTGGGGATGCAAACACTTTTTCTGCCCCCTTTCTAAGAAATCCAAGATGACTTAACATTCTCATGATCCTTTTATGGCCAAAACGATACCAGACACTGAGGGTATTCCCTTGTTTGACCCTAACCTTATTCCCCATCCCAATTCCACCAAATGGTTCCCTGCTGAACATGTAGGGGTTTATAATGTGTCCAGATTTCATTTACCTCTGGACAAGGAAACATGAGCCAAATAAAAGTCATAATGGCCTAGACTTTCACTATCTTCTAAAATATATGTCACCCCTTCAATAGACCCTTCCATGCTCACTTTCTTTTCAAAATTTGGTAAGGACCCCCACAAGGGTGTGGATAAGTCCTGGTCCACCTGCCAGGACAAGTTATTGGATATTGTATATCCCCTTGCTCGTATTTTTCACCTGGAAGAATCTGCAAGATTTAACTACTCCTACATTGAGCCCAAAGATCTCTCCTTGTGGGTGCAAAGAACTTTCTCTTTAATAGGAAATGCTACCTTTGCCACAACCCATGAACAAAGGAACAGACATTTGTTAACATTGGATCCCAGGTTAGCAAACCTCACGTCTATGGAACCTGGAATTAAAAGGAAGGTCTTTTGTTTGGGTATTCTTTTATAAAAGAACTTAGCAAATATATGTCTAATTTTGCATCTCATGATAAGGCTCAACAGTTGCTTAAAAGGTATTCCAGCATGTTTTAACCAGGGTAGGTAGAGTCAGGAGACACTTTACAGGCCATACCTACCACAACCAGGGATTCAGAGGCTACTTCAATAGTTATCAAGACTACAAGCCTCAGTTTTATCCTCAGAGAGGTAGAGGCTTTCATGGCCATGGACGAAAAGGCTCCAGATATAACACCCAAACATGTGAGTCTCCCTTCTGGACATCTTTCTGTAGGAGGACGTATTTGATTGTTTCTAACAAAGTGCAAATCCATAACGTCAGATCCATGAGTTTTAAACACCATCCAGTGTTATGCTACAGTACTTTACTGAAGGCCTGTTCTACCAATGTTTCTTTCCCCTTCCAAATTCTCCTCCGAAATGTCCAACCTCATTTCTCTAGAAGTAGAGGGGCATATTTTCAAGGTCTTATCGTCACCACAACGTCACTTTCAGTGATGTGATGGCGATAGGGGCTTCGCCTTATTACTTAACGTGGCTTAACTCTGCCTTGTAAATAAGGCACCCTTTAACGCTGTAATTAGCGTGAAAGGGGAGGGCAATGGGTTTTGTGGTGGGTGTTCCGGATCACTGAAATAATATCGAGGGACAGAATATCGACCAACAAAAATATCGTTGACAAAATATCGAGAGACAAAATATCGAGTTTCTATCTACAAACAGGTAAGTACAAAAATATCGAGTTAAAAATATCGTTTACAAAAATATAGTTGTAAAAAATATCGACTTTAATAAAAACAATGTTTAATTAATTAATATAAAAAATTAATTACTAAAATATACTTAACAATACTTAAAATAACTTTTAATAATTAAATAATTAATGAAAGTAAAAAAATAATATTAATCATATTTCTTAAAACATATATATATATATAGTAACAAAATGTAATTAAATAATAGCCAATATTATTAACGTACAAATACAAAAGAGTAAAAATTACTATTCCCACTCCAGTGGGTGCAACAGTAGGGAAAGCGTTGGATAGCGTAGGGGTTAAAATTACTATTCCCACTCCAAAGAGTGCAACAGTAGATATATGACGTTACAACGCAACTTTTACAACGCACTACCATTACAACAACATTTTTACAACGCAAAAACTATTACAACGCATGTTTTTACAACGCAGATACCTTTACAACGCATACCATTACAACGTAAGTATTGGTAAGTATATGATAATTATTTTAATTTTAATTATTTAAAATTAATTTAATATAATTTAATTTAATTTAATTTCATTAAATTAATTTAATGTACATTTAATTTTACTTTATTTTTACACTGTACCACTGTACCCCAAAAACCCAAAACTGACCCTGAACCCTAAAAAAAACCCTTTACCCAAAAAACCAAAACTGACCCTGAACCCTAAAAATACCCCTTTACCCAAAAACTAAAAACTGACCCTGAACCCTAAAAATACCCCTTTACCCAAAAAACAAAAACTGACCCTGAACCCTAAAAATACCCCTTTACCCAAAAACTAAAAACTGACCCTGAACCCTAAAAATACCCCTTTACCCAAAAACTAAAAACTGACCCTGAACCCTAAAAATACCCCTTTACCCCAAAACTAAAAACTGACCCTGAACCCTAAAAATACCCCTTTACCCAAAAACTAAAAACTGACCCTAAACCCTAAAATATTTCAATTAGTTACCTATTAATACTAATTCATAACTAATTACCAATTATTTATTTGATAATTAAAAATTAATTTACAATTATTTTATATTAAATACAATTAAATAAATGTTATTATTTCATTAATTATTATTAAATTACTTCCCACTCTATTCCCCTATAAACCCACAACCCGCTACAGGAAATAAATAATTTAATTTAACATAATTAGCAATTAATCAATTAAATGAAAATAATTACCAATTAAATTTTAATTAATTAACAAATATTTTTTAATTGACAATTAATTAAATATTACTACCAATTATTAAATTTACATATTTAATTAATTATAATTAAATTACTTCCCACCCTATTCCCCTATAAACCCACAACCCGCTACAGGAAATAAAATATTTAAATTTACATAATTAGCAATTAATCAATTAAATTAAATTAATTACCAATTACATTTTAAATAATTAACAAATATTATTTAATTACCATTTAATTAAATATTACTACCAATTAATAAATTTACATATTTAATTAATTATAATTAAATTACTTCCCACCCTATTCCCCTATAAACCCACAACCCGCTACAGAATAAAATTACACAATAATAAAAAAAAAATCATTAATTAAAAATAATTATAACATAAAATGACACTTTTCACACATATTATAACATAAAAAACACTATAAATAATTAAATATTATTTAAAGAACGATATTTTTTACTATCTAGATTAGCGTTTCCCAAACTGTGGTCCGCGGACCCCCAGGGGTCCGTGACACATTCCTAGGGGGTCCGCAGGACTTGAGTGCTACTGTCATTGTAAAAAAATGTAACGCCCGCTCTCACAGCACATAAGAGCTGTAAATGTTGGCGCTGGAGCGGCAAGACTACAATACAATCTGGCCAATCACCATTCAGCTTTAGGTGCAAGCTGAAGGGTGATTGGCCTTATTTTATTACTCGCTTCTGCCCGTCACACGGAGTCGTGCACGCATGGCAGTGCGTGCGTTTCCTCTTCTGTTTAGCCAGCCCCAGGGCACTTAGCTACCATATGTCCCCATTTGCCCTGAAAGCAGGCTACAGTTTTGCCTCGTATGTCGAGGCCGAAGAGCATTGGAGCACCTCAAACGGACAGGAGGGCTCTTCTCAATCTGACACTGCATGTGAGTGTTTAATTAGTGTGTGTAAACATTTACAATAAAAGCGCGAGCATGCTTTAAAAACGTGTTTCCTTTCATCAGTGCCTCATGTAACATAGCTGCAAATATTTCATTTAGATTGCCTATGGGCGACATTTTAATGTGTGACATTTTCATGAGTGTGTGTGTTTTTTTTTAATGGAGCTTTTTCTCAACTAGTGACTCAAAATGAAAGCTAGGAAAGTAGTGCTTGGTAGAGAGCCTACCACCTGTCCCTTCTCAGCTGCTGAGGATGACGGAGGTGAGCTGGCATCGAGCGGCTTCCAGGTGTAATAAGACACTGCATTTTAAAGATAAGCCTTTATAGAGTAGCTTAGCTCCCTTGTTGTATGACACTGATGCTCGTTCCGTGACCCGTAGCCATTTCATGCGCTCTCTACCTAATCCTGAGTACCTCAGGGCGGCACCTCGGCTACCTGTCCTCATTTCCTCATGGGACAGTCCACCTTTAGTGCAGTCCTCCACCTTACGGCCTTTATCTTGTTTATCGTAAGTTTAAAACCAGTAGGCAGTGATTTGAAGGACTCATGACATTGTTCTTCTTGAGGCCTAAATGAAAAGTTTTGTGCAAGATGACCAGGGTATGGAACTTTACACTTTTCCTAATTTCAGTGTAATTTTGATTGATATTCAAAGACTATCAGTGACACTTATTTGTGAGCAAAAATCAAGCAATCATAGACTATCACAAGCACTTACCAACATTAAACTGCAACAGTGAGAGTTCCTGGCGCTGGACTCTGCCGTAGAGAGCTCAAATGCCGTCTGAGCGCTTGTGCGTTTACAACGGGTCCCTTTGAGCATTTTGACACTGACAAACCAGTGTCCAAAAATCAAATGGAAGGGTTGGTATAAATAAGAAAAGCATAGGAGGAGGCATAGAAGCACCTGAGAAAGAGGCATGTTTTGTCTTTGTGTTTAGAGTCTGCCTGAACCACATCAAGACTTCAAAGAAAATGTGACACTTCCTTTCTTAACATTTCAATTGAGCAGGAAACTTTTAAAGAAATGCACTGTAAAAACAGAGGCCTTTCCTTCTGTTCATGTCTGCGTGCAAACCTGCTTGTCCTTTCTGCTCAATTGAAAGGATTCAAGCACGTTGCTGTGGATTTGCTACAAGCAAGCATGAAACTCTCGTTCCTTCCTTCCCCTCTTTGTTACTTTTCAACAAGAGTGGCAGATGGGCATTAAGTCTGATTCCCGAGGTGGGTGCATGTGACATCATCTGATTAGTGTGGCCTCAGGTTAGAATAGAGCCATTAGCTGTCATATTTACAAGCTGCTTTTCATTGGCGCCAGACCATTATATTAAGCACACATAGTCACCGGGCTGCTATGTTTTCGAGCCTTCACTCAGTATCGTCCTTCGAGCCTACCGGCCGGCTTCAGCACGCAGCAAGCTGGTCGTGTGGAAGGGGTGCTAATGTGTGTCTATGCATTTTAGTGCTGTGATACCGACCACCACACTAAAATGCATTAGTCTAACTCCTGATGTGTGGTACTTGGCAGGGCTGATGTAAGTGAACGTGGACGCTATAAAAATCCAGGCTTTTTCTAAAAGTGCTTCTGAATAAACACAGTTAGGGGGGGTTTCTGATCTACCTCCTGCCCTAGCTCTACTGCAGATTAAATAAAACACTTGACTTCAATGGGCTGTGCGCGCATTTTTATTTAACTCACTATGGGTTACTTGGTCAGTGAGGTAGCTTTGCCATTCCACAAAATGAATGCTGCTCTTTGAATAGGCATACTGCTAATGCCAAGTGCTTGGTCTGCCAGTAATTTAGAAAGAAGTGCCTCATGTTAGGACTAGAGAACTGTCACCTGATTTACTAATCTGCATTACTTTTTCGAATTTACGACTACACAAATGATCTTTCAATAACTTAACACGCCGCACTACAGAATCAGTGTCTATTCTCAGGTAGATGAAAATGCGCAATTGCTGGCGTGGCTCCTCACCTACAGCACGTGAGCAAGAACATGGCTCATCAGAGCTGGTTATGTTGATTTTTGTGTCTGTGGCTGCTGCGGTGGAAAGGCACATGTGTATAGGTTACCGTTACTTTGCAGGCGGGTAAAAATAGATGCAGCCTGGATCAGCAGTAGGATTTTCCCGCTGCTGCCCGATTGCTCACTTTACTTATCAAGCTCTTCGAAATAAAACCGAACATTGAAAAGTTAGTCGCCGAGATTCAGCACCATCCTTCCCCTTAAAATGTTTTGATTTTTGAATATTTTTCAATATAAAATAATAAAAGCTTCAGAATTGCAATTATTTGTTTGGTGTGTAGTTGTTTGTGTATTTTTTGCGAATTACTGTTTGAATTTTTTAAAATTTAATTTGTACTAATTGCTTGGGGGTCCCCGGCTTCCAGTAGTGATGCAGTGGGGGTCCTCAGGAGTCAGAAGTTTGGGAACCACTAATCTAGATTATATACTTGTATATTTTCACTTTCTATATTATTTACAGTCGATATTACTTCACTTACCTTAAAAACGATATTTTGGCTGTCTATATTCTGTCCTGTCGATATTTTGTCAAAACGATATTTCAAACTCGATATTCTGTCCAAACGATATTTTGGAGTCGATATTATGTCTGTGCACCGGGTGTTCCACCGCAACACCCATTGATTTTATTGCTGCCCCCAATTTACATGGCTGGTGTAAATAGGAGGCGGGGCCAAAATTAAGACCAGGGAAGACCTGGTCTTAAACAGGCAAAACAAGGAGAAATGGTTTATTTCTCCTCACTTATGCTGTTTCCATGTGTGCTGCGTTGTGCGTGGCACTCAGTGGAGTGGGAATAGTAATTTTAACCCCTCCACTATCCAACACTTTCACTACTCTTGCACTCATTGGAGTTGGAATAGTAAATGTAGTTATTTTGCTATCCAACATTTTCCCTACTGTTGCATTTATTGTATTGCAAAATGTTAGTTTTCATTTTTTTAAATAATGTAATTTTTTATTTTAATATGGAATTGTTTTATTTTAAATTATTGATATATATATATATTATATTTTTACATAGTTTTAAAGTTAAAACATTTAAAAAAGATAAGTTAAATATATGTATATGTATAAATTATTAGGTTTGTGTGTTTATATTTTTATACATTAATTGTATTAGTTATATTTAGTTAAAATGTATATTAAATGGAATTTGTTTGGTTAAAACAATATTAATAATTAATATTATTTAATTTATTTTATCTTATATATATTTTTAAATCGATATTTTTTACATCTATATTTTTTACTTTGATATTTTCAATTCAATATTTTTGTACTTACCTGTTTAAGAATAGGGAGTCGATATTTTTGTATTCTATATTTTTCATCGATATTTGTAACATTGATATTATGTCAGTGAACCGATTCCATCAACATTAATCCAGAATCCCAATTAGAACTTCAATGGTGGATTGACCAATTGGATGCCTGGAATGGCAGAACCATCTTTGCATCAGACCCTGATCTTGTGTTAGAATCTGATGCAAGCATAACGGGCTAGGGTGCCCGTTGTGGACCAATCTTGACTGGGGGTACATGGGCACAGGAGGCTTCCAGATTGCATAACAACTGTTTAGAGATGTGTGCAGGTTCCTTTGCACAGTAGCTGACTGGCATTCCCGTTATCATCTAGACTCAAGTGATTGGAAGCTTCATCCATCGGTTTTGAAGTCTTTGCTTCGCAAATCAGGCTCTTTCCGCAAATACATCTTTGCCTCTAGACTAAATTGCCAACTTTCTCAATTTCTTCAGCAGGTGCCCGGATTCCCTTAGCTTTATTATTAGATGCCTTTCTTCCAGACTGGTCCCGCTCACTTAATTATGCTTATCCTCCCTTTATAATGATCAGAAGGGTCTTGGCTCAGGTCAAACGTCAATGAGCACTCCAGGTCCTAGTATCTCCGTTCTGGCAATTACAGGTATGGATTCCTTGCTTTCCTAGAATTAGCATGCAACTTTCCAATTCTTCTCCCTTCTTTTCCCAACCTCCTCCAGCATCCATCTGATCTTCCTCACAACTATGGGGCCCATTCCGATGGCGGGCAGACGGGACTGACCGCCAGGGGTGTGGCTGTCCCGCTGTGCCTATTAGGATGCGACCGCCACCCTGGTGGTCACATTCCGCATATTCAATATTGTGGCGGGCGGTGCTGTAAGCAGCACCCACCACAATGTTGAAAATGCATGTTGTGCATTGGTATGCACAACGTGACAGACACCATGCGGTGCCTGCGTACTTGTGAATGCCAATGACCCCCACCAAGTGCTGCCCCCCACCCCGAGGGGCCCGCAACAGGCCCCCAAATGCCATCTTTTGCCCCTGTGGGTTCATGTATATAGGGCAAACTACCCAGAAGGTAAAAACCCGCATCCTGCAGCACTGCAGTAGGGTACGGTGTAAGGTGCAGGGAGCCCCCCTTGTTGAACACTTTGTCAAATTTAATCATACCCCGGAGAGTCTTAGATGGTGCGTAATTGAGAAAGTTAACCTAAACCCTAGGGGAGGAAATTATGCACAATCCATTAGCATCCGTGAATGCAGATGGATGCATTTCTTCAATACTGTAAATAAGGGTCTGAATGAGCAGGAGGAAGTAATGAGGCAAATGGCATCACTGCCATATGGCTAATTTTTCTTTACGTTGTTCCTTACTTAGACCTCACACTGAATGAATTGTTCACTGATATGTACCATACCATCGACAGGAATTGTTAATAGCTGTAGTACTTTCCATGCAAATGTTCCTTTCACATGCTGCTGTTTGTGACAATATATTGTACTGTTATGTATTTATTGTATTGTTGTAATTACTGTATTGTCGTTTACATTAAGTGCAACTGCCGTTTTGGATTTGTTGACATTTTCTAAACATGAATTGATATTGTGTGGGATTTACACCTGTCTCTGGTAAATTGATGGTTAATTTCATTTTACACTGTGCTGTACGTTTTTCAAACGTTTCCTTCTAATGTATGGCCTAATTCAGTATGCAATGGCGACAGGTTCGATCCCCTGTGTCCTCATATGAACAGTGCTTCACAGCAAGGTAGTCCCTTTTTCTACTTTCCCTTGCCTTAGTCTTTTGTTTAGCTGCAATCGGCTACGCGCTATTACTTTAGCGCGGGACACCAAGGTAGTCCCTCCTTCACTTTTAGTTTCCTTAGTCCTTTGTTTAGCTTCGCACGCCGTGTGACACACTAATAGCTGCGATTGGCTGTGCGTAATCACGTGGTCTCCTCCCGGATGTAGGAAACGGGACCTGTCGGACTGAGACTGCAGCTACGAGCCACATCTGCCTAAAAACGATTAAATAATTGGAATTACATATACAGGGACGCGCCAAGGAATATTAGGTAAATGTATTATTCTCCCTCTGGCGGGTCTCGTTTGTTGACGCCCTCACTAACCCTAGTGGCGTTTTTCGGTCAATGACTAGCAATCTATTAGTAGTCATGGTTGCTTGGTTGGACTCACACCCGGTCCGTTTATTTCAATACAGGTCCTTTCCAAACAGGAGCTTGGTTTCCCTCGCCCGCAACTAATTGGTCACTGTTTGACCATATCAGGGTGAGTTGCATTCATATCCATTTGTCAGACCTGATCGTTTGCCTTGTGCATTATGTTTGGGGATTGATCAGACCGTTTTCTCCCCCTTGTTTCAGCACGATTGATATCGCCTCATTGTTCCTATCCATAATCACCATCTTGGCTTCAAATTGAATTTATCAGTCAGAGGTGAGTCAGAAAAGGGCATAAACACTCCGTGGTTGGCGTGTTTGTAGTGGGATGACTGCGCCTTTGGAGATGGGCTAACAGTCGATTTCCCCTTTTGTGCTTATTTTTCTGCAGGTGTATCGCCCAAATGATCTGGCCTTGTTACACCGCCACAGTCTTTGCCGTGGTAAAGTACCCAACACCCCCTCTTTACAAAAATTTTTTTAATGTTAACCCCTTTAGAAGTAAATATAATTCATTTATACTTACTTTACAGGTGCTCCCCTCTCCCCGCCCCCATCTGTCCTGAAGAAGACCCGTAGCAGAGGTCGCAACTTTCCCGTATTGCGCCAGGGTCGAAACGTCGACGGTTATGCCCCCCTTTTAATTTCCTAAAGCCTGTACCATTTTCCCAGTCCCCGTGTATAATAGTGTGTATATACTTTGTAGGGGTAGGCTTTACTTTTGTGCAATGTAAATATAATTCTTGTTTTGCACTGAACCTATTCTAAATCCTGTGCTTTCAGCCTTTCCTTCTCATCACTTGAGCACCCCCCTTTTTCTAATTCTCTTATTGCCAAATTTTTTATCAATATGTAAATAAAACTGCAGTATAAATTGTTTTGGTACTGTTTTGTTGGGTTCTTTCGCATTGATAGCAGCATTAGCTAATAATACATCTCCTTTTGTTTGTTCAGATTAAATCTGACCCCTTACTTAGTGTGAATAATTAACACTTACATTGATTGTGTCTGGTTTAACAAATTGTGTCTAGGACCACTTTTTCTATAAATATATAACTACCCAGGTCCTGTTGACTTTCTGGGTCTACCCCATTGTTTTTCAATGATGCCCAAAGTGAACTCGGCATGCCTTTCCGTGGCGGAGCCTCCGCCATGGAAAGGCATTCCACCACGCACATCATAAAATGGATGGTGGTGCCTGCAAGGCACCGCCACCATATTATGGGCCTTTTCTGCCCGGCAGGCAATCGTGATAATTGCCTGCCAGCGGAAAAGCGGTGGACGGTCTTTCCATCCGCCGCGGTACCCCCGCCATGCTAATGTGGTGGGGAGTAAATGGCCGTCCGGCAGGGTGTTTTGGCGGGCAGATCACCACCGCCGGTCAGGCGGTGGCGATCCGCTCGCAATGATAATAGGCCCCTTGGTGTTAGACAACTCCCTCATTGTTTCAGCTTAGAAAAAGAAGGATCTCACTGTCTTTCCCTTACATTTTGCCAGAAGTTTCAAAGTCCGTTGAGAAATACTGGGCCCCAGCTATCACCAAAGGTTACAAATCAGCTTGGTCTTTGTGGTCAACCTGGCCTGTGGGAAAATGTATCAATCCCTTTTCAGCGGATATATCCTACATCATTAGTTTTCTTGTTCCCAAAGCTAGCGGCGGGAAAGCATACTGTACTATAAATCTTTGCAGATCTGCCATATCTATCAATAATCCCTACATCAACGGAAAACGGGTGAGAGAGCATCCACTCATTTGTCGACTGTTAAAGGTAGTAACATTTTGTAATTCTCCTTTTCATTGTGGGATGTAAATGTTGTATTAAAGTTGTTCCTTTTTTGGCGGGATATTGCTGGCCATTCACTTAAAATGTTATCAGCACAGCTTGCCATGTTATTATTTCTTCTATCCATCAAACGTTTGTCTGATGTTAAAGCATTACATATTTCCTCTTGACATTTTACTCCTACAGGTGTGCTTTTTACAGTTCACAAATGTATTAGCACAAATATAACTTCTGTCTTTTATCCTTATTTTCCTGATCAACCTAAACTTTGTGTTGGACAATGTCTCAAAGTGTGTGAACAGTACATAGTTGATCTCAGAATGTCCTCAGACACCCAACTTCTCATCTCCTTCAGAAAACTCCACAAACCACTGTCTTCCCCTACTCACGTTAGCTGGGTTAAGTGGGTTATGTCCCCGAAGGGTACTGATACTTCCATTTTTAGTGCCCATTCTTCCAGAGGAGCCATGGCCTCCACAGCTTTCTGGGCCAGCTCTCGTGTAGAAGATATTCTGAGATCAGCCTATTGGTCTAATGATAATGTTTTCTGAACCTTCTATTGTATACCTATACACACTGCATCTTCTGTCATAATTATCATGATTTAAACAAGCATAATAGGATCCTCAGGTCTTACAATAAAGTGTATATTTTCCTAATAATTTATGAAGGAAAGTGTTAATTTTATTAAAGTCATGGAGGCGAGTATTATCCCACCTCAACACAGTTTAACCTGTAATTTGTTTTTCTACCCTGACAGTGGTTCCAGTGCCGCCACCTTCTTTTGCTTGTGACTTCTACAACTACAGATTTTCCTAGTGTTCCTGAATCTTCACTCTCCGTTTGTCCATTTGGGATATGGATTTATAAACTTTTGGCAAGAATTGTTCATGAATACTTTGGCACTCTGTGGAGAAGTGTGGCTCAATGGTTAGAGCAGGCAGACCTTGATGCAGAGCTCTGGTGAGGGACCAGGGTTCGATTCCCGCCTCGGCGGGTCTTCGGCTCATTAATCCCCCTGACTGGATATTCTCGCCTCAGTGCCTGTTCTGATCATGGGTCCCACGCTGCAACTCTGGGCAATAGCTTGCTTAGTCTCCACAACGGCCCCAAAAGCGCTGGGATGCCTGGCTGCACCTGGGGGGTGCCCAAGAGTGGACATTTCCCAGGAAAGCCAGGAAGGGTTCCTAAGCGGTATACGGACAGCGCCGGGACACCTCCGGTGGAGGTAGCTGTGCGCTTTACAAATTCCGACATTTACATTTATTTACTTACCATTGTGTTATCTATATTCCCTTTGTTTAATTTTTATTCTTAACTTCTCACACAAGAAAAGAGGACTGTTGGCAGTCAAGCTAAGTGTTATAGTTGTTCCTGCATCGCTATTGGTCATTGTTTGTACTACGTGTCTTATCCCATTGGTTAGTTGCTCCCAAGCCTCCAGTGCTTAATTTGTGCCAGTGCTTTCCGGTGCTTAGCACCTGCACATATTACTCAGGGCCAGGTCTATGAAATATCTGCCAATTCATACAATGGGTTTCTCTCATTTTAAGAACTGTATAATCGTGAAAACAAACCCTCTGACGTTTCTCACCTGTGCATAAACTTTTTTAAATTTGATACTGCGCTGCGGCCGCCCTCTTTATCATGAGGCACACACACCACCAGAAACTGTGTGGGACCCTGCCTCAGCGTAAAAGCCTGGTGACAGGTCAAGCAAACATAGTAGTGCAGTGCTAGTGCATTACAAATGATCACTCACGGCTTGCAAAATAACATTAGCCCGTCCCTAGTTGCCGTTGAATCATCAAGTCAGGTGTCCAGACTCGGACCAATGCAGATCGTGTCTAGACATTTCCCCACCCCAGCATACTGTGTAGCCGCAGCTCAGTTGATCGAAGAAGCAAGGTGTGTGACGGACTCGGGACTCTTGACTCGTGTAGCTGCATCAGGCCTCACACCTCAAATTAATTAAAGGCAATGCAGTAAGTATTGCTTTTGTAACATACTGCTAGTAGTGTAAAGTAATCCAGGGTAAAATGTACCATGACTATTTTCTTTGAGATCACATAGTGGCAACGTGTATCATGTTCACTGTAAAAACTCGATAAAATGTTTTGTTTTGAGTGTGATTCCCAAAGAGCCAGTCAAATGCCATTAATGACTCCCTGTCCCATGATCAGAGCTCTGACATGCTGATGGGAATAACGCAGTCTGGCCCCACCGGGAATATTATACGCTGCCATATTGGGAAACTTTAATCAGGTTTTGAAAAAAAGCAAACCTAATTTCCCAGATAAAGCTCTGCACTTCAACCTCCAAGAAAATATCGCATGTGGATCACCTCTCATCTTAGAACTGCATAGTTTGCACAAATGGGTGATATTCTCATTTGTGTGGGAAAAAGCAGTGACAGTGTACACTCCGAAAACTTTTTGAAATTCACTGCCTCACCACAGCTTCCCGAGTTATCATGTGGCACACACACAAACTGCCCGTCCCACAAGCCTGTGTGCCAGTACCTCACTACTAGCTGAAATTTAATTAGAGGCAGTGAGGCACCCTAGAACAATTCTTAAGAAGCTGTTACATTCACTGATGTGATATGCCATGCTGTGAAGGACCCGCAAGATAGTCAAATGGCGGCACAGAATGTGGGAGTAATCTAAGAGGGAGTTTGGCTGTTACGTTCCCCTTCCTTATGTTACTGTTTCACTGTATCTTATGAAAACATCTAGAATCTGCAATTTTCTAAGTCTATGACGAGCTCGAGAACAGTGGCAGGTTTGGGATTCCTCCATCTTTCCAGAAATAATTTAGATCTTTCTTTTTCTCCATACTGTTTGCACCTGGCTCAGCAGAATATTTGAAACAGGCGCCTTAAAAAATGCCTGCACAGGGCCAGCTCTAGGGCAGAGTGACCGGCGCTACAGCACTGGGCGTTGACTTTGGGGGGAGGGGGTAGCCATTTTTCGTAAATATATGATGCAGTTCAGAGCCGCCACACCAGTGTTCCTTGCCCCAAGCAATTTTCTGTCAAAAATGAAAATGTCAATATAACTGGTGATTAATCGAGCTTTGTCTAGTGGAAGTTTACTTTTGACTCATCATAAGGTAGTGCAGAGGGTTTATGCTGCAAAGCGCATGCACCATGGAGATCACAATGCGTGTGTAACATAAATTGTTCAGTGGCTTACTGTTTGTGTGAGGGAGATCCTTTTATTACTTGCAGTTTATAAGTTAAAATACTAATATAGAATATGTACTATTGCCTGTCACCGAGAGTTGCATGTGGAAATGCATGTGAGAGGGTGCGTTATGGCGATGTGGGTGGGGATAATAGAGTAAGTGGGTGGACCAGGGGTAGTTTGTGTGGCCTCCTAAAAAAAATGTGAGCACCTGCACTTAATATGTTACAAATTAAGCACTGCAAGCCTCATGGGATTTGTAGCTTTCCTAAGTTCTTGACTGCTGTGATTCGATTAAAAACATGACCAGAGAAGCATAATACTCACCTCTGTGTCTTTAATAAAATTAAGACTTTCTTCATAAATTACTAGGAAAATCTATATAATATGCCATGTTCTTAGCCTATCAAGCACGAAAGATGCTGCATGTTCAATTGACATAACATAAATTATGAAGACATTAGAGAAATCTGCACCTTTCAAATCTTTTTGAGGCCATACCCAGCAAAAGAGGCCTTTAAAGCTGTACCCTTCTAGACCCCAAAGTTTGATGTACTACGAACCTAGAAACATTGATGCACATAGCCAACATTAGCCAGCAAACCCATCTGGCCAAGGTGGAGCCATTCATTGCATCATGTGGTTTCCTAAAAGGTAAGTTGAGATGATAAAGGCTCAAACTTGTCTCTCATGCTCCTTGAGGAAGCTAGCGCTACACAGCTACACATGATCTAGGAAGCAAGGGTACAGAACTAAGGAGCAACATGTCTTGGTTCTTCCAGATAGAGAGAATATTACATCTAATCTGTCTTAACGACAACTGGACAAAGAAGGATATACAGCTTGGCTGACAGCTATCATGTGGATAGGTTTGGGCAAAAGGTGACTTCCTGCTCTATTACTCCAACAATCTAGAAGGGTCAGTTGAATGTCTACGACTAGCCTGCATGTGTTACACCAAGCTCCAGCAGAATATCTGAAAAGGATGGTAGGAGTTGATGCAGATCCACTGCACAGTGTTGAAAGGGGAAAACAAGCTTAAAAGGACCAAAGAAGGGGTCACAAATAACAAGGGAGTGGACTCCATTCCTGGAGAAAAGCACACCACTGCCCAAACATCCAGGTCCAGACATCAACACATTGGTGTGTGTAACCATAACACAGTCAAAATGGCAAGCTTTAAACTTTAAAATACAAAAATCTGCTACATCACCTCCCACTACATTTTCAAGGAAAATATCCATTTACTGTTCTTAATTGGACCTCCACTTGCCTAGACTGGCATTTTGATGTCGTGCTAAAGTCTACATAGAGGATGAAATATGTTTATAGGTATATATTTTACCTGCAATTTAGTTGTGGAATATTAAGCTCATAAACACCTCGATCTGTTTGCTGAGACAGGAGAATAACCTCTCCAAATATAATGCATCCCAGGTCTAATGAAATATCAAGAAATTTTGAAGATGCAGCATTGAATTGGTTACCTCCCTGAGGTGACAAAAAAACAATCACAGTGAAGGTACTCTGCAGTGATTGGGAGGTTTCTCTCCATACAGTAGTTCCATAACTTCAGAGAGAGACCCTCTAGGCCCCTAGGAACTAGTTCATCCCAATCTGCTGACATAGCAAGCAGCAATTTTGGTCTGAGCAAGCTCTTTACAGGGAAAGTTTCCCCCCAAAAAATCACAAGAATTGATGGGAAGTGAAGACTCTTCCTGAGATTAGCAACCTCTGGCATACAGATACAGAATATCGGTAACCAAGACATGTTTCGCTACATCCAACTTGATCACGAGATCTGGGTCAGGACCAGAAATGGCTCTCCTATTTTAAAGACTCAATGTTGGCCAATGACCAAAGTATCTCTTCCCGAAAATCTCCGTACAGGGCTACCAAGGCTGAGCAGGAAACATCCTTGTAAGTTGCATAGCTTTACTTCTCTGATGAGTTCTCTAATATATGGGGTCCAGAATGATCATCACCTTAATGGAGGAGAAGAGGAGCCTAAAAGGCTGGCTAGTTCCATTCCCATAAGAAGAGGAATGGTCAAACCAGGGGTAGCTGATGCTTAATCAGGCAGGAATGGACATTCATCAGCAACATAAGACAATTGTCTGCATTGGTTTCTCTGCAGATGCCTTTTCAAAGTGTGGCAATAATCCCAAGGCACCGAGAAGGCTGATGGTCAGAGGCAAGACGAATTGGAGAACCTTTAGGTACTGACCTAGAAGGATATAGTTGAAGTTGATTAGAAATCGAACACATTGAGTGCTCTGAAATATTACTACATCTCGAAGAAGCTTGGTGCTACACTGAGGGAAATTAGGGTTATCTCTGAAATGAGGACCATTAGCTTCTGGTGGAAAAGTACGGTTGAACTGAGGGATCACCAGTGGGGAGGAAGTGGAACAAGAGTACTTTGTCATATAAAGCTGTTGAATTCCTGGGCCACCAAAACTGACTCATCTTGGGAGGAGTGAGAAGAGAGATGAAAAAGTTGAAAAAAGGCTCCCTACGAAATTTATTAGCGAACCTTAAATGATTTGAAGCACCCAAAGGCCTGCTGTATTCTTTTCCCACTGAAGCAGCAAATTACTATGCATCTCCTATCAAACCTGATAAGAGAGGAAGCAGAAGAGAAGAGAAAATGCTAACATGTAATAGATCGGAAGTGAGTCTGTGATGGATAACTTGCGAAGTGGGGAGGGACCTCTGCTCCAGATTCGGCACAGACTTCCCCTCCACCTACAGATTCTTCAAAGGTTTAACTGGTGGCTTGATTTGTCCCTTGTACTGGGGTAACATCTGCAAAAAAAGTACCGGGGCTCCAACTGAAAAGCTGTTGAGATGCCACCTCCTTCCACCTATCGATCCTAAAACACGTCTTGAGAATATGTATTTTTGATCATGGACAGATAGTGGTTCAGAGATGAGAAGAAATTGACAAACTATGAAATGTCTTTAAGAAAGGATTAATCAGATAACGGGCCAACCAGGGAGGCAATCGGAGAGCCAGAGCCCATATTGACAATCGTGAGATCTGGACTGCAGGATTTTTTTGCAGTTTTTATATAACACAAACTTGACTCAAGGGCATTAGATTGCTTTACCTGTGCATCAGATTACATAGAGAATCATAGGATGTTGAGCCCTCGCCAAGAATCAGACCTGGTATCCCAGTTCCGAAGTAGGCAACTCTGACTGTTAGGGTACATCTCCTCCCTAAGGAAGAGGATTGATGTCTTGAGTTCAGCGGACAAGGTGGCTTTGACAACACCTAAAAAGCATACAGCCTATTTGGTCAATCTCTAGGTACTCTAAGGACAATTGCATCTGGAGAGGGGACACCCCTTCCCAATATATCCACTATTCAAAGTAAGGTGCCTTTCATGTCAAGGACATAGGGGCATATTATCAAGCCAGGCGATAAAATTATCGCCGCTTTATCGGCAGAAAACTGCAGATAAAGCGCCGATAATGGGCTTGATAATATGCTCTATGGAATTGCAATCGAAGCCCATGTTAGATGTCTTCACATGTAACATGGGCTTCGATTGGAATTCCATAGAGCCTATTATCAAGCCTATTATCGCCGCTTTATCGGCAGTTTTCTGCCGATAAAGCGGTGATAATTTTATCGCCTGGCTTGATAATATGCCCCATAGTTCTATTAGCATGTCAGGGTGCAATAGATGGTCTTTTAAGGATCCTCTCCTGAATTATAAAGGAAATAGACTAAGAGCCTTTTTTAGAGTTTTGCAAATGCCAGACGGGCCAAAAAGTGTTTTTTTGCACTGTCCACCATATTTAGATTTTACTAGAGAAATTGGAGCATTTTCAATTCCCTCAGAACACTAAATAAGGCTGTAAATAAGGACCCAACTCAAGATTGTTGAGAGCTTTATCTCTCAAGCTGAGATGTGCTGTCTTCAAAGTGAGTCTAGTAGAATTATGTATGTAGCTCATGGAGCTAGTGTATGGTAAACCTAGCCACATGGTCAAGGGGAACGAACCACAGCTCTTGGGATAGCTGTACTTGCTGTGACTAAAGAGGGGCTTATATTAAGATTGAGTACTAAGAAGCCAAAATATGTGGTTAGTGACGTGGATCAGTGTGCAGGAGTAGTAGTTGATCAGAGAAGCCATCATCAATCTCTATATTAAAATCCACCTTCTTGCTTGCTATCAGTGAAGAAGAAACAAAAGTCCTCGCCATCAGTAAAAATGTTCTTGTCCTTTTGGAGTAGAAATGGGCTCAAAGGAAAACTGTGGTGAGCAGAATGATGCTTAAGGTGTAAGCAAGTTGAGCAGGAAAAGCTTAAGCTACAAATGTCTGCACTTTTAAGGGGGAATCCTTTCTCCACTGTTTGAACTAGTCTGTGACATACGGGAGGCTTTTATTTCCACATTCAACATAAGGCTTGATATTTCAAGGGCTTGGTGGTCAGAGGCATGCACAGAGACTGGGGGCCTGTCAGACATCAAATCTTGTAGAGAGGACAACAGCAAGGCAGAAGACATGCATGCCAGCAATGGGAGACATCGTTTACATCGCATGCGATGCATCTCATGCCATTACAACGCAGTCATTACAAAGACTGCATTGTTACATCGCAAACCATTACAGCAGTAATCGTTACAACAACTTGCTGGAGAGGACAGAAAGTGTTGGACTTAAATTCCAACACCTTCCCTACTGTTGCACAGACTGGAGTTGAAATTGTAAATTATACTATTCCAACATTCAGCGCCCCCTACAGCAAGTTCTTATAACTTCTTGCGTTGTGATGGTATGCGATGTAACAACACGATCGCTGTACAACCACGTTGTAGTGGCATGCGATGTAACGTGACGTATTCGGCGGCAACAAGTCAAAGGAAATCTGCTGCCTGTCCCTTCACATGCCACAAAAATAGCCTAACTTTCCCATGCAACCTAACATCGTTGCAAATGCAAAAACAACAATTGATGGACGGAATGTTGCACAATGGCAAAACATTCACCCCCAGTCACAGATCTGGGTTTAAGCCATCGTTATTTTGCTCATCAAGCCACCCCAGTTCAGACATGGCCATATGCAAATCAGTCTTGAGCCTGTGCCTCATGGGAACAGTCCAGACCGAACTGCCAAGCCATGTCTTTACTGGACCGGAATCAAGCATCCTAGGACCGGTTTCTGGCTATCAGCAGTCATCAGCCAGTATAGCTTGATTCCAGTGGAATGGAGAGCACGGGACTCACGTCTGAGTATACCAGTCCCATTCGAGGTGACAAAATCAAAAATAACAATTGATGGACGGAGTGTTGCACAATGGCAAAATATTCACCCCAGTCACAGATCTGGGTTTAATCCATCGTTATTTTGCTCACCAAGCCACCCCAGTTCAGACATGGCCATATGCAAATCAGTCTTGAGCCTGTGCCTCATGGGAACAGTCCAGACCGAACTGCTAAGCCATGTCTTCCCTGGACTGGAATGAAGTATCCTAGGACCGGTTTCTGGCTATCATCCTTCATCAGCCAGGATAGCTTGATTCCACTGGCATCGAGAGCATGCGCCTCACGTCTGAGCATACCCGTCCCACTCGGGGTCACAAATGCAAAAACAAAAATTGATGGACGGAATGTTGCACAATGGCAAAACATTCACCCCCAGTCACAGATCTGGGTTTAATCCATAGTTATTTTGCTCACAAAGCAACCCAGTTCAGACATGGCCATAAGCAAATCAGTCTTGAGCCTGTGCCTCATGGGAACAGTCCAGACCGAACTGCCAAGCCATGTCTTCACTGGACCGGAATCAAGCATCCTAGGACCGGTTTCTGGGTATCAGCCGTCATCAGCCAGGATAGCTTGATTCATGATAGCTTGATTCCAGTGGCATGGAGAGCACGGGACTCACGTCTGAGCATACCCATTCCACTTGGGGTGACAAATGCAAAAACAACAATTGATGGACGGAATGTTGAACAATGGCAAAACATTCACCCCCAGTCACAGATCTGGGTTTAAGCCATCGTTATTTTGCTCACCAAGCCACCCCAGTTCAGACATGGCCATATGCAACTCAGTCTTGAGCCTTTGCCTCATGGGAACAGTACAGACCGAACTGCCAAGCCATGTCTTCCCTGCCCCGGAATCAAGCATCCAAAGACCGGTTTATGGCTATCAGCCGTCATCAGCCAGGATAGCGTGATTCCAGTGGCATTGAGAGCACGGGACTCACGTCTGAGCATACCCGCCGCACTCGGGGTGACAAATGCAAAAACAACAATTGATGGACGTAATGTTGCACAATGGCAAAACATTCACCCCCAGTCACAGATCTGGGTTTAATCCATCGTTATTTTGCTCACAAAGCCACCCCAGTTCAGACATGGTCATATGCAAATCAGTGTTGAGCCTGTGGCTCATGGGAACAGTCCAGACCGAACTGCCAAGCCATGTCTTCCCTGGACCGGAATCAAGCATCCTAGGACCGGTTTCTGGCTATCTTTTAAAAAGTGGTTTTAAAATCAAGCAACAAAGCCTATAAAAATGATGACAAACAATTAAGACATGAACATTTAAATATTGAAAGGGCAATCTACATGTGCAGTTATTTCCGTTTGTCTAAAATTCTTCATATTTTTCACCTCTTACATAATGCACATTTAATGCTACCTGACATTTTAATAGTACTAAACGTAGCGGGCGTCTGGAAGTGCAACTAAATACGGGAATGCATTCCTATTTTCCCATGAATCTACCAAATACTTTGCTGAGGGTCTATTCCTAACATACTTCAAATCTGCCAACCTGGATTATTTTTTACAGGCTATTTTTTATTCCGCTTTAGGAAGTTGTGAGGACTCAGATATTATTTACTCTAATTTTATGGTTTCTGAGATGGCTTCTAATCGTTTCTTGACCTTCTTTGCCCACTGTAATACACTCTTTCCTATTTCAACGGCACATAAGGCTGATATCTTCAGTGTGTTAGAGACACAAAGTTTGTCCCCAAATCGCAAAGTTGTTTTATAGTTTAGGATGCTCCAGGCCTCCAAATTTCCTTCTAATCTTATTGCCTGGGACATTGCGACTTTGGGGAGGGCCAACATTTTTTTTAAACATTTACTTTTGCATCTCTCTCAGCTTCCCGCTATACTTAAGGCTAGTAACTCAGCCCTGTAGAGGCATTGCATGGGCTCCATTGCATTATAAGCTATCAAAAGAGGAGTCTAGGAAGGGCCACCATATGTTTTTTCTAAACAAACAAGTCCCTCTATCATAGCTAGTGCCCTCCTCGCCACCTATTCTTTATGGAAGGTCCATCTCAGCTGACTGGTAAACAACATACCCAGATAAGAGGACACAACCTCTACCCTACTATTACCTAGCAGCCAATTATATGGTTTACTTTTTTCCCCATATGTGATTATTTTAGTTATTCCCATGTGTACCTTCGATTTATTAGCTTCACAATAATAATTAAATGTAGTCAACTTTCTCTGCCGGCCTACTTGGGTCAAGTCCAGAATTGCCAAATCTTCTGCATAGAGTAAGCACAACACGTCTCCCCCTGATTTTCAGGAAAAGGAATGAGTTGCTGCCAACTCTCCTGGAATGTCGGCTAAGAACAAAGAAAACAGCCTCTGAAAAAAGGAGCACAAGCACTTAAGCGGGAACACAAGTAAATAAAGGAAATATAGATGTTAGAGTAAAAGTAATAAGTCGAAAGGCATTAACAGAGAACTAAACAAAACACAAGATCTGCAAGAAGCAGTATTACCTGTTTCAGCTCTTCAGGTGAGTGTTTTCTAAAAAAAGATGCAGGATTCTCAACCACACGAGACAGCATGCTTCATGACTGACCCCCTTTTCAGTGAGGCCAGATGTCCCCAGTATGTTCTTCATGAGACCTTTCTAAATTTTCATAATGATGAGCTTCCAGACCTTACATGATTGGAATCTTCAAACGTAATCATAATGGTGTTGGAAACTACCTAAAGTGCGATCGGTCATTCAAAGGGGTCAAAATTATGTGTTGGTAGGGTGGAACATTCTTTATATTGAGTCTACCTAAAACATGGTTAAAAGAAAGATTGGCAAATTTGGTAATTGAAACCTCAAAGTCGCATAATGTTATTTTATGCTGTTTCTGTCCTATGCTTAAGCCTAACCAGGTTAATCTAGACAGGTAACACACATTTAGTAAGGCAGAGATGTATTCCTATCTGAAATATGTTATGTAGTATATGTTTAACTATGGTTACATGGATTGGGAGGATGTATGGCTGGCCCTACAGGCTCCTCTTACTACCCCTTTAGTTGTGTATTATCGAGTATGCTTCACTAGAGTCCGGCGTTAGTAAAGTTCACATGTCAAAAGAACCCTGCTTGGCACACTTTTTCACCTTTTACACACATTGCCTGGTAGGACCTCTCCAACAGAGCCCTCACGAAATGACCACGTGACTCACAAAGGACTGTCATTGAACTGCACCTCGACTGAACCAATGACCAATCAGCCTATGGAAAATGTTGTGCTATCTTTTGCTTTCAACCTTGCACTCCTCACGGCAGTATTTCTGCAGGGCATGGCAAATGCCATGTTGGGACATTAATGTTAGTCATGGTATGGACTCTAAATCTCTATAATGAACACTTAAAATATACATTTTAAAAATAAAACGTAAGATTTGCATGTCAGAAACCAAAATTAGATTTTATTCTGCCTTAGTTTAAGGAAAAAAACTTACAGAACCGCTAGAATCGAATTCACAACAAATATACAAGTATCTTCTGATGTTTCTTAACTCTAACCCAACTTTTATAATTGATACAGTGCAACGCATTATTAAAGCCAGATTACCCAAAGCAATGCAATTTTTAAAAATTTTGGGGAGATGGTAGTTAGACTTTTGGTTTTGTGTTATGATTTTCATGATGATCTATGATTACGTCTGTGATTTTAGAATATTCATAACTTATTCTTTCACAAAAGTCCTCATGGTAAATATCTTAAGGCTTGTATCAGTATGTTTTTAGCTTCACTGGAAATTCAACTCATTTCCTCATTTCCAGTTAGCATCAGGCAGTGGTGTGCAGTGCTTCTCATTATGGTAACACCGCATCATGAATATAATGCGTCTTTCGGTTGTGCTTTTCAGCTTATACTAGCCATAAGGTGCAAAGTAGGAAAACGTGTAGGCAGGATGATAGAGGGAGTAAATCGGGCTTGATGGCCTGGGAGGTCCTCAGCCCTCGCCAAGTTAGTAGCAGGAGGAAGAAAAGCCCGGGATTGTCCTACAGTCGCAAACATGAATGAGTAGTGTGGGAAAATAATAAAATAAAATAGGAGTAGGTAATAAAAAATGAAATAGTAATTGGAAGCAATATTTCATTTTTGAAAGTGTTCCTCCAGAAGTGCCTGTGAAAATGAACGGCTTTTTGATAGCCGTATATAGAATATTGTGCTGCAAAATAATTTATTTATGCTTATTTAAAAGTAATATCTACGGGGACAGAATATTTCCATACCCAAGCTGTAACCTGAAATGCCCCAAGCAAGACTGTCTCGCTTGGAGCAATTGACGTTAATATTAAAACATTTTCAGGGCTATTTTTAGCACCTCTTTTCAGGCCTGTCTGATTTACTTTCTCAATACTTTCCTAGTAAACGATTTCAGCGACCAGACCAAAACCATTTCGTTTCCATTTTCTATAGATTTATATTAGGCGAGGGTCAAGACTGCGAGAGGAAAAAAGTTATATGTACAATTTATATGCTTAGACTGCACCTTTTGAAATGTTGTCATGATAATTCAACCTAAACATTTTGTTACATGGAATCGTTTGCTTTGAAATAATGCACAGACGTAGAGAGAGTAAAGGGGGTTAGTTTCTCTGAATAATTATCCCTTTGGCTACAGTAATCTTTTTGTTTTCACTGGAGCTGTGCTTAATTACAGCTTATGATTGTTGTATTAAATGTCTACGGTTTGCCTAATCCCTCACATTCAAGTGTTGTGACATTAATTAGTTCTTTTTGGATCCTTTCTATTATAAAAGATTACCTTCCATCACATTTATAAATATCAGTAGCACCAAGAAAGGCTGTAAAACCAAATCATAAGCTGGGAAGTTACTTTTGTATATTATAAAATTGTCTGCTCCCTTGTTTTATCAGTGGTTTCGCCTCCTCAGCCTTTTCTGTCTCGCACTGATGATCAAAACTGTTAAGACCATCAAATAGGGGGAAATAGGGTGTGTATCTACTATATCTGGTGTGACTTTTGCACACTTGCCTCTGCCCTTGCAACCCCAATCAAAGAAGCCAGGAAGATAGCAACAAACACAGAAAGTAAAAGATCTTTAAAAGTTGTGTTTAATTTTTGTGTTCTCCACCTCTTGTCCTTTCCCTAACTCTACAACCATAAGAATAGGCTATTAGACTATATCTTGGAAAACGACCCAACACGAAGATTTCTTTCAGGGTGAAAGGGTGCTTGATGTCACTTCCTCTATTTCTGAAATGTTGGGGAAACTGAGGACCATGCTGGTTTGATATACTTCGGATAAATATTATTAA
The DNA here is from genome assembly GCF_964261635.1 of Lissotriton helveticus. Lineage (NCBI taxonomy): Eukaryota > Metazoa > Chordata > Amphibia > Caudata > Salamandridae > Lissotriton > Lissotriton helveticus. Next base: position 856,343,196 of record NC_136070.1, on the reverse strand, counting down.
CTGCAGTCAAGTGTCTTACTTTAAACTAATTTAACACATCACCCATTGACTGGATTTCCAGCATAGGTGCACAACCACTACAGGCGTGGAAACTGCCAAACCTGGAGGTACATCAATGGGAGTTGAGGAACACAGCCTGTGCAACACTGAAGCCAAGCCAAATTATATATGTAGCATAAGAAGCTTCAAAATGGAACTTTTACAAATCAACTATAAGTGCAATCTGTCCAAATGGGGTTAGGAATTGAAGACCCATAGACTGGGGCAGGTAGCATCCTGCCAGCCTAGGTACTCGCCAATAAGTACGCCACACACGGAGAGTAATTTTACACGTCTTTATTCGGCTTCATGTTAGTCAGAGTTCAACATTCTAAGCCTGCCTTCAATTCATCCCATAATGCTTACGTCACAGGCCTACGGTGTACAGCTGGAACCAAAAGAGTTCCAGCATTCTTTTATTACAAGACACTACATCTCCAACTTTTTTAATCATCAAGTCACAACTTTAAAAAATAGTTAAATAAATAAATACATAAATAAATATACAAATAAATACATGAACAAATACATTGATACACAAGCAATTACAATTTTACAATTAAGCATCATGGCGCATGAATCACACATCCTGATCGAGTCAAAGGAAGCCAGAAACTGGCACTCGAAGTGTCAGTGATCTGCACAGGTGAGGTGGAATTATCAGCAGACACAGAATCATCAGCAGTCTGTCTAGACCCAGTTTCCGCATTGACATCGATGTTGGGTGAGTGCTGGCCACATGTCAAAATGAGAGGATTCTCCCATAAGGGACTTCCCAGGATGCTGGGCAGTCACCATGTGGTCTTTGGTGTTGATGATAGTAAAGGTTTCAACCTCAGAACGAGCATCAGATTTCCTTTGTCTATATTGTCTAACAAGCACTTGAAGCCCTCTTGCAAAAGTGATGTCCCTGCATGACATTGTCAGTCAGCATATATTTTCCTCTTCTATTTGTGACCAAAGTCTGTAGCTTGAATGTCTTTCTCATTCTTAGATCAGAGGTTGGTCCATTGGGGCAGCTTGGTCGTCATAGCTCTTCCAAACATAAGAGTTGCAGGCCATTTCTCTGTCGTTGAGTGACGGTTTGAATGGTAATCTCAAAAAGTAATGTGTAAAACAGCTTTGAGGTCAAGCTTCTCCAATGCAGCATGCTGAATAGCTTTCTTTAGAGTACTCATGAACCTTTCTTCAAGGCCATTGGCCTGGGGCCAAAGAAGAGTATGTGTTCGATGCTTTGAAGACTTTCTAAATCACCTCAATATTGAGGCAATTTAGAAAGCCTTTAAATTATTTAGATTCCTGACTATTGAAAGGTGGTCTGTTGTCAGACTTTAACACCGCAGGTACACCCATGTCGCAAAGATGGCATCTAATTTGTGAATGGCTGTTTCATGTGTAGTAGATGAATGGTCTTCCACCAATAGAAAACAGGGCTATACAACAACTATGACTAAATAATGATGTCCATTCTCAGGAGGACCAAAGAAATCAATAACAATTCTCTGACAAGCATCATGTGGCAATACTGACATGTTCAAAGGGTGATGAATGACTTGAGATACAAGACAGTTGCATATATTACAAGTCTTTAATTGTTTTTGTGACCCTTTTGTTGAGATTTAGAAACCAGACTAAATCATGGAGAGCTCTCTTTGTGTCAACTATTCCTTGATGTCCCTCATGGACGATATTGATTGCTAGTTATCATTGACTCTCAGGAACATCAGGTTGTGAACGTCTCAGAATGAGTGCTTCTTGAGTCACTGAAAGTTAATCTCTTACATTTTTGAACATCAAATACTCACTGTCCTTAGCGAAAGGTCTGGAGAGCTGGATCCAAGATTAATGAGCAATAATATTTTTTAACCTTGACAAGTTACTATCTTGGCTCATGGCAAGGACAATTTGTTCTAAAGACATGGCAGGGGGCTTGGCCAAGATGGCGGTGTGAGCGGACGTGCGTCTCGGAGCTCCCGCCGCCGGCCGACAGTATAGCATTGATATAGCGCCTCATCCCCCGTGCATGAACCCCGCCGGAGAGCGGCTACTGCCCGGTGGGGTCTGCCTGCGGTGAGACGGGTGGCGGAGTGTCCGGAGCTCCTGGCGCCGCGGAGTGAGAGCCGGCACGGGAGCGGCCTGGTCTGACCCAGAGGAGAGCGGAGCCGTGGGGCGTGGCCGAGGACCCCCGCATATAGTGCCCGCCCTGGGAGCTCCTTGGGCAGGATCCTGGTACGCAAGAGCCGGAGCGTGGAAGGTGGGTCCGGCCCACGCGGTTTCTGCGTGAGGCCCCCGGAGTGGTGTCGGCCGGCGGCTACTGCGGACCCACACAAGAGCAGCCGCGGCGGAGGCGGCCGCCGCTGAGCTTGGTGGCGGGCGGACCCGGTGTGGCCTCGGTCGGGGGGCCTGCCCGCGGAGCGCCGCTGCCTGGGCGCCGACCCCGGGGGCCCCGGGCCCGAGGTGAGGAGAAGAGTGAGGTCGGGGGGAGCGTCGGACGACAGCATGCCAGACTGCTCGGCCACAGGGTGTGGCAGGCCCGAGAGGTTTCACGGCGTGGCACGGTCCCGCCCCGCTGGACACCGGGTGTCTCACCTGAACGAGGCACCCATTGGGAGACGGGCAGAGAGACTGGCCGTGTGAGCCGGGGTTTCGTTGGTGGGCCCGACCCGGCCTAGGCTGTTGGGGGCGAACGGCCGCCAAATTGGGAAGCATACTGGGCCCCGGCCTAAGTTGTTGGGAGCGACCGGCCGCCATCTTGGGAAGCCTCCTGGACACATCCCCGAGCAGAGACTGCCCTTGTGTGGTGCCCTAAGAGGTCCGGTCTGGCCCGGCATTGCGAGCGGGGACCGGTAGTAGTGTGCCCCGCGGATAGTTACGGTCCACGTCGGGACTGTCGCTGGGAGCAAGGAACGGGGGCCGGCGGCGAGTGACCCCCAGAAGCAGCGAGGAGATTGCGGCGTGGACGGAGGGCTGGGGAGCGCCTGTGTGCGGCTGGTGTGGTGACTGTGGGAACGCCAGTGGGACCCGCGGCGAGGTTCTTGGTGCATTCGGCGGCCCCTGCGAGTGGCGGATCAGGCTCCCATACGTGCTTGCAACCCGGGCCCACGCTGCCCCGCTACCCCGGCTGAATCCCAGCTACGGGCCCTGAGGGACATGTCCTCGGTCAGGAACCGGAAAGATTGGACTATTAAAGACCTGTTCACCCCTAGCACGGTGGGTAAGCGGTCGGACCCCACCATGTCCAGTCAACGGGCTGCTGCGGATAAGACGGCCGCTGGCTCTCCTTCCCTGGGAATGGCGACCTCCGAAGAACCCATCACCAAGACTTTTCTAGAATCCCTCTTCACTGGTCTGCGGGAGGACATCCACGCTTTGAAGAGGGAGCTACAGGAGGAGATTCGGGAGGTCCGCCGCGATACAAACGCCATAGAAGAAAGGATTGCCGACTTGGAGACCAAAGGTGACGGGCGAGACATCGAAATGGAGGCGCTGCAGCAGGAAATCATCCGTATACATGACCAACAGGTGGACCTTCAATCTCACGTTAAGGATTTAGAGAACCGTTCCCTGCTGCATAACATTAGGATTCGGGGGGGTGAAGCAGTCTTCTGATATGGATGACCTTTTCCACTTCACGCAGGGCCTTTTTAACCACATCCTGGGCAGACCAGCAGACTCCGCGCTCCGCCTGGACAGGGTGCATCGGACGGGCCCACCTAGAGCTGCTTCTGCCCTGCCGCTGATATCTTAGCCTGTGTGCAAGACTTCCGTACCAAGGAAGAGATCCTTAGCAAGGCCCGCCAGATGGGAACTATCTCCTTTGGTGGCCACTCACCATCTCTATATCAGGATCTGGCGGCCATCACTCTTGCAAAACGGCGGTCCTTCAGACCGGTCACGGCGGAACTGAGACGACGCAACATCTCATACAGCTGGGGCCACCCCTTTCGCCTGGTGTTTCGACTGGACAATAAGGCCTGCCAATTGCGGTCTTTCAGGGAAGCATGCCGTCTTTTAGATATCGAGGAGCCGAAGGAGTAGGAGGGACCGCCTGGCCGGGGGGCGACTGGGGCGGACGCCACAGGGCAGTGGCAACAGCAACGATGACGGCGCAGGCCGAAGCGTCCGCCCACATTGGATATCAAGGAGGGTCAACGGGCAGCGGTGGAGACAGCGGCGACGGAGCTGGCGGGGCCTGACAGTGGGTGACTGCCGATCTCGGCACTCTGAGGCTCTGATGTGTAAGGAGAGGATGGGGACAAACGGGCCGGCGGTGGGGGACGAGGTATTGGATTCGGACACATTCCCCCGATATTGACCTTCACTAGGCATCCACATCTGTGGATGATGGACAAGACTGTTCTTTGTCTCCTTCAGGTGGGGAAGGGGGAGGGTTTGTTGGCTGTTTGACTAGGAGAGAGGGGGGATTGCTTGTGATGCTTTGTTGGTTGCTTCTTGTCTTTTTCTGGGGGGGGGGGGTTTGCTGGGGGTGGGCTGAGTTGGAGGGTGGGGTGGGGTCCAGGGACTCTTTTCGGTGCTCAGGCGTTAACGCTTGCAGATTCTTGCACGACGCAGGCTTCAGGGTGCGCCTCAGCGGGGGAGACGGAGGTATGAGGGGCGTACTTGGCCATTGCTTGATTCTGCCCGGCAGGGATCCGGGGGGCACACATATTTTCCCATGCCACAGACTGAGTTGCGCGTCCTCAACCTTAATGTGCGGGGATTCAACAATCCTGTGAAGCGAAGGGCCGTCCTTTCCCTTCTGGAGGCCTCTAAAGCCGATATATGCCAGCTCCAGGAGACACACCTTCTGCTGAAGGACTGCCATAGAATGCGCTTGCGCCATTTCCCCCATCAGTTCTACTCTTCCACTTCCACTAAAACCGGGGGGGTGGTTGTTCTGGTGGCTCGGAGATTCAGGGGCAAGGTCCTGTAAAGGAGGGTAGAGGTGAAGGGGAGGTTGTTGTCTTATAGATTCTCCCTGGGGGGGGGAGACATTCACGGTTTACTCTATTTATGCCCCACATGAAGGCCAGGAGAAGTTTCTACACTCCGCACTCACCGAGATTGCCGCGTCTCCTGATCGTCATGTTTTGATGGGAGGGGATCTGAATTTGGTCATGGACAATGTGCAGGACGGGTCAGCGCAGCGCTCCACTCAGGTTGGGACACTCTCCGCTGGGGGGGGGCAAGACTAATAGATATGGGCATGGTGGATCTGTGGCGCCGCTTTCATCCCTCTGAAAGGGAATACACCTACTACTCTAACGCCCACAAAACCTATGCCCGGCTGAATTATTTTTTGGCCTCCCCTTCGCTCCAGGCTCTAGCAACGGATGTGGAGATTGGGGATGCTTCCCACTCTGATCATTCCCACATGGTAGCGGTATTTTCCCTGCCCCCGCTCACCCGCACACTGCGCTGCTGGAGGTTACGCGACTCATTGCTGCACCGCGCAGATGTGGTGGGGAAGGTCCGGGGGGCTATTACTGACTATCTGGCGCATAACAGCACTGACACTACATCCTTGGTCACTCACTGGGAGGCACTGAAAGCGGTTCTGCACGGTGAGTTTATAGCGATCTCGGCTGCGGCGAACGTGGAGCGCGCACGGAAGCGGGAGGAGCTCTCGCAACGGACACAGGAACTCGAACGTGTGCACCAGTGGACCGGGGCGCCGAGGATCTGGAGTCAGCTACGACAGGGTAGGCAACAATTGGCAGCACTAGATCAAGACCGCGCGGAATGCACGGCGCTGAGGGTGTGACACTTATACTACACAGGGGGAGACCGCTGCGGGAGACTGCTGGGTCATGCCCTTCGGGAAAAACAACGGAAACAGGCGGTGCGGGAGATTGTCTTGCCGGATGGACGGGTGGTCACTGAAGACGCGGACATCGCGGAGGCATTTAGCACCTTCTATACCTCCCTGTACACCGGGTCCTCGCTTGACCCGGAAGACGGTGAGAGGTTCCTGGCCTCGGTCACCCTCGCCGCGCTGACCCCGGAACAATCGGATCTCCTGGAGCGGCCTATCCGGCCGGAGGAGGTGATTGCTGCCATCTCGTGCCTCAAGGTGGCAAAAGTGCCGGGACCAGATGGTTTTTCGGCACTCTTCTACAAGACGTTTTGTGCACAGGTAGCACCTCTACTAACTGCTCTCTTTAATTCTTTTGCGGACCCCGGGGTGATCACGAGCGACTTGTTGGAGGCTACCATCTCAGTCATCCCCAAGCCGGGGAAGGATCACTCGAGGTGCGATACATATCGCCCTATATCTCTGCTCAATGTCGACTTAAAAATCTACACTGGCATATTGGCGACACGCCTCGCTCCGCTCATGCAGGGGCTGATCGATCCGGACCAGGCGGGCTTCATCCCTGAACGCCAGACCATAGACAATACTAAAAGAGCACTGCATCTGATTGAGAAGGCCGAAAGAACGTCGGGGGAATATATGTTGCTTGCAATAGATGCCGAGAAGTCATTCGACCGGGTCCACTGGCCTTATCTGGAGTGGGTAATGGTGAAAGCCGGGCTGGGCGACCGGTTCCGTGCGTGGGTCCTGAATTGCTATTATTTCCCCTCCGCGACAGTCAGAGTCAATGGTTTCGCCTCGCCCCGATTCCCGATAGAGCGTGGTACTCGTCAGGGGTGCCCCCTGTCGCCCCTGCTCTTTGCCTTGTATATGGAACCCCTCGCGCAACTAATGCGAACCACTCCCGAGGTACGCGGTGTCAAATTCGGGGCGTATACCCATACCATCAGCCTGTATGCCGACGACATCCTTCTGTCCTTGTCCTCCCCGGACGCGTCCCTCCCGGCATGTGTGGACATCCTGAGTGAGTTTTCCAAGGTGTTGGGGTTCAAGGTGAATATGACCAAGTCGGAAGCCCTGGACCTCTCTCTAGCCCCGCGCACACGGGCCCGCCTTCAGGAGCGTTCTCCGTTTCGATGGGCGCAGACGTCGGTTCCCTATTTGGGAATTCACTTGGTAGCCACACTGTCGGACACGGTAGAGATCAACTATTCACGGCTGCGTGGGCTCATCCGTACGGAACTGAGCAGGTGGAAGCACCTCCCTATGTCCTGGCTAGGCAGGGTGGCAGCTATCAAAATGACGGTTATACCACAGATTCTATATGTGTTCCGCGCCATCCTTCTCCATCCGCCGGATGGCTGGCTACGCCAGGCGCAAGCGGAGTTGGCGCAGTTCATATGGAATGGCAGGAAACCCCGGATGAAGCTACGTCTCGCGATGCTCCCTCCTGAGAAAGGGGGATTGGGTCTTCCAGACCTCTTGCTCTACTACCAGGCGGCTCAGCTGTGAACACTGGTGGAATGGAGCAGATGGGAGTCAGAAAAACACTGGCTCTTCCAGGACCAGGCGGTCGCGGGCCGTCCACTCCAAGAGGTGCCCTTCCTCCATCGTCAGCACCGTCCCCCCAATCTCTACGCCTCCTACATTACGAGGGTGCCACTTGAAGTCTGGGACGGTACCAGTCTTAAATCGGAGTTGACCACCTTCCCATCCCCGTTTACTCCCATACTTGAGAACCCGGTCTTTACGCCCGGGATGGATGTAGTGGCATTCGCGAAGTGGCGCCCGGCGGGCTGTAGATCCCTGTTCCATTTGTATACAACGGAGGGGATTATCCCGTTTGAAACCTTCAAGCAAGAATATCACATGCCGGAATCGGAGCGCATCCGATATCTTCAGGCCTGGCACTGGGCCTTGCATAGCCAGGTACGAGAAGGGGCTGATCGAAGACTACGGCCCTATGAATACTGGCTGATCACGAGAACCTCGGATAAACATCTCATCTCGGACCTGTATCGCACTCTCCTAGACCGGTACTCTCGGGTGTACAGCTCAGGCAGGGCCCGCTGGGAGAGGGAGCTGGGGCGTACCCTGAGCGCCGCGGAGTGAGATGGTATTTATTATCGCCCGCGACACTCCGCATATCACATGGGACTGACTGATACACTCACCAAAATAGCGACGTATTGGTATTATACCCTTGAGAGACTGCACGAAATAGACCACAATAGAGAGGCGACGTGCTGGAGGGGGTGTGGGGAGAGGGGGTCCCTGACCCATTTATTGTGGGATTGTGTGCATCTGAAGGAGTATTGGAAGTCAGTGTTGGATGAGGTCGATGCCCACTTTGCCACCGAACTCCCCCGCTTTCCATCATACATCCTGCTGGGTCTGCCCAACCCTGTCACATATCCCTTACGTTCTCGCAGGGGCAGGTTGATGGCCATTGCGCTGGGTTCAGCATTGCAGAACATTGTGTCCCTCTGGCGCACCTCTCACGCGCCCACCTTCCAGGGGTGGCTTTACCGTCTGTGGGCGGTTTTAGGCATGGAGAAGCTCTCCCTTCTTGGGGCGGGCGAGGGGAACAGATATGCGGAATTGTGGCAGCCATTCCTTTCCCTGCTGGCCACGGAATTTAGAGAAGTCACGTGTCCTCGGTATCTGCGCCTGCTGCGTTTGGCCCAAAATGAGCGGGATGGAGTCTGAAAAGCCTAGTGGTTACTTGCGGAGAATGATGGACCTGGACCTGGGGAGGGGGGAGGGGGGGAGGGGCGGTGGAGTTCCTGGAGGGTTTTGGGTGGGATCTGTTTTTTCGGGGTCTCTAGTTTTGTGTTTTTTTTTTCCGACATCTTGACAGACGGGGTCTTTGTCGCAGCAACACCTGTTCAACGGGGCGTGGTGGGTGACCCGCCGAGAGAATTATGTACTCGGGGGTTCCTTGAGGCTATGCACCAAGATCTCCTCATTTCCCACACCGCACCCCCCCCCGCCCCGATTTGAGACGCGGCCGGCCCCTCGGGGTTGTAGGTGGCTTGCTGTGTTAATTAACTACTGCATCACGGTCATCAGTGTACCGCCTACATGGAGTCATGATCTTAAGCCGGCCCTTTGGGTTGTAGGTGTAATTGTTTTGTATGTTTGCTGCAAAAAAACTAATAAAATAGATTTAATACTAAAGACATGGCAGCTGCTGTGCTCGATTTCACAATAAAATTGATGTAGGCCTCTGCTGACTTGGATTGGGTACCAGGACATTGTAATGACACTGTTGAAAAATAATCAACCAAATTCTCATCTTTCCCAGGATGATGAATAATCGTATAGCTGTATTCTTGTAACCTCAAACCCCAACATTCAATTTGAGGAGGCATTTTGAGTTCTGTATTGCCAAATATCATCCACAGTGCTTGATGATCAGTCACAACAATGATAGGGCGAAAGTGCAAAAAAACATGGAAATGTTCACAAGCCCGGACCACTGCCAAACTATCTTTCTCCGGTTGCGAGTAAGCACATTCTGTTTGTGACAGGCTCTTACTAGCAAATGCTACGCTATATCTCTGGGCATTTGGCTGTCCACTGTGCTGTGCAATGATTGCACCCAACCGGACAGGGCTAGATTCAACTAACAACCTCTGTATGTAGTTTGTGACCAAATTAGCCCATCCTCAGTGGCACTCCCAATTGCTTACTTGATGTGTTGGGAGCTCTTCTCACACTCATACATTATTTTTCGTAAGTTGGCGTACTGGTGCACTGACTGTAGCAAAGTCTTGTACGTATCTTGAACAGTAAATGGACAGTCGAAGAAAGGATCATAACGTAGAAATGTCTTGTGGGATATTTGCAGTACACAATGCTTGCACTTTTGCTGGATCAGGTTTTATATCCCATCAGAAAAGACATGGTCAAAGAATTCACATTTGTCGGCATTCAGAGTTAAGCTTACATTGGTCAGCAAATGACATACTTGCATGAGAGCTTTGTCATGTTCCTTCTTTATGGCACTGAAAACTGATATGTTATCACAATAGTTAAATGCATGTACTACAGACTGTATGATATGTTGAATGATCTCTTGGAAAGGTTCTGCAACAGAGGATACACCAACATTCAATCGCTTAAAGTGAAACAGACGAATATGAGTAGAGAATGTTGCAATGTACCTCGATTGTTCTTCAAGCTCCAATTAGTGATATCCTTTATTTAGGTCAAGTCGAGAGAAGAATTAAGTTGAGTTATCATATCAGCAATGTGAGGACCAGGCTCTCTCTCTCTCTCTCTCTCTCTCTCTCTCTCTCTCTCTCTCTCTCAGTTGCCTTGTTGGCCTGACACATGTCAACACATATGCACACAGCTCCTTCACTGTGTCTTTTGGGCACTACTACAGTGGAAGAAACCCATGGTGTCGGACTAGTGGAGCGTTCAATGATGTCATGTTTAAGTAACAAAGTAAGTTCCTTTTCAACAGTCATTTGCAAGTGAAAGATAATTTGGCTGTGTCTTTGAGGAACAGGACGAACATCCTCATTTATGTGTAACTTTACTTTCATTTTTTTCAGTTTTTGCTAGCAGGTGAATTGAGGAAGCAAATTGACTTACAATTGTATGATGAGCATTCATATTGTAGTTCACTGATATCAGTTCCTTATCAGCATCAGAATTAAAACTCAGCATATTGGCACTTGAAGCAGTTTCTTGAAGTACATGAATATGTGCTTGTAACACATTTTTCTTGTATTTCATTGTGGCTACAAAGGATCCTTGACTCTTTAAGGGTGTTCAAGCCGCCCATGTGTATACTTTTGTTTCTGACATAGTAAGTTGTGGTGACAGAGACAGTTCCTGATATTTCTCCTCAGGCATTATATTTATTGATGCACCACTGTCAATTATGAATTGTATTGAACACCCATTTATTTTAGAATGAATTTCAACAATGTTTCAATATGTTTGGTACTTTTTCATACCAATTTGTCTGCACTTTAAATTGTTCCTCACATTTTACCAGTCTCATATTTACATGCCTTTCTGATGTAAATTTAAAAATTGCACAATTATAATTGTCATTTTCACTAGAAACTGAAGAACTCTTTTTCGATGACTTTGATTATGATCAACTTCATTTGGTGTCGAATTGCCTTAGCTGATGTGACCGCTTAGCCTTGTAGGAGCGCGTCATATGTCATTGAGGTACGTTCAGTCGATCATTTGGCCTTCACGCTGTGACACACTTACTTTTCTCTTCACCCTGCAAGTCGTCACCGGATGGTTCGCTTTACCACAACAGAGGATTGTTTGTTCACTGATGGGACATTTACCTTCATGTGGAAATGACAATCCACATCTATAATATGTTCTCTTTTTCTGTGGAGACATCACCTTGTGTCCCTCAGCCGTGTACCTTTGCTTACTTATCATGCTCATGACTGGCGCTCTTTGGGCACCTCCAGTCTCCATGTCAGTCACTTAGCGATCATCACACTCTTCAGCATGAGCAGTTTTAAGGAATTGTTCTAAACTCAGAGTTTCCTTCAGCATTCTTCATAAAAAAATAACTGCCAGACATCTGTTGATTGCTCGGAGGTGGGTAGCTTCCTCATACTTAAATGCATTAAATGTACAATGCTTCGCCAGAACATCCAGTCTCTCCACAAACTCATCTATGACCTCACCTGGTCTCTGGTGCTCTTGACTGAATATGTATCTTTCCTAATCCACATTTGGCACTGGATTAAACTTGACATTCAAGGCAGTTTTGATTTGATCGTGCTTCCCTTCAACTTCTTGTGTTATTTTGTTCATGTCTTCTTTCACTCCTTCACCAGCCTTCCAGTCTTCAAAAATCTCTATCCATTCCATCCATCTATAACCAATAATGGATTTTTTGGCAGTATCAAATGCAGTTGGTATTTTTTAAGAATGCAGGAGCCGTATATACATTGGTGGACATTAGTGGTCTCTCAGGCCTACATGTGGAACTTGATTAGGTATAGCTTCTCTAGCGCCTTGGGACGTGCTGGCTTTGGGGTCAGCCTTAACAGCTTGTAAAGCTTGGATTTTGCCCTCGATTTCTATTGCAGCTCTCTACTTGATGGCTATCTGGGGAGTTATTCTGGACCCCTGTGTGGCAGCTTTGGTAGTGGGTCGCTTCTTCTGGGAACAACTCTGCACACACAACCCTTAAACCTCCTCCTGGGGTCACTCCACAGCACATTTTGGCACGACGATTCATTAATGGTTTTAATAAATAGATTAACTTAGCATTCCACTAGTCCATGAAATCAGGTAAAGTTATGATTTTGGGGATGCTTTCTGCTTAAATTCTTCTTCACAAACAACAGGTTAGTTTCTGCTTCGTAGCACATTATTTTCAATTTGATTTGTACTTAAGTATTGCTGTGTACTGGTTTTGTAACCTATTTGCAACTGCCCTTATCGATCTTACTCCATATAGCATATGCCATTAATTTACTTAATGATAAAGTACCTTTTATTTGCTGCTGTTTCACTCAGTTCCTGGCCGCCGACATGTAGACGTTCAATGTCATTTTCTTTATCTTCAAGCATTTACACAGGCTGGCGTTCCATTGAGCCTCCACATGTGCCGGCGTCGATTTTACACTTTGACTGTGACACACGTGGCATGCACAAACAATTTGCTGGACCACAGCAAACTCCCTGGAAGATTGTTTTCAGTGATTGGGCTTCGGATCCCCTATCTCGTCGCCAGTTGTAGCATCCTGCCAGCCTAGGTGCACGCCAATAAGTACGCTACACACGGATATTAACTTTACACATGTTTATTCCTCTGCATGTAACTAAGAACTCAACATTCTAAGTCTGCCTTCAACTCTTCCCTCCAACGTGTATGCCACAGGCCTACGGTGTACAGTGGGAACCAAAAGAGTTTCAGCGTTCTTTCATTACAAGACGCTACTGGACATACTTTGTGTTGATTGGAATTTGACTTCCCATCAGCACAGGCATTTTCTCTGCTGCAACACTATGAAATAAGTGAAAGGTTGTGTGCAGTCCTCTGTAACTTAAATTAATAAAAGTGAATAGTATTAATGCAAAAATAAATGCAATAAAAAAAAGAGTCTGCAATGTTGAGGAACAGGCAACCGGTCAGAACCCTTTAGGGGATCTTAGAGCAAGCTAGGGTTACTGTCACACAACAAGGTGGCTTAGGCGTTTTATCACTGTGTGGATAAAACAGACCTCTCCGGCGGTCCATGAGCGGTTGGGGCAGGTACTAAACTGTGACAGGAAGCAGGAAATGGTGGCTTCTGCACTGCAGACGTTGCCGTAGAGGCACTCCATGACTTTCTAAGGGGTTGTTCTAAGGAACACACAGTTGATGTTCCATTGCGCTACTCAGACGCAACACCACCTTATAATAGGTACCATAGGGCTACAGGGTGTCATCATCCCTGAAGTCTATTTTTATTGTTTTATCTCACTTTTACATGGTCCTGAAGAAGCGCACCGGGATCCACTAGGGACTAATACTGCGCGAAGCATGTCGAGCACACTGACCACACTTTCACCTCTACACACATGTATGGAATTTTAAAGAAATGCAGCAGAGCAATACACTCCCCTCCATTATATCTGTTTCCTGGAGGTGCTTCTCATCCAGTGTGGTATACCTACACCACTCTTTACCTTCTTGACCCTTGAATAAAGTGTGTTAGTTAGGTACCAATAATGTAATTTTAAAATCATCTCCACATGTTTTATAGGCCCACACACCCACATACACAACTGCGGCGTCTCCTTGAAGATCTCCGATAAAGAGTCCTCTCGTGGGGCCTGTGGAGGACTGCGGTGCCCCCCCCACGAGGAGCGACGCCCAATGATGAAGCATGACACTCACAAGAGTGTGTGAGGGCACTAATACCTAAAGGAGAAATTCCCCCAACTTCATCTGATTTCTACCTGATCACTTAGAGACATTTCTACTCCCTCTTCCACTTCTCTCTTAACTCTTCACCTATTTAGGCCTTGACTTGCAACCAAAGTACGGCTGCGGACTTCATAACTTTGGGAACTGTTGCCTTTGGTGATACATAGTGACTCTTGGGAGCATTGGTACTGGACCCGCTCGTTTTTTCCTAAATGCTCCCTGTCCCCCTTCTTGTGTTTATAGATTAAAAAGACCTACCATAGCACTAAAAACGGAGGACTAAGAACCCCATTTCAGTCCTTGACTCTCAGTGTAGTGGGGGTGAGGATACCAAGGTTTATTAGTAGGTGGTGTAGGGGTTATAGACTTAGAACTCAACAATCATCTACCAAAGCAAAATAACACCTGTCCAATTCAGTGCTTATCTTTATGAAAAGAGAAGTACTTTATTATCCACTGTAGAGTCCCACACAAAAATAAAGTAAACAGGGTTCTTATTAGGTTCTACAGTAAAAGACATTAACATACCTGTAGAAAATTTGAGTAGGAGTTGAGAGAGGTGAGAATGTATCTCTCATAATAATCACAATCCTAGTCTGGGCTCATGATAGTCACTAATTAAACCTATTTTGACTGTCTGGTAGCTTGACACAAACACAATAAAAAATAAATTGATAAATGTAGAGAATATTTAGAATCAATCAATAGGAATTGTGAAGGCACTGGGGGGAATATCGGGCAGCTCAAAGTCATTCGAAGAGCCAGGTATTGAGGCTCTTCCTGAGTGCTTGCAGTGTGGGGGTTTGTCTGATGCTGAGGGGTAGTTCGTTTCAGGTCTTGGCCGCGATGTAAGAGAGGACTCTTCCTCACGCTCTGGCTCTCCAGATGCGAGAGATTTCGGCCAGGGCGAGGTCGGAGGAGCAGAGGTTTCTCTTGGGGGCGTGGAAGGAGATTCTTTAGTTGAAGTACTGGGGTCTGGTGCTGTGGAGGATTTTTAGGCATCAGTGAGCAAGTCGAAGGGCACTCTCTTCATGATGGGGAGCCAGTGGAGGTCTTGAAGGTACTGGGTGATGTGGTCTCATTGTGGGATGCCTAGGACGAGTCTGGCTGCAAAATTCTGGACGGTCTGGAGTTTGTGGATTAGAGATTTGGTAATTTTGGTGTAGAGGGTGTTCCCATAGTCCAGTCTGCTTGTTATAAGTACGTGGGTGAAGGCCTTCCTGGCTTCAAGGAGGGGATCCACTAGCAGGTCTTGCAAAGTATGCGGAGTGTGTTGAAGCAAGTGGAAGTTCCGGCATTGATCCGTTGAACCGTTGATCTGTCGGTTCATGGTAAGGGAGGAGTTGAGTATGATGCCCAGGTTGCAGGCATGGTCCGTGGGTGTGGGAGGGTTGCTGAGGGCATGTGGTTACCAGGTGTTGTCCCACGCAGAGGGGGTGGTACAGAGGATGAGGACTTCTGTCTTCTTTGAGTTGAACTTCAGGCAGCTGCTGCTCTTCCAGGATTCATCGTCCTTCATTTCTTCCTGGAAGCTGAGTCTTGTGATGTTGGGTTTCTTCGTGAGGGAGAGGATGAGCTGGGTGTTGTCAGCGTGATACTATGCTGAGTCTGTATTTCCTGACGATGGCTGCGAAAGGGGCCATGTAGATGTTGAAGAGCATGGGGCTGAGTGAGGAGCCTTGAGGTACTCCGCATCTGATCTCTGTGTGTTTCGGAGAGGAAGGGTGGGAGTTTAATTCTTTGAGTTCTGTCGGTGAGGAACGAGCGGATCCAGTCTAGGGCAGTTCCCTGTATGCTGGCGTCATGGAGACTGGTGGCTAATGTGCAGTGGGAGATGATGTAGAAGGCTGCAAAGAGCTCTAGTAGGATGAGTGCTGCTGTGTGGCCTTGGTCAAGGAGAGTGCGGATGTCAGCGTTGGCAGCTAGGAGGGCGGTCTCGGTGCTGTGGTTGCTGCGGAATCCCGATTGAGAAGTGTTGAGGATCGACTTGGATTCTATGGAGTTGTGAATGAATAAAATTACACAAAAATGAAAAAAACACAATAAGGAAAGGGTGTGGCCCACCATCATGGCCGACCGGACGTAACTCCAATCGGCTCTGCACCAGGCCCAGCCCCATTCACGGTTTTGAGAGGCACTTATTTCTACAAAACCAGGTCGCCCGATTCCCTGGGGTACCCGGAGGTATGGGGGCTCCCCGGCGGCGGGTTAGGAGCCCCTGATGATGCATGCGGTGTAAGAATATTCCTGCCGCTGGAGCCACGGCGCGAGCCAAAATGGTGGCTGTCACCACGCTTTGTCGCTGAAACGAACGCTGTGGCCCCGAGACCAGCGGGGGACTGCACGGATACTGAGATGGATGAGGGCTCCTGCGACTCTTTTCAGTTTGCCCTAGGAGTCAGTTGCAGCCGCAGGAGGGCAGCGCCCTGCTTCATTGGCACCTTTGGAGATTTCCTGTACAGAATGGATATGGCAGAGTGAGGGAGACATTAGCGTATGAATCACAAAAAAGGAGAGAAGAAAAAAGTGCGGAAGTGGGGGCAATTAAAGGCATTAGGCGTAACGGAGTAGTTATCGCCTAGAGAGCATTACTAAACGTGCAAATAAGAACAGACATAGTATACCAGGAACCCAGACATTAAATACATTAACCCTGTCTTGCATGATCAAAAGGATAAGAATAGGAGATTTCACTACATTGGCAGATGAGTCCAATGTGTGGAAAATAAGATGCCCTGATGAGAGCCCATGGAGAACCCGTGAGGCTTGAAACGCGTCATCAAAAAAGGAATATAATTGATTCTTTGAAATATAACGAAGAAATTTGAATGCTAGAAAATGCTTAATGACATTTAAATTGAGCTAATATTTGATTATTTGTTACACATTGGTTTGTTTTGATGTAGTCTCGGTTGTATAAAGTTGTGCAAAAGTATTGTATATGTTGTGATCAAACGTTGGTCTTGTATATTGTTGAAAGCAAAAGTGTAAATTGTGATATCTGAAAATATATGTAATATATGTATGATATTTATGTCTTCTATGTGAAGGTAAAAGTCCTTCCAAAAAACAAGAGTTTGTGAAAAATAGGGTGAATAAATAACCCAATCACCGAAAAAATATAGTGTGGTTGTTTCAAAAGTATTGTATACGTTTTTTCACTTTTAAATTCATTGGCACCTGCGGCAGAAGATGTGATCTCCCCACTGTGACCCCCGTTTGCGGAGAGGAGGCCCTGGTGGAGCAGAGGCTCATGAGGGCCTTCCTTGCCAAAAACGCCAGGTACAGAGAGGAGCGGGGGGTCTCTCCCTACACTAAACTGGGCTATCAGGAGTAACCACACTCAAGCGGTGCCTGACCTTATGATGACATTGGTCATGCACCTTCACACAGTCTCGTGAGGAGGGCCCGGCAGGAGGCTCCCTGCCCCTTATGGTGCCGCCTTCTCCAGCGATCTATTGACACACCTGGGGGTCCCT
The DNA here is from genome assembly GCF_964261635.1 of Lissotriton helveticus. Lineage (NCBI taxonomy): Eukaryota > Metazoa > Chordata > Amphibia > Caudata > Salamandridae > Lissotriton > Lissotriton helveticus. Next base: position 856,325,948 of record NC_136070.1, on the reverse strand, counting down.
GAGCCAAACAACAACCTACCCCACAGTTTCTCTTTGTGTGTGGCCCGAGCAAGGTGAGCACCCTAGCACATGGACAGAGAGGAACTGAGGCGCCGATCAGAGGGGTCCCCAGGAGGCCCAGGGTTAAGTAGTGGGCTTGGTGAAGATAACCTCAAGTTAGTGTCCGGCGGTAGTACTAAGCAGGTGGTCGGCTGCGAGGGACTTCAATATTGCTGTGGGCAGCAAGGAGCTGGTAGAAGAGTAGCAGGGGTCCCCGGGCCATGTGGGGCCTGTCCTCAGTACAGAGCATCCCGGACTTCTGTACACCACCTCAGGCAGTGATCCCCGGCTGACAGTCACAAGTGGTTGCAGTACACCCAAACCGAGCGTCCGCCTCTACAGTAATTACACTGGGCATTTATCACCCAACCCAGAACGGTCTCTCAGCCGTTTCAGGGGAGCAGAGTTAGGGTGCCGGTGCAGTTTCCAGTTCCCCCTGATTTTTCCTGCTGTGGGGAGGCCCCAAACAAGCGGTGGACGTGGGTCCCAATGCCACCCAACAAGGCGCTGCCCACAAAAGTCTCCAACTTCTTTACCCACACTACCAAGGGGACAGTCAGTGAAGAGCGTGTACTGACAGCAATATGGTGCTCACACGAGAAGACTTGATGGCCTCGCTATTAGAATTTAAACAAGAACTCAGAGATTATATCAAGGCTGGCTGGCTCTCGTTGGGATAACATTCAAGTGAGGGGCCTTGAGGAAGGATGCAAAGGCCCTGGTCTGGAGGCCTTTATGGTGTGGATTTTTTCAAAAGTGCTGGTAAACTCTGAACCAGAGGGTCACAGGGTGCGGCCTTGAGCTCCAGGAGATTCCAGGAACCCCGGGGATGTGCTGGCAAAATTCAGCTCTTTTAAAACCAAGGAGTTGGTCCTTCAGAAGACGAGGGCCCTCTACAAAGTGTCATTCCAGAATGCAACGGTTCGCTATACCATGATGTAGCCAAGCCACACTTGCTCGGCGCCAGCAGTTCCGACCAGTCACGACAGCCTTAAGAGACCGCAAGGCGAAATACCCATGGTCTTACCCCTTTGGTTTAGTTTTTTCACTTGACACAAGAACTATCACTGTTCGGAATCGGAAGAGAGAGCGGCTATTCTGGGTATTGAGGTGCCCGCCCCGACCAGGCAGCTGAATCCAGAGTTGTAGTAGCTGCTGCTGGCTCGAAGAAGCGGGAGGCCTGGCTACAGCAGCAGAGAGCAGGCAAGAACTCAACGGGATGATGTGGTCCTCAAACTGTGTCATTTGCACGCTTTGTTTTGCCTGAGGAATCCAGACAGACTTGCTGGTTGCGGGCCTTTGCAGGGGACTTAGGAACATGACAGCCAGGCATCGGTCACTCTGACTCTTATGATGAGGCTGGGGGCGGAAAGTTTCAAAGTTTCGCAGTTATCAAGCCATCAATAACACTTAAAGTTATCGTTTGCTAACATCTTATTTGTGCTGTAACTGTTCTTTGGGCTTTGGAGGCGGAATTTGGATCGCCCCAGATACTGCTCAAAATGAGGTTCTCCTCTGTGATTGAGAATCCCGAGCTCAACTTTATGGTTTGCATTTGTAAATGTTCACTTTGTTTTGGCGTCACAGTACTTTTTGCAGTTATTTTACATTGCTTTGGTGGGGTGGGGGAAAGTGGGAGGGGTGCTGAGGGTAACAATCTCAGGGGTGAAGTTGGAGAGACGTGCTGACAAGTTTTATGGTGGCTGATGAGGGTCAACTGTTTAACGTGGAATGTAAAGGGCCTTAACGCCCCTAACAAGAGGCAACGGTTCTGGAAATTCCTAATTGACCACCAGATTAAAATAGCTACCCTGCAAGAGATGCACCTCCCACGCAAAGAGGAACAACAATTTTGCTCCTCGGCACATACTAAACACAATGGGGTGGCGCTTCTTTTTCACTCCTCAATCCCATTTCTCCACCACGATACTAAAACAGACAAAGAGGGGAGGTTCTTGATGGTCAAGGGTGAAATACAGGATAGATTATGCACTATTGCCATGATTTATGCACCCAACACAGGGCAGAGTCATTTCCTGAGCTCTTTCCTAGCCTTGCTGGAGGAATTCGCAAGGGGCGACATCTTATTGCTTGGAGACTTGAACCTGATATGGGATCCGGTCTTCGACACTACATACTCCCATAGAGCAGTGGGGGTGTTTAGCAAACCACTTAAGGCAGCATTGCAGGGGATGGGGCTACTAGATGCTTGGAGGGTTGCCCATCCCTCGACCAGGCACAACTCCTTCTCGCATTCACATAGGACATACTCTAGGATTGATTATGCATTCAATAGTCAGTCCCTTCTCCACACAATAGCGGGATCCCAGTTCCACCCGATTTGCTTATCTGACGATGCTCCTCTAGAGCTGGTCCTTGATTGGCCCGCCCCATGCTCTAGGCTTGTCAGGTGGTATTTTCCCAACTTCCTTTGCAGGGATCAACTTCTTAGGGATGAGTTGAGAAAGACAATCACAGAGTTTTTTTAACTTAACGACCTAGCGCAAACCTCCCTAGCCAACAATTGGGATGCCTTTAAGGCCGTTATTCGGGAGAAGTGTATCGAACTAGATGCCACCCTCAAAACACAATGGAAGGGGCAACGTCTTCTCCTCAAGGGGAAGCTCCTAAAGTCCAAGAATGACCACAAGTCTAATCCCTCAACTCAATCCCTCTGTAAGATTGTGCAGGTTAAGGGGAAGCTTCAGGCTATTTACACTAATGGGGCTGAAAAGACCCTCCTACACTTGCAGGCCCGCAGTCACGAGGGGGGAAACAAGGTTGGATCCCTATTAGCGCGCCAAATGTGAGTGAAACAGGAAAAGGAGTACATTAAGCACATAATCGATAGGAAGGGTGTCTCCCACCGAAGCGAATTAGGGAAAGCCAAGGTTTTTGGGGAATTCTATCATTCCTTGTATACCGCAGATCCGTTGGACGCACACGTTCAGGACCAATACCCAGCGGCTCTGGACCTACCCCAGGTCCTGGCCTCAACAAACGAAGACTTCAGTAGACCCATTTCCGTGCAAGAGGTCCAAAAGGCGATAGACTCTCTCAAGCTCCAAAAAGCACCTGCCCCTGATCTCAATGCCCACTTCTATCATAAGGTTGAGGTAGAATTAGTCCCCTGTCTAGTGCTGCTCTTCAACGATATAGCTGACTCTCAAAAGGTGACCCCTTCTATGGGAAATGCTCTGATCTCCGTTACTCCCAAACCGGGAAAAGACCCCACTATCTGCACCTCTTACAGGCCTATAGCTCTCCTGAATGTGGACGCCAAGTTATATTCTAAAATATTGGCCTCACGCCTAGAGCATGTTGCCGACACTCTTGCAGCCGGACCAGGCGGGCTTCATCAAGGGGAGGCATACTCATGATTACCTCCGGAGGGTTGTCCACATTATTGAGAAGGCACAGAGGAAAGTCATACCTGTGGTTCTTCTCTTGCTAGACGTGGAGAAGGCCTTTGACCGGGTTGACTGGGACTTTTTGACCTGTACACTACAGCGGTTTGTTTTTAATGAGACCTTCATTGGAATGGTACGGGAGAATTATTTTGCTCCGAGATCCTGGGTCTTGGTAAATGGGGTTGCTTCAGAACCTTTCATGTGAAACCAGGCAGGGGTGCCCATTGTCCCCCCTGCTATTTGCGCTCAGCATTGAACTTCTCGCGACCACATTCCGTTCAATCCAGATATAGGGAGGGTCCTGTTTGCGATGGACGAACACAAGATCTCTCTCTTTGCAGACGATGTGCTACTTCCAGTCACAAGGCCACAATCTACTCTCCCAGCGATTCCATCTGAGCTTGCACCATATGAACAGGCCTCGGGATTTAAGGTGAACCTCTCAAAATCCATTCTTCTTAACGTAACCGTGCCTGCGGAGTCCATGCGGATTATTGAAGGAGCGTCCCCTTTCCAGAGCGCACAAAAAAGATCTCGGCATCAAACTCACCCCCAAGCTAGAACACCTTTACGGAGTTACTTACCCTTCCTTGCTGCTAGGGGTGGCCGGAATTTGGGAAAATCGCTTTCGCAAACTATCGCAAAAATGTCAACAATCTCCGCGATCACGCGGAAATATCGCGAAGACGCAGAAGTTTTTTCCCCGCCCATTCGCGATATTTTCTGCGTGATCGCGGCTCGCCAACTTACCCATGCGGTTGCTCACGGGCGCGGCCCTCTTGTTTTCACTTGTTCCGCCCGCCCGCGATGCTTACTTCCTGTTCAGGGTCGCGCAATGCATGCTCGCGCCCGTTCGGAGTACCTATTTCCTGTTCGGGAAAGCTTTTACTTGTTCGCGCCGCTTTTTGCGTGCTCGGGAAGGAAATATCGCGCAAACTTGCCTACATGGTCGCAATGGCCGTGGCCATCTTGTTTTTCACTCTATTGCATGGTTCTGGGGCCTGATTTTGAATCCTCCCTGTATCTTTGCAATCCTTTGTTTCCAGCCACTTTTTTAAAATCTTTTTTATTTATTATCTCTCTAACTATTTTCCTGCTTCTATATTTTTGGTTTTTGTCTACTTTTTTGGAGTTTTGTAGCTACTTTTGCACTCTTTTTCTATTCCCTGCTATTTCCTTTACTTACTTTTTAAATTTTATTACCTTTTCTTTCCCGTCCCGTCTCTCTCTCCCCCGAACCATGCCAAAGGGTAGGGCTCGCCGCAGCCAGAGCCGTGACCGCCTTCCTTACGGAAGGCGGCACCCACAAGGGGTGCAGGCACGGGCCTTATTTGGGGAGGTGGATTTGGCTGCACTTAACTTCTTTGTACAGCGCCACCTCCCCTCTACCCTCGCAGCAGGTGGCAGGCCTGGGTCTGGGTACGGCCTCCGGGAGCGTCGGCAGCAGTGGGGAAGGTGCACCGGGCAGTGTTCGGCTGCTCTGGGGTTCGGCGCACCCAGGCCCAGCTGACGCACCGGTGATCCGACATCCTGGACCGGGAGCAGGACCTGCTGGACCTGCTAGGAGTGGAGGTCCCGGGTCTTGTTGAGTAACTATTTAATTATTACTACTTTGTGTCTGTTCTTCTGCTCTGTGTTATATATTGCAAATATCTTTTTTTCTTCCAACCAGCTAGAATGTTGCTGCTTACATTCCAGGTTTATTAGCTTTACAAGTCTTCTGTGATTGTTATGACACAGGTGCTCCTCTCGCTACTACTAATCTTACTTGTTTGCAACTTTGCGTTTGCGCTCACTTAGCGTGATTATGTAAGAGTTTATTTTTGAGAAATTAAGTTACGTAATGCTATAGTGACTCTAGTCCTTACTTTGTCCTGTCACTAAGAGATAGGGGCAGATTGATATTTAGGTTTAGTTACTTTGTATGAGTTTGCAATTTTTTTTGTGGTGTACGTGATGCCCCCTCAGTTACGTCACGTGCTGCTGGTACCCCAGAACCTTTTCTAGTTTGTTCAATGAGTGGTGGTAATAGGCTTAGCACTAGCAGAACATCAGCATCAATCAATCAACCCAAAATTTGATGCATACAAAAAAATGTAGTCATGTGTCCCCCATTTGACTATATGCATTGTTGAGGACTAAAAGAAGTGGAAATGCATACCTGATGTACAATTGGCATGCCTGGAATAGGTGGGCTAGGTCGGGTGGTACGTCGTACTTATGCTTAGTTAGTATTCTGGAATCAGAATGGAAGACTGGATTAGTGTTGATCAATAGGAAGTAGTTGATCCGCGAATCCCCCAAGACTATTTGTTGACCAGATGAGATCGGCCAATTTAGTTATTGCAATTGTTGTTTACATAAGTGTTTTTTGACCGGTCTTTAAAAATATTTTATTTGTTTGACATCATCCATCAATGTTTGTCTCTTTCTTATATCTTTCCTGTTCAGCACCCAGGGGCAGGCAGACACAGACAGGGAGTGGGACTCAGTCAGCGGGAGAACCACAACACCAGGACATCACACCAACGAGGGCTCCTCTGCTGGCCCTAGTAAGTCTTCTTGTTTTTATTAATAATTCTTATTCCATAACTTTTACCGCACCATATTTTTCCCGTACTATTGTTTCAGTTTCCTAATGCTATTTTTTACCAACAATTATCTTTCGATCTGTACTGTTTCGAAAATCTTGTTATCCTTGCCTCTGCTATGATGACTCTCTGTACTACTACTACTATTAGTCTGTACTGTAATAGCTAAGCTTGCCCAGTTGGCTACTCTCTATTTAAAAGGTTGGAAAAAAACTCAGTAGCTCTAGCCATTGAGTCCAGTCCTTTGGGTTGTCCTCTTGTACTACTTCTAGTCTTATTGATCTTGAGTCTTTGTTAATCTTGAGGCCTTGACAATTCACACCAACAAATGCCCAAGCAGTTTATTACTATTTTGATATGATAGGACATACTACTACTGTTGTAGGGATGTTGCACATACAGACCGTTGCACAAGAAAATAGGATGTTGGTGATGGTAGGTTGGACCTTCCTCACACACCTCAATCAGAAGTTCAGAACCCACCACAGTCCCCTGCCCGACTAGTTATAGTAGTGCCTTGTGATAACTATTAGCTCTCCGAACCCTCTCAGTTTTTTTCAGTTTCAGTTTTATTTATTTATGATTCGGAACTCTCATGAGATCTACATAAAAAGACATGATATACACTCAAAAAGATCATGAGTAAGAATAAAAAAGTACATAATAAAACATGAATATCATCAGATATACAGGATAAGTCAAGATCTCTGAATTACCACCTAATACAAATTCAAAAAACATTTTAAAAAATTGTACAATTTGAAACAAAACATTTCATTAGGGGGATTATTCATGGCAAAAGTGAAATCAGAGGCCTACAAGATATTCAATTGCAGACAGATGGGTCTTAGCCATTTACGCCTGAACGACATTAAAGCTGGGCAAACGAAGATAACATGCAGCAAGTCTTGAACTTTCATGTGACAGAGGTCACAAACGGCTGATGAGCCATGCCATTTTGATAAGAGCAATTTCAAAGGAAGTAAATCCTGTCTTACTAAAAACATTAAACGCCTGACACCATGAGGGATGTTCCAGTGAGCATAAGGTTGTGCTTTCCTCATCAAACAGGAGTCAATAGTTGGAGTAATGCCCTTTTTCAAAGTACGGAGCTCTCTATCCAGTCTAAACCCTAGTTCCCAAGAAGTAGATTTCAAAAGGGTTTTTAACTGATATGGCGATAAAGAAAATAAAACAGCTTTATCTAATTGTAATTGACTCACTGTGTATCTAAATTTTTTTATAATTACAGAATAATCATTAAAGTTTCCCAGCAATTCATTTTTTATTAAATGTCTTAACGTGCCTGGCTCACTCATTGCTAGGCTAAAAACCCAGCGCACATTCCCCGCTAGACCTTGAACCCAGCTACTACGTAAGCCAAATTCCTGTCTGAGGGCAGCTGTTGAACTAGCTGTGTTGACAGATAAAAGGCTACGTAAAATTTTTCCTTCAGAGGAGTTAAAAAAACTCCAGCTTTTTATATCAATTAACTCTATTCCATAGAGTAAGGAAGCAGGGATTTTTGCTCGATATACATCCAGCAGAATCGAAAAATGCCTTCTGCCTGTGGCCTTATATAAGGACACCAAGCTCTTGCCCTGAACAATAGCTTTCCGGGTGTTGTAAGCTATGTGAGCTTTTTCACTTAAATTGCTCATAACAATTTTGCCAATAAAGGTATAAGATTTCACAGTTTCCAATTTTTGGCCCCCCACTGTCCGAAAAAAATTCGCAAATTTAGGTTTCTTCCTACCAGACATACACATCACTTTACTTTTAGCAGTATTTATCAATAGGTAATGCTTTTCTGCAAACTTGTGTAAGGCATGCAGACGATTATTCAGCCCTTTAGGCGTTAGGTCAAGGATCAAAATGTCATCAGCATACATCAGACACACAATTGGGGAACCCCCCAGGATCGGAGCAATACCTATACTTGCAGAGAGAACCTGGGGTAAGTCAGCTATGTAAAGGTAAAACAGCAGAGGAGCCAATAGGCAACCCTGCTTTAACCCGTTCGCTGTGGGAATAATTCTGGATAGTCCTCTTTCCCCACCCAGCAACACTCTGCACCAAGTATCCGAGTGCAGGGCGTGAACTAATCTAATAAGAAAGAGTGGCATCCCTAAATCAAATAACGTTCCCCACAGCAATGTTCTGTCCACTTTATCAAAAGCTGTGGAGAAGTCGATAAAGGCGCCATAAACTCGCCCTCCACGAACTTTAACATATTTCTCCGTTATAGCCTGGAGTGTGGTCAAATTATCTAAGGTACCGTGCTTTTGTCTAAAACCTGTTTGTTCAAAAGGCAAAATCTCGGCCCTAGACACCCAATCGTTAATTAGGTTAAGGAGACATTTTGCAAAGACCTTGCCAATGGCATCTAGTAGAGCGATTTGTCGATAATTTTGAGGAAGGACTCTGTCCCCTTTTTTGAATAACGGAACCAAAATGCTCCCCTTCCAAGATGAGGGGACGGAACCACTAAAAAAGCAATACCTAAACACAGGATGAAGAATTTTACTCCATAATTTACCCTGTTGTTTTAGGACAGAAATGGGGACCTCGTCCGGACCCATTGCGCCAGAAGAGCGCATACTCTTGATGGCTAATTCAATGTCTTTTTCGGACGGAGGGTCATATGGGAAGGTGTCCTCAAAATTGATGATATTATCCCGTTGCAGGTCATTACTGATGTATAAATGCTCAATATAATGAACCCAGATATGCTCGTCAATGGCAATTGGCGTGGGACAGGATCTAGTGCCACAACCTTTGCCAATTAGTGACCAGAATAACCTGGCTTGACCCTTATAAGATGACTCCCGGAGTTTGATCCATAGGGAGTCCTCCTTGTCTCTTTTCAATCTAGCCCTCAACCTTGATCTCCTTCTTTTTAACAATGTTAATTTGTGGTGCCTTTCCTGATTAAATAATAAGTATTGACCCCTAATCAATTTATTTATTTCAATATTTAATTTCCGAAGAGATTCGGGGAATACTGTTGATTTTTTAATGGAAGGGACTTTCCTTGATATTGAGGTTACCAATTTTAGAAAATCTGCAAAACATAGAAGTTCCCTCCCATCCCATTGTGACAAATTCTCAATTGTAGAGAGTAAAGTACTCAACAAACCTTCAAAAGGGTCCCTCAGGGCTCTATATTGAGCCCGACCCTCTTTAACATCTTCATGACCCCCTTGGCGGCGGTGGCGGAGTCGTTTGGTGCCCGGATCGTATCTTATGCCGACGACACCCAGCTCCTCTTTTCTTGTAAGAGAGGGGCAGACTTTGACGGGGAGAGTATCTGGGATTGCCTTGGGGCTGTTTTTAAATGGTTCCAACTGAACAGCCTCAAGTGCAATTCCGATAAGTCCGAGGTACTCTTCTTTGGATGCGACACGGAGCCCAGCTGGCAGGCCTGGTGGCCCACCGATATGTTCCCTCCGTCTTGTTCCGCCCCTATGGCTAAAAACTTGGGGGTCAAGATGGACAAGGGGCTGACGATGAAAGCCCAGATCCTTGGGGTGACTGGTACCTGTTTCGGTCTATTAAAGATGCTGCGGAGGTTTTTGCCTCTGTTGTCGGAGGAACATAGGAAGCTGACCGTGTAGGCTCTGATAGGCTCCAGGATAGATTATGCCAACATTCTTTACCTGGGCCTACCAGAGTACCTGTTGCAACGGCTCCAAGTTGCGCAGAATGCGGCGGCCAGGGCCATCTTTGGTCTTAATAGACGTGCCAGCGCTTTGGGTCTATTGCTGACGCTGCACTGGTTACCCATCCGCAAACGGATCGCCTTTAAGGCTATGACTCTGGCCTATAAGGCTCTCCACGCGGGGGGAGCAAAGTACCTCCAAAAGAGACTTGCCTTTTACCATCCGGCGCGGTCTCTGAGGTCAGAATCTTTATTCTTGGCGGTCGTCCCTCGTGTGAAGAGAGCGCGCCTGGGTGGCCGTTCCTTCGGCTTGTTGGCTCCGCAGATGTGGAACTCGCTTCCGCTCCCACTCCGGGGGGCCACTAGTCTTCTTGATTTTAGGAGAGGTCTTAAAACCTGGTTGTTCACCCAGTAGGCCTCTCTGTAGCCCTTTTTTTTACTGCGTCTGTTCTTCTTTTTTCCCCTTTTACTGTGTTATGTTATGGTGAAGCAGCTCTCCTTACCTAAAGCGCCGGGACACTCTTTTTGAGTAACCGTTGCGCTATACAAAAGCATAAATAACATAACATAACATAACAAAAGCCCGAGAATTCCAGTAACATTTCCCTGAACTGGCACCAAAGTTCACCAAATCAGTATCCAAGTGCCAGGAATCCGATGGGGGAGGCCTGAGAGCAGCTGTAACAATCAATACCTTGTGGTCGCTTAGATCAGAGTTAACAACCAGAACATCCTTCATGAGAGGGAAAAAGGAATAATCTGCTACCACATAATCAATGATTGAATCTCCATTTTTAGATTCATGTGTGAAAGCTGCAGGGGTATCAGAGGGAAGTCTACCATTTATTATTAGACAATCCACCTTAGAAAGACCTTCCAAGATTAGTTTACCTCTTTTATTAGATTTAATATTCATTGGAAACTGAGCTTGAGGAATATGAAGAGATTCTTCCCAAGGACACAATTGGAGATCTTGCAGTTGAGGTCCCCTAGTAACAGTATGTAAGGAGCGGGAGAGACATCCATAAATTTAGATAAAAAGGAAAAAAGCAACTTTAAACCATCATTAAATCGGGTGTCAGGGGGAATGTAGATATTTATTAAAATGAGCAATTTATTTGGACAATCTTTAAAGAGATTTTTCAAAGTTAATGCCTGAAACAATTTATTAGGGTCTAGGTAGTAAGAGGGATTCCAATTAATTTAATTAGAAAGTAGGCAAGCTATTCCACCCTTCGCGTGACCTCTCCTAGAGGGAATTGCGTTGCCATCAAAAACCAAATAGTCTTTTTCCAACATTAATTTTCCATCCACCCAAGTTTCCTGAAGACAAATTATATCAGCTTCTAAGGAAAGTAAGAATGACAATTTTTCCTGGCTATTCTTAAAACCTGCAATATTCCAAGAGATTATTTTCAAATCAGTGTTAAAGACTCGGATGCGGTTTAAGAAGAGGGGTAAATTTACTAGAGAGAACGCCAGGCAACCAACTCCATTTAGAATTGTCATCCGTCAAAACTTGTTTAGGAGGAGGGGGATTTTTATAGAGAACTTGATTTTCATTTTTAGATACCCATATTTTTAAATCCTCGGTTTTGACTGAGGACCAATCTGAGGAATTCGGATTAACACCACAGATTGTTGGTTGGTTAGTAGATAATTTAACACTCCGTTCCTCCATAAAATATGGGGAAACATCTATCCCTCTAATTTGCAATTCCTCTGCCCAATGTCAGATGTGGTTCAGAACTAATTTAGAATGAAATTTGACCCTTGCAGTTTTCCCTAGAGAGGAATTCAGCAAAAGTACCAAATCCAAATCCGAGGTTTGAATTCGTTTTAAGCTTTCAATCTCACGGAAGCATTTAAGAAGAGCCGATCTGTTTAAGATAAGGTCAATATCAAAGAGAGGAATAAAATCTAAGAAAACCGTGTCTACATTTTCTTTCTCCCGAATAGACACACAAGCGGAGGGTGCAATTAAAGGCGAATCCTGAAAAGGCCCAGCCAAGAGGTTAAGAGTAGAGGATTGAACTTTTACTGGTAATAGCGGTTCGATGGGTCGAAGTTGGATCGTAGGTCCCACGGAATCAGTAGTGATAATCACTTGAACCACTGTGGGTGGATTAATTATGTCATCGGGTAGATTAAGATGCAACTCATTCAGGCACGATTTTTCTAACGAGGCCTCCAAATTATTTTCGAAGATGAGTTTCCTCTGCCTTTTTTTAGAGAACCTTCAAGCAGGTTTCCTTTTTTTTAATCTATTCTTTTTATGCTTAATAGCGACTACCTTTTCACCATTAATTGGGAGATCAGTGCGAGCCTCTTCATCTTTTTTTATATGTGAGGTAAATATAGGAAATACGGAAGGAACTTCTGAATTTTGCGTATCAGTAGAGGCAGCAAAAGGTACTATCTCTTTGTCAAGGATAGCTATACAATTGCCACCAGCAGAAGATACATTATCAACGCTGGAAACTACTGGAATGGTCGGAGGCTTATTTACAATCCCTCCTTCAGGAATTAGGAGTTGATCTGTTTGGGCTGAATCTAAAGTCTCTATTACATTAGATAGCCTCTTAGCTTCACTCGGGTGTACCAATAAATTGTCGGGCTCAAGATGATACCCGGAAACTGACCCACCTTGGTTGTGTAAGAGCACTCTTAGGATTTGGGTTACCGTATCCAGGACACAATCAGAACCTCCAACAAATTTTTCCAATAAACGTAAAATTGATGATAACAAAAACTCCAAAGAAAACAGAGATTTAGAAATTAGATTATCACTAACACTCGGGGGGCTCACAGGAATGTTATTCAAATTAGTGCCCGAGCACGAGGTGAGGTTTAGCTGGGCTAGAGAAAAATCAGATTTATTTGAGGGGGTACTGTTATGAGGGGGTGTTGGAGATTAAAGGGGCTTCATTAGGATTTATATTAACCGTGGCATTGGCAAGAATGGGTTGCGAATACCTCTTTTGGGACACTAAATCAATATCAGGTAAAGTAAAGTCTCCCACCGGAAATACCGGGGTAGAGGATAGGTCAGGGGAGATCGTTGAATTCTCCGTAGTTGGGAATGGTGGTTTGGGCATTATAGAATCAGCAAATTTTAAGATGACATTAGAGGTATTTAGAGAGAGACAGCCAGAAACCACAGGGGGAAGTTCCATTTGCCTCTGCGAATCTGACAGAGCGAGAGGCAGGCCCGGAGGAATAATTCCCAAGATGGACCGAGACAGGAACTTCTATCAGGTTGATATTATCCTTAACAGGAGAAAAAACTGCCTCAGACACTTTACCCTCTAGAGTATCAGAGTTTGAGGCATCCAACACAACTTTATCCTTTCCCCTTACCCATAAACTGAATAGTTGACATTGCCCTTTCAGTTGCAGAGAGGAATTAATTTTATTCAGTAGGAGATTCGATTTTGTCTTAGAGCCTGACCTCCCCACTAATACTCGACCGGAGCGGAGTTTTTTTGCCGTCATAATTAATTAGATTTATAAAACACAGTACAAAAGACAAAGCAATACAATAGCACTCTTAAGAAAATGACAAACTGATTCTAAAATAACAGAATAAAATACGACAAAAGTCAAAGGGACAGGGCCCAGCCCAGCCTACTTCAGCCTCTGACGGCCGCAGACGGTCCCGCCCTTGTCCCGGGCTTCTCCCAGGACGCTCCCGCGCAGCAGTAGAGAACGCTTACTATATAGGAAGGGGGAAGAGGACAATGGGCGGTAGGCGGGGCAGGCAGGCAGGGAGAGCGGATCAGGTGTAGACGGTTTTTCCGACAGGGGCTCCTGGGAGACGGAGTCCCTGTGCAATCAACGCTCGAAGCCCTGTTGTGCCCTCGCCGTTCTCGTACAAATTAATATGACAGGAGACTTTATCCCGCGAAGCGGGACCTGCGAAGCGGGTCCGGCAAGCTGTTAGCAGAGTCCTCGGGCAATAGGCAAAGTCAGTTTATCTCCTCACAAAGCGCAACCAGTTTCAAACTGCGGCAGGCTTTAATCCTTCGTGGGCGGTGGGCGGGGCAGGCAGGCTGGGAGAGCGGATCAGGTGTAGACGGTGTGTCCAACAGGGGCTCCTGGGAGACGGAGTCCCTGTGCAATCAACGCTCGCAGCCCTGTTGTGCCCTCGCCGTTCTCGTACAAATTAATATGACAGGAGACATTATCCCGCGAAGCGGGACCCGCGAAGCGGCCCCGGCAAGCTGTTAGCAGAGTCCTCGGGCAATAGGCAAAGTCAGTTTATCTCCTCACAAAGCGCAACCAGTTTCAAACTGCGGCAGGCTTTAATCCTTCGTGGGCGGTGGGCGGGGCAGGCAGGCAGGGAGAGCGGATCAGGTGTAGACGGTGTGTCCGACAGGGGCTCCTGGGAGACGGAGTCCCTGTGCAATCAACGCTCGCAGCCCTGTTGTGCCCTCGCCGTTCTCGTACAAATTAATATGACAGGAGACTTTATCCCGCGAAGCGGGACCCGCGAAGCGGATCCGGCAAGCTGTTAGCAGAGTCCTCGGGCAATGGGCAAAGTCAGTTTATCTCCTCACAAAGCGCAACCAGTTTCAAACTGCGGCAGGCTTTAATCCTTCGTGGGCGGTGGGCGGGGCATTCAGGCGGGGAGAGCGGATCAGGTGTAGACGGTGTGTCCGACAGGGGCTCCTGGGAGACGGAGTCCCGGTGCAATCAATGCTCGCAGCCCTGTAGTGCCCTCGCCGTTCTCGTACAAATTAATATGACAGGAGACTTTATCCCGCGAAGCGGGACCCGCGAAGCGGATCCGGCAAGCTGTTAGCAGAGTCCTCGGGCAATAGGCAAAGTCAGTTTATCTCCTCACAAAGCGCAACCAGTTTCAAACTGCGGCAGGCTTTAATCCTTCGTGGCCGGTGGGCGGGGCAGGCAGGCAGGGAGAGCGGATCAGGTGTAGACGGTGTGTCCGACAGGGGCTCCTGGGAGACGGAGTCCCTGTTCAATCAACGCTCGCAGCCCTGTTGTGACCTCGCCGTTCTCGTACAAATTAATATGACAGGAGACTTTATCCCGCGAAGCGGTTCCGGCAAGCTGTTAGCAGAGTCCTCGGGCAATAGGCAAAGTCAGTTTATCTCCTCACAAAGCGCAACCAGTTTCAAACTGCGGCAGGCTTTAATCCTTCGTGGCCGGTGGGCGGGGCAGGCAGGCAGGGAGAGCGGATCAGGTGTAGACGGTGTGTCCGACAGGGGCTCCTGGGAGACGGAGTCCCTGTTCAATCAACGCTCGCAGCCCTGTTGTGACCTCGCCGTTCTCGTACAAATTAATATGACAGGAGACTTTATCCCGCGAAGCGGTTCCGGCAAGCTGTTAGCCGAGTCCTCGGGCAATAGGCAAAGTCAGTTTATCTCCTCACAAAGCGCAACCAGTTTCAAACTGCGGCAGGCTTTAATCCTTCGTGGGCGGTGGGCGGGGCAGGCAGGCAGGGAGAGCGGATCAGGTGTAGACGGTGTGTCCGATAGGGGCTCCTGGGAGACGGAGTCCCTGTCTAATCAACGCTCGCAGCCCTGTTGTGCCCTCGCCGTTCTCGTACAAATTAATATGACAGGAGATTTTATCCCGCGAAGCGGGACCCGCGAAGCGGGTCCGGCAAGCTGTTAGCAGAGTCCTCGGGCAATAGGCAAAGTCAGTTTATCTCCTCACAAAGCGCAACCAGTTTCAAACTGCGGCAGGCTTTAATCCTTCGTGGGCGGTGGGCGGGGCAGGCAGGCAGGGAGAGCGGATCAGGTGTAAAAGGTGTGTCCGACAGGGGCTCCTGGGAGACGGAGTCCCTGTGCAATCAACGCTCGCAGCCCTGTTGTGCCCTCGCCGTTCTCGTACAAATTAATATGACAGGAGACATTATCCCGCGAAGCGGGACCCGCGAAGCGGGTCCGGCAAGCTGTTAGCAGAGTCCTCGGGCAATAGGCAAAGTCAGTTTATCTCCTCACAAAGCGCAACCAGTTTCAAACTGCGGCAGGCTTTAATCCATCGTGGGCGGTGGGCGGGGCAGGCAGGCAGGGAGAGCGGATCAGGTGTAGACGGTGTGTCCGACAGGGGCTCATGGGAGACGGAGTCCCTGTGCAATCAACGCTCGCAGCCCTGTTGTGCCCTCGCCGTTCTCGTACAAATTAATATGACAGGAGACTTTATCTCGCGAAGCGGGACCCGCGAAGCGGATCCGGCAAGCTGTTAGCAGAGTCCTCGGGCAATAGGCAAAGTCAGTTTATCTCCTCACAAAGCGCAACCAGTTTCAAACTGCGGCAGGCTTTAATCCTTCGTGGGCGGTGGGCGGGGCAGGCAGGCAGGGAGAGCGGATCAGGTGTAGACGGTGTGTCCGACAGGGGCTCATGGGAGACGGAGTCCCTGTGCAATCAACGCTCGCAGCCCTGTTGTGCCCTCGCCGTTCTCGTACAAATTAATATGACAGGAGATTTTATCCCGCGAAGCGGGACCAGCGAAGCGGGTCCGGCAAGCTGTTAGCAGAGTCCTCGGGCAATAGGCAAAGTCAGTTTATCTCCTCACAAAGCGCAACCAGTTTCAAACTGCGGCAGGCTTTAATCCTTCGTGGGCGGTGGGCGGGGCAGGCAGGCAGGGAGAGCGGATCAGGTGTAGACGGTGTGTCCGACAGGGGCTCCTGGGAGACGGAGTCCCTGTGCAATCAACGCTCGCAGCCCTGTTGTGCCCTCGCCGTTCTCGTACAAATTAATATGACAGGAGACTTTATCCCGCGAAGCGGGACCCGCGAAGCGGATCCGGCAAGCTGTTAGCAGAGTCCTCGGGCAATAGGCAAAGTCAGTTTATCTCCTCACAAAGCGCAACCAGTTTCAAACTGCGGCAGGCTTTAATCCATCGTGGGCGGTGGGCGGGGCAGGCAGGCAGGGAGAGCGGATCAGGTGTAGACGGTGTGTCCGACAGGGGCTCATGGGAGACGGAGTCCCTGTGCAATCAACGCTCGCAGCCCTGTTGTGCCCTCGCCGTTCTCGTACAAATTAATATGACAGGAGACTTTATCTCGCGAAGCGGGACCCGCGAAGCGGATCCGGCAAGCTGTTAGCAGAGTCCTCGGGCAATAGGCAAAGTCAGTTTATCTCCTCACAAAGCGCAACCAGTTTCAAACTGCGGCAGGCTTTAATCCTTCGTGGGTGGTGGGCGGGGCAGGCAGGCAGGGAGAGCGGATCAGGTGTAGACGCTGTGTCCGACAGGGGCTCATGGGAGACGGAGTCCCTGTGCAATCAACGCTCGCAGCCCTGTTGTGCCCTCGCCGTTCTCGTACAAATTAATATGACAGGAGATTTTATCCCGCGAAGCGGGACCAGCGAAGCGGGTCCGGCAAGCTGTTAGCAGAGTCCTCGGGCAATAGGCAAAGTCAGTTTATCTCCTCACAAAGCACAACCAGTTTTAAACTGCGGCAGGCTTTAATCCTTCGTGGGCGGTGGGCGGGGCAGGCAGGCAGGGAGAGCGGATCAGGTGTAGACGGTGTGTCCGACAGGGGCTCCTGGGAGACGGAGTCCCTGTGCAATCAACGCTCGCAGCCCTGTTGTGCCCTCGCCGTTCTCGTACAAATTAATATGACAGAAGACTTTATCCCGCGAAGCGGGACCCGCGAAGCGGATCCGGCAAGCTGTTAGCAGAGTCCTCGGGCAATAGGCAAAGTCAGTTTATCTCCTCACAAAGCGCAACCAGTTTCAAACTGCGGCAGGCTTTAATCCTTCGTGGGCGGTGGTCGGGGCATTCAGGCAGGGAGAGCGGATCAGGTGTAGACGGTGTGTCCAACAGGGGCTCCTGGGAGACGGAGTCCCTGTGCAATCAATGCTCGCAGCCCTGTTGTGCCCTCGCCGTTCTCGTACAAATTAATATTACAGGAGACTTTATCCCACGAAGCGGGACCCGCGAAGCGGTTCCAGCAAGCTGTTAGCAGAGTCCTCAGGCAATAGGCAAAGTCAGTTTATCTCCTCACAAAGCGCAACCAGTTTCAAACTGCGGCAGGCTTTAACCCTTCGTGGGCGGTGGGCGGGGCAGGCAGGCAGGGAGAGCGGATCAGGTGTAGACGGTGTGTCCGACAGGGGCTCCTGGGAGACGGAGTCCCTGTGCAATCAACGCTCGCAGCCCTGTTGTGCCCTCGCCGTTCTCGTACAAATTAATATGACAGGAGACTTTATCCCGCGAAGCGGGTCCGGCAAGCTGTTAGCAGAGTCCTCGGGCAATAGGCAAAGTCAGTTTATCTCCTCACAAAGCGTAACCAGTTTCAAACTGCGGCAGGCTTTAATCCTTCGTGGGCGGTGGGCGGGGCAGGCAGGCAGGGAGAGCGGATCAGGTGTAGACGGTGTGTCCGACAGGGGCTCCTGGGAGACGGAGTCCCTGTGCAATCAACGCTCGCAGCCCTGTTGTGCCCTCGCCGTTCTCGTACAAATTAATATGACAGGAGACTTTATCCCGTGAAGCGGGACCCGCGAAGCGGATCCGGCAAGCTGTTAGCAGAGTCCTCAGGCAATAGGCAAAGTAAATGTAAATGTAAATGTAAATGTCAGTTTATCTCCTCACAAAGCGCAACCAGTTTCAAACTGCGGCAGGCTTTAATCCTTCGTGGGCGGTGGGCGGGGCATTCAGGCAGGGAGAGCGGATCAGGTGTAGACGGTGTGTCCGACAGGGGCTCCTGGGAGACGGAGTCCCTGTGCAATCAACGCTCGCAGCCCTGTTGTGCCCTCGCCGTTCTCGTACAAATTAATATGACAGGAGACTTTATCCCGCGAAGCGGGTCCGGCAAGCTGTTAGCAGAGTCCTCGGGCAATAGGCAAAGTCAGTTTATCTCCTCACAAAGCGCAACCAGTTTCAAACTGCGGCAGTCTTTAATCCTTCGTGGGCGGTGGGCGGGGCAGGCAGGCAGGGAGAGCGGATCAGGTGTAGACGGTGTGTCCGACAGGGGCTCATGGGAGACATAGTCCCTGTGCAATCAACGCTCGCAGCCCTGTTGTGCCCTCGCCGTTCTCGTACAAATTAATATGACAGGAGACTTTATCCCGCGAAGCGGGACCCGCGAAGCGGATCCGGCAAGCTGTTAGCAGAGTCCTCGGGCAATAGGCAAAGTCAGTTTATCTCCTCACAAAGCGCAACCAGTTTCAAACTGCGGCAGGCTTTAATCCTTCGTGGGGCGGGGCAGGCAGGCAGGGAGAGCAGATCAGGTGTAGACGGTGTGTCCGACAGGGGCTCCTGGGAGACGGAGTCCCTGTGCAATCAACGCTCGCAGTCCTGTTGTGACCTCGCCGTTCTCGTACAAATTAATATGACAGGAGACTTTATCCCGCGAAGCGGGTCCGGCAAGCTGTTAGCAGAGTCCTCGGGCAATAGGCAAAGTCAGTTTATCTCCTCACAAAGCGCAACCAGTTTCAAACTGCGGCAGGCTTTAATCCTTCGTGGGCGGTGGGCTGGGCAGGCAGGCAGGGAGAGCGGATCAGGTGTAGACGGTGTGTCCGATAGGGGCTCCTGGGAGACGGAGTCCCTGTGCAATCAACGCTCGCAGCCCTGTTCTGCCCTCGCCGTTCTCGTACAAATTAATATGACAGGAGACTTTATCCCGCGAAGCGGGACCCGCGAAGCGGGTCCGGCAAGCTTTTAGCAGAGTCCTCGGGCAATAGGCAAAGTCAGTTTATCGCCTCACAAAGCTCCGAACCCTCTCCCCAAGATACCCAACAAGTAGACAACCCAGAATATAACACACCCAACCTCTTAGTCGTGGAAGCAATGCACAGGCTTCCTTTAATTTGCTCACTCGCGTAAGTCCACACCAAATACCACCAAGTCTGTGTAAGTTCAAAATGTTTATTGACAATCTCTGTACATTAACATATACATTGTTACACTTACTTACAGTTGTTAATTAAATCATGATTACTGAACAGTGGTGGAAGCACCACCATCCCCTAGGTAGGAATTTAGTTTATATAAATTTATAACTGAAGATCTCTGAGTGAAGGGACCCCTCACCTTAGAAGAACCTAGTACTGGTAGTTGTTGCATCATAAGCTCTGCAAAGTCCTCGGGCAATAGGCAAAGTCAGTTTATCTCCTCACAAAGCTCCGAACCCTCTCCCCAAGATACCCAACAAGTAGACAACCCAGAATATAACACACCCAACCTCTTAGTCGTGGAAGCAATGCACAGGCTTCCTTTAATTTGCTCACTCGCGTAAGTCCACACCAAATACCACCAAGTCTATGTAAGTTCAAAATGTTTATTGACAAGCTCTGTACATTAACATATACATTGTTACACTTACTTACAGTTGTTTATTAAATCATGATTACTGAACAGTGGTGGAAGCACCACCATCCCCTAGGTAGGAATTTAGTTTATATAAATTTATAACTGAAGATCTCTGAGTGAAGGGACCCCTCACCTTAGAAGAACCTAGTACTGGTAGTTGTTGCACCATAAGCACTGCAAAGCTCGGGTTCGTAGAAGGGAATCTTCCGTCTGTAATGCGAAAAATGAAATGGTGCGCGTTAGTATATTGCAAGCAGTTCTCAGCCATGCCAAAAAGTGTAGCATTTATGGATAAGCCATATGGACTAACAGTACACCAGAACTTCATAAAAAAAGTGGCTTGTTAATGTTTTGGTTGACCGCTTGTACGCAGCGCTTAGACAGTAGCAGTGTGAGGTCATGTGGGCTGAAAGGTGTCTTATACAACAAGCTGCAGTAACGTCAGATGTGCAAAAATAAAAGACACAAAGGTAAAATGGTTGCATGGCTCGGGCTAACTAAGCAAATGCTAGAATGACCCTAGGGACCATATATAACTACTAGTGTCTACTTGACTACTGCCTGATTTGTACTAGTGATGTATGTTATATACTATTAACTCATTTTTCAATCTTGCTACTGACCAATAGGGAGGTGTATATGACACCTAAAAAATGTGTAATGCTTTCTAGGCGCACTACCCACGACCACCATTGCCGGGGCCAGCCAAGGCGACACCGCCCTCCAGCGATACGGCGCCACCGTCTGGCGGACGCCTGCCGCCCTAGCCACAACACCATGTATGGTGCCCCACCACTGTTGCTCCTGCTGCCGCACTCTCAAGCACCGTGTCCGCCGTTTAGAAGAGCAAATGCATGTCGTCCTCCAATCCCGCCGCCAGTCCCTGTCTTAATTCTGCCCCTTTTTTAATTCTTGTTTGGGTGGGTGAGAATTGGGTGTTGGGGATTTTTGGACATTTGGACTTCAGTTTCTTACGAACATTGTTTGGGGTTAGGGAGGGGGGTGGGTCTGCTTTTGTGCGTTTCCGTTTTACATAGTTTATTTTTGTTAGGGTCAATTAAATCTATATTTATACTATACATGCAATGTTGTTAATGTTTTGTAGGTGGGGTTACTGTTTTACATCACACTGTTTCCTTGCTGGTGCAGGTCTACCCATAGCCAGTGTTTGATGTATAATTGGCTGACTGTGTAAGACATAAACAGATAGATACAACACCCCTCACTGATTGAGTTGTCCTACCAGTACTTTCTCTCTCTCTTCTAGTCTATGCATTTTTATCTGGACTCAAAGGGGTGTTTGAATTCATTGAAAACATGTTCATTATTAATTATGCCTCCCCCAAACTTCTCTTACCTTTACTTGATATTTAACTTAGGCACAGCGATGGCTGCATGGTGAAGATGGTTTCCTTTTTCTATTCTAACATGCCATGTTTGGGGTGGTGGTGGTAGTAGTAGTAGTAGACACTGGCAGGGCAGCAGCATTTTCAAAAAAAGAAAATGAGACAGTCAGTCGCCTTTGAGAGACTGTTCGAGGAGTAGTAGAATGAAGTACAGTACAGAACTTACAGAGCAACAATAATATGCTAAATATTTTACAACAAAACCTAATGGTGGTGGGGATAGCCTACTAGACAGAGTTACAAAAACTATAGTTGTGTCAAGCCACTTGACTAGGCCTACAGCGTAACAGTTAGTGCTGTGTATGAGGAATGCCAACAAATCCAATCAATGCTGAGGTGTATGTTCCTTTGTTAAATAGAAATCACCTCTAAAATATACTGCTCATGGGTGGGCAAGCAGAAGAAGATCATCGCTCCACCTTGAAATTGAAGTACTGTTGCTTTCGCCACATCCACCCCAGCAAGCGTGTGATTAATTATTGGTGTACATTTAATTTAGTCACACCTCAATAAGTCACACAGCCCGAGGAAGAGAGTTAGGGTTTGTTGAATGGATGGGAAGGGGGTTTGGGGGAAGGTTTGACAGTGAAAAACAGTACGCATGGACAAACAAACAAAAATCTTTGAAGACTACCATATCCATATCAATATGTTAAGGGAGAAAAAGGAAATGCATGCCTGATGATGATTGATAAGGAGACCCGATTACATACACTTCTTGTTCTGTTGTTCCGGGCTTAATACTTTTACAGATAGCAAATAGAATTTTTCAATATTGGTAGGGATGAATCATAAACAGAGAGCAAACCTAATGATAATAACTACAACCACAAGAACACACTGTTGTAAAGATTGTAGACAAAAAAATAAATCGAATTATTTAAAAGAAGGTGAAAGTTGATACTGTTACTGTGTTATCCTGGTAAAAAATGTGGACTGGATTTGCATCTCGGCATTCCTCTTGGTCCTCTCCTCCATCAATCTTGGGTGTCGCCACTCGCCAGTCGCCACTGCCCGCCTGGAAAAAAATGTAGATTTATTGGTAAGGTAAGTGTCCATTGTAATGTTTTCCCAAATATAGGGCAAGGCCCGGCCTGTAATTGTAGATGGAAACACAAAGGGGATATTGACAAACAAAGTTGAAACAAATGCAAAAGTAATGGTGTAGTCATAGTGCAACACAAGTACACTTTCCGAGGCGGCATGTATGCATCATTTCTACTCTAGTCGGTTTCCAGCATTGACCTTCAACAACAACAGGACAGAGCAGGCCCACAGTGACAGGCCTGACGGCACGTTGCTTAGCACATCCTCCGTTTAGAGTATTTTTTTTAAAAGAGTTGGACAAAGGCAAAACACATATCTATTCCAAACATAGCATTTTACAATTTAAGTTAGTTAATTAAAAGCAGCGCAGTCATCCCACCGCTACACCCAACTCCACTTCTACACAGACATTTGGGTCTGCTGTGGTTGTTGTTGACGTGTTTACCTTTAGGCTTTTATGCCATGCATGAAACGACCTCCTGGCTTGTTATTATTACATCAATCATCTCCAATACTTGTACTGACTGACTGTGAAGGTCGGCCTGCAGTAGAAGTAAAATGTTGTTGTTACACAACAAGACTAGAACTATTATTGACTTGAGTCACTCTTTAGTGTGTACAGTAAGACTACTAGTACACTTTGCCTTCTCTTTGTGCGCAACAAACAAACAACAAAAACACCAATCGCTCAGAGTCAGGTGTCCAATGCATGCCATTCATTTTCATTACCTGTTCCTTCTCATCTTAAGTTAACAGGCCGTCTTTTTCGCCATCATCATCATGGACGGTGCTGTTGTCATACTCAGTGCGCAGATTGAGTCCCCTTCCTGTATTCAACCAAAAGCAATGTATCAAGCTGCAGTAGAAGTACAAATGTATTATTTGCAAGAAGGGGAAAATTCATGCACAACAAACAACAACAAAATCACTCAGTCTGCGACTCTGCGTCCAATGCATGGCATCAATCATCATTACCTATTCCATCTCATTTTCATGGGCAGTCTCTCTCGGCTCTGAAAGGAGGATAGTGTCAAGTCTTTGCCAGAATGTTAGCAACCCAAAACAGAAACACATATGCCACTAACCTTTTTGTTTGTAACAGCCAGCAGGGACCACAGCTCGAAGGAAAGCCTCCCAATTCCCTTAAGCGCAAACTCCTTCAGTTTGGTAAACATAGCTGAGGTAGGCTGCTCCCCGGGGAAAAAGGGAACGGGCAAAATAATAAAGAACACGGCCGATTCGGCAACCGTCTAGGACTGGTCTGCGGGGTTGGACTCTTCTTGACACAGGAGAACTATCGGGATACAAATGAAAGTCGGTTACAGGGGTAACACAGAAACACAGAACACTAGACAGTAACCCTTCCGTTCGTGCACTTACTTGAAGCCCAAGACATGTTGTCCTTAAACTGCCCCGGGGTCTGAGGGCAGAAGCACCAATAACCTGTATCTGTCTACAGCTGTTCAGAATTACAGCTCGAGATCAGGTTCCTGTCCTTGGGTAGTCACTTCGGGCTTATGTGTTATTTGTGTAGCCTGTAGTTAGCTTCACTACAGGGGATTAGTCATAACGTGGGGCTCTTTCCTTCCGACATGAAGGGCAAAAAGTATATCCAGTCACTTGGAGTAACAGGGTCTGGGGCGTGATAGCGCAGCCGCGCTATCATGTGAAGAGTAACAAGCGGTATCCTACCTGCGAAGCAGGAAAGAAAGCATCCGTGCAACGATGTCTCCGGCGTCCACCACAGCGGGAAAGAAAGCGTCCGTGCAACGATGTCTCCGGCGTCCACCACAGCGGGAAAGAAAGCGTCCGCGCAACGATGTCTCCGGCGTCCACCACAGCGGGAAAGAAAGCGTCCGCGCAACGATGCAGGTCTCGAAGAATGTAACGTCCGGCTTCGTCAAGGAATCAGGAATGATTGACAAGCACCTTCCCCTTCAATGGGAGGTGCTTATATGCAGGCCGCCATCAACAACTTCCGTACCGCCAGGACCCAGGGCATTCTGGGAGTTGTAGTGCGGCGGTTCCCCTTCGCCTCATAGCGATGTCCTTTTGCACTGGGAGCTTTCGGACCAAGAATCGCTACAGAACCCCCTCTCAAGGACTGCCGACTCGGCGGTCGACCGGGCTTTCCCGGATGGGACAGATGGAACTGCTCCAACAAGTCAGGACAATGGAGATTGTGCACGGGTTCCCAGGTCCTCTCCTCGACCCCGAAACCCTTCCACCCCACTAAGTACTGCACCCGCCCCCGGTGCACCCTAGAATCCAATAGTTCCTGCATCTCATACTCCTCCAGACCTTTCACCAGCAAAGGGGGGGGATGGTCGGGCAATCTAGTACTCAAGGGACAGGGTTGGAGCAGGGATACATGAAAAACTGGGTGTATGTGCCAAGAGCGTGGTATACCTAGTCTCATCGCCACAGGATTGATGACCTCATCCACACTGTATGGACCTATGTATTTGGGCTTCAGTTTGTTGATGCCCTTTAAGTGTATGTGTTTGGTAGCTAGCCACACCTTGTCCCCCACCTGGTATGCTCCTGGCTGCGTTTCTTATCAGCGAAGCTTTTCTGCGAAGCCTGAGCCGCTGTTAAGTGGTTTATTGCATCCAGCCTGACCGCATGCAGGTGAGCATGATGTTCTTGCACGCTAGGGAGGTTAGAGACAACAGGCCACTCAAAGGGTAGTATGTTAGGGTGATAACCCAAAAGACAGAAGAAAGGGGAACAACCCAAGGTTGAGTGCTCAGTGTTATTATATGTGAACTCAGCCAACCATGAGAGGATAACCCAGTCTGTGGAGTTCTGTAATGTAAAACAACGCAGGTATTGTTCAACAGTCTGTTTGAGGCGTTCTGTCTTGCCATCCGTTTGAGGGTGGTAGCTTGTTGAGAGCCTGGCGTCAATGTCCAAGGTCTTGCACAGTGATTTCCAGAAACGGGAAGTGAATTGGGACCCACGATCTGTTATGAATACACTCGGAATACCGTGTACACGAACTAAATGTTGCATAACAATCAGTGCCATCTCTGAAGACGTAGGTAAGCCTTCCAGCGGTATGAAGTGACCCATCTTGGTCAAGTGATCCACCATCACCAATATCACTGTCTTTCCTTGGCACAAGGGCATCTCCACGATAAAATCCATTGACACCGTGTGCCACGGTTTGGGTGGAATGGAAATAGGGCGAAGCAGTCCCGTCGGCCTAGTATGTCGGGCTTTACCTTGGGCACACACGGAACAGTTTCTGATGTATTTCTTAGCGTCGTCTCGTAAGGAAGGCCACCAAAAGGAATGTTCCATAGTGGCTATGGTTTTGTACGTACCCCAATGACCTCCCAACATGGAGTCGTGTGCCCATTTAAGTGTTTGTAAACGTAGGCTAGAGTCTGGAATGTATAAGCATGATGATAGTACAAAAGGTCTTCGTTCCGCGACCGCCACAGGGGGTCTTCCTTGAGCCAGGCATCGGCATCAACGTCTGCTACTGCCACTTTGATGTCTTCAAGAAAATCCGGGGACGTGAGCAAGGCTATTGTCTGCAATGGGAACGCTTTTCTGCTAAGATCGAGGGTGGTTCGATGTCAGCTGAGATCAGGTCTTCTCGGACGTCCAGGTTTCGGGAAAGAGCGTCTGCTTTTCCGTTTTGTGGACCAGGGCGGTATTTTATGACAAAATCATAGTCTGAAAAAAAGAGAGTCCATTGTAGTTGTCGCGGTGTGAGGGCTTTGGCTGTTTTTAGGAATAACAGGTTCCGGTGGTCGGTGTAGATTTCGATTGTATGACGGGCTCCCATAAGGTAGTGTCTCCACTCCTCACATCCTCTCTTAATGGCCAACAGCTCCTTGTCGGTGATAGAGTAATTGATTTCGCTAGGGTTCAGTTTCTTGGAGGAGTATGCAACCGGGTGGACTTGTCCTATTGAAGGATGCCTTTGTGACAGGACCCCTCCCAAGGCATATTGTGATGCATCGGTTTCCAGTATGTACGGGAGCTGTGCATCAGAATGACGTAAGATCGGAGCTTGGGGGAATCTTTCTTTCAGGTATTGGAACGACTGTTCAGCTTCTTCTCCCCAGAGGAAAGGAACGTTCTTACGTAACAGCCTGGACAAGGGATGAATGATTTTGGAGAAATATTTGATAAAACGTTTGTAGTAGTTTGCAAAGCCTAAAAAGCTCTGCACGGATTTGACGTTATGAGGGCTTTTCCACCTTGTGATGGCCTCTACCTTACCAGTCCCCATCCGAAAGCCTTGGGCGATGATTACGTACCCCAAAAAGGTTACTTCTTGAGCATGAAACAAACACTTCTCCAGTTTGGCAAATAGCAAGTGTTGTTGCAGTCTACCCAGAACTTCTTTCACATGTTCAACATGTTCTTGAAGGGTATGCGTGTAGACGAAAATATCATCAATGTACACCATGCAGATGGTATCTAGCAAACCTCTTAGCACCTCGTCCATAAAATATTGAAAGGCTGCTGGGGCGTTGCTGAGCCCGAATGGCATCACGCTATATTCAAAGAGACCAAATTTGGTCCGGAAAGCAGTCTTCCATTCATCCCCTTTTTGGACCCGGACTAAATGGTACGCCCCTCTTAGGTCAAGCTTTGGGAAGAACTGAGCGCCTTTCAACTGGTCCATGAGGACCTAAATCAGAGGTAGGGGATACTGGTTTTTAACCGTAATGTTGTTTAAGGCACGATAATCGATACATGTCCTTAGTTCTGCACAGTCCTTTTTCGGAATGAAGAAAAGAGGCGAGGATGCTGGAGAGGTGGAGTGACGAATAAATCCAGAGGCCAAGTTTTCGTCTAGATATTTCCTCAGATACTGGTTCTCTGTTTCTGTGAGGGCGTAGACTCTACTGCAGGGATTAGCAGCACCAGGATGTAACTCTATACAACAATCAAAGATCCGGTGAGGGGGTAGATGAGTGGCCTTCTGTTTGCTGAAGAGAGACTGGAATTCCGAATACTCATCTGGTAAGGTGGTAAGGGTGGCACTACAATAGAGATCAGATGCACATGCCGTGGCCAAGAGGTGAGCGCAAGTCGGTTCTTCCGCAGGTAGGGTAATAGGGTGTCTACAATGTTCCTTGCAGTAAGCAGAGTTCAAGGACACCCTGCGAGCAGTCCAACTCACAGCAGGATCATGTAAAGTCAGCCAAGGCATCCCAAGGATCAAACGGAATTGAGGTGCCGCTATCAGATCAAACTGGATATACTCGGAATGATCCATCCCGTTCTGCATAAGAAGAGGTAGGGTATGCCTCACTACCGGTCCTGAAATTAATGCAGACCCATCCACCGCCTTCACGTTCTCTGGTTCTTTCTTCATCTCCCATACTATCCCCAGAGAAGACGCATACTCCATGTCCATGTAGTTACCGGTGGCTCCGGAATCTAGCAATGCATCCACTTGGGTGGCTGTTTCCAGGGAGATCCACAACGACACACTCATATTAATATGAGCCACAGCTGGCATTAACGTATTCGCGATGTGAGAAGAGATCGAAGTCCTTTTTTCGCCCAACCCAGTGATCTCCGTCTGGTTCGGGCTCTTCAGTTTTCCGACGTTTCTTTTGTTCCCATCACGGCAGGTCTACGAGGAGGCGGGTTTCTCTCGGGTTGTTGGGCCCTTGCTCTGCATTCTCTTATGAAGTAACCGCCTTTCCCACATTACAAGCAGAGTTTCATCTTTCTCCTTCGATCACGTTCTTCCATGGTAAGGGTACCTCTTATTCCCCCTATCTGCATTGGCTCGGGCTCATCTGTAGTCTTGGGGTGTTCTTCAACAAGGGGTTTTGGTCTAGGGTACCAACCTCGAATTTCGCCTCGGTTCTTATCCCCTCGTCTTTCCAATAAACGATGGTTTAACTGAACAGTAAGATTGATCATCTCCTCACAGGTCGCGGGTAGTTGGACAACTTGAGAAAGGACGTCTTTCAATTCCCCTCTCAGACCTTGGTAGAACAATGTTGTTCTCTTCTCCTGGGGCCAATTCGTCTCGACCACCAGGCGGTTAAATGATGTGATATACGACAATACGTCCTGCGACCCCTGACGCAGCGTGAGGAGTTCCCTGTCCAAGGTCATCATGTGAGACTTACGGTCGAATAGTTTCCTCATTTCAGTGCATTTCAGTGCAAAAGTCAGTGAAACGATGGAGCACCGGATCATTCCTTTCCATTAGAGGTATGGTCCAGCTCGCAGCATTCCCTCCCATGTACGACATCATGAACGCGGTTTTTGCAGCTTCATCCTGGAATACAGTGGGTTTACAGAGGAAGTGGTGTCTACATTGATTCAGAAATGTCTCGAATTTATTGGGGTACCCATAGAATCGCTCGGGGGGGCTAAAGGTATACCGGTATTTTGAATAACATGAACCATTGGCGTGTGTTCTGTGGAGGAAGAAGGAATAGAAGTAGCTGTAAAGAACCCACCCCCTGCTGCAGTTGCGGATAACGAGGGGGGTATAGTTTGTCCTGGAGGAGGAAGGGTAGCCTCTCTGATATAAGACCCTGCTCCTGGGCTTTTGCGTGTTATGCCTGCTACTTCTCTGCGCATCGTATTCATGTCTCTTCTAAGGCCTTGGTTTTCTAATCTAGAGGCATGTACTTCCTGCTGTAGGGCATTGAAGCTCTCCAGTAGGGAGGCTAATACCGCACTGGTGTCCATGGTTCGGGCTAGGCGTCTGACTTGGGCTTGTCAATCCGTCAAGTCTTTGCCAGAATGTTAGCAGCCCAAAACAGAAACACATATGCCACTAACCTTTTTGGTTGTAACACTCAGCAGGGTCCACAGCTCGAAGAGAAGCCTCCCAGTTCCCCTAAGCGCAAACTCCCTCAGAGTGGTAAACACAGCTAAGGAGGCTGCTCCCTGGGTAAAAAGGGAAAGGGACAAAATAATAAAGAACACGGCCGATTCGGCACCTGTCTAGGACTGGTCTGCGGGGTTAGACTCTTGTTGACACAGGAGAACTATCGGGATACAAATGAGAGTCGGTTACAGGGGTAACACAGAAACACAGAACACTAGACCGTAACCCTTCTGTTCGTGCACTTACTTGAAGCCCAAAACGTGTTGTCCTTAAACTGCCCCGGGGTCCGAGGGCAGAAGCACCAATAACCTGTAACTGTCTACAGTTGTTCAGAATCACAGCTCAAGATCAGGTTCCTGACCTTGGGTAGTCACTTCGGGCTTATGTGTTATTTGTGTAGCCTGCAGTTAGCTTCACTACAGGGGATTAGTCATAACGTGGGGCTCTTTCCTTCCGACATGAAGGGCAAAAAGTATATCCAGTCACTTGGGGTAACAGGGTCTGGGGCGTGATAGCGCAGCCGCGCTATCACGTGAAGAGTAACAAGCGGTATCCTACCTGTGAAGCGGGAAAGAAAGCGTCCGCGCAACGATGTCTCCGGCGTCCACCACAGCGAGAAAGAAAGCATCTGCGCAACGATGTCTCCGGCATCCACCACAGCGGGAAAGAAAGCGTCCGCGCAACGATGTCTCCGGCGTCCACCACAGCGGGAAAGAAAGCGTCCGCGCAACGATGCAGGTCTCGAAGAATGTAACGTCCGGCTTCGTCAAGGAATCAGGAATGATTGACAAGCACCTTCCCCTTCAATGGGAGGTGCTTATATGCAGGACGCCATCAACAACTTCCGTACCGCCAGGACCTAGGGCATTCTGGGAGTTGTAGTGCGGCGGTTCACCTTCGCCTCATAGCGATGTCCTTTTGCACGGGGAGCTTTCGGACCAAGAATCGCTACAGATAGCTATAGTAGTCATCATGTTCCACTTCTTTTGGCGGGACTAGGAAATGTTTTCTTTTTTCTTCTATTTTTCATCATCCAATCATCATGAGGGCAATGGATTTAGGCGGGAGATTTAGTATGATGGAGTGGAGGAGCTGGATTCGGAGGACTGTACTGTCTAATGCAGACACCTGAAAGTTGAATATTGAAATAAGAAGAGTAGTTGACGGTGGTAATGGAATGGATTTGTTGTGATTCACAAGTTTGTAACCGGAACGATAGACACAAAAAACAAAGGAAAAAAAGGGAGGAAGACAGTAAGTGCAAGCCTAATTGTCAGGGAAGTATAGCTCGTCCTTAAACTCTGGGGGTCCAGCCAGTAGAAGATAATCATCATGAGACACACTACTTCCGCTGTCCTCCTCATCTTGCTCCCTTGCTTCATGTATTGTGTAATTCGGTGGTATGAAGTGCTGATTCATTTTGATCATTGTTAACCTCTCCACGTATTTTGGCTAGAGACTGTTACAATGGAACCAGCAGCACTGAAATCCCGTTCGGAAGAGACACTTGTGACTGGGCAAGCCAGATAGCTTATGGCCCGCCTGCTGAGCAGTGGCCATTCAGACTTTTTCCTATACCAATACTGCAATGGGTTTTGATCAATGTACACCTCTGTTGGGTCGTCCAGATAGGCATGGACCATCCACCTAATGTTCAGGGGTGCTGCTGCTAACCTTTCGGGCTCTTTTCTTTGTGCATCAGCACTGCGCTTATTAATGCCTAACTGTAAATACCAAACATCTAACGATTCTACTGGGCCTAATGATGATCCAGTTATTGTTGCTCTTGTCGAAAGTGATGGTGAGTGTTGTGATCCAAACGGACTGCCATCAGCCTCCAAAGTTGCACTTGATGCGGCATGCCCTTCTGCAGTACTTCTTGTGGGTTGGTCTTGCGGGCTTTTAATTAACAGCCGTTCATTTTCCAACTTACTCGCTGCCTCAGCTATACAAGTTTTGCAGCGGGCAACATGAATCTCTGAAAAAGGAAAGAATTTCTTCAGTCCCAATTTTGTCCGTGGATCCAGAATTGTGGCAGAAATGTAATGTTCTTGTGACAACATTTTATTTTCTATCCTTGTATTTTCAGCTAAGCGGCGGGCTAAGCTCTCCACCAAGTCAAGGCTTCCTTTTTGTCCTCTACACCTTTGTATGATTCAGACACCTTCTTCAGCTGATGCTCTAGCATTTGCAATAATGGGATAGCTTGGCCCATTGTACAGTCGTCCTTGCTGATTTCACGTGTGAAGACCTCAACACAACCAAGCATCTCAGTCAGGCATTTAACTAGACCCCATTGCTCCATCTGAAGGGTCATGCCTTTCACAGTAGCATCCCCTCTTTGCATGACATATTCATTGAGTGGCCTGTACTGCTCAAACAGACGATCAAGCATGTAATACGTTGAGTTCCAACGTGTTGCCACCTCCTGGATGAGTGCTTTGACTGGCATCCTATATTCACGTTGAATGATCCTCAGCTGCTTCCGAGCTTTAAAAGAATGGCTGAAATGAGTGCATATTCTTTGGCAGATGCTCAGTAAGTTGCTGACTATGGGTTCTTTTTTCAGAAAGTCTTGAACTATAATGTTTATGCAGTGCGCCAAACACGGAACCCTGAAATAGGAAACAAGATCCATGGCCTTAAGTACATTAGTGCCATTATCTGTGGCACACAAACCAATAGTAAGCCCTCTTGGGCGCAGCCATTCAGAAACCTTGCTGCGAAACTCTTGCAAAATGTTTACAGCACTATGAGATTTCTCCATGGCGAACATGGCTACAGTTGCATGCTTCAGAGTAGCTTAAAAATTTCAGCTGTG
The DNA here is from genome assembly GCF_964261635.1 of Lissotriton helveticus. Taxonomy (NCBI): domain Eukaryota; kingdom Metazoa; phylum Chordata; class Amphibia; order Caudata; family Salamandridae; genus Lissotriton; species Lissotriton helveticus. Next base: position 856,293,866 of record NC_136070.1, on the reverse strand, counting down.
TCAACAGCACCTCTTTCAGATAGCCTATCTCTAACCCCCACACAAAGACCCAGTGTACAGTGATGCACATGTAATCTGTGGCTTGGCAACTGGTCCACATGTCTGTAGCCAGGTGGATGTTGTGAACAGCACTCTGCTGCAAAGCTTGTCCAACCAATTCAAGCACATCATGATGTAGTGCCGGAACAGCAATTCTTGCAAAATAGGAACGGCTGGGAACCTTCCATTTAGGGCAGATGGCTGACACAAATTCAAGGAAACCCACCCCTTCCACAAATGAAAAAGGGAGAAGGTCCAGTGCTAACATATGAGCGAGCTTTGCATTGTACAACAGTGCCGTTGGGTGGTTGCATTGGAACTGCCCCTCCAACCTAAGCATGCTCTCAAAGGTAGGCTGGATTACTTTCCTTTGTGGTGCTGTTAGGCTCAACAACGCAGTTTGTCTCATTGCAGTACTTGGACGCCTTGGTGTCTCAGCCTGACTCTGAGTATGGCTCTTACTGCGGTGCCACTCAGATGTTACTGAGGAGGATGTGGGCGGTACTACTACACTACTGGGGACAGGGCTAGAAATGCCTCCCGCTCCACCTTCCACCGCAATAATATCGTCCCATGATTCTTCCTGACCAACTTCAATGGGTTGACTTTTTCTACTTTCTTTTAACTTAAGTAGGCGATTCTCCCACACAATAGTGTGGTGTATTCTGAGATGACGTGCTTGGCCTCCGGTACCATAGTTTGTACCAAGCTTACCGCGCCGACACCTGAGCGACAAATTGAGCATATTGCAATGTTCTCCTCCTTGGTGCTAACAGAAAAAAAGTCCCAAATTGGGGAGGAGAACTTTCTGGCACTGCTGGATGTGCCACTTTCAATACCAGATGAACTGGAGGGTGTGCTTGGAATGTGACTCTGTGCAGTTATACTGTGACTTTTACTACTACTACCTTCTGAGATGGTTGAGCTGGATGTAGGTCCCTGCTGGGCCTTGGAAAATATGGCAGCTGGAGGTCGTGGTGGTGTAACCTGCGTTGGTGGTATCCGTGCTACAGCCCGTTCAGTAGCAGCCTTTCTGGATAGGGTGAGAATGTTGGTCTCCATCCCCTTTGGTGTGGGAGTGATGTGCGTGATGACTGGCTCGTCTTCTTCATCAACATCACCCCCCTGTTCTACATCTACCTCCATAACTGTGAGTTTTTCTGGAACCTTCCTTTTCAGAAGCATTGTCTTGTGGCGTGCATCACTCTAAGACTGAGCTGGTGGCTGCCAAGTGGCATCACGGTCATCAGAAGCGGGGCTTGAAGAAGAAGATGATGGACTAAGCCTCCTTTTCCTTGCTGGTGGTCTGGAAGACAATAGATCTTCCGAAACAATGGGTTGCTCCACTTAGTCTGCAGGAAGCTCGATTTCCTGAAATGCCCCTACGTCAGGAGCAACAACTAATATTGTGGACTGTTCTTGCGGCTGCTGTTGTTCTTACGGCTGCTGCTGTTGTTGTTCTTGCGGCTGCTGCTGTTGTTCTTGTGGCTGCTGCTGTTGTTGCAGCTGCTGCTGCTGTTGTTGTTGCTGCTGCACACTTATCTGCTGAGTTGTCTGCATTGAATTGATTGTGTACTACTTTGCGATGATGACATTTCAACATCACTGCTCGTTAGTAGACTGGCTACCTCTGCGACACTGAAGGGCTTGGGCCTAGGTTGGTGGGGTTGGACCGTTGGTGCGGAGGTGCTGCTCCCACCTTGGTTCCCGGACAACGCTGCTGCAGGCGTAACTTTTTTGCTCCCAAAAAAACATTGGCCGGCACACCAGTCGTGGTTAATGGCAGTTCCTTTTTCTGTTCCTGCTTCCCACCAGCAACTTTCTTGGTACTGGACCTGGTACCTTTCTTTGGGGCCATCTTCAGAAGTCAGGCAGGACGCAGATGCACAACAAGTTGTGTTCACACGTGGATGTGATGCGCAGCAGGACTTCTGTCTGGCTGGCAGTACAAAGGGTGATGATGATGATGATGACACCTCCTCCTCTGGCTTTTAGTGCTCCTAAAAGCAAATAAGCTAGGAGAAGAACATCAGTGAAATGTTGCATTTGTTGTTGTGTGGTTCAGTTACTTACTCTGTACAAAAGATATAGTCTAGCCATTTTTGAGACTTTGTCAACAAGGGCTATGTTATACTACTATGTGCACACACACTACACTCTCAGGAAGGATAGGAAAGAGAATAAGAACCACCAAATAAAAAATGTAATGGAAGTGGGGTGTACCCTATTTGCCATTAAAATGTTATAGCATCACTTCATTCATGGAGCTGCTGCTGGCAAAGGGGGTGGATGGATGGAAGCAGTAAGCCAATAGGAAAACCATGCAGGCCTATATGCCAAAAGCAGGACACTACTAACTCCCAACACAAAGAAAGGTCACCAGCCACATGGCCAGGCCCAACAACCTCTGAAAGCCCACCCCAAAAAAACACACTTCCCACCTCAATCCAGTGCGTTCCATGCCCTAAATAATGTCTAAATTCAACAGACCACACACAGAAACACTTGATTAATAAAGCTGTGGCTACCTGCTCTGAGCCTACTGGATGGAAGCAGGCCTGTTGGCAGACAAGGCCAGGCAAGCTTGCAGGCCTAGGCTTCAAAATGGCCACCAGCCACATGGCCAGGCCCAGCAACATCAGAAAGCCCACCCCAAAAAACACACTTCCCAAATCAATCCAGTGCCATCCATGCCCTAAATGATGTGTACATTCAACAGACCACACAAAGAAACACTTGATTAATAAAGCTGTGGCTACCTGCTCTGAGCCTACTGGATGAAAGCAGGCCTGTTGGCAGACAAGGCCAGACAAGCTTGCAGGACTCGGCTTCAAAATAGCCACCAGCCACATGGGCAAGCCCAACAACATCAGAAAGCCGACCCCAAATAAACAGACTTCCCAACTCAATCCAGTGCCATCCATGCCCTGAAGGATGTCTAATGTCATCAGACCACACACAGAAACACTTGATTAATAAAGCTGTGGCTACCTGCTCTGAGCCTACTGGATGAAAGCATGCTTGTTGGCAGACAAGGCCAGACAAGCTTGCAGGCCTAGGCTTCAAAATGGCCACCAGCCACATGGCCAGGCCCAACAACATCAGAAATCCCATCCCAAACAAAACACACTTTCCAACTCAATCCAGTGCCATCCATGCCCTAAATGATGTCTAAATTCAACAGACCACACACAGAAACACTTGATTAATAAAGCTGTGGCTACCTGCTCTGAGCCTACTGGATGAAAGCAGGCCTGTTGGCAGACAAGGCCAGACAAGCTTGCATGCCTAGGCTTCACAATGGCCACCAGCCACATGTCCAGGCCCAACAACATCAGAAAGCCCACAACCAAAAATCACACTTCCCATCTCAATCCAGTGCCATCCATGCCCTAAATTATGTCTAAATTCAACAGACCACACACAGAAACACTTGATTAATAAAGCTGTGGCTACCTGCTCTGATCCTACTGGATAAAAGCAGGCCTGTTGGCAGACAAGGCCAGACAAGCTTGCAGGCCTCTGCTTCAAAATAGCCACCAGCCACATGGAAAGGCCCAACAACATCAGAAATCCCACCCCAAATAAACACACTTCCCGACTCAATCCAGTGCCATCCAAGCCCTAAATGATGTCTAAATTCAACAGACCACACACAGAAACACTTGATTAATAAAGCTGTGGCTACCTGCTCTGATCCTACTGGATAAAAGCAGGCCTGTTGGCAGACAAGGCCAGACAAGCTTGCAGGCCTCTGCTTCAAAATAGCCACCAGCCACATGGAAAGGCCCAACAACATCAGAAATCCCACCCCAAATAAACACACTTCCCGACTCAATCCAGTGCCATCCAAGCCCTAAATGATGTCTAAATTCAACAGACCACACACAGAAACACTAGATTAATAAAACTGTGGCTACCTGCTCTGAGCCTACTGGATGAAAGCAGGCCTGTTGGCAGACAAGGCCAGACAAGCTTACAGGCCTAGGCTTCAAAATGACCACCAGCCACATGGCCAGGGCCAACAACATCAGAAAGCCCACCACCAAAAAACATACTTCCCAACTTAATCCAGTGCCATTCATGCCCTAAATGATGTCCAAGTTCAACAGACCACACAGAAATACTTGATTAATAAAGCTGTGGCTACCTGCTCTGAGCCTACTGGATGAAAGCAGGCCTGTTGACAGACAAGGCCAGACAAGCTTGCAGGCCAAGGCTTCTAAATGGCCACCAGCCACAAGGCCAGGCCCAAGTACAGAAAGTCCACCCCAATAAAACACATTCCCCAACTTAATCCAATGCCATCCAGGCCCTAAATCATGCTTGAAAATGAAATACATTAAAAAATCACCAAAGGAATAGTTGCTTCATCATGCACACACCCATGAGGCCATGACTATCTCTGGCCTACTGAAATAGTGAGTCAAACGTGCTAGTCACCAGGACACATATCAACCCATTAACTGACTACCTATAACGGTACACCGGGACGCCCTGACAGATGGTCCAAGGTACCCATCAGTCACCACTCGGAACCGCCCTTCATCATCTGGGATTCCTTAAGTAGACCATCGATGTATACATATGCTATTCTCATAGGCAAAGATAACCATGATGGTATAGTGGTTCCTTTGGTTGGAATAGAAATTAGTATGGTCATACACTTCCTTCGGGAGTTAAATGGTAAGTCGTAAGGTGACTGATAGTGTGCAGTGCAAAAAAAGGGGATTGAATGTGGAAGAAAAAGAAAATAAGGAAAATGTGCAATTAAAATTGGATTGGGGAGTACAGAACAACTTTATTCGGATGATACTCGCCCTACCAAATTTTAAAAATTTGCCAAGGCAGGTTAAGAAATGACTGCCTAGAGGTGGTACCAGGTCGACATGTTTCAGCAATAATGGATACAATTATTCTTGCTTTCCTCAGGACCTAACAACAAACTAATTGCTACTGCAAAAACTAAAAATAGTGGGTACAGTGAAAACATAAAAGTAAAGACAAGTATAGAGATCACCTGAAATTCTTAGGTGTCACTTGTTGTCTTGCTCTCACAAAACGTGTGTTAATCACTGGAAAAAGAAGGGAGTCTGAAAGAAAGGGATAAATGCCCGTAGTATCTTAAGCACATGTTGATACACACACATTGCTAGGTTAAAATCTTAAACCTTAGTTTAGCCAATATTATAAGTGCTATGAATACCCATAGTGGTATACTGCCATTTTCATATTCATGGGAAAACATATTTATCTCACATGAACATTACTTCAGTGGATCTTACCAGTTTTGTAAGAAGTGAAGACCTCACCCCACCTGGCAGCAGCTCAGGAATGATGAGAAGCACCGCTCTGTATCAGGGCAAGTAGACAAACATCTGTTTAAGATTTTAACCTAGCAATGTCTGTGTATCAACATGTGCTTAAGATACTACGGGCATTTATCCCTTTCTTTCTGACTCCCTTCTTTTTCCAGGCCATTGGGATCTATTATGGATTGCCACTGGTATAGTATGGCACAAGATGAAGGTTGGAAACAGCCTCCCACAGCAACAAAGTGCATTGCTGACATTTTTTAGCCTTTTGAGATGCACTAGACAATTTGGTGTATTAATGACAGAGAAATGCATGCGTTTAGACTTTCCACAATGGATTGCACGATTATGCCTTACTGAGAGCTCTCGTTGGATTAGATCGAGGGTGTAGGGGCTGGAAACAGTGGTCTACTTTGTAGTGTAAAGGGAACCATTCTGCAATGGTCTACCATTGGCCATTCACAAAGGTGCTACTCCCAAAAGGTAAATGGGTGCCAGGGGCAAGGCCTTCTTGCCCGCGTGTATTCGAGTTTTGGATGTTCTACTTGAGATACCACTCACCACTCTCTGTTGTGGAATTATCACCTAGAACTGTTTTCAGAACAGTGACCATGGAATCAACATTCCCTGTCCGGAAAACTGGCTATAAAAAAGGGACTAAAATCATCCAGAAGTGTCCCAGAAATTCTGCTTGACTAAGGAGGTGGCACTCGATGGGTTTTTAGAAATTTCTTGTGATCCAGGGCTGGTGTCACTGTCAGAATCACAGAGGTGAGGGAGCATCATCTGGATGTCTGCATCATCCACTGGAGGCAGACTGTGGGTTCGCCTTGTTACAGAGCCTGTATGGCCATCTAGGAAAGTAGATCAGAGGGTACTTCTGCAGGAGAAAAATTACCTTGTGGAGAATCCCAGTCACATCGCGAGGGACGATGGAAGTACACAGGAGTGTGGATTGACAAGATCAACCTTGCAGAAGCCGACCTGAGAACTGAAGTGGGTGTCCGGCATTCCTGTAATCCCATCTGTCATGTTGCACTGAAGAAAAGCAAGGCAGAGTGACTGTTGCTAATCACCAGCCCCCAACTGATGTGACATCGCAGGAACTGCCCTCAGTGTAGGGGTAGGTGCTCTAGTGTGCTGTTGCAGACTGGCATGCTGTACCAACAGAAAGCCTTTATCGCAGCCTCTGGTCGTCCTATGCTGTGCCAGAGGATTGGTGCTGGCTGCTGACATAGTTCATGACATTTGACCACCCAGAGCTGACAACTTAACTAAAAAATAGTGGGCACCCCACTGTTTTCATGGTTTGTTTGCAATTCCAGATCTGGCTGCCAAATCTGCAGACCAGACATGTATTTGCTACATCCCCTGCACTATTGGAATGGACGTGGGGTGCACTGACCTGATCTGAGCCTAAAACTTAGACTGGAACTAGAACTGCTAATTGTACTGAGAATGAATGCACTACAGGGTCACAGACATAACATTTGCTTGTACTTTCTGCATAGCACTTGCAGTTTGGCTTTGGTTAATACTGTTGGAAATTCACCCATTCTGCATCCTAGATTTTTGCCTACTGTAATTTCAACGTGTTTTTCTTGGTCATAAGACTCTGGACACTTTACTTCTGCTAAAAAGTGGTACATTTCTTGTGCTCTCCATTTTAAACATGATACAATTGGCCTATACCTAATAAAGGCATTTAATTTACTTGTAGGCCCCTAATATATGGCACAACCTGTACGCAGGGCCTGTACATTAAATGCTAACAGTAGAAAGCAGCACTCGCGGTGTCAACCACTAAAGTGTCACTGTAAATCAAGTATACAATTTTGCCTTTGCTGCTTTGGGAGGTAGTTTAAAACTGCAATTTCAACCTAGGAAAAGAAACCTTTTGATAGGCCTAAACCTTCTTTTTAAATACTTTTCAGAACCCTTATGGTAGGTCATAAATATCCATAGGGCAGGGTGCATGTTATTTAAAAATTAGGACATGCATATTTAGGATTTTACCTATATGTCCTGGCATTGAGAAACCTCTAAAGTCGTCTTTCACTGTAGCAAGATTGGTTCTCTCCCATAGGGAAATACTGGATTACATGATACCAATATAAAATTCTCAATTTCGGCTTGGGAGCAGCTAAAACACAGATTCAATGGCTTATTTTAATAGTAATGTAAAATTAAACTTAATGGTAAAGTCAGATTTTATATTACTATTTTGAAAGTGGCACTTTTCGAAGGTTATGAACAGAGCACAGGATTGCCCTACGCTACCTATCGCACAGCTGTGGGCAGAAGGCCTCTGTGTTAGTCAAATGTTCAAAATTATGCTCGCAACTGTATTCTATTCATACTCCAGTTTATTATTACATCATAAGTACTGGTATTTCATCTCTTTTCAACATTAGTAGTTAATTTTTCTATGTATATTTATACGATGCCTTCACATCAATCAACGCAGGAAAAAATGCGATTATTAATTTTCTGGTGCATACATTGCTTATTCAACTTCTCAAAGAATGGAATTTAAACAATACCCTAACCCTATTGTTTAAATTCCAGTCTTTGAGCCTGATACCATTTACTCCTCTGCACACAGCCCCATGTTCCCATTCACATGATACCTTCACATTCAGATACCAGGCACATGGGATATAAGCATAAGGACCCAGTTCCACTTCAGCAGAGCTACTTGTTGGTTACGACACACACTCTCGACCTATAAATGTATGTTGCCGCCAAAAGCAAACATCTGAAAGCCAGTACATGGACAGTAGTCCCGTGTAGTAGGATTAAATGCTTTTCGATCCTCTCCAGACCAGACAGTCCCATTCTAGGTCTCAATACATTTGCTCATGCTAGGCCTCAGCGTTGCTTGTATTATTGTCTTGTGTATTAGCCACACAAACAATTCAGGATTATCTTGCAAACCCACAATTGGATAATTTAGGGCAGGGGTGCATGCTCTCAAAAACTATGAAAGGGACATTAACGTCCAAGACAATCTCAGCAGCTATTCACATTTAACACCAACTGTAAACTCTTTTGCTGTACTTTTAAGACACTGCTACCCAGCCTCTCACAAATGTATCTTTGTTGCCTTACGATGGCGGCATCTTTATAATGCAGAATGCTGCAATTGTGTCTTGCCATGTATGATACCTTTCATTTTTTCAATTAAAAAGTGACAACATGACATTAAAAAATATATATATAAATACTATTCCCATGATATTTACTTCATCCTAATTAATGTGCTTGTTGAACATATTTATGCACTGGGGCTCAGATTTTCACCAAATTATTTTTTAATCCTGAAAAGTTATACAATTCATTGCACCATTATTCAACGAACTTAGGGGCATATTATCAAGAACGGGCGTTACATTATCGCCGCTTTTATCGGCAGGAAACTGCCGATAAAGCGGCGATAATGTGCTTGATATTATGCTCTATGAATTCCAATCGAAGCCCATGTTAGATGTGAAGACATCTAACATGGGCTTTGATTGGAATTCCATAGAGCATATTATCAAGCCCATTATCGCCGCTTTATCGGCAGTTTCCTGCCGATAAAAGCGGCGATAATGTAATGCCCGTTCTTGATAATATGCCCCTTAATTTCAACGTCTTCCTGATTATGAGAACTCAACAAATTATTAAGATATGTAGCAAATAACAAATTATGCTTTCTCAAACATCAAATTGTTCAGAATGTTTCCTCATTTCCAGGACACGAGTAGTGTAAGGCGGACTTAAATGGTTCATGCTAATTTCTATAAACATGAGGAAAACAAATGAGTGAGACTTCCCAAAACTTGTACGCTTGTGTGCGGAGAGCTGGAATTTAATAGAAATGAAGAAGCAAAGTATGGTCTCCAAAGAGTTTGATATCGTTGCATGTTCTTCTTGATGACATTAAAACATTATGCTTGAGTCGAAAAAAAACACAATTTTCTTTTTCCCAATTGGACGTCTTCGTTCAGTGTCATATAATATCTCTTGCCTGCAGATGAATGGTAAGTCAAGAAGAACCCAATAAGTCATTCCTAATAAGCAGAGACATGAAAAAGCTGTGAAAAACCTTGGTTTGTGAAAAAGGAAATCCATAACAGTCAACGAGGCTGGGAATCCCCTTCACGTGTCATAATATGAATTATTATGCTGAATTGGCAACTTTTTAAACGAGCTCCAGCTAGGAATATACTCGGTCTGTGGGTTAGCGAAAGACCTGAGATCCCCACTTTAATACAGTTAGCTAACATATTTTAGTCTACATTTCAACCAAGCATTGAATAAATAGATTTTGATTGCAATAGCAGCTCATCTGCAAGTAGAGTTTGCACACTAGGGGGCAGATTTACAAGCCTCTTGCATCTTTGCGCCGCCATTGCATCACTTTTTTTTGACGCAACTGCGTAGCAAACAATGCGCCAAGTTACAACGTGACGCATCTAGGGAGGTGCGTCATGTTGTAAAGCCCTGCGTCACATTATATCTGTGTCAGGTATAATGTATGCAAAGCCTCGTAAAAGTGACGAAGTGAAATCTACAAGATTTCACTGTGTCACTTTTAGGACCCCACTGCGTCAAAACCGTATGCCTGCTTGAAGCAGGCGTAAGGAGTGACGCAGTGTAGTGCGAAAAGGCCACAAAATGCATTGCTGGAGTTGCGTTGTGCTTGTGACACGACTCCAGCAATACGTGACTTTTGCCCCAAAAGATACGTCAGAATTTTTGACGCATCTGTCAATCCTTCCGCCATGGTGTGACGTATTGTAAATACGGTGCATCCATGGTGGCGCAAGCATTTTTTAGGGTGGCGCAAGCTTAGTGACGCATCTCTATAGATGCGTCACTTTCTTGAAAAGCTGCCCCTAGTTATTTATAGCTATTGCGGTTTGTGGTTATTGAAGGAAGTGCAATTTGCAACGCCTGCAGAGTGGTATGGTATCAGAATACTGTAACTAAAATACCATCTGTCATAAATATTGGCGTCCTTATATTGTTTGCAATAATATTGTCTAATTGGAGTCACTAATAGAAATGTTGCACCCAGTGGCAGGGGCGGGTGGTGACCTTTGAAAGTGGTGGGGCGCAAAGTGATTTGCATACAGCACCGTAGCGAGCGAGCGCAGCGAGCGAGCCCGAAACCCTTAAGGTGGGTTTGGTGGGATAACCCCCCCCCCAAGAAAATTTTGAAAAAGAGAATAAAAATCGTGCATTTTCCAAGCAAATTTGAGAAAGCAGGAAGGTTAATAAAGCAATTGTGAAAGTGCAGTTAATACATTAATAGATGGCATAACATAGGTAGCTGCTTATACAGTATAACCACAGAGCTTCATACATTCCGTCCTATTACGCTGCTGAATTCAGACTATAAGACTTGCATGAAAATCTCAGCTCTAAGAGTAGAAGAAGTTGCACAGCAGTTGGGAGACAGCCTTTACAAAGCCCTCTGTCCCACTCGTTTTTTGTACCTTTCTGCCCCCTGTTCCACTCGTTTTTGTGCCCTCGGTCCCACTCGTTTTTGTGCCTTTCTGCCCTCTGTCCCACTAGTTTTTTGTGCCTTTCTGCCCATAAGGGGGGTTCGGAAAATTTTGAAAAAAGAGAAGGAAAATCGTGCATTTTCAAGCAAATTTGAGAAAGCAGGAAGGTTAATAAAGCAATTGTGAAAGTGCAGTTATTACATTACAAACACACGCCCACACACAGAGACACGCTTTCACATACAGACTCATACACACACCCACACATCAATCCACACACACACTCACACAGACACCCCCCCCACACACACACGCTCACACACACATATCTAGATAGATTCCACTCTCCACAGTCACTACATGAGGTGCCAGCTCGCTACCACACATACCTATTCTTTCGAAAAGGCAAATAAAGGATCTAGCATACACACACAGACACACGCACACACACTTCCACACACACACACTTCCACACACTTACACACACACACTTACACACACACACACCCACACCACATTCCACACACACACCACATTCCACACACCACATTCCACACACCACATTCCACACATCACATTCCACACACCACATTCCACATACCACATTCCACATTCCACACACATTCCACACACATTCCACATTCCACCCACATTCCACATACCACATTCCACACACATTCCACATTCCACACACCATATTCAACATTCCACACACCACATTCCACATTCCCCACACCACATTCCACATTACACACACACCACATTCCACACAGCACATTCTACACACATTCCACACTCCACATTACACACACATTCCACATTCCACACACCACATTGCACATTCCACATACCACATTCCACACACATTCCACACACATTCCACACACACACACTCCACATTCCACATATCACATTCCACACACATTCCACACACATTCCACACACCACATTCCACACACATTCCACACACATTCCACACACCACATTCCACACACCACATTCCACACACCACATTCCACACACATTTCACACACCACATTCCACACACATTCCACATTCCACACACATTCCACACACCACATTCCACACACATTCCACACACACTCCACTCACCACATTCCACACACCCCACACACCACACACACCACATTCCACATTCCACACACATTCTACACACCACACACCACATTCCACACACATTCCACACACCACATTCCACACACATTCCACACACATTGCACATTCCACACACATTCCACACACCACATTCCACACACATTCCACACACACCACATTACACACACCACATTCCACACACACCACATTTCACACATTCCACACACCACATTCCACAAACAACATTCCACACACATTCCACACACCACATTCCACACATACCACATTCCACACACATTCCACACACCACATTCCACACCACATTCCACACACCACATTCCACACATCACATTCCACATTCCACACACCACATTCTACACACATTCCACACACCACATTCCACACACATTCCACACACACCACATTCCACACAACACATTCCACACACCATATTCCACACACCACGTTCTACACACACCACATTCCACACACATTTCACACACATTCCACACATGACATTCCACACACCACATTCCACACACATTCCACACACCACATTCCACACACACCACATTCCACACACATCCCACACACATTCCACACACCACATTCCACACACATTCCACGCACATTCCACACACATTCCATGCACATTCCACACACATTCCATGCACATTCCACACACATTCCACACACATTCCACACACATTCCACACACCACATTCCACACACATTCCACACACATTCCACACACCACATTCTACACACATTCCACACACACACCACATTCCACTCACCACATTCCACACATATTCCACACACATTCCACACACCACATTCCACACACATTCCACACACACACCACATTCTACTCACCACATTCCACACACACCACACACCACACACACCACATTCCACATTCCACACACATTCTACACACCACACACCACATTCCACACACATTCCACACACCACATTCCACACACATTCCATACACCACATTCCACACACCACATTCCACACACATTCCACACACATGCCACACACACATTCCACACACATTCCACACACGCATTCCACACACCACATTCCACACACATTCCACACACCACATTCCACACACATTCCACATTCCACACACATTCCACACACATTCCACACAACACATTCCACACACATCCCACACACGCCACACACACCACATTCCACACACCACATTCCACACACACCACATTTCACACATTCCACACACCACATTCCACAAACAACATTCCACACACATTCCACACACCACATTCCACACATACCACATTCCACACACATTCCACACACCACATTCCACACCACATTCCACACACCACATTCCACACACCACATTCCACACACCACATTCTACACACATTCCACACACCACATTCCACACACATTCCACACACACACCACATTCCACACACCACATTCCTCACACCATATTCCACACACCACGTTCCACACACACCACATTCCACACACACCACCTTCCACACATATTTCACACACATTCCACACACCACATTCCACACACCACATTTCACACACATTCCATGCACATTCCACATACATTCCATACACATTCCACACACATTCCACACACCACATTCCACAAACATTCCACACAGCACATTCCACACAGCACATTCCACACACCACATTCCACACACCACATTCCACACACATTCCACACACATTCCACACACCCCATTCCACACACCCCATTCCACACACCCCATTCCATGCACATTCCACACACATTCCACACACATTCCACACCACATTCCACACACCACATTCCACACACATTCCACACACCACATTCCACACACATTCCACATTCCACACACACACACTCCACATTCCACACACACAACCACATTCCACACACATTCCACATTCCACACACACACACTCCACATTCCACACACACACTCCACATTCCACACATTCAAAATTCCACACACATTCCACACACCACATTCCACACACCACATTCCACACACACCACATTTCACACATTCCACACACCACATTCCACAAACAACATTCCACACACATTCCACACACCACATTCCACACATCACATTCCACACACATTCCACACACCACATTCCACACACACCACATTCCACACACATCCCACACACATTCCTAACACCACATTCCACGCACATTCCACACACATTCCATGCACATTCCACACACATTCCACGCACATTCCATGCACATTCCACACACATTCCATACACATTCCACACACATTCCACACACATTCCACACAACACATTCCACACAACACATTCCACACACCACATTCCACACACCACATTCCACACACCACATTCCACACACATTCCACACCACATTCCACACACCACATTCCACAAACATTCCACACACACACACACCACATTCCACACACCACATTCCACACACATTCCACACACCACATTCCACACACATTCCACACACCACATTTCACACACATTCCACACACACATTCCACACACACATTCCACACACATTCCACACACGCATTCCACACACATTCCACACACCACATTCCACACACATTCCACATTCCACACACATTCCACACACATTCCACACATCACATTCCACACACACCACACACACCACATTCCACACACCACATTCCACACACACCACATTTCACACATTCCACACACCAAATTCCACAAACAACATTCCACACACATTCCACACACCACATTCCACACATACCACATTCCACACACATTCAACACACCACATTCCACACCATATTCCACACACCACATTCCACACACCACATTCCACATTCCACATTCCACACACCACATTCTACACACATTCCACACACCACATTCCACACACATTCCACACACACACACCAAATTCCACACACCACATTCCACACACCATATTCCACACACCACGTTCCACACACACCACATTCCACACACACCACATTCCACACACATTTCACACACATTCCACACACCACATTCCACACACCACATTCCACACACATTCCACACACCACATTCCACACACACCACATTCCACACACATCCCACACACATTCCACACACCACATTCCACACACATTTCACACACATTCCACGCACATTCCACACACATTCCACGCACATTCCACACACATTCCACGCACATTCCACACACATTCCACACACCACATTCCACACACATTCCACACAGCACATTCCACACACCACATTCCACACACCACATTCCACACACATTCCACACACCCCATTCCACACACCCCATTCCACACACCTCATTCCATGCACATTCCACACACATTCCACACACATTCCACACCACATTCCACACACCACATTCCACACACATTTCACACACCACATTCCACACACATTCCACATTCCACACACACACACTCCACATTCCACACACACACTCCACAATCCACACATTCCAAATTCCACACACATTCCACACACCACATTCCACACACCACATTCCACACACACCACATTTCACACATTCCACACACCACATTCCGCAAACAACATTCCACACACATTCCACACACCACATTCCACACACACCACATTTCACACATTCCACACACCATATTCCACACACCACATTCCACACACATTCCACACACCCCATTCCACACACCCCATTCCATACACACCACATTACACACACATTCCACACACATTCCACACACCACATTCCACACACCACATTCCACACACATTCCACACACCACATTCCACACACATTCCACACACCACATTCCACACACATTCCACATTCCACACACCACATTCTATACACATTCCACACACCACATTCCACAAACATTCCACACACACCACATTCCACACACCACATTCCACACACATTCCACACACCACATTCCACACACATTCCACACACCAGATTCCACACACATTCTACACACATTCCACACACGCATTCCACACACCACATTCCACACACATTCCACATTCCACACACCACATTCTATACACATTCCACACACCACATTCCACAAACATTCCACACACACACACACCACATTCCACACACCACATTCCACACACCACATTCCACACACATTCCACACACCACATTCCACACACATTCCACACACCACATTCCACACACATTCCACACACATTCCACACACGCATTCCGCACACAACATTCCACACACATTCCACACACCACATTCCACACACATTCCACATTCCACACAGATTCCACACACATTCCACACACCACATTCCACACACATTCCACACACACCACACACACCACATTCCACACACCACATTCCACACACACCACATTTCACACATCCCACACACAACATTCCACAAACAACATTCCACACACATTCCACACAACACATTCCACACATACCACATTCCACACACATTCAACACACCACATTCCACACACCACATTCCACACACCACATTCCACACACCACATTCCACATTCCACACACCACATTCTACACACATTCCACACACCACATTCCACACACATTCCACACACACACCACATTCCACACACCACATTCCACACACCATATTCCACACACCACGTTCCACACACACCACATTCCACACACACCACATTCCACACACATTTCACACACATTCCACGCACCACATTCCACACACCACATTCCACACACATTCCACACACCACATTCCACACACACCACATTCCACACACATCCCACACACATTCCAAACACCACATTCCACACACATTTCACACACATTCCACGCACATTCCACACACATTCCATGCACATTCCACACACATTCCACACACATTCCACACACATTCCATATGCATTCCACACACATTCCACACACATTCCACACAACACATTCCACACAACACATTCCACACACCACATTCCACACACCACATTCCACACACCACATTCCACACACATTCCACACACCCCATTACACACACCCCATTCCACACACCCCATTCCACACACCCCATTCCATGCACATTCCACACACATTCCACACACATTCCACACCACATTCCACACACCACATTCCATACACATTCCACACACCACATTCCACACACATTCCACATTCCACACACACACACTCCACATTCCACACACACACTCCACATTCCACACATTCCAAATTCCACACACATTCCACATACCACATTCCACACACCACATTCCACACACATTCCACACACATTCCACACACATTCCACACACCCCATTCCAAACACCCCATTCCACACACCCCATTCCACACACATTCAACACACATTCCACACACATTCCACACCACATTCCACACACCACATTCCACACACACCACATTCCACACACACCACATTTCACACATTCCACACACCACATTCCACACACAACATTCCAAACACATTCCACACACCCCATTCCACACACACCACATTCCACACACATTCCACACACATTCCACACACATTCCACACACCACATTCCACACACATTCCACACACCACATTCCACACACATTCCACACACCACATTCCACACACATTCCACATTCCACACACCACATTCTACACACATTCCACACACCACATTCCACAAACATTCCACACACACACACACCACATTCCACATACCACATTCCACACACCACATTCCACACACACCACATTCCACACACACCACATTCCACACACATTCCACACACATTCCACACTACATTCCACACACACCACATTCCACACACATCCTACACACATTCCACACACCACATTCCACACACCACATTCCACACACATTCCACACACATTCCACGCACATTCCACACACATTCCATGCACATGCCACACACATTCCACGCACATTCCACACACATTCCACACACATTCCACACACATTCCTTACACATTCCACACACATTCCACACATCACATTCCACACACATTCCACACACCACATTCCACACACCACATTCCACACACATTCCACACACCACATTCCACACACCACATTCCACACACATTCCACACACCACATTCCACACACATTCCACACACACATTCTACACACATTCCACATTCCACACACATTCCACACACATTCCACACACCACATTCCACACACATTCCACACACCACATTCCACATACATTCCACACACATTCCACACATCACATTCCACACACACCACATTCCACACACATCCCACACACATTACACACACACCACATTCCACACCACACATTCCACACACATTCCACACACACCACATTCCACACACACCACATTTCACACATTCCACACACCACATTCCACACACCACATTCCACACACAACATTCCACACACCCCATTCCACACACACCACATTCCACACACATTTCACACACCACATTCCACACACATTCCACACACCACATTCCACACACATTCCACACACCACATTCCACACACATTCCACATTCCACACACCACATTCTACACACATTCCACACACCACATTCCACAAACATTCCACACACACACACACACACCACATTCCACACACCACATTCCACACACATTCCACACACCACATTCCACACACCACATTCCACACACATTCCACACACACATTCCACACACATTCCACACACGCATTCCACACACCAAATTCCACACACATTCCACACACCACATTCCACACACATTCCACACACACCACACACACCACATTCCACACACCACATTCCACACACACACCACATTTCACACATTCCACACACCACATTCCACAAACAACATTCCACACACATTCCACACACCACATTCCACACATACCACATTCCACACACATTCAACACACCACATTCCACACCACATTCCACACACCACATTCCACACACCACATTCCACATTCCACATTCCACATACCACATTCTACACACATTCCACACACCACATTCCACACACATTCCACACACACACACCACATTCCACACACCACATTCCACACACCATATTCCACACAACACATTCCACACACACCACATTCCACACACACCACATTCCACACACATTTCACACACATTCCACACACCACATTCCACACACATTCCACACACCACAGTCCACACACACCACATTCCACACACATCCCACACACATTCCACACACACCACATTCAACACCACACATTCCACACACATTCCACACACACCACATTCCACAAACACCACATTCCACACACCACATTCCACACACCACATTCCACACACATTCCACACACATTTCACACACCACATTCCTTCCACACACCACATTCCACACACACCACATTCCACACACCACATTCCACACACACCACATTCCACACACATTCCACACACATTCCACACCACATTCCACACACCACATTCCACACACATTCCACACACTACATTCCACACACATTCCACATTCCACACACACACACACACTCCACATTCCACACATTCCACATTCCACACACCACATTCCACACACATTCCACACACCACATTCCACACACATTCCACACACCACATTCCACACACATTCCACAAACCACATTCCACACACATTCCACATTCCACACACATTCCACACACATTCCACACACCACATTCCACACACACCACACACACCACATTCCACACACCACATTCCACACACACCACATTTCACACATTCCACACACCACATTCCACAAACAACATTCCACACACATTCCACACACCACATTCCACACATACCACATTCCACACACATTCAACACACCACATTCCACACCACATTCCACACACCACATTCCACACACCACATTCCACACACCACATTCCACATTCCACATTCCACACGCCACATTCCACACACATTCCACACACACACACCACATTCCACACACCACATTCCACACACCATATTCCACACACCACGTTCCACACACACCACATTCCACACACACCACATTCCACACACATTTCACACACATTCCACACACCACATTCCACACACCACATTCCACACACATTCCACACACCATATTCCACACACACCACATTCCACACACATCCCACACACATTCCACACACCACATTTCACACACATTTCACACACATTTCACGCACATTCCACACACATTCCATGCACATTCCACACACATTCCACGCACATTCCATGTACATTCCACACACATTCCATACACATTCCACACACATTCCACACACATTCCACACAGCACATTCCACACACCACATTCCACACACCACATTCCACATACCACATTCCACACACATTCCACACACATTCCACACACCCCATTCCACACACCCCATTCCATGCACATTCCACACACATTCCACACCACATTCCACACACCACATTCCACACACATTCCACACACCACATTCCACACACATTCCACATTCCACACACACACACACTCCACATTCCACACACACACTCCACATTCCACACATTCCAAATTCCACACACATTCCACACACCACATTCCACACACACCACATTTCACACATTCCACACACCACATTGCACAAACAACATTCCACACACATTCCACACACCACATTCCACACACACCACATTTCACACATTCCACACACCACATTCCACACACAACATTCCACACACCCCATTCCACACACACCACATTCCACACACATTCCACACACCACATTCCACACACCACATTCACACACATTCCACACACATTCCACACACCACATTCCACACACATTCCACACACCACATTCCACACACATTCCACATTCCACACACCACATTCTATACACATTCCACACACCACATTCCACAAACATTCCACACACACACACCACATTCCACACACCACATTCCACAGACATTCCACACACCACATTCCACACACATTCCACACACCACATTCCACACACATTCCACACACACATTCTACACACATTCCACACACGCATTCCACACACCACATTCCACACACATTCCACACACCACATTCCACACACATTCCACATTCCACACACATTCCACACACATTCCACACACCACATTCCACACACACCACATTCCACACACATTCAACACACCACATTCCACACCACATTCCACACACCACATTCCACACACTACATTCCACACACCACATTCCACATTCCACACACCACATTCTACACATATTCCACACACCACATTCCACACACATTCCACATACACACACCACATTCCACACACCACATTCCACACACCATATTCCACACACCACGTTCCACACACACCACATTCCACACACACCACATTCCACACACATTTCACACACATTCCACGCACCACATTCCACACACCACATTCCACACACATTCCACACACCACATTCCACACACACCACATTCCACACACATCCCACACACATTCCAAACACCACATTGCACACACATTTCACACACATTCCACGCACATTCCACACACATTCCATGCACATTCCACACACATTCCACGCACATTCCATGCACATTCCACACACATTCCATACACATTCCACACACATTCCACACACATTCCACACAACACATTCCACACACCACATTCCATACACCACATTCCACACACCACATTCCACACACATTCCACACACCCCATTTCACACACCCCATTCCACACACCCCATTCCACACACCCCATTCCACACACCCCATTCCACACACATTCCACACACATTCCACACACCACATTCCATACACATTCCACACACCACATTCCACACACATTCCACACACACACACACTCCACATTCCACACACACACTCCACATTCCACACATTCCAAATTCCCCACACATTCCACACACCACATTCCACACACCATATTCCACACACATTCCACACACATTCCACACACATTCCACACACCCCATTCCAAACACCCCATTCCACACACCCCATTCCACACACCCCATTCCACACACATTCCACACACATTCCACACCACATTCCACACACCACATTCCACACACATTCCACACACCACATTCCACACACATTCCACACATGCCACATTCCACACACACCACATTCCACACACACCACATTTCACACATTCCACACACCACATTCCACACACAACATTCCACACACATTCCACACCCCCCATTCCACACACACCACATTCCACACACATTCCACACACATTCCACACACACATTCCACACACGCATTCCACACACCACATTCCACACACATTCCACACACCACATTCCGCACACATTCCACATTCCACACACCACATTGTACACACATTCCACACACCACATTCCACAAACATTCCACACACACACCACATTCCACACACCACATTCCACACACACCACATTCCACACACACCACATTCCACACACATTCCACACACATTCCACACACCACATTCCACACACACCACATTCCACACACATCCTACACACATTCCACACACCACATTCCACACACCACATTCCACACACATTCCACACACATTCCACACACATTCCACGCACATTCCACACACATTCCATGCACATGCCACACACCACATTCCACACATGCATTCCACACACCACATTCCACACACATTCCACACACCACATTCCACACACATTCCACATTCCACACACATTCCACACACATTCCACACACCACATTCCACACACACCACACACACCACATTCCACACACACCACATTTCACACATTCCACACACCACATTCCACAAACAACATTCCACACACATTCCACACACCACATTCCACACATACCACATTCCACACACATTCAACACACCACATTCCACACCACATTCCACACACCACATTCCACACACCACATTCCACACACCACATTCCACATTCCACATTCCACACGCCACATTCCACACACATTCCACACACACACACCACATTCCACACACCACATTCCACACACCATATTCCACACACCACGTTCCACACACACCACATTCCACACACACCACATTCCACACGCATTTCACACACATTCCACACACCACATTCCACACACCACATTCCACACACATTCCACACACCACATTCCACACACACCACATTCCACACACATCCCACACACATTCCACACACCACATTTCACACACATTTCACACACATTTCACGCACATTCCACACACATTCCATGCACATTCCACACACATTCCAAACACATTCCATGCACATTCCACACACATTCCATACACATTCCACACACATTCCACACACCACATTCCACACACATTCCACACAGCACATTCCACACACCATATTCCACACACCACATTCCACACACCACATTCCACACACATTCCACACACATTCCACACACCCCATTCCACACACCCCATTCCACGCACATTCCACACACATTCCACACATATTCCACACCACATTCCACACACCACATTCCACACACATTCCACACACCACATTCCACACACATTCCGACATTCCACACACACACACACTCCACATTCCACACACACACTCCACATTCCACACATTCCAAATTCCACACACATTCCACACACCACATTCCACACACACCACATTTCACACATTCCACACACCACATTCCACAAACAACATTCCACACACATTCCACACACACCACATTCACACACACCACATTTCACACATTCCACACACCACATTCCACACACCCCATTCCACACACACCACATTCCACACACATTCCACACACATTCAACACACCACATTCCACACACCACATTCACACACATTCCACACACATTCCACACACCACATTCCACACACATT
Organism: Lissotriton helveticus; assembly: GCF_964261635.1. NCBI lineage: Eukaryota > Metazoa > Chordata > Amphibia > Caudata > Salamandridae > Lissotriton > Lissotriton helveticus. Next base: position 856,270,012 of record NC_136070.1, on the reverse strand, counting down.
CCACACACATTCCACACACCACATTCCACACACATTCCACATTCCACACACCACATTCTATACACATTCCACACACCACATTCCACAAACATTCCACACACACACCACATTCCACACACATTCCACACACCACATTCCACACACATTCCACACACCACATTCCACACACATTCCACACACACATTCTACACACATTCCACACACGCATTCCACACACCACATTCCACACACATTCCACACACCACATTCCACACACATTCCACATTCCACACACATTCCACACACCACATTCCACACACCTTCCACACACACCAAACACACCACATTCCACACACCACATTCCACACACACCACATTTCACACATTCCACACACCACATTCCACAAACAACATTCCACACACATTCCACACACCACATTCCACACATACCACATTCCACACACATTCAACACACCACATTCCACACCACATTCCACACACCACATTCCACACACCACATTCCACATTCCACACACCACATTCTACACACATTCCACACACCCCATTCCACACACATTCCACATACACACACCACATTCCACACACCACATTCCACACACCATATTCCACACACCACGTTCCACACACACCACATTCCACACACACCACATTCCACACACATTTCACACACATTCCACGCACCACATTCCACACACCACATTCCACACACATTCCACACACCACATTCCACACACATTCCACACACCACATTCCACACACACCACATTCCACACACATCCCACACACATTCCAAACACCACATTGCACACACATTTCACACACATTCCACGCACATTCCACACACATTCCATGCACAATCCACACACATTCCACGCACATTCCATGCACATTCCACACACATTCCATACACATTCCACACACATTCCACACAACACATTCCACACACCACATTCCACACACCACATTCCACACACCACATTCCACACACATTCCACACACATTCCACACACCCCATTCCACACACCCCATTCCACACACCCCATTCCACACACCCCATTCCACACACCCCATTCCACACACATTCCACACACATTCCACACCACATTCCACACACCACATTCCATACACATTCCACACACCACATTCCACACACATTCCACATTCCACACACACACACACTCCACATTCCACACACACACTCCACATTCCACACATTCCAAAATCCACACACATTCCACACACCACATTCCACACACCATATTCCACACACATTCCACACACATTCCACACACATTCCACACACCCCATTCCAAACACCCCATTCCACACACCCCATTCCACACACCCCATTCCACACACATTCCACACACATTCCACACACATTCCACACCACATTCCACACACCACATTCCACACACATTCCACACACCACATTCCACACACATTCCACACATGCCACATTCCACACACCACATTCCACACACACCACATTCCACACACACCACATTTCACACATTCCACACACCACATTCCACACACAACATTCCACACACATTCCACACACCCCATTCCACACACACCACATTCCACACACATTCCACACACATTCCACACACCACATTCCACACACATTCCACACACCACATTCCACACACATTCCACACACCACATTCCACACACATTCCACATTCCACACACCACATTGTACACACATTCCACACACCACATTCCACAAACATTCCACACACACACACCACATTCCACACACCACATTCCACACACACCACATTCCACACACACCACATTCCACACACATTCCACACACATTCCACACACCACATTCCACACACACCACATTCCACACACATCCTACACACATTCCACACACCACATTCCACACACCACATTCCACACACATTCCACACACATTCCACACACATTCCACGCACATTCCACACACATTCCACACACATTCCTTACACATTCCACACACATTCCACACATTCCACACACCACATTCCACTCACCACATTCCACACACATTCCACACACCACATTCCACACACCACATTCCACACACATTCCACACACCACATTCCACACACATTCCACACACATTCCACACACCACATTCCACATACATTCCACACACATTCCACACATCACATTCCACACACACCACATTCCACACACACCCCACACACATTCCACACACACCACATTCCACACCACACATTCCACACACATTCCACACACACCACATTCCACAAACACCACATTCCACACACCACATTGCACACACCACATTCCACACACATTCCACACACATTCCACACACATTTAACACACATTCCACACACATTCCACACACCACATTCCACACACACCACACACACCACATTCCACACACACCACATTCCACACACATTCCACACACATTACACACCACATTCCACACACCACATTCCACACACCACATTCCACACACATTCCACATTTCACACACACACTCCACATTCCACACATTCCACATTCCACACACATTCCACACACCCCATTCCACACACCCCATTCCACACCCCTCATTCCACACACCCCATTCCACACACATTCCACACATACCACACATGCCACATTCCACACACCACATTCCACACACACCACATTCCACACACACCACATTTCACACATTCCACACACGACATTCCACACACAACATTCCACACACATTCCACACACCCCATTCCACACACACCACATTCCACACACATTCCACACACATTCCACACACATTCCACACACCACATTCCACACACATTCCACACACCACATTCCACACACATTCCACACACCACATTCCACACACATTCCACATTCCACACACCACGTTCTACACACATTCCACACACCACATTCCACAAACATTCCACACACACACACCACATTCCACATACCACATTCCACACACATTCCACACACACCACATTCCACACACATTCCACACACATTCCACACACCACATTCCACACACATTCCACACACATTCCACACACCACATTCCACACACACCACATTCCACACACACCACATTCCACACACATCCCACACACATTCCACACACCACATTCCACACACATTCCATGCACATTCCACACACATTCCACGCACATTCCACACACATTCCACACACATTCCACACACATTCCTTACACATTCCACACACATTCCACACATTCCACACACCACATTCCACACACCACATTCCACACACATTCCACACACCACATTCCACACACCACATTCCACACACCACATTCCACACACATTCCACACACACATTCCACACACCACATTCCACACACACCACATTCCACACACACACATTCCACACACATTCCACACACATTCCACACACCACATTCCACATACATTCCACACACATTCCACACATCACATTCCACACACACCACATTCCACAAACATCCCACACACATTCCACACACCACATTCCACACCACACATTCCACACACATTCCACACACATTCCACACACACCACATTCCACAAACACCACATTCCACACACCACATTCCACACACCACATTCCACACACCACATTCCACACACATTCCATACACATTCCACACACATTCCACATTCCACACACATTTCACACACATTCCACACACCACATTCCACACACCACATTCCACACACACCACACACACCACATTCCACACACCACATTCCACACACACCACATTCCACACACATTCCACACACTCCACATTCCACACACACTCCACATTCCACGCACTCCACATTCCACACACATTCCACAAACCACATTCCACACACCACATTCCACACACCATGTTGGACCCGGCCTCGTGGCATGGTCCCACTCCTCCCACATGGCGGGCCCTGGACATCATCGACCCCTGTCCTCCCTGCCGAAACCACCTCTCCAACCTTCAATGAGAGCCGCCACTCCTGGCGACCCCTGGCTCTCCCCCTCAGGAACACAGTGACCCCTACTTGCCCCACTCTGCTGGTCCGACCCCTAACCCGGGCTGCCATCTCATGCCCCGACTCCATCTTGGACCCTCCACGCCCGGACCACGTGGCTTCGGCCGTGGCCCCAGCGAAGCCCCGACATCGAGGTACCAAGATCCGACCAGGTGGTAAAGCGGCCACTTGACGGATCAAGGAGGGGGAGAGTTTCTATAGCCCTCCAGCCGTCCCCGGATGCCTGGTTTCGATCGCCCTCCGGCCTCCCTGAGCGCTGGCTCCACCCCCCTGCTGGGTGTCTGGACACTCTCATCCCGGCCCCTCTGACCCCCAGGCGCGAGGGTCCGGACATCAAAGGACTCCAGACCTATATCTGGGGCAGCTCTGGAATGGGTCAGCAGTTGTATCCTGGAGTCGAGAGCCTTGAAGACTGAATCGCGGCTGACCCTGAGAAGAACTCGCTACTCTGAACCCTGGAACTTCGGAGCCCTGCTGGCGCTGCCGCGGCCCGACCTCGCTGAAACCATCTTTGGAGCCCTGCTGGCGCTGCCGCGGCCCGACCTCGCTGAAACCATCTTCGGAGCCCTGCTGGCGCTGCCGCGGACCGACCTCGCTGAAACCCTCTTCGGAGCCCTGCTGGCGCTGCCGCGGCCCAACCTCGCTGAAACCATCTTCGGAGCCCTGCTGACGACGCCGCGGCTCAACCTTGCGGAACCCCCCAGCTCGAGGATTGAGAGCTGAGCGTAGGGTATCCCTGTGCCAGGCTGGTACTAAGACTGTCCCGCTACCCCATTCCCACAGTTACCGAGACATTAAGGATCCCTCGATCCGTGTGTAAATATATTGCTGAGAGAACCTGCCTTGATTGTTGATAAAGACTCTAAGAATCAACCCTCTGGTGTGGTGTCCATTTGTAGTGGTGTGAGTGCTCGGCTGTTACGATTCTAGGAGAGGAACCCCACCCCGGAGGCCTCTCGACAGCGCTCGGCCAACTCCAGAAGGAGAGGTGGGTCTGGGGAGGGTCAGTCAGACAGCTTCTGCCTCCCCCCTTGGATCGCCTTTCTAACATTGGTGGCAGGCGGTGCGATCCGAGCCGACGCAAATCATACAGAGAGTGACTCACCCACTACTGACAGAAACACACCACAACCATGACTACCAAAGAAACCAGACCGACCGCGGAGTTCCAGAAGGAACGGTTGGAAGAATATAACCACAAAGAATTGAAACAATTCTGCAAGGACCTGGGCATCGCTACCACTGGACTAAGCACCAAGGACGATTTCAAGCAGGCCCTACAAACATGGGTGGAGGCAGGAGCGACGCCACCCCAGACCGAAGATGACACGGTCCCGGACATGCATCCGGAAACCCTCACAACCCCAGTGGAGGAAAGACATACAAACGTAGACACGGGTAAGCATGGGTGGATTTTGCGGATCCACGATTCGCGGATTTGCGTATTCACGGATCGTGGATCCGCAAAATCGGCGGATTTGCGGATCCGCGGATTTGGGCCGGGGCTTCCATGCGAGTGCACATGCCTCTTGTGTGGGTAAAAGGTCAGATTGTTTTTTGGGCTGATGAATGAGTCACTGCATTTGAGCTTCAACTAGTTCCAGCGACCATGTGCGTGTTACTATGCAATCGCCCCGAGGGGCGCAGGGGTCCCTTGGGTGAGCTGTCCATCATAGTGGGTCAATGGCGGGAAGACGGTGCACACCGCGAGTGTGTGGGCGGGGCTTCCATGCGAGTGCACAATGTCTCTTGTGTGTATAAAAGGTGATCAGAGCAGTAGATGAAGAGACATAAGCTCCTGCTCACAGGAACAGCAAAGGGATTGCGCTCCTGAAAGTCAAGAATGCAAAGGCCTCTGTCCAGCATCACAGCTGATTTTCGACTGCAGATTTGGGAAGAAGGCACACCTGCCTCGACGACGCTCACAATTTTTTTTGGGCTGATGAATGAGTCACTGCATTTGAGCTTCAACTAGTTCCAGCGACCATGTGTGTGTTACTATGCAATCGCCCCGAGGGGCGTAGGGGTCCCTTGGGTGAGCTGTCCATCATAGTGGTCAATGGCGGGAAGACGGTGCACACCGCGAGTGTGTGGGCGGGGCTTCCATGCAAGTGCACAATGTCTCTTGTGTGTATAAAAGGTGATCAGAGCAGTAGATGAAGAGACATAAGCTCCTGCTCACAGGAACAGCAAAGGGATTGCGCTCCTGAAAGTCAAGGATGCAAAGGCCTCTGTCCAGCATCACAGCTGATTTTCGACGGCAGATTTGGGAAGAAGGCACACCTGCCTCGACGACGCTCACGATTTTTTTGGGGCAGATGAATGAGTCACTGCATTTGAGCTTCAACTAGTTTCAGCGACCATGTGTGTGTTATAAATATTTTACGATGGTGCCGGCAAGCTGCCAGCGCCATCCTAAAATAGTTACTAAATTAGCTTCAACAGGAAGCTCTAATAGATAAAATAAAGCAGGTGCTCGAGCACCTGCTTTATTTTATCTATTAGAGCTTCCTGTTGAAGCTAACTTAGTAACTATTTTAGGATGGCGCTGGCAGCTTGCCGGCGCCATCGTAAAATAGTTACAACAGGCCAGCAAGGCTTGAACTTTTGCCCCCGGAATCCGCCGCTTGCGGATTTGCGAATTCGCGGTAAATTCGCGGGAGTTCGCGGATCGCGAATTTACCGAAAATTCGCAAAATCCACGAGCGGAACGGATTTTGCGCCCATGCTTAGACACGGGCCTCTCCCACGAAGACGCTCGAGAGCGAGAAAAGAGCCGGCTCCACGAATTGGAGCTCGCCCGACTCCGTCTGGACGGAGAACTACAGCTGGCCGAGAAAAAGATAGCCCTTGAGCAACTACGGCTGCAAGGAGACCTGGAGGAGAAACGAAGGCAGAGGGACTTAGAGGAGAAGAAGCTCACGTTCGAGCAGGAGCGTGGCTTAAAAGAACTTGAGATCAAGGCCAAAAATGGTGAGGCCAGCGCCTCCGGGTTCCGGAGCCCACCTCCTCCTGCGGACACGAAGGTCCACATCCCCAAAGATGTCGTCAAAGAATACTATAAAAACGACGACATCCAACAATGGTTTAAGGCCTACGAGGTGGCCATGGCCTCTCATCGAGTACCCCAAAAAGACTGGGGTGCTGGCTTGCGGGGGAAGTTCATCAACGAAGGGAGAGACGCCCTGCTAGAACTTCCAGACGCCATGATGACCTCTTACGAACATATGAAAGCCACCCTCCTTACTCGCTATGGCCTCACCCCCGAGATGTACCGGCAGCGATTCCGAGACTGTATGAAAATCCCCGGTACTACATGGGTGGAGTACGTGAACTTCTATAGTAGAGCCCTAGAGGGGTGGATCAAAGGCAGCCAGGTCACCACCTACGAGCAGCTGTTCAACCTCATTGTATGGGAGCACCTCTCCAACAACTGTTTTGTCGAACTCAGGCAGCATCTCCTCGACAGCAAGCTGACCGAGCCACGTAAACTCGCCGTCGAGGCCGATCAATGGGTGAGCACCCGGGTCCCCCGGAACTCGATGGGCGACTACGGCCGAGCTCCCCCGGGGCCCCACCGGCCGCGAGGTGGCGGAGGAGGCCAGAATAGGAACAGAGACTCCCCCGCGGTGCCGCCCCTGACCCACACTTTGCCATCCCTGGCCAGAAGAGGGGCCCCCCAGCACGGCCGGGGCCCCGCTCGAACGTTATCTGCCACAAATGCAAGCAGCCCGGTCACTATGCCAGTGACCCCCACTGCCCGATGAACCAACGGCCCGTTACCACTGGTCCTCCAAACCGCCAGATCGCAGCCGCCTCCCTGGGAGAAGAAAGGGGCGAAGAAGAGAACTATGACGAAGACCAGACCGAGTGGGAGCCCGCCGCCATGTCCCTGGTATGTCTAGGCGAAAGAGACATGGTCCCCCGGGCCCCGATTCTGGGCAACACCCAGAAGTACCGCCAGTGGGTCACCATTAATGGGCACAGGGCCGAAGCCCTCCGCGACACCGGAGCCAGCGTGACGGCCGTCCGTTGTCACTTGGTGACCCCTGACCAGATCCTGCCCAAAGTGCTGTGCCCAGTACGGTCGGCAGACAATTCAGAGAGCCTGTGCCAGATGGCCCGAATCCCCTTCGAATGGGGGGAGTGTCGGGCATGCTGAAAGTGACCGTCCGGGACGATGCCCCCGTGGACTGCCTCCTCGGGAACGACCTAGAAAGTTCCCCCTAGGCCGACGTCGAGCGGAGAGAGCATCTGGGGATGCTAGGCCTTCCCGAGTGGGTCTGTGCGACTACCCGATCCATGACCGCTCGGGCCACCATCTCGACTGAATCCACCCCGACCGAAGAACCGGAGTGGCCCGCGCCGCCGCCGCCTTCCGACCCCGAAGACGCCGACCCCGAGCCCGGTCCACTGGGGCCCAACCGTGAAGCAATTGCCGAGCTCGGCGACCTCCCGGAACTAGCCCAATGGCGCCAAGAAGGTGGCCCCACACGAGAGCAGTTCCGTCAAGAACAGAAAGCGTGTGCCTCCCTCGAGGAGATCCGACAGCAAGCCGCCGCTCAAGCCGCCGGAGACCCATCGGGGTCCCACTGGGTCTATTGGGACAACGATCTCCTCTACAGCGAACAGAAGATTGCCGAACTGGGGGCCAGCCGGGTGCTGGTGGTCCCCCTCCGGTTCAGTGACTTCCTCCTGAACCTGGCACACGATGTGCCCCTCGCCGGGCACCTGGGGCAGGACAAAACCTACAGCCGCCTGGTGACCCATTTCTACTGGCCAAAAAAGAGGAATGATGTGCACAATCACTGCCGGACTTGCCCAACGTGCCAAGCCAGCGGGAAGAGCGGAGGGAAGCACAAGGGCCCCCTTAAACCTTTCCCAGTCGTCAACACCCCATTCGAGCGGGTGGGGATCGACATTGTGGGGCCTCTGGAGCCCCGAACCTCTCAAGGGCACCGTTTTATTCTCGTCCTGGTGGACCATGCCACCCGCTATCCCAAAGCCATCCCTCTCCGGACCGAGACGGCCCCTGTGGTGGGCCGGGCACTGATGCGGATCTTCTCCCGGGTGGGCTTCCCCCGAGAGGTCGTCAGTGACCGGGGTACGAACTTCATTTCCCGATACATGAAGTCCCTGTGGCAACAGTGCGGGGTCACATACAAGTTTACGACCCCCTACCACCCCCAAGGGAATGGACTGGTGGAACGTTTTAATCGAACACTCAAGGGGATGATCATGGGCCTGGAAGAGCCCTTGCGACGCCAATGGGACGTGTTGCTGCCCTACCTCCTCTTCGCCTATCGGGAGGTCCCTCAGAAGTCTCTGGGGTTCAGCCCCTTCGAACTATTGTACGGACACCCCGTCCGGGGTCCCCTCAGCCTGGTCAAAGAAGGCTGGGAGGCTGCAGTCCAAGATGATCCCCCCGACGTCTACCGGTACCTCCTGACGCTCCGAAACCAGACCCGGCGGTTCCGGGAACTTGCCAAAGACATTCTCGAGGCCAGCCAAGAGGAGATGAAACGCTGGTATGACCAAAACGCCTCTTCCATTGAGTTCGAGCCGGGCCAACAGGTCTGGGTCATGTCCCCGGTCGAACCATGTGCCCTCCAGGACAAGTGGACTGGGCCCTTCAAAGTGGTGGAGCACAAGAGCCCTGTCACCTACCTGGTGGACATGGAGTCCCCCAGGAACCCCCTCCGGGTCCTCCACACCAACCGACTCAAGCCTCACTTTGTCCGAACGGAACTTAGCCTGCTGATGGCTACTGATGGCGGGGCCGAAGACGACTCCGAGCCCCTACCGGACCTCCTGAGCACCTCCGAGAAAGACGGCTCCGTGGAGGGGGTCACCCTCTCCTCCGCCCTGACCCCAGAACAACGCCAAGACTGCCAAAAGCTGTTGGGTCAATTCACAGACTTTTTTTCTCTCACCCCCGGAGTCACCCCGTGGTGCGTCCACGATGTCGACACCGGGGACAGCCCGCCTGTGCAACACTGGGCCTACCGAGTTCCCGACGGAGTTCGGACCTGCATTCAATCAGAGGTCTCCAAGATGCTGGCCCTGGGGGTGGTCGAACCCTCTGACAGTCCATGGGCCAGTCCCGTCGTCCTGGTCCCAAAAGCCGCCGCCCCTGTCGCCACTCCCGAACTGCGATTTTGTGTAGACTACCGGGGGTTGAACACCGTCACCCGGACCGATGCCCACCCCATTCCCTGGGCCGATGAACTGATCGACCGCCTGGGGGCGGCCCGCTACCTGAGCACATTCGACCTAACCTCCGGCTACTGGCAGATCGGACTCACCCCGGGCGCCCAAGAGCGCTCCGCTTTCTCCACCCCCGATGGCCACTACCACTTCAGGGTGATGCCCTTCGGGATGAAGAACGCCCCCGCAACGTTCCAGAGGCTGGTGAATATGGTGCTGGTGGGGCTAGAAGAGTTCAGCGCCGCCTATCTGGACAATATTGCGGTGTACAGCCTCCACTGGGCCGAGCACCTCAAGCACCTCTGGGAGGTCCTGGCGGCCCTCCGACGGGCCGGACTGACCATCAAAGCAAGAAAATGCCAGATAGGCCAAGGTTCCGTGACCTATCTGGGACACCAAGTGGGGAGCGGCCATGTGGCTCCCCTCCAACCCAAGATCGACGCCATCATGGCCTGGGAGCCCCCGGTCACCCAGACCGCAGTCAGAGCCTTCCTGGGGCTCACTGGGTATTACCGGCGCTTCATGAAGAATTATGGGAGCATTGTGGGCCCCCTCACCGAACTCACTTCCAAGAAGCAGCCACAGAAGGTGCACTGGACACCCGAGTGTCAGGCCGCCTTTGAGACTCTGAAGACAGCGATGTGTACCGCCCCCGTGCTCCAAGCCCCCAACTACAGCCGGGAATTCGTAGTCCAAACCGATGCCTCGGAGCACGGTGTCGGGGCGGTCCTTTCCCAAATCAACGCCGAAGGAGTTGATCAACCTGTGGCCTTCATCAGCCGACGTCTGCTGGCCCGAGAGCAACGCTGGAGCACCATTGAGCGAGAGGCCTACGCCGTGGTGTGGGCCCTCAAGAAACTCCAACCCTATCTCTTCTGCACCCACTTCCGGGTGCAAACTGACCACAGGCCTTTGCGGTGGTTGATGCAGATGCGAGGAGAAAACCCAAAGTTGTTACGATGGTCCATCTCCCTCCAAAGGATGGACTTCACTGTGGAACATCGCCCCGGCAACGACCACGCCAACGCCGACGGCCTGTCCCGCTTCTTCCGCCTTGGCGAGGAGAATCCCCAAGAAGATGGGTGACTCTCCCTGCCTTCAGCTGGGGGGACGTGTGTTGGACCCGGCCTCGTGGCGTGGTCCCACTCCTCCCACATGGCGGGCCCTGGACAGCATCGACCCCTGTCCTCCCCGCCGAAACTACCTCTCCAACCTTCAACGAGAGCCGCCACTCCTGGCGACCCCTGGCTCTCCTCCTCAGGAACACGGCGACCCCTACTCGCCCCACTCTGCTGGTTCAACCCCTATCCCAGGCCGCCATCTCAGGCCCCGACTCCATCTTGGGCCCTCCACGCCCGGACCACATGGCCTCGGCCCGACCTCGGCCATGGCCCCAGCGAAGCCCCGACATCGAGGCACCAAGATCTGACCAGGTGGTAAAGCGGCCACTTGACGGATCAAGGAGGGGGAGAGTTTCGATAGCCCTCCAGCCGTCCCCGGACGCCTGGTTTTGATCGCCCTCCGGCCTCCCTGGGCGCTGGCTCCACCCCCCTGCTGGGTGTCTGGACACTCTCATCCCGGCCCCTCTGACCCCCAGGCGCGAGGGTGCAGACATCAAAGGACTCCAGACCTATATCTGGGGCAGCGCTGGAATGGGTCAGCAGTTGTATCCTGGAGTCGAGAGCCCTGCAGACTGAATCGCGGCTGACCCTGAGAAGAACTCGCTACTCTGAACCCTGGAACTTCGGAGCCCTGCTGGCGCTGCCGCGGCCCGACCTCGCTGAAACCATCTTCGGAGCCCTGCTGGCGCTGGCGCTGCCGCGGCCCGACCTTGCTGAAACCATCTTCGGAGCCCTGCTGGCGCTGCCGCGGCCCGACCTCGCTGAAACCATCTTAGGAGCCCTGCTGGCGCTGCCGCGGCCCGACCTCGCTGAAACCCTCTTCGGAGCCCTGCTGGCGCTGTCGCGGCCCGGCCTCGCTGAAACCATCTTCGGAGCCCTGCTGACAACACCGCGGCTCGACCTTGCGGAACCCCCCAGCTCGAGGATTGAGAGCTGAGCGTAGCGTATCCCTGTGCCAGGCTGGTACTAAGACTGTCCCGCTACCCCATTCCCACAGTTACCGAGACATTAAGGATCCGATCCTCGATCCGTGTGTATATATTGCTGAGAGAACGTGCCTTGATTGTTGATAAAGACTCTAAGAATCTACCCTCTGGTGTGGTGTCGACCCCTGTCCTCCCCGCCGAAACTACCTCTCCAACCTTCAACGAGAGCTGCCACTCCTGGCGACCCCTGGCTCTCCTCCTCAGGAACACGGCGACCCCTACTCGCCCCACTCTGCTGGTTCAACCCCTATCCCGGGCCGCCATCTCAGGCCCCGACTCCATCTTGGGCCCTCCACGCCCGGACCACATGGCCTCGGCCCGACCTCGGCCGTGGCCCCAGCGAAGCCCCGACATCGAGGCACCAAGATCCGACCAGGTGGTAAAGCGGCCACTTGACGGATCAAGGAGGGGGAGAGTTTCGATAGCCCTCCAGCCGTCCCCGGACGCCTGGTTTTGATCGCCCTCCGGCCTCCCTGGGCGCTGGCTCCACCCCCCTGCTGGGTGTCTGGACACTCTCATCCCGGCCCCTCTGACCCCCAGGCGCGAGGGTGCAGACATCAAAGGACTCCAGACCTATATCTGGGGCAGCGCTGGAATGGGTCAGCAGTTGTATCCTGGAGTCGAGAGCCCTGCAGACTGAATCGCGGCTGACCCTGAGAAGAACTCGCTACTCTGAACCCTGGAACTTCGGAGCCCTGCTGGCGCTGCCGCGGCCCGACCTCGCTGAAACCATCTTCGGAGCCCTGCTGGCGCTGGCGCTGCCGCGGCCCGACCTTGCTGAAACCATCTTCGGAGCCCTGCTGGCGCTGCCGCGGCCCGACCTCGCTGAAACCATCTTAGGAGCCCTGCTGGCGCTGCCGCGGCCCGACCTCGCTGAAACCCTCTTCGGAGCCCTGCTGGCGCTGTCGCGGCCCGACCTCGCTGAAACCATCTTCGGAGCCCTGCTGACAACACCGCGGCTCGACCTTGCGGAACCCCCCAGCTCGAGGATTGAGAGCTGAGCGTAGCGTATCCCTGTGCCAGGCTGGTACTAAGACTGTCCCGCTACCCCATTCCCACAGTTACCGAGACATTAAGGATCCGATCCTCGATCCGTGTGTATATATTGCTGAGAGAACGTGCCTTGATTGTTGATAAAGACTCTAAGAATCTACCCTCTGGTGTGGTGTCCATTTGAAGTGGTGTGAGTGCTCGGCTGTTACGATTCTAGGAGAGGAACCCCACCCCGGTGGCCTCTCGACGACGCTCAGCCCACCTCCAGAAGGAGAGGTGGGTCTCGGGAGGGTCAGTCCGACAGCTTCTGCCTCCCCCCTGGGATCGCCTTTCTAACACACCACATTCCACACACATTCCACACACATTCCACACACCACATTCCACACACCACATTCCACACACATTCCACACACCACATTTCACACACATTCCACACACATTCCACACATATTCCACACACATTCCACACACCACATTCCACACACAGTTCACACACCACATTCCACACACCACATTCCACACACCACATTCCACACACCACGTTCCACACACCACATTCCACACACATTCCACACACCACACACAACACACCACATTCCACACACATTCCACACACCACATTCCACACACATTCCACACACCACATTCCACACACATTCCACACACAACATTCCACACACATTCCACACACATTCCACATTCCACACACCACATTCCACACACATTCCACACACCACATTCCACACACATTCCACACATCACATTCCACACACATTCCACACACCACATTCCACACACATTCCACACACATTCCACACACCACATTCCACATACCACATTCCACACACCACATTCCACACACATTCCACACACATTCCACACACCACATTCCACACACCACATTCCACACACCACATTCCACACACATTCCACACACATTCCACACACACACACTCCACATTCCACATACATTCCACACATTCCACACACACACACTCCACATTTCACATTCACACACTCCACATTCCACACACATTTCACACACATTCCACACACCACATTCCACACACCACATTCCAGACACCACATTCCACACACATTCCACACACCACATTCCACACACATTCCACACACATTTCACACACATTCCACACACATTCCACACACACACACTCCACATTCAACACACATTCCACACACATTCCACACATTCCACACACATTCCACACACATTCCACATTCCACACACATTACACAAACCACATTCCACACACCACATTACACACACATTCCACACACCACATTCGGAACCAGAACCACGGGTGTCGGAGGTTTCGACCACCCCCAGGGCTAGCATCTTAAAGACCTCGGCCTTGATGCAGGCTCGGACTCGGTCAGGAACGCGGTCGGCTCTGTGCCGTACCGGGGGGCTGTCCACGGTGTCCACATCGTGAACGCACCAACTGGTGACACGGGGGACGAGGGAGAAAAGGTCAGAGAACTGTCCCAGTAACTGGCGACAGTCCTCGCGCTCCTCGGGGGGGCTGAGGGGTCCCCGGACGGGGTGCCCGTAGAGCAGCTTGAAGGGGCTAAACCCCAAGGACTTCTGGGGAACTTCGCGTTACGCGAACAGGAGGCCGGGGAGGAGGACGTCCCACTTGCGCCTGAGGGACTCCTCGAGACCCATGATCATCCCCTTGAGGGTGCGGTTGAGCCGCTCGCCCAGGCCGTTACCTTGGGGGTGGTATGGGGTGGTGAACTTGTACGTCACCCCACACTGCTGCCAGAGAGACTTCATGTATCTCGAGATGAAGTTCGTTCCTCTGTCGCTCACTACTTCTCGCGGGAATCCCACCCGGGAGAAGATCCCCATGAGGGCCCTCCCCACTACGGGGGCCGTCACCGTTCGGTGGGGGATGGCCTCGGGATATCGGGTGGCGTGGTCCACTAGGACAAGAATGAACCAGTGTCCTAGGGACGTTCGGGGGTCAAGAGGCCCCACGATATCAATTCCCACCCGTTCAAAGGGGGTACTGACCACTCGGAAGGGTTGAAGGGGAGCCTTGTGCCACCCTCCGCTCTTCCCGCTGGCCTGACACATGGGGCAGGATCTGCAGTGGGCCTCCACATCAGCTCGCATGTGGGGCCAGTAGAAATGGGTGACCAAACGGTGGTACGTTTTGTCTTGGCCCAAGTGTCCCGCCAAGGGCACATCATGGGCCAGGTTCAGGAGGAAGCTTCGGAAACGTAGGGGTACCACCAGCACTCGGGCTGACCCTAGTTCGGCGGACTTTTGCTCGCTATATAGCAGGCCGTTTTCCCAATAGACGTGGTGGGAGCCGGACTGGTCACCGGCGGCCTGGGCGGCGGCCTGCTGCCGTGGCCCCACTAGAGAGGGACAGGAGGTCTGTTCCAGGCAGAACTCCTCTCGGGAGGGCCCCCCTTCCTGGCGCCGCTGGGCTAACTCGGGGAGATCGTCCGTGCTCGGGCTGGTTCACCAGCGGGGTCCAGGGGACCCGGGTCGGGGTCACTGCTTTCACTGGGAAAAAGGTTGAGGCCTTCTGTCTGCCCGCTGTCCTCCAGCTCGACGGGGACGGGGCGAGGGTTTTCGGGTTCCATCCCCTCGGGCTGCAATGGATCGGGTGGTCACGCAGGCCCACTCGGGTAGGCCCACCATCTCGAGGTGAGTCCTTCGCTCTACTTGCTTCCACTGGGAGCTCTCTAGGTCGTTACCGAGGAGACAGTCCACGGGCATGTCGGTGCGGACTGCTACTCGTAACTCCCCGGAGACGCCCTCCCATTCGAATGGGACCTGAGCTATTCTGCAAGTGCGGACGGAGTTGTCGGCGGAGATCACTCTGCAGGAGGCGTTGGGTACTATCTGGTCCTTCGTGACTAGGTGCTCCTTTACAGCAGTGATACTGGCCCCTGTATCTCGGAGAGCCCCTATGCGGTGCCCGTTGACGGTCACCTGCTGTCGGTATTTCTAGGTGTTATCTGGCAAGAAGGTTCCGGGAACTATCTCCCTATTCCCCAGGGAGACTAAGATCATGGCGGCTGGTTCCCACCCTTCCGGGTCCTCTATCTCTTCCTCTTCTAGAGCTATATTGGCGAGGTGGCGCGCAGGGGGACTCGCAGCAGTGGGCTTCTTGAGCATGGGGCAGTTGGGGTCACTGGCATAATGCCCTGTCTGTTGACATCGGTAGCAGGTGGTGCTTATTCTGGGTCCTTGCCTAACTGGAGGGATTCCGGCCCTTGCGGCTGGCGGGGATGTCCCGGTCTGGTTTCTAGGGGGGCTGCGGGGAGGCCCTGTCTGGAGACCCCTTTGTATACTCTGACCCCCTGCGCGCCTTTGACGTGGAGATCCTTGTTCGTTTCGGCCATAGTCTCTCCCGGGACACCGTGGGACTCTTGTGCTCACCCAATGATCAGCCTCGACAGCCAGCTTCCGGGGGTCTGCTAACTTGCTGTCCAGAAGGTGCTGTCTTAGTTCCACAAAGCAGTTGTTCGATAGGTGCTCATAGGCTATGAGGTCAATGAGTCCTTCAAAGGTGGTCACCTTGCTGCCCTTGATCCACCCTCCCAAGGCCCGGCTGTAGAAATTCACGTACTCTACCCATGTGGTGCCGGGGATCTTCTTGCAGTCTCTAAATCGTTGCCGGTACATTTCCGGGGTTAGCCCATATCGAGCCATGAGGGCGTCCTTCATATGGGGGTAGGAGGTCATGACGGAGGAGGGCAGATCCAGCATGGTGTCTCTCCCCTTGCTGAGGAAGCGGCCCCATAATCCGGCCCCCCAATCCTTCTCAGGTACTCGGTGGGCGGCCATGGCGACCTCGTACACTTTGAACCATTGCTGGATGTCGTCATTTTTATAGTATTCCTTCACCACATCCTTGGGGATGTGGACTTTCGGTTCTACCGGGGGACCCGTGTCTCGGTGCCCCGGGGGTCGGGTTTCTTCGTTTCGGGCTTTAATCTCTAGTTCTTTCAAGCTGTGCTCGAGTTCGAGTTGGAGTTTTTTCCCTTTATGCTCCAGCTGGAGCTTCTTTTCTTCTAGTTCCCCTTGCAGCCGTAATTGTTCTACGGCCAGTTTATTTTCAGCCAGCTTTATCTCTCCTTCGATTTTAAGTCTTGCCAGTTCTAGCTCGTGGTTTCGGTTGCATTCTCGGTCTGTCATTTCTTCGATCGACAGACCTCTCTTCGTGCCGGTATTCCGTGGTAGGGTGTCGGGTCCCTCTTCTCTTTGGCTGTCAGTTTCGGTCGGCGGCTCCTCCTCCCCATCATTCCTTTCTGTCGTGGGGAGGTGGGCCCCGGCCTCTACCCAGGCCGTCAGGGCTTTCTGGAAGTCGTCTTTGGTACTTAACCCAGTGGTAGCGATGTGGAAATCTTTGCAGAATTGTTTTAATTCTTTGTGGGTATATTCTTCCAGGCGGTCTTTCTGAAATGCGGTCTTTTCGCTTGCTCCGATGAGACTCATGGTTGTTCTTGTTCAGGTGGTGTGCCAGTCGCTTTACTGTACGATTCCCAGACGTAGGCTTTTATCCCGTCGCTTGCCACCAATGTTAGAAGGGGCGATCCCAGAGGCTAGGTTATGTCTACCCGACTGCTCCATGACCCACCTCTCCCACCAATAATGCCAAGCCTCAACTAGGGATCCCCTCCGGGGAGGACCTCAAGTATTGAATCGTACACACGAGGACCACACCACCCTTAGGAACAGCACTCTTATGTACACAGGATCGAGAGATCGCCAAAGTCTCAAGGCTCCCGGAAGTGGGAAGCGGGACAGTCTCAGTCTTTAGACCAGTAGGTAGCGTACCCTGCGCACGGCTCTCAATCCTCGAGCCGGGGGGTACGGAAGATGGTGATCGTACCGGTTGTCCTACTCACTTGAGGATGACTCAGTTCGTGATGGTAGCGTCGATGGTCCAGCCGGACCAGAGTACTCCTCGAGCCGCGACGAGGTCAGCAGGGCTCGATCCAGAGGGTAGTTCTTGAGGAGCCGCAACCACGTCAGCGGGGCTCAGAATGTTTGTTGAAGATCTTTAGGGTTCAAGCTTGAGCCGCAATGGGGTCAGCAGGGCTCCGATGTTCTAGTTCCAAGGATGAGCCGCGACGGCGTCAGCAGGGCTCGTAGAGTTACAGAGTTCAGTTCTCCCAAGGGCAGCCGCGATCAGATCAGCAGGGCTTTCTTGTCCAGGATACAACTGCCCGCTAGTTCTGGGGCTGGCCTTAATATAGTCCAGTGGCCCTTTGATGTTCGG
Source organism: Lissotriton helveticus (assembly GCF_964261635.1). NCBI lineage: Eukaryota > Metazoa > Chordata > Amphibia > Caudata > Salamandridae > Lissotriton > Lissotriton helveticus. Next base: position 856,251,406 of record NC_136070.1, on the reverse strand, counting down.
ACTCTCGCAGGCGGAGGTCTGAGGCCTTGGGGGCGGCCCGTTGGTGAGGTCCGGCGGTTGGCTCTTTGATCTCTTGGAGGATGCGTCCGGGATTTCCCAGACACCCAGCAGGTCTGGAGCCAGCACTCGGGAAGGCCAGAGGTGCAATCGAAACTGGCCCCCGGGGGAGGGCCAGAGGTGTGACAGAAACCAGTCTCTCAGGGGAGGCCGGAGGTGCCATCGAAACTCCCTACCTTTCCTCCCTATGGGAGCCCTCACCCTCCCAACGGAGGCTGGGGTGTCTGGAGCCTAAGTTTTGCTGGTGTTGGGGTCATGCTAAGCCCAGGGAGTCAGGGACCTCGGGAAGGGAATATGGCCCACGGTGGGCCTATGGGGCCTCGCGGGTTTGGGGCGCGCGGGGATGGGAAGGCGGCCGGGGACAGGCCGAGGTTGGTCGTTAGCGTTGGGACGGACATGAACAGGGCGACCAGGGGTTTCTGGGTGCAGGGCTAGGCTAACGGGGTACTGAGGAACAGGGGGGAACCACGCCACGAGGCCAGGTCCGACACACCAAATTCACACACCACAATCCACACACATTCCACACACCACATTCCACACACATTCCACATTCCACACACATTCCACACACCACATTCCATACACATTCCACACACCACATTCCACACACACCACATTCCACACACATTCCACACACACATTCCACACACCACATTCCACACACACCACATTCCACACACCACATTCCACACACATTCCACACACTCCACATTCCACACAAACTCCACATTCCACACATATTCCACACACATTCCACACACCACATTCCACACACCACATTCCACACACCACATTCCACACACATTCCACACACCACACACCACATTCCACACTCCACACACCACACACATTCCACACACCACATTTCACACACATTCCACACATTCCACACACACTCCACACACCACATTCCACACACATTCCACACACCACATTCCATACACCACATTCCACACACATTTCACACACATTCCACACACATTCCACACACCACATTACACACACATTCCACACGCATTCCACACACATTCCACACACCACATTCCACATACCACATTCCACACACCACATTCCACACTCCACATTCCACACACCACATTCCACACACATTCCACACACATTCCACACACATTTCACACACCACATTCCACACACCACATTCCACACACATTCCACACACACACACACTCCACATTCCACACACATTCCACACACATTCCACACACACACATACACTCCACATTCCACACACATTCCACACACACTCCACACACATTCCACACGCATTCCACATTCCACACATATTCCACACTCCACATTCCACACACATTCCACACTCCACATTCCACACACACACTCCACATTCCACACACTCCACATTCCACACACATTCCACACACATCCCACACACCACATTCCACACACCACATTCCACACACATTCCACACACATTCCACACACCTCAATCCACACACCATGTTAGAAGGGGCGATCCCAGAGGCCAGGTTATGTCTACCCGACTGCTCCGTGACCCACCTCTCCCACCAATAATGCCGAGCCTTAACTAGGGATCCCCTCCGGGGAGGACCTCAAGTATTGAATTGTACACACGAGGACCACACCACCCTTAGGAACAGACACTACAACGTAGGTTTTCGATATCAAGTTCTTTATAAACAGGTAAAGGAATTAGCACTCTTATGTACACAGGATCGAGAGATCGCCAAAGTCTCAAGGCTCCCGGAAGTGGGAAGCGGGACAGTCTCAGTCTTTAGACCAGTACGTAGCGTACCCTGCGCACGGCTCTCAATCCTCGAGCCGGGAGGTACGGAAGATGGTGATCGTACCGGTTGTCCTATTCACTTGAGGATGACTCAGTTCGTGATGGTAGCGTCGATGGTCCAGCCAGACCAGAGTACTCCTCGAGCCGCGTCGAGGTCAGCAGGGCTCGATCCGGAGGGTAGTTCTTGAGGAGCCGCGACCACGTCAGCAGGGCTCAGAATGTTCGTTGAAGATCTTTAGGGTTCAAGATCGAGCCACGACGGGGTCAGCAGGGCTCCGATTTTCTAGTTCCAAGGATGAGCCGCAACGGCGTCAGCAGGGCTTGTAGAGTTACAGAGTTCAGTTCTCCCAAGGGCAGCCGCGATCAGATCAGCAGAGCTTTCTTGTCCAGGATACAACTGCCCGCTAGTTCTGGGGCGGGCCTTAAAATAGTCCAGTGGCCCTTTGATGTCCGGACTCTCGCATGCGGAGGTCTGAGGCCTTGGGGACGGCCCGTTGGTGAGGTCCGGCGGTTGGCTCTTTGATCTCTTGGAGGATGCGTCCGGGATTTCCCAGACACCCAGCAGGTCTGGAGCCAGCACTCGGGGAGGCCAGAGGTGCAATCTAAACTCCCTATCTTTCCTCCCTATGGGAGCCCTCACCCTCCCAACGGGGGCTGGCGTGTCTGGAGCCTAAGTTTCGCTGGGGCTGGGGTCATGCTAAGCCCAGGGAGTAAGGGACCTCGGGAAGGGAATATGGCTGCCGGTGGGCCTATGGGGCCTCGCGGGTTTGGGGCGCGCGGGGCTGGGAAGGCGGCCGGGGACAGGCCGAGGTTGGTCGTTAGCGTTGGGACGGACATGGGCAGGGCAACCAGGGGTTTCTGGGTGCAGGGCTTGGCTAACGGGGTACTGAGGAACAGGGGGGGAACCACGCCACGAGGCCAGGTCCAACACGCATCCCCCCCCAGCTGAAAGGCGGAGAGAACTACCCATCCCCTTGGGGGTTCTCTTCACTGAGGCGGAAGAATCGGGACAGGCCGTCTGCGTTGGCGTGGTCAGCACCAGGCCGGTGCTCAACAGTGAAATCCATCCCCTGGAGGGAGATGGACCATCGTAACAGTTTGGGGTTCTCCCCTCTCATTTGCATTAGCCACCGGAGAGGTCGGTGATCGGTTCGGACCTGGAAGTGAGTACCGAACAGGTAGGGCCTCAGCTTCTTCAGGGCCCAAACCACCGCGAAGGCCTCCCGCTCGATGGTGCTCCACCTTTGCTCTCGAGGGAGTAACCTCCGGCTAATGAAGGCCACTGGCTGATCCAGGCCTTGCTTGTTCATCTGGGACAGGACGGCTCCGATGCCATGCTCGGACATGTCCGTTTGGACCACGAACTCTCGGGAGTAGCCTGGGGCCTGTAGCATGGGGGCAGTACACATGGCGTCCTTCAATTCTTCGAACGCTTCTTGGCAGGCGGGGGTCCAGTTAACTCTTTTGGGCTGGTTCTTGGAGGTTAACTCCGTGAGGGGCACTACCAGGCTGCCATACCCCTTTATAAATCGTCGATAGTATCCCGTGAGCCCTAGGAACGCCCGCACCTCTGTCTGGGTGGTGGGGGCTTCCCAGGCCACGATCGCATCGATCTTGGGCTGAAGGGGTGCCACGAGGCCGCTGCCGACCTGGTGTCCCAGGTAGACCACGGACCCTTGGCCGATTTGACATTTGCTGGCTTTTATGGTGAGACCCGCCTCCTGCAGGGCTACCAAGACCTCCCGGGGGTGGAGGAGGTGTTCGGGCCAGTGGGAGCTGAATACCGCGATATCGTCCAGATACGCGGCACTGAATTCTTCCAACCCGGACAGTACCTGGTTCACCAGTCTCTGGAAGGTGGCAGGGGCGTTTTTCATGCCAAAGGGCATCACCCGGAAATGGTAGGGACCGTCCGGGGTGGAGAAGGCTGATCTCTCTCGGGCTCCTTCTGTCAGGGCGATCTGCCAGTAACCGCTGGTCAGGTCGAAGGTACTGAGATAGCGAGCAGACCCTAGGCGGTCAATGAGCTCGTCTGCTCAGGGAATGGGATGTGCGTTGGTTCTGGTGACTGCGTTGAGGCCCCGTTGTCCACACAGAACCTCAGCTCGGGAATAGCGCTGGGGGCGGCTGCCTTCGGAACCAGAACCACGGGCTGGCACATGGGCTGTCGGAGGCTTCGACCACCCCCAGGGCTAGCATCTTAGAGACCTCGGCCTTGATGCAGGCTCGGACTCGGTCAGGAACGCGGTAGGGCTCCGTGCCGTACCGGGGGGCTGTCCCCGGTGTCCACATCGTGAACGCACCAACTGGTGACGCCGGGGACGAGGGAGAAAAGGTCAAAGAACTGTCCCAGTAACTGGCGACAGTCCTCGCGCTGCTCGGGGGTGAGGGAGGAGGAGAGACTCACTCCCTCTACGGAGTCATCTTTCTCTTTCGCACAGAGGAGGTCAGGGAGAGGCTCCGTGTCCTCTTCGGTTCCGTCGTCGGTGGCGAGGAGCAAGCTCAACTCGGACCGTACGAAGTGGGGTTTCAGACGGTTTACGTGGAGGACCCTCAGGGGGTTCCTGGGGGACTGTACATCGGCGAGGTAGGTAACCTGGCTCTTTCGTTCCACCAACAAATAGGATAGCAATGGGTCAGACTAACCTCAAATTTTGCTCTATATGTGACACACGGTACCACCGCAAAACCTACCTAAGGTAAATCGTGGTGATGTAAGTATTCCCATCAGAACACCAACCTGTACCGCCCTGCATCATTTGGGATTCTTCATCCTGAAGACAAGTGGTTTCACCCACAGTAGATTAGGCAGGTGGTAGCTTAATCTAACACAATGTCTCAAATGTGCGTGTGGTGTATTGTATAGTATCAGGAGGTGGGTAAACTAGCAGTGCAAAAAGTAATAAGAATGTGCTATGTGCAAAAAGGTTTAAAATTGGGTAGTGGAAATGGACATGAAACTTTATTGAGGTCCTATCCACTCTCAAAACTAAAAACAGTGCATAGTAGTGTAATCAAATAACTACTAGAGTTGTTGTTCGGTCGACATGTTTCTGCAGTGAATACAGAGCCTGGTGGTCTCCTACTGCTTCATCAGGACCATATTATATGCTACTGCATGAAATGAATAAGGTGAGAAGAAAAATAAACAGTATAACCTGAGATTCACCTAATTTTTAGGGAATGCAAGCCCCACCTCACCTGGCTACAGCTCAGGTAGAAAGGAGCACCGCTCTGTCCGTCGATACTCCGGACATCCGTCTAGACGTCTAGACGGATGTCCGGAGTACTGACGGACAGAGCGGTGCTCCTTTCTACCTGAGCTGTAGCCAGGTGAGGTGGGGCTTGCATTCCCTAAAAATTAGGTGAATCTCAGGTGATACTGTTTATTTTTCTTCTCACCTTATTCATTTCATGCAGTAGCATATAATATGGTCCTGATGAAGCAGTAGGAGACCACCAGGCTCTGTATTCACTGCAGAAACATGTCGACCGAACAACAACTCTAGTAGTTATTTGATTACACTACTATGCACTGTTTTTAGTTTTGAGAGTGGATAGGACCTCAATAAAGTTTCATGTCCATTTCAACTACCCAATTTTAAACCTTTTTGCACATAGCACATTCTTATTACTTTTTGCACTGCTAGTTTACCCACCTCCTGATACTATACAATACACCACACGCACATTTGAGACATTGTGTTAGATTAAGCTACCACCTGCCTAATCTACTGTGGGTGAAACCACTTGTCTTCAGGATGAAGAATCCCAAATGATGCAGGGCGGTACAGGTTGGTGTTCTGATGGGAATACTTACATCACCACGATTTACCTTAGGTAGTTTTTGCGGTGGTACCGTGTGTCACATATAGAGCAAAATTTGAGGTTAGTCTGACCCATTGCTATCCTATTTGTTGGTTTACATATTGCTAAGGGATGATAGCAATGCTAGGTCATTAAACATTCCCTTCTGACCCCCCCTGTATTACTTTTATGTTCTTTCGTTCCACCACCTTGAAGGGCCCGGTCCATTTGTCCTGCAGGGCACAAGGTTCCACAGGGGCCATCACCCAGACCTGTTGTCCGGGCTGGAACTCGACCAGAGTGGCATTCTGATCATTCCACCTTTTCATCTCTTCTTGGCTGGCTTCGAGGTTTGCTGCTGCCAGTTCTCAGAACTTCCGAGTCTGGTTTCGGAGGGCCAGAATGTATCGAAACACATCTGGGGGGGTTCTAGGGACGCCGACTCCCACCCTTCCTTGACCAGGCTGAGGGGTCCCCGTACGGGGTGCCCGTAGAGCAGCTCGAAGGGGCTAAACCCCAAGGACTTCTGGGGAACTTCGCGTTACGCGAACAGGAGGCAGGGAAGGAGGACGTCCCACTTGCGCCTCAGGGACTCCTCGAGACCCATGATCATCCCCTTGAGGGTGCGGTTGAACCGCTCGCCCAGGCCGTTACCTTGGGGGTGGTATGGGGTGGTGAACTTGTACGTTACCCCACACTGCTGCCAGAGAGACGTCATGTATCTCGAGATGAAGTTCGTTTAAGCATGGGCGGATCTAGCGGATCTCGCGTACGCGAATTTGCGTATTTACGGATTCGCAATCCTCGAGAATACGCGAACTCTCGCGGATTTGCGGATTTTCCCGTTTTTTGTGTTGGCGAGCGTTCGCGCGGATTTTGGGACAATTTCGCAATTGCGAACTTACTTTTCGGCTCGCAACGGCCGCGACTATGTTGTTTCTACGTCTGGTTTATCATCACAGGTTCACAGCACCCTCTGTTTCACCACTGCCACCCTCTGGGACACCCATGCCACCCTCTGGTACATCCTCACTGCCACCCATTAGGTTTGTTTATCACTGTAGTTTATGGGGGTTGAAAAAAGCAAGCACACCTCCCCTACTTCAACTGCCATGAATTAATTTGGGGTTGATTAATGTGTCAGTTATTTTGAAAGTTCCAGTCTGGCTGGCACCTGCTTCCTTCCTTATCTGTAATTTGCTTTCTGTTGCAGTGCAATTTTTTTTCCCAGGACCTTTATGGTCTACTTGTAGCTATTCTATGAGCCTGCTGTTTGGGTCATAGCAGGGTCATAGAATAGTTGCAAACTCTGGAGGGGCCCCTCAGGAAGCACTAGAGTGAATGTTACTAATGTTAAGTTTGAACTTTTGCACCTGCTCATTGCTTTCAGTTTAGCAAAAATCGTTTTTTCTGCAATTTCGCGCGTTTTTTGGGGCGCGAATCCGTGCGAGATCGATTTCGGAAGCCGCGAATGCTTGCGAATACACTAAGTTTTTCTTTGCGACGTGTATGTTCGCGTGATTTTGTGCGTGTTCGCGAGGCGCTTGTAGCTATACGTTTGCCAAGTTACCCTAGCGGTCGTACACGGGCGCGGCCATCTTGTTTGCGTGACGTAATTCCGTTTCCGGCCGCTATGTGTAATCTCGCAAACTGTGCTGCTCGCTAGTACAATTTTGCGCGTGCTCGCGAGGAAAATCTCGCGCGAACTTACCCACGCGGTCGGGAACGGGCGCGGCCATCTTGTTTCTCATTCATTACTATGGTTCTGGGCATGCTTTCTGTATCCTCTCTGAATCTCTGCCATCCTTTGATTGTTTGAAGTTTATTTGATCTATTTTACTTATTAATCTATCCCTCTATTTTTCTAGCTCTATATTTTTGTGTTTTCTGCTGCTTTTAGTTACTTTTAAACTACTTTTTTAAACTCTTTTCTTTTCTTCTTCACTATTCTATTTCTTCTTTATCATTTAACTTTATTTCTGCCCAGACCATGGTAAAGGGAGCCGGGAAGCACCCTGAGAAGGGGAAGGGTCCCGCACCCCGTGACCGGCTCCCGTGCGGGCGTTTGAGGGGGGAGCAAGTGGTGCCACGGGAGATCTTTAGCGCGGAGGAGGTGGCCGCACTCATCTTCCACGTCCAGCGCCGCCTCCCCAAGACGATCCTGGGAGGCGGCAAGATCGCAACCGGCTATGGCATCCGGGAGCGCCGGAAGCGGTGGGAGAAGGTGTGCCGGGCCATGTTTAAGCTCTCTGGGGTCCGGCGCACATATAACCAGGCCACCCACCGCTGGACAGATGTCATGGACCGGGAGCGGGACTTGCTGGACGCGCTCGGCGTAGAGGTCCCCGGGCTTGGTGAGTAGTAGTAGCTATTCATCACTACTCTGTTTTATCCGGCTCTGTCATTTGCAAATCTTTGTTCTTTACCAAGAGCAATAATGCTGCCGATTACATTGTAGGTAAATTATATTTCAAAATCTTCTATGCATTTCAGGTGCACTGCTCTCCTTCTCAGTAGCCTTGCTTGCTACTATGCTTATTTGTTTTGTATTTTGTGTTCATTTCATTGGCCTGAGAAATTATGTATGAGTGTAAAGATAAGAACTGCGTAATGCTAGACACTAAGGGTCATATTTTCAATTACCGGCGCATCCCTGCAAAGTAGCAGGGGTGCAGCAGTAATTGTGTGCCATGCCACCACCACCCATTGGCCCAAAATGTCACAGAAGCCTTACGCATCTGTGCCGTAAAGGCGGCGCATTGCTGGAGTTGCGTGCTAACGATGGCGCAGCTCCAGCAATGCTCTGGGGTACCCTATCTCCCCAATGCTGCATCAAGCCGTACGTCGGCTTCAAGAGCGCAGGGTTTGAGTCATGCATCATTGTCCTAAAAGTGACTGATTGACATCTTGTAGATTTCCTCAGCCACTTTTAGGATTCGTTCCTGCGCAGGTACGCCCTCCCTTGCGCCGGAACGCCCCCTGATGGCGCAGGGCTTTACAACGTGATGCATATATACGCCGCACCAACACCATGGCGAGTCTTTTGTTCTGCCGCTGCGTCACAAAAGTCATGCAACAATGGAGGAAAATGAGCCGCAAGGGACTTCTAAATCAGCCCCAACAGACTGAAGTCCAGTCCTTCCTTTAGACACATGGCTATAAGAAGAAATAGTGGCGGTGGTCGGTGGATTGATAGTTTGAGTATTCACTGATCTGCAAGCAGGATGGACTTTGTCTGTCACTTCACGTGCTGCGGACTGCTGCCTGCCAGGCCTAGGCAAACCTCTTTAGTAGTCTGTTTATTGAGTTACATAGGAACTTTCTAAGTCAACGGTCCGCAAATCAGGCAATACGAATAACGTAGTATACCACATGAGATAGATCCCGTGGAATAGTTGTCTATCTATTTGCTATTTCTCCAAAATATTTTGTTATTGTTCTTTTGAAATGTTTGATTTGGTTGACAAATCTCATCCATGTTTTCTGGTCTTTCTTTCTTTCTTTCATGTTGTACATCAGCTCCCCCCAAGGGCAAGAGGACACAGGAGGAGGGTGCTGTTCAGGAGGATGCAGGCCAGGATCGGGCAGGCGAGGGCTCCTTTGCTGGCCCCAGTAAGTTTAAATTTTAATAAAGAGTACCTATTTTTTCCTAGCGTTCCTTATTCGATTTTTTCTAAATCGTCTTTGATCTTCTTGTAGACTGGATATAAATTCTTATCCTGCCTCGAATATGACTCCATGTGGTATTACTAGATTATTCTTATTAGTCTGTCTGTGTAGCTAACTAAGATTGGACATTTGGCAATTCCATTGTACTCCCATTCTATTCAGCAATAGCTCTATGCACTGTCTCCTTACTGACTAGATAGTGTGGCAGAGTCATTTAGCTCCCGAAGTCACCGATGATTGATCCCCAATGATCTTTAGATTATCCTACGCAGGACAAGAGTACGGAGTCACAGTCAAGAAGTGTCAGAGGCACTCATGCTTGCAAAAATTCCAAAACCTTTAGCTCATCCACTCTAGTCTGGAGGACCAAAAACCACAGAGTCTATTTAAGTTTAATAGCTTTATTAAAGGTAAACACATTTATTAAAATCAACTTTGTCATAAAACTATTTAACTGAAAACGGAAAAGTGCTTAGTGCTGACGATTAATTGGACACATTTCTTGTGGTCGAGCCGAGCTCTCACCTGGTTTGAACTTGATCCTGGACTCGTGTTCTTAGAAGTCAAGCTTCTGTCTGTTAGGAGAAAAAGTGGTGCGTGTTAAAAATAAAAAGCAAGCATTCATCAGTTGTGCATAAAAGTGCAGCAAGACAACAGCCTTCCCTGGAAAAAGGGACATTTTTACTTTAGAGTAGACAGTCACAAATTATTACATTGTATTCTGTTTTTTTAACATTTCTTTATGACTCCTAGACCAAATATTATATAGTAGTGAGTGGTGTATTTTAACATTCTTAAATGTACTTTGTAGGTGGAACATATGGTGGCGGGGCCAGCGCGGAGGTGGCGGTGTTGGGCGAGGACTCGGAGGACTCTGGGGAGGAAGCGGTGCAAGAGCAGGCGGTCGGTCCTGTGGGGGTTCCCACAGTGGTGGCGGGAACAGGTAAGCTATATATTCCTTACTTATTGAGATTAAAGACTGCATAGTGTGCTTTCTGCACAGGTGTATTACAAATCAACCAGGTAGTAGCCTCCTCGTAATGTACTCCGACTTAGCTGTGAAGTTTTTGGTGAGAAGAATCCCAATAAGATCTTAGTGAACGTGATGGATGGGATGAACGAAAAGCGAAAGAAGGGTGTAAGTAAGTGGGACGCGAAATTTTATGATGGCTGGCAAAGAAGAACGATATGTGTTTGCTTGGCCCCCGAGGTGGCTGGGAAGGAAAGAATATGGTATGGTGCATGGCTGGGTCAATGATGAAGCAAGGATGGGTGGAAGGACAGCAGCCTGGGTGGGTGAAACAGAAACTGTATGTGTGCGTATACTTAGAATGAATGGATGCCTGGAGCATGGGATTCTCTGACTCTTAGATAGCACATGTGTATCTAGAGAGAGTAGATGGTCGCTGGATGAACTAAGTGTTACCTTGAAGAGCATGTACCACTGCACCCGCACGTCCGTTCCAGTGTAGGGAAGGCAAGGAAAAGAAATTGTAAATGTGTCCAATACTACCATGAATAGTAGCAGTAGTTTGTATTGCAACTGCAAGCACAGCATATATCCGGTTATTACGGTGGACACTCCGTACCTCTCTTAATAACTTTAGTTTAGTTGTAGTACGTCATTCATGTGTGGGTGTATCACTGTACACTCAATATTAAGCAAAGCACCTAAAGTCATCCCATATGTCATCAAATACGTCCCATGTGAAGTGATAGATAATCAAATTATTTAGCTTCTTCATTTTCCTTTTCTAGTACTCATTTGCACTGTAGGGTGAAAGGTAAATTAATTAAGCAGTAGCCCTTGTAACAGAGTATTCTCAGTGCCACCCGTAATAGAAAAGTAATAGCTTCACCACCTGCATGTACTGGACCGGTACAGTAACGCCAGTGTGTCTCACTCATCATGGTGTGCAACTGTTTTTCTCGGGTGCAAGTTCACTGTGCTGCCATTCTGCCGGCTTGCATAAGATAACGTACCAATTTTCCTAAACAAGAGAGAAGAAGAAGAATAAGACTGGGGTACTGTCATAGTCGACTGTAAAGGAAGTCCATAGTGGTCGTAGAATTTGTTCATTAAACTACCACTAATGTTAGAGCAAGGATGCAGAAGTGGGAGGTTACATAGATACTGTCCTCAATAGTTATGTACTGTGCTTTCAATTTGCTACTTGTACTGTGACCCAACTTTCGGCTCATTCACTTTGTGTTATTAATGCTAAGGAGCATTGGTTACAGACTATGTCTTTCTTTCTTCATATAGTTGCTCCTTCCAAATCAACATCACGGAGGGAGCAGGCTCGAATGGCCCGGCAACGGAGGCTGGATGCCACTGTCGCCGAATATCGGCGGCTGGTGGCCCTGGAGGAGGAGGAGGACACGCAGTCGACCGGTGCAACCACCACAACATCCTCGACTGGGACAGCTGCATCCTCCTCCGTGACCCCACGGGCCGCCAGCATGCGCAGTGCTCCAGCGGTACGGAGCCGGGCTAAGAAAGCCAACCGCCACCGCCAAGCAGCAGAAAGACCAGCTGCCCCCCACAGGAGCTGCAAGGCATGCCAGCGCCGCCTAGGAGTCCGAATGTCCTACCTGGAGCAGGAGGTCCTTACGTACAAGAACTTGGTGGAGGGCCTCCGCTTCGACCTTGCCACCCTCCGCAAGGAGTATGATGCCCTGGCCGCAAAATTCACCAGCACCCTCCAGTAGTGGAGTGTCCCTTGCCCTTTTTTTAGAGACTTTTGGGGGGTGGGATTTGGGAGTTGGGTTCTTTTTGGGACTTTTCAAAGACAATCGTTGGGGTTAGGGAGGGTCTTGAGGGAGATTATTTTGTTAGGGCTACATAAATATACTTTTTTGAACTTTATCTGACCATACCTGTTTTTTACTGCTTTTCAGTCTGGTGGGTGGGGGACGGGGGTGTAACAGTAAGTTTGTTTTCCTGAACAGTCGTAGGACTTTAGTAGTACTACCGTCAATCTCTCGTCTAGTCCTAATACTCCATTATACTACCTCCCACCAAACGCTTATCTTACCTGTAATTTGTGTTAGAAATTAGGGCTAGGCCCAGGGCTGGCTCCACGTGAAATGGGGATTAACGTTGGCAATCCTGGGCGGGTGAAATTTCCTCATTGCGGTGGTACTAGTGGTGTGACACAGTGGCAGTTGCATGCCTATGGAAAAAAAGAAAACGTTTCCTGGTTTGTCCTTACTGTAGCATTACAACAGTTACGGTACAATCGAGAATATAGCAGGTGACAGTACACTAGAACAGTGCCATAATGTAGCCTAACAAATGGTAAAGTATTTGCTTGCAAGTATAACTTGTACTTGCGTTGAATTTATTTGACATTGGCTCCTACTACTAGAAGAAATAGTACTGAAGCTGAGTAAGTCTAGAAGATATCCTCGTATTCCTTCGCCAGCCTGTTGCTATGACCTTATCCTCCCCAGCAAGTGTGTGGAATTATTGATGTCATTTTAGTCAGACATCAAGCAAAACAACACAGCCCGGGGGAAGAGGGTTAGGGTTTGGAAAATGGATGGGAATGGGGGTTTCTTTTTGGGTAGGTTTTGTGGAGAGAAGAAAAAAAATGCACAGCCTGGACAAACAATAATTGAAGATAAAGAAATCTTTTGGTACAAACTAAAGCTAAGCACATGCAGTCACACTCATAGAAGAAAACAATGGATACTATATCTGTATTCTGTATGTTGTTGGAGTTGTCCTGTTGAATTTGGTAAGTAAGTTGCATGCAGCAAACAATTCCTCTTATTAGCGGCACTCCTCCATTCCAGCTGACGCTTCGTCCATCAATGTTGGTGACCACTGACAGAAGACACCCTGTCTACTGCCTGCCTGGCGGATGTTGACTGAAACCCGGCCTGTAATTATTGAACGGAAAACAGGAAGTGCTATTACAATACCACTGATAAATAAATAAAAGGTATGTACGCTGTGTGGTGCAAAAAGTCACACTTTGATTTCCCTAATAGACAGTACAATATTTTTGAAATTGCGTGCTCTGTCTGAGTCACCTTTTTAAGGATAAATAAGTATGGCCAAAATATTATAGCGGATCTTTCCCCTCAAGGTAGGTGTACTGTAAACTGTGTTTTAGAACACAATTTGACCTTCCCAGCAATGCTCCCACCAAGACCCTTACTAAAGCCAGTCGCAAAAATGTAGAAGACCCCCAATCAGATCTCCAAAAACGATGCCTAGCAGAAAAATGGTGACAAAACGTACTTTGAAAGTAACAGTAGGCCCAAATACACCCTTACCGACCGTGGATTGTATTCAAACCACTTGCAAGTTGCAAGCAAGCAAAAGTATCCATAGCCAGCATCGCTCCAACAGTGCTCTAAAACCCCAGAACTGCGTTGCAATAGAACACCCCGAAACACATGCAATCCTGCTGCTAGGGCTAACCCTAACGAACCCTAACTTACAAAAAGTGCCAAAAGGTGTTTCCTTATGGATTTTGTCCAAAACACTTCTATCCGTTATTAGACCTTCCCAGGAATGCCCCAGCCAAGACCCGCCAACCCACCCGCAAAAAAGCACGCGACAACACCCCCAAACAGCGAAAAAGATAAATCTCATACTTACTATATCTCTCGGCCTTCGGTCCAAACGCGCTGTGCAGCTAGGTCATCATCATAACTCCTGTTTTCCACCACGGATTTCCTGAAAAGCAAATGCAATCAAGATTAGACTGGCAGCAGTGCTTCGACAGAGACCCCGGCCGCAACCCACCCACGAACAGCAGGAAGCCCCCCAAAACGCTACATTGAGCAAGATGTCAGAAGAAATAGCAAAAAAACTGCTTTTCCTTAAGGTTTTTGTCCAAAACACTTCTATCCGGTATTAGACCTTCCCAGGAATGCCCCAGCCAAGACCCGCCAACCCACCCGCAAAAAAGCACGCGACAACACCCCCAAACAGCAAAAAAGCTAAATCTCATACTTACAATATCTCTCGGCCTTCCGTCCAAATGCGCTGTGCAGCTAGGTCACCAATCATAACTCCTGTTTCCCACCACGGATTTCCTGAAAAGCAAATGCAATCAAGATGAGACTGTCGCAGCAGTGCTCCCAGACCCCAAAACTCACCCACAAACACCCGGAACCCCGCCAAAGAGCACCTCAAAGGCAAGCAAGTCAGCAAAAACGGCAAGAAATTTCTACCTCATATTTGGTCCAAAACACTTTTATCCATTATTAGAGCTTGACAGCAATGGGCCCAAAGCCGTCAACTCACCCGCAAAGAAGTAGAACACCCCCACAAGTGCTGAGTCTTTCTTCATTGGGCGTAATCCAGCACTCTGCTTTGAGGGAAATCGCAGTCTGGAGGAGGAGGATAGAGGAGCATGTTCTTCTGAACTTGTGAACCTGAGGAATGTAGACTGCGGCACCTTCGAATCAATAAGCAAACAAGTGAAGACAGTTCTGCTGATGGGCTTGTTTTTGTGGTTAGGTGATTAAAGTTTGAATTAAATTAACTGTGCAAAACAAAGAAAGACAGACACACAGGAATAAAAGTGAATAAGGACGAAAAAGAAAGTTATTGATTCATTGTCTCATTTTCAGGGCTCGCTGTCAGGGAATAAGAATAAGAGTTCGTCATCATACTCTGCGAATTCAGGCAGGATGAGGTCAGCGTCACCGAACAGAGAACAAATTCCCTCATCTACGTTGCTGTCCTCCTCGTCTTCATGCGGCGTGCTTTCTCGTACTTTGTAATCTGGTGGTATGAGGTGCTGATTCATCTTGATCATTGTTAGCCTCTCCACATTTTTGGGCGAGAGGCGCTCCGTTTGGGAGTTACAATGCCACCAGCAGCACTGAAAACACTTTCAGAAGACACACTTGCGATCGGGCAAGACAAGTAGTTTATAGCCAGGTTGGAGAGCTGTGGCCACAATTGTTTTTTGCCATGCCAATACTGCAATGGCTCATCATTAAGAAAGACCTCTGTTGAGTCATTCAGATAGTCCTGCACCATCGACTCAAGGTCATCAGCGGTTCCTCCACTTTGCTTACTTTTTGCTGTGCCTGTGACTTTTTTTCAAGAACCATACCCAAGCAAACTTAGCCAATCCTCTACAGCAGCCACTGTTACTGTTGTGTGTGGTGCAGATGATCCAGTTGCCGGTGTCTTTAACGGATGAGAGGTCTCTTGTGCCCCAGCCACAGGTGCAGAAGTGGATTCTTGTGACTGGGGATGGCCTGCTGATGCTGATGCTGATGTACTGCCTTCTCCTTCAATAACCTGCCGTTCTTTTTCAAACCTCTTGGCTGACCAGGCTAGCCAATGTTTGTACTTTTGAACATCTTCATCAGTAAAAGGAAAGAATGCTTCGCCTGCCAGCGCCTTTTTGTAGCGTGGATCCAGAATAGTAGCACAAATGTAATGCTGTTCTGACTTGATCTTTTGAAGACGTTCATCACCACGTAGGCGCTCTAATAATTTCTCAGACAAAATAAAAGGGTCTTTTTTTTTTACATCTTTTTCAAACTCAGAAGACACCGCCATCAGTTGGTGCTCCAGCATGCACAACAATGGGATAGCTTTTCCCAAATTACAGTCCTCCTGGCTGACTGCACGCGTGAAGAACTCAAAAGGACGAAGCATGTCTGTCAGGCTTTTAACTATGTCCCATTGCGCCGCAGCCATCCGCAGGTCCTCCTTCTGAGATGTACCCTCTGTTAAGAAATAGTGATCGAGTACCGTATACTGCTCATACAGACGCTCAAGCATGTAGAAGGTTGAGTTCTAACGTGTTGCCACCTCCTGGATGAGTGCTTTCACTGGCATTCGACGTTCAAGTAGCAGCCTCCTCAGATGCTTCCGGGCCTTAAAAGAATGGCTGAAATGGTTGCACATTTTGCGGCAGGTGGCCATTACCGCGAACGCCGCACTGTCTCTATCACTCAAGAATTTTTGAACTACCAGGTTGATACAGTGCGCCAAACACGGCACTCTGAAATAGCCACCCAGCGACATGGCCTTAACTACATTGGCGCCATTATCCGTGGAAACATAACCAATCTGGCGTTTTTTTGGGGATAGCATTTTCGAGACCTTTTTGTTAAACTCGTCCAAAATGTTTTCGGATGTGTGACTTTTCTCCAAGCCAAACATGGCTAGTGTTGCATGTTTTCGAGCAGCTTTGAAGACTTGGTCCGGGTCAACACCTGCGTTTAGCTTTGCTTTAACACCTGAAAAAGAGACCCAGTGTGCAGTGATGCACATGTAATCAGCGCCTGCGCCACTGGTCCACATGTCTGTTGTCAGATGTATTGTGTGAACAGCACTCTTCTGCAAAGCTGCCCCAATCGCCTCCAGCACATCTTCATGTAGTGCTGGAACTGCAACTCTGGCAAAATAGAACCGGCTAGGAACCTTCCATTTAGGGCAGAGCGTTGCCACTAATTCTAGAAAACCTACCGCTTCTACAAAAGAAAAAGGGAGAAGGTCCACAGCTAGCATTTTAGCCAGCTTAGTGTTATACAGACGCGTCAGTGGCTGGTTGCTTTCATATGGCACGTCTGAAGAAAACATGGTTCTAATGTTGCCCTGGACCAAGCATTTACGGGCTGATAATGACTTTGTTGACCCAATTTTGCTCGCTGGTGAACTTTTGTGCGTTGGTGTCTCACTCGCTCCAACACTCTTAGTGTGCCTCACATTGGGTGTGCTGCTGACAGGGGTACTGGGTGTAAGGGAAGTGTTTGACACGTCTTCTTCCTCCTCGTCATCATCAGATGCAACATCAACGTTTTCTTGAATTCGGGCTTCCTTGATCGCATCTAGGTGCGCAAACCATTGGACAGTGTGCTGTCTCCTAAGATTACCTCTCTGGCCTCCGGTACCATAGTTGGTACCTGACTTACCACGACTAACTGCAAGCTTACAAAGGGTACAAATGGCAAACTTTGGATTTTTTTGACAAACAGTAAAGAAGTCCCAAACTGGGGACTTGAAGTGTCTGTGGGGCCTGGAGGAGGCGGCGATACTGGTGGTGGTGGTCATGAAGCTAATGCCAGTTGAAGTGGAGGATCTGGATTGCCCAACTTTTGTACGTTGTGCACTTTCACCGCCACTAATTAAGGTCGAGGTGGATGGAGGTCCCTTCTTGCCAGAAAGAAATATGGAAGCGGGACGAGTTGGTGTACTACTTAACTCCAATGATTGTGGTGTTTCCACTGCCTCCTCATCGACAACATCATCATCATCACGCTCAGCAGCTGTTCGGGCTAGGGTCAAAATGTCTGTTTGCTGCATGCCCGCTGGGGCTGCAGTGACCTTTATGATGACTGGGTCGTCGTTGTCAGAGTCTTCATCAGCAGCAGTATCCGCCACTTCTTGTTGAGCCTCATCACACTCCATAACTCTGAGACTTTGGACGAGCTTCCTTTTACGCTTAACTACCTTTGTCAGATCATGGTGTGCCTCACTGTCAGACGGCAGTGGGGCTGGTTCCCAAGTTTGATCCATATCATCAGAAGGAGGTGTGCTTGAAGAAGATGTAGACACCACCCTTGATCTCTTCCTTGCTAGGGGTGTGGAAGACAATGAATGATCATCAGGAGGAGTGGCTTCCTCAAATGATACCTCGCCTTGATTGTCGATTTCCTGATGTGCCCCTACTTCGGGAGGAACAACTATTGTGGGCACTTGTGACCCTCCATGCACCTCTGCTTGCGCATCTCTTTGCGCTGCCTCTCCTTCCACATGTACTTGGGCTTGTACTTCCACATGTGATTGTTGTTGCGGCTGTGGTTGTTCAACACTCGTCAGATGAGCTACAACAACCTGTGTTGATTGAGGGACATTGCTGCTGCTTTCTTGCGATGAGCCAACATCACTGGTCGATGGTGATTGAACAAGTAGATTGGCTGCCTCTGCAGCACTCAAGGGCTTGGACTTAAGTTGGCGTGGTGGTGGTGGTGGCACTGAGCCCAATGGAGCGGGGGTGCTGCTGCCAGCTTGGTCCCCAGCAGATCCCGCTGCTGCTGCAGGCATACTTTTTTTTTTACTCCCAAAAAAAGGGGCGGGCGGCACACCAGTCTCCTTGGTAACTTGCTTCTTCTGCTCCTTACTGGCACCTTTCTTGCTAGAGGAGCTACGGGTAACTTTTTTTGGGGCCATCTTCTTCAGAGCAGGTCAGAACAGCAGGCAGCAGTTGCACGAGTTGCAGAGTTGTCTGTGTCCAGACGTGACGTCGCGTGACGTTATGCTGCACACACACACCGCTGCAGGACTTCTTCCTGGCACTGGTGGTTCTCTTGAGTCTTGTGCACCTAAAAGCAATGGAAGACAGAGGAACATCAGTTTAGTTATACACCCCAAAAAATCGACAAAACACAGAAAAATCAGCACAATCCCATGCCATCCATTATGTTTACATTGAAGACACCCCACAGAAAGACTAGGGCCATGCAAGTATGCAACACTCACTACCCCTGGGCATAATGGATGAAAAGTAGGCAAAATAAGTGCAGGCCTCAGACACTGCCTCTCTTCAAAATGGCCCCTTACACCCCAAGCCAGTCCACATCAACAGTACACCCCAAAAAAACTGAAAAACAGCCAAAAATCACCACAATCCAATGCCATCCAGGATGTTTACATTAAAGAGAGTGAGACCACACTACATGCACACTCAGTCCATGCACCACTACCTCTG
The DNA here is from genome assembly GCF_964261635.1 of Lissotriton helveticus. NCBI lineage: Eukaryota > Metazoa > Chordata > Amphibia > Caudata > Salamandridae > Lissotriton > Lissotriton helveticus. The sequence continues at coordinate 856,232,389 of NC_136070.1, read as the reverse complement.
GGCAAAAGGCCCCACCAGCAGCCCCAAAAAAACGACAAAAAACAATAAAATCAGCACAATCCCAGCCCATCCGTGGCCTCAATGGTGTTTAAATTCAAGAAGACACCCCTCAGAAACACTAGGCCCATGCAACACTCACTACCCCTGGGCATAATGGATGAAAAGTGGGCAAAAGAAGTGCAGGCCTCAGACACTGCCTCTCTTCAAAATGGCCCCTTACACCCCAAGCACATGTTGCCTGTACCAGCCAGCACTCAAGATGGCCACCACCACCACCCATATGGCCAGTCCACATCAACAGTACACCCCCAAAAAACAGAAAACCAGCCAGAAATCACCACAATCCAATGCCATCCATGATGTTTACATTAAAGAGAGTGAGACCACACCACAGGCACACTCAGTCCATGCACCACTACCCCTTGGCAAAAGGCCCCAACAGCAGCCCCAAAAAAACGACAAAAACACAACATTCAGCACAATCCCAGCCCATCCATGGCCTCAATGGTGTTTAAATTCAAGAAGACACCCCTCAGAAAGACTAGGCCCATGCAACACTCACTAACCCTGGGCATAATGGATGAAAATTAGGCAAAATAAGTGCAGGCCTCAGACACTGCCTCTCTTCAAAATGGCCCCTTACACCCCAAGTCAGTCCACATCAACAGTACACCCCAAAAAAACAGAAAAACAGCCAAAAATCACCACAATCCAATGCCATCCAGGATGTTTACATTAAAGAGAGTGAGACCACACTACATGCACACTCAGTCCATGCACCACTACCCCTGGGCAAAAGGCCCCACCAGCAGCCCCAAAAAAACGACAAAAAACAATAACATCAGCACAATCCCAGCCCATCCATGGCCTCAATGGTGTTTAAATTCAAGAAGACACCCCTCAGAAACACTAGGCCCATGCAACACTCACTACCCCTGGGCATAATGGATGAAAAGTAGGCAAAATAAGTGCAGGCCTCAGACACTGCCTCTCTTCAAAATGGCCCCTTACACCCCAAGCCAGTCCACATCAACAGTACACCCCAAAAAAACAGAAAAACAGCCAAAAATCACCACAATCCAATGCCATCCAGGATGTTTACATTAAAGAGAGTGAGACCACACTACAGGCACACTCAGTCCATGCACCACTGCCCCTGGGCAAAAGGCCACACCAGCAGCCCCAAAAAAACGACAAAAACAACAAAAAACAGCACAATCCCAGCCCATCCATGGCCTCAATGGTGTTTAAATTCAAGAGGATACCCCACAGAAAGACTAGGCCCATGCAAGTCACCACCCCTGGGCAAAGGGCCCCACCAGCAGCCCCAAAAAAACGACAAAAAACAATAAAATCAGCACAATCCCAGCCCATCCATGGCCTCAATGGTGTTTAAATTCAAGAAGACACCCCTCAGAAACACTAGGCCCATGCAACACTCACTACCCCTGGGCATAATGGATGAAAAGTAGGCAAAATAAGTGCAGGCCTCAGACACTGCCTCTCTTCAAAATGGCCCCTTACACCCCAAGCACATGTTGCCTGTACCAGCCAGCACTCAAGATGGCCACCACCACCACCCACATGGCCAGTCCACATCAACAGTACACCCCCAAAAAACAGAAAACCAGCCAGAAATCACCACAATCCAATGCCATCCATGATGTTTACATTAAAGGGAGTGAGACCACACCACAGGCACACTCAGTCCATGCACCACCACCCCTGGGCAAAAGGCCACACCAGCAGCCCCAAAAAAACGACAAAAAACAATAAAATCAGCACAATCCCAGCCCATCCATGGCCTCAATGGTGTTTAAATTCAAGAAGACACCCCACAGAAAGACTAGGCCCATGCAACACTCACCACCCCTGGGCAAAGGGCCACACCAGCAGGCCCAAAAAAACGACAAAAATCAGCACAATCCCAGCCCATCCATGGCCTCAATGGTGTTTAAATTCAACAAAACAGTTGTATCATGCACCCCTAACCAACCCTGGTCCTACTGGATACTGTGGCTACCCACAATATAATTTATTTAATGCTCTGAAAAAGTTCCAAAATTGTACTTGCAGCAACTGTAATGCCCCAAACAAACTTACTTGTGAAAGTTGATTTCTAATCCAAAAGTGATCCAAAGACAGTCAAAAAGGCCTCAAATCCAAATATCCAGCAGCACCCACAAAAAGTAATCCTTCCAGCTCCAGATCCAAATGAAAGTGACCAGGAGATGGACAAAGCACTGGGAGGAGCCTGCTGGACAGGAACAGGAAGTTGGAGACTGTGGGGCACTTCCTTCCTCCCCCCCCCCAAAAATGGACTCCTTGCAAAAAAAAAGGCCATGCAAATGTCAACCTGAGGAGTGATTCTGATAAAAACCATAATTTTCTGAAGGTTTATCCTGTTTGCTGGTGATTTTCTTGTGCAGAATTGCAAAATCTCTATTTCGCGAGTGCGAGATTGTTTCTTTCCGCCGCAACTACGTGTTCGCAATTGCGAACTCTCGCGAGGTGTGCTGTGCAAGGTGGCAAGCCGCGATTACGTATTCGCGGGCGCCAAACTCCCGCGGGATCACGCAGCAAGATCTAAAATGGCGCGGCACTAGAAAAATATGATCGAGAAAAACAACTCGGCAAACGCTTAATGACGGAAAGTGAACGCCGTGCACCACGCCGCGCGCCGCAACCAAGCAAAAAATCCGCCGCGAGCGGATTCACGGATTTTCGACAAATTCGCGAGAGTTCGCGGATTGCGAATTTGCCGAAAATCCGAAAAATCCGCGAGCGGAGCAGATTTTACGCCCATGCTTAAGTTCGTTCCTCTGTCGCTCACTACTTCTCGCGGGAATCCCACCCGGGAGAAGATCCCCATGAGGGCCCGCCCCACTACGGGGGCCGTCACCGTTCGGAGGGGGATGGCCTCGGGATATCGGGTGGCGTGGTCCACTAGGACAAGAATGAACTGGTGTCCTAGGGACGTTCGGGGGTCAAGAGGCCCCACGATATCGATTCCCACCCGTTCAAAGGGGGTACTGACCACTGGGAAGGGTTGGAGGGGAGCCTTGCGTCGCCCTCCGCTCTTCCCGCTGGCCTGACACGTGGGGCAGGATCTGCAGTGGGCCTCCACATCAGCTCGCATGTGGGGCCAGTAGAAATGGGTGACCAAATGGTGGTACGTTTTGTCTTGGCCCAAGTGTCCCGCCAAGGGCACATCATGGGCCAGGTTCAGGAGGAAGCTGCGGAAACGTAGGGGGACCACCTGCACTCGGGCTGAACCTAGTTCGGCGGACGTTTGCTCGCTATATAGCAGGCCATTTTCCCAATAGACGTGGTGGGAGCCGGACTGGTCACCGGCGGCCTGGGCGGCGGCCTGCTGCCGTGGCCCCACTAGAGAGGGACAGGAGGTCTGTTCCAGGCAGAACTCATCTCGGGAGGGCCCCCCTTCCTGGCGCCGCTGGGCTAACTCGGGGAGATCGTCCATGCTCGGGGCTGGTTCACCAGCGGGGTCCAGGGGACCCGGGTCGGGGTCACTGCTTTCGCCGGGAAAATGGTCGAGGCCTTCTGTCTGCCCGCTGTCCTCCGGCTCGGCGGGGACGGGGCGAGTGTTTTCGGGTTCCACCCCCTCGGGGGTGGACGCCCGGGCTGCCATGGATCGGGTGGTCACGCAGGCCCACTCGGGTAGGCCCACCATCTCGAGGTGAGTCCTTCGCTCTACTTGCTTCCACGGGGAGCTCTCTAGGTCGTTACCGAGGAGACAGTCCACGGGCATGTCAGTGCGGACTGCTACTCGTAACTCCCCGGAGACGCCCTCCCATTCGAATGGGACCTGAGCAATTCTGCAAGTGCGGACGGAGTTGTCCGCGGAGATCACTCTGCAGGAGGCGTTGGGTACTATCTGGTCCTTCGTGACTAGGTGCTCCTTTACAGCAGTGATACTGGCCCCTGTATCTTGGAGAGCCCCTATGCGGTGCCCTTGACGGTCACCTGCTGTCGGTATTTCTCGGTGTTATCTGGCAAGAAGGTTCCGGGAACCATCTCCCTATTCCCCAGGGAGACTAAGATCATGGCGGCTGGTTCCCACCCTTCCGGGTCCTCTATCTCTTCCTCTTCTAGGGCTACATTGGCGAAGTGGCGCGCAGGGGGACTCGCAGCAGTGCGCTTCTTGAGCATGGGGCAGTTGGGGTCACTGGCATAATTTCCTGTCTGTTGACATCGGTAGCAGGTGGTGCTTATTCTGGGTCCTTGCCTAACTGGAGGGAATCCGGTCCTTGCGGCTGGCGGGGATGTCCCGGTCTGGTTTCTAGGGGGGCTGCGGGGAGGCCCTGTCTGGGGACCCTTTTGTCTACTCTGACCCCCTGCGCGCCTTTGACGTGGAGATCCTTGTTCGTTTCGGCCATAGTCTCCCCCGGGACCCCGGGGGACTCTTGTGCTCACCCAATGATCAGCCTCGACAGCCAGCTTCCGGGGGTCTGCTAACTTGCTGTCCAGAAGGTGCTGTCTTAGTTCCACAAAGCAGTTGTTCGATAGGTGCTCATAGGCTATGAGGTCAATGAGTCCTTCAAAGGTGGTCACCTTGCTGCCCTTGACCCACCCTCCCAAGGCCCGGCTGTAAAAATTCACGTACTCTACCCATGTGGTGCCGGGGATCTTCTTGCAGTCTCTAAATCGTTGCCGGTACATTTCCGGGGTGAGCCCATATCGAGCCATGAGGGCGTCCTTCATATGGGGGTAGGAGGTCATGACGGAGGAGGGCAGATCCAGCATGGTGTCTCTCCCCTCGCTGAGGAAGCCGCCCCATAATCCGGCCCCCCAATCCTTCTCAGGTACTCGGTGGGCGGCCATGGCGACCTCCTACGCTTTGAACTATTGCTGGATGTCGTCATTTTTATAGTATTCCTTCACCACATCCTTGGGGATGTGGACTTTCGATTCTACTAGGGGACCCGTGTCTCGGTGCCCCAGGGGTCGGGTTTCTTCGTTTCGGGCTTTAATCTCTAGTTCTTTCAAGCTGCGCTCGAGTTCGAGTTGGAGTTTTTTCCCTTCATGCTCCCGCTGGAGCTTCTTTTCTTCTAGTTCCCCTTGCAGCCGTAATTGTTCTACGGCCAGTTTCTTTTCAGCCAGCTTTATCTCTCCTTCAATTTTAAGTTGTGCCAGTTCTAGCTCATGGTTTCGGTTGCGTTCTCGGTCTGTCATTTCTTCGATCAACAGACCTCTCTCCGTGCCGGTATTCCGTGGTAGGGTGTCGGGTCCCTCCTCTCTTTGGCCGTCAGTTTCGGTCGGCGGCTCCTCCTCCCCATCATTCCTTTCTGTCGTGGGGAGGTGGGCCCCGGCCTCTACCCAGGCCGTCAGGGCTTTCTGGAAGTCGTCTTTGGTACTTAACCCAGTGGTAGCGATGTGGAAATCTTTGCAGAATTGTTTTAATTCTCTGTGGGTATATTCTTCCAGGCGGTCTTTCTGAAATGCAGTCTTTTCGCTTGCTCCGATGAGACTCATGGTTGTTCTTGTTCAGGTGGTGTGCCAGTCGCGTTACTGTACGATTCCCAGATGTAGGCTCTTATCCCGTCCACACACATTCCACACACCACATTCCACACACATTCCACACACATTCCACACACCACATTCCACACACATTCCACACACATTCCACACACACTCCACATTCCACATACATTCCACACACATTCCACACACACACTCCACATTCCACATTCACACACTCCACATTCCACACACATTCCACACACATTCCACACACATTCCACACACCACATTCCACACACCACATTCCACACACATTCCACACACCACATTCCACACATATTCCACACACATTCCACACATATTCCACACACATTCCACACACACTCCACATTCCACATTCCACACACCACATTCCACACACATTTCACACACATTCCACACACATTCCACACACCACATTCCACACACATTCCACACACCACATTCCACACACATTCCACACACATTCCACACACACCACATTCCACACACATTCCACACACCACATTCCACACACATTCCACACACCACATTCCACACACCACATTCCATACACCACATTCCACACACATTCCACACACATTCCACACACCACATTCCACACACATTCCACACAACACATTCCACACACCACATTCCTCACACATTCCACACACATTCCACACACATTCCACCCACACACACTTCGCATTCCACATTCCATACACATTCAACACACATTCCACACACATTCCACACACCACATTCCACACACCACATTCCACACACATTCCACACATTCCAGACACCACATTCCACACACCACACACACCACATTCCACACACATTCCACACGCATTCCACACACCACATTCCACACACATTCCACACACCAAATTCCACACACATTCCACACACCACGCACCACATTCCAGACACATTCCACACACATTCCACGCACCACATTCTACACACCACATTCCACACACATTCCACATACCACATTCCACACACATTCCACACACCACATTCCACACACCACATTCCATACACCACATTCCACACACATTCCACACACATTCCACACACCACATTCCACACACATTCCACACAACACATTCCACACACCACATTCCACACACATTCCACACATTCCAGACACCACATTCCACACACCACACACACCACATTCCACACACATTCCACACGCATTCCACACACCACATTCCACACACATTCCACACACCAAATTCCACACACATTCCACACACCACACACCACATTCCACACACATTCCACACACATTCCACGCACCACATTCTACACACCACATTCCACACACATTCCACATACCACATTCCACACACATTCCACACACCACATTCCACACACCACATTCCACACACATTCCACACACATTCCACACACCAAATTCCACACACCAGATTCAACACACATTCCACACACCACATTCCACACACCACATTCCACACACCACATTCCACACACATTCCACACACATTCCACCCACACACACTCCACATTCCACATTCCATACACATTCAACACACATTCAACACACACTCCACATTCCACATTCACACACTCCACATTTCACACACATTCCACACACATTCCAAACACATTCCACACACATTCCACACATCACATTCCACACACCACATTCCACACACCACATTCCCCACACCACATTCCACACACATTCCACACACCACATTCCACACACATTCCACACACATTCCACACACCACACACCACATTCCACACACCAGATTCCACACACATTCCACACACATTCCACACACCACATTCTACATACCACACACCACATTCCACACACATTCCACACACCACATTCCACACACATTCCACACACCACATTCCACACACATTCCACACACCACATTCCACACACCACACACCACATTCCACACACATTCCACACACATTCCACATACCACATTCCACACACATTCCACACACCACACACCACATTCCACACACATTCCACACACCACATTCCACACACATTCCACACACCACATTCCACACACCACATTCCACACACCACATTCCACACACACCACATTCCACACACAACATTCCACACACCACATTCCACACACACCACATTCCACACACACACACATTCCACACACCACATTCAACACACATTCCACACATCACATTCCACTCACCACATTCCACACACATTCCACACACCACATTCCACACACCAAATTCCACACACCACATTCCACACACATTCCACACACCACATTCCACACACCACATTCCACACACCACATTCCACACACATTCCACACACATTCCACACACCACATTCCACACACATTCCACACACCACATTCCACACACATTCCACACACATTCCACACACATTCCACCCACACACACTCCACATTCCACATTCCATACACATTCAACACACATTCAACACACACTCCACATTCCACATTCACACACTCCACATTTCACACACATTCCACACACATTCCAAACACATTCCACACACATTCCACAATTCACATTCCACACACCACATTCCACACACCACATTACCCACACCACATTCCACACACATTCCACACACCACATTCCACACACATTCCACACACCACACACCACATTCCACACACCAGATTCCACACACATTCCACACACATTCCACACACCACATTCTACATACCACACACCACATTCCACACACATTCCACACACCACATTCCACACACCACATCCCACACACATTCCACACACATTCCACACACCACATTCCACACACATTCCACACACCACATTCCACACACCACACACCACATTCCACACACCACATTCCACACACATTCCACATACCACATTCCACACACATTCCACACACCACACACCACATTCCACACACATTCCACACACCACATTCCACACACCACATTCCACACACCATATTCCACACACCACATTCCACACACCACATTCCACACACACCACATTCCACACACAACATTCCACACACCACATTCCACACACACCACATTCCACACACACACACACACACACATTCCACACACCACATTCAACACACATTCCACACATCACATTCCACTCACCACATTCCACACACATTCCACACACCACATTCCACACACCACATGCCACACACATTCCACACACATTCCATACACCACATTCCACATTCCACACACATTCCACACACCACATTCCACACACATTCCACAAACCACATTCCACACACATTCCACACACATTCCACACATTCCACACACCACATTTCACACATATTCCACACACCACATTCCACACACATTCCACGCACCACATTCCACACACATTCCACACGCATTCTACACACCACATTCCACACACATTCCACACACATTCCACCCACACACACTCCACATTTCACATTCCATACACATTCAACACACATTCCACACACACTCCATTCCACATTCACACACTCCACATTTCACACACATTCCACACACATTCCACACATCACATTCCACACACCACATTCCACACACCACATTCCACACACCACATTCCACACACCACATTCCACACACATTCCACACACCACATTCCACACAGATTCCACACACATACCACACACCACATTCCACACACCACATTCCACACACCACATTCCACACACATTCCACCCACATTCCACACACATTCCACACATCACATTCCACACACCACATTCCACACACCACATTCCACACACATTCCACACACATTCCACACACCACATTCCACACACATTCCACACACCACACACCACATTCCACACACATTCCACACACCACATTCCACACACCACATTCCACACACATTCCACACACCACATTCCACACACATTCCACACACCACATTCAACACACATTCCACACACCACATTCCACACACATTCCACACACCACATTCCACACACATTCTACACACATTCCACACACCACATTCCACACACCACATTCCACACACATTCCACACACCACATTCCACACACCACATTCCACGCACCACAATCCACACACATTCCACACACCACATTCCACATACATTCCACACACATTCCACACACATTCCACACACCACATTCCACACACCACATTCCACACACATTCCACACACATTTCACACCACATTCCACACACATTCCACACACCACATTCCACACACACATTCCACACACCACATTCCACACACATTCCACACACATTCCACACATTCCACATTCCACACATGTTTTACACACCACACACACCACATTCCACACACATTCCACACACTCCATTCCACACACCACATTCCACACACATTCCACACACCACATTCCACACACATTCCACACACAGTCCACACACCACATTCCACACACCACATTCCACACACATTCCACACACATTCCACACACCACATTCCACACACATTCCACACACATTCCACACACCACATTCCACACACATTCCACACACCACATTCCACACACATTCCACACACCACATACATTCTACACACATTCCACACACCACATTCCAAACACATTCCACACACCACATTCCACACACCACATTCCACACACATTCCACACACCTTCCACACACATTCCACACACATTCCACCCACACACACTCCACATTCCACATTCCACACACATTCCACACACATTCCACACACACTCCACATTCCACATTCACACACTCCACATTCCACACACATTTCACACACATTTCACACACATTCCACACACATTCCACACACATTCTGCACACCACATTCCACACACCACATTCCACACACCACATTCCACACACCACATTCCACATTCCACACACATTCCACACACATTTCACACACCACATTCCACACACCACATTCCACACACATTCCACACACACACACACTCCACATTCCGCACACATTCCACACACATTCCACACACATTCCACACACACACACTCCACATTCCACATTCACACACTCCGCATTCCACACACATTCCACACACATTCCACACTTATTCCACACACATTCCACACACATTCCACACATATTCTACACACCACATTCCACACACCACATTCCACACACATTCCACACTCCACATTCCACACACACACTCCACATTCCACACACATTCCACACACATTCCACACACCACATTCCACACACCACATTCCACACACCACATTCCACATTCCACACTCATTCCACACACATTCCACACACCACATTCCGCATACCATGTTAGAAGGGGCGATCCCAGAGGCCAGGTTATGTCTACCCGACTGCTCCGTGACCCACCTCTCCCACCAATAATGCCGAGCCTTAACTAGGGATCCCCTCCGGGGAGGACCTCAAGTATTGAATCGTACACATTCCACACACCACATTCCACATACATTCCACACCACATTCCACACACATTCCACACACATTCCACACACCACATTCCACACACCACATTCCACACACATTCCACACACCACATTCCACACACCACATCCCACACACCACATTCCACACACATTCCACACAACACATTCCACACATTCCACACACCACATTCCACACACCACATTCCACACACATTCCACACACATTCCACACACATTCCACCCACACACACTCCACATTCCACATTCCATACACATTCAACACACATTCCACACACATTCCACACACCATATTCCACACACATTCCACACACCACATTCCACACACATTCCACACACATTCCACACACATTCCACACACCACATTCCACACCTCACATTCCACACACATTCCACACAACACATTCCACACACCACATTCCACACACATTCCACCCACACACACTCCACATTCCACATTCCATACACATTCAACAAACATTCCACACACATTCCACACACCACATTCCACACACATTCCACACACCCCATTCCACCACCATTCCACACACATTCCACACACCACACACCACATTCCACACACCACATTCCACACACATTCCACACACATTCCACACACCACATTCCACACACCACACACATTCCACACACCACACACCACATTCCACACACCACATTCCACACACATTCCACACACATTCCACACACCACATTCCACACACATTCCACACACCACATTCCACACACATTCCACACACATTCCACACACCACATTCTACACACATTCCACACACCACATTCCACACACATTCCACACACCACATTCCACACACATTCCACACACCACACACCACATTCCACACACCACATTCCACACACCACATTCCACACACCACATTCCACACACCACATTCCACACACCACATTCCTCACACACCACATTCCACACACAACATTCCACAAACATTCCACACACCACATTCCACACACACCACATTCCACACACATTCCACACATCATATTCCACTCACCACATTCCACACACATTCCACACACCACATTCCACACACCACATTCCACACACATTCCACACACATTCCACACACATTCCATACACCACATTCCACATTCCACACACCACATTCCACACATTCCACACACCACATTCCACACACATTCCACACACCACACACCACACACACACCACATTCCACACACATTCCACACACATTCCACACACATTCCATACACCACATTCCACATTCCACATTCCACACACATTCCACACACCACATTCCACACACATTCCACACATTCCACACACCACATTCCACACACATTCCACACACCACACAGCACACACACCACATTCCACACACATTCCACACACCACACACCACATTCCACACACATTCACACACCACATTCCACACACAACATTCCACAAACATTCCACACACCACATTCCACACACACCACATTCCACACACATTCCACACACCACATTCCACACACATTCCACACATCATATTCCACTCACCACATTCCACACACATTCCACACACCACATTCCACACACCACATTCCACACACATTCCACACACATTCCACACACATTCCATACACCACATTCCACATTCCACACACCACATTCCACACATTCCACACACCACATTCCACACACATTCCACACACCACACACCACACACACCACATTCCACACACATTCCACACACATTCCACACACATTCCATACACCACATTCCACATTCCACATTCCACACACATTCCACACACCACATTCCACACACATTCCACACATTCCTCACACCACATTCCACACACATTCCACACACCACACAGCACACACACCACATTCCACACACATTCCACACACCACACACCACATTCCACACACATTCACACACCACATTCACACACAGTCAGTCAATTATCTTTATTCGATTATTAAAAATCATAAAAGAGCGAGCAATAATACATAACAACATTTCATCAAGACACATAATAATATAGATCAATATTTTGTTAAAAAACCCTAAAATCACATTATACGAAATAAGTTATACATTAATGTTAAAAAGAGTAAAATCGATAAGATATAAGAGGTAAACATTAATCTGGGACAAGGTGCCTGATTCTAGAACGATGCTTATTTGTACGTACACCTGCAACCAAAAAACTAGCAACATGAAATGCTACTTTTAAGTTCGGAAGAAGTTGCAGGAACATCAGAGCTGGTTTTACCTGTGTAAAACCCAAATTGCGCAGTATTGGCAGCAGATGTTTTTTCCTAATGACTTCACAATGGCCGCAGAAGAAAATAAAGTGAGTCGTGTCCTGAGTGGAGAAATAGTCACAATCGCATGGTTCGGCATTTTCAGGTCTAATCCACTTTTTAAAATTGCCCAGAATGAAGGGGATCAAGTCCAGACGAAATCTCGTTAAAAGGAAACGATGGTATGGTTTATTTACCAAAAAAATGTATGGTTCCATACCTGGAACAGATGTTAACATACAATGTTTCCTGACCGTAGATTTATTTAACTCTGTGGCTTCCCTCTCCAAAACATAATAATTTGTCAGGAGATTTTTAACTATTTTTATGTCTTCCTGAATTATCAAGTGAGGAGAAGAAAAAAGTTCAGGTCGACCAACTAAAGTTAACTGCGTCTGAACATATTTTAACCATGGGATATTGTGTGCTCTGTCCAGGGCTAAACAGTCTTTAAGAATGTAATGGTTTAGAGTAAGCTCCTGGTTTAGCCAAACATTCCACACACATTCCACGCACCACATTCTACACACCACATTCCACACACATTCCACATACCACATTCCACACACATTCCACACACCACATTCCACACACCACATTCCACACACATTCCACACACATTCCACACACCAAATTCCACACACCAGATTCAACACACATTCCACACACCACATTCCACACACCACATTCCACACACCACATTCCACACACATTCCACACACATTCCACCCACACACACTCCACATTCCACATTCCATACACATTCAACACACATTCAACACACACTCCACATTCCACATTCACACACTCCACATTTCACACACATTCCACACACATTCCAAACACATTCCACACACATTCCACACATCACATTCCACACACCACATTCCACACACCACATTCCCCACACCACATTCCACACACATTCCACACACCACATTCCACACACATTCCACACACATTCCACACACCACACACCACATTCCACACACCAGATTCCACACACATTCCACACACATTCCACACACCACATTCTACATACTACACACCACATTCCACACACATTCCACACACCACATTCCACACACATTCCACACACCACATTCCACACACATTCCACACACCACATTCCACACACCACACACCACATTCCACACACATTCCACACACCACATTCCACACACATTCCACATACCACATTCCACACACATTCCACACACCACACACCACATTCCACACACATTCCACAAACCACATTCCACACACATTCCACACACCACATTCCACACACCACATTCCACACACCACATTCCACACACACCACATTCCACACACAACATTCCACACACCACATTCCACACACACCACATTCCACACACACACACATTCCACACACCACATTCAACACACATTCCACACATCACATTCCACTCACCACATTCCACACACATTCCACACACCACATTCCACACACCAAATTCCACACACCACATTCCACACACATTCCACACACCACATTCCACACACCACATTCCACACACCACATTCCACACACATTCCACACACATTCCACACACCACATTCCACACACATTCCACACACCACATTCCACACACATTCCACACACATTCCACACACATTCCACCCACACACACTCCACATTCCACATTCCATACACATTCAACACACATTCAACACACACTCCACATTCCACATTCACACACTCCACATTTCACACACATTCCACACACATTCCAAACACATTCCACACACATTCCACACATCACATTCCACACACCACATTCCACACACCACATTACCCACACCACATTCCACACACATTCCACACACCGCATTCCACACACATTCCACACACCACACACCACATTCCACACACCAGATTCCACACACATTCCACACACATTCCACACACCACATTCTACATACCACACACCACATTCCACACACATTCCACACACCACATTCCACACACCACATCCCACACACATTCCACACACATTCCACACACCACATTCCACACACATTCCACACACCACATTCCACACAGCACACACCACATTCCACACACCACATTCCACACACATTCCACATACCACATTCCACACACATTCCACACACCACACACCACATTCCACACACATTCCACACACCACATTCCACACACCACATTCCACACACCATATTCCACACACCACATTCCACACACCACATTCCACACACACCACATTCCACACACAACATTCCACACACCACATTCCACACACACCACATTCCACACACACACACACACATTCCACACACCACATTCAACACACATTCCACACATCACATTCCACTCACCACATTCCACACACATTCCACACACCACATTCCACACACCACATGCCACACACATTCCACACACATTCCATACACCACATTCCACATTCCACACACATTCCACACACCACATTCCACACACATTCCACAAACCACATTCCACACACATTCCACACATTCCACACACCACATTTCACACATATTCCACACACCACATTCCACACACATTCCACGCACCACATTCCACACACATTCCACACGCATTCTACACACCACATTCCACACACATTCCACACACATTCCACCCACACACACTCCACATTTTACATTCCATACACATTCAACACACATTCCACACACACTCCATTCCACATTCACACACTCCACATTTCACACACATTCCACACACATTCCACACATCACATTCCACACACCACATTCCACACACCACATTCCACACACCACATTCCACACACCACATTCCACACACATTCCACACACCACATTCCACACAGATTCCACACACATACCACACACCACATTCCACACACCACATTCCACACACCACATTCCACACACATTCCACCCACATTCCACACACATTCCACACATCACATTCCACACACCACATTCCACACACCACATTCCACACACATTCCACACACATTCCACACACCACATTCCACACACATTCCACACACCACACACCACATTCCACACACATTCCACACACCACATTCCACACACCACATTCCACACACATTCCACACACCACATTCCACACACATTCCACACACCACATTCAACACACATTCCACACACCACATTCCACACACATTCCACACACCACATTCCACACACATTCTACACACATTCCACACACCACATTCCACACACCACATTCCACACACATTCCACACACCACATTCCACACACCACATTCCATGCACCACAATCCACACACATTCCACACACCACATTCCACATACATTCCACACACATTCCACACACATTCCACACACCACATTCCACACACCACATTCCACACACATTCCACACACATTTCACACCACATTCCACACACATTCCACACACCACATTCCACACACACATTCCACACACCACATTCCACACACATTCCACACACATTCCACACATTCCACATTCCACACATGTTTTACACACCACACACACCACATTCCACACACATTCCACACACTCCATTCCACACACCACATTCCACACACATTCCACACACCACATTCCACACACATTCCACACACAGTCCACACACCACATTCCACACACCACATTCCACACACATTCCACACACATTCCACACACCACATTCCACACACATTCCACACACATTCCACACACCACATTCCACACACATTCCACACACCACATTCCACACACCACATTCCACACACCACATACATTCTACACACATTCCACACACCACATTCCAAACACATTCCACACACCACATTCCACACACCACATTCCACACACATTCCACACACCTTCCACACACATTCCACACACATTCCACCCACACACACTCCACATTCCACATTCCACACACATTCCACACACATTCCACACACACTCCACATTCCACATTCACACACTCCACATTCCACACACATTTCACACACATTTCACACACATTCCACACACATTCCACACACATTCTGCACACCACATTCCACACACCACATTCCACACACCACATTCCACACACCACATTCCACATTCCACACACATTCCACACACATTTCACACACCACATTCCACACACCACATTCCACACACATTCCACACACACACACTCCACATTCCGCACACATTCCACACACATTCCACACACATTCCACACACACACACTCCACATTCCACATTCACACACTCCGCATTCCACACACATTCCACACACATTCCACACTTATTCCACACACATTCCACACACATTCCACACATATTCTACACACCACATTCCACACACCACATTCCACACACATTCCACACTCCACATTCCACACACACACTCCACATTCCACACACATTCCACACACATTCCACACACCACATTCCACACACCACATTCCACACACCACATTCCACATTCCACACTCATTCCACACACATTCCACACACCACATTCCGCATACCATGTTAGAAGGGGCGATCCCAGAGGCCAGGTTATGTCTACCCGACTGCTCCGTGACCCACCTCTCCCACCAATAATGCCGAGCCTTAACTAGGGATCCCCTCCGGGGAGGACCTCAAGTATTGAATCGTACACATTCCACACACCACATTCCACATACATTCCACACCACATTCCACACACATTCCACACACATTCCACACACCACATTCCACACACCACATTCCACACACATTCCACACACCACATTCCACACACCACATCCCACACACCACATTCCACACACATTCCACACAACACATTCCACACATTCCACACACCACATTCCACACACCACATTCCACACACATTCCACACACATTCCACACACATTCCACCCACACACACTCCACATTCCACATTCCATACACATTCAACACACATTCCACACACATTCCACACACCATATTCCACACACATTCCACACACCACATTCCACACACATTCCACACACATTCCACACACATTCCACACACCACATTCCACACCTCACATTCCACACACATTCCACACAACACATTCCACACACCACATTCCACACACATTCCACCCACACACACTCCACATTCCACATTCCATACACATTCAACAAACATTCCACACACATTCCACACACCACATTCCACACACATTCCACACACCACATTCCACCACCATTCCACACACATTCCACACACCACACACCACATTCCACACACCACATTCCACACACCACATTCCACACACATTCCACACACCACATTCCACACACCACACACATTCCACACACCACATTCCACACACATTCCACACACCACATTCCACACACATTCCACACACCACATTCCACACACATTCCACACACATTCCACACACCATATTCTACACACATTCCACACACCACATTCCACACACATTCCACACACCACATTCCACACACATTCCACACACCACACACCACATTCCACACACCACATTCCACACACCACATTCCACACACCACATTCCACACAACACATTCCACACACCACATTCCTCACACACCACATTCCACACACAAGATTCCACAAACATTCCACACACCACATTCCACACACACCACATTCCACACACATTCCACACACCACATTCCACACACATTCCACACATCATATTCCACTCACCACATTCCACACACATTCCACACACCACATTCCACACACCACATTCCACACACATTCCACACACATTCCATACACCACATTCCACATTCCACACACATTCCACACACCACATTTCACACATTCCACACACCACATTCCACACACATTCCACACACCACACACCACACACACCACATTCCACACACATTCCACACACATTCCACACACATTCCATACACCACATTCCACATTCCACATTCCACACACATTCCACACACCACATTCCACACACATTCCACGCATTCCACACACCACATTCCACACACATTCCACACACCACACAGCACACACACCACATTCCACACACATTCCACACACCACACACCACATTCCACACACATTCACACACCACATTCACACACAGTCAGTCAATTATCTTTATTCGATTATTAAAAATCATAAAAGAGCGAGCAATAATACATAACAACATTTCATCAAGACACATAATAATATAGATCAATATTTTGTTAAAAAACCCTAAAATCACATTATACGAAATAAGTTATACATTAATGTTAAAAAGAGTAAAATCGATAAGATATAAGAGGTAAACATTAATCTGGGACAAGGTGCCTGATTCTAGAACGATGCTTATTTGTACGTACACCTGCAACCAAAAAACTAGCAACATGAAATGCTACTTTTAAGTTCGGAAGAAGTTGCAGGAACATCAGAGCTGGTTTTACCTGTGTAAAACCCAAATTGCGCAGTATTGGCAGCAGATGTTTTTTCCTAATGACTTCACAATGGCCGCAGAAGAAAATAAAGTGAGTCGTGTCCTGAGTGGAGAAATAGTCACAATCGCATGGTTCGGCATTTTCAGGTCTAATCCACTTTTTAAAATTGCCCAGAATGAAGGGGATCAAGTCCAGACGAAATCTCGTTAAAAGGAAACGATGGTATGGTTTATTTACCAAAAAAATGTATGGTTCCATACCTGGAACAGATGTTAACATACAATGTTTCCTGACCGTAGATTTATTTAACTCTGTGGCTTCCCTCTCCAAAACATAATAATTTGTCAGGAGATTTTTAACTATTTTTATGTCTTCCTGAATTATCAAGTGAGGAGAAGAAAAAAGTTCAGGTCGACCAACTAAAGTTAACTGCGTCTGAACGTATTTTAACCATGGGATATTGTGTGCTCTGTCCAGGGCTAAACAGTCTTTAAGAATGTAATGGTTTAGAGTAAGCTCCTGGTTTAGCCAAACTTTCAACCATCCAATAACTGGGACTGATTTTAAAATGTCGGTGATATAGCCCAGTCCAAGCTCTGAATGTATTATGTATGTAGAAGTCGATTGAGGGACAGAAAGCATGTATTTTCTACTTTCTGGATTTGATCAAATTCATGATTTGTGTACCCCCAAATAACAGAGCCGTATTGAGCAACCGACAGACATTTAGCTTTGTAGACCTTTATAATGCTTTCCATGGGACGGGCTCCAAGTTTTCTGGCAAAACCAAGCAACCCAGCAGCCGCTCTTGCTACAGCGTTGCTTTTGGCCAAGAGCTGGGGCCCCCACGTGCCCTTTTCATCAAAGGTCACTCCTAGGTAGGGAAAGGATGAAACTCTCCTAACCTCTTTCCCAGCACAGAAAAAAGTTTTAGTCTTTCTTTTCCTGCCTGCGGCTCCTGCTATCATTACATGGGATTTTTCTACATTAGTTTTCATGTCCAGAGAGGACATGAAATCCCCAAAGGATAAAAGGAGTTTATTTAATGCCACTCCAGAGCATGCTAAGAGGACAGCATCATCCGCGTACAAGAGGACAGGTATCTTTATCTCTCCTGCACGCGGAATATCAGTATGGGAGTCTGCCAGGACTGCCTCGAGGTCATTTATATAAAGAGTAAAGAGGAGGGGGCAAGGATACATCCTTGCCTAACCCCCCTCTCTGACTTAAAATGACAAGTACATCTTCCTTCACTGGTCACTCTGACTGAGGTTTTAAGGTCTCTATGTAGCTCCGCCAGATACCTCACCAAGGGAGCGTCAATGCCCATGGACAAAAGAACCCCCCACAGCTTAGCCCTGTTGACCAGGTCAAAAGCTGAGGAGAGGTCCATAAAGGCCATGTACAGAGAGCCCCCCTTGGCAATTACGTATTTATTTATGATCAGTTCTAGGTTTAGACACTGATCTAAAGTTCCTCTTTTGGCTCTAAAACCATATTGTGCATTTGATAGGGCACCCTTCCCTTCTAAGAGCTGAGTCAGTCTTCCTAGAAGGACTCTCCCCAGGATTTTGACACTAGAATCAATAAGGGAGATTGGCCTATAACAGGCCGGGTCTGTTCTTTGTCCCTTTTTAAAAATCGGTATTATGGTAGACTTAGACCAGCTAATAGGAAAAATAAAATTTCTTGTAGCGTTAAAAATATTAGTGAGAATTTTGGTACTTAATTCGGGGGCACTCTTAAAGAAATCTGCGGGAACCCCATCGGGGCCCGGTGCCTTTTTAGAATGTGTGTCACTGATCGCTTTTTTTACCTCCTCAGTGCTAAACGGGGGGATAATAGCTACTACTTGTGTAGATTGTATTTCACAGCCTGGAGTGTTATCAGGGCAGCTATAGATGTTACTGAAATGTGTAACCCACTGTTCATCGGGTATGGTGCAATCTGCTCTCTTTTTCTCTAAACTCACAAAAAAAGGATGGTTTATTATCGCCCAAAATCTAGAACTATCCCTCTGTGTATCGGGCGACAATAAGTCGTTCCAGGCCTCGTTTTTAATCTCAGACTTCCTCGTCCTGATAGCATTATTATATATTTTTCTCAATGATGCTATCTGTTCTTTATCTCTCGGTTTGTTTTTTAGAGCCTTCAAGAGGATTGAGTGAGCCTTGGAACAATTTGAATCGAACCATTTTGGGCCCCTATATATATGGGGCTTTTTCTTTACAGTCAGGTCTAAATTGACCTGGCGGCAAATAACGTTAAACGCTTCTATCAAAGTGGTAACAGAGTTATTATTATCCAAGCAGATTGCAACCTCCTCCTCAACTTTAGCCAGGGAATCCTGTATAAAGGTAATTGGGGTTACTTGATCCCATTTCAATCTACGGTTTTGATCTCCCAGCACTAGATCTGTCACACATAAAACTTCACTTTCTCTTTTCCCCAAAACTCCCTGAGATACAATCTCTAAAATTACTGGGTTATGGTCACTAAAAACTGAAGTTTCTACCTTGTAATTAAACACTTCAGACAAAATACCGGACGATAAAAAAATATAATCCACAATTGTGCCGGTGTTGTTACCCACATATGTTGGTAGTTTCAGACATGTGTTACTACTATAAGATTCATAAAGATTAAAAGTTGCTAAGAGTGATTCCAGAGCCTCTCCGCGTGATGAGTGTTCAAAATGCGGGGTAGAGAGGTAGGGGGGAAAATCCTCATGTTCCACGCGGCAATCCATGTTACATGGGTGGATATTGTAGTCTCCCATGAGAATCATATCAAAACCATGAACACTATTCTCACTGTGGGTGGACAGGAAATCCTCTAGAGTTACCAAATGCTCGTTCAAAATTTGACTGACGGGAGAATTATAAAAATTAACAAATAATATAGGCTGTGAGTTTTGTGTGGTTAATTCAACCGCTAAGATATTTGTTGAGTTGGTTTTAATCTGTCTTGGCTTTCCTTGAATATCTAAGGAAATATATATGGCCAAGCCCCCCTTTGCCCTTCCGGAATTACTAGGTACTGCAGATACAAAGAAATGGGAAAAGCCGTCTAGAACAAGTCTGTCTGACGTTTCCCAAGTTTCTTGGAAGGCAAGAATGTCATTGGATCTGACTATCCCCAACCAGTTCTTATCGTCGAATTTAGATCTGATTCCAGCGACATTCCAGCTCATAATTCTGCAGGCCCTGGTACCTGTGAGTTTTGGATCTGAATGCCCGGAGACATGCAAAGGACCCTCATCATTTGTATCTTTTCTAAGAGAGAGTCAATTGTTTTGATCCATAAAGGATAATGGGGCATAGCGATTGAATAATTGAAGGGGTTCTACGAAAGAATGTTGCTGTGGTAGAAGGGGATAATGAACCATTGCATTATGTCTTACATCTTGAACCCTTCTAGGATTTGAGTCCCAGAATCTATCCCACCCTGGCGCAGGAGTCCTTGGATGAGTGACGTTCTGTTGCTCCCCATAGAAAAACTTCAGAGTCAGAGGAACAACAGTGCCCTGTCTGCGTTGAGGAGGGAATAAGTTAGCAAGTATGTTAGGAAGGACATCTTGATTTGAGAGGCTCACTGCCACGCAGTCCCCTTTAAACTTTTTCGGCCGGTTTCCCAGCCAGGGGACCCTGGTTGCTGACTTGATTACATTTGCCAATTGGTGTTTTCCCCCTGGGGCTAACCGCATATTACTGGTTAGCCAGTGCAGAGCCTTACTTGTAAGGGAGGTAGGGCTTTCCACTGTTCCCCCTTCCAAAGGAGGAACATTCGCTAGCACAAGAACCATTGGTGTGGCCTCGACTAAAAATTGTAAGGGGTCCGTAGGATGAGCAATTACTGGGGGTAAGTTGACAGGGGGATTATTATCTGTTGGGATGTTAACTAAAAGGGGGCCCTCGATAATAGTGGTTGATGATGTTGAAGGTTGGGGCAGTAGATTCTCAACAGACAGCTGAATCCTACACCATCACTTACAGTCTCACTAACCACATTTCCCTCTGTATTATTGCTCAAGTTTGTAACTATCGTGGTAATGTTTTCTACCCCTCCTGCGACCGTGGTGTGGAGACCACCCAATCTTTTGATCTCCGCTTGCAATTTATCGATTTTAGATATTAAAGGCTTTACAATGGCATTAATTTTTAGCTCAAGAAAGTCAGCAATCCTTTCAAAAAATGCGTCCTCAAAGGTGTGATTTTGTTTATCCTCCATTTTATTTACTTGCTTTGTCTTTGGGGTAATAGCCTTCTTCCTTCTTGTCCCTGGACGTAGTCCACCCAACTTAGGTGGATTTTTAGTACATAATCGTCTTGGCCTTGTTGTGCGCCCTTTAGGTGTCTGCTCATCAGATGTAGCTCGTGCGTGTTTCTCCTGGTCAGAGTCAATGTCAGTGTCACTTTCGGCCTGTATGTTGGAAATCTCAGAGGCCGGGACTACATTGTCAGGTGCGCTGCTTAACCCTTGGAAAATAGGGCCTCTGATTATGCTGTCCTGATTGACTTTCTGCAAAATTGTGTCATCAATCAAGATAGATGCAGTCGGGGACAAACAACGAAGGTCTGGGGATTGGCTTAACCCAAGAGAATTTCTCCTCTGCGTGTTTATTTTTTTCACAGTCTGGACAAGATAGTTGTCAAGAGTATTTTGTGGGGCTTCCTTCGATTTCATAGACATATTTACGATATACTCACAGCCTTGAGTTTTGAATTGACACAATAACTGATAAAAAACTAAGTGAACTTTGAGTCTTACTTGCAAAAATGAGTCCTGCAGCGTTTCTGGCCCTGCCCCTGCCTCCTCTTGCCGATGAGGGCCGTAGAGGGCCCGCCCTTTGCCCGGGCTTAGCCCCGGGCGTCCCGCGACGCGGGGATTCTTCTGGCTTTATGGGGCCTGGTGGCGCTCTCTGGCGCGTGTGTCGTCACCTCGCACGCGCCGCCGCAAGGCCTGCCGGGTGTTGTGGTCCCCCGGAGCGGCGGCGCGGAGTCTGATGCCTTCGTGACTCTTGGCGGTGGCGGCTGGAACATCTGGCGCTTCTAATGCCCGCTAGTGACTCTCGGCAGTGGCGGCGGTACGTGACTCTCCCCCGCTCTGCCGGGATTCTTCTGGCTTTATGGGGCCTGGTGGCGCTCTCTGGCGCGTGTGTCGTCACCTCGCATGCGCCCCCGCAAGGCCTGCCGGGTGTTGTGGTCCCCCGGAGCGGCGGCGCGGAGTCTGATGCCTTCGTGACTCTTGGCGGTGGCGGCTGGAACGTCTGGCGCTTCTAGTGCCCGCTAGTGACTCTCGGCAGTGGCGGCGGTACGTGACTCTCCCACACACCACATTCCACACACCACATTCCACACTCATTCCACACACATTCCACACACCACATTACACACACCATGTTAGAAGGGGCGATCCCAGAGGCCAGGTTATGTCTACCCGACTGCTCCGTGACCCACCTCTCCCACCAATAATGCCGAGCCTTAACTAGGGATCCCCTCCGGGGAGGACCTCAAGTATTGAATCGTACACACGAGGACCACACCACCCTTAGGAACAGACACTACAACATAGGTTTTCGATATCAAGTTCTTTATAAACAGGTAAAGGAATTAGCACTCTTATGTACACAGGATCGAGAGATCGCCAAAGTCTCAACGCTTCCGGAAGTGGGAAGCGGGACAGTCTCAGTCTTTAGACCAGTACGTAGCGTACCCTGCGCACGGCTCTCAATCCTCGAGCCGGAAGGTACGGAAGATGGTGATCGTACCGGTTGTCCTACTCACTTGAGGATGACTCAGTTCGTGATGGTAGCGTCGATGGTCCAGCCGGACCAGAGTACTGCTCGAGCCGCCACGAGGTCAGCAGGGCTCGACCCGGAGGGTAGTTCTTGAGGAGCCGCGACCACGTCAGCAGGGCTCAGAATGTTCGTTGAAGATCTTTAGGGTTCAAGCTCGAGCCGCGACGGGGTCAGCAGGGCTCCGATGTTCTAGTTCCAAGGATGAGCCGCGACGGCGTCAGCAGGGCTCGTAGAGTTACATAGTTCAGTTCTCCCAAGGGCAGCCGCGATCAGATCAGCAGGGCTTTCTTGTCCAGGATACAACTGCCCGCTAGTTCTGGGGCGGGCCTTGATATAGTCCAGTGGCCCTTTGATGTCCGGACTCTCGCAGGCGGAGGTCTGAGGCCTTGGGGGTGGCCCGTTGGTGAGGTCCGGCGGTTGGCTCTTTGATCTCTTGGAGGATGCGTCCGGGATTTCCCAGACACCCAGCAGGTCTGGAGCCAGCACTCGGGGAGGCCAGAGGTGCAATCGAAACTGGCCCCCGGGGGAAGGCCAGAGGTGTGACAGAAACCAGTCTCTCAGGGGAGGCCGGAGGTGCCATCGAAACTCCCTATCTTTCCTCCCTATGGGAGTCCTCACCCTCCCAACGGGGGCTGGCGTGTCTGGAGTCTAAGTTTCGCTGGGGCTGGGGTCATGCTAAGCCCAGGGAGTCAGGGACCTCGGGAAGGGAATATGGCTGCCGGTGGGCCTATGATTTGGGAAAGGACCGCCCCGACACCGTGCTCCGAGGCATCAGTTTGGACTACGAATTCCCGGCTGTAGTCGGGGGCTTGGAGCACGGGGCGGTACACATCGCTGCCTGAAGAGTCTCAAAGGCGGCCTGACACTCGGGTGTCCAGTGCACCTTCTGTGGCTGCTTCTTGGAAGTGAGTTCGGTGAGGGGGCCCACAATGCTCCCATAATTCTTCACGAAGCGCCGGTAATACCCAGTGAGACCCAGGAAGGCTCTGACTGCTGTCTCGGTGACCGGGGGCTCCCAGGCCATGATGGCGTCGATCTTGGGTTGGAGGGGAGCCACATGGCCGCTCCCCACTTGGTGTCCCAGATAGGTCACGGAACCTTGGCCTATCTGGTATTTGCTCGCTTTGATGGTCAGTCCGGCCCGTCTGAGGGCCGCCAGGACCTCCCAGAGGTGCTTGAGGTGCTCGGCCCAGTGGAGGCTGTACACCGCAATATCGTCCAGATAGGCGGCGCTGAACTCTTCTAGCCCCGCCAGCACCTTATTCACCAGCCTCTGGAACGTTGCGGGGGCGTTTTTCATCCCGAAGGGCATCACCCTGAAGTGGTAGTGGCCATCGGGGGTTGAGAAAGCGGAGCGCTCCTGGGCGCCCGGGGTGAGTCCGATCAGCCAGTAGCCGGAGGTTAGGTCGAATGTGCTCAGGTAGCGGGCCGCCCCAGGCAGTCGATCAGTTCATTGGCCCAGGGAATGGGGTGGGCATCGGTCCGGGTGACGGCGTTCAACCCCCGGTAGTCTACACAAAAACGCAGTTCGGGAGTGGAGCCAGGGGCGGCGGCTTTTGGGACCAGGACGATGGGACTGGCCCATGGACTGTCAGAGGGTTCGACTACCCCCAGGGCCAGCATCTTGGAGACCTCCGATTGAATGCAGGTCCGAACTCGGTCGGGAACTCGGTAGGCCCGGTGTCGCACAGGCGGGCTGTCCCCGGTGTCGACATCGTGGACGCACCACTGGGTGACTCCGGGGGTGAGAGAAAACAAGTCTGTGAATTGACCCAACAGCTTTTGGCAGTCTTGGCGTTGTTCTGGGGTCAGGGCGGAGGAGAGGGTGACCCCCTCTACGGAGCCGTCTTTCTCGGAGGTGCTCAGGAGGTCCGGTAGGGGCTCGGAGTCGTCTTCGGCCCGCCATCAGTAGCCATCAGCAGGCTAAGTTCCGTTCGGACAAAGTGAGGCTTGAGCCTGTTTGTGTGGAGGACCCGGAGGGGGTTCCCTGGGGGACTCCATGTCCACCAGGTAGGTGACAGGGCTCTTGCGCTCCACCACTTTGAAGGGCCCAGTCCACTTGTCCTGGAGGGCACATGGTTCGACCGGGGACATGACCCAGACCTGTTGGCCCGGCTCGAACTCAATGGAAGAGGCGTTTTGGTCATACCAGCATTTCATCTCCTCTTGGCTGGCCTCGAGGTTGTCTTTGGTGAATGTAACGAGTGGTTCTGTCGGGTGCGAAACATGAGTGATTCAAAGCATGCTATACATGCAGTTGAGGAGCCCCCTCCATTGACAACACAATTGAAGACCTCACAACTAATGACTCGAGGTCTAATGTATTACTTTAAAGTCTTTTACTTGACTTTTTATTAATACAAATTTTTTTTATTTTTCAGAGAAAAGACTGTCCAGATAAATTTTTGTGCAAAATAGTGACAATAGTGACTGGTTATCAAATAGTGACAAATATATACAAGTGAAATGGAAATATGTACAATAAATCTATACAATCAATATATACATATGTGTACAGTAGTTTTTCTGAAGGCCACGCTAGATGGATGTACGAGGTTGTCTTTGGCAAGTTCCCGGAACCGCCGAGTCTGGTTTCGGAGGGTCAGGAGGTACCAGTAGACGTCGGGGGGAGCACCTTGGACTGCAGCCTCCCAGCCTTCTTTGACCAGGCTGAGGGGACCCCGGACGGGGTGTCCGTACAATAGTTCGAAGGGGCTGAACCCCAGAGACTTCTGAGGGACCTCCCGATAGGCGAAGAGGAGGCAGGGCAGCAACACGTCCCATTGGCGTCGCAAGGGCTCTTCCAGGCCCATGATCATCCCCTTGAGGGTTCGATTGAAACGTTCCACTAGTCCATTCCCTTGGGGGTGGTAGGGGGTCGTAAACTTGTACGTGACCCCGCACTGTTGCCACAGGGACTTCATGTATCGGGAAATGAATTTCGTACCCCGGTCACTGACGACCTCTCGGGGGAATCCCACCCGGGAGAAGATCCCCATCAGCGCCCGGCCCACCACAGGAGCTGTCACGGTCCGGAGAGGGATGGCTTTGGGATAGCGGGTGGCATGGTCCACCAGGAAGAATAAAACGGTGCCCTTGAGAGGTTCGGGCTCCAGAGGCCCCACAATGTCGATCCCCACCCGCTCGAATGGGGTGTTGACGACTGGGAAGGGTTGAAGGGGGGCCTTGTGCTTCCCTCCGCTCTTCCCGTTGGCTTGGCACGTTGGGCAAGTCCGGCAGTGATTGTTCACATCATTCCTCATTTTTGGCCAGTAGAAATGGGTCACCAGGCGGCTGTAGGTTTTGTCCTGCCCCAGGTGCCTGGCGAGGGGCACATCGTGTGCCAGGTTCAGGAGGAAGTCTCTGAACCGGAGGGGAACCACCAGCCCCCAGTTAGGCAACCTTCTGTTCGCTGTAGAGGAGATCGTTGTCCCAATAGACCCAGTGGGACTCCGATATGTCTCCGGCGGCTTGCTGTCGGGTCACCTCGAGGGAGGGACACGCTTTCTGTTCTTGACGGAACTGCTCTTGTGTGGGGCCACCTTCTTGGCGCCATTGGGCTAGTTCCGGGAGGTCGCCGAGCTCGGCAATTGCTTCACGGTTGGGCCCCAGTGGACCGGGCTCAGGGTCGTCGTCTTTGGGGTCGGAGGGCGGCGGCGGCGCAGGCCACTCCGGTTCTTTGGTCGGGGTGGATTCAGTCGGGTTGGTGGCCCGGGCGGTCATGGATCGGGTGGTCGCACAGACCCACTCAGGAAGGTCTAGCATCCCCAGATGCTCCCTCCGCTCGACGCAGGCCCAGGGGGAACTTTCTAGGTCGTTCCCGAGGAGGCAGTCCATGGGGGCATTGTCCCGGACGGTCACTTTCAGCATGCCCGACACTCCCCCCCCCATTCGAAGGGGATTCGGGCCATCTGGCACAGGCTCTCTGAATTGTCCGCCGACCGTACTGGGCACAGCACATTGGGCAGCATCTGGTCAGGGGTCACCAAGTGGCAACGGACGGCCGTCACGCTGGCTCCGGTGTCGCGGAGGGCTTCGGCCCGGTGCCCAATAATGTTGACCCACTGGCGGTACTTCTGAGTGTTGCCCGGAATCGGGACCCGGGGGACCATGTCTCTTTCGCCTAGACATACCAGGGACATGGCGGCGGGCTCCCACTCGGTCTGGTCTTCATCATAGTTCTCTTCTTCGCACCTTTCTTCTCCCAGGGAGGCGGCCGTGATCTGGCGGTTTGGAGGACCAGTGGTGCCGGGCCGTTGGTTCATCGGGCAGTGGGAGTCACTGGCATAGTGACCGGGCCGCTGGCATTTGTGGCAGATAACGTTCGAGCGGGGCCCCGGCCGTGCTGGGGGGCCCCTCTTCTGGCCAGGGATGGCGAAGTGTGGGTCGGGGGCGGCACCGCGGGGGAGTCTCGGTTCCTGTTCTGGCCTCCTCCGCCGCCTCGCTGGCGGTGGGGCCCCTGGGGAGCTCGGCCGTAGTCGCCCATCGAGTTCCGGGGGACCCGGGTGCTCACCCATCGATCGGCCTCGACGGCGAGTTTACGTGGCTCGGTCAGCTTGCTGTCGAGGAGATGCTGCCTGAGTTCGACAAAACAGTTGTTGGAGAGGTGCTCCCAAACAATGAGGTTGAACAGCTGCTAGTAGGTGGTGACCTGGCTGCCTTTGATCCACCCCTCTAGGGCTCTACTATAGAAGTTCACGTACTCCACCCATGTAGTACCGGGGATTTTCTTACAGTCTCGGAATCGCTGCTGGTACATCTCGGGGGTGAGTCCATAGCGAGTAAGGAGGGCGGCTTTCATAAGTTCGTAAGAGGTCATCTCGGCGTCTGGGAGCTCTAGCAGGGCGTCTCTCCCTTCGCTGACGAACTTCCCCCACAAGCCGGCACCCCAGTCTTTTTGGGGTACTCAATGAGAGGCCTTGGCTACCTTGTAGGCCTTAAACCATTGTTGGATGTCGTCGTTTTTATAGTATTCTTTGACGACATCTTTGGGGATGAGGACCTTCATGTCCGCAGGAGGAGGTGGGCTCCGGTTCCCGGAGGCGCTGGCCTCACCATTTTTGGCCTTGATCTCAAGTTCTTTTAAGCCACGCTCGTGCTCAAACGTGAGCTTCTTCTCCTCTAAGTCCCCCTGCCTTCGTTTCTCCTCCAGGTCTCCTTGCAGCCGTAGTTGCTCAAGGGCTATCTTTTTCTCGGCCAGCTGTAGTTCTCCGTCCAGACGGAGTCGGACGAGCTCCAATTTGTGGAGCCGGCTCCTTTCTCGCTCTCGGGCGTCTTCGTGGGAGAGGCCCGTGTCTACGTTGGTATGTCTTTCCTCCGCTGGTGTTGCGAGGGTTTCCGGGTGCATGTCTGGGACCGTGTCATCTTCGATCTGGGGTGGCGTTGCTCCTGCCTCCACCCCTGTTTGTAGGGCCTGCTTGAAATCGTCCTCGGTGCTTAGTCCAGTGGTAGCGATGCCCAGGTCCTTGCAGAATTGTTTCAATTCTTTTTGGTTATATTCTTCCAACCGTTCCTTCTGGAACTCTGCGGTCGGTCTGGTTTCTTTGGTAGTCATGGTTGTGGTGTGTTTCTGTCAGTAGTGGGTGAGTCACTCTCTGTACGATTTGCGTCGGCTCGGATCGCACCGCCTGCCACCAATGTTAGAAAGGCGATCCCAGGGGGAGGCAGAAGCTGTCTGACTGACCACCCCGAGACCCACCTCTCCTTCTGGAGTTGGCCGAGTGCCGTCGAGAGGCCTCCGGGGCGAGGTTCCTCTCCTAGAATCGTAACAGCCGAGCAATCACACCACTACAAATGGACACCACACAAGAGGATAGATTCTTAGAGTCTTTATCAGCAATCAAGGCAGGTTCTCTCAGTAATATATATACAAACGGATCGAGGGATCCTTAATGTCTCGGTAACTGTGGGAATAGGGTAGCGGACAGTCTTAGTACCAGCCTGGCACGGGGATACCCTACGCTCAGCTCTCAATCCTCGAGCTGGGGGGTTCCGCAAGGTCGAGCCGCGACGTCGTCAGCAGGGCTCCGAAGATGGTTCAGCGAGGTCGGGCCACGACAGCGTCAGCAGGGCTCCGAGGATGGTTTCAGCGAGGTCGGGCCGCGACAGCGTCAGCAGGGCTCCGAGGATGGTTTCAGCGAGGTCGAGCCGCGACAGCGTCAGCAGGGCTCCGAGGATGTTTGTATACAAACGGGTTGGTAGTGGTGTTCCAAAGGATTGGAATAAACCGCACATACACTACTTAAAATATATGAGAAAACAATACTGGATTAAATAGTCAAAAGAATCTCTCCAAGTATTTAGAGACGGAGTGCTGCAAGGACCTGTATCCCCCACTACCAGGAAGGATCAAAAACTCGTAATCCAAGAGAATTAACGAGTATCTACAGAAGCAAACAAATAGGTCAGGAGAGCACAATCCTATAAAGTAGCTGCGTATAAACTGATAAAATATACAGTCAAGGTCACATGTAGTTGTGAATGAGGTCAGAAACTTCTCAGGCGTAATGACACAAAAGGAAGAATAAAGTCCAGATTTTTTGGATCTTCTTATCCTTTATTAATTATCAACGTGACTCTCAAGTTCATAAAACAACAGCAGACACGTGTTTCGTCTGTACTCAGAGTAAGTACAAAGACTTTTTCAAGGCAATATAAGGTAGCGTAGTTCGACACAAATAGTGTCAGTCAGTCTGAAGGGAACAATAAATTACGTGATCCAGCAAAAAAACCCGAAAAGAACCCCAATCCGCAGTGTCCGTCTATGTGGACCGAATAGTTGGGCAGCAAGGTAGGTACCGGTATGAGGTTAATCTTCCAAGGTTTCTAGTGCGGAGAAACGTGGAAATGTCCATGCAGTCCAGCTATACACAATAATTCAGTGAAAAGCGAAGGGAGCAAATAAAGTATTTCCCTGACCAGACCAATGAAATCACACCTGGTCAAAAGAATTGTCAATAGTAGAAACTGTGCTGCCCCACACGTCCTAGGTTAAGTCATTATGAGAAACCACATCTGTTAATGGTTTTTCAGGATCGGATTAAACGTGTCTCTCAAACTTAGATAGGTATCACCGGCGTGCTAAACAATAACCCGTGAGCTGGATCAGACGTAATGAAGAAGCAGGCACCACATGATAATGGCACTTCCATTATGGATCTGGACTTTATTCTTCCTTTTGTGTCATTACGCCTGAGAAGTTTCTGACCTCATTCACAACTACATGTGACCTTGACTGTATATTTTATCAGTTTATACGCAGCTACTTTATAGGATTGTGCTCTCCTGACCTATTTGAGGGCTCCGAGGATGGTTCAGCGAGGTCGAGCCGCGACAGCGTCAGCAGGGCTCCGAGGTTTCAGGGTTCAGAGTAGCGAGTTCTTCTCAGGGTCAGCCGCGATTCAATCTGCAGGGCTCTCGACTCCAGGATACAACTACTGACCCATTCCAGAGCTGCCCCAGATATAGGTTTGGAGTCCTTTGATGTTCGGACCCTCGCGCCTGGGGGTCAGAGGGGCCGGGATGAGAGTGTCCAGACACCCAGCATGGGGGTGGAGCCAGCGCCCAGGGAGGCCGGAGGGCGATCGAAACCAGGCGTCCAGGGACGGCTGAAGGGCCATCGAAACTCTCCTCCTCCTTGATCCGTCAAGTGGCCGCTTTACCACCTGGTCGGATCTTGGTGCCTCGATGTCGGGGCTTCGCTGGGGCCGCAGCCGAGGCCACGTGGTCTGGGCGTGGAGGGTCCAAGATGGAGTCGAGGCATGAGATGGCGGCCCGGGTTAAGGGTCGGACCAGCAGAGTGGGGCAAGTAGGGGTCACCGTGTTCCTGAGGGGGAGAGCCGGGGGTCGCCAGGAGTGGCGGCTCTCGTTGAAGATTGGAGAGGTAGTTGCGGCGGGGAAGATAGGGGTCGATTCTGTCCAGGGCCCGCCATGTGGGAGGAGTGGGACCACGCCACGAGGCCGGGTCCAACAAGCACTCTGGGCAGAAGTGGTATAGGCGGAAAGCTATACAATAGACCACAACTCCACTCGCAACGAAGAGCGTCTCCGAGCGAGTGCCACCTTGGAAATTCCAACTCGCAGAACTGATGACAGATGCGCCACAGATGCGCGTTCTCTTCTGTGGCGAATAGATCTAACCAAGGCTCTCCCCACTGCTGAAAGAGGCCTTGCGCCACATCCGAGTTCAGACGCCATTCGTGATCCATCATGCACCGATGGGTGAGTTCGTCCACCCTGGTGTTCAGGGAACCTGCCAGGTGTTGAACCACCACGGTCACACCCTGATGTTCCAGCCACTGCCAGAGGTGCAGAGCCTCCTGGCATAGGGTCCACGACCCCACCCCGCCCTGTTTGTTGCAGTACCACATGGCGGTGGTGTTGTCCGTGAACACCTGCACTACACTCCCCCGGACAGAGGGGAGGAATGCCTTCTGAGCAAGCCGGATCGCCCACAGCTCCAGAAGGTTGATGTGGAGCCGGGACTCCGCCGGAGACCAGAGGCCTCTGATCTCCGCCTCTCCCATGTGCCACCCCCAGCCCTGGAGGGACGCGTCCGTCACAACTATGTGCTCTGGTTGTGGTAGGGAGAGGTTCTGCCGCTGACCCAATTGCGGTCCGTGAGCCACCACTGCAACTGTCTTGCAGTGCCCTCCGAGATCAAGACATGGTCGGACAAGTTGCACTGATGCTGGGCCCACTGAAACTTCAGGTCCCACTGCAGAGCCCGCATCCGCCACCGGGCGTGATGCACCAGAAGGATGCTGGAGGCCATCAGACCCAGGAGCCACAGCGTCAACCTGACCGAGACTCGGGATAAAGGCTGAAAGATCGGAATCAGAGCCAGAATATCCCAAACCCGCTGTTCGGGAGAATATACCCGATACTGCGCCGAGTCCAGAACTGCTCCGATGAAGAGGAGCTTCTGAGAGGGACACAGGTGGAACTTCGGCACATTGATGGAGAACCCCAGCAGGTGCAGGAGGTCGGCCGTAGTCTGGAGGTGGCTGACGACTGCCTGGGGCGAGCCCGCCTTCAACAACCAGTCGTCGAGGTAGGGGAAGACTGAAACCCCTAACCTGCGCAGATGAGCTGCGACCACCGCCATCACTTTCGTGAACATCCGTGGGGCGCTGGTATGGCCGAACTGAAAGTGCTCGTGGCCTACCATGAACCGCACGTGACGCCGGTGGGCCGGCAGGACGGGGATGTGAAAATAAGCGTCCTGCAAGTCCAATGCTACCATCCAGTCTCCAGGGTCTAGGGCAGCTAAGACCTGAGCCAATGTCAGCATCTTGAACTTCTCCTTCCAGAGGAAGCCGGTGACGTTCCGTAGGTCCAAGATAGGGCGGAGGCCCCCTTTGCCCTTCTTGGGTACCTGAAAGTAGTGGGAGTAACAACCACACCCTACTTCTGACCCAGGAACGCGCTCGAGGGCCCCCTTGGCCAGGTGGGCCATACCTTCCTCTTGCAGAAGTTTCAAGTGATCTTCCGACACGCGGTGGCACTGCGGTGGCATGGCTGGAGGGGACGCCTCGAAGGGGAGAGAGTAGCCCCTTCGGACGATTTGCAGCACCCATCTGTCCGATGTGACAGTGCGCCTGTGGTGGTGATGGCGAACCATGCCCCCCACTGGCGTCACAAGGGCCTGAAAGCACGGACTAGGAGGGTTTTGAGGTGGATGCTGCAGGGGTAGGTGTGGACTGGCCTCGCCGTTGTCCCCGACCGACGCCACGGCGGTTTCCACGTCCACCACCACGCTGGACGGTAGGCTGCGGCCCGTGGCTGGCAGGACGTGTGGGGGCGCCCCTTCCTTGGCCTTGAAAGGGGCGAAAGGCAGCCGTTTGCTGGCGCTGGGCCGAGAGGCCCAAGGACTTGGCCGTAGCCCTGGAGTCCTTAAAGCGCTCAAGCGCATGGTCTGCCTTGTCGCCAAAGAGGCGACGGCCATCGAACGGCATGTCCATAAGTGTGTTTCGGACATCAGCCGAGAAGTTGACAGACCTCAACCACGCGTCGTTGCCATCGCTCTGCCTAGTGAGTCAGTAGTGTCCAGCCCACACCGGATCGAAAAACGCGCCGCATCTCGACCCTCCACAAGGGCTTGGCCGAGTTTAGCCCGGACCTCCACCGGGCATTCTGGCAGACCGTGTCCCACAGAGAGTGGGTGTAGCGGCCCAAGAAGCATGCGGTATTGACTGACCGCAATCCTAAACTCAGGGAGGAGAATACTTTCTTTCCGTATTGCTCGTACCTCTTGGATTCCCGGTCGGGGGGAGCCGACGGGAATGCGGTCTGGGAATTAGAGGCCTGGATGACCAGGCTCTTGGGAGTGGGGTGGGTAGTTAGAAAGCAAGGGTCGCCCGGAGCCGGGCGGTGGCACCGGCCACGTTCCTATCCACAGGCTGACCTGTGGCGGGTTTGGACCAATTGCCCAGAAGAACGTCTGATAGGGCCTCATTAAACGGCAGCAGAGGCTCGGCCTAGCTTGCTTGCGGTTTAAAGACCTCAGTGAGGAGGTTAGTCCTCACTGCCACAACGGAGAGCTCAAGGCCCACGGCCTTGGCCGCCCTCATCAGCACCACGCTATAGGCAGCCCCCTCCTCCGTAGTCACGCTAGGAGGGGAGACAAAACCAGTGTCGGGCTAAGTGTCCAGGCCACTGGCCTCCCCAAGCTCACCTGTTCAGTCCTGATAAGACTGACACTCACGTGCCAGAGGGTCCTCAGACCCCTTCCAGTCCCCCTCGTCACCCATTGCCTGGTACTCGGGCTCAAAGGATGGGGCCGGGTCATAGAAATAGAAATCTCCCATCGGCGTCGAGAGCGGCGCCGCTCCAACGCCGGATCCGAATCGAGGGCAGGACCAGGGACGGCGTCGGGGGTGACACCCTTGGGGCCGGCGCCAGTGAGGTTGTGAGGTCGACCGGCGGTGACCCGGATCCGGAGCCGGATCCCGTGGGGCCCTGCGGCGTCGGGACCAAAGTTGCCGACGGCACCAGGGCCGAAGCACCCGCCGGGGCCGAAGCACCCGGCCCGCGTGGGGACCCAGTCGGGACCGCTTGGCCCGAAGGCGCCGCGGAACCCGACGGAGGAGCAAGCGACCTCATGGCCATGAGGAAGTCATCAATCTCCCCCGGCGTCGCGTTCTGCCCAGGGACCGGCTGGTATGGAGCAGGCCGCGACACCTGCGGCTCCGGCGGAGCCGGGTGGGCGGTGTCGCCCGAACCCCCAGCCGCATCACACGAGCGTCGGGGGAGTCAGAAGAGTGATGACATTGCTTCGACTTCTTGTGCTTACCTGAAGAGCCCGAAGAACGTGGACGACTCCCGGAGCCATGGTGGCTCCGACCCCCGCGACCTGCCCCTCGACCTCCTCGCGGACCGGGACCTCGAGCGGCGCGGGGCCGACTGCCGGAGCTCGAGTCGCTTGCGGGACCGCTCCCGCCTAGCCTTAGACGTCAGGGCTCGACAGTCGGAGCAGGCCTTGTCGTCGTGGTCGAGGCCTAGGCAATGAAGACACCGGCGATGGGGGTCGGTAACCGACATCAGTGGGTCGCAGTCGGCAAAGGGTTTGAACCCGGGCATCCCTACCAGCACCGTCGGAGTCGTATAGACTTCGAAGTAGATCAAAAATGATCGAAAAAGTTTAGTCAAAAATAGACTAAGGGTACCACTTTTTCCGGATCGGCGCTTGCTGGCACGGAAAAAAGAAGAACTGACGTCAGCACGCGGAGGCAGCGTCTAAGTACTCCAACGACGTCATCACAGCGCCCACAACGCAGACGACGGACGCGGACGACGCCTACCGACGCACATGGGTACTGCCACGCAAAAAATTTCCGGATCCAGTCTGACGCCTGGGGATATTCTAAGGTAAGGAATCTTTCACTAACGTGTCTCTTTCAGATTAGTGGGACGGCGATCCTCCTCGAGGATGGGCATTCCATAGATAAATTGAGGTAACCAATCTCTACGACCTCAGGAGCCAAATCACAAGGTTTAAATGGTTGGGGTACCCGACTGTGCCCTCGTGTTGAGTGAGAAGATCTGGCTGGTTATGCAGCTCTCATGAGGTACTACAGATGACTAGAGAAGGGTTGCGAACTACAGTTATCTGGCCCACCAGGACGAGGGTGAGGGTGGTTTGCCGTAGTATCTGAACCACATACAGGAGTAGTGAGAGAGGAGGAACAGCGTAGGAAAATATCCCTGACAAATTCATTCATAGTGCATTACCTATGGACTGTGGTTACGGAAACCAAGAGTGAAGGTTGGTCATTTGGTGTTTTCAGCAAATAGATTCACGCTGGGAAACCCAAACGTTGGAAGTACAGGAGATGGACTTTGGGGTGGAGTTCCCACTTGTGGGGTTTTTGTCACCTCCTGCTGCGCAGATCTGCAAAGTTGTCGTCAACTCCCGGAAGGTACTCCACTAACTGGTGTACTCTGTACAGCAAGTGCTCTGTGCTAACGCCGATAACTGGGGAGAATGAGTGCCTCCTAGTTTCCGAAGGTAGTACATGGCTGTCATGTTGTCTGTTTTAACAAGGATTGTTTTGTGAAGCATGTGGCAGAAGAAAACCTATAGAGCAAATTAGACAGCAAGTAAACTCTAGTAAACTGATGTGGAAGCTCGGCCGAAGGGAAGTCAAGAGGCCATGAACGGTTATACCTGCAAGAACTCACCCCAGTCCACGAGAAAGGAGTCAGTGGTAATGGTCACTTGGAGAACAAGGTCTAGATATATTGCTCTCTCCAGTGGTGGAACAGCAACGAGTGGTGGCCCAAATCAACACTAGACCATTGTGTCGTAAGGCATTAAGTGAACGCATATGTAATTGAGGGTGGCGAATTATGGGTATTTAGGAATCCATCATGTCAAGGAGGCGCATTACTGTCCTGACTGTTAGTCGGCGATTTGCCTGAGAAAGAGGCAGCAGAAGCTGAAAGGCTTGAACCAGTGCGGGACTGGGATAAACCTTCCTAGTGACTACATTGAGAACTGCCCCTAGAAAGGGCAGTATCTCAAAGGGTTGGAGGTGGAACTTGCCCACATTGATACTGAAACAGAGATTGTTTAAAAGATCTAAGGTAAACAGGGTGCGCTAAGCACTGCTATCTGCTTGTGCTCTGTATCAGCCAGTCGTTGAGGTATAGAAAGACGTGGATGCAGCTCCTCCAGAGATGATCAGTTACCACTGCAAGGCATTTTTGAACTGGGTGTGCTGTCCAATTACCCCGAGCTTGAGGTAGCGATGTTGCACAATATGGATCGTAAAGTGAAAATAGGCCTCCGTCAGGTCGAGGGAGGCCATAGAGTCGCTGTGCTGCAGCACAGGAATTTCATCCTGGAGCATGATCATGTGTAAGTGCTGCTACAGGATGTATTTGTTGAGGGGCCTGAGGTTGAGTATCAGCCTGAGGGACCTGTCTTTCTTGAGGATCAGAAAGTGCAGAGTACAACTCTGACGTGTTGGTGTGGTGGCACAGGGTCTGCAGCCCCCTTTAGTCAGGTGTATGTACTTACTCTTGGAGGAGGTGTTGAAGTTCTGCACAGGGATGTTTGCAGGAGTGAAGGGAGAAATTAGATCCAGGCAATAACCCTGCCCTGTGATGGAAAGGACCAATTGGTCTCAGGTGATGGTTTGTTAAAGTGCAAGGAACCCCTGCAGTCTAACCCAAACAGGCGTTGTGTGGTTGGGTGGGGGAGGTGAGGGACAGCGTCACTGTTTGGCAGGCGCAGCTACCTTTGCCGCAACCCACTATCCATACCTTTGTAGTTATTGCCTCTATAGGCATCCTTGGAGTAACCTCAGAAAGGTTTCTGTTGCTGCATCTGACAGGAGGTGGAAGAGTTTGGAGAGGGGAATTTGGTGCAGCTACAAAACTGGGATTTAGAAAATAACCCACGTGGCGATGGGGACTGAAGAGCCCTCACTGCCTTAGGCATGTCCTTCTTGATTTGTTCTAGCATCTGATTAGCATGAGGCCCTAGGCGGTGTTCCCAACAAAGGGTAAGTTGATCAGAAGCTGCTGGACTTCTGGATTAAAGCCAGAGACACAGAGCCAGGCATAACGGCAAATGAGGATGCTTGACTTAATACCTTTGGCCACAGTGTCAGCCATGTCCATAGCACACTGGATGGTGGTGTTGGAAATATTCGGAGCCTCTGAAATTAATTATTGTGTCCGCTAGAAATCTCCAACCTGGGAAGGCGCTGGATCGTAATGGCCTGCTGATTGAACTGTACAAGCTCAACCCGGATGCCTTGGCGCAGCATATGCAGATGTTTGAAGAAAGCAGAAATGCAGAACTGCAGAACTGCTTCCCTGGGATCAAAAGATAGCAACTCTAGTCACAATATACAAAGATGGCAAACCCAGAGACAGGTGTTTATCCTACAGGCCCAGCTCTTTCTTGAAAGCTGAACCCAATATCCTGTCCAAGCTACTGGCAAGCCGCTTGACCCAGGTTATCAGCAAACTGGTACACCCAGTGCAGTGTTCCGGTGGGGCTTTATGCCCCACCGGCACACTGCACTGACCCGAGGAGATTGCATAGGGTGTTGGGGAGAATCGGAAATATCCATGAAGACACAGGAGTGGTCAAGTTGGACGCTACCATGGCGTTCGATACCATTGAGTGGCCATACCTGTTCGCAGTCTTGGCAAAGTTGGGTTTCGGGCCCAGGTTCCTAGGCTGGATACAGCTCTTATACACCAAACCCTTGACACAAGTAGTGGTAAACAATAAAAATCTGAGGTGTTTGTACTGAGTCGCAAAACACGTCAGGGGTGTCCGTTGTCACCACTTCTGTTTGCTCTTTCCCTCGAGCCCTTAGCAGCATGGATCCGTAGAGACCCGGTAATACAGGGTCTCAAGTGGTCTGAGGCCTGGGAGGACCGCATTTCTCTCTATGCGGATGATATCCTACTGTATCTAGCTTCCCCCAGGTTGTCTCTTAACACAGTCCCAGATATATTTGCCATCTTTGGGAGATACTCTGGCTACACAATAAACTGGGCCAAGTCCTTGCTGTATGTCCTCAGCGATGATCCTCCGTGTCTGCCTAACAACTGTCTGATTCAGATTGCTGGTGGGGGTTTCCTGTATTTAGGAATTTTCATTTCGGCGGACCCGAAGACTCGATACGACCGAAACCTGCTCCCCCCCCCTTCGGGAACTCAAATGTGATGTTGCACATTAGGGGGTGCTCCCCCTTTCCCTGCTGGGCAGGGCAGCTCTCTTTAAAATGATGGCATTGCTGCACTTTCTTTATGCAGTGCAGAACTACCCAGACTTGATCCTTGCGTGCTATGTTAAGGAAGTAGAGTGTCTCCAGAGGGAACTCCTTTGGGATGGTAGACCCCGAATAGCTCTACAGAAGCTGGCTCTCGGTTGGTACGATTGGGGGGAAATTGGCCTTCCAGATATAAGAAAATACTACTGGGCTGCCCACTTGGCTGCAAGTGACCACTGCACATATCGATGCTCGGAGGACCCGGGGTATAGAATGGACAAATAGCTGCTTCCTGGGGGTAACTATAATAGGGCCCTTTACTCTAGAACGCGCAAGTTCCCATTAACTGGGCCAACCAAACCCTCCGTGCAAATCTGGCGGGCAGAGAATCGAAGCCTGGGTTGGGAACAGAAGCTCACACTCGCCACTCCCTTCTGGGTTGCTGACCAACTAGGTACCTGGGAGACTTCAATGGGTTTCGACAAATGGGATATGATCGGGATCTCAAAGATAGGAGACCTAGGGAAGCGGGGATCATTTGCCTCCCTGAAGAAAGAGTACGAACTATCGGATACAGAGTATTTCTGTTACTTACAGATACGACATGCCCTGCTTGCGCAACTTCCCAAGGGTGCCTTTACCCCAGAGTACTCGCCACTGGAAGACGGGTTGCTTGATGGTTATATGAGTATGAAAGCGATCTTCCTTACATACATGAAATTGATTAACAATACACCTGATCCCCTCACGCCGATTAGGGAACGGTGGGTGGATGACGAGCTGGATGACGAGGAATGGCAGGAAGCAATTTCCTCTTCTCGAGAGGTTGCAATTTCCTCTAGGCTGCGTCTGGTACAGCGAAAGATTCTTCATAGGGTGTATGTGTCTGGGTCTCGACTTGTCAACATGGGAAGGGTAAATGACGGGAGGTGCAGGAGACACATCTTATGGGAATGTGGTTGCATCCAAAGTTACTGGCAGGAAATACACGAGTGCATGAAAGAGGTTCTAGGGGTAAGTCTTCGACCTGAAGCCAAGCGCTGTCTCCTAAATGTATTGGACCTAAATAGCAAAGACAAAATATGAGCCATGTTGGGCCTGATGCTGGTTAAAAGGAATATAGCCCAGCTTTGGGGTCCTGGGGTGCCACCTCAACTCGTGAAATGGAGGGCAGACATGGACTGGTGCATGTATAGGGAGAAGATAGTGTATGCAGCGCGTGGGTGCCCCAAGAAGGGGTCTACAATTTGGACTAAATGGAACGCATACCGAGGTGACATTTGTGCTCCACCAATAATCCCCTCCCTGGAGGATCCTATAATGCCGTGAGTCCTTAATTCAGTCGCCACCACTTGTATGATTCAATGTTCAGATGTAATTATACTGATAAGATGCTTTCTTCCTCCTGTATGTACGCATGGTATCGATTCTCTTGTTTAATACAAAGAGCTTTAAAAAGAAAAATTCTTGTGCCCGCCGTCTATACTGATCAGGGGCGCTGTTGGAACAGGTCCCCCATCTCTTCCAATTGGACCTTGTCATACCTGGGGAGTAAGCCAATCGAGCTGACGATTCACCAGTGGGTGACAGATTGAGTGGTCACCCTTTTTCCGCTGTTGTGAACGTATCTAGGACCCTAGTTAAATATTCCCGATTCATGCCCTTATGTGGTTATAACAAATCATATCCTTATAAAGGCATAAGAATCATATCCATATTTAGTCATAGCCAATGCAGTCCAAATACGGCAAGGCTACTCCCATAGACTACTAGAAAGTACAACGCGTTCTTTAAACAAACCAAGCCTGCAGCAGCCCGGGAATTCCCCCTGCTTTTGTTTTGATTTGTCCAAGAACTCTTGGAGTCCTGAAAGAACTGTGAGTTCTTAGTGACGTCTTATGTCCACCCTTACGTCAAACTTGGCACCTTCCAGGTATAAATATACCAGCATCTGCCTTAGCAAAAACACGGTGGTTTGGAGCAGATCGGCTATCTACTTACCCGACGCCCTGCTGAAACGAGTGCTGAAGGAATCCGACCCTCCCATTGACGCACTGAGAGAGACGCTGTCTTTTCTCCCGGTCGAGAAATCCAGCTCCAGTTTTTCCAGTCACCCTTGCGGGTTGCTGAGAGATCGAGTCCTGAGAGAGAGATACAAGACCTCCTTCATTCTATAACCAAGGTACGGAGCTGATTAGTCCCTTAGAGAATTCTTGATTCAGATTCTTGGCAAAACTATCTTAACTAAAACTATATCTCACTTACTCCTTCCCACGTACTAGGCTTAGGTTAGGTACACCGGGGTAGGTGTATTTTAGAAACACCAGTTGAGCACGTTTAGTCAACTTTTATCATTGTATGTATTGTATCCGTTTTAAGTATCTTATGGCTTAGAAACCATATAAATGCTTTTACAGTATTATTTCATAATACTCCTTTTACGGTACGCACTTTACTTTTTGACAAGTATTGCAATTGTGGCAATTCACTTCTCTTGCATGAGAAAGAAGACTGCTCAATAAATAACCACTTTTATTGAATAACGCCCGTCTCTCTATTTCTCTGCACTCCTGGTGAAACTAAGCATGCACGATTGACTGAGTGAAATAGCTGTCTATTGTTTCCGCAACTCTGGAGATATACTCCTTATTCTGGGGGGAGCAAAGTTGTCATGTTTATGCGGTTGTCAGAAACGAATCCCTTCTTGTCTATTCAGGAAAGTTAACACCTTCCTGTTTACTCGAGAAAGTTTCTAGTGACCTCTGAGCTAGCTGGCATTCATAATTAAGTCTAACATATTCAGTAGAGACCTAGTCGACCTCAGTCCTACGTCTAAACTATCGTTTATGTTATTCCAATGCGCTGAGCCTATTGGGAATAT
The DNA here is from genome assembly GCF_964261635.1 of Lissotriton helveticus. Lineage (NCBI taxonomy): Eukaryota > Metazoa > Chordata > Amphibia > Caudata > Salamandridae > Lissotriton > Lissotriton helveticus. The sequence goes on along the minus strand of NC_136070.1, from coordinate 856,188,799 downwards.
AGGAACTCTACTACATGGCGCCCAACGTTTGGTAAGGCGATAATCTAACGCTAGATACTAGAGTAACTCAGTCGTGCTTTTCACACAGACCCCTTTTTCCCGTAAAAACTCCAATAGACGGCTGGAGTGGGTAAAAGGTTAACATCCGCCAGAACTTAGTAGGATGAGAATCCTATGTATTAGTTTTTAGTTTAGTCAACGTTGAAGGATACAGTGTTCCAAAATATTGTGCACCTAATCTTTGTTTCCTTGTAACTTGCTCTGCAAACTTTCTGTCAGAAAACATGCCAGAAAGTGACGACGAAAGGGAGAGAGATAGGATAGCAGCTCAACTTTTAGCAGATGACACAACTCTCCAAAATGATAACCCGGAGGCTATAATCATCCCAGTCAATGTAAGGAAGAGTGTAACTTACAAACTTAGAAATAATGGAGTATCATCAAGAGGTGGTACAGTCATATTTGTGGTAGAGGCCCATGAATATCGGCAGACAGAGGTATTCTATTCCTGGATACATTTTCCGGCAGCAAATGCCGTGAGACGCGAGTTTCACTACTACAAAATAGATGAATCTCCAGAGGAATACGCCCCTTTCGAGGACGTTGAAATTCCACTAACATACCAAGAGCACCAGCTCTGGTTTAAAGGCGCCCTAAAACATCAAAATCACATTACCAGGCTCGGTCCACTAGGTATACCAGGAGCCACATGGCCGGTTTTAGCCAGCTACACACCACATCCCGACATTGAAAAAATGTCAGACCAAGAACTTTTAGTTCAGCTAAAAGAATTGACAAAAGCATATAGAGAATTAGTTCAATTGACAATTGACGGTACAACCTACCACCAAAAATTGAAAGAAAGAGATATAGCAGAACAACCTTTTGAACTTGCCAAAATAATTGAAAAATCCTGTGAAGAACTAGGTAGAGATAGTTTGGGTGGGAAACCACTAAAACTACAACTAACTGAAAATCCTGAAAAAACCTTTATCAAGAATAATCTCAATACTCCAAAAAAAAGGTGGGGGGGGTAGTAGTAGTAGAAAAGCTTTATTCGATTTTAGCAAAATTTTAAAATCATAAAAGCAACACAGCAAGAAATTAATACATGTTGTGCATAATAAAACAGTAACTGACACATATAAATCATTACAATTAGAAAACTGTAGGTACAGTAATTGTAGGGCACATTAAGCTTTTCCTTTTTCTAAAAATACTCTTTAAAAAGCCAACCATGGTGGCCACACTCAGTTCATCATGTAACGACTGAAGGTACAGTAAGGCTGGGCGGCACTGGTACCATGTCCCGCTATTATTCAAAAGAGGTTTAATCCAACGGGCTCTCTCTTTACAATAAAATTTACAAAAGCAAATCACATGGAGGGTTGATTGTTCGGCCTCCCCATCACAGGGGCACTTACAAAGCTTTATTGCCCAGTCATTAATTTTGGGAAATGAGACAAGGTGAAAAAAAATGTCAAATCTAAACCTTGTAAGTAAAAACCTGTCAAATCCCTTTGTACACCAATTCAAATAGGGTTGCATGTTAACAGATACTAGCGACAAATGATGCCGCACGACCGAGCCCTTGTTGAACTCAACCCCAAGCCGCAGGGATTCCAGATGGAACCAACAGGTGTTCTTTAAATCTTTCCTCGTGACCTTACATAAACCCTCTGGTACAGTGAAGAACTCGGGGTACCCCATGTCTTGGCAAAACTTTTGAATGTAGTTTAGCCAAGCTATTTTATTTGATTTATCCAGTGCCATAACGTCGCAAATAATCTCTCTGTTCAACTCCAGTTCTGCTGCAGTCCAAACCCTGTGCCAGAGTAACAGAGGTTGCATCGCTATCAGATCGCTAATATGGCGAACACCCAACTCAGCGTGACAGTTATATACAGACTGACTAGAAGGTACCGCTAAAATGAACCTAAGAAAAGCATTTTCTACTTTTTGAATTTCCCTGGTATTTTGGATGCCCCAGACACCAGCACCGTATATGGCCGTACTAACACATTTGGCCGAATACATTTTAAGTAAAATTTCGGGGGGTCTTCTGCCCATCTTGCATGAAAAAGACATGAGTGCTGCAATCGCTTTTTTAAAGGACAAGGTCCTGCTCCTAATAGCCGGACCCCAATGTCCCCCACCCTCAAGAACAACACCTAAGTAGGAAAAAGATTTGGTTACCTGCACTTTCTCCCTGCATGCAAATAGCTTGCAGGTTTTAGTTTTGCCCCTGGCGCACGTCATCACGTAGGTTTTTTTTACATTCAGTTTCAGACCCCTAGAGTCCATGAAATTAATATAGACATCTAGGGCTGTCTGCAGACCTCTCTCTGTCCTGGCCATGATGACGGCATCATCCGCATATAACAGGGAAACCACTTGTTTAGAATTAATTCTAGGTGAATCGATAACTTTGGACACCAAAGCATCCTCTAGGTCGTTGGTGTATAAATTAAAGAGAAGAGGCGCAAGAACGCACCCTTGCCTCACTCCACGCTTCACGTGGAAGGGCTTGGTGCACTCACCCCCGGTTCCGAATCTCACCCTGGCCCTTGCCCCGCATAGAGTTGCCTTAGGAACGAAATAATGGCCTCCTCCACATTAAGATCTTCTAAAACCCTCCACAGGCACTCGTGCTTAACGCAATCAAAAGCAGCACTCAAATCTATGAATGCTGCATAAAGTTTGCCCGCCTTGGCCTGAACATATTTCCCTTGTAAAAGTGTGAAGTTCAGGACCTGTTCGACGGTGCCCTTCCCCTCACAGAAGCCGTACTGGACCGGGGACAACACTCCTGCTTTATCTACCCAAGATAATAGCCGGTTCAAGACAACCCTCCCTGTTATCTTCATAAAAGAATCAAGAAGGGAGATAGGGCGATAACAGGAGGGGCTCTCCCTATCTCCCTTCTTGAAGATGGGGACAATAACCGAATCGGACCAGGTCTTGGGAAACCCCCGTTCACAGATTGCCTCCAGTACTCTGTGCAAAATTGGGGACCATAAGTCGACCGAATATTTAAAAATGTCAATAGGAACCCCATCAATACCTGGAGCTTTACCCCCCTTGCTCTGCGCAATTGCAGCGGATACTTCCCCAACTGAAATACCCAGATCAATTTGGCAAAAAGTCCGTGATACCTCCTTGTCCATGTCCTCTATATCGGCTAGCTTTGAAGTCCCCTCCGGGTTGTAGACTTCTCAAAAGAAGTCGATCCAGGAGTTTTCGTTGATAGCAACCTCCACCCTTGCATTATTAGCTTCATTAAAAAATGGTGCATTAACTGCATGCCAAAATAGGGCACTATCCTTGGATTGTGCGGCATTGGCCAGATCATTCCAAGCCGCGGCTTTGATGTTGTTCTTACAGTTGTTCCGTGCTAGGCGATATGCTTTCCTACACATAGTCACCTCGGCCGGGTCCCTAACCATGTTATGTAGCGCAGCTTTAAGGCGAGAATGCGCCCTGGAACAGGCAGCATCAAACCAGGAATTAGTAGACGGCCTGGGATTACGACCTCTTCCTGACCGGGACAGGTTGTCACGAATGGTCCGTGAAATTACCTCGAAGGCTGACAAGATATCTTCATTAGAAGTCTCTACTTCAAGACACATTTCAATTGAGGCGAGGGATCCCTTGACTATCTTGGTATGCATAGCCTCCGGATCTATCCGATTCCACTTAATCGCATAACCATTTTGTCTGGGCATATCGCATATTTTTAGCCAAGACAGTCTTTCAATCAATGAGCCGTGTTTCATGTGTGGTAAAACAATAGCAAAGGAGAGGGGAAGATGGTCACTAAAACCTACAGAATGAGTGGTAAAGTCTGAAAACCAGGTGGCATGACTAACAGAGGCAACAATAAAATCAATGATGGTACCAAGCCCTCGCCCCACAAAGGTTGCACTGAACTCCACGCAAGGGGTGCACATCCTATTAACAAAATCCAAATTAAAAGATGCCAGCATGTCATTCAGAGATTCACCCCCATCCAAATGGGAAAAGTGTGGGGACACAACATCCGCATCCGCCCCTATGGGTCCACAACCCCCCCGATCTTGTCCACACAAATTGTGGTTAAAATCCCCCCCGCAAACGATTATACAGTCCCTCCCCTTCGAGGTTTTAATCCCGTGAATGTCATCAATTATGGTAGAGACCAGGTCTGATACAAGGCACTTAGGTAGATTGTTATAGATATTAATCAAGATGATATCAACCTTGGAGACCAACCGGATTAGTAAAATCTGATGACAGTTTCCCATCTTGATTACCTTAATGTTATCCACACCCATCAAATTCGAGACATAGATACAAAGTCCACCCATATTCCTCCAACGTTTAGAGTGAAGGGCTGCAGCATGAAAGGTTTTATACCCATTTAGATGAATAGGCTCAACAGACCAAGTCTCTTGAAAACACAAGAAACCAAAGGGGCTTACAAACTCCAACCAAGAGGGGTCTAGCACCCTATCCTTAATCCCTGAGATATTCCAGAATAAAAACTCAATCTTCCCATGGGTCCTGTGCTCAACGGCTGATACCCTGTTACTTGATCCATCAAGAAGATCACAGTTCAGCCGTGCACTACTAGATTCAGGAACTTCAAGATGATCAAGGCCTAAGCTGTGGATAGGAACAGAGGCAGGAGCGCGGTGCAGCCTGGGAACAGTAGTTGGGTCACTAACATTGCAAACTGTAGGAGTGGGAACTGTCGGAAGGACTGGTACAACAGGTTTACAACTCAGTCAGTCCACGCCTTCTAGATCTCTTAAGCCTTCATAATGATTATAAAGGGGGATTTGAAAACAATTCAAAGGCCTGAGATCAGCAGGAGCACTCCTCGAGCCTCCGAGGGCCCGCCCTTTGCCCGGGCTTCGCCCCGGGCTCCGCCCCGCGCGCGTCCCGCGTCCGCGCTAATTGTTGGGATTAAATAGAGAGGAGGAGAGGGGCGGGAAGAGTCACAGGTGCGCTGGTGTGCTTCGAGCGCTACTCCTGCTGGGACTCGCAGTCCCACACTCATGAACCGGACAGACTTCGGTCTCTCCCCGGTGTTCACGCTGGTTGTAGAACAAAAAGCAGGTTTCCCAAGTGTCAGCAGCAATCCGGGTTTTAAAAATGAAGAGTTGCTTTCCCAAGTGTCAAAAGCGATCCAATTACTGCGTGCAAAAGGCTGCGAGCAGCAAACCTTTTGAACTTGCCAAAATAATTGAAAAATCCTGTGAAGAACTAGGTAGAGATAGTTTGGGTGGGAAACCACTAAAACTACAACTAACTGAAAATCCTGAAAAAACCTTTATCAAGAATAATCTCAATACTCCAAAAAAAAGGTGGGGGGGGGTAATAAACAAACCACTCCCAGAGAAAAACAATTTCAGTCCAGAGGAAGGTCTCTTCAACGAAGAGATAAATCTCCAGAACAAGGAGGCAAGTCTCCCCTCTGAAAAAAGATACAACCTTAGAAATAGGGACAATTTGAGAAAACCTGACAGATATCAAGATATTGATACACGTCCCTCTCAATCTTTTCATGTGGTGTGTGGAATGTGGTGCGTGGAATGTGGTGTGTGATATGTGGTGTGTGGAATGTGGTGTGTGGAATGTGTGTGGAATGTGGGTGGAATGTGGTGTGTGGAATGTGGTGTGTGTGGTGTGTGGAATGTGGTGTGTGTGGTGTGTGAATGTGTGTGGAATGTGTGTGGAATGTGTGTGGAATGTGTGTGGAATGTGGTGTGTGGAATGTGTGTGGAATGTGTGTGGAATGTGTGTGGAATGTGGTGTGTGTGGAATGTGTGAGGAATGTGGTGTGAGGAATGTGGTGTGTGGAATGTGTGTGGAATGTGTGTGGAATTTGGAATGTGTGTGGCGTGTGGAATGTGTGTGGAATGTGGTGTGTGGAATGTGGTGTGTGGAATATGGTGTGTGGATTGTGTGTGGAATGTGGTGTGTGTGGAATGTGTGTGGAATGTGTGTGGAATGTGGTGTGTGTGGAATGTGGTGTGTGGAATGTGGTGTGTGGAATGTGTGTGGAATGTGTGTGGAATGTGGTGTGTGGAATGTGGTGTGTGTGGAATGTGGTGTGTGGAATGTGGTGTGTGGAATGTGGTGTGTGGTGTGTGTGTAATGTGTGTGGAATGTGGTGTGTGTGTGGAATGTGTGTGGAATGTGTGTGGAATTTGGTGTGTGGAATGTGGTGTGTGGAATGTGTGTGGAATGTGGTGTGTGGAATGTGTGTGGAATGTGTGTGGAATGTGTGTGGAATGTGGTGTGGAATGTGTGTGGAATGTGTGTGCAATGTGGTGTGTGGTATGTGGAATGTGTGTGAGTGGTGTGTGGAATGTGTGTGGAATGTGGTGTGTGGAATGTGGTGTGTGGAATGTGGTGTGTGGAATGTGGTGTATGGAATGTGTGTGGAATGTGTGTGGAATGTGTGTGGAATGTGTGTGGAATGTGTGTGGAATGTGGTGTGTGGAATGTGTGAGGAATGTGGAATGTGGTGTGTGGTGTGTGGTGTGTGGAATGTGGTGTGTGGAATGTGGGTGGAATGTGGTGTGCGGAATGTGGTGTGTGGAATGTGGTGTGTGTGGAATGTGGTGTATGTGGAATGTGGTGTGTGTGGTGTGTGTGTGGAATGTGGTGTGTGTGGTGTGTGGAATGTGGTGTGTGTGGCGTGTGATGTGTGGAATGTGTGTGGAATGTGTGAGGAATGTGGTGTGTAGAATGTGTGTGGAATGTGGTGTGTGTGGAATGTGTGAGGAATGTGGTGTGAGGAATGTGGTGTGTGGAATGTGTGTGGAATGTGTGTGGAATGTGTGTGGAATTTGGAATGTGTGTGGCGTGTGGAATGTGTGTGGAATGTGGTGTGTGGAATGTGGTGTGTGGAATATGGTGTGTGGAATGTGTGTGGAATGTGGTGTGTGTGGAATGTGTTTGGAATGTGGTGTGTGGAATGTGGTGTGTGGAATGTGGTGTGTGGAATGTGTGTGGAATGTGTGTGGAATGTGGTGTGTGGAATGTGGTGTGTGGAATGTGGTGTGTGGTGTGTGTGGAATGTGGTGTGTGTGTGGAATGTGTGTGGAATTTGGTGTGTGGAATGTGGTGTGTGGAATGTGTGTGGAATGTGTGTGGAATGTGGTGTGTGGTATGTGGAATGTGGTGTGTGGTGTGTGGAATGTGGTGTGTGGAATGTGTGTGGAATGTGGTGTGTGGAATGTGGTGTGTGGAATGTGGTGTATGGAATGTGTGTGGAATGTGTGTGGAATGTTGTGTGTGGAATGTGTGTGGAATGTGGTGTGTGGAATGTGTGTGGAATGTGGAATGTGGTGTGTGGTGTGTGGTGTGTGGAATGTGGTGTGTGGAATGTGGGTGGAATGTGGTGTGCGGAATGTGGTGTGTGGAATGTGGTGTGTGTGGAATGTGGTGTGTGTGGAATGTGGTGTGTGTGGTGTGTGTGTGGAATGTGGTGTGTGTGGTGTGTGGAATGTGGTATGTGTGGTGTGTGTGTGGAATGTGGTGTGTGTGGTTTGTGGAATGTGGTGTGTGTGTGTGTGATGTGTGGAATGTGTTGTGGAATGTGTGAGGAATGTGTGTGTAGTGTGTGGAATGTGTGTGGAATGTGTGTGGAATGTGTGGATGTGGTGTGTGGAATGTGTGAGGAATGTGGTGTGAGGAATGTGGTGTGTGGAATGTGTGTGAATGTGTGTGGAATTTGGAATGTGTGTGGCGTGTGGAATGTGTGTGGAATGTGGTGTGTGGAATGTGGTGTGTGGAATATGGTGTGTGGATTGTGTGTGGAATGTGGTGTGTGTGGAATGTGTGTGGAATGTGTGTGGAATGTGGTGTGTGTGGAATGTGGTGTGTGGAATGTGGTGTGTGGAATGTGTGTGGAATGTGTGTGAATGTGGTGTGTGGAATGTGGTGTGTGTGGAATGTGGTGTGTGGAATGTGGTGTGTGGGAATGTGGTGTGTGGTGTGTGTGGAATGTGTGTGGAATGTGTGTGTGTTTGGAATGTGTGTGGAATGTGTGTGGAATTTGGTGTGTGGAATGTGTGTGTGGAATGTGTGTGGAATGTGGTGTGTGGAATGTGTGTGGAATGTGTGTGGGAATGTGTGTGGAATGTGGTGTGGAATGTGTGTGGAATGTGTGTGCAATGTGGTGTGTGGTATGTGGAATGTGGTGTGTGGTGTGTGGAATGTGTGTGGAATGTGGTGTGTGGAATGTGTGTGTGTGGAATGTGGTGTGTGGAATGTGGTGTATGGAATGTGTGTGGAATGTGTGTGGAATGTGTGTGGAATGTGTGTGGAATGTGTGTGGAATGTGGTGTGTGGAATGTGTGAGGAATGTGGAATGTGGTGTGTGGTGTGTGGTGTGAGGAATGTGGTGTGTGGAATGTGGGGTGGAATGTGGTGTGCGGAATGTGGTGTGTGGAATGTGGTGTGTGTGGAATGTGGTGTATGTGGAATGTGGTGTGTGTGGTGTGTGTGTGAATGTGTGTGTGTGTGTGGAATGTGGTGTGTGTGGCGTGTGATGTGTGGAATGTGTGTGGAATGTGTGAGGAATGTGGTGTGTAGAATGTGTGTGGAATGTGGTGTGTGTGGAATGTGTGAGGAATGTGGTGTGAGGAATGTGGTGTGTGGAATGTGTGTGGAATGTGTGTGGAATGTGTGTGGAATTTGGAATGTGTTTGGCGTGTGGAATGTGTGTGAATGTGGTGTGTGGAATGTGGTGTGTGGAATATGGTGTGTGGAATGTGTGTGGAATGTGGTGTGTGTGGAATGTGTTTGGAATGTGGTGTGTGGAATGTGGTGTGTGGAATGTGGTGTGTGGAATATGTGTGGAATGTGGTGGGAATGTGGGTGTGTGGAATGTGGTGTGTGGAATGTGGTGTGTGGTGTGTGTGGAATGTGTGTGGAATGTGGTGTGTGTGTGGAATGTGTGTGGAATTTGGTGTGTGGAATGTGGTGTGTGGAATGTGTGTGGATGTGTGTGGAATGTGGTGTGTGGTATGTGGAATGTGGTGTGTGGTGTGTGAATGTGTGTGGAATGTGGTGTGTGAATGTGTGTGGAATGTGGTGTGTGGAATGTGGTGTGTGGAATGTGGTGTATGGAATGTGTGTGGAATGTGTGTGGAATGTTGTGTGTGGAATGTGTGTGGAATGTGGTGTGTGGAATGTGTGTGGAATGTGGATGTGGTGTGTGGTGTGTGGTGTGTGGTGTGTGGAATGTGGTGTGTGGGAATGTGGGTGGAATGTGGTGTGCGGAATGTGGTGTGTGGAATGTGGTGTGTGTGGAATGTGGTGTGTGTGGAATGTGGTGTGTGTGGTGTGTGTGTGAATGTGGTGTGTGTGGTGTGTGGAATGTGGTATGTGTGGTGTGTGTGTGGGAATGTGGTGTGTGTGGTTTGTGTAATGTGGTGTGTGTGGTGTGTGATGTGTGGAATGTGTGTGGAATGTGTGAGGAATGTGGTGTGTGGAATGTGTGTGGAATGTGTGTGGAATGTGTGTGGACTTGTGGTGTGTGTGGAATGTGTGAGGAATGTGGTGTGAGGAATGTGGTGTGTGGAATGTGTGTGGAATGTGTGTGGAATTTGGAATGTGTGTGGCGTGTGGAATGTGTGTGGAATGGTGGTGTGTGGAATGTGGTGTGTGGAATATGGTGTGTGGAATGTGTGTGGAATGGTGGTGTGTGGAGGTGTGTGTGGAATGTGTGTGGAATGTGGTGTGTGGAAGGTGGTGTGTGGAATGTGTGTGGATTGTGTGTGGAATGTGGTGGAATGTGGTGTGTGTGGAATGTGGTGTGTGGAATGTGGTGTGTGGAATGTGGTGTGTGGTGTGTGTGGAATGGTGTGTGGAATGTGGTGTGTGTTTGGAATGTGTGAGGAATGTGTGTGGGAATTTGGTGTGTGGAATGTGGTGTGTGGAATGTGTGGAATGTGTGTGTGGAATGTGTGTGGAATGTGTGTGGAATGTGTGTGGAAATGTGGTGTGGAATGTGTGTGAATGGGTGTGGAATGTGGTGGAATGTGGTGGCGGAATGTGGTGTGTGGAATGTGGTGTGTGTGGAATGTGGTGAGTGTGGAATGTGGTGTGTGTGGTGTGTGTGTGGAATGTGGTGTGTGTGTGGTGTGTGTGGTGTGTGTGTGGAATGTGGTGTGTGTGGTGTGTGGAATGTGGTGTGTGTGGTGTGTGATGTGTGGAATGTGTGTGGAATGTGTGAGGAATGTGGTGTGTGGAATGTGTGTGGAATGTGTGTGGAATGTGGTGTGTGTGGAATGTGTGAGGAATGTGGTGTGAGGAATGTGGTGTGTGGAATGTGTGTGGAATGTGTGTGGAATGTGTGTGGAATTTGGAATGTGTGTGGCGTGTGGAATGTGTGTGGAATGTGGTGTGTGGAATGTGGTGTGTGGAATATGGTGTGTGGAATGTGTGTGGAATGTGGTGTGTGTGGAATGTGTGTGGAATGTGTGTGGAATGTGGTGTGTGTGGAATGTGGTGTGTGGAATGTGGTGTGTGGGAATGTGTGTGGAATGTGTGTGGAATGTGGTTTGTGGAATGTGGTGTGTGTGGAATGTGGTGTGTGGAATGTGGTGTGTGGAATGTGGTGTGTGGTGTGTGTGTAATGTGTGTGGAATGTGGTGTGTGTGTGGAATGTGTGTGGAATGTGTGTGGAATTTGGTGTGTGGAATGTGGTGTGTGGAATGTGTGTGGAATGTGGTGTGTGGAATGTGTGTGGAATGTGTGTGGAATGTGTGTGGAATGTGGTGTGGAATGTGTGTGGAATGTGTGTGCAATGTGGTGTGTGGTATGTGGAATGTGGTGTGTGGTGTGTGGAATGTGTGTGGAATGTGGTGTGTGGAATGTGGTGTGTGGAATGTGGTGTGTGGAATGTGGTGTATGGAATGTGTGTGGAATGTGTGTGGAATGTGTGTGGAATGTGTGTGGAATGTGGTGTGTGGAATGTGTGAGGAATGTGGAATGTGGTGTGTGGTGTGTGGTGTGTGGAATGTGGTGTGTGGAATGTGGGTGGAATGTGGTGTGCGGAATGTGGTGTGTGGAATGTGGTGTGTGTGGAATGTGGTGTATGTGGAATGTGGTGTGTGTGGTGTGTGTGTGGAATGTGGTGTGTGTGGTGTGTGGAATGTGGTGTGTGTGGCGTGTGATGTGTGGAATGTGTGTGGAATGTGTGAGGAATGTGGTGTGTAGAATGTGTGTGGAATGTGGTGTGTGTGGAATGTGTGAGGAATGTGGTGTGAGGAATGTGGTGTGTGGAATGTGTGTGGAATGTGTGTGGAATGTGTGTGGAATTTGGAATGTGTGTGGCGTGTGGAATGTGTGTGGAATGTGGTGTGTGGAATGTGGTGTGTGGAATATGGTGTGTGGAATGTGTGTGGAATGTGGTGTGTGTGTGGAATGTGTGTGGAATTTGGTGTGTGGAATGTGGTGTGTGGAATGTGTGTGGAATGTGGTGTGTGGAATGTGTGTGGAATGTGTGTGGAATGTGTGTGGAATGTGGTGTGGAATGTGTGTGCAATGGGTGTGGAATGTGGTGTGTGGAATGTGTGTGGAATGTGGTGTGTTGAATGTTTTGGGAATGTGTGTGGAATGTTGTGTGTGGAATGTGGTGTGTGGACTGTGTGTGGAATGTGGTGTGTGGAATGTGTGTGGAATGTGGTGTGTTGAATGTTTTGGGAATGTGTGTGGAATGTGGTGTGTGGAATGTGTGTGGAATGTTGTGTGTGGAATGTGGTGTGTAGAATGTGTGTGGAATGTGGTGTGTGGAATGTGTGTGGAATGTGGTGTGTGGAATGTGGGTGGAATGTGGTGTGTGGAATGTGTGCGGAATGTGGTGTGTGGAATGTGGTGTGTTTGGAATGTGGTGTGTGTGGAATGTGGTGTGTGTGGTGTGTGGTGTGTGGAATGTGGTGTGTGTGGTGTGTGATGTGTGGAATGTGTGTGGAATGTGTGAGGAATGTGGTGTGTGGAATGTGTGTGGAATGTGTGTGGAATGTGGTGTGTGTGGAATGTGGTGTGTGGAATGTGTGTGGAATGTGGTGTGTGTGGAATGTGGTGTGTGTGGAATGTGTGTGGAATGTGTGTGGAATGTGTGTGGGATGTGGTGTGTGTGTGGAATGTGGTGTGAGGAATGTGATGTGTGGAATGTGTGTGGAATGTGTGTGGAATGTGTGGGGAATGTGGAATGTGTGTGGAATGTGTGTGGAATGTGGTGTGTGGAATGTGTGTGTAATGTGTGTGTAATATGTGTGGAATGTGTGTGGAATGTGAGTGGAATGTGGTGTGTGTGGAATGTGGTGTGTGTGTGTGAAATGTGTGTGGAATGTGGTGTGTGGAATGTGGTGTGTGGAATGTGTGTGGAATGTTGTGTGTGGAATGTGTGTGGAATGTGTGTGGAATGTGTGTGGAATGTGGTGTGTTGAATGTGTTTGGAATGTGTGTGGAATGTGGCGTGTGGAATGTGTGTGGAATGTGGTGTGTGGAATGTGGTGTGTGGAATGTGGTGTGTGGAATGTGGTGTGTGGAATGTGGGTGGAATGTGGTGTGTGGAATGTGGTGTGTGTAATGTGGTGTGTGTGGAATGTGGTGTGTGTAGTGTGTTGTGTGTTGAATGTGTGTGGTGTGTGGAATGTATGTGGAATGTGGTGTATGGAATGTGTGTGGATTGTGGTGTGTGGAATGTGGTGTGTGTAATGTGGTGTGTGGGGTGTGTGGAATGTGGTGTGTGGAATGTGTGTGGAATGTGTGTGGAATGTTGTGTGTGGAAGGCGTGTGGAATGTGGAATGTGGAATGTGTGTAGAATGTGGTGTGTGGCATGTGGGTGAAATGTGGTGTGTGGAATGTGGTGTGTATAATGTGGTGTGTGTGGTGTGTGTGTGGAATGTGGTGTGTGGAATGTGTGAGGAATGTGCTGTGTGGAATGTGTGTGGAATGTGGAATGTGTGTGGAATGTGGAATGTGTGTGGAATGTGGTGTGTGGAATGTGTGTGTGGAATGTGTGTGGAATGTGTGTGGAATGTGTGTGGAATGTGGAATGTGGAATGTGTGTAGAATGTGGTGTGTGGCATGTGGGTGGAATGTGGTGTGTGGAATGTGGTGTGTATAATGTGGTGTGTGTGGTGTGTGTGTGGAATGTGGTGTGTGGAATGTGTGAGGAATGTGGTGTGTGGAATGTGTGTGGAATGTGGAATGTGTGTGGAATGTAGAATGTGTGTGGAATGTGGTGTGTGGAATGTGTGTGTGGAATGTGTGTGGAATGTGTGTGGAATGTGTGTGGAATGTGTGTGGAATGTGGTGTGTGGAATGTGTGTGGAATGTGTGTGGAATGTGGTGTGTGTGGAATGTGGTGTGTGGAATGTGTGTGGAATGTGGTGTGTGGAATGTAGTGTGTGTGGTGTGTTGCGTGTGGAATGTGTGTGGTGTGTGGAATGTGGTGTGTGGAATGTGTGTGGAATGTGGTGTGTGGAATGTGGAATATGTGTGGAATGTGTGTGGAATGTGTGTGGAATAGGGTGTGTGGAACGTGGTGTGTGGAATGTGGTGTGTGGAATGTGGTGTGTGAAATGTATGTGGAATGTGGTGTGGAATGTGTGTGGAATTTGTGTGGAATGTGTGTGGAATGTGTGTGGAATGTGTGTGGAATGTGGTGTGTGGAATGTGGTGTGTGGAATGTGGTGTGTGTAAATGTATGTGGAATGTGGTGTGTGTGGAATGTGTGTGGAATGTGGTGTGTGGAATGTGGTGTGTGGAATGTGGTGTGTGGAATGTGTGTGGAATGTGTTTGGAATGTGGTGTGTGGAATGTGGTGTGTGGAATGTGGTGTGTGGAATGTGGTATGTGGTGTGTGTGGAATGTGTGTGGAATGTGGTGTGTGTGTGGAATGTGTGTGGAATGTGTGTGGAATTTGGTGTGTGGAATGTGGTGTGTGGAATGTGTGTGGAATGTGGTGTGTGGAATGTGTGTGGAATGTGTGTGGAATGTGTGTGGAATGTGGTGTGGAATGTGTGTGCAATGGGTGTGGAATGTGGTGTGTGGAATGTGTGTGGAATGTGGTGTGTTGAATGTTTTGAGAATGTGTGTGGAATGTTGTGTGTGGAATGTGGTGTGTGGACTGTGTGTGGAATGTGGTGTGTGGAATGTGTGTGGAATGTGGTGTGTTGAATGTTTTAGGAATGTGTGTGGAATGTGGTGTGTGGAATGTGTGTGGAATGTTGTGTGTGGAATGTGGTGTGTGGAATGCGTGTGGAATGTGGTGTGTGGAATGTGTGTGGAATGTGGTGTGTGGAATGTGGGTGGAATGTGGTGTGTGGAATGTGTGCGGAATGTGGTGTGTTGAATGTGGTGTGTGTGGAATGTGGTGTGTGTGGAATGTGGTGTGTGTGTGGAATGTGGTGTGTGTGGTGTGTGGTGTGTGGAATGTGGTGTGTGTGGTGTGTGATGAGTGGAATGTGTGTGGAATGTGTGAGGAATGTGGTGTGTGGAATGTGTGTGGAATGTGTGTGGAATGTGGTGTGTGTGGAATGTGGTGTGTGGAATGTGTGTGGAATGTGGTGTGTGTGGAATGTGGTGTGTGTGGAATGTGTGTGGAATGTGTGTGGAATGTGTGTGGGATGTGGTGTGTGTGTGGAATGTGGTGTGAGGAATGTGATGTGTGGAATGTGTGTGGAATGTGTGTGGAATGTGTGTGGAATGTGTGTGGAATGTGTGTGGAATGTGGTGTGTGGAATGTGTGTGGAATGTGGTGTGTGGAATGTGTGTGTAATGTGTGTGTAATATGTGTGGAATGTGTGTGGAATGTGAGTGGAATGTGGTGTGTGTGGAATGTGGTATGTGTGTGTGAAATGTGTGTGGAATGTGGTGTGTGGAATGTGGTGTGTGGAATGTGTGTGGAATGTTGTGTGTGGAATGTGTGTGGAATGTGTGTGGAATGTGTGTGGAATGTGGTGTGTAGAATGTGTTTGGAATGTGTGTGGAATGTGGCATGTGGAATGTGTGTGGAATGTGGTGTGTGGAATGTGGTGTGTGGAATGTGGTGTGTGGAATGTGGGTGGAATGTGGTGTGTGGAATGTGGTGTGTGTAATGTGGTGTGTGTGGAATGTGGTGTGTGTAGTGTGTTGTGTGTTGAATGTGTGTGGTGTGTGGAATGTATGTGGAATGTGGTGTATGGAATGTGTGTGGATTGTGGTGTTTGGAATGTGGTGTGTGTAATGTGGTGTGTGGGGTGTGTGGAATGTGGTGTGTGGAATGTGCGTGGAATGTGTGTGGAATGTTGTGTGTGGAATGCGTGTGGAATGTGGAATGTGGAATGTGGAATGTGGAATGTGTGTAGAATGTGGTGTGTGGAATGTGGGTGGAATGTGGTGTGTGGAATGTGGTGTGTATAATGTGGTGTGTGTGGTGTGTGTGTGGAATGTGGTGTGTGGAATGTGTGAGGAATGTGGTGTGTGGAATGTGTGTGGAATGTGGAATGTGTGTGGAATGTGGAATGTGTGTGGAATGTGGTGTGTGGAATGTGTGTGTGGAATGTGTGTGGAATGTGTGTGGAATGTGTGTGGAATGTGGTGTGTGGAATGTGTGTGGAATGTGTGTGGAATGTGGTGTGTGTGGAATGTGGTGTGTGGAATGTGTGTGGAATGTGGTGTGTGGAATGTAGTGTGTGTGGTGTGTTGCGTGTGGAATGTGTGTGGTGTGTGGAATGTGGTGTGTGGAATGTGGTGTGTGGAATGTGGAATATGTGTGGAATGTGTGTGGAATGTGTGTGGAATAGGGTGTGTGGAACGTGGTGTGTGGTATGTGGTGTGTGGAATGTGGTGTGTGAAATGTATGTGGAATGTGGTGTGGAATGTGTGTGGAATTTGTGTGGAATGTGTGTGGAATGTGTGTGGAATGTGGTGTGTGGAATGTGGTGTGTGGAATGTGGTGTGTGGAAATGTATGTGGAATGTGGTGTGGAATTTGTGTAGAATGTGTGTGGAATATGTGTGGAATGTGGTGTGTGTGGAATGTGTGTGGAATGTGTGTGGAATGTGGTGTGTGTGGAATGTGTGTGGGATGTGTGTGGAATGTGGTGTGTGTGGAATGTGGTGTGTGGAATGTGTGTGGAATGTGGTGTGTGGAATGTGGTGTATGTGGTGTGTGTGGAATGTGTGTGTAATGTGGAATGTGTGTGGAATGTGGAATGTCTGTGGAATGTGTGTGGAATGTGGCGTGTGGAATGTGTGTGGAATGTGTGTGGAATGTGGTGTGTGTAATGTGGTGTGTGTGGTGTGTGTGTGTAATGTGTGTGGAATGTGGAATGTGTGTGGAATGTGGAATGTGTGTGGAATGTGTGTGGGATGTGGTGTGTTGAATGTGTGTGGAATGTGGTGTGTGGAATGTGGTGTGTGGAATGTGTGTGGAATGTGGTGTGTGGAATGTGGTGTGTGGAATGTGGTGTGTGGAATGTGTGTGGAATGTGGTGTGGAATGTGGTGTGGAATGTGGTGTGGAATGTGGTGTGTGGAATGTGGTGTGTGGAATGTGGAATGTGGAGTGTGTGCGGAATGTGGTGTGTGGAATTTGGTGTGTGGAATGTGTGTGGAATGTGTGTGGAATGTGGTGTGAAATGTGGTGTGGAATGTGGTGTGGAATGTGTGTGGAATGTGGTGTGGAATGTGGTGTGGAATGTGGTGTGTGGAATGTGTGTGGAATGTGTGTGGAATGTGGTGTGTGGAATATGTGTGGAATGTTGTGTGTGGAATGTGGTGTGTGGAATGTGTGAAATGTGGTGTGTGTTGAATGTGGTGCGTGGAATGTGGTGTGTGTGGTGTGTGTGGAATGTGTGTGGAATGTGGTGTGTGGAATGTGTGTGGAATGTGGTGTGTGGCATGTGTGTGGAATGTGGTGTGTTGAATGTGGGTGGAATGTGGTGTGTGGAATGTGGTGTGTGTGATGTGTGGTGTGTGGAATGTGTGAGGAATGTGGTGTGTGGAATGTGTGTGGAATGTGTGTGGAATGTGTGTGGAATGTGGTGTGTGGAATGTGTGTGGAATGTGGAATGTATGTGGTGTGTGGAATGTGGTGTGTGGAATGTTTGTGGAATGTGGTGTGTGGAATGTGTGGTGTGTAGAATGTGGAATGTGGTGTGTGGAATGTGTGGAATGTGGAGTGTGGAACATGGTGTGTGGAATGTGGTGTGTGGAATGTGGTGTTTGGTGTGTGGTGTGTGGAATATGATGTGTGGAATGTGGAATGTGGTGTGTGGAATGTGTTTGGAATGTGGTGTGTGGAATGTGTGTAGAATGTGTGTGGAATGTGTGTGGAATGTGTGTGGAATGTGGTGTGTGGAATGTGGTGTGGAATGTGTGTGGAATGTGTGTGGAATGTGTGTGGAATGTGGTGTGTGGAATGTGTGTGGAATGTGTGTGGAATGTGTGTGGAATGTGGAGTGTGTGGAATGTGGAGTGTGTGTGTGGAATCTGGAGTGGTTCCACACACCACATTCCACACACCACATTCCACACACCACGATGTAATCTGGGATTCAAATCGTATCCAAATTGATTGTAACAATGTTTAACAATTTTTAAACTAAAATAGTCTGAATTCAAAATTTTCATGGAAATAAAGTTTTACTTTATTAAATGGGGAAAATGTTACTTTGCATGAAAAATATTTTTTAACCCCGAGTTTTGCAGCTTTTCCTTTGAAATATCTGTGCTTTCTGCTGCTTACTTGTATTCCTGGTGAACAAAGTGTGTTTAAATGCAAAGTGTGTTTAAGACTGCAGTACCGCCTCCTGTCTACGGGGGCAGAGCGAGCAAAAATTTAAACACACTTTATGAAACACAGGTCCCCACAAGACAATTTTTTAAAAGTTGTAAAAATTGACACAGATTTTCCTGAAGCCATTTTTTATCATTTAAAGGACATTACCTTGTGGGGACCTGGGTTCAGGTCCCCACAGTGCAATCAAGTCCCCACAGCGTGAGTGTGTTATCACACCCAAGTCCCCACAAGGATAGTAACACAAACCCACGCACTCACACACACAAACACACACACTCATGCAGATTGTGTTCCTGCAGGGAGCTTGCTGTCTGGCTGTTTGAGGCCTAAGTACTTGCAGCCAGTTTTTACAGTCCGTCTTTGTTTACATCTTAGATGTACCCCAAAAGTGAGCACATCCCACCAGCAAAACCTCAAAACCATAAATATTGTAGCAAGGCCAACTCTGAAGCAGTGTAGTCTTACAGGCTAAGGGAAAGATGGAAGCAGCGGGGTCCACAAAAATATGGTGGCACTGTGGCAGCCATTGTGTGCTCTTTAGTCAGATTAAAGTGCTTTAACATTAACATAATAGTGTTTAAGTGTATTTAGGTTCCGAAAGGACAGGATGTGAGGCTGATGCCAGGCTTCCAGGAACTGGGTGCGTGTAACACAGTAACCCAGAAGACGGCAAGGCGTAGAAAATTGCTGACATGAAAATTTAAATTAAGCTACTGCTTCTCCCTAGCCCACGCCATCTCAACCCCTTCATGGAATTCACACTGAGTTCACCTCTGTACTGTATAACAGGAAACAGCCCAAAAACTTTCCATTTGAATCCCTGAGGTAGCCATGGTGATTTCTTCATGTTAGCTACTCAAATGCCATTGCCTAAAACTAAATCAGTAACCCCGAATGTCCAGACGGCCTGTTCCTGGCTCATTCATACCAGTTGTGATATACCCCCAAAATTCCTGTATGTGATCGTTGAACAGGAGACTTGATTTACACAACACAACAGTCTGTGACGTTATGTGTCTGCCAAGTCACACACCCACATCTCCCCTGTCTTATATTGGGTACCTATTGGTTACAAGCTGCTTTGAATCACTCACTAAGCATACCTAGAATACAAACACTTTTCATCAGGAAAAAATTAACAAATGCATTCAACAAAGGAACCGCCACTCAAAACTGGCATGCGCCTCAGAGTCCCACCATACATGAATAAAAACATGGCAAAATAAAACGCAACACAATTTCCACAATTGTATGATCAGCGTAATGGGAGGCACGGAGGAAAGGAAGCAACACAGAGGGCGCGGGAGAGAAGCACCCTAACTGAGAGAAAGGCGAGAGTAACATGTAGCATGGGGGGGGGTGAAAGTAATAGGAGGGGTGTGGCACAATCGTAGTGGCTGGAGGTAGGGAAGGCATCAGGAGGGCGCGAGGGAAACGTAATGGGAGTCGTGGGTGGGGAGAACGAACACGGGAAGGTGCGGCAATGGAAGCAATCTAATGGGGAGAGACTGTGAGAGAAACATGGAACGTGGAGGAGGTGGTGGAAGTAACTCAGAGGGCAGGGCGCAATCAAGGCGGAGTTGGGAGAAGCAACAGAAAGGCACAGGTAGGGTAGCGAGCAACATGGGAGGCGAGAGTGGGGGGATGCAACACAGAGTGCACCGGGAGGAGGCAAGTAAACCAGTAGGGAAAAAGAGCAATGTATAGTAGAGGAAGAAAAGTAAAAGTGGGAGCGAGCAATGAGAGCGGGCAGGGGAGAAGCAAACGGTCATGAGAGAGTGTAATACGGAGCGCAGAGAGGGAGGAAAGAAGCATAATAGGGAGGCCCCTATACCACATAATAACACATTAAATATAGGCCCATTAGAACCAGCAAAATGTGGATGTAAACTGCATACTTATTAATGTGGAAAAACGCAAAGATCAGTGAAACGTCGTTTCTGCAGATTACTTCTATGGAACTACAATGTCACTGCAGTTTCCTGATTACTCAAAAGTAAACCTCTAAATGAAAAGCTTAATGTCTAGGGAAAACATGCACTCTTGTTCCCTTCGGCTTTGACTGAGAAATTAAAATCAATCAATCGTTCCCTCGCTAATACTTTTCACTATCACTGCAAGGAAAAGGAAAGGGCAAATGTTTAGAGGTTTCATGATAATGGTGTCCAAAATTCCCTGAAATTGATGTGGTTTATAAATATCACAAGAAGTGATGAAACAGTTTCTGCTTTCCGAAAATTTGACAACTCTTGACACCAAGTTTGAAGGTCAGAAACCCCCTTGAATCACCTTGACATGAGTGTACTGCCTTCCAGTTTTCTCGACTACAGCCTCCATGTTACAGAAAGACACTACAATATATACCCAAAATCAATGCTTGAAAAGTCACTACATTTCACACCTCAAATATATAAGTGCGTCTCTTAACTGCCTGGCATATATGCTCATGAATAGCCCCACATCTTCCTCAAATGTATTGGCACCAAGCAGACAACAAATCCCTCTGGGGAATTTCAGTAGATACCTTCTGCAAAGGCGTTTATTTTCCAATTCCCTTTCCTTCCCGCAGGCACCAGTCCAAATGATAGTAGTGGGCGCCAGAACAAATCATGGAGCAAACTGCCGCCACATCCTATGTAATCCATTCCAATTCCAGCATAGCCGCCTGCGACTTAAAGCTGCCTGCCATTGCCTGCATTCGTCAGCAATGTAAGGAACTGGTGCTGGTGTGTAAAGCAGCGCACCAATATCTTCCGAGTTTTGTGCCAATTGAAACGGGGGTAGTAGCACCTCTTTGGGATTATTATGCCTCAGGTGGCACGTGCTTCGAGTTCTCGCATGACAGGCCAGGTAATGGCTCCATGATCTGAACTAGTGTTAAATTACGGACATGGCGGGAATCCTTGCTAATCAGCGTATGCAGAAGGAAAGTAGAGCATAATAAGTGACCCACGGGATAACATCTTATAGAAGCGGTTCAATGAAATTATTTAAAAAACCATTATCAAAGCACAAATAAGGCGTATATAAATACAACTAAAGAAGAGGCAAGCGAATCGTCGAATTTCCAATTTAGGATGGCGAAGACAGTAACACTCCTGCAAGACTTGATACACAGCACCAACATGAACACCAAAAAGAATGGGGTTTTTTATTACAAAAAAAGTTCTGAAATATATTAGCAAAAATTGTGATGCTTATTATCCATGCATTGATCTAGCGACATAAAATGATTACCTGCTGCTTTGCAGAGGCATAACACAAACCCCTGCAGCCCTTTGTTCAGAGGAGGCTTTTTACCTTCAAAATACAGACGAAAGTCAGCAGAGTTTTGTTAGACTATATAGGCATGCTAACTGACTGTAAATGGTTCTTTCAGCCTGTGCTTAGCGGGTTGTCTGCTATGGCAGGAAACTAGCTCCGCAGGAAATTTATTTTGCAAAAGAGCAGACTCATCTTTGACACACTCGACCAGACGACGTCAATCAAACCTGCAGCAAATCTTTCCCTGCCACCAGAGTAGACCACATGCACACCTCACACGGCTGAGATGTTTGGCTGGGCATGGAATTTCCTGGAGCCGCATTTTCTTAATCTTACGGTTACAACAAGTAACAACCCAAGATCAACTGCCTAAAGAACTCCAACTCCATCTACTCCTAACACACATTCCTGAAGCTCAAGCTTGGCTACTTCATGAATCCGCGGACCGCTACTAACGCTAGATCGTACCTTTTGTCTTTTTTAATCACACGAGGACCAGGCCTGACCACAAGGTCGTGGGCCATGACAACAACTCATGACATGACTGAGGCGGGAGGTCTGCTAACTGCTGCTGCCTGCGCACGACGAGGGAGGCGAGCCTAGATTAGGAAGGAATGTCACACCAGCAGCGTGCTCGTCCTCCTGTGTGGCCAATCACTGCATGCCTTCTCATGAAGTTACACACACAGCGTGATTGGCCATAGGCTGAGGCAGTGTGCCACCACCTGCGGCATCCAATAATGGATTGCCTGCCCCTTCTGCGGTGGACCAGCCAATCCGGCTAGGGGGGCAACCTGACTACTCGCCCTTTGTAACCCCGGTGGCTGCATCCGGCTGCTGTAAGAATCAGCACCCCCACCGTCCCTCTCTAAGGGGAACTTTAGTGAGCCTAATAACGCGCATGCTCGGGCAAGGTGCAGCCCAAAATTCCACATGCGCAGTACTGCTGCTGGCCTGCTGCAGCTGAGTGTGGACTGTCACTCAAACTGCAGCAGACCAGCCAGCCCCACCCCCTCCCTGCGCACTCCGGATTCAACGGGTGTGTCCCGGATTCCCGGCGGGAAGCGCTGCGCTGCGGGTATTTAATTTCCCATCCAATGTGTGCAAGTATTATTTTTGGTGTGCTGCTGTGCTTGTCGACGGTGCGGCAATGTGGCTTAGTGGGGCTACGCCCCTACGCCCCAATGGACGCCCCGCTGCTGCCCAGTGGAGGCATAGTTTTGTAAACAACATTTAGGAAACAATATTTTTGTTACACAACTTTTTTTAACGCTATCGTGACATATAATCCTTCTACGTTTATATGTAAAATGAGCATACATTCACAGAGTCTCGGGTTCTCAAATGTTCCTGACATAATCCCATTTTTTCCCACATGTTAGAGTTTACACTTCAAAAGAAACAAAACGTGTATTCTGGACCACAGTTTAGCTCAGTTTTAGTTAAATAATTCTGAAAATATGTAGTGCAGCAGAAAATATTTCATGATTCAAGGAGTGTCCTAAATTGTTTATAGAGACATTGTAATATCATTTCCTAACACCAAATATGAAGGTAAATTCCTGATTTAAATGGATATTTAAATATAAAAATGCTTAGGAGCAAATGCATCCATGCAATGATTAGTAATATTCTTACCCTATTCTGCATCGTCATTCAAAATACCATTGAAAAGAGCGTAAGTTATTGTCTTGTTTCTGTCCATCCCTTATTTAGATGCTCGCATTTCCAGTTAAAAGCCAAAATTGCCTGTGAGTTTTATAAAAGTAATCATCATTAAAAATAAATGGGTAAGTGTTGGAATAGCTGTAAACGTTGTTATTTATGGGACCATTTTATTGAAATGAAAACACCTGATCCTGCAAACAGGCAAGCAATAGCACTTTTTAGTGGTAAATTATTTTCACACAGTAATTTCTATGTAATTGGCCACATGCTGACATGATTGAAATCCTAGATAATGGCTAACCCCAGATATTCAACTAAACGTTTTCTCTGTGGGGATTGAGAATAAACCAAGGTCCATTGCAGCGATCTGGCAATGAATTTCCATAGACTTGCAGCTGAAGTCTCATTACATTAACTGAGTAGGAGGTATAGATGCTAGCGCTGGCTCCCAAAAGAATGCACATAGGACCCAGAACACGTAGGGTGATCTGCATTGGATGACAAGGATGAGGTGGCATGAGTTGAATGAAGTTTCTGATGAGTTCCTGGACAAGATAGTTCCTCCATTAACAATCGAAAATGATTCAGGAAAAAAGAGGCAGGTATGTCTTGTACTTATATGGATTGCAAATTATTTGGAAGCTAAAATTGACACGAGTTTTGATATTACTGATTTGCCTCTGCATTAGAATTATCGCCAATATGCATGGAAAAATGGCTTTTCTATATCTGCATACATTTGTGCAGGAGGTGTTTTCTCATGAAGATAACTTCCAATTTAATATGATCCACCAGAGACAGTCCTGGAACAATCACATTCATATTTTCATTAACAGTTTGAAAAATGAATTTACTTTATTGATTCACTTGGAGTGCGCAAACCTTACTGTCAACATTGCACAATTTGATTAGACATTAAGAGGAACACAAATTCATATTCTTGACAATCTTTATAAAAACCGTAATGTCATCCATTTGCCCGGAGTCCTGCGAGCTAAATTAAAATCTAAGCTAGAAATACAAGGCGTCATGAGTAAATGCGTATATTTAGAAGAGATTACAGAATACTAACCCTGAGCGGGAAACGGTATTTACAGCAGCAGACGGATCCACACGTTCCAAGACCACGCATATGCCTTTACCACTCATATGCATGGTAAAGGCGGTCAGCACTCTAGATTCAGAGCGGATGGGCATGAGAATGGAAGGAACAGGAAGGTTTAGTCCGTGGCTGTGTTAGAAGGGCTGTGGTAAGGGTCATTTTTTGGCTGGGGTCTGGGTTTTAGGGCATCGGGCGGGGGTTCGGGGCAGTTTTCAAGGCTGGGGTCTGGTTTTAGGGCTCAGGACGGGGGGCTCAGGTGTTTTTAGGTATGGGCGGGTTTGTTTTTAGGGCTGTGGTCAGTTTCAGGTCTCAGGGCGGAGGGCTTGGTGTTTTTAGGGCTGGGGTGGAGTCATTTTCTGGATCGTGGGCTGGGTTTTAGGGTCTAAGGGCAGGGGTGTAATCTTTACCACCCAAATGCCTTTACCAATCATGCCTTTAGAACGAAATGTGTTGTAAAGGCATGCGTAGTAAAGGCATGCGTGGTAAAGACATGTGTGGTAAACATGCAGTTGTAGTAAATCCTGCGTTGCTAATTGCATGCTTGGTTCTGTCATACAACCCTGAGCGGGAAAGTGCATTTACAACAGGGACAGAACCTTTCATTAAGTTACCACACGTTCCGTTATCACGCAAACTTTACCACGATTTTAGTTACGTTATAAGAATTTGTAGAGTGCATGGATGCCGAAAGGCTTCCCAGAGCTAGGCATCAAACACAGTACAAACAACAAGAGGGGGATTAGCAAAACCAGTGAAAAGGCACATAACCTAATGGCAGCACTTCAGCTTTATCCAACATTGACCTGCCATGGTGAAGTTTGGCTTTGCTGAAAATAATTGTGGAATAGCTTCTCACTGTAATGCAGCCAGCCCAGAGCCCACCCCCATTTCCAGCAGAGTCAACATAGTGAAAGACCACCATGCAATGCCTGGGGCTATTTCAGGAAAAGAGCTTTTAACTGTCCGTGAAATGTGAGGAAGGATCACAAATTTCAGCAGCACTTGTAGTGTGTGTGCTGGCGATGAACATCCAGTTACTGGATTGATGCCACATGCAATATCTAACACAGCGTCTAAGAAAGTCTCTGTTGGCACTTAGTACAAATAAAGGAACTTTCTGCACTCTTGCATAAAGGCTGTATCAGTATTTTGTTCAAACAGGTTCTCACAAAATGAAACAAGACTGCGTATAGTTTTAGACCGCCTTTTATCATATCTCTTTTGGAAAGTTATTATTTGTAGGTGTTTGTTGTTTATTTTGTTTTTGAAACACGTTCTAGATTCAGTAAGCAGAGAAGGAAAGGAACAAAACAAGAACATTTATCTTTACCTACTTAATCAAAACTTTTTCGAGTCAACTCCAAAATGTTCCAAAATTTTGTTAAAATGCCACAGACTTGCGCCACTACATGTTCAGGAACACGCCCCGCTTTCATGTCTCCCCACCACTCAAATATAAAACAGGGTCGGACTTCAAGAGCTAAGTCATCAGCATTCCATCACCAATGTATGGAATATCAGCCTAATATTTAGAAGAACAAAAATATACTAAGCAATTCCAGCTATACGGGTATCTGTAGCATGCTATAAAGTTTGAAAAAAATTCTAATACACAAATCGCCCAAAATCCACCAAGTCACAAACATATCGATTTGATCCACATTTTCTAACTTGTATTTGGGCTTTTGCCAATTTTGTTTCTTCATTTCGGTATCCTCGCTTATGTCATGTAAATTGCGTTGCACTGTTTGATACTGATGAGCTTTTTGTCTATTTTGTGAAACCTTTGCTGGTGCTTGTGTGCAGAGTTCATTTGGTAGGTCGTGAACAGCAGCTATGGCGACCATGCTTGATTTTCATCATCTCTATGGGATTCACAAACTGTGGGGCTTACTTACAAGCCTCTTGCCGCCGGTACCTCACCTTTAATATGGAAAAAGGTGACACACCGACAGCGCAGTTGGCTTGTACATAAGCCACTGTAAGTGTAGTTTAAGTTTAGGAGGATGTTCTTTTGCCAGTTTTTTATGGTTCCCTAAAGCTTTTTATGTGTCTGCAAAGCTCTTGT
Organism: Lissotriton helveticus; assembly: GCF_964261635.1. NCBI lineage: Eukaryota > Metazoa > Chordata > Amphibia > Caudata > Salamandridae > Lissotriton > Lissotriton helveticus. Next base: position 856,162,901 of record NC_136070.1, on the reverse strand, counting down.
TAGGCACATCTGAATGCTCATAATATACATTTACTGCATCTTCCATTTTCGAAATAGAACACCAAGTATGTTTTTCACTCTTAAAATAATGTTCAATACACGTATCAGAAGAGGCTTAGCGGACTATTGTCAAGAGACCCTACATAGTGTCCGAGGTGGGTTTGTTTGTTTCTTTGGTTGCATACAGTGGAGCTTAGTTTCAAGCCACAGGTGCGTCACTTTTAATATGGGAAAAAGTTACGTACTGGCAGCGCATGGGGCTTGTAAATAAGCCTCGTTGTCTGCAGGGCAATGACCTGCATGAATCATGCATGGTTCAGTCAGTTTGTCTACACACTCTATGCCACCACTTTTTTTTCTTTTTCCCCCCCACTAATGACTGCCTTTTTCTGAGAGTCTAACTCTTTTTCAGTAGCGTCATACCAATAATTAGTTGGGACTGTCTTTCTATTCATTTAGCCAACCAGCTACAACAGCCCCTCCCAACCATCACCCACCTGATTCCACCTTCAGGGCAAATGACACATCACACTGTCTGCTTTATGTAGTGCTAGAAAATAGATGGGGCATATTTACAAGGGCATTATACCACAGGAACACCACTTTTAATGACGTTCCTGTGGAGCAATGTCCTTCACTATGCTTACAAAATGGCATTAAACCACTTCGAGCAATAAGCAAGTCCAAGTCCAAAATCTGGGGTAAAAGGCCGCTTTATGGGACAGGAAGGCAATATAATATATTTTGGCATACAGATCATAATACAACACATGTTCCAACCTAACACCCCCCGCAAGCAATATTCCCATAGCAACTATTACCCAATCTTGTTTTGCCGGATCCTCCTCCCCAAACTCCAATCTCCATCTCCTGCCTACCTCTTGCCTCCAACTTCTCTCCCTTGTTTCCCTCTGTCTGAAGCTATTCCTAATGCCCCTAACCCTTCCTGCCTGTCTTGATCTCCTCCAACTCTGCCACCAGGAAAAACCCTTACTCAGGAGTTTTTCCTGTCCCCCCCTTAAGTACATCCGTATTTGACAAAACTGGACGCTTGTCATCAGTTGTAAATAAAAATTTGTTACCAGCACTGCTGTCGCCCAACAGGTGAAACTTTATTATCATCAACACATTTCGCCAAACAGGTAATAATAATGATCATCAGCTAAATGTATGTCTAAGGACTACCACCATAAACTAGACTAATAAATATTGATGAACCAGGAGATGTGGAAAAAATGTTTGGGGTAGGAGAGAGGGGGGGGGGGAGGGGCGGATGGAGAGAGATGGAAACAACTAACATAAGGGAAATATGCGGTACATAATAACGCTTATTCTAAGAGAGGATCCCTCTATGATCAAAATAATGCCCTATCAGTACTGTCGCTTCAACAGACTAACATCAACACCATGTGTGTAAATTCAAAATTTTAGCTATCATTTCTCTTATATTTAGAAGATAGATTACGTTTCCAATGAAAGACAAGTGAACGCCGTCATGTCTAAAAAATTGATTAGCTTCTTGAGTAATCTCATCATGAATTAACCAATGTATTTTATTAATGTAACAAAAACGCTGTAACTCTCCGTTGACCTTCCTTTTTGCTCGTTCAACAGCAGCATATCTGTCTGCCTCTCTCCAGATTCTGGGAGGCATCAGAGCGGTTAAGATGATTGTTATGTTGGGCCATGTCTTTGATAAAAGTTCCAAATCAGCTTTAATTTTTTATCAAGAGCCCTAACCCAGACAATTGCATCAAATCATTTTCCCCCAGGTGTAACACGAGCACTTCAGGCTTGTTCTTTGCTGATAACTCACACATCAAAGGCACGAGTTGGCCCCATTTCATGCTGCTTTTCCCCCACCAAGATAACACCACATCTTCTGAAGAGAAGCCTACGTTTTTCCCAAAATTACGTTTTTCTGCTTGCTTAGACACGCACTTGATGAAGGAGTGCCCAATAATCCATACTTGATGCTGCGGCATTGTTGAGCCTACCACTGTGCCTAAAAAGAATGAACAATTAATATCCTCTACCGATTAACTATCATGCTCCAACTGTCTGATATAATGATGGCAGCAATCTGAAGACCATCACCCCAATTTAACATCATTAATGGAAACCCCCCATCTTGCTGCTTCTGATGCTGCCCCAATGCGAAATGAGTGTGTACCCAATTTGCTTGGGTCCTTTCCTATTTGTGTTAATGACTTCCTCAAAACAGATAACAATTGTGATGCTTTTAGTGGAGAGCCATTTTGGTGCCGAAAAACAAAGATTGAATTTGCACCCCTATTGCTAAAAATTCTAACCATGCTTGTCTGGGGCATAACATACCACCTATTGCCTGTATCATTATTTGTGAACCCTTGCCAGTCTGGGCAGTTTTCGAATGTTCAAGTAAAATTTCTATATCGGTATGCCTCAAAACTACATTGTATGTTTTCATGTCATCATTAATGGCAGTTCCTAATAATTCTGATACCCAGAATGCTCCAAAGAAGAGCCAGTTCATGCACAATTTAAACAAGTGGAATTCAAATGCAGAAAAGCAGATCTCTTGAATATTAATTATCAATTTATATAACAACTATAGAGAAATCGGCTCCCTTTTGTATAGCCCTCTCTTTTTAGTCTTTGCCCATCCTTGTAATATTCTTCTGCCCATTTCACCTGCAGATGGTTCATATCCCCAAAAGAACTTCCCATAAAAGGCTATACCAGCTAAATTACCAGCTATTGTAGTGGAAGAAATGTTTCTACTGATGTTACGCATAATGAATCTAACCACACCTTCTCTACGCCGTTGCATCCCCGCTCTATTGTGAGTTCTATACGTTGCACCTGAATCTATGGACTCCAGCCATGATCTTCTGTAAGCCAGTTTAGTGATTTTTGCTAATGAATTTTCGATGAGCTGATGAATGTTCACATCGCCAAATTCCATATCTCGCTGGGTATTTGAGTCTTCCGTAATTTTGCTCCGGGCGCCAAACCACGGAATCTCTCCCACTGAAAACGAGATAGTGCATCTGTGATATCATTCTCTATTCCTGCAATATGTTTAACCTTAAATGTGATGTTAAACTTTAAGCAACCTAGCATAAAAGTTTGCAGTAACATCAACATCTGCTTGTCTTTTGCTTTTTGACCGTTAACTAAATCAACCACCGTCTTATTGTCCACATTGAATATCACAATTCTGTTAGCCAGCATTTTACCCCACACAGCTATAGCTACTATTAGTGGTAAAAATTCCAAAAAGGCTATATTTCTCTTCTCAAGCAACCAACTGTCCAGCCATCTTTCTGCACACCATTTCCCCTCCCAAAAAATGCCGAAACCATTGGCTCCGTAAGCGTCGGAAAACAGCTGCATCTGCCAGATGAAATCTTCATCAAGCAACCAGAGTGTTATGCCATTAAAATCTGACAAAAAAGTGGACCAAACCTCGAAATCTGCTCTCATTTGTGGTGTAATCTGGATTCAATGGTGCAGAAATTTTGCACCTGACATAGAAAAACCCAAGCGTCTGCAAAAGGATCTTCCTGCTCGTATGACTTTGCATGCAAAGTTAAGATGGCTCAGCAAACAATGGGCTTCCCATAATGTTAATTTCTCCACAGAGCATGCATGATCCAAAAGCCTGGATATTTCTTCTATTTTTCTTCTGAGGAAGCCTGGCCTGCATCTTATTAGTATCTATTTCATTTCCAAAATATGTGAGGTAACAGCTAGGGCCCTCAGTTTTAGCCTCTGCTAAAGGCACACCCATGTCTCTTGCAAACATCTTGAATTGTTGTAACGCCCATTCACTTTGTTGGGAATTTGCCTTGCCCATAAAAAGAAAATCATCAAGGTAATACGTGACTCCAGTGTGCCCTGTACGGAAAGAAAAACACCACTGAAGAAAAGAGCTAAATGATTCAAACAATTTGCATGATATTGCGCAGCCCATGGGGAGTGTTTTGTCTACAAAGAATTTTCCTTCAAAAAAGATCCTGAGCAATGAAAAATCAGATGAATGAACCAGCAATAACCTGAAAGCTGATTTAATATCACACTTTGCCAATTCCAAATTTCCCCCCAGTCTCTAATCATTGCTAAAGCTGAATCAACTGATGTAAATTGCACCATGGAATCCTCTTTAGCAATAAAAGCATTGACTGAAAAACCCTGGGGCCATGAAAGGTGCTGGATCATTCTAAATTCTCCTTCAGCCTTTTTAGGAACTATGCCTCGGGTGACACAATTAGATTCTCTAAAGGCTAAGAATCAAAAGGCCCTGCCATTTTTCCTTCTTGTTAGAAGTTTTTTTTCTGACAATATGTGGAAATGTATTTGCCGATTTTAGATTTTGATATGCCAACTTAAAACGTTCTTTGAAACCCCATTCTAACAAGGCTGCTTCTTGTGTACCAGGGTAGAATGCCAATCATTTACATAAATTGTCCACCCTGATTGGAGTAGAAGCCCTTGTTTCCAGAGTGGAACGGAAAACCTATTCCTCGGTTTGGCAAGCCACTTCCCCAATTAGCCTGTTCTCCAGACCATTGCATGACTGCGTGTTTACCCCCACACCTAGAGGATTCATGTTTATACTTACAGGGGTTCTTTGCACAGTACCCTTTATTGAAATTCCAGCATCTCTGGAGACGCTTGTTTGAGGTCTGTTCCAAACACCCCCCCCCCACCCAGGGTGTGTCTACTCTGAAATGGCCGATAAGAAACCACTAATCCACTGGCCGTGTGCTTGGACGGTGGGGGCCATTGAGGGTACATCCATTGGACCCAAAGCTTATTAGCAACCTCCCCCCACGGCTTTTAAGGTAATAAGACTAGTCTGGCTCTAAACTGTTCATCGTAATGCAGCCAAGCATAGCCCTCAAATTCTGTCGCTGCCTTCCGAATCATGTCCAAATATTTGAACAATGACACTGACCTGTCGGGAAATTTCTCGCAGTACACGCTAGCGAATATGAGAAAATCCGAAGTCCATGTGTCTATGTTTGTTGGTACCCTAGGTCTCTTAGAAGCTCCCATGCCTCTTCCTTCGAGCCCTCTTTAGCTTGTATTTCCCTATGGAGAAGCTTGAATACGTCGATAAATTCCCCTTTCCATATTTTGTCTTTTGTGTTTTTGTTTAAATGTGCCCCCAAAGGCATGGAAAACCCCATATAAGGCAGGCGTTTTAAGTTCAACGTGGACTTATCTTCCGACTCCTTCTTATTTACATTATCTACACTTACCGTATTCTTAACCTTATCCTCTGCTGTACCCACCTCCTTAACTCCCTGACAAACTTTATCGACCATTACTGATACACCAAGCACGTTGTCAGTAACCACACCTTTATCTACACGCAAACACTTTGGCATAGACTGTGTATGTGCCTCACCTGATGTAATATTTGTAATATCCTCAATCAACGGTCTGCTCCTTGTTCCCTTGCTCTGATGCCTCGAACCAGATCTGTGTTGCGTGTTCTCATCTACTTTGTTCTGCGAAAAATATAAACTGGAAATATCTTTAGTATAACCCCCCTTTTCTTGACCATTTGTTGACCAACCTTCGATATATTTTCATAATCCAATATTTCCAAAGACTCATTAACATCCATTTGCAGTTGACAACCTACCACCCCACTATTCCCTAACCTACCACCCCTGCCGCTACTGCTAGGCTGTTCCCCGTCCCCTATACCCCTGTCATATTCCTTCCAATTCATGGCTTTTTTTAAATGTGAAACTCTTGTCTCAACCAACGGTGCAGGAAATTCCGCAAAAAATTGTCCTTCATCGCTGTTTCAGACGTTGCAGGGCGCTAGAGGCCTGACCTGGAAATCTTTACTGCCCCTTTTTGTGCTTGGCAGCACCTCGCCCATGTGGTGTTGCAAGACGCTTGGACTTGCAACTAAGAGAGGCCTTCCCTCCTGTAATTTCTTTAATCTACTTATATCGTTAATTTCTTTGGGTATCCAGACCCATTCTCCACTTTGGTCATTTCCAATATTACTATTAATTTGATGAACATCGTGTTTCTGCATAACTTCTGGGGCTGGGGATTCAATGCCTTCACAACCCTTGCTTAATTTAATACTGTGTTGCTTAAAACCCATGTTCGTGAGGTGAAGAATGAGCAACATACACATTTCTAAAAGAAGTACCTGGTACCAGTATCTCATCACCCTTCTCACTGGCCACAATAGGATATAAACCTCTGTCACTAGAACATTCCCCCATTGTTTCCATCTTTTCATATAAGCTATTCTTTAAAATAAAGATATCAGCATTTTCTTTCTTTAACTGTGAGGAGAATTCAGGCTTATTCTCATTGTGGCCACCGGGAGGCGCATTTTCCTTAACTGAGTCCGTCACTCTCTTATTTTCTTTCGTGATGCCTCATTTTTTATTTTTACTCTTAGACTGAAGAGAGGCAGGCACTGCGCATGTGCGCGTCCTGCCCCTCCCATTCCTAGAAGGATTCCGGCCTCGAGTAGAAGGGGAACGGGAGAGCTGCCTGCCCACATGCGGTGAGTTGTGAACCAGTGAAAGGCTGCCTTTTTCAACCTGTACCGGCGAGCCTTCACTGGAAACGCATGCGGACACAAATACTTTCCCCCCGCCAGCCGCCTGACTCTCTCCCTGCTCTAAACCAGTCCAGGAAGAGGAGAGCACACCGGGCATAATCAAATCACCCCTCCCGGCCTCACAGAGCATCTGCAGCACTTTACGCACCGAAGCGGTGGCTTCCATGCCTTAAATTAGTTTAAACAGACTCCTACAACTGTATCAACAATGTATTCCCCGCAGCGCCCAAATTTTACCCCTCCTACCTCACCCGGACAGGATAACGTGCGCAACGCAGAATGTTCGCGCTTCAGGCTAACGCGCGGGCCAATCAAAATTGCCTACCTGTTCCATGGGCCATACCATCTGATCGAATCCGGCCGGGGGTGTACACTCTGCGAGTGACACCCCCAGGAGCCCCCATTTTGTAAATATGGGACCCTTTTACGCAGGTATCTGCATGAAAGGGGCACGCAATGGGTGTTGCTGTGGGCATTCCACAGCACCACCCATTGCTTTTTTACTCTGCCCCAGATTTACAAGGATGTTCAAAACTGAGGCAGTACCAAAAACTAACGCCATACAAGAGTAAGAGTTAGAAAAGCAACACAAGTGGAAATACTTTTATTTCTCCGCGTTTTGCATTCTGCAGCACACATAGAAAGAGCAAAATGACATGATTGTTTATGTGCAGGATGAGACACATTCCTGCACATAAACAATCATTAAATAATGACAATTTGCTACTTCTATGTCATTCCCCGCAACACACTATGGTGCAAGGGTTCCTGCATTGGCCCTAGGCAGCTAATTTTAGCACCAGCACTAGCGAATACACAGGGGTGTGCCTTATGTTTGTAAATACAGTGCATACCTGCGTTTTGGAAATGTTGAAGCAGGGTGCTGCCAAATTTGGCACAGCTCCACGCTCAGACACTTCCTTCTACATATGCAGCGATATTCCTTGTTGGTTTCCACTAGATGTCACAACATGACGCTAAAAAAAGCCTTCCATCTCACTCTCTTGGAACGGTTCAAGCCACAGGTCTGCCATACCAGACGGATCATTTGCTCTGTCAGGTGCCATCTACTGTAGGTAACATGCGTACCCGGTGCAAGCCGCTACTATATGTGCTCCTGGTATTCTCTGAATTTTTTGCTCCAGAAAAAAGCAGAGCCCTCGTGTGATCTTCCTGTGCAGCCAGCTGGTGGGCTTCCGCTGACTGCCAGTGTGGTTCCAAATGAGAAGCACTGCACAACTCACCTTCTCCAAAGATCTCCAGCTGATCTAAACCAATGCAGCTCCCACAAATGCATTGACAAATGCATCAGACACCTTCCCAGCCAAAAAAGGAAAAAGAATGTCAGCGATTGCAGTGCTACAGAGGTAAACAATGGATTAAGGGACATAAACTCCAATTCATGTTAACCCAGAGGAGAGAGCTCCTGACTGGCTGCTCTAGCTGCTGCCATGTTCCCCTCAAGACCATCAAATATTTACCTAATTCTCGTGGCATGGAGAAAGATATGCAAAAAATGGTGTCAATCAGAATCCCACACAAGCTGTGAGTGGTGATGATCAGCTAAATATTTGAAAGTGCTGGATCAGAAGTGTACTGCAGGGGAGGAAAATGTACAATTTTGGGGACCAGTTAAGAATTGGATGAGTGCAGATGCTGAGCCCAATGATCTTACCTCTTAAATCAGTGTTGGCCTAACAGGTTATGCAATGGAGCCATAGCACAGATTATTAAATACGCCTAGGCCAGAGATAGAGCTCAGGGAACAGTCTGGTATAAAAAAGTGTGCCCATCGGAGGTGTTGTGAAGACATTAAAAAACACAAATGTGTGCCTCTGACTTAGGTATCCTGACCAAAGTCTTTTGACAAAGAGTCTTCCCTGGCATTTAGCGAACTGCATATCTAATTGCCTCAAACACCATGCTCAATCCAGCTATGGAACCCACTGGATTGCACCCAGGGTTTACAGGTTGGATTGTTCACAGGATTTACAGGTGTTATTAGGAATTTAGCAGCACTACACTAGAGATCTTACACCGGGAACCTATCCAAAACAAATCAACCCATAAGTATTCTTGTCTGTGGCACAGCTTTAGACATCTTTGCCATATGTGAGATATCATAAAAAAGCTTAACAAGAGTTTTCATTCGCTTTCTTTTTTGTAGGTCATATTTATTGATTCTCTGTATTTCGTGACTAGTGTGTCTTCTGAGAGAAAAGTAGCTTGGATTTTTCTTAGCAAAAAGGCATATCTTCACACACTGAAGCTGTGGTCTCACTATAGCAATCTCATACTTAGACTTCATTTTGAAAACCCAATACGCTGTTGTTAAAAATATTAGTATTAGAATAGGCATAGGCCTGGAAAAGATCCATATTACTCAAGCATAATTTAAGGATTTTCACTTTATGCTTGTTATGTGAAAATATGCCATTTTGCTACTTTGCGTAATTACACTTAATTTGCAGTAGAATTTACACCGAACAAGCAATTTGCAGTAAAAATGTATTTCAAAGGCGCAAGAATGGGACAGCCTGTTATTAGTGGTGCTTTTATTTTTGCATTACTTTTTTAGTGCATGATGCATCTTTGCGTCAAAAATCGAGGCAAATACACAATTTGTACGAAAATTTGGTACAAAGGTATTGATTTGCTTTTAGTTTAATTGTGCGTAATACACGAAAGCAAATTCCACACATTCCACACATCTCGAGGTATATATCATCACAATTTCACTACTTAATTTGTTGATTTTTATTTCAAGACCCGGCAGATGAGAGCTCAGACAGTTCCCGCTACAATCGAAACAGTAAGCATCCTGTCCCACACAAGTTCTCTTTTCTTTTATCTCGATCTATGTGGGATTTTTTCAATAACACACTATGATGTGATCATACCATCGTGAGGCTTCTATTTCTACGCTGCGACTATAATGGGTGTTCTTTTATTACCCTTTTAAGTACTTCTATTTATTTTAACATTTGCTGCACTAATCTATTCTTAAGAATGATGGGAAAACAGTCTGAGTGGATGAGTATGTATCATATATTTTTATCTTCTTTTCAGTCTTTCCTCACTTTATACTTGCGTCACTGAATGTATGTTTGGCCCTGTATCTCTTTGCGAATAGGACCTGAGCAGATACCTAAAGGTGTTGGTGGAGTCTTGGCATTGCTTGAGGGCTCATCCTGGAGAATAGGGTCACCACCTGGAACGGAGACAAAGTGTGGGCAGTGACTGATATAAAACAGGACAAAGGTAAAATATTTCAGTACACAATGGTAGGACAAAAGGTCACTTTTCCTTTAAATAAAACATGCAATGATTTGTTTTTGTTAATTTAGATAAGTGTGATTTTGTTTCACAATTTAAAAGATTGTATTTTGACACATGTTCTGTCTTTTATGCAGGCGAACACTGAATTTTCGTTTAGAAGGATATAATTATTATTGTTGTCCTGAAGAAGGTGGTCCTACATTATTTTCCCACCGAAACACTTCAAAGTCCCCCCCTTTTTGTCCTGTTAAATTTAGTATAATGCTTACATGTTCATGTTTTATTGACTCCTTCAAATTAACAAAATTGTAATGACAAATGTGTATGTCTCTTTTACTGTTTCTCTTAATATAACCCCTTGTTAATATTATTTTCAATATTCTAGTAGGAGTTCAGATTGTCTTTTAGAATGTTTTTCAGAAATCTGAATAGCACGAAAATATGAATTTTATATAATTGTATTGTTGTTTTTTATTGATTGTTTTATTAAACAGATTTTTATAATTGCCTTTTGAGTCCCCTCTAAGATTGATACTAAGGAATGTTTGAATGTGAAGATAGCAGAGTGTGAGATACTTGAACGAGTTGATTTCTCCAAGCGAATATTTCTACTGATACATTGACTGTATAAGGTACCTTGTCTCTTGGAGTAGGTGGGTTGCTCTACTTATTGAGGTAGGACAAGGAGGACCACAGCAGGCGCAATAATATTCACTTTCTCAGGGTCCTAGAGGGCACTGAGGCATTTGATATGGAGGGATTTCTGAAAATGTTTCTGCCCGTCTTGACTTGCATTACATTCTCACTTCCACTTTAGTTCCAACGTGCGCACTGGATCCCGACTAAGACTGATCGCCACAAAACAATGCCCCATCCTGTCATCTCCTTCTTTCAGCGATATGAACAGGCTTGACAGTTGATCTCCACAGCAAAGCACAATGGTAGCCCCTTCCTGTATCAATGTTCTAATGCTGATATTACTGCTGATTTTTTGCATGACACCATGTTTCAGACAAAGTATCTGTCCAATGCACCCCTGTGAAAGCTGGACGTTTGCTCTGGCCTTCTAGAACTGGCCTGGATGTTTTCGACTGTGATTGGTGCTCATAGGGAATTTGATGACCCAGAGGACTTGGAATCGAATTTTGGATTCCCTGGGCCCTAAAGATATGGATACCTCTCCATCCATAGAGGGACGGATGTTGTTCCAAGAAATGGTATTGCACTGTCCCCATCTAGCAGGGATACTAAAATGATCACCCTAAAGCCACTGGCTGTTGCTATACGACAGGATGGGTGCATAACAAGGACAGACACAAAGGTGGGACCAGTCAAGATCCTGCTATATGTGGATGATATCTTGATGACTCTCAGCACTCCGGATATCTCTGCCCTCATATTGCTCTCCACCATTGACTCTTTTTTGGTGTTTTCCAGCTAACGGATAGACTGGGTGAAGTGTGTGGCCTTTTCAATATCCGACTACCCAAAGCGTTATGCTGACACTAATTACAGCTTTAATTAGAAAGCCTCTAAGTTAAGGTACCTGGGCACCTTGGTGAGCAGAGGGTTAGACAACATGGTATCAGCAATTTGAAGACCCTAATCACCAAAACTGATTAAGATTTCCTCTGCTGGTCAGCCTACCAAATGTCTCTGTTGGGCCAAATACAGATGGTGAAAATGGTGACAGAGCCCAAGTTTAAATATATATTTCACATACTACCGCTCAGCATACCAAATGAAACTCTTAGGACTTTCAATACATGCATCATTCTTTTTATTTGGGCAGGCAGAAGACCTCGGTTTAAACTTGCAGGGCTTCATGCTGATATTAGGGTGAGGGGACTGTGCTTACCTGAGGTGTAGTGTACCTTTACCACTTTGGAAACCAACATTCCAAACTTGTGCACATCTTCGTAGCCGATGTAGAGCAGTCCACGTTGGTCTACATTGATCGGGCACTTCCTGAGGCCCCACTGCATCTTAGTATCCTTTATATTAGGACAATCCGACATTCTGCTGAGTGTCTGCTGATGGTGCAAGCAATGTGTCAGTCTTTGGTGGATGGAAACAGGGTGGTAGGTACTAACGACCACCTGCACAGGGACACTCCACTATAGTTGAACACTGCTGTTTAGGTGGGAGAATGAGCTATATATTGGCCCCCATGGGTGGAAGTTGTGATTCGGACAGTTGAAGATCTTTACAGTGCAGTCGGTTCCATCAAATCCTTCCAGTCACTCTGTACTGACAGTGGCCGCCCAAGGTTGCAGCACCGGTCCTACCTCCAAGTATGGCATTGTTTGTTGCATACCCTTGGATTCAGCTTAGGCCCCTATACCAGTTTGCCAATACAGAAATAGTTGCTAACCTGGGATAAGTCCTGTGAAGTGATCACTCATTTATTTCAATTATCGACCACCTCAACTCAAGATTCACACGTGCAGTCGTGAAGGGGTACTTACAGACAGCGTTAGGCTTGTATCAATCAATCAATTTTATTAATATATGATTTGGAACTCGATTGAGATCCACATATAAACAAAGCATAAAGGACAACAGAAGTTACAAAACATAAAATCCTTAAAATGCATTCTATAGACACAGGAACTGGAATATGAAAATCATATCCATTAATATAATTCTAAAAAACATTTAAAACAGTTAAAGATTCTGTAACAAAACATTTCATTAGGGGGGTTAAAGATAGCATTGATTAAAGATTTGGCAGATAAAATGCTTAATTGTAAACAAATTGGTCTCACCCACTTTCGGTGATGAGCCATTAGGGCAGGGCATATGAAGAGAATATGGGCGATATCCTGGGTCGAATTATTGTTGTTACATAGGTTACATTTGTCGGAGGAACCATACCATCTAGCTAGTAATTTATTTAAAGGGAGGAGATCTTGCCTCAAGAGGAACCAAAAACGGCATAGGCCGTGATGAAGGTTCCAAGAGGCATAAGGTTGTATGTGTTTAAATAAGTAAGAATTGACAACCTGCGTAGCACCTTTCTTTGCAATAAGGGCATCTCTGTCCCTCCTAAAACTTAGCTCCCATGTAGCCAGTCTTAGGGTGGACTTTAGCTGATGTGAAGATAGCAAAAAGAGAGTTGATTCCTCCAATTCCAATAATGTAACAGCCCTTCTGAAATTCTTGATAAGTAAGGAATATTCTTTTAGGGAACCCAATAATTCTTTTTTAATGAGAAATCTTAAAGTGGCCAGTTTTCCATTGGCTAAGCAAGAGACCCAACGTATTACTCCCGCCAGGGCCTGAACCCAACTACTTCATAGGCCAAATTCAAGTCTGAGAGATGGCACTGTACAAGCATTATTAATCGTAGTTAGATGTCGCAAAAGTCTGCCCTCGATGGTATCTAAAAAACCCCATTGCCCCAAATCAATAAGCTTGATGCCATAGAGCAGAGATGGTGGAATTTTTGCTTGGAAGGCCTCTAGCAAATGGACAAAATGTCTTTTACCAGTGGCTTTATAAAGAGCACTCAGTCCATTACCCTGTGTCTTGGCCTTCCAAATGTTGTTATCTATATGAGCCTTATCGCTCAAGTTACCACATATTATTTGCCCTAAAAAAACATAGGATTTTACAATTTCCAGCTTATCACTGCCTAAAGACCAAGTAAAATTCCCAGATTTCGATTTTTTCTTTCCCATCATACACATTACCTTGCTTTTAGAGATATTGATCTTCAAATGATGGGACTCGGCAAATACATGTAATGCATGCAGACGATTATTAAGTCCTTTCGGAGTAAGGTCTAAAAGTAATATATCATCTGCATACATTAAACATGCAACCGGTTTATCCCCTAAAATAGGGGCAATTCCTTTGCTTAAGGATAAGGTCTGGGGGAGGTCGCAAACATAAAGGGAAAACAATAGTGGAGCTAATAAGCAGCCCTGTTTAAGACCATTAGCTGAGGGGATTGCTTGGAATAGGCCTCTCTCTCCTCCCAACAATACTCTGCACCAGGTATCAGAGTGGAGGTCCTGAACTAGATTTAACAGCCGAGCTGGCATACCAAAAGTAAGTAGTTTCTTCCACAGCAGAGGACGATCAACCTTATCGAAGGCCGTGGAGAAGTCTTTAAAGGCTGCATAGACTCTTCCTCCTCTGACCCTGATGTATTTATCGCTTATTCCTTGCAGAGCTGTTAAGTTATCCATGGTGCCATGGTTCTTTCGAAATCCCATCTGCTCAAGGGGAAGTATATTAGCTTGGTCCACCCAATCATTAATTCGTTTCAAAAGGCATCTTGCAAAAACTTTGCCAATTGCATCCAAAAGGGCAATTTGGCGATAATTTTGGGGAGATAGCGGTCACCCCTTTTAAAAAGGGGCACCAGAATACTCCCTTTCCAAGAGGGAAGAATCTTTCCGCTGGAAATGCAAGTATTAAACACAGGGCATAACAATTTGCTCCATTTTGCACTACTTTGCTTTAGGACAGAAATTGGAAGTTCATCCGGCCCCATTGCCCCAGAAGAACGCATTTCCTTAATTGCTAATTCAATATCCTTTTCAGATAAAGGGACCAAAGGCTGACTATTCTCAATAAAACCTATACGGGTAGCCGCGGCTCCATTACTTGCGTAAAGGGCTGTGACATAATCCACCCATATTTGTTCTTCAATGGGGATAGGAAGCGGTCTTCTTCTTGCCCCACAGCCCTTACCTATGAGGGACCAAAACTGTCTCATTTCTCCATTAAAGGCAGCCTCTCTTAAATGTATCCATTTAATATCCTCCCCTTCTTTTCGTAATTTTGCCTGTAACCTTCTCCTCCTTCTTTTTAGTAAGGCTACTCTACGCGTTCCTTCTGCCGATTTACACAGATATTGTTCCCTTACTAACTTATTTATTTCTATATTAAGTAGACGCAGGGGACTAAAGGGTATTGTGATACACCTTTTCTTATTTGGTTTTTTAGCCACCGAAATCACTACCTTCATAAAGTCTAGGAAGCACACAATTTCAGAACCATGCCAAAATGCAAGGTCATTAATTGCAACATCAAGAACCCTCTCCAACTCTCGTTCAGCTTTTGTTTTCCAATAGCACCTTCCCGATTTTGCTCCAAAACTTACCAGATCACTATTAAGTGACCATTGGTCGGATTTGGGAGGGTTTATGTTCACAGAGGTAGAAAGTATTTTGTGGTCGCTAAAAAGGGTTTCAATAACCCTAAGGTCCTCTAATAGGGCAAAGGTAGAATTCTCTACTATCACAAAATCTAATATGGATTCTCCCTGATGAGATTTATGGGTGAAATTTGCAGGGGAATCAGAGGGGAGCCTTCCATTCGCTATGATCCCATCCATATCGGACAGTTCTTTGAGAAGGATCTTCCATCGCTTGTTTGTTTTAATATTCTCAGGGAAGAGAGCTTGGGGGATCTGTAATGATTCTTCTTTATATTTATCACGAAACAGGCTCATACTTAAATTTGAGATTTTACAATTCAAGTCCCCTACTAAGATTATATTAGGAGGAGGAGATTTCTCCCTAATACTCTGAATATAGACAAAACCCCTTTTTAAAGTTGCGTTAAAACTAACTTCGGGGGGAATATAAGTGTTGATCAAAACTAAAGGTTTAGGCGCATCAACATTGTCACAACTAAACAACGTTACAGCCTGAAAAAGGTTACAAGGATCCAAATAGTGAGAGAAATTCCATTTTATCCGGTTGGATAATAGACAGGCAATACCCCCACTATCATGGCCTCTCCTGGAGGGGACAGCTCAACCCTCAAGTACAAAGTAATCCCTTCCTATCTGAATTTTGTCCGAACACCAAGTCTCCTGGAGACAAATCACACTGGCTTTTAAAGACAGCAGGAATTGAATTTTTTCAGGGCTATTCTTCAACCCAGCAGAATTCCAAGATAGTATCGTTATATTGTCGCTAAAGATGAGAATGGAGCAGATACTTAATAGTCAATTTCCTCAAGAGAACACCAGGTAACCAGTTCCAACGGAGATTTTCATCCACAACCTTATCCTGGGGGGGGGGGCATAGGAGGATTAGAGTAAGATACAAGACGGGGATGTTTTGATATGCAAATTTTCAAATCATCAAAACCACCAGACTGTTCTACATTTCCAGAGCCTACCTGCAAGAGAGATAAAGAAGACCCTAAAGGACTTGAAGACTTAAAAGGTCTACCAAAGGGGATATTCCCCCAAAAGGGCATAACGTTGATCCCTCTACTCTGGAGATCTTCTGACCGTTGTAGAATTAGATTTACTACTAATTTAGAGTAGAACTTTACCCTCGTTAGATTTCCACCCTTTGTCTTCAGAATCCGTACTAAGTCTATATCTGCAGTTTGTAGTAATTTCAGATTTGCGGATTCCTGAAAATATTTAAGGAGTAATGATCTATTTAGGATGCAATCAGCATCGAATAGGGCGAAGAAGTCAAGAGTAAGGGTATCGACACTTTCGTCCTTAGGCATTTCGGGAGGATTTTGACAAACCACTACTCCTTCCCTTTTATCGGAGTAGGGACTGGCCAAAGGATTAAGAGCTGAAGAAGCAGGGCCAGTAAAGTTAATCTCATTTCCCTGAGAAACTGAGTTTAACAGATCCCCTTTGACAGTTTAGAGCCCACCAAAAGAGCAAGGAATTGATGGCAGGGGGACAGATCTTTGTACTACGGAGATTGAGGTATCCACAACTCCTTTTACGTCCTCACTTTCATCTTTTAATACCAACAGGGAGACCTGATGTAATTCTTTATTTGAGGGCGATTCCGGGTTTTCTCCCAAAAGTATTTTTCTCCGCCTATTTTTTTCAATTCTTCTAATTAGTCTCCTCTTTTTTTCCCATTCTTTTTAACCTTCCCTGAATTATCCTTTTTTCTATTGCCTTCAGATTCTGGAACCTCCTTGTCTCCCTCACTCCGCTGTTTATTAAAGATCGGAAAGAGTTCTTTTGCTTCCTTAGGATCCGTTTCGTGTAGAACCTCTATTGTTGGAGATGGTTCTTTACCTTCCTTTGACACCATTTCGTGTAAGACCTCTATTACTGGAACAAAATCAACTATACAGTTTGAGGCAGGGGTTCTCAGTGGGAGAACTAATTTTTCCCTATCGTAAGATAATTGGGAAATATTAGTTGTCCCATTCTCTGTCTTAGGGACTTTCTGCTCTACAAAATCTTGTCCATCAGCCTCTAAAGTAGGACTGATTTTCTTCTCATGTCTGTTGTGCAATAAAACCTTCAATATTTGAGTGACTGTTTCCAATACACAGTCAGAGCCCCCAACAAATTTTTCTAATAATGACAGAATGGAGGAAAGCAAATGTTCAAGAGAAGATAGGCAGTCGGAGACAGGTTTATCCAACCTAGGCGGGAGGATGGCATCAATACCAGTTATGTTAAGGTTAGAGCTCGTCGAAGTGTTTAACTGGGAGATATTCGAGGGAGTACTGCTATAAAGATGGAGGACAGGTGGAACTGATGTTACAGGAGTTTTTGTAAAATCCCTATCCTTATCAGTATCAACCTCAATATATCTCCTACAGAGCTCTATATCCAAATCAGAAGAGGATATGTCATTATTATACACTCTTCTAGGAGGAGAAGGGCTAGGTTCATGGTGTTTAGATGGAGGCTCACTAGTTTTAGGAAGAGAAACATGTTCTATCACCCCCGCCACTTGTAAGATAGCTTCAGGAGGGGTTTGTAGGGGGAGAAGGGATTGTATATTTTTATCCTTTGATGCATACAAGGGGGGAGACACACAATTGTCCAAGGAGGCCAAGCCTTCCGTTACTGCAACTAGTGTAATAGCTCCCTTTTCTATGTTATTCTCATGCACCAGACCCACAGTACTCAATCCCATCAAAGAGGTGGGGGCTTTTACCATGTCATCGTGAGTAGGCTCTACCATTGTAGCTCTATTCTTCCCCTTTTCCCAAAGGTTGAATAACTGACAAGTGCCCTTAAGTTGCGCAACATGGTTGTCCTTATTACGAAGGGGATTCGATTTTGTTTGGGAGCACGACCTTCCAACTAATAGTCTCCCAGACCTTAGTTATCTGGCCGTCATTTCGAATAAATCTAGAGGGAGCACAAAGAGTCGGGGGAACAACAATACACACTGAAGCAGTCACAGACCTACAAACTGACGTTATAACGGATAGAATGTTCTTTAAAGAGGATGGGCACAGCACAGCCTTCTTCAGCCTCTGAGGGCCTCAGAGGGCCCGCCCTTTGCACGGGCTTCGCTCCCGCACGCGTCCCGCGGTTGCGTAATTGACGCTCCTAATATAGGGAGGGGGGAGGTGCGGGAAGAGGCAGGACAGGGACCCTCTCTCTAGTTCAGCAGGGCTCCCAGGTAGGCAAAGCAGGTAGAAAAAGGTCAGTGATTTCCAAATGCCCGGCAAGAGTTTCAGCAGCCAAACGACTTCGAGCGGCTCCCGCGGAGAGGGGGCCGCGAGTCGTATTTCAAAGAAACCAGGCAGGCGGGGGGAGGTGCGGGAAGAGGCACCAGGTGCTTGCGATGTCAGGAGCGCAGAGAACCCTGGGCCTCGCAGTTCCGCTCCCCCGCGACCAGCAACAGTTCGAAAATGGCAGGACAGGGACCCGCTCTCCAGTTCAGCAGGGCTCCCAGGTAGGCAAAGCAGGTAGAAAAAGGTCAGTGATTTCCAAATGCCCGGCAAGAGTTTCAGCAGCCAAACGACTTCGAGCGGCACCCGCGGAGAGGGGGCCGCGAGTCGTATTTCAAAGAAACCAGGTAGGCGGGGGGGTGCGGGAAGAGGCACCAGGTGCGCGCGATGTCAGGAGCGCAGAGAACCCTGGGCCTCGCAGTCCCGCTCCCCCGCGACCAGCAACAGTTAGAAAATGGCAGGACAGGGACCCGCTCTCCAGTTCAGCAGGGCTCCCAGGTAGGCAAAGCAGGTAGAAAAATGTCTGTGATTTCCAAATGCCCGGCAAGAGTTTCAGCAGCCAAACAACTTCGAGCGGCTCCCGCGGAGCGGGGGCCGCGAGTCATATTTCAAAGAAACCAGGTAGGCGGGGGGGAGGTGCGGGAAGAGGCACCAGGTGCGCTCGATGTCAGGAGCGCAGAGAACCCTGGGCCTCGCAGTCCCGCTCCCCCACGACCAGCAACAGTTCGAAAATGGCAGGACAGGGACCCGCTCTCCAGTTCAGCAGGGCTCCCAGGTAGGCAAAGCAGGTAGAAAAAGGTCCGTGATTTCCAAATGCCCGGCAAGAGTTTCAGCAGCCAAACGACTTCGAGCGGCTCCCGCGGAGCGGGGGCCGCGAGTCGTATTTCAAAGAAACCAGGTAGGCGGGGGGAGGTGCGGGAAGAGGCACCAGGTGCGCGCGATGTCAGGAGCGCAGAGAACCCTTGGCCTCGCAGTCCCGCTCCCCCGCGACCAGCAACAGTTCGAAAATGGCAGGACAGGGACCCGCTCTCCAGTTCAGCAGGGCTCCCAGGTAGGCAAAGCAGGTAGAAAAAGGTCCGTGATTTCCAAATGCCCGGCAAGAGTTTCAGCAGCCAAACGACTTTAAGCGTTAGGCTTGTACAATACTGGTCATCACTGGTCTGCTGTCATGGAGCACCATGGTCATACTCTTATTCAAAATAATGCACAATTGGTACTGGTCCCCTTACAAGCTAAAATAAGGCCAGATTGACACCAGATGATAGCTGCTGGAGAGGCACAGCTGCAGAATGTGACTTGGCCCCCCTCCTTTTTACCATCTACATTAACGGCCTGGGAAATTATTTGGAGGCAGTGGAGGCGGACGTTCCGCGTGTAGGAGATGCAAGGATACCGGCTCTCCTATACGCGGACGATGCAGTCCTAATAGCCCGCACTGGCATGGCCCTCCAGCGACTGTTGGACGCATTTGGGGTGTTTATGGACCGGCTGGACTTAAAAATAAACGCGAAAAAGTCACACATGATGGTGGTTGGTCACCACAGAAACAAGGGCAAATCTAAAATCTTTGTGTGTAAGGGTGAGGTGGTTTCTGGGGTAGCTGTCTTCCCTTACTTGGGGGTTCTCTGTTCGATGAGAGGGGATCGTGGGGCCCCCAAATTAAGGCAAAGAGCCTATCTGTGGCTAGATCGACCTCTGCCCTTATGGGGTTTTCTAAAAGGCTGGGGGCAAGGCCCATGGAGGCTCTTTTAGAAATTTATAACTCCAAATGCATTCCAATCGCTCTGTATGGTTCATCCTTATGGGGGTATGTACATCATGACTTGATCCAGAGGGCGGAAAACAGGTTTTTGCGATCACTATTGTCTGTCCCCCAGTCCACTCCGACCTTCTCAATCCATTCGAAGGTGGGTTTGGACTATGTTACTGATAGGCTTAGTCTGGCCCTGTTAACATTCTGGTTAAAGACATGGCTTAATAAGGAACTTTCCCTCATTCATGCAATCCTGACTGATGTTATGTTATTAGATCATGCTAAAAAAGTGCCCTGGCTGGAATTCCTAAGAAACACCTTTGGACAGTTGGGACATCCGGAACTCTTTTCTTTACCATCTAGCATCAGGATTGAGGACATTAATTTGATCAAAAAGCACTTTATGGATAGGGCCAGATTGGCCCGGGAGGAACGTGAACTGCTGAAACCTACAGTTAGATCGCATTACATGTTATAATATTCCCCATCACTTCAGCCATACCTTAAGATCGTTTCCAAGCCATTCCACAGATTTTTACTGACAAAGTTCAGATTTAATTTGATTCACTTTTATTTGAGTAGTTATCAATCATGGGTCAAACCAGAAGGGGGCCCCCTGTGTAACTGTGATAAATTCTCACCGCAAGATACCATGCATTTTATCGTGTTCTGAAGGTTCTTCTCGGACATAAGAAAAAAATTCTTGCTGCCTATTTTGAGAGAGGCGGGCTTCATTCATGTGAGGCCGGCTCTAGTTTATCTTCAGTCCTTGAGTAGCACCCGCACTATATTCTGCGTGGCCAATTTCTTAGTGGCGGCAACTAGAATAAAGTTACATAGTATGCCACTGAATGTATCATAAAGTATTTTTTAATTAAATGTATCATTAGTGCGGATTACCGTTTGATGAATTGTATTGCACACGTTTACAAGGAGTTTGTATCGAATCTGGAAAATGTATTTTATGCTTTTATGTATGTACGTAAATGTTTTATGCCTTTTATGATTTTTTACAAATCGAACAAAGTGTAAGTGACTGACTGATTTGGAACACATTCTGTGGTCCTTTTCTCAACTCGATGACTAGTGGTGGACGGATATGCGGACATTACATACTACTAGTCACTACCCCTTTGCCGAAGTCTGCTAAACTGCCCATTTTGCATAACATTTTGGACTTAGATGAGACATCTAAGCACTAGCATTATAGTGGTGAAGGTTTGTGTCCTTAGACACTGGCGGTCACCCATTCCCCATATCCAAGCTGAATGGACAGCCAAACTTTTTAACTTAACGAGTGTAGAGGCAGAAATAGGACGCCCATACCCTCTCTAAAATACGAAACTTCAGGTTGTCCCTTCTTCTCTTTCGTCCTGATGAAGACCCGAATTGGTTGCTAATAAGACAGCACCGCACCCCAGGGTCGAAACGTCGACGTTAACTCTTCAACTGGTCCTTGTTATATCACAGCAGAAAAATATAAATAATTGTACTGTTTGTGGAAATTGATACCATTTTGGGACCGTGACTTCTTTTAATTTTCGCTGTAAAAATTGTTTCACTGTATTATACACTTAAATCACTTGATCACGTTTAATTCACTTGTGCACTTTGTTTTGAATCCTATTGTATGGACAACCAATTTTTTATGTGTTGAAATGAATTTCTGTAAAGGGATTGATGAATAAGAACCTTTCTCTTTTTTGAAAAATGTGTGGTGTGTGATTTTCCTATTCAAATACTTCCAAGTATAACAAAGTAAGAAAAGTTATTGGAATATATGTTATACAACTAAGAAATTGTTCACTCCCCGACAGAACCAATTTTTTGTTTGCCATTGCCTACCCAGGTTCTGAGGGTTACTGGGTTACCCCATTACAATTAATGGAAACTTTTTAACTTGGCAGCATATGAGAGGCGCATATATACGCTTCAGCTCCACCTCCCAATGTTTGAGCTCATTCGGGGTCCTTTTTTACAGCTTTCTGAAACATAGGTCTTGGGGTGATGACTAAGGCTCTATGGTGCACAGCTTTTTGCTGCTACTGACTGTGAAGTGTTGATAGAGGTGGACTGGCACAATGTGCTACTGGTGATGGTGGGATGACACTGTTGGTAACATTTACACTATTGGAAGCACTGGCTAATCCCTCCACTGTAATCTGAATAGATTCCTGATCCTGGCGCTAGGGTCTGTCCACTGTTCTCATATTCTCCTCATTACAGGGCCATTTACTGGGTATGACTTGACTGATTTTGGGAAATGAAATCTAATAGCATGTAAGAAAAACACAGGTATATATATTTGCCATAGATGGAGCAACTTTCGAAGACCCGGCGGACCTTAAGGAATTTATATACGCTTACAAGGGAAAAGATATGGAACTTAGTAAATCTTAACATGGTTTCTGTGTCTTCCATAACCTTTCATCGTCTTTTTTTTAATACAGGTTTACTGTCTCCCCAAGTCTAATGGATCAAGATGTTGTGTCTTCCAATGTCTTTCTGTTCTAGTGCTAACATTCTGTTCCCAGTCAACCACACCTTTTTGTGTTTGGTAAGTCCGTTTTATAATATGTTGAAATGGTCTCTGTATCTTTTTCTGTTCTTTTTATTTTTCACACAATGTTCCTTCATTAAATCATTTTACCATATTTTCTAGTCCTCTGAGGTGCTCATCTAGAACGGCTTCTGTTTTGTCGCACCCCCTTTCCGTTAATGTCACCTTTTTTTAACACATATGACCAAAGTCATTTGGTTTTTTATAATCTTTTTACTAGATGTACTATTGCAGTATTTTCTTATTCACCATTTCCTTTCTTCTTCTTTTTTCACTTCACTTTTCTTCCTTTTCATTAAATCCTTATATTCATTATTTTATGCAGCTTCTCTTTCCTTATGCAGCCTGGTTCTATATTGTTTCGCCAGTTCCTCTCTTGCTAATTGTTCTCAGTTGCGTATTGTTTATGTTACAGGTTTACCATTTCTTGTTGTTTACTGATTATTGTATGTATTCCTAATGAATAGTTTACGTATTGTTTCATGGAATAGTAAAGGCCTTCACAATCCAGTTAAGAAACAAAGGGTGCTAACTCACCTATCAAACATAATTGTCACTTTGCTTTTTCAAAAAACTCTTCTAAGGAACAAGGCATTGCTTGTTTACATAGATACAGGGTATGGAATGTTTTTTTCTCACGCTGTAAACAACAAAAAGAGTGTAATAGTATTGCTACACTAATCTTTACATATTCAATTGTTGAATGAAGTCAAAGATGATGTTGGAAGATGGTTCTTACTAAGTATTAAGATTAATGATACACCATTTTCTCTTTAAATGTTTATGGCCCCACAGGGGTTGATCCGTTATTCTGGGATTGATTTTCTCCTTTATCATCTCCATGTTTGTCAGAAAATCTAATAGTAGGTGGTGATTGCAATCAATTAATGGATCCCTTTCTTGGCTGTTCTTCACAGACTAAGTTTATTCCCATAAAAGTGCACACAACCTTTCAGAAAACTACTTTCTACAGAGGGTTAGATGATGCTTGAAGAACCTCCTATCCTGATGGGTTGAAATTCACTTTTTTCTCTCCTGTTCACAGTTTACACTCCAGAACAGATTATATATTGTTTACTCAGACTGTCCTCCAATTTATGACACATGCTAAGATATGCTCTATCCTTATTTCTTAGTGGAGAGGTGTGGCTCACTGGTTAGAGGCGGCAGACCTGTAAGCAGAGAACGGCCCGGGACCAGGGTTCAATTCCCGACGCGGCAGGGTCTTGGACCAGGGTCAACGGACTCGATAATTCTCGCCTCAGTGCCTACTCTAACCAGGGAACACACTGGGTAACTCTGGGCATTAAGCTTGCCTCATCTCTACAACGGCCCCCCACAGATGCCGGGGATGCCTGGTTTCACCCTGGAGATACCCAGAAAGGGACCATCTCACAGGGAAAACCAGGACGGGTTCCCCAGCGGTCTACAGCGCCTGGACACTCGGGTAGAGTAACAGTGCGCTTTACAAGTATCCCACACACATTTCTGATCATGTTCCAATTATAGTGGATGTGAATACGCCTACTGATGCACCACACTCTTGTAGGTGGAGATTTATTAATGCATTATTTCTTGACAAACAATTTACTGAACAATTTATTGTCCTTCATTATTTTTTACAGTCAATCTCTCCTCTAACACATGGATGAATTTTATTTGGAATGCCTTTAAAGCAACCAGCAGGGTTATTTTTTTAATAGATTATGTTGCAACAAGGGAAAAAAACACTTAAAGAAGCCTCACAACTTTTAAAATTGATTAAATATTTAGAACATGAATACTTCTTTTCTAACACAACAGATACATTGTCCAAACCTATAAAAACTAAAATGCAAAATAACAAACCATCCTAGGACAATGCTTTTGGCAGCTTACTTAATTTCAATGCTCAGAGGATCAGTGGCTGCAATAAAGAGTGTAGATTACTAGCCAATTTCCTTAAAATTAAGAAGCAAAAATCGAAGACAACAGCCATAACAGATAATAACTGAGTTTTACAGTATATTGGTGACAATCAGTGCCTTGAGAGCCTCATCGGTGGGTTGTCATGCTTTATAAGATTACTGATTGATTGATTGATTGAATACTATACCAAACTATACAACCCTGAGTCTTCTCGTAGTGCTGAAATAGTAGATGTTTTTTTCAATCAATTATTGAATCATGTGATAGCACAGGAGATCTGTCCTCCCTTGACACTGCAATCTCATACCAAGAGATTACAACAGCCATCACTAAACTTCAAAAGGCTAAAGCTTTCGGGCCTGATGGCTTCTCGGTCCAATTCTAATCTCATTTTAATCACCTCTTTTTTTATTTGAAAGCTTTTACTTGTAATCATCCACTTTTTAACAGAAGGGCATATGCAAGGTACATTATCATTATTTGCTCCCAAAAAGGTAAGGATTTATCCAACTGCTGTACTAATAGACCCAACTCCCTCATTAACACTGATTGAAAGATTCGAGGTAAAGTACTGGTCTTATGCATCAATCAAGTAATCCCCAATTTAGTGGGGCTACATCAGTCAGGTTTTGTGAAGGGATACTACATCTCTGATAACTCCAGAACATTCCTCAATATCATACACATGGCTTCCGAATTAAATTCCCCCTGAGCTTCCGTAACCCTAGATGCAGAAAAAGCTTTTACAGGGTTAATTAGGAATTGATGTTTGGAGCTTTGAAATGGAATGGTTTTAGTCCCTACATTCTTAAATATATATGCTACTCATACTCTGAGCCTGCTACCTCTATTTGGGAAAATGGCAGATTATTTTCCTCTTCAAAGAGGGACCAGACAAGGATGACCAATACCCCCTCTTTTATTTATGTTATCCTTAGAACTCTTATTGGAAAACAATTGTAGATGTCCAGTTTTTTCGGGTTTTCAATTCAAGTATATGGAGATAAAATTCAAGGCATTCGCTGACAATATTTTGTTATACATATGTGATCCACAAAACAAACTCACAGAATTGTTTTCATGATTAAATGAATATTCTGCAGTATCAGGATACAAACTTAGTATAGGAAAATCAGCGGTTAAATCATTAAATAAATATTGCCTTCCCAACATGTTCACAGATACTGGCTTTGCATGTAATATTACAAATATTAAATGTCTAGGTATTTTATAATTAAATACTATCAAAGATTATTCTTACTGAAGTCAATTAAAAAATCTCGAGTTTGGCTGAGGGTTGGAGCGATCAATAATTGTCCTGGTAGGGTAGATTTGCCACAATTAAAATTATGATGTTATCGATCATCAACTTCCAATTGGCTATGCTCCCAATAACGCTTCTGCTCAAATTTTAAAACCCATGAATCGCTCATTGATCAGATTCCTATGGAACAAACACAAACCAAGAATTTTGCTATGAAAACTCCAGCAATCTAAAGATAATAGAGGAATAAACTTCCTTAACCTCTGGCAATACCACTCTGCTTTCACACTTAAGCATATTTGGACTTTCCTTTCCACTGTCCCTCCCAAATCATCAATATTATGGAGCCAATGGCAACATGCACAGATTACATCATATTCACTAAGAGAAGCAGTCTACGTTTCTCAACCCAAAGGCTTTTTTTTCACCCATACTTATTCATGCTATTTTCATTACCACACTTCAAATTCCCAATTCTAATTCCCTCTCTAAATCTCTGGCACAAATTCCTATATGGTACAACAAACACATAACATTTAAAAAATCAAGTTCTCTCCTGGAAAGAATGTATACATAAAAGAATTATAACCATAGGTCATATACTCTCTAATGAGTCCCTTTGAGAATTTCGTGATGTTCAACACAACTATGGAATATCTTCTTTTTAAGACTCTCAATTTTATCACCTAAGACTACTCTTCTTCAATTTTCTCTTACAATCCTCTATTCCTGTATCCCTCACACAACTTTCCTCTATAAATCCGGATTTTTCCTCACAAACAAAAGCATCCTGCATATACAAAACTTTTAATTCTTCCTCTATACAAATAGCAAAATCTAATATAGAATTACAATGGGAAAAAGACCTTCACTAAGAACTTTCCTTTCAAAATTGGTAATCAGAGTGTGCCAAGATTCACACTACTTCAAACTCAGCAAGCACAACTCAAACATTATTTTTTTTATAATAGATTATACCTAACTCCCAATTGTCTTCATAAATTTTAACTTTCCAAATACTAAGAGCCTGATTACGACTTTGCCGGTGTGGGAGCTGGCCGCCATGCCAGTGACACACTTCAATACTACCAAAGTCATCCTCCGCCTGCCAACCATTTAACAAGTATCCTCATGGTCTAGTGGGTGGTGCTTTGGCAGTCCTAGGCAGTGAGCCTTAGAAAGGCACCACAATGGGAACACCAAAGCAAGTTTCTGCACAGCATGGACTGTTAAGTCAATGCAGTGCAGGAACTGGGGGTGCATGAATGCAGGGGGGTACACCATGTGCCATGTGCCCACTGCATGCATCCTCATGGCCCTGATGAAACAGGTGGCTCTGTAGGGCCCCCTTAGTTTCCTCAGTGCCAACTTTTCATGGCTGGCTCATCTGTGAGGGTGAGGAAACTGGTAATATGTGGCACTGGCAGCATATTGTGGGCTTCACACTGCTGGGTCACCGCTAAGTGATCACGGATCTCTGGCGGTTGCGGCGGTCCAATGGGTTCGCTGACAGAATATCAACAACTAAAATATACCCATACCAAAATATTGAGTCATAAATATAGATGTCAAAAATAACTACATCCTATATTTATAATGGCAAATATAAAAATATTGAATACATTATCGATGTCATAAATATGGTTGTACAAAATATTGTTTTTTAAATATAAAAAATAAATTAATAAATATTAAATATATTAAAGAATAAAATTACAGAAAAATAATTAGATTTAATATACATTTTAACAAATACAACAAATTAAATTAATTAAAAAGTTATTCACACATATACATAACTAATATCTATATATATATATATATTTAATTTAAAAGAATCATTAAACTAATAATTGTAATGAATTTATAATTATAACATTAAACAAAAAGGTAACAAATAAATATATATATTCAATAACATAAAATCTATTAAATAACATTCTATTAAAAATTAAAAACTTTCAACTATTTAAAAATCTTTAGACTTACATTTCCCAATCCACTCAGTTCAACAGTACGGAAAGTGTTGGACAGCGGAGGGGGAAGAATGACTATTCCCACTCAAGTGAGTGCAACCGAAGGGAAAGTGTTGGATAGCGGAAGGGTTAAAATTACTATTCCCACTCCAATGAGTGCAACAGTAAGGAAATTGTTGGATAGCGGAGGGGTAATAATTACTATTCCCACTCCAGTGAGTACAACAGTAGGGAAAGTGTTGGATAGCAGAGGGGTACAAATTACTATTCCCACTCCAATTAGTGCAACAGTAGGGAAAGTGTCGGATAGCAGAGGGATTAAATTTACTATTTGCAGTCCAGTGAGTGCAACAGTAGGGAAAGTGTTGGATTGCGGAGGAGCAAACTTTACTATTCTCACTCCAGTGAGTTAAAAAGCAAACAACATTTCATCAACAAAATATTTTTTTTTAAGTAAACACCAAAAATATAAATATGTTCAAAAGAAAAAGAAAAATATATTATTTAAAATAAAAAACAAACATATCATAATGTTAAATAAATATCACAAAGACCTACAAATATAATATATAAAATTATAACAACAAACATTACAAACTAATAAATAATTTTATTTAGAAATTCTTAATTAACAAAGACATTATTTTTACATAAATGTAGTCTATTTACTTCCTACCCAATAAAACCACACAGCTCACAACCCACATCGAAATAAAGAAATGTATTTGCATAATTAACATAATTATTATTCAATTAAACAATTATTATTAATTAGGAAGCAAATTAAAACACATGAATTGTAAATAACTTCCACGCCTTTATACCTCTAACCCCCACAACCCACACCTAAAATAAACTGTAAAAAATTAATTACACAATTAAAAATAATTCAATTAAATAACTATAAGTATTTAACAACTAATTATAAAGTAAGTACAATTAATGTATTCGCCACCCTTCACCCTTCACCCTGATAAACCTAAAACCCACACTAAAAAAATATTAAAAAATTACCCTAACTAATTATCAATTAATTGATTTTAATTCTCAACTTATTAATGATCTAAAAATAAATGAATTCCCACCCTTTACCCCTAAAGAACCCACAACCTGCAACTAATATTAATTACACAATTTCAATATTTAATTGTCAATGTATTAATTAATATTAATTACCAACAACTTATTAATTAATTTAAAATAAATTACTTCCCACCCTTTACCTCTATAACCCCCAAAACCTGCACCTAAAATTAATTACACAATCACCATAATAATTGTCAATTAATTAATTAATATTAATTAACAACTAATTATTCATTAATTAAAAATAAATCACTTCCCACCATCTACAAATATAAAGCCCACAACCCTTCACAAAAACTTTACCCCAAAAAATAGAAAACACAATGAACATTACAAAATCTCAATTAAATAGATATTAAGAATAATAAAAAACAAATTAATTTATTATAATCAAATTGCTTCCCTTCCTATTCCCTTATAATCCCACAACCTGCTACGGAGCTAAAAAAACGCTAAATTTAATTAAAATAAAATTAATAACTACTAAAAATGTAACACATATATTAAAAACCATAAAGAATACGTATACAAAAAATACATCACATAAATTTAAAATATATACTAAAATACATAACACTAATAAAAAAAATTATATTTCCAACCTTAATGACGATATTCTTCACCATGATATTCTTGCTGTCGATATTTCTGTGTCACGATATTTGAAACTCGATATTGGTGTAAGTCAACATTTCTATATAAATAGTTTGACTGAATACCGGTCCAATGGTGGTCCTATCGCCAAGCTCATAATACATGTCGGACCACCGGTCAGCACTGCCACTGCTGCGCCACCCCGGATTTGGCACTCCAAAAAATATGGTTACTTATATGGGATAAAGTGAACAAAATAATGTCTACGGATATACCTTTCAACATTCTACACCTTTTTCTTAAGAGGCTCCTCCCCATTATGGAAATCGCAAGGTATTGTTGCGAATTGTATTTATTTTTTAACTGCAATTGCTTTACCAATAATCACATCAAAATGGAAAGACACCAAAAAAATTACATTAATTGGCTGAAGGAATCTACTCTGCTATCATTACAGACTGGATAGAGCAAATACTCTTTTCTCTGTCCCCCTCTTCTCTTTTCTCTCTCTCTTTTATTTTTGTTATATTATGAAAATTATTAAAATGGTATTGGTTTTCTCATTACTTATATCCTTCAATTTAAGCAATGTGGTTTACAGTTCATATATTTACATTTTATAAAAAAACGTTTTGGGTACAATTGTAAAGTTAATTGTCATATCTCATTTGATAATTATAATGCTTTGATTATTCATACTTTTTCCCTCTTATGAAATTGTGTTTTTGATTCTCTTTAATAAATCATTGCTAAACATAATAAAAGGTGTTGGACTGGCAACGGAATTATTTTGCCATATCAAAATGGCAGTTTAAAACTACGTACCCAGGCTGCAGTGGCCAACCTGGAGACATGTTTTACAGTGCTACTTTAGTGGGTGGCACGAGTGCTGCAGCCCACTGGTAACATTTAATTTACAGGCTCTGGATGCATGTAGTAGTATATACTAGGGACTTATAAGTACCTTAAATGTCGCAATCATGTGTATACCTATTTTACCATGTTTAACAAGGAAAGCACATGCACTTTACCTCCGGTTAACTGGAGTAAAGTGCACAGATTTCTACAACCAACACAAATAGACCAGTAAAAAGGCAAACAACCACGAGTGACCCTGAAGGAAAGGCATATTTCCAACAGCCATTATTTTTTCCTGCCCAAGGCCACAATGCAAAACATGGGCCCCAGGCATTAACACAACAACTTTTCCATAATAACCGGGACTAATGCTTCAGAACATTTTCTAATCTGTAGCATGGAATAATAAAACTACCAAAATGGAAGTTTCATTCTGTATGACAAAAATATATGTCAATTTGGAACACAGTAGCATTTTGACCCTCTCAGCTTTCATATGAGCCAATGTGCATGAGCATGTCACATAAACTTCAGGCACAGTGATCCTGTCAGTTAGGTGAGATCTCTTAATATAGAGGGTAGTCTCCACCAGAAGGTCAAAGGCCAGGGTCTCTGACACTCTGACACTCTAGACACCTGCTAAAATCACAGCTACTCTGATACTTTTCTATTTCTATTCTTCCTACTCTTTCGGGACAGGGGATGGACAGTTCTTCATATGGAGCCTGTCAGCGTCCTTTGGCAAAGCAGACCTCATTTGAGATTGCAATATAAATCAGAGGTGATACAAAAGTGGGCCTCTGTTAAAGGTAATGTTTAGCCAGAAACACCTTAGAGCTTAGATGTTCATCTTTCCTAGTGACAACCTTATGCCACTTGAATATAGAGCAAGGAGAGCGAATATATGTAGAAAACCAGCATATTCAGCATAGTCAACCAGATGTCTTTTTAGCCTTTTTATGTACTTTATTTTTGCTAGTAGTATGTCTCTTCTGACACTGCCATTCAGTGCCACAGTGTGTGCGTGCTCTATTACTAAAACTATTGTAAAACTGGTTAGATCCAACTCGGTTATTTTATTTGCCAGTGAAGCCTTTGGCAAATTGGATCAGGAACTGAAGCAGTGGTGTAGACTTCAAATGTAATATGCAGTCTGCAGTGTGTAGTTACACCACCACATATAAGACAAACATGTATGGTTAGTGAGAGTACCATTGTGCTCTAATTGGAATGCAGTTTTAAAGTACTACAGTCACACATGGCAAGGTGAAGTGCCTTTGCCATGTAGAAAAAACTACTTTTATACTTTAACAAGCAACATCACTGCTAAGGTATCTGGCTTCTTGACTCTCGGTCTAGCTACTGCTTCCTATTTGGACTTGCTGGAGGATTTTGAAGACCAGAATATATCTAAGTATGAAAGTGAAACCCTGGGATGACATGAGAAGCAAATCTACCCCAGTGAAATAGCTAACTTTCCGCCTATGGAATCCTGCTTTGTCCCACTATGAAGTTTTGGTGCCAAAACAGGAGGCTTCAACTGGAGCTAGACAACGACATATACATCTCTGAGGAACTCATGCCGACTTTACTTAGACTGTTCATCTACACATATAGAGGAGAGATTCCATAGGAGAATCCCATCCTGCACCTAAGTGTTCACTGTTTTCTATGGTCCTCTGAGCTCCCTCCATTTAATTCTACTCTCAGGCTGAAAAACAAAAGATATGTAGCATTTAAAAAAAAAAATAATAATTATAACAAATCACCCTAGATTCTTACGGCATTAGGGACAAACTTACATAACCCTGAGTTGGGCAATTTGCTCTCACAATGAAATGGTCTGGCAAGTTACAAATGGACAAACTTCTTAAATTTCAGAATTGGACTGACTATTTATAGAGCACAAAATATGACTGTGAAACTTTTCTATGCATAAAAAGGTGCTGGCCACATCAGTCAACTTTAAAATAATCACAGAGGCTACCTATCAAGAGATAGATACATTTCAAATTTTCCAAACTCTGTGCATGGCTCAAAAATTGTTGTACAGTGCTGACTGAGATTACCTTTCTAAATTATTTACCCCATGATGCTTCACCAGGTGCCTAAGATCTGACGTAGTCCCTTAAGTGTTGTATGCTACACTCATCTATATTGAAATGAATTGAATGAGGATCTCTGCTTCATTAAGACTCATCCTTCCACTGAATATCGACAATAAAACTAACACAGCTACCTGTCAAAGCAACTGAAGGCTCCCATACTTTTCCAAGTATTTGCTAAAAAGTTGTCCTCCTTCCCTGGTTGTACAAGTATACTATAAAATATTAACATAAAATACATTGAAAATAATTTGCAGTGTGTACCAAGCAGAGCCTTACTATTGTGAACCCCACTCTTTCAGTTTTATTTTTTTATCTTCAAACACACAGTGATAGTAAGAATGCTTGCAGTTTATCTAACCTTTGACAATCACATGAGAATTCATTCCAACTGATCGTTCTTTTGCTTGCTTTGCTATCTCAGGGGCCTATTACAATTGCGGTTTTTCTGCATCCTCTGGGCCAGCGGAAGCCACCGCCGGCCCGGAGGATGCGGAAAAACCGCAGCGGACCCACCAAAGACCCACCGCCACATTAGGATGGCTGGTGGGTCCTGGTTTCCGTCTGCAGCTTTTCCGCCGCGGTTGGCTTACAACCGCGGCGGAAAAGCTCTAATATGGTGGCGGTGTCTCTCAGACACCGCCAGCCATATTAGGATGGGCTTTAAAAAAATGCTTTTCCGTGGCGGGTTTTCCGCCGTGGAAAAGCATGTGGAACTTCACTGCGGGGGCCCGTTGCGGGCCCCCTGGGTGAAGAGGGGGGGTGGGAGGTGCACATGGGGGGTACCTATGGTACCCCCCTGCATTTGTATGCAGAAAGCGGCAGGCACCATACGGTGCCTGCCG
The DNA here is from genome assembly GCF_964261635.1 of Lissotriton helveticus. Classification (NCBI taxonomy): domain Eukaryota; kingdom Metazoa; phylum Chordata; class Amphibia; order Caudata; family Salamandridae; genus Lissotriton; species Lissotriton helveticus. The sequence continues at coordinate 856,129,657 of NC_136070.1, read as the reverse complement.
CTTTCTGCATACAAATGCAATGTATGCATTTTTACCATTGCGGCGGGTGCAGCTTGAAGCCGCACACGCCGCAATGGTAAAAATAGAGGATGTGACCGCCAGGGTGGCGGTCACATCCTAATTGGACAGGAGGGAACTCCGCAGGCCATGCGGAGGTTCCCTCCTCCTCTATGGTCGCGGACGTACTCAAGTCCGTCCGCGATCATAATGGGCCCAGTTCGGACTCAGCCATATACAATTCCTACTTGAGCTTCAATAGGAACTGGCCAGACTGAACTTTCAGGCGAAGACCTACCTAAAACATACAACTGTCGGTTTGCCCAGATTATGGATTGCCTGTCAGGTGTAGCTTGGTTCCAGTGGTCCAGTGAGCACATGACCCTTTCTGTGTATACCCTTACCACTTAGGGTGGTACAGTAAACACACAAAAGGTGATGGGAGGAATGCTTGCAGTTGTCAAAACCGAAACCGGTCCTGGGTTGCTTGCATTTTGGTTCAGGAAGGACCTGACCTTGAATTTTGGGCTGGATAGTTTCTATTGGTGTAGTGTCAAGATTGACTTGCGTATGGTTGGGTTCAAACTGAGTTATTATGTTGGGTGAAAGAATGATGGGTTGGAATGCTAGGTTAAGTGTTTGCCACTGTTTAGACGCATTGCAAGCATTCCTCCCAACATCTTTTGAGAGTGTAATACTTTTATCTCCTCTATATTCTTTTATTTCTATTTATATATATTGATCAGTGCATTTCCAACTCCCAGTTACCTTGCAACGTGAACTCACTTTGTTTTCTAACCAAAGTATCTTTCCTATATAGTATGGTATCTACCTAGCCCATGCACTACTACACCATCTACTTACAATTTATACTACTCCTTTGACCTTCAGGATTTATTTTATTCATCTGAAACAACACTTGTTGATAATTCTTGTATCTTCATTTCCTTCTCCTCTTTTCAATAATATAGTATTTAAGGTAGCATCAGACCTGTCCCTCAATTGCTAAGTCTTACACGTCCATCCTCCTTCTTTCGCACCTCAATTTCATCAAGACATATGTTTCGTTTCATTGGACCTCACTACCCCAGGACAATTTGTCTCCACATAATGTATTCTTTAGTTGGTTAATGCTCTTCTTCTGGCCTCTACCGTTAATCAGAATAATGTGTTGAAAACTTGAATCCCTTTTATCTATTGCCCCTGCCCTCCCATCTAGCTACATATCATTTATTCATTTAGTAGTAATCTACAGTTTCGTTCCTAATTACTGAATGCTGCTCGTCATAAATACGCTTCTTCAAGAGCATTCGCCTTTTTATTGATGTTTTCTTTCACCTTCTCCTTTCAACTCACATTTCCCATTAGCCCATGTTTCTAGGCTATTTGTCACGGATCAGCGCTATGGGAAGAGAACCACTATAGATAACTCTTTGTTCCCCAGCAGATACTGGTCCCCCAAGGCACATTCTGTTTATATAATGTACTAGGAAACAGATGGCTACTGTGCCACGAGAAAAAAGGAGAACATCGACAAAAAACAATAGGAAGAGGTGGGACACTCCAGGACCAGGTACTGGAAGCACTTATAACAGAAAAGGCATTTGACTATTACTGACGTCCTACAATGACTTGGGACTGCTGGCACAGAGGATGGGAAGGAGAATGGTCTAACTGGAATCAGGTGGTAACTGTAATTAAGCACAAGAAAACAAAAACAAGGAATAATTTGAGGCAGGACTAAACTGAGGGAAGAAACAAGAAAACAACAAGTGTGAGCCGGGAGAAGAACTATACTTAAGAACAGAAGAACTGTCAATGCCAGAAGAATAACTAAAATTCATAAGCAGAATAGTTCTATGAGAGTGAGGTTCTTTTCATCTGAATGAAATGGGAGCTCCAGAAGCTTGTTTGACAAAAAACCTCTGAGCCTAGGATGTTACACCCTCATCCAACAATGGAAATGTACTCAACGGTTCAGTTTTCACGCATGACAAACAGAAGTGTATTCATTATATGTGTAAGAGCTGCTTACTGATAGATTTATAACATTTGTTAAACAGTGCATCTTCCTACTGTAGATGCAACCCAGAGAAACACTTGCATATGCCAGAACAAGCACATCATATCTCACTCCCCAGTCTTCCCATGCCATCAGAGGCTGAGCTCTGCAAAATACTCTTAACTATTAGCTGTTGAAGTGTAAGTGTGCATTAGTGTTGTAGCAATGTGTTCACATGACACACGAAAGATGGAGTCAGTTTCGTTTTTGCATTTGCAGCCCAGTGCTCACAGACCCACCAACTTGCAATGCTGCCAGACAGATTCCTATCTCTCCCTGGCGTTTTATACTGTTACTGCCACTCATCACCCGGAACCAGGAGTGAAAGGTCAGAATGAGCCGTATCACACAATTAAGGTTCACTGTTTCCGTTTTTATGGATTTTTACAGAGAAATCCAGATAGAAAACAACCTGTTTTCTGTCTGCATTTATTTTTTAAAGTGGATAAATACAGAAAATTGTGCTTCCTTTAAGTGAATCTTCTTGCTGTCTTTTATGAATCGTAGCCTAACAGCTGTGCAGCTGCAAAGCATAGGTAATTAAAAAACAGGTTGAAATGTCTTTAAATAATAGCATATGTCAACATTACATTTGTGGTATAATGCTAATATTTAGTGGATGTATTGTTATGTATTATTTGGCAGCTTAAATAGCTAAATCACGACAGACATCAAAGTATGAGTGTGTGTCCGATCAGCTAAATAAATATGGAAAAGTACAGTTTTACAACTTCATTTACACACCAAACACAAAATAAATATGGATAAATACAGATAAAATGGGCAAAAAATAAATATGGATGAAAACAGATGGAAATGTTACATAAATAAATACCATAAAATCAGGAGCCCTAATAATAATCAATAATGGATTGAGATTATTCTAGGTCCAAATTTTGCATTGTAAAAGAGAAACTGCTGTCTTAGAACAGATTTCAAAGGAGTGCAACCCAAAGCTGTGCTCTACAGCAATCCCTGAGGAGAATGTCAGATTCTCCAATGCCCTGACCCTCTGAGCTGGATTTGCTCTTGGTCGCTACCATGCCAAACACAGCACTGAATTAGCTTATTCCTTTTTGATTCCAGACGTGGAAATGAGTGTAAATCCTGACACCTCAATTCACCTCCCATCTTCAATTGTATATAAGTGTACTAAACAACAGTGATATGTTTGGGTTTGACTTTGTGACAGCATTTGCCTGATTACAGGTGCATCCATCTAACGATGATCCCCTTCCATTACACTGATTCACTCCTTAAGTTCAGTACTTTTAACTTAGCCAACAGCTTTCCTGCAATTCAAAGGCAATTGGTGTGCATGCTTTTAAGGTAGCACCAGCATTTTTTTCTCAGTCTAAACTTTCTAATATAATTGAGGGCTATTCCTGGTTTTCATTTGTTTTGAAGACGAGTTGAGCTCGTTTATCATTTAAAACTTGTATAACATGCCTCCCATGTTTCCTTTTATCATTAGACAGACTCTTGCGAACTGGCTATGGTTTTAAATAGTAGGTCTTGTTACCCCCATATTAAATCTAGGTCACCATTCTACGCTTGCGATTTCAATCATAGTCGATCTTCCTACCCTCTTCACTAACAAATATTGGTTCTCCTCCAGTGGGTTCATAGATCCTTTCCCCTGTCTCCCGATAAATATTCTGGCTATACATGTTTAGCAATGTGGAAAACCAAATTTGACTGCAGGATCGAGACACTTTTGGCGATTGAGTATAGGGCTTTTATTTTGCCTGAGACAACAGTTGGGACATATATTATCCAAGACTTCTGTTGTCATTCAGGGCAAGGTTTGCCTTGGGATTATTTTCAAGGGGTTTTGGCATTTCAGACTTGGAGAATCTGTGTCTACTCTTGAGAGGAATCTCTTACGAGAGAGCAGCAATTCCACGCTGGATTTTTCAGTCATGTTCCCACTCTTACACCTGTTGCTTATAATAATAGGTTCTTCTTCAGTGGAAATACAGTTCCTTTCTCCTGAATCTAGATTGAGACACAGGAAATAAGTGTGCACAAACACTAAAAATGTATGTCCGCAGGTATGCAAACCATTTGGTTCTTTTTCCGAAATAAAAATTAGTAGCCTAGATTCATTTTTGTTCGTTTTTAAAAGTGTTTGTGACTTTGGGCCAGATGTATCAAGATACACTTTTGCGATTCTCAAATAGCGATTTTTAAGGAATCGCTATTTGAGAATTGCAAAATGGTATGTATGTAGAAATTCGCTATTTTTTAGCGATTTCTTAAAATTCCTTAATTGCGATTAGAAAATTGCTAATCGCAATTAAGGAATAATTTCCTATTCATTTCTATGGGCCAGGAGGCCCATAGGAATGAATGTGAAATTATTCGCAATTTGCGATTCGCAATTTGCTAATCGGAAATTGAGAATCATTTCAAGGGTGCAGGGGTGTCCAAAGGACACCCTGTTGCACCCCTTAAATAAGCATGGGTGCACATGTGGTGCACATACATGCCCAAGGGCATGTATGTGCATCACATGGCACTTTGAAAAATGCAAAAATGGGCATTTTTCAAGAAATTCGCTAATTACCACCAACTTGTAGTTGGTAGTTATTTGCGATTCCTTAGGGACAATTAGCAAAAATGTTTTCCTTCATACATTGCATTTACGGAATCGCAAATTTTGAGATTCCTTAAATGCAATCGCAAAATAAGGAATCGCAAATTTGCGATTCCTTATTTTGCACTGAAATTTGCTACACACATACCATTTTGCTCAAATGAGTTCGCAAACGCCGAAATTCGCTGAATTTCGGCGTTTGCGAACTCATTTGAGCTTCATACATCTGGCCCTTTATTCGTTGTTTTTTATTGTTACTTTGTTGCTCTTGAGGAAAAGGTTTTCTACTCAGAGTTACTGAATCAGAGACAACACCATCACATCCACCTTCATGCTTATTCTTCCACTTTGGGAAGATATGTTGTCCATTTGTCAGTGTTGTCATATGCATGCCAACTGTGCACACTGTGTTACTATCTCAAGCCAAGAGAGTCAAGCAGTTTCTGAACATTGATGGTGGCTTGATTTTAAAATGCTTTTGCACGCATATTTCCATTAAGCTGCTTTATACTTACCTATATTATATTCACCTAAACTTATTAGTAGTTAATGTATGATTTAATTTGAAATTACTCATTTTGGAATCGTAATGCTTCTCTGTCTGCTGTGTATTTTTCCTCTTTCTCTTTTCAGGAACCAAATTTTAACAGTCAACTTGAATTACAATATATTTCTTGTTTAGTTGCCCAGTGAATGTTTTTCTGTGTATGTTCCCTGGAGAGCGAAATAATGAACACCCACCCCCAAATGGAAATGTTCTGACTAGATTGTATCAACCCAATACAAGGTATCCAGCTCAAGGTCATGCAGCAGAGACTCCATTGTATGCTGGCCTGGAAAAAGAATTTTAGTTTTCGATCATAACGTTAATTCCTAATTGGTTGTCTTTATTGGAATCGAGAGGACCTGCAACTTTCCGTAGTTGAAATGAATTACAATATGCATTTCTGGGTTAGTTATATCAGAGGCCCTTTCCACTCCTCTGAGAGGAAACGCTTCTCTTGCCTGAAGAGTTACACTCCTAGCCAGATTTCTCTTTATCGTTTTCTTGAATGAATCCTTTACCTGCTGACAACTGCCTGACTTCTCCCCAACATTCCGGGCTTCTCTAGCTTAGCAAATCAGTTACCCTTCGTAGGAAACTGTGCCTGCTTTGGTTTGCTTTGCAACAACTTTAAGCAGTTTGTCTTGGAATTTGCGATTTTGAAATGATTTGATACATATTGTAATAACTACTGAAATACAGCTACTTTGAATGATTTCAATTAGCAACTTTGCTACTAAACCTTCATGGTTTGCAATCCTACCATTCTTCATAATTTTTATGGGGCCAAATGTGCTTCAAGTTATTTAAATGTACTTGATTTGTTGTGCCACGCCTCCGTTCGGGACTAAAGGCCCATTTGCTTCAGTGTAGCTTGTGCTTCAGTTTTCACCATAAATCAGCATGGTGCAATTCTGCTACAACACACATTTCTGCTCAAGTATAAATTGTAAAGTTGCTTGTGCTGCAGAGATGCCAAGCTCAAGACAACAGTATTTTAGAGGTTTTACACAAAGTCAGACTGGGAACCTAAACCTGTCCTGGCAGAAAAGGCCAAATCAGCTACACACCTTTCCATCCATCTATCAATCCATACATCCATTTTTTCTCTCTCTTCTCTCCAGTCTTTCTCCGTTCTCCCCCCCTTTGCTTGTGTTCTCTCACCTCTATCTCTCTAGCCCTCCTCTTGTTTTCTCTCTGCTGATGTACTGCTGGCAGCGCTATGGCTTCATAAACTGGCCTCCAGTGGTCCCACCCCCTTCCCCTCCCAGGGAAATGTTTATGAGATAAAAGGCTAATCTTTTCAAGGTTTTACAAAGAGATGAAAAAAACATTAACACAAAAAACAATCCTGCCTATTTGGGGTGGAAAATGTGCTGGCATTTCAAATATCTTCTATGCCTAATGGCAAATAAAGACCTTGGTGACTGGAAGCATTCCACAGGACTTCTACCAAATAGAAAAAAAACATCCTCTTCAATCTAACAAGTACAAGCCAATCAACACATCAATACCACGATTACCACCACCACCACCATTCTGACAGGAATTACCATTGTTACGATTACCCACACCAGCTCTACTACTACTAACACTGCCACCACCATCATCACCAGTATCACCACAACTATCAGCACTTCTATATAGCTTCCAAGTTCAAACTGTGCATATGAGTAACAGTTCCATGTTAAAATTATGATTATATGTGGCATTTCAGAACCTTACGAGTAACCTTTTGAGTGACATTTTAACACCTATACAGGGGTGAGATATATTCTGCCTTTGCATATACACATTTATTGGAGATATGACTCCTTTGGTACCCAGCAAGCATGCTTCTCCATGCAGCAAGATTTCCTGGGCTTCTAAACTGCAGTTATTCTTTTTGCCTTACTCTAGGTTTCGTTACAGACCGTTAGTCGGGTGTTAATGATTCTCATGAATACAAAACAGGTCACAGTTTTTCCATAAAATGGAAGTGAATTTTCACCTGCATTTTTTGCCTTTGCCTCATGTGTTCTTGCTGTTTGTTGGACTTCTTTTTTCTGGTCTAGATGCTTTGGGCACTTTGCCACTGCTGTTCAGTGCCAAAGTGTAAATGCTCCCTTCGTAAATTGTTGTAATGGATTGGTGTCTCCATAATTGGCTTATTTTATTTACTAGTCAGTCCCTGGTAAATTGCAGTGTCCGTGCCCAGGGCCTTTAAATCCAATTCTGCTAGTGGGCCTGCAGCACTGATTGTGTCACCCACACAAGCAGCCGGTAAATGTAACTCAGATCTGCCACTGCAGTATCTGTGCCAGTTTGGTACTGCCATGTCGACTTGAAGAGTGCACCTACTTGCCGAGCCCAAACCTTCCCTTTTCTTACATCTTAGTCACCCCTAAGGTAGGCCCAAGGTACCCCTGTGGGCAGGGTGCAGTGCATGTGAAAGGTAGGACTAGCCCTGGTGTCTGTGGCATGTCCTGATCATGAAATTATTCCCTATTATAAGGCTATCTGTACCCCTAGGATATAATGGGGAGTTTGCTCATAACATCTTATAAGCATAACTGCCCATGGGGGCAAGCTAGAAAAAGGCATTTTGATATGCCTGAACTCAAAATGTTAAGATATGTCTTTTAGTGAGGGTGATTTTTACATTCTGGGTTTGAAAATACCACTTTTAGAAAGTAGGTATTTTCTTGCTTAACCATCTAGTGTGTCTCTGCTAGATTGTTTATTGACTGTCTAGCTTTGGAGTGGCAAGGGCTGGGGATGTGCATTCTGTTCAGAGAGCCACTTGGGGGGCTAGGTATGTCCTGCATTTCCAGGGAGAGTCAGGGCTGGGCTAAATGGACCTGGGCTGCATTCAGAGTATGGGGAGGACATTTCTTTCACACCTGAATTGGACTGGTCTGCCTAAGACAATGCTGTCTTCACCTCCTGCCAGGAAGCTACACCAGAGAGGACAGAATTGATTTTGGTTGGGCAAAGAGCTTCTCAGCCACAGACAACAAAGCATTTTGTATTATAAAAAAAGGGGCCCACACCCCAGACTTTTAGATCACTTCTGGGAATCAAGAGGAACCTTTGCCAAGCAGAAGAGCTGGAGATTCTGAGGAGGAATACTGCCCCTGTGCTGTTTGCTCTCTGGGGTTGGCCTGCATTGGCTACTTTCTGAAAAAGAAAGGAGAAGAACTTTGCTGTTTGCTGTTTCCCCTGCTTGAGGAATATCTCCAAGGACTTGAAATAGAGCTTGCCTCCTGTTCTGTAGTCTCAGGGATGCAAAGACTTCACTCCAGTGAACCCTGAACTCATTTGCTGGGAGCTCTGACCTGTTGAGAGGTGCCTGCCAGTATTCTGAACCTCTGGAGGTTGTTTTTGGACTGGAAACTGCAGGACTTGTAAAATTCGATGCATCGCCTGTTTCTGACGCATTGCAATGGTGCGAGAAGAATCCTGCACACCGATCTACGACGTCCAAGATCACCGCACCAATTCTGACGCAGGCCCGGTTGGAGATGAACCGATGCCTCATTCCAGGTTGTCAAGCATCGCATCGAAGCGCCAAGTCTGTTGCATCGTGGGTGGATGTAGTAAGAAACCAACGCATAACCTCCTCCATGCAGTAAGGAAAGTAAAGTTTGATATGCCTGAACTCAAAATGTTAAGATGCATCTTTTAGTGAGGGTGATTTTTACATTCTGGGTTTGAAAATACCACTTTTAGAAAGTAGGTATTTTCTTGCCTAACCATCCAGTGTGCCTCTTCTAGATTGTGTATTGACTGGCTGACTTTGGAGTGATAGGGGCTGGAGATGTGCATTCTGTTCAGAGAGTTGTTCGTTCAATAACTTTATTTCGGCTGCCGAGGACCATAAAGTTCATACATATAATACAAAGTTTAAGACAATAAATAGAAAAAACAATTAAAAGTACATTGTGTATAGAGATATACATATACATAAATACCCTACCTAGTATAAAACAAGATTAAACTACTTCTCATTATCGAACTTCATAGATATAAAAGAAAAGCAATCTCATGCTAAACACTAGGAACAATAATAAATTTCCAGCGTTTGTGCTACATTGCGTTTAAAAAACGGGAAACTGCAAAAACTATTGAGGAATGGGTATCGTATTTTAACACCCTAAATGCACGCGCACACTGACGAAAACCTAGATTTCTGCAAATTGCAATAAGCCAGTGCTTGTGTGGACCCTGATACGCTGGGAAGAAGAAAAATACGTGGATTTCATCCTCTAGACCAGAGCCACACGCAGGGCATTCCCCACTCATAGCTCTATCCCATTTGCTTGTAAGTGCTCTGAGTGGGAGAGTGCCAAGTCTGAATTGCATATACAATTTACGTGCTACTGCGGGGAATATCAAGTCTAGGAATTCCTCCCTTTTGTAATCTTCTTTGTTCTGGAGGAACTCAATGGTTAGTCTCCCCCCCGTAGTCTCTCTTGCAGGGAAGCTAGGTTATAGTTCTTGTAGTGGCATTTCAGGTTGGCTTTAAATATCTCCGGGCAAGCAACTTCCGGTGTTTCCCAAAGATTTGGTATGCCTAGCCTGTAAATTGTTAACTTTATGTGGGCGAGCCACCTAATGTTCTTGCTTCTTAATGCTCCCCAAATTTCCCCAAATTCATTTTTATATCAGGAGAGTTCCGGGATGGACCACAGTCTTTTCAAATATAATAGAGGACGTAAGGGCATAACTTCCTCAATAGGGAGTAGCTCTAAGTCCATACGCAGTGGTACCAAATGGGTACTTACAGAAAGACCCAGTAGGTTCCTAACAAATGCATGCTCTACCCTGGCTAGATTTTGAGATTTCTCGTGCCCCCAAAGCTCGGCCCCATAGAGGGCTGCCGCTCTAGCCTGTACACCGTAAATTTCAATTACTGGGGCCGCAGGTTTAAATTCAGACATTCTATGCATCAGCTGGATCCCCTCCACCACCTTCGTTAGCTTGAGTGCGGCTTTAGCCAGCTGCGGGTCCCATTCCAGGTGTTCTCCCAGAGTGATACCTAAGTATTCGAATGTCTTCACTCTCTCCAATGGGGTTCCACCTAGGAGGGGATTGGGGGCTGTCTCGGTGGGTTGAAGATCATGAACTTGGTTTTATCCAGGTTGATCTCCAGCCCCCTCAGTACGCAAAAGTTGGCAAAGCCATCAAGGATACGTTGGATGCCCGTTGATGTCTTGGCCAACAACAAAGTGTCGTCTGCGAACATCAAAGCGGGCACCCTACCGGGAGCTAATCTTGGGGCATCGATGTTACATTCTCCAAGAAGATGGTCAAGCAAACCATTTATATAGAGGGAAAAGAGGGTAGGGGCCAGTACACAGCCCTGGCGCACCCCTTGGTTCACTGGAAAGTGACCTGACAGGACTCCCTGTTTCCCACACCTTACCCGGGCTAAAGTGTCAGTATGCAGACTCACCAGGACCCTAAGTAAGTACTGTGGTAGGCCCAGGTCTTGAAGTACCTTCCGCAGTTTACCTCTAGGTACTAGGTCGAATGCCGAACGCAGGTCAACAAAGATCATGTAGAGGCTGCCACCCTCTACAGTCACCGTTTTTGTCAGAAAAAGGACACACTGGAGCAGTTCCCTCAGGAACAGAAGCTCTTACCCCAAATCCCTCAATCCAAGACCAAGGACAAAAAAATATTCATTGCCCTTAGAATTAACTCCGGGGGAAAGGGGAAGTGGAAGACAAAACAAGAGAGACTGGCTTCAGACACTGGCTCCGTCTCCGAATAGGACTGGAACTTCACTGTAAGGCAAAACAATCATTAACTTCTCTAATTCACAGCCTTATCATACTCTTGTTATTTATTTCTTTTCTAACTGACTCTTTTGGTCTTACCAGTGTTTGATGAGAAGATAGCTACTCCCTGAATAGTTTTGTTTGTGGTAATGTAGTAATCTGATTAACAGGAAGAACAGACTGGTGCCTGGGTATGAGCTCTCAGTATTTTGCGCACACGCGAATATTCTCCTCGTAATTTTGCAGAGTCTCTGAACTCTGATAACCAACACCTTGTTAGGTTCTTACATATCAGTCTCCTGGAAAGAGAAACTACTGAACTCTGTTGCTTGCCTCTGGATAATGTCTCTAGAAAACACTCCGAATGCCAATGAACTATGAAGAGTTTTTACAATCCTCGCATTCCATGAAGAGGAACAAAGTCTCAATTAGGCTCGAGGCTCCTGATTTTTCCAAACTTATGTTATCTGAAAACTTGTCACCTCTTCGTCATAGCCAGAGACTCTGAAAGTACCAAATACGCTTACTTGGAAGGGGTGAGGTCTTCTCTTGACTGAAGACGCTCCTGGAAAACCTGCTCCTGTTTTCAGAACAAGTGAAGCTCAAGAACTGCCACCGGAACTTCTGTCTCGAAGTCACTGAGGAGAAAAGCCACGTTAAAAAATATGCTTTTCACACTACAAAATAAACATCCATTTCATACTTCCCAAAAAGAAGACGAAGGCAGGCTTCAAACGGAATATTTGTCGATTTTTTTCTTTAGAGCAGACAGCGAGCGTAGGCAAAAGCTCCTGTCACAGAAATTAGTCAGTTGAAGTGCGCAGAGCGGGGCGTACGCATGCGCATTGCTGGCAAGCACCGAGGATATGGAAAACAACTAGACCGCTGCTCTCTGCATGGTTTAGGAACAGACTGCTGCCTCACCAATATGACAGAGCGCTGCAGTGTGGTTCTGAAAATTCTGGACTCGTGTAATAAACTTTGCCGCAGTATGACGATTTTGATATCAAAAGACCGAAAATGGCCAGTACACTATGTACAAGCATTTTCGTCATATTCCAGTAATGATTTCACCTCGAAATCGTCATTTTCGTCCTAAACCCTTGGCTTCCATTTTGTGTACGGTAGCCATTTTGTGAGTTGCCCTCACATAGGCTTATAATACAGCCAAATTCGATTCCAGAGGACACATACACCTTAATTGACTTCTCTTTGACCTGGGCAAGCTGAAACCATTGCCCCAGGCCGAACCTGCCCGGCCAGTTCCTTTCCCAGTGGCCGAGCGAGATAGCATCAAGGCACAACATGCCATAAACCTTTTCATCGCACACACACCCTGCCTAATCTTGCTCACACCTATCCCTGTTTCTTTACATATGTCTTGCTTTACGAGGATGAGGTGCCTGTTTTTATTGGGAGTCCACCGATATCTGATGAAAATGTTGGGCCTTGCCGGGTAATTTTTTGTGGGCTGGACGAACTGAAATGTGGGCTTGTCATCATGACTCTGCTTTTTCTTTGTAGTGAAAATATGTGAATGGTCAACTGTAAACCTAAGAATGTTTGCCTGAAGCATAATATTTTGTATAAAAAGAGAAGACTGGCTTTGTAAGATTGAGCAGTCTCCTGAGAATATACACCGTGTTGTACTTCTAGGATACCTGTTACTTGGTTGCAGCCAATAAATTCGATCTTTGACTTCACCTAGAAGACTCTGAGTTTCTGTGTCTGAATCAGGAAAGTACCCGAGGTCTTAGGGTGTACCCTGACACCACTGGGTTACCGGTTAGGTACCGGTTCTGAAAAACCCAGTACCTTTTCTGGCGCCCAACGTGGGGCGATACCAACGGTACCGGTCCAAGCCAGAGGTTCGTGAGGAGCTTCGTGTGAAAATTCTGGAGGAAGGCCGCCACTTCATCGACCCCTGCATGTCGACGTGGTCCGAAAGTCTTTGCTGCGAGGTTCCCCGCTTCCCGAATGCTACGAAGAACTGCTGCCCTGGCTATCGCCCTGATTTGGACCCTTGATGTTTGGTAGAGTGAAACGATAGACGAGTCTTCTGGTGACGTCATTGATACCTCAGTTAAGTATAAGTGGAGCGTCTCCCAGTCCTTAGTTTTGGGTATCCCCTTGGGATCTTTGATTTGGAACTTGCAAGTACCAAAGCCGAAGGACTCGTGTATTCACGAGACTATCGTAATCGATAATCCTTTGAAGTTTAAAGCTAGACTAGAGAGCGAAGATGCCTGGTCTTAGCAGACTTGGAAACTTGTTTTGTTGTGGTAATATTATGGATTCCCGATTGGAGGACTCGTGTCCGGTTCCTCCGATTGGAACTCCAACTTATGAACTGTATGTGAAACATGGAGTAGGTCCCATCACATATAATGAAGTGTGGATCAAATACACCAGGAAGGATGGTGTTTTAAAATGGCCCCAATATGGTAGCTTTGACACGGAAATCCTAGATAACCTGGAAGTTCAACTGTTTAAAAAGAAAGCCCGGCCGGCGATGTTTGACTCTTTCCGCCTATGGCGTAAGGAAGCCAAACAGAAGGAAATTAAATTAGAGAAGAAAAATAAGAGAGAAAGGGGTATCTCGATAATGCAAGCTGCTATGCAGTATAAAGATAACGAAGAGGAACAGATGAGAGAGCAGTTGCATAGGCAACGTAAAATGGTAACTGATAAATGTTATCCAGTTTTGCCGCCTCTTCAGCAAGATGCAGCAAAAGACATTGAAAAAGACCCCCTAATGTCGCATTTGCTAAGTTCGCCACCCCCTTATGCACAGAATGCTACGGCACCTCCGCAACCTTTAGTTGCGCAACCTTTGGTTGTATTGCCTCCTGCTCCTCCACAACCACCAGCTGCCTTTCAGTTGGCTCCTACTCCTCCGGTGCAGCCTCCTCAAGGGCCACCGGCTTTGACATCTGCTCTTCCTTTACTTCCTACAACTTTGACCACTATATCAACTACCACTCCTGGTATTCCTTCTGACACTGCCTCTGCATCTGGCTTGCCTCCCCCTGCTTTTCCGCTTGTCTTTTCATCAAATTCTCCATCTGTTCGACAAAGAGTGACCAGCACGGTCACTAGTCTTCTATATCCCTTCTTTGGGGCAACAAGTACGACCCCTACCTCAGAGCGTACACAGTTGCGTAGTCATCTGCCTGATTCTAGGGAGAAGGAAACGTTGAATTATTTGGCACATAAATGGGTTACGGAACCGACGAGATATGGGCTAGAGTCTGTTATGGATGTCTTCCATCAGTGGGAAGCACCGAGACAGAGATACGTTTTTGATAAAATGTGTACTTTCCTGAGTGAGGATTTAGAGGAGAATGATTTGGAGCCCAATCCGCCTGAGTTATGTCGTGTACGGTACGAGTTTGGGAAAGGCACAATTGTGGGTTCTGAAGTTGAAAAAGCGGTTGCGACATTGTTGTCATTCAGGAGTGAAGGTGTTTCTCGGTCATTGTTTGAGTCTGATTCCTCTGTCAAAAGAAGGTGAGACAATATCCCATGAGAGAAGTTCCCCCACAATGGAGAGAAGGGGACCCAAACGCTAACCCAGCCATTCCGCCACACTTTCAGCGTGTGTGGGTACATGTCCCATGGAAGCGAGCTGAAGTCTTGGCCCTTAAACAGACATTACCTGATCCCCGTAAAAATCCTGCTGGGTATTACAAGGAATTGTCACAGACTGCAGGCTCTTGCATTATGAATTTAGCAGATATAGACATGTTGTTTGGAAATGTTGTTCGACAGCCTTTATGGGGAAAGATTCATCATGCAGATCATGATCAAGAGTTAGGTGACTCATGGGCTAATATTAGCGCTGCCAACGATCGACAAGTTGGTGGTGCCAAACCTGAACCTTTAGTAGCAGAACTCCCTGGTAGGATCATTAATTACATGAAGACTTTAATGCCTGCGATGCGTGTGAATTGGGATAAATTGTCTGCGTGTAAGTAGAAGAAAGATGAAACGGTGTCTGATTTCTTCACCAGGTTTGAAGAAATGTTTGTTGACCACAGTGGTCAAGATATGAGTACAGAAGGTGGCCAATGGTTGTTCGTCGATAAGTTTGTGCATAATTTGTTAGCTGAGTTGTGTAAGAAATTAAAAGATTCAGAGAGTTCTTGGGCAGTTTCCTCATCAGCACAGATATTGGCTACTGCACAATATTATGAAAATAGAGATAAAGATGAGAAAGATAGAGCAGAGAAGAAAACTAAAGAGTTAAAAACGAAGGTTCTGTTACAACAAGCGTATCCGCCACGTGGCGGCCAAAATAGTGGTGGTCAGAGTAACTATCAGCAGCCTCTACAGTTTCAGAGGAACTCGCAAAGAGTCGAGTATACTCAACAACGTGTCCCCGTAGGTCCCAATCAGTGTTCATATTGTAAGGAAGAGGGTCATTTCAAGTATAGTTGTCCTATTTTGTTACAGCGTGGAAATGGTCTTTCTGGCTCAAGAGGTCGAGGTGTTCAGCAAGCACCTAGAGGTAGAGGACGTGGAAATTTCCCCCAGAACGCGCGTTCCTTTCCGCCTCAAAATTCAATGAATAGGTTTGATCAACAGAATAATGCGTCTGGAAGGACAGCTCAGTACTATGCTGATGACTACTATACAGAAGATGAACATATGGAAGGTAATGATTGCTAGGACAGCCATAGACAAAGAGAGGGAGTTGTTTCAGTTCCAGTAGATCAGAGTGGACCTTATGTTGAGGTGATTACATCAGGTGTGTCAGAGCCTTTTCTGTTGGATACTGGTGCTACAAAGAGTTCTATTATGCACTCTAAACTCCCTGGCGCACCTTTGTCTGGCAAAACGAATGTTTCAGTAGGTTTTTCTGGCGCCCCAGTTAGAAACCCGATTTCTGACCCTTTGTCCCTTTCTGTTGGACCTTGTGAATTCGAAGCACCCCTTATTCTGACGACAGGTTGTGGTGAAAACTTGTTAGGATTGGACTTGTTGAAAAGATTGTATGCGACGTTATATTGTTCTCCTTCAGGAATACAACTTACACTGGGTAAGAAAGTGATTTCTTCAATGTATTTGTCAAAGGACAAACTTCCAACAGAATTGTCATCTCTCCCTAATATCCTTTGGGCTACTGGTCCTAATGATGTAGGTCTTTTGGAAATACCGCCATATGTTGTGACATTGAAAGCCAATGTTAAAATGCCACGCATTCCCCAATATAAAATTTCTAGTGAAGGTGAAAAAGCTTTACTAGCGATCATTTATGATCTGATTGAAAAAGATGTGGTTGAAGAGACAAGAGGCAACGTTTGCAATAGTCCTGTTCTGCCTGTTTTGAAATGAACTGATCCTTCCCAGCCACCTGTTTACAGATTTGTGATCGATCTTAGAGAGGTCAATAAAATAGTTGTGCCACAATTTCCAGTTGTTCCTGATATCACTACCCTATTGACTATGATTCCAGCTTCCGCGACATGGTTTTCGGTGATTGACTTGAAGAATGCTTTCTTCAGCATCCCGATTGCCAAGGAGAGTAGGGATATTTTCGGCTTCAGTTTAGGAGGTCGAAGCTTCCGCTTTAAACGCGCTCCCCAGGGCTACTGTGAAAGTCCATCGATATATAGTCAAGCCTTAAAAACACAGCTTGATACGATTGTTTTACCTGATGGTGCTACCCTTGTCCAGTACGTTGACGATTTACTTGTCGCTGCAGATACTGAGGAAATCTGTAAAGAAGCCACCTTGTTATTGTTGCGTCATTTGTGTGATTTGCATCACAAAGTGTCTCTCTCAAAATTGCAATATTGTCGACAAGAAGTGACCTACTTAGGTCATCTCTTATCGAAGGAGGTAAGGAAACTGACCCCAGAAAGAATTCAGGCAATAGCGAAGTTGAGTGTGCCAAGAACACAGAGAGAAGTACGTGCTTTCCTAGGCATTACATCATATTGCAGGCAATGGATACCAAATTTTTCCTTGCTGGCCAAACCTTTGGTGGCATTAACTTGTAAAGATACACCGAATCCCGTCCCATGGTCTGAAGAGTGTCAGAAAAGTTTTTCTGAATTGCGCAGTGCATTATGTTCGGCTCCTGTGCTGGGTACCCCCGACTGCAGTAAGCCCTTTACATTGTATGTCCATGAGAAAGAAGGTTGTGCATGGTCAGTGTTGACACAGTTGTTTGGGTACAGGCAGCGTCCATGCGCGTATTTTTCGTCGACTTTGGACCCAGTAGCTAAAGCATTGCCAAGTTGTTTAAGAGCCACAGCAGCAGCAGCTGTTTCTATTCGACAGTCTGCTGGTTTAGTGATGAATAATACATTGATTGTGATGGTTCCACATGCAGTGGACACATTGTTAAACAGGACCAAGACACAGCACTTAACTAGTGCTCGATTGTCAGGTTACGAGTTGACACTGTTAGCGAGTCATGTACACATAAAAAGATGCAACACGCTTAATCCAGCTTTGTTGTTGCCAATTGTAGCAGAGCTAGATGCTTCTGAAAAGCATGATTGTTTTCTCAGAACAGAAGAAGAAACGAAAGGGAGAATAGACCTCAAAGATACTCCTCTTGTAAAGTGTGATGGTACATTATGGGTGGATGGTTCATGCTTCAAGCTTCCGAATGGTGATACGACTGCAGCATATGCAGTCACGACTTTGCATACAATTGTTGAAGCTGCACGTATCCCACATAATTCAGCTCAAGCAGCAGAGTTGATTGCACTTACACGAGCGTGTGTGTTGTCGAAAGGAATGAAAGTGACCATATATACCGACAGCCAGTATGCATTTGGTGTGGCTCACAGCTTTGGACGATTGTGGAAAGAACGTGGGTTCCTGACTTCGCATGGAGCTAAGATTCAGCATAGTCAGTTGGTGAATGAGCTTCTTGAGTCACTTACTTTGCCGTTGCAAGTTGCGATTGTGAAATGTAGCGCACACAAGAAGGTGACTGATGATGTTGGTCGTGGAAATGCATTTGCTGACGAAATCGCAAAAGAAACAGCAAGGAATGTGATGAGTCGAATGTATGTTGCAGGCCCTGCAAGATGGATTGGTGACGTTGGAATGTGTGAAGACACGATAGAGAGTGTGAAATCGATCCAAGCTGAAGCTACAGAGAAAGAGTTGAGTGTGTGGAGAGAAAGTACGGGTAAAATGGATGCCAATGGTTGCTGGATTGAATTTTCAGAGCATCAGAGATGGTTGTTACCCGATGCGTACGTGCTTGCAGTGGTTACAATGGCCCATGGAATGGCTCACATCAGTGTGAAAGGGATCTGTAAGTTGTTGGCTCCAGTATGGCAAAATGCTGGAATTCCTAAGTGTGCAGAGAATGTGGTCAAGAATTGCATGGTGTGTCCTGGTAGGGGAACCCCAACTCCAGCTGGTCATTTTGCGCCTCCAACGTATCCGTTCGAGGTTTTGCAGCTAGATTTCATCCACATGGAGAGGTGCAAGAATTTAAAATACGTACTCATTGTTGTTTGTGCCTTTTCAAGATGGGTGGAAGCCTACCCCCTAAAGGACAATACTGCCCTATCCACAGCTAAAGCCCTTGTGAAAGAGTTCTTCCCTAGGTTTGGAATGCCGAGAATGGTCTGGAGTGACAATGGGAGTGAATTTGTGGGTCGAGTGATGAAGAAAGTATGTGAAGGGCTAGGCATCCAGCAGAAATTCCACGCTGCAAACCACCCTCAATCAGCTGGACTAGTAAAATGCTACAATGGCACGCTAAAGCTGAAACTGGCCAAAATTCAAGCGAGCTCTGGTCTTAAATGGCCTGACGCTTTCCCTTTAACACTCCTATCAACCAGAATGACTGTGCATTCGTGAGTGGGACTTAGTCCTTATGAGATTGTTTTTGGCCGCCCGGCCAACATATGGGGAGTGCCAAGGCCTACAAAGTTCAGTGAAATCGAATACCCTGTTTTGCTTGACTATTTGTACGAATTGACTGCTAAATTGCGTGTTTTACACCAACAGGTGCATGATACACTGCCTCAGGTCTCTGAAGCTCCAGGACATCAGATCGATCCTGGATCCTGGGTTCTAGTGAAAAACTTCCAGCGAACAAAGAACGACCAGCCCAGGTGGACCGGCCCTCACCTCGTCCTTCTGTCAACGAGATCAGCTGTTCGTGTAGAATGGAAGAAGCACTGGATCCACGGCGTACATTGCAAGAGGGTGCCTTTACCTCTACCGTACGACCGGTGGGTCCAGAAGGGTGTCGCTGACTCAGAGACTGAAACTGTGCCTCGTTTTTCACCTTTCAGTGATGCACGTATAAAAGTAACAATTTCCGAACAAGAAAGTGACAATCTCTTGCAAGCATCAGTGCCACCGTCAATTCGATTGGACACTACAGAACCTGAACTCCTTTTCCGGGACCAGACAATACCGGGAAAACAACGATATAATCTGAGGCCGAGAACTATGGACAAATAAAGATATTCCTTTTCTTTGCTATTTTTGAAAGTGCAGCTCTCCCATCTGAGAATTTTTTTAATTTTTGTTTTTCGAACCACCATCCGGGTTCCGCTGTAGGGTCGCGGTTGCCCAAAGTCTTTGGGGTGCAGCTGAATACGTTAGGTCGACAGTTCTGGTTGGTCTAAGGGAGTTGCCCTGGACTGACAGAAGCATTCCTTAGCATAGAACACCCAACCATCGCGAGCAGCATATTAGAGAGGATGGAGTTTTTCGAGATGGAGAGACCTGCCAAGGAAATGAACTTTAAAAGCAGAATATGTAAAATGATGACCAAGAAAAGCTTTTTGATATTGTGCATTCTCATGTTATTCAGTATAATGATATTTGTAATAGGATATGTTTTATTCTCTTTTCGAATGACATTTGCACCCACTACATCGCCCATACCTCTTCCTTCTACTGTTTCCCCACACTCTTTTCAACCCCTTCCTGAACATGAATCCGCTAGGAGATTAGAGTTTATTAATAACTCTTTCGTTCAGCTTTTACACCAACACCAACTAATAATGAACACGACTAACTGTTGGGTGTGTGGTCTTATGCCCCATACTACTGATAAAGGTTTCCCTTATCTGGTCCTACCATTCAGCTACAATGGTTCTGTGTGGGCATACAGAACAATGTTCATCTACGCACACGAAGTCTACCCCCTACGTTCTATAACAGACAATCCTAAGAATAGTGCTCTAGTTAAGGGTATAGTAGACATAATTAAGGAAGATATCTCCTACGAGACTATCCCGAGAGATGAGACACTAGTATACATAGGATGGAACGTGACCGGATATGGAGCTACTCTGAGTGAGAAACAGCAAGCAAAGAGATCTTCCCCGATTTGGATTGTACCCCAGCAGGGTCACCTGTGTCTGCAAGGTACTGGCAAGAATCCCAGAGCTCAGTTAGGGAAGAGTATCTGTACTGAAACGTATGTTTTTGCATCTCAGACTTCCCCTTCATTTTTAGCAGCTAAGGGTACCTATTTCATCTGCCATGATAGAGCCTATACATGGTTGCCCCCTGACTTTTCGGGCACATGTTTTGTTTCGTTCCTGCTGCCTTCAACCTACACAGCTGCGGCAGATTACCATAAGACAAGGATAGTTAGAGGTGTCTTCAGCAAAGAAGACACTGCGGGACAAGAATTTGGAGACTTTGTGAAAGGTTTTCTGCCGTTCTGGGGACCCATGGTTAACAACAGGAACATAAGGCAATTGACAAGGGTGGTTGAATCCACCGTGGTTGAAACTGCCGGTGCCCTTAGTAACTTGACTGCTGAGCTCCAGTCGGATCGTCTCATGACCCTTCAGAACAGGGTCGCATTAGATGTCATACTTGCAGACCGAGGTGGGGTTTGTAAATTGATCCAATTGAGTTGCTGTGTTTTTATTCCAGATAACGCTCCAACAGTGTACCAGGCCATCTCCAAAATACATAAGATTTCCGAATCTATTCATGTGGATAAAGGAGATTGGTCGTTAATGGAATGGTTCTGGGAACTGATATCCGCCTGGGAATGGAAAATTCTGATGGTCATTGGGATGGTCTTAGCCATTCTTTTCCTGTTCTGTCTGTGCGTGCAGTGTGCTCCTGCAATATGTGGCCTCTGTGCTACATCATGTGTAAGGAAACCTGTATCAAGAGACGAGCTAAGTACTAGGATGATGTTACAGCAACATCTCAATGACTTTAGGAATATAGACCTGGACTCAGATTAGCATGAGGATAGGTTAAATTGCCTATGTAAGGGCAAAAGGAGGGTTTGTGGTTCTGAACATTCTGGACTCGGGTAATAAACTTTGCCGCAATATGACGATTTTGGTATCAAAAGACCGAGAATGGCCAGTACACTATGTACAAGCATTTTTGTCATATTCCAGTAACGATTTCACCTCGAAATCGTCATTTTCTTCCTAAACCCTTGGCTTCCATTTTGTGTACGGCAGCCGTTTTGTGAGTTGCCCTCACATAGGCTTATAATACAGCCAAATTCGATTCCAGAGGACACATACACCTTAATTGACTTCTCTTTGACCTGGGCAAGCTGAAACCATTGCCTCAGGCCGAACCTGCCCGGCCAGTTCCTTTCCCAGTGGCCGAGAGAGATAGCATCAAGACACAACATGCCATAAACCTTTTCATCGCACACACACCCTGCCTAATCTTGCTCACACCTGTCCCTGTTTCTTTACATATGTCTTGCTTTACGAGGAGGAGGTGCCCGTTTTTATTGGGGGTCCACCGATATCTGATGAAAATGTTGGGCCTTGCCGGGTAATTTGTTGTGGGCTGGACGAACTGAAATGTGGGCTTGTCATCATGACTCTGCTTTTTCTTTGTAGTGAAAATATGTGAATGGTCAACTGTAAACCTAAGAATGTTTGCCTGAAGCATAATATTTTGTATACAAATAGAAGACTGGCTTTGTAAGATTGAGCAGTCTCCTGAGAATATACACCGTGTTGTACTTCTAGGATACCTGTTACTTGGTTGCAGCCAATAAATTCGATCTTTGACTTCACCTAGAAGACTCTGAGTTTCTGTGTCTGAATCAGGAAAGTACCCGAGGTCTTAGGGTGTACCCTGACACCACTGGATTACCGGTTCGGTACCGGTTCTGAAAAACCCAGTACCTCAGCAGCACCAACAGCAAATGTCACAAAGAAGTTTTCCAACATGGGCTTCTTCGCCAAGGTTTTCTTTTGGGAACTGCTTTCAGGCAAAGAGGGCGAATCCTGACAGTACCTCCCACCAAGAAGGCTCCTCCCTGCCTGGGTTTTGTAGGATTGGCCCTGTGAAACTCTCGAAGGAGTTTCGGAGCATGAATGTTCACGTGGGGCTCTCACGATCTCTCCTCATGACCAAAGTTCTTCCAGTCAATCAGATAATACAGTTTGCCTTTCTTCAGTTTAGAGTCTAAAATTTTATGTACCTCAAACTCTTCATTAGCATCTACCTGAATTGGTTTGGGGGTCAAGCGTACCCTTAGGTTTGGTGGACTCTTTTTTAACAGAGAAACATGGACAGTAGGGTGGACCTTAAGGTAAGATGGTAAGTGATTTTTAACTGTCACTGGGCTCAGCATCTTCTCTACCTTAAATGGGCCTAAGGATCGAGGTTGAAACTTTCGATTAATCTTTAATTTCAAATTTTTTGTGGATAGCCAAACTCTATCTCCTGGCTGGAAAACTGGATATGCTCTTCTCTTTTTGTCTGCATGTTTTTTATAAGATTCTTTTGCTTTCAATAAATTTGCCTTGACCTGCTTAAGTGATTTTTGTACTTCTGTTACTATCTTTTCCACAGCAGGGACTGGACCTTCCTCTTTTTCCACAATTAGGGTGGGATGTCTACCATTGTTTACATAGAAAGGAGAGTAGCCAGTGGAGGAATGAATCGCATTGTTATAAGCAAACTCTGCCGCCCACACCAAATCGGACCACTCCATCTTCTGATCCAAAAGGTAAAGTCGGAGATATTGCTCAAGCTCCTGATTCACTCTCTCCGTCTGGCCATCCGTTTCTGGATGGTAGCTTGTGGAGAAACGGGTGTCTATTCCTAATTTTTTAGTGAAAGCCCTCCAGAAGTGCGAAACAAACTGTGTGCCTCTGTCAGAAACCAATACCTTGGGAATTCCATGGAGGCGCACAATATGTTTGGAAAAAAGCTGAGCTAAAAGTGGAGCATCTGGAATTTTCTTCAAAGGGATAAAGTGCGCCACTTTAGAAAAAAATCCACAAACACCAACACAGTGGTAAACCCATGACTCGGAGGTAATTCCACAATCAGATCCATGGACACAGTATGCCAAGGATGTGGCGGGGTTGGTAAAGGCCTCAACTTACCCTGAGGGGGTCTCCTATCTGACTTTCCCCTTAAGCACCTTTCGCAAGTGGTTACAAACTGTCGTACCTGCGGTTTCATGCCTGGCCACCAAAAATTTCTTTCCACCAAATCTGTAGTCTTGTGAATTCCTTTATGCCCAGCCAGCAGGTTTTCATGACAGGATTCCAAGGCCATCTCCTGATGCTCTTGTGTGGGAAGGAACAAGCGATGATTCTGATATGGAAGACCATTCTTGACTTCACGTCCCTCAGCCTGTTTGGACCAATCCTTCATTTCCCGAACCGTCATAGACTCTTGCAGTTTGTCCACTATTTCTGAAGGGTTAGTGGCCAAAATGATCTTTTCTTCTGGAATGATGTTTTGCAATTCTTTTCCAGTGTCTTGGAAAACTGAGTCGATTCTGGATAAAGCATCTGCTTTTGCATTACTTTCCCTGGTCGGAAGGGGATTACAAAATTAAAATCGGCAAAAAACAACGACCATCGTAACTGCCTAGCTGTTAAGGTACGGGCTGATTTGAGAAACTGCAAATTTCGATGGTCGGTAAAGACTGTTACCTTGTGCCTGGCTCCCATCAAATAATGGCGCCACTCTACAAATGAGTTCTTCACTGCCAACAACTCCTTGTCCGCAATTGAATAATTGCACTCTGGAGGACTCAATTTTCTTGAGTAATACGCCACAGGATGCAACTGACCAGAAGTTGGATGACGCTGCGACAAAATTCCGCCTATTGCTCCATCAGAAGCATCCGCCTCTACCTAGAAAGGATCCTCCGTTCTGGGGTGCAACAAAATGGGCGCCTGAGTGAAAGAGTCTTTAAGAAATTGAAAGGCTTCCTCTGCTTCTACTCCCCACACAAATTTGACTCCTTTCTTTAGCAAACGGATTATTGGAGCTACTTTCTGAGAAAATTCTGAGATAAATCTCCGGTAAAAATTTGAAAATCCCAAAAAACTTTGAACCTCCTTTACAGATTTTAGAGAGGGCCAATCCTGCACTGCCTTGATCTTGGTGGTGTCCATATTCACTCCATCTGGGGACAGCACAAAACCCAGAAATTCCACTCGGATGACGTGGAAGGCACATTTTTCCAACTTAACGTAAAGGTGATTCTCCAGCAACTTGGTCAAAATCGCTCTCACATGTGGAATGTGCTCCTCCACACTATTGGAAAAAATCAAAATGTCGTCAATGTAGACAACTGCGACCCTGTCCAAGAATTCACCCAACACATCATTTATGAAATGCTGGAAGGCAGCGGGAGCATTACATAAACCGTACGACATTACGCATTTCAGAACGTACGGCATTACGTTCTGAAAGCCGTCTTCCACTCGTCTCCAGAAGCCACTCGAATCAAATGATATGCCCCTCTGAGATCTAGCTTGGTATAGACCTTGGTGTTTTTTACTTGATCAAGTAACACTGAGATCAATGGGAGAGGATACCGGTTATTGACAGTAACCTGGTTTAATGCCCTATAGTCAATGCAAGCGCGAAGATCTCCATCTCGTTTTGGAATGAAAAATAGAGGGGATGACAATGGAGATTGGGAGGGGTGTATAAATCCATTTGCCAGATGTTTGTCAAGGTACTCCTTCAAAAAACGATTTTTAGTTTCAGTGAGTGCATAAATTCTGCTACAGGGCAAAATGGCTCCAGGCTCAAATTCAATTTTACAGTCATAATGGCGGTGAGGTGGCAACTTTTCTGCTCCTTTCATATCAAAAACCGCTGCTAGATCTTGATCCTTCTCTGGAATTTCCTTTGTTTCCAAGGTACAAATCTGAGAGGAATAGATAGAAGCTAAAATTTTGACCTGCGAGTTCTCTTCCTTGTGACCTAAATTGCCAAAACAATTTTCTCTACAAAAGGAGGAATCCATTTCAATGGTTCTTTTACTCCAATCTATTCTAGCCCTAGGATCAACTGGAACTGTGGTGTGTCTATTAAGTTGAAGGTTATCAACTCAGAATGTCCTTTTAAACCTGTTAACAGCACCACCTCCATTTCATGAGTGATTGGACCAGAAGATAAATTGGTGCCGTC
Source organism: Lissotriton helveticus (assembly GCF_964261635.1). Lineage (NCBI taxonomy): Eukaryota > Metazoa > Chordata > Amphibia > Caudata > Salamandridae > Lissotriton > Lissotriton helveticus. Next base: position 856,104,305 of record NC_136070.1, on the reverse strand, counting down.
AACTGCACCCACTGCCTCCGGCATAAGTTTCTTAACAGATCGGATTCCATTCTGCTGAGCATACTTAAGATCACAAAAATTCCCAGTGGCCCCATAATCAATCATAACAGACACCTCATTTATTTCTTGCTCATGAAATTTTACTACAAAAATTACAGTTAAATGAGGAGCCGCCGACTGTAAGGTGTTCATAATATGTTGCTGTCCGAAAGTCGTCTTCGATAATGCTTCCACCCGTGCGACTCCATCTACGGGCGAAGCAGATCTTTTACTGGCAAAGAAATCTTTGGTCTCTTTGGACACTCCTTCATAAAGTGTCCTGACCCCCCACAATAAAAACATAACTGAGAACTCCTCCGTCTCTCCTTTTCTTCTCTGGTCAAGGGCCCTCGGACCGTACCGATTTGCATTGGTTCTTCCGTAGAAGTTGCTTCCAAACTTTTCTGAGATTCACTCTTCACTCTATCAAACCGTGGAGGTATAGGGCGAAAGTCTCTTTTTCTCTCATGTCTCCGCTCACTCAAACGATGGTCCAATTGTAATACCAAATCTATGAGTGCTGAGATCTCTGTGGGCCTTTGAGGAATTTGAGCTAAGGCATCCTTGAGATCGTCCCGAAGGCCTCTATAAAAGATTGCAGCTCTTTTTTCCTCAGGCCAACTTGTTTCCACAACCAACTTGTTGAAACTTGCTGAATATCCCACCAAATCTTGATTTCCTTGCTTGAGATCCAGTAATTCATTGTCTGTGGCATGTGATGCTGATCGGCGATCAAATATTCGCTCAAACTCCACCTTAAAATTGGCATAGTTGGATCAGATGGGATCATTCTTGATGACCAAGGACATAGACCAAGCGGCTGCATCTCCCGTTAGGTACGACAGTATGAAAGTCACTTTCGCTTGATCTTCCATAAAGATCACAGGGCGACGGAGGCGCTAGGGGGCGCAAAGCGAGATGGCTGGATAATATCGCAGCTCCGCCGGACGGCCACGATGATGTGGGTTTGTACTGCCTAAAGCCCGCAAAACCGTCCGCAGACCCCGCAAACATGTGTGGGAGCATGTTGGGCACAACCTGAAAGATCGGCGAGACATGTTGCCGTGAAACGGCAGAGATCTTGAGCGGAAAGCAGCACTCGCCAGATGGGAGCAGTGGTCAAGATGGCGGCCGGCACCGGAACAGTCCCGGTCGGGAACCTGCGGCGTTGATGAGACGCCTGGAGCCTGGAAAGCGGGAGACAACAAGCGGCAGAGCGGCAGTCGGTGAGCAGCAATTAACGCGGACTTCATCGGTGCAGCTGGCGCACTTGCCCTCACGTCGCCGGCCGCCGTTGGACTGGACTGTGGTGAGAGCAAAATGGCGTTGCACTGACGGTCTGCCGTAGAACGGTAATAATCGGCGAACTGGATGCGCAGGACATTGGGTATTGCCGCCGATGCCAGTAACATTCTGAAGATTGTATGGGTGGAGTTGTGGCGGCCGCCTACTGCGTGAGCCGTGCTACATCTACAACAACTACAGGCGCGAACGGTGAGATCTGGGGTCCCCATGGCGCTGCAATGACGGGTGGCTGCACATCGATCCGACGTGGGAGACTGGGTGTTGGGGCTAGCGGTTGCAGTGTTTTACACGATCTATGGCCCCTCCACGTGTAGGGACTAGCAGGCGTCTGGGACCCCCAACACACGGTGATGATTACTGATGGTGACTGCACCGCAGGAGATCATGAGCAGAACATTGTTCTCCCAATATAACTCAGCTGTATTGAGGGTGTGTGGGGAAGCCGGGCGCCTGCACTAGAGGGAAACAAGACATCAGAGGTCCGGAACACAGGCGGCAGGGCACGGGCAGGATGACGAGTACGCCCTGAGTGCGACAGCCAACGTTTAATACGGTCGCAAGAACCAGGGGACTACAACGCACCAATACCAGCTGTGCAAGGTAGAAATCGCTGGAGTACATCCCTATGTCCAGATGGCCTTGCAGTGCCCCCCGAAACACAGGAGTGCATGGTCTCAGCGCTTGTCCACCTAGACTCGAGGCTGCACATAACACCGTGCGCTTAACAGAACTGTTTGTGTAATAAAATCCACCACGATCATTGTGAACTGCCACGCTATAGTCCTCTCCACACTCACCAACAACCTACATCACGTCACAGGAGAGCGCAAAGACAGGAGACACCGGAGTCCCGGTCCGAGAGCGCGACATTAGACCACGCGCCACCCCGAAGCCAAAACGGCGACATCAAACAGAGTGACCAGATCATCGCTCCAGGCCACACAAACGAGGCACCCATTCCGGGAGAAGATGGGAAAACCTGATAAACAGCAACAGAAGATTTCATTTGAAAGCAAGAAAGTGCCTAAGCTCACGGACCAGATGGCTGATGGGGAAGCACCGGCTGAACTGGCGGCCAATACAAACATGGAGAAAATACTGCTGGCCATACAGGCGAACCTACAAGACATTAATGGCAAACTGGATAACTTAACGTGCAGAATGGATGGCATGTCTGCGAAACTAGACAAACATGGAGAACGTTTGGACACGGCCGAAAACAGGATATCCACTGTGGAGGACGAGTCCCGTGCCACTTCCTCTAAATGCTCCGGTATGGAGCGCGTAATGGAGGTGATAAAGGCGAAGGAGGAGGAGTTAGAAGCGCGTTCCAGGCGCAATAATGTATGCATCATGGGACTGCCGGAATCTACCAACACAGGCCGCATGGAGATCTACATAGAGCAGCTATGCAAGGATATATTTGGCGAGGACGCGCTGTCTCCGGTCTTCATCGTGGAGCGGGCGCACAGTTCCCTGGCCCCACGCCCGCCACCGGGAGCTGCACCGCGGCCGATAGTAGCCAGTATTCTAAACTATCGTGACAGAGACACTATACTGCGACTGGCCCTTGAGAAAGGTACGATTACTTATCAAGGGAACACGTTCGAATTTTATCCGGACCACACTGTAGCTGTACAACAAGCGAGGAAAGAATTCGCGTCTGCAAAAGCCAAACTCAGAGACCTTAACATCAACTACTCCATGCTGTACCCGGCCAGATTGCGGGTATCTTGGGAGGGGAAGCCGGTGATCTTATCCACACCGAAGGCTGTACAGGAATTTGTCAAAAAGGTGATACAGCAGTCCAAAACGAAAGCTCGTGAGGAGCAGCAACAGGATTCGGACTGAAGGTGAACAGCGAGTGGGGTGGTTCTCCTCAGGTTCTGTGGTAAGATGTTGGTTGCTTATTATGTGAGCTACTGGTCCCAGAACAAGATAGGGCAGTGGCTGCGTTATGTCACCCCAAAGTTGCTGTCAGAGGTCACACCCAGCGGCCAAAGATGACTATTGGGGGTAGCTGCTGTCCTTCCAGACTTACACATTGATTGATAACGTATGGGAACGTTCAGAATGACAGAACTTGAAACTGCTTTGGTAGATGGCTATATCGGCTAAGATACCCATGTGCTCCCAACCGGGAAGACATTGTGCCTTAAAACTAGATGATGGAGGGTCTATTGTCGACACACACTGCTTGCCATATGTCAACCCTACCTTATTTCATTCACATGTCTTTACTTGCAGGGGATCAGACACTGCTGACTGTTGGCCGATCCAGCCGCTTGTGCTGCCTTTGCCTGCCTTGGGTTGTCATGTTTGTATAGTAACTATTTTGTATTGCAGGATCAATAGAGGCGTCACACGTACTGAGGTCGACCCTCCTATGGGGGCATTGATATAACATTGTACTCATACTAACGTTCTAGATCGTATGTTAGACCCATCGTTGACCTCCTTGACAGGGAGCTATGGGACGGCCAATGGCACCAGTCAACCTGTATACGACCATCTCACACGTTACTGTCCATATCACAAAACAGCACTATAAGATTGTTACATGCATACTAAAATGTTTTACTATTTGGGTGTCCCACTACTGTTACTCACAATTTACGTCAGGACACTTATATGCTGCGGGCGGGTCTGTGATGGGTGGGCAGAGCACACGTATGTGAATCGTACGATAAGTGAGTCGTCCACACTCATTCAGTTGGGTGTAGAGTTGTGCCCCAAGCGGACCTCCACAAGGGTAATCCCCACATCAGTTGTTTCTTTTTTATTGCCTTATAAGGGATATTTACAGAGGGAAAATGGCTTCAGCAGTTTTGGGATGCTGGAGTGGGAGGGGGTAGGGGGGTTTGGGGCAATGTTAATGTTATAAGACCAAAGCTACTATTACATGATTATTTGAGGGATGTTGCGGAGGGGTGGGCTGGTCGGGAGCACTTGATTTCACCTGGGATAAAAATGTTTAGCACTGTTTATGATTGTGATCTGTTAACACAGTGGATCCCTTGGTCTTCTAGATGGCCCAGGTAACTAGAGGTAATGGAAGAACACATGTCAACTTCCTCACGTGGAATGTCCGTGGTTTCACGCAGCCGAAAAAGATACGACAGGTGTTTGCCTACTTAAATTGTCGGATAGCAGGTGTCAGAGCCTGCCTAGACTTCAATTCCCATCATCGCAGGGCTCAAAACTACTGTTCCCAGAATCCCCGGCGGGAACACAGGATATTACGGGGCGGAGCCTGACAATCAGGGCTCGTGATTCTGTGTTGACGGAGGTAGCGGCTGCTCCTCTGTGTCCAGGAAAATCCTTTGGTGCTTTGCTATTCCTGTTCTGAAGTCCCAAGACTTGCCCGGTATTTGATTAACGCGCTGGCTAGCGCGTCTGCTGTGTTGGGATCTCTCCGTTGTCCTCTTGCCTCGCGGCTGCAAGGAAAACCTTTCTTCTTTCTTCTTTCTTGCTGTGTTTGCGTACACGCGCTGTGATAGTAACAGCGGTGTTGTTCATCGTACGTTTTGGGGCTTAACAAGTGGCGGAGTGTAGGGGGGGATGAGGACCTCCGCACTACCATCACGAAGTCAGTGATGTGGTATTTTGTTGAAACCACTTTTGGAATTATAAGTACCAAAGCGGATGACGGTAGTGAAAGAACTACGTCATGCCGTGTTTGGGGTTGACCTTTGGATAAAAGCATCAAGCTGGAGACTTTTACGCTATACATAACTAAGGAGGATTACAGCGTATACAAAGTGGTTCTCCTTGGTTTTTTTTATTGGCACGGGCGTGCTGCAATATCCTTGGTATTATTTTTGATTCATATAATGAACAATATTCTTCAGAGCTAGCCGAGTATTGGCTATGGGGTATGTTATGAGCGTTAACTAATGATTTAGGCAGATGGTGTGTTATGCCTTATGTCTTATACGTTCTCTTATGTTTATACAGGACAGAAGGAAGGCTGGAAACACAGCAGTGTGGTTTAGGTGCACAGTTCTCTACAGGTGAATCCACGGGTTGTGGTCTAGTGAGAATTATATGAGTGTAGGGTTAAGAATCATATTAACCTTTGTACTTTTGTCTTCCAGTTTCTTTATCCCTGCTGCCCCTTCCTTCTCCTCTTTATTCTTTCGGGTTTTTCCCCTTTTGGATTTTTTTCCCTCACCGTATCGTCTGAACACCCTGTGTTTATACTTCAGGGTGTTTCGGAGGGTCCGGAGGTGGAGCATTGTTGCTGCATGCGGATCCTGCGGAGTGTAATCCTGACATAAATAGATGGGAAATTGATATTGCTGTACTACAGGAGACACACATCGCGCCGAACACACACAAACACATAGGTGGACGCTGGTCGGAGTCCTCGTATATGGCTACTGATGGAGCGAGATTCAGAAATGTTTTTCATTTCAACTCGTGAAGTCACACTTCCATAAATTAATTAATTATATTAATGATCTGTGCTGTGTGTGTATTAATTCAACTTAGTTTAAAGTTGCATTTTCACAGAACACGCGGGAAACTAACATGTGTGCTCATAAATGTGCTTTATGTTGCATTCTTATGTATGTGGAAAATAATAAATTAATTTTGTCTATTGTTATGTCATGACTAATAGCAGCTGTTTTAAATAATGGCATGTGCTTATTTTGCTTTTCTTGTCTATGTAGTGTCACTCTATTCTCTATAGGTGCATAAAGAATTTCGTTGGACTTAATGAAGAATGGTAGATATAAAATGCTGCTTTATTTGTTTGCTTCTGCTAGGTAATTTAGACTAATGGGTTAATTATTAGCAATGGAGGGTGGCAACAGAACAAACTGTATTTCTTTCATTAATTACTATTTTGTGTTTGTTTATATAATAGTTTTACAAATGAAGCTTAGAGATGGCTGCAGAAAAATAGTGCACTTTTAAAAGTGACGCAAGAGAGGTGGCGCAGAAAAATGACGCTTTCTGAAAAGAGGCCTGTTGATGAAAATGGCACAAGAGAAAATAATTCTGAAAAGGATGGAAAAAGCCTCTGAGCTTTTATTTTGAAAGGTTTTGGAAAGAACTGCTAAAAGTGACTCTGTGGAGAAATTTTGCTAACGTGTCACGAGAGCTCAGAGCGGACAGGCACAAGGTTGGAAGGAAGAGACGTGATAGATTTGCATTGCTTGAACTCCTTTCGCTACGAATTGTAGCAGTCTGAGGAAATGCTGCCAAGACTGCTGCATGAACAATGAACAAGTGAATAAGCCCGGACATGTGGGAAGGAGATGTCACAATTTACTGTGGCACGAGGTGGCTGAGCCAATGGAGAGCTAGAATTTGTCTGCTGGAATGTGAAAAATAGTTAGCTCAGCTAAGTTTAGGGTATAAAAATGGGCTCAGACAACAGTCATTTGGCTTACGCTCGAGATTCCTGAGGGACGTGATATGCTGATGGACTACAATCGTAAGGAAAGGAGTCTTTATTATATGTTTTATTTCTAGGTGATAAGAGTAGAGACAGAGAGATAGTTAGGATTTGGAAATGCTTAATTTTACTTATTTCTGCTAATGAATAATAATTCTTGATTGATGCTCTTTTTATTAATTCTGAATAAACCTCTCTTTATGACATTTTCTAATGCTTGCTTAATAAAATTCCAAAACCTGAGTTTTTCTAGATGTGTTTAAATAAACTTTCTAAATGACAAGCTGGTCTTGATTATTGTAGATAGTTTAAACAACATATTTAGATCTTATCGCCTCATGATTCAGTCGTTCTGTTGTTGATATGGGCCTAGTGTTGTAGTGTAAATTTGGTGGTAGTGGATAGAGTCATTTATGCAAAATTTTGGTGAGAGCGCTGGATCAATTCTCTGGCAGCAATCGGATGGTTTTATGTTGTTTTTGACATACATGTTACATGCATGATACATATATGTTGGTATATTGATAGGATTAAAATTTAACATATGTTGAGTTAGTCAGTTTGTTTAATGTAAGGGTTTTTTCAAGCAGTGTGAAAATTCCCAGGTTAGCCATGGCTAGAGATGTGTAACGCTGTGATCAGGATGCTGATATGTAAGCAGGTTACACAAGTACATTTGTTCTGCTTCTGAAGGTGGTATCGCCGTGTATCACCAGTGTTGTGGCCGTGCAACACATGTTAGGGACATAGGTGTGAATGTATGCATAGTGAGGATTATCTAAGAAATTTGAGCAGCATGAGTATAGGGACAATGAGCCTGTTATAAAACTCACTGTGATAAGAGTAATAGTATATATTCAAGCTTGAGTGAAGGGTAAGATAACGCCGGTGCATGATTATCTATAAACAGGTGAGAGTCCTGTACGGATAACGTGCTTAATATCTATAAACAGGTGAGAGTCCTGTACGGATAACGTCGCTTATTTTATTAACGGTGCATGATATCTATAAACAGGTGAGAGTCCTGTACGGATTTCATGTGTGTTTGATTTCAGGGTTTTTTCGTTTGAAAGTGTGTAATTGTTTTGTAATTATGTTTAAGTCGAACTTTTGAATAAGTCACTTAGTTGTGCATTCTGAGGGAAATGAGTTCATATATTACTTGTTAGAAGGGTAGAGTAAGAGTTGCTCTATTGGCGATTGAAATTATTCTATGAGAATAGGGCCGACTATTCCAAGCTGAGAATACTTGAATGAATGTAAAACTATCCTATTTAGAGAAGCAGGCAGATGAGTCCGTTTTATGTATTTACTAAATTGTACCAAAAGTAATTTTAAGGTACTTAGGAACGTTCAAAATAAAGTCTGTGCTATTCAAAGACTTTATAAGATATTGTGCACTGTTTAAAAACACTTAAAAGCTCTGCACGCTAATAAAAATCAATTTAAAAGTGTCCCGATCAAAATTGTAAAGGAGGGGCTGTTTTAGAGAGCGAGAGCGTGTGGGGAGAGCCTGAAAATGCAGCAGCTGTCTGCGTCAGAACTGCCGCGCTCGGATTGGCTAGAGCGTCTGGTTTGTCATAGAAAAGCTGCCTCCTGATTGGCTGAGGTGTCGTTATGCAGTAACTAGCTAAGCCTCCACTTTTGTTCCCTTCATTTCAATCATACTGCTGAATTAAAAACTGATGCGTGTGGCAAGCACGCTGTATAAAGAATAAATAACAGCTGTCAATGAGCGTTGATGAGCGTAAGGGTGCGAGAGAAGAAAGAGAGGCAACAGTAACAACAATAACATTACAGTTAAAAATTAGCGTTGTAATTGGCCGAACATCTCGAAAATAGTGTTCTAATTGGTTAAGGCATCCGGAGCGTCAGGGCAAAGGAACGCTCTAATTGGCTGAAGCATCCAACGAATGATAGCAAGGCCGCGCTGAAAATTGATTAAATGAATAGTCAACAGCACTGAAATTGAATGAGGCGCGTTAACATTTCAAACTAGTTATTTACTTTAAATGTCCCCAATATAGTCTTTTCCTTCATTTTAACAGCGCTATTGTAAAATAAATGCAAGTTGTAAGGGAGGGGCAGTTTACCGAGTGAAGAACAAAGAGGAGAGCTGTCAGCTGCAGCGGCTGTCCACGTCACAGCCGCCGCGCTCTCATTGGTCGGGATGCCACAACCTCTGATTGCTTGAAATAACGCAGCGTTGAAAAGAGGATATGCTTTGATTGGTTAGCGGCGTTTTTTGTTTGGATTGGTTGCGCGTGATTAGCTGCACCACTGCCTACTGAGAATTTTAGTTTTAGCAAGCGTCCTCAAAATAAATCCCTGTTTTAATTTTAGTTCCCTTCTTCACCACGCTATTGTTTAAAAGGGAAGCGTGTGAATGTTGATGTATGTTGCGAGCGTTTGAGCGTTGCTCGGTTGTATTTAGAGTACATGTAAAGGAGGGGCTGATTAGAGCGCGAGGGCAGAGAAAGAATGCAGTAACAGCGTGTAAATGACAGTAATAGCCGCGCTGTGATGGAGAGAGACTGTTTAAAGCGCGAGGTGAGAGAGAGCTGGAGGCCACATTGATTGTATGTTTCGGAGCTGCCGCGCTCTGATTGGTGAAGGTGTCTGGCACGTCATTGTAGGACCGCGCTGGGATTCACTGAGGCGTCTAGAACATCGGGGCAAAGAAGCGCTCTGATTGGTTGAGAGATCTAGCGAATGACAGCGAGGCAGCGCTGTGATTGATTAAAACATCGCAAACAGCCCTATGATTGGCTGAGGCGCGCTGTTGCTTCAAAGTAATTGCCGAGTAAATTATAATAAATTAAATATTGCCGCTTTAAATTTCCTTCCTGCTTCATAGCGGTTAGCGAACATTATACATTATTAAAATAAATTGATTAGAGTGTCACTACTGTATGTTTGTTATTTGCCGAGTTGTTTCAAAGAGGAGGGGTTGAGCGCGTGGAGAGAGAGACTGCGGTGACAGGAGTATGGGTCATAGAGGAGCCGCGCACCCATTGGCTGGAGACGCGCAGTGTCACTAGAAAAGCCGCGACCGGATTGGTTGAGGCTCGGGTGGGCACTGTAATTGGCTGTGTACTTTGTTTTGGTATTTGAGACTGCCGAGGAGTTGCCTGCCAAGGAATTACATTAACGAAGGGAATATTAAACGCTGTGATTACGTTAGAAATAGAATAAAGCTTGGCTAAGCATTAGAAAGGAAGGGTGCAGTTTCTTAAAAATTAAGACGAGTAGCCAGTAACAACTAAATGCAACAATAGTATTGGCTATAATTAAAATAAAAGATTTAAAGGTTTCTTAAAGGGTGTGTGGGTTAGAAGAAAGCAGATTTGAATTAAAATTATTGATAAAGGAGTCTAAAGGTTTTTCCAGCCAAACATTTTTATTTAAATTAAAAGCAAACACATCAAGTTTTCTTTTTCCACAGATGTTGATTCAGAAAGGTGTGTAAGTGCAAATAAATACATTTTTAAACATACCCAATCATATTTAAGTGTTTAGTTGTTGCAAAATAAATATTTTATATTGCTGTTTTTGCAAATTAAAATTTTTCTTTCCAGGTTTATTAAAATTAGTGATACAGGTAAATTAGGAGATATATTAAATTGACCAAATTATAAGGTTTTTTTTTTACACCTGATAGTGTTAAATTAATTAATTAATTGATCAGCAAATGCTGTAAGGCAAATTTAGAGAGTGCATTTACCAAATTAACTAAAGAAAAAGAAAATGACTTCCTGGTATAAGAAAATGAAAAAGGTTGTTGCTAAATGTGAGAGCAAATTAATGATTCCCAAATTAGCGAAATTAAATAATAAAGGTATCAGAGTAAAAAAAAAATTGATCATTGTAATTCTTCTCAAATTGACGTGACAGAAAAGCATGATGAAATGCTTAGAAATTCTGGAATTAATATTCCTCATCATGTGAATTCATCAAAATATTTGAAACAGTCCATGAATTATAAGGAAGCAGTGACAGTCCCTGTGCTTGGAAAAGATGAAACTAGTTCCACAGCTTTAATGGTCCCATTTAATTCTGAAATTCAAACTTTTTCTGAAAAACTTTATTCTATTGTACTTAAAATTGAACTGGTAATTATTACAAATAAGCAAGAAAGAGTGATGACTCCAGTTCTAGCTAGTGAGAAGTCTGACATTGATTTGATTGAATTGACACAGTGTGATGAGTTACAATTATGGTCAAAGGAAAAGGAGATTGAAATAATTGAGCTGAATGAACAGTTACAAATACAGCGACAGATGATGATTCAACAGAATGAGATGGCTTCACTGCCATTGCAAATTTATGATAATAAACAAACAGAAAATATAGATACAGGATTAAATAAAGAACAAGAAAACAGACCACAAAGAATAAATGCACTTCCAGTACCTTGGAATGAATATGATGGTCTTTTGAGTGAAGACATCCAAGTAACAAAAAAAATTGATCAACAGATTAAAACATTGACTTCTGCAGGTTCACTTATCAGAAATGAAAGTTTAATTAAAAGATTGATTGATGACATTCAATTGGCAGAAAGGATTGCTGGCTTGAAATGTGCAGCATACAAAAAGAATGATGAACATGCTTTGAATTCACTAATACTAACATCTGTAGTTGAAACATGGCAGGGAGTCAAAGATTTACAAGATGAAGCAACTCATGAAGAGAAAAACACATGGTTAAGAGCAGATTATAGACAGCGAGATGAGGAGGAGATTTGGACACACAAAGATGGCAGAGTAGTTTTACTAAATAGCATGATTACTGACATGGACAGAATGTATCATAGAATTGTAGATTTTCTTTACCAGAGGTGTCTAACTTGCCAGCAAGTGAACACAATTAAGAGAACAATTGTGGGATTGGGAACAGAAGGACAGGAGAGTGATTCATTCACTGGATTACAAATGGATTTCATTGAGATGGCACTGCATAACAAAGTGTGCTATGTTTTTGTGATTATCTGTTTGTTTTCAAAATGGGTTGAAACATTTCAGACGCGACATAATGATGAAATTACTGTTGAAAAGTTATCAGATGGCAGAAGACATATTGAAAACAGACTGCTCCATTGTACTGATAGAACAGAAATTTCAGGTGTTGAAGAGCAAGAGGATGGTACTATAAAGAAAAGAGATGCAAAAATGAGCCTATCTACAGGTATACAGTGGACAGATGTCTTTCCACTTATTTTGATGTTTCAGAGAAGTACTACTGATAAAAAGACAGATTTAAGTCCACGTGATATTATGATGGACAAGGTCATGAAACAGGCATTCATACCAGTGAAAAGAATGATGACTATCAATGATAGCATCAATTGGGAGTACTGCAAGAGTTTATCAGACAAAATGACTTCTGTGTCTAATGAAAATGGAACTGAAGTGCAAACAAGAGAAAAAGAGCAAGCACATGATCTGTTACCAGGTGAAAGGATCAGGAAAAAGGTTCGTCTAAAAAGAAATTGTCTAGTGCCAAGGTGGCAGAAAGGGAGGCCAGTTAGTCTTGTCACAACAAATGCAGTGAAGTGCAAAAGACTGAAGAGGTGGATTGACACTGGTCATACTTTTCATGTATCTACACCTGAAAATCCTGATGAGGATAGTGTCATCACTGCTGATTCAGATTCTGAAGAAGAGCCTGAAAAGAATGCAGATCTTGAAGATCGACAAGTTGGTCGACATCTGGAGAATCTGAATAGAAAACAAGCCTTGAATGAAGAAGACTTGAAAATTTTGACTGAAGACTCAGAAAATGATGGAGATCTGCCAGAAAAGGAAGCAGAAAAAGTATGTGATCAGATTGTGATTGAAGACCAGGAGAGTATTGAAAAGCAGAAAAGAAGCTCTGAAAGCAGGAACAGGAATTCTGAAACTGGGAAGTTGAAGGTAATTGAAGAAGAAGAAGACGAATTGCCAAGTACCAGCTACAAAGATGATGTTCCTAACAGAGTGAAGCTGCCGAGTAAAGAAGTACCTGAGTCTAAAGTTGAAATTTCTGACACTGAAACTGATGAGAGTGATGAAGATTCTCAAATAAGAAAATTCAGAAAAGGAGCTTGGAGAACAGAATCTAATGTGAACAAGCAAAAGAAGAAATTATCAAGAAAAGATGATAATTGGCCAGAAGAAAAAGAAGGCCTAAAATTCAAATTGATACACAGATCAAAAGAAAAGATTGATGTAATATTAAATCAAAAAAATCCTGAAAAGAAAAGTGAGACAGGAAAGAAAATAGAAGTGAAACCTGTAGTGAAGGTAAATAGTCGCAGTCAGGAAAAGATTGAAGAGAATAGTGACAATGATTGAGGTACATACCTGTTAAAAATTTTAGGTTTTCTGTTTTTAGCATAAGGCTGAAGAAATTGTGTTAGGTGACACAAGGTCGAAGAAATTATGTTAGCTGGAAAAATATAACTTGTGACATTAGGTCGAAGAAAAACTGTTAGAAGGTTTAAGGATATATATATATATAAAAAAAAATAAAAAAAATTAAAAAAGGGGGGTGTTAGAAATTGTTAGAAAATTTAGACAAAATATTAAAATTTTTGTTTTATTTTTCCTTGCAAGTTTAATGAAATTACTTTCATGTTTTTGTAAATAACAGCTCAAGATGTTCAATCTTCAAGAGATGTTGTAAGATGTCTCTGATATATGTATTCCTAATAATTCTGCTTTAATTAGTTTAGTTGTCATTTTCCTTTAAGAAATTAATAAGGAGAAGTTTAAGATTTATATGACAAGCAAGATACTGACACCTTTATTAGTTATAGTTTTTACGACACTTTTGTTGAAGATCAGTTGCATGTTACACAAGAGAAAGAGATAGAACTAGAGGAGTTTCTTAAAACTCAATATGAGAATTGTAGATAAACTGATGAGATAAGTCTTTAGAAATACTAACACAGGTGAAATTGAATTATGTTCATCTTAGATAAAATTTTTGCTAAAATTTTTGGTGTGGTTTGGTGATTTTAAAATCACCAGATGGGGGAGTTGATGGAGCGAGATTCAGAAATGTTTTTCATTTCAACTCGTGAAGTCACACTTCTATAAATTAATTAATTATATTAATGATCTGTGCTGTGTGTGTATTAATTCAACTTAGTTTAAAGTTGCATTTTCACAGAACACGCGGGAAACTAACATGTGTGCTCATAAATGTGCTTTATATTGCATTCTTATGTATGTGGAAAATAATAAATTAATTTTGTCTATTGTTATGTCATGACTAATAGCAGCTGTTTTAAATAATGGCATGTGCTTATTTTGCTTTCCTTGTCTATGTAGTGTCACTCTATTCTCTACAGGTGCATAAAGAATTTCGTTGGACTTAATGAAGAATGGTAGATATAAAATGCTGCTTTATTTGTTTGCTTCTGCTAGGTAATTTAGACTAATGGGTTAATTATTAGCAATGGTGGGTGGCAACAGAACAAACTGTATTTCTTTCATTAATTACTCTTTTGTGTTTGTTTATATAATAGTTTTACAAATGAAGCTTAGAGATGGCTGCAGAAAAATAGTGCACTTTTAAAAGTGACGTAAGAGAGGTGGCGCAGAAAAATTACGCTTTCTGAAAAGAGGCCTGTTGATGAAAATGGCACAAGAGAAAATAATTCTGAAAAGGATGGAAAAAGCCTCTGAGCTTTTATTTTGAAAGGTTTTGGAAAGAACTGCTAAAAGTGACTCTGTGGAGAAATTTTACTAACGTGTCATGAGAGCTCAGAGCGGACAGGCTCAAGGTTGGAAGGAAGAGACGTGATAGATTTACATTGCTTGAACTCCTTTCGCTACAAATTGTAGCAGTCTGAGGAAATGCTGCCAAGACTTCTGCATGAACAATGAACAAGTGAATAAGCCCGGACATGTGGGAAGGAGATGTTACAATTTACTGTGGCACGAGGTGGCTCAGCCAATGGAGAGCTAGAATTTGTCTGTTGGAATGTGAAAAATAGTTAGCTCAGCTAAGTTTAGGGTATAAAAATGGGCTCAGACAACAGTCATTTGGCTTACGCTCAAGATTCCTGAGGGACGTGATATGCTGATGGACTACAATCGTAAGGAAAGGAGTCTTTATTTTATGTTTTATTTCTAGGTGATAAGAGTAGAGACAGAGAGATAGTTAGGATTTGGAAATGCTTAATTTTACTAATTTCTGCTAATGAATAATAATTCTTGATTGATGCTCTTTTTATTAATTCTGAATAAACCTCTCTTTATGACATTTTCTAATGCTTGCTTAATAAAATTCCAAAACCTGAGTTTTTCTAGATGTGTTTAAATAAACTTTCTAAATGACAAGCTGGTCTTGATTATTGTAGATAGTTTAAACAACATATTTAGATCTTATCGCCTCATGATTCAGTCGCTCTGTTGTTGATATGGGCCTAGTGTTGTAGTGTAAATTTGGTGGTAGTGGATAGAGTCCTTTATGCAAAATTTTGGTGAGAGCGCTGGATCACTACCTACTCCTCGTATTACAGAGGGGTGATAACGCTTATTCGTAGGGGTGTGAATTTCACGATACATCAAGTTATTAGTGACCCTGGGGGTAGATATGTGATTGTGACTGGCGCCCTACGTGGCCACCGATTAACGCTTCTAAATGTATATGGTCCGAACCTAGATGCACCCGAGTTCTTTCAGGAACTGTGGGGACATTTACAAACACTCGCAAACACGCACATTATATGTGGAGGTGACTGGAATGTGACTGTAGAGGAGGGGGTGGACCGTTCAGCACATTCTTCAAAGCCGCACAAACAGGCCAAGGCGAAACTCCTACATATGCTCGCCGATTTGTCACTAACTGACATTTGGAGACATAAATTCCCTGATGCACCAGGGGCCACACACGTTTCGGCACTACACCATAGTTGGTCACGACTGGACTATTGGCTTGGCACGGACAACATTGCACTATGGACACGAGAGCTGCAAGTCCTGCCCAGGACCCTGTCAGATCATAACCCTGTATTATTAACTCTAACGATCCCAAATTACACTCCACCCCCTTTTCATTGGCGATTTAACGCCCGTGCTCTAACCGATTCAATTTATGCAGATACCATACACAAAACGATTAAAGAATACTTTCAATTAAATGAACCTGTGGTGGAGGGTCCGGGGCTACTGTGGGAGGCCTACAAGGCCACGATAATGGGGTGTGTGCATGACCACCACGATAGGCATTTTAAAGGACATACGTAGGCAAATCACACGCTGCGAGACACGTATGAGGGAGCTGGAGACGGCCTACGAGACGACTCAGGATGTCACACTCTTGGGGGAACTACATAAACTGCAATCAGAACACCAGACATTTATAGAAGACGAAATTAAATATTTGGACAAAAAACACGTGGCCAGATCTTATGGGGACGGAGGTAGACCGGGCAGAGTACTGGCGGACAAAATATACGAGGGTAGGGGACACACAGCTATTTTACGTGTTAAATCCGAGGAGGGCATGATCCACACGCACGCCACGGAAATATTACAATGCTTTGCGAGCACGTACGAGGATTTATATAAATCACGTGCGGTAGCAGAGAAGGAGGAGATTTTTCGATATCTAGAAACCGTGGCAATAGGTTGGCTGTCGGATGGGCAGAGGGAATTCTTGGCGTCACCCATCACAGTAGAGGAAGTGACTGAGGTGATTGGAACTCTCCCTAATGGGAAAGCACCAGGTCCCGATGGATACACCAATGAATTTTATAAACGATATATAGATATCCTTGCCCCCCATATGGTGGAAATGTACGGTGCAGCTTTCGACAGGTCAGAATTACCCCCAACACTGCACTGAAGCAGTCATAATCGCTGTACTCAAACCTACCAAAGATCCAGAAATATGCGACTCTTACAGACCGCTTTCACTTATAAATACAGACTCCAAGATATTGGCGTAATTATTGGCACTACGGTTGAAACCACTGATGACAAATCTGGTCCTACCGGATCAAGCAGGGTTTATCCCTACGCGTTCCACTTCTCACAATACCAGATCATTGTTTGCTCTTTCGCATTATCTCCAACCATCCACAAGAGCGGTGGCGGTGATGCTGGATGCCGCCAAGGCTTTTGATTCTATTGAGTGGACCTACTTGATTGCTATTTTACAAAGAATGGGCTTCCCCAAGCGCTTCGTCCAGTGGGTATCCCTAATATACACCAATCCGTGCGCCCGAGTTTGTATCAACGGTTACGTGTCGGACCTATTTAACATTCAGCGTGGTACTAGGCAGGGATGTCCGCTTTCACCTTTGTTGTTTGCCTTAGCGCTCGAACCCCTAGCCTGTATCATCCGCCAATATTACAAATCGTCAGCATTGCAGTTCCCGTCTAGGCCATTACATATCTCTCTGTATGCGGATGATATGCTGCTGTACGTCCGTGATCCCAACACACATTTAAACCAAATCTTATGTGAATACATCAAATTTGGCGGTCATTCAGGTCTGGCCATAAACTGGTCCAAATCATCCATTATCCCTCTAACTGATGCGACAACTTCTCAGGACACTGACTATCCATTGGAGTGGCAGTCTGAGCCTATACGGTATCTGGGTGTGATGTACCATCGAGACCCTGAAGTGGTTATAAGGTCCAACTATGGAACAGCCATTTCCAAATTGGAGGATAAGATACACCGTTGGATACAATTACCACTATCCTTAGCGGATCGTATAGCGATAGTGAAAATGAACATACTACCTAAGCTGCTGTATCTTTTTAAAAACATCCCTATCACTCCACCCGGAGAGGTATTCCGCCGTATAAAATCACTTGTATTAAAACTTATATGGGCAGGCAAACAAGCACGGGTGGACCTCCAAACACTAACACTTCCATATATTCGGGGAGGGTTCGGGGTGCCGGACTTTCTACTGTATTACTTATGCGCTCAGGCACAATACGCCGCATACTGGTACCACAACATACCATACCTCACACACACTGCCATTGAGGAGGGGGATGCGTTGCCGATACCGCTAACAGCGATCATTTCCCATATACGGCAGCCACTACATGCTCAAAATATCAACACCATTGACACCACCATTAAAGCTTGGGGGAAACTGAGCCAGCTGGCACATAAGACCCCATTATATGCGCCTGCAATGCATCTGCATTATCATCAGGCACTATCGGTCACGGGTGAAAAAGTAGGCATGTCCCTCTTGCAGCGAGTAGGCCTTGTACGAATGGGTGACCTGTTTCATGAGGGCACGTTTGTCAACACGGAGGATCTAACATATGTCCACAACAAAACATTTATGTTTACATTCACACATTACAGACTGAAGCGGGCAATGCAGGTGCACTATCCAACATTTCCTACCGAGCCTGATAGCCTGGACACGCTACAGCTGCTCATTACCACCCAGGACCTAACACACCTGGTGTCTAGACTGTATACCACGGCACAAGCTGAGATAACACATGCCACTGACAAAGCCAAAGCTAGATGGGATACAGTGCTGGTTGAACCGCTATCTGAAGAGGAATGGCAGCAGACTTGTGCATTAACGCAAATACTTACTCCTAACGGCAATCTGAGAATCATCCATTACAAGTTTGTGCATCAGGCATACTACACACCGGCGCGTATGTGCAAATTTGGCTTGCAGGATATCGACAGATGTAAAAGGTGTAACGAGGAGGGCGCAGGGTTTGTGCATTTAGCATGGTCCTGTCCTAAGGTCCATGATTATTGGGCGGAAGTGATAACTGCGCTGTCCGTTATGATAGGGGTAGAGCTGGAATGCACTATACGTACTTGTCTGCTTGGTCTTGTACCACAACTTAAAGCTACCCGTCGTAAGTTTTGTGTCATATCACTATTGCTGTCTAAGAGACTGATCGCTAAGTGCTGGCACAGCAAGCAAGTTCCCAAAATCTCAGGGTGGTTACGTGATATGATCAGCTGTAGGGACAAACTGCAAACCTATGAGGAAGAACTACCTGCAAAAACTAGGCCTAAGGACTTTTGGTGCTATTTCACTGACTATGTGCTCACACTAGATATAGGTGAGGAGTAATGACACGAATTGCTATACAGGAATGGTGCACCTTCCGGCCCTGTGTGCCCCTGGCATTACATGCTTCGTAATCATTACACTGTTACGCCAGTGAGCTTGTAAAGGTCTCATACTTTCTGTTCTAATGTTTGTTTTTTGTTCACTGTTGTACATCTACAAAATCATAAAACTGTAAGACCTCAAGTACTGCATAGCAATGCCGGATCTAACGTTATTGCACTGAGAAATTTATGTATAAATCATCGATATGTTTTGTTTTCTACTTTGCAGCCGGCCCCAGGGTTGTAGGCTCTTGGCTGTGTACAAATAACGAATGTCAATAAAGGTCTTAAAAAAGAAAAAAAAAAAAGATCACAGCGCGACACAGGAAGTGTAACGAGCACTGTGTCAAAAAAAATTGCGCCTTCATAGGGTCTCCACTAGAACTCTCAGGAGAGGCCAGAGGAATGATGGGAGAGATAGAATGAATCGCCTGGGTGGAAATGCCTGATGAGGAGGAAGGTTGGGATGATGAAGTATTACTTCGAAACACTGACCCTGCGGCCACTAAATCATCTAATCTCTGCCGGGTTTGAATGGACTCCTGACTCGACCTTCTGACCTCCTCCCTTAACGCCTTATTTTCTTCTAAGGTGCTATTTAACTGCTCCTGCATATTATTTAACACATTAGTTAGCGCCTTCAAATCCAGACTTTCCACCATTTCTGCTCAGGAGGGGACCTGAATCCTCAATAAAGAGGTAGGCACTTCAATCTGTCAGAAAAAGGATACACTGGAGCGGTCCCCTCAGGAACAGAAGCTCTTACCCCAAATCCGTCAAGCCAAGACCAAGGACAACAAAATATTCATTGCCCTTAGAATTAACTCCGGGGGAAAGGGGAAGTGGAAGACAAAACAAGAGAGACTGGCTTCAGACACTGGCTCCGTCTCCGAATAGGACTGGAACTTTACTGTAAGGCAAAACAATCATTAACCTCTCTAATTCACAGCCTTATCATACTCTTGTTATTTATTTCTTTTCTAACTGACTCTTTTGGTCTTACCAGTGTTTGATTAGAAGCTGGCTACTCTCTGAATAGTTTTGTCTGTGGTAATGTAGGAATCTTATTAACAGGAAGAACAGACTGGTGCTTGGGTATGAACTCTCAGTATGTTGCACACACGCGAATGTTCTCCTCGTAGTTTTGCAGATTCTACCTTTTTAATGTCTCTGAACTCTGATAACCAACACCTTGTTAGGTTCTTACATATCAGTCTCCTGGAAAGAGAAACTACTGAACTCTGTTGCTTGCCTCTGGATAATGTCTCTAGAAAACACTCCGAATGCCAATGAACTATGAAGAGTTTTTACAATCCTCGCATTCCATGAAGAGGAACAAAGTCTCAATTAGGCTGGAGGCTCCTGCGTTTTCCAAACTTATGTTATCTGAAAACTTGTCACCTCTTCGTCATAGCCAGAGACACTGAAAGTACCAAATATGCTTACTTGGAAGGGGTGAGGTCTTCTCTTGACTGAAGACGCTCCTGGAAAACCTTCTCCTGTTTTCAGAACAAGTGAAGCTCCAGAACTGCCACCGGAACTTCTGCCTCGAAGTCACTGAGGAGAAAAGCCACGTTAAATAATATGCTTTTCACACTACAAAATAAACATCCATTTCATACTTCCCAAAAAGAAGACCAAGACAGGCTTCAAACGGAATATTCGTCGAGTTTTTTCTTTAGAGCGGACAGCGAGCGTAGGCAAAACCTCCTGTCACAGAAATTAGTCCGTTGAAGTGCACAGAGCGGGGCGTGCGCATGCGCATTGCTGGCAAGCACGAGGCTATGGAAAACAACTAGACCGCTGCTCTCCGCATGGTTTAGGAACAGACTGCTGCCTCACCAATATGACAGAGCGCAGCAGCACCAACAGCAAATGTCGCAAAGAAGTTTTCCAACATGGGCTTCTTCGCCAAGGTTTTCTTTTGGGAGCTCCTTTCAGGCAAAGAGGGTGAATCCTGACAGTTTTCCAGTAAATGACCTGCAGTATAAACAACTGGTCCACCGTTGATGTGCCCTGCCTGAAGCCCGCCTGAAAAGGGGATAGAATATCATTATCCTCCATCCAGCTCTGTATTCTACCCAAAATTATTCGGCCCATCAGTTTCTGTGTCACTTCTATAAGGCTAATCGGCCTATAGTTTGATGGCATAAGGGGGCATCCTTTCTTGTAGATGGGTACAATTTCGGCACCCCGCCAAGTATCCGGGGGGTCAATACCGTTCAGTATATTATTAAAGAGAACACATAGGTAGGGAACCCATATTTTTGGCTCAGAACAATATAGATCTCCTGGTATCTTGTCTAGGCCAGGGGCCTTATTTGGGGCTAACTTCAAGATCGCCTCCTCTACCTCCTTCAAGATGATCTCACATGCCCCCTCAGTCTATACTTGTGGGGGAGGCATGGGAGAGACGTCTGTGTGCAATCATTGCTCAGGGGGAATACAGAGCCCCAAAGTGTGCTTCCCAGGCTGAGCCAGCTATGTTTGGTTCATTGGCCACGGTGCCAGCCCTACTCCCGCAGCTAACAATTGTCCAGAAAGCTTTAAAATCTTTAGAGTTAAGCGCAGTTCTATGGTCTTCCCACTTTTCTGCCTTCCAGTCTTTCCTCCTCCTCTGGATGGCCTGTTTATATATGTGCCGACAGTACTTTATCCTGGTTTTATCGTTTAGCTTCACGGCAAGGAGCAAATCCTTTTTAGCTTCCCTACAATGTGCATTATACCAGGGATTGACTATATGTAAGTTTGCCTTTGCTCTCCCTACTCAGCAGAACACAACAGAGAGACTCTGAATGATCCCCTGATGGATTTTCCGAGGCTCATCCTCCACCCCTAAGGGAATGTCTCTGTCCATCACCTCACCCATATCTCTAAGGTATGGCAGCAGCCTTCGATACACCTCTGCAAGTTTATCTGGCGAATCTACTATCAGTGGCCACTTCACTTTCCGCTTATTGTTAGTTAAAGGAAGTGGCAAACCGACTGAGTTTTGTTCAGACAGTCACTTGGGGGGGTGATGTGTGTCCTGCCTTTCCAGGGTGAGTCAGGGCTGGGCTGAATGAACCTGGGCTGCATCAAGAGTAGGGGGAGGAGATTTCCTTCACACCTGAATGGGCCTGGCATGACTAAGACAATGCTGTCTTCACCTCCTGCCAGGAAGCTGCACCAGAGAGGACAGAGCTGATTTTGGTTGGGCAAAGAGCTTCTCTGCCACAGAGAACAAAGCATTTTGTAGTATAAAGAAAGGGGCCCACACCCCAGACTTTTAGATCACTTCTGGGAATCAAGTTTAGGAGTCCTAAAGTTAGGAGTCCTAACTTTACTACTCCTAAACTGAGAATAATCCTAACTTTAAGACTTTAGGTATTCACAGAAGGCATTTAAGACTCCTAAAGTTAGGAGTCCTAACTTTACTACTCCTAAACTGAGAAAAATCCTAATTTTAAGACTTTTGGTATTCACAGAAGGCATTTAGGAGTCCCAAAGTTAGGATTCCTAACTTCTGTGAATACCGAAATGAGTAAGTGCCTTCTGTGAATACCAAGATGAGTAAGTGCCTCCTGTGAATACCAAAATGGTAGTAAGTTTAGGATTTTGTCTTAAGTTAGTTCTGTGAATCGGGCTCTTAGGGTTTAGGGTAGTGTTGTAATGTTTGTGTAGTGTAGGGCAGTGTTTTAGGGTTTAGGGTAGTGTCAGGGGGTCGTGTAGGGTAGTGGTTCAGTGTAGAGGATTGCCTGGGGGTAGGCCTAGGGTCCTGCTGGTGGTAGTGTTTTAGGGTTTAGGGTAGTGCTGTAGTGTTTGTGTAGTGTAGGGTAGTGTTTTAGGGTTTAGGGTAGTGTCGGGTCGTGCAGGGTAGTGTTTCAGTGTAGGGTGCGGACTGGGCGTAGGGGCAGTGTTGCGCTTGGAGTAGTGTTTTAGGGTTTATTTTAGTGTTGTGTTTGTGTAGTGTAGGTAGTGTTTTAGGGTTTAGGGTAGTGTTGGGGGTTTTGCAGGGTAGTGGTTCAGTGCAGAGGATGGACTGGGGGTAGGTGTAGGGTAGTGCTGGGGGTAGTGTTTTAGGGTTTAGGGCAGTGTTGTAGTGTTTGTGTAGTCTAGGGTAGTGTGTGAGAGTTTAAGGTAGTGTCATGTAGGGTAGTGTTTCAGTGTAGAGGACGGACTGCGGGTAAGGGTACGGTCGTGCTGGGGGTAGTGTCTTAGGGTTTAGGGTAGTGTTGTAGTGTTTGTGTAGTGTAGGGTAGTGTTTTAGGGTTTAGGGTAGTGTCAGGGGTTCGTGTAGGGAAGTGTTTGACTGTAGGGGCAGGACTGGGGCACAGGGTAGGGTTGTGCTGGGTTAGTGTTGAAGGGATTAGAGTAGTGTTGTGAAGTTTGTGTTGTGTAGTGTAGTGTAGTGTAGTGTATTTGCATTTCGTATTGCGCCTAGTGTTGGGGTGGTTGCTATTTATTTATTTAATGTTTGAATTTTTTTATTACGTTTCTAGGTTTTGGGATGTTTAAATAAAGAAAAAATATGATGTTAAACTAAGCGGTGTATTTAATTTCATACACAATTTTTTTATATTTAAAATTACTCCCCCATCCAAAATCCCTATTTGCCTGAAATCCCGTCCCGGGAGATAGGTTACTTTTAATTTAAAATATAAAAAATTGACAATGTACGAGAAATAGTGGTATGCGTAGTAAGGCTATGCGCTGTAAAAGTAAACTATTATATTATTAATGCATTTGGGAAGTAATGGAATGCGCAGTAAAAATATGCGATGTAAAGGCATTTGCGATGTAAAAACATCGCACTAAAAGCATGCTTTATAATGGCATGCTAAGAATCATCATATATTTGTGTTATTTATATGTGTGTATGTGTATTACTTAGTGGAATTTTTAAATAATATTATATTGTATTGTAATTATATTTATATGGAGCTTACTACCCCTGACGAGATGTTGAAATGCTTTTTGGTGAGTTACACGCCAGTCCGGAACCCAAAAGAGATAAGTGGTGGATTAGTATAGTGAAATTTGAGTTAATTTTAGTGGTGGATTTGTGAGTCTGTAGTTGAATTGAAAAGGAGAATGAGGGAGATAGAAGAGGGAAAAGTCTAGAAAGTGTTTATTGGAAGATCCTAGTAGTACGATGAGGTTTGGGATGGGTATAAAGGGAGACAGTGGAGGGAACAGTCTTTAGAAATGGATTAGGGAGATCATAGTAGTAAAATTAGTTTTGGGATGAGTCAAAGGAGGGATATGTGGGGGAAGAATTTACAAGGGTTGCTTGAGAGATCATAGTATTAAAAAGAGGTTTGGGGTGATCCAAGGAATTATAGAGGATGGAAGAGTCTAGAAAGGCTTATTTTGGAGATCATAGTTAAAGAATGATGTTTGGGATGTGTCAGAGAGTAGAGGTAGAGGATATATTGATAGAGGTGTAGGATGAAATATAAAGTAGTGCATAGGAGACAGTCAACGTTTTTTCTACAGTAGGAGTAAAGTAATAAATATATAGATACATAACTACATATTATCATACATATTTACATCAAGAAATACTCCTATCTGGATACATACATATAATCAAATTAAATGTTTAGATACACAGGAATATGCTGTATATTTGTGTTTGAGTATGGTGTCTATGTAGGTTAAGTACTCTTGAGTAGTCTTCTGAGAAGATAAGATAGTTATCTGTGGAGCATATGTTTGTGGGGGATGTATGACGTTACAACGCATACTTTTACAACGCATGCCTTTACAGCTGATTTTTTACAACGCAACATCCTTTACAACGCATTCCATTACAACACATGCCATTACAATGAATTTCCTTAAACTACCATTACAACGCATTCCATTACAACGCATACTACCTTTACAACGCATACCATTACAACGCATACCATTACATTGCATGTATGGTAAGTATTGGATAGTATAGGGGTAAAAATTACTATTCTAACTCCAGGGGGGTGCAACAGTAGGGTAAGTGTTGGATAGTGTAGGGGTAAAAACTACTATTCTATCTCCAGGGGTGCAACAGTAGGGTAAGTGTTGGATAGTGTAGGGGTAAAAATTACTGTACTAACTCCAGGGGGTGCAACAGTAGGGTAAATGTTGGATAGTGTAAGGTTGCTATGTGTTGTGATGGTATGCGTTGTAATGGTATGCGTTGTAATGACTGCGTTGTAATGACATGCGTTGTGATGGTATGCAATTTAATGGTATGCGTTGTAATGAGTGCGTTGTAATGACAAGCGATGTAATGGATCTTGCGTTGTAAAAGTTTTGTTGTAATGGTAGTGTGTTGTAAAAGTTGCGTTGTAAAGGTTGTTTCCCGTTTGTGGGTAATGAATTCTAAAGTTTGGCTGCTTGAACAGAGAAAGATGTGCTCCCTATGTTCTTGAATGGTGGGATTTTGAGGTGAAGTGCCAATCTGTAACAGAGGTTTCTTTGTTGGATGTATTTTATTCCTGATGAAAAGTGGTCCTGTTCCATGTATTGCTTTGTGGGGGATACAAAGTAGATTAAATTTGGATCTTCTCGCAACCGGTAACAAATGTAGGTGCAGGGGAGATGTGGGCTTGTTTTTTTTGTTTTGTTTAAACTTTACCTATCAGTTTTGAACATAGCATAGCAATAGTCCCATAGCTTGTCACAGATTTTGACAGAGTAATCATAGTAGGTGCTGCGTAGCATATAACAACAATATACAGTTTGGCACGGTTAATATCCACAATCAAAAGAATAACTGCAAGGATATAAGAAATGACTAGAAACAGCAGTCTCTATGGCCACCTCCCCTTCTCTGACCAGCCTCCCCCGCTGCTTCCTCAGTGAGATCACAATTCCATTCAAACCAATTAATGACTGACAGGGCCATGCAGAAATAGGGAGTCGAGTGCCGCTAGGCCAGGATTCATTCAGGGCAACAGATGGAACAGGAGTAGTAATTAGCCTACCCCACCCCAGTAGAGGTAATACCCTGTTCCAATAGTGTGTCAGAGTTGTGTAGAATGGACTCCACATATGCCCTGTAGGGACCCCAAATGTCTTTGGGACCAGAAGAGCTAGACAGGGTATTGGAATACACCTCACTATTGACGTTACAATATGCAAGACTATTCAACTAATTCTGTACATTGGGAGCTGTCTTGCGGCCCCAGTGGATCACTATTTCTCGCTTGGCAAGTAAGAGACCAAGGTAAGCGAGTTTCCCAACTTTGTGGGGAAAGTTCACCTTGTATCCCTAAAGTGCCACCTCCGGTATGGGAATAAAAGACAGTGCAGTCATGTTGACCAATATTTTATGTACCTTTTTCCATTTGGGTTGAAGAACCGGGCAGGTCCAGGTGAGGTGTGTGAAGTCTGTGTGTGGGGCACCTCATTTTCGGCAGGTATGGGCCCTAGTCGGGTCTAGCCTGTGTATTTTGGCAGGTGTGATGTATAGTCTACGAAGGAATTTAAAATGCTGCAATTTATGCCTGCTGTTTAGTGAAACATTTTTTGTGACTGCGCAACATTTTGCCCATTGTGCGTCAGTAATAGGGCGGCCCAAATCTTCCTCTCAGTCCCTTCAGACCTTATCATCACAAACCAGTAGCATTCTGGAGCCTGTCTTGTAAAGTTTAGAGATAAGGTGAACCCCACTATCGTTCTCAATTACGAGTGTAAGAGGGGGAAACGAGTCCGGTTTGATGGGGAACCTTGCAATTGCGGCTCGGAGAGCCGAGCGGATCTGACCCAACCCAAAGCTATCCATGAATGTGGCATCGTGAAAGCATTCATCCTCGGCAGAGGAAAAAATATGACCACGGGATGCAGGTCACCCAGCTTCGTGACATCAAATTTAGTTAAAGAGCACTGCACCAGTCGCTCACCCTCCATCAGAAGCCAGCGAGCATTGGAGAGAGGAAGCGCTGAGGAGTGCAATGTCTGGGCACCCTTGAGACATGTAAGTCTGCTCCATTCCGAGCCGGCAGTGGAGACGGTCTGGACATCGTGGGGGTCCATGGGTATACCCTTCAGTAGGACAGTAGACAGCCATTCAGGGAGAACAAAATCTACTTCCTGGAGGAGGAATGGAATCCTGGCGTCCGGATGGTACCACGCGAAGGCGTAGCTGCATTGCGCTACGAGGTAGTACAAATGGAGGTTCGGCACTTCGTACCCCCCTCTCAAAAGGTAGGGTGAGAATCTGCCAGCGAACCTGTGGCTATTTGACCTCCAGACCAAACATAGAAGGGGCGTTCACACCTTGGAAAAGAAACTATTTGGAAGGGGAATAGGGATGTTATTAAAAAGATATAAAAATGTGGGTAGGAGTACCATCTTTATGATAACTACTCTGCCTGGGAGGGATAAAGGCAGCCGCAGCCAACGCTCCATCAGGGCTTCAAGTCCCGACTGCCTGTCCATAGTTGAGTCGAATAATCTGTTCCCCGGCCAAATGAACATGAATGCCAAGGTACTTAACCGAGTCTGAGCTCCACTCAAGAGGGAATTTGCATTCCCATTCAGTTATACTGGAAGTTAAGTGAAAAATAACTGACTTCCGCCAGTTAATGCCCAAGCCAGAGTGCCGCCCAAACCGAATGATTTCTCTAATGAGTGGCTCTAGATTTACCCGGGGCTCCCGAACATACAGTATTGTACCATCTGCATAAAGCGAGACTAAAAGCGGGCCGGTGTTGAATTGCAGGCCTCTCTGTAGATGCCTCTCTTGAAAATGGCAGATCAGAGGGTCCATGGCAAGGATAAACAATAAAAGTGACAAGGGGCATCCCTGCCGTGTGCCACGAGACAATGGGAAGGGACGGATAGTGTGCCATTCAGGCGTAGTCTCGCCGTGTATAGCAGTGCAGTGGTAGCTATGAGTCCAAACGGCATACCCATGCGGTGCATGACTGACATAAAGAAGGGCCATTCCAAGGTTTCAAAGGCCGTTTCAGTATCCAAGAGGATAGCAGCAGCAGGAACTCTAGGCCTTATTCTATAAAGGACCGAAAACAGCGTTCTGAGATTCAGGGAGGTGGACCGGTGGGGGACAAAGCCAAATTGAGCAGGCGAGATAACGTGATCCATCAATTGAGATAAGCTGTTGGCAATAATTTTAGCAAGGATTTTATAATCCAACTTGAGGAGGGACAAGGGTCTGAAAGACCCACATAATGACGGGTCCTTGCCAGGCTTAGGTAGAAGTATGATAACCACTTCGCGGAGCGTAAGGGGGAGGATCTGGGATTTGTGGGCTTCCGCGTGCACTTCAATTAGACGCAGAGCCAACAAATCTTTGTAGGCCTTATAGAAGTCCCCTGTAAAGCTGCCTAACCGGGGGGCAGAGGAACCACGAAGAGAATCAATGGCACCAAGGACATCAGCCTCGGAAATCGGTTCAGCCAAGAAATCCTGCATATGTTTTTTGAGGAAGACCAGCGCAATCTCCGATAGATAATCTCCCTGCGCCTTCGGATCCTGACCAACTTTTAGAAGTGCATAAAGATGTGAAGTATGCAAGGAATTCTGCACAAATTTTTGCTGTGCTGTGAAGTAAGTTATCAGTAGAGAAGCGGAGCTCGGTGATATAGGCTCTACTATATAGTGGACAAAGGAGCTGCACCAGTACCCGACCTGGAAGCGTTCCCTCGCCATTGCACCGTGCGGTTTGATATTTTACTGGGAAGAGGATCTCACGATCTGCCGCATCTCTATATTCCGTAAGAAGAGCCAGTCGCTCCCCGGTCATGTCCGGACTGGGGGACCACAGTGCTGCCTTGTCTAAGTCCGTGAGAGCATGCTCCAGGCGGCGCGCAATCGTAGCGCAAAGAGATTTAATTACCCCGGAATGTTTAGCTATGCAGACACCCTGATGAAAAAGGGTTCAGGCAGATCGGGTCGTTTTTACCCCTTTTCTAGGTTTGCCCGGCGTTAGCCGCTTCTCACCCAACTCACGATTACCAAATAAAGAGGCAGGCGCTGGAGACTGGAAAGCGGGTAACAGGAGTTTATTTCCGACGGAACAGAACACGTCAAATCAGACAACAGGGTATCTTCTCGAGGAGCTCTAACAAGTTTCTCTACGGCTCCGTCTTTTATACACAGGTTTATAATGCACAAACATTCCGTATGGCAATAAAGACACTTTGAAGTACAAAAAGGGCATGTTTGGGATCCCAGCTCCAGGCCTATTCCCATACCGGCCGCTCTGATGTTGGTTTCCCCTCCCAAATGTAACGTGTGATTGCAATCTGCAGCCGGACATTCCCACAGGACACGAGGGCAGGAGGGGGGGTAGTCTGATCTAAGGTTGGGCAGGTGATAAGATCACGTTTTGCTATGCGGGTCCGGAGGGGGTACGTCCACGAGACCTAGTTTTATGATATGGGACTGGGTCGAGAGGCCAGGTGTAGCCGGGGGGGGGTCATCAGAAGAGAGGAAGGGTGTTCCTGGGAGGAATGCAGGGGTGTCGGTCAGATCTAGGGGTGTGAAGGCCTTGATTAATCACCGCTCCTCTGATGTGAGGCGGGGTCCTACTGTAGGGGGCAATAAACTGCATCTGTTGGACTAGGTGATGGCCTGGGATCAGGCCGGGCAATCGGGCAGGGAGGAAGAGGTTACCAAAAGGGCCTGTTCTATGGGTAGGATGAGAGAGCGAGGGGGCAGGGGTTCAGCACGGAGGCAGGGTCATGTTTAGAGGTGCGTTTATGGCCCGAACAGGAGAGACTGGGGGCTGTCGGGGCGTGAGGAGGATACTTGCGAGGCGGGAGGAGAGAGAGAGAGAGAGAGAGAGAGATGCAGGCCATTGGCAGTGGGCAGAGAGGTCATGCCACACAAAATGGCTACTATCTAGGTTTGTGATGGGGCCTAAAAGGGGACAAGATGGCGGGGCCACAGTGCAGTGACTTTCACTTTGTCTTCGACAGGGGTGAGGGTGAACACAAATGAACGCCGCTTATATACATATACATTGTCATTTTCCACAGTCGCCGCTTTTTACATAAGCTAAGTCATTTGTGTGATTATCATAGCTGACAGGGTGTACGTATAGTCGTGTGTTGTCAATGGAAATAGCATTTGTCAATACTGGTGGATTTGCATATAACCATGTGCAGTGGATGCGACATACAAGGTGGAATACATATAAATTTACATTTGTCGTATTTAGAAAGTGACCGATGAAACATTTTCCAGGCAAAAATATGGTTGAGGGGGGTTTAGTCCAATGCGAACAATTTAGTCAAGGGGTGTAGAAAGTTCCATAGCAAGCCATCACTTGGTAAGCAATGATAGTTCGTTTTCCTTCGTTGGCGCTGTTGAGCACCGGCGGTGGAGCTATAGGTCCGGCTCGGGTCCTTCGTTACGCGTTGCAGGGTGTGATCTGTCCTTTGCCGTTTAGGCCACAGTCCTGTTTCCTAACTAGTCTCTTTCAAGGGTGCCTCATGCTGGGCACCTGCATTTCTTTCTCGGAGTCAAAATCCACGTGGAAAGGAAAAAAAGGGGTTTTGTCGGATAATCGAGGGAGGAGAGGGCGGAGTGGGATCAGATCTTTAAGACAGACCAAGGGAGCAAAGGATAACGAGCAGGCAGGCCCATCGATCGGGCTAAAAGGGGCGGGTACTTCTGGCACGTGTGGGTCGGCGAGCAGAGGGCTTCAAAGCAGCTCTCCATCCTTTCATTTCCCACGTTTAAGAGTGGTGCCTCGTCCCGCGTCTCGCTGTTCTGCAGCTCCACCTTTGGTCGAGGTCACATGTGCTTCGCGATCTGCAGCCAGGCTGTGCGTCACGTCCGGCCCCTCTCCTTCGGTGATTGTGTATCTTTGGATGGGTACAAAACAAGCTTTAGAGAACTGGCAGGAGATACATTTATACATTTCAATACCACCCTCAACCTGAAGTAGTTGGGGAAACTTTAATCGGTCACAGTCAGAAGTTATCATTATGAAGTGGGTATGCAGGCATTTTTACTGAGTTTGTTCTAAGCCTGTTGGCGTTCATTCACGACGTATATTGGAGAGAAAACAGACTCTTATTATTTCATCAACCTCGAAATCGGGTTCTACGGTAGAGACTCGGTTTTCTGGCACAAGCCCGTAGTGAAGGTCATGGGAGAGGGATAGAGGCTAAACATTCTTTTCTCGGGGAGCAATAGTTAATCAGGGTCATCAGTTATACCTCCGGGTGTGGAGCTGGGGTCAATCGAGACGTTTGGACATCCGTGCTTGGGCGCAGAGGGGTGGGGCAATCTGGGCGTTGTTTCTAACGAGCTGAGAACAGAAAGCCACTGACTTATAGTCCTCCTGTAAGACGGGCAAATTAGGAGACTTCTGTCGTCTAACCTGTCCTTTCCTTCATTGCCAATTCAAGTTTCATCATTTTACGGAAAGGAGAGGCAGTAATATGGCAAATTATAATTGGTTTAGCTTCTGTCAATTTGTCGAACACCTTTGTGTTCGAAAACCAATTAGCCTCGTGCCGGCGGGGCACAACATTACCGTGAAAAGGGAGGGGGAACAAGGGGGACCCTCGGAGGGAGAGTCGTCCGCAATCTAAATGAACTATTCGGTACACGTACAACATGAAGAGAGAGAAAAAGAGAAACGTGTACAATAATAGGCCATTTTTATGCGCACACAACACAAAACAGTAGGGGTCGTGTTATATAGAGACACAGACTGAGAGACAACGTAAATCATATACTACGTACACACGAATTCAAGCGGGGGGTACATGTATTATATACAGAACTCAAGACAACACATAGTATAGTACTTGGCCAAAGATATTTCCTCCTGCATGCTGCGCATCCTTAGTATCCTATTTAATTCGTTTAGCTGTCTTTTGCTGTTGACCTCTGTTACATATTTTTACACATTCGTCAATTGTTCGGGAGCTAACCTGATCGGGCTAGTACTTACTGTGGGATTTTTGAATCGTTATTAGCGGATGGGTATTCAGGCTGAGGCGACGGGGGTGTCAGTCGGGGGAACAATGGGCAGCTTCTAGTTTCATACCTAAAATATTCTTAATCTTCCAGGAGGAGGGTACATGGGTATACCTCACCCTGGAATAGCCCTGAACCTTTCCCAATTTAGTTGTCCTATGGGCCTACTCGTAGGTGCACGTCATTCTAGGCTGCTTCATACTGCTGTAACT
The DNA here is from genome assembly GCF_964261635.1 of Lissotriton helveticus. Classification (NCBI taxonomy): domain Eukaryota; kingdom Metazoa; phylum Chordata; class Amphibia; order Caudata; family Salamandridae; genus Lissotriton; species Lissotriton helveticus. The sequence goes on along the minus strand of NC_136070.1, from coordinate 856,072,295 downwards.
CGTCAAGTTTCCGTTTCGGCTCCCCCCCCCCTACTTCCCCATTCCATCAGCCGTTCGATCATCACTCAAGTCGTGCACAAGCATCTCTCTTATCCAGTCGGCGCGTGCAATGGGTATCCCGTCGAGTTATACCCATCTGGTCATACACGCATGCATTCATATCACCCAAAGTCGTCATGTCCTCCGGGGTAGTCCCCATGGATGCCGTATGGTTTGTCCCCGTGGGACCATGGTGCGTTGCTTAGGTCTTCTCCATATTTTAGTCGATGTTCCGACGTGACCTGCAGAAAGACGGGGAAAAAGAAGGGGGTGGGGGCAGCGTTTAAAGTACGTCCGCGCGCATAAACCCAAAGAGGCTTTTACTCACCACGTACTCGACCTATCTCCCCGGGGTGCAGTCCCTTCAATCTCGGCATTTTAAGCCCAGAGGGACTGGTAGTGCGAGAGGCATAATCATTGATGAGCTGTGAAATACGTGGCATATAGAGTAAAACAGAACACCGGGACCTTTTTCGATTGCCTTATGTTGCACAAAAGTAAAAAAAAAAAAAACACACGCATCAAGCTTGGACCGTTCACAATTTCACTATTTCTGGGTACTTTACCTTTTTCTTTTTACTTTTTAGTAACCAACTTGCTTTATTTCGCCTGTATGCTACGTAGATCGGAAACAAATCAAGAGCTACAACTATATTCTGTTTTCACAAAATCTTTATTAAAAATTGACGATGCACAAATGCAGGCCTACAACCACGTGGGCCAGCCACGGAGCAGAACTGAGTCGGTGGTCGTTTTATTTCATCAAGGTACGATAAGTACAATAAAATCATATCAAAAATTCATTTTGGGCGAGTACCGTCGGGGTCAGGAAAATTCGAACTTTCAATAATACTGAAATCACATACTGCGTCATAACTTAATGTCAATTCATTGTCCGAACGTTCAAGCAATACTCATCCCCTCCCGCCATGTGCTTCAGAAACTGCATACGTCTCATGATATCAAGTCTGAGCATCTGGAACACAACGGGGAATTGTGAGTTTCGTTTGTACCGGCGCCATTTTTGGGTGGGGTCAGGTGGGTCCAAGTATAGTAAAAATGTCTTCCCCAACCCGGGGTCTGACCAGAATTTCTTTCGGCAGTCCAGAAATTCTGCTAAGGCAGCAGAAGGGACCGGTGACATGGACCGTCAATCAGAGAAAAGGGAGGGGCAACAATCTTTCCTACCGGGTCATACTGATGTTCCACCGGAACTGATCAAATCAGTAGTCTGCAGGATTTTTGGTCATTCCAACTGAGGCTGGCATCAGCGTGAGAGCGCCAATGTCTCGTGGCTACATCTTGGTCGTTCTGTGGGCAATCATGGCAGTTCTTTCCCATCGGGGGCGGTCAGGGGCCCGCGGAGGTCGAGGGCTCCCGCAGTTCGCATAGAATCTTCAAAGCCGAGGAGAACGCTTCTGGACAGACCCATTTTCTGGTTGGCAGGCGACCAGGCCACTTTTCATGCCAGGCCTATTCCTGCAAAGTCGACCGCCCATCCCAGGAGTCCTGCAGCTGTCGGCCGCCACTGGATCGAGTGAGCAGACGGACTCCAGCCTGCTGGGCGAGGCGTCGCAGCACCGCCACAGTGGACGAGATCCTGCTGGCGCGCGGAGCATCTCCATACTGCAAGAGTGGACGAACCCCTTGCTGGGTGCGTGGAGCGTTGGGGGTGCAGCTGAGGGGCCTCCACCTGGGGAGGCAGGAGAGGCTCGTCCGCGCCGCCTCTCCCTCCCAGTGCACCCCACGGCGTCTCGCTGACATTTGTTATGGCCGGACCAGGCGATGAAGAAGAGAGGGGGGGCAGGAGGTATATGCAAGACACCCCCCTTCGTGGCCTGCAGGGCGTCGAAAGAGGAAGGGAATGGGAAGACTAGTACATCTCGGGTCGGCCCAAGCCTTCTCCGGCCGATGGTGGCTGGCCGCTTCTTGTCACGGCCCCAGGAACGGGTCCCTTGGTTCATCCTGGGGACAGGCCTTGGCGCGTGGTGTCGCCTCCGGACTATTCGCGTAATGGTTCTCCACTCCAGGCCGTCGCCGATGGCTTTTGTAGGCTTTCTGACGCCCAAAAACCCTACTAGAAAGCAGCCCAAAGCAGCCCAATATTACTACTTTGGGGAAGGAGGGACAGGAACGGCGCCAAGCAGACGGCGAAATGCATTGTGGGTTTGTTGTTGCAGCCGTTTGTCATGTAAATAGTTGTTTAATATTTTTGTTCAACAATAAAAACGTTTAACCTGTTACTTTGCTATCGTGGTGCATCTTTCTAATATTTGCCTAGGGTTTGTCGTTAATTGGGCGGGGTGTTCGGTGGAGCCGAGTTGTCTCGCAGTCATCATGGCGTTGAGTTCGGCTTTACTAGTTTCATATTTCCTAAGAGGTCGTTCCTAATGTTTCCATTTCAGTGAGGTTGAAAAGAGATCTCATCAGTGGCCTACTGATTTTACTCGATTCCTTTTGTTTTTCCTAACGATTTTTATGTTCTTTTATTTGCCAGCACAATACAGCGGCTAATCCGCATTTTCTTTATATATGTCCTTTTTATTAGGGATGTCCTCCAGTGGAGCCAGGTGGTCTACCTCTAATAAACGGTCCGGGTTGAACCAACTACTGAGCAATGGGGGGAAGATAGGCATGACGGGTTACAACGGGGACAAAAGTCAGCACTACCTATCCTTCGCTACTTTGCGGAGACTAGGTAGAATATTTCTATTCTACAGTATTCGCAAATAGGGAATACCCAAAGAGAGAACCAATTCCAAACAGTCAAGTTCGGACAAACAATCAATCAATCAAATGAGGAATAAAATAGGCGCGACGGGTTACAACGGGGGCAAAAGCCTGCGCTACCTACCCTTCACTATCTGCAAAGAGAGAGATTCCTGTTCCTCTCTGTTTGTAGGCAACGAAGATCCTTTCCGAGAACCAATTCCGAACGATCAATGTTCGGTCAAACAATCAATCAGTGGGGGATAAAAATAGGCACGACGGATTACAACGGGGGCAAAAGCCTGCGTTACCTATCCTTCACTATCTGCAAAGACTAAACAGAGTATGGCGACTCTGTGCTTGTTTGCAAATAGAGAATGATCCAAAAAGAACCAATTCCAAAACAGTAAATGCTTGGATAACAATCAATCAAATGGAGAGGGAAGTAGGCGCGACGGGTTACAACGGGGGCAAAAGCCTGCGCTACCCACCCTTCACTATCTGCAAAGGGAGAATACTCCTTTCCTTCTCCGTTTGTAGGCAGAGAATCTCTCAGGATAAAACAATCAAATGCGTAATACTAGTATTTTCCAAGGACAATCAAAAAAAAAACAATCAATTCGCAATTTGTCGTGCTTACACGACCTTACCCGGACCGTATGGACAGTTTCTCGACTTCCGTTTCCAGCGCCCGATCGTCCTCTATTCTCCGTACTTGCTGTGGCACTCCTGATGGTTCCCAGTCAGGACCGTAGATCACTCGAGAGAGGTCTGTTCGGAACCAGTGAAGTTCGGATGATCGGCTGCCAGACAAGGGTCTATCGGGCAGGAGCTCTTCCCGATCGTTGCAGTCGTTCACTCTGTCGTTGGGACCTCTCTCACTGGATCCACGTGTCGCTGATGGGCCCCACGCTTGGGACGCCAATTGATGAAAAAGGGTTCAGGCAGATCAGGTCGTTTTTACCCCTTTTCTAGGTTTGCCCGGCGTTAGCCGCTTCTCACCCAACTCACGATTACCAAATAAAGAGGCAGGCGCTGGAGACTGGAAAGCGGGAAACAGGAGTTTATTTCCGACGGAACAGAACACGTCAAATCAGACAACAGGGTATCTTCTCGAGGTGCTCTAACAAGTTTCTCTACGGCTCCGTCTTTTATACACAGGTTTATAATGCACAAACATTCCTTATGGCAATAAAGACACTTTGAAGTACAAAAAGGGCATGTTTGGGATCCCAGCTCCAGGCCTATTCCCATACCGGCCGCTCTGATGTTGGTTTCCCCTCCCAAATGTAACGTGTGATTGCAATCTGCAGCCGGACATTCCCACAGGACACGAGGGCAGGAGGGGGGTAGTCTGATCTAAGGTTGGGCAGGCGATAAGATCACGTTTTGCTATGCGGGGCCGGAGGGGGTACGTCCACGAGACCTAGTTTTATGATATGGGACTGGGTCGAGAGGCCAGGTGTAGCCGGGGGGGGGTCATCAGAAGAGAGGAAGGGTGTTCCTGGGAGGAATGCAGGGGTGTCGGTCAGATCTAGGGGTGTGAAGGCCTTGATTAATCACCGCTCCTCTGATGTGAGGCGGGGTCCTACTGTAGGGGGCAATAAACTGCATCTGTTGGACTAGGTGATGGCCTGGGATCAGGCCGGGCAATCGGGCAGGGAGGAAGAGGTTACCAAAAGGGCCTGTTCTATGGGTAGGATGAGAGAGCGAGGGGGCAGGGGTTCAGCACGGAGGCAGGGTCGTGTTTAGAGGTGCGTTTATGGCCCGAACAGGAGAGACCGGGGGCTGTCGGGGCGTGAGGAGGATACTTGCGAGGCGGGAGGAGAGAGAGAGAGAGAGAGAGAGAGATGCAGGCCATTGGCAGTGGGCAGAGAGGTCATGCCACACAAAATGGCTACTATCTAGGTTTGTGATGGGGCCTAAAAGGGGACAAGATGGCGGGGCCACAGTGCAGTGACTTTCACTTTGTCTTCGACAGGGGTGAGGGTGAACACAAATGAACGCCGCTTATATACATATACATTGTCATTTTCCACAACCCCTGCTGGAAGCCTTGATTCCCTCGCATAAGACCACCCATGTTTGCACCGAGCCCGTGTTGAGGGTAAAGTTATCTTCAATGGCCTCACGTATCTCAGCGTTGAATAGCTGATCATCAAGGGCGCAACCAGGGAAGTGCCACTGTCTCTCATATCCATCAGGTCATGGAATTTGAAGGAGAAGCTTAACCGGGGAGTGATCAGAGTACATCGTCTGGAGAGTCACAAGGGAATGATACCAACTGGAGATTCCAGGGGAAAGGAGCCAATAGTCGATTCTAGTCCAGGTGTTATAGTGGCTCGCGTAATGCGTGAAGTCAGTGTGGGAGGGGTTGCGCCTGCGCCAGATGTCAATTAGAGAGAAGTGGCTGCAAAGGTCCTGGAGAGCACAGCGAACGCGGGGCTTAGTGTCATGTGATTTAGCAGTGCTATCCAGGTCAGGGTCAGGGAGTAGATTAAAGTCTCCACCCATCAAGATCAAAATGGGATCTAGCTTTGGCAGCTGGGCATGTAGCGGGTGAAAAAATTCTGGGGAATCAGTGTTCAGGGGATACACACAAATCAATGCAATACCGTAACACATAAGCGTCCCAACCACAATTGTGTATCTACCCTTGCTATCATTGATGGTGGAGTGGCAACTAAAGGGAACCCTCTCGTGGATAAGGATGGCTGTGCCCTTGGCATAATTGCTAAAGTTAGCAAAATATCTATGCGCACCCCAACCTGAGGCGAAGCGGACTGAATCAGACTTGGGAAAATGCGTTTCTTGCAAGACACAAGACATTGTGTCGGAGCAGATAGTGAACAACGTGTTGTCTCTTACAATTATCGTTGAGCCCCTGGACATTCCCTGACATCAAGGAAATCCTAGATGGGCCATCAGTGCTTCCTAGCTGTGCCATCTAGGGTATGTGGTACGTATGAGCGTTGCAGACACCAACCTGTAATGTCGTAAAATGAACAAAGTAAATAGTAATCAACAATTGATATGGCATGATAGCAAACCCCCCCACCCAACCTCACTACATAAAAAGCGAGGCAACACCCAAACAAATAGTAGAGCATCAAGTACCAATCAACTTTACATCGAAAAGGAAAAGCCCTGAAACGGTACTTCCGTCTGAACAAAATCAAACCCAAGGTGTACACCATGGGGAGTGGCAATGCCACGTCAGCCGAGCAGCTAATTGAAATAAATTAAAAAAGAGGAGTATTATCATCCCACAACAATACAGCAATGATATAAAGGAATCACTTAGCAAAGTCAACCAGTTTCAGAGCCGAAGAAAAGTTCCATGCTGGCTTCAGAGCCAGTGGCGGCTGGTGGGTTTTGAAAGAGGTGCGTCGAAAAATGTTGTACCCTAATGTAATAAGCGAGCAAGCAAAGCACTTTTGAGGGAAGCTCTGAGGCGCAGGTCTGGCAGCCCAGCCAGGAGGCAACTACCCGTCCTGTTGTGTCTGAACCCATACCAACTCCACCCCATGCACACTGCCTTCTTGCTCAAACTCTGTCACCCGTGGGATTTTTCAAAAAAAGGGGTGTGATCTCACAGCTCCGCCGAAAAATACTCAATAGCACCACCAGGGACAAACATTAGAAGTCTACCAGCGAGACTCTTGACGGACACTGGGACTTCCCCATAAAAGTTATTTTGTATCTGGCTCTCCCATTGAAAAGAAGCTGCATAAACTGCCCTGCAGAATATGCAAGGTTTTCCCAAACAACTACATCTCATCAGGCAGGCAGGACCGGCCCTAGGCATGTGCAAAGTGTGCACCTGCACAGGGCCGCCAAACCCCAGGGGCCGCCACGACGACGGAAGAGGATCGGATCGGAAGGATCACTGGCGGCCCCCTGGCAGGATTTGGCGGCCTCCGGGCAATGGCAGCGACGCGTGAGCGTTGTTGTTTTAGTTTAGTTTGGTTTCACTTGCCCAGGCAGCCAGCCAGCAGTTTGGGTCCCAGGGCCGTTAATCTTAGCCCTACGACGTGACGGCCCTGGGACAGCCCCCGCGCGATGTGCGCAGTGCGCAACTCAGCTCTTAGCCGCTCAGTGACGCGTCACGGTGCTGGTCACGCTCCCGCCAGGGACTGGGAGAGTGCGTCAGTGAGCGGTGCGTCGTCAGAGATTGAGAATCATTAATAAAGAACAATTAACGTCGTCGCCACCGACAGACAGAGTAAGCCTATTTTGCATTTTGAAGGGAAATTCGCCACTACTTGAGTATGTGCCTGTGCATAACCGAGACCTGACTCATGAATGCATGCGTATGTGTGCTCCTCATCGTGTGTGTGTGTTCCGTGAGATGTGAGATCCCAGTCACAGTGCAGCATTATCTGAACACATTGCGTTGGTATATGATGTTGCATTAGTTTCTGTCTCCTGATCTGTTCAGCTCGTGAAACAATGCCACCACCTTATGCACACAGTGTGATTTCCATTGTGTACTGTATTATACAAAGTTCTCACTCTAGAAGTGACCATGGAATCTTCAGCCGCATTTCTCTGAGCCTTACGCTTAATCCCTGCGTTGTCTGACTATATTTTTACCTTCAGATTCTTTATAACCCTTAGTGGTTTCCTAACTTTTACTCTGTCTCAAGACAGCTTTTTTTTACTGATTATGCCGCTTATTTTATTAATGATTCTCCATCCTCACCAGGCACTCGCCCAGCTCAAAGTATGTTAAATTGTTATTTTATGTTAAATTGGTATTTGTAAAGCACGCGGCTACTCGAGAGTGTCCCAGCGCTGCAAAGCCTCGTGACAGGCTACTGAGCTATGCAGATAAGGAGGGAGGTTTACAGCTGTTGCTGGAATAACCAGGTGTTCAGTCTTTTTCTGAAAATGAGTAGGTCATGCACCTAAGTGACAGAGGTAGGCAATTCCACAGTCGGGAGGTCTGCACTTGGAAAGAGCAACCGCCTTTGCGGACAAGGGAAATTTAAAACAGGTACTATTTACTTGTGTTCTGCAAATCCCATCATCTTAGAGCTGGATGTGACCTGTTGGGTACTTCTTTTGGTTTTCCCACCGCCAGCGTTGGTTATTTTGCAAGATCTCCTATCGACACTGCCCACAAGATAAAGAAAGGAGGGGTTGGGACATCCCATTTTAGCCATTGGCCTGGCTGCTTTAACTGCCTTTAAGGACTTGACTCCAGGGTTGTCGTTGGCTTTGATATCATCTCATGGTGTTTTGCTGATATATGCATTTCCTTTGTGGTAGTAGCTTGGAGTATTGTTGGGGGTAAGTAGGTGTGATTTTGTTAGATATTGACAGCTTGAAATATTAGTGGAAGTCGAGGACAGTAATTTTTGTAGCCATAGATTGTTTGAGAGCAATGAACAGTTCTATCTGCCGTGTATGCTTACCGGTTTTGATCTTCCCTATTTATTTATTGGTCACTGAGTATCTTGTCTTACTTTGGTGATAATCTACTCTGCTATTTTGGAAATAAAAGGCAAAATGTGAAGTTTCAGTGTGAAACTCAAAGTACCTGCATTTTTACAAGTTTGGGAACATCTGGCCACCAATGTGCAGATCGCTCTGTATGCACAGTGCCCACGTATTATTATTAAAACACCTTCCTGAGCTCCGCCCCGTCCGGACCCCCACTTCCGGGGACCCTACCTACGCTCCCTGCACAGGGCCACCATGAGCCTAGAGCCGGCCCTGAGGCAGGGACATTATTACTCGATAATGCTCAGCCCATGTGCTTTATTTGCAGAAGACAACACATTAGTTAGCAGTGCTGGCAGCTCTTAAATAATCTACATGGCAAGAAGATATAGGAATATATCCTTACAAGGCCTGGCAGTTTAAATACGCTGCTATGTTTTTTGCATTAAATCCCAGCTCCGTCAATTATTTCTCTTATCTGCATATATCAGAAGTGCTTAGAAAAATACATAATAAAACACATTCGCTCACTTTTCAATTCTTAACTTAGGCTCAATGACCGCTTATCATTTCCCACATGTCGGTATTTTAAATTCTTGCAACATTTCGGAATCTTTTTTTTTCTTCCCCATTTGATTAATGTACATCATAGGAAGCACAAAAACGGCTGCCTCCTTTAAACACGACACCCCATATCTGTGCAATTCTTTAAATCAAACATGTTACATTCCAAGCATTTAAAATCTCAGGAACAAGCGTGTATGTCCCTCAATAAACAGGCATTGCTGGCTATCAGGCACGTGCAGCATAAATCATGAATCTTCGGGAGTGTGTCAGCTACCCACCCATCACAGTGGACTGCCTGTCCTCTGCATATTCCTCCAACCCTTCTCTCCCCAATCTCGACACCATTACTAAATAATGTGCAAACCCGTGTCTCCTCTGCGCCCAGAGCATCTAGTTTCAAATTTTGCATCAACATGGGCCTACAAATCCCAGAATGACTAGGCCAAATTAGGGTACGTGGGTGTTTGGTACTGTACCACAAACGTCCAAAAGAAAAAAAACAAGGAAGCTATACTTGCTAGCTACAAATGTCAAATAACATCAATCTACACCATTTTATGTCAATAACTAGCTTCTTGGGCAATTGTAATCAACTGAGATATTTAACATAGCATCACCAGTGTATGCTACAAGCTGAATCCAGCAAGCACACACCATTTGTTACTGGTAAACTGGAGATTCCGCCAAAGAAACATCCATCATTTCCTGTGTCAGAGTGATATGTGGGTGGGATCAAGCCAGCTAGCACAATTGATTGAAATGCAAGAGGTTGGCTCCTCGGAGTGAGTGAGAAGCTGCGATCAATGCTTGTGTTAAGGCATGCAGATTTATAACCCCGCCTGCTGCGAGCAAACCCCAATTGTCACCTCTTGAGCCCCGCTCCCTGGATTTGCGGGCAGACCCAGCCATTACAAAGAGGGTCATTAGTGGGTGCCATAAATGATGTTTTATTATCCTGTCCAGCTCATGATGAATGTTGGCCTGTGCTGCTGAAGGTTGCACTGGGCCTTACCTGGTGCTGTTGAACGCTCCCAAATTCAGAGATCACAAAGTCCCCCGCTCCAACTCCTACTGCTTTCCCAAGTACATGACACAACAGCAGTCAGTCAGTGCTGTGCGCAGCAGCAACCAACTATCGGGGCTACCTGCTGGCGGCAGGCACTGCAACAGACGATGATTCGGACTGCCTCTGACAGACTCTGTTAAACATGCACGGAGTCAGAATTTTACTAAATGGCGCCTTCAACGTCGGATTGATCCTGCACAGACTTGCGCGGGAAGCATGTCAAGTCTTCGCAGACTTGATTTCTGCTTCCCACCTGCCACACCCTTTCCCTAGTTGTCACAGGTCCCACCCACACCCTGTAACAAGTTGGGAAAGGGTGTGGTACTAATGCTCTCCACTCTCTGATTGATGTGGTGGCTTAGGGATACCGGCCTTGGTTTCCAACGCCGCCCGGAGCTAACTTTGCCTCAATGCCATCAGGGGGTGGAGACTGGGCCCTGAAGCTATCTTTGCCAAGCTGATGACATCACAGCCTTCAGAGCTGTGAGGTTCTCAGTCGGCGAACACATAGGGTGCTTTGGGACCGCCTGGGGAGCAAGCAAACAGCGTGAGAGTCACTGAGTCACGTGAGGTAGCGGCGGTAGCGGTGAGTGGGGCAGACAATGCCCCCGTATTCTACTAGCATTATACATAATGAGAGTAGTCGTACTAGACTACAATAAAGGTTTATTGCTATATGATGATGTCATGAGCTGAGCACTTATTGTTGAATATAACGGGGGCGGAGCCCCGACGCCCTAAGAGAGAAACCACCACTGTTCAGAGCCACTATTTGGGGGAGAGGGGCTGCTTCCGCCCGACGCTGCCTGCTTGTTGTTCTGTTTGTAAGCGTGGCAAAAGTCCTGTACATCTGTAGGATTCTCAAAGATGTGGGCCCGGCCTTCAATGTCTACTGGCAGTCTAGTGGGGTATAGCATGCTGCATTTCAAACCCAAGTTCCTGATGGTGGCCTTAACCCCATTATACTTGCGACAGGGAAGAAAGCAAGCTTTGAGCCCTGCCATGTAGTGTCTCTACATTCCCTGGTGAAGAGCAATGCAGCCCTCATCTCTTGAGCAGGAAGGTTGAAGGGGCAGAAGGGTCTTCAGATCGTTCCTGCCCCTAGCCGCCATCCGCCATGTTGGAGCTGTTGTCGGGGACCCTATCGACTAATTTCTTAAAGGGCAGAGATTTCTGCTTGGGATCCTTGCAGCTTATGCTGCAGCCCAGCAACGGTCGCAAAGACGTACAGGAGCAGGCCATAGATGGGAAGAGGGAGGCACACAGAATTAAACCAAGTATCCGGAATGTAGAGAGCGGGGGGTCACTGTACTATGTGCCTGTGAATGTAGAGCCTCTGTGGTAATAGGCGGGAAGAGCTGTAGATGTTCTGAAGAGCGAACATGGTGCGTAGTAAATTGCTTGAGGTCAGACCCTGCGTGTGGTGCAGATATATGATCTTGCCTTCGCCGGGGAGTGCAGTGGGCCATACAGGGCTGATGCCACTTGCAGGAAGCTGCGCACCTTAGTTTGATGCACTGATCTGATCGCCCAGGTGCAGCGAGGAGGCACCAGCAGCCTAAAGAGAGGGTAGCGAGGCCCCACACAGGGACTGGCAGGAAACTATGGCATAGCCGATCTGGGGCACCGCCAGTGAAATATGGACTCCTGCCACCCAAAGATGGGAATGTGTCCCCGGCTATGGGGCTGGTGCTGATGTCAGGGTAGGAGTCTTGAAGCGGGAGGAGGCCGGGTAAGAAGGCCAGGCGGCAGCAGGACAAGTTCCAGAATGCGGTGCTGCATTGGGTACACAAAGGGAGGGATCCAGGCTCAGGGAAAATCAGGCTGCCCCAAGCCTCTCACCAAGCTCCACACCCTGCTGGAACCGGTCAGCTGTCTCCCGGGCTTGCCCGCAGGCCCTGTCTCAGCAGGGCCTGAGGGATGGGCAGGAGCGAGCGCAGTGCCCCGGAGGCAGCCAAGAGCGGTCGCACTCCGCCCAGGCAGGAATGCCGATCGATTAAGGGGAGCGCGAGGTAGCGGCCAAAATCCTCACCCGGTCAACTCACTGCGGCTGGAGGTCACCGCTACTCACCGAATACCGCCCCTGCTCATTGCTCCTCGTCTGCCTTAGATCTTGCAGAGGCTCAGACCGCTGATGTGGGCCGCTCCCCTCAGAGCCCACCAGGTGCCAGTTCACCGTCACAGAGACTCCACTCCGGCCACCGGGCGGCTCGTCATGTCGAGCAGTTTCTCCGCCCACTCTGCATCATCAGCTCTGGTAAGTTTGATGCTGATATCAGGGGGGATGAAGCAGCATAGCTGACTGGGCTGGCGGAGCTTCAATGTCGCATGGCCATCTTGGTTGGCGGCTTGGCCACCCCCCCAAGAGTAGATGTGGGCTTGTGGCTTTAGATGTAGGATTAGTCTGGCAGCAGAGTTCTCAATCCATGTTAGTCATTTCATAGTTGATAAAGTTGATCTGTGTTAGAGGCCATTGGCATAATCAAGAGAGATAGTGGCTTGGACCTTGTGGAGAAATCACAAGTGGAGGAAGATGCATCACAAAGTTTTCATTGTAATGAAGCTTAATCTTGCTAATTTGTGCACTTGGACAGTCATTGATAACTTGGAGCACATAGTAAATCCAATGTTTCTTACTTCCTTACATAGTTTAGGAGGCGGTCCCAGATCGTTAGGCCAGGCGCAAAGTGGTTCAAAATCTAATCATTACACACAAGTATTTCTGTTTTGGAAACATTCAATTTGAGATGGCGCAATGTCATCCACTTATCAACAGCTCTGAGGCAACTGAAGATTTGTGAGATTCCAATGTTTAAGGAGTATTTGTGTCATCTGCATAGTTGTGGCATGTGAGCTGAAATTCATTGATTATTGCCGGTAATAACTTCATGTATATGTTGAAGAGCATGAGTGATGATAGAGCCTTGAGAGACCCCTGCTTTTGTGTGGATTGGATGAGAAAGGTAATGGATGACATTTGTTTTGTTTTGAAGGGAAGATTTGATCCAGCCAAGGGCAGTCCCCTCTATGCCATCTCCTTAGAGTCTTTGGATTACAGTGTCATGGTTAAATGTGTTGTAGGCAGCTGATCAGTCCAAAAGAAGTAGTGAAGCAAGCCAGTATTGTCAACTGTGTTTTAAAGATTTTCCTAGATGGCAATGAGGGGAGATTATTTGCATATTCCTGGATGGAATCTTGTTTGGAAGTTGGAAAGTATGGAGTTATCTTCAATGAATTGTGACATCTGTGCAAACGCTGCTCTTTCTATCAGTTTTGCCAGGAAAAGTCCATTAGTAATCAGCCTGTGGCTGTTGGGGTCAAGCGGGTCCAGGTTAGTTTTCTTTAATAATGGTGTATGTGCCTTTTTGCGGTCTTCTGGAAAGATTCCTATAGCGATGGATTTATTTATGATTTGTCTGACTGGTGTGGCAGCAGAGTTAGTTAGAAGAATATTCTTGAATCGTAGATGGCAAAAGATAGCGAGTTGGCTGCTATCTAGATCTCAGTGACTGATAAATGAGGGCATAGTTAGTCCCATAGTTATGGACTTATTTATGATTTGTCTTACTGGTGTGACAGCAAAGGTAGTTAGAAGAATATTCTTGAATTGTAGATGACAAAAGATAATGAGTTGGCTGCTGTCTAGATCCCTGTGACTGATGAATGAGAGCATAGCTAGTCAGGCCAAGATCTGCACATGGAGGAGTGTGGCACAGCGCACCATTTCTCAGAATGCTGGCAGGTAGTAATTGTCAGTACCAAAGGAACATCTACAGGGGTGTGTCAGACAGACCAGGTCACGATCCTTCAACATTCCCTGAATAGCTTGACAGTCCTTAAAACATGTCAACAGGGACATGGTGTTGGGCAGTCTAACAAAAGGTGTGGATGGGAAGAATAAATATTGATATTCTGGGCTCTAAACACCACCCTTCCAACCAGACCCTGTACCACCCGACACACTGTAAGAATGAAGATTGGAGGTGAAACAACTGCTCAATGTATAGATATATGAATGAAAGAGTGGTGAAATACATATGCCTAAGCAACTGTTGCAGTGATTACACATATAGAATATTTTTGGCACGGTCATTGATCTGCACTGAGCCCACTAGCTGTAAATTTGCTACTTTGCAATTTTCTTACAGTTTTATCCATTGCGTCCTCTAAACCATTCCCCCTTAAATTCAACCCTGAACTTCTTAAAAAGATGATGATCAAAACACAGAAACAACTGTAGGCAGAACCTCCATGGGCCCTCACAAATTATACTCTATACGAATCACCAAAAACACTTCTGATTTTCCTGGTTTTCATTTTTGAAGCTGCTGAAGAAATCTTTGGGGAATATGGCTGCTCTGTTGGATCGGTTTGATTGTGTGGGGCAGACAGACCCTTGTATGCACTTTACGACAGCCTGCATGATGGCATAGCCACCTCCCATTGACCTAGCACTGTGATGTCAACTGTTCTCTCTTGGGATGATACTCCACCATCTGGCTGGGCCATACACCATCCCCTGTGGGGTCACCGGTTAACTTTGGGTTAAACCTTCTCTGCTTCTGGGCAGATCTCCTAAACGCACCAATATTATTTCTATGGTCATCGTTGAAGTCTGAAATCCATCACTGTACTTTGTGAGATTGTGGTCAAAGACTAAATGAAATGGCAAATGGTAAAGCAGCTTTTACTGTGGCTCCAAAAATAGTAGTCATAGGTTTGCTTCTATCTGCAAGCTTTGGAGGTACATGTAGCAGTAGCGGTACCCGAAGGCTTCAAATATGCCTAGCCTGGCGCCTCATATGCTCAATGTACTTTACCTGCAAAGGCAAAGGTTGGTCAATAAGATTGGGGGGGGGGGGTGAGATGCAGATTTTCCAACAATCGCACTAGCACATAATGTTAGAATGCGTTATGTGACAAGCAGGGTGCACATTTGTTAAAGTGCATTGGAAAGGGAGAGGAATGCAGAGTGGTATGGGTACTAAGTGAGAGAAAACACAATATTTTGTAAAATAACCAGCATTTTTGAAGACTTTCAAACAAAGAGAGGGAGAGAGTGTTTTTTTTTTGTCTCTCGGTATTAAGACTATCCTGGTGAAATCCGACAGACAGATCACAGTATGCCTCTGAAAGTCCCTGTACCGAACTATTTTCTTGAAAATACATTAATTACATGGGGTGTAACATCCTAAACACCACCCTGAAGCTATGCCCCTGTTTACCTGCAATAGATGTACAACCTTCGCGCCGGTGCACACAATTAGCATGGCAGATGTCAAAGTGAGTTCAAAATAAAAGTACCTTATCCGACTCCTCAGTTATAGTTTGCCAAAAAAGAAGAAGAAAAGGAAAAGCAGAATAGAGCAATCACGTGATTATCCTAAAACGTAGGCTAAAGCAGGACTTTTGGCAGAATCATGCATCTCACTAGGACAGAGGTCTTCAAACTTTTGTATGCTGAGACCCCCTGTCAACATTTTGAGGCGTAAGGACCCACTCCTGACAAAAACTTCTAAACCTGTAGGCAGGGCTATTAGAATTATGAGGCAGGTGAGGACCAAATTCCACGACAGGCTTGACTAAATTGTGTGGGAAGAAAATGTAAGTAATGTTATGTGATGCAGTGTATTTTGGGATAGCATTGCTACTTTATTTTGACATTTTTTACACACAGTAACACTGAGGAAAGATTTCACCCCATCAGTACCCGTTTATAACCAAAATACAGCAATTAACATCAGAAAGATTTCTAGTCAACCTTTGAGAAGGGCCTTCCACGCCGCAGGAATACGTGCTGCCACATTAGACGCTGACCTGGCCCTGGCCAGGAGAAGCAGGGTTCCCTTAAAAACCTGGCGGTTTTGTACAGAGTTAAGCAGTTTACCCATGCAGCTTTCCTCTCACCCCCTCTCTTCCACCCCTCTCTGCTCTCCTAACCCCCAGATCCCTCTCTCACTTTGCAGGCCATTTTCTTTCATCCCTTTTACAACTTCTGAACTCTCCCCATTCAACCTCTCACTTCACCTTTAATCACCTCTTGCCATTCTCTCTTTTTACTGCCCTCCTCTAACAGTCTCCCGCATTTATCTCATGGCCTCTCTGGCCCGTCACCACCTGTGCCCTCAGCACTTCTAATTCACCCGGTCTCTGTAATCAAATTTTTGTCTATTTGTATCTTACTCCTCTCCAGTCCCCCCATTCAACTTTCACATCTCCCCTTTGTTCTAACAGAAACCCTCACCTTTGGGTCACACTCACTTCGTGCATGTCCACACTTCTCTTCGGCAATTCACATTTCTCCTCATCCCTGACCTTGTAGTGTAGTTCCTATTATCCCAATAGGCTCTGCGCATTGGAATAATACCTTCAATAGTATAGGCCTAGACCAGACGTTAACTAGGTCTACTACTGTCGATATTAGACTTAAAGTTTTGGGTTTGCCAGCTAGCTCAGAGTTCACTAGAAACTTTCTCGAATAGGCAAGGAGGAGTTGAACCTCCCTGGATAGACAAGAAGGGATTTAGTTTCTGACAACCATAGAACATGACAACTTTGCTCTCCCCTAATCAAGAGTGTATCTCGAGAGTCGTGTGAACAAAAGGCAATTTATTTTACTCAGTCAGTACGTGCATTCTTAGTCTCATCAGATTGTAGAGAAAAGGAAGAGACGGGCGTGTTCAATAAAAGATGTTATTTATTGATCAGTCTCTTTTCTCATACAAGAGAAATGGATCGATATTATTGCAATACTTATGGTTAAGTAAAGTGCATACATTAAAAGCAGAAGTATAAAATAATACTGTAAAAACATTGATATGGTTTCTAAGCCATATGAAGGTTTAAAATGAATAAGATATATTACATACACATATACATTTGACTAATCGTACTCAACTGGTGTTTCTAACTACGCCTACCCCGTGTACCTGACCTAAGTCTAATGCGTGGGCGGGAATAGAAAGTTACAGTTTAAGTTAAGTTTGTTTTGCCAAGTGACTGACTAAAGAATTCTCTGTGAGGGGTTATTCAGTTCTGTACCTGGAATCTAGGATGGATGAGGGATGGTATCTCTCGTCTCTGGTCTCGATATCCCAGGCTGCCTGCGAGGGCTACCCGGAAGCGCCGGAGCTGGATTTCTCGGCAGGAGAAAAGGCAGCGTCTCGTTCTCAGCGCGTCAGGAAGGCGTGGCTGCGCCAGCGGGGTCTGCTCTGCTCTGGGCTTCGGCAAGTCTGGCTGCTCCGATCTCGTCACCACCGCGTGTGTTTGCATAGGGCAATATCGGTAATATTTATACC
This sequence comes from Lissotriton helveticus, assembly GCF_964261635.1. NCBI lineage: Eukaryota > Metazoa > Chordata > Amphibia > Caudata > Salamandridae > Lissotriton > Lissotriton helveticus. The sequence goes on along the minus strand of NC_136070.1, from coordinate 856,055,168 downwards.
TTTAAGGTGCCGAGATTGACGTAAGGATGGACATAGATACGTCAATAAGGATGTCATACGACCAGGTCGTTAGCACATTCTTTTGCTGAAGTTCTCGGTGAAATCAAAACAATGGCCGCAGGGTTTTTCCCAGGTTGTCATAGGTTTGATTTGTTTTGAGAACTCCGTATGCCTTATCAGGGGCTGGAGGAATATCGCTTGTCTAATTAGATGGCAAGCGTTATGACCTAATCAGATAACACGTTCCTGTGCCGTAGTGTGGCTTTATCAGATAACGGTTCCTGCATCATGGGGGTTTTCTGCCTCGTGGGATGGCTGCTAGTTAACTTGTTAACCAGAATAGGGTCAGGAATAGGGGGATCGATACAGAACCTATAGGAATACATCACACCCACTCCACGCTAACTATGGACATATTTACGAATCTATGCATAGTAAAACATACTGTAGAGTATCGTGTATACCTTACCACCCCAAAATACATAAATGCATTTTGAAAATATCAAATATACGGAAAACAGTCACATGTAATGTATGCACACAAGCTGTAGAATAAAGCTAAAGTAATCACGCATATCTATACATTATAACTAACATGTATATGAGAATTTACACATGAAATGGCTCTTAATACAGAAAAAAGGTTTGAGACCATTTCATCACAGAATAAAAATAATTATGAACATACCAGCGGGCAGCTAATGTCTATAAGCTATCTAAAATTAGAAATTTTAGTTCTCCAAGAATAGTTCTTACTTTAAGCAGAAGATAGTGTCCCGAAAAATATGCAAAAATATTTTGGGGCTGCTGAAAAAAGTTGCTGTCCGTGAACTGGAGGGAAAATTGTTCATGGTATTTTGTTTTTCAAGTTGAAGGCCAAAATCAGGGAACGCCGTGTACGAGCTTGCTCAAAAGTCTCTATTTCTGCTCTGGTGAGAACATCATATCATTTAGACTCTCGAAAAAGTTGTCAACAGCTTCCTGGGAGAGTTCCACTAACTCGGAAATAGGTGTAACCATGCATTCGTGCGCATGATTGTCTCCATTGACATTCTGATTAATGTCGCTGACAGAAGGTCGTACCTGATCGATGCTGCTTTCATCTTGAACTTCACTACCCCTTAATCGTAGTGGTGAAGTTTCCACGAATGCCGTCATCAGGATTGGTAGCCTTTGAGGGCAGCACAAAGCATGAGCCTTTATCGGACTCAACAATGTTTCTGCATCCATTGGCGCATCCGATTGTAGCGTCAGACAGGTGTCTAACACGCATTCTTCTCCGCATAGCAGGCACCTTAATACAGGTAAAACACATCGATGCCACATGGGTCGAAATGATAGAAACCAAGTCATGTTCAGGTCTATAAGCCGGGATAGTCCCAGGATTTTTGATATCCGGTCCCGGTATCCAATGGCTAGGATTGTTTCTTCCCTTGTCGCAGGTGTTTTGTCTGTGACATGGTTTGCCATAACGAAATATAAGGACTAAGAATAGGATTCCTGCAATTAGTCCTAAAATGAGGGGAAGTCCGCCAAAAATCGAATGGACGAAATCTGGAAAAATACCCAGTATGGCTTTGAATGGTGTTAATGCCATCGAAAATACCGTCTTAAATACTTTTGAGACTCCACTGGTATCAGAAATATTTAAGATTTCATTCAGGATTTCTGCGAAATGTATGGGGGAATTAGTCGATAACAATGAATGTATCTCTGCAGTCGTCCTTGCGACTAGGAGATCATACGTTTCTTTTGATGACGTGAGCCTTGTCGGCGTCTGAAGAAGCACTGTTTTCATTCTGCTTAAAGTATCTATTCGAATAGAAGTAATTTTCAAGTTGGGCCATGCCCATGCCTCCCTGTCTGGAAGGGAGCTGGGGAACAATAAGCGTCCACAGCACTTGACCTTCGCAGTCGTAGTTACGAGATAAGGAGTCCCGGGCATAAGACTACAGCATCTGCGGTCCACAATTAGAATGTAACTCCCATTATAGAGTCTTTGAAAGAATGGTTCTATCTCTGTAGCAGGTGTGCCTAGCTGGTGACATGAAAGGTTATTTGAGTTCCCTTCACAGGCTCCATGCAAACTAATTCCGTTACACAGAAGTGTACCGCTTAGTGACATCGCACAATTATTGCCACTAAGAAACACTTTCTGTCCTTTATTACTGACACATGCATGCGAATAGGGCAAGTCCCATGTTGTTTTAATGTACCCTTTCCCCAATTTTTCGTACATGCCAGCCTGTATATATTTTTGGCAGTATTGAAACCTGAAGGTTGAGATTGGAATATTAATTATCCCATGTATTAGCCATTCACTGACAGGTCGTTCTGACATTGTCACTGGTAATCTTTCGAGTTTCTCAATGCTCAGGATTGTATAATCAGCACCCTTCTGGGCCATACTGATTTGTTTATCAGTAAGGTTAAAGATATTGAAAAGTGACGTTGTGTTGATTAAACGCCAAGGCACATAGCCTGAACGCAGATTTTGTAACGTCCAGCCAAGCTGTACAATAGAACGCAATTGAGACTGACCGTGTTGTAACAACAGTAAGTCTTGCGATATTATGTCGATTGCTGAAGACACAATGCTGTCCAGAGAAAAAATTCTGGAGGACAGAGTCATTAACCCATTGTCCACTACAGAAAGTGATTTTTCCAAATTAATACGGTCAATTTCCCGTATCCTTTCTGCTGTCTCAATTTGAGTAACCTTCCAGGCCTCATTGTATGCTGCATATACAGAGGCTGCTATGAAACGCTTTTGACGCTGTTTGCGTGGTCCCATAGTGAAATCACGCAAGTCAGCACCATCAGTAAGTAAAGTTAGGTGTTGCTTAATTTCTGCCAGTGTGGAAGTTTGTAGCCATTGAAGGCATAATTTGCCCACACTGTAGGTGGTTATTATCCCTGGGTGATGTCTTTGGGGATATCTAGGGTCTGGCCTGGTCATTTTGAACCCCTGTGTTTTGTTCAGGAATCTGTTTTGACAGTAATTAGTATCTGTGGGCCAGATCAACCACTGTTTCCAATCTGGATGTGTTCTGTTTTGGTTTAATACATAATTTACGTCTATCTCTTCATCTGTAGAGCTATTGCTGTTCATTGTTGGTTTTGGAATAGACGGTTTATTTAAGTCTTTGATTTTTGCTAAGCCAAGACAGGTAGTTTGTTGAACAGTGTCATTTAAAAATATAATTTGTTCTGGGATCATGCAGGCTCTAAACAAAGATTCTATACCCTGTACTTGCCATTCTTTTGTGCCCCAAACACTTTTCAATTCAACATTTTTGTCCCAATAATCAAAACCAAAAGTATTCATTTGTTCAAAGAATGAGTCTGAATATATCAATTTTGTGTTGGTTATCATGGTCTTTGTCCCTGTCTTATTTGACAATTTGAAATAAAATGCTTCAGCATTACTTATGTTAAAACCTGAAAAGTATGAATATTTGTCGTAAACGGTTCTTGAGCTTCCTTTTGGAGGGGTTGCACAATGTTCCCATTGATTATAATTTAAAACATTTCTAGGTTGTGCAGATCTATGTAAAAAATGGTTACCATAGTGGTTATAACAGTACATACTATCATAATTTGTCGAACCCTGCAAATAATCATGTTTGGTAAATTTAGCAGACATCACTAAGTCAGACATCATATTGTTTATACTTTCAAAGTCCCAATCATCAGCAAATGAGCTTGGTTTTACAAAGTCACTCAATGAGATTTTAATCTGGTGTGGATATTTCAGGATTTCAACCGGACCATAGATTTCATAGTCAGTGTTATCCCATGCTACCCCACCCGGTATAGGATTGGCTGTGAAGTTGACTGAAGAAAGTTCTCTTTTCTCGACGTGTGAAGATGTGTGTGGTTTGAGGATCAAGTTGATTTTCTGACTTGCTGTGTCCATTTTAGCATATTTTCCCTCAATGAAGCGTCCCAAAGTTAGTATCATGATGAGCCAAAGTATGAGGATAAATGCACCAAAACCCACCCAAAATTCAATCCATGGAGAAATTAGATATGTTTCTTTCAGTTGTTTCAAAAGTTCTTTAGCTTTATCTTTAAAGGTTTTTGATGATGGCTGTGTTTTTGATTCAGTGAAGCCTTCGGAGGAATCATCGAAGTTTATGAAGTAGCCGGATGCAGTTCTGTCAATTGTTCCAATTGCTTCAGGATTACTGTTTCTTGCATAGTCGTTTGTTACTTCATTATAGGTTGGTGTGTCTCTGCTAAATGTTTTTATTTGGGTGTTCAGAGGTCTAAGTTCCATTGCATTTTTGCATAGTCCTTGTTGTTCTTCTGTAGGCGTTTCGAATGTGATTAGCCTCTTTGTTAGGACCTCTGTACTGGTAGCAAACCTTGGTGTTCTGCTACTTATGGGGAGTCCACTTGGCCTACTATTTGTTATCGGCCACATGATTGTGGTTTTACCAGGTCGATGGATACAACTCGGTTCTCCTTTTTACCAGCAAGCGGCGGTAGTACTACTGATCTTGTCCCGTTGACAGACAAGACAGGAACTGCTTTTCTGTAAGAAGGCCCAAATTCCTTCTTTACCGCGATCTTTTCTCTGACTAGATCCCCGACTTTTGGAATCCAGACAGGTCTTGCTGGGACAGGTGGTGGTTCTTCAGTGGTTGTTGGCTGCTGTTTCAACTTTATGTTGCTCAGGTCTTTTCTTGTTTCATTTAAGTCCTTTAAAATAGCCAAACGATCTTTGATATCAAAGCTTTTTTCCTTTACCACTGAAGTCTGACTGTCAAGGTCAGAGATTAACATCCTAGTTCCAAATAATAATTCGTACGGACTGAATCCCTTCAGAGAATTTCTTGGCAGGTTATTTAGACTACGTTGGACACTTATTAGATGTTTGACCCACCCAGCTCCCGAACCTAATATCCTTTCCGTTATAGATTGCTTTATGCCTTGTTATTTTCTTTACACCATCCCGTATCCCTCAGGAAGGAAGTGAGAAGATTCCCGCTGTGCTATGCTCATTTGGCCATGTTTCCCCTCAGGCTGGAGGGCTCGAGTGAAAACAATGGTCAAACGTAGCATGCTCTTAACGTATATGCCATTTAGACTCGCAAATCTTTGTATAACAGTCCAGACGTCAGCCGAGTGCTGGTGATCTACATTATAAGTGGAAACTAGCCTGTATATGTTAATCGCAAGCCTTGCTTTTTACTGTTGATTTTTTCTGGAGTGAAACGACACGGTATTACACCGTTTCTCTCACCACTGCGATTCCTGTTGCAGTTTGGGCACTTTTTTACAAACATGGTGTGATGCAGGCTCATGCCTGGCCACCTGTACCTTGATTGTAATTCTTCCAGAGAATCTTCTAGTTTGAGGTGTCTGAGACCCTCGCCCATATGTGCGTCTGCGATTAACAAGTTTCTCCTGTCCATGTTTGGAATCACTCTATCCCCCACTCCAGGGATTCGAGCAAAAGGGACGGAGTTTGCATCGATTATGTATGTATAATTGAGTGGATAGTTGATCGGTAGCGCTGAGGAGTCGCCTTTTGATGACGTTTTCACTGCCAGCACTGTTTCACCGTCAATATACTTCACTGTACGCTTTTTTCGAGCTACGGAAGCCGATTTAGATGCTACCGCTGTGGCTGTTTCAGCCAATGAATTCCCTGCAACGTGAACGCCATCACGCTGATGACTCAGTGAGTGTGTCACGTGAGTCTTTGGTAGTTCTTTTTGTAAAAGAGCTATTTGTTCCCAGAGCAGTTTCTGCTTTATTGTTGCACCTGTGTCATCTTTGTAACCGTTTTGAATCCATGTCTGCAAATCGTTGTTATATGATTTGACGCAGTAATATGAATCGGACACTATAAGTGTCGGGAATTCGCGATCCGCATTATCTAGCGCCATTTTCAATGCTATTATTTCAGTCTGTTGTTCTGAATTAGTTTCTACTGAGTGTATTTTTGTTAATAGAGGTCTTAGTTTACCTCCGCGCCACACTTCTTTTGTAATCTCACATGTGGGGTTGTATGCTTGTTCTCCCCAAACGGAGGGTTGAGCATGTCCGTCTGTATAGATTACACAAGCGTATTGTCGTAAGGGCAGAATGTCGATAGGCAGAGGGAATGTTCTTTCATATTCTAGATTTTTCAATTCCTTTAGTTCTGGATCAAAGTAGTAGTATACTTTGTCCGTTGTAATTGAATTCACCCATTGTATCCATTCCGGATTCAATGTTGTTGTTGGTAAATTACACGGTGTTGTTAATGCCTCGAAGGCTGATTCCGCTGTTCTGACTGTGATGTGTCTACCGTCCGCTTGATCTTTTTCTCTAGCTATTGCGGTTTGAACTGCATGAACAATGTTTTCTTTAATGCTGAATTCCTTTTCAGCTTCTGTGTACAAGTGTGATTTGAATGCAATTGGTACCTTTTCTCCCTCATTAGAGGTCAGGTATGTGAATCCGCATCTTCCTGGGATGACTCGAATCACAAGATTGCGTGTGTTATCACGTTTTTCTAATTTTGCTTTAATTAACATGTCTGTTTGTAAGGATCTCAAAATTTCTGTGTGTATTTGAGTCCAATTGGTTCTTTTAAAATCTGGTTTTATTAGATCATAAAGGGGTTTGAACCTTTCTGCGTAATTTTCAATGTTCTTCCGAAATTTAGGAAGCCTAGAATTGACTGTAGGTTTTTTAGTGTTCTAGGTGCTTGGAGTACGGCACATTTCTCTAGGAAATTGTCAGCCAGGCTTTTGCCTTCACTTGATAATTCGTATCCTAAGAACAGGACTGTTAGATGGGCAATTCTGGATTTTTTAAAGTTGAATTTGTAACCCTCTGCTGCGAACCCAAGTATTATGGTGTTCACTCTCTTCAAGTGAGTATCCAAGTCATCATCTGTTAAGTATATGTCGTTGACATAAGATAATGCTTCGTCATCATATGTTTGTAGCAATTCTGTTACTCTCGCTGAGAATACTCCCGGGCTGTTCTTGTACCCCTGGGCTAACCGACAGAATTGTTTTTGAGTGCCATTTATTGAGAATGCAGACAAATATCTGCTCTCTGGTGCTATGTTTTGACAAAAGAATCCATTAGAGATGTCTAATGTTGTTTTGTATTTTTTGCGCACTATGTTATTCATTAGTGCAGCACTATGCGAGTTTTGCACTGCAAAAGTTTTGCAACATGAGTTAAGATGTCGGTAATCCAAAACTAGACGATATGAATTGTCTGGTTTGGAGACCGGAAACAAAGGGTTGTTCATTTGTGAGGTGCAAGTTTCAATCACCCCCTGGTATTCTAGCTGATCTAGGATTTCTTTTACCTGTTTTTTAGCTTCTTGCTTAATTGGGTACTGCCTTTGTGCAGTAGGTTGTGATTTTAACTGGATTTTGTGAGGAGGAGAGTCCTCATCCCATCCTACATGATTTTTATATAAAGCAGGAGCTTGAGCTACTGCCCACTTTCTGGCAAGTGTGTATTTTTTATGAATTGGGATATGATTTGAGAAGGCAGGCATAATTATTTCTTCGCCATGAGGGCACTCCCTGACAAACTCTGGTGGCCAGTCTTTTTCAGCTAGAAGGATGTCATAGCCCTTGGAGAGATTATCCCAAAATAGTCCCCTTATTTTTCTAGTCTTATCCCCCTCTATACGTAAAGTTATTTCATATATTTTGTGAGGTTTGCTAACTCTGGTGTCTGCAGTTTCCACTTGAAGATATTCATTCGTGTCCACTGTCTCCAGATGATTCATAAGGACTTTGCGAGCTATGCTCACTTCTGCTGCGCTGTCTAGCATTGTCTGAGCCCATTCTCCGTTTTTCAGTTGTGTCCTCAGTATTCTCGGCATTGTTAACTACCTTGATACTGGCTACCTTCTTTTTTGGAAATTGTAATTTCTTTTTTAGCTGAGCAGGTTCCTTGTCTTTGGACTTGGCGTGCTCTTCTCTTTGTTCTGATCGTCCTCTTCTTTCCGATTTCTGCGAGGAAGTCTGAAAAGATTGAGAGGGACGTGTATCAATGTCTTGATATCTATCAGGCTTCTTTATATTATCCCTATTTCTAAGGTTATATCTTTTCCCAGAGGGGTCACTCTGGGGTGACCTGTGTCTTTGGTTCGGAGATTTTTCTCTTCGCCTAGGAGACCTTCCTCAGGACTGGAATTTCTTTTCTTTAGGATTGGATTGTTAGTTTCCATCCCAGCTCTTTTTTTGTGATGTTGAGTTATTATTAAAAAATATTTTTTCAGGACTTTCAATCAGTTGTGGTTTTACTGGTATTCCACCTAAACTATCTCTACCTAGTTCCTCATAGGATTTTTCTATGATTCTGGCAATTTCAGCTGGTTGGTCTGCTATATCTGTCTCTTTTAACCTCTGGCGGATCGCCACGTTTGCTGCTTCTCCCTTTATGTTGGCTAATAATATAGCCGAGACCTGCTTGAAGTCTTTTAGTAATTTCATACCAAGAGTTAAAGCGGGTTCTGGACCATATTCGTCTTGAATTTGTTTTAGCACATCTGGTATTACCGAAATGGATGGAACACCGTGCGTTTTTGTGTAGATGGAAGCAAAGACTGTACCCCAAGTGTCACAGTCCTCAATGTGTGGTGCGATTCCCATTGGTAGACAGATAGTCAGAATCCTGTGTTTTTCTAACGGGGTGGTGTCTGGAAACACAGCCTCTATTTGGGTGATTTTTTGTGCTAACCAGAATGGTATTTGTTCCCGTTTAGCTGGTACTTTACCTAGGCAGGATTGTATGTTCTGTGGTGTAATTTTATTTGTGTTCCCCTGGTGAGGGGTCAGCTGTGGAATTTTAATTGCTGGCTGAATTGTTGAAGTCCGCATCACATATTGGACTAATTGTCTATGTATCTTTATTAATTGTTTTAGTTGTACTAAAAGATCTGCTGCAGGCATTCTTTCGAACTCTGGATGTGGTGTGTATCCGGCTAGGACCGGCCACGTTGCTCCTGGTCTACCTAAAGGACCGAGCCTGGTGATGTGATTATTGTGTTTTAGGGCGCCATTAAATAAGAGCAGGTGCTCTTGAAATTTAAGTGGTACTTCCACCTCCTCGAAAGGAGTATACTCTTCAGGAGGTTCCTCTGTTTTGTAATAGTGGAAGTACTTTGTTACAGCATTTGCTGCTGGAAAATGTATCCATGAATAGTATACCTCTGTCTGCCGATATTCGTGTGCCTCAATTACGAATATGACTGTACCACCTCTAGGTGTCAGTCCATTTTCTATAAGTTTTAAGGTTATAGATTTCCTTTTGATGACCGGGATGAGTATTATATCCTGGTCTGCCTCTTGCAGTGCAGTATCAGCTGCTGCGAGTTCAGTTGCTAATCTAACTGCCTCTCTTTCATCATCCCTGTCTACCATTTTACCGACAGGATGGTTACTTTGTTTGTTTGCAGATCAGGTTTCTTATGGAAACAAAGATTAGATGCACAATATTTTGGAACGGTTTATCCTTCAACGTTGACTAAACCAAGTACCATACATAGGAGTAAGCATGGGCGGATCTAGCGGATCTCGCGTACGCGAAATTGCGGATTTACGGATTCGCAATCCGCGAAGATCCGCGAACTCTAGCGGATTTGCGGATTTTTCCGTTTTTTGTGTTGGCGCGTGTTCGCGCCGATTTTGGGACAAGTTCGCAATTGCGAACTTACTTTTCGGCTTGCAACGGCCGCGACTATGTTGTTTCTACGTCTGGTTTATCATCACAGGTTCACAGCACCCTCTGTTTCACCACTGCCACCCTCTGGGACACCCATGCCACCCTCTAGTACATCCTCACTGGCACCTATTAGGTTTATTTATCACTGTAGATTATGGTGGTTGAAAAAAGCAAGCACACCTGCCCTTCTTCAACTGCCATCAATTAATTTGTGTTTCATTAATGTGTCAGTAATTTTGAAAGTTCCAGTCTGGCTGGCACCTGCTTCCTTCCTTATCTGTAATTTGCTTTTTGTTGCAGTGAAATTTTTTTTTTACAGGACCTTTATGGTGCTATTCTATGAGCCTGCTGTTTGGGTCATAGCAGGGTCATAGAATTGTTGCAAACTCTGGAGGGGCCCATCAGGAAGCACTACCTTGAATGTTACTAATGTTAAGTTTGAACTTTTGCACCTGCTCATTGCTTTCATTTTAGCTAAAATCGTTTTTTTTGCAATTTCGCGCGTTATTTGGGGCGCGAATCCGTGCGAGATCGATTTCGGAAGCCGCGAATACGTGCGAATACAAAATTGTTTTTGTTGCGACGTGTATGTTCGCGTGATCTTGCGCGTGTTCGCGAGGCGCTTCTAGCTATTCGTTTGCCAAGTTACCCTATCGGTCGTACACGGGCGCGGCCATCTTGTTGGCGTGACGTAATTCCGTTTCCGCCCGCTATGTGTAATCTCGCAAAGTGTGCTGCTCGCTAGTACAATTTCGCGCGTACTCGCAAGGAAAATCTCGCGCGAACTTACCCACGCGGTCGTGAACGGGCGCGGCCATCTTGTTTCTCATTCATTGCTATGGTTCTGGGCATGCTTTCTGTATCCTCTCTCAATCTCTGCCATCCTTTGCTTGTTTGAAGTTTTTTTGATCTAATTTTACTTATTATCTAACCCTCTATTTTTCTAGCTCTATATTTTTGTGTTTTCTGCAGCTTTTATTTACTTTTAAACTACTTTTTTAAACTCTTTTCTTTTCTTCTTCACTATTCTATTTCTTCTTTATCATTTAAGTTTATTTCTGCCCAGACCATGGTAAAGGGAGCCGGGAAGCACCCTGAGAAGGGGAAGGGTCCCGCACCCCGTGCCCGGCTCCCGTGCGGGCGTTTAAGGGGGGAGCAAGTGGTCCCGAGGGAGATCTTCAGCGCGGAGGAAGTGGCGGCACTGATCTTCCACGTCCAGCGCCGCCTCCCCAAGACGATCCTGGGAGGCGGCAAGATCGCGACCGGCTATGGCATCCGGGAGCGCCGCCAGCGGTGGGAGAAGGTGTGCCGGGCCATGTACAAGATCTCTGGGGTCCGGCGCACATATAACCAGGCCACCCACCGCTGGACCGATGTCATGGACCGGGAGCGGGACTTGCTGGACGCGCTCGGCGTAGAGGTCCCCGGGCTTGGTGAGTAGTAGTAGTAGTACATTTACTACTCTGTTTTATCCTGCTCTGTTATTTGCAAATCTTTGTTCTTTACCAAGAGCAATAATGCTGCCGATTACATTGAGGTAAATTATATTTCAAAATCTTCTATGCATTTCATTTTCAGGTGCACTGCTCTCCTTCTCAGTAGCCTTGCTTGCTACTATGCTTCTTTGTTTTGTATGTTGTGTTCAGAAGCATTTCATTGGCCTGAGAAATTATGTATGAGTGTACTGTAAAGAAAAGAACTGCGTAATGCTACACAGTAAGGGTCATATTTTCAATTACCGGCGCATCCCTGCAAAGTAGCAGGGATGCGGCAGTAATTGTGTGCCATGCCACCACCACCCATTGGCCCAAAACGTCACAGAAGCCTTACGCATCTGTGCCGTAAAGGCAGCGCATTGCTGGAGTTGCGTGCCAACGATGGCGCAGCTCCAGCAATGCTCTGGGGTACCCTATCTCCCCAATGCTGCATCAAGCCGTACGTCGGCTTCAAGCGCGCAGGGTTTGAGTCATGCATCATTGTCCTAAAAATGACTGATTGACATCTTGTAGATTTCCCTCAGCCACTTTTAGGATTCGTTCCTGCGCAGGTACGCCCTCCCTTGCGCCGGAACGCCCCCTGATGGCGCAGGGCTTTACAACGTGATGCATCGCCCATATGCCCATATGTGTTTTTTTTTTTAATATATACGCCGCACCAACACCATGGCGAGTCTTTTGTTCTGCCGCTGCGTCAGAAAAGGCACGCAACAATGGAGGAAAATCAGCCGCAACTTCCGCAAGGGACTTATAAATCAGCCCCAACAGACTGAAGTCCAGTCCTTCCTTTAGACAGTCACATGGCTATCAGAAGAAATAGTGGCGGTGGTGGCGGGTGGATTGATAGTTTGAGTATTCACTGATCTGCAAGCAGGATGGACTTTGTCTGTCACGTGTTGCGCACTGCTGCCTGCAGTGCCAGGCCTAGGCAAACCTCTTTAGTAGTCTGTTTATTGAGTTACATAGGAACTTTCTAAGTCAACGTTCCGCAAATCAGGCAATACGAATAACGTAGTATACCACATGAGATAGATCCCGTGGAATAGTTGTCTATCTATTTGCTATTTTTCCAAAATATGTTGTTATTGTTCTTTTGAAATGTTTGATTTGGTTGAAAAATCTCATCCATGTTTTCTGGTTTTTCTTTCTTTCATGTTGTACATCAGCTCCCCCCAAGGGCAAGAGGACACAGGAGGAGGGTGCTGAGGATGCAGGCCAGGATCGGGCAGGCGAGGGCTCCTTTGCTGGCCCCAGTAAGTTTACATTTTAATAAACAGTACCTATTTTTTCCTAGCGTTCCTCATTCGATTTTTTCTAAATCGTCTTTGATCTTCTTGTAGACTGGATATAAATTCTTATCCTGCCTCGAATATGACTCCCTGTGGTATTACTAGACTATTCTTATTAGTCTGTCTGTGTAGCTAACTAAGATTGGACATTTGGCAATTCCATTGGACTCCCATTATATTCAGCAATACCTCTATGCACTGTCTCCTTACTGACTAGATAGTGTGGCAGAGTCATTCAGCTCCCGAAGTCACCGATTATAGATCCCCAATGATCTCTAGATTATCGTACGCAGGACAAGAGAGTAGTACGGAGTCACAGCACAGTCAAGAAGTGTCAGAGGCACTCATGCTTGCAAAAATTCCAAAACCTTTAGCTCATCCACTCTAGTCTAGAGGAACAAAAACCACAGAGTCTATTTAAGTGTAAAAGCTTTATTAAAAGTAAACACATTTATTAAAATCTACTTTGTCATAAAACTATTTAACTGTAAACGGAAAAGTGGTTAGTGCTGACGATTAATTGGACACATTTCTTGTGGTCGAGCCGAACTCTCACCTAGTTTGAACTTGATCCTGGTCGTGTTCTTAGGACTCAGGAGTCAAGCTTCTGTCTGTTAGGAGAAAAAGTGGTGCGTGTTAAAAATCAAAAGCAAGCATTCATCAGTTGTGCATAAAAGTGCAGCAAGACAACAGCCTTCCCTGGAAAATGGGACATTTTTACTATGGAGTAGACAGTCACAAATTATTACATTGTATTCTGTTTTTTTAACATTTCTCCTAGACCAAATATTATATAGTAGTGAGTGGTGTATTCTAACATTCTTAAATGTACTTTGTAGGTGTAACATCTGGTGACGGGGCCAGCGCGGAGGTGGCTGTGTTGGACTTGGACTCGGAGGCCTCTGGGGAGGAGGCGGCGTTAGAAGAGCTGGTGGCCGTTCCTGTGGGGGATCAAACGGTGGTGGCGGAAACAGGTAAGCTATATATTCCTTACTTATTGAGATTGAAGACTGCATAGTGTGCTTTCTGCACGGGTGTATTACAATTACAAATCAACCAGGTAGTAGCCTCCTCGAAATGTACTTCGACTTAGCTGTGAAGTTTTTGGTGAGAAGAATCCCAATAAGTTCTTAGACGAACGTGATGGATGGGATGAACGAAAAGCGAAAGAAGGGTGTAAGTAAGTGGGACGCGAACTTGTATGATGGCTGGCAAAGAAGAACGATATGTGTTTGCTTGGACCCAGAGGTGGCTGGGAAGGAAAGAATATGGTATGGTGCATGGCTGGGTCAATGATGAAGCAAGGATGGGTGGAAGGACAGCAGCCTGGGTGGGTGAAACAGAAACTGTATGTGTGCGTATACTTTGACTGAATGGATGCCTGGAGCATGGTATTCTCTGACTCTTACATAGCACATGTGTATCTAGAGAGAGTAGATGGTCGCCAGGTGAAGTAAGTGTTACCTTGAAGAGCATGTACCACCGCACCCGCACGTCCGTCCCAGTGCAGGGAAGGCAAGGAAAAGAAATTGTAAATGTGTCCAATACTACCATGAATAGTAGCAGTACTTTGTATTGCGTTTGCATTCACAGCATATATCTGGTTATTACGGTGGACACTCCGTACCTCTCTTAATAACTTTAGTTTACTTGTAGTACGTCATTCATGTGTGGGTGTATCACTGTTCACTCAATATTAAGCAAAGCACCTAAAGTCATCTCATCTGTCATTAAATACGTCCCATGTGAAGTGATAGATAATCAAATTAGTTAGCTTCTTCAGTTTCCTTTTCTAGTACTCATTTGCACTGTAGGGTGAAAGGTAAATTAATTAAGCAGTAGCCCTTGTAACAGAGTATTCTCAGTGCCACCCGTAATAGAAAAGTAATAGCTTCACCACCTGCATGTACTGGACCGGTACAGTAACGCAAGTCTGTCTCCATCATCATGGTGTGCAACTTTTTTTCTCGGGTGCAACTTCACTGTGCTGTGTCCATGTCATTCTGCCGGCTTGCATAAGATAACGTACCCATTTCCCTAAACAAGAGAGAAGAAGAAGAATAAGACTGGTGTACTGTCATAGTCGACTGTAATGGAAGTCCATAGTGGTCGTAGAATTAGTTCATTAAACTACCACTACTGTTAGAGCAAGGATGCAGAAGTGGGAGGTTACATAGATACTGTCCTCAATAGTTATGTACTGTGCTTTCAATTTGCTACTTGTACTCTGTGACCCAACTTTCGGCTCAATCACTTTGTGTTATTAATAAGGAGCATTGGTTACAGACTATGTCTTTCTTTCTTCATATAGTTGCTCCTTCCAAATCAACAACAAGGAGGGAGCAGGCTAGATTGGCCCGGCAACGGAGGCTGGAGGCCACAGTCGCCGAGTATCGGCGGCTGGTGGCCCTGGAGGAGGAGGAGGACACGCAGTCGAGCGGGGCAACATCTTCGACTGTGACCACTGCATCCTCCTCCGTGACTAAGCCAGCGGGACCGAGCCGGGCTAAGAAAGCCGACCGCCACCGCCAAGCAACCGAAATACCAGCTGCCCCCCACAGGAGCTGCAAGGAACGCCAACGCCGCCTACGAGTCCGCATGTCCAACCTGGAGCAGGAGGTCCTGAGGTATAAGACCTTGGTTAAGGGCCTCCGCTCCGAGCTTGCCACCCTCCGCAAGGAGTATGATGCCCATGCCGCATCATGCACCAGCACCAGCACCCTCCAGTAGTGGAGTGTCCCTTGCCCTTTTTTTATAGACTTTTGGGGGGTGGGATTTGGGAGTTGGGATCGTTTTGGGACGTTTCAGAGACAATCGTTGGGGTTAGGGTGGGTGAGGGAGATTATTTTGTTAGGGATAAATAAATATATTTTTCAACTTTATCTGACCATACCTGTTTTTTACTGCTTTTCAGTCTGGTGGGTGGGGGGCGGGGGTGTAACAGTAACTTTGTTTTCCTGAACAGTCGTAGGACTTTAGTAGTACAACCGTCAATCTCTTGTCTACTCCGAAATAATACTCCATTATACTACCTCCCACCAAACGCTTATCTTACCTGTAATTTGTGTTAGAAATTAGGGCTAGGCCCAGGGCTGGCTCCAGGTGAAATGGGGATTAACGTTGTCATTCCTGGGCAGGTGACATTTCCTCATTGCGGTGGTACTAGTGGTGTGACACAGTGGCAGTTGCATGCCTATGGAAAAAAAGAAAACGAAACCTTGTTTGTACTCCTTACTGTAGCATTACAACGGTTACGGTACGATCGAGAAAATAGCAGGTGACAGTACACTAGAACAGTGCCATAATGTAGCCTAACAAATGGTAAAGTATTGCAAGTATAACTAGTACTTGCGTTGAATTTATTTGACATTGGCTACTACTACTAGAAGATATAGTACTGAAGCTGAGTAAGTCTAGAAGATATCCTCGTATTCCTTCACCAGCCTGTTGCTGCTATCACCTTATCCTCCCCAGCAAGTGTGTGGAATTATTGATGTCATTTTAGTCAGACATCAAGCAAAACAACACAGCCCGGGGGAAGAGGGTTAGGGTTTGTAAAATGGATGGGAATGGGGGTTTCTTTTTGGGTAGGTTTTGTTGAGAGAAGAAAAAAAAAGCAGAGCATGGACAAACAATAATTGAAGATACAGAGTTTACAGACAATCTTTGGTTACAAACTAAAGGTAAGCACATGCAGTCACACTCATAGAATAAAAGACAACAATGGATACTGTATCTGTATTGCGTATGTTGTTGGAGTTGTCCTGTTGAAATTGGTAAGTAAGTTGCATGCAGCAAACAATTCCTCTTATTGGCGGCACTCCTCCATTCCAGCTGACGCTTCGTCCATCAATGTGGTGGTGACCACTGACAGAAGAGACACCCTGTCCACTGCCTGCCTGGCGGATGTTGACTGAAACCCGGCCTGTAATTATTGAACGGAAAACAGGAAGTGCTATTACAATACCACTGATAAATAAATAAAAGGTATGTACGCTGTGTGGTTCAAAAAGTGACACTTTGATTTCCCTAATAGACAGTACAATATTTTTGAAATTGCGTGCTCTGTCTGAGTCACCTTTTTAAGGATCAATAAGTATGGCCAAAATATTATAGCGGATCTTTCCCCTCAAGGTGGGTGTACTACTGTGTTTTAGAACAAAATTTGACCTTCCCAGCAATGCTCCCACCAAGACCCTTACTAAAGCCAGTCGCAAAAATGTAGAAGAACCCAATCATATCTCCAAAAACGATGCCTAGCAGAAAAATGGTTACAAAACGTACTTTGAAAGTAACAGTAGACCCAAATACAGACCGTGGATTGTATTCAAACCACTTGCCTGCAAGCAAAAGTATCCATAGCCAGCATCGCTCCAACAGTGCTCTACAACAACAGAACCGCGTTGCAATAGAACCCCCCTAAACACATGCAATCCTGCTGCTAGGGCTAACCCTAACGAACCCTAACTTACAAAAAGTGCCAAAACTGGTGTTTCCTTATGGATTTTGTCCAACAAACTTCTAGCCGGTATTAGACCTTCCCAGGAATGCCCCAGGCAAGACCCGCCAACCCACCCGCAAAAAAACACGCGGCAACACCCCCAAACAGCGAAAAAGCTAAATCTCATACTTACAATATCTCTCGGCCTTCGGTCCAAAGTAACGCGCTGTGCAGCTAGGTCATCATCAATCATCATAACTCCTGTTTTCCACCACGGATTTCCTGAAAAGCAAATGCAATCAAGATTAGACTGTCGCAGCAGTGCTTCGACAGAGACCCCGGCCGCAACCCACCCACGAACAGCAGGAAGCCCCCCAAAACGCTACATTGAGCAAGATGTCTGAAGAAATGGCAAAAAAAAGGCTTTTCCTTAAGGATTTTGTCCAAAACACTTCTATCCGGCATTAGACCTTCCCAGGAATGCCCCAGCCAAGACCCGCCAACCCACCCGCAAAAAAACACGCGACAACACCCCCAAACAGCGAAAAAGCTAAATCTCATACTTACAATATCTCTCGGCCTTCGGTCAAAAGTAACGCGCTGTGCAGCTAGGTCATCATCAATCATCATAACTCCTGTTTTCCACCACGGATTTCCTGAAAAGCAAATGCAATCAAGATTAGACTGTCGCAGCAGTGCTTCGACAGAGACCCCGGCCGCAACCCACCCACGAACAGCAGGAAGCCCCCCAAAACGCTACATTGAGCAAGATGTCTGAAGAAATGGCAAAAAAAAGGCTGTTCCTTATGGATTTTGTCCAAAACACTTGTATCCGGTATTAGACCTTCCCAGGAATGCCCCAGGCAAGACCCGCCAACCCACCCGCAAAAAAACACCCGACACAACACCCCCAAACTGCGGAAAAGCTAAATCTCATACTTACAATGTCTCTCGGCCTTCGGTCCAAACGCGGCGCTGTGCAGCTAGGTCGTCATCATCATCAATCATCATAACTCCTGTTTTCCACCACGGATTTCCTGAAAAGCAAATGCAATCAAGATTAGACTGTCGCAGCAGTGCTTCGACAGACACCAAAAATTACACACAAACCCCCGGAACCCCGCCGAAGAGCACCTCAAAGGCAAGCAAGTCAGCAAAAACGGCAAGAAATTTCCACCTCATATTTGGTCCAAAACACTTTTGTCCATTATTAGAGCTTCACAGCAATGGGCCCAAAACCGTCAACTCACCCGCAAAGAAGTACAACACCCCCACAAGTGCTGAGTCTTTCTTCATTGTGCGTAATCCAGCACTCTGCTTGGAGGGAAATCGCAGTCTGGAGGAGGAGGATAGAGGAGCATGTTCTTCAGAACTTGTGAACCTGAGGAATGTAGACTGCGGCACCTTCAAATCAATAAGCAAACAAGTGAAGACAGTTCTGATGATGGTCTTGTTTTTGGGATTAGGTGATTAAAGTTTGAATTAAATTAACTGTGCAAAACAAAGAAAGAGAGACACAAAGCACACAGGAATAAAAGTGAATAAGGACGAAAAAGAAAGTTCTTGATTGATTGTCTCATTTTCAGGGCTCGGTGTCAGGGAATAAGAACAAGATTTCGTCATCATACTCTGCGAATTCAGGCTGGATGAGGTCAGTGGCACCGAACAGAGAAAAAATCCCCTCATCTACGTTGCTGTCCTCCTCGTCTTCATGCGGCGTGCTTTCTCGTACTTTGTAATCTGGTGGTATGAGGTGCTGATTCATCTTGATCATTGTCAGCCGCTCCACATTTTTGGGCGAGAGGCGGCTCCGTTTGGGAGTTACAATGCCACCAGCAGCACTGAAAACACGTTCAGAAGACACACTTGCGAGTGGGCAAGACAAATAGTTTATAGCCAGGTTGTAGAGCTGTGGCCACAATTGTTTTTTGCCATGCCAATACTGCAATGGCTCCTCATTAAGAAAGACCACTGTTGAGTCATTCAGATAGTCCTGCACCATCGACTCAAGGTCATCAACTGTTCCTCCACTTTGCTTACTTTTTGCTGTGCTGGCTGTGACATTTTTTCGAGAACCATACCCCATCAAACTTAGCCAATCCTCCTCCCCAGCCACTGTTAGTGTTGTCATTGTGTGTGGTGCAGATGATCCAGTTGCCGGTGTCTTTAACGGCTGAGAGGTCACTTGTGCCCCAGCCACAGGTGCAGAAGTGGATTCTTGTGACTGCGGATGGCCTGCTGATGCTGATGCTGATGTACTGGCTTCTCCTTCAATAACCTGCCGTTCTTTTTCAAACCTCTTGGCTGACCAGGCTAACCAATGTTTGTACTTTTGAACATCTGCATCAGCGAAAGGAAAGAATGCGTTGTCTGCCAGCGCCTTTTTGTAGCGTGGATCCAGAATAGTAGCACAAATGTAATGCTGATCTGAGTTGATGTTTTTAAGACGTTCATCACCACGTAGGCGATGTAATAATTTCTCAGACAAAATGAAATGTTTTTTTTTTTTTTCATCTTTTTGAAACTCAGAAGAAACCGCCATCAGTTGGTGCTCCAGTATGCACAACAATGGGATAGCTTTTCCCAAATTACAGTCCTCCTGGCTGACTGCACGCGTGAAGAACTCAAAAGGACGAAGCATGTCTGTCAGGCTTTTAACTATGGCCCATTGCGCCTTACTCATCCGCAGGTCCTCCTTCTGAGATGTAGCCTCTGTCAAGAAATAGTGATCGAGTACCGTATACTGCTCATACAGACGCTCAAGCATGTAGAAGGTTGAGTTCCAACGTGTTGCCACCTCCTGGATGAGTGCTTTCACTGGCATTCCACGTTCAAGTAGCAGTCTCCGCAGATGCTTCCGGGCCTTAAAAGAATGGCTGAAATGGTTGCACATTTTGCGGCAGGTGGCCATTACCTCGAACGCTGGACTCTCTTAATCACTCAAGAATTTTTGAACTACCAGGTTGATACAGTGCGCCAAACACGGCACTCTAACATGGTCACCCTTCGACATGGCCTTAACTACATTGGCGCCATTATCCGTGGAAACATAACCAATCTTGCGTTTTAGGGGGGATAGCATTGTCAAGACCTTTTTGTCAAACTCTTCCAAAAGGTTTTCTGCTGTGTGACTTTTCTCCAAGCCAAACATGGCTAGTGTTGCATGTTTCCGAGCAGCTTTGAAAACTTGGTCCGGGTCAACACCTGCGTTTAGCTTTGCTATAACACCTGAAAAAGAGACCCAGTGTGCAGTGATGCACATGTAATCATCGCCTGGGCCACTGGTCCACATGTCTGTTGTCAGATGTATTGTGTGAACAGCACTCTTCTGCAAAGCTGCCCCAATCGCCTGCAGCACATCTTCATGTAGTGCTGGAACCGCAACTCTGGCAAAATAGAACCGGCTCGGAACCTTCCATTTAGGGCAGAGCGTTGCCACTAATTCAAGAAAACCTACCGCTTCTACAAAAGAAAAAGGTAGAAGGTCCACAGCTAGCATTTTAGCCAGCTTAGTGTTATACAGACGCGTCAGTGGGTGGTTGCGTTCATATGGCACGTCTGAAGTAAGCATTGTTCTAATGTTGCCCTGGACCAAGCATTTACGGGCTGATAATGACTTCGTTGACCCAATTTTGCTCGCTGGTGAACTTTTGTGCGTTGGTGTCTCACTCGCTCCAACACTCTTAGTGTGCCTCACATTGGGTGTGCTGCTGACAGGGGTACTGGGTGTAAGGGAAGTGTTTGACACGTCTTCTTCCTGCTCGTCATCATCAGATGAAACATCAACGTTTCCTTGAATTTGGCCTTTCTTGATCGCATCTAGGTGCGCAAACCATTTGACAGTGTGCTGTCTCCTAAGATGACCTCTCTGGCCTCCGGTACCATAGTTGGTACCTGGCTTACCACGACTAACTGCTTGCTTACAAATGGTACAAATGGCAAACTTTGGATTTTTTGGACAAACAGTAAAGAAGTCTCAAACTGGGGACTTGAAGTGTCTGTGGGACATGGAGGAGGCGGCGATACTGGTGGTGGTGGTCATGAAGCTAATGCCAGATGAAGTGGAGGATGTGGATTGCCCAACTTTTGTACGTTTTGCACTTTCACCGCCACTAATTAAGGTCGAGATTGACGGAGGTCTCTTCTTGCCAGAAAGAAATATGGAAGCGGGACGAGTTGGTGTACTACTTAACTCCAATGATTGTGGTGTTTCCACTGCCTCCTCATCGACAACATCATCATCACGCTCAGCAGCTCTTCGGGCTAGGGTCAAAATGTCTGTTTGCTGCATGCCCGCTGGGGCTGCAGTGACCTTTATGATGACTGGGTCGTCGTTGGCAGAGTCTTCATCAGCAGCAGTATCCGCCACTTCTTGTTGAGACTCATCACACTCCATAACTCTGAGACTTTGGACGAGCTTCCTTTTACGCTTAACTACCTTTGTTTGTTCCCAAGTTTGATCCGTATCATCAGAAGGAGGTGTGCTTGAAGAGGATGTAGACACCACCCTTGATCTCTTCCTTGCTAGGGGTGTGGAAGACAATGAAGGATCATCAGGAGGAGTGGCTTCCTCAAATGATACCTCGCCTTGATTGTCGATTTCCTGATGTGCCCCTACTTCGGGAGGAACAACTATTGTGGGCACTTGTTGTGACCCTCCATGCACCTCTGCTTGCGCATCTCCTTGCGCTGCCTCTCCTTCCACATGTACTTGGGCTTGTACTTGCACATGTGATTGTTGTTGCCGCTGTGGTTGTTCAACACTCGTCAGATGAGCTACAACAACCTGTGTTGATTGAGTGACATTGCTGCTGCTTTCTTGCGATGAGCCAACATCACTGGTCGATGGTGATTGAAGAAGTATACTGGCTGCCTCTGCAGCACTCAAGGGCTTGGACTTAAGTTGGCGTGGTGGTGGTGGTGGCACTGAGCCCAATGGAGCGGGGGTGCTGCTGCCAGCTTGGTCCCCAGCAGATCCCGCTGCAGCTGCTGCAGGCATACTTTTTTTTTTACTCACAAAAAAAGGGGCGGGCGGCACACCAGTGTCCTTGGTAACTTGCTTCTTCTGCTCCTTACTGGCACCTTTCTTGCTAGAGGAGCTACGGGTTACTTTTTTTGGGGCCATCTTCTTCAGAGCAGGTCAGCAGGCAGCAGTTGCACGAGTTGCAGAGGGTTCTGTGTCCAGACGTGACGTCGCGTGACGTTATGCTGCACACACCGCTGCAGGACTTCTTCCTGGCACTGGTGGTTCTATTGAGTCTTCTTGTGCACCTAAAAGCAATGGAAGACAGAGGAACATCAGTTCAGTTATACACCCCAAAAAATCGACAAAACACAGAAAAATGAGCACAATCCCATGCCATCCATGATGTTTACATTGAAGACACCCCACAGAAAGACTAGGGACATGCAAGTATGCAACACTCACTACCCCTGGGCATAAGGGATGAAAAGTAGGCAAAATAAGTGCAGGCCTCAGACACTGCCTCTCCTCAAAATGGCCCCCTTACACCCCAAGCACATGTTGCCTGTACCAGCCAGCACTCAAGATGGCCACCACCACCACCCACATGGCCAGTCCACATCAACAGTACACCCCCAAAAAACAGAAAAACAGCCAGAAATCACCACAATCCAATGCCATCCATGATGTTTACATCAAAGAGAGTGAGACAGCACCACAGGCACACTCAGTCCATGCACCACCACCACCCCTGGGCAAGCAAAAGGCCACACCAGCAGCCCCCCAAAAACGACAAAAAACAATAAAATAAGCACAATCCCAGCCCATCCATGGCCTCAATTATGTTTAAATTCAAGAAGACATCCCACAGAAAGACTAGGCCCATGCAACACTCACCACCCCTGGGCAAAGGGCCACACCAGCAGGCCCAAAAAAACGACAAAAACCAATAAAATCTGCACAATCCCAGCCCATCCATGGCCTCAATGGTGTTTAAATTCAAGAAGACACCCCACAGAAAGACTAGGCCCATGCAACACTCACCACCCCTGGGCAAAGGGCCACACCAGCAGGCCCAAAAAAACGACAAAAAACAATAAAATCTGCACAATCCCAGCCCATCCATGGCCTCAATGGTGTTTAAATTCAAGAAGACACCCCTCAGAAACACTAGGCCCATGCAACACTCACTACCCCTGGGCATAAGGGATGAAAAGTAGGCAAAATAAGTGCAGGCCTCAGACACTGCCTCTCCTCAAAATGGCCCCCTTACACCCCAAGCACAT
This sequence comes from Lissotriton helveticus, assembly GCF_964261635.1. Taxonomy (NCBI): domain Eukaryota; kingdom Metazoa; phylum Chordata; class Amphibia; order Caudata; family Salamandridae; genus Lissotriton; species Lissotriton helveticus. The sequence continues at coordinate 856,031,997 of NC_136070.1, read as the reverse complement.
GTTGCCTGTACCAGCCAGCACTCAAGATGGCCACCACCACCACCCACATGGCCAGTCCACATCAACAGTACCCCCACAAAAAACAGAAAAACAGCCAGAAATCACCACAATCCAATGCCATCCATGATGTTTACATCAAAGAGAGTGAGACCACACCACAGGCACACTCAGTCCATGCACCCCACCCCTGGGCAAGCAAAAGGCCACACCAGCAGCCCCCCAAAAACGACAAAAAACAATAAAATAAGCACAATCCCAACCCATCCATGGCCTCAATTATGTTTAAATTCAAGAAGACACCCCACAGAAAGACTAGGCCCATGCAACACTCACCACCCCTGGGCAAAGGGCCACACCAGCAGGCCCAAAAAAACGACAAAAAACAATAAAATCTGCACAATCCCAGCCCATCCATGGCCTCAATGGTGTTTAAATTCAAGAAGACACCCCTCAGAAACACTAGGCCCATGCAACACTCACTACCCCTGGGCATAAGGGATGAAAAGTAGGCAAAATAAGTGCAGGCCTCAGACACTGCCTCTCCTCAAAATGGCCCCCTTACACCCCAAGCACATGTTGCCTGTACCAGCCAGCACTCAAGATGGCCACCACCACCACCCACATGGCCAGTCCACATCAACAGTACACCCCCAAAAAACAGAAAAACAGCCAGAAATCACCACAATCCAATGCCATCCATGATGTTTACATCAAAGAGAGTGAGACCACACCACAGGCACACTCAGTCCATGCACCCCACCCCTGGGCAAGCAAAAGGCCACACCAGCAGCCCCCCAAAAACGACAAAAAACAATAAAATAAGCACAATCCCAACCCATCCATGGCCTCAATTATGTTTAAATTCAAGAAGACACCCCACAGAAAGACTAGGCCCATGCAACACTCACCACCCCTGGGCAAAGGGCCACACCAGCAGGCCCAGAAAAACGACTAAAAACAATAAAATCTGCACAATCCCAGCCCATCCATGGCCTCAATGGTGTTTAAATTCAAGAAGACACCCCTCAGAAACACTAGGCCCATGCAACACTCACTACCCCTGGGCATAAGGGATGAAAAGTAGGCAAAATAAGTGCAGGCCTCAAACACTGCCTCTCCTCAAAATGGCCCCCTTACACCCCAAGCACATGTTGCCTGTACCAGCCAGCACTCAAGATGGCCACCACCACCACCCACATTGCCAGTCCACATCAACAGTACACCCCCAAAAAACAGAAAAACAGCCAGAAATCACCACAATCCAATGCCATCCATGATGTTTACATCAAAGAGAGTGAGGCCACACCACAGGCACACTCAGTCCATGCACCACCACCACCCCTGGGCAAGCAAAAGGCCACACCAGCAGCCCCCCAAAAACGACAAAAAACAATAAAATAAGCACAATCCCAGCCCATCCATGGCCTCAATTATGTTTCAATTCAAGAAGACACCCCACAGAAAGACTAGGCCCATGCAACACTCACCACCCCTGGGCAAAGGGCCACACCAGCAGGCCCAAAAAAACGACAAAAAACAATAAAATCTGCACAATCCCAGCCCATCCATGGCCTCAATGGTGTTTAAATTCAACAAAACAGTTGTATCATGCACCCATAACCAACCCTGGTCCTACTGGATACTGTGGCTACCCACAATATAATTTATTTAATTTTCTGAAAAAGTTCCAAAATTGTACTTGCAGCATCTGTAATGCCCCAAACAAACTTACTTGTGAAAGTTGATTTCTAATCCAAAAGTGATCCAAAGACAGTCAAAAAGGCCTCAAATCCAAATATCCAGCAGCACCCACAAAAAGTAATCCTTCCAGCTCCAGATCCAAATGAAAGTGACCAGGAGATGGACAAAGCACTGGGAGGAGCCTGCTGGACAGGAACAGGAAGTTGGAGACTGTGGGGCACTTCCTTCCTCCCCCCCCCCCCAAAATGGACTCTTTGCAAAAAAAAAGGCCATGCAAATGTCAACCTGAGGAGTGATTCTGATAAAAATCATAATTTTCTGAAGGTTTATCCTGTTTGCTGGTGATTTTCTTGTGCGAAATTGCAAAATCTCTATTTCGCAAGTGCGAGATTGTTCCTTTCCGCCGCAACTACGTGTTCGCAATTGCGAACTCTCGCGAGGTGTGCTGTGCAAGGTGGCAAGCCGCGAGTACGTATTCGCGGGCGACAAACTCCCGCGGGAACACGCAGCAAGATCTAAAATGGCGCGTCACTCGCAAAGAAAAACAACTCGGCAAACGCTAAAATGACGGAAAGTGAACGCCGTGCACCACGCCGCGCGCCGCAACCAAGCAAAAAATCCGCCGCGAGCGGATTCACGGATTTTCGACAAATTCGGGAGAGTTCGCGGATTGCGAATTTGCCGAAAATCCGAAAAATCCGCGATCGGAGCGGATTTTACGCCTATGCTTACATAGGAGTTTCCTCCTGCGAGGTTTGGCGGATATTACCTTTCACCCACTCCAGACGTCTTTGGAGTATTATGGGAAAAAGGGGTCTGAGTGAGAAAGCACGACTGAGTTACTCTAAATGTCTTACGTTAGTTTTATCGCCCTTCCAAACACGTTGGGCGCCATGTAGTGTAGTTCCTATTATCCCAATAGGCTCTGCGCATTGGAATAATACCTTCAATAGTATAGGCCTAGACCAGACGTTAACTAGGTCTACTACTGTCGATATTAGACTTAAAGTTTTGGGTTTGCCAGCTAGCTCAGAGTTCACTAGAAACTTTCTCGAATAGGCAAGGAGGAGTTGAACCTCCCTGGATAGACAAGAAGGGATTTAGTTTCTGACAACCATAGAACATGACAACTTTGCTCTCCCCTAATCAAGAGTGTATCTCGAGAGTCGTGTGAACAAAAGGCAATTTATTTTACTCAGTCAGTACGTGCATTCTTAGTCTCATCAGATTGTAGAGAAAAGGAAGAGACGGGCGTGTTCAATAAAAGATGTTATTTATTGATCAGTCTCTTTTCTCATACAAGAGAAATGGATCGATATTATTGCAATACTTATGGTTAAGTAAAGTGCATACATTAAAAGCAGAAGTATAAAATAATACTGTAAAAACATTGATATGGTTTCTAAGCCATATGAAGGTTTAAAATGAATAAGATATATTACATACACATATACATTTGACTAATCGTACTCAACTGGTGTTTCTAACTACGCCTACCCCGTGTACCTGACCTAAGTCTAATGCGTGGGCGGGAATAGAAAGTTACAGTTTAAGTTAAGTTTGTTTTGCCAAGTGACTGACTAAAGAATTCTCTGTGAGGGGTTATTCAGTTCTGTACCTGGAATCTAGGATGGATGAGGGATGGTATCTCTCGTCTCTGGTCTCGATATCCCAGGCTGCCTGCGAGGGCTACCCGGAAGCGCCGGAGCTGGATTTCTCGGCAGGAGAAAAGGCAGCGTCTCGTTCTCAGCGCGTCAGGAAGGCGGGGCTGCGCCAGCGGGGTCTGCTCTGCTCTGGGCTTCGGCAAGTCTGGCTGCTCCGATCTCGTCACCACCGCGTGTGTTTGCATAGGGCAATATCGGTAATATTTATACCTTTAAGGTGCCGAGATTGACGTAAGGATGGACATAGATACGTCAATAAGGATGTCATACGACCAGGTCGTTAGCACATTCTTTTGCTGAAGTTCTCGGTGAAATCAAAACAATGGCTGCAGGGTTTTTCCCAGGTTGTCATAGGTTTGATTTGTTTTGAGAACTCCGTATGCCTTATCAGGGGCTGGAGGAATATCGCTTGTCTAATTAGATGGCAAGCGTTATGACCTAATCAGATAACACGTTCCTGTGCCGTAGTGTGGCTTTATCAGATAACGGTTCCTGCATCATGGGGGTTTTCTGCCTCATGGGATGGCTGCTAGTTAACTTGTTAACCAGAATAGGGTCAGGAATAGGGGGATCGATACAGAACCTATAGGAATACATCACAACCTCCTCAATCGAATTCTCTCACTCCCTTGCTGTCCTCTCTCATCCTCATCTCTCCTCACCTAGCATACGGGCCGGACCCGTATGCTCCTCTCGGCCTGTGCCACTCTGCTTATTGTTCCCTAATTCAAGAAGGCATGAGTTGTCTCTCTCGCTGTTTTGGTGCAGGCCGCACAGTTATGGAACTTGCACCCTCCTTTGCTTCGCTCCACCAAGAATCTATTATCCTTTAGGAAGATATAAAAACCTTTCTCTATGCTCTGTAGGTTACCCCATTTAGCTCGTTCTCCTTCTCATTCGGAGGGGACTAACACTCCCTGCCAGGGCTGGTCCTAACACTGGTCGCACACGATGCAACAGTCTTTTTTGGTGCCCCACCCCCATTTCCTCCTTCTCCATGAATTCCTTCACTGCCACTCACCAACAATGCACCTCATCTCTCTATAGCACCTTTCTGACAAACATTTCATTTTTTTATAGCGCTACTCATAGTTTACTCACACTCAGTTCTGTGATCTGCATGATACACGTTCTTTGTAGCAGGCAAATTAACCCACACTGTGTGGGTGACAAGAGTGCCCATGTGAGTGCACGGCGAGCGATGCAACAGTGCAAGATTAGGGTAAGAGGAGTGACTGCAAGGTGAGTGAGGTGACCTATGAATTTATGAATTTAGGTGCAAATGCAAGTTCAGAATGGGATGAATTAATATGTGATTACTGATGGGCTTTTTTGAGTGAGTTGCATATTGAGCAGTGAGGTGTACAGGTGAGTGAAGTGTCACAGGAGTGCAGGATGAGCAGTGTACTCGTGTGACTGCAGGGTGAGCTATAGGGTGAACAGAGCAAGTGCATTGTGAGTACAGAGTGATCACTGTGAGTGCAGAGTGAGTGGGTGAATGGTGTGAGTGCATGGTGATTAGTGTGAGTGCAGGGTGATCAGTTTGAGTGTACTGTGAGTGCAGGGTGAGCGTGAAAGTGAAGGGTGAGAATGAGGAGCGAGTTGTCTAAATGCAGGGTGCATTCCCAGACGCTTGAAGTAACTCATCATGTTATTGACGGAGGCGTAGGGTTTAAGATCTAAGTTAAACTATTGCGGCATTAATCAAGGGTGGAGGAAATAAATAACGTGCTGATCCTGCAACAAACTTACAGTCCTATGGTTAGTGTTGCCAGCAGATTATTTTGATGGCCCAGTCGGTACAAAATTAAGCAGTTACCTAATGCTGTATTTTCAGCACTTATCTGTGCATACTTTGAACAGCAAATCAATCAATCAATCAAGAACATTTGTAAAGCACGCTACTCACCCGCTAGGGTCTCAAGGCGCTGGGGGGGGGGCTGCTACTGTTCGAAAAGCCAGGTCTTGAGTTGCTTCCTGAAGGAGAGATGGTCCTGGGTGAGTCGTAGGTGGGTGGGGAGGGTGTTCCAGGTCTTGGCCGCCAGGTAGGTGAAGGATCTTCCTCCGGTGGTGGTTCTGCGGATCCATGGGACGGTGGCGAGGGCGAGGCTGGCGGAGCAGAGCTGGCGGGTTGGCGTGTAGAACGTGAGGCGGTTGTTGAGGTATTCGGGGCCCAAGTCGTGGAAAGCCTTGTGTGCGTGGGTGAGGAGTCTGAACGCGATCCTCTTGCTGACGGGGAGGCAGTTCAGGTCCCTCAGGTGGGCGGAGATGTGGCTGTGTCGGGGGATGTCCAAGACGAGTCGTGCTGAGGCGTTCTGGATGCGCTGGAGTTTTTTCTGTAGTTTGGCGGTGGTTCCAGCATAGAGGGCGTTCCCGTAGTCCAGACGACTGGTGACGAGGGCCTGGTGACCGTTTTCCTGGTTCCAGTGGGGATCCAGCGGAAGATCTTACGGAGCATGCGGAGTGTGTTGAAGCAGGAGGAGGTAATGGCGTTAACTTGCCTGGCCATTGTGAGGGAGGAGTCAAGAATGAAGCCCAGGTTGTGTGCGTGGTCTGTGGGCTTGGGTGGGAGGCCCAGAGCAGGGGGCCACCAGGAGTCGTCCCAGGCGGAGATGGATGGGCCGAGGATGAGGACTTCCGTCTTGTCTGAGTTCAGTTTCAGGCGGCTGAGCTTCATCCAGTCTGCGATGTCTTTCATTCCGTCCTGGAAGCTGGCTCTGGCGGAGGTGGGGTCGTTGGTGAGGGAGAGGATCAGTTGGGTATCGTCGGCGTAGGAGATGATGTTGAGGTTATGCTTGCGTGCGATGGCTGCGAGGGGGCTCATGCAGACGTTGAAGAGGGTGGGGCTGAGCGAGGAGCCTTGGGGTACGCCGCAGATGATCTTGGTGGCTTCTGTGAGGAAGGGCGGGAGACGGACTCTTTGGGTTCTGTCGGAGAGGAAGGAGGTGATCCATTCCAGGGCCTTTCCTTGGATCCCGGCGTGGCGGAGGCGGGTTGTCAGGGTGCGGTGGCAAATATAAATAGAAAGCACTTTTAATTGTGTTCCAAGGCTTCCTCAATGATCCATGACTGACAAAGATAAAAAAGACAGAAAAGTCACATAAGGAATGCATACATACTTTTGTATTTAATAGTCTATTAAGTGTCAAGAGGAGGTCTTTCCAGGCTCTTTACACAAAAAAAGGCAGGCATTTTTCTTTTGGCAGCCCTACTTTATATTCCTTTTCATTAAATGCATTCTCACAGTACAACAGTAATTGTAAAATACAAATGTAAGGAACAGGCAGAGTGGGGGCCCAGGGGGTACTGGAACCAGGAAAAAAACTAAGCCTCTGTAACCAGTTTACAAAGGCATGTAAATATGCAAATGGTCTTTAAAGACCTGTGAAAAACATGGGCGGGTGGAGATGACTCCAGACACTGCCCAGCCGAGCACCCAGCAGCTCGAGTTTCACTGCAGCAGCAGCCCGGCTGAGACACACGATGAGGGAGGAGGGGGGCTGAAGCCCTTGGGCCTGGGCAGAAGTGTAACTGTGAAGGCGCGACCCCCTTTGCATCGTCCACGGACCCCCTCGGGGTCGCACCCCACAGTTTGGAGACCCCCGCACTAGGAGGATGTGCCTAGTGCGTAAAGAGGAGAGATGAGATCAGGTCTAAAGTCTACAGCTGTTTATTTTGGAACTGAAGCTCCTGCTTTGATTCCCAGCCTCGGCTCAGCATCCACTAAGACTAAGCAAATCATTGAATGCCTCGGTGCCTAAAAGAATGAAATAGTAATACTAACAATCTGTAACGTCTGGTTTTCTTGTAAAGCGCATTAATACCTTTGAGCCAGTTTCAAGCCTTAAAAAAACTGCATCTCTGGCAGCCCAGGTAGCAGCTGCGGCCGGTAGTGGAGTACCGGCCGGGTGGTGACGTGGGGAGTGGGAGGGGGCTACTAATGTATGGAATCCTGACCTTAACAGGTAAGTAAACATAAAAATAAATAAAACGAATTTCGTTGTGCGCACTGCATCGCATTTGGTGATGCAGTGCGCGCAACGAAATTCGTTTTATTTATTTTTATGTTTACTTACCTGTTAAGGTCCGGATTCCATACATTACTAGCCCCCACCCTGCCCTTCCCCACGTCACCGCCCGGCCGGTACTCCCACTGCCGGCCGCGGCTGCCAGGTAGCTATCTTACTGCTATTCTTCATTGGCACATGCTGGGAAAATGCAACAGATGTTGCCTGATTTAGCATTCCTGGATACATATACAGGTGATGAGAAGTGAGACGAAGTGCATACATGTTTTGTGAGTAGAAAAATGAAAACAAATGAAGATGCTTTATTTTCTGCAGACACAATAGAAATCATACCATAAAAAATTGAATACAAATTTTAAATAATTTTTTTGTAAAATAATTATTTTGTGTTCAGATTTTTTGAGCACCAGAAATGAAGGACAAGCAGCTTATTTGTGCTTTTTTATTTAAACATATCCTGGGACAGAGAACACACCATGACTGCACGTACAGAAGGGATCCAACATTTGATAACCAAATCTTTGCAGGAGCAGGGACATCTTAATGATTTTGGGGGTCTGGGACCAAAGACAGTTAGGGGTCCATTGCTCAGACCAACTCTGAACTTTTTACCCGTTTTCAACACATTGACACTGGCCGAGGAGTGGCTCCACATGTATGATGCAAAGGCAGAGGAGCATCGCCCCACATCCTTTCAGCACTGCAAGGATTATTAAAATGATCATAACATGAAGTTATTATGATTTTATTTTTCCGTGTTGAGATATTTTTGCGGGGCGGGGCTAGGCTGGGCATCTCGGGGGGGGGGGGGGGAGTGGTGGAACTCTTTAAGTGCACATCAATGTTTGGCCGGGGCTCACAGAAGTGATTTTTCTTATCCTCCCACACCCACTTCTCCCCTCCCAGCCCCACTACTCCTTCCCGGAGAAGACACCACTTGATGCAATAAGGGTGGTAGTATATATATTGGCGCTTTTCACTGCACATTGGCACAGGGCCTTCCTGCCAGAAAAGCAGAAAGGTTGTGTGTCCGACCAAGCATCCCACCCACAATCTACACTGTAGCTAGTCTGTCAGGGGCATGTGGTCTAATGCTGCTCATGGGTGCTTTCGTTTACTGCACTGCCTATGCTGCGAGTGACAGGTATTCGAAGTCAGAAGGCAGCAAACAGTGATCGCACCGTCTGGCAGCAGCTTCGCAAGGACGATGCAGTCACAGAGGAACCACACCTTGCTAATCTTTACTGCACAGTAAGAGCCTATGTTGAATAAAGGCAATGGGCTGTGCAGCAGGGTTGAGCCTATGCACTTTAAAGGTTAGTGTGCTTTCGTAATCGAACCAGAATTAAATTGGTATTTTTCCTAACTCTGTCAGGCTGGGACCGGACTGTCCGGACAGTCTGTAATTAAACACACTCATTATTTTATAATTCTAATCACTTTAGGACTGACCAGAAACTTAAAGGGGGAGGGGCTTTAAAGGTGAGGATCATGGGCCAGAGCCCACTTTTCCAAGGCCTTAGAAGTCTCTATACAGGCAGGGCCGGCTTTCGGGTGGTGCGACTGGTGCAGCCTCAATGGGCGCTGACCTGGAGGGGGGCACTGACCTGGGGGGGGGGGGGGGGGGGGGGGGCGCTGTGTGTAGCAATACCTTATGACTTAAAAGCACCTGCTGCAGCGTTCCTTGTGCATCCAGCTTTCAGGCAGTAACACAAATGTCAAGAATACTCTTGTCATTATTGTTTCTGCTAGAGAGAGGAGTTTTGTGTAGTGGCAGTTTTTTTAATTAATCTTTTTATTATAACTGAGCAGTAAAAAGGTCTGTACATTACAATTTCAAAAACATCACCAAGCATTATTACATTACGTTCTACGTAACAGTAAGTGGAATCTTGGGGCCGCCCTCCTTTCCCACACATATTTTAATATTATTGTCAGCCATTCTCCGACTGTATTAAGGATAGTAATGTTTCAACCACTGGAGGTGTACATGGGTTCCCTCTGTTTTCATTCCACTTACACCAAATTTCCCCAATTTTTTGGGGCACCCTTTTTTCACATAGACTGATTTCTCAGCCATCATACACCAGACATTATCTCTTTTCCCGTCCACAAGAGTGGGTGGGAGTATGACCCCCCAGTGACGAGCTATGTTGTGTTTTACCAACATGAGACCCAGAGTTACCCAGGTTTGATCTGCCCGTCCCAGGTTTGTATCTTCCCACATATTTAGGAGACACCACTTAGGCGATAATATAAGTTCCTCACCCACCACCCCAGACATACATGAGACTGTAGCCTGGCAGTAGTTTTGAATCTCCTGACATGTCTATATCATATGATGAAAGGATCCCATCCCTCCACACTTCCTATTACAGGTTGTCCTGTTCTACGACCCATCTTCACCAGTGTGGTACAGGAAATGTGCACTCTGTAGTATTTTAAGTTGGACTAGTCTGAAATGGGCCTGATGGCTACCTCTCATGGGGAAGCTTACACGTCTTTCCAGTTTTCTTCTTGTAAGTCAGGTATGTCTTGAGCCCATGTATCTTTCAGGGCTGTAAGAGTGTCTGGTAGACTGTGTATCAGTTTCCGGTAAGTGAGAAAGACTGTTTTTCAGGGCAAGTGTTCTTCAAGGAGTCTGCACTCTAACGGGGACGACTCCAGGAACTCTGGCCCACAGCACACTGTCTTCTGTACAAGGTGTCAGATCTGCAGGCAGTGGAAATACTCTGATCGGGCCAGTTCGTGCATTTTTTGTAGTTGTTTTATTTAGGCCATCTCTATCCCTGTGTGGAGGTCCCCTAGCCTAGAAATTCCTATTAAGTCCCAGTTACTGAACCCCCCCACTAATTCCAGAGGCATCCAATTGTTGAGCTTCTCAGAGTGGTGTGGCCTTGGTAGGTTTATTTTTCCATCCTAGTTTGGACAGAGTCGAGTGCCACTGGCGAACCATCAGAGCTGTGGAGCCCTCCAGGTGGAATCGCTGTGGATCATTATAAAGTGCCTGGAGATACCCTCTTGGCTGCAGTACCAGTGATCCATTTTTTACGCCGGTTCTGTTAGTGGTTGGTGGACACATTTTTTAAAGGTTGCCAGTTGGGCTGCTCTGTCGTATGTTTGAATGGGTGGCAATGCGATTCCTCCATCATACCAACTCGAAATCAATTTACTAAGGGCGATCCTTGGGGGCCAGTATCCCACAGTGAGCAGCACAGCGATGAGTCTATTGAGTTGAAGTATGAATCTGGAAATGGTGATGAACAAAGCAGATTTCCCCAGATATCCTCAAGCACTGCTTGGCGTTAGTCGCCTCTAGTTCAATCGTAGGTATCAAATAAAGAGGCGGGCGCTGGAAATTGGAAAGCAGGAAACTGATTTATTCTTCAAAGGAAAACACATCAGGACCGATGAACAGGGCGTCGTTTCAAGGTGCTCTAACTGCATCTCAGTGGCCTGGCCTTATATACACAGGTTTATTTCTTTATTACAGTGTAACACATTCCTGACATTTCTTTGATGCATTATAAACCATCTTTGGAATCCCCGCTTCAGGCCCGTTCCCACACATATCGACAGTACTGTCCCCCCCACCCCTGGTCTCAGTAGGTGATTGCTATCGCGCAGCTGGGCATTCCGGCAGGAGCTGAAATACGCGCTATTGGTCGGATCTCATGGGGTTGTGGCATTGATTAATTCCGGCTCCTTTGATGAGAGGTGGAATCCTACTGTATGGGGCAATAAACTGTATCCGCAGGGGTTGGTTATGGCCTGGGATCGGATCGAGCAGCCAGGTGCAGGGGAGGAGATTGTCGAAGGGCCTGTTTGTGCGCAATGGGTTAAAAGGGTATGTGGGCACGGTACGGGAAGTGGCTCCGGGGCAGGGTCGCGCTGAGGATACTTTATGATTCCTAGAATGTGCGTTTGGGGGGGCTGCCAGCGCGTGGGGGATGATTGCGAGGTCGGAGAGATGTGCAGGCGATCGGCAAAGTTACAAACTGGCAATAGTGTCTAAAATGGCTGCCGCTTACGTGCTCGCAAAGGCCTAAGTGGGACAAGATGGCGCCGGTAATGTTCGCATCGTAATCTAATATTTAACAGTTCTTCCTTTGAACATGCCACGGCATCTTGTCAATCTATGTCAATGTTCATGATACTGTGTATTTCTTTGTCGTACAATGCTTTCATATTTTCAAATTTAGTATCCAAAGTCCTAGGGCATATCAAATTCATTAAAAGAGAGCACAAGGTTGGTATGCATTGTATCCCCAGGCAGCACCCACATATTACAAAAACTGGCACCAATAATATTATCAACAGTTTCCAGCCCCAGTCTTTCAAAATGTTCCAAAACCAGCTTCCAAGTGTCCAGCCTTCTTGTTTCTGGTGGATTTCCGATGTTAGTTTATGAAGGTGTTCTATTGCTTTGTAGACGGAAGGTGAATAGTCTGGGACGAAGGTGCAACAGCTGGCACCGATGATGCGGCATGCTCCTCCACGATCCGCCAGTACCACGTCAAGTACAAGGCGGTTCTGCAAAGCCACAAGGCTGACCGCCTGCAGCTCAGCTGTGTTGTTAGTGAGGATGCCAGCCGTGATGTTCAAAGCTGTTTCGACTGCCTGGGTCAGGTATCGGATGGCTCGACTGTTTGCCATCGGACCCCAGAAAGGGATAAGTCCTTTTGCGGCATCGAGGAACTGTGATGAGGTGGAGTCTGCTTGCTCTGTGTCCTTCGAGCGTTTCAGTCTGTGATAGGCTGCTGGTGCCACGTGTGTTGGAGGAAGGACAAAAGCGATGTAGCATGTGCCCCCCCAGCCTTTGGGGAGCCAGGTGTAAGCCTTTGTACCGCAGACAAAGTACATATTTGGTGATGCAACAAATGAAGGGGGATCGGCAGTGTTCAGAGTCCTTCTGATGGGGCAGGAGCTGTGGCCCACGATTTTCGTCCCATGGCCCTCAATGCAAACAAGGCCTGAGACGTTCACCACAGATAGGGCCACAGTCAGAGTTGCAGCAGTCCATTTTCATAGATATGAGAAGGTGGGTCTGGCTGGGTTGTTGAACACTTGCATTTCGATTCGTTCTTTTTCCGTAATGTTCATTTGAAAGGTAGTGTTTGAGGTCAGAGGGCAAAAGGGAGCAGAGGTTCGTCTAGTTCTGTTCAGCCAGAACTCGTTGTAGAACTGAGTGATTGTATTGTTCCTTCGGATGTAGCATTGTCCTTGTAGCTCTCTTGCAGGAGCATTAGCCAGGCAAGTCAGGATCCATGAACAGAGAAGGGTGAAGGGATGAAGGGAATGGAATGTTCGGTGGCATGTGGTAACAGCCCACAGATCCAACAGTTTGTGGTATTGTGAGCAAGGTTGTGTTGATGCAGCAGTTGTACAAAGGAGTTGTTCCAAAATTCTTTGCGTCGTTCCCGGAGATGGGGTGATAGTGAGACCAGATAATGTTCTTTCTTGGTGGTAGGCTGCATAGTGCGTGAAATTGTCTGGTGAGCAGGAGTGCTCTCTTCTATGATCCAGACTGTGAACATTAGCAAGAGGCAGATGAGGGATATGATGAAAAGTACAATTGGCTTTGTGCTATGTAGTTTGGCAGTCTTGGGGTCTTTGCGGTGGATCTTCCATCACCTTCAAGAGGCTCGGTGACTGGCAGGACCACATACTTTGTCTGGCGTCTCTCCTGGTAGCCTTTGTAGTGTTAGCTACCGCTCTGAGATTTTTGACTCAGTTAGTGGTCTGCTTTCTCGAGGCACTCTCCTTTCGTCGCAAGTTGTACCCTTTTCTGGATGGCACAGTGGGATCTGGAAATTCTGCCAATCCGAGTGTCTCTCATTCTGGGTAACAACTCAGGGCTGGTCTGTCTTTGTTCAGGACCTCTTCTTGGGTGTCCACGTCTTCATTCGTTGCCAGTGTTGGGGATATTCTGTTGCAGTAATGTGCGTGCAGCCAATTTTTTTTCCCTTTCACTCGAAGTGCAGTTCGGGTGGTGATCGAGCCTTGCCAGGGGCCCGTCCACCTGGGTTCCAAACTCTTCGATTTCTGAAAGTTCTTGATCAGGATGTAATCGCCAGGTTTGATGTCGTGTCCGGGGCCCCTGGATGCGTCTGGTATGGCTTGCTGCACCTGTTGGTGGATAACAGTTAGTTCTTTGGTAAGGTTATACAAATAATCAGACATTAGGATGTCCGGGACATCATGGATGGAGGTTGGCTTCGGCGCGGCCCAAATGTTCATTGGCCGGCCAAAGACAACCTCGTACGGAGTCAAGTGGTGTGTGGTTGGGGTAGAGCGCATTGATAGCAATGCCAGTGGGAGGGCGTCAGGCCATTTCAGTCCTGTGGTGGCAACTAGCTTTGCTAGCTTCAGCTTTAGTGTGGCGTTGTGCCTTTCTACCAGGCCTGCAGATTGGGGGTGGAAAACTGCTTGGAACTTTTGTCTTAGTCCCAACCCTTTCAATATGAGTTGGATTACTTCGGCTATGAAGTGGGGGCCATTGTTGCTCCATAAAATTCGGCAAAGACCGTAGCATGGGAAAAACTCTTTTAACAACACCTTTGCAGTAGTGGTGGTGGTGTTGTCGCGGGTGGGGTAAGCTTCTACCCATTTGCTGAATGCGCATACAATAACTAGGACGTATTTCAGCCCATGGCATCTTTCTAACTGTATGTAATCCATTTGGAGGACTTCAAACGGATGGTCGGGGACTCCAAACCCTACCCGTGGTATTACTGTCCCTTTCCCTGGATTGTGTTGCAGGCATATCATGCATTGCTGAACTAGGCGTTTCGCTGAGTCTGCTATCCTGTCATTATGCCATACTCTAGTGGGCAGGACGGTCATGGGAGCGGAACCTATGTGTGCCGGTAAGTGTGCCATGGTTAATATGGGGATCAGATATGCATTGGGTAACAGCCATTTGTCTTTGTCCCTTGCCCTCCAGCAGCCTTCATCGTCTTTTAGTCCCACCCGAGCCCATTCAGTCAGTTCGTGTGGTGTACTCGTCAGTTGGATATCCCTAATAGTGGTCTTAGCATCTGTCCATTTCTCTGCTTGTGACCTGGTCACATACATCCGTGTCGTCGTTCTGTTTTCAGCTGTGGCTCGGGCAGTAACGTCAGCTAGTGCATTTTTCTGTCCTATAATGTCCGTTACCTTCTTATGTGCTTGGCATTTGATTACTGCTAGCTGTTTGGGGAGGAGGACTGCTTCGGTTAGGGCGGAGACTAGAGCTCCGTGTAGGATCGGTGTGCCGTGTGAAGTCAGGAATCCTCTTTCCCTCCAAAGGAGTCCGAAATGGTGAACTACCCGAAGGCATACAGGCTGTCCGTGTAAATGTTTACTGTCGTCCCTGCTGCTAAGATACATGCTCGTGTGAGGGCAATCAGTTCTGCTGCCTGTGCGGATCGCTGGGCAATTCGGGCTGTTTCAATAATGGTTCGAGCTGTGGTGACGGCATATGCGGATGAGGTGGTGCTATCGGGGAGTTTGATGCATGAGCCATCTACCCATAGTTCTCCGTCAGGTTCTGGGTAAGCAGTGTGTCGGAGGTCTACTCTACTCTTTGTCTGTTCTTTGGTGAGGGTCACACAGTCATGTAGGGGAGTTACATTAGGGTCGTTTTCAGGCAGTGGTAACAAGGTTGCTGGGTTCAGAGTGGTGCATCGTTTCAGAGTAATGTGTGGTGCCAATAGGGTCAGTTCATACCCGGTCAGTCGTGCACTAGTCAGGTGTTGAGTCTTGGTTTGGTTAAGGAGGGTGTCAACAGCATGGGGTACTAACACTGTAAGGGAATTGGAAAGCACAATTCCTTCTTTATGTCGTATCGAGACTGCTGCGGCTGCGACAGCTCGTAGGCAAGCTGGTAATGCTCTGGCTACGGGGTCAAGAGTGGCTGAGAAATAGGCGCAAGGGTGCTGTTTGGGGCCAATCGATTGGGTCAGGACAGATAATGCACATTCCTCTCTTTCGTGTGTAAAAAGGGAGAATGGTTTGGAGTAGTCCGGGGTTCCTAGAACGGGTGCCGAACAAAGGGCGTCTCGCAATTCTTCGAACGCGGTCTGTCATTCAGGGGTCCAAGGGAGGGGAAAGGGAACATCTTTGGCTAGGAGGGAAAGTAGGGGTTTAACAATGAGACTAAAGTTCGGCAACCACTGTCGACAGAATGAGGTGAGGCCTACCAGAGAGCGGACTTGCTTCTGGTTCTTAGGGACGGGAGTATTTAGGATAGCCTGGATTCTGTCAGGTGTGAGTTTCCTTCCTTCCTTTGATAAGAGGTGTCCTAGATATGTCACTTGGGTTTTAGAAAACTGCATCTTCTTTTGGGAAACTTTGTGACCATTCTCTGCAAGGAAGTGTAGGAGCTGGATAGTGGCTGTGACTGCAAGTGGAGTGGTGTTGGCTGCTAAAAGGATGTCATCGACATACTGTATTAACACCACTCCGTCCGGTAACTGAACTGCGTCTAACTGTCTCTTGAGTGCCTGGCTATATATACTCGGGCTTTCGGTGTACCCCTGGGGTGCTCGACAGAATCTATACGAGCGGGATCTTAGGGTAAATCCGAAGATGTAGCGGCTGTCTGGGTGAATGGTTATGGAGAAGAAGGCGTTTTTGAGATCAATTACAGTGAAGGTGGTGGCAGTGGAAGGGATCAGGGTCAGGATGGTGGTGATGTCAGAGCCTACAGGGTACTGTGGCACAACTATCTTGTTGACCTCTCGTAGGTCGATAATGAAGCGGTACGCTTTCTCGTCTCCCTCTCCCTGTCTTTTGATGATCTGTAGAATTGGGCTGTTGCAGATGTTGCTAACTATGTGTAAGGAACAAGGACCCCCTGAAAGAGTTAATACTGCAAGACCTAGGTCAGGGATTAATAGCGTGTGAAAAAACAACCACGGCACTTGAGTTAGAAAATCTTAATGATAAACTAAATAAATTAAAAGAAGAAGTAGTAGGTCTGTATTTAAAGTTTATTATTGACCTGATTAAAAAAGGTTAATTACAGAACATATAACGTAAAATAACCATCAATTAAGACACTGTCAAAATATTCATAAATTCAACAATCCATCATTTATACACATTCAAAAATAGCATTACACAATTTAAAAAGTGGCAAAACAGATAGTTCTCTATGAGCGTTTCGGCGACCAGCGCCTTCTTCTGGAGTAGCCACGTATATCTTAAATTAAGGAAGTGGACAGCAACCTGATTTCATGAGGCCTCAGCGTAAAAACATAAAGATTTTATATTCTGGCTTGGACTTAGTCACAGAATAACTTCAAAGAACGAGTTAATTTCTGAGAATGATTAGCGAATATGACAGGATAAGCTTTTACATTTATCGATGTGAAGAACCCACTCAATTCGTGCTCGAATTCCGAATTGCCGAGATGAATGGCCTTTTTTGAAATCGTGGCTTGACAGACGGTTGCCACGATTATCGGAAGCCTAGGTATCCTGCGTCTCGCTCCCAGTCTCTATCAACGCTGATTCACCATTACCTCGGAAAGTTCTTCATATCAAGAAGACTCCTTTGTTGCAATTCATGCAGTATCTATATATATTAAGCATCATTACATGCAAGCAACTGAAAAGACTGGGAAGCGAGACAGGACCGTAAATATTTTTGAATCAGAATCCGTATGTTTGTCAAGATTAGATGGTTTTAGCAACACAGCAACTGGAAGCTGGTTGGCGTTATTAACCTAGACCGCCATCTACCTTCTATCAAAAGCCTTTTTCAAAAAAGGCCATTCAGCTCAGCAATTCGGAATTCGAGCACGAATTGAGTGGGTTCTTCGCATCGATAAATGTAGAAGCTTATCCTGTCATATTCGCTAATCATTCTCAGAAATTAACTCGTTCTTTGAAGTTATTCTGTGACTAAGTCCAAGCCAGAATATAAAATCTTTATGTTTTTATGCTGAGGCCTCATGAAATCAGGTTGATGTCCACTTCCTTAATTTAAGATATACGTGGCTACTCCAGAAGAAGGCGCTGGTTGCCGAAACGCGCGTAGAGAACTATCTGTTTTGCCACTTTTTAAATTGTGTAATGCTATTTTTGAATGTGTATACATGATGGATTGTTGAATTTATGAATATTTTGACAGTGTCTTAATTGATGGTTATTTTACGTTATATGTTCTGTAATTAACCTTTTTTAATCAGGTCAATAGTAAACTTTAAATACAGACCTACTACTTCTTCTTTTAATTTATTTAGTTTATCATTAAGATTTTCTAACTCAAGTGCTGTGGTTGTTTTTTCACACGCAGATGTTGCTAACTACTTCTTTTACTACTCCTGCGTCTACTACTACTGTATTATTTCAATTAGTGCTTTCTCGCCTTCTGGTGATATCTTGTACTGGGGTACTTTCGGAAGGGTTGCGTCCTGTCGTACAGTCACATGCACTGGGTCTATCATCATTCGTCCTACGTCTGAGTCAGCTTTCGCCCATAAGTGCGATGGCAAGGTATCAAGTGGGGATGCGTCTGCGTCAGCAATAGGGTACATGTGTCGTGGAGGGCAAGATCTGAGTAGGCCAGGGTTGTCATATAGGAGGACTCGGACTTCGTCAGGCGAGCATCTAATAGTTGCTCGAAAATAGTTCAGCAAGTCAAGACCCATCATGGCGTCCGGGGTATTGGAGTAGAGGAGAAATGTTGTGTCAATGATATTGTCTTCAAGATCAAAAGGGATCGGTTTGGACAAGGGGTTGGTGGAGGGCGTTCTATCAAATCCTATTGATGTCACGTGTGAGCCAGACAAGGGTGCCCTTGGAATCAGTCGTTTGGATAATGCACTACGTGTTGCTCCTGTGTCTACCAGAAATGGAGACTTCATACCTAGGACCTTTGCGGTAACATAAGGGCCTTGCTGGTCAACATAGAGCTCGACTGGATCCCTCCCTTGCCCTTGGCAGTCCTATGTGTAGTCGTATGCGTTGTCGCAGTCAGACTGTTGGTACTGATTCTGTCGGGGACGGTCAAATGTATTCGTTCTACCTGGCCTTTCGTCACTAACGTCGTTTGTGTACCCTCGTCAACGTCCTCTATTTCTCGGTCCATTCGCTAGTTCTCTTGCTTCTTTGTTCCTATTCATTACTAACAGGACCGGACATTGAGACTTCCAATGCCCGTACTCTTTACAAAAAGCACATTGGTTCTCGACTAAGTCTCTACGTCCAGCGTAGGGTGCGAGTGCATTGCTTCGGGGTGGTGGAATTCTAGGGGTATTCTGTTGATAACCTCCCTTGTACTGTTCTTTCCCTATACTCACGCCTTGTAATTGGACTATCATAACCCGTTCTTTTAAATCCTTCTTTTTCCTTTCGGAAGCTCTATCGCTTTCATTCTTTTGGTGCTCATAATACTGAGCCATTTGGAGGATGGCCACAGGCTTTGAGGCAGCCCAACTGCTTTCACTAGTTTTCAATTTCTGCGAAACTTCCGGTAACAAACCGTTAACATAATTTTGTACGAACAAGTGATGTCCGGTCGCAGTGGTCATGTTCTGTCCACTGTAATCGGAAAACACTGTTTCTAACCGGGAGAAGTATTCGGAGACATCTTCTTGGGGTTTTTGGCGGCAGGCCGTCACTATAGACCAGTCTACCTTTTTCTCGGGGATTAGAGTCTTTACCTTTTGTACGATTTTACCTGGGAGGTCTAATATTGCTTTTAGGGGCTTCTGTCCAGGGTTTAGTTGTTTATCTAGGTTGCCGATTTGTTCCCTGGTATGCCCGAACAGATCCGTGTGGTCGACTTTCCGGATTTGCTTCCACACGTTAGCTGGCAGAAATAGCCCAAAGAACAAGTCAATATCGGCAAGGGTCATGATCGTTGTTCCCAAAGCGGTACCTAGTTCCATATAGAACGCGGTGGGATTCTTTCGCAAGTCCGGCAAGGATTTGCGGAAAGTCAGGATGTCCTGTCTATCCCAAGGCTGATGCACCCAGTTGTATACTACTCTTCCTTTTGCGTCCTTGTGATTTATGTCGTCATTAGTTCCCGATCCTCTTGGGGGAACCCAGTAGGGGGCAGCTTCTTTTACGGGCATCATGTTGTCGAATCTTTCTATCGGGGGTTCAGTTATCACAGGCGTGACGCTCTTAACTATTCATCCCTGTTCTACGAGGTGGCGGAAGACTTCTAAAGTGTAGGAGAAGAGTTCGACTACATTACATTCACTCTCATCCCCTGTGTCCACCTTCCTATATAGAGCCATGAGACGGTCAGGTCCTGTTTCTTTATATTTTTCCTCGTACGCTGTGAGGGTGTGATAACAAAAACGCACGACGAAATGTCGTTTTAAGTGCCAACGTACGAGCTACACGTGTCTGTGATATGCTCTTCCATTTCCTCCCTATCAACTAAGGTCTTTACTACTCTGTTGATGCCGGCCCGTTCAGTTGTGCTCAAACGGGGAATTCTCGCCGGTTCTTTCTCTTGGGTTTCAATCTTTTCTGAGGTGCCTTTTGACGAGGTGCTTAGTACGAGAGGCTCGGTCGGTGCGGAGGCCATGGGTACCGAGGCCCTGGCACTACCTTCAGTTAAGTTCTGGGGTTCTAGGTACGGTACTAAGGGGTGGGCAGGGGCATAAGGAGGAGGCATGTAGATGATTGGGGGACCTAGGAGTAAATCATCGTCCGTCCTTTGCTTTGATGGTAGTTCAGGGTAAAGCGCTGAGGGTGTTCTAACAGGGCATTGGCCTGAGGTTTCTGATTCTCGTTCTTTCTTTGCGTTTTCTCTTTCCTTCACTTCCTCTTCCAACTTTTTACCAGCTAAGTATGCTGCTTTTCGTAGTTCTTTCTCGCTTTTTGCTTCGTCTCTCTTTTTGCGTTACATTTCTTCTTTGCGCCACAAGCCGAGACTATCAAGCATGGTTGGCGTGGTTCTATTTTTCGAAGGGCTATTTCTAGCGCTTTGATTTTTGTGTGGTCAAAAGATCCTATCAGTGGCCACTGACTTTCTCGATCTTTTTTAGTATTTTTATGCCATAGTTTACTGTAAGCTACGGCGACTAGTCCATATCTAACATACATTTCCTTATTAGGGGTGCCTTCCAGTGGAGCTGGATGATCTACCTCTAATAAACGGTCCGGGTTGAACCAATTTTCAATCAGTGGGGAGAAGATAGGCATGACGTATATCGGACAAGTGAAGATCTCAAATAATGTTGGGTAAAGGTCCGCACTACCTATCCTTCACTACCTGCAAAGACTAGACAGAATATTTCTATTCTTCGCGTTGTTTGCAAACAGAGAATATCTCAAGAGAACCAATATGTCGAGTAGCAAGGAAGGCTAAACGAACCAATAAATATAAGTAATACTAGTAATTTCCAAACAAACAATCAATCAATCAATCAAAAACAGTCGTGCTGCACGACCTTACCCGGACCGTATGGACTGTTTCTCGTCTTCCACTTCCAGCGCCCGATCGTCCTCTATTCTCCGTTGTTGCCGCGGCACTCCTGTGGGATCCCAGTCAGGACCGTGGATCACTCGAGAGAGGTCCGTTCAGAACCAGTGACGTTCGGATGATCGGCTGCCGGACGAGGGTCTATCGGGCAGGAGCTCTTTCCCGACCATTGCAGTTGTTCATTACGTCGATAGGACCTCTCTCACTGGACCCACGTGTCGCTGATGGGCCCCGCGTTGGGACACCAATTGATGAACAAAGCAGATTTTCCCCAGATATCCTCAAGCACTGCTTGGCGTTAGTCGCCTCTAGTTCAATTGTAGTTATCAAATAAAGAGGCGGGCGCTGGGAATTGGAAAGCAGGAAACGGATTTATTCTTCGAAGGAAAACACGTCAGGACCGACGAACAGGGCACCGTTTCGAGGTGCTCTAACTGCATCTCAGTCGCCTGGCCTTATATACACAGGTTTATTTCTTTATTACAGTGTAACACATTCCTGACATTTCTTTGATGCATTATAAACCATCTTTGGAATCCCCGCTTCAGGCCCGTTCCGAAACCTATCGAAAGTACTGTACCCTCCCACCCCAGGTCTCAGTAGGTGATTGCTATCGCGCAGCTGGGTATTCCGGCAGAAGCTGAAATACGCGCTATCGGTCGGATCTAATGGGGTTGTGGCATTAATTAATTCCGGCTCCTTTGATGAGAGGCGGAATCCTACTGTATGGGGCAATAAACTGTATCCGCAGGGGTTGGTTATGGCCTGGGATCGGATCGAGCAGCCAGGTGCAGGGGAGGAGATTGTCGAAGGGCCTGTTCGTGCGCAAGGGATAAAAGGGTATGTGGGCACGGTACGGGAAGTTGCTCCGGGGCAGTGTCGCGCTGAGGAAACTTTATGATTCTAGCATGTGCATTTGGGGGGGCTGGCAGCGCGTGGGGGATGATTGCGAGGTCGGGGAGACGTGCAGGCGATCGTCAATGTTACGAACTGGCCATAGTGTCTAAAATGGCTGCCGCTTACGCGCTTGCAAAGGCCTAAGTGGGACAAGATGGCGCCGGTAATGTTCACATCGTAATCTAATATTTAACAATTGGAAGAGCGTATTTTGTAGCACAGATAAAAATTGTAGCAGCACCATCATTTTAAACAGCGCTGCTCTACCCAGGAGTGAAAGTGGGAGGGCTCACCAATGATGGACATCATTTTTTGAGAACCTCCAGCGGAGTTTATAGGTTTTGTGCTTGGAAACGCACCTGATCTCCTGTTACAAAGATGCCAACATATCGAAATCCCTCGTAGATCGTCTTTGCCTCATAGTCCATCTGTAGATTCGTTCTTCATCGACTGAGAATGAACACTAATGACTTGGCCCAGTTGATGGTATATGCTGAGTATCGCCCAAATGTGGCAAAGATATTTAATATTCTCGCTATAGAGGAGCGGGGAGACGTCACATATAAAAGGATACCATCCGCATACAGAGAGATCCTGTCCTCCCACTCATCTGTCCAGGGTAGGCTGTGTATTATTGGATCTCCACTGCTACATGCCGCCACTGCCTCTAACATTAATGCAAAGATCAGGGGGTCTAAGGGCATCCCTGCTGTGTGCCTCACTGTAAAGGAAATAGGCAATATTTTTCTCGTTTACTACTACCTGTGCCTGAGGTGCAGTATATAGGAGGTTAAGCCAGGATAGAAACCGTGGTCCAAATCCCATACGTTTGAGCACCGCTATCATGTATGGTCACTCCACTGTATCGAAGGCCATTCGCATGTCCAGAGATAGGACCGCCGCATCCTCTCTAATCCTGTGGGCACATCCCATGACTGGATGAAGGTGCCTGAGATTCAGGGTGGTGCTATGCCCTGCCATGAATCCGGATTGATCCGGGTGGACCAAAGTGGGAAGTACGGGTAGAAGACGCCCAGCCTATAGTTTTGCCATAATTTTTGCTTCAGCGTTTAGTAACAAAATTGGTCGATGTGATGTACATTGGTCCCTTGGCTTTCCTTCTTTATGCACTATGACTATTGTTCCCAATCTCTGATCTAATGGGAGTGTACCCGTAGTTGTACTTTCATCAAACATTGTTTATAAGTGGGGTGCGGTTATCTGTGCTGTGAGTTTGTATAGTTCTATTGGGATGCCATTTGGTCCCAGTGCCTTACCCGATCTCAGGGCTCCAATAGCTTGTGTTATTCAAGCTACTGTCAGGTCTTCCTCCAGCGGTTGACATTCTTCCTCCGTCAAAACCGGGAGTTGGAAGTCTTCCACGAACTCTAGAGATTCCTGTTCTGAATATTTTCCACTTGCAGAGTATATCTCAGTGTAGTGGTCGGCAAAAGTCTCAGCAAAGCCCAACGAATCTCTAATCTCGTCCCCGGATTCGGAAAAAATGAAAGGGACCCACCTATTTGCTCTTTAGCGCTGATCCAACCAGGCCAATAATTCGCCTGCTTCATATATTTGGTGCTGTGTATCGTTAATTTTATTTCTGGCCTCTTTTGTGATGCAGTCTTTACAATCTTGTTGTTTCAGTTTTAACGTGTGTTGTAAAGTTTCATCATGTTTCTGTGCTATTTGAAGTTCTAAGTCAAGGATTTCCTGTTCGAGCTTCGTAACTGTCAGTCTTTTCTCTTTTTCATATCCTGATATCAGTGAGAGGGCCTGACCTCTAACCACTGTCTTATATCCTTCCATAATATCTGTGGCAATGCGACTGTGGCCACGTTATCTTGAAAATATAGATCCGTAGCCTCCACCAGACCCATTCTCATCATTGGCACCTTAACATATCAGGGATTTATAGCTACTGGGTCCTGGCGCCGCACCCCACTCACCTTATATCTCCCCCTTAGGGGAGTGTGGTCCGAGATGCCTCGCGCTAAGTGTCTGATGTCAGTAAAGTGGGGAAGGAGAGTGGGGAGAGAATTCAGGAAGTCAATTTGCGATCAACTACCATGAGCTCCTGAATGAAACATAAACCCTGGGGTAGTGGGATTTGGAGTTCTCCAAATATCTATCAGGCCTGTTGCTGCTAGAAATTCTGCCAATCATGTCTGTGTGGGGCTTATGGCTCTGGGGGGAGGTGCGGTCAAGAAAGTCACAGCTCGTCATGTTAAAGTCTCCTCCCATATATAAGCGACCCACTGGGAGGGCCAGTACTGGGGCACCCCGGTCCGTCAAAGTCGATTCTCCCAACATGGGGGGACATATAATGACAGGATATTCATTACTTCTCCTGCTCATGACCCTGAGAGGGTGGGAAACCTGCCCAGTCTGTCTGTCCATGTTTTATCTATTGTGAGGGACAGTCCCTTCTTGTGATGGACTCCGGTGCCCCTTGAGCCCGATGCGTATCCTGCGTGTGCTTTCATTTCGTAGCCCCAACAATTTAGAGCCTTCCAGCTATTTCCCATAGGATGGGTCTCTTGTAGGAGCACCAGATCTGGGGAGTGTCTTTTGATAAACTGGAGCACTATGCCTCGCTTGACTTTACTTCCCAACCCATTTAAATTCCAGGACATTAGTTTCATTTCAGCCTGGGCTTGTCTTGTCCTGTGACGGCCTGCCTGTTTTGCTGATTAGCCATACGGCTGGGCCTCATAGAATCTATTTCTTCCCTGGGTGTTCTCTGGCCCCCAATGTTGGTCACAGTGTCCTGGCTATGTTCAAGAACGCTACCTGCTTGTTTCACACAATACAAAAAAATCCTTAACAATGCAACAAAAATAGTAAAAACAACCCCACTCCCTGCCCCTCCCTCTACCACCCTGCAGCCCTTCTAGGTGGTGCCCCAATTGCCCGACCCCCCCAACTCAGGAGAAAGCCTGTCAACCCTACCCCACTTACTTAAAATAGTGAACGTATGCTTGCTCTTCAACTCTTCCCCCACCCCATCTATGGCCTTACAATTAGTCTGCATATGGTTAATATCGAGTCTCTATTCTACTCCTTTCTAGGGTGGTTCTCTGTCGCCGTTCGGACTAGCCCAGGTTGTCAAACGGATACCATGTTGCATCTATACTCATCCCACCACGACACCCGGATGGTTAGACGCTCAGACCAAAGTTAGTTTACTATATTTTATCAATCTGAACAATGAAGACACATCCCTATTTCTGCTATGCTCTCAATATCAGCTCGTTTAGTTATCAGACTACAATTTCATGACACGTCCTCTGTTTGTGCATCTTCCATGAGCTGTTAGTTTAGACCCACCGGTGGCCCCCTAGATCTGCAATGCCGTGCCTCGCTGTTTGCACCTCCAACGGTTCTCCAGCCCTCAAGCCAGTCGCATCCTTCCTTTGGTGTGCCGAAAAACCAGACCTCCCCCCAGACTCCATGTGGAGTCGTGCCAGGAAGAGCCTGGAGTATTTCACCCCTTTATCCTTAATTGCCTTCTTCAAGAAACCCGTGGGGTGATAGTGCGCTTTAAAAGTCTGAATAACATAATATAAATAACATAACATTTACCGCAATGAAGCTGTGTCTTAGTCTTTGAGTCTTCGGGGTGAAGTCTGGGAAGAAGGTTACATGTGTATTTTCAAAGAGAACTGGTGGGCCGCACAGGCAGATTGTAATATGGCATTTCGATCTCTATAGTTAAAGAGTCGTGCTATGATGGGTCTCAGTGGGGCCCCAGGCTTGGGGCGTTCCCTCAGGACACGATGAGCCCTCTCAACTGTAAAATACGTAGAGAGTCCATTTGGCTGGAGATGCCTATGAATCAATTCTTCTAGGAATAGATCAGCAGCCGAGCACTTGAGGATTCCTAGAATATGGAAGTTATTCCATCTCGATCTCCAAGTCTGGCCTCCAGTTGGGTGTTAAGCATTTGCATTTCTTTCATTTGTGCTATGAGCGTAGAGGTGTCCTGCAGCACGGTTTTTGTGGTCTTCCATTGTTTGCACTCTAGCCCTCATATTACAAAAGTCTGCAAGGATTAGTGAAACTTCGGTTGTGACTGAGTCTATTCTGTTCTCCAGCACCGTTTGTACCCCTCATATGGCTGTCATGATGTCATGTAGGGAGAATGCACCTTCTTTAGGTGTAGTCTGCGTCTCCGAGGGTGGACGCTCTTGGGGGTAATCCTGGGCTTCAGTGCTTTTCGGGAGGGTAAATTTCTCCAGTTTCGTTTGATGGGTGTTCTTGGCATTTTTCCCCTGTCATTGTTCAATCTTGGGTGAGAAGCCCCGGATGTGGTTACTTTTGGGTCACTAGGTGGTCTGCTGCCGCCTGCCAGGGGACATAGAAGTGGCCTCTGCGGCCTGTCATGTTGTCAACCTGTGCATCTGATGTTCCGTCTCCTCTCCTTCACTGGGAGGCCAGTGGTTGGTTTCAGACCAGCACCCTGATTTCACCCGCAGGGTCTCATTATGGCACCACCCCCCGGCACCCTCTATTGCTCCTCAGTTGCTCCTGCTGCACAATATTTTAAAGTTCCCAACTGGTCACAAAGGATATGCTCTGATGACAGTGTTTTGTCCCTTTTTTCTCTCCGGCAGGGTCTGCTGTGTGTCTGTGCATCTAGTACTCACCTCTGGTGTATCACTATTCAGCTTGTTCAGCCCATACCCAGAAGTTAGTTGGCTGACATTTAGTTTCTTTACTCATGTTTTACACACTATATTATATTCCCACCTTACATCGTTTCTGGTGGGATTTAGGCCTGTAATGCTTGGTCTGCCCCGCATCAGGCCAAGGATGTAGGAAGTGTGGCAGGGACAATCACTTTGAGAACGTTTGCAGAGCACCTTGCAACCACACTCACAGACAATCAAGGCAACCCAACACTCGCCATCATGCCAAGGCAGTGTGGGACCTCAGAGATTCTTCCACTGGTCCAGCCTTCGCTCTCACGTCACATTCAAATCGTGACAATCACAATCTCGAGAGCCGAGGTCTCCATCACCAGTCTTGCAAGATAGTGATGAATATGTCTGGATGGTCGCAGATCCTGACAGGCTGAAGAAATATCCGCAACTCCATCTTCAAATGGACGCACACATGGCCAAGTTTGTACTGGACAGTGGTGCATCCATCACCTACATTTCAGTTGCAGAATATTATAGAATTAATCCACAACCGCACCTGCACAAAGCTGCCATGCGAGTATATACTTGGATGTCAAAGGAAGCTCTCCCTTGTCTAGGACAATTTCAGACTGATCTCACATACAAGGACAGGACCATTCCAGCTCGCATTCATGTTATTGACGGTCATGAAGCAGATTGTCTTCTTAGCTTGCCCAAGGCAGAACAACTTCAATTAGTCGAAATATTGTACCGAGTTGATAAGGAAACTGACATAGTCCACAAATTTCCAAAACTATTCAACGGGCTCGGAAAAATGGCTCATTGTCAAGTTCGATTGCACATAACTGAACGTGTGACACCCATAGCACAACATCACAGGAAAAATCCATTTCATCTTAAACAGTCCATAGAGGAAGAACTGCAGGATCTTCTATGGGCTGACATCATGTAGAGAACATCAGGACCCACTCCTTGGGTCTCTCCAGTGGTCGTAGTATTGAAAAAGGGCTCCCCTGGTAAAGTGCGTTTCTGCGTTGATACGAAAGCAGCAAATACCACCATTGAAAGAGAGAGACACCCGGAACCTCATATCAGTGACATGATTGCTTCACTCAATGGGGCGCAAATCTTCTCCAGATTAGACCTCCATGAGGGCTATCACCAGCTTGAACTCCACAGAAAATCGAGATATGTCACCACATTCTCGACCCACCAAGGCCTGTTCAGATACAAACAGCTCAGCTTTGGGGTCTCGTCTGCAGCTGAGATCTCTCAAGAGGCAATCAGAAGAGTAATCCACCACATTCCCAACATTCTAAACTACAGTGAAGACATTCTCGTGTATGGAGCAATGATACAAGAACACGACAAGGCGCTGGACCGGGTTTGTCATGCTCTTTTGGATGCTAACCTAACATTAAATAAAGACAAATGCGAATTCCACAAATCCACATTAAAGTTCTTTGGACATATTTTCTCAGGCGCAGGCATGAGACCTGATCCTGAAAAGATCGCCGCGTTGAACAATACCCCTCGGCCTCGAGACGCTGGGGATGTGTGTTCATTTCCAGGTATGGCAAGCTACTGTGCACGTTATGTCAAGGATTACGCCACTCTCAGCTATCCTCTGAGAACATTGACCAACCAAGGCCATCCATTTCAATAGACCATGAGATGTGATCAAGCCTTCCACTCGATTAAAGCTTCTGTTTAGTCTGCTAACAACCTTGCTTATTTCAACCCTCAGTGGAAAACTGAAATCACTGTGGATGCAAGGCCCGTGGATCTGGGAGCTATAATGGCTCAATATGACAGAGAGGGTGATCAACGATACATCGTAGCCTATGCTAGCCGGAGCCTAACAGACACAGAGAGAGCCCGAAATGGAAAGCCTAGAGATAGTCTGGACCTGTGAACATTTCCACATCTTCATCTATGGAAAACACTTTACACTCATCACGGACTATCAGGCCCTGCTTACTATTTTTTGAAAGCCCCAAGCAAAAGTGCCACCCAGAATAGAGCGTGGGGCATCCATCTTCAAGAATATACCTATACTATTGTCCACAAACCTGGAAAAGCTGCAAATCCAGCTGACTACATGCCGAGACATCCAAAGTGAACTTCAAAATCAAGCCTATCATTAGCGGAGGAATACATACATTTTGTAGTGGCTCAAGCCAAACCACCAGCAGTCCCTCTGGAGGCCATCCTTGAAGCCACCAAGGAGGATTTTACCTTACAAAATGTGATATGCCGCATCCAGACAAACGGCTGGAGACATCATGAAGAGTCCGGACAGAGCAAACAAATTGACAGTCATGAACTGACCTCTTTTAGACATGTGAAGGATGAATTGTCCATTAGCTCAGATGGTCTTTTGCTATGAGACAAACAAATCATCATTTCAAAACAGCTGCACCAAGGAGTTATCAACTTAGTGCATGAAGGGCACAAAGGTATCGTAGCCATGAAAAGAGCGCTGCATGAGCGGGTCTGGTTCCCAACACTTGATCAGATGGTTGAACTCACTGGCTGACACTGAGGGCAGTCTTTCAGTGTAAGTTGAGAGGAGCCACCTGCACCCCTACAAATGTCAGAATTGCTGGAAGGCATCTGGCAACATGTCGCAGTTGACTTCTGGCAAATACATCCTGGTTGTAATGGATGAATATTCACGTTTTCCATTGCGCACCTCATATCGTCAACCAAAGCTGCCACCACTATACCTGTGTTGGATGACATTTTTGCAGCATGGGGTATACCGAAAGTAGTAAAAACAGACAATGGCCCACCCTTCAATGGGCAAGACTTTGCCGCATTTGCCTATCACCTAATTTCAGACATAGGAGTGGCCACGGGCTAATAGGATGGTAGAAAGACTTATGGCCACTCTGGAAAAAAAAACATTCAGCAAGCAGAATTTTCAAAGTATGATGTTCAAATGGCGTTACATGAGGTGTTACAAGCATATCGAACCACACCACATACTACCACAGACAGATGTCCCACAACCTTGATGTTGGGACGCATTGTGCGCAAAAGAATACCGGCCTGGGAAGACATAACTAGTGGTACGCATCAAGACTCTGATCGCGAAGAATTAGCAGCAAGAGACAGACTGAAAAAGGAGAAGATGAAAGAATACGCGGACAGTCGGCAGAAAGCTGCACAGTCATTCATTCAGGAAGGAGACTGAGTGCTGGTCCAGCAAGAACAACAAAGAAAAGCAGACAGTTGGTATGCCTGCCCACTGTTGGTGACAAAACTATGATCACAGATGCATCAGAGGACAAGAGAATCACAAGGAATGTGGCACACTTCCAGAAATGCACACCCACTGTCAGAGAAGCGTTGGCTGTGCCTGACAGTGCATTGAAAGGGGACGCACCTGTGACGGGAAGTGAGCATCAGCCCTCCACCTCTCCTGGCGAAGGGGAGCAGTTGACTCAGGAGGTCGCTCACCGGCTTCAGCGACTCCATCGAAGACCCGTCCGTCTCATTGAAGAACTGTAACTATGTTGTTTTTTTTTTTGTTGGCTATCTTGATATGAACAGACACATCGCAGGTGATTCAAGTTGTTTATGAAAGGGGGTTTGCAATGCTGCAGACTGAGCAGGGCACTAGGACCGGAAAAGTAAGGGTAAAGGTGGGAGGAGAGCAGGGAGGCGGAACAGGAGGAGTCAGGATGGGCAGTTAGGAGCAGGAGAAGGAAGAAGGCAGACATATATAAGATAAAGCTCCCACAATATTACATACCTTGTGTCAGTGTCGTCTGTTCCTGTACCACGACACTACAATGGGGTGCACCAAAAAAAATTGCTGCACCAGGCGCCACTAGTGCAAAATCCGGCACTGTCTAAAGGAGTGCAATGTAGCAACTGCCAACATATTTTGCCTTCCTGTTGAGACCTGCGCTGCTGCTATGCTGACAAATTTATTAACACACTGTTCTTAATGCCTGAAAGAAGTGTTTCTAATTGTGGAACACATGTTGGCTGCTTCTTTAATGAATATAATGTCTTGCAATAAAAATAAATAATGACTCAACTAGCAGCAATTCAATGGTTATGGTATTTTAATGGATGCAAATAATGATTGAACAGCATGTGTCCAATGATTTAGTAATAGATCAATTGTTGCTTGAAAATATTCTTCACATTAATGGAAACAAACTGGTTTGGAAACGCTATGGCGGGAAAAAAATAACATGTTGATGATGTTTACCACAAAGATTTGAGATATTTCATAATCTGTAATGAATCTCAGACAAAGATGAAACAAAAGCGAATATTGTTTAGTAATACTAACAAGTTAAACACTGACATGAATATAAAAAAGGGGAAAACATAATAAAACAGAGCTCACATTAAAATAAATTCCTTGGAAACAGATGTGAGCAAAACTCACAGCCTGTTTTCTTTTCTTGGATATCCTGGGCTATAAACCTAGGCAAGGCTTCAAAGTTTTAGGATTATGATACAACAAACCAGGAGCAGTTGTAAACATTTCCATGTCTTTCATCTTTTGAGCTACATAGGAGATCATATGTTGACAATCATGCATAAAATAAATGAACACATGATGATAGAAAACGGAAGTGAGCAAAAGTGCTTTGCACAGAAAACACAAACAGTTCAGTAACCAATGTTCTTCAAACTTTGTAACTGTGTCCCCTGCATGACATATTTTCGTTTACTGCCCCCCTCAAGC
The DNA here is from genome assembly GCF_964261635.1 of Lissotriton helveticus. Classification (NCBI taxonomy): domain Eukaryota; kingdom Metazoa; phylum Chordata; class Amphibia; order Caudata; family Salamandridae; genus Lissotriton; species Lissotriton helveticus. Next base: position 856,000,912 of record NC_136070.1, on the reverse strand, counting down.
TTTGGCAGATAGATGACAAGGATCGAGATACGATGATCAAAGTGCTTTAAAACATCGGTCCAGTGTAGACTGTACTGGGGCAACATGGATATTGAACTTATCCCTACTGCTCATCACTTCTCAATGACCTCTGCCTTTCTTATTCATAGCAATCATGGTCCCCTCTTTAGTCGGGGTCCCTTCTCCGGTCACAGCCCCATCATGAATCACAGCACACCTCCCTTATCACCGTTGAGAAATTCCACAGTGCCCCTTCCACCCATCACTGTCACCTTCTCAGTGCCTACCTTTTCTGTCACTACCCACTGATCCTAACACTATAAGAATGTTTATCGCTGTCTACCTCTCCCATAACTGGCCCCATCCAGTCAGTATCCACTACTCCTGTCAGTTGCCACCTCATATCTCACGGCCTGTAGGAAGCTGGCTCCGTACATACTATACCAAAGTACTGTACAGTGTACACAGAGTCCAGTGGATCCCCAGAGGCTTAAGTAGATAATACTAAAATCTCTATTTGTGGTAGTGCGGTCAAGCAGTTAGGCTTATGGGAGGGCTGTGTTAAGCATTTGGTGTACACACTCAAGCAAGAAATAGTTACACACCCTCAAATACTGAACCCAAGATCAATTGTTTTGTATAAAAAGTTATTATTTTTTTATTTTATTTTATAACCAAGTGGAACTCAGTTGCAGGTAAGTTGCAGTTTCAAGAGTAGTAATGCTTTTAAAAACACAGTAGGAATTGTTTTGTGAGGCAGTAAAAATGCTTTACAGTGATAGAAATACTTTTGTGTTGTCAATCGGAAACAGTAGAACTTAGCAGTTGTAAATGATAGACAGTTTAAATGCAATACTATGGAAGTAAACAGTTACATGCATTAACAGGGAGAGGATGTGGCCTGAGTGCTAGGGCGGTCGACCTCACATCTGGGGAACCGGGTTCGAGTCTCGGCAAGGACACTCAAAATCCTGTGATTCTGGGCAAATCACTTAATCTCAATGTACCTAAAAAAAAAATTGATGTGTATTTATGTAACGCAATTTCAGGTCAAGTTTGTGCTATATAAAGCTCAGAAAAAGGAAAAAAAAAAAAGGTAAGCACATGACTAACTCTTCTAGTCTTTGTTGGTTTAGACCAGCACTGGGCAAGGTTCAGGTTCAGTTTAAAGTAGGTCCTGCACCACCAGCAGCACTGGGGCAGTCGCGTGCAGAGGTCACTGGGCCCAATGTGAGTCTACAGGGACTTGAGGGACCAGACGAGGTGCGGTTTGCAGGTAACTACCTGCGGTTTCAGGCCTTAGGCCCGGAGGTTAAAGCAAGCACAGCAGGAAGGGTGCCACAAGGCAGCACCAACCTTACACCCCCAGCGGCACATTGGTGGCCGGGTGCAGGGTGCAAATCAGGGTCAGGCACCCAATGCTTTTCAAACGGGAATCTTGGTCGCACAAAGACGCTACAAGCTCTGCCCAGGAGGCTGGATGAAGGTGACCACTGGGTGGGCTGGTACGTTAAGATGTAGAAGGAGGCTTGGGCACCATTGGCTGGGCTTTCCAAAGTTGAGGCATGTGGATGCAGGGATGTCCTTTGAGGTCAGATTTTTTTTACCGGAGCCGGTTGCAGTGGGGGGACCCTTCAAGATGAGGCTGCTGGAGTCTTAGCGTACTCCAGGAGAGGTCAGCCAATGCTGGATTCGAGGTCAGGATCACTGGACAGGATTCACTGGACAGGTGAGCCACTCAGACTAATTCCTTGGGCGTCAGGTACACAGTGGGCAGGGATCACAGATCGACCTGGATCTGGAGTCCCTGAAGTGGCAGTTTTATGGACAGCGCCATTTGTTGAAGAGTGGCAGTCTTCCTGGGGTTCTTGGAGTTGCTTGCCACAGGACAGGCATTGTCTTCTTTGCAGGCTCTTTCAACTGGAGAGAGTGGTAGGGCTGGGCCAGGTCAGTTGTTGTCTTCTAGCTTTGCTACATGGCAGCTACTTCTTCCTATTTCTTGGTAGGTTGCAGGAATATGAGGGATCAAGGTTTAAGAGTACCCCTTAATACTGAATTTAGAAGTGTTACAAATACTGGCAGCTGGTAGCTAATGGGCTACTTGCCTTTAGGGTGACAACACGGTTTGTATGTCCCCTCCCTTTGGAGAGGTGGCGTCCCCTAACCTGACTCGGTGGAATCCATCCAATTCAAGATGGAGGATTTCCTAAGGAGGGGTCACCTCAGTCCAGGGCATCTTAAGAGTGGCCTTGAGAGAGGGGGGAACACACCACTCCTGACTACTAAGTTTCCCGCAGACCGTGCTGCCAAAAGTGGGGCTTAGTCAGGGGGTGGGTATCTCCAGTGGCTGGAGAGCACCTGGTTAGCTTTGCAAAGAGCAGAAAGCCTCTAAAGTTCACCACCCTGAATGCTGTTTCTGCTTAGGGGTAGGTGTGAAGCACTTCCACCCTAAACAGCCTTTTCTCCTGACCCACAAGAGCACAATGGCTCACCTCAGGGGTCAGAAACATGTCAGTGTGTGGCAGACTGATTCAGATCAGTCACCTGCACACAAGTGGTTTGGTCATTTTTCAGGGGACATCTCGAAGATGCCCTCGGAGTGTACTTTTGCAATAAATCAAATACTGGCACAAGTATGGGTTTATTGTGTTGAGAAGGTTGATACCAAACTTCTTAGCATTCGGTAAAGCCATCATGGAGCTGTGGAGTTTGTAATGACAAACTTCCAGCCCTTGTACTCAAAATGTCTTCACTACACTTACAATGTCTAAGAATGGACTTAGACACTGCAGGGGCATATTGCTCATGAAGAGATGCCCTCAGCTGTGGTATAGTGCACCCTGCCTTGCAGCTGTGAGGCCTGTCGGAGGGATGACTTACCTATGCCACAAGCAGTGGTAGGTAAGCATGGCACACAGTGTGCCATGTCGACTTTTAAATTTTGTCTGCACGAAAACACACTGTCTGCTATGGCAGTGTACATGTGTTAGGCGAGGGTTCTCAGAGGGTGGCACAATGCATGCACAGCCCTTAGAGACCCTCTCTGGTCACAAGGCCCTTGGTACTAGTGGCAATTTTTACAAGCAGCTTATATGTTGGCCAAAGGTGTGTCAATTGTGGAAACAAAGGCACAGCTTTGGAAAACAATACAGGCCCTGGGAACCTGATTGGCAGGGACCCAGGGCACTTTCATTCAAAGCACATCAGAAATCTGTCAAAAAAGTGAGGGGGTTACTGCAACAGGGACCCATTCTCCTACTCTGCCCAGCTTTTCTGTCACTGCCAAACATACTGAACAGTATCCACTGCACCGATAAGTCTCTATCTTTCCTGTCAATGTCCACCTTCCCTATCACTGCCCATCCCTTCCACCATGGCGCACTTCCTCCATTACTGCCCATGTATCCGGTCAATGTCCACCTCTACTGCCAATCTTTTACACATCTTAAATGTCCTAACTTCTCTCTTCAAAACTCACCTCTGCTACCACACCCTATCTAGTTGCAATCCTCTCGCCCAAATTTGTACTTGCTCTCATCTGTTAAACTGTCACATGTCAATCTTACCTCTTCCCTGTCTTCTGGCCCAGCAAATTGCCACTGCCCATTTAACCTGCTAGTGCCAACCTACTATTACCCTTCCAACTTCTCTGTACCCCTTTAATTGCTGCCCACAACTGCTGCCCCTTCCTTTTCCCTGCTACAGCACCTTCTCAAATCACTACCACCTGCTATTGTATTGGATATGTTGGTAGGGATGGTGTACGAGGTGGTCTGGTATGTGTCAAGGTCCTCCTTAAAACTGCAAGAATTCAGATTGCCCCCTTAGGTTTCTTTGTTTTAGACTAAATTAATTTACTAAACCTTCCTTTTGAACTGCCTTCATGCAGCTCATCTGTTTCCCACCTCTCCTCAACCATTGCATTTGGAATCAGATCTTCAGCAATTTTCAGAGAGCAGGACAGGCATTTGCTGCAGAATGAGTAGAACTGTCTTGAAAAAGAGGGCTGAAACAATCTTAACCAATCCAATGACAGTGATAAATGTATTACTGTCATTGTGTGGGATAACCACCTGTGGGGTCTTTTTTTAGAGGCAGATGTATTTGCACACATTAGTAAACATTTTTTTTAAAAAGGTTTCTTTGTTGTGAAACTAATGTGCTCCCCTGCATCTACAGAAACCCTTCCCATAGTGCCAAGGGCCTCTAGGCATTGCATCCCACAGTCTGAACACCACCATTGTAGACATTGCCATTTTCCTGATCACAGTCATTATGCTTAAGTTGTGTTCACCCAGAAGACAGTCAATTCATCTGTAATCTATAAATCTTTTTAAAGCATGGTTCATATAATCTTATATAGCATTCTCTCAAGCTACACATTACATTTTGCCTTTATCCTCAGGTACCTACTTGTTTGGCTGCTGCTTCTTTGCCCTACTGCTTGTTTTTGGGCACATCTCTGCTGTTTCATTCCATGACTGTTCTGTTTTATGCATGTGCACTTGTTGACTGAGCTTTTTTAGTTTTCTTTTTTCTATGGTCATCCTTACTAGAGTTGCCACTTGGCAAGTTTATTAGTGGCATAATCATGACCAGTATTTTAATATCCCAGTTAGTACAACATTAGGAAAATCACTTAAAGCTGGTATTTTTTTCCAATGTCAGTACATATTTCAAACCATAACTATGAGAGAACTATGCTTTAAAATGTGTTCTAGACGGAAAGGCCATGTTAAAAATGAAAGCAAACAATTTTATATAAAGTTGTAATTAAGTATCATATCTGAGACTTTGCAAATGTTTTAAATGTATACAAATGGATAGTATTTCTCTATGGGATAGGTGGCAACCCTATTCTTTCACTGACCCACCGGTGGCAAGTTATAGATGGTGTGGACCATCTTCAGTGCCTACTAAATTAGAGGGTGACTGCAGGGGACTGGTCACTGTCCCATGGTTTTCTGTTGCTGTTTGCAATATATGAGAACTTACGGCTTTGTGCATGGCAAGGAATGTTTTTGTGGTATAGGGCACATTGCACTGCCAATGGAGGGTTGCCACTTGTCTCACCTAATTCCTTGATGGCAGCTTTAGAGAGACATGGCTGTTGCGTTGGTAATGGACCATCAGTTATTATGTACACTCTGCTGCACAGATTCTTACACTAACGTCCATACCTTTCTATCGTTTTGTTGAATGGTGTTTACTGAAATGGATTGGAGTGCTCTTTTTCTAAATAGTTTTCCACATTTTTGTCCATCCAGTGCCTTTTGTTTCAGGCACCATCTATATGTTTCTTTGGGTGCTGGAACTGGATGTGTGTTGCATCTGCAAGGTGGTGTTTAACATGACCCTGTGGCCTGAATGGCATATGTTCTGCTAACAGTGTTCTAGTTTGGAGTTAATTCACATTGGAGATACCAGTCATTTCAATTGAGGAAGTCAGTTCCTTTTTGTGCTGAGTACACAGCTATTGATGGTCCCGCAGAATTTCAGGTGAGAGCTTTCCCTCAAATGGCATCCCAGTCTCTCCATGGTGTAGCTCTGGGGCTGCATCATAAACAGTGGTGCTAGCTCAAAGTGAGCCAGAGCACCTGGCTTGTTTTGCATTTGCACTATCTAAAATGTATATATTTAATTTGAGATTTTTCTGACTTAGTGAGTTAATGTGGCACGAGACATAAAATTAAAATAAATATTACAGTGCATGGCTGCTGGGAGGACCCATGTAAATGTGTCCTCGCAAGCTGCTGGCTCCCCTGGATTTAAAACATGCTCGAACTTAAGGACTGCAAGCCACGAAAGAAGTGACCATAGCAGAGGGGCAGGTGAGAGTTGCCAATTGATAATAAGGGCTCCCATCATACTATCATAGGAACTTTAAAGATAAACTACCCCCACACCCATGTACTTACAAACGAAGATGGCTGTTGGAAGAGCCGGGCCCATAAGATCTGAATCTGTTCTACAGACACAATCCAATGGTTCTTTTCAGCAGCATGAATACGTAGAGGAAAAAATGTGTTATTAAGCTAATCAATTCCCAAGTATCCTCTGGAACACATAGTATTCACAGATAATTATGTAATGTTCGTATGATTTGTTGCAAAGCCCCAAAAAAATGAACATATAGATACCTCAAGACAAGAGTGTGAAAGTACATTGGAATCATCATAAAGCCAAATCTGCATATCTAATTAAGACTATGTAGCATAAACAATACAATTAATTCAAGAAGAATAATGCAGAGTTTCAAAAAGCATGAGTCCAAGTTTCCCTGCATCGAGGGTTGGTGAGTGAAAAGCATTAATCTATCCCTACTCTAACACTAAAATGACATCCCTACTAAGCATCTTCAGGAAGGGAGGTAAATGGTGTCAGCCTGCAGAGGGTCTCACTCCGAAGAAGATGTGGGCCCTTTTCCTACTCCCAACATCACATTATTACAGGTAACTTTCGCAAGATTCATTGCGGGTCACGCCATCTGCTCTCGATACTGTCCTAAAGGTAGTTTTCTTTGGGACAATAGTGTTCTTCTCTTGCAAAATGTGTCCCTGTTCCTAGGTCTTCTCCTGTGTGAAGCACAATAACCTTCCTTTATTGACTCAAGCGACATGATTGTAACTTCTCTCTCTGCCTGACTAATAAGACAAGGTCATTATTCTAGCTAACAGAACGCTTCTTTCACCGGCAACACAATACGGAAGAAAGAACAAATTCAACAGCACACATTAAATTCAGCTTGTTAATCCTAAAGCAAGAGTTTCTGGGAACTGCATTTCAGGCCTACAGAGTTTAGCTAACACAAGAAAGCATCACATAAGCTTTGCATAGGAAATGAAGACATTTAGTACATGAATAATTGTCAATTTACAACATTAATTCTTCCCATTAATGTTTTCTGCTAGTTACATTTACTTTCCACATTAATTTTCTCCATGTCACTTTTAAATGGCCTAAACCCATCACATTTCAAGTTAATACAGTACACAATTCTAACACGTCATGCTAATGCAACAAAAAATGTGGGCGCGCTGTATACGTGTGATTATACTGCACCCCTACAATAAAAATGCAATTTCCGCTACATCAGTCCCCCCCTTCTGAGGACGCTGAGTCATCACAAAACAACATTGAATCCCAATAGAGTAGACCAATCTAAAACAATGTCATAGTGAGTCTCCTCAGTCTGAACTCCTCCAACCGCTTCAAATTCCCATAATGAGTGACCTGCAGTCTTTCCACTCTTCTCTCTCTTTCCCTTAAGGAATTCTTCATTTGCCTCGCCTTATTCATTTGTATGCTCTTATCATACTTACGAAGATGATAAAACAGACTACAACAATTACAATTGGCTTCAAGATATATCCAAGAATTCCCTTTTCTAGGTTGGCAAACCAACTTCCAACTGCACGAAATCCCTTTCCAATCTTATCACAAACTCCCTCAGCTGCCAGGTCATGTATCTCATCATGTATGTCAATAATGTTGATTATATATCCCCTCAAATCTTTACTTTCATCAGGTATGTAGGTACAACACAGTTGGAACTTCAACATCCAACAGATTCCGCCTTCTTTTGCTAGTAACACATCGAACGCAAGACGGTTTTTCATCACCATCGGCCTTTTCAAAACCATTTCCCCATCGACGAGTATCAACGCCTGAGCTATGTTATTTGACAATTTATCCACAATTGTAGACAACTTCTTGATCTTGATGTCCTTCAGCACTACTCCTAAACTAGGTATTATCACTCCAAATATGTCTCCTACAACTTCACTAGCACTCAGTCCACATTTTGCCTTATGGCTCTATTTTGCTTCTATACCCTCCAAATCCTCCACATGACATATTTTTGGAAAAATAGGTGCCACATAACACGTACCATACCAATTGTTCAGAAGCTGAACATATGCATTCTCTCCACACACAAAATATACTCCTGGCACCACTGGTACAGCTTCGTGCAGAAATGTCTTCCAAGGACCATCAATTAGAAAAAAATGGTCACACAAACTCTGTACCACAAATATAGTCTGTCATATGCAAAGATTACCTCATTGTTTCCAATCTAGAGCTATAGGACCTTAGTTGCTCCTAGCCTTGTGAGCTAACTCCTCCTTAGTCCAATCAAAGTTGGAAACACACCGGGGGATGCCTCGGATACTTAGAGCACACAAACTCTGGCATTATCAGCAAGACTTGAAATCTATTTCGAATATCGGACATTCAGACGCAAATTGGAACATTTTGATGTAACAACCTTGTACAAGGACCACTGTGCCTTACTTCAAGACTAGGGAACACAATCACCCAGCTTCTTAAATAGGAAATGAGTACACCACAGATGATACATGCAGCCCGATTTTACTTTTAACCAAGAAGAATCTCAGATAGAGCCCTGAAGAAGTCCGTAAGGATGAAATCAATTGGCTACTGTTTTAAGGTGATTGTTAAAAGAAAAAAATGAAGAAAGAACTCTCCTCAAAACACATCTAAAGGATATTTTGTATTGAATATTGTAAATTATATGCACTGTGTGTGATGAATATTATGAGAAGTGTGCTGAACTCACTTTTAAAATAAGGACATGTATTGGTAAATATATGGTGCTGAACCTTCAAAAATTGGTATTTCTGAGAGTACCACATCATAAAACATGCTAAGAAGCAAGCTACAACTAATGCCATACGTCAAGAGTAAGTGATGGAATCTAATCCCTTCCTCAACTGAAGCAGGCAACTGCATGCCCACATAACAATCTCTCAAATCAATGGTATTCATGTATTCATAAAGCAACTTAGCATTAACCCTGGGCGAAGCACTACGCTACGCTCGCGTAGTTTGCGAATTTTGTGAAACTTCGCACTACGCGAGCTGCACGTAGCGCAGCGGTCATTTTTTGCTTGTTCGCGGTCCTCAACGTCATGTTCGCGACCGCGAGCAAGCAAAATGACATCCCGGCGAGACTCTCAACGCGGGGAGGTCCGTTTTCTCATTGCGAGTGGTCGTGCATGCTCGCAACCACTCTCGATGAGAAACTACCAGTTCGCGTTGAGAAAGCTGCCGCTCGAGTAAAAATCTACTCGAGCGGCAGAAAACTACAGCTCGCACTGTGCAAGATGCCGTTTTCAATGATTGCACAGTGCCTAATGCTTATTCGCACTGTGCAATCATTGAAAATGCATCTTGCACAGTGCGAACATGCTACTACGCAGCTCGCGTAGTGCTACGTGAAGTTCGCGTAGTGCGAAGTGCACTTCGCGTAGCTTTGCGTAGCGCTACTTCGCAAACTACACCCACCCTTACTTAGCATAACCATTTAGCGTGTAGTCACCTTTAGACAAATCTACATGCAGAAACCAACTAGTTTGCTCTATTAAACATTTATCAGATCCTAGTGCACCCTTTTTGAGGCAGCAGTGGTAGGTGTGGATGTCCCATGTACCCCCACTCCCTGTTCTTCAATCTTGTGTGCGCTTAAAACAGACTAGGTGATGACTACAGCTATTACTATGATTACTCTTACAATGAGGGTATCTATAATACATTTGTGCCTACGATTCGAATTTCCAGACTCCAGACTCCAATTTCAAAAGTGGCTTGGATTGTAGCTGTAAGAGGATAAACACAAAGTCTCTCCTTCCTCTGCCTTGAGCAACTTCTTTGAATCTTGGAAAATTCTTTTACAGTCTTTAAAAACTACTTGCATGGCTTGGAAGACTTCCCTAGCCCTTTTTCTTCTTCTAGATGGAAAGGCCCCTATTTTTATTCTTTTTCCAATGGGGCCTAAGTTATCTTCTTTCAAGCAACTTATTTACAGTTTAAAAGTTCAATTTATGTCCCTTATGAGATCAGAGCCAATCTCCTCAATGACTTATCGCAACAGTTCAGCTCTCAAAGCTGCAATCTCTTGAGGAGACTGTGAAGCTCGGAAATCCGATATCTTCCAGAATCAGAGTCCGTAAGCTACTCAACCTTGGTGGGAAAGGCACAGTCAGTGACATAAGTGCATTAGCCTTGATTCCAGGAACACTCAGCAGGATACCAACAATCAGTATTGAAACCTCGGACCTTGTTCTCCCTGGCATTTGTAACCAGATAAGTCCACTTGGGACAGGAATATCTCTGACACAGCACTCTTGCCCTCCTGGATCTCCTTACACTTGCTGTGGCTTGCTTGGATTCACTCAGATCAGCCTCATAAAATACAGTTATTGATGGAAGCCTCATGTTCCTCCTTCTCTGTTTCACATGCCACATTTCATATGCAGTCAATACCAGGGTATTGTGTAGGCGTGCCCCTCTTAGCCTGATCTGGTGGGTATTCAGCCTCTTCAGGAACCTTGATAGCTTGGCTTGCCCTCTCTTGTGACCCCCTTGGTCACTGCTAGAACTACCTCTGGGAGATGACCTGTGACTCATCAGGTATTTGAAGCATGTATCCCGTTCGGTACTCCTCCACACTTCACAGGAGTATTCGTCATCAAAGACCACACCACCGAGAGACAAGACAGTTTTTCCTCACATGCTTTTGGACAAACACCAATTCTCCTTGGCTCAGGTAATGGCAGAGGTCTTTTGACGTCAGTGCAGTTGTCGCTTCGACATGATGTGACACAGAATGAACCACATCAGCCAATCCTTTACAGTAGTCAAGGATCAAGACATCTGTAATATTCATCCATGCACTGGCAGACACAGCAGGCAGGTGTATTGCACTTCCCATCAAGATTCAGTGATGGCCCAGTTTTAAAGTCAGGAATGTTGTGCAAGCTCAATATAACCTAGAGTAACACATCGGGCCATTTCACAGATGTTGAAGCACACGATTTCACCAGTCTCACCTTTAGGGTTCCATTGATTTGACCACATGACAACAGACCCTGTAAGATCATTACATCTAGACAGGGCCTACTTATTTTAATTAGGTCAGTACACCCCAAGAATAAAATTGTTTCTATAGGGTAGTACTTATTCTATTTTAACTCACAAAACTCACACTCCATACCACTACTTTTTTTGTTGTTTTAGTACTTTATTCGATAAAAATTTATCATAAAAGTAGATGCATTTTCCACGTACAAACAACCCTTAAAATTCTTAAAACAAAGATACAGATCATAAATACAATAAAAAGACTTATATGCAAATAAAAGCCCCAGAGGGACTAAAGTACTATGGCAGTAAAATCAGGTACAGTTAATCAAGTTTGGATTGCGATAATCTCGCTCAGTTTCTTCTTTATCAGCTTTGTGCATATCTGCCAGGCTTTTCCCAAAAAGATTGCAACCCCACATACAATGGTCAAAGATGTTACATCTGTTGTGAGGATGCGCAGGTCCTTACTATGTTGTCTGAAGCCCAGTTCTTTACATATCGGCTTCAGCCATCTTCTTCTGACCCCCTTATAGGCTTTACAGGCAAACAAAAAGTGGGGTAGAGACTCTTTGGGGCATTGACAACATGGGCAGGTAGCCTGATGGTACCGTGAAGTTTTCCAATTCTCTGTAAATGAGCTTATTGATAATGTTCCGTGCCTGAACTTTAAAAAGAGAGCTATATCTCTAGGGGATTGGATAAAGTCCAAAAACGGTTCAAGCTTCCTAACAGGCTTGTGCTCCAAAAATTGGTCGGTTAGAGACCCCACTTGGGCCCCTGTAATTCCTCCTTCTGCACCCAATCCCAATACAATTTCTTGACAAACTGCTTGGGTGGGGGGGGATTGGGTCATCCAAGAATCACCCAGCCCCATATTTATGACCAACTGTCTAAACTTGCTCAGCCACTGAATCTTCTTGCAGCTGTTCAAGTTGATAAGTTCGTCAAGCACTACTGCATAGTTAGCCAGTTCTGGTGACCTTCTTAGGTGAACCCAGAACAATAGTGGACGAAGGCGAACTGTGTCCTTGATTGAGCATCTACCCATGTCAAAAAGGTGGGGCTATAAGGGGGATGAGACTGGGAGGGAAACTAGATCACTCAAGAACTTATTCTCTTCTCTGACCAAATTCGTGGTGTTCTTGAATCCCCACAGTTCTGAGCCATAGACTGCTGAAGCCAATGCCTTCCCTTCATATGCCACGAGGGCCGGGGCTATAGGTCTGCTAATGGAGCCCCGCTGGACTCTTAGAATGGCTCCTGAGACACTCTTGTGGTTTAGAAGCATTTTCGCTACATGGGAATTCCAATTCATTTTGTCATTAACTCTGATTCCCAGGTAGTCGAATGCCTCAACCACCTCTAGGGGAGACCCATTGAGGGAGATATTAAGTCTCTTTAATTTTTTTTTAGATGGAGACAGTGCTGTTAGCTTTGTTTTGGAGGTGTTGATAGTTAATCCTCGCTCTTCACAAAACAAGCTGAACCTATCCAGAAGTTTCTGAAGACCCATGAGGGTTTTAGACATCAAGAGGGTATCATCACACAGCCCTGGCGGACCCCTCTACTCACAGGAACCCTCTCTGTCAGCTCTCCCTCGGTCACCCATCTGATTTTGGCGTAATTGCCCTCATGTAATCTCTAGATTAACTCAAGAAGATAACTCGGAAAACCCATATCGTGTAACACCTGCCACAGTTTGTTGCGGGGCACCAGATCGAAAGCGTTTTTCAAATCTATGAAGGCCAGGTAGAGACAGCCTTTCCCGATGGACACAGATTTCCAGAAAACCGCAAAGAATCTGAAAACCTGGTCCATCGTACCCACTTTCTGCCTGAAACCCGCTTGAAAATGCGACAGGATATTCCCTTCTTCTAACAACGACCCCATTCTGGAGACAATGACCCTACCAACTACCTTCTGAATCACATCGATTAAACTAATCGGCCTGTAGTTGGCAGGGTCCTCTCTGTCACCTTTCTTATGTATGGCTACCACTTCAGCCGCCTTCCAAGATTCAGGGATAGCTTGGCACTGTATAATCAAATTGTAGTTAGCCCACAGCATAGGGTCATGTAAGAGTAGGTCACCAGGCAAGCCATCCGGGCTTGCGGCCTTGCCCGGGGCTATGTTCTTAATGGCCAGTTCTACCTCTTTTAGTGTAAAGGGATCGGGTCCGTCAATGCTCTCAAAACCGAATTCTAATTGGATACCAAGCACTGATTCTGGTTCCACCTCACCACAATACAACTTAAAAAAAAGATTGTACCATTGCTGTTCAGTAATGTGGTTTGGGATGGGGTCAGATCCTCTTCTCTTAGAAATGTTTATTAATTCCCAAAATCTAGTTGAATCTTTTAATTGGGCCGCAATTTTAAGATCCTGACAATGTTGTTCCTCCCAGTCCCGCTTTGCTAGTTCTATGGTGCTATTATATTCCTTTCTAGCATCCCTTACTGCTGCCGCATTTTTTTGCCATATTGCTACAGATATGGCCTTCCTCTTTTTTCTGCACAGAGCCGTGTACCATATGTTGCCATCATTTGGTCTTTTACTTTTATGCCCTCTAGACTCCTTTAGAGTAAAGAACAGACCCAACTTCTCTATCATATTACTATAGAGCTTACTCACATGTAAACCCTGCTTGTTACCCGGGACACTACTTTGACCACTTACCCTCACTCACTATATGGCTATCTCTTAAAAGAACTCCAACAAAGAGTCCCTTCACCAAAGCCCATCAGGCATTGCAGTGCCAGCCCGACGAGTAGCATAACCCAAATGATGAAGCATGACATCCTTCGGGGTGTGTGAGGGCAATCCATAGGAGACCTGTTTCACTCCTTGACCCTCCCCTGCACTTTTCTTTGACTTTTTCCATTAATTTGCTCCACTGTGCCAGATGTTTCCAACCTGTAACTACAATGAGGTCTTTGATCCACACTCAAGACGGTACACAGCAATTTCATGACTTCGCTATGGAAGTGTTTTCCTCTATCTGACTCCAATTTGGTGGATATCCGAATCTAGGAATGAGTTCCCGCAACAATAAAGTTGCTACTGTGAGACTGTCACGACTTCTAGTTGGATAAGCTTCCACCCATTGAAAAAAGAGTCACACAACAACCAGCATGTATTTCAATCCATTACACACAGGTATCTCAACAAAGTCCAATTGGATCAAATTGAAAGGACCCCATCTGCCAATATGGCTTAAGGCAACAACTGTCTTTTTCCCAGCATTCATCAGTTGGCCAGCATTGTGCACAGCAGATGTTCGGTCACTCCACACATCTATACCCCATTCTTTACGGATAGATGCAGTAGAAAAGGCTTTACTTAACTCAGATCTGGAATCATCTTTTCAAATGTTTCTTATGGAGTTGATGGTATTTACATTATACCAGAGTCATTTTCGGTATCAAGATGACTGGTATCAACAATTGGTCGGAACAGCCATGGGCAATCCAGCGGTACCAGTATACGCGAAATATTCATGCAGAACTACGAAGAGACACACATATTCACCAAAATCGAATGGCAGAACAACTTGAAACTCATGATCAGATACATAGATGATATATTCATAATTTGGAGATACACAAAAGAGAAACTTCAAGAAAACTTAATTAATTTCAATCAAATTGATGACCGCGTACAACTAACCTGGGATATATCAGAAACAGAGGTCACGTTTTTAGATGTGAAGATTTCAATCACTGACAAAGGCTTCGAGACAGACATTTATAAAAAGAACACAGACAGAAAAAACATGCCTCATTTTCAAAGTTTTCACAATCAAAGTTTAAAAAAACACTTACCTTTTTCACAAATGGCAAGGGTTAAAAGAATCACCTCTGATAAAACCAAATTACAATTCAGAATTGAGGAAATGGCTATGAGATTTCTCAAAAGAGGATATCCTGAGCACATTATTGAAGAATCAAGGAAGCGTATTAATATAACAGACAGAGAAGAACTTCTGAGAACCAAAACAAAGTCTGAAGAAACGAGAATAGTGGCAGTCTCGAAATTTTCAACATCGAGTGAACGGTTCAGAAAAACTATCATAAAAAACTGGTCAGTTTTGAACTTGGAACCAGATTTCAACGGAATCTTTGAAAAAATACCTTTATTCGCCTACACAAGAGCACGGAATATAGGGGAAATACTCAAAAATAAACCCCCAAAGGAGGTGGAATACAAAGGAACGAAACCTTGTCTAAATTGCGGAAACTGCAACAGCATCATTAAAGGAAACAAAATCAACCATCCCATGAAAGGAAATGAAATTAAATTGAAGACGAATGCTACATGTGACACAGCCAATGTCATTTATGCTTTGAAATGCCCGTGTGGTAAACTATACATTGGAAAGACAGAAAGACGTATAAAAAGTCGACTCACTGAACACAAATCAAACATTCGGACAAAAAACATGAAATCCACAGTAGCTGCGCACTTTTCAGAGGCACAACACAACATATCACAGTTAAAATTCATTGTGTTAGAGACGATTAATAAGGAAGAAGGAAGAGACAATACCAAACACCTTTTACAAAGAGAGAATTTTTGGATTCAGAAATTGAGTACACATAAGCCCTATGGGCTCAATGACCGGATGGAATTATCCTGTTACTTATGAACTGATAAGTTAACCTTGGTGCAAAACAGTCGATTCTTGTGATGTTTTCAAATTTTTGCTTTGTATATTATGTACAATCTCATTACAACATGTATACGTTTCATGTGTATGTTTGCTTTGCCCATATAACACCATAGTCACTACAGCTCAATTCTTTAGGCACCCTGAGAGAGCACCTCCGACACTACAGGGTTCATATCCCCAGTTCACCATTCTTAATTTTTTATATCATTATTGTTTTAATTGTCTAAGTTTCGAGTGAAGTCTTTGGAGCTGTGTTTCTATATAAGAGTTGTGTTCGTGGTTATTATGATCGTGAGCTCGATAGCCGATGGTTAAATCGTACGGAGTATAAGTCTGTTGTTTATTTTTATATCACGTGATCGGAACTAGGACCAATGAGCGCTGTTAGAGTACAAATACTGGATAAGCGGCAGGAAGTAGTACTTGGAATACTTGGCGTGTACTCGATGAAGCGATAAGCGAGATTACAGCAGGTCAGTTGCGGTTATGAAAGATGGATTGAACTTGGTCAGAACGATAGCAATGATAGCGACCAAAGAAGATTGGTTTTTAACTTGTTTTTGTTTCTTGCTTTTGGGTAGCTTTTGAACACACAGAGACATATTTACTTGATGGAACCGGCATGTGAGTCGGCTACATGGCTAACTTTTTGAGTTTGACACGGGCTATAAGGAAAAGCAAGGTGACCCGTTTAACCTTAGCACTATCGGTATTAAACACATACAAACCCATGGTGTTAATACCAAAAGTCATTATACTATAACATAAGAATATGCAATATGAAGATCGTACTCAATTTGTGACACAGTTTTATTATTTCATATTCCTTTTGCAGTATTGTTCCCTGATGAAGGGCAGTGTGTAAATGCCCAAAATGCATTGGATTGATTGAGAAAATAATGCCGCACTTTGAATAATATGGAAAACTAATGAATGAAAAAAGATATTGATTTAAGAAGATTGAACAATGAAAAATTGAAGTGATAACATGTGAATAAAACATGAGATAAAAAACCAGATTAACGGTATCAGGAACCCTCATTTCACACTGAGGGGTGGAAGGTGTGCCCAGGGGGATGTTTCTAGTGTCCCATTAGAAACACGTTTTCCTCTCTTAACTGAAGCGCCTTAGGACGTCAGACGCTACCCGTGGAGCACCCAGAATCATCAAATTTGATTATCAAAATGCTGTGCACTTGCCTCAATATTCATAACAACTGTCTTTTTCCCAGCATTCATCTGTTGGCCAGCATTCATCTGTTGGCACGGGACACACCGATGACACACTGCTTCTGCAATCATGTGAAACCTCGGATTGAACCAAGTCTGCCTGAACAATCTCACCATTGCATCCCTTTTTATGTGAGCTGCGCCATGAATTTGCCTTACCATTAGGTTTAACAGACAATCAGCTAACCCAGCCCTGCCATCAGATGAAACCCATATGTCATTTTCTCCTGTATCACAACCTGCTCTGATCTCACCTGCATGTACCTGGTCTATGGCTTCCATTTGCAATTGTCTAACTTCATCCCATGTGTATATAACAGCTAGCATCATGCTTATTTTGGTCTTCTCCGCACTCTCGCCAACATATTCCCCATTTAAATACATGCATGTGTAGCACAAAAGCGAGCAACTTTGTCAGCATGCTGGTTTCTCCATGGTGACAAAATCGTCCTCTTTCCCGTGGGCTGCACTCTTAATGACAGCAAAACACACAAGATGTCCGTCCATCATCCCTGTTTGTATTGCTTAGTTCACCCTAAGTTGGCAGGGAATGCTCAGACGTGAGTCCCTTGCTCACTTGGCCACTGGATTCAAGATAGCCTGGCTGATGAGGATTATGAATCCGAAACCGGTCCCAGGATGCTTGTTTCCGGTCCAGGGAAGACATTGCTTGGCAGTTCGGGCTGGACTGTTCCCATGAGGCACAGGGTCAGACTGATTTGCATATGGCCATGTCTGAACTGGGGTGGCTGAGTGAGCTAAAGAATGGTGATGGATTAAACCCAGATCAGTTGACTGGGGGTGAGTGTTTGATTTGCTCAAACGCTCCGTCCATCATCCCCATTTGCATTGCACTCTTAATGACAGACACTTCGCTTGGGAATTGTTATCTTTCTAGCAGTTGTCTCAAATAGTCCCCATTCCAAATGGGAGAACCTGATGACTTCAAAAACCCTCTCTGCGACCATAGCTGTCCAAAGTCATGAACCACACAGAAACTACTGGCTATCGGTATAGATGGTGACTCGGATCGTTCAAAAACTCAACAAGCCAGGTAAAGGCAATAATTTGACCTACCTGTGCTGAGTGTACTCCCTCTAAGCAAGCGGCTTCCACCACTCCAAAGATGATACAAACGCTGCTCTCAAATTTACTTAATTGTCTCATGGGCATGAACTATCAACAAAAAAGGACTTGAACGGGGTCAGACAATGGCTCATCGACAATGTCTGGTCTCAGCTTGCTGCAAAGCACAATAATATCCAGGCAGTCACAGTCTTCACAATCTTTCCCATCAGCATTTGGAACAGGTAACAAGGTATCAGGATTTAATGTAGAACAGAACTTCAGAGTCATATTCTCTGCAGCGAGCAACACCTGCTCATAGCTTGTTAGCCTGTTATTTATCAAATGCTGTGTTTTGGTCCTCGTCATCAGGAGCTCAACTGAATGCATTACATATACAGTAAGTGAATGACCCATCACAATGCTCTCACATCGTTCAATACTGACACCTATTGCATCAACTGATTTGAGACATCCGGGCAACGCAGAAGCTACAGGATCTAATGTGGCTGAGTAGTAGGCCACTGGTCTAGGGGCACCACCCTGTGTCTGGGTAAGTATAGAAAGAGCACAACCCCCCTACTCATGACAAAATAATGAGAATGCTTTGTTGTAGTCTGACATTCCTAAAGCTGGAGTGCGACATAGGCACTCTCTCAACTCCAGGAAATCAAGCAAACAGTTCTTATACCAAGGTATGGGATCACACACATCCTTTTGGGTCAGCATCCGCAAAGGCTTTGCCATCAAGTAGAACTTAGAAATCCATTGTCGGCAGTAGCCAACCATGCCCCAAAACATCCTGACCTCCTTCTGGCTGGTAGGCAAATTAATTTTCATTGTTGCCTCCATTCACTCTGGTGAGACCTTCCTCTTGCCTCTTTCTATTTGATGACCCAAATACTCTACTTCAGTCAGACAATACTGAAGTTTAGTTGG
This sequence comes from Lissotriton helveticus, assembly GCF_964261635.1. Classification (NCBI taxonomy): domain Eukaryota; kingdom Metazoa; phylum Chordata; class Amphibia; order Caudata; family Salamandridae; genus Lissotriton; species Lissotriton helveticus. The sequence goes on along the minus strand of NC_136070.1, from coordinate 855,982,122 downwards.
TGACACCTATGGCCTTTGTCAGCCAGATGGTTCAGTAAGGCAAATGTATCGTCTTTACAAGCCTTCCGTGTTTCAGATTAAATGAAGAGGTCATCTATGTATTGGACTAGCGCTGAGGTTCAGGACAGAATGAAACTCTCAAGGGTCTTTTTCAAGACCTGCTTAGATATAGATGGACCTTCAGTATACCCTTGTGGGATACGTCACGACATTAAGACACGATTCTCCAGAAGGAAAGCAAATAAAAATGGGCTTTTCCTTATGCAATGGGATGGTGAAAAATGCCTGATAGAGGTCACTCACTTTGAACCAATTAGCCTTGCAAGGAATCTGAAACAGGAACACAAATGGATTTGGTACCACAGGACAACATGGCATCATGATTGTATTGACCTTTCTAAAGTCCTGAAGAATGCAATATTTCGAGCTCAATTTCTGTAGTTCCATGAGGGGCAAGTTGCACAGACTTCCCATGATCTCCTTTAGAATACCCTGCGCAATCATGGACTCAACTACAGGTGTAATTCCTGCCACCGTTTCTGAGGTCAGGTTGTACTGATGTGTTCTTGGAATCTCTGCATTAGGCTTAATCTGTATGCGGGCTAGCTCGACTCCTCGAGTCAGTCCGATTTCCTCCACAGAGATGTCCCATACCATTGTCTCGCAAATTCAGCGTCATGTCTACAACTGTCAGTAAGGGAAACATGACTGTGTAATGGTTCAGATTAGCCAACTTGAACGCAATGTCCTCATCATTTCTCTGCAATTCAGATCCTTTCGGCATGCAATGGATGGTACATTTCAATTTACACAAAAGTTCACGACCTGGCAAACAGACTGGACTCGAAGCACACACCACAAACTGATGGTGATTAAGCATGAGCGCAAAATCCGCTCCGATCGCGGATTTTGCGGATTTTCGGTAAATTCGCGGTCCGCGAACTCTCGCGAATTTACCGAAAATCCGCAATCCGCGAGCAGCGGATTCCGCGGTCAAAAGTTCAAAGCCTAATTTACGATGGCGCCGGCAAGCTGCCAGCGCCATCCTCAAATAGTTACTTAATTAGCTTCAACAGGAAGCTCTAATAGATAAGATACAGCAGGGGCTCGAGCGCCTGCTTTATTTTATCAGTTGGAGCTTCCTGTTGAAGCTAATTAAGTAACTTTTTCAGGATGGCGCTGGCAGCTTGCCGGCGCCATCGTAAATTATTTACGATGGGGAAAAACGGTGGTGTCTTCTTGAATAAATATGAAGGGCAGGGTTCATTCTGGCACGACGGTCCTGGCACAAAAAATAAACCTCAACAGGAAACACTTGCAGATATCAATAAAGCATGTGCCCTAGTTGAAGCTTAAATTCAGTGACTCATTCATTAGCCCAAAATCAATCGTGAGCGTTGTGGAGGCTGGGCAGGTGTGCCTTCTTCCCAAATATACCATCGAAAATCCGCTGTGATGCAGGCCAGAGGCATTTGCATCTTTGACTTTCACGAGCGCAATCCCCGTGCTGTTCCTGTGACCAGGAGCTTCTGTCTCTTAATCTGCCGCTCTGATCGGTCTCTGACCTTTTATACACACAAGAGGCATGTGCGCTCGCATGGAAGCCCCGTCCGTTTGTCCCCGCCCACACACTCGAGGAAGCCCCGCCCCCAAATCCGCCGATCCGCAAAATCCGCGGATTTTGCGGATCCACGATCCGTGAATTCGCAAATTCGTGAATCGTGGATCCGCAAAATCCGCCCATGCTTAATGGTGATACTGAAATGTACTGATTTTCACTGGCACTTCTTATGTCAAAGGGTTACTGTAGTTAAGCCTATGATTTCTCTGTAACATTTAAGTTTGAGACAAGTCCACTCCGTATCCCTGAGACAACTCTGATAACTTCTCATGCATTCATCTTGCCTTGCGGGTGACATATTTCGCTATAAATAAAAGGTAATCTGGCTCCTCAGTCTCTATCCTATCCAAAGGTAAATTTCCACTGATGACCTCATCTACCTCATCTACCTCAGCCTTCAGCCTTCAACCTCACCACATCTAATAGCTTCGCCTTCACTGCAGCATTGATGGTACCCTTATTAGAACCACGACTATGACCCTCCTTGCTGTTATTGGGGTCTCTAAACTAGGATTCTAAGTCTATAACATCTAAGACAGGCTGACTTCCAGCTGCTCCTGGACTTGTACATGCTTCTGAGGCCGCACCACTTGGTCCTCCCACTGGAGTTTCCCACATCTGTAGGTCTGAACTAGTGCTTGCTATAGATATAGACCGTATAGTACTAGAACCAAAGCGTACTCCTGAAGGATCAGCAGTAGCTGCTAAAGGGGTACGAGATTCCCTAGGCACTAGAGATGGACAATTCCTGCTCATACTCCCTATTCTTCCCAATCTAGTCACTTCATTCTGCATGTCCTGATTCTGACTAAGGCTTCCTACTAAGCACGGGTCACAGACGGGGACAACAGGACCAATATTGACCGGTACTGTAAGGGCTTACGGTAACTGTGAAGCAGTGTTAGCTCCATTCTGTTCCATTCCTCCTAAGGTGGACACGCCAGTCTCCACTACTCTTGCATATATACTTCCCACAAGTCCTGTACCATGACCCACTTGAGCTGGTGCGCTTTCCACAATTTCTGCACTTCCCAAATCTTGCCCCATCACTTGATTGTGGGACTGTAAGGTGGAGGACGCTTAGATAACAATCCATCCTACAAGCTGTCTTCATTGTCACTACTGTCACTCCCATTTACCTTTCTGCTCCTGTTCTGGGACTCTCCCTATCTGACCAGCACTGGATATAACCTTTCCCCTTCTATGGTCCACACTCTCCATTTCTTAAGCTGTGCGTCCCACTGTGAGTTCTGATATGACCTTACAGTTTTTTTCATTCTCCCTTTGGTACAGCGGTAATTTCATGGTAATTTCTCAATGCAAAACATCATCTACTTCTATTTACCACTCAAAAGGTGTTGGGCCCTTTTCACCTTGTATTACCTTCAGGAGACTTTACATAAACATGAACAGTCAAAAATGCAAATATTATTTGAGCCAATAAAGAGAGGTGCAAGTATTTTCTTAAAGGGTTTTATTTTCTAGTTAAAAGTTAAAGTTCTCTGACTATTTATTCATTAGTCAAATATGAATCAGGTTTGAGAATTGAAAATTAGGAAAAATAGCATTAATACAGAACATATTACAATCTGCATATAAAGAATCACATGTTGGAAGGGGAATGTGGCGCAGAATCACAGGATGTTCAGCGTCATTGCTGAGACGTGAACCCATTTCCCCAGATTTTAGATCGACAGCCCTAGCTCTTAGGCCAACTCCTCTCCTCGCCTTGGGCTCTCACCCCCAGTACAGACAATGCTGTTTGCCAAGGAAGTTTGCTACCTTCACACATAAACCCCCAGAGTGAACATCACCTAATCACAGATACATGTATTGAAGCAAGCTACTTACCAATATCCCAAAAGCACTGGCAATGCCAACAGGCCTCGTATAAGCCTGCCATCCTTTCAGCGTTGTCAGTGCTTGTTTTGAGGTATTTTTTGTAAAACATTATTGTTGGGGAGCTGTTCTGACCAATAAAAAAAAATACCACTAGCTAACAATTATTTTACTACCGGGTTTGAGAATTGCATGACCCCACTCATTTGGAGCCAGGCCTGCTGCACAGGATAGAGGCTTAGAGAGCGAATAAACGCATAACTAAGTGTCATGTAGCTTGTACGCACTGTACTGCTGTGGTACGGGGAAGGGAACGCCTAAGCCAAAGAGTGGGGCCTAATCTCCACTCAGTGAAGGCTTCCACACAGACACTAACTGTAGCTACGGGCCGAAGACCTCGAGCGGTCTCACGCCCATTTATTTATACCCTGCGGGCGAGCCCGCCCTCAGGGTGTATGAATGCGTGCATGCGTGTGTACGTGTGTGCGTGCGTGCGTGTGTGGACGGGCCGGGTAGCTCCGTCAGTACATCCCTCCAAACTCATAGATCTATAGTCCATCTCACAGGGGCGTTTGTCCAGGACCCAGTGTCCAGGCATAATCCTTCAGTCGTTGGCTGAGAGTTGGATTGGGTCGGAGGTTGTACCTCTGATTCCGCTGGATCTCGGCACATCCCCCCTCTCCAGTACACTCCTCCGAACTCCCAGCTGCGCCTGTTGCACCTTCGCTGTTCGTGGTAGTCTCCAGTCCTGGTCTTGCTGGGGAGGTGTCCTCCCTTGGTTGGCTTGGCAGTGTCTCACTCGGGGCCTGATCTTCCATCTCATAATCCACGTCCGCAGACGCGGGCCCATCAGATTCTTGACTTCTTGTGACACGCTTAAACCAGGATACGTTCCACGTCACAGCTCTGTTGCCTCTGGTGGCGGACACCATGGTGCCCTGAACGTTTACGACCTCCCACAACTCGGGTTCATACGCTGTGAGATATTTCCAGTTGCGGTATCGATTCTTCAAAATCACCTTGTCACCAACTACCAGGGACCTGGGCCTCGCCCTCCTTGACCGACTTACTCTTTCATTGGTCCGTTGCCTTCTTAGCTGGGTAGCATTTTTGTCCATTGTTGGCGGGTGCCAGGAGGGCCCCGTCGGTACGCAGTCTCTTGGAACCTTTCTAAACAGTAGGTGCGCTGGTGCACATTTGGTGGTGCAATGGGGCGTCTGACGGTACGCACTCAGAAACTGCGACAACCACTACTCCGCTACTTCCCCTCTCTCAACCCCAATCTGAAGGGACTTGTTCAGCGTGCGCATGAACCTCTCGACCTCTCCGTTTGCCTGAGGCTATTGCGGCGTGATCTTCCTGTGACTAATGCCCCGTGCTCCCAGATACGCCTGGAATTCCTTCCCTTGAAAAGGTGGGCCGTTGTCTGACCTTATTTCGGTGGGCAGGCCCATCATGGCAAATGTTCGGTCCAGCGCTGCCTTGACATGGGCAAACGCGGTAGATGGCACCACTTCGACCACGGGGAAACGTGAGTGCGAGTCCATCATCACCAAAGTGTGTCTCCTGTCCGGGAAGGACCCAAAGTCAATGCTTAACTTCGTCCATGGTTCTGTACATGGCTCCTCCGTGATGACCAGGTGTGGGGCAGGGTCTTGGCCTGTGATGTTGCATGAGTGGCAGTTCCGCACCTCTTCCTCAACTGCAGCGTACATTCCTGGGAACCATACCTTGCTGCGCAGTCGAGCTTTGGTTTTTGACACCCCCTGAGGCACGAGCCGCACCACTTCTTTCCGCAGGCTTGTGGGAATCACAATGGCGGTGCCACGCAGGACTATCCCATGGGGCCTTTCGCTGAGTTCGCTTGGAGCCTGCCAGATCTGCTGACAAAAGCATTTCTCCTCGGCCGTGAGGGCGCTGGCTCCATCCAGGAAGTGCTTCCAGCTGCGGTCTGCCAGCGTTGCCTTGGCTCGGCGAAGGCACTCGTCCTCCTCAGTGGCTTTCCCTATGTCTTCGAGTGTGAGGGCCTCCGGGCAAGCATCCTGCGTCAGCATTTTCACAAACTCTTCCACCTCTTCTGTGTCCTCATGATCCGTGGCGGGGAACGTGACCTTTGGGTGCCGAGACTGAAAGTCCGCGGGGTTGTCTGCTCCCGGTCGGAAAATGACTTCAAAACGATTTGTTTGTAATTGGACGGCCCACCGTTCTATCCTCGGGGGCGAGCCTGTTTGTTCCTGTAAATAAGGGCACTAATGGCTTGTAGTCCGTGACAACTTTGAACTCATGGCCACACAGGTACAAGTGAAAATGGTGGCAGGCCCATTTGATCGCTAAGGCTTCACGCTCAATCTGTGCGTAGCGCATTTCGGTCACCGTGAGGGCACGACTGGCATAGGCAGTGGGAACCCATTTGTGGGCCTCCGTCTCTTGCATGAGCACTGCGCCAAGCCCGACCGGGCTGGCGTCCACTACAACTTCCGTGCGGCGATGAGGGCGAAAGTAGGCCATGACTTTATCATCGATCAGGGCATCCTTGATTGCTGAAAACGCTGCATCTTCTTTCGCCGACCACGTCCAAAGTTGGCCGGCTTTGGTCAGAGCGTGCAGGGGTTCAGCGAGGGAGGCTAAGTTGGGGATAAAACGACCGCAATATGTTGCCATCCCAAAGAAACTCCTGACTTCGGGGGCCGACGTGGGCCGAGGCGCAGATCGAATGGCCTCCGCTTTTTTCAGGTCGACGCGCAGTCCATCTCGGGAAAACACATATCCAAAAAATTTCACTGACTCCTGGTAGAAGAAGCACTTGGCCCGGTGCAGGGTAAGGCCGTGGTCTGCTAGGCGCTGGAGGGTAGCCCTGAGGTGCGCATGGTGTTCCTCGAGTGTGTTAGAAAAGACAAGAATGTCATCGCTCAAGTTGATGACGCCGGCAAGCCCAGAAAGAGTCTCTTTGATCGCATTCTGGAGCACCTCTGTGGCCGAGGAAACACCAAAATTCAGCCGTTTGTAACGCCGTAGGCCGACGTGCGTCGAGAAGGTGGTTATATTACGGCTGTCCGGGTGGAGCTCTAGTTGGTGGTACCCCGCATTGAGGTCATACTTGGAGAACCACCGGGCCCCGTTTAAGTCCGCAACGATGTCGTCCATCGTGGGGGTGAGGTGTCTCTCTCTCTTGATGGCCTTGTTCGGGAGGCGCATGTCCACACATAGACGAATGGCTCTGGGCTAATTTGGCTTTGAGGTGGCCATGAGGGGTGACACCCAGGGTGTCGGGCCAGAGACCTTTTCAATGACGCCGAGTTCCTCAAGTTTCCGTAGTTCCTCCTCCACCTGCGGCCGCAGGTGGAACGGTACCCTTCTGTGCCTCAGCGCCGTCGGTCGTACTGTACGATCAATGTGAATGTTTTGCCCTTGAGGCGACCCAGACCCCAAAAGAGGTTGGGAAAATCCCTGAGCATCATGTCAGCGTGCAGCTCGTGCACCTGGTTAGCGAAAAACACCAGTTGAAGGTCTACGGCTGTATGGCAGCTTAGCAGCGTGCCACGCTTTCCACCGGTGACGTGGAACTTCGTCTTCACTTCATGCCCCTTACTGGACACCACCACATCAATTACTCCTCAAAGGGGTAGCGGATTGTCACTGTCGTAGGTGTAGATTTTTGCGTTGGACGGAGAGAGAGAGACGGGCGAGGGGTGAGACGGTCATATTGGATGCTGTCCTTAACGTTTACTGAGGCCCCAGTATCAATTAGAGCGTGTACTGGGAATCCTGCGATCCGCACGTCGCACATTGGTGGCGGCAGTCTTCGTGCACCATCCCTGCCAACAAAGGATACAAAGTACACTTCGTCATCCAGGTTGATTGCGGCGCGGGAAGAGTCGCTGCAAGGACCGGTGTCTTCAAGCGACAACTGATGCACCCCTCGTGTAGGTCCTCTTGCGCCTGCGTTTGACGGACGACGATTGTGGCCACTCTGGCACACCTTCGCGAAATGGTTCTGTTTTCCGCAGTTGGAGCACGTCTTGCCCTTCGCGAAGCATCTCCCACTGGCGGAGTGGTCCATCCCGCAGTTCCCACAGGATGACTGAAGATTTGCCCTCGCGGGTCCTCTCACCGATTGCTGCCACCGGTGGATTACGTCGAGATGTTCCTCCTTGTTGGGTGGTGTGTGATTTGTGGGTACCGATCGGTGGAGCGCCGCTTCCATCTCATCAGCGCGGGCATTGGACATTTCGTGCGACCGGGCCAGCACAAGGATCTCATCAACCGTGATGCGAGGTTGTCTCAAGATAAGGCGCCGAAGCTGGACTGACCTGCACCCTTGTATAAGTTGAGCCCGAAGCTCCGCCCTCTGGTCCGGTAATTCGCAAGCTGTCGCAAGCTTGCGGAGGCGCGCATAGTAGGTGTCAATGGACTCAGTTTCACCTTAGCGCGCTTGGCGCAGCTTGAACTATTCATAGTTCGGGTTGACAAGTGGGTCAAAGTATCGGTTCAGAGCAGTGACTGCCGCAGTGTAATCGTTAGCCTCACCCCTGTCAGGTAGGATCTCAAACAGCTCGTACAGCTCATCACCACCGTAGCACATTAGCAAGGATCGCTTAACTCTTCTGTCGGTTTCTCCGACACCGACAAAGTAGTAGTCCAGACGACCAATCCACAGCCACCATCGGTCTGCCGCAGTCATGGGATCGGAAAGTTCGCTGAAAGGCGTCAGAGGAGCGACTACGCCATGGCCGAGATGCGTCGGTGGATTATGCGCCGGTGGGGTAGCTGCGGCGGACCCTTGTGCGCCAGTGCTATCCGGCGGTACCGCAGCATTCTGGGGTGCAGCGACTAGTGGGGCCTGAGCGGCGGGGCCCGCGGTGCTGTCAGCGGCGGCGGCGGTTTGACTCATTGCCCTGGCCGGTGTGCGTCTGCAGGCCAACTGCTGCGCCACTCACGATGATTCACCCCCTGCTGGCACTGGATGGTGGGACTGGTGTCCTAGGAGTTTGATCTGATCTTGCACAGTGTCAGGTGCTAGGAGCTGGCAGGCTGCGCAAAGAGGCTGGGGCGTGAGGAGCCAAGTGTCAGGCAGGGCCTCCGTGGCCACGTGGAGAGCTTACATCTTGCTGTGCGCCACCCGTTTCTTTTTCCCTCCTGAGGTGTTCTAACAAGGCAAAGCCAATGCGAGGTTTTGGGGGTTTTTTTTGTTTTTTTTGGGGGGGGGGCGGGGCGGCGGGAAACGGGATGCGTGTCTCTTAAAGCATCAGTTAGGCTTCCTGCCTCTCCGGCAGGCTCAGGGCGGGCTGCGCCGCCGGGAGCACCGTGCGCTGTTGCTCAGCGGGTCCACACGCTGCAGGCGGCTTGAACGGGAGGGCTCACCTTGGCGCCACGCCGGTCGTGAGGACAGTGCACGGCAGCAGTTCCATGCCGGGCCCCGGGTGCAATGGCCAGCCAGCAGGTCTATGTGACAGGCACCTTCGAGAGTGCACCGCGATCGCCTCAGGCTCGAACGCCGAGGCGTGAGCTCCGCAAGGGCAAGACCTGCGGCTGCGGGCGATCGCGGTGACGAGGGGTGTGAAGATCCCGCCCTCCATCGCCAAATGTACTGCTGTGGTACGGGGAAGGGAATGCCTAAGCCACAGAGTGGGGCCTAATCTTCACTCAGTGAAGGATTCCACACAGACACTAACTGTAGCTACGGGCCGAAGACCTCGAGCAGTCTCGCACCCATTTATTTATACCCTGCGGGCAAGCCCGCCCTCAGGGTGTATGAATGCGTGCATGCATGTGTACGCGTGGGCGTGCGTGCGTGTGTGGACGGGCCGGGTGGCTCCGTCAGTACACGCACCAAGTGCTGTTTTTCTCCCTCATCCCGCATGGTGGCTTCATAGAACATAAACATCATGACAACCCACAGTTAGGACATATCATGCATAATGCCCATAAATTCTGGTTGTCACTAACAATACTCCTAAGCCAATTTACTTCATATAGAGAACATGCAACCGATACCATGATATCTGACAAACATCACTAGGATTGGAACTTGAAAACACAATGCTGTATCTTGACTTCATTACAGGCTTGCCCTTCACCAGTCCCTCTAAGATTATAAAGAGCTTCTGTCCAGCGCAGGATGTGGGCTGGTGGTTGTAATGAGATCTAACGATTCTGTGACGACTGCACATTAACCAGGGCATTAAGCAGCTAGAAAGGGCCCATTATGTGGCATAATGTGGCACATTTTGTGAAAGCATTACTACATTATTGTGTCGTTTGTATACATTAACACTGTCTTTGCAATGGGTTCATCCTATCAGTACACGTTTAGTACCCAAATGCAACAACAGCCAACTTAAAGATGGCGTGTCAATTTTGCAAAGGAATTTCCACTACCTAATGACACATTTTGTTGCATCTGTAATATTTTTTTAAACAGTGTGAGCTGGAAACTACATTTGTTGGGTTAAATTCCGGAAATTATTTAGCAGATGAATGGTAGATAATGCAGCAAATGCAGTAAATACTAAATACATGATCATGCAGAAAATCCAGCAGCCTTATAATCGCAATATTTTCAGTAATCCTCGTAATAACGTACAATCTATTGATTTAAACAGTGTCTGCTCTGTATTTCACTCTTTTCACACCACTATATAGTACACGCTGCGACCCAAGACAGGATAACAGCACCACTCTGGTCTTTCATTCATCAAAGTGCTTTCCTTATGACCCATACTGCAAATCAATACTTCCAACCAAGCACTTTGTATACGATGCACGTGTTGCCCACCTGTTAATCCATTCGGGCGATTTGTCAGGGGTATGAAACACTATACATATGTAATTACAGGACCAGCCTATCCCAGAAGTGACACAACGTACACAATGTGTGTATAGTGCCTAAACCAAAGTGGTATATAGGTATTACGTGATGACGTCAGATCTCAGGGGCAGATCTACAAGCCCCTTGCACCACTTTTGTGTCACTTTTAACATGGGAAAAGTGACGCAAAAGTGGCGCAAGGGGCTTGTAAATCTGCCCCTCAGTACCTGCGGGATTTGTGTTTTTTTTTTAAATAAAACCAGGTCACATGCTTTTTTAACACTGAACGCGAGTTGACTCCAAACTAAGCATTCCAACTCCTGGAGCCACCTACCTCTAAAAGTACTTCTACATGGCTGTACTCCAGAAGTTTTACAACTTTCGACCTGAGGTCAGCGTGACAACTGCCACAACAGGCAGCCACAAAGAGACAGAGCCATACAAGGAGAGAGTGCCCTAGAACAAGTACTGCTACACAAGGCCCCTGTACCACAGAGCCAGCCCTGCGACATATGCCCCGGAGCGTGAGACCTGCCACGGCAGTGTGCCATAAAGTGGGCCACTCCATACTGTTGCAGAGGGCCAACGAGCAAGCTATGTCACGAAAGGGCAAAGTACTGTAGAGATAGGCCTGCAACACAAAGGCCATATGCTGCAGACCAAGCCTTGCTGCACAGGGGCCACAGCAGAGAAAGTTTGAAGATTTGGCACCAGGTGCACATACCTGCAAATAAAAGGTATTGCGCTGGCTCTGAAAGCACTCGTCTACCCCTACAGAAAACTGAAACTCAATTGCCGTAATCTTACCTATCGAATGTCCCAGATCTATAAACCGCAGAGAGTCAGCTAGCTTGGTGCAGGGCCAATTTAAAGCTCCAGCATGCCTATAACTGCATACAGTTGAAAAGTTCTGACAGAGGGGGAAAGGGTTAATGACATGCACATGCCGCCGAAAAAAACAGAGGTCGGCAACGGGTGGGTGCTGGTGGTGGGGGGATCCATAGTGCGTCATCTCTCCAGCATGAAAAATCAACTGCTGCATTTGAGCTTGGAGGGTGGTGGAGGACTCCGAATACAAAGAGGGAGCAAGGGAAAACGAAACACATACAGAGGCAACGAAGGAAGGGAAAGTTAAAGCAAGCAATATTTGTCTCGCAGAGCATGCGCACTGATCTAGCCTCAACCTAAAAAGGGGCAAGTTTAGAAGAAAATAAAAGCGAGCAGACGGTACACTAAAAGTGTGGCGTGCAGCCAAACAAAACCAGCATTTTACACTCTAGCCCAAACAGCTATGACCGATGGTTGCTAGCATGAAGCAGCCAGTGGAAGGAGGCGGGGCTTTGGCTGACGCGATTTCCAAGATGAAAGGAGGGGTCATGAGGAGAGCTATCTCACGCTATACAGTGTGATGGCCAACACAAACAATCTCTGAGTGAAATCGGCAGCCAGAGAACTCAGCACATAAAGGAAGGGCATTTCCGCAAATGCACCAATTTTAAGCCAGCATTTTTAAATGCCACACACAAGTGCCAGTAGCAATCGGGCAGTGTGCAAGAGCCCATAGCAGAGGATACAACAGGTCGAACAGACAGCACAAGCGCCGTCGAGTCTCGACCTAAAAAATAATACGAGAGACACATGATTAGAAATATAGCCTTAGAATCACCATAATCTAAAAAGAGATGGCAAGCTCCGGCTTTTGTTTGATCAAAAGAGGGACTATGCCCCCACAAAAGATTATTTACATCAGCCGTCAGAGGGTACAGCATGGCAGAATATAGTTTATAGAAGTGCTCCAAATCAAGAAAACCCCCAGCAGAATAACGAAATAGGTAATTTTCGATACAGTAAGAGACAAACTGGTGCTATGCCATTCACCTTGGGCTAAGTACCTTGTTCAGAATGCAACCAGGAGTTAACATGTAGCCCCAGGTGGCTATGGAACTTGCCCCAAAGTTAAAAGAGAGATGTTTTGCACTCACTCCTCAAAGGGAAGAGCTACTATGTAAATTCATCCTTTAAGGCTGATTTATACACAAAGAAGTTAAATTGCAGGGTTGTTTGCTACTTTTGTTTACATTGTTACTCATAAAAGTTGTTACCTAGTGTTGTTGCTGGACAAACATGATGTCTTAGGTTTATACTCTAGATGGGGATGTGGAGGAAACGGGATGTACTTGCAGGAAAATACATTTTTAAAGTGAGGACCCTATATGAGACATTGGGATGCAAAGGAGGGAAACTGGATTGAAGTACCCACGATATGGCACAACACTCACCCTATAGATAAGTCAAGATATTGTTATAACTCTCACTATAGTGACAATGTCACTTAAGCTTCTCAGTCAAGTGTAAAATGCATAAATATAGGCCTTTTTCAAGAACTCATTTATATCGGAGGTTGCTAAAAGAATGAAATTGCTCTACCTCCCACGCGTTTGCAAGGCCAAAGCTCAGAGAGGTTGATATTCTTATCAGGGTGAATATTCCATTTCAACTACAGTCGGTCCATAGGGGGGGAAATGGTGGAATAGAGGGGAGCCCTCTATGGTAAAACTCTTGTGATAGTGTCGAATTGTGGCCGGAAATGATAGTAATAAGGAACCCTTTTACTTCCAGCTATTTCCAATGATAGCCAATTTGCAATCAATGTATTGGTAGTACCAAGGGACTTTAATGTAAGGATAGACCCAGTTATGGATAGATTGGGTTCTAAACGGTGCCTAGAGGATGTCCCCTTCTCTGTCAACTGGGATGAATAATTTGATTATTAACAATATTTGTAGGTCCCATCATCCCTGTGAGAATCATACCTTCTTTTTTTATGTTCACAGAACACTAGCTAGAAAAGTGTATTTGCTACTGTTCACTAGCCTTTTCTACATAGCTATTATTCAAACTTTATTCGGCAAGAAGCCTTAAAAGTTACATATACAATTACAGTCAAACACTCAGCTGCGTAGTGCTGTCGAGAATGTTATATATGCATTTATGCTTGAAGAATGCCTAAGAACTAATTTTCTTGTGAGGATTAGCTTGTGAAACAATTAGTAAACCTAAAACATAAAATGTTCAACTAATTCATCCACACGGTGATCAATGAAATCCAAATCTACAAGGTTAAAATACATCACTGAATTGGAATCGTAAATGAGCAGCCTAAATGCCAATGCACGGATGTAATATATAGCGTAACAACCCAAGCATAAAGTGCAAAGTGCGGTTTTGTCATATATTCCATTCAATAAAATTCAATTAACATTAAAATTGGTTTGGGCTAGTCCTACTTGCAATAGTTGACAATTCCAAGCTTGGAGCTAGCTTGGTTATCGGGCATTGATATTCAAATCAGTGTGCGTTTTAAATTAGCAGTCAAGCTCCCACAGCATTGCTGTTGGAGGACTCAAGTGCTCATTTCTAGTCAGCGGTTTGCATTGGCTTCGTATAACGCCAAAGGGCAACCAAGGGGCTTATTAACAAGCCCCTTGCACCACCACCGGTGCGCCACTTTTAAAATTGGAAAAAGTTACGTACCGGTGGTGCAAAAGGCTTGTAAATAAGCCCCCAAGCATTTTCAATGCGATAGGTCACGCTTTTACCAGCATTTAAGCTATTGGCATTGTAAATGACAGTGGGCCATATGTATGAAGGTACCCATTTGCGAATCTCAAATAGCGATTTTTAAGAAATCGTTATTTGAGATTCGCAAATTGGTATGTATGTAGAAAATCACATTTTTTTGCAATTTCTTAAAATTCCTTAATTGCGATTAGCAAATTGCGAATCGCAATTAAGGAATACTTTCCCATTCATTTCTATGGGCCATGAGGCCCATAGGAATGCATGGGAAGTTATTCTCAATTCGCGATTCGCAATTTGCTAATCGCAAATTGAGAATAATTTCAAGGGTGCAGGGGTGTCCAAAGGACCGCCCTGTTGCACCCCTGAAATATGCATGGGTGCACATGTGGCGCACATACTTCCCCTAAGGGCATGTATGTGCGTCACATGGCACTTTGAAAAATGCAAAAAAGTGCATTTTGTAAGGACTTCGCAACTTTCCACCAACTAGAAGTTGGTGGTAATTTGCGATTCCTTAAGGACATTTGGCGAATTTTTTTTAGCTTCATACATTGCATTTAAGGAATTGCAAAATGTGCGATTCCTTAAATGCAATTGCAAAATAGGGAATCGCAAATTTTGCGATTCCTTGTTTTGCACCAAATTTTGCTTTATACATACCATTTAGCAAATTCGCATTCGCAAAGGCCGAAATTCTGCGAATTTTGGCCTTTACGAATGCGAATTTGCTAGATACATATGGCCCTTGGTCTTTTGTTTATGTGTTTTAAACCCAACACATATATAAAAGGAATTGTTATTGCTATTTAATATGCATTGAAGTACTAGATGACAAGACGAGTGGAAGAAGAAACGAGCAACTCAGTTTTGCATTCCACACTGGTAGGTAGATAAAGGACTACTTAACATTATATCAATAGCAGGGCTTACACAACCCCTCTGATCAGGGCACACGTCCTAAATAAAGAAGTGGGGGGACGCTCAAAGACAGAAAGTGACGTCACAAAAGGAAGTGACGTCACGAAAGGTAAAAACATATAAGTGGGGGGACGCTCAAAGGCATGAAGTGACGTCACGACCGGAAGTGACGTCACGAGAAGTAAAAAAAACATAGTCTTCTATTAATGGAGGTGCATTGGGGCTGGTAGTTCCTGGCCAAGACAGCTGTGACCCACGCTCTTTAAGAGTGGGGAGGATGTGTTTATGTGTGTGGGATGCCTGAGTCCATGCACACGCACTTGTGTGCCTCTGCTTTATTTCTGCTTAAGCACTGTAGTTTGGCACCGGATGTTTTAGCAGAGAGCTCTCTGCTACTCTGGGTATGTTTTTGCATGCAGTTAATTATTCCTCAGCAAGGTCATCTTTGCAGGGGGGGCGGCGTCCACCCAGTAAAATAAGTGGGGGGCGCCGTCCACCCGCTTGGTACCCCGACTCGAGCCCTGCCTCTGATACACTGCATATCTGCATGCCCTCCGATTACGTCATTGCAGTCAGTAATGGAATTATTATAGAACTGGGGGACCAAGTTCTCCACCCACTCTGCGAGAGACAGAGGAGGGCAAATCTCTTGCAGAATAAGCAAGGCTCACGCACCACTCCAGGATAGACAGTTCTAGTAACAACCTGCCGCTCGTGAGAGGAGTTTCCTTCTGACACAGCTTGTTTGTTTGTTCGCGCTACAGGAGTAGCTTTGCCCTGGGACTTGTGCAAATACCTTTTCCAGCGTGAGGAGCGTGAGGCCGCAGAGGAGGCGAGAGGCGCGGTCCCGGGACTGCGAGGAACAGCTTCAAACACCTACAGCTGTGTCCTCTTCCCGGGGGAGCCGCGCCCCCTCCCAGTGCCCGCCCCCATCTGCCTGCTCTTTACTCCTCGCGGCCCCCGCTTCGCGGGAGCCGCTCGTGAGAGGAGTTTCCTTCTGACACAGCTTGTTGGTTTGTTCGCGCTACAGGAGTAGCTTTGCCCTGGGACTTGTGCAAATACCTTTTCCAGCGTGAGGAGCGTGAGGCCGCAGAGGAGGCGAGAGGCGCGGTCCCGGGACTGCGAGGAACAGCTTCAAACACCTACAGCTGTGTCCTCTTCCCGGGGGAGCCGCGCCCCCTCCCAGTGCCACGCCCCCTTGGAAACCCTTCTTTATTTGTAGGGATTGGACCGAGGACCGCGGGACGCGCGCGGGACGCGCGCGGGACGCAGCCCGGGGCGAAGCCCGGGCAAAGGGCGGGCCGTCTGTGGCCGTCAGTGGTCTGCAGTGGCCGGGCGGGCCACGTCCCTAAGTTGTACTCTTTCAAGGTGAGCACTGTACTTGGATAAGAAAATGGGCGATCATACGCCTGATGTTAATAACATTGATGTTACCACCCAGGGTGTTGATACCTCCGTCTCTCTCATCACATCTTTTGAGACATTGATAGATACAGCCTTCAATGAGATTGTGGAGACTGAGAGGAGGTTTTCTATGGGCCCATTCTCCACTAATTTTAATTCGAGTGTAACAATAAACAGTACAAGTAGTACTTATGGGAATACGCATATAACCCCGGCAGTTATTGTTGTTAAGCCGTCACATCTTCCTGTTGATGTGCCCACTGTCCTAGATGACGAAGATACCATCACTTATATAGCACAGGACTCTGCCTCTTCTTCATCGGCAGGTGTTGCCTTAAAATCGGCACATATATCTACACTTACTGTAGCCCCGCTAAATGAAAATGATCCAATTATCATAATAGCTTCATCTGATGAGGTTCATACCTTGGACAGCTTAGAACTTAGTAGCAATAAACCGGGAGGTGAGAAACGCAAAAGAGGCACCACGAAGCAAAGTGCCAATAAAAGGAAACAACCGTCAACCCATAAGAATCAGCCCACACCCCAAAGTTTGTGGAATAAACAGAAATCCACAGGGACACAAATTGTTCCTACGGAGGATGAAGATCAAGCAGATATGGGCAGTACTATCGTCGCATCTACTATTCACTCGAGTGAGAGTTCTAACACTGTCTGGACCCAAACAACACTAATGGGAGATAACTACAATCTTTCAGGACAGAATGCGAACCTTATAGAAACTATAGTGGACACTATTTTTAATCGGATAGAAAAGCAAATGATCAGTCAGTTTAATAATGTTTTTAAAAGACTTGATAGACTTGACAATTTGGTCAAAAACGGTGATACAAAAAAGAGGGGTTCAGTTGTTTTGGACCAAATTAGGGCCGATCGTCTTATAAAAGAACTGGAATCTGTAAATAACACTCTGTCTGCAAAGAAACAGGAAACTTCTATTCTCCTGGGCGGGGTTCTGAGTAACCCCGGAACTTTATCGCTGCCTACTGTGTTACCTACAGTTCCACCAAGATCCATTGATGGAGGGCCACATTCAACAAAATCAGATTTGACCACTAGGCCTACCCCTACACCCGCTCCCAGAAAAACTACAACCTCCCTCATTACCAACTATACTAACACTGCTCCGAATTGTAAGAGTGGTTCTATCCAACCGGCGACAGCGTTGAGATCGACTGTTGTAAGTAATACTGAGGGTATTGGTAAACAAGGGTCAAACAAATCGATTAAGCATCAAGGGCCGGCATTACACCTGCCTCCAGATGCTTGTCCCTTTGTTTTGGTTCTTGCAGGTGTACCACAGCTGAGGGAGAGCCAGGGGGAATCTTGGGTGCAATTAAGAAACAAATGCATAGATTGGCTGACTAAACATAAAGGCGTTGGTTATGATATCTCTAGAGAGATTTTATCGGCACGTAGGGTGTCGTGGATTGGTCCTTTAACTAAAGATAAAGAGGGCGACTGCATAGTTCTTAATTTTCAGAACCCAGGGACTGTGAGAAACCTTCTACATAGAAACAGTAATTGTTCTGCCATTTCTACTGTTGTAACCATGCTACCCCTGAGTTATTTCTACAGACAAATGGCAAGACACCCACGGCCTCCTCCTGTGCAATTTTTACCACAACCATTACCTCAACCAATGCACTTTCACCCTTCACCTATGTACTTTCAGCCATCTTCTATGCAATTCCAACCGGCCCCATTTCCTCTTAATATGTTCAATAGATTTGCACCTTTGTCGGATTTAGATTTGCAATATTGACCATCTTTGCCTAACCCTGTTGTACCATCTCTGTCGCCAACTTCTGAATCTCAGGTTGTTCCCCAATATTTGCCTCAACCTTTGCCTCAACCGGTTACGAGTCAAAAAAAATTTATTTTAGAAAGAAAGACCCTTGATTCTGAATTATCTGTTGTAAGTTGGAATATAGCAGGTCTGAAATCGAAATTAAAAATTCCAGAATGGCTAAACTGGGTTGAAAATAATTGCGATATATTGATGCTGCAAGAAACTTGGTGTATAATGTCACCATCAATGGAGGGCTTTTGTTGTTACAATTTAAAAGCTACCCCCTCCCATATGGGTAGGCCTAGTGGGGGTCTATCCATTTGGTCCAAAATAAAACCTGGGGTCCAAACCAAATTGATCCCTACTTTAGGTAAATGTTTTATGGCTATTAAGTATTTTAATAGATTGAAATTGTGCATTATTAACTTTTACAATAATGATTTTGTAACTCACCCTAATGATAATTTTATTTCATTGTTTGCATTCATTGATGACATTATGGAAGGGCATAAGTATGGGCCTTTTGATGGTATTTGCATCGGAGGGGACTTTAATGCCCATATATATCGCAGCAGCCCACCATGTAAAAACGGTGAAGAGTTGAAAAATCTTTTAGCCTCCCGTGACTTACTAAATGCACTGGAAATCGTGGGTTCAAGTATTGATAGCATAACAACCCCTACCTTTGTGGGTCATGGTTGTGCATCCACAATAGATTATATATTTACATGCCCATCATTAAGTGACATCATTTTAAAAGCAGAAGTCATCTGTTCTGCTTATAGCGACCACTATCCAATTAGAATATATTTACATAATCCGCAGACCATGAAGGTTGCAGCAAAATTAGAGAGTGGGCCAAAAAATCTGTCTTTATCTACCGATAGACTACGACTAGTGTGGAAAGGGGTAGACAATAAAGATATTCTAGCTAGAGTAATTAGAAAACATCCCGTGGTAGTAGAGACTTGCTTGTCATACTCGAGCCCCTGTGATGTTGTAGTAGAGGCATTTGGCAATTTATGTGGAGCCATTAAAAAAGAATCTTCTAAACCGGCTAGGCAGAATATAGTTCAAGGTCCACGCTGGTTTGACTCTTCCTGCTCCAAGGCCAATAGGGACTTGAGGGCTGCCCTAAAAACCAACCCTAGGGATGTCCCATTGGTAAGAGATTTAAGATCAAAATATAAAATTGCCCTATACACCAGATCTGAGGCTTTGGTGATTAACCATTGGGAATCTCTTACACGCACCGCCACGCTAAAGGATACAGTTGGCTTTTGGAGAGAAGTGAAGTCCCTAAGATCTTTTGGCTCTAGCTTCAACCCAATTAACTGCAACATAACCGGTGATGCCTGGGTCGAGCACTTTTCTCAAATTTATGCTATATCAGTTACCTCTCTAGTTATTGCCCCCCTACCCAATAGCGCTGAACCTTTGACCTTTTCACTAACGGAGGTCGAGGAAGCTATAATTGATAGTGCAAGTAACAAAGCACCTGGCCCCGATGGTCTCTCTATCGATCAGATTAAATCAGAAATTAATTTCTGGGCCCCTCTTCTATGCAACCTATTTAATAACCTGTGTGAAAACTCATTTCCTGAATCCTGGTCGAACAGTGTTATCGTACCAATCTTTAAAAAAGGTAACAGGTCGGATCCTACATGCTACCGCCCGATCTCACTGATCGATAACACGTTAAAGGTCCTTGGTAGGGTAATCTTTAAACGGATAAGGAACTGGGCTGAGGACAACAATGTTCTTCATTGTAGTCAACTGGGGTTTAGAAGCCACGTAGGCACAGTTGAACAGTGTCTAAATTTAAATTTGATTATGGCTAAATACATTATCGTTAAAAAATCCCCTCTTTATTTAGGTTTCATGGACCTGAGTTCCGCATTTGATTTTGTTAATCGTTCTAGGTTGTGGTCTCTTTTGCTTGATTATGGTTTGGATGACTCTCTGGTGTATTTTTTATCTGAGTTACACAGGGATTTAAAAGCAAGAGTACGGATAAATAATGACGGAGATCTGTCCAATGATGTTCTTATTAGCAGAGGAGTTAGACAGGGCTGCGTACTCGCCCCCCTGCTTTTTATTTTATATATCAATGGGTTGAGCAGCACTTTGAGTAAAATTGTTAAGGATGTTCCAATCATAAATGGCATCCCCATTACTACCCTACTCTATGCGGATGACGCAGTACTAATGGGGCGAACCCCGAATGCTTTACGCATTTTAATTTCGGGGTTTGTTGCGTTTATGTCCGATCTTGGTTTAAATACCAATTTTAAAAAATCCTTTATCATGAACTGCGGACCAAAAAAGTACAATATTACATCAATTAAATCTGGTAGCAATATTTTAAAATGCACTAGCACTTTTCCCTATTTAGGGTTACTCTTCTCTAACTCAGGTTCTTGGCAGCCGCATGCAGCTTATGCGAGAAATAAAATTGGCAAGTCAATTAATTCAATCTTATCCCTCCGACAACCGAAACTGGCAGATGTGGTAACACCCCTACTTAACATATATCGCACCCAATGTCGACCAACTGGGACATATGGAGCTGAAGTGTGGGGTTACTGCAAAAGCACGGGTCTTCAGTCTGAGGAAAATAGATTCTGTAGGAGGGTGCTGGGGGGAGTCCCCTGCGCCTCTACACTTATTTGTCATAACGAACTGAGACTGTCTTATATTGTTGACTTCATTAGGTCTAGGCCTGCTCTCTTTTGGATCAAGGTATGGTTAAATCCAGCAGCGTCCTTAACGCGCAGTATAATATCTGACTGTTTGTTAAGTGATAGTTCTCACCACATACCTTGGTTCAATGCAGTCAAGGATAGCCTGCAGAGTGTGGGTCAGGGCTCCTTGTTTAGTTCCCCGAATTCTATTGTACCCGCCCATAAGCACAGTATTAAACGGGCTTTACTTGACTTATATAAAGAGGATCGCTTGAGATCTGAGTCTATTAAACTTGGTGTTATTAGATATCAGCTCATTATTGACCTAAATTGTGATAACTTGATTAATCTGAATAATTTTTATAGATACTTGTCAATACCCATAGGAAAGTGGAATCGGAGCCTTTTGTTCAGGTTTCGGGATGGAAGCATAGTAAATTTGCTCAGCTTCCCCCTAGGCTACAATAAAAAATTGGAAGAATTGGACTGTCCCTGTTCTCAGGGCGGGAAACAAAGTCTATTGCACTATTTCTTCTTCTGGGGCTTTTATAAACTGTATACCTGTCAATATTTAAGGCCGACCCTTTGTAAATATAACCTCAGAGATTTTAATTTTGCTTTAAAATTTCTCCAAATGCTGCATACTGATGAAATTATATATACTGTAAGCTGCTTTATAAAAAGATGTGTGAAATCGAGGTCATGCATGGAGTTTGGATAATTGCTAACAGCACTATGGCATTGTTGCACTTTTTGCATTTGATTATTTTATCCTCATTGCCCATTGATTTAGTTGTATATCTATTTTGATATAAGTGACTATTTTGGGAGTACATAACCTGAATCTTATGTCTAAGTTGTTAATAGAATAATGTTTCTCCCTTTATTATCTTTTTGTACTGTATACTATGCTCTCCGCACTTTATGATATATGCTGCTTAATTGCTATTTTGATAAATTAGCTTATCTATATATGTTTTAAACTGTTTGAATGCATTTTTACCTGTATGTACTTTTATGGATGTATTGTTAATCCGAATAAAGATCATTTGACTTGACTTGACTTAGTAACAACCACTTCATGTAAAAGGCTGAAGGCACAAACTCATAGGTTGAAAATATCCACCCCATGATTGCTGTATTGCCTTGGTATAGATGTAAACACATTGTTTGCACAGCCGGTTGAAATACTGCTCTTGAAGAACATATGTTAGTGAGGGGAAGATGTATGGGTATTTAAAAATGTATTTTGGATTGGGCAGTGCATATTGAGTTACAGCATCATGTTCTGTCTATGGCATGCCATCTGCTATGCTTCTGAGATGCACATTTTACCTACATACACATTGTCACTAGGTTATGTCTCTACCATGCGGGTCATTTCACGGCTTTGGGCTACATCGGAGAAATAGCATGATTCGTTAAATTATTTTGCATCTCTAACTAAGATGTTGCTAAAGATATGGCATTACATGAGGTGCACGATGTGTAAACTACCTGCATGTTTTCCTCAAGTAAAGGTGTAATGCTACACAACACCACGTTCCTGGTGCTAAAAAGAATGGCTTTCCTATGCTGCGAATTAATTTTACAATTCTTTCATAGTGATACTGCAGGGTTTTAAATGGCAAAGTCTGGTGTAGAGATCGAAATCACCCCATGGCGCAGTTTTACTTGGTATGGGTGAAATGCTGATCCTTAAGCAGAATTGTTTAACAAAGTGTTCATAATTATGAGATTTGCAACAATCTTGCTTATTTTCCCTTGATTGCTATTTCCTTGATAGATCTCATCGGGTCAAACCTGCTGAAATGTACTAAGAGAAAAAATGCAGGGCATTCCGACGAACGTGCAATGCGGTGTGACTACATTTAATCCTTTACTAGTGCCTTTCGATGACTGCCAACTGTGCATGGGATTCCCTTCTGGCACGTGAATATAAAAGACGTCCTTACTTATTGTTATTATTATTATTATTATTATTAGTGTCGAAACTTGAATCACAAAGGCCACATTGGGCCTAACTGGCACTTCGAATATCATTTCATTGTTGCCTATGAATCGCTGAGGGTCGAAGCTATGAATTTACCTTGAAATAGTCCATCTCTGACAGGGGTTTACTGCATTCAAGTGAGACTGCAGGGCCGGCTTTAGGGCAGTGTGACTGGTGCGGCCCTACTGGGCGCTGACCTGTGGAGGGGGCGCAGACTTCAGAGGTTGGCGCTGTGTTTAGTAATAACTTATGATTGGAGAGAATAGATGAGGGGTATTTTTGCCTGGTGGTTGTGAGAGAATCTGAGGAGGTGGTCATGGGTTTTCGGGGCGCGGCTCTGGTGAGAGGTATGAACTGAGGATAACGTAGTCCAGACATCCTTGTATCCCGTGCCTGAGCATCAAACATGAGAGTGGCAAGATTTTATGCACACTTTAAAATCTCCGAGTGGCATTCGGGAACTTTGAGCAACAGGGGGACTAAAAATGAAGCGACGCCCAGCTGAGGAGAGCCGCATGCGTAGGCAGCGCGCGCGGGAGGAAGCAAATGCGTTTCAGTTTCTTGACTTAAATAATACCAGCAGGGAGCCCAGTCAAATGGGCTTCGAGGGGACGTGCACTCCTTCGTAATGAGCACTTGAGGCAAACAGCCAGATTTAAGGAGGCATGCCCTCATTTTAATCAGCGCAGGATGCAGCATCGCAGCCAAATGCTCCACAGTGCAGCTCCGTATATCACCAGCGGTACAACACCCAGCGGCATTGCCGCGCTCCATAATTACTTCCGATAATTGTTGTCTTCTAAATGTTGCTAGGGCAATTATGGTGGCCCCATCAAAATTAGGATTGGATGATGAATGCAAGACGTGAATTACTTAGATTGGGAGCGAAATTGGGAAGGATGGATTCATTTGCTTAGCCCTGCGTGCAGGAGTGGCTCTAATGTGACATACATTGAATGAAGATGAAGGCAAGTTGATTACTTCGTTGTGATCAGAAATACAATGTAAATTGCAAGTGTTGGGTCACTTAAGGACATGGTGGGAGCAAAAGGAAAATCTGCTTGACAAATTACAGGATGGGAGGATGGGAATTTGGCGCTGGCTGACACATTTCACTGCGATTTTACTCGTTCACTGTACCTTTTGAGATATGAGCTTAGTGATGACTAAGTAATATAGTGAAAATTGCACGAAGTGCGTATTTGTGGATCAATGCACTTTATTGCGAGTTTTGCACATAATATTGCATTTGTATATCTTGTATTCAGAGATCATTTGTTAACCTATTTATAATCCCTGCATGTATTTTGTGAGACTATTATGATATCCTGTGAATTTTATAAGGATAAATGTAACTATTAATGTTTTAATGTTTGCTTGTATGGTTGTGATATACAAACCGAATAAAGCATTGAATTGATTTATTGATTGAGATATGAGCTCACTTCATCAAATACCCGTCTGGGTTATCCCCCAATCTAGTGTTTCTGTCAATTTGCTTATTTCTCATCAACATTCCTCATTCTTTTAACCTTTTTGACATATTCATTTATTTATTCAAGAGTTTTGTATAGCGCTGGCTAGACCCGGAGGTATCAGAGCATTAGGTTCCACAAAAATTACATTACAAGATTAAATCAGTTCCAATTTACATCAGTTGCTAGACAGACAATAACAAGAGCATAGGAGACGAGATAATTGAGGTGTAGAGGGGAAGGGGTAAGGGTAAAGGGGTGGGAGGGAGAAGTGGCAGAGAGACAATAGGAAAGTCTGTCCAAGGTCCGGCTGGGTCGGTGATGGTCGAGGGGAAGTTCCAAAACCCATCTCCTCTACAGCTATCAGGTAGCTCCACCGGGCATTGGCCAAATAGCTCGGTCTCAGTGGGAAAAATACTTGAAGAAACGTGGAGAGCAAAATAGATGGAGGGTAGAGGGGAGGGGGCATGGAAGTAGAGAAAGGGGGGATAGGTGAAGAGACAACAAGGAGAGACGAAATTAAGTCTGTCTAAGGGCCGGCTGGGTAGGTGACGACCAAGGAGGGATTCCACGGCCCATCTCCCCTATAGCTAAACCAGGTAGCTCCATCGGGCATTCGACAAAATAGTTCAGTCTCAGTCCATTGAGAGAGGAGAGAAGGAGAAACAAAAATAGGGGGAGGGTGCGGGAAAGGGCGACAGGAAAGACGAAAGGAAGTCTGGCTAAAGACCGACTGGGTAGGTGATGTCCAAGGAGGGGATCCCCGACCTGTCTCCCCTATAGCTAAACCAGGAAGCTCCATCGGACTTCAGACAGAGTAGCTAGATCTCAGATGGCGAGGGAAAATTCTCAGGTAAACAGGGTGGGGGCTAAGGGCCAGGACAGGTGAGGGCAGAGGTCGTTATCAGGAAGGTGGAGAGGAGTAGAGCGATGAGATAAACATGGTGGGGATTAGGGCCAGGACAGGTGAAGGCAGAGGTCAGTAGCAGGAAAGTGGAGAGAAGTAGAGCGAGGGGGATAGGGGGAGGGTAGTCCGGAGAAAAGTTCCCATGGATCAGGTGGGCTATAGTTGCCAGCTTAGCCAATGTACGGGTACTCGGCTGATTCTCCGGTGCCGTCTCAGGTACAGTCAGGTTCTGCATGATTTTTGATTTCCCCATTGTGCAGGCTGGAGTGGTTCTTTGCATGCGGGTGTTGCTGGTGTCCGGGACATGCATTGGTTATCCGTGATGAAGCGGAATGGGCACCATTTTGTGGCTAGGGGGCTTACACAGGGGTCGCATAGATGGTGGTAAAGACGATCGTAGCGCTTCGGCGAACCCGCACCAGGATTAAGAGGGAGCAGCAATTTATTATCCCCTCTAGAGCAGTACCTGGTAAGAGGTAGGCGTGGGTCCTCGAATCCAAGTGAACAGACGGGGGTGCCGATTTTACATGGTGGCCGCCATTTTAAAGTCAGGCAGGCGAGCAGTGAGTTGAAACGGCATGGATTGTAATCCAGGAGGTGTCAATGTGTGCACCCCAGCGATTCACGATGAGTCCGGGCCTTACCTCTGGCGGCATCAAGCAGATTTAGAGCCAGGGTCCCCACACAGTAGCCCCAGCGGTCACTGGCGTAGCTCTCTGCTCAACCTCGGTCCCACTCCTCAGGGGGCCTCAATCTGCGTCTGCACCGGGCGCCATGTTGAAGTCAGGCAGCCTCGGTGTTGATGGCGCTCTGGCGGTCCGCAACAAGGAAAAGGTCGGAGCCGTGGCGTTGCGCAGCCACCTCACTGCACTGCTCCCTCCTCTGCCAGGCCGTGTGCGGTCCAGTACTCCCTCCCATCTCTGCTTTTCTTCGTTCGCACAGTGGGGAGTCCGGGGGGCGCGGAGGAGCCTAATTACACCTTTCGAACCTCTCTACTCTCGCTCGTAGGATCCAAGTTCTCTATATCTGATCACACTGACCAGTCTTTGATCCTCTTAGCACCCTTCTTCTGGAACATTCTCTGTAAAATGCCTATTAGCCCATCCATTCATCAGCTCTGTTTAGCTGCTATTAAAAACATCCTCTTCCGGCTCCACAGCTTATGTAACTGTCTGGCTCTCTCCAATAGGAGACACATTTCTTGCATTCATTAGAACATGGGTACTCGCAAACATTCTCTCGGGGGCCAAATTTACAGTGTGGTTTGTGGCTGAGGGCCGCACCGGTGGGGTCAGAGGGGGAGGGGGCGGGGCTAAAGCTAAACAAAATTGTGAGCTTGAGTTTGAACAAAGGTCCCTGCAGCAGATGCGTTCGTCCACAGAGCCACCAGACCCGGCATACACAAATCTCTCTCTCTCTCTTTCTCTCTCTCTCCATCTGCCTCCCTCCATCTGCCTCCCTCCGTCTGCCTCCCTCCGTCTGCCTCCCTCCCTCTGTCTCCCTCCCTCTGTCTCCCTCCCACTATTGAACTCCTTTTGTTGCCCTCCCTCAGTCGCCCTCCTTCTCTCCCTCTCTGTCTCCCTCCCTGTATATCTCCCTGTCTCTCTCCCTGTCCCTCTGTCTCCCTCTCTCTGTCTCCCTCCCTGTCTCCCTCCCTCCGTCTCCCTCCCTCTGTCTCCCTCCCTATGTCTCCCTCGCTGTCTGCCTCCTTCTCCCTCCCTCTGTCTCCCTCCCTCTGTCTCCCTCCCTGTCTTCCTCCTTCTCCCTCCCTCTGTCTCCCTCCCTCTCTGCCTCCCTCTCGCTGTCTCTCTCTCTGTCTCCCTTCCTCTCTCTCCCTCTGTCACCCTCTGTCTCTCTCCCTTCCTCTGTCACCCTCTGTGTCCCTCCCTCCCTCTGTCACCCTCCGTCTCCCTCTCTCTCCCTCCCTCTGGCACCCTCTGTCTCCTTCACTCCCACTGTCACCCTCCGTCTCCCTCTCTCTCCCTCCCTCTGTCTCTCCCTGACTACCCCTCTCTGTCTCCCTCCCTCTGTCTACCTCTGTCTCCCTCCCTCCCTCTCCCTCTGTCTCCCTCTCCCTCCGCCTGTCATCTCACACCCGTGTGTGTGTGTCAGCCCTCAGCCCGGGCTGAGACAGCTACCCCGGCGCGCAAACACAGCCACACCAGAGTACTTCACACAGGTCTTTAAAACACCATTTACGGGAGCGTGGCCAAGATGGCGAGCTGAGCGGACGCACTCTCCACGAGCTCCTCCACCCTCAGGCCCCTGAACCGTGATTCCGCACAGAACTCCCCCCCCCCTGGATCATAGCGGTGCACTTACGGATTTCCACGATCTCCAGCGGCTCTCCGGGGGGCATCCTCCCGGTTTGCAAACGGCACCTGAGGGGATTCCGAGGAGCGGCGACTCCTGGAAGGCGGCCATTGCACGGCGCCACACAGACGGCCCGCTGGTGCAGCGAGCTGCTCCGAGTCCAGTGCGGAGCAGTGACAAAGACACCGTGGGGATGAGCGCCAGTTAACACCAGCAGCCGCCCTGACCGAGCGCCCAGAGAGAGAGGGTCCGCCGCAGGCAGTGGACGGCGGCGCCAATCCGGGATCCAGCGGGACCGGAAATCCTCACGCGAGGCCGAGGACACGGCCTGTTGACGAAGCGTCCCGAACCTCTGCCACGAACCGGGCGGCGGCGCACCTGCACGTCGTCACACTTCTGGAGGTGAGGTGCACAGCGCCGATTGATCTGCAGAGGGGCCGCGACCGAGAGCCCAGCGACTACAGCGACGGAGGGAAGGGCCCGGGACCCAGCCTACACAGAGCCCGGGGTCCCGGAGAGCTGTGCCGGAGCGCTGGTCCAACCGGACGCTGCCACTCGGCGGACCCCTGAGATTCCACTCCAGGCCCAGCAACAGCGGTGAACACCGGACTCGGTGGGCGACCGGGGACAGCCGACGAGCAGGCGGCCAGACTCTCCCCGGGTGAGGCTCCCCGGTGGACCCGAAGTCGCGGCCTACAGCCGGGAGAGACTCGCCCCGCACTGTCTGGTGGACGCCTCGACGGCCCGGGGACCACTGCTGCACCTCTTGTGGACTCTGTAACCCTGCCCCAAGCCCGATAGCAGTGGTGGTATGCGGGAGCTACCCGGAGTGAACCGGAGGAGCGTGACCGACCGCTCCTGGAGTGCAGCTCTCCCGGGAGGCCCAGAAAATGGCCTACAGCTGGAGAAGACGTTCCCCTAGTCCTGGACAGTGCAGCAGCTGCTCTCACCCCCGAAAGAGGATGGGCGGGGAACGAGTGGCGGAGCGGAGGGCTTGAGGTGCTGACTCCCAGGTACACTATAGCACTAGACCACGCAAAGACTTCACCGACTACCGAGCTAGCCCGTCTCATGGTAAGGAAGCCGCCTCAGCGTGCGCTCAGTGGGTCACCATCAGCAATCGGCAGGGCCTGCGATGCCACGGGCGCACTGGTGGGAGCCAGTAGAGGGACTCAGCCGACTGGGGCTAACGGACTGAGCACTGCACGGGGCCCTCTCGCTTGTAGCCACAAGGGCGTGGAGGGAACACGGGGCATCGACCAGAAGGTTCGTGCTGCGAAGAGGGGGAGCCCAGGTGCCCCCACAGCCAAGACCTGACCCGGAGGAGGATCAGTGACCCTATGCAGGGGGGGACCGCTCTAACCCCTACACCGAAGGCGGGGATTTGCAGGGTCCGGGATACAGGCGTGTCCACTCCGCTTGGACTCTACTCGCCGCTAGCCTGCCCTCCGAACCAGCCTTGCGGGCTGAGCGAAACCGCCCACTCGCCAGCGCCCTCAACGATGGCTGGCAACAGAGGACCCAAGATGGGCGACCGAACATTACCTGAGATGCTGAATAGAGGGTCGTCGAAAACCGACAAAGGGCAACATTCACCGGGCCCCTCGAGGACTCCGCTGGAGGCGGAGGAAAGAGAACCTCCGGTCACTAGATCCTTCTTGGAATCTCTCTTCAGCTCCCTGCAAGATGACTTTCAAACACTGAAGCAAGATGTGGCCGGAGAGGTCAGAGAAGTGCGGAGGGAGGTGGATAGCCTGGGTGAGAGGGTAGCTACGATGGAGGAAACTGGCCACTCCAGAGACGTAGAGATCAAACATTTGCAGCAGGAAGTGCTCTGCCTGCGAGATCAACACTTGGACCTGCAGGCGCACAATGAAGACCTGGAGAACCGATCCCGCCGCAATAATATCAGAGTCCGAGGAGTGCCATCCAAAGAAGAAGGGGAAGACGTCGCCACTTACCTACAGTGCATGTTTAGGGAAATACTGGGGGAAGCTGAAGGCTTTCCCGTCAGGATAGACAGGGCACACAGAGTGGGCCTAGCGCGCCGCGGCTCAGCGTCGCCACCGGACATTCTAGCCTTCCTACCGGACTACCCGCTTAAGGAACTAATTCTCCGCGAAGCGAGGAAGCAACAGTCGTTGCACTTCCGAGGACACCCGATCGCACTTTTCCAGGACTTATCAGCGATTACGCTCCAAAAACGGAAGACATTTAAAATTGCGACTGCCTTTCTGAGGAACCATGACACGCAATACGCTTGGGGGCACCCTTTCCGACTTATCTTTCGCTGGAATGGCACTTTGCATCAGCTCCGCTCCCTCCAGGATGCCTGCGAGGTATTGGGCATCACCGCATCCGATGAATCCCC
This sequence comes from Lissotriton helveticus, assembly GCF_964261635.1. NCBI lineage: Eukaryota > Metazoa > Chordata > Amphibia > Caudata > Salamandridae > Lissotriton > Lissotriton helveticus. The sequence goes on along the minus strand of NC_136070.1, from coordinate 855,952,394 downwards.
ATCTACACCGCGTCGCAGACGCTCCACTAGAGACGGCTGGCGACGGATTCCGGACCGCCGGTCCTCTGCCTCCTCCACCCGCCCAGACTCGCCTACCATCCGGTCTGGCATGGACAGAGCAGTACAGGAGGCAGCCAGGGGCACAGCCGCCAGTAATATTGCGTTTACAGCTTGAGATGTCTCCGGGGGGAGATTGACACAGCCTTACTATGATGCAGGTTTGAGGGTGCGGGGGAAGGGGGGGCGGATGGGGGTGCGGTGGCAGGACGTCCACTACTTTAACCGACCACAGTCTTGTCCTTGAGGGACCGGACTGGGACTATGAGACCTTGGAATTCCTTGCGGGGCATGGGAGGAGGGAGGTGGGGAATGTTGGGGGAGGGGGTTTTCATTTTTGGTGCTTGGGGACCCGGGTTGGGGGTTGTTCAAAGGATGTTGGGGGGGAGGGGAAGGGACCGTCCAGTGTTCTAGTCACACACACTTTACCCAGACAATGCTCTTATACTCTTCTTAGCACTGAGCCGCCCTACCCAGGCTCTACTCCCCTGCTCGTGCTGCTGTTGACCCTATGACTATGGCAGCTCTTAAGGTAGTGTCCCTTAATGTAAAGGGACTGAATAACCCAGTCAAAAGAAGAGCAGTCTTGTCTTTGCTTGAAAACAACCATGCAGATATCTGTCTCCTACAAGAGACCCACCTGTTAACTCGTGATTGCCATAGGATGCGATCTCACAAATTCCCCACGCAATTCTTCTCATCCAACACTACCAAGACAGCGGGGGTGGCGATCTTGATTTCCCGGACCTTCACAGGGTTGGTTTTGCACAAGTTTGCGGAACAGAAAGGGAGGCTCCTGGCATACAGGGTTAAGTTAGGGGGACTAGTGTTCACCATAGGGTCGCTATATAGCCCCAACGAGCAACAGAAGTGTTTTTTTCACTCAGCTCTGGTGGATGTCACGGCCACGGCAGACAGACACATTATCCTGGGGGGTGACCTGAACATGGTGTTTGACTCATCTTTAGACAGGTCAGCGCAGCGATACCCACAAACGGGAGAGATTTCCCGGGGAGGCAAGGCCCGGCTGGAGGACCTAGATCTTCACGATCTTTGGCGCCGCTTTCACCCCACTGATAGGGACTACTCCTTCTACTCACATGCGCATAAGACGTACTCAAGATTGGACCATCTTTTGGTCACGGGGCCGGTGTGTGCCCTCGCTACGGAGTCAGAAATGGGGGTCCTCTCCTTGTCTGATCACGCGCCCGTCACAGGCACCTTTCGCCTCCCACCGATGTCCTCCTCGTGAGGAGTTTGGCACCTCCAGTACACCCTACTACATAAAAAACCAGTGGTGAAACACATTGTGGACTCGATCCGGGATTATCAGGCCCACAATGGTAACACTGACACCTCCTTGGCGACGCAATGGGCGGCCCTGAAAGCGGTGCTCCGAGGAGAGTTCATAGCGATATCGTCTGCGGAAAATAGAGATCGACAGGCTAAACGGGACGAACTCACCCGCTCCGTTCGTGAACTGGAGCAAGTGCATCAGCGCACGGGAGCCCATAGGGTATGGAGACAACTTACAGCTGCGAGGAAACTCTTATCGGCTCTAGACACAGACAGAGCGGAATATCCAGCGCTGTGTCTGAAACATGCATACTACACGGGGGGGACAAATGCGGCCGGCTGTTAGCGAACAAACTCCGAGTGGCGCATCAACGACACTTAGAGAAGGAACTTCGGGTCTCAAATGACGAGACGGTCACGGACGATGACCAGATTGCTGAGGCCTTCCGCCAATTCTATGCGGAGCTATACGCCGGTAAACCCCCTTCCCCGCGGGGGGAAGCGAACTATTTGAACTCGGTCACTCTCCCTTCCTTGGCGCCGGAGCAGGCAGAATACTTGGAAAGGGACATTCGCATTGAAGAAGTGATTACGGCCATCTCTAAGCTCAAGCATGGGAAGGCCCCGGGCCCAGATGGCTATTCTGCTCTCTTCTATAAAACGTTCTGCTCCGTGCTGGCCCCTATTCTTACTCGCCTATTCAACTCATTCTCCGCTCCTGGTGCTCTACCACCTGACTTACTCCGAGCAACCGTATCGGTCATCCCCAAACCGGGGAAAGACCAGAATCACTGCAGCTCATACAGACCGATCTCCTTCCTGAACATAGATCTCAAGCTATACACCGGGATCCTCGTGGCCCGGCTGGCACTCCACTTGCCGGGTCTTATTGACCCGGACCAGGCGGGGTTTGTCCCGGGGAGACAGACGGTGGATAACACCAAGAGAGTGGTTCACATCCTCGATAAAGCATCCCGAATCCCTGGGGAGATAATGCTGCTAGCCGTAAACGCGGAGAAGGCGTTTGACCGAGTGCACTGGCCTTATTTGGAGAAGGTCCTAATTAAGATGGGTATTGGTGAGAAGTTCCGCACACTGGTATTCAACTGCTATAAATCCCCGTCAGCGGTGGTACGAGTGAACGGCTGCTGCTCCCGGAGGTTCACTATAGAGAGGGGCACCAGGCAGGGGTGCCCGTTATCACCGCTGCTTTTTGCTCTCTATATGGAGCCTCTGGCCCAAAGGATACGTCAAAACGCATCCGCAACGGGAGTGAGAATAGGGGGATATACCCACACGATTAGCCTCTATGCGGATGACGTTATACTGACCCTAGCTAATCCGAGAGGGGCCCTTCCAGCATGTATCGCAGAGTTGGCCACTTTCGCATCGGTGGCAGGTTTCAAAATGAATATGGGGAAATCAGCAGCCCTTGATATCTCCTTAACCGCGACCACAAGGTCGAAACTCCAGAGTCTTTTCCCCATGCACTGGTCTTCGGATGTTGTCCCCTATTTGGGCATCCTTTTGGCGCCCACCTTGCCTGCTCTGGTCAATGCAAACTATGCGGCATTAGGAAAGAAAATTAAGGAGGAACTGAGACGCTGGGACAAAGGCACTTTGTCCTGGCTCGGTAGAGTGGCAGCGGTGAAGATGACGGTCCTACCACAGGTTCTATACTTATTCCGAGCCCTGCCGCTCCCGCCTCCCAAAGGGTGGATTCAGCAGACGCAGGCGGATCTGGCACGTATTATCTGGCAGGGCCGCAAACCCCGTCTGAAGAGAACACTCACCACACTGGCCCCAGAGGCAGGGGGTCTGGGTGTACCGGATCTACGCAAGTATTTCCAGGTGGCACAACTGCGCTATCTAGTTGAGTGGAGCAGACGAGAATCAGATAAACACTGGCTTTTTCAAGATCAGGCAGTAGCGGGCAGGCCACTACAGGAGATACCCTTTTTACGCAGAACGCACCGCCCCCCCAATTTATACGCGTCCTTTGTCACACGCACCCCACTGCGAGTGTGGGACGCCACTAGTGTTGTCACACGATCTCACCACGTTCCCCTCCCCGTTTACGCCAATAATTGAGAACCCGAATTTCACCCCCGGGATGGAAGCAGGTGCCTTTCAGAGTTGGCGGACAGAGAGATGCACAGCGCTGTACCACATGTATACCACGGAGGGCGTAATCCCATTTGAGGATCTTAAACGCGAGTATCATCTAGGGGAGTCGGAAAGGATGCGGTACCTACAGGTGCGACACTGGGCGCTGCAACCACAGGTGCGTGACTTGGCGGACAGGAAACTCTCGCCCTACGAGAAGTGGCTTGTAACACGTACTTCAGATGCAAAGCTGATTTCGGATCTTTACCGACTTCTACAGCCTCCCTCTTCTCATATCTATAACCCGGGCAGAGTGCGCTGGGAACGGGAACTGGGGAGGACACTGAGTCATACTAAGTGGGATCAGATCTCATACCGAGCACGACACTCCGCATACCACTCCGGCCTTACTGAAACATTTACCAAAGTGACCACTTACTGGTACTACACCCCAGAAAGACTGCACAAAATGAATCATAGTATCGAGGGCACATGCTGGCGGGCTTGTGGGCAGGTGGGCACTCTTACACACATCTTATGGGATTGCCCGTTGCTGCGACCTTACTGGAAAGAAGTCCTGGACGACATAGATACACACTTTGAGGTTGAGTTGCCGCGCTTCCCTGCTTATGTGCTGCTAGGCTTACCCAACCGGTTGATGTACCCTTTAAAGTCCCGAAGAGGCAGACAGATAGCGATAGCGCTGGGCTCAGCGGTTCAAAATATTCTTATACACTGGCGCACCACTACAGTTCCCTCTACCATGGGCTGGCTACACAGGTTATGGCATGTCTTGGGCATGGAGAAGCTGTCACTCACAGTTGCGGGTGACGTAGACCACTTTAATGACCTGTGGCAACCATTCCACTCACTGCTGGTTACAGAATTTAAAGAACTTACGTGTCCACGATATCTTCGACTCTTGCGACTAACGTCGACTGCAGACTCAGCTATCTAGGGAGGTCGTGGCAGGGTAAACCAGGGGGGAACACGGATGCCGGGGTATGACTCAAGGAAACACACTGGACACTGGACGGGGAAGGGAGGGAGGGGTTAAGGGAGGGGGAGGGCTGAAGGGAGATGGGAAGGGAATTGTTTATTGGTTTATTGTTGTCGCTGCATGCGCATCACTGAGGGTACCGGCTGGTCACCTCCTTGGCAGAGACTTTAAGCCCCCTTGCGCTCCAGAATAGCGATATTATGTCAAGATCCTTCTGCGACTTTTGTTTTATGTTTTCGTGAATAACTCAATAAAATGCTTTAAACCTAAAACACCATATACATGTTAATTAAGCTTTGTTGTATTTCACCTCTTAGCGTCCCTGCATCTCCACTCTGACAATCACTGGAATCCCCCGGCCCCCACAGAGCAGAGACTCTGAGAGTCCTGGCTGCTGCAACTGGCAGTGTTTGCTGAAACAATTACATTTTTTTTTTAACACAGGTAGGATGTCTGCAAGGTCCGCGGGCCACCAAGGAAGGCTTGCCGGGCCGTACTATGAGTACCCGTGCTTTAGAACAAGTGTGTATGTATGTATGCATATATGTATTTTACATAACAACACCTGACTGCAGAGCAATGGCGCTCTTTTTATCACAGGTAGATTTATAGTGGGTAGATAACGAGGAAGAAGGGTGGCAATGATACAGAATCAAGCACGAGTGGAGAAAGTAAGGGGCCCTTGAAAGTCTTATAGGGAGATCTGGCAACACGATGATAGGCAGAGTCATGGCAGGTTATGGGAGTGAATATATAGGTGGGGGTAGAAATTCTGCTCCCGATTTCAAGGTGTGCACATTTTGCTGTGGACCTGATGGTCCTGATCTACATCAAAATCCATTCACGAATTCATCCAAGCCATTTGTAGATCATAATTATGTACTTTTTATTAATGAAAATTATGTTCTCATCATTTCATTACGGTTTTTTTCAAAGTATCCACAACGTCCTTGTATTAAAGGATTTTACATCAAACCCAATGCATTTCGGGTACACCTGGACCCTTCATCAGGGGTCTCTATGGAGAGAGCCAAAGGAAACAATATGAGCCCAGAGCTATGTTAAACGTGATCAACAAAACAGTATTAAACAAAAACAGCATTCTAGACTTTGTACGATTAAATGCGTTCTCATAACTTATATCTAAACCTTTCTACTTATTGTCTGCCATGTCTGTGATCAAAGTAACATTAATATCGCTATGCATTTATAAGATCAGAACGACCGGCGTTCTGTGTCAGTTACTCACGGGAATTAGAATGTAGCAGCCCGCTTCAACTCCTATCCAATAGCATTCGAGTAAACATCACGTTCAACAGTCTTCATTACAAGTTAAAATCTTATACGCTGTCAACATGGTCACGTGCCCGCCACCCATTCGAAAGTTTTAACAATGTCCAAATACAATCATGCTGTGTATAACAACTATGTATACGCCGCAGCATTAATATTTTATATACTCAACTCGCGAGCGAGTTTTTAAACATTATACAGAAATGGCAAAATACAGCGTGAAAATGTCAGATGAAGTTAATTCAAGCTTCATGATTACAACAAACATGCGGATAACCCCCCCATTTAGTTGTGTAAAGATTAAACCATGTAATGAAAAAGTTCACAAAACGCTGTATATAGATATATTCGAAGCATGCAAGTGCTAACTAGTCGGCCATCTTGGAGTGGAATGTAACAGCGATGTTCAGCAAATGTCAAATCAACTAGGACATGATAGCAATAATTTTAAGGTTGCCGCCGGGTGACACTGATCACCAAGGCCAGTACAGGGACAATACAAAACACATGCTCATATTTACAAGAAACAAGATAATTCCAATCTGTCATTGAGCCCGTATGGTTGTATCTATATACAGCGTTTTGTGAACTTTTTCATTACATGGTTTAATCTTTACACAACTAAATGGGGGGGTTATCCGCATGTTTGTTGTAATCATGAAGCTTGAATTAACTTCATCTGACATTTTCACGCTGTATTTTGCCATTTCTGTATAATGTTTAAAAACTCGCTCGCGAGTTGAGTATATAAAATATTAATGCTTCGGCGTATACATAGTTGTTATACACAGCATGATTGTATTTGGACATTGTTAAAACTTTCGAATGGGTGGCGGGCACGTGACCATGTTGACAGCGTATAAGATTTTAACTTGTAATGAAGACTGTTGAACGTGATGTTTACTCGAATGCTATTGGATAGGAGTTGAAGCGGGCTGCTACATTCTAATTCCCGTGAGTAACTGACACAGAACGCCGGTCGTTCTGATCTTATAAATGCATAGCGATATTAATGTTACTTTGATCACAGACATGGCAGACAATAAGTAGAAAGGTTTAGATATAAGTTATGAGAACGCATTTAATCGTACAAAGTCTAGAATGCTGTTTTTGTTTAATACTGTTTTGTTGATCACGTTTAACATAGCTCTGGGCTCATATTGTTTCCTTTGGCTCTCTCCATAGAGACCCCTGATGAAGGGTCCAGGTGTACCCGAAATGCATTGGGTTTGATGTAAAATCCTTTAATACAAGGACGTTGTGGATACTTTGAAAAAAAACGTAATGAAATGATGAGAACATAATTTTCATTAATAAAAAGTACATAATTATGATCTACAAATGGCTTGGATGAATTCGTGAATGGATTTTGATGTAGATCAGGACCATCAGGTCCACAGCAAAATGTGCACACCTTGAAATCGGGAGCAGAATTTCTACCCCCACCTATATATTCATTTTGGAACAGTGTTCTTAGACAAAACACTAGACAAGGGAGTCGCACACAACTAACATTTTGTTGAAAACTTTAGACATTTGAGAATTTGAAAAAACGTGTGCAACTGACGGCTTAAGAATTTCAATTATACTGTCTACCCTCCGCAGTTGGCACCAACTTTGAACAAGATGAATTTAGAAGATATTGCCCAGATCACAACAAATAAGGCTGAGACCTTAGCATATACTACACAAGAGGCAGAACAAATCTATGGACTGATCAAAGAAACAAGAGTCTTCAGCCCACAAATAAACACAGCTAACCAACTATTGAAACAACTCGAGTATATGAGTAAACGAGAGATCAGTAAACGATTACATGCCACAACTTTGATTCACTATCACCGCAATAAAAGAATCCCAAGAGGCCTACGGATTGCGCTAAAACCAATGTTATGCAGGAACAACAAAGCCTTTTTGAACAAATGGTATCAAATACTTAATAAATGCAGTCTGGATCTGATCCTGCTGATAGTAGAGGAACTCTCCAAGGAACTGAAAGAAGTAGAGGAGGAATTAGAAAGTATCAAAAAAGAACTCGATAAGCATGAAAATTTAGCATCTTTAATTGATGATATCAACACGAAGTTAGAGAAATACTCCAAAGAAATTGAAGATAGGAAAATCAAGAAGTATAAAAGAGATACTGTAGACTACAAGTTGGAAGAAGTTTACAGCTGGGCGGAAGTCTACAATCAAAGAAAATGGCAAAAACCACCTACGAACATCACCTCATCCCAGGAAAGCGTGGTATCAGATTCAGACACTACTCAAAATAGAGGACCAATTAATAAGAATTTACCAGTAGGACAAAAAGCAACAACTGATAAGGCTTTTTTAGAGGTCAGCCCAGCCGCCAACAACGTTCCCACAACATCAGGAACAACGGAACCCCCAAAACAAGGCGGGGAAAAAGAAAAAGAAAAAGTGAAAGAGTCGGCAGCAGACCGAGAGTTGAGATCGAAAAAGAAAACGAACTTGTAATCAACATTTCTGACAACACATTAAGTAAAGCTCAAATGAATCTGCTCAATAAAGGTCTTACATTTGTCCCGGTGTACAAATCGAACCCGGAAGAGACAGAAATTGCGTTATTCAAATTTTTCCGCACACTGAGGCTAAAGAATTTTTTCAATACTCTTCCACCCATAGAACAAGGAGAAAAAACCAGTGCAAAAGAATTCAGAATTAAGAGCACGTTCTGTGCCCCAATATCGCATAAAACAATTGATGCTTATGAGAGAGTGATCACCTCAGAAATTAAGATGCTTAATTACAAAAGTGGAACCAAGAGTAATTTCTCAAAGAACGAGTGGAACACATTAAAATCGTTAAAAGACATGACAGAAATAACCATTCAAAAAGCAGATAAAGGGGGAGCATTGGTAGTAATGAACTCTAGTTTCTACAAAGAATTCGCTACAAGAGAATCACCTCAGAGGCCTTGGACGTTTCTGAAACTATTGACAGACAGATCAAAAAGTACGAGAAAAGAGGGTACCCGAATCAACTACTACAAGAATCAAAAGAGAAAGTCATGGCCATGACAAGAGAGTCTTTACTTACCAAAAAGGATAAAACTGATGAAAAACGTACAGTGTGTGTCTTAAAATATTCAATGCAGGCAACTCAAATTAGTAATATCATGAAGAAGCACTGGTCTATAATCACCCAGGAACCTGATCTTCAACCTCTATTTGCAGACAAAATTACTTTTGCATACAATCGATCTAAAAATCTTAAAGAATTGCTGAAGAGACAAGAATCAAATGTTACTAAGGCAATGCATAAAGGCATGCGAAAATGTGAAAATTGCACACATTGCAACAACGTAATAATTGGATCCACTTTCACACATCCCACAACGGGCCAACTGATCCCTTTGAAACATTCAAGTACATGTGACACTAAAGGAGTTATTTATGGCATTAAGTGCCCATGTGGAAAATTGTATGTAGGGCAGACAGAGCGCAAGATAAAGGTTAGAATTACCGAACATAAAAGTAACATCCGTCAAAAAAATTTGAAATCCACTGTGGCAGCGCATTGGGTTGAATCTGGACACAATATCGCACAGTTGCGATTCACAATACTTGAAGTGGTGAGTGCACGACCTGGTGTAGACACTCATAAAATGAGACTAAGATCCGAATATTTTTGGATCAAAAAGATGGCAAGCTTACAACCATACGGGCTCAATGACAGATTGGAATTATCTTGTTTCTTGTAAATATGAGCATGTGTTTTGTATTGTCCCTGTACTGGCCTTGGTGATCAGTGTCACCCGGCGGCAACCTTAAAATTATTGCTATCATGTCCTAGTTGATTTGACATTTGCTGAACATCGCTGTTACATTCCACTCCAAGATGGCCGACTAGTTAGCACTTGCATGCTTCGAATATATCTATATACAGCGTTTTGTGAACTTTTTCATTACATGGTTTAATCTTTACACAACTAAATGGGGGGGTTATCCGCATGTTTGTTGTAATCATGAAGCTTGAATTAACTTCATCTGACATTTTCACGCTGTATTTTGCCATTTCTGTATAATGTTTAAAAACTCGCTCGCGAGTTGAGTATATAAAATATTAATGCTGCGGCGTATACATAGTTGTTATACACAGCATGATTGTATTTGGACATTGTTAAAACTTTCGAATGGGTGGCGGGCACGTGACCATGTTGACAGCGTATAAGATTTTAACTTGTAATGAAGACTGTTGAACGTGATGTTTACTCGAATGCTATTGGATAGGAGTTGAAGCGGGCTGCTACATTCTAATTCCCGTGAGTAACTGACACAGAACGCCGGTCGTTCTGATCTTATAAATGCATAGCGATATTAATGTTACTTTGATCACAGACATGGCAGACAATAAGTAGAAAGGTTTAGATATAAGTTATGAGAACGCATTTAATCGTACAAAGTCTAGAATGCTGTTTTTGTTTAATACTGTTTTGTTGATCACGTTTAACATAGCTCTGGGCTCATATTGTTTCCTTTGGCTCTCTCCATAGAGACCCCTGATGAAGGGTCCAGGTGTACCCGAAATGCATTGGGTTTGATGTAAAATCCTTTAATACAAGGACGTTGTGGATACTTTGAAAAAAACCGTAATGAAATGATGAGAACATAATTTTCATTAATAAAAAGTACATAATTATGATCTACAAATGGCTTGGATGAATTCGTGAATGGATTTTGATGTAGATCAGGACCATCAGGTCCACAGCAAAATGTGCACACCTTGAAATCGGGAGCAGAATTTCTACCCCCACCTATATATTCATTTTGGAACAGTGTTCTTAGACAAAACACTAGACAAGGGAGTCGCACACAACTAACATTTTGTTGAAAACTTTAGACATTTGAGAATTTGAAAAAACGTGTGCAACTGACGGCTTAAGAATTTCAGGTTATGGGAGTGGCAACTATGTGTCCTCAGAAAGTTTGGTAACTACCCAGGGATGAGATTTTGCTTTAAAGCATGAGTTATCAACCAAAGTGAAACAAAGATTCAGCCTTGTGGGTCCGGACTGGAGTGGCATGCAAAATTTTAAGAGAAAAATAATACTTTTAACCTGTTTTTATGTGTCACTTCGTCCCACAAATTTACCATTGCAAACGCTGCAAAAAGCGGAAGTTGCACATACTTCATTTTACCAACCTCAGAATTTATTAAAGCAAAGCTAGCCTTCTGGGATTTGAATGTATGGCATGTGGATCACAATAGATTTTAAAGACAAGTGATAAATTCAATGAAACATAATAGGGTAACACCTGACATCTCTTCTTCTCCTTCCTGTCCAGTGTTGCAATGCTGACAATTTTGCTGCTGCATTCCATTTCTTAAACTTGGTCATATAGCAAAATGTGGAGTCAGAATGTTTACGTTCAGCATACTTTGCGTGCGATTATGCGTACGAGCGATCACATGTTTCAACATGTTTTTTAGAAATTGTGAAGCTGATTAGGATGGCGGACGGATTTCACCTGCCCACCACCCTATCGTGAACGGGACCACCGGACAGGCTGTCGGCGGTCCCAACAGAGGCATTATGATGGAACCGCCACCACAGCGGCAGCAATGCCTATCTTTTGCATTGTGGTGGGTGCTGCTGGCTGCAGCACATGCCACAATTGTTTGAATGGTCAGTTATTGGTTTCTTGAGTGTTTGACCTTTGTGAATGCGGCAAGCAGATAAGAGGGTTACCTCTTTATAATGTGATTCTTTTGAATTATTTTGATGTGTTTATATTATATGATGAATTATCAAGATGGACGCTGTTGTACTAAGCCGTTTAGTTCTTAGCAAAATTATGTAGACTTGACATGTGACCATGTTACCCTGTATACCAGGGGTGTCATTTGCATTGAGGTTTTTGGTATCTGTTTTGAGCCAATCAGTTGAGACTCTGTTCTCACGGAGTACAGTATTACATTTTTGTACCCGGGAGTAATGGCTTTTCAGAGATATAGTAATTACTGGAGTAGTGATTCCAAGATGGCCGCCTCTGTCAGCTCGGATTCTCACATTTCCTACATTCAGCTCTGTGGATAATTTCAAGTTGTGGTGCGTTTCCGCATTAGTTGAACCACAGTGACTTCTGAGTCGGTTTGTGTGAACTGGATCTCCTGCTCGAACCAGACATTACAGTCGGCAGATTTCTCACGAAATGCGAGTAAGTTGGCTTTGTTATTTATCTGTGTTATCTTTATTCAGGTGGTTATCAAAACAATATGAGGACTAATGGCTGTCTTATATTTATAGAGGAGATGAGTCCAATTAATTTGCTATTTTGTAAGACGATGTGCCGTTGTGAACTTTTACTATGTTCTTTAATCCTGTAGTTAGTCTGTAGTAAGAAGTTAAAAGGTGGATTCTCTTTTCCACAGTAATACACAGACTTATGCTTCCTGTATGGATTTGATGTTTGGGGAAGTAAGGTATTTTTATTGATCTATAATGATGGGGTAAAAGGTTTTTGTTCACGTAGGTTTTTGCACCTGAGATGTTTACACCGGGGTTTCTCCAGAGCACTTTTTTGGTGGCATGTTTTGAGGATTATATTGATTTTTCTTAGTTTGGCATTTGGGCACTGCAGTGTGACACCGATGGTGATCTTATTGTGAGCAGGCAATATTTTATGTCACTGATAATATTGTTTAGATTGTTTATGTCAGTACTCACAGGAGTGAATTGTTCAACAACGGTAAGTCCTGAAGATGGTCTCACGGACCTAACTGGCCATTGAAGACTGAAACATCAACACCACATCCTTTATAACCATAACTGTTAAAAATTGAATTTTGTGTTATATCCCACTGATGTTATTAACTTAAGGCTTAAAAAAAATCTGTGATCACAATTGATGTTAACATTATCTGTGTTAAAAGGAGTGACTGCACTTCCATTTAACTCATGCTAGAAGTTACTGGAACAGTTGCATGGATTTTCTGGAATGGCCAGTATTGTTATGATTTGAATATAAAACTGTACATTTATAAAGTAAAAGAAGATTCTTTATATGCCTGTGACTGTCAATTCTATTTTGTATAATTTAACATTTGGATTCATATTGTGGACCGAAATTGAGAGCGGAAATAACTGTGATCAAAATAATTCCTCAAGGAATATTTTTTTTGTATGATGAGGATATCCCCAAAACCCACAGCAAGGGGGGCTGCTACGGACCTCCAAGTCTCTTTCTGCCTGCCTTTAAATGGTGGGCGGAAAGGGGACATCATAATCCCTAGGGCGGTGCCTGGCAGGCACTGCCACCATTGTAGGGATTGGATGTCCCTTCGACATACTGGGGGGTTTAGGAGCCCGTCGGATGCATGGTAATTTGTCTTTCTGACCGCCGATCATCCACCCACCATGGTAATATGGCGGGCAGTTTACATGGTTCAAATAGTGGTGGAACCACTTCCGACGGGCTCTCGGTGGCGGTCCCACTGTCATCGTAATCGGTCCCTGAGTTCATGGTTGAATGGGGTCAAGCTGTAACCACAATCCTAATTAGGGTAAGTCATAAACACATCCTAAATTAACCTAAGCACACCCTCTAGTAGCTTGGCACAGAAAAGTCAGGCTTGACTTAAGAGACAATGTGAAAAATATTTGTGCAACACATCAAACAGTAAAACAGTGAAAACACCACACAAAAAGATTCCTCACCAGGTTAGTAAAATAGAGCTTAATTTAATGAAAAAACATGACCAAAGAGATAAAATCCAATAAGTAAAAAAAGAGTTGTGAATTTTTAAAGAATACACAGAAATATAGTATCTAAAAGCAGAAAGCACCAACCAGGGATATCTGGTCTCAGTAGACTGGATCAAATCCAAAAGTTTAAGCCAACCCCAATATAGCGCAGGTTGGATACAGTTCAAGACAAGAGCAGCTGAAGATTTACCTCCTCCAAAATTGTGTCAAGAGTCGCGTTCGTGGGGTAGAATTAGTTGAGAGCAAGGAGAGCTTTGCTGGCAGTGGGTGGTGGGGTGCGAAGAGAAGGCCAAACATCAGGGACTGATGGGCTGGAGTCTTAAGATGGCAATCCACCCTGGCAGGTGAAGCCTGCTGTGAGAAGAGACCAACTCCTGCCCCCCTGCAGCATGCTTCGCACGCGCCGCTCAATCTGCCCACACGTTTTCACACGCCCGTAGTATGATAATAAGTCACAGCATGCAAATCAATCGCCGTCGTTTTGTTTTACATCCTCAAGGCATGATTAAAAGCGATTTGTTCAAAAAGCATGCCATTGGAGTCTTGGTTGACGACCTTATAAGAATTGGCATAAGCACTCTCGCTATGAGAGAAATATAACTTTCAACAAGCCTGGACCATCACTTTCCACCAAACCATGTTGCATGCTATTAGCGTTTTCACAGTGCACCCGCCGTCCCTTTTTATCCTCACAAAACCCTCACAATGGTTATGAGATTTGTATAGTAATTTAACATGCCTAAAACTGACAAAATACTCTTTATATTTCTTTTTCCCTTTCCTTCCTATTTATAAATGTAAATGTTTTATGTACAGTATTGTGACTAAAGGCTTAGTTTAAATATAATGGTTAAGACAACAACTGTCATTTCCTGTCCTGATGATGATGCCCTAGATTAAAATAATTTATAAAAAGAGAAATGCTGGCCCTGCGATTTTTGATAGCTATATTTTGAGCAACAAACCAAATCCTTGTTATGATTTGTATGGTCGAATTTATTTAAACCATTTACTTTTTCATATAAATCTCATTAAGTTAAAGCATTGATTGCATGAGAAAAACACTACGTACATACAATTTATACAAAAACATTTGACAAAGAATTTTAACAAAAATACATAAATACATATGACAAAATGACATCCAATCATTTAGTGTACATAAATATACAAATACGGTCATACGAGAAGCATCAGTCGTTATGTAGTATTAAGCAATGAAGCTATTTGCAGTAAGGAAAAGAAAACAAAATGAATTGTAACAAATACAAATTTTCAATTGTCTGATAAATAAACTTGAATTCTTTCTGCTATTGCCAATTCCTTTCTGCTATTGCCGACGCGTTTCGAACTCGCTCTGGCATTTGGCAAGTTCTCATCAGGGCTTTCTCGTATTCTTCTTCTTTATTTTCAAGTTGGCAGCGGGTTTTCAATTTTCAAGAGATCTTATTCAATCAATGTAGATTCGGTTCTTCAAACCAGTAGTCTGCACTTCTGTTTGGTAAATATTTGAAACAGCCGTGCGTGGGACAAAAATCAGCTCCCACCCGCCAGCCGGCAGTGGACACGTCTTATTGCACCTTATTGTTGGCGCTTGGGCTGTTTAAATGCAGTTCCCCTGTTTTTCTAACTTCTAGCCGGTTTCAGTTCGTTTTTATGTTCGTTTTTATGTTCTAAATGTTGGTGATCTTGAAGAAACACACGCTCCCAAGTGCACTCCAAACCAATCTGTTGCTCAAAATATAGCTATCAAAAATCGCAGGGCCAGCATTTCTCTTTTTATAAATTATTCTATGGTCCAGCTGACCCTGTGTCCCGGGACCTAACTCCTTATTTTCTGCTAGATTAAAATAAGGCATCGAAACGTCGTCGACCTCTGAACCCCCAAATGCAATATATGACTGAAATATTATCATTTGCAGTGGAGTGTTATAATGAAATTTAAAATCTGTAACAACTGATTAATAGTATACAGATGCAATTTTTGCTTTGCCCTCTTGGCCACTATTGTTTTGTTGTCTTGTCTTGTATTGTATGGGTCACGGCTTTGCCCACTTGATACTAAATGGTTCTTCCATTTTCATAATTATCGTTCTAAATCAAATAAAAATAAAAATTCTTGTCCGGCTGGACAAAAGTCATTTCACCTATCAAGTGTATGAAAATTGTTTTGTCTGTCCTCACAGACTATTTTGTTTCTAAAATAGGGACCACTGTTTTATAAAATATGCTACTGCCCAAGGTCCCTATACTATACCTTCTGGGTTCCCTTGTTTATGTGTAAAAAAAAAAAAAAAATCATTCAAAAAGTGGCATTTTCAGAATTGCAATTTAAAATACAACTTCACCATCAGTTGTGTTTGTAAATTGTGATTTCAGAGACACAAAACCTGATCACTTCCAAGTTGGAAATTACACTTATAAAATGTAATCTCAATGTTACCATAGGGGAGAGATAGGTCTTGCAGTAATTAAACATAATGTAAGAGTTTTTCACTACTAGGATATGTAAAACGTAAAAGTACATGTCCTACTTTTTAAATACACTCCACCCTGCCCTGGGCTGTCCATGGCCTACCTTAGGGGTGACTAATATATAATAAAGGGGAATGTTTGGACGTGGAAAGAGGGTTAACTTGCTAGGTGGACATGGCAGTTTAAATCTGAATAGACAGGCTGTGCAATGGCAAGCCTGAGACATGTTTGAAGGGCTACTTAAGTGGGTGACAGAACCAGTGCTGTAGGGTAACTTGCAAGTACAAGGAAAGTGGTCCGAGTTTGTGCAATTATTCAACAAATATTCTGTATTACTCCATACAGACGATCACCACATACATGTATCATTATTCATTGATAAACAAAGTGAACAATAAAGCTGGTAGTATTCAAAGTCTAATTGCATTTATTTTTGCAATCGTGTAAGTTGTAATTACTACATCACTGAAATAGCTGATGGTCTTCAAGGTTTATGAACATAATTTTCAAAACTTTACATCAATGGTGCTCTCAATGAGGAAAGAAGGGCATGTGATTGGGTTTGTGAGGGACTGGGTAAAAGTGGTGTGACATTGATAGCATCACATTAAAATCAGTAGGCCTTTACATTCAAGCTAGTACACATGTTCCCTAGTCACA
Source organism: Lissotriton helveticus (assembly GCF_964261635.1). NCBI lineage: Eukaryota > Metazoa > Chordata > Amphibia > Caudata > Salamandridae > Lissotriton > Lissotriton helveticus. Next base: position 855,935,775 of record NC_136070.1, on the reverse strand, counting down.
TCACACATAGGCTAGACAAATCCATTTAGTTGGGTCCTATGGTGTGCTAGGTTGGTGTAGTCTACGTTTCGACCCCCGTATGTGTTTAAGGGTTATTCTTGCCTCATGTTGGGGTCTTCGTCAGGACAGAAAAGAGCACCTAAAATATAAAGTCTAGCATTAGATGCTTGTGATGGACTGTATTCATTGTATGGGCTCTAAGTAGGGAATACCTACATGCAACGGTCGGCGTCTGCAACGTCACTGCGTGGGCCAACGTGGGCTCCTCAAAGTTCTAAAGAAAAAATGAAGGAAAAGTCTCAATGGAAGGTGATGGCACATGGGCCGTGTATCAGTAAATGTAGGAAGAGCTGGGAGACTTACTTGGGCAATGCTCCTGTGGTCGAGCATACATTTTCCTCATGTCACGATTTATGGAACCAGTGGGTAACGATTTCTGTATTCAGTGCACACCTGGCACCATTCTAAAGAGTCAAAAATAAGCATATGAGGGCTGGTGTGATACCATATGTTAAAAATGGACTGTTTCTGTCGTTAGGGCTCATAGCACTATGGGGGGCTGGGTGGAGATAAAATCATAACAGGTAAAACTCAGTTTCTATTCTTAATGTGCACATAGCTCCAGTGAGGGTGAGGGTCCGCTATGTTAAAACGAACTGTTAAGGTCTTGTGACGTTACAAAACGGCTTAATATAAATGCAGCCATGTCCGCTATGTTATGGCCGACTGTTAGAGTCTCGTAACATTACGAGCAGTTAGATCCGCTTGCATCCATGTCAGGCGAAGATTTAATCTCTTGTGACATGTCAAAAACGGGAACTCTGTGCGGCAGTGAGGCTCGTAAACAAATATGCCGGTTGGGGGAAAAAATGGGTGGAGAAGCTCCCGAACAATCTCCTACCTGATCGTTGTCGGCGTTTACTCTGCCATCAGGGCGAGGCACTCCCGGGATGTGTCTTTAGTAACTCGCGGTGCCGCCGCTGAATGCTAGTTTGGGAGGCTTGATAAGTCCGGACCAATCACCTGCATAGCACACAAGAAGCCGTGACAGGGACTGATGCACGGTCTAGGGGGCGTCTAACAAGAGGCCTGTTAAGAGTAAGGGATGTCTTAGCTAGTATCCTGACCTATTTGGGTATTGTGTAGGAATCTTCCACCAATGTACTCCATCGTTGTTAATACAATGTAATCCATCAATATTGCTACGCGGTTGTTATATATAATACATCAAACTGATACATTCTGTCAGTGTTTCCATATCACCATTAGATCTAAAGTTTTAACAGTACCATAGGCCAATGTATCGTGGCTCAATATGGGAAGAAGGCCCTTGCATGATTATATTCATAACAGTACACACTCCAACGATTACAACAATACAATCACATGTTATGGGTGCCCGGCCTTATAGTTGGTAGATGGTCCTTACATAGTCTAGGTAATGCCGTGTATTAGGTTGTACACTTGTACTTTCACAGTGATACCACGTTTAGGTGAAATGTGACATTAACGGTTTATTTCATGGAAGTGCAATCGGGCCAATACGCTATCATACTTTGGATAGTCCCTTTCGGAATGCTAATAAGATTACTGTACATGTGATAAACAAACAGTTAGTTTAAAACATTACGCATTATGAGCACATAGGTTGGCATTAACAGGGTTTTGCTGATTTCTACGTGTCCCTATGGTGCTAGAGCATCTGTGAGGTGCGTCAAGTATGGTTTTACTGCGGTATGCTTATTCGAGATCTAGTCCTGCCATTTGTGCGAAGTTGGCATCAAGTTCATTCAGTCCTTTTGTTATGGTATTGAACGTATGCGGATGTATGACGTTACAACGCATACTTTTACAACGCCTACCTTTACATCGTAAGTTTTACAACGCATACCATTACAACGCATAATGCTTTTGGGCGCTGGATAGTGAATAGTTTAATTTACTATTCCAACTCCAGTCCCCGTGGATAGTAGGGAAGGTTATTGGATAGTAAATTAACCTATTCCCTATCCTAGAGCGCCCCCCAGAGCAATGCGTTGTAATAGTTTGCGTTGTAAAAGTTGCGTTGTAATGGTAGTTTGTCGTAAAAGTTTCGTTGTAAAGGTTGTATACCACGTATGCATCCATTTGGACTCCCTAGTATTTAGGATGGAATTTAGGTTACCTCCTCTGGGGCCCAATGTAATCTTGTCAAGTATCACCCATCTCATAGATTCTGGGGTGTGTTTCTTGTCCATGTAGGGTTCTACTAGTGGTGCCCCTGCCGTTTGACAACGGATCCTGCTACAGTGTTGGAAGATCCGGTTCTTTATTTTTTGTCTGGTTTGTCCGATATACATGAGCTCGCATGGACAGAGAATGGCGTAAATAACTCCACTGGTGTTACAATTTGTGAAGGACCTGAGGTCTACGGCGAGGTTATTGTGAGTCACTTTCTTTATTTCCCAGCATGTGGGGCATGCTCTGCACGTGGTACATCTGAAGTGTCCTACCACTTCCGGTAGGTTCCAGAGTCCTTGGATGGTCGGTGCCTGTGGCGTGTCCAACAGGAAACGAACCACATGATCCCTTATGTTTTTTGCCTTTTTGAAAGCATGTATCGGTGGTTCAGGGGTGTCTATAACATCAGCGACCAAGCCCCAATGTTTGTTAACTATTTTTTTGATTTCATTGCTTTTGGTGCAATGTGTCGTCACGCATATCATCCGTTCCTGAGTTGACGTGCGTTCTTTTGGCATCAGTAGGGTCGATCTGTCCTGGTACCAAGCTCTTTTTCTAGATCTTGTCACAAGTCTCTTGGGATACCCCCTATCCATCAGGCGAGAAATTAGATCTTCAGATTCTTTGAAAAAGTCCTCCTTCAAGGAGCAATTTCTCCGAATTCGGAGAAATTGTCCGAAGGGCAGGTTGTCCCGGAGTCCTCTGGTGTGATGCTCGTGTATCTCAACCGGGTGTTCGTTTCCGCTGGTTTCCTGTATAGTGTAGTGTATAGTTTTCCATCCCTTTCCCTCATGCTAATATCCAAGAAGTCAATAGATTCCTTATCCATATGCATTGTAAACTTGATATCTTCAGACTGTGTGTTCAGCCACTCTGTGAAGGCACTCAGGTCAAGCTCCTCACCTGTCCATATCGTGAAAACGTCATCTATGTACCTATGCCATCTAGAGATCTGGTTATGGTATGGGTTGTGTCTTGATAAGATGCACTGCTGTTCATATTCAGACATGTATAAAATCGCCAAATCCGGGGCGAAGGCAGCGCCCATTGCCACTCCTTTACTTTGAATATAGAACTTGTTCTGAAATACAAAGAAATTCTTTGTCATGGCAATTTCCAAAAGATCAATGATAAATTCTGTGGGGACCCCTGCCGGTCTTTCCTTCCTTTGTAGTGCTCTTCTCATACATTCCAGAGCCGGTCTCTGCAGAATACTGGTGTATAAAGAGACGATATCCATCGTCACCAGGAGTTGGCTGTTTTTGTTAAAGGGCATCTGGTCCACAAGATTTATCACTTGCATCGTGTCCCTGAGATACGTGGGTGTTGCTTCAGCAAGTGGTTTAAGGAATACATCCACATACTTGCATAATGGCTCTAGAAGAGATCCGCATCCTGATATGATAGGACGCCCAGGTGGTTTCAATGGATTTTTGTGTACCTTGGGTAGTACATAAATCGTTGGTACCCTGGGTTGGTCTACGTTGAGATAGTCAAATTCCTTCTTTGTGAGGAAGCCCATTTCTCTTGCTTTCTTGGTAATGGCTAAGATCTCATATCTGATCTCCTTCGTGGGGTCCGTTGCTACGGGTCTGTAGCTCACACCATCCCTCAGTTGGGAATAGATTTCGGCCTTGTAGTCTTCGACATTCAGCATCACTATGGCTCCGCCCTTGTCGGCTGGTTTAATCACCACTGATTTATTGTTCTTTAGTAGGTTCAGTGCTGTTCGCTCTCCTACAGTGATGTTGTGTTTCACATAGGGTCTGGCTTCACAAGTTTTTAAAACGTCCCTGAGCTCCACACTCTCATATGTCAAATTTCTATGAGAGACTGATGCCGTAGTAGGCATAAACGTTGATGGAGGTTGTAGGTTTGTGAAAGCCGCCATAGCTGTCGAGGGTCGGTTTTGAAAGAAACTCTTCAGTCGTATCTTTCTGAAGAATCTAGTGAGTTCAGCTTTGATATTAAATCTGTTGGCATGGGATGTGGGTACGAATGATAGCCCTTTACTGAGTACACTTGTTTCTTCAGCAGTTAGTATGTGGCTTGATAGATTGATTATTGGGCTGGCTCTGATTGCCGTCCTGGGGATACCACCGGTTACCATCTGTAGGTTTTCCTCCTGGTGCACCTCTCCCCGTGGTCTTCTTGCTGGAATCTCACCTGTTTCGTGTCTGGCCCTGTTGCCTCCCTCCGTCCCAGTTCTGTTGGTTCTGTCCCCGGGTGGGGCGGTTGTTCCAGGAAACACCTCTGCCTCTGCCTCTCGGTGGTCTCCATTGGGTGTCCCCTAAAAAAAGCGACTGTTGGCCGCTCATACGCTCTTGGGGCGGCTGATACCATTGGTCTTGGCATTGGTAGTTTCCACTCGGTCTGGCCCGTTCGTTTTCGCTGTCGCTGCTGTATGAAGAATCTGAAAAGTTGGTACACCTCCGTGTTCCTCTGTAGCCGCCTCTTCCTCTGTAAAAGAAACGTCCCTGGGTATCCTGCCTGTAATAGTCTGCTTGCAGGTAGGGATACGTCTTCTTCTTGTCGTAGTACTGGATGTCTTTCGCTAACTTATCCAGTTTTTTTGCTTGTGTCTCCACATCAAAATCCTTCAGGGTTTTTTTCAGTCTACCCAGTGTTTCTCAGGCACTTGCAAAGGCCGAATGACTGGCTATTTCCTCTTTGAGTTCGTCTATCTCTTTGGTTAACTGCTCTACTTGCTCCTTGGCCGTCTCCACCCCCAACACCATCCAATGGCGCGAGCAATTGTTTACCACGAAACTGAAACCTTCTTTAAACTTGGGGCTCTCGACGAATATAGCCTATGTGATGTGACTAGGGAACATGTGTTCTAGCTTGAATGTAAAGGCCTACTTATTTTAATGTGATGCTATCAATGTCACACCACCTTTACCCAGTCCCTCACAAACCCAATCACATCCCCTTTTTTCCTCACTGAGAGCACCATTGATGTAATGTTTTGAAAATTCATAAAAATCATAAACCTTGAAGACCATCAGCTATTTCAGTGATGTAGTAATTACAACTTACACAATTGCAAAAATAAATGCAATTAGACTTTGAATACTACAAGCTTTATTGTTCACTTTGTTTATCAATGAATAATGATACATGTATGTGGTGAACGTCTGTATGGAGTAATACAGAATATTTATAGAATAATTGCGCAAACTCTGCCCACTTTCCTTGTACTTACTTATCAACCCAGGTCCATGAGTTATTAGGGTGCACCCCGTTAAAACTCAATGTATGCAGGGTAACTAGCAGCATTTAATTTACAGGCCATGAAACTATTGGAGAAAAAGGTGAAAGAGGATCAACCAATCAGGGTGATCACAAATTTATCTCCAGTGGGTGAAATTGCAGTGAAGAAAGGCAATTTAATGACTGCATCAAAGATATGGAGAATACGTTTGTACGGAGGGGGTATGATAAACGTATTATCAAACATGCAAAGGAAAGAGTTTGCAAGATAGAACGCAGCTCAACTTTGAAACTAGTGGGGAAAAAGGTGAAAGAGGATCAACCAATCAGGGTGATCACAAATTTTACTCCAGTGGGTAATGTCATATTGCAGAGTATGAACAAGCATTGGAATCTACTGAAATTGGACAAGACTCTTGTAAAACATGTGGGCACACGGCCGCAAATTACATTCAGGAGGGGGCAAACTCTGGGAGCTCAACTGAGCCCGAGTTACCCTAGGACAGAACAACCAAAGACTTGGCTGGATGAGCATTCAAAAGGTTTTTTCAAATGTGGGCACTGTGGCATGTGCAGGTGTGTCAAGGATAAAACCAAGAGCTTTCAAATCAATGGGGGCAAAATTTATGACATCAGAATGATTATAACTTGCAGTACGAAGTATGTGACCTATATCATTGAATGCAAATGTATGCAAATCTATGTGGGGAGCACGATTCGCATGCTGAAGGAAAGGATGGGTGAACACTTAAGAGCAGTGAAAAATAATGATGTAAGATACCCAATTGCGGAGCACATACATAATTGTAGCATGCAAGACCAAAGCAGAAGCTTTAAAATCTATGGAATTGATCATGTATATGCAGACCCACGTGGGGGAAACAGGGAACTGAAACTGAGAAGACAGGAAGCGAGGTGGATCATGCGTTTGAGGGCCGTGGAGGACGGCCTAAATTTTGATCATGAGTTGCAATATTTTATTGGAGACTAGACTAAGATAAGCATGAAGTGGAAATGAAGATATAGAGGGGTTGCAATTGAAACACCGGGTCAGAGAGGGGTTTAATACTGAAACAGAGACGATGAAATGTGGAACTTGCCTTGTGACCTTTGATAAGCAGATTCATAATCACGCTAAAAGGCGCTACTTAAATAGCTTGTGCAGACAAGAGAAAGTAAAAATAGAGTAGATGGGAATGGTGTGAACCGCTATAATAAAGCGGGTGTAGGGAACGTGGGTTGACAAGGATGTCAACAAAACTTTATTTACACTCGGTTACGGACATACCAACCAAGAAATAGGAAGTTTGGGGTTGATTAGTGTGCAAAACGCTAAGGGAATCTATAATATGGCAATAACTTTTAAAATACATCATACAGTAGGCAGCTTTGGTGAAACGAAAACCAAAAGGGATACATTTGCGACGATATCGACCCATTTCAAGATGGCGGGCGCATAGAGTAGGAAGTAGTCCGTTCTCTATGTTCGCGTGCAATAGGAAGTTGCTTTAAAACAGACCGGGACGCCTGCACTGGGGCTTTGAGAAGCGGATTGGGAGGTAAGTGCACTTAACGGGGGTGCTGCAGGAGTCAGAGATTACTGCGAGGCTGTGACTACAGCATATGCTTTAATCTTACAGGGGGAGACCCAACAAAGCAAGCGGGTGGCAGTGTGGCATTCCCAAACTAGAGATACTCGGCAATACGGGTAGGTGAAAATAATTGAGTAATAGTTTAAAATAATGCTTGTAACACATAGGACGGAATCTGCAGGTGAATTCTGTATTTTTAGAACAAGATAAGGAGGCTGGCAATAATCACGAAGATAGTAGAAAACGGGAGATCCATAACTTACTGCCCGATTGTACAGAAGTCAGGAGGTAAGAGGAGCCATTGTTTGGCTTTACATGGTTGACAAGGAGTGGAAAATGAGTACAGAACTTTGCATGTCTGGCAATGGAGGACTTGAGTTGGTATGTCCTTTTTTTTGTTGTAGGGGAAAACAAAAAATTCGCTGAAGTTGTGTAAAGTGATTGAAAAGAATTTCCAAAACCGGGGTTTTTTGGAAGGATAATAAAGTGAATCTTAACATAGAGGTAGGATTAGACACGGTGAATATTGTAACTGATGATTAAATGCGCTATGTATCTAGCCTTGCATTGCTTGTCAAAAGGTAATTGGTATTCCTCAATGAAATCTTCCTTTATATTAGGTGTCGAAACAGAAAGACTGAGGTAACTACATGTACAATGTAGAAAAACATTTTTTATTTATGATGGTGCACTGGGGGAGTAGAATCTAAAGAACACAGCTGTCTCTGCTAGAATTCGTAGTTGGAGGTCACCAACACTTGATGTGTCTAAGGATTGAATTTTTATGTTCAATGAAGTATAGAACAGCATGCATGAGTATTAAAAAATGAAAATGTGTATTTTTAATAACTGAAATAATGCAGTTGGGGAGAAATGTATATGTCACAATTCATCAATACTATACAATTGCATGCATGACTCACTGAATACCAATTGGATTGGGAAGCACAGGGGTGTTGATCACAAAGGGGCTCTATGTATATGAAATTGTAGCGCAATACACAGGAATGTTCTTGTAAAAGCGCTTATTGTATCGTTTTCCAGCCCTGATATAGCCGTTGGGTTTATGTTAACCTCGGCGAAACGCGTTGGCTTGGCTAAAGGGGATTGGAGTTTGAAAGAATAAAAGACGACAAAGAAATCTTCAAGAGCCCAATTGAATGTTTTATACTTTCTGTGATATGATTGTTATTGTCTGATAAGGGGTGTGCTGCAATTACTGGTTTCAATTTGTGGTCAATCCTAGGATTGCAGAGTGAGAAGTAGGGTGTTCTCTTCTCCAAATTTTTTTGCAAGCACCCAAGAGATTAAGGAGGTATTATACATACTTAAGAGTGAACTGTCCCATGAGCTCTAGAATTCTCCCATAAACACCCAAAGGACTGCTTTATTGTTTCTACGGAGGGCGGCTCTGGGAACACTATTGAAAGTTTAAAGTTAATAGGATTCAGGCAAAATGAGTGATAACTCGGAAAGGGATAAAATGGCAGCTGACCTTTTCGACAACCTGTGCAAAGGCAGCACTGTGACTCAAGCTATCAAAAGTGGAGTGCAACAAAAGGATGAAGGGTTACGTAATAAATTTATCAAACTAGAGAGGTTGAAGAGATCCGAAATGTCTAAATTGTGGGACGGAGCCAACCTTAAGCAATATGTAAAACTAGGCAGGGCACCGAGAGGTTTACGCTCACAAATCATGCCCACATATGATGACCTCGATGAGGACCTGTTGGGGGTGTGGGAATCGGAGCTAACCTCAAGCTCAAAGAAACTCATGGGCATCCTAATTGAGAATTCGGACAGAAAAGTAGCTAAATTCCAAGCTGAGATAGCCCAATTAGAAGATGAAATCGCAGCCCTTAATTTACCTGACCCAACACTCAAGAACTATGAGATCCTAAAGGGTGTGATGATTAATCATCAAAATGACATAAAACAGAGGAATGCGCGCAAATTAAAACGCGAAGAGATTGATTATAACAGGGGAAGAATTTTCACATTTTCTAAAAAATATGATTATCTGATGCAGACTGATAAGAACAAACAGTCTGCAGAAGCTATTTCTATTAGTTCAAGTAACACCTCCCTGAGCAGTATTCCAACCAGTAGCGGCGATACAGAGGGGGCATCCAGCTCAGGGGTAAGACAACTACATCCTTTAGGGAATTCCTCCTTCTTGCAGAAGGTAAACAGAATAAAGAGAGGCAATCGGGAACAGGCGAAATGTCCGGGACCCATAAGAAAATAAGAAGAGAAGGAAAGGAGGGAGCAGTAGGGGGGCGGGCAGGAATGAAAACAAGATCATGGGACAAGAAAGAATGAGTGTGGAAGGGGATAAAGAGGTGGAGGTGGTGAACTTGTCAACAATATCACTCTCTCAAGATATGAAGGAATTACTTAAGAAGGGCTTAGGCTTTTGCCCTACTGTTAAAGGTAATTTATGTGACAATAAAATCGATCTATTTAAGTATATTAGACGATTAAAATTAAAAAGACATTTTTCACAAAACCCTAAGCGAAATAAAAGAATGATGTGCAATCTTGTAGTATGTGGTCTATTTCATCTACTATAAATGATGTTCAAGATCCAGTAGCTTTACTATCTATAACAGAATTAGAGGAGGACCTGGTAACAGTTGCAAAAGTCCTCGAAGATCTAGAGATCAGACCAGATCTATCAGTGTCCAGTGGTTTGAAGAATAAGTCCAAATGGTCACCTAATCTCACGAGTGGCAACAATATAGAAATGTTTCATAAAATGGTCCTGGCGGATTTGGATGCGAATGAGACTAAGTCCTTTCCGGGGGACTTCATGAAGGATAATCTGACACAAGGTGAAAGGTATGCTTTGAATGAACTGGTGAATAACACAGAGCGTATCATCAGAAAAGTGGATAAGGGAGGAAACATAGTGGTGATCGGCAAGGATGATTACGAACAAGAAATATATAACCAGCTAGGAAACAAGATGTGTTATGAAAAAGTAGCCACAAATCCCATGATTTTCCTTACGGTTACCATTAATGTGCACCTGAAACAGTGGTATGAGAGTGGTCTGTTGAATGAGGATGAATATCTATTTCTAAAAGTGAATAGACTTAGATATCCCTGCTTTTATACCATACCCAATATTCACAAAGGCCTGCCATTTCCACCAGGCAGGCCTATTGAGTCGGGTATTCTGGGACCAACAGAACATATGTCACAATTTTTTGATTTTTTTTGCAGCCAATCATGACCAACTTACCTTCCTATATTAGGGACACGCGGCATATTTTGAATATTTTGAGTGACATACAATGGGAAACTGGAATGACACTGGTAACCCTGGATGTGATCTCGTTATATACGAGTATAAAAAATGAATTGGGGCTTAAAGCCCTGGACCATTTTCTTTCAAAAAGACCAGCAAGCCATTGGCTACATACAGAAATGACATTGGCAAGGACTGAATTGATTTTGACCAATAACTATTTCTTATTTAAGGGGGATTGGTTCAGGCATAAACAAGGCGTGGCCATGGGCTCGAAATTCTCACCAGCCTACGCTAACATAGTTATGGGCTGGTTGGAGGAAAGATTTATCTGGGGATCAGGAGCGAGTGAATGGAATGGATCTATCCTCTATTCATCATGCATTTAGGGCCCTGTTGAACCTTTCAACAAGCCCATTGGTTTGTGGGTGGTAAGAGGTGGAGAATCTGGAGTTTACCCGACACTCCTTCCACATGACCTTCAAGTACCCTGATATGAAGTTGGCATCACAGTCAGATGCCACCTCTTTGGGGAAGCCACATGGGTGCAGATGCCCATCCATGCCTTGGCCACAGTGGGTGCAGTCACAATCCTTAGAGAGACAGGCTCCAGATAAAGGGTGGCATGGTATACCAAGTCCAGTATGAACCTGTTGCCCATGGCTATCTTGGGGCCGAGAGGCCCAACAATGTCAGTGCCCCCCCCCCTTTCAAAGGGTGTGTCAATGACAGGGATTGGGATCTAGAGAGCTTTGTGCCTTTTCCCTGACTTCCCATTGGCCTGGCAGATGGGATAGGACCTACAGTATGCATCTGAGGCCATTTTTATCTGGGGCCAATAAAAGAAGGCAACAAGCCTGTCAAAGGTCTTATCTTGCCTCAAATCACCTGTTAGGGGAGCATCATGAGCCAGCCCCAGGAGGAAGGCACTGTAGCACTGAGGGGCCACCAGAACACAGGTTGCACCAGGCCACGGAGCCTCAGTCTAACTAAACAGGTGACCATTCTTCCAGTATATCTGGTATTAACCAGAGGAGACACCAGCTTCCTGGGTCTCAGACTGCTGCCAAAAATCCACAAGAATATGGCATTCCTTCTGTTTCCTGCAGTACTCCTCCCTGGCAGGGCCCCCTTTCTGCTGCTAGTTGGCTAGCTCAAGCAGGTTCCCCAGTTTGGCCGCATCCTCCCCTGTAGGTTCCGGGGTGTCCCCCTCAGGGTCAGCCTTCTCACGGACCGTGGACGTTTCAGGAGTGGGATTCCCATGCCCTTGCCCTTCCTCTTGGTGGCAGGAGGCTGCAAGTCCTCTTGACTACCCTCTTGGGCTGCCATGGATCATGTGGTCAAGCACACCCTCTCAGGCAACCCTAACATCTCCAAGTGGGACCTGAGCTCCACCTCCTTCCAGGCAGTATGCTCCATGTCATTGCCAAGCAGACAATCCACAGGCATGGACAGACTCACAGCTACCCTCAAGGAACTGAGACCCCCATTCAAAGGGAAACAGAGCAAAGAGATAGTGACTCTCATGGCTGTCGCCTGCAGCAATTTGGTGGAACACATTAAGGACTACATCCTCTGAGGCCACCAGATGACATCTGGCATTTGTCATACTGGCTTTAGTGTCTCTCAGAGCCTCCACCCTCTACCTATTCATGGTGACCCACAGCCTGAAATTCCTAGTATTAATATGCATGTGAGTTATTTGCACCATCTCTCCTTCACCCCGGGACACTAGAATAATCTATATGCTGTCCCCCACACTCTCTGGGACAATCTCCTCCCCAAGCACTACCCTAGCAAACCCCAGTGACTGCCCACTGGTGGGGGCATGAGACACTTGGCATTCCCCTTGAAGTGCCCTTCCTGGTGGCATTCATACCAACTAGGGGATGCCTTCATTCCTCCTACTTCTGATGGGTACCCTGCTCACCCTTGTGGTAATCTCCCCCAGATACCTTCTTATGGACCCTGGTGCTAAACCAGTGGTCTGCCTCCATATCAAGCTTCCTGGGGCCAGTGAGCTTACTATAAATCAACTGCTGGCGCACACCTGGAAAACAATTACTAAGGATGTGCCCTCTACCAAATATATCATACAGCCCTTTGTAATCAATCACCTCACTGCCTTCCACCCATCTAGTAACATGCAAAAGGAATCCACAAAATCCACTCAGGACTGCCCGGGCAGTTTCTGGCTGTCCTTGAACTTGAGACTTTACTTTTCTGTGATCAGACCATACTTTCTGTTTAAGACTTCTTTCACTGGGGGATACCTCTCCCTGTCCCCCTTCTCCAGGGCCTATAGGATGTCCCTCTCCTCTCTTGGGATATGCCCCACAGTCTATCCCCTCTTATAGCCCTCTGGGTTCTTGTGTATCAGCAGGGCAATCTCATATTCCTCAAACCACTTATCAATGTTGTCTCCTGCAACAACATCAGCCATATGGACCCTCCTGTCTCCAGACTGCATGGGAGAAATGATGCCAGCAATACTGCTGGACTCTGCCTGTCTGACCTTAACGCTCCTCTCATGAGCCACATGTTCCAAAGCAATTCTCTCCTCCATAGCCAGAATCATTTGCTCTGTTTCCAGTGTTATTTTCTTTTTCTTTGTCTCTAGGGCCAATTTTCTTTCCTCCATTATGAGTTTAGCCATTTTCAGCTTGTGGTCCCTCTCTACCTTACTCTCTGCAAGCTCCTCTGGGGATTTGGAGACACACTGCTCCCTGCATGTGAAGAGGTCTCCACTCCTGGAAGGATGTTACCACCCTCCTCAAGAGGTTGCAGCCCAAGACCCACCTGTGGGTCTTCCTCTGACCCTTACTCATTCTCCTGGTCATTGCTGTGGCTGGCAATTGATAGGCCTCTGCCCATGCCCCTAAAGCTTTCTGGAGCTCTGCCTTCTTAGTGCGCCTATTAGCAGGCAACCTCCTCTCCAGATAAAACTCCTTCAGCTGGGCCATGATGTAGCTCTCCAGGTTGGCCAGCTGAAACTCAATTTTTGCAGGTGAGGTCACAGACTGTAAGGTAACATAGGAATACATTTGGAAAAAACAAAAAGGCCAATCAGGGAGAATTTACTTGGATCGGTCTTAGATGTGGAATAGTAGTTTACTCCAAATCACTGTCTGGAACTGCGCAAACACAAGTCCTATCCCCAATGCTGATCACCGATGTTAGAAATTGAGTTCCTTGGTGACTGGGGTCAAGCATTTGTCAAGCTGTAACCACAATCATAGTGTAAGTCACAAACACATACTAAATTAACCTGTGCACACCCTCTGGTAGCTTGGCCCAGAGCACTCAGGCCTAATTTAAGAAATACAGTGTAAAGTATTTGTGCAACACTTCAAAGAGTAAAACATTAAATACACCACACAAAAAGATTCCACATCAGGTTAGGAAAATAGAGCTTAATGTAATTAACAAAACAAGATCAAAATTACCTGTGTACAATAAGTAGACCTAGAGTTATGATTTTTAAAGAATAATCTGAATTATAGTGTCTAAAGCTGAGAGCACCAACCGGGGATATCTGGTCCTGCCAGACTGGGTCAAATATAAAAGTTCAAGCCAACTGCTACAGAGCACAGGTTGTATACAGTCTCAGATACCTCCTGTTGAAGCTTTCACTTCTTAAGAATTGTGCAGAGAGTCCGCTTCACAGGGCAGAAGTTCACAAGGAGCATGGAGAGCGTCGCTGGTGGGTGTTGGCGGGGTGCGAATAGCAGGCCATGCATTGCGGATGGATGGGCTGGAGCCTTGCGGTTCTAGTGTGAACGGGCCTGTACATGACGAGCCCAAAAGCTTGATTTTAAGAGATACAGAACCTCCCAAGGGCCCAGGGAAGTGAGAGGTGCCTCTAGGAAAGGGGGGTGGAGCCCTTGAAGATGGGCCCAGGAGCTGTAAGGAACTTGTTATGTCACTGAGGCTCAGGTCAGGAAGCCATCAACTAGCACTTTGAGTTCATCTGTGCCCCATGTTCAAGACGGGTTCCAAGTCCAGTTCTTCCTCTCCAGGCAAGAGGGAAGTAAGGCAGCAGTTCTTCCAGAGCAGCAGTCAGCAGAATGACAGTCCTTCAGCATCTCAGGAAACCTTCTTGGCATAGTATCCACAGGTCCAGAAGTGTACTGAAATGGTGGTGTCTGAGGTCAAGTTCTTATAATCAGTGGCACCTTTGAGTGGGGAGACTTCAAAGAGGTCCATTAAGTGCACAGAAGCTCTGCCTTTCCTGTTCTTGACCCAGACTCATTACATGGACATAGGCAGCTCTTTGTGAGGGGACAGGATACATCCTTTTCAGGTGTAAGTGAGGCTGGGTTCAGATCCTCTCGCCCATCCTGCCAATATGTCCCATCTGGCCACACCTAAGCTCCCACTGTGTGTAGCTGTCTAGGGGGAATACACAAAGCCCAGCTGTCATCCACCCAGACATGATCAGAGACAGGCAGCAGGCACCAAATGGATAAAGTAAGAAAATGGCAACTTTCTAAAAGTGGCAGTTTTAGAATTGCAATTTAAAATCCATCTTCACTATAAGTTGTGATTTTAAATCACGATTCCAGAGACACCAAACTTGGGGTAAAATCTCTTCCGAATTAGAATTTCACTTATAAAGTGTAATAAGATAATCCTGATGTTATCCGATGGGAGAGATAGGCTTAGTGAAAATGAATGTAAAAGTTTTTCACTACTAGGACATGTAAAACTTAAAAGTACATGTCCTACTTTTTAAATACACTGCACCGTGTCCTTGAGCTGTTCAGGGCCTACCTTAGTAGAAACAGATATGTATTAAAAAGGAAGGTTTGGGCCTGGCAAGAGGGTTAACTTGCCAGTTTAAAACTACACACACAGGTTCTGCAATGACAGGCCTGAGGCATGGGTGAAGGGCATCTTAAGTGGGCGGCACAACCTGTGCTGCAGACCCGCAAGTGGAATTTAATTTACAGTTCCTGGGCACATGTAGGTCACTCTTCACAAAAAAGGGGAAAGGGTCAATAAGCACACTCCACCACCCCAAACCCCCTAATCATACATATAAACACCTAGAGGGGCGGGGAGCTAAACAACCAAGTGTACACAAAGACAAAATTGACTTTAGAAAATCAACAATTGTTGAAAATACTGCCCTCACTCACACACAAATGTGTGTGGCATGCTTCATCATCGGGTCTGCTTACAAAACGCCCCCACGTAGCCACGCTGGGGACAGAGCATAGGGAGGGGGAAACATAAAACAAGAGACAAAGACAAACGAAACTGTGACAGACAGTGATCACAATCAAAAGTGTTGCCCTGCCGGACTAGGTAAGTGATAGACAAAAAATGTGCAGTAAGATAGTGCTCTTTAAAACTGGCTCGTGGGTACCTATTTAACCTTTATACAGTGGTTCCACGGTCAGGATTAAAAAGTAATAAGTGAAGGATGAATAAGTGTTTAGGCAGGAAGTCAGGATCCTAAAACACTCCTCCTTATACTGTGGTGGTCAACATGTTTCTGCCATCTCAGTGTGCCTCTAATGTCAATGGTCACGTCGGTCTTCTTCAGGACAATCTGTCTGCCCAGTCCTACACTACCCTCTTACCTTAGTCTGGTTATTAGAGGGGACCCACGTGGAGGGAAATTCCACCAACATGGAACACCATTACGAGTTTATTCTCTCATTTGGCTTGAAATGGCGTCAGGCAGGGGGGAGTTCCAGAGAACACAACTGTTCCGGAGAAACTCCAGCTGCATCTATGCCCGCTCGCTGAAAGCGCCATGTAGGTCACTTCTCTAGGGACATATCAGAAAACGAATTAAGCCAATCATGGATAAGCCAATGTTACCACGTTTTAGGGAGAGAGCACAAGCAGTTTAGCGCTAGTTAGCAGTGGTAAAATGCACAGAATCCTAAGGCTAGCAAAAACGAAGTCAGCAAAGACAGGAGGTCTGATGGCAACAATTCAGGGGAACCACACAAAGGATGGCAGGTGTAACAATATATGATTGCATTTTTTTGGGGGGGAGAATCAGAATGTTTGTGTTATTTGCTTGCTGGCAATATCAATACCGAACAGCTTCTCACTACTTGTACCCTTTACCTTAAAATACGAAAATATGGCAATCATTTCGGCTACTTTATAGTCAAATTTGACACTTTCAGAAGCAAGTAAAAGCGTTTGTACATACAGGAAAGATTGCTAAACAGAGAGAAAATCCAGTGACATGAGCTGGGAGACAGGATTAGCAGTGGGAGTGAAAAAGGAAAATGGCACCAATTCTCGCAATTGGAATGCAAAATGTAAGACATCTTTCACTGTGCCTTGTAAAATACAGACCTGGTTGAATAGTGCTTACATTTAAAACAAGTTTTGTAGCACATGGGCATTTAAATAGAATAGTAGGAGCCTAAATCCAGTGTTTGGAGTGAAGCTCTCTTACATTGGTGTGATGATATATAAGAAAGTAATTCTTGAGCCGCATAACTATTAAATCATCCGTTTGGATTTCTATTTTATATGTTGCAAGCTGACTTTTATGAAATTGTCTTTTTTCTGCTTTTAATGAAAAGCAATTTGCTTTGGTAGCATCAATCCCCTTTGTTTCGCGAAGCGTCATGTAACTCGCAAGTCAAGAGGTTTCTCTCATACCTCATCTCCGCACAGGAGAGGTGCTTCACCCCCACTGATCAAAAGCTTTTCCAGTGCAAAAGGCTTCTGTGGGTGCTGCCTTCTGTTTTGGTAGACATCTGTCCAGCAAGGTATGACCTTGATCAAAGCTCTGCTTAGACAAAGGTCTATCTGCCTGCCACTGTCTTCAGTTTGGGAGCCGCTTGTCATAGGAAAGTTAGCACTGATCAAAGCTCTGCATACAAAAGCACTTCCTTCCCGATAAAACTCTTCTCATGTGACCTCTGTCAGACAAATGAAAGCCACAGCACTAGTCTCCTTTGAGGTTTGAGCTTTCACAAACTGGAAGGGTCCCTTCTTACTAGATTGTACAAGGCAGATGTGCCTAGAACGCATGTCGTTTCTTTGATCATAGAGGGGTCAGGAGATATCGGCTTCTTCAGGTTAGCAAGAGAGAGAACGAGAAAACCCTAAGGGCCATGCTTTGTTCAGTGACAATAGCCAACTCTACTCTGACTTTTATGATGGCCTTTTTTTACATTTATTTGGAGTAGCAGAATCAACTCATTGGCATGTTAATTTTCACAAGTAAAATCAGCCCTAGATTTTAAAGGCATTCAAATGTGTTTTAGACTTTTTAAACCTTGTTGAGAGTTGTGGTAAGATTGTTTTATGTGTTGTTGTTCATTATTACATGCACCGTACTCTTGAGGAAGACCTTACTGCTTGTGCGAAGCCACAAGTCAGGCCTTCTCTCAGAAACCTATTTATATGATCTAGATTTTTTTCACTTTGTGTTTTGAGGAGAAAGGTAGCACAATGTGGGACACTGGCTAGCAGTGATGACTCTTTTAAGATGGGCAGGGGCCAGAATCCTGGTCAGTGGAAATGAAATCTACTTCCATTTGGAAGCAAGACAAATCATGCCAGGGAAGCTTCGCCCTGCGTGCAATGGAAGCTCAGGGGCACATTAGGATGGCGCCATCCTATCGGAAATCGGGACCGCCCACCCTAAGGGCGGGGGTCCCGCACGTACCATTATGATGTGCCTGCCACAGTGGCGGGCACATCCTGTATTTATAGTATTGTGGCGGGCGGAGCTCTCTGCTCCGCCCGCCACAATACCAAAAATGCTTTGCACCATTTAAATGATCAAAGCGGCAGGCACCGCGCGGTGCCTGCCTCTTTGATTATGCAAATGCAGGGGGGTACCACAGGTACCCCCCCGTGTGCCACCTTCCTTGGGCCTTCACTCTGGGGGCCCACAGGGGGCCCCCAGAGTGAACACCGCCTGCCTTTCCGTGGCGGCATTGCCGCCGCGGAAAGGCATTGCACACTTGCCATTGTAATATGGCTGGCGGTGTCTTATAGACACCGCCACCATATTAATCATTTTCCGCCCCGGCCGCAATGCGACCGGGGCGGAAAAGTGGCGGGCGGTTTTTTGCTCCGCCGTGGTCCCCCCCGCCATTCTAATATGGCGGGGGGGAATACAGGGAAGGATGGCGGGCTGAGTGCCCCCGCCAGGCTGGCAGTGGCTACCGCCA
The DNA here is from genome assembly GCF_964261635.1 of Lissotriton helveticus. Taxonomy (NCBI): domain Eukaryota; kingdom Metazoa; phylum Chordata; class Amphibia; order Caudata; family Salamandridae; genus Lissotriton; species Lissotriton helveticus. Next base: position 855,917,335 of record NC_136070.1, on the reverse strand, counting down.
GCCTGGCGGGGGCAATCCGCCCGCCATCCTAATGGACCCCTTAATTTGTTGTCACTGTAGAATGGGGGGTTATTTTTTATTTATTTATTTATTTATTTGTTCGAAAAAAATAGGTAGGCTCGAAGGCTCTCTGTTTATAGAGCTCAAGTGATACATGCTAGACAGAAGGAAAAAGATGTCCCCCAATGAATGGGATAGATGGGTAAAGATACACATCACAGAAGGTTAGAAGGACAGCAAAGGGGTAGCAAACAGAAAATAACAAAAATGGAAACCTCAGGCATACGTTGGATATTCTGTTAGTGGAAACCGTGAAATTATTCTGCCTCACTCTTGCCGTCGGAGGGATAAATAGTGTTGTCCAGGAAATATATCCAAAGATTAAAGAATCATTTCATGAAATGACCTGTCCATTAAATAACAGGAAGAAAAGAGTTTACATTTTAAGCTCTTGAGGAGTAGTAGGAGGCAATATAACAGAACTGCAAGATGCACATATTTCAAGAGCGAAAGCTTTTTTTACTGTAAATCAGGTGGGCCTCCCTGGTCCTTGTCTCAGCGGAACAAACCACTGTTAGGGGAACAGCAACATTAATCAGGAATTCGTGGAAGATATTGAAACTGGACACAGACAATACTACCTACTGAGCAGCATAATAAGTTCCCAGTAATCAGTATATATGTCCCTAATTTTATGACCCTCGTAGTTTGTTTAATACTGAAATTAGCCTGGCCAATTTACCAGTCCCCTTGTATTTTTTGGGGGTAGGGTGAGGTTGGAATCTCTTGCTCTGCAAGATAGATCTACTCAAACAGCAGCCTCACACAAACACAAATATCTTGCATACATTCATGATATTATGAAAAATGTAAGTCAAACAGATGTGGGCAAAGCAGACATTAAATGATGTGGGATTTGGGCTTTTCTCAGGGCGCATTCACTCTTCTCATCTTGCATTGATTGTTTTCTAACTTCATGCTCTATCCACAATATGAACATGGAAGTATTAAAAGAGCCTAAGCATTATTCGATCAATCAATGTTAATGCTCATGAATGGAGAATTTTAAGATGATATTCATAACTGTCTATGTTGGTTCTTTGATCATTTACTTCTGTCAGGACTAGGTTTTATTAAATATATCCAGATTCACAGACAAATATTTTCACAATAATCTAGATTGGGCCAAAATCTTCAGGGTTTGGGATGCTTATACGGTGGTGTCACAGAGTTTATTCATGGAGTATACAGTCAGGACAAATCATATTCATCAAGAGGAAAACCAAGATCTGCTTAACTTCTTCAAGGACAGGAAGATGATATGGATAGATGCCAAGACTTAAAGTTAAGTCGAAAAATCTTGTTAGACATTAAAGCACAAAACGTTAAATATCATGAGTGGCTACAAATACAATCAATTAACAAGTTAGTGGGTTGAGGGAAAGAGTTATCCAAATTCTCACAGCAGTGCAGTAAAATCCTGGCCTGGCAGGTGGGGAATTGTGACAACAGAAATCACATTACAGACCTTTATGTATAACAGTAGGATGTCCTGGATGAGACTTGTATAAACAATGATTTTGTCAATTATGTGGTTAGGAGTATCTATATAACACACAAAAGGTGATGGAAGGCTGATTGCAAAAAATCTTAACACTGGAAATAACTTGGGGAAGCACTCTAACTTATCATTATTTTGCTCATCATGCCACCTCAGTTTGGACCTAGCCATATGCAAATCAAGTAGACTGTGCTCTTCATGGGAACAATCCAGCCCTAACTGCCAAGCCAGGTCATCACTGAACCAGAGCACAAGCAACCCAGGACTGGTTTTGACCTAGTTATGGGCTCATCAGCCAGGGGCACAGCTGAGTTCCGGTGACACAGTGAGCATGGGACCCACATCTGGACATACCCACGCCATTAGAGCAGTGCATGAAACACACATAATGTCATGGCTGGCTGTTAGCAAGAAATCTAACCACTGGCAATAGCTCGGGTAGCACTCCAACCCATCATTCTTTTGCTCACTATGTCAACTCAGTTTGGACCTAGCCTTATGCAAGTCAGTTTTGACCGTGTTCCTCATGGAAACTGTCCAGCCCGAACTGACAAGCCAGGTCCTCCCTGAAACAAACTTTAGCAAACCCAGGACTGGTTTTGATTTAGTTATGGGCTCATCAGCCAGGTAATAGTTTTGTTATTAATTAAAAACTAAATATTAATTCATTGAAATTAATTAACTGCTCACCCTTTACCACTATAAACCCCTCAACCCACACCGAAAATTAAACTTAAAAAAATGTATTACACAATTAAAATAAGTAATCGTCAATTAAATAATTAATGGTATTTAAACACAAATTATTAATTAATTTAAATTAATTGACTCCCTACCCATTACCCCTATAAACTCCACAACCCGCACCTAAACAAATGTAGTAAACACTTGACATAATGAATTATTAATTAATACATATTAATTAATAACTAATTAATAATTAATTAAAAATAAATTACTTCCCACCCTTTACCCCTATAAAGCTCACAACCCGCACATAAAATGTACATAAAAAAATAATAGCACAATAAACATAACTGAATATCAATTAAATAAATAATATTAAATAAAGTATTATAATTAAAAGACTTCCCACCTTATACCATTATGAACCCATAACCCACTAGACTGATTTGTATATGGCTGGGTCCAAACTGGGGTGGCGTAGTGGGCAAAAGAACGATGGATTTAACTCAGATCATTTGACTGGGGGAGAATGTTTGCATTGTCAGCATTCCGTCCATCATTTGTTTGCTGCAACACTTTTCGCCCTAAGTAGGATGGGTATGCCCAGACGTGGGTCCCTTGCTCACAGTGCCACTGGATTCAAGCTAGCCTAGCTGAAGAACAGTGACATACCCTGAAACCGGTGCCAGGGTGCTTGTATCCAGTCCAGGGAGTACCTGGCCTGGCAGTTCAGTCTGGACTGTTCCCATGAGGCACAGGATCAAGAGTGATTTGCATATGGCTGGGTCCAAACTGGGGTGGCGTAGTGGGCAAAAGAACGATTGATTTAACCCAGATCTTTTGACTGGGGGAGAATGTTTGCATTGTGCATCATTTTTTTACTTTAGCACTTTACACCCTAAGTGGGATGGGTATGCCCAGACGTGGGTCCCTAGCTCACTGTGCCACTAAATTCAAGTTAGCCTGGCTGAAGAAGGGTGACATACGCTGAATCCAGTCCCAGGATGTTTGCTTCCAGTACAGGGAGGACCTGGCCTGGCAGTTCGGTCTGGACTGTTCCCATGAGACACAGGGTCAAGACTGATTTGCATATGGCTGGGTCCAAACTGGGGTGGCGTAGTGAGCAAAAGAACGATGGATTTAACCCATATCTTTTGACTGGGGGAGAATGTTTGCATTGTCATCATTCTGTCTATCATTTGTTTGCTGTAACACTTTTCACTTTAAGTGGGATGGGTATGCCCAGACGTGCATCCCTTGCTCACTGTGCCATTGGATTCAAGCTAACCTGGCTGCAGAAGGGTGACATACCCCGAAACCGGTCCCAGGATGCTTGTTTCCGGTCCAGAGAGGACCTGGCCTGGCAGTTCGGTCTGGACTGTTCCGATGAGGCGCAGAGTCAAAACTGATTTGCATATGTCTGGGTCCAAACTGGGGTGGCGTAGTGGGCAAAAGAATGATGGATTTAACTCAGATCTTTTGACTGAGGGAGAATGTTTGCATTGTCAGCATTCTGTCCATCAGTTGTTTGATGTAACCCATAACCCACTATGGCACTAAAATCACAAAAAATAATGAAATGTAAATTAACAAACTACAAAAAACTGTAACAAATGTATTAAAAACCCTAAACAATGATTTTGCAAAAAAGTACATCATATACATTTAAAATATATACTAAAATACATAACAATATTTAAAAAACGATATTTTAAACAGCAAAATTTTTATGAACGATATTGATGACTTTCAATTTTTAATAATCAATATTACTTATCTTAAAATCGATATTCTAGACAATGATATTTTTGCTGATGATATTTCCATACCACAACATTTTTGACACAATATTTTGGTATGGCAATATTTTTTGGGGATATTTAGTCTGAATATCATTCTCACTTCACTGAATTTTAACTGTCCAGGTGTTCGACAATCTTTTTGATGCCTTAATAATCAAAATGAAATAAATCTTGAGTACAATGACATGCTATCGTTGTCCAATCTTCTCGAAAAGTAGAATCTTCCAGAAAACTTTATGAAGCATTGGTTACTAACAGGTCTCATAGTGCTGCATTGGCTCTCCAATACTCAAGAAAGGTCTAAATGTTTCAGCTATCCACAGATCCCTATATATGAGGAAATGCCTCATATGGTTTAGTATGAATTGCATGCCTTTCTAGCTGATTAGTGCATGTGGGAATCTTGCCTATCAAAAAGTGTTCAGCAATATTATGCACGTTTTGTAATTGTCCTGATGAAAGCCGTTTGACCATGCTTAGGCATTAGAATATGGCTGAAACATGTAGACCTTTCTAGATGTTGGCATCTACTAATTACTTCTCAAGCATCCGCAGTTCTGTTTTTAATCTTACCACAAGATAGTATAATAAATACTGTTTGGAATTCTCTTGGAGGCAGTTTTATCTCACTAACCTATCTTACCCTCCCTATCATAAAAGAGCTCCCTTAGGATTCAAGGTTGATCCCAATCGATACAGTCAGTATCTGGGTGAGGACTCTAGATGAATCATGCCACTGGAATTTCCAGTAGGTGGGAGTCCTTTTTAAAAAAAAGAAAAAGCAACTGGGGTATTGTGTAAATGAAGAGAATCATACCGGGAAAAATTTGAAAAAAAGTGGTCAGATAGTACATATTCAAGCAAATTGGAAAAAGCAAGATGGTTAATAAAGCAATTGTTGTTAGGACATCATTAGGGCGCAAAAAAATTTAAAACTGTAACATGTGACACAGGCTGATACTACTTTGCATGTTATGGAGCCTCTGGTGGTCTTTTAATAAAAACACCTCTGTAGTCCGAGAGCTTCCACTGTCCTATCGCAAGGCACACGTTGAAATCCAGAAGCAAAATATGATAACATTAACAAAAATAAATATTAATGCCACAAGATGAATCATGAATTTCACTGTGCAGCAAGTACTGCAAGTGTAGCAGCTGGTGTTGACATTCTAACTTCACATCAAAAATCATGCACATTGGTGTACAGATGTGTAGCCACCTCTTGGCATGGGAGGGTTCCCACTCCCATTGAGGCAGCTCCCAGGTGCCTACCGGTACTAGTTCCAAGAATGTGCTTTTCAGTTTGCAGTTTTGACTTATCCGGTGGTGTAGCCAGGCCTTAGGCCGCTCGGGGAAGCCCCTGCATTTGCAGCCCTTGGTGGCCTAATCGAAGGGCAGGGGGTGATGCCGATTCTTGCGGCCACAACAGTTGCAGTTTAGAGTGGATGGGCTGGCCGCCACCCCCAAAACATGTGCTGCCTGGGGCGGTCCGCCCCCCCAGCTGCGCCACCGCATTTATCAAGTCAATAGCTCCAACATACACTAGGCTCTGCCTCTTCTCAAAACATATTTGTCATTATATTTTTTGTGTGCAGCGCCAACGCTGCCCTTAGGCTATCTCAAAGCACACAGAACACAACTTGTCTTCACTACATGAGTGGCTTTGCCTATTCACAAGTGTGGCTACATGAAGCACAGAATCGTAGGAGTTGGTTAAAAAATTAGGTCCAAACCAGAAAAGGGTTCAAGCAAACTAAAAATTCCCAAAAAGTAGTGAAGCGAATGGGGAGGAGGTTCCTGGTGCTCACAATGGTGGTGGATTAGAATTATGCTCTCCGCGTACTCTACCATGCGGGTGCATTTGGGTGTGGGGGGAGTTTGTGCAACACTTTCAGTTGCAAGGCGAAATTCATGTTTTATGGGTGGTGCGCAGTCACCTTCATGCTCTGATACTGTCACATGATTTGCTGCACATTTCATCTCACCAGGCTTCAAACTGATACTACCTCTGTTTTGGCCTTAACCCACAGAGTTATCTTGCATTTTATCAGTTCCATTTGCAGTGGCGACTGGTAGCCAAATATTTGGTGTGGCAACCAAACATGCGAACACAGTACTGAACATCCTGCCTAATGGAGGGGCCGCCGCTTGAGAGATCTACTGAATTCTGCTCTGAAATCAGAAGCATTAATTTGTGGTACCTCTATTGGTAGGTAATGAGAACGGAACCCATGGTGGACATAGAATGGAGAGGACCGAAATGTATCATGAGCTACATTATTTATGTGAATTCTGCAAGCTGAAGAGCATCACTTAAGAAGAAATGTCAATAATTGTTGTTTTTTTAACTTTGGTTCACCCTTTCAGTTTCTCCATCACTTTGTGGCTAGACATTTGTGGATTAAACTATTTTTACTCCAAAGACTTAACACCAAGCTTTCGAAACCTGTGACATGAATTGCATACCTCTTTGTATCATAATGTTGTGATGTAACCCATGCAATTGTTTTAGGATCTGTTGTAAGACTAGATGAGCTAATTCTGAAACTGTAATAAGACCCTTAAATAAGAAATAAGCAGTCTTTGAAAGGAAGCCTACTACAAAAAACATTTATGAAACCCATGTTGCATGGAATTCTGAAAAGGCCTCTTTTTGCATGATTACCCCTATTTCTGTGGACTGATGCTATTGTTGTTTTGGCTCTGTGCACTGGCACTTTACTAGACAAGTCTCAGGGCATGTGCTCTAAACCCTAAAATATGATGCAATTGGCTATACTTCTAATCAGCAAATAACTTACCTGTAAGTCCCTACTGTATGGTACAAAGTTTACCCAAGGCCTGTAAGTTAAATGTCACTAGTTGACTGCAGCACCCATTGTGCCACCCACTACAGAAACAGTATAAACATGACTGCAGACGTACCATTGTAGACTGGGTGTGCAGCATGAAAACTGCAAATTTGACCTGTTAAATAACACTTTTTGACAGGCCTAAACAATTATTTTCAATATTAATAAGTCACCCCCTAAGTCGGCGTTAGTATTTAAAACCAGAGCGTGTAAATGTTTAATGTTAGACGTGACAATACAGTGAAAAGGTCCCATAAACTATTTTCACTGTCTCAGGGATGGCTGTTTCATAAGAAAGTAGCTGGATACATTATATTTAATAATGTTATCTCCGACTAGGAAGTAGCTACAGATTTAATTGCTGGCCTTTGTGAACTATTTATTATAAGCGCAATTCATGGTCAAAGTCAGATTTGTTATGCATATTTTGGAAAATGTACTTTTAAAAAGTGGCCTTTTCCCTGCCTAAAGCCTCTTGAGGCCAATTTACATACACTCCAACTATCACTTGACAGCAGAGTAATTCCCTTGATGAGGTGTGAAAACTGCTCAAAAAGCAGGAAAAATGCTTGGGAGCAGGGTTTTTTGTACTGCTCCTCTAGCATGATGACCATCTGGGCTGTGCCCTAAAACTTGATTAACTTCAAAGAGGCCTCCCTGTCACAGGCAAGTTCTAGCTGTCACCTCCCCAGAGCCTCTCTTTCTTCCCCCAGTCAGGCAGGCACCAATTCCAATGGGAGAGGAGATGCCCCTAGAACTAGCTTGAAGTGAATACAGTGGAGGGGTGTTAGAAACGGGGTTTATTGTTTGCTAGGGTATGCAACTAAGCCAGAGAGAACCCACCCCTCTAATCAGGGTAAGTCAGATACACACCTAACTCAAACTGTGCTCACCCTCTGGTACCTAGGTGCACAGCAGGCAGGCTTATTAAAAGAGGCAATGTGTAAAGCATTTGTTCAACACACACACACACAGAAACATAATAAATACACCACAAAAAGACTCCACACAGGGTTATATAAAGAAATAGCTTTCCATATTTTACACACATTAGGACCAAAATGTTAACAATGGAGGATATATTCTTCCAAATATACAAAGATAGTGCTTGTTATCCCGATCATAACAAGACCAAAATTATATACACAAAAAAGACTATGCAAGTAATGCAGGTTGTTAGTATGTATCATAATTGATTGCATTCAGAAAGCATAGGAGCACCAGCTCGCCTACCAGACTGTACACAGTAATTTCTGTGGCACAGACAACAAAAGAACATTCTCTCTGCTGGAAAATACAGATCAAACTTCTTTTGGGTGGCCTCTGGGGACTAAAACAGCAGACGCGCTTCCCTCTGAGCTCTTCGTAGAGGCTCCTGCACCGACCAAAGGATCAGGGGTGACCCTAAGCCTCAGTGTGCCCACAACCCCCAGGACCACTCAGGCCACTTACTTTATGGTGAGAGAGGACACCCACGAAGGAGTGCTGGGCTGTTTTAGAATTTCAGAAGGCACTCACTCCCCTCACAGTATCTTTCAGTGGTTGGGCAGCTCCATCAGCCACTGATCACTCCTCAGACTGGCACTGCGCCAGTGTCAATGGGCCTCGGAAACAGGGCTTGCATCGATCACCACAAAATGTTCCCTGGGTTGGGGCAAGGTGGATCAGCTCTGACATCAGTGATGTCTCCCACATTGCCCGGGCAACACATTCTCACTCAAATGTGGCTTGTTTGCTCGATTGCAGCCGAGGTTCCGATTTCAGACCTAAACTTCGTGCCCCAGCTCTGGCATGCAGTCCCAAAGATGAAGTGCAGTTTCCTAGCAGCAAGGAGCACTGGTTTCCATTGCCTTGGCTGGAAGGCACAGATATTGCTGGCCTTCACACAGCACAGGGGCAAATAGGTGGAAACAAAGACACGGATTCCAGTGCCCTGCACTGGTTTCAGTCTCATAGAAGTAAGTCAAGCAGGGTGAGACCCAGGGGTTGGCACAGTCCTTCAGCTAGCGTCAGCTGAAATCTTTGTTGGCACTGTGACTGAAAAACAGGGGGCTAGCCAACAAGCCCTTAGAAAGCACTGGGGGGGCTCAAAGAAAGGTAGGAGGCAGCAGGGCAGCACAGTAAAGCATTCATTAAAGTGACAGTTCCTCCTGGCAGCACAGCAGTCCTATGGCAATGTGCACATGCAGAGCCAGCAATTTCTGGTTAAAAGTCCTATGTAGTGTCTAACAATATGGGGTTAGATCCTCAGTACCTATACTAATAAATGACTTTGATGCAGAGGTTGACTTCAAAGTAACACTTAGAAGTGCACAAACATCCATTTCCGCCCACACTTGGCAGGAACAATCAGTAGGGCACAATCAGCCCTTTGTGTGAGAGCAGGACACAACCTACACAAATGTATGTGTGGACCATCTCTCCCTCTTCCTGCCCAGGAAGACTATCAGAATGCAAATCAATGCAGATGTATCTCCTGTCACACCCAGCCCTTCCTGTGTTGTAGCAGTCTAGAGAGTATGCACAAATTGTAGCTATCACCCAGGCAAGATGTGTATTTGAGTCAGGCTGCAAAGCACAAAGAGTTATAAGCACAGAGAAATGCCCACTTTCTAAAAGTGGCATTTCTGAAATAGTAATATGAAATCCGACTTGAGCACCTTGAGACCCTTACAGGTGAGTAGTTGTGCTAAATAAACCCATGATTGATTGATTGAACTTCACCAGTAAGGAGGATTTATCATCACCTTTCTAAACATACAAGGCAATGCCATTCCTTATTGAACAAGAATTACCATTTAATTGTATAGAAGGGAATTCCCAATGCTAGCCTATGACAGGAGTAGGCACCACAGCAGTGAAAACGAAATAGGCTGTTTGACACTATCATGACATGCAAAACATAAAGGTACATTTCCTCGCTTTTACTTACAAAGCACCGTGACCTTAGGGCTACCTAGATTCTACCTTTTGGGTGACCTACAAGTAATAAAAGAAAAGTTTAGGGCTTGGAAAGTAGCTCACAGGTCCTGCAGTGTCAGGTCTGAGACGGGTTTGAAAGGCTATTTCTGTGGGTGGCACAGTCAGTGCTGCATGCCTACTAGTACCATTTAATTTACATGCCCTGGGTACATGATATACTGCTGTAGAAGGGACCTACAAGTAGATCAAATATGCCAAACAGGTGTCAACCAATCATATCATGTTTAGAGGAGATAACTCATGACCTTCAGCACTGATTAATAGTGGTAAAGTGCCCAGAATCCTACAGCCAACACAAAAAAGGTCAGAAATATAGGTGGAGGAAGGCAATACGTTTGTGGATAACCCTGCAGAAAGTGCCAGGTCCAACAAGTGGGTTGCATTTTTCCCATTAACACATCTGGGGTGGGCACATGGGTCTGCACAAGGAGCGAAGGCTTTCACTATTGTGGATTTCGGCAGAGAGGGGAACTGTGTGATTAGTTGCCATAGGGAACACCGGAACTACTACAAAAGTGGGTAGAGTTACATCTGCAAACTTCTTTTCTAATGTTATGTATGAGCCAGGGGTCACCCCAACCCACAAATTAGTGCTAGGCATGACTGTGGCACCCTTAGGCACCCTCTTTCGAATACTACTGAACCTATGGGAGACAGAAAGACTGCACCTGCTGTTGAGACCTGTGAAGACAGCTGAAGGCCTGGTTATGCTCCTACCTATACCCAGGACAAAGAAGTTGATTCCAAGGGCCATATGGCTAAACTCCTATTAAGCTACAGGGTACAAAAAGCTGCAAGATCCCCTTTTCCCTAAATAACTCATGTGACCAGTCCCAACTGGATGTCCCCTCAAACCTGATTGTCGCTTCTACTGCAGTGAGTCTTGGCCCCAAATTGTTCCTGAGGTCCTGTGATCCTTGGCTGTGTTAAAGTGTACTCTTTCTAATGTCCTGAAAACCTGGGACTTAAAAGCTTTTTGCCATCAGCGACCTCTAGGGAACTGGAACAAAGAATTAAAGTCATTCTGGTGATGGTGCGTTACCGCTGGGCCAAAGATTCAGGTTCCTCCCGCACAGAGGTAATCCACAGCAGCAAATCAACACCAGTTGAATGCTGTGGAGAGGGCATGTGGCCATGTGGAGCCCTGTTTGACTAGAGCTTGCAGTCTTGTCGCACTGCACGAATCCAAGCTCCAAAAAAGAGACTAACATAGAAATCATCACCGGGTGAAGGCATTAAAATATGATGCCAATGAGGGACTCCAACCGGCGAGGGACTTTTGGGTGCCACTTAGTGGATTTTTGTCGTTTTGGTGTCATTTTGTTCAATAAATTATTCTCTATATGTGTGAAATTTTTATTGTGTTGTGGTTTTGACCTATTAACTTTTTGGGTACTTCTAAATGCCGCTCCAAAGAATGAATGAGAAGAACTTCCTTGTTGAAGTGTTGGCAGCCAATCAGATCTCTGCACAAGATCGTCAATATTCACAGAGGCTTCATGCCTCTAGATATAAACATTTGTTTTTCCTTTAATATTTCAAAAACGACTGAACAGATTTGCACCAAATCACAAAAAGTCTCTTTCTGGACCAAGAGCCCTTTTTGCCAAATTTGCTTTGAATCCGTTCAGTGGTTCGGGCTGTAGTCGTTTTTAAAATCTCTGAGGGGACTAAAATGGGAAAAGCACTTTTTCTGGCCATCCCTTTTTCTCGGCCTCCACTTGACAGATCATCCCAATACTTTCCATGCACAATAAGACAAATGACCACACTATTTTTGGAAAGGTTTGTGAAGATTCATCACATAGCACAAAAGTTATAGTCAAGTAAAAACATGCTTTTCCTATGGAAGCTACATCCTAACTATAACTACCTACTGGCATCTGCCAGAAAAACACAAAGGTTACAGAGATGTTATGGTTAGGCTCAGGTTTCACTCGTGCAAAATCAGAGAAATTCAGCAGTTATAGTTAGCTAAGCTAATTAAAACTCTCGCCCTGGCAATGCACTGCTTATAACCTCACATATTATATCACTCATGACATGGTCAGTGACATCACTCATGACATCACTCCTGACATCTCAAATGACATCACTGATGACATCATCCAGGCAGTGTTTTTCAAAAGTTTATGAGTGTTAAATATATATAAACCAAGGTGTATTCATGAATTAGTGGTTGCATGAGTGACTGTATGGATGATTCAGTGGGTAATACTGACTGTATAAGTGAGTGATTAGGTGTCTTAGTGAATGTATGGGTGAGTGACTAGCTTGTGTGAATGTCTGCATCAGTCTGTCTGTTGGTGTCTAAGTGGCTATACTGGTTGGTGAGTGGGTACATGAGGGGCTGTATAGGTGATTGATTGGTGCAGGGGTGCGTGACTGCCTGCTTTGATGAGTGAGTGGTTGAGGTAGTGGGTGTATGGGTTAGTGAGTGCATATGTGAGAGGCGGTATGGGTGACTGAGTATGTATTTGGCTGTTTTGGTGAGTGAATAGATGTGTCCGTGGTATATTGGTGAGTAACCACATATATGAAAGTCAGTATAGCTGAGTGTTCGAGTATATGAGTGACTATATGTATGAGTGAGTGATTGTGAGAGTGGATGTATGGGTGAGTGTGTGCTTGTGTCAGTAATTGTATACGTGAGTGAGAATGTATTAGTATCTGTATGAATATGTGAGCGTATGTGTGTCACTCTATAGGTGAGTAAGTGGCTGTGTGATTCACCCTATGGGTGTTGTGAGTAGGTGTATGAGTAGCTCTATGGGTGACTGACAGTGTGTGAGTGTCTGTACAGTGTATTAATGGATATATCCATGGCTGTATTGGTGAGTGAGTGGGTGTATATGTGACTGTATGGGTGATTGAGTGGATGTGTGTGTAGACCTATGAATCAGTGGGTGGGTGTGCAAATACTCGTATGGGTGTGTCAATGGTTTTTGAGAATAGTAGTGTGGAAGTTGGAATGGGTGTATGAAAGGTTATATTGGGGTGCATCAGAGATTCTGTGGATGATGTCATCAGTGATGTCATTTAAGATATCATCAATGATGTCACTGACCTTGTCATCAGTGCTGTCATATGTGAGGTCATAAGCAGTGCATTGCGAGGGTGCAAGCTATATTTAGCCCAGCTAACTATAACTGCTGAATTTCCCTGGTTTTGCACAAGTGAAACCTGAGCCTAACTATAATGTCTCTGTAACCATTGTTTTTTTCCAGTGAATTCTACGTTTTTTTAATTCCATTATCTGCAAACGAACCTCCTGGCACACTACTAGTTGGGGGATGAAGTCCACTTTAGTCCAGAGGACCTCAGGACGCAAGGGGACCTCATCCCCCCACCAGCAATGTGCTGAAGGGCACATTTGCAGAGTGGTGGAAAAAGGGGTCTTGGTGTCCGACCACCTCTCAGCAATCCCACTGTGTGGGGTTCACCGGAGGTAATAGGAGGTCTTATTGGCCCCTAAGCACCCTCAGCAGCGAAGGGGACTTCATTCCCCAATCAGAAGTGTGCCAGGAGGTGCTTTTGCAGAGTAGTGGAGAAAGGGGGCATGGCCTCCAAAGACCACTTAACAATCACTCTGTGTGGGATTTATTGATAATAACAGGAGGGTGCAGAGAAAGAATATTGAGGTAAAACTATCGAATTACACAAATATCGTGGTAAAAACATCTTGGGTCAGGAATATCAACAGAAAAATCCTTGTGGCCAAGAATATCGATTTTTGATAAGGAATATTTATTTAAAAAATATCAAAGTGTTTAATATCATTGGTAAAAATATAGTTGTTAAAAATATCAATTTTTGTAATAATGTTATGTTTTTTAGTATATATTTTATATGTGCTTGATGTTCGTTTTTTTGCATAAGAATTGTTTGTATTTTTATTATGTGTTAAAAGTTTAGTAGTTAATAAAACAATTGTACCGAATTTTGCGTTTTTAGTTCCATAGTGGGGTGTGGGTTTATAGCGGAATAGAGTGGGAAGTAATTTAATTGTATACACTTTATTGATTACTTATTGTTGTTATTAAATTATTTTTAATTGAATTTAGGATTTTTAGTTCCGTAGCGGGTTGTGGGTTAGTAGGGGAATAGGGTGGGAAGTATTTTAATCATATAAAATGTATTGAAAAATGTTTATTTATTAATATTTGCTTAATTGTGATGTTATGGTGTTTGATGTGTAAAATAATGTATTAATAATTGTTTAATATTTTGTTGTTAATTAATTTAAATTAATTAATTGGTAATTAATTATGATAATTGTGTAATTCAAGGAAGTATCAGCCATTTGGCAGCCCTTCTGGCTTTATGATAACCCCACAGGAATCTTTTACAGGCCCTTTCTGCACTAGAAATACAGTGCGCTGGAAATTCTATGGGGATAGTCCAAAATAGGTAAAGAAATTTAGGAAATATGGACATTTTTATTACATTAGAGCGACGATGAAGTGAGAGGTGCAGGTGGTCTATTCTTTCCAGAGTCTGGTTCACCTCTTTGATAATCGGTAACATATGGATTTCTGTTAGCTGCTCTACATATGGTGTAATGTTCACTCCAAAGTAGGTTGCAACTGGGGCTATTGGGAACCCTTCCGGCTTCGAGAAATCTGAATGTATGACTTGGGTTTTGTTAACATTCAGGCGATAGCCCGAGGCTGCACCGAATTGTTTCGATAGGCCATACACTACTGGGAAGGCAGTGCTGATAACCTTTGTGAAGATGGCCGCATCGTTTGCGTAGGCTAGAGTTTTATAAGCCATGCCATTAAAAGTAGCGGCCTTTATCCTTGGGTTGTTATCCAATTTGCTCAGGAAAGGATCAATGTAGATTGAAAATAGAAGCGGGGAGCGGGGGCACCCTTGATGACGGGTTCCACTGCTGATACAGAGGGAGCAAGACTCTTGACCAGCAATACGAACAGAGGCTACTGGGGAAAGATATAGTGCTTGCATAGCTGTGATAAACTCCTGTGGGAATCCCTTGGTTTTTAGCAATAGCCATAAAAAGCCCCAGGAGATCCTGTTGAATGCCTTTTCAGCGCCCAACAGGATCATTGCCAAAGGCTGTTTACAGACCTGAGCCCAATCAAATAGTGCTATTGCCCGCCTGATATGATCTGATGTGTCGTGACCAGGTATAAACCCATGCTGATGGGTGGACACCAGGGGGGCAATAACCTTTCCTAACCTGAGTGCAATAATTTTAGTATAGATTTTGCTATCGGCACAGATTAGGGAAATCGGGCGATAGGAAGAAGGACTGAGTTCTGGTTTATCTTTTTTCTCAAAGACTACGATGCTAGTCTTATGCCATGAGTCAGGAGTCTGGCCATTGTACCGAGTGAAAACAAAGATTCAAACTCTACAAAAAGAATATGCCTGAATGTTCGGTAGAATTAGACGGGCAATGAGTCAGGGCCTGCGGCCTTCCCCGCTGCCAGTGAGGTTATTGCTAGTTCCAGCTCCTCCCTGGTTATCGGGGCGGAAAGCATGATCCTCTGTTCCGGGGTAACCTTAGATGTTGTATAATCGCCCAAAAAGTCCTTCCCCGAAGTAACTTCCTCATCCCCATCTGGAGAGTAGAGTGACTTATAAAACTCTTGAAATACCTCCAACACCTTGCCTGGTTGGTCCTGAATCTGGCCCTTTCCTGTGGGGTATCATAAAGCCAGAAGGGCTGCCAAATGGCTGATACTTCCTAGATCAGGGGGGCGGGGTTGCGGTTTACCTTCCCTAATGTTTTATCATTGGGCTGCACTATTACAGCAAATGGGAATACTACTGGCTGGGGGTAAGGCAGTGGTGCCAGAATTCACTAGACCCACAATCTTTGAGGTTTTCCTAGGGGATGATGCTTTTAACTGCCTAGTCATAAAAGTGGAACCAAGCTATTACAAGAAAGTCAAATTTAAAGTCATTCAATCTGCCTACTCTGTCTGGAAAAAAATCAGACGATGCTTCGGCATATCAAACTTCAACACCCATACCCCTCTGTTTTCACATGGCCTGCTGCCCCCAATCTTCTAGGACCTGATTACTATCAGCTGGGGCACCCTAGGAATCAATGTATTGGGTGATTTATTTTCTGAAAGCCAATTTACCTCTTTTTCTGACCTTCAAGATAAATATGGCTCCCTACCAGGCACTTTTTTAAGTTCCTATAAATCAGAAGCTACTTGCTTAAGCAATAAACATCAGGAGAAGACAAGTTTGTAAAAATTCCTCTGGTGGGGCTCATAGAAAAAAGGTCCCGGATTGGGTTAATATACCAAACACTTATCTCTGGTTTACCAGATGATTTAAGTACTCAAAATGAGAGGTGGGACAGGAAATTTGGCCAAGAGGGTACAGACTTTAGTAACTGGCAGTCTGAGGGCCCAGCACTATATGTCAGCTTTTGACTTATATCATACCCCTGGGGAAATCTCGAGATGGTCTAATAGTCGTGGGAATTTGTGCAGCAGATGTGGCATCTTGGCAGCTGACACAATCCATATGTTCTTCTCCTGCCCCAAATTCTCCAAATACATACAAGACATTGAATTTTTTTTTGTTCAGATTACCAGTAAAGAACTGCTGTTAACACCTACCTTAGTAATCTTGGGGCTCGATCAGACACAAAGTTCAGCAGGGAGGAACATAGCCAAAGAAGGTTTCCTGTTCATTTCTATGTCTATCCTGTGAGCGGTTAAACCTTCCTAATGGATCAGTCCCGACTCCCCTACATTTATAAATTGGAGGGCGCAGAAGATGTGAAAGGGGCCGTAAAATTTGGGGGTCCAATCACGGACTGGATCGGATGAACCTTTTTCTTTTTGCTTCTATTTCCTTTTTTTTAATCCCTCGTGACAGCTTCCCCTTTTTGATCTGTCTCTCCATTCTTTGGTTCTTTTCTCTTTCTTCTTTGGGATATTCAGTATTATTGTTTTGACAGCCTTAATTCTATGATTTGCCATAACTTATGTATGTAAGAAGCATTTAAAAAAAAAGAAAAAAAAAGATATTTGTGTAATTAATTTTAGGTGCGTTTTGTGGTGTTTATAGGTGTAAATGGTGTGAAGGATGGGAAGTAATTTATTTTTTATTGATGACTTATTAATTTTTTGTTAATTTAAATGAGTTAATTAGTAATTAATTATGATAATTGTGTGATTCATTTTAGGTGTGTGTTGTGGTGTTTATAGGTGTAAATGTGAAGTAAATTATTTTTTATTGATGAATTATTAATTATTAGTTAATTAATTTAAATTCATTCATTAGTAATTAATAATTGTAATTGTGTTATTAATTTTAGGTGTGTTGTGGATAATATAGTGTTAAAGAATGTGCACTTAATGAATCTTTTATTATCTTTTTTATTAATATTATATTTTAAATTCATTATTAATTATGTTAATTATGGAAATACATTTCAATAAAAATGTTGATGTATTTTTTTATTGGTGTGATGTTATAGGGTAGTTTGTTTCTGAATATGTGTTCCTTTTAAATAAATATTGTTTGTGATTGCATTTCTTATATCCTATTTGTAGGTGTTTATTATATGTAATTAACATTATAATATGTGTTCTTTTTATATGTTTAATATATTTAATTATATATTTTTTAAATATTATTAATTTATTTTTAAGATTATTTAATTATTTTTTAACTGTTTAAATGTTATTAGTATTTTTGTTTTTTTTGCTATCCAGTACTTTCCCTACTCTTGCACTCACTGGAGTAGGAATAGTAATTTTTACCCCTCTGCTATCCAATACTTTCTCTACTGTTGCACCAACTGGAGTGGGAATAGTAATGTTTACCCCTCTGCTATCCTGTACTTTCCCTACTGTTGCACTAACTGGAGTGGGACTAGTAATGTTTACCCCTTTGCTATCCAATACTCTCCCTACTGTTGTACTCACTGGAGTGGGAATAGTACGTTTTATGCCTCCACTATCCAACATTTTCCCTACTATTGAAATCCCTGGAGTTGGAATAGTAAATTTAATTCGTCTACTATCCAACATTTACCCTACTTTTGCAGTCAATGGAGTGGGAATAGTAAATGTTACCCCTCCACAGTCCACCACATTCCCTACTGTTGCACTCTTTGGATTGGGAACAGTAATTTTTACCCCTCCTCTATCCAACACTTTCCCTACTGTTACACTTATTGCAGTTGGAATAGTAAATTGAATTGTTTCGCTATTCAACATTTTCCCTACTGTTGTTTTTATTTTGTTGCGAAATGTACTTTTTAATTTTGTTTTAATAGTTCAATGTTTTAATTAATTATAGATTTTTTTTAATGTTAAATTATTGATATATGTATATATTTTATTTTTACATAATTTAAAAGTTTAAAAAATAAATATAGATTATAGTTGATAAATGATGTTAAAGTAAATTTATGTATAGGCATAAAATTATTATGTTGGTGTATTTTTTTTTTTTTAAATTAGGTTTAATATTTATATTTAGTTAAATTGTATATTAAATATAATTTATTTTGTTAAAAGATAACATTAATATTTTATATTTCTAATATATATTATATATTATCTATATATTTAAAACAATATTTTTACATCTATATTTTTAACTTCAATATTTTTGATTCAATATATTTGAACTTACCTGTTTAAGTATAGGCAGTCGATATTTTTTCTATCTATATTTTTTTCGATATTTTTACCATCGATGTTTTTACCATAAATATTCTTTCAGTGAACCAACAAGAGGGGTAGTTGGCCTCCAGGGACGTCCTTAGGGACAACTACCTCTCCTATTACCTCCAGTAAGCTGCACACAACAGGATTGCTGAGTCCTGATAGGAGGCCACATGCCACTCATGGCGCACTACTGGTAGGGGGATGAAGTCCCCTTAGCTATTTAGGGTCCTTGGGGGCCAACTACCTCTCCCTTTGCCTCCAGTCAGTCCAAACCGTGGGTTTGCTGAGAAGTTTTTGGTGGCCATGCCCCGTTTCTCCACCACTCTGCAAACGCACCTCTGGCCACGCTACTAGTTGGGTGATGAAGTTCCTTTGGCTCTTGAGGGTCTTTGGGGGCCAACTAGCCCTCTTGTTACCTCCAGTTAGACCAACACCGGTAGACTGCTTAGAGGTCATCAGAGGCCACACACCATTTCTCCGAAACTCTGCAAACATTCCTCCTGGTGCACTGTTGGTGAACTGCTGCTTGAAGGATGTAGTCCACTTTAGTACTGTGGCCCTCACATGGCACTTATTGAAGTATTTAGCAGGCATAAGACTGTAGATATGCACCTATATACACAAAGGAGCTACAATTTTCTTTTTTTTTTTATTTAAACAAGTTTCAGCATCCATATACATTTACATATTTATAGGTTGAATTACAAATTTCTCAGCGGCTTTCACAAGTTACAACTCATAGACCTGCTACAATAGTCATGTGATAAGTCTGGACCTCCTATAAATTGAATACCTCCCCTCGCCCCTCCCCACCTAGCAATATTATGCCACCCCATACCCCCATACTCTTCCCACCCACCAAATTTTCCCCCATTTCTTGGGGCATCCCTGACTCTTGTAGATCGTCTTTTCTGCGGCACAACACCAATCCATGTCTCTCTTCCACTGGGACACTTTCGGTGGCTGAGTTGCCCCTCATGCCCTTGCGATGTTCCTCTTGGCTACCTTTGACGCCACCTGTAGCCAGATTCTTTGATACTTGGGCCAGCTTTGTTTCCCAGAGACACACAATTCATGCCACCTAACGTCCAGGGGGACATCCTGTTCTATCACTTCTGACATAATCCTAACTACATTCCTCCAATATTGTTGTATCATCCGGCAGTACCACAGGATATGGAAAAATGTGCCCCTTTAGGTGCACCCCCTCTGACATTCCTCAGTTAATATTCACCCCAGCTTGAACATGAGTATGCTGCTGTAGTAGGACCTATGTAGTATCTTCAACTGAACCATTTTGAATCTTGCCTGGATCACCACCTCCCTGGAACTCTGCACCGCCTCTGCCCAGTCGTCATCCTCCAACAATCCCACCTCGTATTCCCACGCCTTCCCCAACTTTATAAGCAGATCTGGTGAGTTATTAAGGAACTTCTTGTATGTGTAAGAAAGTGCCTTCTCCGGAATTGGGTCCAAAAATAACCTATCCTCTAGTGGACCATATTCGAGGTTCTGATCCCCTCTTTGAGGTGCCTACCTAGCGTGTGCTTCAGTTGTAAATATCGGTAATGTTCTGTAGGCACCAATTGAAATTCTATCTGTAGGTCTGAGAACAGTTTCACTGCCTGTCACCTCCACACATCACCTAGTCATATAATATCTATTAGTTTCCACTTCGAGAAGCCCTGCATCTGACCCACTTCCTGAAGTATTCCGCTAGTTCACAAACTAGTCTGCTCTGTTAGCCGGCTGGCCCAACCCAGAAATCGGTTATCTTTGGCCCATACTGTCAACACTCTCTTGCTTGCTGGGGCATGGTGCTCTTCCTCTCACGACCATACTATTCCCCTAGATAGCCATCAGGCCCCATTGCCCATTGATCCACCCTGTACGCCGGATCATTCCTATTTGTAAATTCCCAGTCAGTAATGACCATTAGGTGCGAAGCCTAGTATTACTTTTGAAGGTCTGGGATGGCTAAGCCTCTATCGTACACTCCCTTCTGTAATATGTCCAGTGCGATCCATACGCCCCCTCCGTCCCAGAGCAACTTTTGCAGCTCACTGTCTACATCTTTAAAGAATTTGTTTGGTATCAGACAGGCAGTTTTTTGTATGACACACAATATCAATGGTAAATACATCATTTTGAAGAGGACAGAAGCTACAATGTTGACGTAATATACACATGTATCCTGTGGTGTAATATATATTGTTTACTTATATAAATGTAGATGTTTAAAGCATGAGACACAGTTGAAAGTACAAAGATATGTACTTGAATAATAAGTGCTCTTTTCCATGCTGTGAGAAGTATATTTTGGCATGTCTGACTATATAGCTGTGGTACATTCTTGAGGTGTGACTATAGATGTCAAGTGGGGAAGAGCCAGATTTTGACTAATCTTCTCAAGAGGAGATGTTTGTCTGTGGATCTTATGATTGTGGGAAGGGAATTCTATAGTTTGGCTGCTTAGACAGAGAAAGATGTTCTACCCATATTTTTTCTTTTATCTAGGAATTGTGAGACAGGGAGCCATTCTTAAGTGCTGGTTCCTTGGTAGTATGTATTTCTTGATTTTTGCCCCGATGAAGAGTAGTCTGCTGCCATTCATTGCTTTGTGTGTGATACAAAGTATATTGAAGGCAGGGGAGATGTGAGCTTGTGGGTTAGATGTAGGAGGATCCTAGTGGCAGCATTTTAATTTCTTTGTCGTCTATGCATAGGGTTGAGTCATGATACAGAAAATTAGGGTAGTACAATTCTGATAGGACAAGAAAGAAAGATGGTAGCTTAAACCTTGTGGGCTAATCCTAGGGTGGGAAGCATTGCAGTCTTTTCATTCCGAAAACGCTTGATTTGGCTACCTTATCCACTTGCGGCTTGATTCACAATTTGGCATTCATGGCAACTCCAAGATTTCTTTACCTGCTCAAATATTTTTAGAGTGGTCCCAGATCGCCAGGCTTAATTAGAGTCGTAGGTTTTCCAGTCACCACAGGTGAGTATCTCAAACTAGGAGGCATTCATGTGAGGTGGCACCATGTCATCCTTTGTTCAAGGTTGATGGAAGGTCCAAGAGAAAAACGGGAGCACCGTTCTGGTCCACTGTGTTTTTAAGGTCATTTCTGAAACAAAGGTTTGTAGAATTAGAAATCCTACAATGGGAACTCCAAGCAAAAGTCCGTGAATATGATTATTTGGGTAGAAGATGGAAGCTTCACTCACAATATACACTCCCTAACATTTCTTCCACTTTAATTTTTTACGTCATTCACTTGGTGCTCCGCAGGACAAGAGAAGAGATGTTTTGTAGCAGGGAGGGGAAATGGGCAGGAGCAAGATGAGCAGAACACCAGAAACTTTATCCATATTGAAATTAATGTTGTCTCACATGAAAACGAGACATAACTACTTCACTGAATTATTTACATTTGAAAGCAACATAGCAAATGTATTTCATGTGTAACAGTGAGAAATTAAGGAGGAATAGCATGGAATCTGGATGCGTTTTCAGTATATAAAGGTTGAGTCGAAGGTCCAGATGAGGGGAAAGGAATGAGAATGTGTTTCTAGATTTGTCAGAATGTCAAGTTGAAGCGGGTGGTAATGAAAGACTAAGGGCCTGAATCTGGAAAGCTTCCTGACCGAATGGGTTTGGGAATGGTTTCCGACAGAATCGGATTGGAAGAGTCCAACTGACCGAGTACGATGTATCTGGATGCTTCCAGATACGATTTGGTTGGACTCCCATTGCCTTCAATGGGAGCCTTTGTCCTGACTAAATGCATAGGCTTCCATTGAAGAAAGGGGTGGCTAGGGAAAATCGGTCACCCTGTGGGGGGCACCCCCTGGTGTCTGCCACACTGTGCATGGCTGGTAAGGGGGGACCCATGAGTACCCCCACGGGCCCAATTGAGAAGGCTGTGGGTGCAGGGGGGCCCACTACAGGCCCTCAAAGTCTGATTCCGACTGCTCATTCGCTCCGGTTGGCATGATTCGGAAAGGCTGTCCGAATCCAGCATCGTTCTTGGTCATTCAGAAACGTGGCCCGTAGAGATGAAGATTCTGCTCAGTACAGCTCGGTCATTCCAAATGTCGACTAACTCGCATCGTAGTTGCTCTATCAGAAACCTTTCTGAGTCAGTCAGAAAGACACGTTCCAGATCTGATTTGGACGGAGTAAATGCCGTTAGGAGGCCTTCATAAGCGCATCAGGATGAAGCCCTAAATCGTGAGCAGAATATGAAACTATGGCATGTTCCCATCTCTGATTAGTGTAAGAGCTCATTGCTAGTCCGGTTAAAAGATTAGGTAAATGATGTAGAACATTTCCTATTAAGGTGAATGATTATGTTTTGGAATAGTTTTGTTACAGGGCCACTGTTTTTAGGGTAAGTCTTTTTATTTTGTGTGTTTGTATGTTTTACTTTTACTTGCCACCATTTAGAAACTCCTTCGCCATTGTGTTTAGGACTATCTTTCTTTTCTCACCCTAGCAGGTAGATTTTTAACGTTTTTTTTTTAACAAGTATGTGTTATTTGGCTTTAGTTGCTGCATTTTGTTGACTCACCCATGGCTCCTGCTTACACTAGTTCTCCATCTCCCACGCAAATGGCCAGAGAATTCATCCAAGAAACCTAGTGAGATTTTACTCTCATTTTCAGAGAGATTGCCAGGTTGTTTAGATTATTTTGGTCACCTTCTTCATCTCGACTATTAACTTTGCAGCGGGAACTATATATGTTTTCGATTCCATGAAAACACCACTGCCATATGTGAGAACCACCTTAGAAAGTCTTCCTCTTCCTTGACTTAGAATTGTTAACACAGCCCTGAGACACCCTCTGTACTCTACATGTGTTGTAGCTTGTTCCATTCAAAATGCCCACGTCCTGAATGGCCAGCAGA
Organism: Lissotriton helveticus; assembly: GCF_964261635.1. Taxonomy (NCBI): domain Eukaryota; kingdom Metazoa; phylum Chordata; class Amphibia; order Caudata; family Salamandridae; genus Lissotriton; species Lissotriton helveticus. Next base: position 855,893,867 of record NC_136070.1, on the reverse strand, counting down.
GTATCATATTTTTGTAAGACCGGCTTCAGCAGCTCATTGGGTAGAGGTTTTCTATTGAGCCTTCCTCCTGTGATCAAACGGCCACATGCATCAACTGATTTTGGAGTCGCAAACGGTGCGATTCGGAAAAATCGTCCGTTTGCGATTCCAAAATCACTTTTTGGGATGCAATAAACATTTTTACAAAACTTGCAATTTTTGGCAATTCCTAAAAATGCGATTGCATTTAAGGAATCACATTTGTGCGATTCCTTAAATGCAATGCATGAATTTTTTTTAAAATGCGAATTTGGAAATAGGAGGTGCAAATTAACACGCGGTTGACCCTCGTGTTAATTTGCGAAATCTTTCAAAAATGCTCAAAAAAGCATTTTTGAAAGTGTCATGTTACACACACACATGTCCTTTGGACATGTGTGTGTGAAACTTGCACTTAAAAAAACATTTCAAGGGTGCAGGGGGGGTCCTTTGGACCCCCTCAGCACCCTTGAAATGCATCAACAACTTGTCATTCGCAAAATAAAATTCGCAATAAGCTAATGCCTTTCCATTGATTCCTATGGGCCTCCAGGCCCATAGGAATCAATGTAATGCCATTCCTTAATTGCGATTCGCAATTAAGGAATCACAAATACCGAAAATTAAGAAATCCTAAAAACTTTTAAGATTTCTTGATGCATAGGATTTTGCAATTCCTAAATTGCGATTCCTTAATTTTCGCAATTTAGGAATCGCAAAATCCTACTATGATGCATGTGGCCGTATGTCTTTTACTTTGCATTAACTGTAGCTGCTCTTCAAAGTACTGTCTTCTTGGCATTTCAATTATTGACTCAGCAGCCCTTTTCTCAAGTCTGGCCATTGCTACTCAGATACTACAGACTGTCTCAGCTGTAACTCGGCAGGCAGTCTCAGACCTTTGGGTGCAAATACCTACCCCAGCCGTGCTCACTGTGCAGCGCACCTGCTGGTCTGATTTCTCCTGCCCATGAGTCATAGCTAAACTTGTTGGTGTCACTGCATGCATGGATCACTATTGACTGGCAGAGCCCTGGGTTCTCCACCTCTCAATTCTGGCACTTTTTTTCATTCATCTTTGTTTTCTTCAGTAAACATTGCCAGTCTCCAGCACATAAGTAGTCTGTGTCTTCAATATGTCTCTTAGTTCTTGTAATGTGCTATCCTCTCTGGTCACCCTAGTGAGAAGTCATCTATCTCATAAATTTGGCATCCGAATACTGTCTTTCAGCTGTTTTGTGGACAGACAAATCCCAGGTGTCATTGACAGTGCAAACACGATGAACCGAGAGTAAATCATTGAACCTTTGCCTTTTTATTTTTATTTCGGCACAACCACCACCGTCGTGCATCTCCCCGTAGATTTCTTTGTTGGAGGGAAAATGTGAGGAGAAATCGGTCTCTCACCTCATTGCACTAGGAGAATCTCTTAAAACCTATCTGCAAAGAAATGTGTCCATACGTTACTTCACAGCTTTTTTTGCAACTTTTTATTTACTGTCCTCTCCCAAAGTTAGCTATAATTCTGAAATGAATTGAATTTAATTGGCTATTCTTTAGGACTAAAAACTCATTTGAAAGTGACTGAGCACTAACATAAGGTAATGCCAAGGGTTAAAAAACAGGAACATGTTAAAGTCTGTTCCAAAACAGACTTATGGCTTGATTACAAGTTTTTCGGTCTTCCCGTTGGACAGCTGACGTGGTGGTCCCAGGAAGACTGAGAAGTCTGCATTCCCTCGCCTGCTGGATTACGAGTGTAATCCTGGGCTGTTGGTGAGGCGGTGGTGGTGTCCGAGCAGCAATATCTTTGGCCCATAGGAGAGCCGTACAAGCATACTGCCACCATGACAGCACCTCCAGGTCCTCTGTGCGTGGTGTGGCATGCACCATGTTGTGCATGCCACACAGTGCAGGAACAAACGTGTACTTTTGGGGAGGCACTTCAAAAGCCCCCCACGCACCCACATGAATAGATTTGGTCAGGTGTCCTGTTGGGGGCCCCTTTACACACATTTCTGCTAAGCATTGTGGTGGGGTTACCGCTATGAAATGCTTGGAGGAATTGCAGGTCGTAATCTGCACGGTGGGATCGGCACATCCACAGAAGACTGCTGCCTTCTCAACCACTGTCCTGTCGGGATACAGGATCCTGGGGGAGGTCTTCTGTCGGTCCCACCTCCCCCATTGTAAAACAGCGGTCAGACTGTCGGGTGGTGGCAGACATACTGCCACCACAAGTACGGTGTTCTCAGGATTGCTGTACTCGTAATTAGGCCCTTAAATGTTCAATGTTTCTAATTCCCTCAGGTAACGTTTATTTACCTCATTGGTCATTAGCTGACTGAGTTGAATTTTAAGGCTATATGGGTATATTACGCTGTTGTGCAAGCCACACAGTGCACACACAACCGTGTACTTTTGGGGAGGCACATCATGAACCCCCCACGCACCCACATGGGTAGATTTGGTCAGGTGTCCTGTTGGGGGCCCCTTTACACGCATTTCTGCTAAGCTTTGTGGTGGGGTTACCGCCATGAAATGCTTGGAAGAAATGCAGGTCATAATCTGCACGGCAGGATTGGCACCGCCGCAGCAGACTGCTGCCTTCCCTACCGCCGCCCTGTCGGGATACAGGATCCTGAGGGAGGTCTTCTGTCAGTCCCACCACCCCCATTGTAATACGGCAGCCGGACTGTCGGGGTGGTGGCGATTGCAATGCCACCACAAGTGCGGTGGACCCAGGACTGCCGTACTCATAATTAGGCCCTCAATTGTTGAATGTTTCTAATTCCCTCAGGTAAAGTTTTGTTTCCTCATTGGTCATTAGCTGACTGAGTTGAATTTTAAGGGTATATGGGAATATATATATTACGCTGTTTAACACCTCAAAATAATAATAAATGTTTCAAAACATAAGTAAACCATACAATAACAGTTCCATACAGTACGAGGAGCATGCCAAAAGTAGGACATATTAGTTAAGCCTTGCCCTTCTCTTATGGAATCCCCATTTAATTAAATAATATAGATACGTTTTTCCGTTTGAGGGGCAAGCGTGCGTTCATATTTAGAGTAAGACTGCCGAACTCATGGACAAAAACGTAAACAAAATTGTTTTAAAATGCGTGGATGAATATGACACATGGAGAAATACCTTCCGTAGTCCTACATTTCGATAATTCAGGGGCATATTATCAAGGGTGGCGATAGGGAATGTTCCCCTCTTCAACAGCCGTTTTCAGCCGCTAATCGGCGATAATTCTATCACCCTATTAGCAAGCTGTTGCTAACACCAGTTAGCGACAGCTTTTAGGTGATAGCAAGCGGTTTGGGGCCCGCTTTGCATGTTAGCGATATTTATCGCTAATGACATGCAAAATGGGAGTACCCAAACTGTTAGCGACTGAAAACAGTCGCTAACATCGCTATTGCCTATTAGCAAGGCAGGCGTAGCGATGGAAATATTCGCGCTAAGCGCAAATATCTCCAAATACTAACACCTGCCGAGACCAGTTCTTAGCCATGTTATCCAATGGGAGGGGGATAACATGGCTAAGAGCATTTTGTCACTAATGCGTGAATATCGCTGTATTCTCAGCGATATTCACACATTTCGCCACTATCGCCGGAAAATGTATCGCTTTGGAGATAAACATTGCCAATAGCAGGTTATCTCAGCGATAAATTCCGGCGATGCTCAGCGATAAAAAAATCTATTTAGCAATAAATATAGCTACTTGTTGGTAATATGCCCCCCAATTCTCTAGTGTCATCCATTCACAATCTGTTATGGCTTCCTACATGCAATCACTTCAGTCCTTTAATCGTTTAAAGTCCCCAGCCTTTTTGATTGCGTGGCGGCAGAGGCATTATTATTAGGGCAAGGTTTGGGGAAGTAGTTTAGAGATAAAGGTGATTTCAGTACATTAGCCCTCCAGAAGCCGGCTGCTCACGCATATTTATGTAGTTATTTATATTTCGTTTCAGATTCCAAGCCCTAGAAACGTTCACTTCAATCTCGTATTCGTCACCTACTTGCAGCTCAGAGGCTGTTAAGATGCAGAAATGCAGCATTTGAGCTACCGCAGTCAGTGCGGCTCTGTAACTGGAGATTGAATATTCCGGCCAGAATCCTTAATGGCCCGTCTGCGCCACAGCCAAGAGTTGGTTCGTGAGAGCAGGCCTCCTTCGGGATATTTGCTTTGACGTGTGCCATGATGTCTTTACACTCAGCCAACAATTGTTTTTATTAAGTCTGCCTGAAGCATACTAAATACCAGATAATTACTGCAGAAAACTAATTACGAAATAAAATAAAAATGTGCAGTGTATAGTCTAAATTTACGCCCAGAACGTGCTAAATCACGCCTACATATGGATACTTTCGTTTTCATTACTTGAATGCATCACGGATTTGCTAATGGGTCTTGCAAAACTTGCATTTGTGAAACACTGTGGAAGGATGAGTCTTCATTTGTGTTACAAGTTTGTTAATTCCAGGGGCGGCTCTAGGCTCATGGCGGGCCTGGGCAGGGAGTGTAGGTAGGGGGCCCCGGAGGAACGCAGGCACAGAGGCCAGTGAAGAGGAGGGGTTCAGGGTGTTTGGAAGTGGAACAGAGCCGGAGGCCGCCAAATCCCTGCCAGGGGCCGCCACGCAAATATGTATCCATCCTCAGAGGATTATTATATTAAGGATATATATTGGCGTGGTGGTTCCTGGGGTTTGGTGGCCCTGTGCAGGTGCACAGCTTGCGCATGCCACATGCCTAAGGCCGCCCCATGTTAATTCCCTCTTTAAATAAGACATTAATTAACACACATATCATACGAAAGTGAGACAAGGCCGGGGGCAACCATCCCGCTCCATGGCCCGCGATTGCCTTTTGTGGCGTTATGGGACCGGGAAGGGAAAAAAGATGGAAGCTGTTTCTTCTTCCTATCTCCAAAATGTGACAGAAAGAGAAATTGCCTTACTAGGAGGAGCTTTTTGGCACTAACAGGAGTGCACTCATGATCTCCCCGGCGTCCTTCTGTGCCAAGCCACGTCTACAGGACTGTAGTATGAGGCAGAGAAGCGTGTAGACAAGAACCTTTTTTTTACAGTGTTTAGAGCGTCTGTAACTATACCTGGGTGTGTGTGGTTATGCCTGGATGAATGCAGATTTATCTGCATATTGGTACATGCAGACGTATCTGCGTGTGAGAACATAACTAGGCATATTAGGCTGCACCTGGGTGAATGAGGTTCTGATTGGACATACAATCATGTCAAGGGCAGGTGAGGCTTTGTTGTCTGTCAGTGCTTGTACTCGGGAATTCGCATAGGAGGCCAGACATCTAATTATAGACAGTATCTGGCCATGATAGCCTTTCAGGGTCGGACTGGGGCAAAAATAGGCCCAGGCACCAAAACAAAAATGGCCCACATTTGTAAATTGAACAAGTCTCAACCTTTTAATACTTGCTGTCTGTATGGTCTCTGTGTTGTGGACAAACATGTGTTTGAGTTTGCTAGGGGCAGTACCAGGGCCGGACTGAGATCCCAGACCAGCCCAAGCAATTATGTCCGACTGGCCCCCGAGGGGTTGCGGGGTCGGTCGGACGTAATTGCCAGGGCTGGAATGCTGCTGCTGCACTGCTGCTGCACTTTTGTCACTAGGGGTCGATTTTGCAGCACTGCTGCAAAACCAGCCCCCAGCAACAAAAACACCCCCCACTGTTACAAAACTCCCCCTCTTTCAGCCCACTGGAGAAATTACCGGTGCCCACTATGGCCATTCCGGCCCTGGTCAGTGTTTGTGTTAATATTCAGGAAAAGCTAAGGTGAAATTCACCATGTTCCGTATCAAAACACTAAAAACAGGTGGGATGCCATACTTACGCTGCTGCTGCCTGCCTTTCTCTGGATCTGTCTTTGGCATCCCTGGACCTTGGCAGGGGGGAGGAACTACATCTCCAAAGCTGCCCCTGCTGCGGCTGCATCAGCCGTAGGCGCGGGAGCGCCTTAAAACAAACAGAGGCAGCCTGCTGCATGAGACACGCACTGGATGAGGCTGGGCCACACCTCCTGGCTCCTGTATTGAACAAAGAAAACTCTCGTTCTGCAAGACTATGTCCCACTACTTAATCTTTTGAAAGATTTGCCAAGTCCGTACAGTAGGAAAACATAAATGTTCCTGCAGCCCAGCCACCGGCCAAGGTAACTACTATTGATAAAATGCTCCAGAGGGCCATAGGAGCTATAGCCACTGAAATAGAGCTTAAGGTGGGGAGCCTCTCTCTTGAGGGTGGTGTAGAATCTCTACCTAGTACATCAAGTACAGTACCTCCTTTACCTACCCCACCAGAGGTCCTTACAGGACCAGTAGCTCCCACCTTATCTATGAATTCCAGTGTCCAAGACCTCATGCTTACTAGGTCCCCCTTAACCGCCTCTACAGTAAAGAAGAAGACACAAAAGAAGCCTCTCCCCCAGGAGTCTAAGCCTAAATGAGCTGATTCCAACAATTACCCTTTGGCAAGCGACCCAAAACCTGCTTTGCCTGTCAAACCCAAAGCCAAATCCCGCAGAAACTTTCAACACAATTGACCGGGAAATCCTGACATAACCAAACCGGAATGTATAGACATCTGTGTGGATTTTGTGATGGACCCCTCAAAGGGATGATCTATTCAGAACATTACTCCTCACCTTGCCAAATGGACTGTACTCAAATCCAGTGTACTTTATTTGACAAAAGTTAACCCACAGCTTGAACGCCCTCAGCCAGAAGTTTCTTTCCCTCACTTAGAAATGACTCTAGGTGCTGGCCCCCACATACTCTTAAAACCCTTGTCCAAAGGAAGCTATGCAGGCATGCCCTAGGGTCTGGGGAGTACAGGGGATGCTGGATCAAAGAACATCAACCATACGTCCAATACCACCCTCCAAAATCATAGAGGTACTCTGGAAAGCAAGAGAGTGGCGGACACACCTTCCTGTGAAACCAAGGACCTTGCGACTATTTATCTCGTTCCAGAAGCATGTCTCTATGTGGTTTTGATTTCTGGGGTCCCTGGACTTTTGGATGGGCTAAGAGAAACCCATACACAAATAAGAAATAAGTGCCTTAACTGGCTGGGGAAACATAGGGCCTTCCCCATCCAGATGGTCAATGATATTCTGTTTATGCCGAGTGTGGGCTGGCTTGGGATTGTGCCTAAGGACTGTACTGGTGATTGCGTGGTTTTCAATTTTAGAGATCCTTCCAGTGTCCATAGATTTCTATGAAAGGGTGGTTTTGGACTTATAAGGGTTTCGGGGTGAGTTTATTTCCCCAGGGTGACCTCTATAGGCCCTTCTTACAACCCTTTCTAGGTTGCCTGAAGCCAGCACTAATTCTCCACTTGCGTGCCCTATCTACTTGAAATTCAACCACCCACAGTTAGGGGAATTGTATAATATTCTAGTCCACAATAGTTATGGCCCTCTGGACCATGTTGATTGGTTCGATGAAGAAAACAGACCTATTCATATCTAGAGTGTTAAACCATCTAGTAGGACAACTCAAGGGAAGAAGATTTATGCTTGTTTTCATGACACTTCAAAGAGGGGGGATCTGGGGTGATAAAGGTCCAGAACACGAGCCCCAAGATATGAACTGTAAATAGTGAGGTGTGCTGTTCCTAAAAGAAGACAGTGGTTGAATAGCTCCTATAAGGAGCAAATGCCTTCACACACCCTGAAGAGTGTCATGCTTTATCATAGGGCAGCTTCTCATTGGGCCGGCCCTGTACTGCCCAATGGGCCCAGCAGGGGGGCTCTTTGCCGGAGATCTTTTTATCTGTATTCCTAGCCCTGGATGAAGCAGGTGTGTGTAGGGTATGGGGTGTATATACAAGTGTGAGTAGTGTGAAGGAGGCATGTGAGTTTAAAAATAACTATGGGAACCATCTGGACTAACTTCAATTAGCGGGTTCCATGTCATGATTAAAAACCATGCTGCTTGTATGGAGAGATTCTAATCATCTTGTCAAGAATTTAAGTGAGAATAATGGTCGACATGTTTCATGCCCTATGTTGTCTTAAAGATCGTGTCATTTCATCAGGACCTAAAGAAACTACTAATTATTATTAGGGGGTGGTTTACATCAAGTGTAAGAATCGGAAATCATCTCCAGATCTCCAGATACACCACAAGGGTCCTCCCGATTAGGGCCCAGGGATAAACCATTAGAAGAGCCGAAGGCTCTGGACTCATGGGACGGCTAGTAGCACTGCAACTGACTCGTCTGCCTGGTTGCAAAAGCGTAATTGGCAGACATCCTACCCTCCATGGATTCTATTTTTAGTCATGACATTGAACCCACTAATTAAAGTTAGTCTAGCTGGCTCCCTTAGTTATTTTAACGTCACACACCTCCTACACACTACTCACACTTATATATACACACCACACGCCCTACACACATCCGCTTCATCCATGGCCAGGAATACAGGTAAAATGATCTCTGGCAAAAAAAAACCTGCGGGACCTATGGAGCATTGTTGGGCATTGCAGCGCTGGCCCAATGAGGAGCTGTCCTATGATGAAGCATGACACTCTTCGGCATGTGGGAGGGCCCTTGATCCTTATAGGAGCTATTACACCCCTGCTTGTTTTCATGGTAATAACCGGGGTGGGTAATTGAGATCAGGACTTCTAGTACTAAGTATACATCACTGTGAGTGCCCAACAGTGCAAGGAGCTTCCCAAGAAATAGACCACGAGGCTGGGGTTTTTCTGACCACTGCCGAGGCACCCAACCCCTGCCTACCAGCAATCCGTCAGAACTGAGGGGCATATTACCAAGCAATAGCGATAATTATCGCTATTGCTTGGTTAGAGACAAAATTTTACCGCTGAGCTGCGGCGATTTTTACCGCAGATAAACCTTGGTATTACCAAGGTTTATCGCAAATGCGATAAAAAATGGCCGCAATGCATGAATATTGCTGAAAAGTCAGCGATATTCATGCATTACCGAGCTAATGCTCTTAGCCATGTTATCCACCTCCCATTTGATAACATGGCTAAGAACTGCTCAGGGCAGGTGTTAGCTTTTGGAGATATTCGCGCTTAGCGCGAATATCTCCAAAAGTTGGTAATAGGAGATAGCGATGTTAGCGACTGTTTCCAGTCGCTAACATCTTGGCACGCCCACTTTGCATGTCATTAGTGATAAATATCACTGACATGCAAAGTGGGGCCCAAGATGGTCGCTATCTCCTACTAGCTGTCGCTAACTGGTGTTAGCGACAGCTAGGTAATAGGGAGATCATTTTATCTCCGCTTTCTTGGCTTTTAGAGCAAAAAAAAGCGGAGATAAACCCCCTTGATAATATGCCCCTTAATGTGTATAACCCCCCAATAGTTGAAAAGCCACTAGATCCAGTGGATGATAGTTCCCTGTTATACCCTGGGGAAGTTGAGCTAACTAGGCACTCTCGAGGGATTCTTAAAAAATAAAGAATACTTTCCAGGAATGTTGCTGGTCTGCGATCAAAACGGTATGATCACGATTGGTGCAATTATATTAACACCTTTGACATTTGTGCAAGAAACATGGCAAACACATGAAATCAGTCGTCCGAACTTTGCTATATACTGTGCTAATGGCAGGTCACTTGGGAAGGGAAGGCCATCTGGGGGACTATTGACATGGATTGGAGTACATGCGCGGATGTAAGGTGTTTGGTACAGAAATAGTAGCTGAGGACAATCTTTGTGTATCTATTAAATGTACTAATGGTTGTCTAGGCAACAACTATAATCTATTTAAGATAGTTTGCCAAGTTCCAGGAATCCCCCACTGTAGAAGTGTTAATTTCACACCTAAGGTCTTCATCCTGCACAAAAAAGTGGGGGTGATTTTAACTGTCAGTTTGAACCCCTGCCATTGGTTCATCTTTTTTCCCTGCCCGAGGAGGACAGAACCTGTTTATCCCTTCACTTAACATTCTCCCTATTAAAAAGTGGTCCCCCTGGTGATTCAATTAAATGCCCTATCCCTTAATTGCATGATTCAATCATGAATGGAAGAACCAAATCTGACAGAAAAGGCCTCCACATTTTTTATGAAATAGGCAGTACTAGCCTTATTGATTATATCCTCCTAGATGTAAAACTTTGGCCGTACTTAGAGGATATGTTTGTGATGCAGAGGGATCATAGTGACCATAATGCCCTTGAGGTGGAGCTTGAACTTCCACCAGCACAAAGCAGCTATCTCCCCCACAATTTCTGCATGAGAGGTGTAAACTAGGGAATAACAAATATGAGTCAAGCTCTGGAGATTTTGGGCACTCTGGAGCATGGGCCTCTCGAGGAAATAGCCACATCAAAGGTTGAAGCCGTAAATAATTCCCTCTTTATTAGTTCAATGGTGGGCTTTTTCAGAGAAGCCAATGGTCAAGGAGTAGTGTGTCATCCTGGTACAACTAAGAATGTAGTATGGCCAAGAGCACTCTGATTGCGGCAATTAAGTCCTGTAGGAGGGAAGATATCCAGGAAAAGAGTGCTGCTTACTAAACTGCCCTTGTGAGGGCAATGAGGGATCGGGAAAGTCAAAATTGGGGACTCCTTGTAGCAGCTGCAAGGGGTAACAATCAAACCATATTTTGGAATTTAATTGACACATGGATCAGGGAAGGAAGATCTACAATTGATAATAATGTGGTAGCAGAGGCATGGCTAGCACACTTTACAAATCTATACCAACTAAAACCTAATGAAGTCCCAGTTCTAGAAAATTAAGTTACCCGAATGCATTCAGGGCCTGGGAGGGATAAAGATGACTATTCCTTGCTAAAGTGTGAGGAGGTAGAAGTGGTCATTAGAAAGATAGCACCACGTAAAGCCCTGATATTGACAAGATCCTCTGTCATTTATTGTTTTTAGAAATAGATATTTGGATACCCTATATTACTGTGGTTTAATGCTACTTTAAATGGGGCCTGCATTCTCAAAATATGGGTGAAGGCTGAGTTGTTCCACCGTAATAAGAAAGGTTGCCCCATGGATCCTGCCAACTGTAGGCCAATTATCCTTTTAGACACAACACAAAAACTTTTTAGTAGGGTGATATTAGGCAGGCATCAGCATTGGCTTGAGGAGAGTATTACACTTTGTTCCCTCCAAGCTGGCTTTCGAGCCAATACCTCCATGGTTGATCAGGTCTACAGATTGCAATTGGTTTATTTGAAGGTCGTAATCTTTGAGAAAGGGAGGCTCTATGCAGTCTTCATTAATCATAGATCGGCATTTGACCTGGTCCTCAGAACTCATTTGTTTAAATGCTTTGCTGAATTGGGCATCCCAGCATACCTGCACAATATAATAGAGATTGCACCAGAACAATTTCACGCAAATTAGATGGGTAAGCTTGGCTAAGTTACTGAGCCCATTCCTGTTTTGTGTGGCGTTAGACAGGGTTGTGTTCTGGCACCCACATTTTTTACTTTGTTTTTAAAGAGTCTAGTATTTTTTAAAATAGAAGTGATAATGGTGCCCCACATCTAGCTGGCATGAGGGTTTTGGCCCTCATGTTTGCTGACGATACGCTTTTACTATCCAAGACACGCATGGGGCTGCAGACATTTTTTGATGGTTTTAGCAGATTCTCTGAGATGAGGGGTTTTGAAATTATTATCAGTAAAAACAAATTTATGTTTTTTAACCCCTGTCCCTCCACATGGTCTAAGCCCAATTTTGATGGCTTTCCCTTGGAGAAGGTACACCGATTTGACTACCTGGAGATAAAATTAGATGATAAGTTATATTGGCCATCGAAAGTTGCTAAAAGACTAAGGGCTAGATGTAGGTAATCTTAATTTACCGATTCTTAAATACCGAATTTTCCTGATTCGGTATTTAGGAATTGGTAAATAAGATGTAGGTAAAAAATCTGTAAAATTTACAGACTCGGTAATATTCCTTATTACTGAATCAGTAATACCGATTCGGTAATAATGAATACCTTCCCATTCATTCCTATGGGCCTGTAGGCCCATAGGAATGAATGGGAAGCCATTCACTATTACCGATTCGGTAAATACCGAATCGGTAATAGCGGGAGCATATTCAAGGGTGTAAGGGTGTCACATTGACAACCTGTTGCACCCCTGAATCGTGCATGTGTGCACATGTGGCGCACATACATGCCCTAAGGGCATGTATGTCTGCCACATGGCACTTTGCAAAAAGCATATAATTGCTTTCTTAAAGGTATTCAGTATTTACCAGCAACTTGTAGTTGGTGGTGAATAACGAATCCTTAAAACAAAAATGCACTCACTTTAGTGCTACCTACATAGGATTTAACGATTCGGTAATTTACCCATTCCTTATAATAAAGAATCGGTATTTTACCGATTCCTTAAAATAAGGAATCAGTAAATTACCGAATCCTTATTTACAGCCTCCTACATTGGAAAGGGCTAAATACCGGTCTGTAACGGGAAATTCACTGATTTTCGGCCGTTACCGAACGGTATTTAGCTACCTACATCTGGCCCTAAAATGGGAGCAGCAAACTATACAAGGGGTCCCTTTGTTTGTTTGTATTAACTGCTATTCAACTATACACGCATCAGGCCCTTGTGGGAGCCCTTTACGGGACAGAGGTTTGGGGTCACAAACTTAAAAAAAACCTTGAAAATTGCAAAAAATAGATTTATAAGGAAGAGTTTTTGTCTACCAATCAGCACTCCTCTGTTACTATTGAGGCTTGAATTGGGACTCAGGCCAATTTACCAGAAGACAGAACTCCACCCGCTTATTTATTGGTGTCACATCTGGGTTACCCCTGAACCCTCGTTATATTGAATTGGGTTGGAGGAAATTCTAAGCCACCCGAACACAACCAAACTCCCTTGGATGAAAGTTTCAAAGACTCCCTTAAGGAGATTGTCTTGTCTAATCGCTGGCATGATCCAGTGGATTGCTGCCAAATGAATACTGTGAATGAGTTAAAAAATCAATAACAAAATTACAAATGCAGCGACCTTCTAATGCATACACAATGCACTTTATCTATGTCATTTCTAGTGTTCAAAGATAACTTTCATTTGGTAAACTTCTGCTCTGACATAGAGTCACATTTAGTTTAACCACTCTATGTGCAATTTAGACATGGAAATCTCCCCATCAACAGTTTTAAGTCTAAATGACTAGGAGTACTGAATACTATAGACCAGGAGTGCAAAATGTGTGGTTATAAGATGATGGGTCCACCTCATCTTCTATTCTTTTACCAGCCTTTAAAAGACCACACGTAAAATGGTTGATACCTATTTGCAGAGAATTAGGCACTTTAAGGTATGAGGAACCTTTTAGGATCCTTCAAATTGACATAACACCACATCTTGTATTTGCGCTGTCTAGGTTTCTGCTTCATGCGTGAAACTGGAAAAATGCTGATTTGATTTAAAGTGTCACCTTTATGGTATTGTATAATCTATGATTTCATTATTTATCCCACACTACATTTTTATATTGGACCAATGATTTTATGTACCTGTGAGCCCTTTCATGAATGTTATTTTTATCTCTATGATTTGGTGCTTTGTTTTATCTTTTTTTACTGTTGATGTTCATTTTACCTTTCTGTGGCTCTTGTATTTTTAATGTGTATCTCTTTTATGGTATATTGCGGAAATAATGAGTATTGGATTGGATAAAAACAGTGATACATCACCACTCTTCTACCCACAAAGTGGGATTGGTTTAATCACATGTCATGCAATGAGTTAGCAGCATCTGGAGCCTGCCAGGGTCAGACTGGCCTACAGTGCAATCAGGCAGTGACCAAAGAGCTACTCTCACAGGTCAGTGTGTGGGACATTTTTGTCGGTTTGTGAGCCTGTTTTGTGGTGGTCTGGGCCTGTGTTTACTGTTGATTTCTGTGATAATAAAACAAATGTTGCCTGCAGCAAGCTCAAATCCATGCAGTGTTCGATACCTGCCGCGGCCGGTAGTGGGTGTACCTGCCAGGCAGTGACGTGGGGAGGCGTAGGGGCAGTGTGGGGGGTAGTAATGTATGGATTATGCAGTTTAACAGGTAAGTAATCATATATATAAATAAAATGAATTTCGTTGCGCGCACTGCATCGCATTTGGTGATGCAGTGCACGCAACAAAATTTTTTTTATTCATTTATATGTTTAATTACCTGTTAAGCTCCGTAATCCATACATTACTACCCCCCACACTGCCCCTCGCCCTCCCCACGTCACCGCCTGGCAGGTACTCCCACTACCGGCTGTGGCTGTTCGATACTTTGGAAAAAGCTTCTATAGCAAGTTCTAAAAAGCTCAAAACTACCCTTATTTGCAAAAATGGCCCTTTTCTTTAGCTAGCTTACCCAATAAAAGGGCAACTTTTACTTTTATGCCAGGGGCTACTTTCTGTTACTGTCTGAACGTGCTGCACAGTGTTGATCGCTACTGCAGAGTAGTCTTTACTAGTCCACTCTGCTCTATGCCACTGAACTCCACTCAATGCCACTTTAGTCTGTGCCACTTCTCTCTATTATGTGCCACTCCACTCCTCTCAATGTCAGTCCACAGCCCTATACCCCACTCTCTTCTACGCCACTCTATACCACTCCAATATAATCTATGCCTTTCTACTCTATGCCACTACATTCCACTCTATCCCATTCTACCCTACAACTCTCTATGCCACTCTAGTCCTTTCTACACCGCTCTATGCTACAACCCTCTACTCTAGGCAACTCCACTCCACATAGTGCCACTAAAAGGCACTCTATGCCACTGTACTCTATGTCACTCTACTCTATGCCACTCTACGCCACTCCACACCACTCTCTGCCACTCTACTCTATACCATTCTATGCTACTCCACTCAACTCCATTCTATCCATGCCACTCCACCCCACTCTATTCCCATCTACTCTATGCAACTCTGTGTCACTCGATTCTTAACCACTCTATTCTATGCCATTCCACTCTACTCCACTCTACATCACTTTATGCTACTCCACTCTATGCCACTCCACTCTTTGCCACTCCACTCATTCCCACTCCACTCTTTGCCTCTCCACTCTGTCACCATTATACTCTAAGCCACCTGATTTTATGCCACTCCACACCTCTCCACTCTACGCCACTTCACTCCACACAATGCCACTCCACTCTATGCCACTCTACTTGCCGCCTCTCTACTTTACGCAGCTGTACTCTATGCCACTCCACTCCACTCTATGCCACTCCATTCTTCCCCACTCAACTCTTTGCCACTTTATTGCACTCCCACCACTCCACGTCATACAGTGCCACGGTACGGCACTCTATACCACTCTTTTCTACACCTCTCTAATCTTTGCCCCTTTACTCTATGCCGCTCTACAACACTCCACTTCACGCCACTATACCCTACTCCATGCGACTCTATGCTACTCTACATCACTCCACTCTGTGTTAACCCACTTTATTCTATGCTGCGCCATTCGACACCACTCTACTCTACGCTACTCCACTCTTCTCTACTCTGTGCCACTCTGCTCTACTCCAGGGCAGTCTACTCCACAGCACTCAATGCCACCCCACTATATGCAACTCTACTCTACGTGACTACATTCCATTCTACTCCATGCCACTCTACTTAATGTCACTCGACTCCACACTATACTAATCTACTGTATGCCACTCTTACTCTACTCTATGCCCCTCTTTGCCTCTCCACTCGTCTACACCATTCTATGCCCCTCCAGGCTATGCCACTTTATACCACTCCACTCTATATTGCGCCACTCAACACCACTCCACTCTACATTACTGAACTCCACTCTATGCCAATTTACTGTGTGCCACTTAACTGCACACAATTCCTCTCTACGGCACTCTATGAGGGGCCTAAAGGGATTAACAGCAAAGGTAAAGCTCTTGAGAATCGGGCTTGGCAATTTCCAATTCCGTAGCAATCTACCAGCTTGGAAAAAATCGAGCAGCGCAATGTCATGTCGCATCTGCAATTACAACAGAGTAGACATTTGTCATATAGTCTGCAGTTGCCTAGCTTTAACGTTTGAATGTAGAAGCCTGTTAAGATAGGATTTCAACCAATATGCCATTCGCACATGCCCTCAAGCAGTAATAGCTTGCTTGCAGGGGTAATATTTACCATTTACTGTATTTGTTTTTCAAGTACGTTGATATAGCAGAGGGTAAATTAGCTAAATGCGAACAGTAAAGGGTTTTCGTTTTCTACTATTTCATTCATTTAGGAAGAAACTATCAGGAATGAGAGATAACTATAGTGAGGTCATGTTGGCACACAACTATATGAACACCTCGATTAATGTGTAAAATCAACAGCTTTAGCACTGTAAAGTCTTGAGATGTTTTTACAAAAAGGCACACAGCACAATAAAACATTAACTAAAGTAATGCCTTTTTCAACCAGCACAAGGGTCCAATAAAAAGCTTTTGAGATGCCCTGTAGGACATACCAAACCCCATTGATTTTGTTCCTCTGCTGAACAGGACAACCCATAGTATGTAGTATGATTTACCAACCAATAGTGGAAATAGGGTACCCTAGGCGCAAAATAATTTGTAAGTGTAACAAGACCCCTGTAAATGCAGCATGGCAGAATGTTTTTTGGTCTTTTTAAACTAGGAATGAATCCTTTTAAACATGAAAATAATAGTTTTTAATTCGCATTTTATGTAGCTGCTACTACATGATATTGTTTGAATTGTGCAAAATGTGTTATATTTTAAGTTTTTATTAAGTGAACAATAAATTCTTATTCAATACAGCAGTCTGTGCCATGGTGTTCTTTGCCAAGCTACTCTATGCCACTCTTCTCCACACTACTATACTCCATAACTCCACTCCACTCTATGTTATTCTATGCCACTTTACTCCATGCCACTCTATGCCACTCCAGTCCAGTCAACGCCATGCCACTCTACTCTTTGCCATGGCATCAACTTTTCGCGTTGCTGAACAGCAGCCGCAAAAACAACAAGTGATGGACTGAATGTGGATCAATGTCACACACTCCCCCAGTCAAAAGATCTGGGCCCAAATCCATCGTTTTTTTGCACTCCACACCACCCTGGGTTAGACAATGGCGATATGCAAATCAGCTCTGACCCTGTTGCCCCATGGGAACAGTCCAGTCCGAACTACAAAAGCCATGTCCTTCCCAGAACGGAATCAAGCATCCGAGGACCGGACCGGTTTCGAGGTAACACCTCTCTTCAGCCCGGCTAGCTTGACTCCAAGTGGTGTGGAGTGCCTGGGACCCACGTCTGGGCATCCTCAGCGCACTTAGGGCGGCAATTGCAAAAACAACAAGTGATGGACTGAATGTGGATCAATGTCACACACTCCCCCAGTCAAAAGATCTGGGCCCAAATCCATCGTTTTTTTGCACTCCACACCACCCTGGGTTAGACAATGGCGATATGCAAATCAGCTCTGACCCTGTTGCCCCATGGGAACAGTCCAGTCCGAACTACAAAAGCCATGTCCTTCCCAGAACCGGTCCGGTCCTCGGATGCTTGATTCCGTTCTGGGAAGGACATGGCTTTTGTAGTTCGGACTGGACTGTTCCCATGGGGCAACAGGGTCAGAGCTGATTTGCATATCGCCATTGTCTAACCCAGGGTGGTGTGGAGTGCAAAAAAACGATGGATTTGGGCCCATATCTTTTGACTGGGGGAGTGTGTGACATTGATCCACATTCAGTCCATCACTTGTTGTTTTTGCAATTGCCGCCCTAAGTGCGCTGGGGATGCCCAGACGTGGGTCCCAGGCACTCCACACCACTTGGAGTCAAGCTAGCCGGGCTGAAGAGAGGTGTTACCTCGAAACCGGTCCGGTCCTCGGATGCTTGATTCCGTTCTGGGAAGGACATGGCTTTTGTAGTTCGGACTGGACTGTTCCCATGGGGCAACAGGGTCAGAGCTGATTTGCATATCGCCATTGTCTAACCCAGGGTGGTGTGGAGTGCAAAAAAACGATGGATTTGGGCCCAGATCTTTTGACTGGGGGAGTGTGTGACATTGATCCACATTCAGTCCATCACTTGTTGTTTTTGCAATTGCCGCCCTAAGTGCGCTGGGGATGCCCAGACGTGGGTCCCAGGCACTCCACACCACTTGGAGTCAAGCTAGCCGGGCTGAAGAGAGGTGTTACCTCGAAACCGGTCCGGTCCTCGGATGCTTGATTCTGGTCTGGGAAAGATATGGCTGTTGTAGTTCGGACTGGACTGTTCCCATGGGGCAACAGGGTCAGAGCTGATTTGCATAAAGCCATTATCTGACCCAGGGTGGTGTGGAGTGCAAAAAAACGATGGATTTGGGCCCAGATCTTTTGACTGGGGGAGTGTGTGACATTGATCCACATTCAGTCCATCACTTGTTGTTTTTTGGAACAGCAGCCAACAGCTCTCACATAGCCGAGCCATATTGTTTTTTCCAATCCCTTTTTTCCTTGCAACTAGCTGTAACAGGTGCAGCGTCCCTATTTTAATTGAATGTGAAAACCCACATGAGGAGAACTTTGTGCAACTAGGATTATGAGTCTTTAACCAGGTATGTTGGTTCTACCTGGGCATATGATGCTGTGACTGAATAAATCCATGTGGGCTTGAGCATAAAAGGCGACACTTGGAGGTACAAAGGTTCTACCTTTCTGTAATTCAGTACTTGTAAAAAATGACGCTGCCTTTTGCATATATTGGCCGTAAATGGGTCTATGGTGCTGTCATTAGCATATGAAGGCTGTAGTCCTGTCTTCTCATGGCTCCAGCCTAAATATATTATAGCATTATAGCAGTCAATCAAGTTTCAGTCAATTAGTTGTTTTGTTTAGTGATAACATCAAAAACAGCTTCAAATGGCAGTGGTTGACTCACATACCTTCACTTTTGTGGAGTTTTCTTAGCTTTCGTCGATGGAAGTAGTTTATCAGTGTTTCTTAAATCCTCCGGAAGAGAATTCCAGAAGGAAAAGAGCTTTGCACGAAAGGCTTTGCTACCTGCCTTCTTTCTCATATTCTTTGGGGGAATTGGGAATCATTTTTTTTATCTTAGAATCACAGTGTTCGTTTTGTAAGATATGAAGATAAAAGTAATGCGATTTTGATGTTTTGCCACTAACTGCTTTTGGGTGATGTACATACTTATAAATGAAAATATGTGCTGCAGCTGGGAGTCACTGCAATTGGCAAAATGCTTGTGAAAAATGCTTGGGGGGATGTTAAAACCCTCTTTAGCTGATGAATTTTGCGGCATGGTTCCATAGTGATGTTTAAAATCAGTGATTGCCCTGGATCCAGTTGCTATATCCTCCTCTGACAAATGGAACGTTGTCTTTCTCATCAACGTCAGATAGAAATGTGAAAAGGAAATTACATTGTTGGTGGGATTGGATATTGACATTCATGAGCTGAAAATTACTCCCAGGGTGTTTAAACTTATAGCTATCTGTACCTTTAGGCACATATTCTGTCTTGGGTCGTTAAAACTCAGACAATTTCTGTCCGCCCAGATCCATGTTTAATCAAACATATGGACAAACTCACACCTGATGACCATCATTCATTCCTAGGTCACATCTCTATTCGACTATGTCAATATTTTATATTTAGGAGCTGCCAAAGGCAGCCTTACCAAACTTCACCGCATTCAGAATGCAGCTGCGCATTTAGGGGAAAATTTTACAAATCTCCCTGCAGCGCAGACTCCGCGAGGTTGCGCTGCGTTGCTCGACAGGGAGGAGCAGGAGAGCACCATATCTTCAAAGTTATGTCTCTCTCTTTCCCTTTCCCTTGCGCTGGCGCTGATTACAGCTGCTGTGCGCCACACATACACCTTAGTGCTGTAGCGCTGGGGTGTGGGTGAGACTAGCATAGGTTTTGTACAGGAAGGGCACCCTTCCTGTACAAAATACTATGCTAAACACAAGGAAAAACTTTTCCCACTTTGTATGTGTGCTGCACAGTGCAGCACACATGCAAAGTCGGAAAAGGAAGGAGAAATGAAAGCATTTCTCCTTCCTTGCACCTGGTTTAAAAAGGCACAGTTTTCTCACGATAAACCCAATGTACTGTTTTCAGTAAATTGGGTTTAGCGTGAGAAACCTTGGGTGGTTGCATGAGAACGCCCATGCTCCACCCTTGGGGGCATATTTATGTCTTCTGGCGCATCTCTGCTAATCGGCAGGGATGAGCCAGAACAGATGCGTCACGTAATCCCCCCCTTGCGCCACCACAGATGCGTTGCATTTACAATGCGGCGCACCATGGTGCAAGGAGGGGCAGATGCGTGACGCATCTTGAGGCGCACAGGTGGCGCATTGCTGGAGTCACATCGCAAGCGCGACGCAACTCCTTCAATGAACAGGGGCCGCCCATACTAAACATGGTGCCTTACTCCTTACGCCTGCTTCAAGCAGGCGTAAGGATTTGATGCAGCAGCGTCGTAAAACTGACTCAGTGAGAGCTTGTAGATTTCACTCCGTCAGTTTTACGGGCTTTCCTGCGAGGGAACGCCCACCCTGCGACAGAACGCCCACATGAAACCTGACGCAGGTTTTATGTGGCACAGGGCTTTACAACGTGACGCATCTGCCTAGATGCGTCACGTTGTAAATAAGTCGCAACGTGGCGCATGGTTTACGTCGCCGCTGCGTCACAAAAGTGACGCAACGGCGGCGTAAAAGTGTCGCAAGGGGCTTGTAAATCTGCCCCTTGGTACGGCCCCATGGCGCAAAGTAATGCAAAGCAGTGCTATGGGCTGCTTCGCATTACTTTTACGTTATCAGGAAAATAAGATTTTTGAACCGATTCATGTCACTTTTGTGACGCAAACATTGTGAAAAATCTTATTAAATCTCGCCCCAAGTTCTCAATCTCCCTAAAGATCTTCTTTCTCCAAGGCTCTGACCTCCCTTCATTGGCAGCCTGTAGAGTAGAGAATTATCTATAAGGCTATGTGCTATTGCCACAAAATTTGGGGGAACAAGAGCCCTAGCTGTCTCAGATTCTTGCTCACTCCTAACACTATCTCTCGCTATCTCAGAGGAACCCTCCTGGCCAAGGTTCCTAAAATTCAAAAAGGCAGAACGGGAGCCCCCTCATTTAGCTATCTAGCAGCAGAAATATGGAGTACGCTGCCTATAATGCTTAGATCTAAAACTGTGGAACACACCTTTCGTAAACAACTGAAATCCTGGCTACTTGAGTCTTAATCTCGGTTGCAATTTTCCTAAATAGATTTCTCATCCATCTAATCTAACTGCTCTTCCTTTCTCTTAGGCTACGATCCTAGGGGGATTGGGGGCACGCTCCATTGGTGTAACCAGTCGCTTTATAAATGATATTTGATTTGTTTCAGAAACGACGAAACAAATCATCATCAGCACTGTTTTTTAAAGTCATTGTGGAAGGCATTCTTTTATTAGCACTGGTTCCATCTTACTGCTCAAATGCAAACTGGAATAGTATAATGAAAAAAAGGACTACCTCTCCAAAAATGCTCAACTTTCGTTACTGAAGTAGGATACGTTTTTATACAGATTTGTTTCAGTTTAATAACAGTCTGTTGATATTTTTTA
Source organism: Lissotriton helveticus (assembly GCF_964261635.1). Classification (NCBI taxonomy): domain Eukaryota; kingdom Metazoa; phylum Chordata; class Amphibia; order Caudata; family Salamandridae; genus Lissotriton; species Lissotriton helveticus. The sequence goes on along the minus strand of NC_136070.1, from coordinate 855,872,233 downwards.
AACTTGGGTCATCCGTGGCCTGCGGTCTGCACGACCAGTGTGCTACTTTGCTAGAATACATGTTTGGATAGTTTGCGATTTTAATTATTTCGAAGTATTCAGAGTCAGCACCACCTAAGGTGAAGACCATCTGAAGAGCTTTATTCAAAGTGAAAGTTCTTGACGTCACGAGATTACGTGAGGGTAAATTAAAATGTACTGTTTAAACGAAAAGAGTAATTCAATAAAAAGTGATTAGTATTATATTGTTAAATGAAAACTATATATAAAAATGAAAGGATTACATCGTTCACAATGCTATTTGACATTAGTGAAAGCACACACTTGAAATATTTCTGAACTACTGTGTTTGCTACCACAATCTTTGTTGATATTTATTTGTGAATTATTCTTGTGTTCCTAATCAACTTTCATCGTAGTATTTCACACATACAAATTGAGGGTCATATTACCAACGATTAGCGATATTTATAGCTAACTAGGCTTAGCAACACATTTTTTATCGCTAAGCATCGCCGGAAATTATCGCTTAGCAACGTTTATCTCCAAAGCGATACATTTCCCAGCGATAGCGTGAATATCGCTGAGAATACAGCGATATTCACGCATTCGCGACAAAATGCTCTTAGCCATGTTATCCACCTCCCATTGGATAACATGGCTAAGAACTGGTCAGAGCAGGCGTTCGTTTTTGGCGATAGCGGGAATATTTCCATCACTACGCCTGCCTTGCTAATAGGCGATAGCGACGTTAGCGACTGCTTTCAGTCGCTAACAGGTTGGGTACGCCCACTTTGCATGTCATTAGCGATAAATATCGCTGACATGCAAAGTGGGACCCAAACAGCTCGCTATCGCCTAAAGCTGTCGCTAACTGCTGTTAGCAACAGCTTGCTAATAGAGCAATAGAATTATCGCCGCTTAGTGGCAGAAAATGGCCGCTAAAATGGCTATAATTGCCTATTGCCCAGCTTGGTAATATGCCCCTTAGTATTATAGAAATCATTTTGATTTTAACAACCTTATAAAAACTCACAATTTAAGACTGTGTGCCTTAGTAGGGGCACAGATATCCACAGTAACGTGCTTGCTACATTCAAATAATGTACATTATACCATATGTTATGCCTGATATAATCAATTATAACTGACAAGCATCAGCGCTATATCAACGAATTTGTGAAGATGATGGCACATGTAATCATACAGGTTAAATTCTATTCATTCAGCTAGTTATTGCGCCACTTTTTTTTTTACTGTTACTGCATTCTGCTTCACCAGCGCATGACTAAAAACTGTCACACAAAAATTCTAAATCTGACAAAAGCTCAAACAGAATTTAATTGAAGTGCATCAGTTCCACCTGATTTGAACCAGAAAAGTCATCACTATTTAAAAATGTAGGCATACTGAAGAGAATGTAAGCCTGTGACAGGCAGGAAGTTTCTGAGATGCATATGTGGCATGCCATCAAGGATCAGAATGACAATGGACAACCGCACCAGATATTTAATACCAACAATTTACATGTTAAATTATACAGTTTCTAATGGATCTGCCAGTCTACTGTAACAGTAATCTGAGCGGTGCCTGATCTTAATGGAAATGTTATTATTTGCAGTGCTTTTTTCTGAATTAGAAAACCTCAGTAAACATATTCTAAACATTAAGCAGTCATTCAAATGATATATTCGTTCTTTGATAAACGAATATTTATTTTAGAGAGAGGATGTGTCCTTAAACCATTAAGAACATGATTTCAGCCACAGAGAATTGATACTAAGCTCGGTTTCAAGGTGTTTAGTGAGAAAAAGTGTGAAATATTGTATATAGTTTTTAGGCATCATTTCTATTCGCGGTAAAAATGTTTCAAAACAGCTCCTAATAGCTGCGTCAAAAAAGTGTTTCTCATAACAAGTTTTTTGACCCCTGAGGACGGGGACAATGGGCTGAGGATTCTACAAGGAAGATGGGCCTATGATGAGGAATATTTCCAATTTTGTCTCACTTTGCACCTTTTGTCACAAAGAAAAAGGCTTCAGCATCACCTGTCACCGATGATATCTGGCTACGTGAAGTCTTTCAGCCTGTCCCGCTGTGAAATTTTGAGGACCAAGAAAGTGACCAAGTCCACATGTAATACTTGAGAGCTGGACCATTGAGCAAAGTTACTCCAGCGGCCAAGCATCTTTGATGGATATGAGATTTAGCTTTGTCATGCTTTGAACTATCACCACCATAACTGAATGCTGTGGTGGGAGTTCCAGAAAACCTCATCCTGATGTTACCCCGTGGAGTATTTTGAGATCTAAAAAAGTGACAAAGTGCCAAGGTAAAAACTTTGAGCAAATTAACCTGCAAGGCTTACTGTCCCCTTGCTCCGTCATGGTCAGCCAAAAATAATACTAGGCCCTAGTTAGCTGCAACCATTAACCTTACTTGCTGCTTTGTGTTTTCTTGGAGCATTTTGCCTTAAACTTTTCTAAATCAGTATCTGTGGTTCTCATTATTCATTGTCAACCGTTTCGCATTTTCTTGATTCTTCCAAGTTAATTAGTGAATGTTATTGTGTTGTTTTATGAACTGGAACATTGTGTGGTGCAGCTTGAGCACAGTTTTCTGAGGATTTGCTTGCTGATTGTCCCATAGCTACGAAGGGTTAGGCAGATATTCACTTAAAACTGTGGTGACAAAACTAGATTATGTTTATTAAATAGGGAGGAGTACCCTACACTCTAAGCGATAATGCCGTTTTTTAAATTGTAATTTGTGATGTAGTTAGGATCTCCGATAGAATTTTATTGCGATTTTGGAATGTGATGATTGAAGGTGCGGTGGAATTCCCACTAAAAACTGAGAAACATTCCAAATGGATTTTTCTGATGATGGATACAATTCTGTTTGCTTAAATATTCAGCTTCCTAAGTACTTATTTATTTCTCCTGAGTGTGAAATAACTCTATCTTTCAATTTCATTCAACGTGCTTACTTAATGTCACAAATCTTTGATTTTGAGTAAGAGTTCCTATCTCAGACTGTCATGTCCAATACTACAGCATGTCTCCATTTGTACATGCGTGAAATGCAGGCAAGCTTTATTTGAACTCAATTTTAAAAAGCTGCCGAGTTGGTATCAGCTTACACACCACCTCTCGCCACCATGGACAATATTTGAGAATCAGGATGTAGCTATGACACATAAGAAGGCAGGTGCACACTGACAGAGTCCACGCCCTTTGTCCTTTGATCAGCATAATATCCTGCAATGTCTGGTACTTTAGAAAGCTGAGAAGAGTGGACTAGGGAGTGGAAAAACCAGAAGAAAGCTGTCTAGACCAGAAGTCAGACAGGGCCATAATAAAGAAGCAGGTTTCTGCAGCCAACAAGTCAGAGCAGCCAGCCTGAAATACAGGAGTGTGAGGGGCATGTCCCCGTCAGTAATCGAGAGATGTAAACCCAGGAGATGGCTGTCAGAGATGATGATTGGTGCCCCTCCTGATGAAGGTAGAGCACATGTCTTATGGCGCAGGTTTGGACTACAGAAGAGAGCATTGACCGTGTGGGTCTATGGGCTCTATGCAGGTGGGTAACAACAACAGAGAAAAGAAGGTTCTCCCTCCCATACGAAAGTAGTGCAACCCCATAATGATATGTGGGTTTGGTCAGACTCACCACACCCGGAGACAGGGGTATTGTTCATAGAAAAAGGGGTGGTGGGTGGATGACAGGCTAAGAAGAGGGTGAACATGACGGTATGGAGACACAACAAAAGTAGAGAAGAACACCCCTTCACTGAATCAAAACAAACACAAAAAGAGGTACGGTAGCAAACGATAAGCAAATAACGTGGTGTGCTGTATGCCCAAAGCTCCAGATTATACCTTAAAAATACCTTAGTGCTCCTAGGATAATTCCTTTATTTAGCAGGACACTAGGTATGTCTAAAAACCTAGACTGAAAGGGTATATTGAGAATAATGACTCACACCCATTTGCTATCTGCCAACATGTTTTTGCCTATCTATGTTAGCCTAAAAGGTCTGGGGCATTCTTCAAGACATATGGATCCCTATGGGTCGATTTTTTGATCATATTAGTCACTAACACTAAATATTGTGAGACTACCTTTATAGATAACCCAGGTGAGTCCTAACTGAAGCTGGATAAGTGGAAACTCAATACCTAATTTGGGAATTTAATCAAAAAGGAGCGAAATTAAAAACATGTAATGAGCGAAGGCATTTCTAAAAACACCTGAAAACACCCATGGAGACATCAAGACTTGTAGATATACTATGGTAATGCAGCGGTAAACATGCAAGTGCTCTCTCTCTCTGCAGTCTCCTGACTATAGAGAACTCTGTTGAGTCTATCACTATGTTATATCATTAAAACTCTCCTAAGTTCCTCACTCAGACCCATGCTCTTCAACATTTACATGCCCCCCCCCTTGCTGCCATCTTCAGACACCACGGGCTTAGCATAGTATCTTATGCTGACGACACCCAGTTCATTCTCTCTCTCACGAATAATCCCGAAGACACCAAACTCAGCTTCCAAGATGGAAGAAAAGACATTGCAGCCTGGATGAGCAACAGCTGCCTACAGCTGAACTTGGAGAAGACAGAGGTCCTCGCCATTGGACCCTCCCCCACTGTGTGGGAAAATTCCTGGTGGCCTCTCCGTACTCGGAATCCCTCCCACTCCGACAGACCACTCCCCGAACCTCTGCATCATTCCAGACTCCTCCCTCACCTTGACCCGCCAGATCAATGCCGTCACCTCAACCTGCTTCAACACCCTCCACATCCTCCGCAAGACCTTCAAGTGGATCCCCCGATTACAGAAAAAACCATCATCCATGCACTCATAACCAGCAGACTGGACTACGGCAACGCCCTCTATGCCGGAATCAACAAAACACTGCTACACAAGCTTCAAACCATCCAGAACACCTCAGTCAGACTCGTCCTCGGAATTCCATGACACGAACACATGACTTAGCACCTTGAGACCTCCACTGGCTCCTCATCAAGAAGAGAGCAACCTTCAAACTACTCACCCACGCATACAAATCCCTCCACAACATCGGACACAAATACTTCAACAAAAGAGTTTCTTTCCACGTACCCAAAAGGAACCTCTGCTCTGCCAAACTCGCCCTGGCAGAGACCCCACGCATCCGCAGAACCAGAGCAGGTGGAAGAGCTTTCTCCTACGTCGCAGCTTAGACCTAGAACGAGCTCCCATTCAACATCAGACGCTCCACCACTCTGCACACCTTCAGGAAGAACGTCAAGACCGGGCTCTTCGACTGGCCCGGAGCTGTACCTCCCCCCTCCCAGCACCTTGAGACCCTCAGGGGAGAGTAGCACGCTTTATAAACTCCTGATTGATTGATTGATACGTTTGGAGATATTTATCCTGTTTCTTACTCTATACTTTAAGGTATTCCCGCAAACTGGTCACAGAGAGGGTGGTGTCCTTTGTAGTCACACAGTATAGAAGGGGATACCATACTAAACCTTAAAATAAGGTATTCTAAATATACTAATACATAATGTATGATGCATGTTACTGGTCAAAAGTATCAACGGCTCTGAAAATCAAAGATAAACATTCTGAAAAGCATCTAAAAAAGAGTTAACCTGTTTCACAGTATCTTACACCAGGTTAATTATCTCCAAAAGTATGAGCGTTAATAATATAGCCTAGTTGTAGGCTATAAAGTAAACCTGGGTGTAAAATCTGCTTCACTCAGGGAGTTTACAGATTTTTGGCAACTTCGCCTTCCTCGTGAACACTGAGTTACCGAAAACTCTGCACTCCGCAACGGAACGGAGTTTTTTTGCGTTTGCCTGCTCAAAATGCATTTTCGCGCATGCAGGAGTGACTTACTGGGATGCCTGCTTTTGCCAACGAGATTTCCCATCCGTTAACGAGTGCCATGAGATTTGATAGCCAGCTGCACGGTCCCGCAAGAGTGGGTGATCGCAGACACGTCATTCGGTTGCGCCATCAGAATTCCGGCAGAAGTTTGCAATCTGGAGCAGAATCCCTCTTGAGCAGCATCAAATCCTTCTCGAATCGATGATTTGAATAAAAAAAGCTCCTCAGATTAACATTTGACTGTACTTTTTTGTGCAAGGAGTCATTTTTCTTTTTTTGAAGAGGATGGAAGTGCCCCAGAGTCTCCAACTTCGTGTTCTTGTCCAGCAGGCTCCTCCCAGTGCTTTGTCCATCTTCTGTTAACTTTTCATTTGGATTTGGAGCTGGATGGACCACTCTTTGTGTCTGCTGCATTATATATAATTGGATTTGAGGACTTTTGCATTTGAGATTTCACAAGTAAGTTGGAAAATGTGTGTTGTTTGTTTGATTGGGGCATTGCACCTACAAATATTTTACTCTTCATCATTTTTTTTAAAATGTAGTGCGCCTGTAGTTTCAGTAGGGGCCTAGTTGTTTCTGTGTGTGTAATTTTTCTTCTATATTTCTTTTACAAAAGAAGCATGTTGCAAAGTTCACTACATTTTCTACAACTTTTGAAATCAATTTGCAATATTTATTTAATTCACTAGCCCAGTAGTCTACCAATAGGCTTTTCAGCCAGTAGTCCCAGAGCTACTCATGGGTGCATGAAACAACTGTTTCTGTGATGTCTGTTGAATTTAAACATCATTGAGGGCATGGATGGCCTTGGATTGAAATGCAAAATGGGTTTTTTGGTATTTCAATTTTTTTATCTGTGTTAAATAAATGGTTAAATGTCTTTGTTGTATGTGTGTGGTAGTAACTTGCACACCTTTTTTAGCCCTTTGGATTTTTGTTTTTGGCATTTTTGCAATACAGCTGTGTTGTTCAGCATGCCTCCTTTGTCTGACCAGTGTGTGAGTGTGTTTGTAATAGTGGGCCAGTATTTACCTTGGCTGAGCCTCCCTGTGTGGCCAGGGGCCATTTTGTAAAGTCTGTGTCCATATCAGCCTGCTTGAGTTCATTGTTTTCCAGGTCTCCTGTTTGTTACTGTTGTGAGTGAACATGTGGTTGGTGACCATTTTGTGGTGGTGGTAGTGCCTTTGCCATAGACCTGCATGTCTTCTTTCATTTGTTCCACTTGGCTCATTGGTTTTTATTGTGGCCTGCCTGCCATGTTTTGAAGGCATCCAGTGTGCTTTTGCAATAGGCCTGCATTGTCTGTCCTGGCTTATGGCTTCCATCCATTGTCAGCTGCAGCTTCTTTAATGCTGCATCCCACGTGATGCACAATGCGTAATCGGGTCTGTTACATTTGTATTTTTGTTCTTCTTCTTTCCTGTCCTTCCTGAGTGTACTGTACACTACAGTACACCAACCATGAAAGCCCTTGTTTTTGCCAAAGTCTCACGAATGACTACACTGTATTGTTATGTTTTTTTATAAATAACTGAGGTAATACATTTAATATTATTAACAACACGAACAAGTGTAACCAACCACACACTAAGTTAAATCAATTATATTTGTTTGTTTGTTCCTACTAGTAGTAATTGAACCACAACAATGAATGGCACGTTTCACTGATGTTCATCTTGCTTCTTTGCATTTAGGTGCACAAAAGAGGAGGAGACAACATCACCCATTGTTCTGCCAGACAGATGTCCTGCTGCGCACAATGTTACATGACGTGTAACCACAGACACCTCATGCTGCTGACATCTTCAAGATGGCCTCAAAGAAAGGTACCAGGTCCAGTACCAAGAAAGATGCCAGTAAGAAGAAGGCACTGACACTTACCATGACCGGTATGTCACCCAAGACCTTTTTTGGGAAACCAAAAATTGTGCCTGTAGCAGTGGTGTCCGTGGAGCAAGCTGGGAGCAGCACCCCCGCATCAGTGGACCAACCCCCTAGGCAAAGCCCATGTCTGTCGCAGAGGCTGCCGGTCTAATCATGAAATTGACTTATCATTATTGCAAAGTAGTACCCAATCAATGCAGGGAACTGAGATAAGTGGGCAACAACAGCCACAACCACCCCCAGTAGTAGTTGTTCCTCCGGAGGTAGGGGCAGTTCAGGATATCGAGCTTCCTGCAGAGGAATAAGAAGAGAAAGCCAATCTTTCGGGCTATCCATTGTCTTCCAGATCCCCAGCAATGAAAATGATGGTTAGTCCATCAACTTCTCCTGAAAGCCCCCCTTCTGATGATCTAGATGCCACTTGGATCCAACCACCTCAGTCTGAGAGTGAGACACGCCACAAGACATGGCTAGGTAAAAGGAAGGTTCCAGAAAGCCTTAAAGTTGTGGAGGTAGATGTGGACGAGGAGGATGATGATTATGAGGCAGTCATCATGGACATTACGCCCACCCAGTGGAGACTGACATTACCTCATACCAAATTGCTGTGAGGGATTTTGCACGGATACCACCAATACAGATCATACCACTAACACCACCTCCAGCTTCCATATTTATCCGGCAGCCACGTACATCCACCACAAGTACCACCTCAGTAGTAGGTACTGCAGAGAGTCAAACTTCACGCCCACCTACCAGTTCATCGGGCTTTGCAAGTGGCATCAGCAGCAGTGCCAGAACGTTGACCTCCCCAGTTTGGGACTTCTTTTCAGTTAGCACAAAGGAGGTGCACATTGCTAGATGCTCCATTTGTGGACAAGGTGTTAGTCGGGGTAAGCTTGGTAAAAACTATGGTACCGGAGGCCAAACATCTGAAAAACTCTGCTTGATCCAGTTGGAGGCGCACCTTAGCGGCCAAAAAACTGCACCCATTGCTCCTGGTGGGGATGAAGAAGAAGTAGAAGAAGATACAATCGCGGTGGAAGGTGAACAAGAGGGAAACATTTTCTCTGGTACAGAAAGTAGCCCTGTCCCAAGCAGTGCAGTGGTACCACCCACATCCTTGTCAGCAACATCTCAGTGGCACAAGAGTAAGAGTCAGGCTGAGACACCAAGAGGTCCCACGCAAGAGAGTACCACAATGAAAAAACGTGCTTTGAGCCTAACAACATCTGGTGTCACCTGCATCAGGGGCACAAGAAAAGAAAAAAATCCAGGCTACCATTCTCAGCATGTTTAGGTCGGAGGGGTAGTAAGAACGCCACCACCCAATGGCACGTTTGTACAGTGTGAAGCTGTCTGAAATGTTAGCGCTAGACCTCCTCCCTTTTTCTTTTGTGGAAGGGGTGGGTTTTCTTGAATTTGTGACAGCCATCGGCCCAAAATAGAAAGTTCCCAGCCGGTTCTATTTCGCCAGAGTTGCTGTTCCAGCATTACATCACAACATGCTGGAATTGCTTGGACAAGTTTTGGAGCAGAGTGCTGTTCACACTATCCACCTGACAAAAGACATGTGGACCAGTAGCCAAGCCACTGATTACATATGCATCACTGCACACTGGATCTCTTTTGTGGGGGTTAGAGAAAAGATATCTGCGGCTGGTGCTGTTGACACAGCTGAGATTTTTAATGCCACTTGGAAACATACAACTGTAGCCATATTCGTTATGGAGAAATCTCATACTGCTGCAAACATTTTGGAAGACTTTGACAGCAAGGTCTTTGTATGCCTGCACCCAAGAGGGCTAACCATTGGTTTTGTTGCCATGGACAATGGCAGTAAAATAGTTACGGCCATGTAGGATGATGGTTATTTCAGGGTCCTGTGTTTAGTGCACAAAATTGTACAAGACTTTCTGAGAAAAGAGGACAGTAATATACTGACCACCTGCAGAAGAATCTACACACATTTCAGCCATTCTATGAAAGCCTGGAAGCAGCTGAGGATCATTCAATGTGAGCATAGGGTGTCAGTTAGAGCACTCATCCAGGAGGTGCCAACACGATGAAACTCAACCTATTACATGCATTAACATCTATTTGAGCAGTACGGACCAATCAATGAATATATCAGGCAAGGAGGGATTGCTACTGTGAAGAGCATGACTATTGAGATGGACCTATGGGGCCTAGTTAAATGCCTGACAGAGATGCTACTTCCTTTCAAGCTCCTCACACGTGACGTCAGCAAGGAGGACTGTACTATGGGTCAAGCTATCCCATTGTTGCACATGCTGCAAGAACACCTGTCTGCAATATACGCAGATGTGGAGGAAAAAAAAGAAGCATATGAGTTGGTGGAGAGCTTAACCCTTCGCGTATCTGAAAATACAAGGGTGCAAAGAGGCATTGTCTCATCCACCATTACATTTCTGCCACAATTCTGGATCCAAAGTACACAGCAGTACTGAACACTAACACATTTATTCATTTTTCAGAATTCGATGTTGTCAAGTTCCAAACTTGGATAGCTGCGGTAGTCAGTCACTTAGAAAAAGAACGGCTGGGAATTAGAGGACCGCTACTTCAGCCCACAACAAGTACTGCAGGGCAGCCGGTGTCAAGTTCAACTTCAGACCCTTAGGGCAGAGCAGTTGGCTCACAGCAGTCAAAACCACCAACAACACGAAGAACAACACCAACAACAACAAGAACAGGAGCATCAGCCCCATCGAAAGTGGCACAGGAATGGTTTCTACAGCAAGGTCTTGTTAGGTCTAGTGCTGAGGCAAAGGCAAAAAAAGAGGTAGAGTAAAGGGGAGCACCCCTGAGCATTGAGTGGATGGTCCAGACCTATCTGGATGACCTAACAGAGGTCTACATTGATCAAAACCCATTGGAGTATTGGTATGGAAAAAGGAGCCAATGGCCAGTGCTCAGCAGGTTGGCGATAAACTATCTGGCTTGCCCTGTAACAAGTGTCTCTTCTGAATGTATTTTCAGTGCTGCTGGTGCTGTCTGACAGTGAGAAGGACCAGTCTCTCATCCCGAATTATGGAGAGGTTAACCATGATCAAAATTAATCAGCACTTTATACCACCGGATTACACCATACCCGAAGTAGCACAGCAGGAAGATGATGACGGCGACTTAGGTCACGCAAGTATGTTAGTTAACCTAATTCTGGGTGAACCACACGAGTTTGAGGATGAGCTCTTCTTCCCTGACAAGTAGGCCTTTGACTTGTTACTTTCTTTCTTGCTTATTTACTTTTATTATGTGTGTGTGTATCTCTGTCTTTCGGGTTCGAATCACAACACATCCATTACCACTGTCTTACTCTTTTATTGCCAGATTGGAGTTGTAACTGTGTGCAGTCAGTGAAGAAGTAAGTCCACTCCTCTGAGTACTGCTACAGTCCACTCCTGACTCACCCTAAATCCATTTCCCTCAAGCCAGACATTGGATGGAGAATAGTAAAAGAGATGTGTGCCTGTCTCGTTGAGACCCGAGTCCCTCTAAAGAACCTGACAAATCATAGCTATCCTCCTTTCCGAGCCAGGAGGGACTGCCCCTTAAGAACAGGTAAATGATGGCATGCATTGGACGCTGACCCTGAGTGATTGGTGTTTGTGTTGTTGTTGTGCATGAAGTGTAATAGTATAATCTACACACAAAAAGTGACTCAAGTCAATGTTTCCCTTCTTTTTGTTTAATAACAAAATTGTACTACTGCAGGTCGATCCATTGCATTTTTGATTCTGGAATCTCAGTATACTACAGAGTTGGACACCATGATGACCATACTATGCTCGCAGTCAGTCAGTAGGATCGGAGATGATTGATGGAATAACTCGGGGCGTTTCATGAAATGGCCTAAAAGGTAAACAAGTTAATAACAACCACACTAGACCTACATGTCTGTGTAATAGTGAAGGCAACTGTAGTGTTATGACTGACAGCGGTGCATTGATTTAGTTACTTAATTTGGAAAATTATATGTTGCTGTATAGGTGTGCACTGCTCAGTGTTGTCTGGCTCAAAATCTAAGCTAAGTGGATGTTGGGTGGGCTCCGCAGGCCTGCCTCTGTCCTGTTGTTGTTGTTGTAGGTCAGTGGTCTTCAAACTTTTTGATTCTAGGACCCCCAATCAAAAATATTTAGGCGTAAGCACCCCCACCTGAAAAAAAAATCTAGAACCTTGTAGTCCTTATCGTTGACTATCATAAATGTGTTCCAGATAAACGGTAAATCTGTAGTTTCACCTCATTAGTACCAGTTTGACACCCAAATATAGCAATAAACAACAAAAAGGCGACCCGAGCAGCTTTACAGTGAGCCTTCTACAGAGCAGCAATACATGTTGCTGCTTTTTAGTAACTTTTAAACCTTTTGAGTAAATATATTTTTTTTGTGTTAAAATCAGCAGATTGTGCGCAGATGATGAATTATGTGGCAAATGGCTCAAATCAATATCTATGCTAACATTGCTGTAACTGCACAATCACATAATTCCAGTGGCTCTTGGTATAATAGCTGTAATGCACGGGCTGCAGATTCATTGCACGGCATTAGAGGAAAAACATACTACATTTCATGGGATGCTGACAACTTGGCATTTACAGCTGCATGAAACTGGAGGTAGCTGAATATCATTCATCATAATTAAAACAAATGTGCGTTTTTTAGATTTTTCACCGTCAGGTAGCTACATAAAAAATAACGGCAGCTCCAATGAATGATAAATACATTTTAAAAAGTTGTTACTCAGTGGGAAATGCAATATACTAAATTAGGAAACCTCTATTAATTAATGCATTGCAAAAGTCGGTGTGAAAGGAGAGAGCCATAGAATTAAATCGTGGTTGGTGCAGTGGACTTGTGTGTTTTTAGTGCTATGAAGTCACAGCCTGTGACAGAAAGCACTGTGGATATTTAAGTCTTTATTTTATACTTGCATTACACACAGTATAAGATAGACTGCTAAAAAATGCGGAAAATGTTTTACGATTAAAATGGTGCTTCCAAAATATATGGGCTGCTTCCAAAATATAGGGGCTATTTATAAGACCCATGCGCTGCCGGTGCGTAATTTTTTATGATGCTCTGGTTGCACAGAGAGAAGATCCATATCTACGAGGTCACGCAAAGCCCCTTTGCATGGCTTTTCATGGCCTCCTAGATATGATGTAGGGCAATGCAGTGCAAATCGGAGTATTTCCTTATATTGTGCCGGGGGGGGGAGTTCCATGGGCATTACGGTGGGTTTCCCCATGGATTTTGACACGTTCCCAGATTTACAAGGAGCTGTAAACTTGAGGATGGGTCAAAGCTATATGCGGCCCCATGAGATGCGTAACGAGGAGAAATATCTTTATTTTCCCTTAATTGTTTACTCTTTCTATGTGTAGCACACAAAGCAAGAGGAAAAGGCATCCATGGGTTGTTTTTGTCAGGAAGGCATGCCTTCTTGCACAAAAATAATCCTGCCAACAATGCAGACACCCTTGCACCATGGTGGAAGGGTTCCTGCGTTGTTGCTAGGCACCAAATTGTGCCCCAGCAGAAAGGACAGGAGTGCAACGTATCTTATAAATGCAGTTCATTCCTGTACTCTTGAATTGGCAGAAGGCAGTGCAGCAAAAATACTTGCGGAGCTGCCCCACACCATTTCATTGGAAATGAGACCCATAGATTTTAGTAATAACCAGACCCTATGTAATACAATTTTCTTTACATATCTGTCCCTTCAACACATTATCAAGGATAGTAAGCGCTATGTAAATACAATAACTATTAAAAGCAAGCACATCACAGCTCAGTAAACTCTGTGCACTACCATTCAAAAAGTGATTTGATCAATTAACTGCAGCAGAACTCTCCTGTCTAGAGGAATCAAAGCCAGGCAGATACCTAAACACACCTTTCTGCCAGTGTGCTGCTGCTGGCCTATAAGAAATGCAAATGTGCACAACAGGTTAATCTACAAATCCTTTACATTTGCAGATTAACTGGTTGTGCACATTTGCATTTCTTACAGGCCAGCAACACACTGGTAGAAAGGTGTGTTTAGCTGTGAGCTGTCTGTCTGACTTCAATTTCCCAGCACAGGAAAGTCCCTGAGTAACTCTTCAGGGAAAGCATGTTAACTACCAGAAGCAACGGTCTGAGCCGCTTTCTTAAGCAAATGAAGATCGCGACCCCCTTCCCATGCCTCCTAGCCACCCTGGGGATCGGGCCCCACAGACTGAATACCTTTGTTGTAGATTAATGCTGGAAACAGTGTAGAAATGATTTAGCCATGCCACCTATGAAAGTGTTCTTTCTTGTTGCACTCATCCTTAATTTATGTATTTTAACTTTACTTTTCACCTTGATTTTTCAGTATCACATTTGTTTTTCCATCTACACTTACAGGCTGGCCTTTACCCCGTGATTTACTGGGAAAAACAACACATACTTCAGGCAGGCAGTGGCACCCAAGATTGACGGACGGAGCATCCATGGAAGGAAAGACCCAGAGGAATGACGAGATGCAACTCCCAATTTGACCATAGCATAGTTACTTATAGTATTGTCTTCTTTTATTTCTTTTGATTCATTTTTTCTCTTCAATCATTTCAAGACTGTGTATGTTGTTGTTTATTATGTTTGCTTATATATTTGACCCGTACAGCTATTTTTAAAATTTTCTTTGCCAGCATTAAAAGGAAGCCCGGTACGACAGAACATAAAATGTAGGTAATTTGGGTTTCTCTGGGGGCAGACAGGCAAGGCAGTTGCATAAGATTAATAATTTATAATATACTTTTGCCCTGTACTACTAGTCTAGTACTACTCATCATTAACCATCAAGTCATCATCATGCATGCATTTCCTTTTTCTCCCTTAACAGATTTATGATGGTCATCTGCCAAGATTGTTTGTTGTACATGTGTAGTGTTTGTCTTGTCAAACCTTTCCCTCAAATACCACTTCCCAACCATTCATCAAACCCTAACCCTCTTCCCCCGGGCAGTGTGATTTATATTGAGGTGTGACTAAATTAAATTAATTTACACCAATAATTGATCACACACTTTGCTGGGGCGGATGTGGTGAAAACAACACTAACTCAAGGTAGGGCAAGGATCTTCTTCTGCGTGCCCACCCATGCTCAGTATTTGCAAGTCAATTTTTTTTCGAGAGGAACATAATCCATCTTTATTAATTGCCGGCATCAACTCATCATCCTTACAGCTAGGCCGGGGCGGCAAATTCCGTTCCGCTCGCGAAATTTGCGGAATTTGGGTAATTTCGCGTTCCGCGGAGAACGCAAAATTGCCCGAAATTCTATGTTCCGCGTCTTCGCGAAATTTTTTACTTGTTTGCGTTCTCAAATGCGTGTTCGCGAACAAGCAATTCCGCATGTTCGCGGAATTTCTTCGTGTTAGTGGAGATTTTTTACCGTTTTGCAGAGATTTGCGTAACACGATTACGCAAATTCCGCCCACCCCTACTTACAGCACAAAAGGTTACGCTTGTCCACTTCATAGGTCGAGTCAACTACAGTTTGTAACTTGTACTAGGTTATCCCTCCACCATTATGTTTTATTTTACTTTAGCATTGCTTATCATCATCATGATTTATTGTTTGGCAGTCTTCTTGTGAACTGTACTTCTACTACTCCATCCCGATTCTCTCTCAGGCGACTGACTGTCTCATTTTCGTATTTTGCAAATGCTACTGCCATGTGTACTACTACTACCACCACCACCATGGCATCTTGGGAAACCAAACCATCATCACCATGCAGCCATTGCTTTGCCTAAGTTTAAATAAACATCAATCACAGCTAATAGATGAAGTTTGGGGAGGCATAATTAATAATATGGCAATGTATTCATTAATTTATTCACCTACACCCTTGAGAGTCCAATTGCAGACTGCATAGACTAGGAGGAGAGACTGACAGTACTAGTAGGACAAGTCACTTACAAGTGAGGGACCCGCATCTATCTGTTTGTGTGTTATACTATTGGCAGATTATCTAAATCAAAAACTGGCTGCAGCCACAAGCTCTCATATCAGGTGGAATGAAATCCCACAACTCTGGGCCTAAGAAGAGAAGGGCTCATTCTTCTTGCTGGGATCTCCTAATTCTAGGAATTGCATCAAGATCAAGTTTGCTTGAGTGCTAGGAATGGCTGGGTACGTATGGTGACATTAGAGATCCAAGATACATGAGGCCAGAGTGAGAAAGTCATTTATGCACATAGCATTGTGCTTAGAATTGAACGCTGCATTCATTTGATAGCTAATGAAGTTTACGGAGCAGCCCAGAAGTTGGATAAAACTTAGTGAGATGAACGAGGAGTTTTGCTGCTATGTTCTGCACTATCTGAGACCACCCCAGAAGGCTCTTATGACACCTAAGTATAGAATGTTTCGTAATCCAGTTTGGAGATCACCAAGGCCTGGATAAGTGTTCTGTGGACAGAGATAGAGAGACATTCCAACATTTTCTTGAGGCCTCTTAAAATACCCAAACAGCGGGCAGCTACCTTGGTGCATCAAGTCAAACTCCCAGATTCTTGACCAGGGGAACAGGATTGGGGACAGTACCCATAGCCTCAGGACACAAATGTGGACAGCTGCACCTTAGTCTTATACCTGTTCAGCTTAAGGAAGTTAGCTTTCATCTAGGAAGAGACTTATGTGAGGCAGCTATTTAGAGTCTCTGTGCTGTGGTTCTTCAGCGATGAAAGGGAAACAACGATCTGAGTGTCATGGGCATATGAGAGGAGAGTGAGACCACAGATTTCTACTATGTCTTCAAGTGGCCTTAAGTACAGGTTAAAAAGGGTTGGACTGAGAGTGGATCCCTAAGGGACTCGAGAAGGTAAGGGGTGTCGCTTAGAACAATGCTGACGGGTGTGGACTTGAAAAACACAGTCTTACAGGAATGAACCCAGCCAAGGCAAGGCGTTGTCCTGCACACCCATAGGCTCTATTCTTTGAAGTAGAGTGTTGTGGTTTACTGTGTGGAAGGCAACTCTAAGGTCTAAAAGAATCAGTGTCCTAGTGACACCATTATCAAATTATTGCCTTAGATATTCCATTCATGGCAAGAAGAGCTGACCTGCTTTAAGGCCTGATTGGGAGTGGTGGAGTAGACCATTAAGTTATGTTTACAATGTGAGCTGTTCATTCACGTGCTTTTCCAGAACTTTGGACAGAGTAGGCAAGAGAGATATTGGCCTATAGTTTCACAAGGTAAAGGTTCTAGATTGGGTTTATCAGAGCCCTTGCGAAGGCAAAGTTATTTGAGAGGGACAGGGAGAACAGCAAGGCTTCACAGTCTGGGATATTGAGTTTGTCCATTTTGCAGACATACTGTGCTTTGAAGATAATTGCAATTCCTTATCCATACAATCCACTCTAAGAATGCGGTAATCTGAGGGTCAGTGCGGCAACAATGTCCAGCACTGAGGCCTCTTTCAACCAAGTTTCTGTTTAAAAAAGCAGCATCTGGATCATGGGCAATTGAAAAAATTAAACATTTCGGAATGATTTTTACTTAACGACGTACAATTGATATTAATACGTTTAGGGCTGGACAGACCTGATTGATTGCATGGCATTGCTTTTAGGAGGTGAGCCGTGACCTTTCGTTAGAGCTTATAGCATTGTACGAGGGTCAGAGGGTACAAAGTCACAGTGGGCACTTTCCCCCACAATGTCAGGGTTCCAGAAGAGGCAGGCCCCTGATGCCGTGGGACTGAAGGCAAGCAGCTGTGAGATTATACACAACATCTTACCTAAGGATAGTTGACCAGCGTTTCTGGCCCCTGGGCCCATTCAGGTACATACGGGTGCAGATGGGCTTCCCTTAGGTGCATCCATGCCACAGCCAAGATTAAGTAGGGAGGCCAGGAGTGAGAACATGCTGTTATGTACTAAAGCCTCTAACCATACTTTAAAAGATGGTCCAATAAGATGGCTCCTAAGTTCCATCTGTTCCCCCAAAGAGATTGTTTAAACTTTCCCTAAATTCAATTGTTTGCACACATACACAGTAAGAATGATTTTAAAAAAAAAATATGGCGCTGTTAAAAATAAGGCTGCAAATTGCCCCAGGTACTGTTGACGTGGCGGTTCTGGTACGTCACCAACCCTGGCACACTGCCTAGAACCATTATGGCCTAATTACCCCATTTCATAGACTGTCGGACAATTAGTAGTGGACAAAAGTACACATTGTAAACAAAAGCACACATTTTTCCAGAGTACACGTTGGCTTACCATCACAAAAGGGCCTCCATTTTTGGGGTGAAGTCACAACTCCACAATATGGTCCTGAAATATTCCCTGCTCTTCCACACCAATGTTAAGGTTAAGAGCAACCCAAGGACCCATCTTTTTTACTGAGAATGAAATGACCTGGGGTGGGGTAAAACAGTAGGGGTCCTGGAGCCAAGTAGATGCTTAATTTGAGCAGATAGCAAAGCATATAACAGCAGTTAAGCCATTAAGAACAAGAAGGTGGAAGGGAAGGTTGCAGCAAGTTTTGGGAACTCAGTTAAGACAACCACTGCTGCATCCTGAGATGCTGCCAGTGATGAAGCTGGCACAGTGTCTTCATCTTTGCATGGGGAGGAAAAGTTTTCACCCAAGGTTACTCCTTAGACCGCCAATTAATTGTAAAGATATTGTCTGTTTGTGGGTATTTGGACAAAATATCAAAAACAATTTTGTAATACAGAAATAGTGTGTCAAGAATATCAGTATTACAGAAATATCATTAACAGGAAAATCAAAGGTAGAAATATTAATATTGCAAAAAATATTGATGTAGAAAATGTCATTCATGTAATATCTTTTGTAAGTGTTAATTTGTATGTAATGTATTGTAGTGTGCTCAATTGAATGTTTGTTAATTTGTTATTTCATTTTTAGTAAGATGATAGTTAGTACATTGTTGAAATTTTTATTTTTAGTTGTAATAATGTACATAAATAATGAGTATATACTTTTTAAGTAGTAGGATATTGGGTTTTAGGGAATGAGGGGAGTGAGATATTTAAAAAGTGTATATTGTAAAGTAAAATTTGATGAAATAATCATCGTGGAACGCAGATTAATATTTTAAAAAATCATAATTTATTTTGTTATTGAATGTTTTTCATTAATTTTAATGTAATATTAATTAAAATCTAAATTATTGGTATAGAGTGTACAATATTTTTTATTCAAAAATATTTTTCAAAATAAAAATAGTAAAACATTTGTTGTATTCATGTCAATTAATCAGAAATTATTTTTATATGTAGAAGTTTAAAAATGTAAAATATATCAGATTTTTTTTACATTTAATATTAAATAAACAACAATATGATTTAAATAATAAAACTATATATTAATGGCAGTAAACACAAACATTTACTATTATAAAAAAATAATATTTAAAACAAATAATATATTAAAATATATTGTTTAAGAAGTAAAATGATTAGAAAAAGTTGTATATATTTTTTTAAAATATACGTTTTTTAACAAAATTGTGCATTGCAAAATTATATTTTAAAATTTGTAAAATACAAAGGCTTTAAATTAATTTCAATATGATGCAGTGGGGGTGTGTGGTCCGTAGCATGTAGATATAGTGCAGGGGTGCTTTAAAAGAATTAGGACAGTCCAAATAATACTTTTATTCGGGCTGACGGGACATGCAATCGGCCTGAGGTTATATAGAGTCAACAAAGCGGCCGGGCAAGCCCGGATTGGTCTTGGTCTGATAAATGCACGCATCCTGGGAGGTTAGCGCTCTTTGGCATGTATTACCTCTAGAATTACCACAGTTATCCAGGTAACAGATGGAGCAATCAAAGGAACCATAACTGATTTAATGAGCCATTCTCAGTTTCACTGTACCGGCCATGTGTACTTACATGTGCATGGCTTAATCTTTGAGACAAGCATATGCTAGAATAAAAGTCTTATTTGGACTATCCTACTTCTTTTAAAGCACCCCTGCACTATATCTATACGTTATGGACCACACACCCCCACTGCATCATACGGCGAGGAACAAAAGATCTCCACTAAAGAGCCCCTTTATGGGTGCCAGTTGGGTATTGCAGCACCGACCCAATGAGGAGCACGTCCGTATGATGAAGCATGACACCTAACTCGCTGGGTGTGTGAGGATCCTAGTTCCGAAAGAAGGAATCCAGCCACTCTCTTTCCCACACCTAACACCACAGAGTCCCATTGAATTCAATGGGATCCCGTGTTCTGCCCAACAACACAGGCTCCTAAGGGGAAATGTGGTGTGTGTGTAAAACCCTGCACCCTGTCTCAGGCACCCCATTGTGCCTGCCACACAGTGCAGGGTTTTACAGGGGGGTCCCTTAAGTACTGCATCGGACCCAAACTGGAGGCCGCTGAATAATGTGGAGCCTGCTAAGGGCCCCGAAATCAGTTTCCAACAACCTTTTTGTGTCGGACAGACCGATTCAGAAAGGCTGCTTGAAATCATCATTGTTATCGCTCGGTCGGAATTGCTGTCCATAGAGCTGTACGATGCAGTTCCGACTGATACGAAGTCTCCAAAAGCCAGTCAGAAACGATTAGAAAAGACCGTGCGGATTACAGTCCAACCGCGAACATCGTAATCGGTCGGGTGGTTTGTAAAGCAACTGAATCCGTCTGAAGCCTCTCGACATGGTCAAGGAGATTCCAACCATCGGGAGGAGGCTTTCTGCCTGACATCACAATGAGGCCCTTAGTGTCGAACATCTTCCAATATGGGTTCCTATACCAACAGCCTTTAAAACATCATTTATCAATGCTCTACTAATAATGGCAAGTTAGCAGTCATTATCACCCTCACATTGGTCATCGTTCATTGAAGAGTTACTCACCAGTTTGCATTCATGACCATGACCCATGACCATGATTCGGCAAGCAACCAATCAACATCCTGAATTGAGAGCCTTGAAGCAAATACTGAATAATCCCTTGAGGAAATCTTGTGGTGATAGTATTTTCTCTCTAAAGTTGAAAAAAATCGGAAGGCAATGAAGTCTTGTAGAGCTATGTCAAAGGAAACTGGTAGAAAAAAATTAAGAAACACAGTGAATTGAATTGTATGAAGCCTTAAAAATAGAAAAATTGCATTAAATTCTGGCGTTTTTGTCAGAAACAGTAAACTGGAAACAAACTGAACAGTGCACCTGAGTGATCTGAATACATCTTTAATCTGCATTATACAACAAATGACGGGTCATGTCCGGACCCTTAATATACCGACAAATCTAGCCATCTCATTGATAATCTTGATCAATGGGGAGAAGCTACTGCCAGTAAAAATTAAATCAATACAATAATTGCCTCATTTCGCTCAGAGGGTGCACCATGTTCAAATTGCCTCCCTACCAGTAGATTTCAAGTCTGAAATAGTCAAATGGACTTCTTTATTGAGCCGCTTTTCAAGAATGGTAACTTGCTCAGAGGACCGAAGAAAGAGAAATGATCTAAAAGAGTTGATGAACCGATGTGAAGTTGACTTTAGCAAGGAACTAACAGATCATTAGTGGGCAACTCTTCTTCAAAACCTGTCCAAGGTCTCTAGAAACATTACATTTAAATTATTTTGGTTTAGTTACTTACACTGTACTATACACCATGTTTCCCAGCGTCCACATTAAAATCTTTAGACACAGAGTGGGTAGGGCTACCCTCTACCACATGGTCGAAACAGGCTCTAAAATCCAAGAATACTCAGGGAAGAACTCCAATCAGGTTATCAGTCTGAGGAGGAGATGGAACCCCTATAAACCTCAATTATTCTTGCAGAGCCAGGCCGAGATTAGGATGCAAAAAATGTAACTATAAATTCATTGACCTGGCAATGATGATAGCAAAAGGGGTGATAGCTGTTAAGTGGAAATTTGCAAATGTGCTGAACTTCACCAAATGGAAGTCAAAACTCAGTTGACGGATGCATACAGTCATCTCTGTTATATGACAAGAATCGTGGACGTGGACTGTCTGCTAATAGCACTTGCCCCAAATTCCGACTGCAAACCCCTCTTGAGCCAAATATCAAGAATTAAGAACAACACATGCGATCAGCGTAGTACTCTTCATTTGACTGTTAATGCAATTGGACATCAAGATGTAATTAGTGTGCTAGATACATAATGGTTCTAGAGGATTGTAATGAGACAAACATTAGTAAACATTAACGCCTTAACCGCGGCGTCAATTCCGCCGCGGTGCGGGCGTTCTGATGAGTGGGCGGGGCTGCGTCGGCCGTTGGCCGTCAGCAGCACTGGGGAGGGATGATGGGAGCACGGAAGGTGTTTAAAAGATGATGCATGAAATGACTATGTATATTATGGTTGAAGGCTTTATCCATGCTGATCATCTCACCTATTAGTCTGCCAATCAGATGGGCAAGAACTGTGACAGAACCCGTCCCATCCCATCAACAAACCCAATTCCCGCCCATCTATGCATTCATAGCTAGGTGGGGAATTAAACATTGTTTAATTTGTAAGAAATAAGTGCAGGGGAACAAAAGTATGTATTCTGTCAGTGCGCATCAGTTCTGGGTAAGGCTCTTCCTTCTCAGCATGGAATACCACCCACCAAATAAGAAATGAGGGCAGTAATAGTGCCAAATGTACTAAAAGACTCAAGTCTTGAATATACAGGAAGTCATGAGTGAAAACAAAAACGAATCGCCTCATTACTGTAAAGATACATTGGCTAACACAGTAGGGTAACGTTAGCCCCAGCATCCCCCGCGGTGCAGGGAGTGGCCAGAGCGCCAAGGCCCCCCCTCAGAGCACGGTACACTGACTGGGTCCGGGAGGGGGACCCCTTCATGTACTTTGCAGAGTACCCCCCTCAAGGTTCGTTACGCCACGGGTCCACTAAAAGTTAGCCCCTTTCATCTTCTTCAAAATCAGTCTGTTGACAGGTGATGGGTAGGAGTAAGGTAGAGATGGGGATATTTAGAGCTACCTAAAAACTGGCTGATGTTGGCTGTGCCCCAGCAGCGCCTGCAAACTATTTTCGAATTACTAGAATAAGAGCTAGAGGGGGGGTGGGCACATGCCTTCTCAATTTCTAAATAGGGGCTTCTAAATAAATGCCCACTAATCTAGCTATTTTTGATTACTGATCGTTTATTTAATCACATCTGAAAGGACTTAAAAAGCTTCTAAACTCTTCCATCCTGGTATTCATATTGGTCAGAACAATAAGAGTTATCCTAACCTGTACTTATCTTTTTATGCATTTTTAACATAACAATGATAATGATAATGTTTTGTTCCTGGCAAAGATTCCTTCCTGTGTCAGAAAACTGACACAGATGCCAGAACAGCACTATATACAGAGACTGCAATATGGAAGACAATGACAAATCGGAAGCGATTTATATTCATGTGGAACACGTTAGTTTTAATCAGAGGAGACTGGAGAATGTCATGTTATGTTATAAAAGGTTGCTTTTTTTCGCTGTGCCAGCTGCCGCCTGGTAGTACTCCCAGAGCGACATCAGCTGACCTTGCAGGGATGTTACATGTTGAGCCTCGGGGTGCACAGGTGTTACCAGCGTCTTGTCTCCCAGCTGAAAGGGACATTTTGCTTACATGGACCTAAACAACAAAAGTCAAGTTTCCGATTGGGCACATAAATCCTACAGGAGAGCTCTTGTACCTTTCTGTTATGCTCACGCCACACTGATTTCGACAGAGCTGACATTTTATTGAGGAACAGCACACATTTCTTCATTACCAGAACAAACAAAGATGTACTGATCGGTACTCTTTTCTTTTCAATAAAAATGTGTCTAACTTGTATTTTCCTATTTTGTGAGGAGATATGCTTTTAACAGCTAAAGTATATTTCCAAATGTGTATACGTGTCCCTCGGCATTTCCATCAACATTTTTTTCATGTGTTGCTGACCCATACTATGGCCTTTAAAGCATCACTTCCTGAATGCAGATCAAATTGTATTCTGAATGCTTAGTAATTACCCGAAGCAGTATGAGAAGAGTGGGCCGTCTGAGTATATACTGGGTTCCACACCAGCTGTGGCACATTAAGCATTTTCGGGGTCCCTGGGAGAGGCATATTTTGGGGGTGCTTATTTGGAACAACTTTGAATTTTATTGTGCATTTTCGGCCAATTCAAAATAGTTGAAATATCTTTCTGGGGTAGACAGACCAAGGTTGAGCTATAAAATTACCAATGGAATGGATAGACAGTCCACTTTCCCAGGGGGGCCTGGGCAATAGGCCACTGGGTCCATGCCTTAAAACTCACTGGATACCAAATATTTCCAGTTTTACAATTTCTTCAGTTAATTCTATATTCTGAATTCTGCATGATTCAAGATTCAGCTGGAAATGGTGTAAATTTAGAATAAAAAAAACAGAAATACGGCATTCCCCAGCACCCTTATGGGTGTTGGAACTACACCCATAAGGTGGTTCTCCTTCAAATCTTTTGCCTTTGCTTCTCCTATGTTGCTGAATTCTTTTTTGTTGGGCTTAGAACTCTGAGCACTGTACTACTGCCAAGCAGTGCTAAAGTGCTTGAGCTTTCTACTTTAACCATGGTAAATTAGGCTTACACCTAATTGGTACATTTAATTTACTTGTAAGCCAGTAGTAAAGTGGCACTCCATGTACCAAGGGCCTGTAAATTAAATCCTACTAGTGGGCCTGCAGCACTGATTGGGTAAACCTGTCCCAGGCCTGCCATTGCAGCCTCTGTGTGCAGATTTATCTGTCATTTCGACCTGGCAAAATAAACTCTCGCCAGACCTAAACCTATCTTTTTAATACATGTAAGTCACCCCTAGGGTAGACCCCAAACAGCATAAGGGGTAGGGTCTGTTGCATTTAAAAAGTAAGACACACACTTTTAACTTTCACATGTCCTAGTAGTGAAATATTCTCAAATGTATTTTTCACTATTGCAAGGCCTACCTCTACCTTAGGATAACATTGGATTACTATTTTACATTTAATATGGGATAACGTTTGTTTGGGAGCAGGTAGGAAAGTCACTTCTGATGTCTGAGGAAGTGTAACTTAAAAACCTCTTTAATGACAAAGTCAGATTTTAAGTCCCAATTTTGAAAATGCCACTTGTAGAAAGTTTCAAATGTATTTGGGCAGCCATTGTGGGCTTGGAAATTAAAGTAAGACAGGTAAAGCTGCCCACAAGGGATTTGTTTAACACAAAAAGTATTTGTATCAATATATATTTTATACAAGATGTCTCACCATTATATTACAAATAATTGGAGCAGTAAATGCATTTACTTGTCTGATTAAATAATTTCAGTTGGCAGGGTGTATCTCTACTTTTTCAGTTTATATCAACATACATTGAATTAACTCCTTAACCGCGGCCCAAATTCCACCGCGGTGCAGGAGTTTTAAACAGTGGGCGGGGCTGAGTTGGGCAACGGATATGTGCAGCACTAGCCAGGTAGTGCTGCGACGGCTGTTGGCCGACTCGTGCACGCAACAGGTTAAGGGTTCATCACAACAACTCTTACACACATTGCTAACAGATATTATAATTGTAATTGATAAAAACTAACTGGTCATCAATGCATAGACAACCATTTCCTTGGTGCCAAATATGGAGTCTCTCCTACACATAGGATCTAGATCTCCCAAACTGAATTTCACAATATCTAAAAGGAAAATTGGGTTAGACGTCAACGTTTTGGTCTCTGTTTATCTGTGAGACCAACTACAGGACACAAAATTCATGTGAAGATCCGAGACGAGCCAGTGAGTCGGAAACTGACATATTGTGAGAATGTTTTTTTTCATGAATGTAAGGAAACATAGATAAAAGCTTATATAGCCTCTTTTAGGGAGAATCACGTAGAGTTGTTAGTAGTATTGAACTAGTTATTTTCATCTATTACAACTGTAATAGCTGTTAACAATGTGTGTTGTTGTGATGAACTCCTAATTCTATGTATTTTGATATAAACTGAGAAAGTAGAGATACACCAGGCTAATTGAATGTATTTCATCAGACAAATAAATGCGTTTACTGCTCCAATTAGTTTGTGATGTCATGGTGGGACATCTTGTATAAGAGGTAAATTGTTTTGTGTCAAACAAATCTCGTGTGGGCACCCTTACCTGTCTTAATTTTAGAAAGTTGGCATTTTCTTGTCCTAACCATGTAGTGCCTCTAGCCTGTTTCCTAGGTCAAATGACTAGGTGTAGTTGGCAGTTGGCTTTTGTGTCTTCCTCCCAGACAGCCACACAATAGCGGGACTAGGTGTTCCTGAATGGACCATCTCAGGTAGGATGGGGCGGTGGAGCTGTGCACAGCCAGACTAGCATTTCAAAAGACTGCGACTTTGCTTTCACACAGGTACCTTCACACTAGCCTATTTTGCCTGCAGACAGGCAGGGTTCATGGCAGGGAGGCAGGAAATTCCACACACTTCTTTTGGGAAGCATCCAGAGGTTTCTCCCACTTCAAAGGAGGCACCAGGTAAAACATTAGGACCCTCAGATCCATTATTTAGTACACTCCTGGACCTGTGGATGCTCATAAGAAGGACATCCTGCTGCTTAAGGACTGACCTGCTTGCTGAGAAGGAAGCTCGATCTGCACCCTTCATCCCAGGGTGAAGTGACTCCAAGGGTCAGTTGACTGACTTCCTCTTCTGAGCTGCAAGAATAAAAAATGCTCCAGAGCCCTCTATGAACCTACAGAGCTGGCCGGCTGCAACTGGACCTGCCTGGAGCGGCAACTGGGTCTTCCTGAAGTCTGGTTGCCTCTGCTGAATTGAGTTCTGGATCACTACGCGGTGCCTCCCAGGTCCTGGACTCTTGGTGTAGCATCAGTTGAGCTCCTCCTTGAAGGAAAGGAGGAATCCTGAAAAGGCTCTTTTCGACTGTGAACAGGCCCATTCACACCAAATTCCTGCACTGACCACAAATGCGAAGCTCCGGTGACCCTGACTCTTCCCACTACAGCAACCGCCAGCGATGTTCAGCAACAGCGAGGTCTGTACTTCACAATACAACATCGACCGCACACAGGGACCGCCAAAGGGAATCACAGGCAACGACTGTCCGTGATCCCTGACAGGATCTTCACTTGACACTATAGCAATGACCGTTCACAACTTCAGCCAGATCGTTGCGCTGCAGTGTCTACCATCTGCGATGCTCTCCCTGGTCCTCACAACCTGCCCCTCCATGAACAGAGCTCTTCGCACTAGACTTTAAAATGTAACTTGTTCAGCAGGACTAAATTGGTCCCTGTGTCTGGCCCGTGCTCTATAATGGTCAGCCTGAACATGTGACTTTCACCTGGTCTGGCACGGCCAGATAACACTGAGTGACGCTTTGTGCTTTTTGGCGCTATACTTACTTTCATTATTTATCATTGCATATCTCCTGTTTTATTGATTGGATTTTGGTCATTTTGGTGTAAAAGAATAATATATATATATAAGAACCCAGGAGGTTTAAACACCACAGAAGATCTTCACACATGCCTATAAACAATATGTAAAATATGATAAACATGTAAACAAATTAGCATTTGTTTCCCCGATTCTGCTTGGTTTTACCCAACAAATCCTTTTCCTATTTTTCCTATTTTGCCTTCCTAATGCTCAAATATAATAATGGAATACTGCTTTTGAGTCATCACGAATCAACAACACATATTGAACATATTTGATTTTTATATGATCTAAAATGTTTCCTTTTTCCATGAGCCGCCAATATCTTTCCTTAACCATGAAACATGTTGTTTTTTTAACCTTTAGTCACCTTTTGCACTATTTTCTAATCAAATGTCCTCATTTTTTTAGTAATGACTAATTATGGAATATCAGACAAGGTTACACTCACGCTTGTAAGTCTTGTTTTTCGAGCATTCAAAGCCAAAAATTTCAAAACATACCAGTATGGCAAATTTATACAGCAGGTCAGATAGATTGTGAATTTGTACGCAATTATTGTATCATTGGTAATTTTTCAATGCATTCATGCAAGTATTATGAAATCAAAAAACATTGTGAATACAACATGTTTTTTATTGATTTTAATACAAGATTTTATATATTTTTGCACTATAATATATTTTTGTACCAAATATATTTTTTGCATCATGATATAGAAAATATATGTATTTTAAACTATATTTATATCAATGTGTATACCAATGTACTTATACAATAACTATCTATGCTTGCTTTGTAAATACTGGGATAGAAAGATTATAACTTATTTCAAATGTCATCTAGCACTATGAGGAAAACAAAAATGCATTTTATGTTTACTATTCACTGCATAGTCACGTGCAATGGTGCGGGTTTTTAACTGGTCTACAATCTGTTTGGCGTTGTCATGTGATCAAGCCACTTCGGTGGTGAAACGCGTAATGGCCAATTAAAACGCAAAAGCATTTCTTTGCACCAAATCTGGGTCTGTGTCTGCTTGCTGCAAAAACATTTCTTGGAGGTGGCGTTCGAGCAGTAATTCGGATATATATATATATATATACATGCACTTCAAATCTGCATCCGCCCTCAATGGCGCCATGTGACCAAGGCCTCGTGTAGGCCGAAACGTTATGCTGTCTGTTGCAGAATAAAATTTACTCACAGATCACCTGGGTCTCCAGTTTCTTGGCGGTAGCAGTGGGAGTCGAATCTGTGACCTGTTGTTGCCTGAGGAACCTGTGTTCATATATATATATATATATATATATATATATATTACCTACTGGCGGTCGCCAGTAGGTATATATAGTTAGGATCGATTTCCATAGGAAAATCGCAACATTCTATTTAGAATAACTTTGGCGCCGGTTGAGCAATCAGGGTGAATTTTTCAGCAACTTTGCCTCGCGGCTCTCCGCTCCTTCCCTGAAAGTTTGGGGGGGATTTGTCAAGCGGGGGCTGAGATAAAAGGGGGGTCCCAAAACATGTTTTCTCCATGTTAATTTCCATAGGGCGGTCTGTCGCAGTTTTAGCTCGAACGGCTGAATGGTTTTCCACCAAACTTGGCAAAATTGTAGGGACTGGTAGCCCGATGTGCCTTTGCTATGTCTCAAGATATGTGCTCGAGTGGATTTTGAGTAATTTAGGTTTAAAAAAATGTATATATCTGTAAGTGCGCCCCGGTACGTGTACCGGTGAGCGCTCCGGGCGCGCCACGCGACTTGCGCACAACAAGCTGATTGGTTCTCGGGTGTCTGTAAACATTCGAAACAGTCAGCAGCGGCCGCCATCTTGTGTCTCGGTAGGATTTAGATACAAGAGGTGGCAAAAATCAAAGGGGGAAATGAGCAAAAGGGGGCAGGGTACACCCCCCCCCTGACCCCCTAGGTTTGATGTGGGGGCCATAAAAGGGTTCCGTGGGACAAAAAAAGCAGGGGAGCGCCTGGTACGCGCACCAGGGAGCGTACCAGGGAGCGTACTTAGGTGAAAAATAGTGAAAATAATAGTGTAAAATAATACTTTTGAGTGATTACAGGTAGGGTAGCTATGAAAAGAGCTTTTGGGTTCTGTGGCTGTTTTAGGTACCTACAAGTGTGTCCCACACACACCCACATGCACACAAACCCACACCCACACACCCACACACTCCCCACACACACTTCACACACGCACACTTCCACCCTCACTCAAACACCCCACAGCCCAACATCGACACCTTACACATCCACACCCACCCCCACATCCCACACACCCACACTCAAACACATACCTCACCCCCCTTCCACCACACACACACACACACACACATGCACATACACACACATATCTCACAAGCCTCATCACCTACGCTCCCCAGGAAAGTCCAAACATGTACCTTTTTGCACCATATTTAAAAAGTGACACATGTAATTAGATGCGTCACGTTTTAAACCTCTGCGCCACAATATACTCAAATATGTAAAAAACATTCATTTCCCCAAAATCGTTTTTGACACCACATTTAGGAAAAACAGCACAGATCCTATGTACAACCATCTGCCTCACAGCAGGGATAAGACTATGGCAAAAGCTTTCACGTGAAGCTTCTCAATTTTACAAATTACAATTTCTCTATGCAAACAAACTCAATATGCTTCCTACACTGACTTAACATATGTAACATCATTGTAAAGAGTCAAATTCACACCTGTGTCTAACAGTGCAGTCAGGGATAGGCTTCATGAAGCCTAGTCCACTGCACTCTTAGACACAAGCCTCACCACCTACACTCCCCAGGAAAGCCCAAACATGTACATTTTTGCACCATATTTAAAAAGAGACACATGTAATTAGATGCGTCACGTTTTAAACCTCTGCGTCACAATATACTCAAATATGTAAAAAACATTCATTTCCCCAAAATCGTTTTTAACATCACATTTAGGAAACACAGCACAGATCCTATGTACAACCATCTGCCTCACAGCAGGGATAAGACTAAGGCAAAAGGTTTCACATGAAGCATCACTATTTTACAAATTACAATTCCTCTATGCAAACAAACTCAAAATGTTTCCTACACTGAGGTAACACAGGTAACATCATTGTAAAGAGTCAAATTTACACCTGTGTCTAACAGTGCAGTCAGGGATAGGCTTCATGAAGCCTAGTCCACTGCACTCTTAGACACAAGCCTCACCACTTACGCTCCCCAGGAAAGCCCAAACATGTACATTTTTGCACCATATTTAAAAAGAGACACATGTAATTAGATGCGTCACGTTTTAAACCTCTGCGCCACAATATACTCAAATATGTAAAAAACATTCATTTCCCCAAAATCGTTTTTGACATCACATTTAGGAAAAACAGCACAGATCCTAATTAGATCCATCTGCCTCACAGCAGGGATAAGACTAAGGCAAAAGCTTTCACATGAAGCTTCACAATTTTACAAATTACAATTCCTCTATGCAAACAAACTCAATATGCTTCCTACACTGACTTAACACATGTAATATCATTGTAAAGAGTCAAACTCACACCTGTGTCTAACAGTGCAGTCAGGGATAGGCTTCATGAAGCCTAGTGCACTGCACTCTTAGACACAAGCCTCACCACCTACGCTCCCCAAGAAAGGGATTTTATAAATATAAAAAATATATAAAAATCTTATCCCTAAGATCACTATACTCTTCAATACAGGCCTCACCTTTTGTGCACCCCTGGAGAATCCTCACCTGATCTGTAATTTTGAATAGATTGTTTGCTTTTTGTCATTGTTTTGTTGTTTGGTAATAGTGGTCTATAATGTGTTATTTTTTTCTTTAACACAGATTGAAATCGTTATTTCAAGAATAAGGAAAGATGCCCACGAGGGAAAGGTCAATTAAACAACGTAAACGGGAAACATCAAAAATAGCAACGGAATTACAGCATTCTTCCACAACAGATACTTCAAAAAACAGGAACAAAGCTCCTGGTAAGACAACTAAGTCTTTTTTACGCAACATATGTACATCCAGAAAAAATAATGGACACCATGTACAAAAAGAAAATGAGAGAGTAAAATTGAAAAGGAAGGAGAGAACTTCAAAGAATCCTAAATCTGGAGCAGGAGAGAATAATATGTATAGGAATAGAAGGCAGGATCAGTTTAGAGACATTCGTAGACGAATGTTTCGTAATAGAGTGGTTTTAAATTTGTTTAAAAACATTAGGAAAGGTAAACAGAGAGCTGGTTTCTATAAGAAAAAGAAATGTGTAGAGAAGATGGTTGATCAGGCTTTTGAAGTTAAGAAAAAATTATGTATTTTAGTAAATAATAGAATTAGGACACTTAACAAGACAATTGATGTTTTCAAATCAAACAGTAGATGGAAAAGAGTAATTAATCGGACTAATTTTTGTAAAGTTTTTTCTGGAGAATGGATGCACAGTTCAAGTTGTGAGCCATTTTTTAATGAGGAGAGTTACTTCCAGGAGAATGATTTAGTGCATGCAGTTGACACCAGTGGTCGAGCGTATGAAGTGAAAGATGGTTGTCCGATTGAAAAAGAGAAACTTGTGCCTAGAGAACTAGAAGAGGAGTTATCTGATGGAGTTTTAGGGAGACGTACTAAGGGTCCAGTGTACACTTGGAAGTGTAGTAGTATTTGTAGTGTGCGACAGGAATCAATTGATTTGTTTTGTAATTTCTTACGTACATATAGTAAAAAAAGTATAAAGCAGAAAGTGAAGTTGTTGCAAGACTTAGATCATTGCAGAGTGAGAGGAATCACAGGTTTGCAAGGCCATTCACTGGCTTGTCTTTCTAGAAAAGTCTGTCAGAGTGTTTTTCATCATTTTAGGATGTTAGCAGTGCATCATACCAAAATGAGGAAAATAGTGAGAATGATGTATTATGCAAAAAGTCCAGCACTTATGATAGAGCGCGCGAGGCCACCCGACCAATAGTTTTCGCCGTTTCCGGCTTCAGGGCCCATATACTTTCAAATCACCATATACATTGATCAGGTGACTTCACGAGCTCTACCAATTTGTGTGTGTGTTCCCTGCTAATATTTCTCAGTGCACCCGACTTACCATCCACCGATGCGGGTACCTAATGACCACAATGAATCAGGGAGCTAGCTGTAAAAGAAAGGCAGCAAAATACAAACCCAACCAATAACATTCAAATACTGTTTAAATGACCACGGACAACTGGAAGTTTTAAAATGTTTATCTAAAGTTCATTATTTTCTTGCATTAAGTACACGAGAATGAGACAATCAATGACCAAGATAATGTAAATTATGTAGCTATATAAAAATAATGATAGGGTAATCATTGAAATACAGATATAAAATGCAAGAGAAAAATACTATGCAATTCAGTAATATCTAAGCATGGGCAGACTATGTATGGGTAACTATAGGAGGGCCTATAATGAGTAACACGCTTCACTTAAAGTAAAGGGGCCTTTGAACAGTCTAGGTAATGAAGTTCTAGACCATATCAGAAAATTACAAACTGCAATGCAAAATATAATCTCTAACAAGTGAGAAGACATAGGAACAAACTTATGAAAATATGTAATTGACTTTCAATAGTTGCGGAAAGGCATGGAAATTATAACATATGCAATGATGAACTTTATTAAAGCAAAAGTTAGAAATTCAGAAGGTGCAAGATTTTAAGAATTTCAGAGCAATATTTACCTAGAATGGTGTGGAAACCAAACCCTGGCCACGGGTCAGTTAAGGACAGGAAACCCTCAAGGAAGGATACCCCTCAAAGGACAGCAGGTGCAGAATGGACACCCAGGACAGGACAGGATACCCTCGGAATAGGAATCAGGACAGGACCCTCAGGACAGGACAGCAAACCCTCAAGACAGGACCGCTCAGGACAGGACCGGAACCCACAGTTCGGAAGCAACGCCTGCGCTCCACCCGTTCTGCAGCTATCGATCAAGACCCCGATTGGGTCAGCGAACTCCCAGTTAAGTGCTTCGCCAGCACTTTAAGGTTCAGTAGAACCTTAGACTATGGTCAAATTCGGACAGAGTGCTCCGCAGCTCTCTGTATCTTCAGTCACCTATTGAGTGCGTTGGGTCAGTGACAGGTCAGCTAAACCAGACAAGTCGGACGGCTCCCTAGGTGAACCCAGGGTAGATATACAGTTTGGGGACAGTGTACCACCCCCCAATGTTGCAAAGTGTCAAAATCCCTCAATTTGGATTGGTCCTAAGGTAGGATTTGGGTAGCACACCAATCACAACATAGTAATTCAAGCCTACATTTGCATAGTAGGGTACCGCCTAACTAGATTGGGGTTCCCATGAGAAGTTGTGCAGAAATACAATGGCAATTTTAACAATGTTGCACTGCGAGAACATGTGATTGGTTCAGCCGAGTTTTCAGGTCGTTTCTCAGGAGCATCTTGCTCGTCACTGCCAACTGGCTGTGTTCCATCAGTCAAGGTCTGCTGTGCCTCGGCAAGTCGCGCAGGCGCAGAAGGGACCTCCAAGATGGTTCTCGGTACATACAGAACCCCATTCCCCGCGGTACATGAAAAGTAAGCGAAAACAAATTAATACATAATAATGTCATTATGAAAACACATCACAGGGTTTGTACTTTTAACTCATCATCAAGAAATAAACTTATGCGTTTAAATGTTAGCTACATTGATACGGGTACAAGAGCAGTGGCACGAGCAGTACCACATGATAAGCACAGCTATGAATTACGCATGCGCATAAATTTCCCTCCACTTCTGCAGACGCGTCAGGACACGTGAGTGTGGCTGACGCATGCGCAGTAACTAAAATACAAGCAGCGGCCATTTTAGGTGACTCGAGTAAATTATTTTAGTAAAACACATGTGCAAGCTTCACGATCCTTATCCAAACTAAACATAAATGTTAGTAAAACATACACTTGTTAC
This sequence comes from Lissotriton helveticus, assembly GCF_964261635.1. NCBI lineage: Eukaryota > Metazoa > Chordata > Amphibia > Caudata > Salamandridae > Lissotriton > Lissotriton helveticus. The sequence continues at coordinate 855,838,039 of NC_136070.1, read as the reverse complement.
CGTATTACACATAAACGAGGTTCTTGACTTCGGCAAGCCGCAAAATATGCGAAGCTTTGCTTCATCAATCCCCTCTTTGATGATATTTACTATCATCACAAAAATAGAACCAGATGCCAACTTTCTTTCATACTTTATATAGCTCTATCTCTTCCAGCAATCGTTCTAACTTTTCTCTCTCAGTTTTAGTAGGGTGAGAAGTCTTCACCTTTTTGTATATCTGATCATTCACTTCCTCCAACTCAATTTCATCCACACTCCGTTTCAACCCTCTTGCATTTACCTCGTGCTTCTTGGTGCGCTTGCGGCATTTACAACAGATAAAAATGAGAAATATAATAAGACCTATAATACCAATTGGCATCAGTATCTTGAACAACAAGCTTTTACCTACACTAGCAAGCCAATGACCTACATTTGAGAGACCATCTACCAGTCTCTTCCAGGCACTATCAACCTCGAGTGGTTTGAGTTCCTTTGTCAAATTAGTAATGTTTTTCACATATCTTTTGATCTGTACACTTTTATCCGGAATATAAGTGCAACAATGTTGCGCCTTCAACATCCGGCAGACTCCGCCCTCTTTCGCTAATAAGGTGTCAAGAGCAAGTCGATTCTGTAAAACCATTGATCTGATCGCAACCATTTCGGTATTGACCAGCAGAAATCCATGAGCTGTTTCAGTAGACAGCACATCTACTATAGTAGACAATTTGCAAATTCTGTGAGTGTTCAGAACCACTCCCACTCCAGGTATCAGTGCACTGAAAATACTACCCATAATTTCACCTATACTTTCTCTTTTACTACGCACTAAGCCATTAGTATCTTCATTGCTTCCAGCTTTTCCATTCACATGGTATATTTTCGGGAAAACAATGCCAAAATAGCAGCTTCCATACCAGTGATCCGGCAATTTGAAATAAGCCTTGTCCCCACAAATATAATAAATTCCAGGAAACACAGGCTCTGACCCATTTTTGAAACCCCAACTTCCAATTACCTTGTAATTATGTTCGCATTCACTGGAACCAATGAAAACATTATTATAATAACTAGTCTTCTCGCGATGAAGACATAGCTTGCCTTTCTTTTCAAAATCCAGCAACAGAGCAGGTCCCGCCCCACCATTTGAGGTGCCTTCCATGTTCTCTGCCCACTTTGGCTTTTTCTGACTTTCGTCATTAGCCTTCTTTTGTATTTTAATTCTTCTTTTCTCTGCCATGTTCAGGAACATCTTTTCCTGTTCACGCAAAGAACAAGTCAAGTTATCTCTGTGTGCATCTGCTATGTCAATGTTACCTATGGTCAAGAAGTAGTCTCCCATATATCTTATGGTGTCGCTTTTAGTATGTACAGGATTCAAGTTCCCACGTATAGGAAGTTCCGAAAATATTACGTCGTTATTAGAGTAATAGTACTGTAATGGTCCTCTTTTGTAAAATAAACTAGCTAAAATGCTACAGGAGATTCCATATGTCAATGGCAAGTGATGGTATGTCACGCCTTCAGCCACAGAAGTAGGTAGCTTCATGCAGACATAGCAATCTTCAATTTCCATAGTCTCTACATAGTGTATTAACAAGTTTGCAAAAACATTTAAGTGTGTCCTGTTCTTAATTCCATGATAATGTAGTCCTCCCTTATCTGATGCTTCTAAGTCTCGTTTTGTTTGTCTCAGTGCTCTCTCATGTCTTGCTACACTCTGTGTTGTCAATTCCTCACTGTCGGTATTTACAATTTCAGTAGGGACAATGTTAGTATCTTTACTTACAGTGAAGGGTATAAAGATTGTTAGTCCTATCCAAATTACTATCAGTACTACTATACTACATATACACACCTTGCAGCACGTCTTGCAACGACTGCAACTCGGTCTACCATTCACAGTTGAATCAGACATTTCGGCTCAGAAGAAGTTTCTCGACCCCTCTTTGTGTCTTTACACAGCTAGCTTACTTTGTGCAAATTCACGGTGGTTCGTCTTCTTCTTCAGCAGAGTACTCAGGGACGGGCTCTCCGTCGCTTACGTCAGTTATATCAAGATCTTCAAGTTCTTCCAAAACGAGTGTCCATTCAGGAGACTTGTATTTCTTGTTTTGTCTTTTTAATCGTTCACTCCTTCTTTTGGAAGAGTTTTCTTCTTGCTCTGCTATCCGTGCACTTCTCCTTGCTTCTGCACGTTTCTCTTCCACCGTCTTTATCCTTAGCCTTAGTCTCTTTATGAACCTAGGCTCAAGGTTGTTTCTTTTCTTTATTCTCTTAGTGGGTACTTGGACTTCACCTTCTTCTCTTATCCTCTTATCCTTTTTAGCTTGTGGCAATTCTGCTTCACTTTCTTCTTCTTCTTCCCTTATCTCGCTAGTTCCAGGGCTATCATCAATTTCTTCTGCCTGGTTACTAATCTGGCCTAGTTCAGGAATATTTTATTTTTGGCTTTCGATTGTCTCTGTTTCTGTTTCTGTTTCTGTTTCTGTTTCCTGAACCCGTTCTTCTAACCCTATCTGATCCTGTTCAAGCACTTCGATCTCTTGATTTTCTTCTGCTCGAACTATCACTCTATGTCTAAGCTGTCCCTTATTCTCATCAGGTGTTAGCGGTGGTGTATCGAACACCTGTTCTGTCCCTGTCTGACCTTCTCCTTCCTCAGTTTTGATGTGAATCTCAGGCGGCTGAGGTTCTTCGCCTGTGCCTTGCTTTTCCTGACTAGTCCACTCTCTACCTTCACTAAGTCGCTCTCTTGTTCTGATAGGATCTTCGGTCAGATCAATCATCGGTATCCATTCTTCTGGCCATATGCTTGGCAGCTCGTCATCAGCTACTCCTGGCTCAGCTTCCTGGACCTCTTCAGCAGGCTGGATTCTTGGCAGTTCGTAGTCAACTACTCCTGGGCCAACGTCTGCTGTTCCTGCAACCTGACTGGTGCTAGGCTGCTCGTTGTCAGCTACTTCTGGTCTGTCTCCTGCAGAGTCCTCTGCTGGTTGCCCTTCTTCTGCAAATTCTTTGTCTGGTAATACCTTCTGGGTGTGGCCAGCGTGGATCCACTGGGGAACACCTGCGACCTTCACTGCAGTGGTTGTTACCAGGATTACTTGGCGTTTCTTTCCCCACCTTGGTGCCAGACAGTTTGATCGAGTGTGCTTCTTTATTTTGACCCAGTCTCCTGGAACCAAGCTGTGGAGAGGAGTCGTTGGATTGAGGATGCCGTCGTCTCCAATCTGGCGAGAGATAGAACGCACTTGGTCACCCAATCTTCTGCAGTATTCAAGCACCAAATCATCAGTAATACTCAACAGTTTGCTTCCTGGCACCCATGCTTGTCTCATCACTCTTCCCATAATGATTTCATGGGGACTTAGGCCTGTCTTGCGGTCAGGAACACTTCTCAGTCCCATCAGGACCAGGGGCAGGGCCTTCACCCAGGTCATGCCAGTAGCATCTGTCAGCTTTGCTAGTCTGTTTTTGATAGTTCCATTTACTTGTTCCACTATTCCAGAAGCCTCTGGGTGGTATGCACAATGGAGTTTTTGCCTTATTCCAAAGGCCTTACAGAGTTCAGCCAGTATTTCATTCTGGAAATGTCCACCCTTATCTGATTCAATAATGAATGGCACCCCGAATCTAGGTATCAGTTCTTTTAGTAAACACTTCGCTACTGTCAGTGCGTCACTTTGGGGAGTAGGGTAAGCTTCTACCCATTTTGAAAATACGCAAACAATGACAAGGACATATCGCTTCCCTTCACAACGGGGCATGGTGATGAAATCAATCTGTATCCTTACAAAGGGACCCCCTGATCTCCCAATTTTGCTCAGTTCAACCATTGTCCTCTTGCCTGGGTTCATCTGTTGACATGACAGGCACCTCTGGCAGAGGGACTCTGCTACTTTCCTGAACTTCTTACTATACCAAGTCTGTTGAAATACCAGAATCATGGCATCCCTACCAATGTGTGATCCTTCATGTATTAATCTTGCCATTGTGCCAAGCAAGTGTCGGGGTAATACAGGCATACCAGTTGGGCCCAAGATGACACCATCCACACGTCTCGGTCTACACCCACCCTCCTTCCATTTCTCTCTTTCTTGCCAAGGAGCCGACTCCTGCCACTCTCTCACTTCATCCCAAGTAGGCACTTCCTCAAACACCTGAAGTTGGCAGCTGGTTCCTGGCCCCCCTCGTTTTGGATTTACGATATACCGATCTTTGGCGCACCATTGGGCCACTCGGTCAGCATAATCGTTTCCCATTGATACTTTGTCCATGCTCTTCTTATGAGCACCACATTTTACCACTGCCAGTTCCTTGGGTAACTGGATGGCCTCTAAAAGGTCATGCACAACCTTTGCATTCCGAATGGGAGTACCTGAGGAAGTCAGGAATTCCCTCTGTAGCCACAATTGGCCAAAGTCATGCACAACTCCATAACAGTACTGACTGTCAGTATACACTGTTATGCGTATGTTTTTCCCAATTTTGCAAGCTTTTATCATAGCAATCAATTCGGCTACTTGTGCAGACTTGATGTTATATAGGTAACCTGCTTCTTCGATTTTTGTTAAAGAGACTACTGCATAAGCAGCACTCAGGCCTCCTAGTTCATGTCTTAGACAGGAACCATCTACAAACAGCTCTCTATCATGCTCAGGCAATGGCGTTTCTTTTATGTCTGGGCGTGGTTTTGTGCTGAACTCTGTCAGATCAATGCAATCATGTTCATCATCATCCCCACCTTCCATTTCCAGGGAGTCGGGGAGTAAAGTGGCAGGGTTCAGAATACCGCACCTAACAATGCTTACATTTGCTGCACCCACAAGAATCCTCTCGTATTTAGTCAACCGACTAGGGGTGAGATACTGCGTTTTAGTTCTGGTCAATAGAATTACCACTCCATGTGAAACATACACAGTCACAGGATGTCCCATGATTATGGACTCACTTTGTTCCAAACTTGCACAGGTAGCAGCTACTGCTTTCAGACAGCCTGGCAACCCAGCAGCTACTGGGTCCAAGGTGGCAGAGAAATAGGCCACAGGCCTTCTGGTCGTGCCATGTTCTTGAGTCAGGACTGACAATGCGCAATTATCGCGAGTGTCACAGAATAGGGCAAACTCTTTGGAATAATCTGGCATTCCCAGCGCAGGGGCTGTACACAGACAGTTTTTCAGTCTTGTGAAGGCCATTAGGCTTTCATCGTCCCATTCTACAATGTCTGGCATTCCTCTCGTGGTCATTTTTATCAAAGGCCGGGCTAAGACTGCAAATCCCAGAATCCACTGCCTGCAGTATCCTAGTACTCCCAGGAACATTCTGACGTCTTTTTGAGTACGGGGCAACTGCATCTTTTGAATTATTCTCACTCTTTCTGATGTGACTTTTCTGACACACTTTTCTATCTGGTGTCCTAGATATTTCACTGATTTTGCACAGAATTGTAGTTTGTCAGGGGCCACTTTATGCCCTTTCTCACACAGATGATTTAGGAGGGCAATGGTGTCAACTACACAGTCCCTATGACTTTTAGACGCCAGTAGAAGGTCGTCTATGTACTGCACTAAGACAGAGTTCCCAGGTAAGGTCAAAGTCTCTAGACATTTCTTCAAGATCTGATTAAAGATAGAGGGGCTCTCTGTATACCCCTGAGGGACCCTGTTCCAGCAATACACGTGACCTTCGAAGGCAAATGAGAAAAGAAATTTGCTATCGGGGTGCAGGGGTATCGAAAAGAATGCATGACATAAATCAATCACAGTGAACCACTCAGCATCCCAGGGAATCTGGTACAATATCACTGCAGGGTTCGGGACAATAGGGCAGCAAGGAACTACAATTTTGTTTACCTTTCTCAGGTCTTGCACTACCCTATACTTGCCACTAGGCTTCTTGATGCCCATAATCGGTGAGTTGCATGGGCTGCTCATCACTTCCTGTATGATGTCTCCTTCTAATAATTTTTGTATTTCCAGAGTGACACCTGCCTTCACTTCACCATTCATTCGGTAGGGCTTAGTGTTAGGATATACTGCATTGTCCTTGATGGCTATCTGTATGGGGTCCACATCTTTCATTAATCCCACATCTTTTCCAGTGAAATCCCACACCTCTGGCTTTACCGCTTCCTGGAGTTCTTGGGGCAAATCCTGCAGGGTCAATCTTTTAATTTCTGAGTCAGGTCTAAGTAACAATAATTTATAAATGCCATCTTCATCCGGGGTCTGTATTTCAACACCTTTTGGTGTGCAAAAGATGGTACAGTTCATTTTGCACAGCAAATCACGACCCAGTAGATTCACTGGACTGGTGTCACAGACAACAAACCTATGCATCTGTTTAAAATTTCCAATTGAAATCTCCATTGGTTCGGTAACAGGAGTACTAATCAATTGATTAGATACACCCACTACTTGGATATTTTCTCCCGAGAGGGGTAGGTTTGGAACGTCCACTGTTCTTACAGTAGAACGGGTAGCGCCAGTGTCCAACAGAAAGGTGACATCATTTCCGTCAACCTTTCCTTCAATGTATGGTCCAGTCTGGTCTACCGGCAAGGAAGCGCCAAGTACGCACTCCTCGTCCTCCCCTCTCAGGCCCCGTCAGTCCTGATCATTACAAAGGAAGGTATCATTTAGCAGATACTGCGAAGTTGCTGTATTTCTGTTCTCACCGCTTTCCCAAACTTCTATCTCCTCACCCTCTGCTTGCCTTCCCCTGTATACCTGCTTGGGTGCTCGAGGCACCTGAACTGTTTTTACCTGGGGTTGAGTCTTTCTTGGTTTTTCTTTCTGCGTCTGTGGAGTTAAATCAGGAGTTTTTGCATTATCATCTAGTAATTGAGGACACTCGTTTCGCCAGTGTCCAATTTCGCCGCACTGATGGCAGGGAAATTTCTTCATAGCCTCTTCCCTGCTAAATTTTGGCCGGGGCTTTCCTCCACCCCCTCCCCCAGGACTTTTGTTCTCAGCATTTTTAACCATGTTACTCAATTGTTTTTCCTGCTGTTCTGCGAGCTTCACCTGAGCCCACATCACCTTTTCCTTAAGGGCCTTTTTCTTTTCTGCCATCTCGTCCTCGCAGTACTTAGCGTACCGCAGGACCTCATCCATTTTCTTTGTATGCCAGCAGATTTTATTATCTTTTATCCACTGACAAATTTCAGGTCTTAAACCATTTACAAACCTGTAAATAAAATGCGTCATGTCCTTCAAATCGATGTTATCAATACCACTGTATGTTTTAAATACCTGCAATAACCTCTCATAGAAGGAGTGCACTGTCTCGTCCCTTTCCTGCGTTGTTCTATCTATTTTTGTCCAATCAGTTTCTTTTGCGGGCACCTTTTCTTTCAAATGCTGAATTACCTGCTCATATTTTCGCATGACATCCTTTGATGGCTCCCCTGTTTCCTTATTTCTTGGGTATTCCTCACTGGGCCAGTCTATGGCTATTTTACACTGGGTCCATAAATCTACCGGAACCACAATGTCGAAAAACCCATCCAGGTCTTTCCACAGACACTTCTGTACCTTCACAAACCTTTCCACCTGCCTGTACCAGTCTACTGGTTTCTCTCGTAATTTTGGAAAATCGTTCGTAAAGGACACAATATCCTGTCTAGACCAGGGGACATGCACATATTTCCCTCCAGGTACTTCGTGCATGGGGCATAACTGTTCAGGTTTCTCCACCTCCCTTAAAGCAAATTCAGGAGTCACTTGTCGGGAGCGAGCCTCTTCCCTCTTTTTCGCCCACCTGCTTCTCCATCTTTCCACATCTCCCCATTTCTGTAGTACTCCCAATAATTCTTTAATCTGCAGCTTTTTTCCTGCCACATTCAAGTGCTCTATATCTTTGTCTGAGAAGTCTGCTCTGTACGGTTTCTGTAAGGGCTTGGATTTTGAGATATCTACCCCCATACTAACTGCTGTTTCGGTCAGTTTTTCGTGGAGCACTCTGGTGTTCCTTGTAAAGCTTTTACATATAAACAACAATTCTTCTTCAGAGTAGGTATTCAATCGATCCAACCCCACATTTCCTGCCATTAATTCTTCTATTTCTACCCTCAGCTTGTAGAGGTCTAAAGGTTTCGTTTGCGGAGTCTGTTTCTCTAATTCACGACTCCAACTCTCAATTTCATCTGGAGTTACCAGAGAGACATTCCTAGTGCCTGTTGCGGATTCTAATTTAATCTCTTTCGCATTAAAAGGGTTATGCCTCTGCTGCATTCCCTTTCCGGTCGGTTTGTTTGGCAAGTCCAAGAACGCAACTTCAGACTCGCACTCACTGGACTGATCATCTATGATTATCGGTTCCTGTCTCGGGGTTGCCATGACTGGGGTCATAACTGGAGTAATCGGATTTCCCTGACCATTTCCGTATAACGGGACCACTGGTCCAATAGTTACTGGAATAGTCAATGCCTCAGGGCTGGTATTTAACTGGGAGATTTTCTGAATTATTTCTGTCCTTTGTCTAGCTAGAGCCTCTTGCTCCTTTTCCACTAGTATCCTTCTTAAAGTCGTGTCATGTAATATCTGTGGGGTCAAAGGAGGAGTAAAACTCGGGGCAGTAGGATGCGTTTCACTTGGTCCCCCACCATAATTTGGTTTCGGAAATAAAGTTCCAGTGTTAAAGGACCTGCGCTCTTCCCCATATGGAGGTTGAATAAAAGGCAGTCCTGAATTCGATGGTTTCTCTTCGCTTTCATACAAGGGTCTGGGAAACAAAACTTTCGCACGTGAATATTTTTCTTCCTGGCTTGCGGGCACTTTGGGATATATATCCCTTGTTTCCGCAGGTTCGGGTTTCTCAGAATAAGGCAATACTTGACCACCCCCTCCCAGTCCTAGGAATCTGTCTTCTTCCTTGAGGAAGTGGCGTCGGGGAGCATCTCCTACACTGGAAGGTCGGGTTCCCTCGTTATAAGGTGGCGGACTTCTGGTACAGATGTCATCTATCAGTTCATCATCTGACTCCCCCGGGGCCCCCCAATGCTTACACTTTTCGGTACTTTTCTCACCCGCTGCAGGGTTATGACATGCCGGCATCATGGGAAACAAACCCTCAACAATCATGCTCTGCCTCCACTGTTTCATCCTTTTATCCCTGGACTCCTGTTTCAGCCTAGGGTACCACTTGGTCAAACCCTTGTCCATTCGGGGTCTTTCTCTTTCAAAAGCCTCAATTTCCCATTCCTCTAATGCCTCATACTGCGTTAGTCTCGGTCTGGGATGCAATACGTTCATCCGAGTCCTTAAATTAAATAGGATCCTACCATTGAAAGTCCCATCTAATGGAAATGCCAATACTCCATCATCTTTTGTGTACTTCACCCAATTCTCCAACCACACACAGGTATTGTACCCTCGGTCAAACATCATAAATGAGGCAGGAGTATTAGGTGGTGGGACAAGAACACCTTCCCTAGATTTAATTGGTTTGTCCGTTTTAAAATAATTTTTCACCTTACTTACAAGGGACAATTTTCTCTTTGTTCCGTACATAATATCGTATCTATTAGTTTTCCACTGATCCCTTTCAAACCCTAGGTGCCTTGGATCAGGTCGAGTTCCTGTAGTCTGCGAGTGCCACATACGACCTCTACGCTAAACTTTGTTTACAAACTACCGCCAATCAGAACGCGCTTCAGAAAACCGTGCGACCAATGGGTGCGCGACTCTGAATAATCTCCGCCAATGGGTGCGCGGCCCCTTCGTGAGACAGTTCCCACGCTCTGGCTCTCACCCCTCCTTTACAATACCAGCTTCGCTACCCGCCCGCTGCTTCTACCAATCAAAGCGCGGCACAGAGTGACGTCAGAGGCGCTTCGCGACTGACTCCCTCCCTTCACAAGGTAACGGAAACTTTCTTTCTTTTAAAGTGCTCAGTGCTTGGTTATTTTACAACAAATACACATTCGCCACAGTGCTCAAGTGTCTAGACAGGAACGCTTTGTTTTACTGCAAGTAAACTACTTCCATTTACTTTTCACACACTGCGAGTAGATCTCTTCCGCCTACCCTTCACTCTAGCATCGGTGAACCTGTTATTCCCCTAAACTCATCCACTTCTTTCCGGGATATATTCCGAGTTTAAGGTTTCTCAGCGGACCCCTTTGCTTTCACCCAAGCTCCGAGGAACCTGCTACTCTTCCGATGTGACCCTTATTAGGTTACGCCACTATGGGAATTTTGCCAATGAACCCCGTTACTGTCATTTATTCACACATGTATTCAGAAGAACCCTAGTTAGTGCTTCCCGGTTATCCTAACCTGCACCTAACTTTCCTCGAGCCTGTGACCTCAGGACAATGGATTCTATTCACCACTTGCCCTTTCAATTCCCCGGGGAGTTCGGACAACAAGAAACAATACGGTTTACAAATGCATGGATTAGTACATATAACAATATAAGAACAAGAATAATAACAATACAAAAATTCATGAGTTTCAGCAGCGTATTCACAAGAGAATGATCAGGTCTCTTAGAACAGCCGCTCTTCTAGCAGCATCAATATACTAGCAGCTTCCGACTCAACTAGTTCAACTAATCCCTGCCTTACTCTCAACTAGTCCCTAACCATCCTCTAGCTACCAGAAAAACTGATAGAGCGCGCGAGGCCACCCGACCAATAGTTTTCGCCGTTTCCGGCTTCAGGGCCCATATACTTTCAAATCACCATATACATTGATCAGGTGACTTCACGAGCTCTACCAATTTGTGTGTGTGTTCCCTGCTAATATTTCTCAGTGCACCCGACTTACCATCCACCGATGCGGGTACCTAATGACCACAATGAATCAGGGAGCTAGCTGTAAAAGAAAGGCAGCAAAATACAAACCCAACCAATAACATTCAAATACTGTTTAAATGACCACGGACAACTGGAAGTTTTAAAATGTTTATCTAAAGTTCATTATTTTCTTGCATTAAGTACACGAGAATGAGACAATCAATGACCAAGATAATGTAAATTATGTAGCTATATAAAAATAATGATAGGGTAATCATTGAAATACAGATATAAAATGCAAGAGAAAAATACTATGCAATTCAGTAATATCTAAGCATGGGCAGACTATGTATGGGTAACTATAGGAGGGCCTATAATGAGTAACACGCTTCACTTAAAGTAAAGGGGCCTTTGAACAGTCTAGGTAATGAAGTTCTAGACCATATCAGAAAATTACAAACTGCAATGCAAAATATAATCTCTAACAAGTGAGAAGACATAGGAACAAACTTATGAAAATATGTAATTGACTTTCAATAGTTGCGGAAAGGCATGGAAATTATAACATATGCAATGATGAACTTTATTAAAGCAAAAGTTAGAAATTCAGAAGGTGCAAGATTTTAAGAATTTCAGAGCAATATTTACCTAGAATGGTGTGGAAACCAAACCCTGGCCACGGGTCAGTTAAGGACAGGAAACCCTCAAGGAAGGATACCCCTCAAAGGACAGCAGGTGCAGAATGGACACCCAGGACAGGACAGGATACCCTCGGAATAGGAATCAGGACAGGACCCTCAGGACAGGACAGCAAACCCTCAAGACAGGACCGCTCAGGACAGGACCGGAACCCACAGTTCGGAAGCAACGCCTGCGCTCCACCCGTTCTGCAGCTATCGATCAAGACCCCGATTGGGTCAGCGAACTCCCAGTTAAGTGCTTCGCCAGCACTTTAAGGTTCAGTAGAACCTTAGACTATGGTCAAATTCGGACAGAGTGCTCCGCAGCTCTCTGTATCTTCAGTCACCTATTGAGTGCGTTGGGTCAGTGACAGGTCAGCTAAACCAGACAAGTCGGACGGCTCCCTAGGTGAACCCAGGGTAGATATACAGTTTGGGGACAGTGTACCACCCCCCAATGTTGCAAAGTGTCAAAATCCCTCAATTTGGATTGGTCCTAAGGTAGGATTTGGGTAGCACACCAATAACAACATAGTAATTCAAGCCTACATTTGCATAGTAGGGTACCGCCTAACTAGATTGGGGTTCCCATGAGAAGTTGTGCAGAAATACAATGGCAATTTTAACAATGTTGCACTGCGAGAACATGTGATTGGTTCAGCCGAGTTTTCAGGTCGTTTCTCAGGAGCATCTTGCTCGTCACTGCCAACTGGCTGTGTTCCATCAGTCAAGGTCTGCTGTGCCTCGGCAAGTCGCGCAGGCGCAGAAGGGACCTCCAAGATGGTTCTCGGTACATACAGAACCCCATTCCCCGCGGTACATGAAAAGTAAGCGAAAACAAATTAATACATAATAATGTCATTATGAAAACACATCACAGGGTTTGTACTTTTAACTCATCATCAAGAAATAAACTTATGCGTTTAAATGTTAGCTACATTGATACGGGTACAAGAGCAGTGGCACGAGCAGTACCACATGATAAGCACAGCTATGAATTACGCATGCGCATAAATTTCCCTCCACTTCTGCAGACGCGTCAGGACACGTGAGTGTGGCTGACGCATGCGCAGTAACTAAAATACAAGCAGCGGCCATTTTAGGTGACTCGAGTAAATTATTTTAGTAAAACACATGTGCAAGCTTCACGATCCTTATCCAAACTAAACATAAATGTTAGTAAAACATACACTTGTTACCGTATTACACATAAACGAGGTTCTTGACTTCGGCAAGCCGCAAAATATGCGAAGCTTTGCTTCATCACTTAAGCTTAAACAATTAAACATTGCTCTTTTGCATGGAACAGAATTAGATGTGAAGAAGATTTGTGAAGAAATTGAGATTTGTTATTTTCGTGAGCAAGAGGACAGTGTAGAAATTGAGACAGCAATTCAAGGTAATGTGGAAGATAATGTACAGATTTCAAATACAGAAAAGTTTGAGCAGGAAATTACCAGGTTTAAAGTGAAATCAAGTGAAAGGCCGAATTTTACTTGTGTATGTTGTCGACGGACTCATTTTAAGATTCAGACTAGGTTAGTTGATTTATATGCAAAAAGTGAAAAGATGGATAATTATGAGTGGAAAGATTTAGCAACTTATTTGTGGGTGGAGAATTGTTTTGATTTGAGTTCTGATCAGCGTATGTGTAAATATTGTTATGGTAAATTAAATCAAAACAGAATGCCTGCTAGAGCTGTTCATAATAATCTGGAGTTGGTAGACATTCCCCGTGAATTGATGGATTTAAATACATATGAGTTTATTTTGATTCAATGTGTCCATCCTTTTCAGGCAATTGTTCGCATGGAGCCTAAGATAGGGAAATTGCCTCCTACAGATTTGCAAATAGGATTAAAGGGAAGAGTTGTTTATTTGCCCCTAGATTTGAAAAAAAATATTGATACAATTGGTATAGAAAAAGTAGAAGAGGAACCTTTAGTTATTCTAGTTAATGGGGTTCCAACAAAGAGTAAAAAAATCTGGCAAGATTTAGTGGATGTTAGGAAAGTCAAAAAGGCAACGTTGTATTTAGTCAAAAACAATGAGTACTACAAAGATGTATGTGTTGCAGCAGAGGAAAAAGCTGCAGATGAAGACAGTGATTGATCAGGCGGCCAAATTGAAAAAGTTGATGTGTCTAAAAGTGAAGAGATATATGAACATTATACTGTTCATCCTTTGCATTCCAAGGAAGTAATGGGGAATGCAATTGAATTGTTTCAAATGAAAGCAGCAAAAGGAAGTCCCATTAGTGTATGGGAAAAAAGTTTGGAAGCTCGTTGTTTTCCACAGCTATTTCCAACAGGTCGAGGTGGACGATATGATGATCGACCAATTCAAATTCCCGCATCTGAATATCGAACTGTAAGATTATATGGTGAAGATCCAAGATTTCGACAATGCATTCCCTATTTGTTTCATCTACTGTATGAAAGTGACTTGTCTGCTCTTTCTTATGCAGTAAATCATATATTGAAAAGTGGAGCACATCTGCAAAATGTTTCGGCGAGGGACTTTATGGAGAAAGTGAATCTGCAAGATAATATTTTGGAATCTCATCTAATCAATCTCATGGCTTGTCAGCGTGGTACAAATGAGTATTGGTACCGTCGCCATGGGGAATTGAAATGTATGCTGAGAAACTTAGGAACCCCTACATGGTTCCTTACTCTTAGCTGTGCCGAGTATGCATGGGAGGACTTACTTCAATTTTTACGAGAGGCCAATGCTAATATACAAAATATAGAATTCAAAACACCTGGACAACTGTGTTCTTTGGATCCAGTGAATGTATGCAGATATTTCAATCATAGATTTGAAGCTATGATGTCTTTTATTACCAACAAAATAAAACCTCCCGTTGGAGAGGTTTTGGATTTCTTTTGGAGAAAGGAGTATCGAGCGAGAGGTGCTCCTCATATACATATGTTGTTGTGGATTAAAGATGCACCAAAATTTGGAACAGATTTGGATGAGACAGTGATGAGCTTCATTGAAGAGTATTCAACATGTGCTGTTCCGAAAACTGCGGAAGAAAACAGTTTAAGGCAACAAGTTTTACGTTTTCAATCCCATCGTTGTGGAAAGTACTGTCGTCGAAAATTCAGAAACAAGGACAAGTTCTACATAAAATGTCGTTTCAGCTTTCCACGACCAGTGATTTCTAAAGGAAGAGTAAATAATTTGATGTCTTCTCTGCGACATACTGTGACGAGGAAATCACCAAAAAATACATACAATTTAAAAAGAGACGAAGAGTCCAAGTACATCAACGACTACAACCCAGTGATTTTGTCCATGTGGAATGCTAAGATGGATATTCAATTCGTTGCTGACAACTCTATTGCTGTGGCTCGATATGTGACGTCTTACATCACAAAAAAAGAAAAGACAGAACTAAAGGAAATGTGGGAGGACATTTCACATGAAAAGAGTCTAAGCAAGAAATTATACAGTTACAGTCTGAAGATGTTGTCGCATCGAGAAATTGGAGCGTATGAATGTTCTGATCGATTGTCGTCAGCAAGTCTCTATGCCAAATCTAGAACCATCATTTGGGTGAGTCTAGGTCTTGCTGCAACACGAAATCGAGTTTTGAAATCTGTACAAGAGATAGAGTATTTGGCGGAGAAAGAACCAGAAAGTACAGATATTTTGAAGACAAACATGTTGGATACATACTATCCAAATAGAAGTCATCACCTTGAGAACGCTTGTCTCTATGAAGTTCTGCAGAGATATATTTATAAGAGGAACATCAGAGAAGATATCAATAATGGAATATATGGAGTCATTGGATGGGAAGGATGTCTAGTGAAACAGAAAAAAGGTCATTTGATTAATCATCGCAAATTGAGTTGTGATAATCCAGATAAAAGAGAATTTTATTATTTGGCTCTTTTGCAACTGTTTAAACCATGGCGTGAAGAAGAGGAACTTATTGGAGATTTCCTCTGTTATGAAGACTCCTTTAATGCAACGAAGGATACCATAGAATGTCCTGTTTATCCAAATTATCTGCAAATGTTGAATGAAGAAATAGAGCAAGAAGCCACAATTGCTGCAGAGATTGCGAGAGACAGTTCTCAAGGCAGTCAGAGTTCTGCTTCATTGAGTCAGGATCCACTAGGAGGACCAATTATCCAAAATGAAGCTGCTACAGCCATGGATGAGGTGGAAAGAGCTATGGGACAAGCTCAAGATGATGAAGTTAACTTAGAAGATTTGGTGAAACAACTTAACCTTGAGCAGAAACAGATATATGACGAAGTCACAGAACATATTGAACATGGATTCAGTCATGAGAAAAAAGAATGCTCATGTACATTATTTAAGCCTGTCCAACTGTACGTGAGTGGAGAAGCGGGAACTGGAAAAAGTTTTCTGATTAAAGCCATTGCAACTTATCTGCAGAAAAGGACTGAATCACCGCTGTCTTGTGTTGTTACCGCTCCAACTGGGCTGGCAGCACATAACATTAAAGGGATTACTTTACATCGTTTACTGATGCTGCCAGTGGAGCATGATAACAAATTGGAGTATCACAAGCTAGCAGGAGATGCGTGTTTCAAAGTTTCAAGAGTCCTGAAGAAAATGAAACTTCTTATCATTGATGAAGTAAGCATGGTGTCAAATATAATGCTTGCTTTTGTGCATTTGAGGATGCAAGAAATTCTTAGAACAGACTTTGATGTTTTATTTGGAGGAAAACATATTATTGTTTTTGGAGATCTTCTGCAGTTGACTCCAGTAAAAGGACAACCTGTGTTCAAAATACTCACTCATGAAGATACCAAGAAGTGCTTAGGGAGCATCGGAAACGTTAATATATGGTTAAACTTTAAATATGCAGAACTGCTTCAAAATATGCGGCAGGCAAAGGATGAAGATTATAAAAACATTCTACAAGATGTAAGGATCGGAAAAATAAGTCAGCAAGGGAAAGAAGCTTTACATGCACGATTAATTTCAAATTTGTACCCAAATGAAAACATTCTTCCAGAGAACATATTTAAGAAAATTAACGAGAAGAAATCTGGCATATGTTTGTTGCCAACTCTGAAAGAATGTTCCATGTTCAACAACAAAATGTTACAGTTAGAAAATGAAGAGATAGTGAAACTGGAAGCTAATGATAAAATAGAGCATATGGGAGCAGCAATTATTTTGTCTGAAAATGTGAAATCAAAATTGGATTAATTAGAGAAGACTATATCTAAAACTGCTGGTTTTGAAAAGACTCTGAATGTGTGTTTGAATTGTCGTGTCATTTTAAGAAGGAATTTAAATGTTGAAAGAGGTCTGGTAAATGGAGCAATGGGTTATGTTGTTGGTTTTGTGAATTACAAAAATAGAGATGGAATTGAAATTTTAAAAATTAAATTTGATGACATTGATGAAATAGAACAAATTTGTCGTTGTTCAGCTAGATTTTTGCTCGTGAAAGACTTATATGTTCGCCGAAAACAGTTTCCTATTTGTTTGGCATATGCGGTGACAATTCATAAGTCTCAAGGTTTAAGTGTAGATAGCGCTTTGGTGAACATTGGAAGTTCTGTGTTTAAAGAGGGTATGGCATATGTGGCATTATCACGAGTCAGAACTTTATCAGGATTGTACTTGATTGAGTGTGATGAAACAAAGATTTGTGCAGATTTAGATTGTGTAAAAGAATATAATAGGTTAAGAAGAGAGTATGCTCCACATTTGCCTCAATATCCTCTGATTGAAAAACGTGTGCTAGGCCGAAAAAGAAGAAATGAGAGTAATTGCAGTGAGGTATCAGCAAAAAAGCATAAAGTAGATAAAAGTGTAATTGTAAAGAGAAACAAAAAGGATTTTGTTGAAGATGTTGTTGGATTTCAGTTTGAAAACAGTTCTGGTGTCAACTGCTATGCTAATGTAGTAGTTAGTGTTGTTTTTTTTCTTCAAAAGTTACAAAGACAGATTGTTGAAAATCCGGAACAAACATTGTGCTGTTTATTGAATTCTGTGTTAGACAAATGTAGTAGTGATAGAGCAAAAATAGAAAGTGTTTCAGAAATTAGAAGTCTCCTAGATATATGTTCAGGTCAAAATCAATTTTCACAGAATATTCAGCAGGATTGTCAGGAGTTTTTAATGTATATGTTTGATGTATTACAAGATGAAGGAGTAGATATAAAAAATCTATTTGGCCTTTCTTATCAATGGCAACATGACTGTGATAACTGTGCTTCATCAAGTACTACTAGAATAGACTCTGAAAGATTTATATATTTAACTTTACCAGACTGCAAATCAGTGTCTTTCAATAATCTAGTTAAAGCAGCGGATCACAATATGGTGTGTACCCAATGTAAGTCTGCAATGCTGTCCACATTATTTCTACAAAATTATGGTCACTATGTTATTTTAATGTTCCAACGATGTAGACCTGATGGAACTAAATTGACAACTTCTATTAAAAATGTTGTGTCTTCTCAGTTATCGATATCAGGAAGAACCTTTGAAATTGTAGCTATTATTTTTCATGACGGTCCTTCTACAACATCAGGGCATTACACATGCTATTTAAAAACTTCTAAAGGTTGGACCCAATGTAACGACAATCATTTGACTTTCAAACAACGTTTGCCTTTTGGCTTTATAAATTCAGGTAAAGGTAATTGGCCTATGAAGACGGGAGGAGTACTCATATATACTCATACATCTGACACTATTTGGCCAAATGGAAAGGTGCAAGAATGAGTAAAGAGTCATGACTGAAAAAAAGGAGTATATTAAAATTTTGAAAATATTTCAGATGTTCTTGGAGCTTTTCTTGTAGAAAGTCGATGAAATGGATTTCAAACTGAACAGGAAAATACTATGCAATGAGAAAAGGACCTCCATGATATACTATTTGGCCTCAAGGAAAAGTAAGTCAGTCAAAGATTAGCGTACATTTGTCATTTGTCAGTATGTAAGTTTTTTTTAAAAACACAATCTTTTAGATTGTGTTTTTTTTCTCCCGCTGTCATATGATGAGTAATTTGAACTCACTGCTTTAAGTGAAATTCAATATATTCTGAGAATAGCAAAAATAGACTATGTAACATGTTGTAGAAGTTATTCTATACTTTGGATTGTGTAAATTAAATTGTATTCCCATTCTCTGACATCCACTCTCCCTCGCTTATCTTTGTTTGCTCCTTACTTTTGACCTCTTCTCTAAGCATGGGCGTAAAATCCGTTCCGCTCGCGGATTTTCGGCAAATTCGCAATCTGCGAACTCTAGCGAACTTACCGAAAATTCGTAAAATCCGTGCGAAGCGGATTTTTTGCTTGGTCGCACTTGCCATCTAGAATACTATACAATTTCGCGGGAGTAAACACTTGCGAACACGTAGATGCGGCGGGCAGCGACAATCTCGCAATTGCAAGATTGCAAAATTTGCAATTTCGCACAAGAAATCCACCAGCAGGCAGCATAAACCTTGAAAATTATCATTTTTATCAGAATAACTCCTCAGGTTGACATTTGCCTGCACTTTTTCTCTGCAAGGAGTCCATTTTGGGGGGGGGGGGAGGAAGGAAGTGCCCCACAGTCTCCAACTTCCTGTTCCTGTCCAGCAGGCTCCTCCCAGTGCTTTCTTCATGTGCTGGTCACTTTGATTTGGATCTTGACCTGGAAGGATTACTTTTTGTGGATGCTGCTGGATATTTGGATTTTTGCAAAACTGAAAGCACTCAGCAGGTGCAAAAGTTCAATCTTATCATTAGTAACCATTCCCTGTAGTGCTTCCTGAGGGGTCCCTTCAGAGTTCATTTGCCTACTTGCAACTATTCTATGACCCTGCTCTGACCCTCACAGCAGGCTCAGAGAATAGCTACAAGTATACAACAAAGGTCCTGTTAAAAAAATTACACTGCAACAGAAAGCAATTACAGACAAAACTGAAAGCACTCAGCAGGTGCAAAAGTTCAATCTTATCATTAGTAACCATTCCCTGTAGTGCTTCCTGAGGGGCCCCTTCAGAGATCAGTTGCCTACTTGCAACTATAGGCCACAAAGGTCCTGTGAAACTGCGCACTGCAACAGAAAGCAAATTAGAGATAAGGAAGCAGGTGCCAGCCAGACTGGAAGTTTAAATTCAGTGACACATTAATCAACCCCAAATTAATTCATGTCAGTTGAAGCAGGGCAGGTGTGCCTGCTTTTTTTCACCCCCATAATCTACAGTGATAAACCAACCAGAGGGTGGCACTGATGTACCAGAGGGTGGCATGGGTGTACCAGAGGGTGGCAGTGGTGAAACAGAGGGTGCTGTGAACCTGTGATGATGAACCAGACGTAGAAACAACATAGTCGCGGCCGTTGCGAGCCGACAAGTAAGTTCGCAATTGCGAACTGGTACAAAACCCTCGCGAACTGGCAGAAACCCTTGCGAACACAAAAAAAAAAATGCAAATTTGCGAGAGTTCGCGGATTTTGCGGATTGCCAATCCGTAAATACGCAATTTCGCGGATTGCCAATTCGCAAAATCCGCCCATGCTTACTCTTCTCTCTATTTTTCATTCACTACTACTCTGTGCTCAGTGCCTCACTCTACTTGTGTTATTTTCACTTGTGTTTATCTACCTTCTATCACTTGTTTTACAACAACTTCACTGCTCCTCTTTCGTCGTTCTTCATCCCATTTCTTTTACTCTGGTTCCGTTACTATCCATCATTTCCTTTCTTTCAATGTCCTTCTCTTTACTTTCATCACCAAATAATTTTCTCTCAGTAGCACTGTTTTAGTCGTGTTTTCCTCTCTTTCCTTTTTTTTGCTTACTTACTTTTTTCTTTTTTCACTCATTGTACTCCACCTCACTCCGTTTTTGTCTTAGTGTGTCTACCTTATAACTTCCTCAGTCCATTTCATTCAATTGTTGTATATTATTCTGTCTCCCTTCATCCTTTCACTCTATGACTGTTCTTCACTTACTCTCAGTTATCTTGTATTCCTCATTCTTCTAAATGCATCCTTAATTAGACTGTTTTCTGTCTCAGTCATTATCTTTTTACTTACTTCTGTTTCTTGATTTAGGGGCATATTATCAAGGGGGTATATCTCCGCTTTTTTGGCTTTAAAAGCCAAGAAAGCGGAGATAAAATTATCTCCCTATTACCTAGCTGTCGCTAACACCAGTTAGCGACAGCTAGTAGGAGATAGCGACCATCTTGGGCCCCGCTTTGCATGTCAGTGAAATTTATCACTAATGACATGCAAAGTGGGCGTGCCAAGATGTTAGCGACTGGAAACAGTCGCTAACATCGCTATCTCCTATTACCAACTTTTGGAGATATTCGCGCTAAGCGCGATTATCTCCAAAAGCTAACACCTGCCCCTGAGCAGTTTTTAGCCATGTTATCCAATGGTAAGTGGATAACATGGCTAAGAGCATTAGCTCAGTAATGCATGAATATCGCTGACTTTACAGCGATATTCATGCATTTCGGCCGATTTTTATCGCTTAGGAGATAAACCTTGATAATAGAAAGGTTCCTAAGCGATAAAAATCGCCGCAGCTCGGCGATAAAAATATTGCCGCTAAGCCAACATAGCGATAATTATCGCTAGTTGTTGGTAATATGCCCCTTAGTTTTGCTAACTCACATTGTTTTAGTATCTTTCTTACCTTCAGTTCATTTCTCTGTTCTTCTCTCTCTTTTTGTCAGTGAATCTATATGCCTTACTCTTTGTAATTTGCTCTCCTTCTATTTCTTTTTCCCTCTTTTTGTCCTTCTACCTTAGTTTATTTCCCTTTCTGTGTTCTTCACTATAACTTTATTTCTAAATAGAGTGTTATGATGTTTTTAGCTCTTCATTTGTATCTTTTAATTTAAAATACATATTTTACTAATTATAACTTATTTTTTTCTCTCTTTCACAGAAACCAACTGTAGTAAAAAAAATTATAGTTACATTTATTATATGGTAAGTATGACTAAAAAAATTTAGTTTGTTATCACCCTTTGCTTTAAGGTCACTAACATTTTCTCAATCTACCTCACTCCTGTGTTTTTACTCTGCTTCTCTCACTTATTCTTATTCTCCATGTTTACTCCCCTTTCATTATTTACCCTCTCATATTCAACTTCTTTTGATCCCTATTCTTTACTTCACTTACCCTCTGTTCCCTTCCTTTGCTTCTTTACTCATTCTCTTTTACTTAATTATTTACCTTACTCCTACACTAATACCTCATCCCCCTCCCAACACATACACACACCTGTAACATACACCCCATACACCCAAAAAAAACCTCTCACACACACTCCTCAAAAACACACACACATTCCATACACACACATACATCGAACACATATACACCCCACACTCATACACTTTCGCAGACATATTTCACACACCCTTATTTCTACCCACACCAAAACACTCCACACAACCACACCCACAGACACACCTTACACACCCACACTTTGATCTACACCCACTAACTCCCTGTAAGTCACACACACTGCATTACTTATCTTTTTTTGCTGTTGTACTCAAGCCCATTCAGGTACTGTTTCCTTTACTCTCTTTGTCCTCTCTCTTTGTCACTCACCATGTGTTATCCTAATTCAATATTTCTCCCTCTATCACCCCTCTTTACTTTTACTATGGGTAGCGCACCGGGGAGCGTAACAAGGGGAAAACCAAGAGAAACAGTAAAATAATATTTAAGAGTGCTTTGAGGTAGGGTATCTGTTGTGTTGTGTGGGTGATTTACTTACTGCACTCCTTCCACTCCTTTTCTCAGTCCCTCTGTTCTCACAGTTCCTCATTCCCGTTCACTGAGTCCGTCTATCTTACTGTAATTGTCTCTGTCTCTTCACTCTTTCACTACTTGTTCATTATGCTTTCTCCCTGAAGTTCAAGCACACTACGTTATTTACATTTCTTTGCTGCTTCAATTATTCCCTTTCTGTTACTTCTTCTTTTCTTCTTTTAGTTTTTTCTCTCTGTCAATCCACATGTTTTAACTTTATTCGATGTTATCCATCTTATTTCATCCCTCTTTAGTTATGCACATTACTTTTTTCTCTCTCTCCCTTACCAGTGTTATTTAAATCTGGTTCCGTTATTACCTTTTATTTGTACATCATTTTTTCTCTTTCCTTTTACTCTTTACAGCCACTCACATTCTTCATGTGCCTCTGCTTTAGTATTGTTCTTCTCTCTTTCTTTGTTTCACAGCCTTATATTTTTTTCATTTTCTCTCTTACACATTGTTATATCTTTTACACTGTTTTACTATGTATTACACAGTACATCTGTGTTGCTCTCTCTTGCTGTCTGTCTCTTAACATTACTCTCTCTTTCTCTTTCTCTTATGCTCTCCCCTTCTCTTGGTTTTTTTTTCTTTTTTTTTGTGTTGCGCTAACGGGGCGCTCACCGGTGCGCGTACCGGGAAGCACACCCATGAGACAAATGGAGTCAAGAGTACTAAAAATTATCGTAATTTTTTAAAAATGGGAGGTAGTTCTGAAAAGAACTTTTTTTAAAATGTTTTTGTTGTTTTATATATTTTTTATTTTTCTGAACATTTTTTATTTTTTTGTATTTTTTTAACAATTTTATGTTTTTTTGTTTTTTTTTGGTGGGAACAACGAAAAACAGGCATTAGAAAGGGCTCAACAGGAGCAAAAAAAAATTAAATTTTTGGGGCGTTTTGAGCACTTGTGGTTTTCAAATGCTCTGTTTATCAAATTGATACTCATATTCGCACATGAAAGTAGGTCACCACAATAAAGGCACACTATCTTCATGTGCACAAAATTCTGTTGGATGTTTGGGACCGTCTCCCTCGCCTCTGGTCCCGATAGAGTTACTTGTGCCGATGTACTGGCCACAGGAGTTCGTAGGTTTTCTTGGAGGTGACGCATCTCTGCAACACTGTAATTAAGTGGATGCCACCTCTGCATATGGCGGTGCATAGTATAGTTACCGTAACTATATTTTTTGTCTGTACCTCTAGACAAAACATCTTTACAAATGAGGCATGTCACATGTCGTGCATTGACCTTTTTTTGGCCTTGAGGGTATGAATAAAATTGCCAAATAAAACTGTCTTTGTGGTGGGATTTCCGGGGCTCTTCACGTAAGAACTGCCTCGGCTCTGCGTCTTCTTCCTCTTCTTCTTTGTCTTCCTCTTGGTTGGGAAGGAACTGTGGAGGTGGTCCTTCCTTCCTGGGTGGTTGTGGTGGTGGTGGGGGTCCACCAGCTGCAGCTACTACAGATGCCATAACTAAGGTCTTCCTCTCACAAAGATGAAAGTCAGAGTGAGAAAGGAAGGAGGGTTTTTCATCATTTGGGAAAAAAAAGTTCTAAACCAATGAAAAGTGTTATTTACAGGTCACATGACCTGTTACGCTTACGTTACGCGTCCCGCTCCGCGCCCGGAGCACTTCCGGTCTGCTGCGCTTCGCGCCTCGTTCACGCACCGGAGCACTTCCAAGTGCGCGAACGCTGCACGTCATAAGACGCATTACGCGGCAACGCGATACGTCGCGAATACGCGACGCGTCACGATGTTGTTCTCGAACGCGGCAGTTGAACAAACGGTACGTTTCCCAGTACGCGGACCGGGTCGCGGCATAAAAATTAGCTAACGGGAAGCTACCCGGTGCGCGGACCGGTAGCGAAACTAAAAAAAAAATATATATATATATACATAAAAAAATTATATTAAATACATATAAAATATATTTTTCCTTTAAAAGAAGAATACATTTAACAGCTTTTAATATTTGCTATTAAAAAAACATTGAAATTCACTGGAAAAAACCATAGGTTATAGACCATATATAGTTAGGAATTAGCATTTACAAAACCTTGAAAATTCACTGAAAAAACCATAGGTTATAGACCATATATAGTTAGGAATTAGCATTTATAAAACCTTATTTTACTCACACAAAACCATTGAAATTCGCATATATAGTTAGTTGCACTAACTATATATTTCGCGCACCTGCAGTCATCCCTTTCTTTTACTGTGTATTATGTTATAGTGCCTGTCAAAGCGCCAGGACGCCCCTTTGCTGGGGCAGCTGTGCGCTATAGAAAAATAAATAACATAACATAACATAACATAACATAACATAACATGGTCAGTGACATCACTGATGACATCTCAAATGACATCACTGATGACATCACTGATGACATCTCATTTGACATGACTGATCACATCACTGATGACATCATTCATGTGATAATACGATGAACTTCTTCAGACTCTAATATAACCTTATATACACTCAGTGTAAACAGACACTCACAGACTGTCACTCATCCATGGAGTTACTCACACACCTAGTCAGTCATGCAAAGAATCAATCACACCTCCATTTCCTCAACTATACAGTTATACACACAACACCTTACTTATTCTAACATATACTAACACATACTTAATCTCTTATACAATCACTGATACAAGTACACAATGATCCATACAGCCACTCGCACATTCACTGGCTCTCATGTATAGTCATTTATATATGCCAACTCTCACATGCACTGTGTTTTACATATGTACTTACTTGGACATGTAGCACTGAGATATCCATTCACTCACCAACAC
Organism: Lissotriton helveticus; assembly: GCF_964261635.1. Taxonomy (NCBI): domain Eukaryota; kingdom Metazoa; phylum Chordata; class Amphibia; order Caudata; family Salamandridae; genus Lissotriton; species Lissotriton helveticus. The sequence goes on along the minus strand of NC_136070.1, from coordinate 855,813,024 downwards.
ACCCATGCACACAGTCAACCGCCCATATAGCTGTTTCCACATGCACTCTTGAACTCATACACCTAGTGAATCAACTGCTCACACATCTATGCACAGAGTCACACACCTCCCAGCCACCCATACACACACTCAGTCTCTCATTCAAATACTTGGGCAACCAATCAATAACCCATATAGCCACTCATATAGCTACTGATCAACACATGCAGCAGCTTACACAACAACAGACATACTGATGCACACATTCAGATAGTTTAGTCACCAACCCATGCATTTAGTAAGACACATTTAATCACTCACTCATACAGTCAGTCACGCACCAACTAAATCCTTCATCCAGACACTTCTACATCCACTCATTCTTCAATATGTAAGACATATTTAAACTTTACAGAAACATAAAATCACTGGATGTTGTTATCAGTGATGTCATCAGTGATGTCATTTGAGATGTCATCAGTGATGTCACTGACCATGTCATGAATGATGTAATATGTGACATCATCAGCAGTGGATTGCGGGTGCGCGAAATATATAGTTAGTGCAACTAACTATATATGCGAATTTCAATGGTTTTGTGTGAGTAAAATAAGGTTTTAAAAATGCTAATTCCTAACTATATATGGTCTATAACCTATGTTTTTTTCAGTGAATTTTCAAGGTTTTATAAATGCTAATTCCTAACTATATATGGTCTATAACCTATGGTTTTTTCAGTGAATATATATATATATGTATATACATACATATACAATATATATATTTTACTCTATTTTTCTGAATTGGTGTGGGATTTGTCTTGTGTTATGTTTTCACTTTCCAGCTGTTTGTGCACTGCATAAATTATGCATCACTTCTAAGTTAAGCCTGTCTGCTTTTATGCTAAACTACTAGAGGATTAAGCACAGGCTAATTTAGCGACTTTCCATGGTTCACTCAGATGAGGATTGCGGCTGTTTCTTGGGTAGGGTTTCACCCCTGTCAACCATCAACTCAATTGCTCACAACCAGCTAAATGCTACTGACGTTTCTGAGTGTAAAACAGCTGACAAATGTGAAATCACCGTAGGAATTGGGTGTACTTTCCCAAATTCATACAGTAATTCCGCTTCTCGGGGCTATCGTCATGGAACAACTTTCAGTACTGCTGTATTCCTGCACCCTAAGATGCAAATACCTGCAGTATCTACAAGGGGAAACAGCGGATCAACGTGGAAAACGGCCTTTAGTATCATTTATAATTTACTCGTAACAAAAGATTTCATATAATTCCTTCTTCCTAAAGCAGGGTCTATAAAAAAGGTCAGTTTGGAATTTGCCAAAGTCCCTTTCATCTGTGGGCCCCAGTTTCTGGTTAAAATGCAACCCTTTGAATCCAAAAATCGACCTCAAACGCGTTCAATCAGAAACAACAGTGAGGATGGGGAGGCTAAAAAGAGAGAAGGTGAGACATATGAGAGAAGAGGAGGTAGAGAGGCAGGGAGGGACCAAGTGAAAGACACTTGGGTATATCTGTGTACTAAGGTGTTCTTATTGTGCAAACTGACAAAAATGTATTTCTCAAAGCAGTCAAATATAAATCATTTTTAGCAAGAGACTCTGTTGTCTCAAAAGTGATATTCCTTTCATCTTGTTGCGAGTATATATAAAAATGTCATGTAAGAAGGAAGGTCCATGTATTTCAACTTTCATCACACTATACTCTAGGGACGTCAATTTTGATAAGTGCAGGACACAGTTTTCCTCGTGACTATGCAGTTCAAAGCCAATTGAAAGATGAAAACGACTCAATTAATCCGAAATAAAGTTATATGTTTGTACCACATCAAACAGAAAGCGATAGAAATGTTGAAGAGATCGTCGCGGTTTTATGATGGACTTTCTCGTGGCATGGAATGGTGCATTATTCCGCTCTGCTTTGCCTTCAGATGCATTTTTCAACCGTGCCCATATGGCAGCAATTACATTTTCTTTCATACCTAGCAGCAGCCATACTATTGCCTTTTAGCAAGATGCCTTTTTTGCTTCGATGAGGGGAGAGCTCAAATGTTCGTTCCTTGTGTTCAGAGAGCAAATTCACAGGAAATGTAATACATGTTCAGCACTTGTCCAGCACCCTTTCAACTTCTCGCACAGCCTGCCATCTTGAGTTCGTCTGAACCTTAAAATAGTTCGCACTGCTCTGAGATATGATTGGATGCAGCTGCTCGGATTGGGCAATTGATGATTTTTCTCAGGCTGTTGCAGTTTTCTACATGTTGATGATAAGCACATGTTCTGGGGCGGGATTATATGAAGTTTGTCAACAAGTTTTGTGATTATTGTAACTGTAAAAGAGATGTAGTTTGGCATATGAATAGCTGGCTGTACTCTGTGATGCAATTTCTTTTGACCAGTTCTACACTTATAAAGTCACACTTTACCCAAAATAATAATACACAACCCCAGCAGCAATTGGCTAAATAAAAAAACAATTAACACCAGATGCAAATCAAAAGATCCTCACCAGTGGCCTTTTTCTTGGGCTTTATGACTATTTTGACTGGAGAGCAAAGAGCCAAGGATGAACCAGGGGCGTAGCCAATCCCAAGCAGTGCGGGGGCACCCAACATTTCAGGGACCTCAGTCCTTCAGGGGGCCTCTATTAGGCCCAAGATCAATGATTATCAGTGGGGACAGAATGTAGCCTAACGGTTAGGGCGGTGGACTTTGAATCTGGGGAACCGTGTTCAAGTCTCAACAACGAGGCTCAACATCCTGTGATTCTGGGCAAATCGCTTAATATCCCCGTGCCTAATAAAAATGAATGTGTCCACATTTAACACAACTGGTGCTCATGTAAAGTGCTCTGACCTGATTTTGGGTCAGGTTCGCGCTCTATAAAACGTAGAGATGGTAGATTACGGGCCCCATCATCACATTCTGCAGGGGGGTCTTATCAGTGTATGGTCCTCTTCTGGGATGAGCGTGCCTATTATTGTGGAACAACTTTGAGAAATGTTTCTCTTTTTTGTCAGTCACATAAAATTGCACTGCTGTAAGATTATGACTTTTCCTGAGCTGAAGATGGTTAAACTAATTCTAGGGGTGGTGATGTGGGTAGCCTTGTCATTTTTTCAGAATTACCGCAGGCAATGTCATGAGTTCCATATCAACCCACTGTATGTACTTTTATCTCACATGGACATCCTAAAAGTCTGATACGGATTCCGCCCACCTAAACCAATGTTGGAATGTATTGTAGCAGAAAATCAAGTTTTTACAATCGTCCTGACAAAATAGTATAGTGATTTCTCCATTAGGGCTCAGGGGCTGCACCGCCTGAAATTCCTACACATTTACATACAACGATATTAAATAGATACAATCATACATCTAAATAAATCAATGTATTTAAGTTAGGGCTATCTATCTGTTTCAGGCTGCCTGCCCTGCCTCGCTCTGAAGCAGGATATGGAAGCCAGGCAGTAAATCAACTTTCTGAATCGTGATGCACGACGCAGGGCTTTCTGTTTTAAAGCCCTTCATTGTCATTGTAGTCTATAGTTGTATGCACTCTGTAGGCCAGTGACGCAATCAGCTTCATGGTTTCCGGCATCGGAGACTTCATTCCGGTGTTATTTCAGAATCTGTCATTCAAAGGCTTATATCTCACCCTTTTATCATACGAGGAAGTGGATGCAAGCACGTCTGATCCTGTGCCTTCTTCTAAGTAATGGTAACTGTTTACAAGCTAATGTTGTGTCATCTATATTGTGCTGAGACCCCTCATTCTGCTAACCTCCCCCACTGTGACACCCTAAACCCTGAATGCACATCCTGGCCCTGTTAGAGGTGGAGCTGCTGTATTTTTTCACCTGCAAAATGGATCCAAATAATGAGCAGGGTTCTTGTTCCCTTGCGAAGTTGATCCAATATCCGAGTCAACCAATGTGAGAAATATGTGCTTACAGTAGACAGTTCTCTGATGTATGACATTAAAACTGGATGTGTCTTCATGCCACTAAGTTACCACTGAAGCCAAAAACATTGATTGACTTACAATGTATGTTAAAATTGTTAAAAGGGAATGCATTTCAGTGATTTAGTTCCTCTCTTATTTCAGATGCATTACTTAATCTTGCATTCCCCAAAGGTTAGCTATTTTATAATTGTATTGTTTATCTGTATTTTGTTCTGTGCATATTTTGAAGCTTGAAACCTGCCATGTGTTTATGAGGGGCTTTGATTGAGCACACAGGCACTAAGGCTGAAGCCAAACAAAGTGTGTTTCAGTGGTGTGGCCCCTCTGCAGAGCACACAGAACATTGTTTATGTATTCCACTTGCAACTGAAATACAGTGGATATGTGTGAGAAGGTGGTACACAGATGTCAAAATATTTGCAAGGCAAAAGTAAGAGAAATTAAAGTGCTTACATTTGAGGTTGTGCAGTACATGTTTGAGGGCGGTGAAGTGACAGAGAATTGCATTCAGGGAAGAGTTAAAAGAGGATGTTGAAGAGGAAAGAGAGGTCATTTTAGTGCGCATATGGAAAACACATACAGAGAGAAGAGTATACATATTGAACATTCAGCACATATAACTGAAGGCCAAAACTCCTTCTACAGGCCTGAAGTCTTTTTTAATTCACAGGGGCATATTATCAAAAACGTGTGATGAGCATCACAAAAGTAACTTAAAGCAACACTCAACATCGCAGTCCATCGCAGGAAAATTACACTATGTTAACTAAGTATCCTCAACTAGGCGGTACCATGTGATAGTCACCAGATAACAAGTCAAATGGTCGCATTAAATTCAGTGCCACACTGCAAAAATATGAACACAAAAAAACCTGCGATAAGGCCAATCACGATTCAAAAATCAATGAAAACCAGCGACAGGCCTGCAAGTCTCATGCCAGGAAAAATCACCATAAAAGTAGATAAAAAACAGACAAACAAATGCCAAACAACTGCGAAGCACAATGGATGTTGCCAGAGCAAATACGGAGGAGAACCAGAACTCCACAAACCCCTCAGAGGACCAGCCTGGGACCTCGAGGTCAGGGAAGGGCAAGGAGAGGAAGAGTAGGAAGAAGCGGTTCAGTCTGCAGGAAAAGAGGATCCTGATAATAGAGGTGGTAGAACACCGTCAACAACTGTTTGTCACCTCCACTGTGCCATTGGCAACCAAAAATGGACTATGGCAGTCCATCGTGGACAAGGTGAATGCAGTGGTAGTGCTGAAGAGGACAATGGAATGGGTCAAGAGGCGCTGGAATGATGCGAAGCGCAAAACTGTTCCCATGAGGCACAGGGTCAGACTGATTTGCATATGGCCATGTCTGAACTGGGGTGGCAGAGTGGGCTAAAGAACGGTGATGGATTAAACCCAGATCTTTTGACTCGGTGTGAGTGTTTGATTGGTTTAGATGCTACATCCATCACCACCCCCTTTTGTACCGCTTTGTTTGCCATAAGTTGGCAGGGAATGTTCAGACGTGAGTCCCTTGCTCACTTTGCCCCTAGATTCAAGCAAACCTGGCTGAAGACGGCTGGAATGCCAGATACCAGTCCTAGGAAGCTTGTTTCCGGTCCAGCGAAGGCATGGCTTGGCAGTTCGGGCTGGACTGTTCCCATGAGGCACAGGGTCAGACTGATTTGCATATGGCCATGTCTGAACTGGGGTGGCAGAGTGAGCTAAAGAACGATGATGGATTAAACCCATATCTTTTGACTGGGTGTGAGTGTTTGATTGGTTCAGATGCTCCGTCCATCACCACCCCCTTTTGTACCACTTTGTTCGCCATAAGATGGCAGGGTATGCTCAAACGTGAGTCCCTTGCTCCCTTTGCCACTGGATTCAAGCAAGCCTGGCTGAAGATGGCTGGAATGCCAGAAACCGGTCCTAGGAAACTTGTTTCCGGTCCAGGGAAGGCATGGCTTGGCAGTTCGGGCTGGACTGTTCCCATGAGGCACAGGGTCAGACTGATTTGCATATGGCCATGTCTGAACTAGGGTGGCAGAGTGGGCTAAAGAACGGTGATGGATTAAACCCAGATCTTTTGACTGGGTGTGAGTGTGTGATTGGTTCAGATGCTCGTCCATCACCACCCCCTCTTGTACCGCTTTGCTCGCCATAAGCTGGCAGGGTATGCTCAGACGTGAGTCCCTTGCTCTTTTTCCTACTGGATTCAAGCAAGCCTGGCTGAAGACGGCTGGAATGCAGAAACCGGTCCTAGGAAGCTTGTTTCCGGTCCAGGGAAGGCATGGCTTGGCAGTCGGGCTGGACTGTTCCCATGAGATGTGGCACAGGGTCATACTGATTTGCATATAGCCATGTCTGAACTGGGGTGGCAGAGTGGGCTAAAGAACGGTGATGGATTAAACCCAGATCTTTTGACTGGGTGTGAGTGTTTGATTGGTTCAGATGCTCCGTCCATCACCACCCCCTTTTGTACCATTTTGGTGACAACACATGCATGTCACCAAATGTGATTGTGCAACATCACACAGATTATTTGGTACATGATTCCGTGTAGTTGATGTGGCATGTCTTTGGCCAAGGGGGCCGGGGAGGGGGTCCTAGGGGTGGTGGCGGTGGGTGTTGTTGCCTTGTTGGGTCTCCCAGCTGCATGATCAGTGGCTCCATGGCATCTGTTGCTCTGACCTGGGCTACCTTTTGTGGTGCAGGCTGTGATCTGACTTTACACCAGGTCAGAGTAGGTGTTAATTTCTAACCCTGGGCGTAGTTCGTGTAGTAGCGCTACTCGTAGCTACACGAAGTGCACTTCGCACTATGCGAGCTATGCGTAGTTACGCGAAATTCATAGTGCACTGTGCAAAATGCTGTTCGCAGTGTTTGCACAGTGCCGGATGCTTGGCCGCACTGTGCAATCAGTGCAGACTGCATCTTGCACAGTGCAAGTGGTCATTTTCTGCCGCTCAAGTAGATTTCTACTCGAGCTGCAGCTTTCTCAACGCGGGCTGGTAGTGTCTCATCGCGAGCGATCCCAAGCATACGAGTCCTCTCCCAATGAGAAACCTGACTTCCCCACGTTGAGAATTTCATCTGGAGATTTATTTTCCACGCTCGTGATCAGCAACTTGATGTTGCTGATCACGAACGAGGAAAAAGTCTCGCTGGCATGTCATTTTGCTCGCTCGTGGTCGCCAACTTGCCTTTGAGGACCGCGAGCAAGCAACAAATGACCGCTGCACTATGCTACGCATGTTTGCACTGTGCTATGTGCAATTTGCGTAGTGCAAAGTAGCGCAAACTACGCGAGCGTAGTGAAGTGCTTTGCCCAGGGTTATTAATTTCCTGCTGCTAACCCAACTTATCGCATGTTTTGTGGTCGTATCGCCGATCTGGCTGGTCGTTTAGAATGTTGCGGAGTGGTGGTGTCACAGCTTTAGGCAGAGAACGCCTACTCTGCATCTTATTAGCGATAGTTGCAGAGGTTATCTGTGGCGATGTTTTTGTGGCTGCTATCGCAGGCAAACTGGTGCTATGGGCTGTTATCACCTGCTTGTTAATAGGACGTTAGTTTTATCGAAACTTTGGCTGAGATAAAGTGCAGATAACGCACAATAGTTCCTTGAGAATATGCCCGACAGACTCACAGTTTCAGAATTGAAACATTTCCAATGTTAGTTATTTATTACAAATCATTGTTACTCATTTCTCTTAAACGGCTAACGCCCATTGACAAAGCTAATCAGACTGACAGTTTTAGGTGTACGCTAATTGTTGTGTCATTTATCTGGATACAATTACATCTCAGAAAGAAACCAAAATACTGGTCTGGTGGCACACTATGAGAATCACAGAAATGTATTTGACATGTTCCTTCATAGAGCACCCACTTTTTTATCCCACTTAAATACCTGTCTGCACATATTTATATATGACTGATTGCAATCAGCAGCTGTGGGTGCTTCTCGAAGTTTGGTTAGAGCATATTTTTACAAAGGCAATGCTGCATGCAGTGCAAGACAATAGGCAAGCATACCTTTTTAAAAGGCTAAAGTTGACATGCTGTAAAATGTAAATATTACAGTAATTGTTGAACATATTAATGCAGGAAGATAAGGAGCAGTTTTAAGTGTTTTTAATATTTCAGGGCTATATGGTACCACTGCTTTATAAGTCTTGCTTTATTGCTACATTCATTTGTTTTAAAATGCACCATTTGCCAATCTTATTTTCATTTCCTTTTCGGGAGAGGGGTTCACCATGGACCTAAGGTTTATCCATTGAACTTGTTCACATTGCTGCTATACAAAAGTCATGTCCAATTTTATGCCTCACCACTTTCAAATGTCACCAGCCCCCACAGCAAAATATCTATACATAACATCATGAAGATAAGTATATATAGGCAAGTATAGATTTATGTTTCTTAATCCCACCTATATATACCTTGACAATACATATATCTTCAAGTTAAATAAATGTGAAGATAAGAATAGTAAATCTTTACTATGGTACATAAACAAACAATTCACAATATTGTGGTAGTCAATATATTTTAGCCTCAATATTTTGACAGGGCAAAATGTTTCTACTCAATATTCTGATATGTGGCCATGTTGGTCACCACAGAACCATTGTTTGCAGTCACCCCAGAAAAGTGGTAAGGAACTGATAACATGGAAATCTAATGGTAATCTCTCTTTGAAAATGTAGAAAATGTGGCACCATTACCTTTAATTAACATTATCCTTGTTTCCTCTCAAGGTGATGAATCTTTGGCACCGTATTTTGACCAAAAGAACTCCTTCATAAATACGGGCAAATAATCAAATGCAAATAAACATTTTAGTCAATAATGAGAGTTGTGAATAGTTTTAAAATTATTTATTTTCTAATTAATAGTTAAGATTCTCTTACTCTTCATTCACTGGTCAGGTATCAATAAAGTTACAGAATTGATAACAGAAAAATAAAGTTATTACAGAACATATTATAATTTCGATGCAGCACGTTCCATAATAGAAAAAATCCTGAGTCTAAGAAAATGATAAATATCTAAGAAAATGAGACACAAATTATGTCAGTGTGAACACATGAAGAATTCAAATTAAAGCAAAAGTGAGATTAGCATGAAGCTAAATCAAAAATGTATAATTGCAGAATCTCCCCATAAAGAGAAATAAAGCATAGAGCAAATATGCCATAAAAGTCAGAATGGAACAAATCCTGCATCTAATCTGCCTTTGTCTGCCTCTGTTCTGCTTTCCATCAAGGTCTGTCCTCCCCTCCTCTGCAGGTCTGAAATAGTTTGCAAAGGTCTCTGTCCCGAAATCTGTCTGAGTCTGCCTCCCGCAAAAGTCTCTGAACGGGTCCTGAAATCCTTAACTAGGAAGGCACTTATATAAAACATAATGTTACAAAGCATGTGGCATGTTTTCGTTCTGCACCCAATTGGAATCCAGCATTCTCATCTCTAACTCTTGGCAGTCTGCATACATCAGACAGTTGAAAATCCTTTCCACAACATATTCTGCATCCTATTTAATATAACTCCATCTCCTAACCTTCATTTAAAGAAACATTTTATTTTTAACTAAACACATAACATTAGGTACAAAAAAATTATTTAAGCAAGAATCATTAAAGCATAACATGGTGGGGGTGTGACTTCGGAGCCGATCCAAGATGGCGTAACCGTCTGAAGTTCCGCAGGATCGAGGAACCTACAAGCCAATTTGTGATTGTTCCGGTGCTTGCCGATGGATGCGATTCACAACATCTCGCCCTTTAGCAATGGTGAGTCGGTGGAAACTTTAAAAAGTCAAAGCTGCAATGACTTTAGGGCCATGTCGGCCCAGGTGATTTCTCCTCACAGTGAGGTTGCGCCCGCAATTTCGAAAAACGAGCGGGCTCCCTCCTATACTGAAACAGCCTTTTCTCACAACAGCGTGTCTCTGCTTCCTGAAACAGCTTTAAATGGATAATTTTTACCCCCTTTATTCAGTGACATTATTTTTTCTTCGCCTTCTATTTATACTGTTATGCTGCTGACACGTTCACAAGAGAAACATGGTACTATTTCACTGGATTCCTTATTTCTCATGGTGACTTATTTTGGAGAATAATTCACTTCATTATGGGTTGGCAAAAATGATAAGAAGCACTAATCTTCATTATATGGGTACTACCCATTCAGATAACGAAGTTGACCCTGCAATTTCCTGATACATTTTATGTGCTTCATTTATTCGGACCTGTGGTCTTTCTCCCCTCCTTTTGTGACTGAACTTGGCTGCATTTTTTTAAGGTTTTACCTCACGCTGTTACTTCTGCAGTGCTCTACATATATCTTCTATATCTTATATGGGGAGATTGAAAAAATTTAAACTTTCAACTTCTACCAAACATACTACTCACTCTGATTAAGATTCTATTTGCAACGATATGGAGGCCAATCCTTCTCACAAGCCTGACCTCACACCAGGCAGCATTCCAAAGTTGCAGCTTTCTAGCAAGTTATCAGGGATTTCTGCCAAGCGTCCTAAAAAAGATCCTACGTCCCCAGTTCATTCTTCCTCAGCATCCATGGATGTAATTCTTGCAGAAATGTATGCTTTGAAACTTTCATGGAGGAAACCAATACGACTCTGCAACATTTGGACGACAAATGTTCTTCTTTGGAATCACGAGTAGTAGTGGTGGAACAAACAGAAGCTTTTCAATCCACCTATTCACGTATCTCCTCTCTGTAATCACAAATAACTCTCCTCAAAAAGCATACTGAAGATTTGGAAAAACAAAATTGCAGAAATAACCTTCGCATTCATGCTCTCTCCGAAAACTTGGAGGGCTCTAATCCAACTCTTTATTTTCTGACTGTTTTGCCCAGGCTTCTGGATATGCCTGCCTCTACTTCATTCAACATGCAACTGGCTCACAGATTTGGTCCTAAAGTCTCAGCAAAACCTTGTGGAGTCATCCTATTCTCCCTACAATATACCGACCTCCTTCAAGTCTTGTCAGTTGTTAAGTCCAAAAAACAAATTAATTGGGAAGGCCTCTGACTAGATTTTTCAAGATGTAGATGTAAAGTCACTGGTTTACGTCCTCAGCTAAGATATTTAAATGTCAGATATGGACTGATCCATCCGTGCCTTGTCAAGGTTACTTATAAGGAGAACACTATTACTTCTGAGGATCCAGTGGCACTACAGGAATTTCTTCAGCTTCACGGAGTAGATGTCATGGACACCTCAAAGTCTACTTCAATGCTATTTTGTTCTGTCTTGCAGGGCTGTTTTCTTATCTATGTAGTTCATTGAATGTTGTTTCTTTTTTCCTTGGATTTACAGGGTGTTAGTGCACTAGCTCGTTGTTTCTCCTCTCTTTTTCCCTCTTTTTTTTATAAAAGTATCTTATTCACATTATCCCATTTTCTTCCTAATACAGGTGTTTTTAATCCGCCCGCTCTCCATATGGTCTCCTTTATTTGTTGACTCCTTCCCATCCAATGTTTCCCTGCTATCCGGTGGAGTTCGAGTGCTATCATCGCTGCCTTCTAGTGTCGCCAACACCCCTTCCGTCTTGTGTACTGTAGGTATGTTTTTGGTTGTCATTTGTATAACTTGTACTGTCTTATTTTTTCCTGTTTTTTCTTCCCTTTCCTGGAGTTTTTCTCTAAGATTATTTTCCACTGTTTCCTTTTCCCTATTTTCTACCTTTTCCCTCCTTTTCCCCTGCTTCTTCTTTATAATCATAATCATAACAATAACACCTAACTCCCTTTACTCTTCTCCCTCTTCTCTACTGTTTCCTTACTTTATTCTAAATATTGTAAGCATATTGTTTGTTCATGTTCTTATTTTCAAGTTACATTCTGAGTTACTATATGGAATATTAAAGGACAAGGTAACCCTATTAAAAGGCAAGGGGTTTTATCACACCTAGCCAAATTAAAAACGAACATTGCATTACTTCAGGAATCACATACTTCGGAATCTGAAGCTTCAAAATTGAAAGAGTGTTGGGTGGGCAATGTGTTTACTTCTGCTTGAGGTAAGAAGAATGGCGCTCTGATTTTAGGCCATACAAAGTTGCACTTATCAGCTGTACATCAGAAATCTGATGTTGATGGTCGTTGGGTTATTGTTAAGTTACTTATAGACATGATACTTATTGTTATTTTTAAAGTATATGGTCCTACTTCTATTTATAAAGTTTTTTGGACTAACATTTCAGCTAAACTGCTTTTTTATGATGATGATTACATTATATTCTATAAGCAAAAACATTGGGTCCTCTGGACAAATGTAAACAATATGCAATATTGAGATGCACAATGGCAATAAACAGGGGTAAAGCTGATATCCAAGAGAGATATAAGACCATATGCAGCGGGATACTTGTAAATTCAGAAAGTTTATATACATAAATAATCACAGTTAAATTCAAACAAGTGCATGGTCTCCCCAAGTGAACATGGAACCAATAAAACAGGGTGTGACATATTGTGACATAAAGAAATGGTTTCCATAGTGACAACGTCGACCATCAAATTAGTATACAATGAGCACAGCCTTCTAATATGATAATAGAGACTGATGAGAGGTTCGCTTTAGGTATTGTCGAAGGTGTTTCAACCCGTTACCAGGGGAGGGTCTCTTCAGGACCTACCAACGTACTAAATTTACAAGTATCCTGTTGTATATGGTCTTATATCTCTCATGGACATCCACTTTACCACTGCTTATTGCCAATTTGGGTATCAATATTGCTGATCGTTTACATTTGTCCACTGGAACAACTGTTTCTGTTTATAGATTATGTACCCTGGTTCCATGTGAGTAGGGTGTCCCTTGTTTCCTTTCAATGATTACATTATATTCGGTGTGGACTGTAACCAAATCCATTACCCCATATTAGACAGACACTCAACAGTGACATTTTTCCCTCTAAAATAAACTCACAATTCACTTCCACAATTCGACACAAGTCTTTAGTAGGTATTTGGTGACTCTGCCATCAAGATCTTCGAGAAAATAGTCTCTATTCAGCTCCTCACCACTCACAATCAAGTATAGATTAACTTTTTCTAAGCAAGTCCATAGCCCATCATGCAATTCACTCTGAAATTGGATCAATGCCTCTGAATTTTTTGTCATCAACTCCACTCCAGATTCCTATTTCGTAATGGATTAGAACTCTTCTAAAGAAGCTGCCAGGGGGTTTATAATACATTTCATATCACAAAAGAAACACTGCTTAGAGGCACAGTCCTCTCAATTACTCAACAAAATTAAACAACTAGAGTACACATATTATTAATCCAATGATTTTTCCCTGAAAAATCTTATTGACGCTAAAATAATTTTTAACAGACTATATATGAACGCAGTCTCCTCCTTTTTACTGGAGAGTAGCACTTGCTATTACGGGGGTCAAAACAAAATGAGGAAACTAGTGGGTAATTAGTTAAAAGTGAGAAAAGACAGAACTAAAAAAAAATCTTTACAGGGACCCTTCGAAACTTCTCTTTTTAAGGATAACAATATTTTAAATGAATTTGCTTCCTTTTATAAACATCTCTACTCTCCTGAAGATCAATCAGTACAGTCTGATCTCTCTTGTTATTTCCAGCCCATTGCCTCCTCTCCCTCCCATCACTTGGACTTTGATTCATTGGGAATCGATGTTTCCCTACCAGAACATTTCCATGCAGTTTTGGTATTAAGAAGAGGAAAAGATCCTGGATCTGATGGTTTCAATATTGAATTTTATGAGCACTTTGCAAATCTCCTCTTACATGATATTCTAACGTTATTAAAATTTTTTACTGATAAAGGTCTCTTGCAGGGCACATTCCAAGAAGCTTTGGTTTGTTAAATCCCAAAAGAGGGTGAAGACCTATCTCGCTGTAAGAACTATTGCCCTATCTCCTTAGTCAACACTGATTATAGGATTTTTGCTAAGATCCTTGCTCTATGTAGAGACCCCTTCCTCCTGATCTCTTAGGCCCTGAACAGTCTGGCTTTGTTAAGGGAAGATTAGACTCTGAACATTCTCTAGTCTTTTTTTTAACATTCTGAGCAATACCTTTTCTTTAAATCACCAAACTGCTGCTATTACTTTGGATGCAGAAATAGTCTTTGATAGGATTGGTTGGGACTTTATGTTCCATGCATTAAAATGGGCTTGATTCCCATCTAAATTGATTGCTTTACTTTCTCTATCATATTCAGAACCCAAAGCCTCAATCTTTTTGATTGGTAAAACCTCAGATTATTTTCCACTACTTAGAGGGGTACGACAAGGGTGCCCCTTATCACTTCTTTTATTTGTCCTATCGCTGGAATCCTTTATAACCACAATTAGACAAGATACTCTCATTACAGGTTTCCAGAATGATCCTCATCAAGTTAAAAGGTCAGCCTATGCTGATGATGTTCTTTTATATTGTTATAATCATGCAACCCCTCTCCTACCTTTTTTTCAACAAGTAACCACACTTTCTCAGCTTTCAGGGTATCGACTCAATATTGATAAGTGTGAATTTTTGCCTTAAAACGTTTTATGTCACATCTGTTTTTCTAGACAATCTTCTAAAGTAAAATATCTGGCCTTGTGGTTTGCTTCAACAATTTCTGAAACATTAAAACTAAATTTCAATCAGATTACCAAAACATTAAATGATACAATTTTGCGTTGGCATTCTCTCTTTCTTTCATTGTTGGGCAAAATGGACTTGATTAAAATTAAGCTTACTCCTCAGATTCTATATAGGATTTCCATGATTCCAGTCCACATTCCTGGGTACTATTTTAAGAAAATAGACTCTCTCTTAACAAAGTTTTTTTTGGAAAGGCAAACCTCCTCGTACAGCCTTGTCCACTTTAAAAAAAGACAAATCCAATGGAGGTCTTCAGTTTCCTGATTTCAAAACTTATCACTCTGCCTTTTCCTGAAAACAAGCTACCCATTGGCTCTTCTTGAAGCCCCATGTATTTTCTCCATTGTGGATAGAAATAGAGAAAATTCTTATTAGCCCCTTCGATTTTCTGGAAATTCTCACTTTTACTTCCAATATTTCTTCTTTACGTTCCACTATCACTTCTCATTCTCGTAAACTCTTAATTCCTCTCTTACCAACTTCGTATCCCTCAACCTATTCAGATCAACAACAACCCCTCTGGCATAATAAATCGTTACAAATTAAAAACCGTTCTATACACAGGAAAATTTGGCATTCCAAAGGCCTGCATTGGATCTCCCAACTTCTATTTGACAATAAACCCCTTTCATTTACTGATCTCCAAACAAAATGTTCTCTACCAGCCTCCTTTAAAATGCAAAATGATCTTGAATGTCCCGTCCTAACCAATACCTTCTTACATTACCAAACACTTCCAATCCCCTGCAATTTGCTTCGGTCTCTCTCCAATATTAGATACTTCACCCTCCACTTCCACTATAAATAAATCCCTACAAATACCCCCGGATAGACTCAATTCAAAGACTGATTTGGCTTGGGAAAAATATTTACTACAATGTTGGCCAACCAGTACTTGGGATAAGTTGTGGTTTAAGCTTCACAAAATTTCACATGCTGCTAATACTACACAACCCCTTTATTTTGTCTACCATCGGAAATTATTTTCTCCTGTGACTCTAGCATCTTTCACATTGGACTTGTCTTCTACTTGTCGGTCCTGTTCCTGTCCTACTGCTGATTTAAAACACATTTTATTTGAGTATCCCCCTATCAACCAATTTTGGCAACTGGCTTGGTCCCAAATTAAGAACATTTTTAAAGTTAAGATACTCTTCTTTATAGTTAACATATTACTTGGCACTCGTTTACATCATTGGCCTCAGTCTACTTCGAGCTTTAAATTGTTAGGCATACTGTTAGCTGGTGCTTTTCATCTAATAACCTCAAATTGGAAACAAGCAGCTAAAGTTACTTTTAGATCCTGGTGGAACGCTGTGTGTTTGCACCATAGACTAGATACTATTTTTTTTGTCCTCATACATGCCATCAAACAAGAGCGCTCAAGTTGGAATACTTCTACGTCCCTCCTACAGGCCGTTATTAAGAGCTGCCCAGATGGAAAAAAGAGGGCCGGAGGAGGTAGCAGAGCCTTCCTAGAGACATGGCTGTATCCTTGTCCCACTCCCGTTATCGATTCTTGATAGGCCACCTGATGTTAGGGAGGACCGGACCAACAAGCTTTAGCATAATCATTGGACTGATCTTACTGATTTTACTTCTCTCTCCCCATCTTCAATGCTGACCAGATCTTATTAGCACTAGAATTATCACAGGCCATGTCCGATTGGCTCATCATAATGATGTTTTTCAAACAGTCCGCCCAGGTAGGTGGTGTTTCAAGCTTCCAAACTCGAAAGATTTCCCTCCTGGCGATAATCACCACATATTGCACAAACTTTGAGGCTGGAACATTCAAACCATAATTGTCTAACAGACCAAAGACAATTAGTCTAGCACTTACTTCAATCTGCAGGCCCAGTACATCCTCCAGAAAACCACATACCTCCATCCAGAAGGGGCCGATCTTTGGATATATATGAATGTCATCTGCAGCAGGAAACTTACATCTGGCGCAATAGTACATTGTTGCGGACATCATGGATAATTTACGTGGGGTGCAATACACCCTGTACATGGTGTTCAAATGGTTTCTCCTAAGATTTGCTGGTTTGACCGCAGCCTGTAACATAGAAAAAGAGTCACACCAGAGTTTCCGAAGATCATCTTCATTGTCGGTGATAGTGTTACCCCAGCGTTTTGTCAACTCTGAGTCCAACCCGGCCCCTATTTCTATGAATGCCCCATACCTAAAGGACACCTCATGTTTCCATACTCCAGTTCTAACACTGGAGTCAATGGTTATACTGGAATCTTCATTATCCTATTGTTGTGATGACCACCATGTGGATAACTGATAAAACTTAAATTTCGACAGTGTCCCTCTAGTTAATCGGAACATTAAATCCCAGCTCATAAGATGTGAATCCACCTGGAGGTCCCCCCACAATCTAATACCTGCAGACCTAAGCGGTTGTGATAACTGATCCCGAAGACAATCCGTGGTGCCTGGGAAATCCCAGATTGGGCCTGAGGTGCAAAATATGATATTCAGAGTGTTATCCTAATATACCCCCAGTTTCTTACCGCAACCAATAAAACCTTGAGTCTGACTTTCTTGTAGAATTTGGGACCCCCAAATTTATAGAGAAAAAATTCCTGTCCCTGCGGAATGTCATGCATTAACGCCTGGAACAGCCGGCCCAAAGACGAAGAATCGATGGTATTAGCAAGCATTATAAAATTCTTAAAATGGAAAGCGTGACAATAAGAAAGCAAGTCAGGTACAGCTAATCCTCCCAGCTTCAGTCCTCTCCTTAGCTTTTTCCAAGCTATCCTCGGAGTCTTAGTGGCCCAGATGAATGACCCGATTTTGCCTTGAAGTATAGCAAGCTCTCTAACATTAAAGGAAAGTGGGATTGAATTAAATAAAAAAGTTAACTTCGGTAAAATTATCATTTTAATAAGGTTCACCCTCCCATATATATTTAATGGGAGATTCGCCCAACGTACCAGTAAGGAACCCACATCCTTAGAAGCCTTCTCCCAGCTGATTCTAGCTGTATCATTCAGCTGCTGCGCCAGGTGAATACCTAAATATCTCATCCGACCCTTCAACCCCGGTATTACCTCTGTACTATTCCATCTCATTATTTCAGTTTTCTCCCTGTTAAATTTATAGCCGGAGACCTTGACAAATTCACCCGCTAACTTACATAATATGGGTATAGCTGTTACATGATCAGATGTGTACATTAAAAGGTCGTCTGCATAAAGGGCAACTTTAAGGTCCAAATCTGCAATCTTAAAAGACAAAATTAAGGGTTCTTCTCTAAGAGAGCAAACAAAAGGTTCAATATATACGTTAAACAATAGGGGGGACAGGGGACAGCCCTGCCTAGTGCCTCTCGAAATATTGTACCACTCTGATAGGATGCCATTGATTAAAACTTTTGCACGTGAGCTCGCATACAAAGATTTAATGGCCTCAATAAAGTTCAATGGGAAGCCAAAACTGCGCATGGTCTCCCAGAGATATTTCCAATTAACTTGATTGAAAGCATTAGCGGCATCGATTGCAACCAGTGTCAATGGCAACCCCTTCTCAATTGCAACATCAATGGCTCCTATGGCTTGAAAGGTGAGCTATTTTAGCTGCCTTCCTGGTATAAACCCCCTCTTGTCAACGTGTATAATAGTTTTAATAATTTTTGCCATTCTGGTTGCCAGTATGCCAGAGAAAATCTTAAGATCTGAATTGAATAATGAGATCGGCCTATAATGCTCAATTCTTTGAGGGTCTTTGTCTGGCTTAAGAATCAGAGAAACTATTGCCTCTGACCATGAGGGGGGATAGCTTCTTTTTCCATAAATATTTTATTAAAGAGAGTTTTTAAAACCGGTACAACCCTATCCAATAGGCTCAAATATATCTCAACCGGGAGCCCATCTGGCCCCGCGGCTTTGCCCTTGCTCATCTTTTTGAGCTGCTCCCTAATCTCCCCCTCAGATATGCTAGTAGCTAGGTATGCCCTATCACCCTCAGACAGATGAGGAAGATCTCTCTTATTCAGCCATGTTTTTACCGCTTCAGGACTATATTCTATTCCTTCTTTATAGAGATCATACATAAAGGATCTGGCTTCTCCCCTGATTTCATCCTCTTCCTGCAGCAGTAATCTCTACCCTCTTAGGACCAAGTTCTTTATGTTGTTCCGTACTCGGTCTACCCTGGACTTCCAGGCAAGAAGAGAACCACATTTTTCGCCGTATGCAAAGTGCTGCAGTTTACTTGCATCCCATCTATCCTTTACAATTGTATCCATCCTAGCTTTAAAACCTGCTTGCAAAGAAACCAGCTCCCTCTCTAGCTGTGGCATTAGATTTCTGGACGTAAGAGCTGCCTGTTGCAGTTCCCTCTCCTTATCCTTAATTCTCCTGGAGCTGTCCGCATCTGTGTCCTTAGCCAAGCGGCTTTTAATAATCATCATGGAACTCAAAAGTCCCCTTGCACATGCCTTGAAGGTCTCCCACACTATGTGATCACTAGATGTGGCAGTATTAAACCGAAAGAACTCTTCTGTTTTCCCCTCAAGATCTATCCTTACCCTCTCTTCCAATAATTGAGTCCTATCCAAAGTCCATCTCCTTTGGCACCAATCTGATTTAAGGTTGAGTCTCATTTCTACTGCAGAGTGATCTGATACTGGAGCAGGAGTATATCCTATGGATTTAAGGTCTGATAGTAGGCTCTGATCAACTAAGAAATAGTTGATTCTTGAATATTGCCTATATTTTTTTACTATAAATGGAATACTCTCTAGCTTTCCCTTTGTTTTCTCTCCATATATCTAACAGCCTAAACTCCTTAACCAACGTCTTAAGTGTGGAGAAGGTTCTAGATGGCACCTTATACTTTACTTTAGATGTGCGATCCAAGTCAGGGTCTAGTATTACATTAAAATCCCCACCCAGTATCAGAGGACCAGATGTTTCTAACAGATTAGCCTGAAGTTTTAAAAGAGGACCTGAATTATCCTCATTTGGCCCGTAGTACACAGCGCATACTACCAAGATGCCGTTGATGGAGAGAGTTGCAGTTAGTCACCTCCCCGACTGATCAGTACTCCATCTCTCCACCTTAATCCCTCTATTGGACCTTACAACCATAGCTACCCCTCTTGTACAGCCCCTTGGTTGGAGGACATCACCTCTTGGACCCAGCTGAGCTTATTAAAACTCTGATTACATTATTGGGCTCCCAGGTGGGTTTCCTGTAGCAAATAGATGTAAGCCTCACTCTTCTTTAAAAACTCGCGCACCTGGGATAACTTTCTAGAGTTTCTTAGACCGTTAACATTAATAAACAACGTTTATAACGAAACGTTGTCTCCGCGGGGAATCACAACGCGGTCGTTATCAGGACCGCGTTGTGATTCCGCATACCATTAGTACGCAAGTCGGAACAATGACTTGCGGAGGAGGGGGGGAGGTGTTGGATTTAAAATCCAGCACCTTCCCTAGTTTCCACATAGACTGGAGTTGGAATAGTAAATTATACTATTCCAACTTCCAGCGCCCTCCGCTCCGCAATTCGTTATTACGATTTGCGGAGTAAAGGTATGCGTAATCACAACGCGGTCGTGATAACGACCGCGTTGTGATTCCCTGCGGAGAAAAAGGCTGCGGGATTAGATCATACATTCATTAACATTCTTGGAGAGGAACTTAATCTCCTGATGTCCACTCATATTGGATCTTGAATTTCAATAGGGATAACCCAACTTGAACCATTCAACATTGCTACTATTTGTATGAGGACAATTTTCCAAGTTTTCTCCCCCCCTCACCCCGCACCCCCCCAACGCCCCCTTCCCCCCTTGAGGAACCCACATTCCATCTTTGGCGCAGAGCGCCGGATGGGAACCTCCAAGTAGCGAACCAGCGTCTCACTACTCTATTATCTTCCTACGCCGGCAACTATAAATATCTCAACTCTACAGGGTACCTAATGCCCTTTACCCTTTAACCATAACCATAACATAGTGGTATTATAGGATTCGACATTTACAGATCCAGCCCCTTATCCCCTCTTTTTTCCCCCTTTTTTATTGTTTTTATTTTTCCTTATATATATATAGATATCCCAAATTACAAAAACAAAGTTCGTGCGCTCTCAGGAAACAGAGTCAGGAAACACCAATTGCAACGAACACAGGTTTAATCCACACAACGCGTTTCGCCTTGCAGCTTGTTCACGTGTAGACGTGTCCGAGATCAAACCACATTAATAAAGTTACAAATGAACATCAAGGAAGGACCAGTGAACGTGAAACTTTGGTGGCCATCTTGGAGTGGTGTTTTAACATACTTAGTGCAATATGTCAGAAAATAAAATAAGACGAGCAAAAATAGACATAAAACCGAGAAGTTATCTCTGAATCCTGTACACAATAACATGCATGGTAAAGTTACTATTATTTGCCTCATAGTAGAAGGCTAGTCTTTCGTTCCCAAAAAACTTGTACTTGGCAAGTGCCCAAACATAGCGAGAGGGTAGACAGTCACAATAAATAATGAAATCTGACCAGACACATAAGCAGCAAATAAATGGCAAGTGCCATACTCCACAGGGCCAAGAAGATGGATAATATGCTTAGTGCACCAGACCAACCACAGTGATGTTCAAAAGACAGTGATGTATACCAGTAACATACGTGATCTCTAAAGAGGGAGTGCAAAGGTTAGGTACGCCCGTGAAGTGAATGTTCGTGAATGGGCCCCTTCCTTTCCTCCTGTGAAAAAAAGAAGAAAAAATTAAATTAAATTAAAACTAAGTAAGATACACAAATTATAAACAAGAAATAACAATTTCAGCATTTTCAGCAGTTAATATATACCTATGATTGTATTCATGGAGAATCATAGTATACTGAATATTAGAAAAAACGAAAAAACAAACAAGCATACTGTCCAGTTGAGATACTCATTACAGACAAGAACAATGCCCATATGGAATGATCATTCTTTCAGGTGTTTTGCAAGTTCCTCGTCCATACTAAGACCCCCTGGAGTCTTAGTCTGGAAATCAATTATATATCTAGATTCCTTTTTCCTTAGTGCAAGGACCCTGTCCCCACCTCTGGGAATCATCGGGACATGTTCCAAAATCATGTAGCTACAGTCGGCAGTATTGGAGTAATGATACTGCTCAAAATGTCTGGCAACAGGGTATTTGGGGTCATGATTGACTATCGCTCTCAAGTGCTCCAAGATGCGTTTTTTAGCAGGACAGGTTGTACTGCCTATATACCACAGTCCACAAGTGCATGTTATTACATAAATTACAAAATTCATACCACATGTAAGAAATTGAGTGAGTTTTTTGTCACCCCATTGTAGACCACCGTTTCTTTGTATTTGCTGTTTTAGCAAGCCTTGCAGTGGCCACAAGGATAAAAACCAACAAGCCCATGCTGAGTTTTAGGGGGACACAGAGTCACATCATTTCTAACCACCAGATCACGTATGTTCTTATTGCGTCTGTATGTGATATTGGGTCTATTGGGCATGGTGTTTCCCAAAGTACTGTCGGATTTAAGGATATCCCAGTTCTTCGTTATGATCTTTTTAACTTTTTGAGAGTCAGAATTGTAGGTAAGAATCATGCGTGTGACATCAGTGTCACTAGATGCAGTACTGTCAGGTTTGTCACTGAGAGTTTCACTTCATTCTACCCCTGCAACTCTTTTCAAGGCTTTAGTTAAAACCCAATGTGGATAACCCCGTTTAAGGAATCTTTCCATAATGTTGGCACTTTCTTCATGAAAGGTAAGGTCGGTGTTGCAATTGCGTTTAGCCCTCAACAGCTCACCATAGGGAATACTCCACTTCAGAGATTCGGGGTGGCTACTGAGGGCATGCAATACACTGTTGCCCGCTGTTGCCTTGCGGAATAATGTGGTACATACAGTATTGTTCTCAATCTTAAGTTTGACATCAAGGTATTCAATTTCGGTGTCACTGATGTTCCCAGTGAGAGAGATATTGTATCTGTTACTATTCAGTTTTTCAATGAAGCATTCTGCCTCATCCCTGGTGCCATTCCACACGATAAACAAATCGTCAATGTAGCGAAGCCACATGACAATTTTTGAAAAATCATCCAATAGGGTCGTGCTTGCGGTTATCTCCTGTTCCCAATACCCCATGAAAAGGTTAGCGAAACTGGGTGCAAAGCACGACCCCATCGCAGTACCCCTGATCTGCCTGTAGAGGGCACCATTGAAAGAAAAAAAATTATTCTGGAGACAAAACAAGATCATTTCAATGATCATTTTCGTATGTTCCCGAAATCTCATGGCACGATTACACAAGAAATGCTCACATGCTTCAATGCCCTGTTGATGGTCAATGATGGTATAAAGCGATTGAACATCAAGAACAACAAAAAGATAACTAGGGTTCCAGACAAGATTTTCTATTCTGCACAAGAAGTCTTTAGTGTCCCTAATGTAGCTAGGTAGCTGACTAACAAACTCGCATAAGAAAAAGTCAACATATTTTGAGACATGTTCACTTACGCTACCTATAGAAGACACAATAGGGCGTCCAGGGGGTTTGGTATCGTGTTTATGTAATTTCGGTAGAAGGTACAGGATCGGAAGATTGGGATAGTCACATTTGAGGTAGCAATATTCTTCCCATGTGAGCAGACCTTTGTCTTTCCACATCACCAGTTTATCCCAGATGGAAATGAGGCTCCGGTTGTAGATCAAAGTAGTAACTGGTATGTAAAAGGTATTATCGCTGAGTTGTCGCATGGCCTCGCCGATATAGTCATCCCTATCCAAAATAACAATAT
The DNA here is from genome assembly GCF_964261635.1 of Lissotriton helveticus. Lineage (NCBI taxonomy): Eukaryota > Metazoa > Chordata > Amphibia > Caudata > Salamandridae > Lissotriton > Lissotriton helveticus. The sequence continues at coordinate 855,789,593 of NC_136070.1, read as the reverse complement.
TCCCTCCCTTATCGGCTGGACGAATGGTTATGGTGTTGTACAGGGTTTTAAGGAATTTACGTTGGTTGAGCGAGAGATTATTTTCATTCTTCTTATTGTTTCTGACTTGTTTGTGTCTAAGGTCAAGAAGATCCTTGATAACGCATTCATGAAAAGTATCTATACTGTCATGAGGGAGTATGGGCATGAAGGTAGATTTCATTCTAAAATCAGTTCTGGCCGCCGCGTTCTGTTCTATTTCCATACTCTCAAGGATTTGAGTTGTACTGATCTGAACATCATGGCTCTCATCTGTGTTGTCTAGTTCCGCTATAGTCAGCAGAGCATCAACATCCCCAATTTCAAAATTATTGGTATAGTTCTCATTCCTGGATGTAGTTCTAGCAGTGTGTCCCAGTCTTTTAAGTTTATGCCACTTATTCAATTTCAGTTTGCGCACAAACTTAAAAGTGTCTATTCTGGTATCAGTGTAGTTGAAGCGTGTGGAGGGACAAAAAGATAGTCCTAAGCAAAGAGTTCTCTTTTCATTCACACTCAAGTCTTTCTTAGATAAGTTCACAATTGTTTTATTTACCATTTCAGCATCCATCAGTATTTCCTGTTTGAGCGCGTTGTGCGGCTTCCCATAGCGCCCTTTGTTTTGTCGGTGTTCCCACCGTTGTTGGAGTCGTTTCTTGCGGTTCCGGCGTTTCCCCTTGTCTTGCCTTGTCCGCGTCCTCTTCCTCTTGGGGTCGGTGATGCATGGTCTCTCACATTTTGTCGATCTTTCTGCATCACCCGGAACTCGCCTAAAAAATTGATTCGTTTTTTGGTTGTAGATTCCTCTCCAGACATGCTTCCTCCCGTGATGTCAGATTCCGTGTCACTTTGCACGTTACTCTCATTTAAGACGCTACTAGTGATGTCGTTGGCAGCTTGTTGTGATTGAATTCTATACAGATGGTCTTATTTTTTGCTGAATGTTAGGATTCTTCCACACTCATAGTCGGCATAGTCTCTATTCATTTTCCTTTGTTTCCTGGCTTTGATCTCTTCCTCATATTTGTTGAGACGTTCCTTCATGGTGTCATGCATTTTTTTCAGAGCATCTTTGTCCATTAATTGGATCAGTTCCTCTATAATTTCTTGTATTTGTTTGAGTAATTCGTCTCTGTCAATGCAGGCAAATTTGATAAGGATTTCCATCATTATCTTGGAACTTGAAGCTGAGTGTTCTGACCATTCTTTGAGCATTACTGCGTTAGGTGCTTCGTAGGTTGGAGTTATGAATATCCTTAAGCCACGCGATGCCATAGCTTGGTCAACATAATTTTGTAGTGAAATCGCCTCCCACCATTTGGATAATTCAGCGCGTTTCAATTTTTCCAATTTTTTAACCTTGTCTTCCAGACTTTGTCTTTTGGGGTCCTGGCTGGTCACCCTGCTTGTGCTAGTTGTGGCAGTCGGTTTTCTACTGAATAGAGTAAGGGCAGCCGCCCTCCTCTCTCTTTCTTCTTCCATACTGATTCTTGGCTCAATCCAAATAACCTGTGTTCATAAATAAATATATATGTATTCGGTGTTACTGACTCGATTTCCCCTCTCCTAAATGTCAAGTTCCCCTTGCCTGTCGGTTCACCAATATGGTGTATCGTGCTGGATGCCAAAATAATTGCAGGGAGAGCAATGTCCGACGTATTGAACAGTATGTTCTGCAACAATACGTGAAACTTTTGTATCGGCCACGGAGTCTTCCACGCCGGGTAACTGGCAGTCTGTGATGTGCTCGCAGAACGTACAAATGTCGGACACTCGAAGGAACAAAAACACAGTTCAGGAACACAATCTCCCTGAAAGGGGACACTAGTACAACCGCACGGCAGTCACACAGCTCTGCCTGGCCGCTGCCCCGGAGGATTAGAGCCGCTAAGCACTCTCCGTGCAAAAGCTAACTCGCACCTCACAAGGGACGGACCTAGCGGCAAACGGACTTACCCGCGGGTTTTCAGTGTCGGATGTCTGCGGTCCTAATTCCTCTTCCGTAGTCAGCACAAACGGCCGGTCCAGTGCATTACTCGTTGTATAATACTTCGAAACAAAGGCTCCTTCCGTGAAACTTTGGTGGCCATCTTGGAGTGGTGTTTTAACATACTTAGTGCAATATGTCAGAAAATGAAATAAGACGAGCAAAAATAGACATAAAACCGAGAAGTTATCTCTGAATCCTGTACACAATAACATGCATGGTAAAGTTACTATTATTTGGCTCATAGTAGAAGGCTAGTCTTTCGTTCCCAAAAAACTTGTACTTGGCAAGTGCCCAAACATAGCGAGAGGGTAGACAGTCACAATAAATAATGAAATCTGACCAGACACATAAGCAACAAATAAATGGCAAGTGCCATACTCCACAGGGCCAAGAAGATGGATAATATGCATATGTGGTTGGTCTGGTGCACTAAGACTATTATCCATCTTCTTGGCCCTGTGGAGTTGGCACTTGCCATTTATTTGCTGCTTATGTGGCCACCAAAGTTTCACGTTCACTGGTCCTTCCTTGATGTTCATTTGTAACTTTATTAATGTGGTTTGATCTCTGACACGTCTACACGTGAACAAGCTGCAAGGCGAAACGCGTTGTGTGGATTAAACCTGTGTTTGTTGCAATTGGTGTTTCCTGACTCTGTTTCCTGAGAGTGCACAAACTTTGTTTTTGTAATTTGGGATTTGATTACCGGCACGCTCCGCCGGTGTGTGCGCCACCCCTCTGGGGTCCCAGCATCACGGAAGGAGCCTTTGTTTCGAAGGAATATATATATATATATATATATATATAGATATGCTTTTCACAGTCAGCTTCGTTTCTCCAGACAGACTGCTCGGACACCTTTCTTGTGCAATTACAAATAATGATTTATTGGCAACAACAACGCGTTTCGGCGGTTAAGCGTGATCAAGGCTTAACCGCCGCAACGCGTTGTTGTTGCCAATAAATCATGACTGTGAAAAGCGTATTTGGGACTTCCCGTGCCCTTGCTCGGACCGCCCGCTGACAGCAAGTCCGACTCTACCGGTAATTGTGGAGAGAAAAAAAAAATAATATATATATGTAGTGAACAAGGCGGCAACGCCGAAACGCGTCTGAGCAGATACTGATCTAATAAATCGAGTTTGGATTCAGATTCATGGTGTCAGCACCTTCTTTAAACCGGACAAGTTTGGCAAGATTGAATATATATATATATATATATATATATATATATATATATATATATATATATATATATATATATATATATATATATATAATAATTATTATTAGTATTACTTTTTCCTTTCCCTTTACAACTCACTCATATAACCTCTGTCAACAAACACAAGAGCTAAGGGGTCTCACCATATAAGTCTAACTCCTTCTACCCCCTAATCTGAAACAGGAGAACATCCACATCTTCGGAGAGCTGAAGCTGTGCATCTTACTATTCCACATTACCTTAAGTACTGCAGGAAACTTCATTTGGACCTGTGCCCCCAAACTCCTAAGTTCTGGCATTCTGAAACCTAGCTCCCACTGCCGCTGCGCTGTTCTGCTACCTATATCGGAGCGGATCTGATATACCCCCATCTCATAATGTGATGTCACCCCCTTCAAGGATCTCCCGAGGATCAGCTCTTTGACTGCGTATGTTTGGAAAGTAACCAAGATTTTCCTAGGAGCTTTCCTGTCTGGGTGGGGTTTAAATGGATCCCTATGGACTCTCTGGATCTCTGCTTCTAAATTGATGTCTTCTCTGTCTTTCAGAACCCCCTCCCTTAGCAGCTTACACACAAAGGCCTTAATGTCCCCTTTCTCCACTCCCTCTGGGATCCTCAGGTTGTTTCTTCGAGCCTGCGTTTCCAACCGCTCCAAGACCTGCTCAGGCTCCGGGAACTGAGCGGGTAGGAACATGGGGGCGGGCTGACGCCAGTCGCGGGTGGCTCCGAGAGTAGCACGGTGTCTTAGCATGGATATGGTGACGTATAAGACTCACCGCGCATAGAAGACTCACCCGGTAAGAATAGATTACTATTTGAAGCCCCGGGGGGTCCCCAATCTGATGTGCTCTTTCTCTGATGTTCTTTTCCCGAGTCCCGAGGCTGAACACTGACGCCAGCCGGTATTAGGACCAGGGAAGATCAATGGCCCGGGAATCGGAGCTGGGGGCTGGGTCAGAGCCTCACTGCAGCCTGTGGAGAAATCGAGCGAGGCTGTGGATGAGGATCAGGACGGCAGTGGCGAGGCTTCGTTCTGGCTCTGGCTTTGGAGGTTTGAGTGGAGGGAGCGGAGTGAGTATTTTGCCGATTCCTTCAGATGCTTTAGATCAACAGAGCGTTTTGGCTTGTTGCGAGGGAAAGAAGGCACCTAAAAGAGGTCAGTGCGAGTGTATGGCTCTGGTCGCCCCTATCCTGCATTACCATCTGAAAACGTGGTGCCGGGCTTGAAACCACTGAGGGAGCTAGGAGCACCTGGGGTCCTTCGGCTATCAGAGGGAGAAGGAAGGAAAGAGTTACAGAGGAAGGAGTTACTGGGGGTATACAGCAAAGAATAGATACCAGCTTCGGTCCCAGACTCAGGTGGCATTTAAAATCAGGGGCACTCTGGATTCCTCGGAAAATTTAAATAAAGTTGTACCTGTGCCCCCTCGCAAAAAGAAGTGTACTAAGTCGGGGAGCATTGTGAAAACCAAAAACCCTGTCGGAACTTCTGTACGGTCTACTCCCTCTCTGTAATCCTATTTTAAAATTATGGAGTTGGCTGTGAGGCTGGAAAAAAACAGGAACAAGGACAGTTTTAGATATAGCCCCAGCTTTGCCAGGCAGCCCCTCAAAAATTCCTCTTAAAAACGCTTTTCTCCCTTGGTTGAGGTGCAAGAGGTGCAGGAAGTGGGGACGACCCCAGATTTAGGGAGTTTCGCTAGTCCCTCGAGTCAGCTAGAGGATTTATCGTTAGGGTGTGCCTCTGCTATCACTGCGTCTCAAGTCTCTACTCAATCATCTTGTCAAGTTACCCAATTAACTCCTCAGCCTCTACCTGTTGGACCCCCTGTTATGCAGGAGTTAGCGCATGAAAATCCGGAAGTAATGTCCTCTGTAGGAGAGGAGGCGGATAAGGTACAGCTGGGATCCTTCCTCCAGGCCTTAAGGGGTGACTTGCTCTCCAAATTTGCAATCTCGGAGACGAACCAGAACGGGATACAAGACAAATGCGATGCATTAGAATCCAAGCTTGATGATATCTGTGCAAGGAGAAACACAGATATATTGAACGCTGCAGTGGAGGGATGTCTACCAAGAACAGGTTTGGGGAACAAAGTATTAGGCGGGATACAAAACAAAGCTCTGACCCATCCTGCTGCAGATAGTGTGAATGGATCAACGCATATCCCAATTCCATTATTCCAGGATGCAAGTTTAAATTATGGGGGGCACCCCTTACTACCTAGTATTTTGGCTCAGGGTGCAGATCGGCAAACTATCCCGCTAAGTGAAGGTCCTCATAATATGCAAATGCCAAGGGAACTGCCAGGGGCATTAAGTGTCCCCCTAGCATGCCCTGGTGATGGCCAAAACATAATAAACAACACAATAAATAACGTGCTGTTTAAACCTTCGCGAGATATCATAGATCTCCCACCAGCGGCAAGTCCCCTTTTTGTAGTCCTGGCTGGTGTCCCCCCATTGAGATCGGACCAACCCGAATCTTGGACTCAGCTAAAAAATAAAACTGTGAATTGGTTGGCCAGACACAAAGGTTTCAGGTTTTCTCTGGCCAACAATATCTTGATGCTCCGTAGAGTTGCATGGGTTGGCTAATCGCAAAAAAAGACAGGGGAGGATTGTGTCATTATTAATTTCCGAAGTCCTGCAGTTGCCCAAATGATCCTTAAAGCCCATGACCATCATTTTTCCCCTGTTACCTCCATTGTGGCGCTCCCACTGGGATACTTTTATAGGCCTCCGTTGAGACCCCGAGGGGAGCTTAACCTCCTATTAGTGGTCTCAAATAGATTTCAGGACCAGTCCAATTTAGATGAGCAGGGATGACTGAAAATTAATCATGTACTTACAGAGGACCAATTAATTAAGGGGATATTGGTTGACAACGAGATCCCACCTTTAATGTCTAGTCCCATTTTGACGGTATTACCCCATATCGTAGAGTCCATTCCTACTGTTCCAGCAGATATTGAACCTAACTCAATGGGGCAGACTGTAACCATGCCGGATTTAAAAACTCTTTTATGGAACATAGCCGGCATACGGTCAAAAAGGGGGAACACGAACTGGGAGTCTTTCCTCTCAATGTATCAAATTATTGCCTTGCAGATTCTAACGATTCCTACTATTTGAAAGGGTACTGTTCCTTTAGTAAATATGCTGTTCCATCAATTATGGGGAGACCTAGGGGGGGACTTCTATTATTGATCAGCCTCAAACTACTGTATAAATCAAAGCTGAGAGATACAAGTTCACCGAATAATTTGGCAGTTAAATTATAGGTGAAAACTTACCAGGCCTCTTGGTGGTAAATTTTTATAATTCTTTTACAAGGACGGATGATTTGGAGCATCCAAGAGCACTGGCTACCATTTTAGATGATTATGAGGCCAATGAGGACGCACCCTACCATTTACTGATCCTTGGTGATTTTAATAGCCCATCTCTGTTCCTCCAATTGCATGTTAGGCCTAGAGGAGGAACATGGCCCGCAGGTGCTAACTCATTTTGAATACACAAAGTCTGGGGTTTTTCTAGAGAGTTTTTTATCTGTTTACAATTTGTTCTGCCCTGCACAGCCGGAAACTTTTCCTCCTATTCCCACATATACTGGCCAGGGGCATCGAAGTACTATTGATTATATTTCAGTCTCAGGCCCACTGATGGATCTATTAGGCTCCTTTTGTGTAATGCATAATTGCCTAAGTGATCATAATCCTCTAACTTTGGTAATTAATATCCAGGCCTTTGTGACTGTAAAACCCCTGGCACTTATATCTAATCCCAATATTGCGACTAAAGATCAAGAACGGAGGCTAAGATGGGAGACAATTACTCCGGAAGGTTTCCTTGATAACTTGTACAGAAGTAATTTAGATGACTTTAGTGTATGTTCAAGTAACGACTCTGATCCATCACAAATTTTGGGTGTTTTTGACCGCATTAGGAAACAGGTGGTGATCCATATGACGCTCCACTGTAAATCAAAACCCAAGAAATACAAAAACTGTTTTTTACCAAGCATGTGCCCATGTACATACGGCTCTCTTGGGGGAGCTGAAAGAGACCCCAAGGGATGTAAATAGGGTCAAGCAGGCTAGAAGGGCATACAAAATCGCAGTAAAAACGAGATAGTCAAAGCTAAGAAATAGCTTGGGATGAACTCAGTCAAGTGAGCACCTTGTGTAGTAGCTCTAGATTTTGGAAAGTGGTCAATAGCCCAATGTTTGACGAGTCAAATATTTCTATTAAAGATTGTCTCATTCCTGCAGAAAGATGGGTTGAACACTTTAGTGGTATGTATGTATACCGATGGGAGTCTGAAGCCAATCAGCCGGCGGGGGGCTCATACTTATGCCTTGAATGCGGTGTTTTCAGAGGAGGAAGTAACTGAGGCAATTATGTCTACCTTAAGGGGAAAGGCACAAGGCCCAGACGGTGTACCGGCCGATCTTTACAGGGCAGACCCTGTTGTATGGGCTAAGGTTTTAACTCTTGTTTTTAATGCAGCGACACAGGTCGGCTTTCCCCCGTCTTGGGCTAAAGTAGTGATAATTCCAATATTTAAAAAGGGCTCAAGAGAGGACCCGGCCTGTTACAGACTGATCTCACTCTTGGACTCTGCAGCCAAGATAATGGGGAAGGTCGTACTTGCCCGTTTAAAAGACAGGCTAGACAAAAACTGCACCATCTCGGACTTGCAGTATGGATTTAGGCAGGGTAAGGGCACGACGGGTCAATGTCTTAATCTTCACCTAGTAATAGGGAAATATATGGTCGCTAAGCGTGGGGACATCCATTTGGCATTTATGGATTTATCCACTGCTTTCGATCTCGTAAATAGGCAAAAACTTTGGGCTTCCCTTCATTGCATTGGGCTGGAGCCGGCCTTGATCTCCTTTTTGGCGACCATTCATGAAAACACCTCGGCTGCGGTTCGCTATAATGAGAACAGCAGCCTAACTGATGCATGGGTCGTAAAGCGAGAGGTGCGACAGGGGTGCATTTTGGCACCCCTGTTGTTTAAACTTTACATTAATAAACTGGGAGATGGTTTGACCTCCTCTTGTAAGGATATCCCAAGAGCAGGTACAAAAATGATGCCTGCATTACTGTACGCAGATGATGCGGTTTTGGTAGCAAGGACGTCGCGTGGGTTACAATCCGTTTTAGATTGCTTTATTGATTTTATGGACTCTCTAGACTTAATTACAAACCTCAAAAAATCACACTCAATGTCAATTGGCATGGGCTGGGCAAAGAAGGTCAAATTCTATAGTAAGGGCTTGGAACTCACGAAAGTCCCTGCCTTCCCATATTTAGGTGTTCTTTTTGATGAAAGACGTTCGTGGGTCATGCAGCGTGCACATAAAAAGAACACCCTTGGTAGGGCGTCTTGGGCTATATTAGGGTTTGCACGAAGAATAGGATCTAAACCACTCCCTGCCCTCATGAAAATCTATAACGCTAAGTGCCTCCCAATGGTGACCTATGGGAGTGATGTATGGGGTTACACTGAGACTAGTGACATCCTGACAGTTGAAAACCTGTTTTTTTTCATAGGCTGCTGCCGCTTCCAGCTTCCACTTCAATTTTTAACCTCCTTGAGGATTTAGGTGCCGGTTTCATCTCAGACCAGATTGCGGTTGCCATATTATTATGTTGGCTAAGAATCTGGGCTCAGCCGTCACCTAACCTGAATCAGTTGATCGTCCAGGACTGTGTGTCTTTGGACAAAGGCCTTGACATCCCGTGGACCTGTTATATTAAGACACAAATGGACTCACTGGGCTGCTCTGATTTATTTTTTAACTCCCTGAGCCCTTGACAAGGCGGCTATCAGAGGCCTGAAGCACCAGTTTCTGAACAGATCGATGTTAATAAGGGAGGAAGTGGAATTAGCCAAACCCTCAGTGAGGAGCTTTGTTATGTTAAGTTTAGGCAGGGAGATGCAGCAGTACCTAACTTACATAAATAAACCCTATCATTTATTTACCCTAATTAGATTTAAGTATAATATGGTGCCCTGGTTACTATCATTTCCAAAAGGCTTTTTTAAAGAGGGATCGTTGGGCCCCTGTCCCTGTGATAACTTCTCAGAGCAGAACACCCTCCATATGGTATTTTTCTGCGATTTCTATGTTACGTTACGCAGAAAATGTATCTTACCACTGCTAGGGGGGGGGGGTAACTTTGAGCAAGTCAGACCAGCGCTAGCCTATTTGCAAATGCTGGGCTCCCCGCTTGTGTGTTTCGGGGTAGCCAGCTATATTACAGGGGCAATTAGGCGAAGGAACAAACTGCAATTATAGTGCTGGTTCTTTTCTTTTTAATTATTTGCCTCTTTTTTTCTTTTTTCGTAAACGATAAGAAGTTATTTGTTCTACTATATTATTTACCATGCAATTTCAATTTTACTTATTGGTATGCTTACGGTGTTAAACTAGTTAATACTCTTTCCTTAATTATTATATTATAATTTAATTATTGCTCTTCCCCCTTTTTTCTTTGGTTTTCAATGTATATTTTTCCTCTTTATATACGGCTTAATAGTCTGATTTCCCTTATATCTTGTTTTCCTTCACCTTATATGCTAAATAGGATTTGTTGCAACTATTACAATGCTGTTCTTTTGCTTGTTTTTCTTAATACACTCAAACGTAAAAAAAGCATAACATTGTAATGCATTTTCACAGATGTGTTTTTCCTATTCTCTCTAAAGCAAAGAATTAACTCAGGCTTTGATTAACATTTCCAGCAACTAAATAGATAAGGCTCTGAGGTTGCATGCTTCTCTCTTTCACATTTTAAAATGTCCTGTTAACTCAGTACAACTGTATTCTACTACTGCACACATTTAACATTTTTGCAAATTAAATCACATAGGACAAAGTCTAAACTATGAATTAATTGTACAATGGTTTACATGGTTTTATAAATAGAAAGCTTCTGACTAAAGCATGTAAATATGAAAGCCTCATATTTTCATTTTGCAGCATCAAATACCTGTGTGTCACTTTTCAAATGCAGTTTTTTATCTGAAGCATAAGTAGGTTTAACTTTTGTAATGCTTAATTCTATAGGAAGTGTTTAAGCTGTTGCAGACCTTATTCACAAAACTCAAAAGTCAAATTCTAATATTGCATATGATATAGACTAGCTATGTACTGCTAGTGTAATATTTGCAAATTCACAAAAGACTATTCAGAAGTGACTGTAAAGCAGCAATTCTGCTTCTGTACATATAGCTTTATGCACCAAAGGTGTAATATACGGTTTGAAACTTTTCTACAAAGATGAAAATAGGCTAATTTCCAATGGATGTGAGTAAAAAAAAAAGATTATTTTCTTTCCAAACCAAAGCACTGATAAAAGTGCCAACTTATAAAAAAATACCCTTGCAAAAATACAACAAATGCATTTATATCACTCAATCCCATAACGCGACTGTCCACTTCAAAACCAACAGCACCGTATGTACAATCTTGCAGTGAAATACCACAAAAGTTGCAATTGACCAACAGGTGCACATGGTATAATGACATTATTAACATGCATAGTGTGAGCAGTGCCAAATGCCAGGTCACTAAATAAACACTAATTTCAAAATCTATGTAAGGTGGAGACGTGGATCATGAGGAGTGATGCAAAACATGAGATTAAACTCTCCACAGATGCAGTACATACAGTATCTGATGAATCAAGAACTGGTGAATACCACGGGCAAGTATCACAGACACAGTAGTGTGCTTTCCGATTCACCTAATGTAGCTTTTGCTGTGCGAGAAATGTTCAACTCCTTTCTAGGGATCTGAGGTTCTGTAAATTTCGTGCTCATCCTCCATTTTGTAGTCGCCGCTATTTTGTTGCCCTCACTCAGGCAGCGCTGCGAACGCGATGTTTTTGTCGTTTCTGCATTTACGTGCCAGGTGACTTTCTTTGCCGGTGTTTACTAACAAGTGTCAGGGTCTGGCCGAGTACACTAATTCCTGTCTGAGCTGATTAATCCCCGTCCGGACTATTTGTTGGTTCACACCATTCTTTCCTCCAAGTTATCTTATCTGCTGTCTTTCGCAACATGTCTCATGCATTCTCCTGTTTCACGACTGTCCTTCTACAACATGCAGCTGTGTTTTCTCTACTTGTAAATATAATTGTGTGGATTCACTTGTAATTTACTCAAGGGGTCGAGTGACAAACATAACCGGGAAACTTGAGTTGCTTTGGACTTAAAGCATTATTTATAACGTTTGCCCATGTCTCATGCTCTTGTGTGATTGCATTTTGCATTGTATTGTACTGCATATAAACCTGTGCGCCACGGAGTTAAGTGGCAGTCTCTTTTGAACCTCGTTTTACCAACGACTTCTAAGACCACTGTACTAGCTGCAGTTAATAAATACTATCTTCTACGCCAGACGAAGAGTCCGTGCCTCTGTTTCTGACAAGGCAGGTGAATCCAGGGGATTTCAGGCGTACCCTGCGCCGCCGGGCCTTATGGCTACGATTCTCCAAATGGCGCCCAACGTGGGCGACTTCAACGGTAGCAGTTGAGCCCGAGGGTCGTGAGGAGCCCTGCCAGAAAATTCCAGAGGAAGCGCACCACGTGATCGACCCCTGTATGTTGGAAGTGGACCGAAGGTCTCTGACAGCGCGGCTACTCCTCTCCGACGGCTGCTGACGACTGCTGCCCTGACTGTCGCCCTGCCTTGGACCCTTCTGATGATGTTTGGTAAAGCGAGACGATAGTCGGACCTTCGCTGGTGTAGAACGATCCTTAGTTAAGTATTTGGTGGGTCGCTCCCACAAAACTTTGTTTTGTTTTGGTTTTTGGGTTTTTATTCAGGTATTGCAATACCCGAAGCCATGGGGTAAGTACGTTTGTACAGTTTCATTGATTTACACCCCTTGTTGTTTGTGAGCAGTCTAGAGAAGTAACGATGACTGGACTGAGTAAGTTCAAAAGAATTTGTTGTTTACGTTGTACGAGGGATTCTCAGTTGGAGGATTCATGTCCGATCCCTCCAGTTGGAACTCCCACTTATGAGCTCTATTCGAAACATGGTATTGGTCCCATTACCTTTAACGAGACATAGGTCCGATACACTAAAAATAGTGGAGTTTTGAGATGGCCCCAAAATGGTAGGTTTGATCCCGCCATACTAGATCATTTGGAAACGATTCTGTTTAGAAGAAAAGCCCGGCCGGCAATGTTTGACTCTTTTCGCCTTTGGCGTAAGGAAGCCAAACAGAAGGAAATTAAACAAGCAAAAAAGGATAAGAAAGTGCAAAACATGTCAATTATAGAGGCTGCTCAGCAGTTTAAAAATGATGAAGTAGACGGTGCGAATGAGATACTAGAGAGACAACATCGCATGGCGATAGATAGATGCTATCCGATGCTGCCTTCTTCCTCGTCAGATAAAAGTAAGGAATTGGAAGAAGATTCCCTAATGTCTTGTTTATTGAATTCACCTCTGCCCTATGCCCAAAATCCTAATGTACCTCTGTTACCCCCTCCTATTGCTCAACCAATGGTTGCTCAATTGCCGATTGTTCAGCAACCGGCTCAGCCTAATAATGCTTCCTTGCCTGCCTCTGCTCCGTCTTTACAGCCTGTAATTCAGCCCCCACCTCCTCTCCAATCCCCCGCTCTTGTTCTTCAGTCGGCTACGTTCCAGTCCCCGTTGCCTTCTATGTCTGTGAGGCCCCCTGTTCTCTCAAGAGATTCCTCTACCTCACACAGGAGACTAGCAGACGCTGTTTCGAATTTCTTTTCTCCTCTTCTTGGGTCTTTGAACCTGTCTCCAGCTTTCTCTAGACGACAATCTCATTGTCAACTTCCTCTCACGGATGAGAATGTAGTTTTGGGTTCCCTAGCTCGTAAATGGATTGAGAATGGACTAGAATATAGTACAGGGGACATTATGAGTTCCTTTCATCAATGGGCAGAGCCCACACAAAGATATGATTTGAATGTCATGTGTCAGACTCTTATCAAAGGTTGGGAAGATATGGAGTTGGATACAGTTCTTTCGGAGTTACTGAAATTACAAGCTGATTTTGATAAAGGTTTTAGTGTAGGACCACGAGTTGAAGAGGCGGTGAATAAACTTGTTGCGTTCCGAACCATGTTTTTGTCCTTGTCCATTTCCGAGACCGATCCTGCCAAAAACAAAGGCATTAAGAATTATCCGATGCGTGAAGTTCCTCCAGTATGGAGGGAAGGGGTGAATGGTCCGCCTCCTGTCCCTGCTCATTTCCAGCGTATATGGGTTCACGAACCCTGGAAAATGTCTGAAGTATTGGCGCTTAAACAAACTCTTCCGGACCCTCGTAAAAATCCGGCTGGATATTACAAGGAATTGTCTCAAACAGTTGAGGCCTGTATTATGAATTTGGCCGATATTGATATGTTATTTGGAAATGTTGTTCCGCAAGCATTATGGGCACGGATTCGTAGGGAGAATCATGTTGGTGAATTAGGTGGTGATTGGGCTGCTATTAGAGCCGCTGACGCAAATCAAGTGGGTGGTGCGAAGCCTGAGGATCTGATTACGGCCCTACCAGGCAGAATAATCGAATTGATGAAAACTATGATGCCCGCGGTGTGAGTTAATTGGGATAAGCTAGCTGCATGCAAGCAAAAGAAAGACGAAAGCGTCTCGGATTTCTTCACTCGTTTTGAAGAGACGTTTATTGATCATAGTGGTCAGGATTTGAGTGTAGAAGGTGGTCAGTGGTTGTTTGTGGATAAGTTTGTATACAACTTGTATCCCGAATTGTCAAATAAACTAAAGAGTTCCGAAAGTGCATGGGCTGTCTCTTCCCCTGCTAAAATACTGGCTACTGCACAGTATTATGAGAATAGAGATAAGGAGGAGAAGGAGAAACAAGAGAAGAAAAATAAAGATTTGAAAACGAAGGTTCTTTTACAGCAAGCTTATCCTCCGCGTTCTGCACAGCCTCAGTTTTCCCAACCCCCACAGTTTCAGAAAGTGTTCCAGAAACCTGAGTACTTCACACCACGTCTTTCGTTGGGTCCTAATCAATGTGTGTATTGTAGGGAAGAGGGACATTTCAAGAATAGTTGTCCGGTTTTATTACAGCGTAATAATGGGATGTCTGCTCCACGGGGTCGTGGTACTTTCCAGACAGGATCTAGAGGTAGAGAACGAGGTGTGTCCTCTCAGGAGCAGCGTTCTTTTTCTCCATCTGATCAGCAGAGAGTTCAGTCTACGCAGTATTATAATGACGATTATTGTGAAGAAAGGGCTGACGATTTTCAGATCGAATAGGACAGCCATGGACGAAGTGAGGGAGTTGTATCGATTCCAGTAGATCAAAATGGGCCATACGTCACTATCAATACTATGGGTGTTTCAGAACCGTTTCTTTTGGATACTGGTGTGATGAGAAGTTCTATTATGCATACTAAACTCACTGGGGCACCTTTGTCTGGCTTAATAAATACTCCTGTAGGATTTTCTGGCGCCCCAGTCCGTAATCCGGTTTCTTGTCCCTTGCCCATTTCGATTGATCCCTATGATTTGAATGCTCCACTTATTCTGACAACTGGTTGTGGCGAGAACCTGCTGGGTCTGGATTTATTGAAAAGACCACATGCAACATTGTATTGTTCCCCTTCTGGTGTGCATCTTACGTTGGGGAAGAAACTGACGTCTTCCATGTATTTGTCTCGAGACCAGTTCCCACCTGAGTTGCTTTATCTTCCTGAAAGTCTTTGGGCTACAGGCCCGAATGACGTGGGTTGTCTTGCGATCCCACCGTATGTTGTCCCAGTTAAAGAGAATGTGAGAATGCCACGCATTCCCCAATACCGTATCTCTACTGATGGTGAGAGAGCACTTTTGGCTATTGTCGATGATTTTATTCAGAAGGGTGTGGTTGAAGAAACGAGAGGCAATGTTTGTAACAGCCCTGTTCTTCCGATCCTTAAGAGAACGCATCCTTCACAGCCTTCAGTTTATCGATTTGTTATTGACCTTAGAGAGGTCAATAAAATTGTTGTGCCACAGTTTCCTGTTTTTCCGGACATTACAACTTTGTTGACGATAATTCCTGCTTCGGCAACTTGGTTTTCAGTCATAGACCTTAAGAACGCTTTCTTCAGCATTCCTATTGCTGAAGAAAGTAGGGGCATCTTTGGTTTTTCTTTAGGTGGCCGAAGTTTTAGATTTAAAAGAGCACCTCAAGGCTATTGCGAAAGTCCCTCTATCTATAGCAAGGCTCTTAAGTCACAACTTGATGGTTTCTCTTTGCCTCCAGGTGCTACGCGTATTCAGTATGTGGATGATTTGCTGGTGGCTGCTGATACGGAAGATGTGTGTAAGAATGTGACTGTTGCGTTGTTGCATCATTTGTCTGCTCTACATCATAAGGTGTCTCCCTCTAAGCTGCAATATGCCCGCCAAGAGGTTACCTATTTAGGTCATCTCTTGTCGAAGGAGGGAAGGCGATTGACCCCAGAACGCATTCATGCTATTTCCCAGATGTCTGTACCCACCACGCAGAGAGAAGTGCGTGCCTTTTTGGCTATCACTTCCTACTGTAGACAATGGATTCCCAATTTTTCACTTTTGGCTAAACCACTGTTGGTACTAACGTTGAAAGATACGCCACATCCGCTCCCTTGGACGGATGAATGTCAGAAAAGCTTTGTTGACCTACGTACTGCTCTGTGTTCTGCGCCAGTATTGGGTACCCCAGATTATAGCAAGTCCTTTACACTGTACGTTCACGAGAGAGAGGGTTGCGCATTGTCAGTTTTGAGACAGCAATTTGGAGATAAGCAGAGGTCATGTGCCTATTTCTCCTCTACACTAGACCCAGTAGCTTAAGCTTTGCCCAGTTGTCTCAGAGCTACGGCCGCTGCGGCGATTTCTATTAGACAGTCTGCCGGATTAGTGTTGGATAACACACTCATTGTTATGGTTCCACATGCAGTGGATACCCTGTTGAATAGAACAAGAACACAACACCTTACGAGTGCTCGTTGGTCTGGATATGAGCTGACATTTCTTGCGAGTCATGTACATATCAAAAGATGTAATACGGTAAATCCAGCGACACTGTTGCCACTCCCAGAGGAGAAAGACGCTCAGGAAAAACATGATTGTTTTCTTCGAACGGAAGAAGAAACGAAGGGTAGGATTGATTTAAAGGACACTCTGCTCAAGGATCCAGATGGGATCCTATGGGTGGACGGTTCTTGTTTCAAGCTTCCAAACGGGGAGACTACTTCTGCTTATGCTGTTACCACCTTATGCACAATTGTTGAGACGGCACGAATTGGACATAATTCAGCCCAAGCAGCTGAATTGATAGCCTTGACTAGAGCGTGTGTGTTGTCAAAGGGAAAGAGAGTGAATGTGTACACAGATAGTCAATATGCTTTTGGCGTTGCACATAGTTTTGTTAAGTTATGGAGGGAGAGAGGATTCTTTACCTCTCACGGGACAAAGAATCCAGCATGGTCAGTTAGTGACTGGTCTTCTTGAGTCACTTACCTTACCTGTACAAATAGCGATCATAAAGTGCAGCGCACATAAGAAAGTCACAGATGATGCGGGTCGTGGAAATTCATTTGCAGACAAGGTAGCAAGAACTACAGCTAGAGATACCGCTAGTCGAATGTATGTGGCATGTCCTGCAAACTAGGTTAGGGAAATTGGAATGTGTGAAGACACAATTGAGAGTGTGAAAACGATTCAGGGAGAGGCTACTGAGAAGGAATTGAGAACGTGGAAAGAAAGTTCGGGAATGTTAGACTCAACGGGTTGTTGGACGGAATTGCTGGAACATCAGCGATGGTTATTACCAGACGCTTATGTGTTGCCGGTTGTGACTATGGGTCATGGTCCAGCTCACATTAGTGCGAAAGGCATTTGTAAGCTTTTGGCTCCTGTGTGGAAGAATGAAGGAATTCCAAGATGTGCAGAGAATGTGGTTAAGCATTGTATTGTTTGTCTAATGCATAACCCAGGAAATGGTACCCCAACTCTGGCAGGTCATTTTGCTCCCCCGTCATATCCTTTTGAGGTGTTGCAGATCGATTACATTCATATGGATCGATGCAACAACCTTAAGTATGCTCTGGTGATGGTATGTGCCTTTTCCCGCTGGACAGAGGCCTACCCCTTGAAAGATAACACTGCTCTGTCAACTGCTAAAGTGTTGCTTAAAGAGTTCTTCCCCAGGTTTGGTTTGCCGTGAATTGTCTGGAGTGACAATGGAAGTGAATTTGTGGGTCAAAGTATGCAGAAAGTGTGTTCTGGTCTTGGTATTAGACAGAAGTTCCATGCGGCAAACCATCCACAGTCAGCGGGTTTGGTTGAGTGTTATAATGGTACACTCAAGCTTAAACTAGCTAAGATTCAAACCAGTACGGGTCTTGCTTGGCCAGACACCTTGCCCCTAGCTCTTTTGTCAACCAGAACTACTGTGCCCTCTCGTATGGGACTTAGCCCATATGAAGTGGTATTCGGACGCCCAGCTAATATTTGGGGTGTCCCTCGTCCCAAGAAATACTCTGACATACCATATCCTCTGTTAATTGATTATTTGCATGACTTGACCACTAAATTAAGTATTATTCGTCAACAGGTACAAAGTGCTTTGCCAGAGGCCTCCACAGACCCAGGTCACACCATTTTGCCCGGTGACTGGGTCTGCGTCAAAAATTTTCAACGGACTAAGAATCTAGAGCCTCGTTGGTCCACGCCTACGCAAGTTTTGCTCACCACTCGCACAGCTGTGAAGGTGGTCGGCAAGCGAAACTGGGTGCATGGCGTGCACTGTAAGAAGGTGCCATTGCCATTACCCTTCGACCAGTGGATTCGCAGTGGTGTAAGGGAATCGGACACTTCAGCGGTTCCTTGTTTTGTGCCTTTCAGTGATGCTCAAATTTATGAAACTCAGTCTGAGAAAGCAGATGACGATATTCTTCAAGCCGCTGTGCCTGCTCATCTTCGAATAGACACTACGAATCCAAAAACTTTGTTTAAGGACCAGACAGTGCCGAGCAAAACCCGCTACAACCTGAGGCCGAGAGCTGGCCAAAGGGACTGAACACTTTGAACACTTTTTTTCTTATTGCTCAGAGACATTTTTTTTTCTTTTTTGTGTATGATATTTAGTATTAGATGTGCCATCTGTCTCCGTCGCAGGGTCACGGTAGGAGACTCAGACTGTAACCTGGTTTTTGTTCTTTTAGTAAGTGGCTAGTGCCTCAGGATATACAGAAGTACGTAGCTGAGTGATTGAGGAAGATTGCCGTGAGCGAAATTTTTTTGGATAAAGATGGATGGTACCACAACCATAGGTAGGGAAAATAGGAAGCAGGAAATGAGATTGAAATATTGTAAATTATTGCGTAGTCGATTTGGCGTAACTTTGTGTATTTTCATGTTTTTGTGTATTTTATTAGCCTGCATAGGTTGGATTGTACATGTTCTACATCTGAGAAATGTTGCTAACTCTACATCTTCTTTGCCCTCTCGTCTTTCTGTCTTTTCACATAAAATGCATGCTCTACCCCCTCATGAACAGATAAGGAGAGCTGAATATATGAATAATACGTTTATCAAATTGTTACACCAACACCAGTTGGCTAGTAATATGACTGACTGTTGGGTGTGCGGTCTTATGCCACACAATACACAAAAGGGGATGCCATATTTGGTTCTTCCCTTCTCATATGAAGGTTCAGCTTGGGCTTACCTGACTATGTTTTCGGCCGCATACCCCAACAGACTTCGAAGCCCTGTAAAAACTTCTGGGAATGGATTGGATTTCAGCCACAGCTCTTTGATAAAAGGTATAGTGGCGATGGCTAAGATTGTAGAGAAGAGCAAGATTCCGTTAGATGAGAAAAAAGCTTATGAAGGATGGAATGTTACCCACTATGTTTTTAGCCTTGGTGACAAAACTAGAAAGGGTGAGTCTTCTCCTGTATGGACTGTACCCCATCAAGGTAATTTTTGTCTCCAAGTCAACAGTAAGAAAACTGACATCAAGCAGAGTTGTTTGCACAACTAAATTTTCTCGTCCCCTGATTTCCCTCCGTTGGTTCCGTCTCAAGGAACCTATTTTGTTTGTAAAGATAGAGCTTACACATGGCTCCCTTCCAACTTTTCTGGAACCTGTTATATAGCTTTCCTTCTTTCCCCTACATATACGGCTCCGTTAGACCACCACAGAGTTAGATATAGCCGAGGTATATTTGATGCCAAGGACGCGGCAGAACAAGAGGGAAGAGACTTCCTTTAAGGATTCCTTCCCTTTTGGGGCCCGATGGTCAACAGCAGAAACATCAGGCAATTGGTGCGTGTGGTTGAGACCACTATTAATGTTACTGCAGGTGCAATAGGTAACATTACAGCAGAGCTTCAGGCTGACCGTCTTATGACGTTGCAAAATCGAATTGCGCTAGATGTGATCCTAGCAGACCGAGGAGGCGTCTGTAGATTGATCGGGTCTAGCTGCTGCGTTTATATTCCAGATGATGCTCCAGCAGTATACCAAGCCATTTCCAAATTGCATACCATCCCCGGGTCGATTCATCAAAACGAAGAGGATTGGTCCTTTATGGGATGGTTTTGGGGAATATTGTCAACTTGGGGATGCAAGATTTTAACATTCCTTGGAGCAATTTTGGCCATCATATTCTCTTTTTGTCTGTGTTTCCAATGTGGTCCTGCAGTGTGTGGCCTGCTGGCTACTTTATGCGTTCCACGTCCTGCAACTCAGAGGACAGAGAATATTAGGATGATGGTACAGCAGCAGCTTGAGGATTTTATGAACATCGATGCTGATTCCGACTCAGATTAGCATGAGTTGGTTTGTTTTTGCCTGAGTAATGGCAAAAGGAGGGCCTGAGGTTCTGTAAATTTCGTGCTCAGCCTCCATTTTGTAGTCGCCGCCATTTTGTTGCCCTCACTCAGGCAGCGCGGCGAACGCGATGTTTTTGTCGTTTCTGCATTTACGTGTCAGGTGACTTTCTTTGCCGGTGTTTACCAACAAGTGTCAGGGTCGGCCGAGTACACTAATTCCTGTCTGAGCTGATTAATCCCCGTCCGGACTATTTGTTGGTTCACACCATTCTTTCCTCCAAGTTATCTTATCTGCTGTCTTTCGCAACATGTCTCATGCATTCTTCTGTTTCACGACTGTGCTTCTACAACATGCAGCTGTGTTTTCTCTACTTGTAAATCGAATTGTGTGGATTCACTTGTAATTTAGTCAAGGGGTCGAGTGACAAACATAACCGGGAAACTTGGGTTGCTTTGGACTTAAAGCACTGTTTATAACGTTTGCCCATGTCTCATGCTCTTGTGTGATTGCATTTTGCATTGTATTGTGCCGCACATAAACCTGTGCGCCACGGAGTTATGTGACAGTCTCTTTTGAACCTCGTTTTACCAACGACTTCTAAGACCACTGTACTAGCTGCAGCTAATAAATACTATCTTCTACGCCAGATGAAGAGTCCGTGTCTCTGTTTCTGACAAGGCAGGTGAATCCAGGGGATTTCAGGCGTACCCTGCGCCGCCGGGCCTTAAGGCTACGCTTCTCCAAAACCCAAACCTTGTTTACATCATATTAGCACCTGAAACGACCCCCAAAGGGGACATGGGCACTAGGATCAACATCCAAACGCCTATCAAAATGTCTTAGGATCCAGAGCTTAGTGATCCCCTCATGTCCATTTCTCAGGTAAGCTTCAATCTCTCTTGAGCGTCGAGCTTCACTCAAGTTCTCATGAGAGATTGCTAATTGGGAATCATCCTAGACAGGGGAGTGTAAATGCCACATCCATGTCCACATCTTTTACTTTATTTCAGAAAATCTGCAAGTGTTTAGCTGTTTCGGAAGAGAGATCCATGTTTACCATCTGGCAGAGAAATCCAGCCAGTGCTCTGCGTGTGGACAGAAACACCGATAGATTTCCGGTCACCAACCTGTGCAGAAAAACAAATGACAAGCATAAAAGTGTACTAGCATAAAGAGCCCACTAGACAAATGTTTGTGATTGGGCTGACAATTACACAACACACTTAATTGCAAAAGCAACATCATGGAAAGCCATTTGGTGATAAATTTGATGATATTGGCTTCTGATATACTCTTATATTTAAGATACGGGCATTGCATCGAAAGATAATGATTGAGTTTGTTATATTCTATGTTTCCCATTTAATTGTGTTTCCTTTTTAACCCTATGTATATTTTCAATCCGTGGCTCATGCCTTACAGTTGTGTTACATCATTTAGAATGGGGCTGTTGAGGCATTCTGGCTGGGAGTTTCTGCTGTGAACATCTGTACTGTGCTCTTCTGAATAAACTTCTACTTTTTGGAATTTGGATTTAATCTTCTTTTTATTGGATTATAACAATTTTTGGCAACGAGGGTGGGATACACTTACCCTGCTTATAAACAAAATCACCTTCCACAAAAATCTCTTCTGATACCTTTCAAAATGGGAACAATTCATCCAAAATATCCTTCCTAGAAGGCCAACCAACACAAACAAATGTAATAATATCTTGCAAGTTTTTGTCTTCTTCCATACTCTTTTTCCATAACTCTTCTGAAATAGCAGAATACTTATCAGACATTATTTCAGAGAAGGTAGCTACAACTTCCTCTTTACAGGGAACATCACTTTCATCAAAAGAAAGACGTGATAAACAATCCGCCATAACATTCACTTTACCTGGAACATATTCCACTGTAAAAGTATATTCCTGCAAACGTGACATTAACCTAGCAATTCTAGCTGTGGCATTTAACCCCCCACCAGGAGCTAAAATGGTAGTCAAAAGTTTGTGGTCCGTTTTCAGAACAAAACGTGTCCCCCAAATATAATTCCTGAAGTGTTCAACACCCCAGACACAAGCTAATAACTCCCGTTCTATAACAGCATAACGTCTCTCTGTAAAATTCAAAGTACGCGACGCGAATGCTACATTCCACTCTTCTTTTCCAGAGCACTGCGACAAAACACAAACTAAACCATAAAGACTTGCATCCACAGTAAGAACACAAACTTTACCAACACAAAATGGTTTGAGAGATGTTGCAGATATCATTTCAGTCTTAATATTTTCAAACGCTTCCTGTTGACCTTTACCCCACAGAAACTCCACATTTTTCCTGGTGAGTTCCCTTAACGGCTCCATTTTTTAAGCAAAATTTTTAATGAATATACTATAATATTCACACAGTCCCGTAAAGGATAACAACTTCTCCTTGCAATCTGGAGCTGGAGCTTTAAGTATAGCATCCACAAGTGATTTTTTTGGAACAACACAATCCTTAGATACTGTATGCTCTAAATATTCCACAGATTCTTGAAAAAAATTTACACTTGTTTTTTTTAAAGTGAGCCCATGTTTTTAAAGAATTTCACACACATTATTAAGATGTTCTGCATATTTTGTCTCATCAGGTGAATAAATCAATATGTCATCTTGAAAACATTTCACACAAAAGTCCATTTGTTTGAAAAGATGGCACATGGATCTTTGAAAAACAGATGCAGCAGGTGCCAGTCCAAAAGGCAACCTTTTGAACTGGAACACCCCTTGTGGTGTTATAAAAGCAGTTAGATGACAAGACTCTTCAGCTAATTCTATTTGATGATAAGCCGACCTGAGGTCAAGGGTCGAAAACACAGTAGCACCCCCCAACAAACTCACAACCTCATTTATATTTGGTACCGGATGACAGTCGATTAGAATACTAGCATTCAATGCTCGAAGATCAACACAGAGCCTTAAAGAATTATCAGCTTTCCGCGCCAAAACAATCCCAGAAACCCACTCTGATGACTCCACTTCTTCAATCACACCTTCATCCAACATTCCTTTCAATAACTTTCCCAGTTCATCTCTCACATTTATAGGTACACTCCTAAGTTTTTGTCCAACTGAAAAAACTCCTTTTTTAAGTTTGATTAAATGTGTGAAACCTGTCAATTTACCTAATGTGTCTGAAAACACTTCTGGAAACTTTTTCTCAACCAAGCTTGGTTCCACACCATTCTTCATGACACTCACAAAATCACAGTTATCTAGCATCATAACAGGATCCTTATTACGTGGATTTAGCATAATACCTAATTTCCACAGATCCTTCCATCCCAACACATTCACACCTTTTCTTGCTACATACAACTTAATAAAAGCAGTCTTCCCCTTAAATTCAACATCTGAAGCAACATATCCTATAAAATCGATAGTTGATCCATTAAAACTTCGAGCAAAAATATCGGGACTAGACAAATCTCCAATAGACAAAATCTTACCGAACATTTCTTCAAAATATGTTTCTGTAATTATGGTCCATGGCGAACCAGAATACACCATAAGTTGTAAAAATACATTCATAAACTTGACAGTACATTTAAGCAAACTTAATTCTTCTTCATCATCAACAGAACACACTTTCATAATAGAAACAACCATTCCTTTCTCCAAACTAGAATCTTTTTCTGCTAACCTGCGTCCTTACGTGAGACTATTTTAAATTTGAGTCATGAAAATCATTTAGATATGTCTTCCATGAAGAGACTTATTAGATCCTTCTTTCGGTGGCCTGGTTTGGACAGATTTGTGGATAGAATTGTTAGAGAGTGTCCTGAGTGTGTGAACAGTGAGAAGTCTCTTAGGTGTAATCCTGCTCCACTTATCTCTGTTAAGTGGCCTGATCATCCTTGGGAAAAGTTTGGAATAGATATTTCTGGACCTTTTAATTTTTTACCTCGAGATTCCAGATTTGCAATTGTTATGGTGGATTACCACTCCAAGTGGCCAGGAGAGAAATTGGTTCCTCATGTCACTACTAATAGTGTTATTATGTTTTTAAAAGATGTTTTTCACAGAGAGGGGTGTCCGGAGGTTATCATTTCGAATAATGGTGTTCAGTTGAAATCTTGTGAAATGGGTAAATATTTGAGACTGCATAACATTAAACATGTTACCACATCGCTCTATGAACCACAAGGTAATGGTCAAGTGGAAAGATACAACAGAGTTCTCAAACAAGATATAATATGGGCAAGGACATTGGGTGTTGAATGGATGGATAAGTTGAGGGAGAAATTGTGGTTGTACCGTATAACTCCTCATACCACCAATGGAGTTTCTCCTTTTCGTTTGTTAAAAGGAAGGGATCCGGTTTCCAAGTTGTGGCCTTGGTGGTTTAAAAAGGTGATTGATAACAAGTTTCCTCAGTTAAACATGGGGAAAGTAGCGAAGAAAGTGGAAGAGAAGCAACTTAAAAGCAAGAATAGTTACAATGTTCGTATGAAAGTTCGAATTCCTGATTTAGTTGTTGGGGATTTTGTTAGAGTTCGTAAACCTAGAATTCTTCATAAGCATGAACCTAAATTTGGTAGACCTGTAAAAATTGTGAAGGTTAACAATAATAGTGTGGTGACCCAAGATGGAAAGGTCTGGAATATGAGAAGTGTTTCTAAGTGTAGAATGAATGTTACTTGAATATAACGTTTTTGAATCGTTTTTTTGTAAGAGAAGAGATGTGTTATATTCTGTTTCTCATTTAATTGTGTTTCCCTTTTAACCCTATGTATATTTTCAATCCAAGGCTCATGCCTTACAGTTGTGTTACATCATTTAGAATGGGGCTGTTGAGGCATTCTGGCTGGGAGTTTCTGCTGTGAACATCTGTACTGTGCTCTTCTGAATAAACTTCTACTTTTTGGAATTTGGATTTAATTTTCTTTTTATTGGATTATAACAGAGTTTAAAAACGATAATCAGCAAACTCATGTAACAAGTGCTACTAACGCACATTATGAGCTAGAACTACAATGCAGGGATATGTATGGCTCAGAGCTGAGATGTGAAAAACATGTTGTGAGAAGTAGCCAAATGAATATGAGTTCCATATCCATGGATTGATTTCCATTGCATTCCATAGGTAATCTGCAAGAGTAACAAAGAGGCTATTGTTGTAACTGTTTCTAGATTCACATACTAGATTTGAGAACACATGAATCTGTTCTAATGCATAGAGACTGACAGGTCTATGCCTCCTCAAGCAATAGAAGTGTGGGATGTATCCCATTGGGGACTATAGACCAAAAGTATCATCGGTATGAGAGAACACTAGCAACAAAAGGTACATGGAATACAAGGAGTGGTTGACACTGGGGAATAATTTAAAGATATGAAAGAAAGAAAACTTGTATCAGTGTCTGTTATTCTGAAGAAAGACTCAATAATCGTCCACATAGGGTTATGTCTCATGGAGAGCAATAGCAGGAGGGCCTGCAGTTGTTCCCCCTTACCCCAACGTAATCTCATTATCTGTCAGAATAGTTATATAGAGGTTTGTGGCATAGGAAGGTGGAGTAGAGTTATGAGGAACACTTTGAGGATATTTATGGCCTTTCACAAAATATATTTTGGGGCCTTCTCTTTGGGACAACATTGAATGTATTACCGATTTTCATTCAGCATATTCAAACTCTCATGATGCCAGCCAAATAATATTGAATCAGACCATAAGTTTTCAGAAATATGAGCATACAAAAATAGCAGAAAGCTGAGGCTCTCTGGGGTCTGGTGTCTGCCAACTAAACAGTACTGAAAGAAAGCTTTGAAAAGAGCTAATAGAGTAATTTTACGTGGAATTCAGTATCTAATAGCCTGTTATGCCCTTTGTAGTAAAGACATATGGGGAAACTTAGAAAATATTTAGTGGACTACCACACAATATTAAAAGGAGTCTAATGTTCATAGCGCCTAAAATGTTAACTTTTGTTGCCAGATTTTAGTAATCACATTTAATTCCTCCTTTACTATCAGTGGTCTTAATGTAACAATGCAAATGAAAGCACACTCAGAGGATTTTCGCAATTCCATCATGTAAAATCTGATATGTTTTCATTATTTCTTTTTCCCCTGCCTTTCCCTCCTCCTTCTTCTATGTGTGCACTTCTCTGCCTAAAAAGTTACCTCTTACTGTACTGACTGAGAGAAATGGGAATGTGCAGGAAGCAGAAGAACGATGGAGGGGTAAAGAGAACAGTTTTGCAGGTGAAGTAGAGAGAAAAATGAGGTAGAGATAGAGACTAGGTAGACAAGCATTGGCATAGCCAATAGGTCTCGCTTTTGGGACCTTATAAGTGAATAGTCATACAACACTTGATGTTGTCTAATCTAGGATATTGTGCTGGATAACTAAACATTATAATGTCCCAAAGGCTAGACCTATTGGCTATGCATTGGGGGGCCTTATAAGTATTTAGGTAGAGCTATTGACTTTGGCAATGTTTCTAAGCTGTGCTGTAGAGAAGTGTGGCTGCTGTGCAGCATGCTGGGAAGTTGTAATTAAAAAGTGTAAGAAGCACTGAGTGATGCTGTGGTTTCGTTGAGTGATGCTGTGCTGACCCTGGGTTTTGCTGTGGTGGCGTTAAGTGATGCTGTGCTGGCCCTGAGTGATGCTGTGGTGGCCTTGAGTGATGCTGTGTTGGTTCTGGTGTTGAGTGATGCAGTGGTGGCGATGAGTGATGTTGTGGTGGTGCTGAGTGATGATGCGGTGGCACTGAGTGATGCTGTGGTAGCGCATAGCGATGCTGTTGTGGTACTGAATGATGCTGTGGTCTTTCTGAGTGATGCTGTGGTATCGCATAGTGATTCTGTTGTGGTACTGAGTGATGTTGTGGTGTTCCTGAGTGATGCTGTGGTGGTGCTGAGTGATGCTGTGGTGATGGTGAGTGATCATGTGGTGGCCCTGAGTAATGCTAGGGTGGTGCTGAGTGATGATGTGGTGGTGCTGATTGATGCTGTGGCGATGCTGAGTGATCCTGTGCTGGCCCTGAGTGATGCTGTGGTGGCCCTGAGTGATGCTGTGGTGGTGCTGACTGATGCTGTGGTGATTCTGATTGAAGCTGTGGTGTTGCAGAGTGATGCTGTGGTGTTACTGAGTGATGCTGTAGTGGTGCTGAGTGATGCTGTGGTGGTGCCGAGTGATGTTGCGTTGAAGGTGAGTGATGCTGTTGTGGCGCTGAGTGATGCTCTGTGGGTGCTGAGTCATGATGTGATGGTGCTGAGTGTTGCTGTGGTTGCTTAGAGCGATGCTGTGGGGGCGCTGAGTTATGCTGTTTCCACTGTCATCCATGCCTTCAATATGGATAAGCTCAGCAACACAAGATGCTATGCTGTAAAGTGCGCTATAAAGTGCCCTTGAACACCACACCAACTTATTGTGTTACTGCCAAAAAATACCAGGTAGATCTGTGCAAGGGTGAGTGCTACGGTGTTGAGCCCAGAAGCACAGTTTGCACCGCAAACGTTTTACAAACTAGACCTGAACTCATCACAGAGGTAAATGCACGAGGGTAGACCACACTAATTTAAATGATTTCCTCATGTTATCCCTGCTGCCACAAAAACTCTACTGGCTCCCACAGATGTAAATTAAGTTCAAGGTCTGTGCATTATTTTGTACGCCTTTCAAGATGTGAACCCAACTCCAGAACCCATTCAAAAGCTTGTCACTCACTACATGCCAGCATGGACCCACTAATTTAGGAGTAGCACATTGATCTTTCAACAGAAAACCAAAGGTGAAGTTAACAGAGACCGATTGAAAAGGCCTGCACGTCTCCTTCGGGTAAGAGCTGTAATTCTATCTGTCAAAGTTACCTTTTCTGTTTCTATGAATTACTCTTACATTCTTGTAAGAGATACGGTTTGAGGTATTTATGGCGCATTAAATTTAGCTATCATTGATTTATTAGACGCAACCTGCTCCAGGACATGATGTAAAGCTGCTTCTTCTACCAAACTCTCACATCTCAGTGAGAACGGGATTTTTCAGCCTTGCTGCCCCCTATAGATGACCAAAAGGGGGTGGTGATGGACGGAGCATCTGAATCAATCAAACACTCACACCCAGTCAAAAGATCTGGGTTTAATCCATCACCGTTCTTTAGCCCACTCTGCCACCCCAGTTCAGACATGGCTATATGCAAATCAGTCTGACCCTGTGCCTCATGGAAACAGTCCAGCCCGAACTGCCAAGCGATGTCTTCCCTGGACCGGAAACAAGCTTCCAAGGACCGGTATCTGGCATTCCAGCCGTCTTCAGCCCGGCTTGCTTGAATCCAGTGGCAAAGTGAGCAAGGGACTCACGTCTGAGCATACCCTGCCACACTTATGGCAGCCAAAAGCGGTACAGAAGGGGGGTGGTGATGGACGGAGCATCTGAATCAATCAAACACTCACACCCAGTCAAAAGATCTGGGTCTAATCCATCACCGTTCTTTAGCCCACTCTGCCACCCCAGTTCAGACATGGCTATATGCAAATCAGTCTGACCCTGTGCCTCATGGGAACAGTCCAGCCCGAACTGCCAAGCCATGTCTTCCCTGGACTGGAAACAAGCTTCCGAGGACCGGTTTCTGGCATTCCAGCCGTCTTCAGCCCGGCTTGCTTGAATCCAGTGGCAAAGTGAGCAAGGGACTCACGTCTGAGCATACCCTGCCACACTTATGGCGGCCAAAAGCGGTACAAAAGGGGGTGGTGATGGACGGAGCATCTGAATCAATCAAACAATCACACCCAGTCAAAAGATGTGGGTTTAATCCATCACCGTTCTTTAGCCCACTCTGCCACCCCAGTTCAGACATGGCTATATGCAAATCAGTCTGACCCTGTGCCTCATGGGAACAGTCCAGCCCGAACTGCCAAGCCATGTCTTCCCTGGACCGGAAACAAGCTTCCGAGGACCGGTTTCTGGCATTCCAGCCGTCTTCAGCCTGGCTTGCTTGAATCCAGTGGCAAAGTGAGCAAGGGACTCCCGTCTGAGCATACCCTGCCACACTTATGGCGGCCAAAAGCGGCACAAAAGGGGGTGGTGATGGACGGAGCATCTGAATCAATCAAACACTCACACCCAGTCAAAAGATCTGGGTTTAATCCATCACCGTTCTTTAGCCCACTCTGCCACCCCAGTTCAGACATGGCTATATGCAAATCAGTCTGACCCTGTGCCTCATGGGAACAGTCCAGCCCGAACTGCCAAGCCATGTCTTCCCTGGACCGGAAACAAGCATCCTGAGACCGGTTTCGGATTCATAATCCTCATCAGCCAGGCTATCTTGATTCCAGTGGCCAAGTGAGCAAGGGACTCACGTCTGAGCATACCCTGCCACACTTAGGGCGAACAAAGCGATACAAAAGGGGATGATGGACGGAGCGTTTGAGCAAATCAAACACTCACCCCCAGTCAACTGATATGGGTTTAATCCATCACCATTCTTTAGCCCACTCAGCCACCCCATTTCAGACATGGCTATATGCAAATCAGTCTGACCCTGTGCCTCATTGATGAACAGAGAATACAGATTCACCGACCGGATGATAGAGGACACAAAACGCCAATTTTACTCCTTCAGCTTTCCTTAGACCGCCCTCCTTTGCAGCTTGAGATCTGCCTCTCTGGACAGATTTACAGTTTCTGACTTAATGTGGCTGGAGCACCGAAAATGCTTTAATCAAAATTATGCCTGAAAACAGTGCCCTCTGCTGCACCTGCTGGTACTGCTTCGGCCAAATTGGGATGTAGGGAAAGATATTAAATAGCAGGAACAGCTTGAAGAACTTAAAAGAACATAACAACGTATCAATACAGAAAGGGAAAAATGGGAGCACAACAAGTCACTTCCCTGGTAGATCCTGCCTTGGGGTATGAGATGAAACAGTGGGTGGTGTTACTATGTCAACAGGATGGATGCTAGATCAGATGGATCCAGAGGGTCAGCAGCAGGATAAGATGCCAGTCATAGGTGGCACACCCCTGCATGGGCACCAGCTGAACTACACCCCTCCTGTGCCTTCACCATTTACCAGATACTCTACCTTCTTTCATTCGCTTTCTAACCGCCACGCACTCGAACTTCTTGAAGTGAAGACAGCTGCCTCCTAGAACTTGTGCAGCCTAGGGAATGTGAAAAACAAGATGAGACTATAAAGAGATAAAATGTGGACATAGTTGCCAGTATGGGTGTTTAACACACTTTTCTTTGCAGCAAACAGAAACACTGCTGCAGGCTGCTCCTCTGTGCCTCTGAAGATCGGCGTCCTGTGCATGGCCCCAGCTCGCCCACGCTGAAGGCCAGTCCTGGATGAGATTCGCGAATTCTACGCTGTAGTGTACCATGTATTACACAACACCTGAAAACCCGAGACGTTTCGTCACCCAATAGATACAGTTTTGTAACATAAATTAAGGGTGTGTCCACGTCTAAAAGTCTCGTAGAGGACTGTGTCAAACTTCCGGTAGCTCTGTCACTTGACTGGGTATGAGGCAGGCGAGGAAGCTGCCATAGCGACCGGAAGTAGAGCCGGCAACGAGGTGTGGAGTCATTGATGAGCGGTACTACAACCTGAGCAAGGATCAGAAGGCGGTGAAGGCAAAGTACCCACCCTTGACGAAGAAACACGAGTGTGAGACAGTGGGAGAAGGCGGTTGTTGTGGGGGAGACAAGCTTATGGAGGAAACAGATATCCTTTGTGAAGGGGTTTCAGTCTAGTTGGGAAATGAGTGGAGGATCTGAGTGACCAGTCAAAAGTAGTGGGAGTTCACTTAGATGGCACAAAACGTTGGTGTGAAATGTGGGAGGCAGGGCAACGAGGTTTGGAGTCATGGATAAGCGGTACTGCAACCTGAGTGAGGATCAGAAGGCAGTGAAGGCGAAGTACTCACCCGTGACGAAGAAACACAAGTGTTAGACAGTGGGAGAAGGCGGTTGCTGTGGGGGAGACTAGCTTATGGAGGAAACAGATATCCTTTAGGAAGGTGTGAAGGGGTTTCAGTCTAGTTGGGAAATGAGTGGAGAATCTAAGCATTCAGTCACGGGACGGCAAAAGTGAAAGCAGGGGTGCGCGCACGCGCGACGGTAAGCACGCGAGTGGTGCAGCAAAAGTGAAAGTTACCGCGCTCCAGATGGCGCCTCGGGTGCTGAAACCTGACGGCTGCGTGCGTGCACGTGCTTGTGAACGCAAGCGCTAGGGTGAACGCAAGCTCTAGGCCAGCCAAAACAGCTTGTGATAGCACTTTTTAAAGGCCCTACTGAATATCTCTCCAAGCAGTGCATGCGCTGGCTCAGGCGAGACCTAAAAAATTAGTAGTGAGAGACATAATGTAAATAAATAAAAATGAGGTAGTCAGAAGGAAAGATACAAAGAAGTGGACACCGTTAAAGGAAGGTGAATAAAGGTAGAGTGAAGGGTAAGGTTTTGGAATGAGGTAGGTATAGAGAGCTAGAGTTAGGGAGGAAGAAATGTCGAGAGAATGGGGTGGGTATAGTAAGGGCGAGGTAGAGAGAGTAAGGAAGAAAAAGACATGAGTTAGAGGTAAAGACAGTGAGAAGTAAAGTGATGATGTAGTGCAGTGGAAATAAAAAAAAGAGGTGTGAGGTAGAAGAGGTGATGAGAGGAGAAGTAAGGTGAGAGACATGACACAGAGTTTATTTTTTTATTATTTTTTCACCAACAGCCTAGGAGCTTAATGGTTAAGTTTGGGCAGGCCAGAATTATGTTGTAAGGATCAAATTTAACGAGGGATTTCTCTGTGGCAAAATCATGCAAAGTGATGCAAAGCCATGCAAACTCTTGCCTGGATATTTACTTTCCAGGACAAAAGGTATTTTGTGCTAAAATGGATGCCCTTTTCTTAGTAGAAATAGAGCTTTGCACTGCGTTGCTCCACTTTGTGTCAAAGGACGATATTTGGGTGAACATTGGGTGGATCCATTTTGGATAGTTTTTGATGCAAAGCCTAATCTACTAAAATAGCCAGCGAGGCTTTGCATCATGAAATAACACTTTCTTTGAGCAGGACTAATCAAGGAGAAATGTTTTCATTTCTTTAAACAGACTACACATTGCATGTATGCTGCACTGTACAGCGCACATTACGGACCAGATTCACGAATGCAACCTGAGAAAAAAGTATAACATAATGAATTGGGGTATTCACAGGGGAAACATCCTTTACAACGCAACTTTTACCACGCAGTGCCTTTACGACGCAACTTTTACAACGCAAACCATTACAACGCATTGCGCTGGGGGGGCGCTCTAGGATAGGGAATACGTTTAATTTACTGTCCAACACCTTCCCCAGTGTCCACGGGGACTGGAGTTGGAATAGTAAATTTAACTATTCACTATCCAACACCCCAAAGCGCTATGCGTTGTAAAGGTTTGCGTTGTAAAAGCATGCGTTGTAATGTCATACATCCATTCACAGTGGTCATTTACGAGTTAAAACATTACGTCAGCAGTTTAGCTGTAATCTCCAGCTCGGGACAGAATCTCCACACCCGGGCTGACATCTCTTCACCTTGGGCGGAATCTCCGGCTCTGGCAGGATGAAGTGCAATCAATGGCCCATAACACAATTTTTACAAAAGGAACATTAGGAACGTTAGATAAATGATAGAGGAGGTCATAAAAATCAGTTGGTGCAGGGAAAAAAGTGTGGCCAGACACTACATCTCATCCAAGAAAAGTTTACTCCTTTGCATCATGATACATGCAGTCCACAATGTGCGTTCCCCTCAGTGTTGTCTGTAGTGTTACACCAAAGTTTGGAGTAACACTACAGTCAACACTGAGGGGAGTGCAAATTGTGGACTGCATGTACCATGATGCAAAGTAGCAAACGTTTCTGGGATGTGATATCGTTTCTGGCCACACCCTTTTCTCTGCCCAAACTGATTTTCATGACCTCCTCTACTATTTATCTCACATTCCTAAAGTTCATTCCTAATGTTTCTTTTTGTAAAAATTGATTATTCTTCATTCAGCCCGAGCCGGAGATTGCGGTCCAGGTGCAGAGATAATGGCCCCCGTGCGGAGGTTGCATCCTGAGCCGGAGATTCTGGCCTGACTGCAGATGTAAAGCTACGACTCGTAAATGATCTCTGTGAATCCCAAAAGTCCTAAAGTCAGACTTTTGTCTCAGATTGCCTTTGTGAATCAGGCCCAAAATGTGTAGTATGTTTGAGAATTTTTCTACACATAGTATTTTGTACTGGAAAGTTATGGCTACAGTACAAATTCTATAGTAGACAGCAAGCACCTGCAGCATGGTGCAAGATTTTGAGTAGAACTTAGCATCTTGTTTGTGGACCAGTGCAGAGGTTGAGAGTAGCAGCAGGCCATTTGGAATAAATATGGATCTGCTCTGTGCTCTCCCCCTTTCATAATGTAGTGCAGCACAGCTCCTTGCTCCTGACCCGGCTGTGTTGACTCCCACATACTCCCTTCTCACTATTCATCTTCTCCTCACAGCTGCTCTCTTTATATTGGTTTTGTTGAATTTTCCTTCCTTGTAATGTAACTACACTGAGAATAATTCCCAGCTTAAAAAGAAGGTAGTACACTGGATCAATCGCCAATTGTTTTATTGTTTTCTCATGTTACAATGGATAGATGTATTTCTTGGAATGGCTCAGACATCAAATCGTTGGCAGGGGATTGCACTAAGATCAAGTTTGATCATGTAGGTCTAGTTGGTTACATTCTGTTTAATCTTTCTTACCCTTTACCCTCGACAAGTATGATCAGTGCCTTACCTTTGGGTTACTTTTACAACCCCAAATGATGTCACAGTCCAATGTCATACAGGTCCTTTACACTGTTAAGCATCCATCTGATATCAATAACCTTAGTATTCTAATTTCTAACCGATTTTATGTCCTTTTTTCCTGGATAGAGCTAGATAAACATAACCCATTGTCAACCCAGGTTGTAGGGTATAGTACCATAATAATTGCTCCAAATGCTAATACCACAATTATAACTATGGCATCAAATGTTAAACCTTCTGTTAATATGTTGCCCTGGAACATGGTGGGTCTACAAACAAAAAGCAACATCATGGGCTGTTTTCATTTCTTTACGTTTTTGAACATCATATGCTTGGACTGAATCTGGTCCATGACTGTTTTCCTTTTGGATGGATATACTGCTTTTTTCTATTTTAATAGTAATCTAAAATAAAATTCTAATTTTTTATCACTATTTTGGAAATGTTCCTACCTAAAACATAAAGGCTTTCCTGCGATTGTCCAGCTGTCACCTGACCCTTGATGACTGCTCTTTGGTGAGATGTATATTGCTTCCAGACACCGGACAAAGGGCTCTGGTTATGATGAGCGAGAGTCCTCCCATGATAGGATGGCCTGGTGTAGCAGTGTGCCCAGACTCTTTCTGAGCTTTGAATGACACACTGGCAGATGAAGCTCACACTTAGCCCTGCTTCCTCTTTGACTCTTTAGTTCAGCTGGCACTATATACAGTGGGAATAGAAGAACTGGCCATAACTGCTGTATGTGTGGACAATGGTTTGCCCTCCACTCACACGCTGACACTGGGAATACAAGTTGACTCCACAGACCTCTCCTCTGAACACTCCTAGACCAGTAAAGAATCAGAAGAAGGACTGTCCTGCAGTCCGAAGAACCTGAAGGAAGATGAAAAATGCTTGCCTTGAACCCAGGTCCCAAGATGTGACTCCAAGTGTCAGATGGTTGACCTCCCGTTTGAGCTACGGGGGCACAACAAGCTTCCAGAAGCCTTTCTCCCTGTAACTGCCCAGCTGATCAGTTCCAACTGGACCTGCCATGGACTGTGCTGCTGGCTTCTGTTGAAGGGAGTCCTAAGGCCTGAGTGGTACGACCCAGGTCCTGGACTTTTGGCTAGTGTTAGAGAGAACTCCTCTGTCCTCAAACTCCAAGACATTGAGCTTAGAAAAATTTTACCAACGTTCTGCCTGAAGAACCATCGGAGACTTGGATCAGTGTCAAAGCTGCAGCTGTTGAAATGCCATTCAGACTCAGCTTGCTGGTTTACCCAGCTAATGGAAATATGACTTCCAGAAAAGTTTCTAAGTCCAAACGCAGAGGACTTCATAAGGACTGATTCCAAGCAGCATCCAATGGACAGTGAGGCCGTTGGAGAGAAAATTTGAACTTTGCACATTCAGAGCTTTCCCACCATTGTCAAAGAATACACCAGAACCTTGACCCTTCAACAGCCTGCTGTTCTCTAGGACAACATCAGATCCAGCTTGCAAGTTGCCCCATCAAAGACTCATAGATGACCATTTTTTTTCTCTAGAAACGTTTCCAAGTCAAAACGTATACTTTCCATTGGGATGAACCTGGTCCCTGTAATCGCCCCTTGCTCTTTTGCGATAAGTCTTAACTTTTGACTTTGACCTAGACTAGCACAACGAGATAACCACAGTTGGCTCTATTTATAATTCAAACTTTAAAAAAATCATATATCTGGTTCTACTTATTGGATTTTTGTCCTTGTGGTGTCATTGTATTTATTAAAATATTCTTTACATTTCTAAATTGGGTTTGGATATTTCTTGTGTTGTGCTTTCACTTCATTGCTATTTGAGTACTGCGTAAATACGTTACATGTTGCCTTTAGGATAAGCTTGGCCTCTTTCTGGCAACCTAACCAGAAGGAGTAGCTCAAGTTTATTTAGTGTCTTTAGTGGTTCATCGTGGCAAAGATTGTGAATATTATTTGAGGTGGGGTCTCACCCGCCCTCAACTAATACTCCAGTTTGCTATTTCGATGTATGGCGGTGGAATTAATTTAATTCTGTTTTTGCAGTGTCACTTAGTGATTTGTGTAAAACCAAACATCACTTCTTTAATCTGACATCAAAATCTATTTTTGATTATTAAATTCTCCTTTTTTAATTGGGCATTTATTTACTGTTTCCTAAATTTCACTCCTATCCTCATATGTTACACCTGTGATTATTGCATGAATGGAAGTAGAACATTGAAAGATTACTTAGCTAAGCTGAAAAAGTTGTGTAGGGAGAGAGGACTGAAGCTAACAAAGGGCTCCATGAAAATGTAGTACCAAATAGCCTTCAGAGTCTGGGAGAATGTCAGCAAGTTGAAGTATACATCACAGGGCAGGAGGAGGATGGTGTAGAGGATGAAGATGAGATAGGGGAGAAGGAAGAAAATGACATGGTTATGGCCAGAGAGCCGGAGGAGAGAGAAGGGTTCACAGGAGTGAAGTCCCCTACCTTGTCCAGTGCAGAGAGCAGTGTGTCCTCCACAGCCAGAAACCATTAGTGCTGCCAACCTGGATGACATTGCTGTTTTCAGTTCCAGCTCGGATGACCATCTGCACCATCTCCAGGAAATTATGTAGGCCCTGCAATAGGAGGGCCTGACTATGAAGGCCAGTGGGTGCCAGATAGGGCAGGATGGGCAGTGTACTTGGGTCACCAAGTCGGTGCATACAAAGTTTAGCCTTTCCAGCCCAAGGTACAGACCACCATGGCATGGGAGCCTCCTAAGACCAAAACCCTGGTGACAGCCTTCTTAGGTTTCACTTGGTACAGCTGGATATTTGTTTAGGGCTATGGCACCACTGTTGCCCATTAACTGAGCTCACTTCCAAGACGTAGCCCAAACATGTTATTTGGACAGAGGTGTACCAAAAAACTTTGGATACCCTGAAGGAGGCCATTTGTACAGCATCAGTGCTCAAGGCAACTGCCTTCCCCAAGGAAACATAATTCAGACAGATGGCACAGAGCATGGCACATGGGCTGTCTTGTCACTGGTAAATAACGAGGGCTTGGGGCAACCTCAAGCAATTAATCAACAGCATTTGTAATGTGCAACACTGTCACCCCTAAGGGTATCAGGGAGCTATGCCTCAGTCGAAGAGCCAGGTCTTTCGTTTCTTTCTGAACTCTGCCAGTGTGCAGGCTGTATGGAGCGGGAGGGGAAGGTCATTCCTGGTCTTGGCAGAAATGTAGGAGAAGTAGCAGCTACGACGGTTGCGGGGGATGTGTGCGAAGGTGAGTGAAAAGGAATACAGATTTCTAGAAGGTTGGTGGAACCTGTACCCTTCTTCAGCAGGAGGCTATTTCTCAGGGTACAGAAGTGGAGTGTCATTGAGAGGGAATCATTTGCAGTGGCCTGGGCACTGAAGAAATAGAGAACATACTTGTTTTGAGACTCACTTCCAGTTTCAGACCATAGAACCCACAGATGGCTGATGCAAACGTGAAGGGAGAATCTAAAATTGTT
Organism: Lissotriton helveticus; assembly: GCF_964261635.1. NCBI lineage: Eukaryota > Metazoa > Chordata > Amphibia > Caudata > Salamandridae > Lissotriton > Lissotriton helveticus. The sequence continues at coordinate 855,752,207 of NC_136070.1, read as the reverse complement.
GGGGTGATCTAACTTCCTCCAGAGAATGGATTTAAAGGAGCAATTCTGCCCTGGAACGGGCCATGCCAATGCTGGTTGTCTTTCTAGGCTTTCCACCATGGAACACCAATGAGGGTGGGCAGTTCCCCCTGTTTTCTCCTGGGGGGACACAGGTTGAACATTATTATATTTTATGTGGCATTCCCCCCTATTTCGTCTTCTTTTGCTAAACCCATTTTTGCTGGCCATAGGACTCTGCACACTTTTCTCCTGCTAACCAGTGGTAAAGTACTCGGGATCTCCCTGTTAGAATTGCAATACCCCTGCCTAGCACATTTAATGTATTTGAAAGTCCCAGGTAAGTGTCCCATATATACCCAGAGCCTGTAAACTAAATGCTACTGGTGGGCTGTAGCACTTGTTATGTCACCCACTGTAGAAGCAAAGTAAAACATTTCTTTAGGTCTATGACTGCTTCCTGAGTGTGCTGTTTTAAATTGTCATTTTGAACCGTCACTATAAACCTATTGCCTCACCTAAAACGTCCTTTTTATTTCCTATAAGTCACCTCGAAGCTATGTCTTAAAAGACTGTGGTAAGATGTGAATTGCTTCCACAGTGGACAAAGGGCTCTGGATATGGGAAGGGGCAATGATGTCTTGACAAGATGGCCTGGGGTCTGTGCCCAGCCCCTTCCTGAGCTTCAAATAATGCCTTCCTCGTCACAGCCAGATATTGTGCACACTCAGGTCTGTCTCCCATTTTTCTCTTTAGTCATGCTGACATCAAACTCAGTGGGAGTAGAGGAACTGACCATAAACTTGTTTATTAGAGGATACAGATTTCCCTCCCACCCACAGGCTGGCTCTGGGCAGAAAAGTGGACCCCACAGATGTTTGTTGAAACATGCCAGGATCTGTGAAGGATCAGATGGAAAACTGTCCTGCTGTCTAAAGATCCTGAAGGAAGACAAGCCCTGCTTGCCTTGAACCCAAGATCCCAGAAGTGACCCCAAGTGTCAGTTGTCTGACTTCCTGTTTGAACTACAGGAACACAACATTCTTCCAGAAGCCTCACTCTCTGCAACTGCCCAGCTGATCAGTTCCAAAAGGACCTGTCCTGGTCCTTACTGCTGGTCTTTGTTGGAGTGAGTCTTACCCCACCAAGTGGCGCCCTCATGTCCTGGATCCTTGGCTGGTGTTGGAGTGTACTGCTCATGCCCCCAAACTGCAAGAAGTATGACTTCTGATCCCGCTTGCAGCTTGCCCTGCAGACAACTCATCGATAACCACTTTCTCTCAATAAAGGTGTCTAAGACAGAAGGTACACTTTCCACTTAGAATAAGCTGACCCTTTTATCCAACCCGTGATCCATCATAGTTAGCCTTACCTTTTGACTGTGACTACGTCTATTGCGACTAGATAACCACAGTTGGCGTATTGTGCGTTTTAGTATTATTTTTGATTCACAATTTTTTTAATCATACCTCTGGTTCTATGTATTGGCTTATTGTCATTTAGGTAACAATTTAAGTATTTAAATATTTTGCTATTATGATTCTGGAGGGTTTTAACATGCATTTTTGCAAGACTGACTACCTTGTTCGCACAGTGCAATTTTACCAACTCCCCACATGGGGAAACAGTGAATGACTTATTACATGAGCTATCTTTCATCCTTACATGGGATGAAGGCACGGGCCACTTCATGGACCGTCGCAGTTTCATTTGAAGGTGCTGTCAATGTGAGATTATTTGAAATATTTAAATTTTTGCTCTGTCCATGAATGAATATTTTGCGAACTTGATCATTTTAGTGTATGATTTAAAATGTTATTGCTGTCTTTTTATGCTGTAATGATTGCTTTTCTGTTTAATTTATGTGTCCAGTGAATTTGAACTCAAAACCAAATAAAGATCTTATTATTTTACACAAACATTTATGGGAATTCCTCTATGAAATATCTTGCGTTGATTTAGGTAACAAATCTCAATCAGTTGTTTGCTACTGAACGGCCCCTTGTGTATTTTTTGGCTGAGTTGCATAAAGACCTAAATGCCTCAATTAGGATGACGAACAATGGGAAATGTACGTCAAGTTTTAAGTCCGGCAGAGGGGTGCGTCAGGGATGTATCCTGGCCCCCATGTTATTTACGCTGTATGTGAACTCGTTGGAGGCAAATTTGTTAACAGCCACTCTTGACATCCCGCGCATGGGAGGAACACCGATCCCGGTGCTCCTCTATGCCGACGATGCTTTCTTATTAGCAAGGACTCCGCTGGGCCTACAAAAATTGTTGGACTCTTTTGGGTTTTTTATGAAAAGCCTGGATCTGGTGGTAAATAATGGCAAATCGCATATCATGTCGTTAGGTGTTTAAAAAAACAATGTCAAGACCTTTTACTGTGGTAGTGAAGTAATCACCAGAGTGAAAGTATTTACCTATGTGGGGGTAGTTTTTGATGAATGGGGAACATGGTCCCCACAGCTTTCAATAAAGGTAAACGCAGTGAGAAGTTCTTCTGCTGCAGTGTTAGGATTCGCTAAAAGATTGGGGGGGAAACCCTATGAGGCGATCCTGGCAATTTATAAAGCCAAGACCATATCAATTGCAAGGTATGGGGCAGCAATATGGGGGTTTACCAAACCCGACCCCATTCAAACAGAAGAAAACACATTTTTACGGTCCCTTCTAGGCCTTCCACAATCCACAGCTACCCACTCTGTCCATCTTGAGTTGGGGATAGGATATATATCAGATATAATTAAAATAGCCCCTATCCTGTTATGGATCAAAATTTGGTTGAATTTGAATCTTTTCCTAAACCACAAGATCCTAAAGGACTGTATTAATTTAGATAACATGAAGGAAATCCAGTGGTTGTCCTATATAAAAACGTCAGCTGTGAATATGGGGCGCCCTGAGATTTTTTCCAATCCAGAATCTTTATGTAAGGCTGATTTAGGGTGGGTAAAAACTAATTTTACTAAACTAAGAGAGGTAGAGCGGGAAGCAGTAGAATTATGTAAACCATCGGTCAGGGGCCACCTCCTGGTTATTTTGTCATTAGCAATGCTTCCTTATTTGTCCATTGTGACTAACTATTTTCATAGATGGCTATTGACAAAATTTCGGTTCAACCAAATACATATGGTATTATGGGATTTGCAGGGCTGGAGTAGGCTCGAGGACGCTGCTCCGTGCAAATGTGATGATTTCTCTCCCCAAGACACCTTGCATTTTATGTTTTTTTGTCCTTTTTACCGTGAGGCTAGGAAAAGGTTTATTTTCCCATTATTGAAAAAGATTAATTTTATTCAGTGTAAACCTGCTTTACTGTTTTTACAACTGTTGGAAACCCCCGAAACCATGTTTAGTGTTGCCAGCTTCCTTGCTGCGTCTGTTAGAAGCAGGAGGGTTAGACAGGATACTGCACAGGAAAGTTAATTCTCTTACTATAAGTCTAGGTATACTGTTTACTGGCTTTAAAAATGGAAATGTTTGTTAACGATCTTTTAATGTCCTTTGTACTGTGTTTTAAATTGTATAACATATTTTTAAAAATATTTTTAATCTTTTGTATATGTATAGCATACTTTTATGATTTTAATTAATCGAATAAAGTGGTTTGACTTGACTTGACTTGATATACTGAATGGACATCTGGTAATGACCTTTAGGAGCAACATTCCCTAATAAAGTAATTGTTCGTCTTGGCCCTCTCTGCTGGGCCACCCTCCAACGTTTTGCCTTCACCCCTCCTGTTTTCTGATCCTGCTTTTGTTAACTTTTAGGACTCTGCACTTTACCACTGCTAAGCTAGAGTGCTTGTGATCTTTCCTTCAAACATAGTAAAAATGGGCTTACTCCAATTTGGCATATTTAGTGCACTTATAATTTCCTAGGAGAGTGGTACTACATGTACCCAGAGAACCTGTAAATTAAATGCTGATATAGTATAGTGCCATCCACTTAAGAAGCCCTTTATAGTATGTCTCAGGTCTGCAATTGCAGTTTATGTGCAGTTTTAAACTGACATTTTGACCTGGCAAAATAAACCTTTTGCAAGGCCAAAACCTTACTTTTTAATACAAATGCCACCCCTAAACAATTCTGTGGCAGGGTGCAGTGAATTTCAATGTTGGACATGTACTTTTAAGTTTTACACATCCTTGTAGTGAAAAACTCCTAAATTAGTTTTTCACTAATGTAATTCCTATCTCTCCAATTGGGTTACCTATTACATTTAGTAAGTTAGAACATTTGATTGGAAGCAGGTTGAGATGTCTTGATTGAACTCAAATGAATTGTAATGTAAAACCCTCTTTAATGGTCAGATTTTAGATTACAATTTTGAAAATGCCACATTTATAAAGTTAACACAAGTGGATGATCTGGATTGAATCCACCTTCGATCTTGAGCTCACTTCGCCACCCTAGTGCAGACATAGCTATATGCAAATCAGTCTTGACCCTGTGCCTCATGGGAACAGTCCAGCCTGAGCTGCCAAACCATGTCTTCCCTGGGCCGGAAACAAGCATCCTGGGCCCAGTCTCGGGCTAACAGCCCTCATCAGCCAGGCTAGATTGAATCCAGTGGCAAAGTGAGCAAGGGACCAAAGTCTGGGCGTACTCTGCCAACTTAGGGTGAACAAAGCAAACACAAGGAGATGATGGATGGAGCACTGAAACTTTTCAGACAGTCACAGATCCGGGTTGATTCCATCATTGTTCTTTAGCTCACTTCGCCACGAATGTTCTGATACAGCTATATGCCAATGACATTGTTCTGCATTCTGTCCATCCATTGTTCTTTTCGCAATTGGCACCAAGAGTGGGAAAGGTATGCCCAGACGGGGGTCCCATGCTCTCCATGCCACTGGAGTCAAGCTATCCTGGCTGATGAGGGTTGAAGCCCCACAACCAGTCCTAGGATGATTGTTTCCAGTCCAGGGAGGACCTGGCCTGGCAGTTCGGGCTGGACTGTCCCCATTGGCTGCAATTTCAAGGCTGATTTGCATATGGCTGGGTTCACACTGGAATGGCAAGGGGGGCAAAAAAATGATGGATTTAAGACCATATCTGTACTGGGAGGAAAGCATGACATTGTTCTGCATTCTGCCCATCAATTGTTCTTTTTGCATTTGACACCCGACTGGGAAGGGTATGCCCAGATGTGGATCCCATGCACTCCATGCCACTGGTGTTAAGCTATCATGGGTGATGATTCTGCCCAGTCGGTTTGTGACCACAGAAAACAACAGTGGAGATCCCTGCCCAGATTTTCTGCGGGTGTGCAGGGCCCCAGCATAGATGCAGAACTCAGGCTGACAACAAAAGTGATGCTGAGCTTCAAGTGAGATTTCGGCTTGTGCCATAGGGTTAGAGGTCACAGTACACCTTTACTCATTCTCTGAGGTGGTGTAACCCGCCACAGGCACATTAAATTGCTAAAGCAGTACAATCGTTCGATCACATTTTGTTGAGGCTGTGAAACAAACCCCTCAAAGACACTTCCCTAATGCAGTGACACAGGCGTTTGGTACCATGTTCCCAAGTAGAACCACTAATTCAGAGAGACAGCACTCTTGGTACCTGTAGCCTGCAGATTTCTCTCTTCAATATTCCTGTTTGGATAAACCTTCAGACTGCAAGGGATAAGCTGGATGTACAACACAAACAATTTGTTATAATCTGGGGTGCCAAGTACTGGAGCTGAACAAAGCGCAGTTTTTTTAATTGCTCAAAAGACTGCTGACATTCAGGCATCCAAGGCAAGGGCTCATACACTTCTTTAATCGTTAGTGCAAGCAAGGGTTTGATTAGTAGGGAATAATAAGGTATCCACTGCAGCCAGTAGGATGTTATACCTATAAAAGCACGCACATCTTTCTGAGTTTGTGGAATAGGCATTTTAACAATAGTACTGCTATGCTCAGTGGTCAATATCCTACCCTCCTTCGACAGTAGGTGATCTAAATAGGTGACCTCCTATCGAAAATACTGAAATTTAGAAAGAGAAACCTTATGTCAACGGTGAGCCAAATGTAATATTAATTTGACTGTACTATCTCTACAAACTTGCTCTATATCGGAAGCGATAGGGGGTTCATCCACATACTGCACCAATACAATACTTGAAGGGAGCGAAAGGGAATCCAATTGACTCTTTAAAGCCTGACTGTAATTACTTGAACTCGCACTATAGCCCTGAGGAGCTCAACAGAACCTAAAGCTCCTATCAGCTAGCATAAACCCAAACAAATACCTACTATCTGGATGAATAGGAATACAGAAAAATGTATTTTTCAAATCAAAAACAGAAAATAATTTAGCAGTGGAAGGAATCATCGTAAAAAGCGTAGTAATATCTGGCACCACTGGGAATTCCGGAACTACTATTTTGTTAACTTCGCACAGATCAATTACAAAACAATAAAAATATTTATGATCATCAGGGGAGCCTGAGCGTGTCCTTTTCAGAATGGGAAGAATGGGGCTATTACAAATATTGGCAGATGTCTCCTCAATCACTCCCTTCTTAATCAACTCATGGATAAATTACAATAGAGCTTGCTCTCCCACCTGTGGTATTTTATACTGAGAGATACGAGGCAGAATAGCATTGTCTTTGACCTGTATTGAAACCGGTGGTATGTGTAACAGCCCCACATCTGTATCACCTGCCACCTACAAAGTAGGTAACACATCAGCAACTTCAACAGGGTGAGGTGCATCTTTGGACAAACACTGTTTAGCACTAACTGCATCTGGGCCCATTGTTATATTAACACCTGCCAGAGAAAAATAAATTGTAGCATGCAATTTCTTCAGCAAGTCCAAACCCATCAAATTCTCACTACAATAGGATGTCAACAAAAAGGGTGAATCATCAGTAAAGGGACCAATAGTCAATTCAAGGGGTCTTGAAATGGGGCTTACAACTGATATACCAGAAAAACCTACCGAAACATTATTATGGCCAGACAGACCCACCCCAGGGACCATATTTTGAGAAACAGAACCTTTTATCGCACCTGTAGCCACCCAATATATTCCTTAGTTGAACCTTGCAGTTCCGCTGTTACATGAGGACCACGCTGGTCTACATGTATCAGAACTAGTCCCCCACTCTGTCCCTAGCTATCCAAGCTGTACGACATTCCTGTCACTTCCTCCATATCATAATCATCATAATACTACTGTCTGTCCCGAGGGTCATCAAAGTAAATATTATCAGAATGACCCTGTGAGGCTGCAACATTCTGAACCCTATCATCCCCACCAGGCTTGTTGTTCCTTTTCACTGCTGGCTCGGGCTTATCTATGGCCGTTGAAATTCGAGGCATTTCTTATTGTATCGACTGAAGTATACTACAACTTCATTTGTCTTGGGGTTTCGCGGGCAGGTACTTATTACTGTGGCTAGTTCTACAAGAACTACTTCTGTTTCAGAAGACAGCTGTTGGATATTATTTGTCAATAACCATATTATCCCTGTGCATGTGGTACTTGAACGCAGTGCAAGTTTGTTTGGCCGGACCCTTTAGATCTTTTAATCATGTAGAATTCACGTCAGATACCATTGATGGAGCTACCACAGCTAATCGATTTTGGTTGGGATATTGTGCCGACACTGTTTAGGGTTACTTACACGTTCTGACCAATATCAGGTTCTCTATTGTCTACATCATTGGGCTGACTATCGCCTTGATACTTAAAGTGGGATGCGGTTTACACAGAAATTTCCTGCCCTGATGAAGTTCCTATAAAAGGAACGAAACGCGTTGGCTGTTGTCCTGTTGTTTTAACCTAAAGAAGAATAAAGAAATTTGAAATGATCATATTGGCTAATGTGACTTCATCCCTGGTGCTGCCTCCATTCTACCTCAATTTGCGCCTCAGGATTTCCAGTGAGACCTAACTGCAGCGGGTCTTGGAGGCTACTGGTACAGGACTTTAATACCTTAGGGAAACACTAAGATTGAGGTGCTAAACATATAGTCAGCTGTAGATCAATCTATTCTAGCCCCACCAGCTCCACAACCCCATCCACAAGAACCTCGACCTTCTGTAACATCTCAGGACACTCGCTATGCCAGTGACCCTCTTCCTTACAATACGCACACTGATTCGGCCCCAAAGACGTCGTGCTCGGCTGCCTACCTTTGTCTTTAAATCCTTATGCTTTTTTTCTGTCCTTTCTTTCTCCTCATTGTCTCGATGTTCATAATATTGGGCCAAATTCAAAAGAACAGAGAGGGAAGACGTGTACAGGTACTTTCAGAAGCCTGCAATCGAGTTTTAATTTCGGGAAGCAATTTATAAACAAATCTGTTAACAAACAACCAAACGCCTCCCTCATTAGACAGATTCTGCCCACTGTAATCCAAAAATGTTTCCTCGAACCCAGTGGAAAAAAACAGACACACTCTCATCTTTCTTTTGTCAACAAGCCGACAATTTATCCCAGTCTATTTCACGGCAGAATAAGGGAATGCATATAGGTAAGAATGCGGCCTGGCAACACCAAACTTTTCACTCAAGATTATAACCTGGTTTTCTCTCCTGGTCCCATGCTTTAATTTGATCCCAAGTACCACCCAACTCCGGAACATGATCTTGAGTATGGATCTGCCTCCAAATGTCATCCGGTACAAGAAGACAAAAAACATTTCAATATCAGCTAGAGTCATTACCGTCGGGGAAGCAGCTTCAGTCACTTCTTTATAATAAGCAGTCAGATTTTTCCTAGGATCGGGCAAAAGAGTCCTAAGGGACAAAACCTCGCTTTTTTTCTTCGGAGTATAAACCCATTGTTCCTGAAACCTGGTCGCAACTGCCACTCAAGTAACATTACCATGCTGGTCCATTAACTCCGGCATCACAAAGTGATATATGGAATGCACCTCTCTCATTGGCAACTGGGACACTGTAGTGGGACTATCATGTAACCTGCCCCTATAGGAAACCAATGTGATAATGTTACTAAAAACTTGACTTGGGTCCATACAGTTGTATACACATGATCTTTAATTACAAATAAAATTTATGCCACAGCATTCCCAAAGTGTTGCTCCCAAAGACCAATATGTAGAGGACATATGCTTAAGAGCATGCTGCTGTATAAAAGGATCATAATATTTAATCACATCTAAGACATCCGCCAACTGTAAATGGGCCAGCGGCCTGATTAGCAACAGCCTTCTTCTCTTCATCTCTTACCCGCAGAACGTACAAAAGCGCCCATACACTCATGAAATTTTGGTAAGTCTCTATCCTTGAACCCATGAACTGGTGTCTCAGTGCTTACAAATATTGGGGGATGAAAAACCAGAGAAGGAGAAGCAACTGAAGTAGCATGCAGAATTGCAGGTGTGTTGCAGGAGTAAGAGCTGGGGACAAGGATGCTGAGACAATAGGTCTGGCAGGAGTACTAACAGTCGCCGTTGCCACAGACGGCAAATAAACAGAAGAAAAAGAAGGAGGAGGAGCCAAAGCCACAGATATTGAAACAACAGCAGTAGACACAGGGAATGAGAGAACAGCAGTAACAGGTGGCTGTGTTGGCACAGGAACCGTGGGCTATATCCTTTGTGGAGCATATGGGGGCGGGGGTCGAGTATCTAACAGTTCTTCCACAAAAGTATCAGTTTCCTCCTGAGCCTAATACAATTAATCAATATGCAATCATAACCTCCTATCTTCGCCTTCAACTCCCTTTTCCTGTTTTTCTCTATTATATGCTACAGCTTTCTGAGTCAGTGTCTGCATTTTCTCTGACTTCAGTCGTCTCTGCCTAGCTGCCTTCTGCCACGTCCTAAGAGAATCAAACATAGACTGTCTACTTCGCCTCTTAAATAACTTTTCCTGTAAATACCCAATCTTTTGTTCATCAAAAATGCCCATTATTGGCCACTGCAACTCATCATTGTCCCTCCTATATTTGTGCCATAATGTACTAAACATAATAGGGCCAAGCCCATGTTTCACATACATATAAAATTTGGAGTGCCTTCTGGAGGCGCTGGCTGAGCTTCTTCCAATCGGGCATCTATAGAACAATAACAACAGCACAAAGAAAACAACTTGCTAACTCCAGGTATTTTCAAAAGAAAACAAGTTCACTACTTATGCTTGGCAAAGCAATTGCAAATGCTTTTATCCGAAAGACGCTGTTCAGACTGTACCCATTGCACACCAAAATGGTACCATATCCACAAAGAACCAAAACAAACTCCCCTGATATACACAGGTCAAAACAAACTAATTCTCACTGTCGACTCTTCAGACTAAACGGTAAAATCCAAGGGTTTCAATGATTAGTACTACAGTTGGGATGACCGCTGGGCGAGGCACCATCCAGCATGACGGAAGGGGCAGCTGCGAGCAATCAAAGCTCATCATACAGGGATCCCTGATCTGTCAGTCCGACCTGACGATGGCCTCGACCTCCCCCCCCGTCTGCAGAAGGGGATGGGTCACTTACCCAAAGGAGTCTATTCGAGCGCCAACTGAAGGAAATGGCCTGATTAGGGTCACCCGGGTCACTCACAAGCACCCCTCAGCCTTCCAGAGTCAGTCAGACAGTAGAGAATACAAACCAATAACTGTTTATTCAGGTACTCTCAGAGTGGAGCCCAGTCTGCCCAGTCGCTAGGATTGCTGCAGAGGGACTGACATCAGCAAGCATAAAGATACTTTATGTACATTTCAACACCAACGAAGGTATGCCCACAATGGAATTTTCTAAGGAGATGCAGTTGAACAGAGAAATGCCTGGAGTACGTTTTGATTCCGAAGATGGGCGCACACTATCTACTATCCAAGATCGCTCTGGCTGTCCCTGCCACTAGATAAGTGGGAGAAGGCCTCTACTTAGTAGGAAAGGTATATGCCCATAAGAACAGTGCATTCTTTAGTGTAGCAAAACTCAACTTTGAAGAAACATAACCTTTAAGAGCCCATATCTTGGAAATGGCAAAGGATGAGTTTCAATCTTCATTCAAAATGGCACCCAGATGCAAAATGGTGCAGCGAATGCTAACTTACATAGAGCAATGCACGAACAAAATCCTTTCTATTCTAACAGACGCCACTTGTGTAAATACGCAACATTCACAAAATAATCAAACACGAGCAGCTGTTCTTCACATTGCTTTTGTTAAATGCATTCATGACCCAAAAATTGACTCGAGAACTCATTTTGAGCTAAAGTACAGTACAAAATTATGGATTTGCAGATAATAATTGCCAAAATTTCACAACATTACATGACAGCAAATTACACAAATTTTGCACACCCTAGTCTGGATTGTGTGCAGGCAATATTTGAGAAGTTTCATATCAGAGGAGACTCAGATAAAGCTATATATCAGCGGCATATTGGTAAATGTTAACAGTATGGCCTTCTGGAAGACTTCACAGGTAATAGAGTTCTTTTGGGACCTGGAGGTTCTCATGTGAACAAGTTGGTGTCAGTTGGAAATGTACGAGAGCCAGTGGAGAACATTGTCGGGAATCCCAGTCAGGACTCCAGGGGGCATATGAGGGTAGGAAGGTAGACTATGTCAAAGACAGCTGAGAGGTCAAGCACTAACAGGAGATACGGGTCATTGTCATCTGTGGTAAAGATGACATGAGCTATGATGTGTAAGGTATCAGTTGTCATGCTGCAGCCTGATATGAAATTATACTCGTGGTCATGCAGGAGATTATTATCCTTGAAGTGATCTTGGAGTTACACAAATACTGCTTTTTCATGTATCTTGCAGATGACTGGTGAGTGAATGATGTGCCAGTAGCAGGTGAGGTCATTAGGGGTTAGAGTAGGTTTTGTTAGGCGAGAGAGTATCTGGCCTGTCTTGGAAGGTTCTAGAAAGATACCTTGAGTGCGGGATGCATTACCAATAGAGAGAACTCGGAAGGGAGAATCCCCAGGGAAAGCTTTGATGAAGGACAAGTGTAGGACATCATCATCTCAGAAATTGGCATCAAGGTAGTCGAGTATGTCTGTGAGATCTGTGAGGGAAAAGGCTTTTAATGCCGACCATTGCTAGATTCTGCACAAAGGATTGAGCATAAGAGTTGAAGCAAGCATATTGTTGTTGATGTGCTGTTTCCATAATTTTTCACTGAAGAAGAGGTTGATTGCATTGCAGTTTTCTATGAAGAGAGAAATAGGTAGGTCTGGCAGGGGATCGATGCAGTGCATGATTATCTTAAAGTGTTATACTTCTGTTGGTGGCTTAATTGATTTTGTTGATATAATACTTTGCTTTGGCTGCTGTGATGAGGTGTCTGAGTTCTTCGTGGAGGGACTTCAGTATCATGAGGTCATCAGGAGTTCTGTTTTTCTTCTATTTCTTTCGTGAGGTTCTTTAGAATGCCAGGGTGGTGGAGGCATTGACTTGCAATTATGTTTTAACTGGGGTGTAGTTTTCCTAAAAGTGTTGACGCTATTTAGAAGAGTTTTGGCATTGGAGGCGGAGATGATAGAGTGATGAGTTCAAGCATAAGGTGGTCTTTGAAGTCTTTGAAAGATCTGAAGGTTTTGCCTTCTCTTTTGTGTTTGGCCTTGGTTTGTTGGTAGGACACAGAGAAGGGAGATAGGAATGGCAAAGTGGTCAGTCCAGTCCAGGGGTATGGGTGGTTTGCCTCAGATTGTTGGTGATATTGAGAAGACAAGGTGATGGATGTGACCTTTCTAGTATGTTGCTTTTGGGACATGCTGTACCATGTTAAATATGTTGACGAGGTTTAAGAGGGTATCTACTTGCGCTTCTATTGTCTGGGTGGTTGAAGTCACTCAAGAGGGTATTGTGTGTATGTCGGATGGACACGGTAGTGAGGAGATCTGAGAATTCATCAATGAAGTCCTTTTTGTCTCTGGAAGGCCTGTAGATGAGATGGAAGGAAAGATTCTGAGATACAGGGAGTTGGACATGTCATATTAGCAGCTCCATAGAGTTTAGTGTTTGGAAGCAGGACAAGAAAAACCTATGAATGGCAGGCAAGGCCTCCTTCCTCCTTATGTGCAAGGTCAGCACAGTGGGTTGTATAGCCTGTGGGAAGAAAAATGTCAAGAATATGAAAGTATTTGTTGGTGAACAATGTTTTATGATGAAAGGGATGTCAAATTTAGGAAAGGCGATGAGGTCTGCGATGTCTGGTGATTGGAGTACTGCAGGGAGAGTGTTAATGCGTGTGAGATGAAATGTGAGATGACATTTGAGTTCTGTTGTTTGCAAGTGTGTGGTAGTTAGTAGAGTGTAAATGAAGTTGCGTCTGTGTGTTGTGCAAATGCTATCCAAGTGCCTGGGTCATCTAGATATGGGGGTCATTGTGGAGACTGGCAGTATGCTGTTCTGGGTGAGGCACATGACAATGTCTTACCTTGTATGTTTCGGTGCCACAAGTGTTTTGACCCAAGTGCTTTCTTGACCATAACATGACCTTGTGTGTGTTTCTGCCCTATGCAGGGATTCCATGAAGAGCTGATTGAAGGGAGAAGATTATTAAACAAAACAACAAGAGCGACCCTTATGTCCATGCAAACAGGGGTATCAAGAATCCTTGAAATATGCGTTCTCATGTAACTCATTTTTTGTGCGTATTAAATCAAAACCATATCTGTGTTACGTCAAAAAACATTTTGGAAAAAAGAATGATAATTCAGCGAGTATGTAACACGGTTCAGCTGAACTGAGTTTTACTCACGATAATCACAAGATCCACACACTAATTTTTGAAAGTGTATACGTAAAGAATATAGTAGCAGAAGACCCCATGTGTGTAAACAAATCAGAACCAATGAAATAATAAACAAAGTGAAATTAAGTGTGAGCAAGAGGAGGTAGTTGGTTATACAAATATGAGGCAGAAGTTTCAGTGAAAAACACTCATGGATACATAAGTTACATTTTTCCTGCACATAGACAATTATCCCTGTGGCGCAGGCATCCTTCCACCATGGTGCAAGGGTGCCTGTGCCGGCGCATGGCAGCTAATTGTGCGCCATCACAGGGGAGAGGAAAGGGATCCGTCATATCCTTGTAGATATGACGCATCCCTGTGCTTTGAAAGTGCAGTCGGGTGGGGCAGCCAAAGAGCTTGTGGTGCCACGCTGCGACACTTTCTTATAAATGATGCCCTATGTTTTCTAAAATATGAGAACATATTTGCACTAATCCCAAATTTCCATGCACATTTCAGGTTATTCTTGGATGCATGATGGCTAGGCCTGGGCAATGGGGTCTGTGCAGGGGCATATAAGGCTAGGGCTCTTATTACGAGTTTGGTGGTCCCACAGGAGAATGCAACACCCATGGTTGGACCGTCCACCAGACCAGGAGTTTTCTCCTGGTCTGGCGGGCGGTCGAGCAGCGGTCGAGCAGCGATTTGAGAGCGGCAGTCTGTCAGACTTATAAAGAGCCTAACAGGCTTTCAGAGCGTCACATGCACCTTCCTGCATGGTGTGGCATGCATGCCACAGCATGCAGGAACAGGGGGTGAAGATTTACAGGGGGGTGCTACATGTGCCCCCCTGCGTGCACCCCGGGCACAAGGGGGCCTGGTAGGTCCCCCTTTGCTGCCTCACCACCACCCTTTTCATTGTGGTGCTACTGCCATTAAAAGGGTGGCAGTGAGGCACCTCAAAATATGCTCGGTGGTTCCCCATGTGGCACCGCCAACACATTTTTGCCTCGAACCACTGCCAGATTGCCACAGGATCATTGATTCACAGCCGTAGCAGTGGTTCAGTGGCGGTCCAGCTACCACACTTATAATACTGTGGGTGGTTCTTCAGTCTGGAAGTGGTCGGACTGCCACTGCGACTATGGCGGTCCTATTGACCACTGTAGTCATAATAAGGCTGTAAATCTGGATAAAATATGACGGTGTATGGGGACATGGGTCTGCTTGGAATTAGGGTATGAGCTATGGCAATTAAAGCTATGTTCTGGTACTTGATGGTTTGACCCAGACGTTGAAACAGAGCCTGCCATTTGTATTTATGCTAGGTTATGTGATCACAGTGCCTAGGTGCTCAAAGATGCAATTGGGTATATAATTTTGCATTTATTTCCATGATGGATGTGCTTGCAGCGAATCCTGGCCTAATTGTAAGTGTAATTGCATTTATATGGCGCTTACTACACCTGAAAAGGCGTCAAAGCATTTTTTCAGCGAATAGCACGTTACTCGAGAACCCAAAAGGATTTGTGTAAATGTAAATCTGTATTTGTAAAGTGCAAACTATTCACCCTTACGGGTCACAAGGCGCTGTGGGCTGTCGTGGAAATTAAGAAAGCTATTGCCCAGAATCACATGGTGCTGAGCTGCCGCAGAGGATCGACCCGTGAACCCTGTGCTCTGAAATCAGCTGCCCTGGCCGCTGCTCCACACCCTTCCACCGCTGCATCACATTTCATTTGTGGTGAATTAGTATAGTGAAATATGAAACTAATTTGAGCGGTGGATATGTTAGTCTATTATTTGGATTGAGAATGATAGTGGAGGGATAGAAGAGGGAAGGGTTTGCATTTATATAGTGCTTGCTACCCCTGATGAGGTTTTGAAGCACTTTTTGGTGAGTAGCATGCTAATCCTGAACCCAAACAGGATTACTGGAGAATTGGTCTGGGTAAATATGAAATGTATTTGAGTGGTGGACATGTTAGCCTTTTATTTGGATTGTAAAAGGATAGTGCAGGGATAGAAGAGGGAAGGGTTTGCATTTATATAGCGCTTGCTAGCCCCTGATGAGGTGTTTAAGCGCTTTTTGGCGAGTAGCACTGCATCTGATGCGAAATTGTGAGCGTTTTGCAGTGAATATATTTGATTCTTTCTGAGGTAAATAAAATGAGTAGCACTGAGTTGGTCAACTGTCCTGCCTGATATGCACAACACTACCAGGGTTGGACTAGCCAGCCTCTGGATGCAAGCCAGGTCAGTGCTTTTAGGGCAAGATAAGTTACCATCACCCACCCTAACACTCACCACCTCTGACCCACCCTCCTGTATTAACAACAAATAGAAGCTTGATGCTAGCTAGGAGTGCTAGGATTAATTGCTTGTGTGGATTTCAAATCAATTTATACTCCATCATTAAACAAATTATTGGGCTTTTAAGAGCCCTAACTTTTTGGCAGACACGTGAAACCAGCTACAGGGGCATTACAGTGATTCGCACAAGATCGCCCAATGTGGTGAGGTAAGCACTAGGATCAGACTTCAGATTCAGTCGTTAGCTACCTGTTCAACTGTGTTGTCACTGATACCCCTCCCAATGCTCCTCCAAACAACCATTATTAATGACTGCCAGGAAGTTCACCTGGTTGACTTTAAAGAGGAATAATGTGTAACCCAAAACTCATTTTATTGACCCTGGTAGGTTGAACTACTGAACTAGACCTGAAATATTGGAATCTTTTTCAAGCAGATTACATAAAAAAATGCAAATATACCCTCAGCAGTGCCACTAAACCCTGCGAGCTATCCTAGTACCACAAACTTCCCCTTTTTTGCATCGTGTTCCTATCTCGCAGGTGTCAGTACCCTCTTTTCATCTCTTTTGTTGATGTATAGGAATACAAATAAAATCATGTTTTCTAAGAATTATTACAGCACACCAGAAAAGAGAGGCATTCATTCTGAAACTGGCAGGGGGTAACATCCTGTGTTTCAAGGCAGGGAAACAACACAACTTAGTATCAGCCTTGGCAACACAAAGCAAAGCACCCCCATTTTGGAGTGGAAATGAGGAAGAAGCTCTGACAATGCAGAGTAACATACTGCCCTTCCACGAATTGATTCAGCGCTTTACCAAGCAAAGTAAGCGCTATACACATTTTCATAACATACAATGAATGCTTGCCCCTTACTTCACACGCACACCTACACCTAGGCACCGCCAACAGAAACACACCACCAACCTGCTTTTTAAATCACATCTCTCTGAGTCAGTTAGTGCTGATAACATTGGTCTGCTAAATTAGAACTTTGGTAACCCACTGCATTTCAAAGGGGAAATCAGTTGCGTCAAATTTCCCATTAACCTTACACCTGCATTTTAAAGGTCACGTTGTAATTAAAGCATGAAGTTGGGTCGAAGCAGAAATAATCCAGGTAGAATGAAAATGCGCCAAGCCAGTGTAGGAGATATCTTCCTACTTAGTAAACTAATTCAGAAGAAGCATTCTT
This sequence comes from Lissotriton helveticus, assembly GCF_964261635.1. Classification (NCBI taxonomy): domain Eukaryota; kingdom Metazoa; phylum Chordata; class Amphibia; order Caudata; family Salamandridae; genus Lissotriton; species Lissotriton helveticus. Next base: position 855,735,020 of record NC_136070.1, on the reverse strand, counting down.
TAAAATAAAACATACACACATCATCATCATCAATGTATGGCTTTACGAACAACCCTCTGTGTGCAACACAACTGAGAAAAGTATACATTTGCACATTGTTGTATAACAGTGAACAATGAACTACTTCTTGGCACTAAACGGCTGGCACAGCATACGTAACCCCCAATTCCACTCTATATTAATAGAATCAAAGGTGTAGCGCTAGGGTGCGACTGAAAATCAGGATGAGCGCTATATATATATAACACCAACAAAAATAAATGATAATAAAAACTGGTGCACCAAGTACCCACATTGGCTTTCATGTTGCTGCCTGTGGGTGCTTATTCTATAGTCTGGGGGATGTAATGGCTGCAGAAGACCCCACACAACACCCACATCCTCTTCAACTTCCTGTGCACCCTCCTCGAAGCTGGCAGGCAGCCAGGAGGTGACCAGGGTGGACGGTACCCCCTCCTTTCCCTCCTCCAAGCCCCGGAACACACACTGTCTGTAGGGGTATTCAGATAAGGAAATGAAGCATAATAATACAGGTAAACGAGCAAGGTCGTGTTTTTAAAATACGTCCCTTTGTTTTAATCCTTTTGTTGAATATATCGCCTGGGGTAGTATGCATTATATATAGGGTGACCAACTGGTATGGGTGCAAATTCAGGATGGTGAGTGTAAAAATTCAGGACAAAGGGTCAAAATTCGGGACAAAAATTCAGGAGGGGAGGTCAAAATTCAGGACAAAAGGTAAGTTTTACAGACACATCTGAGGAGGTTGCGCAATAGTATATAGGTATGCCCATCCATATCCAAACATATTCAACCATTTGTAAACCTATCTGTCATGTATCCATCCATCCATCATTTCACTCATCTATCCCTCCATCCACCCTTTTACTCATCCACCCATTATCCATCTATCCACCCTTTCACCCTATCCATCCGTACACTCATTCATTCACTCTTACACCTATCCATCCATTCACTCATTCATGCTGCATCCATTTACTCTTTCACCCATACAGCCATCCTTCCACTTACTCATCCATCTGAGAGAGCGCAAACTGACCTAAATGTATGAGTGCATCACACTTACCTGTAGTAAGCACAAATCATGAGGAGAAATGCCATGAGTGCTAGTAGTATCTGCAATTATATTCTGAATGTATAGCTAATGTAGAGATTTAAGTAGAAGTGGAACTAATACAGAAATGTGTGACACTATATGATTTTATTAGATGTGATTATTCCTGAATCCATGTCGTGTAGCTGTTAAAATGTAAGATGGCATGTGGTTAAACGCAGAATGTGGTAGGCCTCAGGGCCAGAGCTAGAAGGGAAGGGGAAGGTGTTTCTTTTCACGACATAGATTGAAATAATGTTTTGGCCATTGCATTAATGGGCCATGATTTATAGATGTGTTTACTGAATAATAGAATAAGAGTATTAACATGCTTTAATTAATGAAGAAGTTGAATGCTATAATCATTATGAGAAATGTTGTAGGCCTGAAATGTTTTAACATTGATTTACACGTACATGTCTGGGCCGAGAAATGTTGCGAACCTTTTTGGAAGTCTATGAGAGTTGGGTTCTTGGCTGCAGATGTCTGTCTGCAAGAGAAAGGGAGGATCCGATTATAAATAATATGAATAGAGGTCTGTTCAGTAGACGGCCCAGACATGGAGGAGGGTTCCGGAATGTTTTAAGGGGTATCAGCGGGCCGGAGAAGAGTCTGAGAAGCAAGGTCAACTCCAACGTATGAGGCCCAATACAAAGCAGCATGGAAAAAGCCAGAAGCTACACCACGTGAGGGGCGTCTCATGAGGGGCGTCTCAAATGTTGTTGACTGTTTTGTATTAGGGACAGCACCCCTGGGTGGAGTTAGAGCAGATGCCTGAGGACCCTTTAGAGAGCGGATGGGTAGGCAGAGAGGGGTCATGACTGGAGAACTATAGGTTTTCACCAAGAGACTAAGAGTGAGTGACTTCCCTTGGGGGGTCATTCACTGCTGACACTTTTGTTAGGTTGAGACTTGGTTAAGTAGGGATACCATCTAGAGCAGGGTAGGGACAGCCTAACCTGTGTGTTTTCCTCCAACTTAAATGAAGGAGAGATCTCAATATGCGTCAATGCTGATAGCTTTATTATTCTTAGAACTTGTGCTGGTAATTTCCGTTGCTCGTCTGAGGGCTTTCAGAGAGCACATGTATGTAGTTGGACCTGTGTATCTCGTGAATCTCATTCTGAGATGCCTGTATTTGCAGCTTATCCTAACCTTACAATAAACTTTTGAAAGCTAGAAGTTGTTTGTGATCTTTTGGAGCGGGGTCCTTTATTGGGTGAACTAACTTGGTAAAAGAGGCACTTTCTTCCTTCAATGACAGGCAACAAAGGTTCAGTCGACCAGATCGGGGTTTAGATCAATAGTGATAAGGTATCGATCAAAATCTCGCCCTTCCAGTTGGTAGCTATAGAGGATGGTTGCCTTCTTGAGGACGGTGACCTAGGCCAGGTTAGCTTACCCCAAGGCCCCTAGAGATCGATGATCGGAAGAACCGCCCGCCGAAGAACATCCGGATGACGTGAGACAGAAAAAGCAGCAGTATCGGTCGAGAGTGAGTATAAAGGGTCATGCGTGTTAGATTGCGGTGTTTTTGTATTGTATCTATGTTGTAATGTCTGGCGGAGTTGAATGTCTGTAGAGTGACTGTGGAACAGGTTGTGAGCGCGCGCAACCGGTGGAAATCTTAAGTTCAAGGAGAGCTTAAGTGGTTCGGGTGTATCGGACACCCAGAGTAATTGTCAAATAGTGTGAAGGGGGTCATGAGGTACCATTGATCACCCGAAAGACCGAGATAGGGGGAACGTAAGAGTGAGTGCGTGAGTAACGGACGCTGGTCGGAGGTTACTGTGTGTGTAAGCAACCTATCAGAGAGACGATAGACATTTCGTCAGTTGTGTTGACAATTACATATAGACTGTGGACGTACAGTCGAGGGAAGTGACCGCTTGGTCGGAAGTAGTCATTTTTCGGTGTATGAATGGGACGCATGCATGACCGGGAGACGAGTTGAGAAAGGAGGGGTGCTGCTGCGAAGCGGAGGAAAGTGACGTCAGGAAGTGTCGCGCAGTGATTGGCTGACCGGAGAAAGACCGCGTTGTGATAGGCCAGCTAGCAAAGACGTCAGAAAGTGGCGAGCTGGGATTGGCCGACCGGAGAAAGACCGCGCTGCGATAGGCCAAGTTAGCAAAGCCGCGATAGGATTGGTGGATTGTCATCAGGAAGTAAACAGAGTAGCGAGGCTGGATATTGTGCGTATAATTATGAAGTGTTTTAAATGGCTGAGAGCGGCGTTTAAAAAAGAGAAGCGGAGATCGGATGAAGGGGAAGAAGCCCCGCCGGAGGGTACGCCGGCTCGTTACATGGCAGTGAATGTTGGGCTGCATACGATCCTTTGGATATCAGAGTGGAGTAAGATCACGGAAGGAAATGAGGAACTGACGTTCCCGAAGTACGGGACGTTCAGATTAGAGGTGTTACATCGATTAAAATCAGTCATGACCTCAATGAGACCCTTGCCTAGACCGACCCAGTTTGAAGCCCTTGATGCATGGATTAGGGCAGCGCATGAAAAAAATATGAACAGACGACAAGAAAGGGTGAAACGATCGGTAAGGGCAGTGCAGGATGCCAGGTGGGATGCGGATGCTAAAAGATGGAGAGTGCATAACATGGAAGTAAATAAACTGTACCCAGTGTTAGAGGTGCCCGGAAATAAAAGCCCCCTAGAAGAAGATGATGAGAGCGAAACAGAGGACAGCCTGATAAACAGATTATTGACAGACAGGCCACCCCCGTATAATAGAGCAGGGGGAGAGGTCGAGCATAGTGAAAGAGAAAAGGGGGGCAATGCAGGAGAGCATGGACCGCTTCCCAGTTCAGAGTGGGATCCTGAGGCAAAGAAAGAGCTGTCCCAGCCTAGTCAGGTGCAACAGGTAGTCGGGAGGTTTGTGGTACAAAGAGCGCCGGAAACGGAGTGCGCCACATCCTACGGATTACCAGCTGCACTACAGGTACCTGTTACCATAGGTCCTATAGTATCGATATATGACCCAGAGAGAGCAAGAGGGGAAGAACGGGTACGGAAGGACGGAGAAAGAGCAGAGACGGCAAGGAGGAACGATACGATCAATTCCTCAAGTCAGATGCCGATACCCAGAGAGTGGAGCACCCCGATGCACACAGCAGGGGATCCAGGAGGGGATCCTGGGGGCCCTAGATGGCCAGTGGATCTGAGGGGATCTGGACGAAAATCCTTTCAAGAGCTAAATGAGTACATGAAGAAGTGGGATGAGGCAGTGGAGGCTCACAAGAGCATCATAGCTGCAGAAGCTGAAAGGGAAAGTCAGGACAGCAGAGCTCGGACTCACTGCGGGGCTGGGGAGAGCAGCCCGGAGTGGGACTGGAGAGAGAGAGATAGTAGGGGAGTCACCCATTGGGCCCGGAGTGGAGATAGAACGGACCTGGAAAACGGGGGCCCTGGGAGTGGAGGGGTGGCGCGCCCAATACTCAGTGAAGGGGAGAGGAGAACGCAAGAGTACAGAAACAGCTTTAAGTGTACCCACTGTGTGCCCGGCACCAGAGAGCTGAATGGGAGTTGTGAGAGGTCGCACCATAGTCCCTGTGATGACGGACACGAGCGCAGCCCAGGGAATATGGGGAACCAGGAAGGATCGTATCGGATACTGAGCGATACTAGGCAAAGGGAGAGTAGCGACCAGAGGGAAAATAACAGAGAGGCGTACGGTGAAAGGAGAGAAGCAGGAGAGAGTGGGGGTAACAGGCCCGTGTTCCATCACCTTCCAAGATCGGATGGCCGAGCATGGGACCTGGAGAGATGGGAGCAAGGGAGAGCACTCATTAACTCTCCCGAGCCCAAACGTAGAGCTCGGAGTTGGGATGGTAGGGAGACCAGTGAGCCCCCTTCGAAAGACATATTGCGAGCTGAGATAAAAGCTAAGAGACTCGATGTCGCCAGCTTAAGGTCAGACCTGGATGACATGATAGATGGTACCCTGCCTTTAGAAAGAATGGAAATGTATGAGCAGGATGAAATACTGTATATGGCAAAGGACATCACTCGAAAAGCGAGAGCAATCCATGAGAAGTTAGTCGAACTAGCAGGCAAATATATGGTGGACCTGTCAAGAACCAAAGCATTACAGGGTAACCACAGGCTACATTATACAGATCGAGACCTAGATGAGAGGAGAACGATTGGGCTGAAAACGCACATAAGGGAACTGATCACGGGAATAAGGACATGGAGGGCACTAGATAAGTGGGAAGAGAGGTGGTCCAAGAAAGGGACCGTCAGGAGAAGCACGCTTGGTACGACACCAGGAAGGCTGCAGGGAATAGAAGCATACCCTTTGCGTGAAGTCGCAAATGGGAATTATGTGCATGTCCCTTGGAGTAGGGGAGATTTAGCTGCTTTTACCACCTCCTTCCCCAAATTGCGGGAAAGCCCAGTGGAGTGGTACAAGCAAGTTGAGAGATTTGTAAAAATCTCAAAGGTCCTATGGATAGATCTGAACACGCTGTTTGACATTGTAGTACCAGGAGATCTGTGGACAGCATGCAAGGTTAGCGCTGAGTGGCCCACAACGGAGCCGGAGAGAGATGCTAAGACTAATGGGCCGTCCGAGATTGTGATGGCAAAATTCGAGAGAGTGATGACTTGGCTGAAAGAGAAAGTGCCAATGCAAGACATAGATTGGGTCAAAATAGACCGAACCAGACAGGAACCCAAAGAGACAGTCCACGAATATTATGAGAGATTGCTGAAGGCGTTTAAACAGTATAGCGGCTTGGATGTAATGGATCCAAAAGACATAGGGCAATTTGTGTCCAAGTTCGTCCTGGGACTGAGACCGGATATTAGTTTAATGATTCAGCAACACTTGATTTGTTGGCAGAATAGACCCCTAGACGAAATACTGAGATATGCCAGGTACTGCTGTGATGAGATAGACTCCAAGGCTAAGAAACTAAAAGAAAAATTGATGGTGGTACAGATGCAGGCAGCAGGGAAGGGGGGACAGCAGCAACAGCAGCTAGGAACAGGTACAGGAGGAAAGAAGCAGTACAGTCAGAACAAGGGCAATGAGGAGAGTTCCACCTTTAGACCCAGAATAGACATAGCTGCCTTGAAGAAAACGACTAGGTGCCACCAGTGTAACGAGGTGGGGCATTGGAAACGCGAGTGTCCCTACAATGTAGAGATAGGAGAACAAGAGGAAGAGGAGGAAGAGGTCCAGAGAGCGCCTACGAGAGGGGTGACGCCATACCAGGGAAAGGTGCTAAAAGGGGGGGGGGCTCCTCCCCGAGCCCAGTTCCCGCAACCTCCCCGAGTAGGGACTATGGGTAAGACCTATAGACAGATGCCCCTGTTTGTAGAAGGAGAAGAGTGCTATTATGTGGACCCATTAACCGGACAGAGAGTGGAAAGAGAAGACTGCACCCTCGGGGCAGCCTTGGAGGTGGACCAGAGGGGACCCTATGTCGAAGCAGAAGTAGCAGGGTGCCCCACGACATTTCTGGTGGACACAGGAGCCACTAGATCCACGATCAGATCAGCTGCAGTTCCAGACCTGCCCATGTCTGGAGAGACCATACAAGTGGTGGGGGTCGCAAACAGGAGAATAACCAGCCAATTGACAGAACCGGTACAGGTGAAAATAGGGAAGTACAGCGATGAGCACCAGTTTGTGGTTTGCGATTCAAGTCCTGTGTGTCTGCTAGGCAGAGACCTGTTGTGTAAATTGAATTGTACAATATACTGTACACCTCAGGGAGTGGAGGTATTGACCAATGATGATGACGCAGACTTCAAAGTTGCAAACTCAAGAATATGCGTGGAGCTGTACCCTACTTTGACAGTAGATGAGCTCCCCTGGGACTTAAGAGAGACAGTGGCACCAGAAGTATGGGACTTCACTGGGGAAGAGATTGGATTGGTCAAAGGGGTGGACCCAGTGAAAATTGTAGTGAAACCGCATGCTGAGTTCCCAAGAACACCCCAATATAAATTGACTCCAGAAACGATTGCAGGCATAAAACCCGTGATCGAGTCCATGATTAAACAGGGAATACTGAAAGAAATCGTGGGTAGTCCATGCAACTCCCCGATTATGGGTCTGCAGAAACCAAATGGGAAATTCCGGATAGTACAGGACCTTCGAAAGATTAATAACATAGTCGTTTCGTGTTGTCCAGTGGTACCGAATCCATCAGTGATACTGTTTCAGATTCCATTCCAAGCTGAGTGGTTCACTGTGATTGATCTTTGTCAGGCTTTCTTTTCGATCCCTTTGGACGAAGAAAGCCATTTTCTTTTCGCATTTAAGCTGGAAGGTCGCGTCCTAACATGGTGTCGTATTCCTCAGGGGTATACAGAGAGCCCATCGATCTTTAACCAGCTTTTGAAGAAAAATCTTGAAAGTCTAGTGCTGCCCCAGAAGTCAGTTCTGGTCCAGTACATAGACGACCTCCTCGTGGCGTCAGAAACAGAAGAAGCTTGCAGGGAGGACTCCATTGCTTTGTTAAATCACCTAGCTGCCAATGGGCACAAGGTGTCCCCGGGAAAGTTGCAGTACTGCCTGACAGAAGTGCAGTACTTGGGACACAGAATAGAGAAAGGCAAACGAAAGGTGTCACCAGACAGGATAGAGGCGATCATGAAAATGAATGCGCCTAAGACACAGAGAGAGGTCAGGATGTTCCTAGGGATGGTGGGTTATTGCCGACAGTGGATCGCGAACTTTTCACTGAAAGCAAAGCCCTTGCAAAAACTGACGCATAAGGAGGTGAGCGATCCGGTACCATGGGACAAAGACTGTTTGATGGCATTCCTACAGCTGCGAGAGGACCTGTGTCGTGCTCCGGCATTGGGAATGCCTGATTACAATAAACCATTTTTGCTTTACTGTTGTGAGAGAGAAGGTTGCGCGTTGTCTGTGTTAGTCCAAATCCATGGGAATGCCCGTAGACCAGTTGCTTATTTCTCGGCTACTTTAGACCCAGTAGCCACAGCGTTGCCCGGATGTCTCAAATCCGTTGCTGCAACGGGTGTCAGCATTGAGAGATGTGAAAATATCGTCATGGGGCACCCGTTAGAGGTGTGCGTGCCCCATTCTGTTGAACTGTTGATGACCAGGACCAAAACACAGCATCTGACCAACAGCAGGCTCACGCGCTATGAGCAAGTTATTCTTGCTGCAGAGAATGTGACCCTCAGGAGATGCTCTGTTTTGAACCCTGCCACATTGATGCCACTCCCAAATGATATCGAGGATGATGATGAATGTACAGACCATGACTGCCTCGATGTGACTGAACTATGCACCACACCCAGACCCGACATCGTAGATGAGCCACTGACCGACCCAGATGAAATTTTCTTTGTCGATGGCTCATGTGTAAGAGACGAAGTTGGGCAGTTGAGAGCAGCTTACGCTGTTTGTACAATTACTGGAGTTGTAGAAGCTGGGTGCCTGGAAGGAGTACACTCCGCTCAGGTAGCCGAGATTATTGCCTTGACACGTGCTTGCTTGGCAAGCAATCAAATTCGAGTCACCATATACACCGACAGCCAATATGGTTATGGGGTGGTTCATGATTACGGGCAGTTATGGTCTCAAAGAGGGTTCATGACCTCTTCAGGCTCTCCCATTCGCAATGGAGAGTTTGTGCGCCTGTTGTTAGAGGCGTTGCAATGTCCAGCAGGTATCGCAGTTGTAAAGTGCACCGCACATACCAGAAATGAGGACTTCGTCTCGAAAGGCAATAGATATGCCGACGAAGTCGCGCGGTATTGCGCAGAACAAGGGTACTCTTTCACAGAGGTGGAAGTGGGTGGAATAAATGTAAGGACTGAATTAGCCATGATATTGGAAACTGTTGATACTTGGGACGAACTGGCAAACATGCAAGAAAATGCTCCTGATTTTGAAAAAGAAACATGGGAAAAGGCAGGATGTGTAGTGGGTGAGTCCCATTTTTGGGTCTCAGCAGACGGCAGAGCAGTGTTGCCCAATGAGATGGTGAGCCCAATGGCCAGACACATACATGGTCCCGTACACCTAGGGAGAGACGCTATGCTGAGAGTGTTTAGACAGACTTGGTACAATCCTAAGTTTAGAATAGCAGCAGAAGCAGTGTGCCAGCGTTGTGTGACCTGTCAGCAGCTGAACGTAGGGAAAAGAACACCAGTTGCACTGAGTCACATAGGAAGGTCTGGAGGTCCATTCAATCGAATGCAGATAGATTTCATTGAAATGCCGAGGTGCAACCGCCTCCGCTATGTCCTGGTAGTTGTTTGTGTATTCTCCAGATGGGTTGAGGCATACCCTACACGTAGGTGCGACACCCTCACAGTGGCCAAGTTACTGCTTAGGGAACTCATTCCGCGCTTCGGGGTGCCGGCCTCTTTGGAATCAGATAGGGGAACGCATTTCAACAGCGAGCTTGTGAAGATGATTTGTGCGGCTCTGAACATAGATCAGAAATTGCATTGCAGTTACCGACCAGAAGCCTCAGGAATTGTGGAGCAGATCAATGGCACGATCAAAGCCAGAATTGCAAAAGTGTGTTCCTCAACGACCCTGAGTTGGCCTGACGCCCTGCCATTGGTCCTCATGAGCCTTCGTAGTACCCCAGACAGAAGAACGGGGTTGTCACCACATGAGGTGTTAATGGGGAGAGCAATGAGGCTGCCATCTGTCCCAACGACTGCACTGTTAAATATCACAGATGATATGATCCTGGACTATTGTAAGGGGCTGTCTGACGCCATTCATTCTGTGTCCCTTCAGGTGCAGGCTGCCGAGGTTCCATCGTGCCAGGGCCCGTGCCATGACCTGTATCCTGGGGACTGGGTCCTGGTGAAAAAACATGTGAGAAGAAGCTGCTTGGATGTTCGTTGGCGTGGGCCCTTCCAGATCATCCTGATCGCGAATACGGCTGTGAAGGTGGGAGGCCTGCCCAATTGGATCCACGCATCACATACGCGAAGGGTTCCAGCACCTCGGGAAGAAACAGCTCCTCTCTCGGATAGACGTCCAGCAGAGGACCGAGAAGCCATAGAGGGGGCTAGCCAAGCTGAAGAGGTGCCAGCGGAAGCAGGGAACGAGTCTGACCAAGCTGAGGACGGTCAGTACAACAGCGAAACAGACGACGCTACAGAAGGAGAAAGTAGCTGGGAGTACGAGTCAGACACTGACAGGTCTGTCAGAGAGCGAGAACAGACAAGAAGGAGAAGGAGTAGAAGGGCACGTGGAGAAGCTAATTGGCCGCAAAGAAGGAGCTCTAGCCTGAGGTCAACTCCAGAGATAACCCTTCCTCCGATATCAGAAGACTCAGACCCGGAAGAAGGTGCTCAGGGCGCGGAAGCACCGGACCGAAGAAGGTCAAGAAGAGTGCGTGTGCCTAGCAGAAGATACTCCACACCGGAGTGGACATATCTGGCGACAAATGTCTTTGAAACAGGAGACAGGGAGGATTCGAGCGGTGGTGGTGTCCAGTTCTGAGCCCATCGTCACCGTGGAAATACGACTGTTGGTACCCGGAGTCGAACAAGAAGGGTCACTAACATTCATGCTCCCCAGACCTCCCCGCCTCAGCAAGTTAAAACACATGTTTCTTTCAGAATTGCAATTCCCCGACTTTGGTACAACGATAACAGCCCATGAAGAGCACAATCTTCGTTTGGAAATACTGAACTTTGCTATCGAAGCTGCAGGCACAAACCTGATAGTAGATGCTTAAAGGACTTTGTAAATAAAGCGAGCAGAAAAAGAAGATTACCTAGCGCCCAGGAAGCAGAGAATATTAGGGAACTTCCCTTGAGTTGATGGAGAAGGGCTAGGGTTGTCTTTATTGAACTGTTAAAGGACTTTTGCGAAGAAGGTTGTCAGCTTCCAGTTGTGTGGATTCTAAAGACAAAAAGAGTAAAAAGAGACTGTAAAGGAACGAGAAGAAAAGAACTTTGTGCCAAGATAAGAGAGAGCCATATTGTCTGACGAAATGGAAGCCGGCACCCAGAACCGCAGAGCTAAATGTATAATAGGTACACTAATAGTAGGAGTGATAATATTAATAGCTTTAGTGGTAACAATTTCTTATGTAAAGGGACATGAGGAAGAGGCGAAGGTAACTGATGTGAAATCTGTAGAAACGCTTACACCCACTGTTGCTGGTGAGAAAAGGGAAAACACTCAAGAGAAGGCGTTATTAGCTGCAGAAGCCCGCAGGTTACACGTAGATGAGTCCCAAGGAGACTTTAGGTCAAATGCTTATGCCAAACTCTTATATGAATACGTGGATGCCATGGAGGTTAAGGACTGTTACGTCTGCATGCAGTTGCCGGCGTCTGTAGATGAAGGCATTAGATATCATCACCTCCCGCTGACATATGGCATTACATGTAGCTTATTGCTTAGTATATTTTATGAGAGAGATAGTTTTGAATACTATTTCTCCAACTATGATTCAGTGTTGCCAGAAGTCCCAAATTATAAGCAGATGAACAAATGGGACTACTGGAAGAGTGAAGACAGATTGGCCAAGTTCTTCATTCCTTGGATTACCTTAGATACTTCACATGCCCGTAGAAATAACCTGACATGCAAAGTGTCAGAAGTCGAGAAGAAGTTCATAGGGCAGGTGGATGATCGTTACAGGAGACAAAAGATTTTGAAAAAATCAGGACAATGGAAAACAGATTGGACCGAGGAAGAGAAGGCACACAAGAGAAAGGGTAGTAGTGGTCCAATAGCTTTAGATAAGACGCAGAAAGGAAAGCTATGTCTTCACCGAGCCAAAACGTATTACGAAAATGTATACGTGGGAGAAGTCAGCTGTGAACATGCTTTCAATATAGAGTACTATACTAAAGATTTCCTGAAGGGAATGCAAGTGATTCCAAATGTGTATTTTGTATGTGGAAGAAATGCCTACGTGAGACTACCTGACAACTGGTATGGATCATGTTACCTAGCAATTGTCTTCCCCAAAATATATCATGCACAAGACTTAGAGATCATCGAGGGCAAGACATCATCGAGGGGAAGGAGAAATATAGGAGATGCAGAAATGGTTGGAGATGTCTTTGGAGCTATGTTCCCTCTTTTGGGACTAATCCTTAATGATGTTAAAATTAGACGACTGGCAACAGTCGTCGACAGGTTGTCTGCCAGCACTGCTCAGTCCTTAATGCTGGTAGAAGGAGAGATGCAATCGATAAGGGCTATGGTTCTTCAGAACCGTCTTGCGTTAGACGTCCTACTAGCAAAAGAGGGCGGAGTCTGTAAGGCTTTGAAGGTCCAGGAATGTTGTACTTACATTCCAGACAATTCGAAGCCCCTTGAGAAAGTTATTAGGAACATAACTGATATTCACAAGGAGATCGAAGACTTGAGTAGAGAAAATGTCTGGGAAAAGGTGGGCCACGGAATGAGTGAAGTTGGAGGGTGGATCTCCACCTTAGGCAAAAGCTTTGTGTGGTATATACTAAAACCTATCATCATAATATTGATCTGTGGGATCATATTGTGGGGATTGGTGAGGGTATTCAAATGGTACAGAGCAAGAAGGTCAGAAAGGGCCCAAAGAGAGCAGCTGCAGAGATTGGCTGCCATACAAGATAATCAGTACAGGAGTCTGAGGGCTCTGGAAGCGCAGAGACAAGTTATGCTAGCAATAACTGCAGTTTAAATGTTAGTGATGACCCCGAGAGGTCATCAAAGGGGGGAACTGAGAGAGCGCAAACTGACCTAAATGTATGAGTGCATCACACTTACCTGTAGTAAGCACAAATCATGAGGAGAAATGCCATGAGTGCTAGTAGTATCTGCAATTATATTCTGAATGTATAGCTAATGTAGAGATTTAAGTAGAAGTGGAACTAATACAGAAATGTGTGACACTATATGATTTTATTAGATGTGATTATTCCTGAATCCATGTCGTGTAGCTGTTAAAATGTAAGATGGCATGTGGTTAAACGCAGAATGTGGTAGGCCTCAGGGCCAGAGCTAGAAGGGAAGGGGAAGGTGTTTCTTTTCACGACATAGATTGAAATAATGTTTTGGCCATTGCATTAATGGGCCATGATTTATAGATGTGTTTACTGAATAATAGAATAAGAGTATTAACATGCTTTAATTAATGAAGAAGTTGAATGCTATAATCATTATGAGAAATGTTGTAGGCCTGAAATGTTTTAACATTGATTTACACGTACATGTCTGGGCCGAGAAATGTTGCGAACCTTTTTGGAAGTCTATGAGAGTTGGGTTCTTGGCTGCAGATGTCTGTCTGCAAGAGAAAGGGAGGATCCGATTATAAATAATATGAATAGAGGTCTGTTCAGTAGACGGCCCAGACATGGAGGAGGGTTCCGGAATGTTTTAAGGGGTATCAGCGGGCCGGAGAAGAGTCTGAGAAGCAAGGTCAACTCCAACGTATGAGGCCCAATACAAAGCAGCATGGAAAAAGCCAGAAGCTACACCACGTGAGGGGCGTCTCATGAGGGGCGTCTCAAATGTTGTTGACTGTTTTGTATTAGGGACAGCACCCCTGGGTGGAGTTAGAGCAGATGCCTGAGGACCCTTTAGAGAGCGGATGGGTAGGCAGAGAGGGGTCATGACTGGAGAACTATAGGTTTTCACCAAGAGACTAAGAGTGAGTGACTTCCCTTGGGGGGTCATTCACTGCTGACACTTTTGTTAGGTTGAGACTTGGTTAAGTAGGGATACCATCTAGAGCAGGGTAGGGACAGCCTAACCTGTGTGTTTTCCTCCAACTTAAATGAAGGAGAGATCTCAATATGCGTCAATGCTGATAGCTTTATTATTCTTAGAACTTGTGCTGGTAATTTCCGTTGCTCGTCTGAGGGCTTTCAGAGAGCACATGTATGTAGTTGGACCTGTGTATCTCGTGAATCTCATTCTGAGATGCCTGTATTTGCAGCTTATCCTAACCTTACAATAAACTTTTGAAAGCTAGAAGTTGTTTGTGATCTTTTGGAGCGGGGTCCTTTATTGGGTGAACTAACTTGGTAAAAGAGGCACTTTCTTCCTTCAATGACAGGCAACAAAGGTTCAGTCGACCAGATCGGGGTTTAGATCAATAGTGATAAGGTATCGATCAAAATCTCGCCCTTCCACATCCACCCAGTCACACATCCTTCCACCCATTCACCCTTTCAGTCATCCATCCATTCACCCTTTCAGTCATCCATCCCTTACTCTCTCCATCAACCCTTTCACTTAGCCATCTTTCCATCCATCCACTCATGAATCCATCCATTGACCCTATCACTCATCCATCCTTTCACGCGTCCATCCATCCTTTCTCTCATCCATCCTTTCACTCCTACACTCATTTATCCATCCTTTTGTCCATCTACCCTGCCTTTCACATCCACCCTTCCACTCATCTCTCCATCCATTCACCCTTTCACTTATCAATTCATCAATCCATCCATCCTTTCTCTCATCCATCCACCCATTCACTCACCTATCATCCACCCTTTCACTCATCCATCCATCCTTTCACTCATCCATCCACCCTTTTACTCATCCATCTACCCATCCACCCATACATCCATCTTTTTACCTTTTCTCTCATCCATCCTTCCACTCACTCATCCATCCATCCTTTCTTTCATTATCCATCCATTCACCTTTCACTCATCCATTCACTCTTTCACTAATCCATCCACCCATCCTTTCACTCGCCCACCTTTTCATATTAATTGTGAGTTGAGCCTTTGTCTGCAGAGTCGCTGACAAAAGAGATCCATCAAGAACTTCACCCTTGCTGTAGTTCCTAAAGCATGGGGTGGGGCGGGGGAGGGTTCACTATGCACCTGCACATAGGCAATCTGAAAAAGTTGAAGTCATGAGTCATGCATGATGCACAGTGGCAGGCCATGAGGTGATCTGACATGGTGTTGTGTCTAGGGCTTTAAGTGGGATGAAAAAAACTGGGGGTATCTCCAAAGAGGGTGTTCGATGTAATTAAGGGCGTGGCTTAAAACACCTAAGCTAAAAATACGTGCTTAGTATAGTGTACCACCCGACTGGCATTTTGCCTCTTCTGTCATTGTATCCAGATATTTAGCACAACAAGTAATGTTACACCTACAACAAGCCAGAACTATTGGCTCTGTCAATGGTTGTTAGTTGCATAAAATAAAAAAGCAGCAACCATGGCTTCATTGAATATAATATGGAAAACGCACCAGTTCTAAATGATGGGACTGTGAAAGAACTATTGCCCCTTCTTTTTAACTTCTTTCACTAGCTTCTTTCCATGAACTGTATTACGTAGCAGCATTGGCGTGTTTGCACGTTTCTTCTATCTGACAGAATGCCCTGCCCTAGACAGAGCCTGGAGGAGGCCCACCACATGCTTTGCAGCCCAAACTGACCCATTGTCATTCTGTATGTGGCAATCGTCAGCCGCATACAGAATGACAATGAGCGGGGTGCGACTGCTCTTGTGCTCTGAGGAAGAGTGCGAGGCGGCCCCATCAGGGCGCAGAGGCTTCATGCAGGGGAACAGTGCTGTTCCCAAAAACGCCAAGTTATGGACAAAAGCGTCAGTAAAAGGGATCATCATAGACAACGGATGTGAGATCCAAATTGGTTGGTCACCCTAATTAGAAAAATATGCGTTATATAGAGTACAGTGTGAGGGAGGCAACATGGCGGCTGAGCAGTCGGCTATGTAAGTTAGCTCATCCGGCGGACCCCCAGCCATGCTCTAAACTACTACTGAAATTGGACTCTCTGACTTGCGGCTGGAGAATCTTTTTTCGATATGGTTTGGGCTTTTTACAACACTTACCTCCATCAACGCTTACTCCTAATATCTCGGCTTACCTGGTGCCTCCCCTGTAGTTGTTAGCTGTTGCTAAATACGCTCGGTCCGGCACAGCCTCTTCTGTAATTCCAAAGCTGCTGAAGACTGCCAGAGACGCCAAGGGTCACGGCTCGGCAGATGCTTCCAGATCTGCAAAGGGTAACGGCGGAGTGCAGTGAGCTGGGGCAGCAGTTTCATGAAATGCTGAGAAGACATTGAGAAAATGCAATGCACTGACCCCGGGAAGAAATCCACCCTGTGTTCTTTCTTCCTTTCAAAAAAGGAAGGAGTCAATCCTCCAAGATGGGCACAGAGGCTGCTGGTAATACTGCTGAGAGTTGAGCTGCCATTATTGTCGGCCATTAGAATTGGTGCGTGGAGGCGGGTGTGATCGGCCAGGGTACTAAGATGAGCCTATTTAATGGTGATGATGCTAGCAAAGTTTCCAAGCATGAAGCAGTGTCAGAGGAGTGCCTCTGGTGGTGTAATCCTTCGACCTACACTTGTATCCCAAATAGTTTTGAGCACAGAAGCAGCTGGAGAGCATTTAAAGGCAGCCCCGATAAAAGATATATCCTTAATGAGAACATCTATAAAGTGGTTAAGGAAGCCTAAGAATGGGGACCATTAGGGACAGAGTTGGGCTGAGCAAAGAGACAGTCTTGACAATCCTGATGGCCTGAAGAAGACAGACCCTGGGGATACATTTTTCTCTCTCTCCGATCCAACTTACTCCTCTGGGAACAAGATTTCTTAGGCCTCAAACCGATGTCCAGGCAGGTAGTCACCAGGTAGAAGGAGGAGCGATCGAGCAGCTGGCACTTGGAGGAAGAGGACACTGGGAATATAAATGTTGAATCGGGCATGATATGGAAAAAGAAGGAAGTGCCTCATGTGGCAGAAGAAAGAGAGACAGCAGGCTTTTTTTTCATCTAATTATTATTTTTCTTCTGCATTCGGGGCTAATGTGGCTTGCACGCCAAGACATACTACTCCAGGTGCACTTGACAGCTCTGAGGAAGTCTCCCTTTCTGTTATCTACCAAAGTATTATTGCGCACAGGGAAGAGACTAGGACGGAGAGCCAAAGAACTCAAGGGGCTTGCCGTAAGCTGCAGAATTTTATTTGCAGAGTCGCCAAGTCAGGCTCAGAATTCGCTGGGAGTATCAGTGAAGCAGAGACTCAAATTTTAATGTTAGATCATGAGCTTGCAGCCAGAAAACTCAAACTGATATGTTACGGTCGCACAAGGTTGACACACAATGGAAGCTTGTGGATTTGGAGATTCGTCTTAGGCAAAACAACCTCAGAGTTCTTGGCATGCCTGAGGATCTGTAAGGGGTGGATGTTCAGAAATGTATCGTTGAACTTTTTACTGAAGCATTTACCGAGCTTACACACTGGTCCTGGGACCAGGAAGTCTGGAGAGCTCATTGGTTCCCCTTTATACAGTACCGAAACCAAGGGCAATTCTAATTTGTTTAAATAACTTTCTGGCTGGACAAGCTCCATATGATTTAGCTCGGCAGATAGGAAATGGGTCGGGAAGGCAAACAAGTTTTTCACCAGACCAGATTATTTTCACACAACAGTTGAAAAACTCTAGCAACTCCTGCAATTGATTAATTATTTTAAAGTAAAGGGGCCCAGACTTACCTCTTGAATCCCACAAAACTGAAGGTCAGACATAAAGATCAAACCCAGTTTTTCTCTTCTGAGGTGCAGGCCAAGGGGCTTCTAAAGTCAGTGAATGTTTAAAGGGAGATTTTGGAGGTTGGTGAAGGTCATAGGTTGGAAAGTGAGTGTTTTGTAGGTTGATGAGGTGGTCTTAAGCAACTTGGTGCTGCAGGATATGCTAGATCGGGGGCAGGGGGGCGTTCCATCACATCAGACCGTTGGGTCCTATTGCCTCAATGATTGGGTTGGAGGAGGGTAGGCCCGCAAAGAGGTGGCCGGACTGGGTGGGTCAGGGGGGCACTGGTAGGTTGGTGGTGGGTTCACAGGGTTAGGGGAAGACAGCTTCATTTGGCCTCTTATATAAATTATGTCAAATTTTTCAGTAGGTAGGGTCCCTGTCTGGTTAGGATGGAGATGCAGTGATGTCTACTAGGCTCCATATACCCTCCTTTAATTTTAGGGGTCTTAACAACATGGCAAAAAGACAGAGAGTTGCTCAGGAGGTAGGAGTAATACAATCTGATGTGGTCTGTGTTCAGGATACTCATATCCCTTAGGGTAAGCGTAGAATAATGTCGGAACTTGGATACACTTTATTAGTCTGTACGCAGCAGGGTAGTACAACCCTAGGTGTAGCCATCCTTGCAAAGCAAACCATACATATAGTTGGCAGGACACTTGTGTATAAGCACGGGCATTGGGTGATTGTGGAATGTGTTGCTGGTTCTACAAAATGTGTAATATGCTAAGTTTATGGATCTAAGACTGATGAAGCACAGATCCTGCATTGCCTTAACACAGAGCTTGCATCTTGGCCTACACCGCTAGTATTTTGTGGGCATTTTAACATCCATTTAGATGGTTCCATGGCACGAATAGGCAGTAGCAGGTACACAGGGAGGAAGCCTAAGGTATTTAGGGTGTTTCAGCAGCTTTTAAGTGATCTCAGCTTAATTGATCGTTGGTCTAAAACTAGGTATCCTGACCCTGGTTTTACACACTATTTCTGCCCACATAATAAACTTGCTAGATTAGATTATTTTTTATATCTATGTCACATGCAGCAAATGTTGAAATACAGACCTATCCTAGAGTCACGTCTGACCATAGTCCCATGATGCTCAATATCCCAGTTCCGATCTTTACCCCGCCCGAAGGTCTTTTTCTTTTGACAGGAAACTTTTCTTAGATGCTTCTTTTGTCAGTCATATCAGGTAGTAGATAGTACAATTCCTGGAAATCAAAGGTAATACTGCTGCCCATGCGTTGGTCTGAGATGCCTTAAAGGCAGGTCTCGGGGGGAAGTCCTTAGTTTCGGTCTGCATATACAGAGACAGTATAAGCTCTCAATTCAGGGCTTATAAGAGGATCTTAGAAAGGCTGAGCAAACATTTGTACAATGTTTGCAGGGTATTTTGACGATCACTTCGATATAAACTGAGGATGCCCACTGTAGGGCCAGGATAAATCTACACTGGAGAATGCCCATTAATATCACTTATATAGAAGGGAATGTTACGAATATGGTGATGCCACGGGAAAATGTTTGGCAAAATGGATTAGGTGTAAGGAGGTTGAGTGTGTGATAGCCTCCATTGAAGATTCTGCAGGTAGGTTAGTCGATACACCTTCCGAGATCTCAGTGTTTAGGACCTTTTACAGAGGTTTATATACAGAGCGCATAAAAAACAGGAGTTCTGGGTACGATGCAGTGATACAGGATTTGTGTATGAAGAGTGTTAGACACGAGGATTGCGGACATTTGGATGCTCTCATTACACTAGATGAGCTTGCAGAACCTATCAACTCATGAGCTATAGGTAAAAACAAGAAAGCTGACTAAATAATGTCTGAGTATTAACTAAGTGGCATATTATCAAGGAATGGCGTTATAATTATTGCAGCTTTAGTGGCAGAAAACTGCCGCTAAAGCGGCGATAATGGGCTTGATAATATGCCCTTGTGAATTCCCATAGAAGCCCATGTTCTGGTGTGAACTTGGACTTCTATGGGAATTCTCTACGGCATATTATCAAGCCCTTTATCGCCGCTTTAGATGCAGTTTTCTGCCGCTAAAGCAGCGATAATTATAACGCCATGCTTGATAATATGCCCCTAAGTGTTTTTGTCTATCTATGAATCTACGTTTGTCATTTTTTACACTTGAGGGATGTCACTTTCTATCATGAGGGAAATTAGGAAGTCTAAGTGAGATCACTTCTTTTGATGGAAAGGAAGTGCGGCGTGTAACTTCACTTTCTGCTATGTCATCATGAGGTCAAAGAGCATGTGATGTCACTTCTACTACCCTTGCCATTTTGGTGTATGAAGGTCTGTGTTCTTAACAGTCAACACAAGAGAAACATGAAAAGAAAAAGAAAATGCCAGTTTTCACAGCATATCTGATAGGACAATGTTTTTATCAAAATAAAATATTTTTCGACTGTTAGCAGAATAACCAAAAACTATTATCAAAATTCATTCCACTCTTTCACGGAGCTGCTACACTCTACACTCAGGGGAATATTTACAAGAAACTAACGCAGCGCCTTGTCGCAAGTCATTTTGCTGTGCCGTGTTGCGTTAGTTTCAAAGCACAGGGATGCGACATATCTACAACAATATGTCACATCTCTGTGCTTCCCCTTGCACTGGCGCACATCTGCAGCTATGTGCTGGCACAGGCACCCTTTTTCCATGGTGCATGGATGCTTGTGTAGTGGGGAGATTGTATAAAAGCAGTCGAATTGAGATTATTTCCTCTTCCAATGTGTGCTGTAGAATCGAGCACTATTGAAAGAGGAAAAAAAGGAGAAATTAAAACATTTCTCCTCGCTACACCACCCCTAGGGTGGCGTAGCATTCTGACGCATTTCCAGATTTACAATTGCTCGTAAATCTGGAAATGCATCAGTGGACATGGGTGTTGCGTTCGAACAACCACAGCAACGCCCATGTCACGCCCCTAACACGCTTAGTGTTGTGTGAAAAGGGGCGATATTTACAAGCACAGGTAAAGTCACACAGTATGACTTTACATGTGCTTGTAAATATCACGCAGCAGGCTACGCCGCTGGTGTGCCACGCAGCGTGACGCACCAGCAGCGCAAGGGGCTTGTAAATCTGCCCCCAGTTGCGAACCTTCGCTTCTGGGTTAACGACAGAAGAAATCGCCTAAACATTGTTCCCCTCAATTTTATTTGGGGAGAGATCTCAAATGCAAAATACATTTGCGTTTGGGACATTAATGTGCAGATCTTCAATATCTCATTAGTTGCGGCACAGACAGAATCTACGGAAGCCCAATGGGTAGCATTTAAATGGGCTCCCCTTAACATATCAGCGACAGTTTATCTGACAGAGATACTGGCATCTTCCTTGGATGCTCTCGCAGCGCGCTCGCCAGAAACAAAATAATTGTGAGCTTGAGTGACAGGGCACAGTAACCAACTGGTACCGGGTGCCGGGCTGATGCCAGTTACAGCAGCTGCCACTGTCTGAACTGTCTCCAAAACACATTTCAGAATGGCGTAATGGCTTTTCCTGCTGATCCCGTGTAACATCTCTTCAGACAATAGATAACAAGCGCCCTCGTAGTTCTGAAGGAAATGAAGCCAATTGGTGCACTTTTTATCTCTTAATTAAGGATTCGGACATATTTCCTCCATTATCCAACTGTTCTGTTTAGGTGCTGAATGATGAGGTATTTTGAGCGGACCCAAACCGGATTAATGATTTAACTGCAAACAGCTGCCCCTGCTCAACACATTAGATCACATCTCCAACTGTTCAAGCATTTAACTGCAGGAAAACCATTAATTGAACCATTATGCTTGATGTGCTATGGTTGCATAGAGCAATACAGTCCATGCACGTGTTATTATTTTAATGTAATGAAGAGAGAGTTTTATGTTTCATTGATTTGCTCACATTCGTACAATTTTAGAAAACATTTACCAGGGCCATGAGGGGAGGTAAGTCAACTACCTTATAGTATCACCGTAATGGGCAGAAAAAGGCTCCACACTACACAAAGGAGCTGCAAATACACCCCTTTTTTAAAGCAGGGTACAAAATTGTCAACATTTAATTTTGCCTGTGTTCCTAAAGTCTCATAGTGTTCCTAGTCCCAAGTGCCCAAATTCACAAATCCGTTTCTATGCACTTGTGACTTCAAAATGGGATAAAGTCCGTGGTGATTCCTCTTCAGGGGCTTCAAGGCACAGCCCTGCCACCAGTGAGGTGCCATATAATGCTGTGAACCTCTGCACGCAATGCTAATCATGTAACTGACCAGTGTTCATAAAAACAGAACTTTCGTGTTTTCATGAACGCTGTCAGTGTGAAGGTCCTCTCAGCCTCATCTCGAGGGTCTTGATGAGCCGAGGATTGGGCTGAGGAGGCTGAGCAATGATTAATCAGCGGAGTGTTGTTTAAAAACACGGGGGCCTCATTTTTGAGGCATTGCGTCAGTTTTGCGCTTCCGATGCGTCACTTTTTGTGACGCATCGGCGGCGTAAAACATGCCTCCTGTTGCGCACTATTTACAAAGTGACGCATTTAAGCTGATGCGTCACTTTGGAAACCCCTGCGCTACATTATACCTGTGTCAGGTATAATATATGTAGGGGGGGCGTTCCCCCGCAAAAAGCCTTGTAGAAGTGACGCAGTGAAGTCTATTAGATTTCCCTGCGTCACTTCTAGGACGCCATTGCATCAAAATCTTGCACTTGCCTTACAGCAGGCGTAAGACTGATGCAGGCCCTTTCACATGGGGCTTGCCCCATATGAAAGGACGCATTGCTGGAGTTGCGTCACTTTTGTGACACACTCCAGCAATGCGTCACTTTTGTGCTTACAGATATGTCAGAAATACTGAAATATATGTAACTCCTTGCGACATGATGCGCCATACATTAAATATGACGCATCAGGTATGTCGCACGGAGTGCGCACTGAGAAGTGACGCACCGCTGCTTTCATGCAGCGATGCATCATTACTGATAAATGAGGCCCACTGAGTAGAGGAATATCTGCATTGCGCATGTCAGCGGCTGTGGTCCGTACAGGTAAGATCGGTGGGGCTGGGTTTGAGGGGATTGATGAGGGAAAATGAAATAAATAATTCATTTTCCCTTTCCGTTGTCTGTCAACCCCCTCCCCCCCAACAAGGCCCCACCGCTCTTACCTGCACGGCCGCAGCTGCATGTGAGGAGTGTAGTTCAACTGTGATCCTCTTTCTTACAGAGTCACAATTCAGTTTTATTTAGCAGACATGCTTCACATGACTGAGGTAGCACAGTATATCTGCTAAAACGTTGCTATCAGGGTGCATACGAGTGCATCCCTGATGCACATGAGAATCCACACAGAGCAGCAGGGGCAGAAGTCCAAGCACTGTCCCAGGTTTTTATTGGACTAGTCTTCCATTCCCATCAAGATGCTTGGTGAAGACTTGAGGTGGGGCTTCCACTTAATCCTGGCACTGCTTCTCTGTTTGGATCCTTGTTGGGAATCATGGCTTACTGGTTTCAATTTTCAGCATCTGATTCTTGGACTGCTACTGCCATGGAGCTTTTGAGTGTCCAGCAAAGGAAGGAAGGTAAGCAAATAATAATAATTCGAGATTAGTAAAGCACGAATTATCACCCCTAAGGGTATTGAGGCACTGGGAGCCATCCGGGAGACTACGTAAGCTATTGCCCAGAGTCACATGATGCTCAACTGAGTTGCCACCAGTGATCAAACCTAAAGCCCCAGAGACAGCCGCTCTGGGCGCTGCACCACACCTCTCCCTCTCTCCAAATGGAGTGTGGTTTCTCTATTCCTATGTGATTCAAAGCGTGTTGATGAGGGATTTGGTAAGAATGACATTGAGTGAGAATGTAAATGTTAAATCAAAGTTTTTGAGAGTGGAAATTGGAGTGGAAAAGTGTGAGATTCAGTGACTGAGTATAAATAAGAGAAGTGAGTTAGGGGTGCTACTACTAACGGGTCATGAGGAACAGTTGCACTAGAGCCCAAATGCTTTAGGAGCCTACTGAACCGTTTTTATTACAAAAGAGTGTGTGTAAGTGTGCTTGTGAGTGAGAGTGAGTATCAGTGAGTGCGAGTGTTTGTGTACATGTGTGAGTGACATTGAGGGGGAGTGAGTATAAATCTGCATAAGTAGGTGAGTGTGTGATAAAGTGAATGAGGGGGAGACTGAGTAAATGAGAAAGAGAGTGTGTGTGAATTTTTTTTGTATTAGTTGAGGGGGTGAAAATCCACTTCAAATATTAATCAAAATCTTCATCAGGGTGAACCACTGAAGTCAGGAAATAAATTGTGCTTAACTCTGGTAGCTTGCTGTCAGGCTTTACTTAGAGCCAGTATACATAGTAATTGCAGAGCACTAAAACAGTAATAAAGAGAAAACAAGCCAAGAGAGAATCCCACACAAATTTAGAAAAGTAGAGTACATTTTATCAAACAAAATTACAGCAACATGACAAAACTCTAATGAGCAGATCCGGAGATTTAAATTTTAAATTTTTTTATAAAGAATAGCTCCATTTAATAAAAAAAATAACTCCAAAATGCACAAAGTACTAACCACAGTCATCGGGGTGCGTTAGACCAGGTCACAGCCAATAGTTACGGCTAAAAACAATGGAGTGTGAGTCGGATACTGAAACCGGTTTTGTCCCAATGGAAACTTTAACTTCAAATTTAAAAACTTTTATGGAAAAAAGTGGTCATCGACAAGTTCTCAGCAAGGCAAGCTGGGTCTGAAATAGGGCTCAGCGCTGGTGAGTTGCTAAGAGCAAGGTCCTCGTATGGGCTTCCACGAAGGTGAAAAAACACAGAGCAAGTGAAGCCCGGCCTGGGGGGGAGGGGTTGTCTTAGTTGCTAGGATGCTGCTTGGAGTCTGTCCGAATTAATCACTCTATGCTTAGGTCTCTAGTTGGCAGTGGTTTGCACCTTGTCCAAGTAGGGACCCTCACTCTAGTCGGGGTAAGGGATTCATACAGCTCAGATAACACCTGCTCACCCTCTTGGTAGCTTGCCACAAGAAGTCAGGCTTATCTCAGAAGCAATTTGTTCATACACACACAGTAACACTTTGAAAACACTACAAAATGAGTCCACACCAGTTTAGAAAACTATCCAATATTTATCTGAATACAACAAAACCAAACTGACAAAAATGCAACATACACAAGAAAAGCTACCACATTTCAAAGGTTAAATCAGATCAGTCCATACAAATCTTTGGTTGCATTACTTTGAGCACAAACTAACTTGGATACATCAATATTCAAAGATGAAGCAGGCAAAATGGAGGCGAGGCACCAGAAAAGCAAAGTGAGGCTAGTTCCTTACTCCAAAGGGAGGTGATGCGCTGAATCCTTACTGCTATGGGAGGTGATGCATCAGTTTCTTACTGCTACACAGCGGAGTTGATGCATCAGTTCCTTACGGTCATGGGAGATGATGGGTCGGTTCATTACTGGAAGGGGAGGCGATCCATCGATCTCTTGACATGCAGCCTTGGTTCCTTACTGCTGTGCAATGTTAATGAAGAAATCGGCACCCAGGACCAATACATCAAAAATCTAGCCACACTATGTCGATTCCACATCGATGAATTAGGCACTGCATTGGAGCTGGAGTAGTGTGTCACAGACTTTGGTGTTATGCTGCTCGGAACTCATGCTGCTGTGGTTCTTCTGACACGCTGCAATGAAAAACTAGGGCCTGCGGTGAAAGCTGTGGTTAGTGCGCCCATCAGGAACCATGCTCCAGTGCTGGCAGCAGTGATACATTGAAGCTTGAAGTGATGCATCAATAAAAATAGATGCTGGGAGTTGATGCATGGATTTTCTCCTTCAGTTCACCAGATTCAATATCCAATGGCCCAGGGACTGGATTTGGGATCACCTGGCAAGTCAAGGACTTTCAGCAGAGGAGCCCAGGCACTGGTAGGTGAAGTCTTTGATGGCCTTGAGACTTCTTAACTGCAGGCAAGCACACACAAACCCTCAGAAAAACCTTGCAAGCAGGATACAGGAAGGTAAATTCAGTCGATTTATTCCCAGGACAGGAGCAGCAAGCAGCAGGCCAGCACACAAAGCAACAGGCAGAGTGTCAGTCCATCCTAGAGATGTCAGCTCTCCTTCCTGGCAGAATGTCCTTTAGTCTAGAAGTGTTACGATTTGAGAGTGTCAGAGGTCCAATACTTATTCCTCTTTCTGCCTTTGAAGTAGGCAAAGTTTTAAGGACAGTCTTTGTAGTGCACAAGACCCTGTCTTTCCCTGACCTGGCTCAGAACAGGCAGCAGGAGGTTGGAGACAGCTTTGTGCGAGGTCTAATGCAAAAACAACAATTGATGGACAGAATATTGTCGTATATTCACCCCAGTACAAAGATCTGTGCCTAAATCCATCATTTGTTTGCTCACCATGCCATTCCAGTTTGTACCCAGCCATGTGCAAATCAGTCTTGACTCTGTGCCCAATGGGAACAGTCAAGCCCGAACTGACAGGCCAGGTCCTCCCTGGACTGGAAACAAGCATCCTAGAACCGGTTTCAGGCTTTCTCCCCTCATCAGCCAGGATAGCTGAACTCCAGCGGCATGGAGAGCACGGGACCCACGTCTGGGCATACCCATCCCACTTGAGGTGAAAAATTCAAAAACAACAGTTGATGGACATAATGCAGAACACATGAGGCACAGGGTCAAGACTGATTTTCATATGGCTGGGTCTTAACTGGGGTGGCATGGTGAGCAGAAGAACAATGAATTTAACCCAGATCTCTTGACTGAGGGTGAATGTATGATTCATTCAGCATTCCATCCATCATTTGTTTGTGTAGCATTGTGTGAGGACAGGCACAGCCCTATTCAGGATTCAGTGACAACTCCTCTCACAGCTCTAACTCAGGAAGGCGTTTCAGCCTGGCGATGGCCCATCAGGATATGCAAGGCACTCCTCAGCTCGTTTTGTGTGACTGTCTAGAGTGAATGCACAAGAGCCCAAATGTCAACCTAACCAGACATGAATTCTACAGACTGGCAGAGGCGCAGAATGGTTCAGCAACACAATGGACACTTTCTAAAACTGGCATTTTCAAACATGCAATTTATAATACATTTGTACAAAAATATGTTTTTTGATATTGTGAGTTCAGAGACCCCAAACTCCAAATCTCTAACAGCTACTAATGGGAAATTGCACTGAAAAGATATTTCAAGGCACTACCCATGTTACCCTATGGGAGAGATAGTCCTTGCAATAGTGAACAAGCATTGGCATAGCCAACAGTTTGAACCTTTGGGACCTTATAAGTGTTTAGCCAGAGCTATTGTCTTTGCCAATATCTTTAAGCTATGTTGTAGAGCAGCATGGGTACTGGGCATTATGTTGAGAAGTTATAATAAAAAAGTGTTATACGTATTTGTGTTACATTTTATATATATCACTGTTAGACTTGCAAGAAAACATTATGTACAACTGACCTACCCAATTAAATAAAGAATTAAGTTCAAAATTATATTCTAGTTTTTTGTCTTTGCAATTCTAGCAACTTCTTCCTGCCTGTTCTAATGCTTGTTTGTTATAGTTTTATTTTTTTGTTAATGGGGGAACATAAACAATGGAAGGGTGGAGGCTGGGAAATAGTACCTGAATTACAACACAAGCAGCGGACAGACTTTAGGGGAGAATCAACAGAGGTCAGATTCCGAGGGAAGACCGAGGTGGTGCTGAGGAGGTGGTGTGATGATGCCGAGGTGATGCGGAGGTGATGCTAAATGATACCCTGGTGTTACTGAATTATGGTGAGGTGGTGCTAAAGTGGTGGTGTGCTGGTGCAGAAGTGATGCGGAGTGATGCTGCAGTACTGAGTCATGCTGAGATGGTGGTGCTGCACTGGTGCTCAAGTGGTGCTAAGTAATGCTGAGTTGGTGTTGTTCTGAGGTGATACTGTGCTAATGCTGAGATGGTGCTGTGCTGATGCTGAAGTGGTGCTGTGTTAGTGCTGAATTGGTTCTGAGGTGCGGCTGCGCTCATGGTGGTGCTGTGCTGAAGCGGAGGTGGTGCTGTGCTGATGCTGAGTTGGTGCTGTGCAAATGCTGAGGTGGTTCTCAGGTGATGCTGAGTGAATCTGAGGTGGTGTTGAGTCATACTGAGGTGGTGTTGAGTGATCACTAGGTGGTGCTGAGTGGTCCTGCTGAGCTGGCACTCAGGATGTGCTGAGTGATGCTGATTTGGTGCTGTGCTGATGGTGCGCTGTTGCTGAGCTTGTTCTACAGTGATGCTGAAATGGTGCTGAATTGGTAGTAGCGAAAAGCTGACAGCAAAAGCTGATGCAAAATAGATACATATTGCATTATAGTGGTTTAATGTTCCTCATATGGAAAAGGATAAAGGCACTACATATTGCAGGGAGCGACTCTACAAAAAGTCAAAATAATTTCAGGTGTGCTTTGACAACATGCACATACCTGCTTCAGCAGCCACACAGGAGCATCACCAATGCAGCTCTTCAGGGGATCAGGCAGATGAAGTGGAAGCGCAACAGATATCCTCCTCCGAGGCTGCATGCTGACATAAACCACCCACCAGGTGCTTTATTCTCAAACATAAACATTCCTCTGTCAGTCAAGAAGACATTCCCTGGGCCACATTGTTTCATAAGAAATCCCAATTAGCTTATCTACTTGAACCCTGGTCCCTGTGCCAACCAAACCCACCCCTCTCTGTGTCAAGGTTTGTGGTAGCTTCCAATAGCTGAAGGATGTCAGGCCAGCACCATGACTAAATTAAAACATGAGAAGAGAATTACGCTGCTATATTACACAAAAGTTGGCTGTGCCAACTCTAGACGAGCTATGTTCAGTAATTGTAAATGTATTTATATATTGCTGACAGCCCCTGACGAGGCATCAAAGCGCTTTTTGGCGAGTAGCACAACACCCTGGAACCCAAAAAAAATTAGTGATGAGTTAGTATAGGGAAATATAAAATGTATTTAAGCAGTGGAAACATGAGTATGTTATTTGGGTTGAAAAGGATACTAGAGAGATAGAAGAGGGAGGGTTTTACATTTATATAATGCCTGATACCCCTGAAGAGGCTACAAAGTGCTTTCGAGGAGTAGCACTGTACTCCTGAACCCAAACAAAATTAGTAGTCAATTACTTTAGGGAAATATGAAATTAATTTGAGCGGTGGACATGTGAATCTGTTAGTTGGATTTAAAAGTATAGTGGAAGGATAGAAGAGGGAAGAGTCTAGAAAGTGTTTATTTGGCAATCATAGCATCTGGAGCAGGTTTGTGATGAGTAAAGGGGGTGGGAAAAGTTAAAGGGAATGTGACAGAGGCTGGATGCAGCATTTTTGCGACAAACCCTCAAATGAAGCAAATGGTGCTCACAGGGTTTATGCTGCATTTAAAGTAACGAGGATCCAATTATTGGTGATGGGGCTTAAACTGGATGTTCACCACTGTGTGCATCTGCTTCTCTATCTCCTCAGCTAGCCAAGACGGTATAATGGCACTTGAGTTATACAGCTTGGAATGAACACCTCCCATCACGTTGTAGCTCATGCTTCAGTTGACCCCTCATTACCCTGCATCACTCACCTGTTGGATCCTATAGTAGCTCTTGACCTCAGTAGAGTTTCTCCTAGCACTGGAAGGTCAGCTGATTATTTTAGGTTGACCAATTTTCTTAATGGGATTGCCCCACAAACACGCTCAGTAGGTGTCTAAACCAACCAAGCCATCTTTTGGTGAATAGAACAACTGACCTGCATATTATCTACAAACCACCCCAGCAGGCACTGGACTTCCTGACTTTTCTTAGTGGAACTGGATTCTGTAACCTGCAGTTTACAGTTTATGGCAAGGGCTCTACTCACCTATTATTCAACAGCTTTTCTCTGGCTCTTTTTGTTTAACTCACAGACCTCAATACCAGGATATGTTTCAAGGTTTTTGTGGTACATATACAAAGATGCGTAGTCCAGGTGTAGTAGTAGATCCCTCTTTATTAGCAGGTAGTTAGGTGGCAGGTTACAAGATAGGAAGATACAAGGAGAAAACCCCACCAGGAGCGAGCTACCAGCTCCTCAGCCTGAGATGACCAACTGACTCTCTAGCCACAGTCAGGCACTTAAACATTCCATGATGTCACAGGACATTCTGATGCAGTGGTAGAGGGGAAAAGATATAGAAAGCATTTACCACACATCCTCTTCCGTTAGCGAACAACAGCAAGTAATAAGTTAAGACAGAGCAGAAGAATCCAGAGGAGACTGTAGACATAAGAGCAAGTCAAAGAGACAATTTGAAAAGCAGGAAACTCATGAGTGAAAACAGAAACAAAGGAAAATTAAAAGAGGCATGTAGAGAGGTATTCATAAGATGCACAAATGGTCATGGTTGAACAAAACACAAGAATGCAAATTACATAACATGCCCATCCACCCTCCTTAATAAAACAAGGTAGCGATCCCGGTAAACCAAGTAGGGTGTAACAACCAAGAGACAAAATGTGTGCAGATGGAAATAAGGACAAAAAAATGAACAAGCAACCTACACAGAAAAAGGGTATGCCTTGCAACAAAGACTAGCGCATGACGTGCACTAACAACCTCCCCTTCAAGGGTACACCTAGACAGGCAACCTTTAAACTGTGGAACAAAACAACTCCCCAGGAAAGGGTACACCAGAGGATACAAACGCCCCTGGAACAAAGAACACAGTAGCCACACACCGACAACTGTGACACAACTACACCAAGAGGTAGCGCTGACAACGCACCCCGCCTACCCAAGAAGAGTGATGCAACTTAGACAATCACAGACAACCTCCCCTAAGAAAAGGGTACACAACGGAACAATGTAAAAGTTGTTCAACGCCATTTGGGTACATCAAAGGAAACTAATCCTTGAAACTTCAAACATAGTAGTTATATGCTGACAACCTCCCCTAATGAAAGGGTACACCACGTTAAAAGTGAGCAACGTAACTTCTCCAGAGGGTTACAACATGACCCTAGAAAACAACATTTTTGGCACTGACTGGCACCAAGACTTCTCCACAACCTCCCCTAAGTAAGGGTACACCATAGGGTACTAACCCTTAGAATATGAATGGGGCATTAATTAGACACAAACGCCCTAGCTGCCCAAGCAGGGTGAAACACAGGATGCACACACTGTGAGACCAAGACTTCAACAGCCCCTATATTTATATACAGGGTACACCAAAAGGTACAACATCACCCTAGTTTAAAAATAAGGCATTGACTAGCCCCACACCCTCCCCTAAATAAGGGTACACCGTAGGGTTAAGATGTCGCCTTCGGAAACTAAACTCCCCACAGAAGGGAACAACATAAAGTACTAGACCACTTAGAGAGAGTTCTCTGTAACACTAGGTGTGGTCAATGCAACTACCACGGCAAGAGACATAAAATGCAAAATAAACAATGGGAAAAAACACATGAAGAACTTCCCAAAGAAAGAAGGAACAATCCATTATGCTCGCCACACACACCAACCCACAACATACACTGAGATACAAATAAGGTGAAGCATAAGCAAATGAAAAAAAAAACGAGTTTAGCTCCGGTGAGCGATCTCTCACCCGATATCTTCTTAGCCAGGATTGTCCTTAAACTCCGATGAGTGACTTCACACCAGGAACCAAAGTGGGGTGACGTGCAGGCAACCCTCAACCAAGACAAGAAGACATCTGCAGGAGTTCGTTTAAAGTTAAGACATCCACAGTCCCTGCGCCAGCATTGGAGAGGAAGAGTAACATATTCAGAAGCGACGACTCCACAGTGACTCCGACAGTCCCAGAACAAGCACCAATGAAACTGTGAGACGATATGCTAATATTGCTTGACGCATTTAAGTTTATTGAAAATTACGCTGTGGTTGGCAAAGTTTTTGCGGGAAAAACTGCACACGAAGCTGCCGCAGCCTGACAAAACAATTGCAATCCCAAAATGGCGGCACGTCCGCATGACGCACAGCGAATGGCTCAAGGCACGTTGCTGCGCCAAGACTCCTGAGAGCAGCCAAAGCAAGAGGAACAAGGACAGACGTCATAGAGATATGACGGGGTGCCGCTCGTGAGGAGGTAAGATGTGCGTGGCTTGTGCGCATTTTCAAATTTAAACATGTCAGCTCAACGCTGATGGAAGGGCGGTCAGTCACACTTTCAAAGTTGTACGTGCGCAGCGTGTGTATCTCCAAATTGAAAGATGCCGGCACAAGAGTGATAGAGGGGCGGCCACTCGCACCTTCAAAGTTGTACATGCGCCCCGTGTGCATATCCAAATTGAAGGATGCCGGCACAAAAGTGATGGAGGGGTGGTCACTCATACTTATAACTGCGAAAACAGCAAAGTCCCAACGACACTCTGAATATGTTAAGTAACACTCAGGGCAAAATTCTTCAAAAACCAACAAAAAAAACGTGACTTCACAGACGAAGGTTGCTGTGCTTGAGAGTGTACTGCCAGCGCCAGGGCACCTCCATAAGAGCAAACACAAATAGCGCTCAAAAGAAATGCCCACACTGTGTGAAACCACATAATATACACTGTGGTTGTAATTAAAGCGAACTGTCAATGTACACAAGGAGACCGAAAGGCACAACAGGGTGATCAAGCCCGCTGAGACAGTGGCTCTTGTAGCTGGAAACAGACAGTCTCCAGATGACAGAGAGATGGCAGTTGACTCTTTAACAGCACGAACGCCCAGGTTGCAGGCTGTCCAGGTTGAAAAGGACACTGGTGGGGTTTACTAGGCGTTTCTCTGATGTCCAGAAAATAAACTTACTTGAATCTAGAACAGTCCTTGATTTCCTTATAGCTGAGTTACAATCCTCTTTCTGTGCAGCGTAGGTTAGTCCAAGCAACGTCGCCAAAATGTGGTACATAAACAAAGATGCGTAGTCCAGGTGTAGTAGTAGATCCCTCTTTATTAGCAGGTAGTTAGGTGGCAGGTTACAAGATAGGAAGATACAAGGAGAAAACCCCACCAGGAGCGAGCTACCAGCTCCTCAGCCTGAGATGACCAACTGACTCTCTAGCCACAGTCAGGCACTTAAACATTCCATGATGTCACAGGACATTCTGATGCAGTGGTAGAGGGGAAAAGATATAGAAAGCATTTAGCACAGTTTTCAAGGAGGATTTGACCTTCTATACTATAGACCACACTGACACTTGCATGGTCCCTCACAACTCCCCTTAACCATCTCCTCCATCTCCTGTTTTCTTCCATTCTTGTGAGTTTGGTATGATGCCTCAGTGAGGTTGTATGTCGTTACAACGCATGCTTTTACCACGCAAAGCTTGTACCATACGTTTCCTTTACCACACCAGTCTTTACATATAGAGACGCACCAGGCAGCACTTCAGTGAGCAGTGTATAATCCACAAGTGTTCTCCAGGTTAACGACTGCCCTCAGTTAGCTGTTGCACCAGATCTGGAGTGTCCTTCAGTGAGAAATGTCCCCAGCGTGTAGCACATAATGCACAATTGTTGTCCATGAAGAGAGCCCTCGGTGAGCAGCTGTCCCAGAGTACCAACCGAAAAAATGCACCTCAGTAAGGAGTGTCCCCCGCAAGGAGAATCTTCCCAGTGAGGAGTGCCACCAGCGAGTATGTACCCTTCAATAAAGAGTGCACTTCAGTGAGAAGTGACCCTCTATGAGAAGTGTCACAGTGAAGAGTGCCATCAGCAAGGAGGGCCCCAAGCGGAGAGTGCCACCAAAGGATCCGCTTCCCAGTGAGGGCTGCCCTTTAGCAAGCCTGTCCCTCTTCAGTGAGGGCAGCCCACTGATCCTATCTTCTACCTTACCGGTGCTTAAAGGAGCTCTATGGCCTTCCGCCCCGTGGGACCGCAGAGTTTGTGGACATCTTGTAATGCATGTTTACTGTGTCCTCAGGGACACGCTCGGGGTTGTACCCACATTTATTGAATAGAGGTTGTGGTGACTTTAACGGCCTGAGCTGCGGCTTGAAAACTGAGGAACAAGGTATGAGTCTCAGCTTCTGCTAAACATCCTGTGATTCTGGTCAAATTACTTAATTTCCCCATGCCCGTCTTCCTACCAAAAAATGAACGTGATCCTGTGTAATGTAACTGGAGCTTATGTGAAGCACTCCGATACCATAGGGGAGAGTTGACGTTATATAAAAACAAAACAAAACAAAATAATAAGTCATGGGAATGCATTCGGGCTCAAGATATAGACTTTTCGAAAGCAAAAACACAAATTTATTGCAGATTACATTGCATTTTCATAGCGCTTACTGCCCTCGACGAGGCACTGAAATGTCAGTGATCTAAAAGGGCTCCCCTTCAACTTGTTGGTGGAGACAATAAACTACAATGGCTCCTTCAAAGCTCTCGCTGCCTGCTGTGTCCATGTGTTAAGTGTGCGTCATGTGCCCCGGCCCCCTCACCTCTGCGGTCTCCAGGCCGGGCATCTCTCCCGTCAGTCTCTCCAGCAAGACATGGGTGTCAGAGTTTCTTTGTGTGCTGAAGAGGATCATTTCTGAGGACCCGGGCTGTCTCCGGAGCCCCGCAGTGATACTTTAGCTGTAGGGTGACCAACTGGCATGGGTTCAAATTCAGGATGCTAAGTGTAAAAATTCAGGACAAAGGTTCAAAATTAAGGACAAAAATTCAGGACAAAAATTTAGGACAGAATGTCAAAATACAAGACAATACTTTGCGATAAAAGGTACACTTTACCAACACATCAGAGGAAGTTGCGCGAAAGTATATAAGTAAGTAAAGACAACCACTTAAGTACAAGTCAAAATACGTTTATATTAGGTTGAGAAAATCGTGCACTTTGCGGTTTTTTGGTATGCACGCAGCTTTGAGCAACTGTTCAGGTCGTTTTGTGGTATTTCATACGATAACAATCTTTATATGGTTACTGCACTGGGTTGTCCGATCTGACATTTTGTTTACAACTCATGGTCCTGAGCAGGCATGTTTGGTGAGAAAAGTGGTAGGGAAGATCTGATCGGATAGACTTTGTTACTAGCATCTCATATCTGAGTGCCATTGTTAGATGTAAAACGGCACGCATAGGTGAACTAAAGGGAGGAGTGCTGAGATGAACCCACTATAGGGAACGCATTATGGGTATTTCAGCAAGTGGAACTTAAAATATCGAATCTGACTTTGCTAATGGGGGCTTCGGAGAGAGTTGCACTAGCTGACAGAAGTCACAAAGGTGCTTTTCCCAGCAGCTTCCTTAAGAAGGCACTGATGATACACTGTACATAGTTTATTTGTGATGCCTTGCCTATTGCTGGAAAACAAAATATACATCTCAAGCACAGCTCATGGCACTGTGAGGTTCTCCCTAAAACCTTACACCTAAAACAGAACAATCAAACATTTACAATTACTAGCGTAACATTCAAGTAGCAGTTGGGTGTCACTCAAAATGTTATATGCATGATGTATAGATCCCACACATAAGCACACAACAAATGCAGAATAGTAACACATAGGCAAGGGAGTAGCCAGAAAATGTAAATACCTCCCACTTTGAACTAAAGCTCTCATGGTACCAAGAAAGCAAAGTAATTCATCACAACCCTCCCAGAAGAGCTCTCTTGTCTAACTGCTGTGGGCAGTTTTGGGGTGGCAAGTTTTGGATCCTGCTGTTTATCCCTCCATCAAACCCCTGATATCCTCCACTTCAAATGTACCTTGTCATCTATTAATTCTTTCATCCATCATTCAGTCTTTCACCATTCATTCTGTCTTTCCATCTGTGTGCCCATCCATTTCCAAACCTTTTCAACCATTTGCAAAACTATCCATCACCTATCCTTCCATCCATCATTTCACTCATCCATCCCTCCATCCACCCTTTCATTGATCCATCCATCCACCCTTTCACCCACTCCGTCCTTTTACTCATCCATACATCATCTATCCATTCACCCTCCCACCCAATCCATCCTTTCACTCATCCATCTACTCTTCCACCCATTCATCCATTCACTCATCCATCCAATCATTTACCCTATCACCCATCCAGCCGTCCTTTCACTTACTCATCCATCAACTCAGTCACTCATTCCTCTACACATTCAACCTTTCACCCATCTGTCCATCCATCCATCCTTTCCTCTTGCTCTAGACCCTCCCTTTCACTAATGTGTGCATTCTTTCACTCATCCATCTTTACATTCTTCTTTATTTCATTCATGCACCCATTAGCCCATCCATTTTTCCAATCATTCATCCATGCTTTGACTTATCCAGCCTTCCTTTCTCTATCCATTCCCCTTTCACTTAGAAATCCATCCTTCCATCCACCCACCCATCCATTTACTCATCCATTCATATATCAATCCATTGACCCTATCACACATCTGTCCTCTCACTCATCCAACCATCCTTTCTCTCATCCATTCACCCTATAACTCATCTATCCATCCTTTTGTCTATCTACCCTCCCTTTCACTCACTTGTTCATCCTTACATCCACCCTTTCACTCATCCATCCATTCACCCTTTCACTTATCAATTCATCAATCCATCCATCATTTCTCTCATCCACCATCCCATTTGCTCGCCCATCATCCACCCTTTCACTCATCCATCCATCCTTTCACTGATCCATCCAACCTTTTACCCACCCCTCTACCCTTCCACCCATGCATCCAACTATGTACCCCAACCATCCTACCACTCACTCATCCATCCATCCTTTCTCCCATTATCCATCCATTCGCCCTTTCACTCACCTCTTCATCCTTTCACTAATCCATCCATCCTTTTACCCATTCCTTTACTTCCTCACTCACCCACCTTTTCACATTAATTATGAGCTGAGCCTTTGTCTACTGAGTTGCAGACAGAAAAGGCTCATTAAGACTTCAACCGCACTGTCTGCAGATCCTAAAGCAAGGGGTGGGGAGGGGGGTCACTATGCCCCTGCACATAGGTAATCTGAAAACTTGAAAGTCTTGAGACATGCATGATGCGCAATTCCAGGACATGAGGTGTCTGTGACATGGGGTTGTTTCCAGGGCTTTAAGTGGGATGAAAAACCTGGGGGTCTCTCCAAGGGTCATGTCTGATGTAATTAAGGATGTGGCTTAAAACACCTAAGCTAAAAATATGTGCTGAGCATGATGTGCCACCCGACTGATATTTTGCTGTTTCTATCATTGTATCCAGTAACATTACATTAGACCTACAACAAGGTATGACTATTGGCTTTGTCAATGAGTGTTAGTTGCATGAAATAAATCAAAAAAGCTGCAACTATGGATTCCTTGTATATAATATTCAAAATGCTTCAGTTCTGAAATGATGAGATTGTGAAAGAACGATAACCTCTTCTTTTTAACTTCTTTCCCCGGCTTCTTTTCATGAACTGGCACATAATAGCATAGGCATTTTTGTACATTACTTCCATCTAACAGATTGCCCTGCCCTAGACCATGACAGAAGGAGGCCCACCACATGCAGTAATAGCCCAGACTGGCCCATTGTCATCCTGTATGTGACAATCAGGCAGCATACAGAACGACAGTAGGTGGGGTGGGGCTGCTCTTGTGCTCTGAGGAAGAGTGTGAGGCGCCCCATAAGGGACCTTAGGCTTCTCGCAGGGGAACAGCTCTGCTCCCTGCAAAGCCCAACATTATGGACAAAAGGCATCTGTGAAAGGGATCTTCACACGGACAGCAGACGTGAGGTCCAAATTATGGACGGTCTGTGAAATTTACGGGCGGTTGTTCACCCTAGATGGGACAGGAGGAGGCAGAGGTCCAGAATATGCTGTCCTGCACAGTTACAGAACTCAGGGGTCTTGGGGGGTGGGGGACCAGCTCGCTCCACTATCCAGAATTGCAAACAAAAGGTGTTCATGAAAGAGATCATCGCAGAAAAGAGGCCCAAATAACGGAAGGTCAGTGAAATGTACGGGTTGTTGGTCACCCGAAATCCTATAAATCCTGCACACTGCAGTTAAACACGAGTCCTTGTTGTCACGAATAGTTAAAGGTTCCCACAGTGAAATATCTTGGACTCAAATTTTAATTACCAGGCAAGATTACTAATATTTGGATTGATGACGGGTAATCCACATTTTCTAATAATTGATCCATTGTCTGTATTATTTGGAAACCGATCAAGATGCTTTCAGGGTCTTCATTTCTACCACTGCAGATCTCTTCTTGGATTATAGCCTCCTGAGGTTTAGCATGGTAAGTAGACAAGGCTGCTTCGTTGGTGTGACTTTGACTTAGTGGCATCAGAATATTTAAGCCAGCAGCAATTCAGTAATGTTCATTTTCAAGCTCACTTCAGGTGTCTGATTGCCTGCTGGGGTGCGCTCACCTTGAAGTTTAACTGTAATTGTGACTCCTGTTCATGATATTCATTTGCAAGTTGGAATTCATTTAAACTTTCTTAACCCTTCTCACAGCAGGCTCACCCTGAACTTGTTTACGATTTTGCTAAACTTTATCAAGTCCTTTTTATGTGAAGCTCCCGCTCAGGTTAAGAATTTCATATATTTTAAAGTCAACTTGAGTCTTAACTAAGGAAAATGAGTGGTAATTCCTTGACATAAATGTAGCCTCAGATAGTTACCCAGGCATTGAATTTCTTTGTTAAGTATTGCATACAGAACTACAATTTCTCCCAACTTTTAAATGTATCAGTGCATATGTCTCTGCACAAGTTTGTGTCTCCAGGCAAAGCATAATCTGTTGGCAGTGAATGATGAATAAGGAATGAGTCTTGTAGCCCTACTTGCCAAAGGACTGAGAAGGAATAGGGCGGCTGTATTCTACGTGCGGTGGGCAGTTTTGGGGTGGTAAGTTTTGAATCCTGGGTGCCCATTGTAGGACTTATACTCGAGTGTGCAGTTACAGGGTCTGTCGTTCAACACAGCGAATGAGCAGCAGTTTGCAGCATGCAAAGGAGAGAACTGCCTCAATCCCCCTATATGTTGCACTGGAAGAGCTGAGCAAGCAGTGGAACTGAAGCGGATTTGCACCCTAAGTGACACATCTGCATTCATATCTTTAATTAACGGAAATATGCTTCATTTTATACTTGAAGGTATGTGAATGCATTGTTAAAATCATGAAATTTCACAGCTCAGCTTGGAACACCCTAACAAAACATCGGCAAAAAAAGAAATATTTCACTTCAGGCAGCTTAAACCTAGCAATTAACAGCCATTTCGTATTGCAGCAGCCGTTACATGCGCAGACTAACTAGTCACTACATTTGCATTTCTCTGAAGCAGCCCGGCACCCTGGGCTGGCTGCCCCTCCCTTTGAATCACTGCACAGGACACCCTCTCCATCTGCTTCAGCTGACTGAGCTGAGCCCTCTCAAGAATCAACTGATGGAACATTTGATGGTCAGCACTGTAATGTTGGGCCTCAGGCCCACATGGTGAGAAGGTAATGGATACAGACACTTGGTGGTATGGAACGATAACTGACCACAAGCACATGCACCCGGGCCCTTTTATTAACAGGCTCACGTCACTCGTGACCCCTGTGAGGGATGCATGTGGGCAGGGCCGGACTGTGAACCAAAACCAGCCCTGGCAAAGTGCTCGGCCGGCCCCCCCATCTCCCGGGGGGGGGTTGGGGGTGCGACCGCGCTCTTTGCCAGGGGTGGTTTTCGGCCAATTTTGTTACAGGGCCGTTTTTGCAGCAACTCTGCAAAAACGGCCCTGTAACAAAAACGGTAGCCAGGGGCCCACAACTGGCCCCCACCCTTGCGGAGCACCGGGGGATTGCGCAGTGCCCACAACGGCCAGTCCGGGCCTGCATGTGGGGGGGTGCAAGGGTTCCCACTCCCATAGGGGAGTGGCTATCAACTCTATGCCTGTCGAGACACTACAATGTGTCTTGCAGGACATAACATTCCTCCCAAATTTTATTAAAACAAAAGCTCTATAGTGTCACCTGTTGGGATAAACAGTAACGGAATATACACAACAGGGTCCATCAGTTTCTCGGGTCCGGCATCAGGAAGGCGGCAGACAAGGGTTGGTGAATTTGACTGTGGCAGGACACTCTCAGCAGGTATTCATCATTTAACCTGATCGGTTCAGGACACTTGCTTGAAGATGTCATCTGCGCACTAGGAACGTGCCAATGTAAGCATGTCCTTTAGTCTCACGTAATTTCCGTCAGCTGACCGGGATGATGGTATGTGGTGTGTAACAATAGTTCATTAACTGGGTGTGTCCAGATCATGGTGGGAGGCCATGGTGAAAGTTCACTGGATTATTTCTGGATTGCCTGAAGTCTCTCTTAGGCTGTCTTGCTGTGTCTGGTGACCTGTCGGTGGGGCAATGTCTCTTCCAGCTCTCCCGCCTGGAAAGGCCCTTTGTTGGGCTTGCCAGGGGACTGCTGGTAGGCTGCGATGGGGCTTTGTGTGTGCCGGCTGGGGGCAGCTGCAAACCACCATGGAGCCAGTAGCCAGTCTCTCGCACAAACCTCAAGGGTGTATGGGTCTTGGGCAGGACATGCTCTCGCTGCTGCAGTTCAGGTTAGCAGGTAGCCTCTGAGTTTTGGCAATAGTGAAGGACTACAATCCATGTGTATTCAAAATGGTGTCGGTAGACGGACTGGATGAGGACTGGCATGGTAGCGTTGCCAGCCGTGTGGTGAATCTGGACGATGGCGGATGATGACTTGCCTTGACGATTGCAGGCGTTTAGTCTGGAGTTGATCACCTGAGGCAGGGAGTGGCCAGGTACCTCCATGCTCTCAAGGGAGGCACTTGCATTCACGTACTTTGACTTCTTGGGCTGTTGGAATTTTGATGATGGAGGAGTGATGAACACGATAAGAAACGTGTGGCATGTCATTCGGTCCGCGCAGGCTGTGCGGCTTACCCTCGGACTCCAGCTGTGCGGTTGCCAGTTCCTTTTCAGGTTATCCCCCTCTTCCCGTGCTTTCACTGTGTCAGGACTCAATCCTGTTTTAGCTTGGGTTTTCATCATCATTCGGCCCTGCCACTCACGACTTCCCTTCTGACCTCAGCTGGTTGTCCAATTCTTGGTGCAGATCCTCCGGTCACACTTCCACATATCTTGCTGAGTGCGGTGTCATGCACATGGCACTGATGACATAGCTGACATTGGGCCTTGACGACAGGTGGGGATGATTAACTAGGAGAGGAAGTTTCTGGGTGGACGTCGTAGCCACGTGACTGCCTCTTCTGAATCTTCTCTTGCACCTCTTGCATTTGCGGTCAGGGGCAGGGATGCCGTTCGATGCCAACTGCCGACACTCGGGGCTGGACGGTCTCACTGTGAAGCGATGGGAACAACGCGGCTTACATTTGCTGCGGCTTACGTGTGGTTCTCCCTTGGTGCTGTCACCAGGGCCATCGGTCCACCTTGGTGGCTGTCTGGTGCCTTTGGAGGTGTTCTTGGCTTGTGGTGCTACGAGTCCTCGTGCTTCTCTTCACATTGTCTTTGACACACCTGCGTTTGTCTAGCGATTCTGGGCATGTATGATGCTGGCAAGGTCTCCAGTCTCTAGTTGTGGCTCTTCCCACATGGTGCTTCACAGGACTCGTAGGGTGAGTGGTGCTGCCACGTTACCTTAATTAAATACCGTAACCTGTGTCAGATGTGGGCCATTCCTATGTGAACGGCTCCCTTTCGCCTGGTGCCGCAATCACTACTGGCCACTAGATGGCACTGCCGATCACTGGGCTCTTGGCACTTTTCTTTTACTTTACTTTTTGTCTTATACTGGCCACAGCAGGGTTTCTGTGACTGCGGGCCCCGCGAGAGCTCACCGTTCAGACTGTGTCTTTGTTACAGCTGTAGTTTAGGCAGAAGCGCCCGGAGTTGGTGCGGTGTTGCCAAGGGGGGTAGATGATGCTATGATTGTGGGAGGTTGTGTGTTCTCTGTAGGAGTAGCTGCCGAAAAGACCTCCTACGGTGCACTCTTCTCCCACGGTTGGCTGCTACTTTCACCTTCTTTCCATGCCAATGCGGGCCCCATCCTCTTGCTCCACGATGGCGGGCAGGCAGGCAGCTTGTGGGCACTGCTGATTTTTAAGACGCCAGTGTGGAGCTCTCTGTGCCGTGCTGATGCGGCAAGCTGCCTGTCCCCTCAGTCCCTGTGGCAGCCGCTACTTGCAGGTTAAAGAGTAACTGCTTAACGTGGGGACTCTGCTATAGCTGCTTTTTTAGGTCTCGGACTAGCGTCCCACGAAGTGGGCGGAGTCCCAGATCTTATGTTTTTGCAGTATGGGGGCTTGAACTCGCCCATCTTTTCCATTGGCTGGCCTCGTAAATGCTGGCCAGCCATTGGAGGAGAGGGGCGTCACTCAGTTCATGCCACGCCTTGACGCGATTCGGGGGCGTTTTTCTCTCTTTTTTTAAGCCCCGCCCCTTTTCTGGTGGTGGACGTTACACCCTCCCTCTCGCCGAGGTCCCAGTCTATTCCTCCTGTAATGCACCGTTTTCTACCTCTTGTATTTTGTTTGCTCACAATTGTCACTTTTGCCTCATGTAACTTAATGTCTGCTTTTGTAACGTGTTCACTCATATCGTAATCTTCTCATGGATCATTTCTGTTCCTATTGTGAAGCGCTCTGACGCACCGTCTGCAGTGACCTGAAGGAGCCGCCGCGCTGCCCGTGGCGACCCGGAAGTGCTTCCCTCCAGGACCCGGATCCAGACCGGGGTTTTCCTTTTTAACAGCATTTGCTGGACGTGTGTGCGACCAATTACCAAGGACTGCCTCATCAGAAGTCCCTCTACTACTTAAAGATGGCGCTCGAGCATAAAGCTGCTACATCGCCGCGCCGTTAGCAACAATGGATTGACCCAGGACTGCCGTCTACCTAATCAGCAAAAGTAAGTCGGCGTCATGTTTTCTCCCTCGCCGACCCGGTCTATAGACCATTTCCCCCTTGTACTTGTTTAGTATCCCGTCCCACTTTTCATTTGGTGGCCATATAGTCTTGTATTTTGGGGGGTACATGATAACCCTGGAGTGGTGAGTCACAGACACGCCTTCGGCCGATTCCCCCCGCTGCTCTCAATCCGGGATGCCAGCCGCGGCGCTCCTCATGTTGCTGCTCCAGCCTTTGCATATTTTCACACAGGGGTTACCTGCAGTCGCCGTGGGGTGGCGCACTACACAGGATTCACATCTCTCTGATGTGCTCGTGGGTCCGGCGTCCTTGGGGTGATCTGGGCTTGCTTGGCTCTTGTGCTCTCGGTGTGAGGTGCTTTTAACCCGGGCCATGCTTTGTTGGGGAGGTGCTCACGGGGCAATGGTGGTGAAGTCTCAATGGCACGGGGTTTCCCACTGAGCTGGTGGTGGGAGGGACCAGGCTCCACTATGGAGAAGTGTGGAGCAATGCTCTAGGAGGGCTCGAGGTGCTTCTTTGTGGATGCGGTACTTTTGGGACGAGATGGTTTGTGGAGAAGTTGCTTCTGACACTGGGTCATCCATGGGGAAAGTGAGTGAGTACGAGGTGCGTGGGCAGGGTTCTCTTTGAAGAAAGTATCCTTGTAAACGGGGCCGTCTGAGGGTGGAGGGGCGGGTTGTGGGGGCTGGTCCTCTGGGCAAGAGGTGCTTGTGGTCCTCTGAGGTGAAGGTTCTGCCATGGCCATCATTGCGTGAGGTGCGTGGGCGGGGTTCTCTTTGAAGAAAGAGCCCCTGTAAATGTGGCCTTCTGATGGTCGGGGTTGGTTGTGGGGCTTACTCGTTTAGGCAAGAGGTGCGTGGGCGGGGTTCTCTTTGGAGAAAGCACCCCGGTGCCCACGCTTTCTGCGTGATAATGTTTGTTGTGGTGCGGGGCTCAATGTGAGTGAAGTGTTCGTGGGGCAGTAGCGCTCCGTGGGTGAGGTGACTGTAGGGCCGGCGTTCTTTGTGTGAGGTACTTGTGGAGCATTAGCCCTCTCTGTCTAGTTGGAGCGGGGCCCTTACACTACACGACCTTCCAGAACTAATACACCAATTTTTATGTCCCTCAAGGAGGTGACTGTGTGTGTGTGTGTGTGCATAGGTGGGTCTGTGTGAGGGTGGCTGTGTGTCTGTGTAGGTGGCTCTGTGTGGGTGGCTCTGTGTGGGTGGCTCTGTGTGGGTGGCTCTGTGTGGGTGGCTCTGTAT
Source organism: Lissotriton helveticus (assembly GCF_964261635.1). Lineage (NCBI taxonomy): Eukaryota > Metazoa > Chordata > Amphibia > Caudata > Salamandridae > Lissotriton > Lissotriton helveticus. Next base: position 855,691,245 of record NC_136070.1, on the reverse strand, counting down.
GTGTGTGTGGGTGGCTCTGTGTGGGTGCAAATGCAGTAGGTCTCGCATTTGCGAGAAATTAAGCTATTGGCATTGTAAATGACAATGCCATTTATTTATGTTTTAAAAACATAAATAAAAATATTGTCATGAGCAATGCCAATAGCTCGAACTTTAACAATGCCGAGACCATTGCATTGTAAATGCTTGTTAAACTCTTTGTGCCTTCTCTTTCCGAGTTTCGGTGGCTGCTCAGCTGCCACTGGCTGTCTGACGAGTCTCACAGGAGCAGGTGCAGAGAGGGGCTGAAGGCTCGGCAGGCATGGCTCCTCGCTCACCACTCGCCACAGGGTGAGTGTCATGAGAGCAGGGGATTGCAGCAGAGGCACACATTCATGGTGGGATGGCCTCTCCTCCCTTTGTGCACAGGATACACCTTGGAGGGCTGCTGAATGGCGGTCCCCTCACTGGCTGTGGCGGCCTCCCTTGTATTTGCAGCTTTCAGGCACGCTGCGAGCAGCTGGAGCAGGGCTTCTTACTTGTAGAGGCAGCCATCTGGGCTCAGCGGCGGGTACAGAGCAGGCATTGTCGTGGGGGTTTGGGTGCCCCCCCCAGACTCAGGCAGTTGCTGGGTCTCTGGGTTTTGTGGACACACCGGTGAGCTTGGCAGCGGATGCCTCGTTGGCATCACGGGGCACTCGCCTTCACCAGGGTCACATATCCAAAACTTCCCGTCTGACGCCAGTGAGACTGAGGTATGGCTGGTCTCCGGTCGGTGCTTCCTGTACGTGGAGATTACCACAGACACGGGTGGTCATGGATAGCCCAGTGGGGGTGCTGCTTGCGGGGCTCATTTCCTCCCCCGCAAGCGACAATGAAGCGCAGACCAGCGGGAACGCGGGGTTGGCGACCCGGCTCGTCGCCAATGTAATGTTGGGCCTCAGGCCCACATGGTGAGAAGGAATAGACACAGACACTCTGTGGTATGGAGTGATAACCGACCACGAGCACATGCACCCTGGCCCTTTTATTAACAGGCTCACGCCACTCATGGCGCCAGTGAGGGATGCGTGTTGGGAGTGCAAGTGTGCCCATTCCAACAGGGGAGTGGCTATCAATTCTATGGCTGTTGAGACACTAGAACGTGTCTTGCAGGACATAACAAGCACCAAGGCTAAAATTACGGACAAATGCCTTCTGTGGAAACTTCCTTGACAATGGACATGGCAGTAAATTCACGGACGATCCATGAAAATTACGGATGGTTGGTCACCCTATTTGGCTGGGCCTGCTCGGGAGACGGGGACAGACCGACTAGACCTTCTGCAGGTGGACACTTATACAATTCTCTTGGTGCTCTGCGAAGGGCATATTACAAGAAATTCATGTCTGAATTCATCCTCGAACAGATATTCTAGTCCAGCAAACGTGATCTGCAGAACATTCATAAATAGGTCTGTGCCACTTGCTAAATAAGAACGGGATCTGTGCCGCAGAAAAACACTGCTTGCAACATACCCAACCGACATGGATACATCTGCATGCTATTTCATAAAAAAAGTCCTTAGTTAAGGGCTGGCTATCCCTGCCAAAGAGAAGCCTCTCCACAGGAGTCAGCTGGCATGCATCATCAACAACAGACACACAAAGCACTAGACTATTACACCCATATGAAGATATCACAGCAAGAGGGGAAGGTGGACAGGGGTATACCGTGAGCCGCAAAGTCTCTGTGTACTGCAACGCAGGTGCACATATTAGTGTGGTAAATGCATTTTAAAAATGTGGAAGAACAGTTTACCACCTTCAATGCTTCTGTGAGGTATTCCCCAAACTAAATATAATGCCGCATGAAATCAAGCTGTATTTCTATTTTAACTACATAATTCTGTGTGTTTTTGGGCACCATGACGCATCACCAACGTATCGGGGGTTACATGCAAGCGCGCAATTTATTCTCCCCAAGGAGTAAAACTGGCACGTAGTAAACAGTCAAAAGGGTGGCGTGGGTTGGAGCTGTGGCAGGAGGTCCCCCACCCCAAGGTGTTAAGGTTGTCCCTTAGCTGCTCATGTGGAGAACATGCAGCCCCTTTCCTTTCTTGCCCTCCAAGCTGTCGTGAGTTCCAAATTCCTCAGTGCTGTTCCCCCAGTCCACTCTTGTAAACCTTGCTCCCCCATTCCCTTCCTCTTGCAGAATACAGCTACGTTGTATCTGGGTCAGCGGCATGTGACCCATATGCTTTCAGAAGTGATACCCGATACTTGCTACAGGGGCACGCTACTGTGAAAAACAATGAAAAACTCCCATTAAAATACACTGAAAGCCACAAGCGCCTTTGCTCTTAAGGCATCAGTGCCTAGAGAACATTTTTCAGAAGCGGGGACCAGGAGTGGGGCTCGGTATACAGGTACTCTGGCACGACAAGGCAGTCTACTTTTCAACAGTTTTAGTCATGGGTGGCATGACTCACGGGTGGAGGTGTGAGGGGATGGGGTGTTGTGTGGGGGGGAGTTCAGCGGGCGGTGAATCAAAATCAAAAAATTAAACTTACCCTACACTCCGGTCCCGCTTCACATCTCCTCTCCATGCCTAAAGCCTTACAGGAAGCAGGAAACCTCCCTCTCCTCCCCTAAGTCAATAACAATGCTGCAATGGCAGTGTTGTGATTGGCTAGGACGCCGACCCTTCAGGCGTCTATGGGAGGCCATTTTCTCTATGTAAGCTGCATGCAGCCTACATAGAGAAAATAAATGCAGAGGGTGCATGACTGGGTTGGACGGCCCTGGGTCCGACCAAACAGTCAGCGCCCACAACAGAGGTAAGCCACTCCTCCCCTGCCTGGAGGAGGATCACCCACCCCAACCAGGCATACTTTTCTGCTTTCTCGCAGTGCGAGAAGCAGAAACATAAAATGGTATTTAAAGTACCAATTTATGTTTCTGCTTCTCGAACTGCGAGAAAGCAGTGGAGCGAAGCTCCTCCGCCCTCGTGGAGGAGCCGCCCCTGAACAGTATTATGCACTGCACTCTCTTGCAACATTACTGCAGAAAAGAGCAGTCAATTAGAAAGCAAACTTTGTACTCCGTGTGCCGGAAACAGAGGGGGTGGTGGCTATATTCATGTTTTAATGTTTGGTGTCTCTCTGACTGGGGAGGGTGAGGAGGGCGCTGTGGACTAATCCATGCGTGTGAATTCTCTATGGATGTGTTATTGGCTCTGTGTGCAGAGGCACTGAGTGGGCGTCACTGCTCCTCTCTCCTGCAGCTCATCCTACTTGCTAGACTTTGCTTTATTTTGCTACATAATGTTTGCAAACCTTCAAATGTTTTAAAGGCTGAATAAAATCATTACTGTCGCCTTGTGACAGTGATCTGTCACTGTAACCAGAGGCAACTGATACTTTGAGGAGAACCTTTGAAAAATAGGATCACGTTCACCAGCAGGCAGATGAGTCTTGGGACTTGATGTGTACCCAACGAATGCCTCTGCATGGCAGATATCACTCTACTAGAAAGGGGTGCTGGGCAGATGGCAGCACTAAAAATTGCATTAACTGACGGACGCTGGTGAACAGGAGAGGGTGCGTCGCACTGTTGGCTAATTAATAACGTAAATTTCAGAGGACAGGCTGCAGCAGCAGGAGGGGGAGGAGGCTTCGGTCTCATGCTCACTCTCAAGCAGGGCCGGTCTTGATGGGCTAAGAAAAGACTAAATCCCACTGAAAGGAGAGCATTTCCAAGAAACCTGAAAAAGATGTACAAGGAAGCGGTAGAAATCGACCGAAAAGGAATAATACAAGTACCGGGGCCTGTCGCCAGAAACGGGAACCACCCCCCAAAAGGCGGGACAAATGTGAAAATGAGCCACAGGGATTTTCCAAAAGCATACAAAGGAACCAAGAGGGAGTGAGGGGTGTGGTCAATGTCCCTCGATGAGATTGTCAGGACTAGGGTGGCTTGCGGTCTAGGGCCCGCCCCACTCAACAAAGGTCTCTATCTGCCACCATGCCAAGTAGCACTGTGTGGTAAAATGAATAGGATAACTTTGGTTGGTCGTTGGTGGCTGAAATGTACAAGGGGACTAAAGTAGCTAGACAGACCTTACATTCTGCCACAGACCTTTGCATTTGCCCTTATTTTATTGTGGAAATGTCTATTATATCCTGTGTTGCAAAGTGCTGTCAAAACATGTATTTTCCACCGCATGCGTGAGCTTTAGCACCCCGTCGCATGCGTGAGATTTGGCATGGGCGTTGTCGCGTTGATTTACGTGACCGCACCCAGCCTTCTGTGCTCACTATTCAGCGTCTATTGCCGGGGTAAGAAGCTGTTCTTGGTGCTCCGCTTCTTTGGCAGAATCAGCGGAATTCTTGAACTTGCAGAGAAGCAGTGGTAAGTGTCCTCGTCCAGGGGGCTTTGCAGCTTCGTGATTCCAACGGCGCTGCACTTCCAGTTTCGTTTGCCAGCTGAAGACCGGCTTTGTGATTCCAACTAAGCTGCTGAATTCTTCGAGTTTCTTGCTGAACACGTTTTGGTAGAGTAGGTCGTACTCTACAGGTAGGGTGCAAATCTTAATCAATGTACAAGATATTAAAGACCTTTTAACCTGCATCGCTCTACAAAAAAGGTCATATTTTGTTTATTGCTTGGTAAAGCAATGTTAGAATAGCAGAAATGTATGTTTATTAAGAGATCTTCATGGCGCATCTAGATCTTTGGAATATTGTGAATACTGAAGAGAATATCATTGGATATATTGATTTTGAGAGCGCATTGAGAAACCTTTTTTGAAGATTAAGGAAGTCATTAGTTCCACAGGGAATTACATTGTTCTTTGTTTGTCTTTGTGATTTCATTTCCTAAATACTGCTCAGATACAGTCGTTTGGAATAATATAAAGTGTTATATGCTGAAGTCAAGTATAGAACAGTATTGTGCATGCAAACTTATTGAAGGTCAATCCTTGTACTATTGGAATAGAAGATATTAAGAATGTCCATAGAGTGTATCAAAAGTCTTTAATTATTATTAGGTAAAGTAAAGCAATAGAATTTCTGCAAATAACTTTTCCTTTTCAGATCTCCTTCCCAGCCGTTCCCTTCCTAATCCCCTTTTCCCCTCGCTTGATCACTTCAATATTCTGTGTATTTAATACAATCAGAATTGGAGGTATCGAGAGTTGGGCCCTTATAGCATCACGTCAGACCCTGAGGAAGACGTCGCCTGACAGAGATACAGCATGCCTCGCAGAGTAGAGCATGCGGCCTGGTAGGCTTGACATAAATAATTACAAAAAGGGGGTGGTGATGGACAGAGTATCTGAGTTAATCAGAACACTCCTACCCAGTCAACAGATCAGGGCTTGATCCATCACCGTTTTTTAGCTCACTGCACCATCCCAGTTCAGAAACTGGCTATATGCATATTAGTCTGTCCCTGGCCCAGTGCATCATGGGAACAGGGCAGACCAAACTACCAAGCCAATTCTTCACTGGAAAGGAAAAAAGCTTCCGGGGACCGGTTTCTGGCATTACAGCCGTCTTCGGCCCGGCTTGCTTGAATCCTGATGGTGCAATGAGCAAGGGACTCATGTCTGAGCATACCCTTCCACACTCATGGTGGCCAAAATAATTACAAAAAGGGGGTGGTGATGGACAGAGTATCTGAGTTAATCAGAACACTCCTACCCAGTCAACAGATCAGGGCTTGATCCATCACCGTTTTTTAGCTCACTGCACCATCCCAGTTCAGAACCTGGCTATATGTAAATTAGTCTGTCCCTGGCCCAGTGCATCATGGGAACAGGGCAGACCAAACTACCAAGCCAATTCTTCACTGGAAAGGAAACAAGCTTCCGGGGACCGGTTTCTGGCATTACAGCCGTCTTCAGCCCGGCTTGCTTGAATCCTGGTGGTGCAATGAGCAAGGGACTCATGTCTGAGCATACCCTTCAGGACTCATGGTGGCCAAAATAATTACAAAATGGGGGTGGTGATGGACAGAGTATCTGAGTTAATCAGAACACTCCTACCCAGTCAACAGATCAGGGCTTGATCCATCACCGTTTTTTAGCTCACTGCACCATCCCAGTTCAGAACCTGGCTATATGCAAATTAGTCTGTCCCTGGCCCAGTGCATCATGGGAACAGGGCAGACCAAACTACCAAGCCAATTCTTCACTGGAAAGGAAACAAGCTTCCGGGGACCGGTTTCTGGCATTACAGCCGTCTTCGGCCCGGCTTGCTTGAATCCTGATGGTGCAATGAGCAAGGGACTCATGTCTGAGCATACCCTTCCACACTCATGGTGGCCAAAATAATTACTAAAAGGGGGTGGTGATGGACAGAGTATCTGAGTTAATCAGAACACTCCTACCCAGTCAAAAGATCAGGGCTTGATCCATCACCGTTTTTTAGCTCACTGCACCATCCCAGTTCAGAACCTGGCTATATGCAAATTAGTCTGTCCCTGGCCCAGTGCATCATGGGAACAGGGCAGACCAAACTACCAAGCCAATTCTTCACTGGAAAGGAAACAAGCTTCAGGGGACCGGTTTCTGGCATTACAGCCGTCTTCGGCCCGGCTTGCTTGAATCCTGATGTTGCAGTGAGCAAGGGACTCACATCTGAGCATACCCTTCCACACTTGTGGTGGCCAAAACGATTCAAAAGGGGGTGGTGATGGACAGAGTATCTGAATTAAGCAGAACACTCCTACCCAGTCAAAAGATCAGGGCTTGATCCATCACCGTTTTTTAGCTCACTGCACCATCCCAGTTCAGAACCTGGCTACATGCAAATTAGTCTGACCCTGGCCCAGTGCATCATGGGAACAGGGCAGACCAAACTACCAAGCCAATTCTTTACTGGAAAGGAAACATGCACTGGGCCAGGGACAGACTAATTTGCATATAGCCAGGTTCTGAACTGGGATGGTGCAGTGAGCTAAAAAACGGTGATGGATCATGCCCTGATCTGTTGACTGGGTAGGAGTGTTCTGATTAACTCAGATACTCTGTCCATCACCACCCCCTTTTTGTAATTATTTTGGCCACCATGAGTGTGGAAGGGTATGCTCAGACATGAGTCCCTTGCTCATTGCACCATCAGGATTCAAGCAAGCCGGGCCGAAGACTGCTGTAACGCCAGATACCGGTCCCCGGAAGCTTGTTTCCTTTCCAGTAAAGAATTGGCTTGGTAGTTTGGTCTGACCTGTTCCCATGATGCACTGGGCCAGGGTCAGAATAATTTGCATGTAGCCAGGTTCTGAACTGGGATGGTGCAGTGAGCTAAAAAACGGTGATGGATCAAGCCCTGATCTTTTGACTGGGTAGGAGTGTTGTGCTTAATTCAGATACTCTGTCCATCACCACCCCCTTTTGAATCGTTTTGGCCACCACAAGTGTGGAAGGGTATGCTCAGATGTGAGTCCCTTGCTCACTGCACCATCAGGATTCAAGCAAGCCGGGCCGAAGACGGCTGTAATGCCAGAAACCGGTCCCCGGAAGCTTGTTTCCTTTCCAGTAAAGAATTGGCTTGGTAGTTTGGTCTGCCCTGTTCCCATGGTGCACTGGGCCAGGGTCAGACTAATTTGCATGTAGCCAGGTTCTGAACTGGGATGGTGCAGTGAGCTAAAAAACGGTGATGGATCAAGCCCTGATCTTTTGACTGGGTAGGAGTATTCTGCTTAATTCAGATACTCTGTCCATCACCACCCCCTTTTGAATCGTTTTGGCCAACACAAGTGTGGAAGGGTATGCTCAGATGTGAGTCCCTTGCTCACTGCACCATCAGGATTCAAGCAAGCCGGGCCGAAGACGGCTGTAATGCCAGAAACCGGTCCCCGGAAGCTTGTTCCCTTTCCAGTAAAGAATTGGCTTGGTAGTTTGGTCTGCCCTGTTCCCATGATGCACTGGGCCAGGGTCAGACTAATTTGCATGTAGCCAGGTTCTGAACTGGGATGGTGCAGTGTGCTAAAAAACGGTGATGGATCAAGCCCTGATCTTTTGACTGGGTAGGAGTGTTGTGCTTAATTCAGATACTCTGTCCATCACCACCCCCTTTTGAATCGTTTTGGCCACCACAAGTGTGGAAGGGTATGCTCAGATGTGAGTCCCTTGCTCACTGCACCATCAGGATTCAAGCAAGCCGGGCCGAAGACGGCTGTAATGCCAGAAACCGGTCCCCGGAAGCTTGTTTCCTTTCCAGTAAAGAAGTGGCTTGGTAGTTTGGTCTGCCCTGTTCCCATGATGCACTGGGCCAGGGTCAGACTAATTTGCATGTAGCCAGGTTCTGAACTGGGATGGTGCAGTGAGCTAAAAGACGGTGATGGATCAAGCCCTGATCTTTTGACTCGGTAGGAGTGTTCTGTTTAATTCAGATACTCTGTCCATCACCACCCCCTTTTGAATCGTTTTGGCCACCACAAGTGTGGAAGGGTATGCTCAGATGTGAGTCCCTTGCTCACTGCACCATTAGGATTCAAGCAAGCCGGGCCGAAGACAGCTGTAATGCCAGAAACCGGTCCCCGGAAGCTTGTTTCCTTTCCAGTAAAGAATTGGCTTGGTAGTTTGGTCTGCCCTGTTCCCATGATGCACTGGGCCAGGGTCAGACTAATTTGCATGTAGCCAGGTTCTGAACTGGGATGGCGCAGTGAGCTAACAAAACGGTGATGGAGCAAGCCCTGATCTTTTGACTGGGTAGGAGTGTTCTGCTTAATTCAGATACTCTGTCCATCACCACCCCCTTTTGAATCGTTTTGGCCACCACAAGTGTGGAAGGGTATGCTCAGATGTGAGTCCCTTGCTCACTGCACCATCAGGATTCAAGCAAGCCGGGCCGAAGACGGCTGTAATGCCAGAAACCGGTCCCCGGAAGCTTGTTTCCTTTCCAGTAAAGAATTGGCTTGGTAGTTTGGTCTGCCCTGTTCCCATGATGCACTGGGCCAGGGTCAGACTAATTTGCATGTAGCCAGGTTCTGAACGGGATGGTGCAGTGAGCTAAAAAACGGTGATGGATCAAGCCCTGATCTTTTGACTGGGTAGGAGTGTTCTGCTCAATTCAGATACTCTGTCCATCACCACCCCCTTTTGAATCGTTTTGGCCACCACAAGTGTGGAAGGGTATGCTCAGATGTGAGTCCCTTGCTCACTGCACCATCAGGATTCAAGCAAGCCGGGCGGAAGACGGCTGTAATGCCAGAAACCGGTCCCCGGAAGCTTGTTTCCTTTCCAGTAAAGAATTGGCTTGGTAGTTTGGTCTGCCCTGTTCCCATGATGCACTGGGCCAGGGTCAGACTAATTTGCATGTAGCCAGGTTCTGAACTGGGATGGTGCAGTGAGCTAAAAAACGGTGATGGATCAAGCCCTGATCTTTTGACTGGGTAGGAGTATTCTGCTTAATTCAGATACTCTGTCCATCACCACCCCCTTTTGAATCGTTTTGGCCAACACAAGTGTGGAAGGGTATGCTCAGATGTGAGTCCCTTGCTCACTGCACCATCAGGATTCAAGCAAGCCGGGCCGAAGACGGCTGTAATGCCAGAAACCGGTCCCCGGAAGCTTGTTCCCTTTCCAGTAAAGAATTGGCTTGGTAGTTTGGTCTGCCCTGTTCCCATGATGCACTGGGCCAGGGTCAGACTAATTTGCATGTAGCCAGGTTCTGAACTGGGATGGTGCAGTGAGCTAAAAACGGTGATGGATCAAGCCCTGATCTTTTGACTGGGTAGGAGTGTTCAGCTTAATTCAGATACTCTGTCCATCACCACCCCCTTTTGAATCGTTTTGGCCACCACAAGTGTGGAAGGGTATGCTCAGATGTGAGTCCCTTGCTCACTGCACCATCAGGATTCAAGCAAGCCGGGCCGAAGACGGCTGTAATGCCAGAAACCGGTCCCCGGAAGCTTGTTTCCTTTCCAGTAAAGAATTGGCTTGGTAGTTTGGTCTGCCCTGTTCCCATGATGCACTGGGCCAGGGTCAGACTAATTTGCATGTAGCCAGGTTCTGAACTGGGATGGTGCAGTGAGCTAAAAAACGGGCATGGATCAAGCCCTGATCTTTTGACTGGGTAGGAGTGTTCTGCTTAATTCAGATACTCTGTCCATCACCACCCCCTTTTGAATAGGCTTGACATAAAAGCAAAATTAGCAGTATTTCACTATCAGAAAATGTAAAGCACAACAGTACATGTTTTACCTTTCAAATAAACTACACCCTGTCCATGGGACTGCCTTGGGTCTACCTTAGGGGTGACGTATATGTAGTAAAAGGAAAGGTTTGGTCCTGGCAAGTACCTGCCAAGTCAAAGTGGCAGTTGAAAACTGAAGATACAGACTAAGGGTGGGCGTAGTTCGCGGAGTAGCGCTACGCGAAGCTACGCGAAGTGCACTTCGCACTACGCGAACTTCACGTAGCACTACGCGAGCTGCGTAGCAGCATGTTCGCACTGTGCAAGATGCGTTTTCAATGATTGCACAGTGCGAACAAGCATCCGGCACTGTGCAAGCATTGAAAACCACATCTTGCACAGTGTGAGCTGTAGTTTTCTGCTGCTCGAGGAGATTATTACTCGAGCGGCAGCTTTCTCAACGCGAACAGGTAGTTTCTCATTGAGAGCGGTCGCGAGCATGCGCAACCACTCACAATGAGAAACCTGACCTCCTCGCGTTGAGAATCTCGCCAGGATGTCATTTTGCTTGCTCGCGGTCGCGAACATGACGTTCAGGACCGCGAACAAGCAAAAAATGAGCGCTGCACTACGCTACGCTGCACTACGCATGTTCGCACTGTGCTACGTGCCGCTCGCCTAGTGCGAAGTTGCAAAAACTTCGCAAACTCCGCGAGCGGAGCGTAGTGCTTCGCCCAGGGTTCAGTGACAGTTCTGAGACATGGTTGCAGGGCTACTCATGTGGGTGGCACAATCAGGCCCTGGTCACACTGGTGCACTGTTTTGCTTGGGATGTACCTGGTGAATCAAATAGGCCAATCCTGGAGAAACCAATTACCAATACAATTTAGACAGGGAGCACTTGCACTTTAGCACTCGTCACCAGTGGAAAAGTGCTCAGAGCCCTACAACCAGCAAAAACAGGCCAGAAAAAAATCAGAGGAAGTAAGCAAAAAGTTTGGGGATAACCCTTCCAAAAATGCCAGGTCCAACAGCGGCAAACCAGTAAGCTGAGGGCGATTGGCGCATCAATGACGACAACTATAATTTTGACGGTTCTGTTATGTTATGCGCGTTATTATGTATTTATAACACGCACAGATACTCAGGAGTGTCCCGGTGCGAAAGCCAGTAGTACAGAGACGGGAGGGTATAAAAGGCGGCTGGATGTTAATTAAAAAGCAATGTTTTAGCTGCTTTTTAAACAGCCTAAGGTCTTGGTTGTTTCGTAATTCATAGTGAAGGGCATTCCAGGCTTTGGCCGCCCTGAATGGGAGGGAGCTACCCCCAGTCCTGACAAGGCAATAGCGTGGAATAGTGGCAAGGCATTGGCCCACGGAGTGTAGATGTCTATGAGGCACATAGAACTCATAATGTCTCCTGAGATAGAGGGGCCCAGATTTATATAAGGCACCATGGGCATGGGTAAGTGACTTGAATAGGACACGCTGACCCACTGGGAGCCAATGCAAGTCTCAGAGGTGTTGCTTTGTACTATCCCTGCCTGGGACACCCGGAGGTGTTGCTTTGTACTAGCCCTGCCCGGGACACCCAACAGCACTCTTGCTGCTGCATTCTGGATGGTCTGTAACTTTTTTAGCTGATAACCAGGGAGGCCAATGTATAAATCATTGGCGTAATCTAAACGTGACAAGATTAGAGCGCGAGTCACCATTTCTTTTGCTGGGCTGGGCAGCAGTGGCAAGAATTTCCTAAGTAATTTCAGTGTGCCGAAGCACACATCTGGCATTTTTTTTTATCTGTGGTGAGAATCTCGCCGAACCAAACCCCAGATTCTTCACTTGGCTCCCTGTTGTCTTGGGCATGGGGTAGTCCGTAGGCCAAAGGTCATCCCTGAAGTGCGGAGGGAAAGATCCATAGAGGAGGACCTAGGACTTATCCTGATTACATTTAAGCTGAGTTCCCCCCAACCATTTAAAAACTGCTGCCAAACAGTTCTTGGCTAAAACAGAGGACAGGTCATTTTCCGACCACGTAAAGAGGAGTTGGTATCGCCTGCATAAGCTATGATCGTAGCACCCAGCTCCTCCGCCAGATAGATCAGTGGCAGAACGTAAACTTTGAAGAGAAGGGGGCTGAGAGTTGAGCCCTGGGGGACTCCCGTAGTCACCTTTCTAGATGCTGAGGAAAGCGGGGGCAGCCATACCTGCTGAGTCCTATTCTCTAGGAAGGCTTCAATCCAATCCCGTACCAAGCTGGATATTCAAATCTTGAAGAGATGGGCCAGAAGTTGGCAATGCGGCACCGTGTCCAAGTCGGCAGAGAGGTCTAATAAAATCAGAACTGCTCTGCCGCCTGCATCTAAACATTCCCTAATAGCCTCCGACATTTCAACAAGGGCGGTCTCCGTAGTATAAGTGGCCCTGAATCCCGACTGGGCTGGTTGTAGGGCACCTGAAGTCTCAACAAACTTGGAGAGTTGTTTATGTACTGCCTTTTCGCACACCTTTGCCACAGCCGGGAGTAGTGAGATAGATCGGTAACTGACTAGTATGGCCGGGTTTAAGGAGGGCCTTTTTAACAGGGGGAGTAGTTTGGCCTGTTTCCACTCAAGTGTAACCTTGGCTGTTTGAAGCGATAAATTGATAATATTGTTCACATCAGGGTTAACCACCACTGCCACTAGCAGCCTGTTTTCCAGGCAGAAATGTGGTAAAATATTTTTAAGGCAAACGTCTTGCTGTTTGGGGACAGGAGGAGTACACTCCAACACCAGGTAAGGGTCCAGGACCTGGATGGCTTACCACTTGGAAGTTAGAACGTACTCCAGCAGAAGCCAGCAGCAGAGTCCAGGGTCCAGCAGATCAAGTTGCAACTGTCAGCTGGGCAGTTGCTTTTTTTTTTTTCTTTTTAAATCTTTTTATTAAAAGTTTTTACTTTTACATACAAGGCACGGCACATTACTTCAAGCAAAAAAGCAAAGGATAACAGTACAAGCTCTGAAAACATAAATCATAACAAGGGCAAAACAAACAATCATCATATACGATTACTAGCATGCTACTTTTCATTATATTGCATATATTCTCTTTTGTATAGTTTAACCATATTCAATTGTCTAATGATTATCCCTCTCCCAGTGTTTCAGGGGAAGCATCTAAATACATTATAGATCACCATGGCTCTCAAGGATTCGCTCATTTCTAGTTTTCAATCCATTCTCCCTTCTTTCCATCGTGTAATGGGGTCCCATATTAGCTTACCCAGTTTCCTTCCCCTTTTCCCCTTTCTTGCATAGATCTCTCTCTCCAAATTATACATTGTTAGTAGTTTGGCCAACCAGTGATGAAAAGTAGGAGGAATAGGGTCTATCCATGCAGATGCTATACATAATCTCATAACTGATACTGCTACAAATAAGAATTCCCCCTCGCTTTGTGGTTGCTCCTCCTCCTCATTCACTCCTAATAGGATTATTGCGGGGGTTAACAATATTTCGGTTCCTAGTATGTTATTTATAAAACCTTCAATGTCTTTTTTAAGTAAATATAGATGAGGACACGTTGCAAACACATGTACCAGAACAGCTTCCAAACTTCCACACCTGTAGCACTTAATGCCCACTGTGCCTCCCCATTGAGCTATTTTTGCGGGGGTGTAGTATAGATGGTATAACGTTTTATAATGTTGTGCTTGTAGTGGTGCCGAACATAGCAGCGAGTATCCCTTTTCTAAAGAAATACCAAAACTTTCCCCGCTGATATCAAGATTATTTTTCCATTTATCTATCCATTTTTCGAGATCATCCTAAACCCCAGTGGTCCCCCCCTTTTACTCAATAAAAAGCTCCTTATTTGTAAATATTTAAAAAAATGCCTAGTATCTAACTTAAACCTTGCCTGCAGTTCTGAAAATTGGCAAACCCCTCATTCCCCCATTACATCCCCTACTCTTTTAATTCCCTTGCTTTCCCATTCTATAAATGTAGAACCCGAAAAAGACCTCTTCTGGAAAATTTGGATTATCTATAAATCTGGTGTATAAATTATACTTCCCCAAGCCCGTTCTTTTAATAAAACTTTTCCAAACTGTGTATGCTGCCATAAGCGTCTTAAACCTTGTCCTTTTGTAGTAACTAACCTCTGTATATTTCAAGGGCACATTCTCAGCTTCTGTTCCCAAGAGTAGCCCATATATAGCCAGCGTCCCAAACTCACTCCAGCCTTCAAACTCCGCCCCCCCAGTAATCCTACCATATATTGAAGAGCTGCTGCCCAATAATAAAGCCTTAGGTCTGGTACTGCCCATCCTCCCCTCTCTCTTGGCAATGTCATAAACCTGAGGGCCCTTCTAGTTTTCCCTTTTGCCCAGATAAATCTATTAATCATATGCTCTATTTTTTTGAATAATTTGGCATCAAATAATAAAGGTATTGCTCTAAAAAAATATAGAAATTTTGGGAGAACTAGCATTTTTATTATATTCGTCCGCCCCACAATTGACAAATGCAAATTATCCAACCTATCCAAATCTTTCTGAACTTTAGAGGTGAGATGTTCTTCTCTACCAGAGAGTCAAGATCAGCCGAAATAGTTACACCTAAGTACGTTCCTGCCTGCGCCACTCGGCTATCTGTACAAATAGTATAACAGTTTTTGATTATCTGCGTTTTACACGTGTTTAATTTATAGCCCGAGATCTTCCCAAATTTCAGAGCCTCAATTTCGACTTGCTCTATAGATTCCATGGGGGTTGGCGTGATTACAGCAACATCATCCACATATGCTAGAATTTTACAATGCCCAATGAGTGTTGATAGTGGTGTAATCAATTCACACGCCTCTATTCTACGAATCAGTGGGTCCATATATATGGCAAATAGAAGCGGTGAGCAGGGTCACCCCTGCCTTGTACCTCTTTTTATTCGAAAATGTCCCGTATTCCCAGCATTCACACGCACAGTCGCTACTGGATTTAAATATAGCGCCTGGATCGCTTTAAGGAATCCCTGTTTGACACCTGATCTTTCTAGTACATGCCAGAGATAGTCCCAGGAGACCCGATCAAATGGCTTTTCTGCATCAAGTAACATAACTGCCATCGGGTCTCCTGTGACTGCTGTGGCATCAAATAGGGTTATTACTTTGCGTGTGTGGTGGGTAGTACCCCTTCCCGGTATAAAACCGTGTTGAACCCTGGTGACCATTTTATCAATCACTCCGGCAAATCTTGATGCTAATGCTTTGGAGAATACTTTTTTTTTTTTTTTTTGGTGTAAAGTATTTATTGAAGATATATTATAGTTACACAGCGTCACGCCGACATCCCAGAGGCTGGCCGCTATCAAATCGTATAGCATCATAAAGGACCTGACACACTAGATAGCATGCAGTAGAGGAACAGCAGTAGCATCTCAGGTACATCGACAGTGAGCATATGCAACAGCAATAAATCAATAGTGCTTACAATTTTCAGGTCGATAGACATGCAGCGCACAAATGGTGAGGAAAGGAAAATGGATCGAATGTACAAATGCGTATACTCTAGAAGCAGAAAACAAACATTTCAAATCCAGCAATGTCTACCAGCCATTTCTCACCCTCCCCCCCCCCCCCCCCAAAAAAAAAACAACAACAGAACCCAACTCTGGTGCA
Source organism: Lissotriton helveticus (assembly GCF_964261635.1). Classification (NCBI taxonomy): domain Eukaryota; kingdom Metazoa; phylum Chordata; class Amphibia; order Caudata; family Salamandridae; genus Lissotriton; species Lissotriton helveticus. The sequence continues at coordinate 855,675,488 of NC_136070.1, read as the reverse complement.
GAGGAAAAAAAGGGCACAAACGGGCATAAGGTCAATTGTAAGAGAAGATCAATGTCTCTGGGCAGGGCATAACAGAGCGAACACATAGGCATCAGCAGAAATCATGCTAGCATAGGGGATCATGTCAGCGCGACAGAATGAGAGAAGTCTACACGTGCCGGGGGGAGGGGGCACAGACTACAGGAGAGACTGAACAGAACTTGCATATGCACAGGCGCGAAGCCACACGCAGAATCCCATCACATCTAGAGCGCCCACATGGAATGCAGCCACCTCCCAGGGCATCAGATATCGCACCTGGTATCGATTGTTCAGAGTCAGGGGAGGTTGAGCGCTCTCGTGTCCACTGCGTGAAGGGCTCCCAGATGTCTCTAGGTCGGGAAGCAGTAGGCACCAGTTCCCAGTAGCGTTCAAGTTGTGTATTGCCGTACGTCACATCTCTAACCCATGCAGCAAACGAAGGCAGCGCACGCCTACCCCAGTGCACCGCCACCTGTCTCTTGGCGTAAAGGAGCAGTAGCGCATGTAACTTTCTGTGTTTGGGCAATGTGTCATGAACCCAACCCAGCAGCCCCAGGAGCGGGGACGGTGTGTCTGACCTGTGAAGTATCTGATTAATAGCAGTGAAAATGTCCCGCCAGTACTCCTCCAATTTAGGGCAGCTCCATGCCACATGTAGAAAAGAGGCATTCTCGCAGCCGCATTTCCAACACGCAGAGTCCTCTCTAAGACCCATTCGGTGGAGTGATATCGGCGTGCGATAGTATCTGTGCAGAAACTTAAAATGTACCAATCTTAGCCTGTAATTGGGTGATAACATCATAAGTTGCCCGCAGCAGAACTCCCACTGCTCCTCCGTCAGGGGCTCCGCCAGGTCCGCACTCCATGCCTGCATTGAAGAAGGCACAGTGATAGGGGATTGATCCTGAATACAGGTGTACAGGCGGGACACAAGCTTCTTTGGGGAGGGTTTCGAAAGTAAATTCTGAAGAGCTAGGAGCTGCGGCGGCTCTTCGGGGAACTGGGGCCACAGTGCCCTACAGGACGCCTTAAGTGAGTGATACAGAAAGAGATCAGAAAACGACTCAGGATGGCCCTCTTCGCACAAACCTAGGTCCCGAAAGGTGCCATCAGGGTAAAGGTCAGCAAATGTGTGTAAGGGCTGCCCCCGAAGCGTGACGGTGCCACCACCATCACGCAAACAGGGCATCATAGGATTGCCTCGCAGCGGAATTGCTGGCGCATACAGCAGGGGGAGTTTCGCTCTGTTCCGCAATTCGCGCCATGTCCAGCGCAGCATTTCCACCGTGTCTACATCTTTTGATGGGCGAGACACCTTGCCATAGATCGCCACGGTCAAAGGGGAGGGGGCCGCCGCAGCCAGCTCCACAGCAACATGCGGCTGGTAAGGAGTGGGAAAAGCCCAGAAGTGTAAGAACTGCGCCTGCGCACATAATGAGTATAGTTTCATGTCAGGAGCCCCCAAACCGCCCTGCCACAGTGGAAGTGTGAGCAACGCCCAAGATGTCCTCGCCTGGCCACCAGCCCACACAAGTGCCAGCAATAGCGACCGCACCCGCGCGTGAAAGTGTGCAGTCAGTGGTATGGGAATATTGACAAATAAATAGAGAAATTTGGGGAGGATCACCATTTTCGCCAGAGCTATCCTCGCGACCAGCGAAAGGGGGAGTTTGTTCCAGATTTCCACCTTTCCCTCCAGCCAGTCTACTGCCCTGCCAAAATTTAGAGACCACAACTCCTGCGAATCGCGGCTTATCCAGACCCCCAGGTATTTTACAGCGTCCAATTCCCAGCGCAGTGGGTAGTCAGAGGATGACTCTCGCGTGGTATCGGTTAGAGGAAAAACTACAGACTTGGACCAATTAATTGATATCCCAGCTAAGCCCTCAAAGCGAACAAATTCACGCAAAAGGGGGTTTAGGTTTACAGCAGGATTGAGGACATATAGCGTGACATCATCTGCATACAGGGATATCAGTAGGCTTCGTGAACTGAATCCTATCCCCCTTGCTGTATGATGTTGTCGAATTCGAGCGGCAAGGGGCTCCATTGCTATCGCAAATAGTAATGGGGATAAAGGACAGCCCTGTCTGGTCCCACGGGATATGGCAAATGGCTGGGATATAAGCCCATTCACGCTTACTCGAGCTCTGGGCGCAACGTACAGCAACTGAATTAAATTTATGAAGAGTGGACTGAAACCCATCCTACCCAAAATCCTAAAGAGGTAGGGCCATTCGAGCGAATCAAACGCTTTGGTAGCGTCCAAAAAAACGACTGCGGCCTGTATAGAGGGATGCAAGTAGTGCAGAACGGAAAATATCGTCCTGAGATTATGAGACGTCGCTCGGCCAGGTATAAATCCAGATTGATCTGGGAGTGCCACCATCGGTAACAAAGGCTGTAGCCTGTCTGCAATGATTTTGGCATATATCTTCGCATCAACATTGATTAAGGAGAGGGGTCGGTAAGAGTCGAGGGCCTGGCAGTCTTTATCTGGTTTGAGCAGTGTTATAATTAAGGCTTCGCGCATCGACTCAGGCAGGGAACCTATCTCCAGAGCCTCAACAAAAACTGAGTGGAGTTTGGGGGCTAATTCTTCGGCGTATGTCTTGTAAAAGGCCGTAGTCAGGCCATCCGGGCCTGGGGCTTTGCTCGCAGGCATGCTCTTAATCACCTGAGCTATATCCCGAACAGTGATGGGGACATCCATATATTGGCGGTGAAAGTCATTAAACCAAACGATGGCAATGGAGTCTAGGAAACTCTCCAGGGAATCAGGGACCGAGGGTTGTCTAGTGGTGTATAGGGACTCGTAGAATTCAGCAAATGTGTTTAATACAGCTTCCTGGCCAACAATCGTCTTTCCCTCGCGATTCTTGACAGAGTGTATGTAGTGCGAGTGTGTGCGAGGAGCTATCAGTCGCGCCAGGGTCCTGCTCGGTCTGTCCCCTTCTCCGTATCTACGGGCCTCTGCCTGCTTCCCCTCATTGTGCCTCCTCATTAAAGGCAAGTAGCTTGGTTTTCATTTGACCTGCCATCTCCGGAGAAGGATCCCGGCAGAATGCCAGGTCCAGCTCCCTCAGCTCCAATTCAAGTTGAGTCAGAGTTAGACGTATAGCCCGTAACACCCCGGCTTGCCTAGCAATACATTGGCTACGAATGACCGCCTTGAACGCGTCCCACACTGTAGCCACCGTGGACGCCCCACCCTCATTTTCTTCAAAATAGTTTACGATATCTTTCCTAATTTCTTCAGTGAAAACAGTGTCCGTGAGTGCATGGGGGGGCAGGCGCCAGGAAAACTCTCTTTTGGGGACCCCGGGTATCCTCAATTCTAACATGCAGGAGGCATGGTCAGAGAGAGATGTGGCCTGTATGGTCGTGTCCAACGTCCACGTTGCCACAGCAGGCGGCACCAGCCAATAATCCAGGCGGGACCAGGCCGCATGATGGCTTGTTATGCATGTCCCCACAGCTTCCATTGGGTGTCTAGCCCTCCACACGTCCGATAAACGCCCCTCCTCCATCACATCTAGAATCGACTGTCGAGCACTCGTGTGTGTAGGCCTGCCCACACCCCTGCGATCTAAATCATCATTAAGTGTAACATTAAAATCACCCCCTAGGACAATGTGCGAACAATCTAACAGCATGATCCGGGCCCAGACAGTTCTAAAAAACTCCGGATCATCCACATTCGGGCCATATATGGCTGCAAGTATTAGTGGTCTGCCTTGTAGTGATCCATGCGCAATTACATATCTGCCCTCCCCATCCAAGATAATGTCATGTTCTCGCCAGTCCAGGCCTCTGCGGATGAGTATTGCTACACCCCTAGCATAGTTGGAATAAATCGCAGAATACACCTGTGACCATTGCGAGTGTTTCAATCTAGTCGAAGGAGTGGAGTTAACATGAGTCTCCTGCAAAAAACATATGTCGACATTATGTCTAGCAAGCATACCATGCATCGATCTGGCTTTCTTATGGTCCCCCAAACCTCTAATGTTCCAAGTCCACAGCTTAACACTCCCCATGTCGCATTACATTGAGAACAACAAGTGCCAGCCCAATACCCGCTCCAGCCCCTCCAAACGCCCCGGCCCAATTTGAGTATAGCAATATTGCATGTGTTTCATCCATCTGATAGAATCCTCTATAGCACCAACTGCGAACAATCAGCAAACAATTCAACCCCCCCGCCACCCCCTCCCTCACCAACCCCCCCAATCAGGTTGTGACAAAGCCCAATGACAGAAACCCATATTGTGTCGACAAACTATAAACACGAACAGTGGGAGACACCCCATGGGGCGTGGTGCTCCTGGCTTATACCCCCTGCTTACACAGGGTGGCTACATTCAAGTCAGATACTCCATGACCTAAACGGTCATCCCAACATAGGGCCGTCTCACGACCCATCAGCAGAACATAAGAAACGTTGAGCGCACCAGCAATTTCACCTATGGAACAGGGCAATAACCCCGATCCCACCCCCATCTCCAGTTGAGGCACGCGGAACAATAGAGTGTGCGGGGGGGACTTGATCAGTTAAGAAAGATATGAGGTAACGAACTAGATAGTGCCACAATTCAATCTTCGCCAAAATATTAATCATTATCACTAAGCCGGTCAGAGTCATTGTCTAGTCTAGGCGACTTACGCCTTGCCCCAGATCCGCTAATGTGTTTTGCAAACTTAAGCGCGGATTTCGCATCAGTAAAGAAGTGTGTGGTGTGTTCATGGACTACCTTCAGTTTAGCTGGATACAAGAGTGCATATTGAATACCAGTTTGCATCAGTACTTTCTTAGCTGGCAGGAACTCTTTTTGAGCCGCTTGTACCAGGGGGGTAAAGTCAGGGTAAAAGGAGATGTTGTTCCCTTTATGCGTGATCCCACCTTTCTCCCTAGCGAGTCGTAGGATGAGGTCCCTGTCTTGAAAATTCAGCAGTTTAGCAAGAATGGGACGGGGCGGTGTGCCCAGCAGCGGTACCTTCCCAAGAGATCTGTGCGCTCTTTCAACCGTGAATACCTGGGAGAGGTGCGGGTGGAAGAGTTCATGCAGGAGGTCCGCCACAAACACCTCCATCTTGCCAGTGTTCGCCGACTCAGGAATTCCCGTGATGCGAATATTCGATCTCCTGGAGCGTGCCTCCAAATCGTCTGCCTTGGCTCGGAGGGACTCCAGTTCCTTTTCGATATTGGTGATGTGTTGTTTGGTGTGTTGTTGGAATTCGCAGCACTCAGTTTGCCTGTTTTCTAAGCAGTCCAGTCTCGTTTCATGGGCATCCACTTTGGTTTTAACTGATTCCAATTGCGAGGACATTGCATCCAATTTAGTGTCGATACTTTTCAGGCTCGACCGGACCTCCATCATCAGTGCCCCAAAGTCCACGTCCGCAGTGGCACCCTGCGACGAGGACTCGTCCACGTCTTGATCCGCCACATTTGGCCTGTTAAGGCGCTTCTGTTCAAAATTAATCTTAGGCTGCCTCGCATCATTTTTCCCCATCTTGAAGCTAACAGCACGGCGCGTGAGATGCCGCACAGCAGAGAGGGCCTCGTGGTATCAAGCACAGCGACAAACAGGGCAGCCAACCAGCTCCAGATGCACACAGGGGCGTCGTGCATGCAGCCCAGCCAGGCGCCTGTCCACAGCACCGCACGGGCAGACAGGGGAGAGGCAAGCTGCAGTCCGGATCCAGGCGAGTACACCTAGAGTTCGAGATGTCGGTGACAGCCGGACCCCTGCGCGCCAGAGCAGTCTAAAGGCCGCAAGTATTGAAGCGCCGAGCAGGCACACCCCGCCAGGCAGCGAGCAGCCACAGGTATTCGGGCACTGCCCTAGATAGGAGGAACACCTTGCATGTGCGCGGGTGCAATTCAGTAGTCAGGAGTGTTGCGTGTCTGTTTAGGGGACTGCGTCTGGAAGACAATTAATTGCACAGGCCCGTTCCTCACCTAACCACCGCCAGGCAGCGGGAGCAGGCCCAGTCCTCAGCGGCTGTCAAGCGCACGAGCAAAATGGCGGGCTCATCTCGGGCGCGATCCCTCCTTCAGCCCCGGGAGCACAGCAACAGGTTTCAAGGACCAGCGGGGAGATTGTAGGTGTTGATCCCCGCTGCAGCTCAGCAGTGACTCACCGGCGGCTCCCGAAAAGGACAGCGCACAATCACCGGGGCCACACTCCGCTTCTTCCAGGTTCTCGGAGGCCCGCCGATCACCGGCCTGCAGTAGAAAGCGGCGCCCGGCGTAGGCTCCGCAGCAGCGGGTCTTCCGCGCCGCACAGCCCGCCCAGATCGCGAGAGGCTGTAGCTGAGCTTGCCGGTGTTCAGTGCGCTCAAAACTTAGGACGGAGGAGTAGCTCTGCCACCGCTACCGATTCTCCGCTAGAACCAGGCACCGTTAGGTCATGGAGAAGGATAGTGAAGGATTTCTATGTGTAGCCGGCGGAGCACACTCACAGAGCGGCCATTTCGCTGCCCGGTTGGCCACGCCCCCCCTTTGGAGAATACTTTAGCGTCTGAGTTCATTAAGGTGATGGGCCTATATGAACCCGGTTCCTCCGGAATCTTTCCTTTTTTCAATATTACTACTATCTCTGCGCCCCCCCATGATTTGGGGATGGACTCACCCGCCTGTGCCTGCTGCATTATCTTTATTATATCTTCCTCCAGAATATCCCAAAACACCTTATAGAACTCAATAGGGATTTGGTCGGGCCCCGCTGCTTTCCCTGAGGGAAGTTTCCATACCGCCTTCTTAATTTCTTCTGCCTGCAGAATCCCCTCTAAACCCTCTGCATCCTCCTCCTCTAATATATCTACCGGAATCTCCTGGAGGTACTCCTGGAGGTACTCTTTAATTCTCCGGACATCTCCGCCCGCTGGTTCATCATCATATAACTTCTCATAAAAAGTCCTAAATACTTCCCTTATTCCCTCCGAATCTGTATGCCCCCTGCCTGATGTATCCCTAATCTCTCTCACTGTTCCTGTCGCTTCTTGTTGCCTTGCCCGGATAGCCAGAGTTCTCCCTACTGATTCGCTGAATTCATAGCACCTCTCCCTTTTAGTTGTATATATTTTAGCTGCCTTACTGGCAATATCGCTCTCTGCTTCCCCCTTTACTTTCAAGAGTTCTATCAAGGCGTTATCCAGTCGGGCCCCAGTCAGAACACATTTTTCCAATTCCTCCTCAGCCTTGAGTACTTTTTCCAGTAACTCTAAATTCCTCAACTGTTCCTGTTTCCGCTTATAAGAATTAAAACTCAGCGTTTCACCCCGGACCCCCGCCTTAAAGGCATCCCAGACCACCCCTATCCCAGCACTGCCCCTATTAACCCCAAAAAAATCACTAATCCATTTATTCATATGTTCTATATAGTTATCCTCTTTTAACAGCCCTCTTTCGAAAGTCCAGTTTGTATATTGTCTAGCATTTATTTTTGTTACTATTGTGAGCACAAGAGGATTATGATCACTAAGGATCCGTGGTAGCCTGTCTATCCTTGAGTTTGATATATTTGTGCTTGAAACAAAGAAATAATCTAATCTAGCACAAGTACGATGTGGGGCTGAGTAGTACGTAAAGCCTTTATTATCCAACCTCTTTTTCCCCCATACATCTGATAGAGCATTATTTAGAACTAGGCTCTCTAATGCTTGGTTTACTCTCCTCTTCCTTCCTTGGTACTTTCAAAAGGAGCCCAGTCCTAGACCATCTGCCCCATTTATATTAAGATCCCCTGCCAGGATAATTCTAGGTGCCCAGGTAGCTAATTCCACGTCTAAGAATTGAAAAATCTCCGGGTCATCCTTCGTTGAGCCGTAAACAGTTACTAGCGTTGTCCACTCCCCGTCTATCATACATTCGACCATGGCCCATCTTCCCCATTGATCCTGTGCTTTCTTCCTAGTTAGGATATTTTTATTCCTGGCTAAAATAGCTACCCCTCTCTTTTTTACCCCCTGCCTAGAGTTTACTAATAAGTGAAATCCTAGCTGACTGAGAAAATATGCTTGTGTATTCATAACATGTGTTTCTTGAATGAACACAAAATCCACATTCATTTGCTTTAAGGCTACTGATATTTTTGATCTTTTTTGGACATCATTTAATCCACATACATTCCATGTTACACACCTAATACCCATAACTAAATCTTTGAAATAAAACCTCCACCATCTAATCTCACATATTCCCTAACCACCTTTGGCTTCCGATGTCTTATAAAATCTCTTAAATCAACATTTATCACCTTTCTTCCTTCAATCCTTCGTCTCCTTGCCCATTCTTCCTTTTCTCCTACTGCTCCCTCTGAAATACATCTCAATCTTACGTGCCATGCCGTGCCCTGCACCCCCCCTGGTTTCCCCCCGCTCTACCCCTCCCCCCTCCCTTACTGGCAAATAGGTCGATCCTGACCTATATGTGACAGCCGAACCCCCCCTAGGGCGCTTCCCCTTAGCCACCCTCCCGTGATCATTCTTCTTAAACCCTCAAGACAAAGGTATACTGACCCCATCCTTCCTTTTTTATTTCTGTGTCATGTGTGCTGTTTGCCTTATGGCTATGACCCAATCGTTTTGCGCCTTCCCTTCCCTTTGTGCCCTCTCTTCCCGAAGGAAGGTCAGATATTCCTGTGCCACTATTTCAGAGAAGAATACTCTGAACTGGCCGTTACGTCCTACTTTAAGGCGAGAGGGAAACATCAGATACACTTCACACCCTACGTTCTGGAAGGGTGTTATGAGTTGTCTCATGCGCCATCTTCTCTCCACTGTTGTATGGCAAAAGTCTGGGCGTGCGAAAAAAGTTATGTCTTTATAAGTTCGTTTCTTCATTGGTTTTGCCTTCATAATTACTTCCTCTCTTAGTAAAAAGTTTCCCACATATACCAGGATGGCTCTTGCTTTGGAGCCCACATTACTCTTTTTCTGAGTGAGAGGGAACCGGTGCGCCCGCTGCACCTCCTTGTCCCAGTCCCAGTTGTCCATCTCTGGAAATGCACCTTTCAGCAACTCCACCGCAAAAGCTCTCACATCTCCTCCCTCTTTCCCTTCCTCCACACCGAGCAATCTTATATTATTACGCCTTTGCCTATTTTCGAAATCTTCAAGTTTCCAAAGTACATCAGACGCTGTTTTCTCCTGTCCCTGCCTATATTCTTGCAACTTTACCAATTCATCCTCCATTTTACCAGTCCTCTGTTCGACCTCCGTCAGTCTGCCAGAGACTTCAGCATACATTTTATGGACTTTATGCAGAGATCCTTGAATTTTCCTATTTGCGCGCTTGGCTCTTTGGCTCTCCAGTCGAGCCTCCCCCTGGATTTGCTTCAAGGTTGAGAATAGGAGATCGAACCTGGCTGTGTACGCGCCTGTAAGGCCTTGAGATTGGTCCTGGACCTGTTCCTGTCCCGCCTGGTGCCCACCACTAGTTACTTCATCCTGATATACCTGCGAAGTAGCTGTCTTATCCCAGTCCAGTCTCTTAGCTCCCCCTCTTTGTAATGGGCTCCCCGCCCTCCTGGCTCTCATGCGGGGCCTTCCCCTAGGTTTACTATTTTTTATTTTCGGGTTCCTTTTTAAAGCAGTATTATGTTCCGTCTCTAGTTCTGAAGTGTCAAGATCTGATTCTTCTGAGCCACTCCCCGTTAAGGGAGGATCTGGTTCTGTGGATGAAGTGGTGCTTAAGTCTGTTTCATCATCCTCTTCATCATCTTCCTCCTTATCATCATCATTGCCTGTAAAAAAACACTCATCGCTAGGTGAGCCTGTAACTGATAGATGCCCGAGGTTGTTTGTGTTTTTCACACAACTCGGCCTCCGAGTTGCTCTCCTGGAGTCCATCAATTGTACATTATCAGATTTATCGAGTTTCTTGGTGAATTTCTTTTGAATAGCACCACTGCTTGCATGTATTAATATACGATTAACTCCCTTTTGCTCCTTAGGTATGACTACTTGCTGACCATTCTGCTCAGATACCAGGGGTAGAGTCATAGCGTCTATATCACCAGATAGAGCTCCTCCTTGCATGCAGACTACATTCACCCTCCCTTCTACGGAGATCGCCTGGTTGTTTGGGTGATCGTTAGCATTATCGTTGGCTTCTACTACTGCTACCAACCCATCCCCTTGTAGCTCACCTTGTTGTTCGGTGCTGAGCTTATTCATCATTGAGTCAAAGTTACTCCTTATTTGATGCGGCGTCTGGTTCTCGGTCTGAAGCGGCTCCCCTACCGCGGCTGGTCCCGGCATCTCATTTGACTTCCCCGGGCGCTCCTCTCTCCAACTCATCCGTACACCAGCCTCTAACACGGACTATGATTCCTGCGACTCGTCATCCACGTCCTCCACACCATTCTCGTCACGATCATCGGTCCCTCCTACAAGAGGAACTCCCGTCGGGTGCTCTGTAACTTCCAATACCACTGCTCCTGCTGCAGCAATCCCCGTAGAAGTCTCTCCCTCCATTGATGTCGGGCGCTCTGTAACCTCCAGTGCCGCTGCTCCTGTTGGGCTTGTCTCCGCGGTAGTCTCTGCGTCTGCTGGTGTCGGGTGCTCTGTGACCCCCATCACCACTGCTCCTGTTACGATAGTCTCCACGGTAGTCTCCACGGTAGTCTCTGCCCCCGCTGATGTCGAGCATTCTGCGACCTCCATTACCGCTGCTCCTGTTGCGGCAGTCTCTGCGGCAGTCTCTGCCTCCGTTGATGCCCCTGGTGCCGTCGATGCTGTCAGCGCCTGTACCACCCGGGGCGGTGGAAAAGACTCAAACAGCGTTGGCTGCCGCAAAATCACCTCTCTTTGGACATCAGCGCCGGGATCCATGAAAGGTCCTTTCCCAGGTAACTCCTTTCTCCTTCGCTCAGCCTCCCGATCCTGCCTCTTTCTTTCACTGGCTGAGAAGCGCTCTTCTTCGCGTTTCCTGGCAGCCTCCTTCCGAGCCTGTGCTCTTTGCCGAGCCTTAGCTCTTAGGTTCGCCGCAGGAATGTCAGAGTCACTTGTTGGTCCAAGTTCTTCCTCTCTCCCCGAGGTCTCCTTTGCTGCCCTCTGCACTTTCGGGGCCATGACTCGCTTGACAGCTTTCCAACTCTCAAGGAGGTGAATAATCGTCTCTTTGAGTATTAATGCAGCTGACTGCCAAACGATGCTCCGCTTTCTCCTGGACTGGGCATCCACTTGTGCAGCCAACCACTCAACAGTAGTTGCCTGGCTGTTAAAATCTTCCAGCATCACTTCTATGCCTGATTAGTTACCGCATACTCTCTCGTTTCTCCGCATGCGGCTCCCAAGATTTTAGTAAAGACAGGATCAGTATACCACCATGAGGAGAGTGGCTAATGGGCTGCTACCTCCTACGGTCCGTCGGCGGCCATCTTGCCACAACCGTCAGCTGGGCAGTTGCAGTGAAAGGGTCTCTGGAATTTGTCACTTCTGGTGTCATAGGTTCAAGGCAAGCAGGCCCACTCTTCTTTCAGGTTCTTCAGACTGCAGGGCAGTACTTTGTCTGAATTTTTCACAGGTCGAGGAGTGTTCTAAGGCGAGGTTTGTGGAGTCTACTTTTATGCTCAGTGCATGCGTTTGTCCACCCCAATCCAATTCTGGTCAGTTTCTCCAACTATACTTTGGAGCCAACCTAATAACATATGGTAGGTAGGCCTAGGTATGAGCTTCATCAGCCAGTGACATGGAAGGGATCCATTGAAGCTCAGGAAGGGGATGGACCTAGCCTCTATGCCATCCTGTTGAGGAGGGAGCCCCACTCCCAGGGCCCTTTGTCCACTGTCTGGGAGCAATAGCCATCTTACCACAGAGAAGCCATCGGGATCCAGGTGATAGATGGACACCGGTAGGACAGCTTGTTGGTTTTAGGAAGGAAAATGTCAACTTTCTAAAAGCTTTAATTGCAACATAGTCTATACAAAGTCTGACTTGACCATTAAGTTGGATTTTAAATCACTATTACACTGAGCCCATGAACCATTTTTCTAGCTACTCCCAAACGCATTTCAGCAGTTATTAAAGGTAAAATAATAAACCAGTATTAACTTGTGGGTGGGCAAGACTGAAAAGTGAACTTATTGAATTCTTTATTGATAGGACATGAAAACATTCAACAAAATACCTTCCTCCCTGCCCAATAGGCATTTAGGGGGTACCTTAGGGGTAATGTATAAGTATAAAAAAGGAAGGTTACTGTCTGGCAAAAGTTTGTTTTGCCAGGTCGAGGTGGCAATTTGAAATTTTCATCCAGGCTTCAGTGGCAGACCTGGATACATATTTTACAATGCTACTATAGTGGGTGGTGCAATGAGTGCTGCAGCCCACGAGTAGCCCTTAATTTAGAGAACCTTTGGAAAATAAAGTACAACGTACTAGGGGCTTATAAGAAAATTAAATGAGCCAACCAGATGTGTACCAATTTGACCATGTTTAACAGAGAGCATGAGAGAGAAAGAGAGAAAGAGAGCACAAGCACATTACCACTGATTAGCAGGGGGCACAGCTCTACAGCCAACAAAAATAAGGTTCAATAAAAAGGCAAAAAGATCCTGGGTTATTCTGCAGGAAGGGCAATTTTTTCAACAGTAAGTATGAGTAAAAGTGAGTGTATGTGAGGAGGAGTATATTTGTTAGCATGTTTACTGCTGGCTATGGCATACTCGAGATCATTCTTGACTAATGGGGACATGCATGATGACTTGATATCACAGCCATATTAAAGGCAAATCATGTCATAAGGGACGGCACCTGTTGAAAAATGTAGGCCCTGACATACTGGTTGCAATTCTTGCCATACGGGGAACAACTAGTGCAAAATGATGGTACAGGCATACTGGGGGTAATACTTGGCAACCATGGCACATTGGGAGGCCTGGTAGGGGGAAGCAAATCACTAGAACAATGTTAGTTCTGACATACAAGGTTAATGTTTGACATGTGGGTCACCCATGGTGTAGGGGCAATATCATAAGCTAAATTCTAGTACTGACATACTGCATGTAATAGGGGCTGTTTTTGGCAAAGGGACTATCCATGACAAAATTCTGGCATTGACACATTAGAAGTAATTCTTAACATATGGGGGCACCCAAGGTAAATTTTGAAAACAATTAGATGAATCCGTAGCAATTACACCTCACCACTTTCGAGGATCACAATCTGCCACTGGAAAAAGTCATACTCTCGACATGCAAAGCTTACCAGTGATTCATATCATATTGCATGCAGAAGTTACGCAAAATATGCAAGAATGCTATATGTGTAATTGACAGATAGGGCCTTATTAAAATCTGCTTGTGATTCCCAATTCAGGACTCAGAATTTTATGATAATTACCACAATATCATATTTTTGTAAGGATGTTTTATGCCAGGTAAAACCTAAAGCAATTCATGCATGAAAAACCACAACTTCCTGAGTTTGCTCACCTCACAAGTGAAAAACTGTGTTATCCCTGTAGGAAGCTAGCTCTGTATATGATATTGCCACTAAGTAGTAATACCTTGCACATAGTACAGGGGTTCCCCAAAAGTGTACACGGCTCACTGTAAAACCCAAAGAGCTCTATTTGTGGTAGTGTGGTCGAGCAGCTTTAGGCATAACACTGATGAGTGTAACACATGTATTGCACAACAGTGATCAATAATGGACACACGACTCAAGAAGGAGATCCAGATAAATTTTATGAAAATTACACTTTGTTTATATTTTGTTTTTAAGACAAAAGTCCTTGCCTTACAATAGGTATGGTGCAAATTTCATGGCAGTTCAATATTCACCTGCGGAGGAAAACAATTGTGTGGTGTAACAGGTACATATACCACTTACAGTTACAGTCCAGTTTTCAGGTGTGTCAGGCCAACACTGCAGGTAGTGTCGGTCTTGGAGGACTGGGGTCACACACAAGGGGCGGGGTCCAGGATCTATGCTGAGGCGGTAAATACCTGCAATGATATTTACCCTCATGGTCCGTGGAGAGTAATGTAGCGGGGCAGATTTCATCAGACCGCCAACACAGTTACTGTTGTGGTCGCCGGCAGCAGTCTGCTGTAGTTCAGATGGTGGGGTTCTGCCGTCGTCGGACTGTCACGATGAGGTCGCAGTCAGGTGGCAGTGCAAGAGGGAATAGGAGGCGGCTGCTGAGGCCACTTTTCAGGAGGGTTTGGGCTCTTGGCTACAGGGCTGGGCACTGCTCAAGTTATAGGGCCAAGAGGGTCCCTCAAGGTCGTGGAGGCTCTCCTGCTGTAAGGTGTTCTTCTGACCGGGTAGAGTTGAGTCGACACAAGGGCTGATCCTCTACCCCTATGATCATGGAGTTCTTTGGTAGTGGTGAGTTGCGTTGACACGAGGGTCGATCCTCAGCCCTGCGGGTATGGTACTGGCGGATGCTGGGGACTAGAGCCTCTAGTACGATGGCAGGTTCATTGGCACTTTGGTGAAGTTAGAAAGGTCTCCGCAGTTTCTTGGAGGCCTTGCAGAGTTTCTGGAAGGACAGCAGGCCCAGTGGTCTAATTGGTTCCAGGTGGCAGGGTTCTTGCCCGGGTTTGTCTGCAGAGGTTCAATTCCTGGTCCAACAGCTATCGTCTTCCATCTTCTTTTTTGTTCCATCAAATCTGAGTGCCAGGTCTGGGGGAGCCACCGAAATTCTACATTTAGGGGGTGTTTTAGTGGAATAGCAGGTAAAGCCAATGGGCACATTACCTGGGGTGACTACATCTGCTATTATACCACCCTCCTGTGGGAGGGGGCAAAGACCTAGCACTGTTTGGAGGGGTCCCCCCACCCTCAAGATGGCGGGGACTGAAAGTTGTGCTTCACCTTGCTTCCCCCAACTTAGGGGTGTGGTTGGCAGAGGTGGGCACACCTCCTATCTTTCTTTAATTTTACCATTAGTTTCCCCCCCTCAAAGTGGGTGTGTAAACCAGGGGCTGCCATCTGCTGCTAGCAGCAAGGGCTCGGTGTTGCAATTCTAAGGCAGCAGGCCTATAAAGCTTCTGTCATCGAGCACTGGCCCATACTGGAAGAGGAGGCATGACACCTCTGACCAGGAGGTGCATTGTTTCTGGTGCCAGAGAGCAAGGGGACCAGAAACATGTCTAGTGGTGGCTATTTGCCTACAGCCGGTCGGAGACCACACCAGGGTTGGTAGGGATTTGTCAAGTTCCCAGCCCATATACTCATTCATTCATTCATAAATTCTTTATTTCGATTTTTACATCATAAAAGACACAGATTATATATCTTGAAATAACAAATTAAAACCAATAACAATACATTTCATTTACCCAATTACATTACACTAAAAACCATCAGGGGAGAATGGTAATTGAGTCAGTCCATCCATCTTCTAAAAAAATATTTTAAATGCGTTAAATTGTGTATAAAATTCATTTTGGCATCATTTATATGCACAGTTAGTTACTATAAAAAGAAAAAAAAAAGAACAAGCAAAACAGAAGGTCCATATGCTATTAATATCCCAAATAATGTTTTTAGCAGCAAGATCATAAAATGTTTTTAAAACCATAAAAGATCATTGTAAACTTAGATTGCGTGCTCGAATTATCCACATCCAATGTAAAAACTTTGCAACAGCTATGACCACGGGCTGAGAGCTATTAGTTTTAAGAACTCTTAAAGACTCACAGCCAGTGGTGAGACCCATCTGCAAGCAGATAGGCTTCAACCACATCTGCCTTGGGGCTTTATATTCTGGGCAGATAAATAAAATGTGGGTAATACTTTCCCGTTGGGTAGGACAAAAGGGGCACCTGGGTTTGAAACTACTGTTCCATTTACTGGTGAAGAAATTTATAGGGAGTGTCCCGACCCTAAATTGGTGGTACCTCTTCCGATCCCCGGGAA
Source organism: Lissotriton helveticus (assembly GCF_964261635.1). Lineage (NCBI taxonomy): Eukaryota > Metazoa > Chordata > Amphibia > Caudata > Salamandridae > Lissotriton > Lissotriton helveticus. Next base: position 855,659,585 of record NC_136070.1, on the reverse strand, counting down.
CAGTAATGCAATCCCAGTAACCCTCTAGAGCAGGTAGATGTTTTAGTGCCAAAAAAACACTATAAGTGACGAGCTAGTACAGTTACTAAACCTTCTCAATGAAACCATGCTCCAGTACAGTTCTCTGAAGATTTTCCTAGGCGGGAATAAATTTGCTGTTGGATCTTCCCACAAAGAACCTAGACCCATGGCAATATATGTTACCCTTGCCTCCCTCATCCATGGGATTTTGTGTGCCCTGTCTGCGTCTCTAACTTCGAGGAATGCCCGTGCATACTGGGAGAGATTAGGAGTGACCCACAATCTCCTCCAGTATGCCACCGGTCTGTACCGAGGCAAATCCTCCAAGCGCTGACATCCCAGATCGTAAAAAAGGGGGATTAAGGGAGTGGATGCTGGAAGGCCCGTTATGCCCCTTAAGAATTTATTTTGGGCACTAGTCAATAGGGCAAGGTTGCTATACCCCCACAGTTCAGCCCCGTAAAGGACCGCAGCGCCAACCTTTGCATCATAAATCTTGAGTGTTGGAGCAATTGGACGAGTATGGGAGAGAAATAACTCTTTTGTTAGGGCACCTGCTAACTGGGCAAGCTTTGTGACCAGCTGGGTAGTGTGATGTTTCCATTCTAGTTTTGAGCCAAGGGTTATCCCCAGATACGAGAACCTGGGTCTGTTCCAACTGAACCCCATTCATGACCGCTCGCCCTCTCACATGCTTATTCTTGTGAAGGACCATAAACTTGGTCTTACTCACGTTAATGGAAAGTCCATGGTCGTTGCAGAATACCTCAAACAGATCTATAGCCTTTTGCAGGCCTTGCTGTGTTTTAGAAATGAGTAAGGTGTCATCTGCAAACATCAGCTGGGGGATCAATTTACCGTCCGACTTGGGGGCATCAGTGGGGTGGTTCTCATAATACTTAATCACCCTGTTGATGTAAAGTGAGAAGAGGGTCGGGGCCACTACGCACCATTGGCGTACTCCCCTAGAAATCGGAAACTTATCTGTTACACTCCCTTGCTGATTCCAGCGGACTTGGGCAAAGTTGTCCTCATGTAATTTCATTAGGAAGGACAAAATATCTAGTGGCATGCCCTGAGCTGCAAAAACATTCCACATTTTTGCCCGTGGCACCAAGTCAAAAGCTGACTTGGGGTCAACAAATGCCGCAAAAAGCGTGCCCCCCCCCCCAACAATAGCACACGCCAGTATATTAAAAAAAATCTAAAAACTTGGTCTATTGTGCTTGTATGACTGCAGAACCCTGCTTGGAGAGGTGACAATATTTCTTCCTCCTCAATTCACCCCTGGATTCTCTGCAGAGCAAGCCTTGCTATCACCTTCTGTATACAATCTATTAAACTTATCAGCCTATAATTTCCTGTTTTGGAGCGCTCCCCCTTTTTAAAGATCGGAATGACCTCGGCACCCTTCCAGGTGACAGTTATGGGTGAGCCCTTGGCAATACCATTTGCTAGGGTTTGAATATATGGTGCCCAAACCTCCTTGTCGTGCATAAATAAATCCGCTGGTACTTGATCCAAGCCTGGAGCTCTTCCGTTCGGGATAACTTTCAATATTTTTACAACCTCGGTTCTTTCAAAATATAACGGAATAATATCCTTGTTGGAGAGGACAAGATCCACATCCATCTCGCTAGCAGTTTCCAAAGAGGCAAACTGCATCTCATAGTGAGAGACCCAGAGGTTGGACGGGATATGGTTAGTTGGTTCTCCCCTCGGGATCCCCCACCCCAATTTAACCATATCCCAAAAAGTGCCCATAGAACGTTCTTTGCTGGCACAATACACCTCCCTCCAGTATTTCTCGTCCCAGGCTCGTTTAGCATTGTCCTGAACTTTTTTATAGAGGACACAGGCATTCTTAATTCTATCCCTATCTTTCGTTTTAATTGCCTCTGCCAAGGCTTTATACGCAGCCCTGCATGACTTCCCAACCCATTTTTCGCCCCTATTTACGGGCCTCTTCTGTCTAATAGAAATCTTTTTTTATAAACAATTCCCTTAATTGGTTAAAAAATTTAGTATGGATCGGAATGACATTTGCCACCACATCCTCCTGAGTGGTGCATTTTTGGAGATCAATTGTTGCCTGTATTGTCAGTTCCCTCATTGCTACTATATTTTCCTCCTTCACTAAACAATTCGCCCATTTGATTCTCCTAGTATCATTTCAAAGGACAATATCGACACCATCTAAGGATGCCTCTTGGTAACTCGATGTACATAGCTGAAAGATTAGGAGCAGTGGATCGTGATCGCTTTCGACTCTCTCAACTACCATCATATCCTTAATATTGGGCCAATTCTCTTTGTAAGTGAGGATGTAATCAATACTGCTCCTACGTATACCATTGTTAAAGGTAAAAGCCCCTGATTTATCAGAAACTGTTCTGCCATTTGTCGCCCGTAGCCCATGCTCTACGCATAAAACTTTAAGCTGGAGCGCTGCCTCCGTCCACTTCTTAATAGGTGATAACAGCAGCTGTGGAATGTCCCATGGACAGTCTTCTTCCATGGTGAGATCTATGTCATTACTATCGAGGGGTTCAAAACAACAATTGAAATCTCCAGCTACTAGAATATTGCCTTTTTCATCCTAAAACGCAAGGAGTGCTTCTAACTGTTCAATAGTATCCGAGGGTTTACCCCCTGGCATACCCCTTGAGTAAATATTAAAAATAAAAAGGGCCTTAGATTCGGGGCACTGAATTTGTAACAGTAGAATATCATTGCTATTGGTATCCAATTCCTTAACTGTATATCTGCTATCCTGTCTTACCCAAATTATTAAGCCCCCCTTGGGTCTCCCCCACAGACTGGGAATCGCTGGTTTGAAGAAGTTAAGATAACCTGGTCTATACTCTGGTACAACCAGCCAGGTTTCCTGTAGCAATACTAGGTCCTAACTGTCTGAAAAAGACAGCCAATCTTGTGATGTTACCTTACTTCTAAGTCCAGCCACATTCCAAGAAACCAAAGATGTTGCATCAGGAACAATACCAATTTTATAATGACCCTGAAGCCCACTATCACCTGACCCTCAAGTTGGTTATCTTTGCCCAGTTTGGGAAAACTCTTGGATCAGACTATTGTTGACGGGTCTACCCGATGGTGCATTTTTTTCCAAGGCCAGGGGGTTCGTTTCAAGTGAGCTGAGACCTAGGGATGAAAACTCTCTGTGTACATGAGCTGGGCTTATTCCAGGGAGATTCTTGTCTTGTTTACATGGCAGTCAATCATTACCATCCAGCGTACTTAAAGCCTCGAATATATTCCAATGGGACAAAACTGTTTGGGAGACTTTCCTGTATTGGGTGATCTCTTCTTATATTAATTCCTGAATGAATACGTGATTGATAAAAATAACCCAAAGGTAGTATATTAATACAATCTGGGTGAACCCTAAAGGATCCTGCCTGCCTCAAGATGTGCCCCACCAACTCCGGAGACCCAAAACTCAAGACTACACAATCTCCTTCCATACCCTTTCGAGATTGTCCTACCCAGGCGACCCTTCTCACCATTTTGAACTCTTTGTTAAGATGATCCCCAGCACAGTTTTTTAATTCAAAAAATGAAGTGCCTTATTTTTAAGAGAGGACCAATGCTCCTCATTGCCATCTGTAATTTTCGGAACGTTCGCCAAAATAATAGAGTAGGGACATGCCTCCGGAGGAAGATGAAGAAACACTTCCTTAGGAGAGCTATTACCCACTCCGTGTGATCTCCCTAGGGGACCCCGAGGTCCCAACTTCACTCCAGAATCGTTACATGTCGGAGGGGCAGCTATGTTGGCTGTTGGGGCCACAGGGGGGTATCTCAGACCAGTAGGGGGAGCAATGTGAACATTAGTGGAGCGTTCGTCACTGGGTTGTGTCTCATTGATGATGGGATGCTCTTTAAGTAAAAGCCTTTCTAGAACATTTAATCTACGGTCTATTGAATCCAGTTTCACCATGACTGGGTCAATAAGTGCCCGAAACTTATACTCCATTTGCCTTAAAAAGTCAGGATTGATACCTACAAGACTAGAGCCTAACATAGGTCCCATGGAGAAGCTCCCTCCCTGCGCCTTAGTGTTATTTTCCAACCTTTTCTATATGTGGCCCCAGCCCATGAGCAGAATTTTTATTCCTTGCCTGTTTCGAGTTCTGACGGTTACCTTTAGGAGCGCTATGTGCTTTCCTTTTCCCAGGTGGTTCTTTACCTCTACAACCCAATGGAGCCCTTGACTGTCTTGTGCGTGTAGAAGGAGGTGAAGGAGAGAAACTAGATAAGGGTGAACATGGGGTATTAACCATTTGTGTAGACTGCATAGGATCCTCATGAGAAGAGGATATTAACACATGCGTCGTTAGGGGAGAAACTTGTTTGACTTCAATTGACTCTGTTGCTAGAACCAGGTTTGCAGTCAGGTTAAGTGGATCAAGTGAGAGCCTCCTCTCTGTAAGCTCTATCTCCTTAATCACCTCTGATTCAACCCGTTGGAGAAAAGCATCTAAAGTCCCTACAACCCCTGCCCCTACCCCTGTCCCCCCCTTGCGAGTAGTTTTGCTCATTATACAGAATAAAATACAATGAAAGAATCAGATCACAGCACTCCTATTTAAACAACTTCGAAAATGTACATATGTTATATAATTATACGGTACTATGTGGGTGCCAAGATAGAATGTCACTCCCACACTGTAACTAGCAAGAATATTAACAACTTCCAGCTCACTTAGCTAAGCTTGAGTCCCAATCCGTGTAGAAAAAGTTAGGGGGCCGGCCCAGCCCGGCCGCCTCTGGCCCCTGATGGCCCCAGATGGCCCGCCCTTTGCCCGGGCTTAGCCTGGCGAAACCCGCGAAGCTCGAACTCCGGGTTCCTTATGTGCACCACCTGGCGCGAAATGGAAGCGTAGGCGGCGTCAGCCGCATAGAGCCCTGGCTAGTGGGGTCCCCCCGCTCGGCGGCCACGCACAGGTTGCGAGAGGCAGCGCCAGCGGGGGAGACCAGGAAGCAATCTGGCGCATCCTCGCGTCTCACCAAGATAAAGAGCCCCAAAGCGCCTCGAGAGTGTCAACAGGCAGGGAAGGGAACGAGCGTGTGAGCAGGAATGTCCAGGTGGGTCTAAACTTTTAACAGAAGGCACCCCCATATACTCTCTATGGCTTCACTGGCACTTACAATATTAGGAAATCATGCCCACCATTGTATGGGCATATCTGCTCATGCAGATATGCCTGCACCTGTAGTATAGTGAGCCCTAACATAGGGCAGAGAGGCCTGCTAGAGGGGAGACTTACCTATGCTGTCAGGCAGTGCTAGCTGGCTGTCGACCTAGTCAGTTTCTCCCTCACCGATGCATGCAGGTTGCAAGGGCAGTGGTATGGTCCCAGTGAGGGGGTCCCAAGGAACTCTCTTCAGCACCAAGGCCATACGTACCCAGGGTACTATTTATTATCGAATTACAGGGGGCAGAAGTGCCAATTGGGGGTTTGTTTTAGGAAAGGAGCGGTGGCACAGGGGACCTGGTTGGCAGGGCCCCCGTGCACTACATTCAAAACCACATCAAAATCAGGCAAAAAGTGGGGGGCTAACCATGCAAAAAAAAAAAAAAAGTTGTGGAGATTGGAGTGATACAATAATGCTGCACTTGATAAAAAAAAATACATTGACTCTGTATTTGTATATACGAAGGGCCATATTTATCAATGTCGTTACGTCGCCCTTCTGCCATGCAGATTTATCAAGTGACACAAGCCGCCCTGCATGGGCCTGAGTGGCTTGATACATCTCGAGTAATGCAAAGCAATGCAAATCACTGTGTTGCAGCACTCTGCACCACGGAGGCGTTCCAATACATGTGATGTCTTCACTTTGCAAAGTCTCAGTTATCAACGTAGAAGACATAGGCAAATGTTGTACCACATCAGGGGAGTAACCGATATAGATGTATAATTGCAGTGTAATACATATTTGTTTATAGGTTATGAAACTGGTCTGTAAGTTTCAAGCATTGATTGGAGTTTGGTGAATCTTTGCAGTGCTTTAGCTTATGGCAATCATCTAGAGATTTATGATTATCCTTGGGAATTCACCAATTTGGGTTGAGTTCACAATGATTTAGCTATAAGAAGTTGCAACTTAGTTTTATTAGTGCTCCTGCCTTACTTATGGAGTATGTGGTAAATAAATAAATAATACCCTATTTTTGACTAGACATATATCATAACAGATAGCTCAATAAATAAGAGTCAAGATTCGAGGTAGTAGGAGTTTTGCAGGTTTAATACAGCATAAGGACAGGAACAGGACAACCTGCATAGGAACAGGGGCCCAGCAGCTGCTGGGGCTGGGTCTGGGATGAGCGCGCTAACTTTTAATAACAATACATGAGCTTATATACAAAACGCAAACACATAGCATTACATTGCAGTAGGCGTAGCAGTGGGTGGAGCAGAAGGCGTGACGCGTAGCAGTCGCGAAAGATAAGAGTAAAAGTAGGTGTAACTGGGCGTATACATAGACATGTGGTGCAGACGTAACAGAATATGTCATGAATGGGCGGAAACATAGGAGGGGGCTACCTAAGGAGCCGGGACCTCTAATCTGGTGGTGCGCGCAAACTGGCAATGACGTGTTACGAGGAGAAGCTGGGGGCTATGAACTCTGTGCTAGGAGCAGAGACTAAAGTCTGGAGGGTCGGAGCGACATGTACCTAAACTCTATCTAGTATCTGATGTTTAGGGAACATGTTGATATAAACTAGAAGTCAAGAGGGGAAAGGCTAACTTGATTCTAAGACTGGACCATGCATTATTCTACATGTAGTGCGTGATGAAGGATATTAAATGACCATTAAATACAGTATTCTCTAACATGGAGCCCTGAAGGCTAGACAATGACGGAAACTATTGATGCAGTTCAGTAGCTTAGGAATGCAGAGAAGGAGGACTGAACTGATAACTGGAATTATAACATACTTTTGGCAGACTCAGAGGCAGAGTCAAGCTGAACCGGGCACTGCGAGGCAGGAAGTAAGTGAAAGGTCGAGGATACAGGTGGGGGCTGTATCGCTCCTTAGCGAGGCTTCAGGAGACAGGAGCTGAATCTGATGTCCAGGCCCTTTTGAGGCCTAGAAACGGGGACTTTATAATGAAATAACGTGCACACTGAGAAACATGGCAACGTAGCTTTACATAGGCCTGATATTCGTAGTATTCACGAGGACTGGAAACTGGCATACTAGAGGTGAACACAACTATAATTGCGTCATTAATCGGACATGGGGAATAACATATGCATATTGGTCATGCACACATAACATATGATGGATGACACGTAGGGACACAGAACATGGCAAAATTTACTTTTCCACATTCCCTCCTTGTCACTACGTTTCCATCAGGAAACATCAATATTCATGATACCATCTATCATTTCATACAGTATCATTTGCTCGTCTCGAATTATCCTGGAACGGGATTTAGAACGGGGCTTGGAACTAGGAATACAAGAGGTAGCACAAATGCCACAAATCGCAGGGCCACATTGTATACAGAGGCAGCAGCTGAATATGATCGCTACTGCGATACCTAGAAAGGACAGGACTTTCCATCCCCAGGCGGAAATTATATTCCAGAACCAACCGGACCATGTCCAGGTGCCTGGATCTTGGTGTAACAGACGGGCAATTTTATGGAGTCTGGTTATAGCTGAATAAACAGACGGCGCGTTATTTGGAATGAAAATGCAACAACTAGATCCGATGAGTCTACAGGCCCCGCCCCTATCGGCCAGTATGACGTCAAGGACGAGACGATTCTGTAAAACGACAATTCTCATAAAGGATTGCTCTTCGGTTAAGTTACCTAGAGCAGAGGCAGTCTCATCTACTACAGCTTCAAGGGTTCTTGTTAATCTACGAATTAGCTTACTATTTACAATTGTGCCTAAATAAGGGAAAACACCTTTATCAATATCAATGAATTGCTCTGCAGCAGTTTCAGTATAATCGACAATCGGGAGGTTTCTCTTGTGTCTAGTATGTACTAGATGTGTATTTCTATGATAATCAGGTGGGGCTAGAAAAACAGGTGGCAGTAGGAAAGCAATATAACAGGTTCCCTCCCAATCGAGGGGCAGACGGACATATGCGGTCTGACCACAAACAAAATAAGAATGACGTGAAGCTTTAAAAATAGATTTCCCACTGTCACTATACTTGACAACAGTAGTACATTCACTATGTCCTACATGTACGGAACCCTTATTTCGGACACATAATTCGCCTTTGACTGGTAGTACTGAAATAGCAGGTGAGTCTGGAGTAGTATCAGACTGGACATTCAGGACCATAAAATTCGACGAATAATTACCTAAATTATACACTTCATTTTCTAGATCTAAACCTGTTCTGTGGGGGAGACCTTGCTTGTCTGGGAAACATGTGCTGTTAAGAAAAGACATATCTGTTGAGGATGACGTTAACGTGGACCATGCTCCACACGAACCATTATGTGAGAATGGATAAGGAAAAAGTGGCAGAACTCCCTTCGGTGTCTGGAAAGGGGGGAGTCGACCACACACCCAACAATTAGTGGCATTGCTGGTCTGGTGTGAGTAATGTAACATGCGGATAAATGAGTTATTACGCATAGCGAGGCGGTAGGAATATTCGTGAGGAGGCAGATCACTAAACGTGTGCTCTACTGTAGCATTAGCAGACTTATTTACATGAAGAACTGGGAAATATAGGAAAAAGGCATAACTGGTGCAGGAAATCATAATGCTGATGAATAATATGAAACTTAGAAAAACGATACATTGAATTGAGTTTTTACTAACTCTCTCACTATGGGGGTCTATTTTATACATGTCAGAAACAGTCTAACCGTTTCACCTAGGGGAGGACTTATACAATCAAACTGACTGACTTATTTTACTAGACCGTAGTTTATGCTTATACTCCTGCTGCGGAGTTTTCTCTACCAAGGGAGGGGTTGTATCAATGTAATTTGCGGGACAGTCCTTAGGAACAATGTTCTGGCAAGTCTTGATATCCTGGGAAATGTTTTTAGAGACCGGTTTCAGTCCTTTAAAAAGTTTAACGTGAGAAAGGTGTATCCATCCTTTTCGGCCTTCCAACTTCACGGCTGTACGGGTGGTGAGGAGGACCTGACGGGGCTCTTTCCATCGAGGCTCCAGCGGACTTGATCTGTCAAAGTTTCGGACCATCACCATGGAACCTGGAACGATTTCATGCGGTGCCACCTCGGTATTGTCTGGAAATGCGGCAGCAACCTGTGAACGACATGAGTTGAGGGCAGACATCAAGGAAGCTAGGTAATCTGTCAGCATATTACATGAAACATCAGTAATACTTCGGGGTCTAGGAGTACCCCACATGTTAGGGGGGCGGCCGAATACAACCTCATACGGGGACAGACCTGATCTGGAATGTGCGACCATGCGCATATAAAACAAAGCGACTGGCAGAGCTACTAGCCAGTCCACACCCTTATCTTTACATACTTTGGCGATGCGGATTTTCAGAGTCTGATTATGTCTCTCGACTAGACCGGCTGCTTCAGGATGGCGTACACAATGAAACTTCCACTGGTACCCTAACAACAGGGAAACGTGCTTCATCAACTCAGATGAGAATGGCTGACCGTTATCAGAATATACGACTCTAGGGAGTCCATATCGAGGGAAAAATTCACGAACCAACTGCTTGGCAGTGGTCGCGGCTGTATAATCTGAGACTGGATATGCTTCTGTCCATCTGGACAAAGCGCATACAACTACAAGGACATACTTGAAACCTCGACATCGCTCCATCTGAATATAATCCATCTGGAGGACTTCAAAAGGGTGGTCAGGAGGCTGGAAACCACCTTGTTCCACCGGGACACTTTTACCTGGATTAAACTGACAACATATCATACAGGTACGGACTTTCTGCTTGGCTGCAGCTCGTAAATGCTTGTTGAACCAAATGTTCTGGATACTGTCTAACATAGCTTTTTCTCCTAAATGTGCTGGACTATGTGCGGTATTAATGATGACTTGAACCATAGAGTCGGGGAGAAACCATGTGGCTCTACCCTTCGTTAACCATCCTTGATCTGTCTGGACCCCTCCTTGTTCGGACCATTTCTTGATTTCTTCAGGAGTAGCATGTAACTGGATATCTATGACATCTTGTGTAGGGTCCTTAACTGTCATACATGTAGCCGGATCTGGAGTGTGTGTCAGGTTAACTGGAATGTCTAGAGTCTGTGCTGTAAGCTTGGCTGTGCGATCTGCTAGATCATTACCTTGGGAAATAATGTCAGTAACTTTCGTATGTGCTTTGCACTTCATGATAGCTATAGATGTCGGTAAATGTATGGCATCTAACAGAGCCTGAATAAGGAGACCATGCTGAATCTTGGTTCCATGAGAAGTCATGAAACCTCTCTCCTGCCAGAGCACTCCGAAGTCGTGTACAACTCCAAATGCGTAACGTGAATCTGTGTAAACATTAACTTTCAGGCTCTTGGCGTGTATGCAGGCTTGTGTCAGAGCAACTAGCTCTGCTGCTTGAGCGGACAGGGTATCAATACGGTGTGTTTCAATAACTTCGGTGTCAGTAGTCACTGCATACGCGGCGACTAGTTCTCCTGTACTAGTTCTCATACATGAACCATCCACATAAAGTGTCAGGTCAGGATCTGGCAACGGAATATCTGTCAGATCTTGTCTTGGCTTTGTCGTAATGTTAACTACTTCCACGCAATCATGTGTGGCTGGATTTGAACTAACTGATGGTAACAGTGTAGCAGGATTCAGGACGTTGCAGCGTCTAATTTCTATGTGTGGCTGGAACAATGTCAATTCATAACCTGTTAAACGTGCAATTGTCAAGTGCTGAGTTTGTGTTCGGTTTAAAAGGACTTCCACGGAGTGTGGGACTTGTACTGTCAGGGAGTGTCCTAAGACTATGGAATCACTTTGTCTGATAGCTAGTGCTGTGGCTGCAACTGACTTGAGGCACGCAGGCAATGCCTGGGCGACTGGATCTAATGTGCTCGAAAAATAAGCACAGGGCTTGTATTGTCCTGCTTGATCTTGTGTAAGAACAGATAATGCTGTACCTTCACGTTCAGTAACGAAAAGTGTAAAAGGCTTATTGTAGTTCGGTGTAGCTAGAACTGGGGCTTGGCATAGGGCTTTCTTTAACTCGTTGAAACTAAGTGTATGTTCAGATGTCCAAGGGAGGACAGTCGATACGGCTGCCTCCTGTGTCGTTAACTGTATCAGTGGCTTGGCTAGAAATGCATACTGGGGAATCCATTGTCTACAATAAGAAGTAAGGCCGATAAAGGCACGTACCTCCTTCTGGGTTCTGGGCTGGGGAAGACTCGCTATTAACTGGATGCGGTCTGGTGTCAACTGCCTACCCCTCTTGGACAGCAAGTGTCCTAAGTATACCACTTGCTGGACACAGAATTGAAGCTTCGAAGGGGACACCTTGTGCCCCATCTCGGCTAGGAAATACAGAACCGTCAGTGACGCTCGCTCGCAGTCACGTTCAGAACGGGCTGTGATCAGTAGATCATCGACATACTGGAGCAGGGCAGTGTCAGTTGGCATATGAATGTTGTCAAGTTGTCTCTTAAGTGCTTGGCTGTAAATACTAGGGCTTTCTGTGAAACCTTGAGGAGCTTGTGTAAACATATAGCTCCTTCCATTTAAACAAAATCCGAAAAGAAACTGGCTGTCTGGATGAATAGGAACACTAAAAAATGCGTTCTTGAGGTCTATGACAGTGAAGAACGTGGCTTCGGAATCAATGGCTGTTAATAGGGAAGAGATGTCTGGGACAACTGGGTACTGCGGAATAATACATTTATTAAGCTCTCGTAAATCAATCACTAATCGATATACTGGGGGTGCATTTGGATCAGTACGTTTCATGACTGGAATGATCGGAGAATTACATACGTTGGAGTCAGTTTCTACAACCACTCCTTGAGCGATGAGCTCGTCAATAATTTTGGATAAGGCTGCTACAGCCTCGGGTGGCAATCTGTACTGCCTGATTCGGGGTAACACTACACCTGGCTTGAGAGTCACACGATAGGGTGTGATTTGCATATAACCTACATCAGTTGGACCTTGCGCCCATAGATGCTGCGGAACATTAGACAGTCTGGAATCAAAATCTCGTAATACATAGTGACCCTTAAAGTCACGTAGGAACAGACGTATTCCCTCTGGGGAACAGCAAATGACTGCACCTAACTCTTTCAGTGTCTTAATGCCTAATAGGTTTTCTGGACATGACTTAGTAAGTAACAGATCAGTAGTACGGGATAATGGACCTACTTCTAGAGTGACTGGCTTTGAAATCTCATTAACGATAGGCTTTCCTGAAAATCCAAGGGAAACATTTCTTGAGCCTGAGAGCGGAGCCCCTGGAACTTCGGCGTGACTAATTGTGGTCCTACTTGCCCCTGTATCAATCAAAAACTTTCTGTCTTTCCCTAATACTTGACTGTGAACATAGGGACCTTCTTGATCTACAGGTATCTCGATGAGAGGCAAGCCTACCTCCCTCTCTAGGCTGTTTCATGAATATGGCTGGTACTCTGGATACTCAGACTGTGCATACTGGTACATCTGCGATGTAACGTGCTGTGTTGCAGCGATAGGCTGCGGTGCTGTAACTGTCTGTGGTGTATTCTGTGACTGAGGAATCTGTGAAACTTGTTCTTGTCTAGGCGGACGTGGTCTTTCTTTAGTCTTACCAGTAGCTATGTTGTGTTTCAGAACTGCACACTCATTTATAAAATGACCTGGCTGTTTACAATAATTGCAGTTCCCTTTAACGGGAAGGGAGGGTCGGAGCGACATGTACCTAAACTCTATCTAGTATCTGATGTTTAGGGAACATGTTGATATAAACTAGAAGTCAAGAGGGGAAAGGCTAACTTGATTCTAAGACTGGACCATGCATTATTCTACATGTAGTGCGTGATGAAGGATATTAAATGACCATTAAATACAGTATTCTCTAACATGGAGCCCTGAAGGCTAGACAATGACGGAAACTATTGATGCAGTTCAGTAGCTTAGGAATGCAGAGAAGGAGGACTGAACTGATAACTGGAATTATAACATACTTTTGGCAGACTCAGAGGCAGAGTCAAGCTGAACCGGGCACTGCGAGGCAGGAAGTAAGTGAAAGGTCGAGGATACAGGTGGGGGCTGTATCGCTCCTTAGCGAGGCTTCAGGAGACAGGAGCTGAATCTGATGTCCAGGCCCTTTTGAGGCCTAGAAACGGGGACTTTATAATGAAATAACGTGCACACTGAGAAACATGGCAACGTAGCTTTACATAGGCCTGATATTCGTAGTATTCACGAGGACTGGAAACTGGCATACTAGAGGTGAACACAACTATAATTGCGTCATTAATCGGACATGGGGAATAACATATGCATATTGGTCATGCACACATAACATATGATGGATGACACGTAGGGACACAGAACATGGCAAAATTTACTTTTCCACATTCCCTCCTTGTCACTACGTTTCCATCAGGAAACATCAATATTCATGATACCATCTATCATTTCATACAGTATCATTTGCTCGTCTCGAATTATCCTGGAACGGGATTTAGAACGGGGCTTGGAACTAGGAATACAAGAGGTAGCACAAATGCCACAAATCGCAGGGCCACATTGTATACAGAGGCAGCAGCTGAATATGATCGCTACTGCGATACCTAGAAAGGACAGGACTTTCCATCCCCAGGCGGAAATTATATTCCAGAACCAACCGGACCATGTCCAGGTGCCTGGATCTTGGTGTAACAGACGGGCAATTTTATGGAGTCTGGTTATAGCTGAATAAACAGACGGCGCGTTATTTGGAATGAAAATGCAACAACTAGATCCGATGAGTCTACAGGCCCCGCCCCTATCGGCCAGTATGACGTCAAGGACGAGACGATTCTGTAAAACGACAATTCTCATAAAGGATTGCTCTTCGGTTAAGTTACCTAGAGCAGAGGCAGTCTCATCTACTACAGCTTCAAGGGTTCTTGTTAATCTACGAATTAGCTTACTATTTACAATTGTGCCTAAATAAGGGAAAACACCTTTATCAATATCAATGAATTGCTCTGCAGCAGTTTCAGTATAATCGACAATCGGGAGGTTTCTCTTGTGTCTAGTATGTACTAGATGTGTATTTCTATGATAATCAGGTGGGGCTAGAAAAACAGGTGGCAGTAGGAAAGCAATATAACAGGTTCCCTCCCAATCGAGGGGCAGACGGACATATGCGGTCTGACCACAAACAAAATAAGAATGACGTGAAGCTTTAAAAATAGATTTCCCACTGTCACTATACTTGACAACAGTAGTACATTCACTATGTCCTACATGTACGGAACCCTTATTTCGGACACATAATTCGCCTTTGACTGGTAGTACTGAAATAGCAGGTGAGTCTGGAGTAGTATCAGACTGGACATTCAGGACCATGAAATTCGACGAATAATTACCTAAATTATACACTTCATTTTCTAGATCTAAACCTGTTCTGTGGGGGAGACCTTGCTTGTCTGGGAAACATGTGCTGTTAAGAAAAGACATATCTGTTGAGGATGACGTTAACGTGGACCATGCTCCACACGAACCATTATGTGAGAATGGATAAGGAAAAAGTGGCAGAACTCCCTTCGGTGTCTGGAAAGGGGGGAGTCGACCACACACCCAACAATTAGTGGCATTGCTGGTCTGGTGTGAGTAATGTAACATGCGGATAAATGAGTTATTACGCATAGCGAGGCGGTAGGAATATTCGTGAGGAGGCAGATCACTAAACGTGTGCTCTACTGTAGCATTAGCAGACTTATTTACATGAAGAACTGGGAAATATAGGAAAAAGGCATAACTGGTGCAGGAAATCATAATGCTGATGAATAATATGAAACTTAGAAAAACGATACATTGAATTGAGTTTTTACTAACTCTCTCACTATGGGGGTCTATTTTATACATGTCAGAAACAGTCTAACCGTTTCACCTAGGGGAGGACTTATACAATCAAACTGACTGACTTATTTTACTAGACCGTAGTTTATGCTTATACTCCTGCTGCGGAGTTTTCTCTACCAAGGGAGGGGTTGTATCAATGTCATTTGCGGGACAGTCCTTAGGAACAATGTTCTGGCAAGTCTTGATATCCTGGGAAATGTTTTTAGAGACCGGTTTCAGTCCTTTAAAAAGTTTAACGTGAGAAAGGTGTATCCATCCTTTTCGGCCTTCCAACTTCACGGCTGTACGGGTGGTGAGGAGGACCTGACGGGGCTCTTTCCATCGAGGCTCCAGCGGACTTGATCTGTCAAAGTTTCGGACCATCACCATGGAACCTGGAACGATTTCATGCGGTGCCACCTCGGTATTGTCTGGAAATGCGGCAGCAACCTGTGAACGACATGAGTTGAGGGCAGACATCAAGGAAGCTAGGTAATCTGTCAGCATATTACATGAAACATCAGTAATACTTCGGGGTCTAGGAGTACCCCACATGTTAGGGGGCGGCCGAATACAACCTCATACGGGGACAGACCTGATCTGGAATGTGCGACCATGCGCATATAAAACAAAGCGACTGGCAGAGCTACTAGCCAGTCCACACCCTTATCTTTACATACTTTGGCGATGCGGATTTTCAGAGTCTGATTATGTCTCTCGACTAGACCGGCTGCTTCAGGATGGCGTACACAATGAAACTTCCACTGGTACCCTAACAACAGGGAAACGTGCTTCATCAACTCAGATGAGAATGGCTGACCGTTATCAGAATATACGACTCTAGGGAGTCCATATCGAGGGAAAAATTCACGAACCAACTGCTTGGCAGTGGTCGCGGCTGTATAATCTGAGACTGGATATGCTTCTGTCCATCTGGACAAAGCGCATACAACTACAAGGACATACTTGAAACCTCGACATCGCTCCATCTGAATATAATCCATCTGGAGGACTTCAAAAGGGTGGTCAGGAGGCTGGAAACCACCTTGTTCCACCGGGACACTTTTACCTGGATTAAACTGACAACATATCATACAGGTACGGACTTTCTGCTTGGCTGCAGCTCGTAAATGCTTGTTGAACCAAATGTTCTGGATACTGTCTAACATAGCTTTTTCTCCTAAATGTGCTGGGCTATGTGCGGTATTAATGATGACTTGAACCATAGAGTCGGGGAGAAACCATGTGGCTCTACCCTTCGTTAACCATCCTTGATCTGTCTGGACCCCTCCTTGTTCGGACCATTTCTTGATTTCTTCAGGAGTAGCATGTAACTGGATATCTATGACATCTTGTGTAGGGTCCTTAACTGTCATACATGTAGCCGGATCTGGAGTGTGTGTCAGGTTAACTGGAATGTCTAGAGTCTGTGCTGTAAGCTTGGCTGTGCGATCTGCTAGATCATTACCTTGGGAAATAATGTCAGTAACTTTCGTATGTGCTTTGCACTTCATGATAGCTATAGATGTCGGTAAATGTATGGCATCTAACAGAGCCTGAATAAGGAGACCATGCTGAATCTTGGTTCCATGAGAAGTCATGAAACCTCTCTCCTGCCAGAGCACTCCGAAGTCGTGTACAACTCCAAATGCGTAACGTGAATCTGTGTAAACATTAACTTTCAGGCTCTTGGCGTGTATGCAGGCTTGTGTCAGAGCAACTAGCTCTGCTGCTTGAGCGGACAGGGTATCAATACGGTGTGTTTCAATAACTTCGGTGTCAGTAGTCACTGCATACGCGGCGACTAGTTCTCCTGTACTAGTTCTCATACATGAACCATCCACATAAAGTGTCAGGTCAGGATCTGGCAACGGAATATCTGTCAGATCTTGTCTTGGCTTTGTCGTAATGTTAACTACTTCCACGCAATCATGTGTGGCTGGATTTGAACTAACTGATGGTAACAGTGTAGCAGGATTCAGGACGTTGCAGCGTCTAATTTCTATGTGTGGCTGGAACAATGTCAATTCATAACCTGTTAAACGTGCAATTGTCAAGTGCTGAGTTTGTGTTCGGTTTAAAAGGACTTCCACGGGCAAGATCGGAATGACCTCGGCACCCTTCCAGGTGACAGTTATGGGTGAGCCCTTGGCAATACCATTTGCTAGGGTTTGAATATATGGTGCCCAAACCTCCTTGTCGTGCATAAATAAATCCGCTGGTACTTGATCCAAGCCTGGAGCTCTTCCGTTCGGGATAACTTTCAATATTTTTACAACCTCGGTTCTTTCAAAATATAACGGAATAATATCCTTGTTGGAGAGGACAAGATCCACATCCATCTCGCTAGCAGTTTCCAAAGAGGCAAACTGCATCTCATAGTGAGAGACCCAGAGGTTGGACGGGATATGGTTAGTTGGTTCTCCCCTCGGGATCCCCCACCCCAATTTAACCATATCCCAAAAAGTGCCCATAGAACGTTCTTTGCTGGCACAATACACCTCCCTCCAGTATTTCTCGTCCCAGGCTCGTTTAGCATTGTCCTGAACTTTTTTATAGAGGACACAGGCATTCTTAATTCTATCCCTATCTTTCGTTTTAATTGCCTCTGCCAAGGCTTTATACGCAGCCCTGCATGACTTCCCAACCCATTTTTCGCCCCTATTTACGGGCCTCTTCTGTCTAATAGAAATCTTTTTTTATAAACAATTCCCTTAATTGGTTAAAAAATTTAGTATGGATCGGAATGACATTTGCCACCACATCCTCCTGAGTGGTGCATTTTTGGAGATCAATTGTTGCCTGTATTGTCAGTTCCCTCATTGCTACTATATTTTCCTCCTTCACTAAACAATTCGCCCATTTGATTCTCCTAGTATCATTTCAAAGGACAATATCGACACCATCTAAGGATGCCTCTTGGTAACTCGATGTACATAGCTGAAAGATTAGGAGCAGTGGATCGTGATCGCTTTCGACTCTCTCAACTACCATCATATCCTTAATATTGGGCCAATTCTCTTTGTAAGTGAGGATGTAATCAATACTGCTCCTACGTATACCATTGTTAAAGGTAAAAGCCCCTGATTTATCAGAAACTGTTCTGCCATTTGTCGCCCGTAGCCCATGCTCTACGCATAAAACTTTAAGCTGGAGCGCTGCCTCCGTCCACTTCTTAATAGGTGATAACAGCAGCTGTGGAATGTCCCATGGACAGTCTTCTTCCATGGTGAGATCTATGTCATTACTATCGAGGGGTTCAAAACAACAATTGAAATCTCCAGCTACTAGAATATTGCCTTTTTCATCATAAAACGCAAGGAGTGCTTCTAACTGTTCAATAGTATCCGAGGGTTTACCCCCTGGCATACCCCTTGAGTAAATATTAAAAATAAAAAGGGCCTTAGATTCGGGGCACTGAATTTGTAACAGTAGAATATCATTGCTATTGGTATCCAATTCCTTAACTGTATATCTGCTATCCTGTCTTACCCAAATTATTAAGCCCCCCTTGGGTCTCCCCCACAGACTGGGAATCGCTGGTTTGAAGAAGTTAAGATAACCTGGTCTATACTCTGGTACAACCAGCCAGGTTTCCTGTAGCAATACTAGGTCCTAACTGTCTGAAAAAGACAGCCAATCTTGTGATGTTACCTTACTTCTAAGTCCAGCCACATTCCAAGAAACCAAAGATGTTGCATCAGGAACAATACCAATTTTATAATGACCCTGAAGCCCACTATCACCTGACCCTCAAGTTGGTTATCTTTGCCCAGTTTGGGAAAACTCTTGGATCAGACTATTGTTGACGGGTCTACCCGATGGTGCATTTTTTTCCAAGGCCAGGGGGTTCGTTTCAAGTGAGCTGAGACCTAGGGATGAAAACTCTCTGTGTACATGAGCTGGGCTTATTCCAGGGAGATTCTTGTCTTGTTTACATGGCAGTCAATCATTACCATCCAGCGTACTTAAAGCCTCGAATATATTCCAATGGGACAAAACTGTTTGGGAGACTTTCCTGTATTGGGTGATCTCTTCTTATATTAATTCCTGAATGAATACGTGATTGATAAAAATAACCCAAAGGTAGTATATTAATACAATCTGGGTGAACCCTAAAGGATCCTGCCTGCCTCAAGATGTGCCCCACCAACTCCGGAGACCCAAAACTCAAGACTACACAATCTCCTTCCATACCCTTTCGAGATTGTCCTACCCAGGCGACCCTTCTCACCATTTTGAACTCTTTGTTAAGATGATCCCCAGCACAGTTTTTTAATTCAAAAAATGAAGTGCCTTATTTTTAAGAGAGGACCAATGCTCCTCATTGCCATCTGTAATTTTCGGAACGTTCGCCAAAATAATAGAGTAGGGACATGCCTCCGGAGGAAGATGAAGAAACACTTCCTTAGGAGAGCTATTACCCACTCCGTGTGATCTCCCTAGGGGACCCCGAGGTCCCAACTTCACTCCAGAATCGTTACATGTCGGAGGGGCAGCTATGTTGGCTGTTGGGGCCACAGGGGGGTATCTCAGACCAGTAGGGGGAGCAATGTGAACATTAGTGGAGCGTTCGTCACTGGGTTGTGTCTCATTGATGATGGGATGCTCTTTAAGTAAAAGCCTTTCTAGAACATTTAATCTACGGTCTATTGAATCCAGTTTCACCATGACTGGGTCAATAAGTGCCCGAAACTTATACTCCATTTGCCTTAAAAAGTCAGGATTGATACCTACAAGACTAGAGCCTAACATAGGTCCCATGGAGAAGCTCCCTCCCTGCGCCTTAGTGTTATTTTCCAACCTTTTCTATATGTGGCCCCAGCCCATGAGCAGAATTTTTATTCCTTGCCTGTTTCGAGTTCTGACGGTTACCTTTAGGAGCGCTATGTGCTTTCCTTTTCCCAGGTGGTTCTTTACCTCTACAACCCAATGGAGCCCTTGACTGTCTTGTGCGTGTAGAAGGAGGTGAAGGAGAGAAACTAGATAAGGGTGAACATGGGGTATTAACCATTTGTGTAGACTGCATAGGATCCTCATGAGAAGAGGATATTAACACATGCGTCGTTAGGGGAGAAACTTGTTTGACTTCAATTGACTCTGTTGCTAGAACCGGGTTTGCAGTCAGGTTAAGTGGATCAAGTGAGAGCCTCCTCTCTGTAAGCTCTATCTCCTTAATCACCTCTGATTCAACCCGTTGGAGAAAAGCATCTAAAGTCCCTACAACCCCTGCCCCTACCCCTGTCCCCCCCTTGCGAGTAGTTTTGCTCATTATACAGAATAAAATACAATGAAAGAATCAGATCACAGCACTCCTATTTAAACAACTTCGAAAATGTACATATGTTATATAATTATACGGTACTATGTGGGTGCCAAGATAGAATGTCACTCCCACACTGTAACTAGCAAGAATATTAACAACTTCCAGCTCACTTAGCTAAGCTTGAGTCCCAATCCGTGTAGAAAAAGTTAGGGGGCCGGCCCAGCCCGGCCGCCTCTGGCCCCTGATGGCCCCAGATGGCCCGCCCTTTGCCCGGGCTTAGCCTGGCGAAACCCGCGAAGCTCGAACTCCGGGTTCCTTATGTGCACCACCTGGCGCGAAATGGAAGCGTAGGCGGCGTCAGCCGCATAGAGCCCTGGCTAGTGGGGTCCCCCCGCTCGGCGGCCACGCACAGGTTGCGAGAGGCAGCGCCAGCGGGGGAGACCAGGAAGCAATCTGGCGCATCCTCGCGTCTCACCAAGATAAAGAGCCCCAAAGCGCCTCGAGAGTGTCAACAGGCAGGGAAGGGAACGAGCGTGTGAGCAGGAATGTCCAGGTGGGTCTAAACTTTTAACAGAAGGCACCCCCATATACTCTCTATGGCTTCACTGGCACTTACAATATTAGGAAATCATGCCCACCATTGTATGGGCATATCTGCTCATGCAGATATGCCTGCACCTGTAGTATAGTGAGCCCTAACATAGGGCAGAGAGGCCTGCTAGAGGGGAGACTTACCTATGCTGTCAGGCAGTGCTAGCTGGCTGTCGACCTAGTCAGTTTCTCCCTCACCGATGCATGCAGGTTGCAAGGGCAGTGGTATGGTCCCAGTGAGGGGGTCCCAAGGAACTCTCTTCAGCACCAAGGCCATACGTGCCCAGGGTACTATTTATTATCGAATTACAGGGGGCAGAAGTGCCAATTGGGGGTTTGTTTTAGGAAAGGAGCGGTGGCACAGGGGACCTGGTTGGCAGGGCCCCCGTGCACTACATTCAAAACCACATCAAAATCAGGCAAAAAGTGGGGGGCTAACCATGCAAAAAAAAAAAAAAAAGTTGTGGAGATTGGAGTGATACAATAATGCTGCACTTGATAAAAAAAAATACATTGACTCTGTATTTGTATATACGAAGGGCCATATTTATCAATGTCGTTACGTCGCCCTTCTGCCATGCAGATTTATCAAGTGACACAAGCCGCCCTGCATGGGCCTGAGTGGCTTGATACATCTCGAGTAATGCAAAGCAATGCAAATCACTGTGTTGCATCACTCTGCACCACGGAGGCGTTCCAATACATGTGATGTCTTCACTTTGCAAAGTCTCAGTTATCAACGTAGAAGACATAGGCAAATGTTGTACCACATCAGGGGAGTAACCGATATAGATGTATAATTGCAGTGTAATACATATTTGTTTATAGGTTATGAAACTGGTCTGTAAGTTTCAAGCATTGATTGGAGTTTGGTGAATCTTTGCAGTGCTTTAGCTTATGGCAATCATCTAGAGATTTATGATTATCCTTGGGAATTCACCAATTTGGGTTGAGTTCACAATGATTTAGCTATAAGAAGTTGCAACTTAGTTTTATTAGTGCTCCTGCCTTACTTATGGAGTAAATTAAGTACCACAAGTGTAATTTGAAGAAAATTCTTAATCAATTGGACCCTCTATGTTTACATCATTTATACCTTAGTAAATCAGTGAGTACTCAGTGTTATGGATTGTATTGTATTGGGATGGAGAAGGAATTCTTACCTCATTTGTCACTGTAGACCAAATACGAAACGGAAATTGCCCTACTTGATGACTACATTTCCAAATTCTTAGGAATTCACAAAGGTTTTCAGGAGTTATTCTGGGAATTTCTGCTGCTGTGGCTGTCACATTTTACTACTCAGGGAATACTTTTTGGAATGTCACCTTCGGGTGAGCAAATATAAACGTATATATTTGCTTATGCAGAAATCTCTGTGCAAGTGGGAAAATTCCCTAATATGTTTTTTTCTTTTTTGATCTAAAGTATTGCTTTAAATGGGGGAATAATAGTGCAAGTACTCATTTAAATGTGACAAATGGGTGGGGCTTGGGGCAGGGCTTAGAGGAAGACATGCTGATACTTCTTGACTTCTATACTACTTACAGCACATACGAAAACGTAAGAGAAATGTCTCTAAATAAACAAAGAAGGTTTGTTTACTCATTACACAACAAAAGCCAAACACTGTGATATTTTAACATTTCCTTGTTTTGTAATATTTGAAACATCAATACTGTTAATTGCTGTTGCTTGGCACAATACTGAATATCCTCGAGGGACACAGAAAGAAACAAGCAGACGTGCACACACAAGCATTCCACACATTTCCTTAAATATATCTTTCAAGAGTGCCTCTATTCTCTCCCCCTTTCTCTCGTATTTCTCTCACACAAAAAAAACAATCACAGGCAAGCAGACAAACATAAGCAGACACTTACTCAAAAGAATCAGGTGGGATTAAAGCCATTTGAACCTGGCTATCTCCAACGGCTTTCTTGATAGCGCTGTCACCGGGCTGCCTCGATTTCTGTGTTTGCAACACAGCATGATGGTGAACACCCCGACAGTATGCAAATGAGCCTAAGCTGAATAGTTCAGCGGGGCTCGGCTCAGGTCTACAGAAGTGCCTTGGCTGTCAAAGACAGGCCGCCAGCACCAGGGTTTCATGAGTACTGGTACTCTCCTCGGCAGTAGAGAAGTGCCAGTACTCAGAGTGATAAAACTAAGAAGTGGCGGTATTCAGTACCTGTGAGTATCGGCCCATTTAAAGGACTGCTCTAAAGGTTTTTTTTCTACTCGGGGAAACCTCTTTCCGTACAGCCGCTATGTTTAGTATGTTTTCTGGCCATTTCACTCTATAACGGGATTTACACCTCCACTAATAGAATAAATGGCTTTTAGGAGTGTAAATTCATGATTTGTGAACAATATAAAATGCAATTTGCCTGATTGTTGTTTCGCATTGGAGTTTTGCACAGCGGTGGCCGACTCAGGTAAGCACGGCGGGGCAGGAAGGGGTGGGAGGAGGGAATTTGCTTGACATCAAAATAGGTATAATTAAATAAATAATACCTATTCCGTTGTCTGGTGGCTTCCCCCATGCCCCGCTTGACCCAGCCGGCCACTGCTGCTCAGATGTCTTTGCTCTTATGGAAAATCTTTTGAGTGTGTCTGAGACTTTTTACGGTGCATTATTGGCCAGTCCTCTAGCATTACAGCATAACAATTATCCGTGCATTGATCACCCTTTCTGTCAACTCGTTTTTTTTTGGTTCTTATGAATGTTCCCCTCAAAAGTCCATGCTTACAACATCAGTTTGAATATTTTTCGCTTATGCACTGTATTCATAGTTATAGAGAATTCATCTTCTGAACCCACTGCGGTTTTTTTGTTTTTGTGACTACATTTTTGTCTCAGCTTAGGGTTTTGGTCCTGCTAAAAAACATACAATCTCAATGTTTCAATTTCAAAGAAAAAGTATATTTCTTTTCAATGCATGGATAAAAAATTGTGATGACCTGTGAAACGACAGCGCCAATTCAGGATAGAAGTTACATTATTTTTTAAAAGTGAAAGGGGGAACGGGGTGGCTATAGGCAATGGGGTGGACAGTGAATAGTAAAGGAAATATTTGTACCTCACTGTCTGGCCATGCCCATTGTATCTTTTATCATCTCCTGCACAAATAAGCTTCACTATTGCTATCCTTATTTTGTCCATCCTGCTACATATCCTTGGTGGTGTCCTTGTCCTATTGGGCTGGTTTAGCTGCATATGATAACTTTGTTCTCTTGGTGGGCACCACATTCACCCAGCTTTCACCTCAGCTATTCATGCACTTGGCCCTTCAGGTAAAAGAAGACATTAGAAACAGGCAAGAAAATGATACTAAGTCGGCTAAGGACATTTGAGGAGTGGTAGTGTCCTTCGTGTGAAAAGGGGAACTAAAGTAATTCCCTTTGTCCAAGTTGAATTCTGGGTGGGAGGAAAACACTGAGCGCCACATTACTATGAGAAACAGAAAGCCTCCAATCACAGGTTGCAAGCTTTCCGTGTCCCACCCTGGGTTTCACTTTCGACCACCCCATTACAATGCAGGAGGATGAAATGGAAACTGACCGGTCATTTCAGCTTGACACAACAGGCTCAAGGAGCCTGTCGGCCAGTCAGATGCCTGACAGTAATCCCAATGTATGGCGTTTTCGTCGTCAGGATTATGATCATGGTTTCTGACAGGCTTTCCATGTCAGGATTTCCTATATGGAAAGCCTGTCAGAAATCGACTTTGGGGGCCCCTAGCAGGGCCCCCTTCTCCTTGTGGCCTCCGTTTGGGGGCCTAGAGGGCACATATTGTGCCCCCCTGTTCATACCTGCACCATATGGTAGGCACCTTGAGGTGCCTGCCAAGTGGTGCAGGAATGAACAGATTCTCCCATTTTTCTAAGGAAGCTTCTGCTGCAGCTGGTTTATGGGGGAAACGGCCTTTACAACGAAGCAGTTTACCCGAAATCTTTAACCACGCATGCAGTACAACGCATGCGTGGTTACCACTAATGCCTTTACCACGCATACCTTTACTACGATGTTTGTAGTAAAGGCATATGTGGTAAAGGTAAAAAGAAAAAAAGGGGGGCTTGGGGGGGTCTCCCCCCCAAATAAAACAACTCACCATAAGTCACGTCGGCGTCAGCGTCGTTAAAGATAAATCGGAAAAAAATGCCGTTTTCTCTTAACGACGTATGACGTCACCACGCATTTATTCGAGGAAAAGTTTATCCGTGGTAAACGAATTCCGTTGTAACGCATGCGTGGTAAAGGCATGCGTTGCAACGGAATTCGTTGTTTCATCATATATCCGGTTTATGGCTGCAGCACAAGCTCCCAAGCAGAATTGGGTGTAAGTGGTCGCATTGTAATGCTGCGGTGATGCATCTGCACATCGGCCAATTGAAGCGGCAGATTCCAGTATAGCAATTAGGATGACACGCAGCAACACGTTGCCTTCGGTGATTCCCACTGTCGTTGGGCCTGTAACGAAGAATAGGCCCAGGAACAGTGTTTCGAGTGAAACTTGCTCCTACAAGAAAAGCCATGCTTTAAGAGAAGAGGCTTCACATGAGAGTCAGGGAGCCATGGAAATCTTTTCTCTGTCTATCAGATTTTTCCAGAATGGCAGTCTTGTTAGCTTGGATTCTGATGATGGTCATGACTAGGGGGTGAGGGACGAGGAAGTGGAGTCCCAAATGCTCATGCAGGAAGTGAGTGATGCCCAGATAGGGGACTCAAAAAGGCCTGGGTCATCAGGGCAGCTCTAAAGACCTCCTATTTGATAACACAAGCAGTACTAAGGTAAATTATTAAAAATATGGGCATACAGCGTGGCTGGTTGAACAATATGGAATCGCCATTTGTTATCCTCACTGAATCACCTTTAGCCAATAAAAGTCAGGTTGCCCAGCATGATGGAAAAATCTGGGATATGTCTCAGAATAGGGCAGACTTGGACACCTTTCGAGTTCTTGGGATCTCCAAGTGAATTGAGGGGGATAACCCCAGAGGTTATATTTTTCATCTATTTAAACAGGAGTTCCTCAGGGCTCTAGAAACCCCACAGCAAGATGGGTGCACTTTAGTGCAGCTCCACTGGCTAGGATGGACCATCCGACATTAATCCTGCCATTCATCTTTCATCCACCCACAAAAGTGCTGGAACGGGTGTAATATCGGTGGGGGCGCTCAGATGAGCCCCCCAAGTCAGCTACCTGTGGCCTGCTGCTGGGGAAATCTACCCGAGGCGAGGGCCGCATTGTGGGATCTCCTGAGAGGAGCGCCGCCAAAGCTGTGAGTGAAACTAGCAGAGGGCCCTGGACTTGTGGAGCTGAGTGAGTATGACCTGCCATCCACGGGCCTTTATCGAGGAGGTACTACTACGGGGTGCCGAAGGGGGTTGTGGACACGCTGAGGGCCCCTTTTACTACAGCTGCTGTTTACGATGGCTCAGGGCCTTGAAATGAGGGCAGCAAGGCAAGGTGGCAATCGCGCCTGACCATGAACTGTGTCAGGTGTTGCGCCATAGATTTGGCCCCACCAGAGACCTAGTATGCCTCTGATAACATCGGCACCCATGCCGCATTGGTGCCCATAGGTGGGGGTGCTGAGTGGAAGTGAGGACCCTTGCAGTGTCTGACACAATGCCCAAAAATATACTCTGAAGTGCACCCTGAGACTGCTGCAGTGAGGGAAGCAGCCCAGGTTGCCAGGGGCCTGTTTTTGTGGCCTAGGTCGTCTAGATGGCGGTTTAATAATTCCCTTTTGCAGGACCCAAATTTCTCTTCTTCCTTTACTTCTTTTGCAAAGGAATTCTTCATTTTAAATTCTTCTCCTGACACCTCTCCTTCACTTCTATGGGACACTTTAAGGCTACAGCCCGTGGTTTTATTATAGATTATGTTTCCCAAAAAAAGAAGCTTTTACTCAACCAGGGGAAACTCTTTCTTGCCAATATTAAACATCTTGAACACCTATTCTGCACATCCTCTTCAGACTCTCCCCTACAGGAGCTGGTTTGTGCCAAACTTGATTTTAATAAAGTAACTACAGACAATGCTTCTTCGTTTCTACTCCGATCGTCCGCTCGGTACTATGGTGGCCGTAACAAATCCTGCAAACTTTTGGCAAATGATCTTAAGTCTCAGAAGGAACGTGTGTGATTGACTCCATTCGATCATCAGATGGAAGTTTTCTTTCCAAAGATCAAGCTATCTTAAATGAGTTCACAACATTTTACAAGATTTTATATACCCCGGAATCCATTCCGTTGCCTTCTCTATTGACGCATATCCTAATAAGGTTTCACCTTCCCCCCGTGTAGACCTTGATTTCAGTTCATTAGAATTGGATTTGTCTATCCAGGAAATCTTACATTCCTTAACTCTACTTAAGATAAATAAAACTCCAGGCCCTGATGGATTTACGGTAGAATTTTTTCTACACTTTTCTCATATTCTTTTTCCCAAACTTTTACAGCTTTTTCAGTTTTTTCAAAATTCTGGTAGTGCACACAGTTCTTTTTTAGAGGCTCTAATTTAATTCACAAAGACGGTCGAGTCCCCAAACAATGTAAAAATGAACCCCTATTTCCCTGGTAAATGTCGATTATAAGATCTTTGCTAAACTCGCGCTACACCCAGTGCCGGACTGGGAACAACAACGTGTCCTGGCAAAGTGCTCAGCCGCCCGCCCCCCCCCTCCCCACTGGTGGGGGGGGGGGATAGAGGTGCCGCCGAGTTCTTTGCCGGGCCGGTTTTCAGCCGATTTTGGTACAGGGACGATTTTGCAGCTATGCTGCAAAAACAGCCCTGTAAGCCCCCAGGGGCCCAAAACCGCCCCCCCACCCGTGCGGCGCACCGGGGGATTGCCCGGTGCCCGCTATGGCCAGTCCGACCCTGGCTACGCCTTGAACATCTTCTCCTGAAACTTATAGGTTTAGAGCAATGTGGTTTCGTGAAGGGTAGACTAACCTCTGATAATTCCCATTTATTTTTTAATGTTTTAAATAAAGCCCCATCGCTTTCTTATCCTCTTGCTGTTGTTTCCATTGAGGCAGAAAAAGCACTTGATAGAGTTAATTGTTCTTTTTAATTTAAAGCTCTTCAGTGGCATGGCTCCGGCCCTAAATTTATCTCTCTAATATCTTTATTGTATTCAGCTTCTAAAGCTTATGTAGTAGTGAATGGACTCATTTCTAACTCCTTTAACATACATCGAGGAGTGCGTCAAGGTTGCCCTCTCTCGCCTCTCCATTTCATTTTAGCACTTGAACCTTTTGTGTTACGCATTTGTCAAAACACCTCAATTTCCGGCTTTGAATATGCCTATCAACATTTAAAGCTATCAGCTTACGCAGATGATATCCTACTTTTCATTTCCCATCCTGATTCTTCTATCACTCCTCTTCTGCAAGAAATGTTAGATTTTTCTCATGTTTCTGGTTATAAGACAAACTCTGATAAGACAGAAATCCTTTTTATCTCTAAATTTTGTTTTAAGCAACATTTTGATGCTACTGGCTTTAGATGGAATAGTTCCAAAATCAAATATCTTGGTGCTTGGTTTAACAATTTTATATTAAACTCAGTGAGAATTAATATGAAGTAGGTGAGTGATCAAATCCTATCCTCATGGAATCCTCTTTTTCTTTCCTGGTGGGGACTGCTTGATTCAATTAAAATGATGATCACCCCTATTTTATATATACTCTCTCTAGGATACCCATTCACATCCCTCAGACCTGACGAACTCCTGAGGCGGAAAGCCGGGAGCAACGCTTCTTTTTAAAATTATATTATGTGTGCTTATTGTGTTTTTAACTTTTGGGCACCTACCCCTTCCTCTCCTTCTTCCCCTCACCATTTGCACCCGCTCAGCCGATCAGGCGCTACAGCGGCCCACGGGGAGGATCGCCACCGCACCGGGGGAAGCCCTGGGTGACGGAGCTCACGCTAGGCCACGCCCACTTTCGCCTCCTTAAAACCGCGCCTTCAGCCTGCGTGCGCTACAGACCTGACGAACTCCTGAGGCGGAAAGCCGGGAGCAACGCTTCTTTTTAAAATTATATTGTGTGTGCTTGTTGTGTTTTTAACTTTTGGGCACCTACCCCTTCCTCTCCTTCTTCCCCTCACCGTTTGCACCCGCTCAGCCGATCAGGCGCTGCAGCCCACGGGGAGGATCGCCGCCGCACCGGGGGAAGCCCTGGGTGACGGAGCTCACGCTAGGCCATGCCCACTTTTGCCTCCTTAAAACCGCGCCTTCAGCCTGCGCGAGCTACAGACCTGACGAACTCCTGAGGCGGAAAGCCGGGAGCAATGCTTCTTTTTAAAATTATATTGTGTGTGCTTGTTGTGTTTTTCACTTTTGGGCACCTACCCCTTCCTCTCCTTCTTCCCCTCTCCGTTTGCACCCGCTCAGCCGATCAGGCGCTGCAGCCCACGGGGAGGATCGCCACCGCACCGGGGGAAGCCCTGGGTGACGGAGCTCACGCTAGGCCACGCCCACTTTCGCCTCCTTAAAACCACGCCTTCAGCCTGCGCGTGCTACAGACCTGACGTACTCCTGAGGCGGAAAGCCGGGAGCAACGCTTCTTTTTAAAATTATATTGTGTGTGCTTGTTGTGTTTTTAACTTTTGGGCACCTACCCCTTCCTCTCCTTCTTCCCCTCACCGTTTGCACCCGCTCAGCCGATCAGGCACTGCAGCGGCCCACGGGGAGGATCACCGCCGCACCGGGGGAAGCCCTGGGTGACGGAGCTCACACTAGGCCATGCCCCCTTTTGCCTCCTTAAAACCGCGCCTTCAGCCTGCGCGCGCTACAGACCTGACGAACTCCTGAGGCGGAAAGCCGGGAGCAACGCTTCTTTTTAAAATTATATTGTGTGTGCTTGTTGTGTTTTTAACTTTTGACCTACCCCTTCCTCTCCTTCTTCCCCTCACTGTTTGCACCCGCTCAGCCGATCAGGCGCTGCAGCGGCCCACTGGGAGGATCGCCGCCGCACCGGGGGAAGCCCTGGGTGACAGAGCTCACGCTAGGCCACACCCACTCTTTACCTACTATAAGGATGACCTTTCCCCGGCCGTGCAGCGGGCGCGCCGAAGGCGCGCCAAAGGCAAGCCCGTCTGTGCCCGTCCGTGCCAGGCCGGGACCCGGGGCCCCTCTCTATGCCAGTTTTACAAACTACTCCTCTGTACAGGTACTGACCTGCCGTGGGGACTGGCCCATTAGTGGTTCCACTCTGGCCGTCGTTAATAGCCTGGGTATCTCTAAGGTCAACCAGATTGCCACCAAACCTGGAACTCAAACTTTTGCACCGTCCTCTGCCTCTTTATAGCCGTCGCCCCAGCCCTGCCTCAACCCTCCCCTACGGCCTTGGCCTATCTTCTTAACACCCGTTCTGCGGTTAGGCATCAAGTAGAGCTATTTGACCTCCTAGATACCTCTAAGCCTGACCTCCTATTTCTTACTGAAACTTGGTTTACTCCTGATTCGCTACCAAACGTCCTAGCAGCCCTCCCCGATTCCTACTATATTCTCCGTGCGCACCGTCCTGGGGGGAAGACAGGCGGTGGAGTGGCGATGATAGTCCGCTCCAACCTTCAGTTTCAACTCCTCCCTCATTCCCCTATTGCAGCAGTTGACTTCTTGGTTTTTCGCTCCACCAACCTTGCGACTCCCCTCACCTGTGCGCTCTTCTATCGGCCCCCTCAGGCCACCCCTCATTTTATCCCGGCCATACAGGAACTACTTGCCACCTTGGTGGTCAACAACTCAGCAGTTCTACTATTAGGAGACTTTAATTTCTGGCCGGGTGACTCTCATGAGGACTCTACGTCCAAAGACTTCTCTGATACCCTCCATTGCATTAATTTCACCTCACACATCTCTTTCCCAACCCATACTCATGGTCATATTCTTGACCAAGTTTGGTCCACCAACCAGTCAGTTTCTATATCGACCGTTCTTCCTTGTGCTTGGACGGACCATTCTTTGATCTCTTTCGCTCTTGACTTGGGAGTGACCAACACCTCCCCCCCCTTAAAAACACTTAGGCTTGAAACTGGAATCGAGTGGACCTGGTCGCTTTAGGCCACTCGTTAATTTGTTCTGCTCCTGCCCTGATGGATACTTCCCCTAACACCCAGGCAGCCACCATAAATAGCTGGCTCTCTACTGCCTGTGACCGAGTTGCTCCCCTCAAACGGGTAAGAACACGTCGCCCTCACGACGCAAATAGATGGTTCACTAACGATCTCAAATCTCAGAAATTGGTCCGTGGGCAGGCGGAACGGTGCAGATACTGTCCAGATTTGAAGGCTCAATATTTGACCCTTCTTCGGACCTATAAGATAGCTATACTTGCAGCTAAATCGGAGCACTTCTCCCAGAAAATTCATCAGGCTGCCAACAAAACTAAAGAGATTTTTGCGATCGTACACGAGCTAGCAGCTTCAGACAGAGTTGCTCCCAAGCCCATTCCTTCCCAATCTCTCTGCAACGCCCTCAATAACTTCTTCATTGAGAAGATAACTACCATCAAGCGTAACATACCCCTTCCTCCCTATTCCTTCTCCTGTTCTCCTTTGCCGCTGAATAGAAAAGGAGAGTACCCTGCCTCAAGATATAAAGGCCCTAGCTAGAGGGTCCAAGGGATATACCTAGAGGGGTGGTTAACCTAGGGATTGACACTGAACATCACAATCACATGGTCAAATCAAATAGACTAAATAGTTCATATTGAAAAATACATTTTTTATTTTTTGTTTTCTGATAACACAGACATAAAAAGTTTCTTCTTAAAATATAGAAATATATTTTTTAGCATATCAGCAGTGCATATAGGTCATAAATAAAACAAACATACATATAGGGACAATAACAGAAGGGAAATTTGTCCTACCCAGTAACGGCCTATACTTAACACACACTAAATCATTCACATTCAATCCTTCCTTACTCTAACTAGTCTAGTACCATACATCATTCATTCTATCAGTCAATTTTCTACTCCTTGCGGGTATAGCACAACGATGGTTCATGTGCTGGTTATGTCAAGGTGTTAATCCGGATAGGTGGTTTTAGCTACGGGTCCTGATGTAGTGAGGACAATAACCGTATTCCTGGAGACATACGCCGACGCGCGTTTCGGTGACAGGCCAGTTAGGCCGCACCTTCGTCAGGGCAAGGGGCAGTATACTGGGACGGGCACAGAGATAAACTTCTGCAAGATAAGGAGTAAAACATGCATTTTACTTTCATGTATGTATATATACTTTTCAATTTACAGTTCAGTGCTAGCAATAAACATTCATCATCATAGATGGGTTACTACATATTTCAGACATTTAAAGAGACTTCCAATATTTCAGCATGTTATTTTGTACATCTGATAAACACTGGAGCAATGCTCCTACACCTGACCGTTGATTGCCATGCAGTGTCAAACCTTCTAGAGACACTCCCTAGGATAGATTCCCCGAAAGGTGAAATCTAAAAGGCATCATGATAGCCTTGACTGTATGGACCAAAGAGCACATTCAATACCACACAAATTCTTTACTCACACGTAGGTCTATAAACTGTTTTTATCATACATATTAAGACAGTTCATAGTCTCTCTCAGCACTCCTCTCTTTTGAACACGCATGATTCTATAGTGTAGATCAAGGACCGAGTCCAGAGTCAACAGGTAGTTCAGCTAGTCATTCTTTGTTAGTATTGATCCCAGCTCGGACCAAGTAGTCTAGTAAAACCATGCCCACAGTTGTTTAGTTATTTCTGGGATTTTCACTTTTATATTTTACCTGATTTTAGTTTTATTATTCAAGAATATCAGGCATCAGGCGACTTCTAGGAGGTATGGGGGTGCCGATGCTGCAGGTAAAATCCAAAGCCAGGCTTCAGGCCGTTCAGGTTCTGTCAGGGGGATAATTAGATTAACTCTTTTGTCAACATTTCGGGGCACTTCTAAACAGGTCAGATTCTTGTTGTTAGTCCATATCCTTTATAGTATCTGTGCTTATGGCCATAGGGCATCAAAAAGGTCTTTCAAGTATCCATCTCAACCGCTCTCTAGTTTACAGAGATCGTGTTTACCGGTTTAAAATATTTAAAGGGCTTGTTATTGTCTAACAGACCTAGTGCTGTAAGTTCTCGAGATACCTACCAGAATCAATCGGCACCTTGGCGTGGTGTTTTTATTCCCCCTTCCTGTTTAGGCGGTCACATAGGGTCTGAATGATAGTAGGCAACAATGGAGCCTGTCAAAAAGGGGCGAAGCTAAATCAGTGACGTATCATGGCCAAGATAGTAATTAGTTATTATTACTATAGAGTAATAGCGTGTTTAGGAAAGTTCATTAACACCACGCCTCGCTATTCAACAGTGCTGTTTATAGCTACCAGTACATACCGGGGAAGTTGGCTCGTAGGGCTGGAGTTCTCCTTTTTAGTGTTAAAACAGACGCTGAATGGTACATTTACTTCTGGCGTTCCTACAGATAAAGATGGCAATTCAGTAGAACTACAGAGCCCAACTCCTGCAGTTTCATATTACATATTTATTTTACATCATTATTTACCTTTTATAAATAAATTCGCTGTTCTTAGAAGGGGGTTCCAGTAGTGCTGTACTATGTCATTTTCTTGTCATAGGTAGTATAGGTACACGATGTAATCCCAGAAGGATAGAGCTGCCTCAGTGGGGGACTGGCTGGTGCTGCACCTGGGGCAGAGGGGCATAAAGAATACTAAGAGACTGGTCTCTCTAGACAGGTTTCGTAGTTATAGGGCGCTCGATTTTCAATGCTTACCTTCGTCTCGCGAGCAGTCTTCCTTAAGTTGGGATTCCGCCGACCCGGTCTGTCGGCCGATAAACGGAGACTGGCCGGGTCGGCGGAATCCCAACTTAAGGAAGACTGCTCGCGAGACGAAGGTAAGCATTGAAAATCGAGCGCCCTATAACTACGAAACCTGTCTAGAGAGACCAGTCAGTCAGTACAATAATGATGTAAAATAAATATGTAATATGAAACTGCAGGAGTTGGGCTCTGTAGTTCTACTGAATTGCCATCTTTATCTGTAGGAACGCCAGAAGTAAATGTACCATTCAGCGTCTGTTTTAACACTAAAAAGGAGAACTCCAGCCCTACGAGCCAACTTCCCCGGTATGTACTGGTAGCTATAAACAGCACTGTTGAATAGCGAGGCGTGGTGTTAATGAACTTTCCTAAACACGCTATTACTCTATAGTAATAATAACTAATTACTATCTTGGCCATGATACGTCACTGATTTAGCTTCGCCCCTTTTTGACAGGCTCCATTGTTGCCTACTATCATTCAGACCCTATATGACCGCCTAAACAGGAAGGGGGAATAAAAACACCACGCCAAGGTGCCGATTGATTCTGGTACGTATCTCGAGAACTTACAGCACTAGGTCTGTTAGACAATAACAAGCCCTTTAAATATTTTAAACCGGTAAACACGATCTCTGTAAACTAGAGAGCGGTTGAGATGGATACTTGAAAGACCTTTTTGATGCCCTATGGCCATAAGCACAGATACTATAAAGGATATGGACTAACAACAAGAATCTGACCTGTTTAGAAGTGCCCCGAAATGTTGACAAAAGAGTTAATCTAATTATCCCCCTGACAGAACCTGAACGGCCTGAAGCCCGGCTTTGGATTTTACCAGCAGCATCGGCGCCCCCATACCTCCTAGAAGTCGCCTGATGCCTGATATTCTTGAATAATAAAACTAAAATCAGGTAAAATATAAAAGTGAAAATCCCAGAAATAACTAAACAACTGTGGGCATGGTTTTACTAGACTACTTGGTCCGAGCTGGGATCAATACTAACAAAGAATGACAAGCTGAACTACCTGTTGACTCTGGACTCGGTCCTTGATCTACACTATAGAATCATGCGTGTTCAAAAGAGAGGAGTGCTGAGAGAGACTATGAACTGTCTTAATATGTATGATAAAAACAGTTTATAGACCTACGTGTGAGTAAAGAATTTGTGTGGTATTGAATGTGCTCTTTGGTCCATACAGTCAAGGCTATCATGATGCCTTTTAGATTTCACCTTTCGGGGAATCTATCCTAGGGAGTGTCTCTAGAAGGTTTGACACTGCATGGCAATCAACGGTCAGGTGTAGGAGCATTGCTCCAGTGTTTATCAGATGTACAAAATAACATGCTGAAATATTGGAAGTCTCTTTAAATGTCTGAAATATGTAGTAACCCATCTATGATGATGAATGTTTATTGCTAGCACTGAACTGTAAATTGAAAAGTATATATACATACATGAAAGTAAAATGCATGTTTTACTCCTTATCTTGCAAAAGTTTATCTCTGTGCCCGTCCCAGTATACTGCCCCTTGCCCTGACGAAGGTGCGGCCTAACTGGCCTGTCACCGAAACGCGCGTCGGCGTATGTCTCCAGGAATACGGTTATTGTCCTCACTACATCAGGACCCGTAGCTAAAACCACCTATCCGGATTAACACCTTGACATAACCAGCACATGAACCATCGTTGTGCTATACCCGCAAGGAGTAGAAAATTGACTGATAGAATGAATGATGTATGGTACTAGACTAGTTAGAGTAAGGAAGGATTGAATGTGAATGATTTAGTGTGTGTTAAGTATTGGCCGTTACTGGGTAGGACAAATTTCCCTTCTGTTATTGTCCCTATATTTATGTTTGTTTTATTTATGACCTATATGCACTGCTGATATGCTAAAAAATATATTTCTATATTTTAAGAAGAAACTTTTTATGTCTGTGTTATCAGAAAACAAAAAATAAAAAATATATTTTTCAATATGAACTATTTAGTCTATTTGATTTGACCATGTGATTGTGATGTTCAGTGTCAATCCCTAGGTTAACCACCCCTCTATGTATATCCCTTGGACCCTCTAGCTAGGGCCTTTATATCTTGAGGCAGGGTACTCTCCTTTTCTATTTAATGGTTTTTCCCCCCTTTTTCCTGCCATATCCTTAAGCTACCCACGGGGAACCCCCTTCTTTGTTCACTCCTTTGCCGCTGACTCCTTTCATTCTTGACCAATTCCCTCCGATCTCTAAGGAGGCCTTTCTTAACTTACTAGGGAAGGCCAAGACGGGCTCCCCGGCTGACCATTGTCCTGCCCATATTCTGAGAGATATTTTCTCCAGCTGTCCGGAACCCCCTTGACTCTTCTTAACACTTCTATCATTCAGGGAGTGGTACCAGACTCATTTAAATCGGCCACGGTTATCCCTATTCTTAAGAAATTGGGCACTGATCCCACTCTCCTCTCTAACTTCAGTCCCATTTCTTTGCTCCTGTTGCTGAGCAAAATTCTGGAGAGCCATATCACCTCCTGTCTCTCGGCCTTTATTGAGGCTAACCATTTCTTGGCCAGTCTGTTGTTCTCTCCGTGGTGGATGAGCTCAGGAGAAGTGCTGACACTAATTCCCCACAGGCCTTGGTCCTCCTCGACTTGTCCGCCGCCTTCGACACGGTCGACCATTCCATCCTTCTCGACCGTATCCGGGGTGTCGGCGTGCGGGGATCGGCCCTAGCATGGCTCACCTCTTACTTGGAAGGCCGCACCCAGGCTGTTCGGCTGGAGGGCTTCTCAGCCCCCACCTGTTCAGTCTCTTGTGGGGTGCCCCAAGGCTCATCCCTTTCCCCTCTTCTTTTCAACCTCTACATCCTTCCTCTTATTGTTTCTTTACAGGAAATGGATGTCTCGGTGTTCAATTATGCCGATGACCTCCAGTTGATTTTCGACCTCTCCTCTTCCTCTGATTCTATTTCTAAGTTTCACTCTACCTTGACATTCATTTACCACTGGATGAATCTTAATCAACTAAAGTTGAACCCCGATAAGACGGAATTGGTTCTTATCGGTGGTTCCTCCAATCCTTGGACTTCCGCTTTTTGGACCCCTGCTTTGGGTTTACCACCCACCCCCTCTGTCTCCGTGAAAACTCTGGGTATTAAAATCAGCCAAGACCTCTCCATGCGCGCCCAGATTAGCTCGGTTGTCTCATCCTGTTTCTTATCCCTCAGAACTATCCGCAAAATCTCCCGTTACTTCTTAGTTGAAGCCCTTAAACTTATTATTCTGGCGTTGATTTTATCCCGCCTAGATTATAGAAACGCCCTATACGTTGGCATTCCCGCGTACGAGCGCCGCCGCCTACAGCTCATTCAAAACCAAGCGGCTCGCCTCGTCTATAGACTTCCGAAGTCACATCACATTACCCCTCTGTTAAAGTCTCTCCATTGGCTCCCTATCTTTGAACAATCTCTATTTAAGATGGGCTGCCTGATCTTTATGTCGCTTGCTGGCATGGCCCCTGCCTATATTACATCTAAGATTAGTGCCTACGTGCCTGGTAGAAGCCTTCGCTCTTCTACCCAGCACCTTCTCAACGTCCCTCGATATCGCAGGAAAAAACTGGGTGGATCCAGATTCTCGACTCTTGCCCCCCTCTTTTGGAACGCTCTCCCTCTTGCCATCAGATCCATTTCGCGATACACTGAGTTTCGAACAACCCTAAAAACCCACCTCTCCCTGGCTTATATTCCTTAACTTTCTCCCCTGCTCCCCTCAGGATAGTCTTTCTGCAGCGCCAAGAAACCGACTGGTAATAGAGCGCTTTACAAAACCCTTCCAACTTCCAACTAAGATATATTTTTAAAAAATTGATTCCCTGCTCTCTAAGTTTTTATGGAATGAAAAAAATCTAGACTTTCCTTATCATTTCTTCGTAAAACCAAATCTCTGGGAGGAGTACATTTTCCTGATTTTCGTATCTACCATAAGGCCTATTGTCTTCGGCTAGCTTCTAAATGGCTCCTTACCGAACTCTCCCCCTTTACACCTTTATGGGTCTCGATTGAGCGTTCCTTGCAGGCAGCCTTTTCTTTCAAGGAAATCCTTTCTTTTTCAACCAAAGTTAGCATCTCTTCTCTTCCATTATTTAAGCACACGTGTTCATTATTAAAACCCCACTAACAATTGAAGATTATCTCTAGAGCTTCTTTTCTTCAATCTCCTCTTTGGTACAATCACCTTATTACCCTTAATAACAGACCGCTGTTTTGGAAATCCTGGAGAGATAAGGGAATTATATGGGTTCAGGATCTGTTTGATTGGTTCTCCCCATGATCCTTCCCTCAGTTTCAAATAACTTTCAATTGCCCTCAATCGTTTTGCTACACATTTTCTGTCTTGGTGGCAATCATCTTGGATGTTTTTTACTCTTTGCCTTCCAATATACCCTCCTCCATTGATTGTCCTGTACACACACTACTGCGTGCTTGTCTGAAGGCTTCCTATTTCTATAAAATTCTTCACTCCTCTGATACTGTTTGCCCTAAGTCTAAGACCGAGGCTGCTTGGGAGGCGGATCTGGGTTGTGCTTGGAGCATAGATTTTTGGAACAAACTCTGGGGCAGGTCTTTGACGACTTCTAGATCTGCTTCCACTACTCAATCTTTGTTCTGGTTATACTATACCCCTTCATCTGTAGCTTAATTTACTCACTCCAATGACAATACTTGCTGGTCTTGGCAATCCCCCTTGGCTGATCTGATGAACCTTCTCTTCATTTGCCCCACTGTTGCTTCCTATTGGAACGATGTTTGGAAACACCTCTCTATTATTTTTAATTTTCACACTTCACTATCCAACATCATTCTTTTCCTTGGTAGTTTATCGGACTCTTTGTGGTTGTTCCTTACATGATAAGGGTTTATTTGATTTGATGTTGGGTTTAGCCTTCCAGCAAATTGCACTTAATTGGAAATACTCATCTAAGCTTTCAGTGAAAGCCTGGTGGAACAATGTTTGTCACTATCATAGATAGATGTTGCATTTACATCTTCTGGTAAACCTTTTGTAAATAGAGAGTTATTTTGGTTATCTTTATCTAACTTTTTGTCGAAATGTTCACTTCAGGTTTCACGCACGCATGCTGAGAATTTTTATCCTCCTTAAGTATTTCTTTTAATTTTTCTTTCTCCTTGATTTGATCTGCATTTTCTTTTATGTTAACATTTTTTACCTGCCCTATTTACCTAATAAAGCTTATTAAATATAACAAAGAACTCCCCACTATTTAAAGAGGCACAGAGGGAGGAGAATGAGGGACCCAAAGGAATGAATATTAGGGCTTTAAAAAGGATTAAAGGCACAGGAAGAGGCAATTGTGGTAACAGGGAAGCAGCAGAGTGACATGATACAGCAGCAGAGATGAGGTAGAAAGGAGGAAGACGGGACGAAGACAAAGCGTCCATACATGGGGTGCCAAACCCCTTAGGAGGGCACCTGTTACAGGGTTTCTAAAACATGATGCACGTGGACAAATACAAATACATTTTAAAACTACTATATATGGAGATAAAGAGTAAAGAAGACTCTAAGGTAGAAGATTGCCAAACAGCCAAGTGTGCCGATACTTGGACGGCAGCGTTGCCATATCTGTAAGCATCATTTGTGAAATGTTTCCAGAGAACATTGTGGAGCTATGTGAATTACATGGATGTGATAATGACAGCTAGCGTCAGTTTTACATAGTTTGCTTTGCTTCTGTGCAACAAATGTTTTAGATCCAGGAAGAGTGTAAATCCAACATAGTCCTGGGCAGTGGCGCAGCTAGCCTTATGGGCACCCGTGGTGGTCTCTGCATTTGCCACCCCACGGCAACTGCAGTGAAGAGTGGGAAGGGGGGTTGCTGATGGGTATTTTCTCCATTTGTCATTTTGCAAATGCATTGAGGAGCCAGGGGAGGTGATAGCGGGAGGAGGCCACCGGACCCAAAACTCGTGCTGCCCGAGCGTACCAACCCCCCCCCCCCTTCTAGCTAAGCCACTGGTCCATTGGATGACCTAGATCATGATCTTTGATTTCAATGTATGATACCAAATAGACGGCTGACTTCTGTGCATATGGCAAGCAGTTTTCCACTGCTTTACATGTTTTTTCAAAGCCATCCCACTCCAGGAGGGGGTAGGTGGAATACTCAGACAGATCCCAGCTGGTGTATTCTGGAACTGCCAAAATGTACATTATGATGGTGTAATTCACATAGTTTGGGGAATTTAAAATTTTTCTTTATACTCAAAATGTCCAGAATTATACAATTTCGCCATGTTATGTAATCAAACTGCCGTTCATGACAAAATTACAGCATAGAAACTCGGAAACAACATGCACAACCACAATACAACCAGCTATTGTTCATGGGAGTTGTGATTTTAGCACAATCTTTAGTGCAAAATGTGTCCTTGTGCCAAAAATTGATTCAATTAAGTATTTCATGCTAAAATATAGCACTAAATAACAGATTTGCATTTTGCATAAATATGTAGAATATCGTACAGTTTTCCGAGTAGTGGCCTGTTACTCAGTCATTTTCGACAAATATATTAAAAAAGCAGAAGGAAAGTTTCTGGGCCTCATTTATGAAAAGTGACGCATCGCTGTGAGAAAACAGAGATGCGTCACTTTTCATTGCGCCCTCCTTGCGACACCAATGATGCGTCATTTTTACAGTATGAAGCATCATGTTGCAAGGAGTTACAGATGCGTCAGTATTTCTGACGGATCTGTAGGCGGAAAAATGACGCATTTCTGGAGTGTGTCACAAAAGTGATGCAACTCCAGTAATGGGTCATTTACACATGGGCAAGTCCCATGTTAAATGTGCCTGCATCAGTCTTATACCTGCCATGAAGCAGGAGTAAGATATTGACGCATGTACGTCCTAGAAGTGGCGTAGTGAAATCTTATAGATTTCCCTGCGTCACTTCTACGGCCTTTTATTGCGTCGGAATGCCCCCATGCATACATTATACTTGGCATAGGTATAATGTGGTGCAGGGGTTTACAAAGTAACGCATCTACCTAGATGGGTCACTTTGTAAATATGGTGCAACAAGGCTAATTTTTTGCGCAGCTGGTGCTTCACAAAAAGTGACTCACCATCGGCGCAAAAGTGACGCAAGGGCTCATAAATAAGCCCCTCAGTGTTGCTTTTATCTGGGAGGTCAGCGTGGAGGCGTGAGTGGACAGGCAGGGGTGAGAACAGAGGGGTGGTTGGTACGGGGAAGCTACACCAGTTAACTCCTTAGCAAAGAGGTCACAGTTTCAGTGGTGACATAACCAGAACACCACCATCCTCTTGTGGTAGGGGTGTGCTGGATTATTCAGGATCCCTTATAGGAGACCACAAATAGGCAAACTGGCTGATAAACGTGCAAACCCGTCAGAGCAAAAGGAAAGTAGTTGAATGGGACAGGATGGCGTGCCCTTTTGAAGAGCTGCCGATACCAGAACACATAATATTGTTGCTAAGTAAATGTTGCCAAAGAGAATAGCAGGTGAATTTCATTAGTCCCACCACACGTCCTGGCCAGAAAGTGATTCTAGTGATGATTTCATAGAGCAGAGTGTAGGCTTGGCACACTGCTAATATTGACAAGACCATTAAGCTAGTGAGAAAGTGGGACAATGAGCAGAAATGGGGACAGTTGATATATATAAAGTCAGCATTCATGCTGCTACCTGTCCACTCTGCTGACTTTCAACTGTTGGGCATCCAGTTTCAGGGTCAGTACTATGTGGCCACAGCAATGCCCATGGCGTGCTCCTTATCCTGTCCTGTGTTTACCTTCTTTGTGAAATGGGTGGTGAGGCAAGTGTCCAGGTCTGGGCAAGTGATGCACTACCAGAAAGACTTCCTCATTTTAGGCAGGATGGAAGTCAATGGAGGTGGTAGACTGATGAAGACTTTGATGTCGGTGGCTGAGGAACTTGTCATCCTGCTAGCACCTGAAGAGACACAGAGCCTGTGCACACATCCGGTGTTACTGGGTATTAAATAGGACTCAGTTGAAAGGGTGTTGTGGCTGTCAGATATCAAATTGAAAATGATAACTGAGCTCTAGCTGTGCGCAAAGTGGATGAATGCAGCAAGTGCAAATATGGCAACCCTATCTGCACCTGTGCTCGGCACCTGAGGCAAGATACACTGCCCTCCATTATTCAGGTTAATTTCTTTAAAGTCTGCCTTTTCCTGATTATTGTTTAGGTGCCACTGCTTGGTCAGTCTTGAAGAATCAAAACGTGTATCTTCCTGCCCCCTTAAGAGAATGTCTTTTTCAGAACTAAAAATACGAATGCGTATCCAGACCTGACCCAACACTGCCATGTTATATAATGCACACACAGCTGTAAAACAAATAAGCCAGATTAGGAGACGATTTGAAAATGAAATGTTTCGATATTCGCAATTAAGGATTCTAGGGCATGATGTACGAAGCAACCCGCATTTGCGATTACCAAATTGCTAATTGGTACAAATTGCAAATAGGTAATCCTCATGTACAAATGAACGCAAACAAGTTAGGGAATATTTGCTTGTTAGGTTCGTTCTGGGGGAAATCATAATTTGCAATTCCTCAAATAGGAAATTAAGTGACAACTAGCGAACAATGCATTTGGCATTGATTGATGACATCAGAACCAGGAAGTAGTGTTGGGTTTAAAACTGGAGTTAATTGCTGCTGGGGACTCAACTCTGTGGGTTGCCATCCACTCGGTTTACACATTCTTGTCGCCATTACATATTGAGCCATCATTGTTGAATCTGAAGATGTATTCTGAGGCTGTTTTTTATAGATTGCACACAGTTACCAGGTACTTTAAGTAGGAGGTAAATTGAATGTGTAAACTGATGTTTTATCGACTATTCACTGTTTACGACTATGTTCAACATACGGATAGTGATTCGAAAATAATGATTCCATATTTGTCAGTCGCTATTTGTTGTCAGAAAATTAATGATTCACTCTTCATTCACATCGCTACTAAAACAGCTGGGAATCGCTTTTGTACATAAGAAAACTCGGTTTTTGCGACCAGTCATCATCTTGCGACTGATTAACAATTCGCTAACGCTTCATATATCTGGCCTTAGGTAACGTGAAATTAAATGCAGAGAACCTCTCCAAGTCATGTTACCTTTCATCACAGCACATGTGTTCGTGGCTCAGTAGTGCTCCAGTAACTAACTGTGTGTTCATCATAATATTCAGATCCAGGCCAAGGCCAGCCTTGCTCACCCTTTAAAGTGTACATGGTGCTTCAGCCCTGCACACAAGTGTTTGAGGCTGCCAAGTTGGCCAAGGGCCAATACATCTACATGAGGCAAAGCCAGGGTTAAACTGCAGGACAAGCTTATCTAATTGTGCCTAATCTATCTGGTGGGGCTGTTCATTTTATGTTGCATTTAGTGTTACATGACCTTGCTGCTAGCATGGACCACTGTTTCAGTCACACTCTCAGTGGCCATTAATCCCCAACACCTGAATAATATATTGCTTTCCAGCAAATTGTATTTCTTCTCACCCCCAGGAAGTGAGGCTGTGTAGCATGCCCCTTCCCTTAATAACACAGATTGGACTTCGATTTTCCGCGAAATATTTCAAATGATTGAGCAGGAAGCACAAGCCAGGCCAGGCAGAGCAACAGCACCATTAGGAGGTGTTTGTCCCTGACATGTTTTTCACATGAGCTTTGAAGCTCTGTAGTTTCAAAGTGGGCTGCACTAGCCAGAATGATCATTCTATCCCTCAGTTCGTGTTGTAATGATGTGTTTTCGACGAATTCTTTTTCTTTATCATTTGAAGGTGAAAAGCGTAGTGTATTTGTAGAAGCTGAGATGTATTTTTGTTCTGTTGGTAGAAACATGTCCGTGAAGTACTTGGGAATTTTTCATTTTTGTTTTTGTTGTGCTTACGTTTGTAGTTTGTTATATTTGTGTTTCTGTGTGAGCACCTACAAGTCCACTTTTTTGTTTTGTCCTCTGGTGTTCTTGCTTGGGTACCTGTACATATTGTGTTCGCTGAAATGTGTGTTACAACAGAGTTGGGTGGGGTGGTTCCAATAGGAGTCATCACTCCCCCACAGAAGGCTCAGAAGGAGATGGGTGTGGCCGGACAAACATCAGGTCGTGGTAGAGTGTGAAACTGTGAGGTTAAGATTATACCAACTGCCTTTCAATTTGAGGGGAAAACATACATAAATGTACATCCAAGCAGCTTGACCTTTATTCGGTGCAAAAGAAAACTATTTCAGATTGCTATGAGCCATTATGTAACAAAGGCATTTTATTCTTGTTTCTGAATTTAAAATGGCTTTAGTACTGTAATTCTGCAATTGAGGGCCCTTTGTCAGCACTAGGCTCCTAGCAGTAATACATGAATGTGAAGCCGTTGGTTTGCAAAAGGCCATTTTGGTTTCACCTCTGTCATTTACTGGGCACATTTGGCATGTTTACGAACACATTTGTTGGATTATGGCATCAGTAATTCATTTCACTATAAGGAGCCTATGAGTTTAGGGAATCTGCAACATCAATATCAAGTGCAATATTATTATTCCAGTGTAAGCCATGTTACAACACCAATTGGACCCTGATTACCTAATGACGTGTCAGGACAGATTGAGTACAACATCTACATTGCATGGTGTGTGGCAGCATGTTATTATTGCAAGCAGTAAATATGTGGCATAGAGGCATTGTACAGAGCGATCCTTCTCTGTCAGGGTAGGTAGGAAAAAGGTTATGTAGATTGTTTTGCCATTCGTCGAGCCATTTCAACCCATCCCTTCATAGAAACGCAAGTGGGACATCAGTCAATCCACCTTGAGAGAGGCCCACTTGAAGGATTTAGGGGCATATTATCAAGGGCCTTATCGACGCTTTAGCGGCACTTTTT
This sequence comes from Lissotriton helveticus, assembly GCF_964261635.1. NCBI lineage: Eukaryota > Metazoa > Chordata > Amphibia > Caudata > Salamandridae > Lissotriton > Lissotriton helveticus. Next base: position 855,614,882 of record NC_136070.1, on the reverse strand, counting down.
CCCGCTAAAGTGGCGATAATTTCATCGCCCTATTAGCAAGCTGTCGCTAACAGCAGTTAGCGACAGTTTGTGGGTGATAGCGAGCGGTTTGGGGCCCGCTTTGCATGTCAGCGATATTTATCGCTAATGACATGCAAAGCGGGCGTACCCAACCTGTTAGCGACTGAAAGCAGTCGCTATCAACGCTATCGCCTATTATCAACGCAGGCACCACGATAAAAAAAATTCACGCTAAGCGCGAATATCGCCAAAAACTAATGCCTGCTCAGACCACTTCTTAACCTGTATATCCAATTGTAGTTGGATATTCAGGTTAACACCCTATTGGCGTTAATGCCTGAATATCGCTGGATTTCCAGCAATATTCACACATTGAGCCGCTATCACTGGATATTTTAGCGCATTTGAGATAAATGTTGCTAATAGCGCGTTATCTCTGTGATAAAATCCAGCGATGCGCGGCGATAAAAAAAATATCGCTAAGCTCATTTAGTGATAAATATCGCTAGTTGTTGATAATATGCTCCTGGGAGCTTCTGAGCTCAACTTTTTGAAGGTGGATGACATCGCCTAGATTTCAACCACCAGCCTTTTGGCATCAGTGACACCCTCTGGCACATACAGTGCCCGTGGCTCTAAATAATCTACTGATTACATCCTATCCATCTGTCGAACGCAGCAACAGTGGGTGCACTAAAGAGAAGTGCTACCTTCCTGTCCCTCCTGGCACTATGCACTAGTCCACCTTTCCCCACACTCGGTGCCTCTCCCACTCGTCTCTCCCTTTCACTCTTTGTACCATCTCTTACCCATCTCTCTCTCACACACACTCTTCTCGCCTATCTAATGTGGTTCATTTCAGGCCTTAGAGCACCGTTTCTTTCCCATGCCTTTTCAAGATTTCCCTCCCTCAAACCCACCCTTGTATATTCTGCTTACACAGGGGCACCCTTTTATGCGTCTGTGGCCTGCTCTCCCTTCTTTCACTCTTTCTCACACACTCTTTCTGCTCCTCTATCTGGAGTTCCTGCACCACTTCATGCCAAAAATTAACTATCCCTCTCTATCTTCCTTTCAAACTATTGTGTGCAGCTCTCACCCCTATCTATTCACCATGCCACATAATTCCACAACACAAACACACTCCACACCACACAATTTCACTGCACACAATTCCACAACTAACTATACCAATCAAACACACATAATTCCACTCTACACCACATACATCCACTACACTCCAGACCAAAACACATGGGTAAAAAACATTGTAAATTATAACGCCAATAGCTGTAACTCTCACAAATGCAAGATCGATTGCATTGCAAATGCTTGTTCTTACTTTCAAGCATCAATGCACGTTTTTTTATTAACTTGTATTGAGTAACATGCCAAAGGCATACAGTTTGAAGGAAAGACTGGCGGCTTCTGCATTTCCAATTAAATTCTTCTTTTATTCTCTTTTGCAAATCCCAGAGACAGTTCTAATTAGGACCCCGCAATGCAGTGCCCTAACCACATTCTGCAAATGTATCTAAGAGACGGAGAAATCATGTATGCTCTGCAGACGTAAAACCTATTTCCTTTTCCTTTTTAATGAGGCTGATAAAACGTTTTTTAATTACTTAACAATTTGCTGATAAAATAGCAATTATGGTTATTTTTACACCGTGTAACAGTGCTCACAAAGTGTAGCTAATCTAATCAAGTGAGACATACCACAATAAGAGATTTCTGCTTTTTTCTGAAATGTATTTGCAGAAGAAGAAAATTGTTAGCACTAAAGTACAGTACAGTAGAAACATTACAATTACATTTATAGAAATGTCCTAATATGCATGTTAATTTCCGTCTGATAGTAAAATAACCATGCTTTGATAATCACATCTTTGTTTTTGTGTCTACATGTTTATGCCTGAGCTGAAATTCAAGAAAAACCTTTGTGGTTTTCTATTTGTGGGTCTTATACATTAATAATCCTTCCAATCATAGTACCTTTCGAATAGTTTAACGAATCCAAGACAGCAGCCACTGATTAAAGTTCAAAAACGCAAAAACAGTAAGGCTTAATTCTTGTCTTCAATATATGCTTACACAAAACCAAACTCAATTCTAGGGGAAAAAACGCATAATATGTCAATGTATGTCATTCAGGTTGGGTCATAGGAAAAACAATGAAAACTTTAGACACCCTAACTTTAATTTTTTATTTTTTTTTTATTTAAAATGGCATTACAATATTAAAAACAGAATGTATAGTACCTTTCATGTCGCAGGTGAAATTCTGAAAGGAAGTGTACTGCAGTTTTGTTAAAATCTCGTTGACTGTTTATATCAACCCATGTCTAAGCATTTTGGGGCAGATTTACAATAACTGGCGCATCCCTGGATATCAGCAGGGATGCGCCAGTTATTGTGCGCCATGCCTTCGCCACCATAGATGTGCCGCATTTACAATGCGGCGCACCATGGGGCAAAAACAGCACAGATGCGTGGCGCATCTGTGCCGTAAAGTCGACGCATTGCTGGAGTTGCGTCGCAAGAGCGACGCAACTCCAGCAATGCTCTGGGTGGGCCCTATTCTCATAATGCTGCGTCAATCCTTACACCTGCTTCAAGCATGCGCGGGGTTTTGACGCAGCATGGGCCCAAAAGTGACTGAGTGAAATCTTGTAGATTTCACTCAGCCACTTTTAGGAGGCGTTCCTGCTTAACACCAAGAGGCGGGGCAACTTCACATGTGTTTAATTAGTGGGGAGAGGATGGTGTGTCGTTTAACGCCGCCACAGAGAGGGAATCGTGGTTGAAAGGAAGTACACGGAATGAAGTTGGGAAGGTATGAGATCGAGTGAATACATACTGGGGAGTGATTACTAGGGAGAGGGAAGGATGAGTAATGCACTAAATAAGAGCGAAGATAAGAGTGGTTTTGTAAAGACAAGGAAGGTTAACATCACGGGGTAAAGAGGCTGGGCAGATGATTTTTCAGGCTGAATTACGAGAGCACTGGGCTCCTGGTTTAGAGGGAAAGCGTTGTATATTGGTCATTTTAAAACATAGTACGGATATGTATAGTGTCAAGTATAGTAAATTGAAGTCAGAGTTTAATAGTAGTGTTCTTTTATTTTGTAGTGAACCCCTGAGGAAGGGCCCATAAGAGCCCGAAATGCATTGGGTAACATAAAGACTTGCAACTTGGATGTTTATGTTTTGGGCGTGCGCGGAAAAAGGCTTGGATAGGCATATCCGTGGCATGAGAAGCTGTGAAAATATAAAGCAAACCACGTGTGAAAAGACCAAAGAAAATAAAATGGAATCATGTTAAAGTCTTGGAGTACATGGATTAATTATGGTTGAAATTGAAGGTGAAATGAAGTTATTTGAGAAGAATGTGTAATATTCACTATAATAGCAGTGCGTCTGGATTTGGAGTGTAGTTCCGTTCCATTTCTGATGTTGCAAATTACAACGTGAAAAAGGGCAGATCACGTAATCCAGGGAGCACGCATGGAGCTTTAAAATTGGAAAATGATGAAAAAAACGATGTAAAAAGGACTTTAATGCTAAAAGTAGGTGTGCACGGCAACTTCTGACAGTGTAATTATTTGTAACCAGGTTCCTAGAAATACAGGTGTGCCCTTGTTTCTTCCGAGGCCTATGTATAAAAGCCCAGTATGTGTTAAAACAGGATGCACTAATTGGCACAAGCTAAAGATTCTCTTAAGTTTATCAGTTTAATTGCTCTAAGTAATGCCAATCGCCACCTCTCTAGAATCCATCTAGGTACAGGACAAAACATGGGAAATGCCTTATAATTTCTTGTCAGAGTCCATCACAGACAAAGAGGACTTCCCTGTTTGTTAACCCCTATCGGTCAGTCTAATTACACACACAGTTCCAATTGCAAGTTGGTAGGATGGTCGATGGGCCATTTACTATAACCAAAAAACGTATTACCCTGGAATCAGGAATTTGCAGGGGAGCAGTAAATAGCTCATATTCTAGTTTTCCATCCAGAAATGAGGCATTACATGCAGAACCAGTATGTAAAGGACTGAATCCTGCATCTATTGTTTTTTTACCAGGCTTTTTGTCTTGATAATTTTAGACAGGTTAGGCTAGCTGAAATCTTAATGAGGAAAACAACAGAAAGTGGTATATTTTGCACCGCTTTAAACTCCTATCCCTGTCCAAACTGATTTTACAGTGATCTGAATTTAGCCCTGTAATCAGGCCTACATTGTACATAATATCAAGGGTGTAGCTACATAAATATAATTCAGAATGCCTTTGGATTCACTGTGCTGAAGATGATTGACTCTGTTGTTAGCTATACCATTTTGCATCTTAAATCATACTATTTATAGCCAAGCTAATATTTCTACTTAATAAAGTTTTGGTTTGTAGAATATTCTATGACTTGTGCTGTATCTTCTCACATTTCTGTACCCTATAGATTGTAAGATAGCAAATACACATTAAAACCCATGTTATACTATAAATGTGTACATTCTCAAGCTTATAATAATGTAGGCGAGAAGGGAGTCTCAATCGAGACAATGTCCTCTTGTAGTGACTTCCCCTCTGTGCCCACTTTGGTCAAACATACGTTTAGCATTTTCTGCCTCTGCTCTGCATAGTCACATTTAATAAATTTGTATTAGTTTCATTTCTCCAGGAATATGCAGTGGATTTTGCTTGCTATTCTGGAACTATTCCTGGGATTTAGTATGCACATATTCTACAAGGTAGCTCCGAATGCTTAAAAACATAGGGGCATATTCTCAAGAAGCTATTGCCGAGTTAACAGCACTTTATCACAGCCAAATTCGCAATAAATGTATCGCCCCATTCACAAGCTGGTGCTAACAGCCCAGAGCACCATTTTACCTGCGATAGCAGCCGCAAAAAACATTGCTACAGATGAGCCCCACAACTATCACTAACGAGATGCAGAGTGGGCGTTCCCGAGCAAAAAGCTGCGACAACACCACTCCACAACATTCTCAACTACCTGCCAGATCGGCGATAAGATCACAAAACACGCAATAAGGCTGCGGTGTAGTTCCTATATTCCCAATAGGCTCTGCACATTGGAATAATATATCCTATAGATTTGACGTAGGACTGAGGTCAACTAGGTCTCTATCGAATATACTAAACTTAATTGTGTGTGTGCCAGCTAACTCAGAGGTCACTAGAAACGTTCTCGAATACACAAGAAGGGATTAGTTTCTGAGAACCGCATAAACATGACAACTTTGTTTTCCCAAGAACAAGAATATATCTCTCAGAGTCGTGGAAACAATAGGTAAGTATTTCACTCAGTAATCGTGCATGCTTTGTTTCAACAGAGTTGCAGAGAAATAGAGAGACGGGCGTTTTCAATAAAAAGGGTTTATTGAACAGCCTTTTTTCTCATGCAATAGAGGTGAACTGCTACAATCGTTATGCAGAATGCAAAGTATAATGCGTACAGCGTAAACAGTCATATGAAATAATACTGTAAGAGCATTGTATGGTTTCTAAGCCATATAAAAATAGATACATAAATAACATAGAATAAAATACTCAACTGGTGATTCTAAAATACGCCTACCCCAGTGTACCTAACCTAAGTCTAGTACGAGGGAAGAAGTAAGTGTTGTTTAGCAGAGGTTTAGTTTTTGCCAAGAATCTACCAAAGGTTTCTCTAGTTTCTAATCAGCTCCATACCTGTTAGAATGAAGGAGGTCTGGTATCTCTGTCTTGGGACTCGATTTCCCCCCAACCCGCAAGGGGAGACTGAAACACTGGAGCTGGATTCTTGGCAGGAGAAAGGCAGCTTCCTGATCAGTGCGTCAACTAGAGAGCCGGCTTCCTTCGGCACTTGCTGTAGCGAGCTGCGTTGGGCAAGTAGGTCTTTGAACTGCTCCGAACCACCGTATCTTGCTAGAGCAAGTGAAGGTATATTTATACCTCGAAGGTGTTTAGGAATGCCATAGTTTGACGTAAAGTCGGGCATATGAACATCATAATGAACCCCTGGTGAATAGTTGTTCATTGTAAAGTAACTGAGTTCCTGGAGAAATCAATATTCAAGCAAGGAGAAGTCCCCTAACTGCTTAAGCCGGTTTTCCAAGAAATCGTTGTGATGTTTGGTGAACGGTTGGAAGTAGCCATGCCTGTATTTGGGTAGCATGGGCTATGCCTAAATAAGGGCTCGATTTATATGCCTATATAAGGGCATGACTCTGGAAAATTCAATCGGAGCCTAAAACACCACACAAAAAGCCACGTTAGCATCAGGAAACTAACACCTGCTCTGACCTGGTGTAAAGTCAGACCACAGGCGGCACCAGAAAAGGGAGCCAAGCCCAGAGCCACACCTGAAGATCAAAAGATGCCAGGGAGCCACTGAACGTGCAGCTCATAGCCCCAAGAGGGCTACAGCACCCACTGCCACCACCCCCAAGACCACCCCCACCCCCGGACCCCCCCGACCAACACCAAGGCAGCGCAGACAAAGTCAGTGATCCTCCCAAAATGCAGCAGCTCACAGACCCAGCACCAGAGAATGTCATAGCCCACCACAGGCACAGAATATCAGCCTACCTCCTCATCCTGACCAAACATTGCACACAGGTTGATGGTACCAACACAGCGGACAACCAACATCTCACAACAGACCAAGCTGCTGGCCCTGATGCACCTATTGGCCACTGGTACCTCCAACCAACATCCCCACGAGTCAGAGGAGTCACACTGCCAGGCCAATCAAAGTCCCTCACAACAGTCATGGCAGCTTGGTACCCCACCATCTAAACCTCCCCCACACTGCGCAGGGACAGCTGGAGACCAAGCAACGCCACAGCTGTCTTCCCGCACTTGTCAGGGGGCAATTGACTGCACACATGTCCTACTTGTGCCCCCTGGCAACACTGTACACAATAAGCGCAACAGAAAGCGCACGTATCCCACCATTGTCCAGGCTATATTGTACCACAGGGAATCCCCGCCGTCGCCGCCAACCCGCCAGGCAGTGTGGATGAGCCCTACACCTGACAGTCCATAATCAACCAACGCTAAAAGGATGGCACCCACGGAAATGCACAGCTCATTGGCCATTACCTAATGAGTACACCACACACCTCAACTCCACAATCATGCAACTCACAACACATGAAATGCACGCATCACAAGCAAACATACAACATGCACACCCACCAGACACGACAGAACAACTTAATGTGGGAACCTGGGCCAGCCATGTACATTAGCTGCCAACGGCATGGCACCTAAGCCACACAATAGCAGGATGTGGGAAGAGGTGGGGACCAGGCATGTGCGAAGATGGCAAGTGACCCAGGAATGAGAATGTACACATTGCCAAGTGTGGCATGGATGTGATGGTTACACTGCAGTATGGAGCCGACACACATATCCATGTCGACACACACCTTTGGTGTATGAAGTGTAGTGGACAGTGGACTTAACCATGTCACCCCAGTCAGTGGGGAGGAACTAAGAAATGTAGCTTGTTACTGCCCCCCATAAGTGTGAGCAGAGTGGGCTGGCCAGGCGTAAGCCAGGCTGTGGTGTTGGGTTCAAATCAGGCCTACATACTCTGCTAAACTCTCGAACACCTTAGTATAGAAGTTGGCACGGACACTGGAAAATGCAAAAGACGAGTTTATTAGGACCCCATGGGGTGGTGGTACATTCCTACAGCACCCTTCGGTAATGTAAGAAGTAGCACACCGAACATCGGTGTGCGACCTCTTTTATACAGTTTAATGGCAATAAAAAGGTAGGCGTTTACAAGTGATACATTTCAGGTACATATAAGGTCATTTTTGGAACACAGCCAGTATGTGGGAGGAGTTCAATAGTACTGGTCAGTTTGTGCTAACATTCCTAAAGAATGACCAGTTGATGTATAGTGCGCATGTGCGCTTGACCAGTACTAAAAATAGCCTGTTGCCAAGCAGAATAGATGACCATGGGTATCGAGAAAGGACAAAAGGGCACGCTGACCACGAGGCAGCGTGTTCATACAAAATGGAGGTCGGAGGGATCCAAGATGGCCCCCGTACATTTTGGTCAAGTTAACGAAAAAGATCGTGTAGCTGAGCTAAACGCTAACTCAGGAGCTGCCAAAACACGACAAGGCCAGCATAGGGGTGTAAATAAAAGGCAGATAGCTCTGGGCGTGGTTCTCTTCCAAAATGCACGGCGTCTCTGCCAAGGCGGCACCTCTCACCCCCACATGAGGCTGATGCCGTCACCATGAACGGAGTTCCCTGCGATCTTGTGCGCCTGCTGCACCCCGGGACTCTGGTCCCCGAACCAGGCCTTCCCGCGCCTGTGCACCCAGGCCTCAATGCCCACCTGCCGACACCGGTGTGTGTCGAAAAGGGTCTACCACGTGCTGGTGCAATCTCCAAACCTGATGGCCCGGACCCTGACACCCTGCTATGACCATCACGTCCCTCATGAGCAAGGACCACAGTACTCCTTTCTCGTTGACGTACTCTACCGGCATACACAGCATACTAGTAGGTCACACATTTGGAACTGAGTCTTAATTACACTGTGGTTGAGGACAAGTGTATGGCTGAGCTGAAGTCACTATACTTCCTTCGATGTTGTGCCCCCAAGTCTGTGCATAGCAGTACAACCACACATGTCTGTGGGCCAACGCTGACTACTGCTCCAGGGCCACACTAAGCTCGAGTAGGTCACACAATTGGAACTGAGTCTTTCTCATGCAATGGCCGGGTTCACATGGCAATGCAGACTTTACATCACTATACTCCCTTCCTGTGGCCCCTTGCTGGAAATGCCTATCGCCTACACTGCGTTCAAGTTGGTCACACAATTGGAACTGAACATCGATTTTTCAATGGCAGAGTACATATTTCACGCAAGGAAAGGTGTAAGAGGATGACGCTTTGCAGTCCGGAGCACAAAAGGATCATTGTTATGGAGGTGATCGAACACTACTGACAACTGCCACTGCTGACCGCTGCCTCCGGCCTACACTGGGGTCCAGTAGGTCACAGAGTCTTGCTTTAGCAATGGCAGAGTTCATATCAGTGTACCGGCATCATAGCAGACTGCATCCCCTCTCAGCCCCAGTGCCACCAAGTCTGTTCCCCGACATTCATGGACACTCACTGGTCGTACATTGGTGGCGTCTGAGTCTATTAACTGGGGGTAGTTTCATCCTCATGTAGCTTGTACCGATTGGTCCTGGCAATGAGGCTGTTGCCTTCCACTCCACCATTTACTGCTTCCGGATAAGATCAAACCTTCCACATCATGCCCTGGAGGACACCTTCCACTGTCCCCCGCAACCCTGCGCCACATTAACCTTTGACATAGATGAGGAGTCGCCCAGTCAGCGTGGCCTTACCTCAGTGCACCGCAAGACACGGTCCCATGGCAGGGTGCCTGTGCTGGCCACTATGCATCCGGGGCCTCTAACTCTGTGCTGGTCAGGTTCAGGACCCCTTCTTCTGAGATATTGGATGGCCTCTGAGGGGATGGCCTTGGGGTCATCTACGCCATGTGTATGTGACCCTGCACTGTCCACTGCCTCCAGCCTCAACTGCGGACCACCAGGGTTCACACATCAAATCGAGTCCTGAACAGCCCAGACGTCGCATTGCCTCAAGAGGCACACACCACCATTGCCAGGACCACCTCCAACCTTCCTTCATTAATTCCTTCGCTGCTAGGCTTACCCCCACCCCTGTGCTAAGCCTTTTTTTGGGGTAGTTTGCACTAATCACACAATATACACTGTGCCAACTGGCACTAGGCAATATACACGTGACATGGGCAATTGGGCCACTCTCAGAACCATCACAAAGCACAAATAGTAAATGTAGAACACAACCAGTAACTACTGGCAAAATACTGTACTCAGCAGTATATCCTGCAACCTAAATCATATTATGCAATCAGCATCACATTATGCGCCAACCTCATAAGCAAAAACACATTATGCAATAACCTCATGAAGAGAAATCACAGTAGAGGCATATATCAGGGTGCATAAGTCACATTTATCATTGGCACCACATAAATCACATTAGGGCCTGGCGCCCTACCAACCTAACAGTAACCCCCTGGCCAACTGGCCTTCTCTCTGGGGCCCAAATGCCCTTTGTCCAAAATGTCAGGGCTGGGCTGCCAATGCAGCAGAATCAAAGTGCGCAATTGTGCTGGCACCACAGTGCCTCCTGAGTCCCTACTGGGACTCTTCACAAATGATCTGGCCTAAACTTTGCGGCTGCTGCTAATTGCGGTGCAGCTGTGAAAGTAACTGTCACACAACTAATATGCCCACCATTGCAGCTGCAACAAAAAGTGCCCCTTTAGTGCAGCTGCCCACTACAGCAGTGCAGCTGTGCAAAAAATGGGCAGCTGCACTCTGGGACCCCACTCTGGATCTCGCTTAACAAAATTGCCCCCAACGTTGGAGCGGGCTGCTTCGCTCAGAACATGCAAGCATTGGCAATAAGCCTCGATCAGCACCAACGATGCTCGCTGGGAGCCCCACTCACCGGGTCTGCTGGGGGACTCTGCTCCTCTCAGCGCCGTGGTGGCAGCCTGAGGAGTCCACGAAGCTCCCCCTTCACTGGCCTTCACCCGGTCCCTCTCATGGGACACGGGGCTTCGGAGGGGAGACCGCAAGGCTCTGAACGGCTCCTGCGGCGGGCGGGACTTCCTCTCCCTGCTCTGCTGGACGGCTCCTAAGCCCCGCCCACAGTCAGGTGGACTCTGCCTGGTTTCCGGGTAGGGCTTTTCTTTATCTGTTGCAATGCGGGGTGGGCACCCACCTTAAAAATTAATGCATAAAGCGGGGGAGGCACCTGCTCTAAAGGCACTAAAATGCAGAGTGGGAACCTGCCTTTAAAATATTCATAAAGCGGGGTAGGCTACTGCTCACCTTGGCAAAGTGTGAGGTTGGCTCCAGCTGAAGAAAACATTGATGGGGGAATCCTATACGCTGGGATTCCCTCACAGCCCCGTACTGCCAGGCCACAGGCTCTCCTAGAACAAAAAGCAAATCGCTCACAAGGAGCTTGAATCCAAAGTCCTTAGAGTTTAAGGGGCAAACCTGGGCCCAGGCAGCCCAGCACACAGGGCCCTCCCACAGGGAGGCAGTTTCTTTTGGTAGTTCCTCCTGAGGCCCAGCAGCAGCAAGCCCTTCAAGCACATGAACAACACCCTACACATGGGGTCACAGCCCCTACATTTATATCCACATTTCCTTTGTTCTGCCCTGGCACGGGGCTGGGGAAACCAGTTGCAACTGGTTCTGGGGGGTTTGGAGCACTTTGCTTACAGGACTCCCACCCTCCTTTGTCAGGTTGGGGCTCTGTCATCAGACACACCACAGGGGGACAGAGCCAGCATTCACCCAGGCAGGCACCATCCCATTCAGGGTCAGGGGACTACTCCTCCCACTACTGCAAATGCAGATGCCCTATTCAGCCTAGTGCTGACTCACCCTGCCCCTCCTGGAGCCACACATACCTCAAAAACCCCTGTCACTCAAAAGCCAGACATGCAATTCACATCAGGCAGGCAGACACATAGCACACAGAAATTCCAACTTCTAAAAGTGGCATTTCTAAAATAGTTATAATAAATCTGCGCACACCATTGCGTAGCATTTATTATTAATATTCCAAACATACCACACTTGAACACGCTGCTCTCATATCAGGAATTACCACTGAAACACTTATCAGGGAATCACCAATGCATTCCTATGGGAGGGCAGCCTCACAGTAGTGAGAAACCAAAATGGCTGTTTGTCACTACCAGGAAATGTCACATTCTTACGGTACATGTCCTACCTTTTACCTACAATGCACCATGCCTATTGGGCTAGCTAGGGCCAACCTTAGGGGTGACTGACGTGCAGTAAAAGGGGAGGGGTCATAGACATGGCACACACTTTAGGCGCCACGTCACAGCGGGAGTAACACTGCGCGCACAGGCCCTGCAATGGCAGAGGCCTAGGATAGGTTTGAAAGGCTACTTTGGTGGGTGACGCAATCAGCGCTGCAAGCCCACCAGTAGCATTTAATTTACCAGCCTTGGGCATATGAGATACCACTTTACAAGGGACTAACAGGTAAATTAAATAGGCCAAACAGGTGTAGACCAATCTTACCATATTTAACAGAGAGTGCACGCACTTTACACTGGACAGCAATGCTAAAGTGCCTAGAGTCCTAAAACCACCAACACCATGTCAGAGAAAAGGCTAGGAGAAAGTCAAAAATTTTAGGGATGACCCTGCCAAAAAGGGCAAAGTCCAACATAAACCTAAGCTCATTCCGTGGTAGCTATGGCACAGAGCAGACTGGTATAACTTAGAGAAAGTTTGGAATGTATTAAGAAGTACCAAACCAGTTAAAAATTGGAAAACACAACATAATAAAACTTCTATAATTTAGAAAAATTGAGAATTTAATTAACAAAGTATGAGGTGCAAATGATAGTCAATGGTCATTGTAAACTGGGTCCATGTTACAATTTCAGGCCAACCACAATGGAGCTCGGTCATAGTCAAAAAGTTTGATAATGTTTGTGAAGTCCCATTGGTCTGGAGCAATAATTTGCAGAACTTGCCAAACTTTCTTCTGGTGCCCAAACAAACAAAGGAGTTTACTTCCAAGACCCCTTGGATCACACGGTAGGCAATGACAGACTCTCAGGGTATCAGGCAGAGGCCAACAGCAAATTTCAGCTGGGCACTTTACGAAAATGGCCATATGAAGCTTGTTGTGTCCTTGGATCCACTCAGTAGATCAGCCAACTGTCCCTTGGAGTCCACGTCTCTGCTATGGGTACTTGTAGAAGCAGGACCAGACCGTAGGGGCTCCTCTGAGGTCACAGACAGCATGGCCTGTCCACTTCAATTCTTCCGCAGGCCTTGAAAGTGGCCTCATAAAGTACCTTGGGGTGCCACGTTTATGCCTGGCACTAGGTAGAGGGTGGAGATGACTCCTGTGTACTCCTTAACCAATGGGGAAAGTTCCAGTAGACAACTTCACCCAGTTTCAGTAGCCTTATAACAAACTTGATCAAGAGGCCATGTATCGGGGCATTTTCAAAATAGTGACACTTTTTGGCCTCACTAAACTTGGTCCATGAGAGTTGCGGATGTGTGGTCAAGTACACTATAGTAATCACTAGGAGACAGAAGTTTGGTAGGACAAAGGCAGGGTCCTACCGCACCCAGATATAAAGTACTCAAGAATTGTCTTAGCATCCCCTTTCCTTCCTTTCAAGTGAAATAAACTGCTACAAGTGGCTTGAATAGACCTTTCATGGATAATTTATCAAGGTGGTTTTAAGAGGATGCCCATGCTACCACCTTGATGATTCTGCAGAGCTCAGAGGGGTCATCACTGTCCATTCTTGTAAAGATATTGTGTAGCTCTGGGGAAGAATTTCACATGTTATTGACACTGGGGTTGGACAGAACTCGTATCATTCCACGAAACTCCACAGAGGTACCGAAAAACTTTGCGAGATTACACAGAATTCCACTAATAGGTGGAAAATATGCACCTTGTGCTGCAATTTAGCACCGCTGCATGAGCTGTTCTGAAGTTCTGCATGGATGCCACCATGTGCTTCACAAAAAGGGTGTGGCCATTCAAACTGATTTCGCTGCAGCTCGAGTAGAAAATCTACTTGAGCGGCAACAAATCTACTTGAATGGCAGCCCTCTGACTGCGAATGCTCGCAAATGCTAATAACTATCCATCTTAGGAAATGACTGTAGGGGACACCAATTCTCGCTTGTGCATGCCTGATCACATATTGTGGAACCTTGCAGGGATTTGATGAATTTAGCCACAAGTGGCCAAAATTCTGCAGGTGTAATGGAGTATTTCGCTCACCCCTAATTCGCACCTTAATCAAGACTGAAGACAATCTCAGCGTTGGCGTAGACTACTACTAAATAGTCTTCTGAAAGCTTAAGCAGGTGAAGGGTGATTTTCTAAAAGTTACTTTGCTTTAACATTTATTTGAAATCTAACTTCACCAATTAATTGACTTTTAAAACCAACTATAAATAGTGGTTTTATTATTATTCTAGCTAGCCCCATTACCGATTAGCAGCATTACTATTTTCATCTGTACTCTGATTTTCTACACAGGAATGTGGCCTGCTTCAGTGAAAACAGCTTTGAGGGTCTTGTCACTTTCGGGACATGTCAACATTAATTTTCAAAAAGTCTCACTTTTAAATATCATGCAATCTATCTTGTGGGCTACAATGCCAACATAGGGGTGACTTCATAGTGTGTAGAGTGGAGGTTTTAACCTGTTTAAAAGGGTTAATTTAACAGGTTACACCGCAGTTTCAAGCTTAGCAGGCAGTCCAGGCTACAATGGCAGTCCTGAAATAATTTGCTCCTTTGCCACACCAGTGGATTGCTCCATAAGTGCTGATGTTTACAGGTGAAATTTAGCTCTTCATGCCATGGGTGTATTTCTACACCATGTACTATGACCTTAAAGATACATTAAGTATGCAAATCAGGGATCAGTACATTTGTTCCTGTTTTAGGTGTCAGGACTCAAATACTGGGTACTAGATGGCAATGCTCTAGAGTCTAAAAGCTGGCAATAAAGTTCAGCAATAAATGGGCTCGCATATAGTCAACAAATGATTAAATAGGTAGCTGGGTGCCGCCTGTTGCAGTTTTTTTTAAAGAGGTGCTTCATTATCTCTTTCCTAAAATTGAGCAGAGTTGCGGCGCTCTTGATGGATACAGGGATGATGTTCTAAATCCTACATCTATTTTCTTTTTTACACTTTTTTGCCTAACATCTTATATCGTCCTAATTGTGATTACACTGAAAGAAATCAGAGAAGGTGAGCTTGTCAGCCAGATGGGTGGGGGTACTGGCTGTGAAGTCTTTGTCAACTATGTAGCTTGCTTTGAAAATAGGATGAGCTGGCAAAGTAGGTGAGTGGAGTGCCATCCTGTTGGCTATGACACCTATTTCAACAAATGAATGATGAGGTTACTGGCATCTTCTTCCCGAAACATTAGGGGCCTTCTTTCTACACCCCCGAATAGAGAGAGTCACCAGGAGTTTGTCATGAGGTTGGTTGCAGGCAAATTCTCTGAATGAAGATTGCTTTTAGGTACAGAAGTGAATGAGAATATTGTATTTGCCTTGCAATACATGACTGACTGACTGACTACACATTTGTATAGCGCATGGTTACCCGGAGGCATCCCAGCGCTTCAATGGTCCATTCATCCCCGATGATTTAGGGGAATAGGAGAGTTTTCAGCATATTCCTAAACCTAAGATGGTTCTCCTCCAGCCGAATAGAATCGGGCAGGCTGTTCCAAAGTTTTGCCGACTGTACAGCAAAACGCCTGCCACCCATACGGCTTCTCCTTATCGTGGGAACTGCCAGTAAGTTCTTGTTACTGGATCTAAGGGTCCTATTGGTTTGATAGGGGCGGAACAAAGGTTGAATGAGATCAGGTCCTGTCTTAGTTAGGGCTTTGTGGACGATGGTCATAGCCTTAAATTCAATCCTTTGTTGTACCGGCAGGCAGTGTAAATGCCGGAGCGCTGGTTTGGCTGAGGTTCTTCGTGTGAGCTGTAAAAGCATCCGGGCTGCACAGTTCTGTACAGTCTGTAGGATCCTAAGTGTCCTCTGTGGGGCCCCTAGGTAGACTGCGTTGGAGTAGTCAAGGTGAGTTAAAATCAGGGCCTGTACTAATATCCGCCTCGCTTCAAACGGAAGCAGCCCAATGATTTTCCTGAGTGATCTCATCAGGGCGTAGCAAGTAGCTGCTACCGTCCGAGCTTGCACCAAAAAATTAAGCGCTGGGTCCAGCCATACTCCCAGACTCTTAATTCTCTCCTTTGGGGAGGGGGGCTGGCCCAAAGTATTCGGCCACCATCCGTCCACCGAGGAGGGTGCATTATGTCCTAGCATCATGACTTCCGTCTTTGCTCCGTTGAGTTTCAGGAAAGAATCATCCATCCACTCGCGGACTCTGCTGAGGCAGGAGGAAAGCTTGTCATAGGTCGACGTCTGCCCAGAAAGAGTGATGATAAGCTGAGTATCATCAGCATAGGTCACTAATTGCACCCCCCAAGGTAACACCACCTCAGACAATGGTCTCATGTATATATTAAATAAGGTTGGGCTGAGGGATGAACCCTGGGGAACGCCACAGTGTAGATGCATAGGAGGGGAAGAGATATCATCCTCAAATACCGAAAAAGTCCGCTCGGAGAGGAAGGATTGTAGCCACCTCAGTGCGGTCCCAGTGATACCTATATTACTCATCCTTTGGATCAAAATAGAATGGTTAACAGTATCAAAGGCCGCACTGAGGTCTAATAACAGTATGGCCGCGCAACTGCCTCCATCAACAATCTTCCTTGCTTCCTCAACTACTGCAATAAGAGCAGTTTCAGTGCCCTGTTTGCACCTAAACCCGGTCTGGGTTGGATGTAGTAAGTTGTTATTTTCTATAAAGCTGGATATCAGGGAATTTACATATTTTTCAGTAAGCTTACTGATCGTAGGCAGCAAAGAGATAGGGCGATAGTTGGCCCATTCATCAGGATTGAGATTGGGTTTCTTCAGTAACGCCTTTACTCTTGCCTGTTTCCAGGAGAGAGGGACTACCCAAGCTGCCAGGGAGGTATTAATCAGCTCCTGAATCACCGGGGCCACAGTATCTGAGACCAAATTAGGAACAGTTGGTGGTGCTACATCAACCGTTGAGCCTGATTTCAAGTTGTCCAAAAGCGACTGAACCTTCAGACAGTCGAGAGGGGAGAATATCTCAAGGAGGGTCAAATCTGGGCCCGGGGAAAGAAGTGGTGCCACAGGGGACCCCAGGAATGTTGAATAGATATCTTCTATCTTCGAAGAAAAGAAGTTTGCTAACTCCCTGCAGCGTGTGTGGGCAAGAAGAGGGTCAATAGTGGTGGTCGGAGGGGTAACAAAGGACTTAAATATTTTGAAGAATTCCCTGGAAGAGCTAGAGGCAGAAGTAATTTTTTCTTGATAGTAGTTGGACTGGGTAGCTTTAATAGCCCGTTTATAATTATGTAGCGCAATCCTATAGCTATTTTTACTGGCTTCAAGGTAATCTTTCCTCCACGTCCTCTCTTTCTGCTTGCAAAGCTGTTTAAGGGTTCTGAGCTCTGGAGTATACCAGGCTTTTTTGTTCGCCCCACTACGATGAGAGAGTTCAGCCTTTGGTAGGGCCAAGTCCAATGATACCTCCAGCCAATGATTATAGCGATCATTTGCTTCTGAGGGATCATTACTAAGTTCAGGTAGAGTTTCTATAAGGTTGATAATCCATTTATCCATTGATAGTTTGGACCACGCTCGACATAGTTTTTTTTTTAAAGTTAGCCTGGCCTGGCTGTTCCTGGCGAGTAAGGGAAAAGGACAGGAGGATATGGTCAGACCAAGGAATTATGGTGGATTTTTTTAACTCAAGCGTGCTTAAGTTAGTGTAACAATGATCAAGCGTATGTCCTGCTTTGTGAGTAGGGCCTGTGATAATTTGTTTAAATTGGACCGTGTCCAACGCTGTCATCAGACTCTGACATGCCGGAGTGTCAGATTTATCTAACTGGATGTTAAAATCTCCTAATACAGTAAAATTGGGAACATTACAGGACAAATTGATAATAGAGCTTAAACGTTCTTCACAAAATTGTCCGATCGCCCCCGGAGGCCTGTAAACCAAAAGCCCCGAAAGCATGCATATTGGAGATAGAGTAACTGAGAACATCATACACTCCGCCCCGGCGATGATGACCCTCTCCACTCTACAGCCTACAGATGTTTTATGCACGATGGCGATCCCTCCTCCTCGTCCGTCCGTCCGATCTTGCCTCGAGATTGCATAGTTCGAGGGCAGGGCATGGACAATATCGGGGTCAGAGCTTTCGTTAGTCCATGTTTCTGTAAGGAAGAGTGCCTCCATGTCCAGTTCCTCCAGAAGCAGGGAGATCTCAAGCGCATGCTTATGTAAGGAATGACAATTAAGCAGTGCCAGTGAGAACGGGTGTACCTCGGGGACCTTCATATCCGGGGTAAGATAATATTGACACCCCGTGCAGGACTTATGGTCCCTGTGAGTAGCTAACAAGGTGCAGTTCGCTCCAGTCCTACCTCTTAGTTGCAGGAGTTGATTCCTGTTATATGATATCGAGGGTTTATCAGCAAGCGTAGGTGCAGGGGGACTGGCCCCTGGGCCCGGCGTGACCTGGACGGGCCCAGACGGGCTTGCCTTTGGCGTGCCTTCGGCGCGCCCGCTGCGCCCGCCCGCTGCGCGGACGAAGTCCAACCTCCATTTTATGGGAGAAAAAGGGAGTAGGAGGCGGTCCGACAGCTGGTGCACTGAGCACAATTCCCCCACAAAGATGGCGTCTATCCCTGTCTTCACCACGTCAGAACCTCAGTCGATCTGAGCGGGGAGCAGGGTTCAAGCCCTGCGAGGGGCAAATAGGTTCCTTTATTTTAAAAAGATCAAAGTTTTCTTGACACACTAAAATGCAGAAAGGATATAATTTCAAAACAAATTACGGAGCGCCTAGCCCCCGGCTTCCGCCTTAGGGGAGAAGAATATGACACACTAATCTGTGCCGCTGCGCCAAGCGCGGTTTAAATACTAAGGGCGGGAGGCGGCCCGACAGCTGGTGAACTGAGCTCAATTCCCCCACAAAGATGGCGTCTATCCCTGTCTTCACCGCGTTAGAACCTCAGTCGATCTGAGCGGGGAGCAGGGTTCAAGCCCTGCGAGGGGCAAATAGGTTCCTTTATTTTAAAAAGATCAAAGTAATCTTGACACACTAAAATGCAGAAAGGATATAATTTTAAAACAAATTACGGAGCGCCTAACCCCCGGCTTCCGCCTCAGGGGAGAAGAATATGACACACTAATATCCATAGTTTTAGTGAAGCTAGATCACAGTAACAGTAAAAGTGTTTAAAAAATCAATGGTTGTTTAAGTCATGGGAAAAGTCAACTTGTATGTTAGCAGTGTAGAACATGATCTCAAGGATGGCTCCTATCTCACTGCTTCCTACCCAATGATTTCCTTCTGCATTTGACTATAAGTAGCGAAAGTAAAGGTTAAACAAAAACCTTGCCAACTCATTGAAACTTTAATGTATTTTCACCAGATTAGTGGTAGCAAACAATTCTAAAATTAGTAATTGTGTCCCCTGATCAGGCATTGCTTCTTATCTCATGCCAGTCTTTGAAATCCAGAAAAAGGGCAATTTGGCCATTTAAAGTGAGGTAGTAAACCTTTAAACTTGGAACCTATCCCCATGTTCATATGTTCTTTATATAATTTACTTTGGGGGTTATGGGAGAAAGGCCACATTCTTCATTTGAAGTGGCTGAGCTTCCACAAATCCTAAATAGCAAGCCTACTTGGATAAACCTGTCTCCCTCAAGTTATCCTTTGGCTCATCTTTAATAACATGGTCTGAGCATAAAGGGTGTTTTTCAGAAAGAAATATGTAGTATGCATGATATAACAAAGTAGCAAACAACAAAACAATTGAGAACTAAAGAATCTGCAGAAGAGGCTCAACATAAATTGCTATTGAAACAAAAAAATGAATTTAAAAAGACAGACAAATTAAATTCCTCACCTCTCCCGCTTGTAACTGAGTGGTCAACACCCAGATGTTTCCCTGAACGTAAAGCTTTTGGACTTGAGCTCCTGGTCCCTAGGCTCCAGTGATGGAGCAAGATTTTGCATATTACGCGACTTGCTTGAACTCAAGAACCTCGAATAACATATAATCATGTAACTCAACCTCTACGTCTTACTAATTTCCCTTTATTTTACATTTGGGGTGTCCTAGCGATGCTTGCCTATGTGTTTTACTAACTCAATAACCCTTGTTCCTAAAAATGGCCGCTGCTTGGAGGGTTTTCTTCTGCGCATGCGTTAGTCACACTCACGTGACGTGACGTAGTTGCAGTTCTGGTGGGAAACTGTGCGCCTGCGTACTTGCTTCTAAAATGGCTGTCTGTGTCCTAACGTGGTGAAGCTTGCGCAGATGCTTTCGTGTTATTGTCTGTTGCACTAACTATAATGCCATAGTATATATTTTTTAAGTAAGGGGTATAGAGTAGCTATTCATGGTATACAGTGAATTAATTTATTTCTATGTTTTAATTTGTTTTCGCTTACTTTTCATGTACCGCGATATTGGGGGGTCTGAGGGAGACGTGAACCATCTTGAAAGTCCCTACTGCGCATGTCGCCATGGCAGAGAGAAGGCAACCTTGAGCAATGGAACTCAGCCAGCTGGCAGCCACAGTAAAGATGCTCCTGAGAACGCGACCTGCGACCCAGCAGGATGGAGCTGGACTGTTCCTCAATCGCTACAATTGTTATTTTTTCATTGTATTCAGTAGAAGTTCTCATGAGAACCCCAAATTCGAATAGGCGGTTCCAAAGTATGTCAATAGGGGCTTGTAGACGTAAATTGTGATTGGTGTGTTGACCTAGCCTACTTGGGGACCAATCGAAATTGGGGATTCTGACACTTGCAACATTTGGGGGGTGGTACACTGACCCGAAAACAGTATAACTAGCCTAGGTTTAGCTAGAGAAATTGTCCGACTTGTCTGAATAGCTGACCTGTCACTGACCCAACGCACTCAATAGGTGACTGATACAGAGGTGCTGCGGAGCACTCTGTCCGAAATATACCATAGACTCTGGAGGTTTTACTAAACCTTAAGTGCTGGCAGAGCACTTTGCTGGGGAATTCGCTAACCCAATCGGGGTTCTGACTGATAGCTGCAGAGAGGGTGGAGCGCAGGCGTTGCTTCCAAACTGCGGGTGCTGGTCGTGCCTTGGTGGTCCTGTCCTGATCCTAATCTGGTTTTCCTGTCCATGTCCTGGGGTGTCCATTCTGCACCTGCTGTCCCATTGATGACTGTCCTTCCTTGGGGTATTTCCTGTCCTTGACTGATCCGTGGCCAGGGTTGGTTTTCACACCATTCTAAGTAAATATATAGTGCTGAGAACTCTATACTGCACCTTTCTATTTTTCTGTCTTTGCTTTAATAAAGACATACTTTTGCGCATAATTGATTTTCCATGCTTTCGCAAAGCTACTGAATGAAAGCTCATACGTTATTGTTGTTTTTTTAGCATGTTCCTATGTTACCCTTCCTTTATGCACCTTTCTCCATACTGTTTATGACATATAGATGTGGTTTATAAATTTTCTCCTGTTCAAGCTGAATTGAAGTAAAGTTGCTAGAACTTAGCGTGTTCCATTTTTTCCCTACCTATAGATTGCATAGGATTTTTCAAACTTTATTCAACCTTTGTAATATTTCCCAGTAGTAAATTCCTAATACGTGCATAAATTTGCCCCTTTTTAGTTATCCATTCTCGAGTTCCATTCCTGAAATCTGATTAGCATATTCCCTGTTCTTATCTCCCATTAGTCTCATAAATGGTTGCCCTGATTTACTTTTTATATGGTTATGTGATCTTCATTATCTTGATCATTGATTGTCTCATGGTCGTGAACAGTATTCTTTCCGAATCTCAAATCTAGATAAAGCTTTTAAAACTTCACAGTAGTCTGTGGTTATTTTATGAATACAAAGAAATAAAAGTTGGTATTGTATTTGCCTGCCTTTCTTTTACAGCTAGCTCCCTGATCCGTTGTGGTCATAGGTACCCGTAACGGTGGATTGGTAAGTCGGGTACAATAGAAATAATTAGGAAGGAATCAGGGTTGCTGGTAGTAGAGTGTTAGGTCACCCGATTAATGTATATGATAAATTGAATATGGGCCTGGTACGTGTATGGTGAAATTATTGGCCGGGTGACCTGCGATCTCTATCACCAGTCTCCAAGCAGTGGGGAACAAATTCTGTGAAAATGTCTAAAATAAAACTGTTCAAAAAGAGAAATCCTCAACTGCGGAAATTGATTGATACACCACCAAACTAACAAATGTCCCTTTGAGCTAAGACCATACCTTCCTTCCTTCATACCTGCATCATCGTAATGAACCTAGGTCTTATCATGGACACCGACCTTTCCCTTTTTTCCCAGATCAATAAAGTTTCCAAAATATGCATCTGTGCCACATCTTCCCAGGCACACTGTTTTGTCTTGCCGATCACCATATAGGCCTCTGTTGGGAAGGTAAGTTTCCTACGTAGCTGCAATCGCATCACCCTCACAATTCAAGCTCTTCTCTGTCTCCAGGCACCAAGGAGTATCTGTGCTAATTATGGGCCCATATTTAGTTTTCGGCTAATCTAGCTGCAGCACAAACAAGAGGCATCCTCAACCAATACTGGACCTGGCCACAATCCCTCCAGCCTCAATTTCAAAATGGTACATCATCAAATCTCCTATGCTGTGCTGATGCCCAAGCTCTAGCATTCCCTTCCAAAAACAACTAGCAGTCTTACCTAACCACCTGGAATTTTTAAGAGCAGTAAACTATCTTGACCGTTCCCAGATGGCTAACCTTTCTACTCAACCATGGCTATTTTACAACATGGATTCCAACAATAATCCAACCCTGTACCTACATTCCAAGAATCCAGCTAAAGATAGTAAATAAAAACAAGCAAAAATCTGTATGCCGTACATTCTTCTCTATCGCCGAACTGAGTAAGCACCTCACAAAGCCCACAGCAATATGGATGAAGCACCAAATGTGTTCAGATATGTCACACTATACACATACACAACCCTAACTGCTCATACCAGAGAGATTACTCACAAGCATTGCATATCAATTTCATATTCTCTGCAACACTGACATGCCTAAGCACAGCAGCCATTCTGCAACAACATGCCTAGAGTATCTCTCTTGCTCTCACTCACAACATACTTTGCTTTCCAGAAATGCCCCACAAGAAGTAAACAGTCTTTACTCTCCAAACCAAACACGCCAGGTGGGGTTGCCTCATACCAAAATGTTTTGTGGCAGAGCTTCAGGCTACAAAAGTGAATCAACACTCTGCATAAATTATAGATTACAATTCACTAAAATGAAGACATTTGAATAAGGGTGTTTCAAACAAATATTAGGATAAATTACGAATTCTCTGTGGAACTTCACTTGGGCAATGATGAGGGCCACCTTTGACTGAGTATGGCTGGACAGATGATGGAGCTTGAATTAATATTTATATTCAACCAGATATTTTAGACTTAGAACACCTTGTTCAGAAGATACCTACCCTTCAGGCTAAATGTCAGATAGTCAGGATTCAAGGTATTCAAGGTATTGGTGTAACCAGACAGTCAGCCAGAAAGATCCAGCAGGAAAAAGATTTGTTTTGACATTTGAGTCTCAAAGAGAGTTATTTGAATGTCGGTTGAACCTTCCCTTGGTCAATTTATCCTGGTTCAAGATTATTTGTAATTTTTCATGCCCTCTAAGCACCTCCTATTGATTTAAACTGAGGATGGTTCTGTGACATCATCCAATGTTTCAGAGGGCTCAGTCTTTTTTTTTTAACATCGTTTTTATTGCAGAACCGAATCTTACAGATAGCATACATTTATGAGCACTTCACACTACCAGGAACAGTACTAATTATTGGCTCGGGCGATTCGTCTACACAGCCTATAAGCCCACAACCCGGGGGTCGGGCGGCAGTAACCAATTGTGCGCCCCTTTCAGCAGCCCCCGTGCTCTTTAAATGCTCGTGCTAACATGTCTGTAGCTTGCTTTTATGTTTTTTTACCCCCCTCCCTAAACTTCTCTTCTACCCCCGTTCACCAACTCCCCCCCCCCCCCCACCCTTCTCCCAATGCCTGCGCCTGGATTTGCAATCAGTATATGTGTTTGGTCGCTGCCAGGAGGAATGTACTGTCAACTAGGGTGTGTACCTGGTGTGCCAGTGGGATCTTCAGTTTCTGGGTCTGTATGCTCCCCCTCCTCCTCCCCGGTACCATCTCGGAGCGCTTGTACTTGTGCCTCCCATGCTGTCGCCCTTTCCAGCGCCCTCTCGTCGACAGTGCGTCGGCTAGTTGATATCTCAGAGTGCTTTCGCTCGCCGCCCATTTAAGGCATTCATTATGCCACCGCCTGTATGTGGGTCCTTTCTTTGATTTCCAATTTCTAGTAATTTCTCTTTTAGCTAGTATTAGTCCCATATCTATAAACTTACTAGATATCTTGTTCTTGGGTGTGTGCGGAAACCAGTGTAGCACTCCTACCGCCTTAGTGTAGTGTATCTCCCTATCCGTAGCGTTGTTCAATGCCTCTCCAATCTCCTGCCAATAGTCCCGTAAACGTAGGCAATCCCATAACATGTGTCCCAAATCTGCCTCTGGTGCATTACATCTGGGGCATGCTGCATTTTCTACCCCAAAGTACTTCCCAAGTTTCCCCGGTGTGAGGTAGGCCCTGAGTAGGACATAGAAGTGTATCAATTGAAATCGCGCATTTCTCGTGCTCTTCCTCGCTAGCTGTAATAGTTGCGCCCAAGTAGTATCAGGAATCTCCATCTGGAGATCCAATTCCCACTTGGCCTTCAATGTCAGTAGAGGTTTCAACGTTTCTCGTATCATTCGAGAGTAAAGGCAGGTCACTGCTTTATAGGTGCCAGCTGCCATCATCGTGTACTGGCAGGCCATGGATGTAACGGGCTCCTGTAGCCCTTCACCCCAATGCGTCTGCATGGCTCCAATCACAGCAGCATGCATCAGATAGTCTCCTCTAGGCAGATCGAAGCGTTCCTGCAGGGCCTGGAATGGGAGTAACACTCCGTCCTCATATAGATCACCTAGCATTTGTAGCCCCGCATCTTCCCACCCCTGCAGTCGCGACCAATCGCCGCCGTTGGGGAGTGCTGTCACCATACCCAACGGAATCACCGGTGCGTACATACGTCGCACCCCTGCTCTCCGCCGCGCTCTATTCCAGCAGAGCCGAAAAGTCTGCTCCTCCAGGGAGAGATCTCCGATGAGAAGCTTCTGCTGTAGGGTGATGTAAGCAAGCACATGCCTGGGAGTACCCCCGTCCCTTTCCTGTTCCGGGCCTCGATACACCCTCACTACCTCCTGTGTGAAGATCTGCAGCTGCGCCGCCAGGTAGTAGTACTCAAAATCTGGGACTGCCAGGCCCCCCTCATCTTTGGGTTGAAGTAGCGTGTCTAACGCTATTCTGCGTCTACCTGTACCCCAAAGAAAGGATATCAGCATTGACCTCAACTGCCGAAAAATGGAGCTCGGAATCCACACCGGCAACGTGCGGAAGTAGTAGAGGAGACGCGGTAGTGCTATCATCTTCACTAAGGAGATACGGCCTGTCACCGAGAGCGTAAGAGTGGCCCAAAAGGTCATATTTCCCTTCAGCGCACTGATACAACGGCCCACATTGCCCTCTAATGTATCCGCCGCCGAGTGATATACATAGACTCCCAGGTATTTCAAACAACTGGGTTCCCAGTTGAGTATCTGGAGATTAGCAGGTCGCTCCTCCCCCCGTCGTAGCGGAAATAAGCAGGATTTGGCCCAGTTAACCTTTAAGCCTGATAGCCGTCCAAAAAGTTCGAGAAGACTTTTCGCTCCCTCTAGTTCCCCATCCGCATTCGCCAAAAAAAGTAAAAGGTCATCCGCATACAGTGAGATAACCTGCGGCATCCCCCTGTAAACCAAGCCCTTGTAAGAACGTCTCGTCCGTGCTTCCACCGCAAAAGGCTCCATCGCCAATACAAACAGCAGAGGAGACAGCGAGCAACCCTGCCTAGTTCCGCGGCCCACATGGTATGGGCTCGAAATCAAGGAGCCTATCGGTAAGCATGAGCGGATTTTGCGTATTGGCAATCCGCGGATTTGCGGATTTGCGGATTTCGAAAATACGCAAAATACGCGGATCCTAGCGTATTTTTTTTTTTTGTGTTCGCACGGATTTCTGCAAGTTCGCGAGGGTTTTATTGTACAAAACGCTCGCGAACGTGCAGAAACCCGTGCGGACACAATGTGCCTACTCATGGCCAAACGGACGGGGCTTCCATGCGAGTGCACATGCCTCTTGTGTGTATAAAAGGTCAGAGGCCGATCAGAGCAGCAGATGAAGATACAGAGACTCCTGGTCACAGGAACAGCACAGGGATTGTGCTCGTGAAAGTCAAGGATGCAAAGGCCTCTATCCAGCATCACAGCTGACTTTCGACGGTAGATTTGGTAAAGAAGGCACATTGCCCAGCCTCGACGACGCTCTCGATTGTTTCTGGGCTGATGAATGAGTCACTGCATTTGAGCTTCAAGTTCCAGCGACCATGTGTGTGTTACTATGCAATCGCGCCGAAGGGCGCAGGGGTCTCTTGAGTGTATTTATTTTACAATGGCGCCAGCAAGCTGCCAGCGCCGTTGTAAAATAGTTACAAAGTTAGCTTGCACAGGAAGCACTTAGATAAAATAAAGCAGCACCTGCTTCGTTTTATCTAGTGGTTCCTGTGCAAGCTAACTTTGTAACTATTTTACAACGGCGCTGGCAGCTTGCTGGCGCCATTGTAAAATAGTTACATGAGTGGGGGTTCAACTTTTGAACCTGTTACATCCGCGGATTTTTTTTCTTCGGATTTTGTGAAAAATACGTAAAATACGCGGATTGCGTATTCACTAAAAATCCGAAAAATCCGCGGACGTAACGGATTTACCGCTCACACTTACCTATCGGAACCCGTGCCTTCGCCGCCATGTATAACACTTTGGTCCAGCCGATATAATTATCTCCCAGGCCGAAACTCTCCATCACCTTATAAAGGTAATCCCACTCCAAGCTGTCAAACTCCTTCTCGATGTCAATCAATAACACCAAGGGCATGCTCGTCTCTGGCATCGGGTCTCCAAGTAGCCGTATTAGTCGGCGTATATTGTTGGTGGTGCTCCTCGCGGGAATGAAGCCTGATTGGTCCTGTGGCTTAGCAATCTATTGGCCAGTATTTTGCTCAGGATTTTATAGTCGGTCGTCAACATGGACAGCGGAGGATTGGAGGAGAGTCTACTACTCTCCCTCCCCGGCTTCAGCAACGGGATCATTAGAGCTTCGCTCATGGATTGGGGCAGCCTCCCTCTCGACTTAGCTTCGTTGTATACCACCTGTAGTCGCGGAGCTAAGTACACAATATATCTACTATAAAACTCTATGGGCAAGCCGTCTAATCCCGGAGTTTTGTTTCGAGCTATCTGCTTCACTGCACTCCCTATTTCCCCCAGTGTAATGTCCCTACCCAGATCGTCCGCCTGTTCTTGTTCCAGCCGCGGCAGTTGCAGCCCCTCCAAGAAGGTGTCAATCTCAGATCCTTGGCCATCTGACCCGCTCTCGTATAGCCGTTCGTAGTACGCCCGGAATCTGTCCAAAATCTCTACTTGGGTATTGTATGCGTTCCCTCCGTCTTCCTCAATAGTCAAGATCGGGTTGCTACGCCTAGTTGGGTTAGCCAGCCATGCGAGCATCGTTCCCGCCTTGTCCCCCTCAGCATGCGCCCTCGTCAGGTATACTTTATAATCAAAGCTTCTGAGTCTTTCCATTTCTAACGCCACTGCCACCTTTGCCTTGCAAACTGCTTCCTGGAGCTCGGGGTGATTAGGGCGCACCAGCTCAATTTTCCGCAGCTCTCTCTCGGCCCTATCGAGGTCGTCCAAGAGTGTCTTACGGGCTCCCGCATATGCCCCAATACAGTGACCTCGGATGACAACCTTGAAGGCGTCCCACTCTATCGCTCTGGAGGCCGTGGTGCCACCATTTTCCTCAAAGTATTGAGTGAGCCTTTCGCCTAGTTCTTCCCTGAACAGTAAGTCGTTGTCATGCCCGAGACTCCCGATGTACTGTCCCTTTAAGGGAAACCCCTATAAATGTTAACTGAGCCCTGGGAGCGACGCTTTACGTTCTTGCGTCTAGCTCCGGTATTTGCAGTTCCGTCCTGTTCCTGTGTGCCTGATTTCCGGTTTATTTTCCATCCGGTTTTGGTCTGAAGTTGGAAGTCCTCTGTCCTTCGTGCTTTATTGCGCGTCTTCACGGCTCCCCTTTAGCCTCGCTACTTGTACTCTGATTTTTGATTCAGGTTGCTGCTCCGCCCGGCGGCCGGGCTTGTTCTCCGTCGTCCGGCCGGGCACAATATCCCAGCACCCTATCACGTTTGTTGCTCTGCCCGACGGCCGGGTTTGATCTCCGCTGTCCGGCCGGGCATTAATACCCTGCAATCTTCCCTATCCCGTTTGCTGCTCCGGCCGACGGCCGGGCTTGGTCTCCGCCGTCCGGCCGGGCAATATATCCCTGCAAGCTTCCATACCTCAGTGGGGCGGCTGCTGATTGGGCCATACCGTTGGTTGACCGAGATGATCCGCTTTTACATAGTTACACCGCATTTAGGAGGGAGTTTCGTAAATTATTCGACAGATATGTTTATACCCATTCTTCTGATATGGAATTATTGCGTCTGAAGCAGGGTAATCAGGATCTTGTTGCCTATATTACTTCCTTTCGTAGGCTAGTAGTAGAATCCAACTGGCCAGAAGAAAAACGCAGTACCATGTTTTACAGGGGCCTAAGAGACGATTTAAAGGATGCTCTCTCACAGATAGTAGATTTACCGACATCCTGTACTGATCTCATTGACTTGGTGGTAAAGATAGATCATCGCATCCAAGAAAGAAAGAAAGAGAGGGGTAGACATGAAGCAAGATATCTGCCTCTTAGAGAAAAGAAGTGTACAGTAGAAAAGACCAGTGATGAGAGTGAACCTATGCAGATAGGCATCGTACGGGGACCCCTTACGCCAGAAGAAAGACAGAGAAGATGTACACTTAGACTTTGCTTGTATTGTGGGAAGGTGGGTCACTTTTTGAAGGATTGCCCTGTTAAACCCGCACAACCCAAGTATTCGGGAAACTAGGAAGCCTGGAATCCTGTGAGACAAGGATTCCAGGTAGGTCTGGATTGACAGTCTCTTCCTCGGATTACAACCGCACCCCCACTAATCACCTTTATGTGTCAGCATTTCTGTCCCACGGGGTGCATGGTTTACATGTGTTAGTAATGGTGGATTCCGGTGCATCAGGGAACTACATGGATGAGGAGTGGGCCAAAGAAAACATGATACCCTGCACTAAAAAAGAGATAGCCAGTCATGTTACCACTATACATGGCAGCTCACTTGTTTCAGGTCCTGTAACACATCATACTACATCACTACACATGACTATAGAACCAGAACATCATGAAGATATAAAGTTTGATCTCATTTGTTCTCCACAATTCCCGGTGCTCCTGGGTATTCCCTGGCTAAGATCCCAAAATCCTGATATAAATTGGGAGACCTCTATGATAGCTTTCCCCCCGGTAACAGGGGCACAAGCAGTAGGAGCATCCGTAGACAAGGTACCCTTTAATATTACAAGTAAAGAGGGTGATTCTGAACTACCATCCTGCTATCAAGATCTGCAGTCAGTCTTTGATGTAAAAGAAGCCGAGATTCTCCCTCCACATAGGGTTTATGACTGCCGTATTGATCTAGAGACAGGAGCAAGGATTCCTTGCAGCAGGGTATACGCTCTCACAGAAAAAGAGAACGCGTATTTACATGAATACTTGGACACCATGCTTGAAAAAGGCTTCATTAGACCTTCCCGTTCCCCAGCCTCGTCATCTCTATTTTTTATCCCTAAGAGGGAAGGGGGTCTTCGTTGTTGTATTGACTACAGGAAGCTGAACGACATCACGATAAAGAACAGATACCCACTACCTCTGATCGCCTCTCTCCTTGACCGAATCCGCAATGCCCAATTCTTTACCAAGCTAGATTTGCGAGGCGCATACCATCTTGTGAGGGTCAAGGAGGGGGACGAATGGAAGACCGCTTTCTGTACCAAATTCGGTCTTTTCGAATATCTTGTGATGCCCTTTGGGCTCTGCAATGCTCCTGCAGCATTTAAATTTTTCATAAATGAAGTATTAAAAGACATGCTGGACTTGTATGTTATTGCCTACATTGATGACCTTTTGATTTTCTCTCCTTCAATTGAGGAACATGTACAGCATGTACGCAATGTGTTAGAACAGTTACTTGAAAATCGCCTATATTGCAAGTTAGAGAAATGCACCTTCCACACACAAGAAATCATATTTTTGGAGTATGTTGTCTCTCCTTGGGGTCTTCGCATGGATTCCACCAAGGTGGAAGCAGTGTTGGCATGGCCAGCCCCTCGTACTGTGAAAGAAATCCAAAGTTTTTTGGGACTGGCTAATTTCTACAGACGGTTCATTCAAGGTTTTTCTATCCTTGTGGCACCCATCACCGCTTTGTTGAGGAAAGGAGTTCCTTTTGGGTGGTCCCCTGAGGCTGCCGACTCATTCCGCCTCCTGAAGAAGGCCTTCACCAGTGCCCCTGTCTTGCGACATCCTGATCCAGCCTTTCCCTTTGTAGTGGAGGTGGATGCTTCGCAAGTGGCGGTGGGAGGAGTACTGTCCCAAATAGATACGGAATCTGGCGAGTGTCATCCAGCAGCCTACTACTCACATAAATTCACCCCTGCTGAATACAACTACACAGTGGGAGATAAGGAACTTCTAGCCATTAAAAAGGCATTCGAAGAATGGAGGCAATATTTACTGGGTGCCAGGTATCCCGCGGTGGTGTATACAGATCACCGTAACCTGCAATACATCAAATCCGCCAAAGCTCTGTCTATGAGACAATTGAGATGGTCACAATTCTTCAGTGCATATGACTTCACCCTCCAATATAGACCAGGGAGAAGAAATGGCAAGGCAGATGCTCTATCACGGTTAGGGTTTGAATCTCCTACAGATGTAGTAGAACAAACTTACATCATTCCCAGAACAAGTATAATAGGAGGGATGTCGACTGAAGAAGATTTTTTAGCACAAGTGCAGAGCAGTCAGGCCGCAGCGGACGTGTCGGCGTTGGTAGGTTCCCAGGAAGTTTCCTCAAGGGGAGGAGTGGTTTGTGTCCAGGGGGGAGTGGTTCTACCCACTAAAGAGTTACAGGAACAAGCTATGAAATGGTACGATTCTCATCCTGTAGCAGGCCATCCAGGAATCAAGAAAACTACCAAAGCTTTGAGAGAGCGGTTTTGGTGGCCTGAAATGCTCAAAGATATAGAATCCTTTGTTAAGACCTGTCATGTTTGTGCTCAAACTAAAGTATCCCATCTTAATCCAGTGGGCCTACTCATGCCGTTAGCTTCCCCTCCTGGCCCTTGGCATACAGTGTCTCTTGATTTCATAGTAGAGTTACCACTCACTAGGATGAAGAACAACACCTTGTTAGTAGTGGTAGATTTGTTCACGAAGATGGCCCATTTCGTGCCTTTACATGGGTTACCCACAGCAGGAGAATTGGCTTCCGTATTCATGCAACAGATAATTCGACTCCATGGGTTCCCTTCCGTCCTGGTGTCTGACAGAGGTGCCCAATTCGTGTCACGTTTCTGGAAGGGTTTATGCTCTTTGCTCCAGATCGAGGTCCGATTGTCCTCAAGCCACCACCCACAGACAGACGGACAGACGGAAAGGGTTAACCAGTGTTTTGAACAATACATACGTAATCAAGTATTGCACTCACTGATGGATTGGGATGAGCTCGTATGGCTAGCCGAGATCTCATACAATAACAGTCCACACTCATCTATCAACACTACCCCATTCTTTTGTTCTTATGGGTATCACCCCAAGTTGTTGCCTTCAGGAATCCCTAATGATTGTTCCACTCCAGCTGCCTCTGACAGAGTGGAGAGACTACAACAAGTACATAAAGATGCATTAGACTGTCTCGAGATGGCAAAGGTGAGATACACAGAAGGGGCAAACTTACACAGAAGGTTAGAACCCATTTACACACCAGGAGATGAAGTTTGGCTCTCCACGAGATACATAGCTCTGGGGGGTCCACGCAAGTTCAACCCCAAATACATTGGCCCGTATAAAGTGGTGAAGATGATTAATCCTGTGGCCATGAAACTGGAACTTCCCTCTTCATTCAAGATTCACCCTGTGTTCCATGTTTCGTTGTTGAAGCCGGTTGAACCGGGTACTAGAATGCCCCAAAGACCTGCTCCTGTGACTCTCCAAGATTCGGAAGAGTATGAGGTAGAGGCAATAATGGATTCCCGTAGAGTAGGAAAGAACCTTCAGTATTTGATCCATTGGAAGGGTTATGGAATAGAAGAGCGTACATGGGAACCTGTGTCAAACATTCATGCACCTCGTCTGATACGTATATTTCATCAGAAGTATCCTGACAAACCCAAACCAGGAGAGGGGAATTGTGGGGGGAGTGTACTGTCATGCCCCGAGACTCCCGATGTACTGTCCCTTTAAGGGAAACCCCTATAAATGTTAACTGAGCCCTGGGAGCGACGCTTTACGTTCTTGCGTCTAGCTCCGGTATTTGCAGTTCCGTCCTGTTCCTGTGTGCCTGATTTCCGGTTTATTTTCCATCCGGTTTTGGTCTGAAGTTGGAAGTCCTCTGTCCTTCGTGCTTTATTGCGCGTCTTCACGGCTCCCCTTTAGACTCGCTACTTGTACTCTGATTTTTGATTCAGGTTGCTGCTCCGCCCGGCGGCCGGGCTTGTTCTCCGTCGTCCGGCCGGGCACTATATGCCAGCACCCTATCACGTTTGTTGCTCCGCCCGACGGCCGGGTTTGATCTCCGCCGTCCGGCCGGGCATTAATACCCTGCAATCTTCCCTATCCCGTTTGCTGCTCCGCCCGACGGCCGGGCTTGGTCTCCGCCGTCCGGCCGGGCAATATATCCCTGCAATCATCCATATCCCGTTTGCTGCTCCGCCCGACGGCCGGGCCTGGTCTCCGCCGTCCGGCCGGGTGGTTTGTTATCCCTTTTTAGGTATTTAGGTTTCATTTTGCATACCGCCCGAAGGCCGGGCTTGTTCTCCGCCATCCGGCACAGTCCCATTGATTTTCCCTCCATTTCGTTACTTGGCTGTCTGACGGCTGGCCCCATCATCATTCATTCCCTGGGCCAGACTCCATTCGTATTTGGGGATACTTGCGTGGACTCGATTGGGGTGCAGGACTTCATCTACACATCTGAGAATCACGGTAACAGCGCTGTGCACTGCATACTTGTTTTCTTAAAGTGTTAAACAATCATAGAATTCTAAACATATGTTTTGTATTATAGATTTCCTTGCACAGTATTGGTGTTGGCATCGGATTTTGGTCAAGTTCCTTTTGATTATCACATCCATTCTGAAGTCTTGTACAACAAACTAATGAGAACATTGTGCTTTAGGTCCTTAGTAATACATGCTATTAGTAATAGTAGAGTTGTCACTATTCTTTGTTTTACTACTTCAGTTATAGCTCAAGACGAACTCCTACGTCTCCTACACATCTGTTCTGAGGCCTAGACAAAACATTGGTGGTATGTAATGGTCATTTACAAAGATGTAGAGACATATGTGTATTAGAAACTGTTGTTAGATAATTTGTATATTTCTTTCAGCCCCACGTCTACCAGAAACCCTTACAGTGTTGTTACACCTGTACGCAGAAGATTACAGTCAAGTTTATTTTTTCTCTTCCCAACTTTTCCTTGTTTTGTCTCCCTGTTTTCCCCTGGCGAGCCTCTTGATACTCTAGTGTTTGATAGAGTCGGAAGGCCGTAGGGGAAGGCTGTGGATTAATCTTCGGATTCCTGACGCTCCTGTGGAAGCTGCCTGGAATTCATTACAGTCGTCTAAGGTATCTGGCCGTAGTTGCCAGGTCGGGACTCGCGAGATCTCGGTCATCCAGTTTAGTGACAGCAACAGGGGATTGTGGTCAGATAGCATGCGGGTCAAGTACTCCGCGTTTGCCACCGTGGAAATCACGAGCGAGGAGCACAGAAACACATCCAGCCGGACGTGGAGATCGTGTAGACTAGAGTGGTATGAATAATCCCTGGCGGTTGGGTGCAGAGCCCTCCAAGGGTCCATCAGTTCCCACCTCTCCTGCCATTCTAGACTACGCTTCGCTAGCCTATGCGCTGGCGATGCACTCAGTGGTGGGTGAGATTTGTCCAATGTAGTGTCTGCTATGGAATTAAAATCTCCTCCCATGACTATAGGACCTGCTAAGTAGCACGCCAGTGTGCCTGATAGCTTCGTCAAAAAGGCCGGCTGATCTATATTGGGCGCATACACGCTGCATAGTATTATGTCCCGGCCTCTGAGTCTCCCCTCTATGGCCACAAATCTGCCCTCTGGGTCAATCATTTGCTTAGTCACTTGGAAGGGAACCCCCGCCCGAATCCAAATCAATGCCCCCCTTGCGAATGCAGAGTATGTAGTGTTGAACAGTTGCCCTCTCCACCGTCGCTGTAGCGCTATACCCTCTTGTTTTGTCAGGTGTGTCTCCTGTAATAGGGCAATCTGAACCCCTCTACAAACTAGGTAAGCATGCACCTTGTGTCTTCTCGCCATAGTATGCAGTCCCCGCACGTTCCAGGTCACACATATCAGTACTCCAGAGCTAGCCATTGTCCTTTGCAAACCAATTCGCAGTAACAACAGTCAGCTCCCAGGCGCTTATGGCAGTCCCCCCCAAATTTGCCCTCCCCACCCATGCAACAGTTCCCCAGTTCCCCCACCCCCCGCCGCGAGCCTCCCCAACTACTCTTGGCAACCTTCCCCCCAGAACAGGACCCACCTTTACCAAAGCAGCTCCCATCTAAACTTTAACAAAAGGGTTAACTACCCCAATCGCTAACCCTATATTCCGCAGTCTCCACTACGGTGACCTTAGGGGCCAGCCGGGCGTGGCGCGGCTCCGAAGGTGGCTATCACAATTCCATCCCCCCTCCCCACAATCCCCCCATAATAACTCACGAGTGTCCGACCTTCTGCATCACAGTCATTTGCATCGAAGGGTCTCGGTCCCCCCAGGTTCTTTGTATAAGATGGGCCCTTATACTTACTTTCTCAAGCTTCTATGATTTCCTCTGACGTTTGTGGCGTCACAACTGGCCCCCTGGCACCACCAAGTTCTGAGAGGTCCATTTCCGAGCCTGTCGCCTGGTCCTCGGAGCCCGAACCCTTACAAGATTGACTGTGCACCGTTCCCGACAAGTCTGCCACCGCTTGAAGTGCCGCCTTCCTCTCCTCCTCCGTCTGCGATGCTGTAGGCTTCTTAGTCCGCTATCGACGTTTTCGTAGGCGCTGTGATTTTCTGGTCAATTGTCTCCGTTGTTCTTCCTCAGCTCTGACTCGAGCCCCGTCTGTTCCAGCCTTGTGAGTTTCCCACCACGCCCAGGCATCCGCTGAAGTGGGGAAGAAGAGAGTTTTGTCATCCACCACGACTCTGAGTTTTGCCGGGAAGAGGAGCGAATACTTTACGCCCTCCGCACGCAGCTCTCGTTTGATCAAAAAGAAGGAGGCCCGCAGTTTTTGTGTTTCAAATGTGAAGTCCGGGAACAGTGTCACATTGTTATTGTCCACCTGAAAGGGGCCCGCTTCCCTGGCCCTTTGTAACAGCCAGTCCCTGTCCTTATAATGCAACAGTTTGATCACCACCGGACGGGGTGGCTGGCCCAGGGCTGGCGGCCTGGCCGGAACTCGATGCGCCCGCTCCAGAGTGAAGAAAGGAGAAAGCCCTTCTGGCGCCACTTCAGTCCGCAACCAGTTATCAAGAAATCCCACCATGTCGTCCCCTTCCTTTTGCTTTGGAAGGCCGACCAAGCGTACGTTATTGCGCCTGCTGCGATTTTCAGCGTCCTCCGCCCGACGTTCCAGTGCTAGTAGTCGGTCTAGGGCATCCCCCAACCGCCCTTCCATAGATTTATGCTCCGGTACCATCTCTTGCAAAGTGACCTCCGCGCTCTTGACCCTGTCCTTTAATTTATCATGGTCTGCGCGTAAGAGCCCCAGTCCTGCAGCCACTTGAGCAATATCTTGTTGTAGAGCTTCTTTCGTGGCCGTGATAGCCTCCAATATACGATCTTGCATTTGTTGTAAGTCTGTATGGCTCTGCTCTACTCCGTCTGTCGTCTCAGAGCTAACAGCTCCGTCCCCTTTCCCTTTTGTTTTCCCCATCTTGAGTTGTTCGCCCGACAGCGGTTTCTCCCCTTGGAATCCCAAAAATTAGGGGTGGGGGTCCTCACACTGCTTCGGGGCAAAGTGCTGATCGCCCCCTCGTGAACTTCCAGTGGTCTTACTGGCTCCAGGCAGCAAGTTTCAGCCAACTCATAATGTCGCCTCACACGGCCAGCTCCCCTTGTGCATGAGTAACCAGTACAGAGGTGGTCTCCCACTACAGCAGCTCTGTCCATCACCGGCCAGTCAGCCAAGGCATCCCAGGCCTCTCTTCAGCTGCTTCTAGGCCGGCTCACCGCCATGGGACAGTGGTCCCCCTGTCCCTACCAGTGCGCCGTCCAGCTCACCTCCAGTGCACGCTGAAGCCTTGGGTTGAAAATGGCCGCTCCTGACGCCGTTCGCTTTACAGCCCTCCTGGCCTTCCAACTCTACCGTTGCTATCACGGCCAAGCTTTAATGGTCCCCTCCAGGGAAGCGCCCCTTCGCAGATCGGGGGTGCCCACGTAGCCCCAGCCGCCGCCAATTTCTCACTCAGGGTGCGCGGGTCTGCCCACAGGTCTCGGACTGTGCGCCCCCCCCCCGGGCTGCACCCCCACTGTTCGCGTCGTCTGCTGAGTGGCAGAGCTCCGGTCCTTCGTCGACCTTCGCCCAGGGTTCCGTAAGCCCCCAGCCCTTGTAGAGCGCTCTCCTTACCCAGGATTCCGTGGCTCCCGTGTTGCTGGATGCGCGCGGTGTCGCTCCCGCTGGGTCTGGGCTATTTACGGATGTCGGCACCCCTCTAGGCTTGGGTGCGTTCAAGCTGCGACATTCCGGGCAGGTCGCTCCTCTGTACGTGCGGGGGGGAACCCTTACTTCGCTAGCGGGATCCGACCAGTGTGGCTCCCGTTCCTCGCCTCCTCAGCCCTCTCGCTGTGCCGGGTCTTTAGTCTTTGTCTCCCGGGACCGCCGCCATCTTGTGTGCGACACGGGCGAAGCCCGATAGTCGGCGATCGCCGTCTCCTCGTTGGTTCAGGAGGTGTCACTTGCGATCCTCGCCGCTGCGGACGCACAGTAGGTTCTCGGGCGACGTCCCTTGTTCAGTTGGTGACGCTGGGAGGGGATCACCGGTCCTCCTCGGCTTTCAGTTGCTCCGGCTCGGTCCCCAATACGCCATCTTCGATCGAGGCGTCTTGCATCCCGAGCGGGTATCTAAGCCAGGTTTCTCAGCTCATTGGCGGCAATCAGCTTCAGCCTTGGGGTCCCGTCGCCCCACCAATGCTTTCTACTGCCAGGGCGAACTTTATCCACCGGATTTCGCGCAGTTTAACAGGATTATAGCCGGGATTGGGCGCGGAACTCCGGGCTCAAGCTGCCTAACTTGAGTGGCTGGCATCCAAGCCACGCGTCAGAGGGCTCAGTGTTAACAGCTTTTGCAGAGCTTAAAGTCTAGAGAGCAGAACAACACATTTTTCCTATTAAAGGAAGTTGTGCAATTCAAGAGTCGAAGCAAAATGTTGCACACAATGCTAATGCAAGGGTAAAAGCAGGGCTGTCTTTTATAACACTTTAATATTTTAATTAGGTATATATTCAGCAGTCTTCACAAATTACTTAAGCAATCCCAAACTCATTTCAGTCCTCTGACCTGATAGGCAGTAGGAATTATTTTCTGGTGGAGTATAGACACCTTTTTTTTACAGGACCTTTCTATTAATAGAGTCTTTATACTAAACATGGACGCTTTTCAGCAGCTTGCAGCACTCATAGTCCACAGTCAGCAGATCTCTCACCACTGGGAGTCTCTTCGTACAGGCTGAGGCTTGTGCTTTAAAAAGAACAGACTAAGATGTCACTGGTAGGTAAAGAGAATTACTCCCTGCCTGTCATGTACGTGATCTTTATCATCAAAACCAGTGAAACTTGATTTATACTCTTCTAGACATGATCCTTTCAGAGGGTCATCCCGAAATCGTTTTCCTTTACTCCCCCCTATTTGACTGAATTTGTTTTTGTTGGCCTTAGAACTCTGCAGACTCTTCCACTGCTGTACAGACCAGAGGGCAAGGTGCAGTGTAATTACAAAGTTGGACTTGTACATTTAAGGTTTACATGTCCTAGTAATGAACCACTCTTAAATTCCTTTTTCATTACTGCAAGGCCTACCTCTCTCTAATAGGATAACATCAAAGTTACGTTATTACATTTCATTTGCTGTAACTTCGAAATGGGAACAGGTAACCAGTTTAAGTTTGGTGTCTTTGGAATTGTTATGGTAAAGTTGGATTATAATTTACAATTTTGACAATGCCACCTTTAAAAGTTGGCTTTTTCTTGCCTTAGCCAGTTAATTCCTACAGCCTGTCTCTGGGTCACATAACTGGGTGTAGCTGACCCTTAGGCTTTGTATATTCCTCTTTCAGAGCCCCAAACCACAGAAAGCTTAGGTGTGCCTGGGTGGGACCTAACTGGCAGGATGGGAGGGCGGAGCAGAGCCCAACCCTACTTACTGTTGAATAGATTATGTCCTGCCTCAAAACAATGGGCTGCATATCCGCTGTTATTAATCTGAAGGGAAGGGGAGGCAGGAAACGTGTGCACTTCAAAAAGAAACCTCTAAACTCTTTATTCACTTCAAAGGAGACACTGGGTATAACTAATGGATTTCAGAAAACAACTCTTCAGTACAGTTCTGGACCTGTGGAGACTGCCAGGAAGAAGGGCTGCTGTGCTGCTGAAAGGGCTGCCACTCTGATGGACTGCTGCACTACTGTCCTACTGCCTTTCTGAACCGCTGCCTTGCTGGACTGCTGCCGTGCTGCCCTCCTGCCCGAGTCAGAGGAATTGGACCTGCACCTGAGCCCATGACTCCTATAGTGACTTTTGGAAGTCTAACCATCTAACTGTAAAGACTCACCGGAGGCAGAGGTAAGTTTAAAAGTCTTTATTGTAAGAATGCCACTGACACCAGAGAGCACGTCTTCTCAACGGCTTAAAGTAACCGCAACTGCCACTCCAACACTCACCCATGCCCAAGATTCTGCCGTGGAATCCATAGACGTCATAGAACCCTTGGGCATGGGCAAGCGGCAGGAGAAGCAGCGCAAGACAGGCACGAGACCTGGGGGCATACAACAACCAATAAATGGATAAAGTAAAAAGTACAACATAACACTAACATGTATTAATGCAAACAAAGCAAGCAGCAGAGAAAAAATTAAGTGACAATTATCATTTCAACCGAACATAACTCTCCTTCAAAATGCCAGTTGGAACACTTTGGGACAGTTCTTACACCAGTTTCTCCCAGTACAAGTCTATGAAGCATAAACATGTGGCAGAAACTATTACTCCAATAAAACTATCTAGTGAGCAGAAGGCATGATCTTGTCAGTGACAGAATATGGGACATTCTTGAAGTGAAGATAAAGATATATAAACATGCTCCTGAAGTCACTATTTGCCACCAATCACACTTCTATTTGCCCACATTGAACCTGCAGCTATGCTTTAATACCAGATGCATGAAAAGAGCAGCAGGACTACCTCAAATAAAATGGCATCTAAGCCTGCATGAATCACGAAACCTAGCTTGTGTGTTAAGGCTAATGAACACTTCAGGTTAATTTCAAAACCAGGACCAGACATGGGACACTGGAGATAGTGATAGAGGCAGAGGTAATGGCCCTATGCTTTCAAAACCAGCCTCCAAAGGCTCCAGCCCACTGAAATAAATGACCTGTCGTGCCCCAATGAAAATATCATTCATATTCAATTATGTAATATATCAGTGGATGATGTGCTATACATATGCAAAGAAACAATAATATTTTAAGCAACAGGAATACATAATTATGTTATCTTATCTGAATATTGTCTTGGCTTACAATTTCACTTGTTAGTGGACCCATTTTCACCTAACTAGGTTACACATGCATCTTTTTTTCGTGAAAAATGATATGTTGTAATATGGTTGTATCTCATCTTCGGGAGCGTGAAAAGCTAAACGGTCATGGTTGCAGGCAGTCCGTTCTTTGGATGCCTATCTGCCATTAATTGCATGTTTTCTTTCGATATACTAAGTTGTATCAAGGGCGGCCTTTGAATATTAGCACCCTGGCAGAGTGTAGTGACATCTGTGAAAATGTCTAAAATAAAACTGTTCAAAAAGAGAAATCCTCAAATGCGGAAATTGAATGATACACCACCACACTAATAAATGTCCCTTTGAGCTAAGACCATACCTTCCTTCCTTCATACCTGCATCATAGTAATGAACCTAGGTCTTATCATGGACACCAACCTTTCCCTTTTTTCCCAGTTCAATAAAGTTTCCAAAATATGCATCTGTGCCACATCTTCCCATACCTTATGTTCACCCAAAGTGTGCAGGCACACTGTTTTCTCTTGCCGATCACCATATAGGCTCTGTTGGGAAGGTAAGTTTCCTACATAGCTGCAATCGCATCACCCTCACAATTCAAGCTCTTCTCTGTCTCCAGGCACCAAGGAGTATCTGTGCTAATTATGGGCCCATATTTAGTTTTCGGCTAATCTAGCTGCAGCACAAACTCTGCATATTACAAGCAAGAGGCATCCTCAACCAATACTGGACCTGGCCGCAATCCCTCCAGCCTCAATTTCAAAATGGTACATCATCAAATCTCCTATGCTGTGCTGATGCCCAAGCTCTAGCATTCCCTTCCAAAAACAACCAGCAGTCTACCTAACCACCTGGAATTTTTAGAGCAGTAAACTATCTTGACCGTTCCCAGATGGCTAACCTTTCTACTCAACCATGGCTACTTTACAACATGGATTCCAACAATAATCCAACCCTGTACCTACATTCCAAGAATCCAGCTAAAGATAGTAAATAAAAACAAGCAAAAATCTGTATGCCTTACAATCTTCTCTATCGCTGAACAAAGTAAGCACCTCACAAAGCCCACAGCAATATGGATGAAGCACCAAATGTGTTCACATATGTCACACTATACACATACACAACCCTAACTGCTCATACCAGAGAGATTACTCACAAGCATTGAAGGACTGGACTTTTTAACAGTACCA
The DNA here is from genome assembly GCF_964261635.1 of Lissotriton helveticus. Classification (NCBI taxonomy): domain Eukaryota; kingdom Metazoa; phylum Chordata; class Amphibia; order Caudata; family Salamandridae; genus Lissotriton; species Lissotriton helveticus. The sequence goes on along the minus strand of NC_136070.1, from coordinate 855,573,722 downwards.
GCGGTGCCAGGGAACAACACCTATAACCTTCATGGGATACCTGTTTCGGCGCACAAACTACAGAGACACGGGACACTTCCTTCGGCGTCAAAGATTCAAGGTTTATTTACTGCAGGGAACACAGAAGTCACAACAAGTACAACACGTGCAACTTGGGGAGACTGCTTCAAATTGGTTCTGTGGATCGCTCCTTTTATACAGAATTTACTCATAGGACAACATGGTACACAAAAGTTTACAACCTGGTTCCCATAATTATCCCCCAGAGGGGTCGCTTTGGTCACTTTGGTACACATAAGGTCCGGAACATAAGTGCGGAAACATTTGGCGGTTCCCAACTGTAAAAACCCATCTTCCCAACATTAGTGAATTCCAATCGGTAGTAAAACAGATCGAAATAGGGACAAAGACAGGTGCAGAGGAAGATGGAGACAGTGGGAGATTGAAAAGGGTGTAAAAGGGGAGGTATCGGGAAACACGAGATACAGGCATCAAAGGGACGTGCCTAATGAGATGCACGGCTGAGACAATAAACCGGCACGGCAGAAGCGGCTCAAGCGGGGCCGTCTGCCTTACAGTATCATCCCCCTCATCGTAAAAGATATTTACAAAGAACATGTGTCTTCCACAAATATCTTGAGAGTCCCAGGGTAACGAAGCGGACAGTGTCCGTTCGCTGGCTACTTGAGGGCAAGAGACAAAATGGATGCCGTATCTAAGATGGAACCCGTGGGCACAGATGAAAAACCCGCATATCAAACGAACGGTTTAAGTTAGCACAGCGAAACTGCGCATACTTACTAAACTCATCATTTGCGGTTCTTAGATACCAGACTCGACCATATTCGTGCGAGTCGAAAACATCACTTACAATTATCACGGAACCTCAGACGCTCCTTTTGCCCTCATGTAGGCAAGCACTAGTCGGAATCATATTCGATATTCATCAGACCCTCGAGATGTTGCTGTAACATAGCTCTGTCCAACCGAGACCCTTTGGTAACAGGTGGCTGTCTCATACACGTTGTAGCACAGAGGCCACATAAGGCAGGACCGCACTGCACGCAAAGGCAACACGTGAACAGGAACGTTACAACGACTCCAATGATCATCAGAATCTTCCAACCCCAAGTCGACATCAGGCCCCAAAACCATCCAAGTAGCGTCCAATTCCCTACATCCACGTGTATGGATTCGGAGATCTTATGCAACTTCGAGATGGCTTGATAGACAGTCGGAGCGTTATCAGGAATGAAAATACAGCAGCTCGAATGGATCACCTTACATACCCCACCTCGATCTGCTAAGATCACGTCTAAAACCATACGGTTTTGTAACGTCATAAGTCTATCCGCCTGAAGTTCTGTGGTGATATTACCAAGGGCACTGGCAGTAATATTAGCTGTCGATTCTACCACTCGAGTCAACTGTCTCAGGTTCCTACTATTAACCATAGGTCCCCAAAATGGGAGGAAACCCTTGAAAAAGTCTCCTGCCTCTTGACCGGCAGTATCCTCTTCGCTAATTACGCCTCTCACAACTCTAGTTTTGTGATAATCTGCATCTACAGTAAATGTCGGAGGCAACAAGTTTGCGATAAAACATGAGCCCATGAAGTCAGAGGGCAACCATGCATACGCACGATCATGACAAATAAAGTATGTACCCTTGGCAGCCAAAAACACAGGGGATGAGACCATTGGCAAAATATAATTTTCAGTGCAAGCACTCTCTCCAAGTCGGGCTTTTGATCTACGGCCGCGACCTATTAAACAAAAATTGCCAGTGTGGGGTACGACCCATATCGGAGGCGAGCTTTTAAGCTGTTTTTCACCAGTGAACACACTATATTCGCCTCTACTTAGGACCCTATAGGCTTGTACCTCTTCTTCAGGGATAAGTGAGGGATCATAGATATCGCTATCTAAATCCTCTATTGCTATAGACAAAGATTTTTGGTACGAGGTAGGACCAGAGTAGGGGGAACGTGGTTCTCGAATGGGGTGGAAACCCAGTGCGCTTTGAAACATTGTTTGAAATGCTCGAGCAGACCCTTGGGAGCTATACGGTAACACCAGATATGGAATTCCCTTATCCGTAGTATGCGGCATCAACCCACACACCCAACAATTAGTAGTGTTAACCACTAACTGATGCTGATGAAGGAGCTGAATAAAGGAATTGTTGCGGAATTCTGCACGTCTAGCCTGCTCGTGTTCAGGTAAAATGTGAAAAGAATGAGGAGAAACAGTGGAGGTGAGTTTAAAGTCAGGGGTAGGAGTAGGTATGGTAGAAGGCAAGAAGTAAGACATTGTGTAATATACTCCACCCGCCAATAATGCAGAAACAGTCACAAACAGTACGAATATTTGGAACACAAAACATTTGGTACGACTGAGTTGCTGCAACTTGAATCTTTGTGCTTGAGCTCTTTCCAAGTCCATCAGCTTTGAAAATGCCATTCCCTATGACCGTCCGCAACGTTTCTTGACGCACTTCGTTCTGTGTAGCAATAGTCAATTCCTAGGAGTTCCCAGGAACCGACGGTCTTTAACCTAGCGTCAAAACCTACTAACCAGGAGGAAGTACACGCGCGGCCCTACGGCCTTTATTTCACATATATATATATATATATATAAAAAAAATGTCTCTCAGCTGTGGAAACAAAAAGTGTAAGGAACGAAGCTCAATGAATATGTACAAAATAATTACAATAGTATGAGTGTTCAAACTGATCATGGAAAACGGGATAATGCACTTGTCAAGGGACAGAACGGTTTTTTTATTAGTCTTTAGTGCTGGATCTCAAAAAATATCGGGTTTTCCCAGGATGTGTCTGTTCGTTAAACAAAAGATCCGTAGAAGGGACAACGCCCTGTTGATCAGCTGAATGTTCTGGTCTTGAGTTTTCTGATGACAAGTGTTCAACAATGCCCTTTTGCTGCACTGAGGATTCTCCGACAGGTTGTGCGTCGCTGAAGGGTACAAACGCTGGCAATCCTTCGGTTTCAGTTGATGCAATGCCTTTCCTTACCCACGAGTCTGCTGGCAACGGGATGGGGACTTTCTTGGTATGGGTGGCATGCACCCAATTTTTCCGCCCCTCGAGACGAACTGCAGTTCTCGTGGCAAGGAGGACCTGATAGGGTCCAGTGAACCTGGGATCCAAATTGTTCTTGCGCGAAGAGTTTCGCGTTACCACTCAATCTCCGGGCTGGAGCTGGTGGCCTGGACCCTCCGTCTGTGTCGGCAATGCTTCGTGAACCTGTTGGTGAATTAACCTCAGTTTAGCAGTCAAGTCATGAAGATAATCGATCAACATTGGATACTCAAGATCACAAAAGGCACCCGGTCTAGGGACCCCCCAAACATTGGCAGGACGACCGAACACTATTTCATAGGGACTGAGCCCTACTCGGGAGTGTACAGTTGCCCTTGTTGACAGCAATGCTAAGGGTAAAGCGTCAGGCCACGAAAGACCTGTCGTAGCCTGAATCTTTGCTAGTTTTAGTTTAAGGGTGCCATTGTACCCTTCAACCAAACCAGCTGACTGAGGATGATTGGCACTATGGAATTTCTGTACAATCCCTAACCCGCGACACACACTCTTCATCACGCTCCCAACAAACTCACTTCCGTTGTCTGACCACACAACCCGAGGCATTCCGTAGCGGGAAAAATACTCTTTGAGTAAAATTTTTGCCGTGGATAAAGCCGTATTATCCTTAAGGGGGTAGGCCTCAATCCACCTAGAAAATGCACACACCACAACCAGCACATACTTCAAATTATTACATCTCTCCATGTGGATAAAGTCTAACTGGATAACTTCGAAAGGGTACGCAGGAGGGGCAAAATGGCCAGGTGGAGTGGGAGTGCCCTTACCAGGATTGTGCATCAAACACACCATACAATTCTTAACCAAGCGTTCAGCACATTTCGTAATACCATCATTCTTCCACACAGGAAACAGCAATTTACAGATACCTTTCGCGCTAATATGTGCTAACCCATGTGCCATAGTCACAATAGCCAGCACATACGCATCAGGCAACATCCATCTTTTCTGTTCCGATAAGTCAGTCCAACAACCATTCGCATCCAACTTTCCCGTACTTTCTTTCCACTTCGTCTTTTCAGTCTCGGTGGCCTCATTCTGAATTGCTTTCACACTCTCGATAGTGTTTTCACACATACTTGATTCTACAGGCCACCTAACCGAACTCGTCACATACATTCGAGTGCTAAGGTTCCGGGCAGTCTCCTTAGCAGTCTCATCCGCAAACGCATTACCACGACCAACATCATCCGTCACCTTACGATGCGCACTACATTTAACAATCGCCACTTGCTTAGGCAACGTAAGTGCATCCAAAAGATCATTTACAAGCTGGCCATGTTGAATCTTCGTACCATGTGACGTAAGGAATCCTCTCTCTCTCCACAGTCGTCCAAAACTATGTGCCACACCAAACGCATACTGGCTATCTGTAAACACATTCACCCGTTTATCTTTAGACAACACACACGCTCTCGTCAAAGCAATTAACTCAGCAGCCTGAGCCGAATTCTGACTTAACCTTGCACTTTCCACAATCGTTCTCAATGTAACTACAGCATATGCAGTTGTCACATCACCATTCGGTAACTTGAAACAAGAACCATCCACATACAAAGTACCATCGGGATCTGTCAATGGAGTATCTTTTAGGTCAATGCGACCCTTAGTTTCCTCTTCAGTTTTGAGATAGCAGTCATGTACTGCTTCATAACTTGATTCTGTGTCGATCGGTAGCAATGTTGCTGGATTCAACCCATTACACCGTTTTATCCGTATATGACTGGCCAGCAACGTCAACTCATATCCAGACAATCTTGCGCTCGTCAGATGTTGAGTTTTCGTTCGGTTCAATAGAGTGTCGACTGCATGCGGAACCATTACCGTGAGCATATTATCCATGACTAGACCTGCGGACTGTCGAATGGACGCCGCAGCTGCCGCTGTTGCCCTTAAGCAACTTGGCAAGGCTCTTGCTACTGGGTCTAAAGTCGAAGAAAAGTAGGCACATGGGCGTTGCTTACCACCAAAAGGTTGTGTCAAAACACTCAACGCGCAACCATCCCTCTCGTGAACGTATAGTGTAAATGGCTTACTGTAGTCAGGAGTGCCCAACACAGGAGCCGAACACAACGCATCACGCAATTCAGAAAAACTTTTCTGACATTCTTCAGACCAAGGTACTGGGGATGAAACGTCTTTGCATGTAAGGGCTATCAATGGTTTCGCCAACAATGAAAAATTTGGAATCCATTGTCTGCAGTAGGACGTAATACCTAAAAAGGCGCGAACATCTCTTTGGGTTTTTGGCACAGTCATTCGGGAAATCGCTGCAATTCTCTCTGGGGTCAACCTTCTCCCTTCTTTTGACAATAAGTGACCTAGATAGGTAACTTCTTGACAACAATACTGTAGCTTTGAAGGCGATACCTTGTGGTGTAAGTCATGTAGATAGTACAACAATGATACTGTAGCCGTTTTGCAAATAACTTCTGTATCAGCTGCCACTAAAAGATCGTCAACGTATTGAATCAAAGCCGCACCCGTTGGTAATACAAAGGCATCAAGCTGACCTTTAAGTGCTTGGCTGTAGATTGACGGACTCTCACAGTAGCCCTGTGGAGCGCGTTTTAGCCTAAAACTGCGACCACCTAATGAAAATCCGAATAGGTCTCTGCTTTCCTCTGCAAATGGGATGCTAAAGAAAGCATTCTTTAGATCGATCACTGTGAACCAGGAGGCAGATGCCGGAATCATTGTTAATAAAGCTGTAATGTCAGGGACCACAGGAAATTGTGGAACTACTATTTTATTTACCTCTCTCAAATCTATTACAAAACGATATACAGGAGGTTTAGTTGGGTCAGTTCGTTTCAAAATTGGCAATACAGGGCTATTACATACATTTCCACGAGTTTCTTCAACAACACCCTTTCCAATGAGATCATGAATGATTGCTAACAGCGCTCGTTCGCCCTCGAGAGAAATACGATATTGAGGTAAACGCGGTAATCGCGCATTTTGTTTCAATTGAATCACATAGGGTGGAATGTCTAGCAGGCCCACGTCATTGGGACCTGTGGCCCATAGAGACGCCGGGAGGGAACTCAATTCCGGTGGGAATTTATCAACCGATAAATACATGGGAGAGATCACTCTCCGTCCCAATGTAAGCTCCACTCCTTCGGGGGAACAATACAATGTTGCATATAATCGTTTCAACAAATCCAGGCCCAAAAGATTTTCACCACAACCTGTAGATAGAATCAGTGGAGCCGTTAGCTCACGTGGTCCAATCATAAGAGGCAAAGGGTTAGAGACTGGGTTACTAACAGGGGCGCCAGAGAATCCAACGGAAACATTTGTTAAGCCAGACAAAGGTGCGCCAGGGAGTTTTGAATGCATTATGGAACTTTTCGTCGCACCAGTGTCTAACAGAAAAGGCTCAACTACACCCGATGTAGCCACTGCAACGTAAGGCCCACTCTGATCGACCGGAACTGACACTACTCCCTCTCTTTGTCGTTGGCTGTCCTAGTAATGGTCATTTACAACAGTCTCGTGCTCTACGTAATAATCATCCACATTATACTGTGCAGATCGAACTGGCCCCACATTTCGCTGGTCAAAGTAATTATTTGCATCTGATTGATTTTGATAACGATCACTCTGATTGTGGAATGAACCACGACCTCTACCACGTGGTGCCTGTTGAGGACCACCACCACGGTTTCCACGTGTCGACACACCATTCAGACGGTCCCGTAAGGCAAGACAATCATATTTTAGGTGTCCCTCTTTCCTACAATATGCGCACTGATTATACCCAAGTGAAGATCTGGAATCAAAGTTGTCAGAGCGCGGCTGTGTCCTATCAGGCTGTGCTCGTGGTCGATACTGCTGTTGCGAATCATTTTGGTTTGATCGTGGAGGGTATGCTTGCTGCAACAAAACCTTCGTTTTGAGTTCTTTCGTTTTCTTTTCTACACGATCACTTTCTTCCTTTTCCCTATTCTCATAATACTGGGCCGTTGCTAGTATTTGCGCAGGGGTTGAAACTGCCCACGCACTCTCTGAATTCTTCAATTTGTTGCTTAGTTCAGGCAGCAAATTTGACACGAATTTGTCAACGAATAACCGCTGGCCTCCCTCAGCGCCCATGTCCTGGCCGCTGTGGTCGACAAACGCTTCCTCAAACCTTGTAAAGAAATCTGAGACACTCTCGTCTTTCTTTTGCTTACAAGCTGATAACTTATCCCAGTTCACCTTCATCGCTGGCATGAGAGTTTTCATGAGCGTAATGATTTTCTGAGGCAAATCCAAAATCAGCTGTTCAGGCTTGGCCCCACCGACTTGTAATGCATCAGCTGCTAGCAGTGCAACCCAATCACCCCCTAATTCAACTGCGTGATTGGCTTGACGAATTTTAGCCCAAACTGGTTGCGGTACAACATTGCCAAACAACATGTCGATGTCGGCAATATTCATAATAGTAGCTTCCACCAGTTGTGATAACTCCTTATAATAACCAGCCGGATTTTTACGCGGATCAGGTAAGGATTGCTTCACTTGCAAAACTTCTGATCGTTTCCATGGAAGATGTATCCACACCGTTCGAAAATGCGGTAAAACCGCAGGGTTAGCTTGCGGATCTCCAGGCACCCACAGTGGCGGGACTTCTCTCATAGGATACTGACCAGGAACCGCTTTCCAGTTCTCAGTGGTATCATCTAATGATACCCGAGAATGTGCTGTGGGTCTGAATGCTAATAAGCGTTCCACGACACGTTGTACATCGTCTCCTATAATCATACCGTTCGAAAAGTGACTCTGAAGTTCAATTATGTCGGCCGGTACATCATCTACATCATCATTGTACCACTCTTCTCTCAAAAAGTTACACATTTCCTCAAATACGAATCTCTGCGTAGGCTCATTAAACTGAGAAAATGTATCAAAGACTACACGCGGAGTGTAATTAGCAGGATGTCTTATCCACCTATGTGCCATTGTTACTAACGTCTCTTTCTCCCTACCACTAGGGATCTGACTCCGTCTCTGAGGAGTTTCAGATGAATCAGACGAAAATAACGGACCAGAAAGAGGTGAATAAAGAGTAGCAACAGAGTTAGGAACACGCTTACGAACAGAAGGAGAAAGAAAAACAGGGGCAACAACACTGGAGGTGAAGGAAGGCATAGTAGAAACGGACAAGGTAGTCGGAGTAGCAGAAACAACAGTCTGTGAAGGTACAGGTACAGGAGCAGTAGGAACAAGAACAGGTGGTGAAACAAACGTAGGGTTAGCAGCGGGCTGGCCCGCAGCCGCTGGAGCAACAAGAGGAACAACAGGAGGTACTACAGGAGCAACTACAGGAGCAGTAGCACCCTGTACATAAGGAGGTGGTGATTTCATCAAATATGACAGCAAGCAATCCTCCTTCAAATCTTCTTTTTTCTTTTCTAGATTATTCGGTAAAACTGGGTAACATTTATCTATTTTCATGTGATGCAATCTAGTAGCGATTTCCATGTCTTTTTCTTCTTTGTCTTGTCTACATTCTTTTATAGCTTGCATTACAGGAACGAACTCTTGTTTTTGATTCTTTTTAAGTTGTTTGATTTCTTTCTGCTTGGCCTCTTTACGCCATATCCGAAAGGAATCAAACATAGCTGGCCTAGCTTTCTTTAAAAATAATTTAGCCTCAAGATTATCTAAAATCGAAAGTTCGAAAGTTCCGTGTGGTGGCCATCGAAGATCACCGTCTTTCTTTGTATAGCGGATCCAGTAATCATTATAGATTATAGGACCCACACCATGTCGACTATAAAGATCATGTATCGGAGTTCCAACTGGAGGTATCGGACACGAGTCCTCCAACCGGGAATCCATTGCGCAACATTTAAAAATACGAAACAAATTACTATGGCTAGGCATCGTGCACACTAACCTAGTATCAAACTTCAAGGATTACCGAAGCAATAAAACCTCGTGTAAGTCAAAACCCTCGGTTTTTGGCAATTGCAACTGTCAAATAATACTAAGGACCAATACTAAGAACCACAAATGCAATGGAACCATGCAATACAACAAAGCCTTAAGGCTATTACAAAGCTCGGAGAGCTAACCACAAAGCCTGAGGAGGCTATTACAAAGCTCAGTGAGCTATTACCACAAAGCCTTAAAGGCTAACCACAAAGCTTTCAAAAGCTAGAACAACCACTAAGGACTGGGAGCGACCCACAAATACTTAACTCAGAACTTCAATGGCGTCACCAGGAAGGCCCGTCTGTCGTCTCGCTTGTACATAAGGTCTACGCCGGGCGTCGAAGACAGGTCGACAGTCAGGGCATCGGTCCGTTGCAGCCGTCAGGAGGCGGGAATCTTCGCAGGGAAAAACTTCGGGCCACTTATTTCGACAACAGGATCGATGAAGCGGGGTGCACCTTCCCTCGGAGATTTCACACGAAGTTCCTCACGATCATCAGGCTTTGGACCGGACCGGTACCGCTGAAGTCGCCCCACGTTGGGCGCCAACTGAAGGACTGGACTTTTTAACAGTACCAGCGGTGCCAGGGAACAACACCTATAACCTTCATGGGATACCTGTTTCGGCGCACAAACTACAGAGACACGGGACACTTCCTTCGGCGTCAAAGATTCAAGGTTTATTTACTGCAGGGAACACAGAAGTCACAACAAGTACAACACGTGCAACTTGGGGAGACTGCTTCAAATTGGTTCTGTGGATCGCTCCTTTTATACAGAATTTACTCATAGGACAACATGGTACACAAAAGTTTACAACCTGGTTCCCATAATTATCCCCCAGAGGGGTCGCTTTGGTCACTTTGGTACACATAAGGTCCGGAACATAAGTGCGGAAACATTTGGCGGTTCCCAACTGTAAAAACCCATCTTCCCAACATTAGTGAATTCCAATCGGTAGTAAAACAGATCGAAATAGGGACAAAGACAGGTGCAGAGGAAGATGGAGACAGTGGGAGATTGAAAAGGGTGTAAAAGGGGAGGTATCGGGAAACACGAGATACAGGCATCAAAGGGACGTGCCTAATGAGATGCACGGCTGAGACAATAAACCGGCACGGCAGAAGCGGCTCAAGCGGGGCCGTCTGCCTTACAGTATCATCCCCCTCATCGTAAAAGATATTTACAAAGAACATGTGTCTTCCACAAATATCTTGAGAGTCCCAGGGTAACGAAGCGGACAGTGTCCGTTCGCTGGCTACTTGAGGGCAAGAGACAAAATGGATGCCGTATCTAAGATGGAACCCGTGGGTACAGATGAAAAACCCGCATATCAAACGAACGGTTTAAGTTAGCACAGCGAAACTGCGCATACTTACTAAACTCATCATTTGCGGTTCTTAGATACCAGACTCGACCATATTCGTGCGAGTCGAAAACATCACTTACAATTATCACGGAACCTCAGCATTGCATATAAATTTCAGAATCTCTGCAACACTGACATGCCTAAGCACAGCAGCCATTCTGCAACAACATGCCTAGAGTATCTCTCTTGCTCTCACTCACAACATACTTTGCTTTCCAGAAATGCCCCACAAGAAGTAAACAGTCTTTACTCTCCAAACCAAACACGCCAGGTGGGGTTGCCTCATACCAAAATGTTTTGTGGCAGAGCTTCAGGCTACAAAAGTGAATCAACACTCTGCATAAATTATAGATTACAATTCACTAAAATGAAGACATTTGAATAAGGGTGTTTCAAACAAATATTAGGATAAATTACGAATTCTCTGTGGAACTTCACTTGGGCAATGATGAGGGCCACCTTTGACTGAGTATGGCTGGACAGATGATGGAGCTTGAATCAATATTTATATTCAACCAGATATTTTAGACTTAGAACACCTTGTTCAGTAGATACATACCCTTCGAGCTAAATGTCAGATATTCAGAATTCAAGGTATTGGTGTAACCAGACAGTCAGCCAGAAAGATCCAGCAGGAAAAAGATTTGTTTTGACATCTGAGTCTCAAAGAGAGTTATTTGAATGTCGGTTGAACCTTCCCTTGGTCAATTTATCCTGTTTCAATATTTTTTGTAATTGTTCAGGCCCTCTAAGCACCTCCTATTGATTTAAACTGAGGATGGTTCTGTGACATCGTCCAATGTTTCAGAGGGCTCAGTCTTAACAGCTTTTGCAGAGCTTAAAGTTTAGAGAGCAGAATAACACATTTTTCCCATTAGAGGAAGTTGTGCAATTCAAGAGTCGAAGCAAAATGTTGCACACAATGCTAATGCAAGGGTAATAGCAGGGCTGTCTCTTATAACACTTTAATATTTTAATTAGGTCTATATTCAGCAGTCATCACAAATTGCTTAAGCGATCCTAAACTCATTCCAGTCCTCTGACCTGATAGGCAGTAGGAATTATTTTCTGGTGGAGTATAGACACCTTTTTTTTTACAGGACCTTTCTATTAATAGAGTCTTTATACTAAACATGGACACTTCTCAGCAGCGTGCAGCACTCATAGTCCACAGTCAGATAGATCTCTCACCACTGGGAGTCTCTTCGTACAGGCTGGGGCTTGTGGTTTAAAAAGAACAGACTAAGATGTCACTGGTAGGTAAAGTGAATTACTCCCTGCCTGTCCTGTATGTGATCTTTATAATCAAAACCAGTGAAACTTGATTTATACTCTTCTAGACATGATCCTTTCAGAGGGTCATCCCCAAATCTTTTGCCTTTACTCCCCCCTATTTGACTGAATTTGTTTTTGTTGGCCTTAGAACTCTGCAGACTCTTCCACTGCTGTACAGACCAGAGGGCAAGGTGCAGTGTAATTACAAAGTTGGACTTGTACATTTAAGGTTTACATGTCCTAGTAATGAACAACTCTTAAATTCCTTTTTCATTACTGCAAGGCCTACCTCTCCCATAGGATAACATCAAAGTTACGTTATTCTATTTCATTTGCTGTAACTTCCAAATGGGAACAGGTAACCAGTTTAAGTTTGGTGTCTTTGGAATTGTAATAAACCATTCCCTGTTATGGTAAAGTCGGATTTTAATTTACAATTTTGACAATGCCACCTTTAAAAGTTGGCTTTTTCTTGCCTTAGCCAGTTAGTTCCTGCAGCCTGTCTCTGGGTCACATAACTGGGTGTAGCTGACCCTTAGGTTTTGTATATTCCTCTTTCAGAGCCCCAAACCAAAGAGAGCTTAGGTGTGCCTGGGTGGGACCTAACTGGCAGGATGGGAGGGCGGAGCAGAGCTCAACCCTACTTACAGTTGAATAGATTTCGTCCTGCCTCAAAACAATGGACTGTATATCCGCTGTTATTAATCTGAAGGGAAGGGGGGCAGGAAACGTGTGCACTTCAAAAAGAAACCTCTAAACTCTTCATTCACTTCAAAGGAGACACTGGGTATAACTAATGGATTTCAGAAAACAACTCTTCAGTACAGTTCTGGACCTGTGGAGACTGCCAGGAAGAAGGGCTGCTGTGCTGCTGAAAGGGCTGCCACTCTGATGGACTGCTGCATTAATGTCCTACTGCCTTTCTGAACCGCTGCCTTGTTGGACTGCTGCCGTGCTGCCCTCCTGCCCGAGTCAGAGGAATTGGACCTGCACTTAAGCCCAGGACTCCTATAGTGACTTTTGGAAGTCTAACCGTCTAACTGTAAAGACTCACCGGAGGCAGAAGGTAAGTTCAAAAGTCTTTATTGTAAGGATGCCACTGACACCAGAGAGCACGTCTTCTCAACGGCTTCAAGTAACCGGAACTGCCACTCCAACACTCACCGATGCCCAAGATTCCGCCGTGGAATCCATAGACGCCATAGAACCCTTGGGCATGGGCAAGCGGCAGGAGAAGCAGCGCAAGACAAGCACGAGACCTGGGGGCATACAACAACCAATAAATGGATAAAGTAAAAAGTACAACATAACACTAACATGTATTATTGCAAACAAAGCAAGCAGCAGAGCAATAATTAAGTGACAATTATCATTTCAACCGAACATAACTCTCCTTCAAAATGCCAGTTGGAACACTTTTGGACAGTTCTTACACCAGTTTCTCCCAGTACAAGTCTATGAAGCATAAACATGTGGCAGAAACTATTACTCCAATAAAACTATCTAGTGAGCAGAAGGCATTATCTTGTCAGTGACAGAATATGGGACATTCTTGAAGTGAAGATAAAGATATGTGAACATGCTCCTGAAGTCACTATTTTCCACCAATCACACTTCTATTTGCCCACATTAAACCTGCAGCTATGCTTTAATACCAGATGCATGAAAAGTGCAGCAGTACTACCTCAAATAAAATGGCATCTAAGCCTGCATGAATCAGGAAACCTAGCTTGTGTGTTAAGGCTAATGAACACTTCAGGTTAATTTTAAAACCAGGACCAGACATGGGACACTGGAGATAGTGATAGAGGCAGCAGTAATGGCCCGATGCTCTCAAAACCAGCCTCTAAAGGCTCCAGCCAACTGGAATAAATGACCTGTCGTGCCCGATAAAAATATCATTCGTATTCAATTATGTAATATATCAGTGCATGATGTGCTATACATATGCAAAGAAGCATTAATATTTTAGGCAACAGGAATACATCATTATGTTATCTTATCTGAATAGTTCTTGGCTTACAATTGCACTTGTTAGTGGACCCATTTTCACCTAACTAGGTTACACATGCATCTTTTTTTCGTGAAAAATGATATGTTGTATTATGGTTGTATCTCATCTTCGGGAGCGTGAAAAGCTAAACGGTCATGGTTGCAGGCAGTCCGTTCTTTGGATGACTATCTGCCATTAATTGCATGTTTCCTTTAATATACTAAGTTGTATCAAGTGTCGGCCTCTGAATATTAGCACCCTGGCAGAGTGTAGTGACAGCCTCAATTGTCCTTATTTAGATTGTCTAAGTGGGTCCCTGCTCTTTAATTGTGTGCTTAAGGATGTTTATAAACAACACAAGGAACTATCAGGCACATGCATCATTGTTGCCGTTTGCGATTCCTTAGTTGCGAAAATTAAGGAATCGCAATTAAGGAATCGCAAACGGCAATGCATCAAAAAATCGCAATTTTTTTAGCGATTCCTTATTATTCCTTAATTGCGATTCACAATTTGCGAATTGCAATTAAGGAATCCCTTCCCATTGATTCCTATGGGTCAAAAGGCCCATAGGAATGAATGGGAAGACAATCTCAATTTGCGATTCGCAATTAGCTAATCGCAAATTGAGATTGCGATTTCAAGGGTGCAGGGGTGTCCAAAGGATACCCTGTTGCATCCATGAAATCAATCTGTGCACATATGTTGTGCACACACATGCCCTAAAGGCATGTGTGTGCACAACATGAAACTTTGAAAAATGCACAAAAGTGCATTTTTCAAAGTTTTCGCAAATTACCATGAGGTCCAACCTCATGATAATTTTTTCCTCCTAATTGCAAATTCGCACTTTTTAAAGATGTCATGCATTGCATTTATGGAATCGCAAATTGCGATTCCTTAAATGCAATCGCATTTTTAGAAATCGCACAAAATAGCGATTTCTTGTACTTTTGATTGATGCATCCCAAATAGTGATTTAGGAATCGCAAACGGCCGATTTTTGCGATTCCCACCGTTTGCGATTCCTAAATTGCTTGATGCATGTGGCTGCTAGGGTCTAAAAGCCAACATTCTGGCGCAAAACCTGATATTTTTTATTGATTTTTCATTCATTGCAGATGCCATCTGCATTCCTTGGTGCGGAGGATCTGTATTACAGGTTGTATTGATTCCAACCATATATTCATTCTATTTTCGATTAGCACTTAATTTTCACGGATTAGTATTTGGTATGCAGTAGCAAATTTAAAGAGCAGAGGCACTGATGAAAGCCTTGCGATTCTAAGCCCGTTCGGCTGAAACATGTTGGCCCTTTTTTTGGCAGTTATTTGTTGAAACTGCCTCCTTTGCACTGTTCTGTTTTTAGAATAGGGGTTGTGTCTACATTCCAAATAAAAGGTTCTTCATTTTCTAGCAACACCACCCTATTTTAACTCACCACTTATTTTTTTGTTCTGCACTGCACTTTATGGCAATCAACGATTCAGTTGTTTTTTGTATTTTCCCAAGTGATTGTGAATTCGGCCCACGACTTGTTGACTGGGGGTCTCTATGATCAAGAGACTTACCATTTCAATCACTGGTTGACCAAATGAAAATAATGATCACACAGATTAGTTGATGGCTATCCAGACAATGTGGGCTGAATTGTTTCATGAATGCTTTCATGAATTTTTCCATTTATCACAATAGACGTTCTTTTCCTTATGCTAGATTTCTTTTCTCTTGTCTGTTTGGTAACTGGGGTACCACTTTACCTTTGCGAAAGTGCAGCTTGAGCGCCAGAATGTTGGCTTTTAGACCCCAGGTTCCTTGTGTTGTTTATAAATGAGTATTGGGGGATATGAACCTAGGCTGGTCTTTAAAACCTTTCCCTTTGACCCTTTCCTACCTGGTTTGGTATAATAGTGCTTGAAGATGTTGACAAGAAATGGCGCTGTACATAACTCCATACAATTAAGAGGGAACCTCTGAGGGATGGAGCTTGGCTGGGCTGCATAATGGCCGCTCTCTAAAGAGGCTCTGCCGGCCGAGTCTGTAATCCGACAAGAATCCGGCATAACATGGGCTGAAGACCTGCTACACAGACTACAATAGCAATCCTGCAACTATGCCGGAGTAGGGGGGGGGGCACCTTGGATGCCACTACACCTTCCTGATGGCCATGCTGTACGGGAGCAAGCCGGGCCGGACTGGCTGCCGGTAGCAGGCACCGGGCGTTTCCCTGTTGGGCCGCCAGGGTGGGGGCAGTTTTTGGCCCCTGGGAGACGTTTTTGTTACTGGGGCTGCAATATCAGCCCTGGTAACAAAATCGGGTGAAACTGCCCCTTGCAAACAGCTCAGCCACACCCCCCCTCAGCCCACCAAGGGGGCCGGCCGACCTGTATGCCAGGGCCGGTTTCAGTTTCCAGTCCGGCCCTGAGTGTGAGCTGACTGACAGCATGGCTGGGCCTCAAGCACGGGGCTGATCTCCAGCGTTAGTTTGCACAGAGGTTGCGACGGAACGGCACCCACGGCGAGGAAGGTGGCTGAGTGTCACGGACTGAAGGAGAGATGGAATCCCTGGAGACCTATTGCCCTAATGAGTAGGAGAAGTTGAGCGGTACGCTGCATGGTTCGGGTGTGGCACCGGGGCAAAGATTGTCACTGCTGAAGCAAAGAGCGGGCCTAGAAAGGCTGCAGGTGCTGTATCCTGTGGGATCAGAACCATATCAGCCTACATGATGGCAAATATGGATGTTTAATTGGCCGGACGACCAGAGAATCCACTGGAGTGGGCCCCCCCTTCACAAGTCTGCAATTTGATAGCCGCTGCACACACTGGGAGAGACTGGCTTTGCTTGGATGGTTTAATACAGTCCCTCAGCAACGTTCATAAGCCATTGGTTTCACTGATCTGGGGAGAAAGACTCCTGTTTGGAAACTGGTCCTCCACAGTATCTGGGTACTACCAGGCCAACTACAGAGGAGCTTGAGACTATGTGCAGTATTGTGCTGGTGGTGCCTGGCTCTCATTGGGCGTGATGTGGCTGGTAATGATGCTGTGCCCCACTGGACTGCTTGTTCTGGTGGAGCTTTGGATTGTGGCCCTCTCATGACCCCTGACAAGGGACCTGACTCAGGAAGTGGAGGGGGCCCTCCTGCATAGCTGTGTGGCACTGCCCCTCACCCTCTCACTCCCCCTCTCCCCCTTTCCTCTCTACTGATCTCTCCTGTTAATGCATCTCATATATTTTGATGTTACGTAAATTGTTATTATTGTTGTAACTTTGCTGACCTTATGTAAAGCGCTATGATACCTACAGGTCTAGCCAGCGCTATATAAAACTCTTTAAATAAATAAACTGTGGGTCTGCCTTAAATCCCACTGATTGCCTCCAAACTATTACCCACCCACACCAGAACTCTCTGCCAATTATAATTGTTTGTACTGACATTACCTTTAATCAAGGGGAAATACGACGCCAACTAATCAAAACTTCAGTTTGAAAGCAGGTGCCTCAGGAGACAAGAAAATATGGGATTGCACTCTGGGGTGTCACCTGAGCGCTCTGAGGTCGACCCACAACAGGAGATCGATATAAAAGAAATCCATGGTAGAGGTAAGGTCTACCCTCAAGGCCATGAATGGAAGGCTCGACATCCTCACAAGCCACCTAGTTCAGGATAAACAGCAGGTGGATACGTGTGAGGATCACTTTGATCATTTAGAGCACTGCTTATCAAAAAGAGTGAAAGCACAGGCGGATTCCAGGGAACAACTATTGAAAATGGGCAGAGTACTGGAAGTGATTATGGTTAAAAATGAAGATCTTCAGATTACGGGCATCCCAGAATCCACAAACATTACTAAAGTGGAAGACAAAGGTGAAACTATGCTCCGTGAACTCTTTGGGGGAAGGCTCATCTACTGTGTTTATTGTGGAACGTGCACATTGTTCATTAGTTCCGTGGCCTCCCTCAGGTGCAAGGTGCGAGGGTCAATCCAATTCCAAGGAATTAGCCCATCATTTTTGCCAGACTTTTCTGTAATAGTGCAGGCAGCCTGTCGTGGTTTCTGCCAGCTAAACAGATCCTTCAAAAAACGGAGATCAATTATGTCCTAATCTACCGAGCCAGGCTGAGAGTGAATTGGAGGGACAATCAACATTTTTTCCAGGACGCCAAATCATCTTTAAAATTTGCTAAGCACATCACTAAGGACAAGGGCTCCCCCCTTGAACTTCGCCGCATGCAGCTGATAA
Source organism: Lissotriton helveticus (assembly GCF_964261635.1). NCBI lineage: Eukaryota > Metazoa > Chordata > Amphibia > Caudata > Salamandridae > Lissotriton > Lissotriton helveticus. Next base: position 855,555,792 of record NC_136070.1, on the reverse strand, counting down.
AAACATGTTGATTGATAATAACTGACACAGTCCCTTCCTACAGTGGCGAGATAAGAGCTTCCTAAGATTTGTTATGCTCGCTTTGCTGTTTGTGAATTTCATACCGTTGCTATTCCAGTTTCGAAACCGGAGTCCTGGGCACCCCCACGATTGCTATCTGTTCTGTAGTAATAAGTAGCTCCAAAACATGGTCCTATGTAAAATGGAGTCCACTGATATAATTTTCTCAGCCACTCTGCCGTACGTGGTAGGGGTTATCCACCCAGATCCTCTCTGCCTTATGGGATGATTCCTAATCAAATGTGTATGTTGGGGGAGTTTGGGGAGTGTGGGGAAGGGTACACAAAAAGGTTTGGGGGTTAGTGTGGGTGGCAGGCTTGAGGTTCTATTTCACTATCTATAAATTGGCTTCTGATCAATCCGATACTTCGGCGATTACCTCACACAATTTGTTGGTCGGTGTTCACCACCATTGCACTCTTGCATTAAGGTCACATGCGCCCACTTAAGTTACTTAGATTGAACATCCGCTGCCTCAACGGCCATCGCAAGATGGGACAAGTGCTTGCCTATTTACAAAGGCACTCCATAGATATTTGCCTATTACAGGAACTTCACTTCACAGGAGAGAGTATCACCAGAATGTGCTCTGGGTGGAATGGGGAAAAGTATGTAGCTACCTATTCCAATTATGGGCGCGGTGTGGTGAAGAGGGATATAGGTCAGGTATGTTCCTGACCCAATTGCTTCATAAGCACTGGGCGAGCGACTACATAATGGAATTGTAGGATGACAATTCACATGTACATATTCGCATGGAGGTGGTCCAAAGGGTTATGGTGAACTGTGTTTCCACCTTATATAGAACAAGGCAGGATACTGAAAGACTACCTGATTACCTGGACTCGATCAAAATCTTGTGGCTTCAAGAAGTCATAGAAGATATTTGGATGAACTATTTAAAAGTGACGAAATTATTGGGGTGATCCGTGCAATGCCCGCAGACAAGGCCTCTAGCCTTCATGGCTTCAGTGTTGCATTCTATAAAAAATACACTGCCTTGCTTGGGCTCCACCTATTAGCGGTGTACGTGAAGGCTCTCTTCTTGGGTACTCTGCCCCCCTCCTTTTGAGAGGCCCTCATTATTACCACACTTAAGCCTGGTAGGGACCCCTGCAGTTGTGATTCATACCCTAATTCGCTAATTAACACATACAATAAAAATCTTGCTAAACCCCTTCCCTCATGCCATCCCCCTTTACTTTCTACTATGGTGAGACCTGACCAAGTGAGATTTTTGACGGGCAGGTCTACGACACACAACCTCCGTACATTTTTTTTATTTGCTCCATACTATTGACCAAGCCTTACATGCTGTGGCAGTGTTTCTTAGATACCACTGAAGCACTTGGTTCCTTCAATGGCCATATCTTTTTACTTTGCTGCTGTGTCTAGGCCTGAGTGCTACCTTTATTAAATCTAATGACCTTCTCTATTCCCTGCCTATGGCCAGCTTGAGAACCAATAGCAGCAGTTCTAATCCTTTCATAGTCACCGGGTGTACCCGAAAGGTATGCTCCCTCTCCCCTATACTCTTCACGAATCCGATGGAGCTGCTTGCGGCCCATCTCCGTCAGCATCATGCACACCCCTTGCAGAATATTAGTGTCATTAAATGCGGATACTGTCACTTTATACTTCAGGGACCCGCATCATAACTTAAGACCTCTTATTAGGGAATTCAGCAAATTTGACAGGATAATGAGGATTGAAATCAACTGGGAAGAATCTATTGTCTTCCCCTGAAGAACCTGACTCCTCAAACAGACTAGGAGTTCCGCCTGGTATGAGCGTATGGCCATTTCCAATATCTGCAGAATGCCCCTGGTCACTGCAGGGGACCCCATAGGAGGGCAGGCCCCGTGGTATCGCCGAGGACAGCAGACAGCCAGCCCATCCTGGGGGGGCGGCGTGAGGGACAGGGTTGGGGGCGGGGCTATGGGAATAAAGGGGTGGCCCCTCCTAACTCACTCTCTCTTTGCCTGCTGCCCCTTCTCCCGTCAGGTCGCAGCCTTGGCTGCTACCAGGCCCATTCAGCCGCTCCGGCTGTAGTCAGTCCCCCTCCCCGTCCAGGTCTGTTGGATCCCCCTTTGTCATCTCATCTCCCCTCCATCGAGCACCGCCGGGATCGAGGTAAGCGGTGACACTTTTCGCCTCCCCCCGGGCCCCGTCATTGGGCAAAACCCAAGTTGTACAGGGCTCCGTGGTCAGAGACCACGGGGAAGTGGAGGCGTCCGTGGAGGGGGCGTGTGGCAATGGGTTCGTGCGGGGGGGCTAGCATTGAGAAGTGGCAGTTAAGCGTGGGTACATCGGCAGGCCGAGGCCTCGCGGGCACTGTGCGCGTTAACAAGGTGCGTCGCAGTTCAGGTGGAGCAGGCCATTGGATGTGGGGTATATTCTGAGGCATGCCCTTCTCGCCGCTGTGACAGAGCCGAAGTATTACTGTCCTCACGCACGTGGTCAAAGATTGGGCTCCTAGCAACCGAGACACCTAGGAAGACACATGGGCTCAGCTTCGGGGAAGTGCCGCCAGTTCATTTCAAAGTATCGTAATGAAATAACAACGGCCGCCATTCCAAAACACCGGCGCACGGTCTACGAGTGCGAGAACTGCGCTGATCGCGGGCCCCCTTTTTTCGCGATTCAAACATCTTCCATGGGAAGTGAAAGAGCAGTATTTCGATTGGTTTTACGGAGTGTAGTTGGTCTATCTAAAGTGTCACGGGTCACGATACCCGTTCCAACATGGCCGCCATAAACCCGGCTGAACAGTTTCAGAAGGTAGTCCCCTTTTCACTGATCCCAGAGATGCATGGCAATAGAAAGAGGACTACTGCTCTGAGACGTAAACGCAAGGATCCAATGAATGATGCCGGAGCCAGGCAACCAAGAAACATCCTTTGTGATGAGATGTTTGTTCCGGTTTCGATGCTGCAATGGTTAATTAGCCCCTCTTTCCAGTAGCTTCATGCAATCAAGACAGTGGCATCTGGAATATATATATATTACTTACCAGTTTAACTTATTTACACTTAATAAATAATAAAGGGCAGCCCCCGATCGTTTCTGGGAGAACATTTTGGCATTTTCATTCAAGGCGAACAATGGATGCAGATCGGAGACCACCTCCCTCAGGTCATGACATGCACTGTTTTGTAAATGTAAATGTAAATGTAAATGTACAGGAATTTATATAGCGCAAATCACCGAGCGGTTTCTAAGCGCTTGCTTAGGGAACCCGTCCTGGTATTCCCCTGTGAGATAACCCCGGCAGGGTATCCGCAAGGTGAAAGCCAGGCATCCCGCCGCGAGGGGCCGTTGTGGAGATTAAGCAAGCTATTGCCCAGAGTCGCAGAGTGTGAACCCGTGAATCGAGTAGGCACCGGAGTGAGAATTGTCGAGTCCATGGACATTTTAGGACTCAAGACCCCGCCGAGCCGGGAATTGAACCCTGGTCCGGGGCTGACCTCTGCTTCCAGGTCTGCCTCCTCTAACCAGTGAGCCACACTTCTGGTCCCAGTCCTGGACTTTATTTGATAACATAATGCATCCTGGGTGTATTAGTCTTATATTCTGGCATGGAACCCATTACAGTAACCTGAAAACAAAGGTTTGTGGGTGAAAAGTTCAGAACTAGAGTTAGTGCCCGACACAACCCTGATTGGGGGGGTCACTCTTTTGCAGACCGTTTGGCGGTATGTTGAGGGTTAGTTTCATAATTAAAGAAAATAAAAAACACCCATTTCATAGATAAATGCTGGGTGTGCCAATGTATAGCCCTTGGCACGGTCATTGTGAGAGGAAACTAGCACACGTGTGGCACGTTTTGTGGAAAAGCAGAGAGTGGTTTGGCCCGAGGCGCTAGCCAGATTGTAAAAACAGTCTCCTACTATCTGAGTACAAACCAGTTCAGAAGGACATAGGATGAAGTCATGGTGGTCATGAGGCATAGGCCACATAAAGGGTAGCGTGTTGAAGGCGCCCATGTGAAGCCATTCAACAGGGATGTAGCCACCTGTTATCCCGAAAGGATATTGATACCAAAAATAGGCCTCTTTAAATGGTTGGGGTGACATTGAAGCAAAGGAAGGGGTGTGCTTGGATAAGAGGCCCTGATGAATTAATTGCTGCACCCCCCCCCTTAAACCAAGCATCGCATGAAGTGGATAAACGGTGGCTGTCCCGCCACACAAGGACAGCTGAATCAGGCTCTTGTGAACCCAGGGGCAAAAAAAATAAAAATAATTTGGAGGGGTCCCCTAAGCACACTTCTTCGCTTCCACCTTCGGACGCAATACCTCCACGCCTTGGACCCGGGCTCTGACTACAAAGGCACGGTGCCATCAACCTCCCAGTGTCTCAATTTTACTTGTTGAAAGAAACAACAAATACACGTGTTGGTGTCCAGCCCATCGATAGCGAGCTGGTCGCAGAACCATGCTAGATGAGAACGCAATTATTAATTATTAAAAATTAGGATATAAAGTCAGCGATTTAAGTGGGCCGGGTTGGAAGCAGGTGCTGAGTCGGGCATCTATCTGGCTCGCTAATTGGGTCCTCACGATCGGGGTAATAAATTCATAACCCTGCAGGAGTGCCCCCTCCTCTGCCTCTGATTTAAGTCAACGGGACCCGTTAGAGTTCGTTCAGTCTTACCATTTAAGACCTGAAGCATTCTGAATGTTATACCAACAACACCATAGCGGTTGCCCATTGGTATTATGCGGCAAACAACCACGACAAGGCCAATAGCCCTGACTAGTTGTAGGTGTAATGCTACTTGTTGTATTATATACCTGGATGCAGTGACATAGGCAGTAAATATCAGGCGAGCGGCACACTTTGCTAAGCTCAGAATTACAGCTTATGTGCGGTCACACCACTTTTTGTGACCACCCAGTTTTCCATCCCAGCTTATGTGCGGCCACACCACTTTTGGAGACCACCCAGTTTTCCATCCCAGCTTATGTGCGGCCACACCACTTTTGGAGACCACCCAGTTTTCCATCCCAATTAAAGACCTAACAAGCACATGTCACACCTCTCGGGGTGTATCAAACAAGGATCCAGTACTTTATTTACCAACAGGAAGGCAGGGATTTACCCCCACTTCCCTCTTGTTGGCTAATAGCTCGAGCACGTGGGAAGTCTTGAACAATTTGGCTTGCAAATTAGGCAACAAAGTTCATGCACCAGTGTAGTAAAGTGCCTCTCTTTTCAATGGAGAGGGTGGGCCAGGTAGGGCCTCCAGCCGGCGTGGCTACGGGGCAATGCTCAAGCGAGGACGATGCCGAGCCCCGAGGGGCCGGTCGTGTGTCTGTGGGGAAGTGCGGAGGAAGCTTTCGGTGAGCAGCACAGTGCGCATCCTTTAGTTTGATTAGATTGGTGATGCTGCTCTAGAGCGCAGGCTTCGCATATACGTTGCCCCGAGTTCTATTCCCGGTAATTCCAGCTTTATATCCTGTTCGTAAAGTAATTGAGCGTTTGTACGCTCGATTTGCTACGGTTAGCTGAGCTGTGAGTGGACCGGTCTGCTGCCCTGGGGCATCCGGGCGTGTCTACTTTCAAGGCGGTGAGCCGGGTTCCAGCTGGCGGGAGGCTGAAGCAAATTGTCATTTTGGGCAAATCAATTTGTTTTCACTGAGCATTGAAGCGCTTTATCGCGAGATTAGGTTAGGGCACGGCTTCGCTCCCCCCCTCACAACAGCGACGATTATCCCACTGATGGAAGGGCCGCACCCCCACCCTCCTCCACTTAGGCCCTCACCCCACAGCTTCCACAATAAGTGGAGAGTCCACGGGCCTCGTTTCTGAGAGACCAAAGTTTTGAGGTGACCCACTAAGAGGCCAAGAGTTGACAACAGGGTACCAGAGACGCCAGAGATCAGAGTGAGTGTTATGCCCAAGCCACGGCTCTGTAACTAGGCTTCAGGTCGTTGATTGGAAGTGTGAGGCGCTCTTCGACCTCTGCTTGGGGTGACATCCCCCATACTCAGTGGCTGAGCCAGAGTGAGAGTTCCAAAACAGGCACTTGCGGAGCATGGGCAGAAGGGCAAGGCAATGACAAAACTAGCAGTCTACAGAAGCTCGCAGACTCTCCGCTTTCCGCAAGCGGTCTAGGGACCGGCCAGGCTGGGTGCGGCTTCCCTTACCCCAGGTCCGGGTCAATGCTCCCGGTGCCCTCACCCGGGGCGGGCGGTGCGGGACGTCAGGGTTATCAGAGCCAGCACTGGGAATTGCCCAGGCCAATGAGGGTCCCACCATATTTGGGGCGTTTAGGGGTATTATGCAAGGGGGAGACATCGCAGAAAACGTTCAAAATGCATGTTATGAGCCTAACATGTGTGTACTTGCAGGAAGTGTTTGCCTCGCTTCTGCGGGGGAAAAACTGGAAGAAAGCGGAAGGAAGGGAAACAAACATGCATTATGGGTGCTGTAGTATTGATTTACTTCAGTTGACCCAATTTAACCAACAATCCTAAAAACAGGTTGGCAAAGGAAAGTCCAGGACTGAACACTCCCTTGGCGTCATCAGCTAACCCTATCATGTATCTATATACATTTAAAATAACACTTTAAGTTTATTATAATCTTGCAGATTTATATAGCGCAAACATGACATGAGCACCAGTTACGTTACACAAGTACACTTTATATTATGGGAGGGACGGGGAGACTGAGTGATTTGCCCTGAATCACAGGAGGTGGACGGGACCCTGAGGCCCGGTCCTTGGCCCCCGCTCCATAGCCGGCAACCTTGCTGGCAGACCTTCCTTTTTGTAGGAGGAAAAGCGGGTGTTCGGTACACAGATTAGTCCTGCTTTATTTACGCCACTTTCATAGCGAGAACGTGGCTAGGAGGGTTGAGGAAAATTGAATTTTGCCTTGTCATGTGTGCCTACGTGTTCCCCATCCTATGTTATATGTGCATGATTAATATGCATATGTCCCCCTATGATCGAATAAAGACGCACTTATAGTTGTGTCCAACGTTTAGTATGTCAGTTATCCAGTCCTCCTGAAAGCAACGAGTATTAGGCCTATGTTGCCAACGTTTTACATTGTGCACGTTAATTCATGGAATTGTCCCCGTTTCTAGGCCTCATGAGGGCCCGGACACCAGATTCAAGCTCCAGTTTCCTGAACCACTCCGAGGAGCGATGCAGCCCCTCCCGCATCCCTGACCCTTCACTTACTTCCTGACAAGCAGCGCGGTGCCCGGCCTGGCTCTGCCTGCCTGTCTGCCAAGAATATGTTATGCATACAGTTATCAGTGCAGCTCTCCGTCTTCACATTCCTAGCTAACGAGCTGCATAAACATCTTCAGCTATAGTCTAGTCTTTCTGTCTCCATGCAAGAGAATTACTGAATTAATATCCATAGAAGATTCATAGCACACGCAATACATGAAGAATATATGCATGCACCAGCCTTAGTGTCAAGTAGCCTTTCCCCTGATGACTTTTAGATTCTATCAACATGTTCTCCAAACATCAGATATCAGATATGCTATAGGTACATGTCGTCTTGACCTCCCAGACTTTAGTCTCCTCTTCTAGTGCAAGAGTCAGAGCCCCCAGTTCTCCCCAGTTACACGTCATGGCCCGTTTGCGCGCACCACTAGGTTAAAGGTTCCAGCTGCCCAGGTAGCCCCCTCCATGTATCCACCCATTCATGACACTTCTGTGACGTTCTCATCACATGTCTTCGTGCACGCCCTGTGCACGCCTTCTTTTCACGCCCATGTGTTCTTATCTTGCGTTTGTCACTTGTTACGCCTACTGTATTCACTGCAATTGTAATGTTTTCCTATATATACTATGTACTGTTGATGAGACGTTGCAGCTGCCGTCCATTTCTTGCCAGGCTATTCTGATCCTGTCCCTTCCCTTGTACCTGATTAAAGCCTGTTCAACTCAGATTCCTCGGATCCTGCCTCTTATTTATTGAGCTATCTGATTTATTTAATGCATAGAAAAATAGTACCGGTAATTATTTATTTATTTACCACATAATGGCGCCCGAATAGGGACGAGCCCTTTCCCCACGCGCCGGCGATGTAACGCAGGCTCCCTGACCCTTCTACAGCCGTGACGGAATTCTACCGTGCACGTGCAGATATTTCTGCTTCATCAAGTCTCCCTCAGGCCCACGGAGGAGACGGAGACTGCGGTCCGGCATCCAGACGAGGCGGTGAGGAATGCGGTTCGTCCCGACCAGAGCCCAAGCCGAGAGAGCAAGGTCCGAGGTATCCGGAGGCCCACCTGTAACCGAAGCCCGAAGTTCGAAGCGCATGCGTAGTAACCAGACGTCGTAGCAGTCCAGTCCAGTCCGAGGCCTTCAGTTTCTGCTTCCCGGTGAGTACCGTTGCGGGGGAAGTATCTAGACAGGTTCATTAATTTGTCCCTGGTCCGATGGGTTTGGGTACACAGATCCAGTCCGAAGTATTCATCTAGGTGGATACGGTATGACGTGTCTCTTTATGAGACCGGTATGTTCTGTACTGTTTTAGCAGTGCATCCAGTATTTCCATTAAGTCTGTTCTCGAGAAATTCAAGTATTATGTTTTCAGTGTATCAGGTAGTATTTTGTTCGAACTGTTATTCATGTATTTTTATGTCGTGGTATGAGTGATTTGTTTGCCATTTCATTTCTGTGTTTATCGTGTATTGTGTTTAAATTCAAGTACCAGTTTAAGATGCCGCTGTTTTCTAAATTACGCCAGATAAAGACTAGGAAAGGGTTACTCGAAGAATCAGTTCCTGTCCCTCCTAGGGACAGTCCTGGTCACTTTATGTACCACAAGCATGGCTTAGATGCCATATTATATCTAGACTTATGGGTGGAATATACCAAGAATCTAGAAGAGAAATATAGATGGCCTGTATCAGGAACATGGGATGCCGAGTGCATCATGCGAGTAGAAGAAGCATTATGGAAAAAGAAAGCCCGACAGTCCCAGAAAGATGCCATAGAATTATGGCGTAAAGAATCGCATAGGAGATCAGAAAAGGAATTCAGAAAAGCAGAATTAAGTAGGGAATCCTCAGAGAAAGCCCAAGAAAGGGAACTTCTAGAAGAAGGGGAACGAGTTAGAGCAGAACAGTCAGATAGACAGAGAAATGCCCTTATTAAAGGTATGTATCCTCTTCTTGCCGAGGGCTTGCCGAAGGCAACCCCGGAAGTACCCTGTAATTTACCGCCACCCTTGGTCCCGACTAAGCTACGTCATAAACCGACTGCGGCTGAAATTTTTCTTTCGTCCTATTTGGACGATACAGTCCCAGAATATGCAAATCCTATTCCGCCTGCTCAACCTCAGCCCCCTGTTCATAATGTAATTCCTGTTCCTCCAGTCACTGGTCCCGGGAGCCCTGTCCATGTGCCAGTACCCCCGGACCAGTCCGCACCACGTGTTTTGCCAGTTACTTTACCAGCCCATTCAGTATTAATTGACAATTCTAGTTCAGGAGGAGCGGGGGGAGGTGCTCCTACCACCCCGCCTCAAGTAAAGCGACTGACGCTGAGAGATGCAGCGTTACAGCGCACTCCAAAACTGACTACATACGCAGACCTCAAGCGACACCTTACTGATTGCATATATGATTCAGTTCCAGGCGAAGATCACATGATAATATATTCCATACGTTTACGACGAGTTGCCAACTATTTGGCTACCTTCCCCGATATGAAGGAACATCTAGACAGAATATATCGTTTTATCCGTACAGGGGAGAATTCAGAAAGTATTCATGAAGCTATGTCACATAGAAAAGTCGAGAATCAAAGTATGATTTTACAGTTCTTGATTAACTGTTTAATAAGAGAACAAGATCAACCTGGTAAAGACAAAGATGAGATGAAGGCCTTGACAAGATGGAGTGATAATATAGCCGAGGGAAAACACAAGACACAGAATAGTATAGAAAGTATGTACAGAAAAATTCGTAAAGAAATTCTAAGAATACACGAGAAAGAGAAAGCAATAAGAGCAACCGAGAAAGAGAATGATTCTTCAGATGAAGATGTAGACAGCGAGAATCCCGACAGAATAGCGTATGTAGGTAGAACTAGACTTTCCGACAGACATTCCCGTCTAGATTACAAGAAAGTTTTTCCTCATTCAGTACCAGAACAGTGTTCTCTTGAACAAGTATTCCAGGCTACAGATAGAATTCTGAAGTTACGAATAGGTTATAGTGAGCTTAGTACCATGCATGAACAAGAACTAGCCCGATCAGCAGTCCGATGGATTAGTGATTCTACCACGTTTCCAGACGAAACCGTGGCTCAAATGTTTCTGAAGCTGCCCCCAGCCGAACAGCGACTGGTGGGTATGTACATGATCCAGCACCTCATCACACTGTATGAGAATCAGCATTCTGATCCAGGTCCTTTATATGATGTACTGAACGAGTTACTCCTAAACCGATGGAAAGGTCTAGGTACCGATTTAATTAGCGTCGTTTTAGAACAGCGCCACAAATACAGAACGTTCCTGAATCCGCATTTTGTTCCTGTTCCACCCCCAGTGAGAAAATCATTCTACATAGATGGACAGAATCTGTTACGAGAAGTACATCCAGTTAAGGGAGCGGGGGGTGATTTAGAGCGAGTATTTGTTTACACCCCTATCACGAAAATAGAACTCTTGGAAATGAAAAAGTTAATACCCTGTCACGATAAAGATCCAGCAGGGTTCCACCGTGAATTAAAAGACATGCTCCGTATGGGAGAATACACGTATCCTGATATCATTAAAATGTTAAAGGTCCTGTTGCCTGCGGGCATATATGAAAAACTCAAGGAAAAAGAATGGGAGGTGGGAGAGAAAAAGATAGATTGGACCGCATTAGAGACTGAAGATAACACACGAGTTCCAGGTACCGGTCTTGGGGAAAAAGCTAAAGCATTGCCCGAGCTGTTAATACAAGTCTTGCCAAGATTACTAGCCACGAAAAAGGAAGACTGGGATGCTATCTCAGCCTGTAAACAGAAACAAGATGAAGACACTAGTGATTTTTATTCTAGATTTGAGAAATGTTTTATTATTAATAGCGGTCTGAAAACAAGTAGTGAGTCATATCCACATCTTTTTGTCACCAAACTAGTTGAAAATTCTTTACCACAAGTTAAAAATCGAGTACTAAAAGTCGAGAGTACCTGGCAAGCTAATACTCCTTCACAGATGCTTCAGATGCTCCAGTACCACCAGAACAGAATCAGGGAAGAGCAAGAACACGAAAGGAGACGTATGAAAGACACGAAAATGAAAGTATTGGTTGCACAGTCTGTTCCCCAAGACAGTCAGAAGAGGGGTACGAATCAAACTAGTCATTCTACAGTTCCCGTTAAAGGGACATGCAATTACTGTAAACAGCCAGGTCATTATATAAACGAATGTGCAGTTCTGAAACACAACATAGCTACTGGTAAGACGAAAGAGAGACCACGTCCGCCTAGACCAGAACATGTTCCGCAGAACACGCAAGCACCGCAGAACGCACAACAGACAGTAACAGTACCGCAGCCTATAGCTGCCACACAACACGTTACACAGCAAATGTACCAGTATGCACAGTCAGATTATCCAGAATATCAGCAGTATTCATGAAACAGCCTAGAGAGGGAGGTTGGCTTGCCTCTCATCGAGATTCCTGTAGATCAAGAGGGTCCCTATGTACACAGTCAAGTATTAGGGAAAGACAGAAAGTTTCTGATTGATACAGGGGCAAGTAGGACTACCATCAGTCATGACGAGGTTCCAGGGGCTCCACTCTCAGGCTCTAGAAATGTTTCCCTTGGATTTTCAGGAAAGCCTATTGTTAATGAAATATCGAAACCAATTTCCCTAGAAGTTGGTCCATTGTCCCGAACTACAGACTTGTTACTTACGAAATCCTGTCCTGAAAACTTATTAGGTATTAAGACACTGAAAGAATTAGGTGCAGTTATTTGCTGCTCCCCAGAAGGAGTGAGATTGTTTCTACGCGATTTTAAAGGTCATTATGTATTACGTGATTTTGATCCGAGATTATTGAATGTACCACAGCATTTATGGGAGCAAGGTCCAACTGATGTAGGTTGTATGCACATTACACCCTATCGTGTCACTCTGAAAGAAGGTGTTGTATTACCACGAATCCGACAGTACAAATTGCCACCTGAGGCTGTAGCAGCCTTATCCAAAATTATTGACGAGCTCATTGCTCAAGGAGTAGTTGTAGAAACTGACTCCAATGTATGTAATTCTCCTATCCTTCCGATTCTTAAACGTGCTGATCCAAATGCGCCTCCAGTTTATCGATTAGTGATCGATCTCCGAGAACTTAATAAATGTATCATACCCCAGTACCCAGTGGTTCCAGATATCTCTTCCCTATTGACTGCCATTGATTCTGAAGCAGAGTTCTTTACTGTTATTGATCTCAAGAACGCATTCTTCAGTGTCCCCATCCATCCAGACAGCCAGTTTCTTTTCGGTTTCTGTTTAAATGGAAGAAGCTATAAATTCACACGAGCACCTCAAGGTTTCACAGAAAGTCCTAGTATTTACAGTCAAGCACTCAAGAGACAACTAGACAATATTCACATGCCAACTGACACTGCCCTGATCCAGTATGTCGATGATCTATTAATCACAGCCCGTTCTGAACGTGACTGCGAACGTGCGTCACTGACAGTCCTGTATTTCCTGGACGAGATGGGGCACAAGGTGTCCCCTTCGAAACTGCAATTCTGTGTCCAACAAGTGGTATACCTTGGACACTTGTTGTCCAAGAGGGGTAGACAGTTGACACCAGACCGTATCCAGTTAATAGCACATCTTCCACAGCCCAAGACTCAGAAGGAGGTACGAGCTTTTATCTGCCTCACTTCTTACTGCAGACAATGGATCCCTCAGTACGCATATCTAGGCAAGCCACTGATACAGTTAACGACACAGGAGGCAGCCACATCGACTGTCCTCCCTTGGACCCAAGAACATACACTTGTTTTCAATGAGTTAAAGAAAGCCTTATGCCAAGCTCCTGTTCTAGCAACTCCGAACTACAGTAAGCCTTTTACACTTTTTGTTACTGAACGCGAAGGTACAGCATTATCTGTTCTCACACAAGATCAAGCAGGACAATACAAGCCATGTGCTTATTTTTCTAGCACATTAGATCCGGTGGCCAAGGCCCTGCCTGCGTGCCTCAAGTCAGTTGCAGCCACAGCTCTAGCTATCAGACAAAGTGATTCCATAGTGTTAGGACACTCCCTGACAGTACAAGTTCCACACTCCTGTGGTAAATAAATAATTAAATACCGGTTCTATTTTTGAATAATCAATAAACGGGTAGCTCAATAAATAAGAGTCAGGATTCGAGGTATCTTGAGTTTGCAGGTTTTAATAAAGCATAAAGGACAGGAACAGGACAACCTGCACAGGGAAAGGATGGCAGCTGCCGGGGGCAGGATCTGGATGAGCGCTCGAGCAATAAGCTAACTTTAATAACAGTGCATAACATATATATACTAAAACAATTGCATTACAGTCAATACAGTAGGCGTAGCAGTGGGCGGGGTTCGTAGCAGTCGCGAAAGATAAGGCAGAAAGTAGGTGTAACAAGAGGCGTGTACATAGACATGTGATGTGAACGTAACAGAATATGTCACAAATGGGGCGGAAACATGGAGGGGGCTACCTGAGGAGCCGGGACCTCTAACCTAGTGGTGCGCGCAAACGGGCAATGACGTGTTACCAGGGAGAACTGGGGGCTATGACTTCTGCGCTAGAAGAGGAGACTAAAGTCTGGAGTGTCAGAGCGACATGTACCTAAAGACTATCTAGTATCTAATGTTTAGAGAACATGTTGATAGAATCCAAAAGTTATCAGGGTAAAGGCTAACAGACTCTAAGACTGGTGCATGCATTATTCTACATGTAGTGCGGGTGCGAGGAATATTCTATGAACATTAATACAGTATTTCTCTTACATGGAGACAGAAAGGCTAGACTATGACGGAAACTATTGATGCGATTCAGTAGCTTAGGAATGCAGAGAAGGAGAGCTGGACTGATAACTAGAAGCATAAAATACTCTTGGCAGACTGGGAGGCAGAGCCAGGCCGAGCCGGGCACTGTGAGGCAGGAAGTAAGTGAAGGGTCAGGGATACAGGTGGGGGCTGTATCGCTCCTCAGCGAGGGTTCAGGAGACAGGAGCTGAATCTGGTGTCCGGGCCCTTTTGAGGCCTAGAAACGGGGACTTTATTCTGAATTAACGTGCACACTGTGAAACGTGGCAACATAGGTTTACATAGGCCTAATACTCGTAGCTTTCACGAGAACTGGAAACTGACATACTAGAGTTGGACACAACTGGAATTGCGTCTTTAATTGATCATAAGGGAATACATATGCATATCGATCATGCACATATAACATAAGATGGGGAACACGTAGGGACACAGAACATGGCAAAATTTACTTTTCCACATTCCCTCCTTGTCACTACGTTTCCATCAGGAAACATCAATATTCATGATACCATCTATCATTTCATATAGCATCATTTGCTCGTCTCGAAATGGCTTGGAACAGGACTTTGGACTAGGACTTGGAATACAGGATGTAGCACAAATGCCGCAAATCGCAGGGCCACATTGTAAACAGAGGCAGCAACTGAAAATGATCATTACTGCTATACCTAGGAATGACAATACTTTCCATCCCCAGGCAGAAATTATACTCCAGAGCCAACCGGACCATGTCCAGGTGCCTGGATTCTGGTGTATCTGATGGGCAATTTTATGAAGTTTGGTTATAGCTGAATAAACAGACGGCGCGTTATTAGGAATGAAAATGCAGCAACTAGATCCGATGACTCTACATGCTCCTCCTCTATCGGCCAGTATGACGTCAAGAACGAGACGATTTTGGAGCACGACAAATCTCATAGCAGATTGCTCTTCGGTTAAATTACCTAGAGCAGAAGTAGTCTCATTCACTACTGCTTCAAGGGTTCTGGTTAACCTACGGATTAACTTACTATTCTGGATAGGTCCTATAAAGAAGAAGAAACCTTTATTGAAGTCTGTATACTGTTCTAGAGTAGTTTCAGTTTGATCGACAATCGGGGACTCGATCTCCCTTCTATGTCTAATGTGTACTAGATGTGTATTTCTATGATAATCAGATGGGGCTAGAAAAACTGGTGGCAGTAGGAAGGCAATATAACATGTTCCATCCCAATCGAGGGGCAGACGAACATATGCGGTCTGACCACAAACAAAATAAGAATGACGTGAGGCTTTGAAAATAGATTTCCCACTGTCACTATACTTGACAATAGTAGTACAATCACTATGTCCTACATGTGCGGAACCATTCTTTCTGACACATAATTCGCCTTTGACTGGTAGTACTGAAATAGCAGGCAAATCTGGAGTAGTATCAGACTGAACATTCAGGACCATGAAATTCGAGGAATAATTACCTAAATCATACACTTCATTTTCTAGATCTAACCCGGTTCTATGGGTGAGACCTTGCTTGTCTGGATAACATGTACTATTCAGAAGGGACATATCAGTTGAGGATGACGTTAACGTGGACCATGCTCCACACGAACCATTATGTGAAAACGGATAAGGAAAGAGTGGCAGAACTCCCTTCGGTGTCTGAAAAGGGGGGAGTCGACCACACACCCAACAATTAGTGGCATTGCTGGTCTGGTGTGAATAGTGTAACATTCTAATAAACGTGTTATTACGCATAGCGAGACGATAGGATAGCTCGTGAGGAGGCAGATCACTAAATGTGTGCTCTACTGTAGCATTAGAAGACTTATTTACATGGGGAATTGGAAAACATAAATGTGATGCATAACTTGTGCAGGTAACCATTAAACTCAAAAACATAAGAAAACATAGAATAATGATACATCTGATAGAGTTTTGACTAACTCTCTCACTATGGGGGTCTATCTCATACATGTCAGAAACCTGTCTAACCGTTTCACCCGAGGGGGACTTAGACAATTAAGCTGGCTGACTTATTTTACTAGACCTGAGTTTCTTTTTATACTCCTGCTGCGGAGTTTCCTCTAACAGGGGAGGCTTGGATTCAGAGTCAATTTTTAGGCAGTCCTTAGAAATGTTCTTGGCAAATGTTTTTTCAGACAATCCATGGAATTTCTTGACGTGGGACAGGTGGACCCACCCCTTGCGGCCTTCCAACTTCACGGCCGTGCGGGTGGTCAGAAGGACTAGTCGTGGCTCTTTCCAACGAGGCTCCAGCGGACTTGAACGATCAAAGTTCCTTACAAGGACAAGGTTTCCTGGAACGATTTCATGCGGTTTCACCTCGGTATTGTCTGGAAATGCGGCGGCAACCTGTGAACGACAAGAGTGTAGGGCAGACATCAAGGAAGCTAGGTAATCTGTCAGCATATTACTGGAAACATCTGTAATACTTCGGGGTCTAGGTGTACCCCACATATTTGGGGGGCGGCCGAATACGACCTCGTACGGGGACAGACCTGATCTGGAATGTGCAACCATGCGCATATAAAATAAAGCGACTGGCAGGGCTACTAGCCAGTCTACACCTTTCTCTTTACAAACTTTGTCAATGCGGATTTTCAGAGTCTGGTTATGTCTCTCTACGAGACCTGCTGCTTCAGGATGGCGTACACAATGGAACTTCCACTGGTACCCTAACAGAAGGGAAACATGTTTCATTAGTTCTGATGAGAATGGCTGGCCGTTGTCTGAATACACGACCCTAGGGAGTCCAAAACGAGGAAAGAATTCACGAACCAACTGCTTGGCAGTGGTCGCGGCTGTGTAATCTGGGACTGGATATGCCTCTGTCCACCTGGACAAAGCGCATACAACTACGAGGACATACTTGAAACCTCGACATCGCTCCATCTGAATGTAATCCATCTGGAGGACCTCAAAAGGGTGGTCAGGAGGTTGGAATCCCCCTTGTTCCACCGGGACACTTTTACCTGAATTGAACTGACAACATATCATACAGGTACGGACTTTCTGCTTGGCTGCAGCTCGTAAATGCTTGTTGAACCAAATGTTCTGGATACTGTCTAACATAGCTTTTTCTCCTAAATGTGCAGGACTATGTGCGGTATTAATAATGACTTGAACCATTGAGTCGGGGAGAAACCATGTGGCTTTTCCCTTCGTCAACCATCCCTGATCTGTCTGGACCCCTCCTTGTTCGAACCATTTCTTGATTTCATCGGGAGTAGCACGTGACTGTATGTCTATGACATCTTGTGTAGGGTCCTTAACTGTCATACATGTAGTCTGATCTGGAGTGTGTGTCAGTGTCGTGTTAACTGGAATGTCTGGGGTCTGAGCTGTAAGCTTGGCTGTTCGATCTGCTAGATCGTTACCTTGGGAAATGATGTCAGTGACTTTCGTATGTGCTTTGCACTTCATGATAGCAATAGCTGTCGGTAAATGTATTGCATCTAATAG
This sequence comes from Lissotriton helveticus, assembly GCF_964261635.1. Classification (NCBI taxonomy): domain Eukaryota; kingdom Metazoa; phylum Chordata; class Amphibia; order Caudata; family Salamandridae; genus Lissotriton; species Lissotriton helveticus. The sequence goes on along the minus strand of NC_136070.1, from coordinate 855,538,245 downwards.
AGCTTGAATAAGAAGACCATGCTGAATCTTGGTTCCATGAGAAGTCATGAAACCTCTCTCTTGCCAGAGCACTCCAAAGTCGTGTACGACTCCGAATGCATAACGTGAATCTGTGTAAATATTAACTTTCAGGTTCTTGGCACGTATGCAGGCTTGGGTCAGAGCGACTAGCTCTGCTGCTTGAGCGGACAGGGTGTCAATACGATGTGTCTCTATAACTTCAGTGTCAGTAGTCACTGCATACGCGGCTACTAGTTCTCCTGTACTTGTTCTCATACATGAACCGTCCACATAAAGTGTCAGGTCGGGATCAGGTAATGGAATATCTGTCAAGGCTTGTCTTGGCTTTGTCATAGTGTTAACTACTTCCACACAGTCATGTGTGGCAGGATTTGAAGTAACTGACGGTAACAGTGTAGCAGGATTTAGAACGTTGCAGCGTCTGATTTCTATGTGTGGCTGGAACAGTGTCAATTCATAACCTGTTAAACGTGCAATTGTCAAGTGCTGAGTCTGTGTTCGATTTAAAAGAACTTCCACGGAGTGTGGAACTTGTACTGTCAGGGAGTGTCCTAACACTATGGAATCACTTTGTCTGATAGCTAGTGCTGTGGCTGCAACTGACTTGAGGCACGCAGGCAGAGCCTGGGCTACTGGATCTAATGTGCTCGAAAAATAAGCACAAGGCTTGTATTGTCCTGCTTGATCTTGTGTGAGAACAGATAATGCGGTACCATTACGTTCTGTGACAAAAAGTGTAAAAGGCTTACTGTAGTTCGGTGTAGCTAGAACAGGAGCTTGGCATAAAGCTTTCTTTAATTCATTAAGAGCAAGTGTATGTTCCTGGGTCCAAGGGAGGACAGTCGATACGGCTGCCTCCTGTGTCGTTAACTGTATCAGTGGCTTGGCTAGAAATGCATACTGAGGAATCCATTGTCTGCAATAGGAAGTGAGGCCGATAAAAGCTCGTACCTCCTTCTGGGTCTTGGGCTGAGGAAGACTCGCTATTAACTGGATACGGTCAGGTGTCAACTGCCTACCCCTCTTGGACAGTAAGTGTCCTAAGTAGACCACTTGCTGGACACAGAATTGGAGCTTCGAAGGGGACACCTTGTGCCCCATCTCGGCCAGGAAATACAGAACTGTAAGTGACGCACGTTCGCAGTCACGTTCTGAACGGGCTGTGATCAGTAGATCATCGAAATACTGGAGCAGGGCAGTGTCAGTTGGCATGTGAATATTGTCTAGTTGTCTTTTAAGTGCTTGACTATAAATACTAGGACTTTCTGTGAAACCTTGAGGAGCTCGTGTAAATTTATAGCTCCTTCCATTTAAACAGAATCCGAAAAGGAACTGGCTGTCTGGATGAATTGGGACACTGAAAAATGCATTCTTGAGGTCTATGACAGTGAAAAATGTAGCTTCAGAATCAATGGCTGTCAATAGTGAAGAAATATCTGGAACAACTGGGTACTGGGGAATGATACATTTATTAAGTTCTCGAAGGTCAATCACTAATCGATATACTGGAGGTGCATTTGGATCAGTACGTTTCATGACTGGAATGATAGGAGAATTACATACATTGGAGTCTGTTTCTACAACCACTCCTTGAACAATGAGCTCGTCAATAATTTTGGATAAGGCTGCTACAGCCTCAGGTGGCAATTTGTACTGTCGGATTCGTGGCAAAACTACGCCTGGTTTCAGAGTCACACGATGAGGTGTGATGTGCATACAACCAACATCAGTTGGAACTTGTGCCCATAGATGCTGGGGGACATTCAGTAATCTTGGATCAAAATCACGTAATACATAGTGACCTTTAAAGTCACGTAAAAACAGACGTACTCCTTCTGGGGAGCAGCAAATAACTGCACCTAATTCTTTCAGTGTCTTGATGCCTAACAAATTTTCTGGACATGACTTTGTAAGTAATAAATCAGTAGTTCGGGACAATGGACCTACTTCTAGAGTAACTGGTTTTGAAATCTCGTTAACAATTGGCTTTCCTGAAAATCCAAGGGAAACATTTCTAGAGCCTGAGAGCGGAGCCCCTGGAACCTCGTCATGACTGATTGTAGTCCTACTTGCCCCTGTATCAATCAGAAACTTTCTGTCTTTCCCTAATACTTGACTGTGAACATAGGGACCCTCTTGATCTACAGGTATCTCGATGAGAGGCAAGCCTACCTCCCTCTCTAGGCTGTTTCATGAATACTGCTGGTACTCTGGATACTCTGCCTGGGCATACTGATACATCTGCTGTGTAACATGCTGTGTTGCAGCTATAGGCTGCGGTACTGTAACTGTCTGTTGTGCATTCTGTGGTAACTGCGAAGTCTGTGAAACTTGTTCTTGTCTAGGCGGACGTGGTCTTTCTTTAGTCTTACCAGTAGCTATGTTGTGTTTCAGAACTGCACACTCGTTTATAAAATGACCTGGCTGCTTACAATAATTGCAGGTCCCTTTAACAGGAACTGCAGGATGACTGGCTTGATTCGTACCCCTCTTCTGACTGTCTTGAGGAACAGATTGTGCAACTAATACTTTCATTTTCGTGTCTTTCATACGTCTCCTTTCGTGATCTTGCTCTTCTCTGATTCTGTTCTGGTGGTACTGGAGCATCTGTAACATTTGGGACGGAGTATTAGCTTGCCAGGTACTTTCGACTTTCAATACTCGGTTTTTAACTTGTGGACTTGAATTCTCGACTAGTTTAGTAACAAAAAGATGAGGGTATGACTCGCTACTTGTCTTCAAACCACTGTTAATAATAAAACATTTCTCGAATCTAGAATAAAAATCACTAGTATCTTCGTCTGGTTTCTGTTTACAGGCTGAGATTGCATCCCAGTCTTCCTTTTTCGTGGCTAGTAACCTTGGCAAAACTTGTATTAACAGTTCGGGCAATTCTTTACATTTCTCTCCTAGACCAGTACCTGGTACACGTGTTTTATCTTCAGCTTCTAGAGCTGTCCAATCTATCTTTTTCTCTCCCACCTCCCATTCTTTTTCCTTGAGTTTTTCATATATGCCCGCAGGCAACAGGACCTTTAACATTTTAATGATATCAGGATACGTGTATTCTCCCATACGGAGCATGTCTTTTAATTCACGGTGGAACCCTGCTGGATCTTTATCGTGACAGGGAATTAACTTCTTCATCTCTAAGAGTTCCATCTTTGTAATCGGGGTGTAAACAAATACTCGTTCTAGATCACCATCCGTTGTCCTAACTGGATGTACTTCTCGTAACGGATGTTGTCTGTCTATATAGAATGGTTTACTTTCGGGGGGTGAGACATGAACAAAATGCGGATTCAGGAACGTTCGGTATTTGTGGCGCTGTTCTAGAATGACACTGATTAAATCGGTACCTAGACCTTTCCATCTATACTGTAGTAACTCGTTTAATACATCATGTAACGGACCTGGATCAGAATGCTGACCCTCATACAGAGTGATGAGGTGCTGGATCATATACATACCCACCAGTCGCTGCTCGGCTGGGGGCAGTTTCAGAAACGATTGTGCCACTATTTCATCTGGAAAAGTGGTAGAATCAGTAGTCCATCGGACTGCTGATCGGGCTAGTTCTTGTTCATGCATAGTACTGAGCTCACTATAACCTATTCGTGATTTCAGAATGTGATCGGTACCTTGAAATACTTGTTCGAGAGAACACTGTTCTGGTACTGGAGAAGGAACAGTTTTCTTGTAGTCTAGACGTGAATGTCGGTCGGAAAGTCTAGTTCTACCTACATACGCTATTCTGGAAGGATTCTCGTTGTCTACCTCTTCAGCAGAAGAGTCATTTTCTTTCTCGGTTGCTTGTGTTGCTTCTCGTTTCTCGTGTAACTTTATTATTTCTTTACGGATTTTCTTGTACATACTCTCTATACTGTTCTGTGTCTTGTGTCTTCCCTCGGCTATATGGTCACTCCACTTGGTCAGGACTTTCATTTCTTCTGAATCTTTTCCTGGATAATCTTGTTCTCTTATTAAACAATTAATTAAAAACTTTAAAATCATGAGCTGAATCTCGACTTTTCTTTGGACCATGGTGTCGCCAATACTTTCTGGATCTCTTCCTGTACGGATAAAATGATATATTCTGTCTAGATAACCTTTCATATTTGGCAGGGTGTCCAAATACTCGGTCACCCTTCTTACACGCAATGAATACAAGACCATATCATCATCGCCTGGGACTGGATCATAACGGCATTCGGTAAGTGCTCGCTTGATATCTGCAACGGACTGAAATTTGGGTGTACGCTGTACCGCTAGCTCATGTAGCGTCATACGTCTGTGTTGAGGCGGGGTACGAGGAGAACCTCCCCCCGCGGCTCCTAAACTGGAATCGTCGGTGGGTACTGTACGGGCTGGGAGAGTGACTGATGTAGCGGGTACTTGTACTGTAGGCTGGACCGGGGGTACCGTAACAGGTGCTGCAACGGGTGCCCCGGTGGCTGGAGGAACAGGAATTACATTATTTACAGGAGCAGACGGAACAGGATTTGCATATTCCGGGACTGTATCGTCCAAATAGGACGAGAGAAAAATATCAGCTGCGGTCGGTTTGTGACGTAGCTTAGTCGGAACTAATGGTGGCGGGAAATTACTGGATGCCTCCGGGGTTGCCTTTGGCAAGCCCTCGGCAAGAAGAGGATACATACCCTTAATAAGGGCAGTTCTCTGTCTGTCTGACTGTTCGGCTTTAACTCGTTCACCTATTTCGATTAATTCCCTTTCTTGGGCTCTTTCTCTGGATTCTCTACTTAATTCTGCTTTTCTGATTTCTTTTTCGGTTCTTTTATGAGATTCTTTGCGCCATAACTCGATGGCATCTTTCTGTGACTGTCTGGCTTTCTTTTTCCATAATGCTTCTTCTACTCGCATGATGCACTCGGCATCCCATGTGCCTGATACAGGCCATCTATATTTCTCTTCGAGATGTCTGGTATAATCAGACCATAAATCTAGATATATTATGGCACTTAAGCCATGCTTATGATACATAAAATGACCTGGACTGTCCCTAGGCGGGACAGGGACTGCTTCCTCGAGCAGCCCTTTTCTAGTTTTTAACTGACGTAACTTGGAGAACAGAGGCATGATTTAGACTAGAATACTGAACACAATACAATACACGATAAACACAATAATAACTTGAGAAAACAAATCACTCATACCACGACATTGAAAACACATTGGAATAACATTAGAATAACAGTTCGGACAGAATATTACCTGGAATACTTGAGAACAGAACACATGAATTTCTCGAGAACAGAACTTACTAGAATTACTAGATGCACTGCTAAAACAGTACGAAACATACCGGTCCCATAAAGAGACACGTCAGGACCCGCATCCACCTAGGTGGACACTTCGTGTTGGATTTGTGTACCCAAACCCACGGACCAGAGACAAATTAATTGACCCTGTCTAGATACTACCCCAGCAACGGTACTCACCGGGCAGCAAGAACGGAAGGCCTCGGACTGGACTGGACTGCTACGACGACGGACTACGAACTTCGGACTTCAGTTACGGGTGGGCCTCCGGATACCTCGGACCTTGGACTCTCGGCTTGGGCTCTGGTCGGGACTCGCCGCGTTCCTCCACCGCCTCGTCTGGATGCTGGACCGCAACCTCCGTCTCCTCCGTGGGCCTGAGGGATACTTGAAGCAGAAATATCTGCACGTGCACGGTATGGTTCCGTCACGGCTGCAGAGGGTCAGGGGGCTTGCGTGGCTTCTCCGGCGCGTGGGGAAAGGGCAAGTCCCTATTCGGGCGCCATTATGTGGTAAATAAATAATTAAATACCGGTTCTATTTTTGAATAATCAATAAACGGGTAGCTCAATAAATAAGAGTCAGGATTCGAGGTATCTTGAGTTTGCAGGTTTTAATAAAGCATAAAGGACAGGAACAGGACAACCTGCACAGGGAAAGGATGGCAGCTGCCGGGGGCAGGATCTGGATGAGCGCTCGAGCAATAAGCTAACTTTAATAACAGTGCATAACATATATATACTAAAACAATTGCATTACAGTCAATACAGTAGGCGTAGCAGTGGGCGGGGTTCGTAGCAGTCGCAAAAGATAAGGCAGAAAGTAGGTGTAACAAGAGGCGTGTACATAGACATGTGATGTGAACGTAACAGAATATGTCACAAATGGGGCGGAAACATGGAGGGGGCTACCTGAGGAGCCGGGACCTCTAACCTAGTGGTGCGCGCAAACGGGCAATGACGTGTTACCAGGGAGAACTGGGGGCTATGACTTCTGCGCTAGAAGAGGAGACTAAAGTCTGGAGTGTCAGAGCGACATGTACCTAAAGACTATCTAGTATCTAATGTTTAGAGAACATGTTGATAGAATCCAAAAGTTATCAGGGTAAAGGCTAACAGACTCTAAGACTGGTGCATGCATTATTCTACATGTAGTGCGGGTGCGAGGAATATTCTATGAACATTAATACAGTATTTCTCTTACATGGAGACAGAAAGGCTAGACTATGACGGAAACTATTGATGCGATTCAGTAGCTTAGGAATGCAGAGAAGGAGAGCTGGACTGATAACTAGAAGCATAACATACTCTTGGCAGACTGGGAGGCAGAGCCAGGCCGAGCCGGGCACTGTGAGGCAGGAAGTAAGTGAAGGGTCAGGGATACAGGTGGGGGCTGTATCGCTCCTCAGCGAGGGTTCAGGAGACAGGAGCTGAATCTGGTGTCCGGGCCCTTTTGAGGCCTAGAAACGGGGACTTTATTCTGAATTAACGTGCACACTGTGAAACGTGGCAACATAGGTTTACATAGGCCTAATACTCGTAGCTTTCACGAGAACTGGAAACTGACATACTAGAGTTGGACACAACTGGAATTGCGTCTTTAATTGATCATAAGGGAATACATATGCATATCGATCATGCACATATAACATAAGATGGGGAACACGTAGGGACACAGAACATGGCAAAATTTACTTTTCCACACTCCGTGGAAGTTCTTTTAAACCGAACACAAACTCAGCACTTGACAATCGCACGTTTAACAGGTTATGAACTGACACTGTTCCAGCCACACATAGAAATCAGACGCTGCAAAATTTTAAATCCCGCTACACTGTTACCCTCGACTGTTCCAGATCCTGCCACACATGACTGTGTGGAAGTTGTTAACACCATGACAAAGCCAAGACAAGATTTGACAGACATTGCATTACCTGATCCCGACCTGACACTCTATGTGGATGGTTCATGTATGAGAACAAGTACAGGAGAACTAGTAGCCGCGTATGCAGTGACTACTGAAACTGAAGTTATAGAAACACATCATATTGACACCCTGTCTGCTCAAGCAGCAGAGCTTGTCGCTCTGACCCAAGCCTGCATACGAGCCAAGAACCTGAAAGTAAACATATACACAGATTCACGTTATGCGTTCGGAGTCGTACATGACTTCGGAGTACTCTGGCAAGAGAGAGGTTTCATGACTTCTCATGGAACCAAGATTCAGCATGGCCCCCTCATTCAAGCTCTGTTAGATGCAATACATTTACCGACAGCTATCGCTATCATGAAGTGCAAGGCACATACGAAAGTCACTGACATCATTTCCCAGGGTAACGACCTGGCAGATCGAACAGCCAAGCTTACAGCTCAGACTCCAGACATTCCAGTTAACACGACACTGACAGACGTTCCAGTTCAGACTACTTGTATGACAGTTAAGGACCCTACACAAGACGTATTAGATATTCAGTCACATGCTACTCCCGACGAAATCAAGAAATGGTCTGAACAAGGAGGGGTCCAGACAGATCAGGGATGGTTGACGAAGGGAAAAGCCACATGGTTTCTCCCCGACTCTATGGTTCAAGTCATTATCAACACCGCACATAGTCCTGCACCTTTAGGAGAAAAAGCCATGTTAGACAGTATTCAGAACCTCTGGTTCAACAAGCATTTACGAGCAGCAGCCAAGCAGAAAGTACGTACCTGCATGATCTGTTGTCAGTTTAATCCAGGTAAAGGAGTCCCGGTGGAACAAGGTGGATTCCATCCTCCTGACCACCCTTTTGAAGTCCTCCAGATGGATTATATCCAGATGGAGCGATGTCGAGGTTTCAAGTATGTCCTCGTAGTTGTATGTGCTTTGTCCCGATGGACAGAAGCATATCCAGTCTCAGATTACACTGCCGCGACCACTGCCAGGCAGCTGGTTCGTGAGTATTTCCCCCGCTATGGATTGCCCAGGGTCGTGTATTCGGACAATGGCCAGCCATTCTCATCCGAACTCATGAAACAAGTATCCCTTCTGTTAGGGTACCAGTGAAAGTTCCATTGTGTACGACATCCCGAAGCAGCTGGTCTCGTCGAGAGACATAATCAGACTTTAAAAATCCGCATTGCCAAGGTTTGTGCAGAGAAAGGCGTAGATTGGTTGGTAGCACTGCCAGTCGCCCTTTTTTACATGAGAATGGTCGCTCACTCACGTTCAGGTCTGTCCCCTTTTGAGGTAGTTTTCGGTCGTCCCCCAAACATGTGGGGTACACCTAGGCCCCGTAAAATAACTGATGTTGACAGTAATATGCTGACAGATTACCTGGCTTCCTTGATGTCTGCACTACTCTCTTGTCGTTCACAGGTTGCCGCCGCTTTTCCAGACAACACCCAGGTGAAACCGCACGAGGTCGTTCCTGGGGATCTGGTGTTGATCCGTAATTTTGATCGTTCAAGTCCGCTGGAGGCCCGCTGGAAGGAGCCAAGACTGGTCTTGATGACCACAAGGACTGCAATCAAGGTCGAAGGAAGAAAAGGCTGGGTGCATTCCAGTCACGTGAAGCGATTCCATGGACTCCATCCAAAACCTTTTTTCAAGGACTGCCCTGTTCTCAAGGACTGCCCAGATACTGACTCTAAACTTCCTCTGTTAGAGAAAACTCCGCAGCAGGAGTATAAAGAAAAATTAAGGTCTAGTAAGTCAGCCAGTTTAATTGTCTAAGTCCCTCTCGGGTGAAGCGGTTAGACAGGTTCCTGACATGTATGAGACAGACCCACATAGTGAGAGAGTTAGTCGAAACTCTAAGAAAATACGTTATCACAAAGCTCTCCGAAGCCGATGCATTATTACTCTTTTTATCTTATTTTTTCTGAGTTTTATGATTACAGGCATAAGTTATGTTCTATATGTATGTTTTCCTCCTACTGATTCACATGTACATATTTCCTCTAATGATACAGTAGAGCACACTTTTAGTGAACTGCCTCCTCACGAATTATCCTACCGACTTGCCATGCGCAACAATTCTTTCATCCGTATGTTACACTATTCACACCAGACCAGCAATGCCACAAATTGCTGGGTGTGTGGTCGACTCCCCCCTTTCCAGACACCGAAGGGAGTTCTGCCACTCTTTCCCTATCCGTTTTCACACAATGGTTCGTGTGGAGCATGGTCCACGTTAACGTCATCCTCAAACGATATGTCCCTTTTGAATAGAACATGTTTCCCAGACAAGGAGGGTCTTTCCCATAGAACAGGGTTAGATCTAGAAAATGAAGTATATGATTTAGGTAATTATTCCTCGAATTTCATGGTTCTGAATGTTCAGTCCGAGACTACTCCAGATTTGCCTGCTATTACAGTTCTACCAGTGAAAGGCGAATTATGTGTCAGAAAGAATGGTTCAGTACACCTAGGACACAGTGATTGTACTACTGTGGTTGAGTATAGTGACAGTAGGAAATCTAATTTCAAAGCCTCACGTCATTCGTATTTTGTATGTGGTCAGACCGCATATGTACGTCTGCCCCTTGATTGGGATGGAACATGTTACATTGCCTTCCTACTGCCACCAGTTTTTCTAGCCCCATCCGATTATCACAGAAATACACATCTAGTACACATTAGACATAGAAGGGAGATCGAGTCCCCAATTGTCGATCAGACTGAAACTGCCTTAGATCAGTATCATTCCTAATAACGCACCGTCTGTTTATTCAGCTATAACTAGACTTCATAAAATTGCCCATCAGTTACACCAGAATCCAGGCACCTGGACATGGTCCGGCTGGCTCTGGAGTATTATATCTGCCTGGGGATGGAAAGTATTGTCATTCCTGGGTATGACAGTAATGATCATATTCAGTTGCTGTCTCTGTTTACAATGTGGCCCGGCGATTTGCGGCTTGTGTGCTACCTCTTGTATTCCTAGTCCAAAGTCCCGTTCCCAGAAGATTCGAGACGAGCCAATGATGCTATATGAAATGATAGATGGTATCATGAATATTGATGTTTCCTGATGGAAACGTAGGGCACAAGGAGGGAATGAGGAAAATTGAATTTTGCCTTGTCATGTGTGCCTACGTGTTCCCCATCCTATGTTATATGTGCATGATTAATATGCATATGTCCCCCTATGATCGAATAAAGACGCACTTATAGTTGTGTCCAACGTTTAGTATGTCAGTTATCCAGTCCTCCTGAAAGCAACGAGTATTAGGCCTATGTTGCCAACGTTTTACATTGTGCACGTTAATTCATGGAATTGTCCCCGTTTCTAGGCCTCATGAGGGCCCGGACACCAGATTCAAGCTCCAGTTTCCTGAACCACTCCGAGGAGCGATGCAGCCCCTCCCGCATCCCTGACCCTTCACTTACTTCCTGACAAGCAGCGCGGTGCCCGGCCTGGCTCTGCCTGCCTGTCTGCCAAGAATATGTTATGCATACAGTTATCAGTGCAGCTCTCCGTCTTCACATTCCTAGCTAACGAGCTGCATAAACATCTTCAGCTATAGTCTAGTCTTTCTGTCTCCATGCAAGAGAATTACTGAATTAATATCCATAGAAGATTCATAGCACACGCAATACATGAAGAATATATGCATGCACCAGCCTTAGTGTCAAGTAGCCTTTCCCCTGATGACTTTTAGATTCTATCAACATGTTCTCCAAACATCAGATATCAGATATGCTATAGGTACATGTCGTCTTGACCTCCCAGACTTTAGTCTCCTCTTCTAGTGCAAGAGTCAGAGCCCCCAGTTCTCCCCAGTTACACGTCATGGCCCGTTTGCGCGCACCACTAGGTTAAAGGTTCCAGCTGCCCAGGTAGCCCCCTCCATGTATCCACCCATTCATGACACTTCTGTGACGTTCTCATCACATGTCTTCGTGCACGCCCTGTGCACGCCTTCTTTTCACGCCCATGTGTTCTTATCTTGCGTTTGTCACTTGTTACGCCTACTGTATTCACTGCAATTGTAATGTTTTCCTATGTATACTATGTACTGTTGATGAGACGTTGCAGCTGCCGTCCATTTCTTGCCAGGCTATTCTGATCCTGTCCCTTCCCTTGTACCTGATTAAAGCCTGTTCAACTCAGATTCCTCGGATCCTGCCTCTTATTTATTGAGCTATCTGATTTATTTAATGCATAGAAAAATAGTACCGGTAATTATTTATTTATTTACCACAAATGGATAAAATTATATATACAACTTTGCCAAATTATCATCAAGAAGGATAGACACTTGCCATAGTTAAGGGCTTATTTAAAGAATTTGTAAAGCAAAACACAAAAAATATATCATAAGTAAAGTTAGCCTCTATGCATCCTGATCTTAAGTACAAAGAATTCAGTAAAGTTCAACAGTAAATCCAGCATAGATCTGTCTTCTAAGAGTGAGAAAGAGTGTTCCGCTTAGGTGAGAAACCACTGTCCTTTTATAGGACGGCAGACAAAGGATTTCACACATTACTACACAAGTACTTAGTTCGCAGGCTATGCACCAAAAGTCAGCAGGCGACAAGAACGACAGGCGACAAGAATCATTTTACTTTAAGATATATTTAAGGAATTTTCCCATAAGACCAATACATTGGATTCAGAGGTCCCCAGATGTTCCAGGTGACGTGAATTTTAACACTGTTCACGGAGCGGTCTGGGTCTGACAGGTTGTCCTGGGTTAAGGACATCTTAGTAACAAAGACTAGGAAACCTTCAATCTTTCCATGGGAAGTTCATAGTATTAGAGCTAAGGCAACAACAACAATTATGCGGTGTAGCGCGACGTCAATTTTAATTGAAAGACAGTACAATTTCAATTTCATTTTATGTCAGCACTTTATTGATTTTGGACATTAGGAGCTTAAGACAAAGAAAGCAATGTTCACACTGGCATGTGGGTAAAAAGTAATTCTCCCATGGCCCTTGTGCCACACAAAGAGCTATCATATCACCCGAATAAAGCCTCTCCATGTGGCTTTAGAGAAAATGTGTCTGGCTGCAACGGCCTGTGAGGAAGTCCTTTTCCATGCGGGCCATCTTGCAACGTCTTTTAGGTTTGCCAATTTTAAAGAATAATTTTGCATAGCAATTTGTAACAGTTTGTCTTTAGTTCTCTGCCTTTGCCTGCCTTGGGTCTCAGTGCTTGCCATTTTTCGCCCTTTTTTGTTAACTGAGTGAGATAATTGGGATCTCATACAGTGAACAGGCTACTTCTAAAGTAATATCTTTGTGCATTAACCTTCACAGTCATGCCGTGGACTCCTGGTCCCGTACCATGATCATTAAAGTGTCACTGTTGAACCTTCTCAGAATTGAAGGGCCAGATCTTTGAATTCTTTGTCACAAACCTGGCGGGTCTTTGTGAACAGGATTTTGCTGCAAGTAAAGTATCTATTAAACCAACCATGCTCTAACAGGGCAGTGCAGATAAGTGAGTACAGCTCAAAACATACTACGAGGCCAGTACTTGGGCTTTCATCTGTTAGTTAAAGATAATTAAGCCCACCGGAGGAGTAACAACAAGGATGACAATTGCTGTCTCCCTGCTGGCATTCATCCCATTCAACAGTAGTCCCCTCATTTAACACCCATACATTAAAGAACCTATTTAGAACACCGAGCATGTTACCTAACCCAAGCAAGACGCATAGTTAATAAATACATTTATAAATCTGGCACATCATGACCTATTTTAGTTATTTAACAAGACACAGGCTCATGGGAAAACTATATGCGGCAAAACATACTTGAGTGGTATAAATAAATTCAGTAAGCTTTCCAAGCACTTTGACAACTCTTTGAAGTATTTCAAATCATGTCTCCGCCTGGCGTATCTAGTGTGTTAACATCCAGTCCATATTGCTACCTCGCACCACCTTATCAAGAATTGCAACATTAGCTGGAAACTGTACAGAAGATGTATAATTTTCAGTATAAATAGAATTACTTATATTAATTCCTGGTCCACAATCGATGACCTGAGGCATCAGTATTTAAGTGGGGTTTAGTCTGTATCGAAAAGGAGAGCTTAGACAATAATTTTAGGTAGGGTAGGACGAAGGGGAAACATAGTAGTGTCCCATAGCTGCCCAACATGGTATGGGCTCTTGGGTCGTTAGGGCAATTGCTTCAGCCACCTGGGTACAACAAGTGCCCCAATGGGGCGACGTGTGAGACACAATAGGTTAAGTTACGGCAGAGTGGATAAAGGGTGCTGGCTATGTGGGTCATACCAGCCTTTTCGCTTAAGGGGGACACTCACCGGCAGGACTAGGAAGGTGGTAATCCTGGTGTATAGGGACGGGGGCCGAGGGAGGCAGACTAGTCTGCTCGCACTAGCGAGAGTGGGATCCCCGTGACCTCCAGGCCAGGTTGCAGGCATGCACCTGAATTGGGTCCTTCCAGGACAGACAAACACCCCAGTCCCTAACCAAGACATGGGCAGTAGCGGCTGCTAGACATTCAGTGGGGCAGGGTGCTAGACTCTGAGGGGAACTTGGGGGCAGTGCGCTCCTTGGTCTCAACGACGGATGTAGGAGCGTTTGGCAACACCTGCACTCAGGAGTGGCCAATCGTGGTTTAGCCAGGACAGGGATAGCCTCTCGGAGAGAAAGGTCAGAACCTCAGTCGGGGGAGTCCGGACCAAGCTGCCTCCCGCTGGAGCCCCCGGGGGGATTTTAGATTCATAGGGGCCCGGAGGGCAAGAGGCGACTGCTGGAAGCAATGAGAGGGGACCTAAGGACATTGAGCAGTGAGCTGGGATCGTGCGGCCTCTGGTGGTCAGAGAGGACACCTAGACCCATAGGGCTGGGGGCTAGATCCCAGGAAGCGTTGGAAGTAGATCTCTAGAGACAGCCGGTTGCAAATAGGAAGAGATCCAGGGAGCTAAGTGGTGGGGGCTCTGGGTGCAGCGGAGGCCACACCCAGGGCTGTGGAGGAGGTACAGGGCGATCCCGACACAGGAAAGGCGCAGGAACAGGACCTGAAGCCTCCAGTGCTAAGCGCACCGTGCATAAGTCATACATGCTCCAAGGGGTCTTTCTTGGGAACTTGGAGTACGACGGCGCCCCGTTAGTCCTTAGGGCGGTTGTAAACCTGAACAACCGGGGGCTTGCCTATAGGCTCCGCCCAGCTGGGGAAGGTGTGAGTCCCTCTTCCTTGTTCAGAGGGCGGAGTTGGTGGACGATAGGTTCACCGGTAGGAGGAGTAGATCTCCTCCCAGGTACAACACCGGGCTATGGCCGCTGGTGTTTCTCTTGGCTGAACTTCAGGTGCCCTGCAACGAGGGGTTGCGGGGCGGACGGGATCGCCTGTAAGATAACCCACCTCTTATTTGTATATCAAATAAACCTGCAGCTTCATCTTTCCAATATCATTGTGTCTGTGTATTATTGTGGAACATTGTGGGGCTGTGGGCAGCGGTGTACCGATGGAGATACTATGCAGAATGCCCGTGGTCACTGCAGGGGACCCCATAGGAGGGCAGGCCCCGTAGTATCGCCGAGGACAGCAGACAGCCAGCCCATCCAGGGGGGGGTGGCGTGAGGGACAGGGTTGGGGGCGGGGCTATGGGTATATAGGGGTGGCCCCTCCTCTCTCACGCTCTCTTTGCCTGCTGCCCCTTCTCCCGCCAGGTCGCAGCCTTGGCTGCTACCAGGCCCATTCAGCCACTCCGGCTGTAGTCAGTCCCCCTCCCAGTCCAGGTCCCTTGGATCCCCCTTCATCATCTCCCCTCCCCACCGCTCACCCGCTGAAAAAGGGGGGAAGTGGGAGGGGGGACTGTATTAATGTTTGTTTTCTTGTTGCAGGAGGAGTTACAGGGCGATCCCGACACAGGAAAGGCGCAGGAACAGGACCTGAAGCCTCCAGTGCTAAGCGCACCGTGCATAAGTCATACATGCTCCAAGCGGTCCTTCTTGGGAACTTGGAGTACGACGGCGCCCCGTTAGTCCTTAGGGCGGTTGTAAACCTGAACAACCGGGGGCTTGCCTATAGGCTCTGCCGGGGAAGGTGTGAGTCCCTCTTCCTTGTTCAGAGGGCGGAGTTGGTGGACGATAGGTTCACCGGTGGGAGGAGTAGATCTCCTCCCAGGTACAACACCGGGCTATGGCCGCTGGTGTTTCTCTTGGCTGAACTTCAGGTGCCCTGCAACGAGGGGTTGCGGGGCGGATGGGATCGCCTGTAAGATAACCCACCTCTTATTTGTATATCAAATAAACCTGCAGCTTCATCTTTCCAATATCATTGTGTCTGTGTATTATTGTGGAACATTGTGGGGCTGTGGGCGGCGGTGTACCGATGGAGATACTATGGGGGTGTGGCTTAGCAGAAAAACTGATGAACTGTGGGAGAATAATTATGGCCGTCTGCTAACTTAGCTGGACAACAAGCTTGAGGGCTGGCAAAGACTCCCTTTGTCACTGACCAACTGCCTGGCCATAGCCAAAATGGTAATTCTCCCCAAATTTGTCTACCTTTTTATTCATTTACGACTTCTACTGCCCCTTCACTTTCGTTTACAAATTAAATCGTGTCTTGTATCTTTGACTTGGACGGGTAGACAGCCGCACATAGCATGGGAGATTATGACACTCCACTTTGAGCAGCGTGGCCTGTGTGCCCCTGATATTAACTTATATTATTTCATAGCACAGGCCCAGTTCTCCCAATATTGGCTGTTTCCCATCCATTTTCTGTCCCACACTGCCCCTGAGTGTGATCGTGCAGCCCCTTGTCCTTTCCATTGGGCAATATTTGTGCCTCCTGAGAGCCTGCGTGAGTGTATTGACATTCTGGCTTGTACGGTGTGGGTGGTGGGGTGAGTTGAGGTGCAGGGCCCCTATTGAGACTCTCTTTGCTCCACGAATGCCACTTATTGGACACCCCCTGCTACCCATCAAGAGCGACGCTGGTACATGTGTTAGATTGTGTCAGCTAAACCTCACTACTACGAGTGTGATTCATCCCGAAGGCACCTTTCTCTTACTACAGGAGGCCTTGCAAGGGGACAATATTACATTACTAGATATATTTACATACTACCAATTACTCGCCGCAATCCATGCACGTGCCATTCCTGAGCTCTCACCTGCATTCCAGGTGCAGGAGATGCTTCTGACCTCCCATCCAATCAGAGACGTCTCACAAAATTATGTACTGCACTGCAAAACTCTGCACCTATATGCCTTCCTATGAGCAGAAGTGCATGGGATGCTGACATTACGCGCCCACTGAAGGACACACAGTGGCACTCTTGTGTCACAAGCCTTATCCCTTAGTTATCGCCTTCACCTTATTCATTTTAAATTATATACGGACTGTACCATATCCCCGTGACACTGATGCCGTTTTTTTACACCTCGCTTCGGACTGCGCATGCATCTCAGTTCACTGGCATGACATTTTCACTATGCTTATTGTCATTACGCGTTATTTCTTTGAGTGGTTCTCCCATGTCACACTTTTGGGGTATGTTCAGGAAGTGCCACCTGAGAGGTGCAAACTAACAGCACTCCGTCTGCTGACCAACCGTAGGATATGTGTGAGGTAGGGGGGATTCGCATTACCTCTTCCAGCAGACTGGTTCAATGATACTGCATATTGTCAGGAGCAGCTTACCATTTTCTGGGAACTCATGCCTGTACCTCCCGGCCCAAATACATTTGGCTCCCACTGGAGGAATATTTGCATGCTCGTGTGGGCGACTGGGGCTGATAGTGTAATGTCTGAACCCGTGGCGTAACGAAAATTGAGGGGGCCACACTGCAAGGTACATGGAGGGGTCCCCTCCAGACTCTATCAGGAGCTTTCTGGCCAAAGTGCTGTGCTTAGGGGGCCCCTTGAACTTGGGCCCCCCGCACTGTGGGGGCCTGTGTTATGCCCCTGGTCTGAACCATTGCATTAGGCTGTCCATACTTAAATGAAACGTGTCTCTTTGCCACCCTGTGCTAAAAGGCTGCAGTAATTTAATTGTTGGATATGAATATTAGAGAACTCGCCACCCAATTCATGGGTATTAATGTAAGAACTTCTGAGTGGATGTCTTTTTCTTTTTGCTTTTAGTGTTTTCCTTTTTTTCTCTACTAGCCATGTAGTGGAATGTGGTGAACAACATTTCCTTTAATGTAATGCAATATCGTAATCTAAGCACAGATATACTTCCTATTACTGATTGCTGTAACCACAGTATGGGTTTACAAATGTAATACAAAAGAATTACAGGACAAGTGGGAACCTCTACCATATTCACTGATAGATGAAGGAGCTCCTAATACAGAGCGAGGGGAAAAGGTTCTACTTTTGAGATGGTCAACGCCCCCGATGAACATCATACCAGAGCATCCTGACTCCATGGAGGTGTAAGTGGTCTTTGTGATCTTCCCTTCACCCCACAAAGATCCCTTGAGTGAATTATGTCTCTGCACCTTTTGTGCCATAATCTTTCTTTGAAAGCTAGTGTCAGCTGCATATGTATTGTAATGAGAACAAGTGAAGAGGCAAAGTGGATTCCTCTTTTTCATGGAAAATTCCACCATACAAATAAGATATAGACCCTTTTAGGCCCCTTTTTAAATATGAAATTGTTTTAGAAGTGCAACAAAATTCTGTGGTTTGGAAATTTAGCGCAACAAAAGCATTTTTGCTTTATGAGCAATTCCCATAATACAGCCTAAGTTCCCTTCTGTGTCTGTAATGTCCACGATCATTGAAAAAATATCAATTTAATGCTGCACGTGGAGGCCTGTATTAACATATCTTTAATTAGATCCTTAAGTAGAATAAAGAAATATCCTCAATGCCAATTTTGGAGAGGAATTGACAGATGAAGGAAAAAAGGATTCACAACGTTTAAGGAACTCAGTAGTGTTTGTAATCTAGCACTTGTGGGATTTTAATAAATGGAAGTTCAATTCTACAGATGGGTTTAATTTGGTGTAGAAATGTAAGCCTATCTTTGGGCGGCTTCGTATCTATTTCACATTGTCTCTGATAAATGTATTTCATTAGTCACATTGCTGTAGGAGACATTCTTGCGAGCTGAGTAAAAAGCTATTTCAAACTGAATTGATCTCCAATACGTAGTCCCTATTCAAGGTGTTTCATTCCTCTTTTGCTCAGTGTAATTCAACATCAAGCCCATATTTATTTTATCAGGTCTCCTGAAATTTGCCAATAGAAAAGGTTACCTACTGATCAAGAACACTAGCAGGACCATAACTAACTAAAAGTATCACAATGCAATGAATTTGTTAGCAGAATAAACAAAACAACTAGAAACAATTTTTAATTATATCTGTGTTTTCAAATGGATGCTCAAAACCTTTTATCTAGTTTATATATCTCTTTGTGAGGTTTGTGAAGCAATTGTACATGCTTTTTGCATTAAGGATGTGCATCTATTTTTTTTCTCACCTTATTAAATAGGTTAGCCGTCTTATTCTGGGCAGGCAAAGGTTGTGGGTCAACAGAAGCGGCTGGCACAAGTAAGATCGGTGGGCCGGTGAATTGTCGGGCGTTGGCGGGGTGGAGAGGGAAGTTGACAGACGAAGGAATAGGCAACATTAAATAAAAAAATTAATATAACCACTTGCCTTGCGCTTGCTGCATCATCGACTAGGCAATGTGGCAAGTGCAAGGTAAGTGGATTCATTTATTTATTTAATTTTTCCTATCCTGTTGTCTGTCGAATTTCATCCCACCCTGCTCCTTCCCCGTCCCGCCACCCAATCTTACCTGTGCCAGTCGCGCTCTTGGTCAAAACACTGAGGAACATTACATCACACTTGTATCACAAAAGGTGGTGCAAGTACAAAACAAATAAAAAATCTGATTTATGAAGCCATGCAATGCGACCTTGCGCGGCCCTGAGTGGTTTCATAAACCTTGAATAACACAACGCAGCACAAATCGCTAGGTTGTGTTATTCTGCCCTGGGAAGGCATTTTATAGGCGTTGCCTAGATGTTCTACGCAACTCCCATGGCTTTTCATGCATTCCCAGATTTTCCAGAACTGGTAAACCTGGGAATGCGCCTAAAAGATACGCCTTTCCAGGGGAGTCATAACAAGGAGAAATTCTCTTTGTTAATTCCTCTTTCTGCATATGCTGCATTCTGTGGCGCACATAGAAATAGGAATATACCTGTAAGGTTTGTGTATGTGCAGGAAGGTGTCCCTTCCTGCACAAAACAATCCTGCATGCAACGTAGGCACCCTCGTACTAAAGCGCAACGGTGCCTGTATTGGCGCTAAGAAGCCCATTGTGCGCCAGTGCTTGAGAAAGGACAGGCATGTGCGGTATAGCATTAAATGCTGCACATTCCTGACCTTTCCCTCTGATACAGCCCAGCAAGGTGACTTGCTGCACTGCGCTGCACCACAGTACTCAACAATATTCTGCTAAGTGAGGTACTGTAGGAAAGTGTCCCTTTTTGCATGGTGGCCCCCACTTTTCGCCTAATGTTGATGTACTTTCACTGCGTATGCCATGGGTTCCTGCCAACCAGGTACCCAGGGCCTACTTTCTTTCCCTAAACTGTACTGTTGCAAAACCCAATTGGCAACTTTCTGGCCACGTGTAAGCCCCTTGTAAAAGGCACCATAGGTACCAAGGGCACTGTGACCAGGGAAGGCCTCTAAGGGCTCCAGCACTTACTGTGCCACCCTTAGAGACCCTGTACCTTTACACACACACACTGCCACTGCAGGCTGCGTGTTCAGTGCAGACCAAAGTGAAGAGTCGACATGGCACACATCCCTGTGTGCCATGCCTACAACCCACTGCATATGTAAGCCTCCTGTCTAAGCTTCCCCTCTAGCTGTGTGCACTATGCGAGTGGTGAGGGTACAGGTTTATGAACCCTGTACCCCTGCAGTGTCTAAGTAAATTCTTAGACATTGTTAGTGCAGTAATGCCATAAAGAGTATATGGTTTGGGAGTATGTCATTACAAACTCCACGTCACCATAATGGCTTTACTGAAAATTAGGAGGTTTGGTATCAAACTTCTCAGCACATTAAACCCACACAGATGTCAGTGTGGGATTTAATTAAATGAATGGGCCTGATTCGCAGATTGCACACATCGGTCGAACTAGTTAGTCAAAATCTGGAAAAATAGGGATCCTACACGGCAATAAATGAAGGCTGAATGTCCCGTGTTTCCAAGGTCAGAATCAATCCATCAGGACCAGCTCGTTTTGCTTAATGGTTAGGCTACTCAGTTACACATGCGGCGTGGGACGTCCATATAATAAATACACTCCAGCGGCTTCCAACAATGGAGAAGTTCTGCAGGAAACCGGCCAGCTGGAGTGTATGTATTGTATGGACATCCCGCGCTGCATGTGTAACTCTGAGCAGCCTTGTAGGATCCCTATTTTTCCTGATTTTGACTAACTAGTTCGACCACTGTGTGCATTCCGCGAATCAGGCCCGCTCTGGTTGTGATATCTCTTCATTGTTCCTCTACCGAGATACTGCTGCTGCAGTTTTGCATGCTCATCCTGAAGTCCAGGCACGTCCCACGGCCATTGCTTTTGGTATAGGAAACCTGAGGAAGTGAGACCCGTATTGGGGTCTACACCAAAATGCACCAAAACACACGCTCAGCGCTGAAGCATCTTCGTGGACCTCGATTGTTTATTGTCTCTTCTTAATTCCCCTGAGACTTATTTCTGAATATTCTGATCTGAACTCCATGGATTATTTGATCATATATTGTTTTTCCATTTTTATCTGTTCCATCTAATTTTCATGTTGTTTCTGTAAAAAATGTTCCCTGCTTTTTTGGAAAATTATTGATGTTATTCTTGTGGGAGGATATTGGTCCACTTGCTGTTGTTCTTCCACATGGGATTCATGTATTGTTGGTTTCCTGAACTTCAGGATGTATGAGAATGTGTGGGAATGAATTTGGATGTCTGAATTGCTGAGTGTGTGTGGTGTGGGATGTTCTTTGTCTTTATTAGGTTTCTATTTAAAAACTAAGTATCATGAATTGACAATAATACATTTTGATATGTATTGATACCTACATTTTGGTGTGTTCTTGTTAGCAGGCCAGCATTTCAGGTGACTTTAAATTCGTGACGTATTGCACATAATGATTTATAGAGTTAGATAATGTTTCTTTTGTGCAGTTCATTGATTTCCCCTGTTTTTCTCTACCTATATTTTGCTTGAGGAGCCCCCTCTGTGATAATAGGGGGTATACCCACCTGATAGAAGAGATCTATTGGTCCCGACCTATACCTACCTGTTACACCCCCAAATGTAGTATTTAGGGGCAACCCTGAACCTTACCTCTGCAGACAAGAAGAAACAAGAAGAAGAAGGACTGAAGAGCTGTGCTGAAGAAGAGAAGGATAACTGACTCGGCCCCCGCCCTACTTGCCTGTCCCGAACTCGACCTGCTTCAGCAAAATCCCGGTGTGTCCTGCAGCCTGCACCCCCCAAGAACCCGGAGGACCTGCCCTCCCCTGCCTTCCCAAGCCAGACTTTGTCTCCAGTGAGCACAGGATTTGCTCACCCACAGAGTCTGCACCACTCTGCACCCGACACCCAAGGCCGAGTTCAAGTGGTCCAACACCACAAGTAAGTCTCCCTGGGGATCGGGACCTGGGATCTGGTGATTCCTGACCTACCTCAAGTCTCCAACAATGCCTTCAGCCCCATTCGGGAGTATCCCCCCACCGCGACCGGAGCCGGTAGGAGAAACCAAACGCCAAAAGACACCCCTGCACCCAATGTACTACAGTCTTGGGTGGCCTAACCGACGATGTCCCGGCATTCCAACTTACCATTCCAACCAGTGATTGACTCTAGAAGTTCTTTGTCACGAGCCTGCAGTGTTTGTTGCAACCGGAGAATCCTCATTGAAAACAACAGGGCACCTGATGCCGTAAAAGCACCCTGTATCCGGCCACCCCTCTGCCGCTGTGGGTGTACCTTGTGTGCTAAACCAAATTCCCCTTTGCTCTGAGCCTAAGTCCAGGAGCTTTGCTCCCACAACCTTGTGGCCTGTTCATGAGCAGCCACCAGCCGCAGACGCCCCATCCCCATTGGATAACTTTGGGCCTCAGCACTCAGCACATGCCTGCACTAGTGCTGCTGAGGGTGCTTTGAGAGTGCATCCTTGATCCTGGGGGAACCCTGGTTCTAACCCCAGAGAACCAACTCCCAAACCTAAGTACTTACTGTTAAGTCGATAAAATTGTTTTCTGGCATAGGACTGCATTGGCTGCTTTCTTGTGAACATTGTTCCAAGTGTGTAGTTGGTTTGTATGAAACCCTAAGAAACTGCAAATGTGCAAAAACTGATTTACTTACCTTTTATCCAGGAAATGTCCCACTGCAATATCTAGGCATATCACACTGAGTAGAAAAAATCACTTAAAAAGTAATCTGAAAAGTAACTGAAAAGTCATTCCAATTGTTTTACAAACAAATGACTTACCTGTAACCAATACAATTGCATTCAACTGCATTCAAACAGTATGTAACTGCATTATTCTTGCCAAGTGTTATTGTACTTACCTGTACAAGACCTGGTTTGGTTCTAGAAAATAAAATACAAATAAATAATATTTTTATACTACAAAATTGGTCTGAGTTCTATCTTTGAGTGCGTGACACCATTTCTTGCCTAAGTTTGTACAATAAATGCTTAACACTACTCTCTGATAAAGCCTTACTGCTCACAGCCACTAAGACAAATCGAGAGTAAAGTATTATCTACTTTTACCTCCTCCTACCTTTGGGGTTCCACTGGACTCTCTGCACACTATCAATTACTTTGGGATAGTATATACTGAGCCAGCTTCCTACAGGTACCTAGATTGGCAGGCGAGAGTGACAATGCACAGTAGAAGGCGTTCCTTGAAGGAGGCTTCCCATTTCGTTTTTAGTGTAGGCCACCAGAAAAAGTGAGTTTCCTTTCCTGTCATTTAACCCTCAGGAATTCATATTCTATCCTGTAATGGCAATCAAGTGGATTATTGTGTCTAGTAATTGTTTTCCCAGTAACATTTGTATTTGGATGCAAAAGCGCAAAGGGGGTTTAGAGGGTTTGACTGTCGGCTTCAAGTTGATTGACTAGGCCACAAGGGTTTTGGATTGTGGCCTTTCTTTTAAATGGAGACTCTTTACTGTGGAGGTGAGATGATGACGTAGGCTCGACCTGAGGTTCAGCAATACTCTCTGGAAAAGAAGATTAGAGTTTATAGGTTATAGGGAGCTTTCAACTTAGGTCCTGTATATATTATGCTGGAGTAACCCTTTGTCTTTGGTCACACTTAGGATCAGACTGATTCTTTGTTCAGGGGTCAACAAAGGGAGGTTGCCCTGGAGCACAAAAACTTGACGGAGCATGTAACAAATCACTGGAGTAATTTGAAGGATGGATTATAAAAGTAAAATTCAAGAGCCATCTAGACATTTTGCACCTTCTCTGTAAAGACAGAATGAAGATCAGTGGAAACTGGTCTGTTTAAGGTGGAGGCAGACGGATAAGCATACCGCAGGAGATGAACTATCTTTTTTAAGAGAAGGAATCTAAGGCTTATTTACCATGTTTAGCTTTTCGGGATGGAAAAAATGCAGTAATTAGCTAGGTGTGTGATCATTGTGTTCATAGTAAGACTATTCAGGATAACCTTATGTTCAATGGTGGTGAGAGACATGAGGAGGTCAAGCAGTATTAACGGGCATAAATGGCCTTCATGCACTAAAATGAGGGATATTTTTCAATTTTGTTAATGAAGATTTTTTGTTCACCTTTAGCACTACTGGAAGCCACACTGGAATGTGCTTCCATTTCATATATAGACAGTTATCTGTTGCCAGTTGTTTGGATGAGATCTTTTTGATTCATAGTAGGCCCACAATAGGTAATAATTTTAGAAAGATGTCAAGTTCTTTGTCTAGTTTCGTCTTCAGCGTAATGATGAACATTGTTTCAGTCTATTAGTCAATGAATACATTTTGGGGGCAGATTTACAAGCCCCTTGCGCCTCTTTTACGCCGGCGTTGCATCACTTTTGTGACGCAGCGGCGGCGCAAAAGATGCGTCATGGTGCGGGGTATTTACAACGTGACGCATCTGGGAGATGCGTCACGTTGTAAAGCACTGCGCCATAAGGAGGCGTTCCGGCACAGGGGGGGCGTTCCTGCGCAGGAACACCTCCTAAAAGTGGCTGAGTGAAATCTACAAGATTTTACTCAGTCACTTTTAGGCCAATGCTGCGTCAAAACCCTGCGCCTGCTTGAATCAGGCGTTAGGCTTGACACAGCATTGGACAGATAGAGCACCCCCGAGCCTTGCTGGAGCTGCGGCGCGCTTGCGACGCAACTCCAGCAATGCGCCGCCTTTACGGCACAGATGCGTCACGCATCTGTGCCGTTTTTGCCCCATTGTGCGCCGCATTGTAAATGCGGCGCACTATGGGTGGCGGAGCTGCGGCGCACAATAACTGGCGCATCCCTGGGGATGCGCCAGTTATTGTAAATCTTCCCCTTGGTGTTGATGAGGAGCGAGGGATGGGAGGCCCTGATTGGCCTTTTTCTTTTGCAGTGCAGATTTTAATATACAGTGATGTTAATTTAGGGGCACATAGGATGGGGGAAACAAAATTGGAATGAGGAAGTGGAAAGGCTGGCTGCTCAGCACAGGTTGTTCCTCACTGTACAATGAACTCCTGGCAGAATGTTGGTCTTTGGGTTAGGGGGCCAAGTCTGTATTAGAAGGTTGCCATCATACAGTATGGTGTCACCTCCATGGAAAGGCAAAATCGACCATTTGCCATGTTGACAACTTTAGAAACTTGAGCCTTGGTAAAAGCTTGTTTAGTGCTATTTATGGCATAACTGATGCTCCAATGATTTATCGAACACAATCTGAGGTGAAGGTTCTGTAATCTCGAACAGTGGTTCTTAATCTTTTGACTTCTGTGGACCCTACTTAATCATTACTAGGACCAGGGGGCCCCCACTGAGTCATCACTGGAAGTGGGGACCACGAATAACCAATATCAGTGGCTTGAACTGCAAAACAATACACACAAATATGGAAACAAGCATTCATCAAACAAATACGCAAATTATGAAATATTTTATTTCATCCATAAATATAAAAAAACTTAAATTGTAATTTATGTGGGAAGCTTGGAGCTTTTCTAAATTCAACTGAGGCCTCCCATCATCCATTCTATATTCTGTTTGATGCACTTGCACTGCTCCCACAAATCAATGCCGATGTATGGCCTTTTTTTACAAGAATTGATGCATTGCAGTGGTAACACATTGATGCATCAACATTTTTTGCACCTGTGGCAAAAGTTCTCACAACGCCACGCATGCACCGAATTTACAATCCTATGGCACACGGATCCACAAATGTGTCAGAAATACTGACGCATGTGTGGGAAGGATGCTGCAAGGCATGAGGACCAAAAGTGGTACATTGCTGTAGACTACAGCAAGGCATCAAAAAATAGAGACAATGCCTTAGTATTGGCTGATGCAAGTAGCCTACTGTATGGGGACCAATGTAATAAAGTGTGAAAAGTTGAAAAACTCACTTTGGACTCTATTACATTGATCCTGTATGTCTTGCATACAATTGGGCAAAGTGCACTTCTGTGTATCAATATATCTACAAATGTTTGACATATTGTGTGAGACTACTATGTGAGTGGCTCCAAGTCATTCAGTCTGTGTAATGTGACATTTACAGTGTTACCTACCTTATGTGTGCACTTACCTGTTGGGAGGATGTGATTTTCTTGCAGATCACATTTTTGGAGGTAACTTCTGCTGGTCAAATTCTTAATTCACAGCCAATGCGTCATTCCTACGCCTGGGTTTTAGAGGTGCAGGACATTTGATTAATTGCAAGAGCCGCTGACCACTTCCCGATGACGTTTCACGTTTTCAAAAAATCAATAATGTCACTGTGTCCATTTTACAGGGGATTTCACGTGAGAAAGTCTACCTTCCATATATTAATTACAACAGCAAGATTGACAAAGGTAAGAACCGATGCAGGCCGACGAAAAGTGACGCATCTGCCTAGATGCGTCATCTTGTAAATATGGAGCAAAGAAAGCACTACCAGACCGTAGAAAGAAATGGCCCATGTCTGCACAAGCTCCTTGTAAATAAGCCATTCCATTAATTGTTAGCCTCTAATTACTTTACATTTACAGCATGTTTTCAATTTTTCATTTTACCTTTTGCTTCTTTATATGCACAATATTAATCTGTTAATATTATCTAATTTTGTAATGTAGTTTT
Organism: Lissotriton helveticus; assembly: GCF_964261635.1. Classification (NCBI taxonomy): domain Eukaryota; kingdom Metazoa; phylum Chordata; class Amphibia; order Caudata; family Salamandridae; genus Lissotriton; species Lissotriton helveticus. The sequence continues at coordinate 855,511,648 of NC_136070.1, read as the reverse complement.
GCAGATGAGTAGGCGTTAAGGACCCCAATGGGTCCCTGGACCATAGGTTAAGATTCACTTCTCTAGAGCATATGTACTTGTTTGGCTAGCAAATAAGATAATTAGATGTTGTTCCTATCATGATAGTTGACATTGGTCAAATGTCGCATTTTTTCTAACTATACCTTACTGACAAGACATAACTAGGTTCAAACAGTTTTTTTTTGTTTTTTTTGTTCCTAATCAGAATGTACCTGACCTGGCAGTTTGGGTTTAACAGTTCCGATTGGTGTAGTACCAAGGCTTAGGCAAGTTCATGTCTGAAGGCAAAAATCATGATGGATTGCTAAATGGCTCAAAGTAATTGCCGGTATCTGAGCTTGATCCACACAGACTTCCATACCTCTTTTGTTTTCCTCAGGATGTATTATAGAACAGGACTCGAATTCTAGAATGCTAGTGTGCTTGGCACGCTGAATGCTGGTCTGTATCACACTGAACTGCATCTTATTGTTCTCCACTACTTTGTATTGTGCGTCTCTTCAGGTGGCAAGAGAAGGCACCTACGACGTTGCTGGCATGGCAAAAGTGATGAAGTATTTTTTAGGAGATGAGGTACCAAAGAATATGGGTATTCCCCTCACAGGCCATGTTCAATTATTTTGTATAGCACGATATAACTGGTTTCAGGGAGATCTGAGAACACAGTATTGGACAGTTTCTGGGTAGATAATTCTGATTAGAACACTGGAATTTTGGGAGCTTCATTGAAAACAATGGAGTGCTGGGGGCCTATAATGGCTGGTATAAGCCTGGAGCTCCAACATTCCAATGTTTCTTTGTTCACAGCTCTGGCTGTGAACAAAGGATTCAGGGAGCCTGAGGGGATTCCAATCCCTTTGTGCTCCCTGAAGCCTTTGTTTTATTTGTTAGAACATTCTGCCCTCTAGTGGCAGAATGTTCTAATAGCCTTATAGCCCTTCATAGCTGGGCTATATCTTCTTTTAAAGTCCCTCTCCCTTGTTAAAGGCCCTCTGGAGAGGGCCTTTAATAGCCGGTATAGCCCGCTACGGCGGGCTATAAGGCTATAAGGCTATATTAAATCTTATGGTTGGCTAAGAATTCCAATGAATTTTCAATGAATAAATAATGGACTTTGGATGCTTTTTAAAAGCCATTATGACGTGATCCCAAAAGTAAATGATGTGGGTTAAAGAAATATGAAAGAAACAGAAAAGTAGAGTACAAGAAATAAGAAATGGTACTTGCTATGAAATTATTAAATGAGTTACATTGGAGAAGGAGCCTTTCATTAAGCAGGAATAAACCCAATATCATTCATTTAAATCCAGGTGAATATAGAATATTTCCAGGACAACAGCTACACCTTTTAATCATTCACTTCTACTGTTGTGGATCAGGGTTGAGACAGAATCCTAAAATCAGTGTTTTGTTGGGGGAATTATTCACAGTCCAGAATGTTTGCATTTCGCTTTGACCTGCAGATAGTGGATGCCAATTGCATCTCTTTTTAAGTTTTATACAGGTTACAACGAAAATGTAGGCATCACAACCTAACATTTAGAGCCTCTCTAATGGTTGCATGGGCCTGGTGCCAAACCACAGGGGTGTCAAATTTACTGCCTCAGCTGCCACCAACCACAAACTTTGGATCTGCTGCTTGTATGGGAACCATTTTCTCCAAAATGTCTTCTTCCAGGAACTCTTTCGGCGATATTGCTGAATACTTATTGGAGAACCGGTCAGAATTTTCTTTTTGTTTTGCAGGACAAACTTCAAAGTGGACGTTTATTTTTAAGAAACAACATATTAATGCCCCTGATGAGCTGGGAGATGGGGCTTTCATGGACATTTATTTTTCACTGCTTGGGACCATCATGCAGTACATGGCTATCCTCCTGAATAGGAACAGCACAGCAGACATGGTGTTGAAAATCTATATGTTCCAAAATCCACCACTAAATGTGCACGTGTCACCTTGATGAAAATGTTTATGATGGAGAATTCAATAACTGCTTCCCTCTCACTGAATAGTAGACGAGAAAGGTAGACAAATAGGTCACTGCCAATTTTTAACGGGTGACCTATCCCGCCAATCACCTTAATCTTCAAAGATGGTATGTATAGCACAAAAAAGCAACAACCATTTGAGCTATAGTTTTCTGTGGCACCATTTCATGTTTTTCAGGAAATACATTTCCAGTTCTGTCTGAATAGGCAAGATCTCTTCTAATGTTCTAGCTCTTCTTTTAACTTTGTGGCCAGTGCATTATCAATGCATTTTCAATGCTTCTTATAAATGACTGCAAGAAACTGTTTTTCAGAACTTCTCACTCTTGAATTTCATTTAGAAACATATACACATATGCATTTGCTGCCCAGTGTAACACCTTGGATTAGCAACATTTTCCGCCAAAGCAAAGCAACACTGTGCTGGTTTGTGTATATTTTGCTATATAGTTTTTGATTTGAGTGTGACAGATGTAGGTCATAGTTTGTAAGGTTGTTATTGGCCGTAAAGGCGTATAAAGGAAGGACAGGGGGGATATCAACAAGGGGCCACGGTAATCATTGCAAATCGCGCTTAAATCATGCTTAGAGCGATTTGCATTATCGCTGTATATCCCCGGTTCACATCGCCATGTTAGCGGTGTATTTACAACGATTTGCTAACAGGCGATGTGAAACCTTCGATATACGGCGATTTAAAGCAATATCGCCTGAAAACCAGCGAAGCCAGCATTGCGCTGAGTAAAATGTTGATAATAGGGAGAAGTGGATGTAACCTTACAATCCACCTCCCATTATGCTCATGGCTAAGTCGGAAAATTTCCAGACGTTAGTTTTCAGCGATGTCAGAGGTTAGCGCGTCTTTTTTCAACGCTGCTCGTTGTCTGGGCCGGTTTGTTGATACCGCGATATGCGGTTAGCGATCAATTTCCCTGTTCTTTCTGAAAGATATGCCTACTTTGCATCTGATTAACAATGCAAAGCGAGGAGTTACTAAAAAGGCAGAAACATGCGCTAATGCATGTTTGTGCTGCCTTGTTAATAGGGCGATGGCATTATCTCTGCTTTAGCGGTAAAAAGTGCCACTAAAGCTAAGATAAAGCCCTTGATAATATGCCCCAAAGTTCTAATATCCGGTACCAGAGCTTCATCAGCACCACACCAATGGTAATGACAGATGGCAGTGATCCAAGGCTTTGCAAGATAGCTCTTGTTCTACTTTTAATGACTTGACCATGATCAAGATGTGAGCCTGCAAAATATGCTACAGGAGTAAGAAGCAACAAACTCAAAGTAAACTATACAATAGATAAATAATCACAAATTAAGACTGGGACTTTAAAATTGTAAGCGTTTAATTAGAAAATCAACAAAACCAGAAAGCGCAAAAAAAGGCACCAATTTAGAAAAAAAAGAACCAGAGATTTTTCAAGATTGGTTAAATAACGGTTTCCTAAGAAGAGCTTTTTAAATCTGCACTTTCAGAAAATTACAATGTGCCCTCAGTCAGCAATAACTAATATTCAAGAGATGAATTGTTGTCTTCATGCTTTTTTTTAAAAAATTCATTTTATATGCTTTAATGTTTAAAGGCAAAAGGCTGATTTAGCGTTTGTCAGACAATTTCCTCAGTCACAAATGAGATGGATATCCCTTCTGTCCCACTACAAGTGTATTTGTTGCTATGGCACTTGTAATAACACAGAGGCCTAAAGGTCTAAACTGTACCTCCCAGAGCTAAAAACAGAAATCCCCTTGGCTGTTCAGCAACTAGGCATATAAGTACATGGTTCTTTACAAAAATATATTCTAAGTCAAACTCATGCCTTTGACTGACTGATATCTTCATATCCTTCTGGCTTTAAGAGCTGGGGTACAGCTCATGTAACACACACAACTGCTTCATTTCTAGGATCTATTTTACTGGAAACTTAGTCACAATATGACTCCAATGACACCGCAATGGAAGATCAATTATTACCTGTCAGGTGTAAAGCCTACTTTGTCATAGAATTCTTGTCAGCTGTTGCAGTTCATTTTTGGAAAATGTAGTCGTTGCTTTGAAGATAGTACATAACACAGAAGTAAATAGATAAATAGTCCTGAAAGATAATTACAGACAGTTCAGTTTAAATCGAGGGACTTGTGTGGGCATGTGTACAAAGCATTTTTGGTGTCGGAAACTGCTGATTAGGCCGTTTTCACCCACAAAAATGCTTTTAAATATGTAAAAAACACAAATTGCAGTACTGTAACATGTTACCGAATCGCAACCTCTGTTTGTGAGTCGCTTTTTTGGAAGGGGCGTGCTTAGGATGTCCCTTCCAAATATCGAATCTGAATGGGATGTATGAACGTTTTGCGAGCGAATGATGTTGCAAATCATTCATATTTTACTGACTCCTTGAAGGGGGTGGGGACCCATTCACAAATGAGAAGGGATCTCCAAGGGAGATCCCTTCTCAGAAAGCATTTTTTAAGAGACTGCTCTTAAAAGTTCAAACTGCTAAATTCAATTTTTTCTTATTGAAGGCATCCTGTTTTCGTTTAAGGAAAACGAGTTGCATTTAAAAAAAAAGATTGTTTTATTAAAAAGCAATCACAGATATGCTGGGCTGCGGACCTCAGCAGGCCACCATCTCTGTGATGGCTAAGATTCCTAATGGGTCGCAAATTGTTACCTACCTCATTATTATGCCTACCTCATAAAAAATGCATAAGCTAGACCCACTAAGGATGCTAATGAAACTCAAAAGAGTTCCATACATTAAGAATACCGATTTCCTAATGTTAGTACATCGGGCCCTTGGTTCCTATTTCCTAAAATCATTGTTTGTGGTTTTTGTATCGTCAACTTTCTTGGATTGATATCACTCCTTATCCTAACAAAATGGATGCTTCTTTCAGCTGAGTTAACCCTTCCCAAAAAAGCACAAAGATTATCACATTCAACTGGTGTCATAATGGAGCTCCATCTGGCTTTGAAAGTCTGGTTCCAAAGTGTGAGTATTATGCTTACTATCCTGTCAATGGGAATGACTCCAAAACACCAAGGTCCTTTCCATCTCTGAGGACTAAAGCTAGTTGTGAATTTGAAGAATCACCAACTACAGTAGACCACTACATTTAGCAACAGTTTCCTCAAAATTCTGACGTCCGGTCCTGAATCATAGAGTTTAACTAATCTGAGACATCACACAGCCATTCCCTATTAATGTCACTTGGAGAATATTTATTTTGTGTTGGAATTTTTGTATTATTGTAGTAGAGGTGCACAAAAGGGTTTCAAATACAGGGGAAATACTATATTGAACAACAACATTAAATATTGCAATATCAAGAAACAGGTTGGAGAGAGGGGGAGGAAGGAGGGGAGGGGAGGAACGGAGCAGGGGAGAAAAAAGGGGGAGAGAGAGTGGCTAGGGTGTAAGGGGCGGGGCGTGGGAAAGTAGTCAGTAGCTGTCATCTGGTCTTTCATCCTATTGTTGTATGTTGGGCCCTGCCGTGGATAATGGTGCAGTGGAAATTAGCACTTATCCAGCATTGGCGTTGCAGTGGCCCTTATTGAGACATCATCTTAAGCACCGGGGAGAAGGGGCAAGAGAAAGGGATATATGTCCGGAGTTTGCAAGTGGTGCAGGCGTGTATGCCAAGGGGGTAAACCTGGGGAGAGTAGACAGACCGTCGTCTGAGACACAAGGTGGGGTAGATCATGAGTCCCAAGCCAAGTGAAAGAATGCTGCTGCTAGAATGGGGAAGAGGGAAGGAGGGAAAGGAGGGGTGGCAGAGTGTTTGTGGGGAAAGAGGATGGGAGAGTGTTAGGGGTTGTTCCATCACTCTGGGGTGGTAGTGTGTTCACTGTGCAGATACGGCATTAGGGGCCTCAGCCAGTGGTAGGGAGATCCATTTATCGTCCTACCCGGCGGTGTGGAGGAGAAAAGAAGGTGGTAAGGGAGAGGAGAACAACAGGGGTTTGAGGGGGATGGGGAGGAGGGGGAATGCTGAGAGGGGAAGGAGATAGAGGGTAGGTGGGGGAGGGGGGGGGTCAGTGTGAGGGGGCTAAAGTGGGACACTTGGAGACTAACCTGGCAATACACATCAGTCAGACATGGGAATCCACAAACTGAATTGGCAGAATGAAACAACTGAAAACTTAACTTTTGTATGAGTCTTTTCATATTTTCGATACTGGGAAAGATTTTTTCATAATTAAATGTTTTGCCCATATATCAAAATTAACATGTAACAAACAAATATATTGAACGTATGTTTCCACATTTAATCTGACTGTAGTGTTAATATTGAAAAATTTGATGTCAATATGAAGAATGATACATTTACGTACCGGAACAAAATTGAATTTTGTTGATGAATCCACACATTATGAGCTCTTCATTAACGCCAACTCAGTAATAGTTAGCAGGCCTTGAGTCTCAGGCCCTTGGTCACTGATTGACAGATCACAGTTGGGGCAGCACATAGCCAGCAGAAAAACGCGCACACGGAAATCCCAGATCAAACTCACAGATAGGCGCAGCAACACCACAATGGTCCACGGGGAATGGCCTCCGTAAAGCGCACATGGTGTGCGCATTCCCTAAACACCATTAAGTCAGATGCCACATTGAGTTAGGAACCTCAGCCAATCAGGACACAACACACACAGTACATGCAGTGATCATGCACTCCCATACCGGACATCTGGACATGTTATCTACTGGAGACATTGTTTCCATGCAAGGTTGAGGCCCACCTGGATTATTTTTCCAAACATTCATTTAAGGCCCTAAAGACTGCGGCCCATGTTCCTTTCTAAAAAAGGACTGGCAGGACCATTTTATTACACCCAATGAACTGTATAAAAGTCTGTATTAGACCTTTTGTAAATTGAGACAGTCCTCAGACCCAATGTCTGTAACTGTTTTCCCGGCCACACTGTTTAATTAAATTAACTTTTCTTGTTTTACCAAACGCCTTTTGTCTCTTGTTTTTTTTCAATGTATTTCATGTTCACTCAACAGTAGTTTTGTATGCTTGTATTTTAAAATTGTTCATGTTAGTCGCCACTTTGCTTTGTGTAATGTGAACATTTGCTTTCTAGTCAAAAAGTTGAAGCAACATTGTAAACATGTAATGCTTATTTTTTCATGTTTCTTACGTAGAAGCAAATGTTTTGCTCTTGCGATTGTGGTGGAATTTCTTAATTGAATGGAGGCCTTTTAGCTGCACTCAGAGTCCAGGCAGCCAGAGTTTCTTATCTGCTTGTGTGAAGATCACAGTGAAAGCTTGCTTGCAAGAAAGTTTTGTATACTTTAATGGGACTGTATCCTTTCTGTTCTCACCTGTCTCGTTGGCGGTTTGAAAAATGATATGTTACTGATAATGTTAGGATTATGTCCTTTTAAGAATATGCATGCAGTATTTAGATTTATATTCCCTTCTGACTCTCTCTCCTTCACACTAGAGATCCAGATACCTTTTCACTTAGGTGTAGATGCAGATCCTTTTCTATCTGCTTTTAGATTCAGGTGTCTTTAAGCCTCCATTTAGATGCAGGTTACATTTTCCCCTCATTTAGAGCAGATGCTTGTCACAGCCTTTCAGAGACTTTCTGGCAGAATTCTGAAATCTTGACTTTTCTTCACATTTCTCTGTTCCAAGTTCCAATTTTTGGGTGAACTGATTTACTCCATTTTATTTGAGACAAAAGGGAGTGGGGATATCTAAGACTGAGTTTATGAGTGTAAAGTTACTATTAGTAGCATTTCACTCATAGGTGGAGATCTCTTCCACAGTGCTGGTGATTTGCCTACAGGATAGTGTAGAGAAAATGACTATAGTTCATTTCCCTTTAAAAATGATTACAAATATTTTAATATAAAATATAATGTCAAATAATTTAAAAAATGTAGTGATACAATAAAATATTACGTCACATAAATACATTAAATAGATGTGTATTAATTAATTAATTAAAATAGATTAATTTAAATTATAAATGATATTTCTTTAATAATAATGTTAAAGGATTCCATTCACTGTAAAAAAAAAATAATTTCATGTGAATTAAATGTTATTAAAAGTTATGGATTAATTTAGATTATTTAAAATTTTCTAACAATAGTTTAAAAGTTCCAATTATATTGTTTTTGCATTAAACTATATACATATTTTGAAAATTGAATTAACTTTATTTATTTCACTTTATTTCTTTTGGGGTCGCTCCTTTAATTATTTTTTATGGGAGTGTGCTGAATTGCCTGTGAGTGGCCATGTGTAGTGCTTGACTTACTTGATGAGTAAGCTGGACTACATTTACTACAATTTTGTCATCTTTAGAGTAGTAGTACATTTAGAAGTGTAGTTTATGAATATCGCTGGGCTTACTCTTTCGTGTGTTGGTGTTTGTAGTAGCCTCGACCTTCCTAAACCCCTACTTACTTTTTCCTAAACCTCTGCAAATATGTATTAGATATTCCTTATACTCCCACCACTCCCCGTGGTTCTTTCTATATTAGCTACTAAGGTCATTTTTACGAGTTTGGCAGTCCATGGACTGCAGTATTGGTGGTAGTTGTCTGAGCTCAGTGAGCTTGTTGTCCGACTACAATATTACGAGTTGTCCAGATTGGCTTTGCAAAACAGCTGCCAAACTGCTGACACCGCCACTCAGCTCCTACCACAGCGGGCCTATGTGGCTGTGGGGGGCTAGGATCGCCAGTGAAACTGCCCGCCCAATAACGAGGTGCCTTTCAGCTGGCATAACCATGGCATTCCAACCACCACATCTGAGATGGTTAAAAGGGAGGGACAAAAGCCCAAAGCGCACCTTTACTCACCTCTACTCCCCTTCTAGCCTCACAAAGCCCAATGTGCATGTTCTACAACTGCTCTACCTACGTGACTACCTTCAAAACCCAGCCAGTCATGGCTGAAATTGGTTCATGCAGCTTACCATTACTCAAGTGTTGCTAAAGTGAGACTGAACTGACCACCACTATCATGAGGCCTTGTGATTGGAAGTCTAACCAAGATGCTACACTCATGTTGCCCCTTCTCTCTTATCTGTTCATGCAGCTTACCATTACTCAAGTGATGCAAAAGTGATATTGAAGTGACTACCACTACCATGAGGTATTTTAATTGTAACTCTAACCAAGATGATCTAGTGAATGTGACACACTCACATGATTGCACACGTCCCAGGTTCTGTTGTGATGTTATAGTAAAATCTGTGTGAATGTGTCAGTAAAATCACAAACACTCCTTCTCTGCTACAACTCTGTAGCTGTATGGTGCTGGATTATGGGTCTCGTCAAACACTAATAACATTGCCAAGGCTGAACATAGGTTCATGAGTTCTCTATTCTCTTTCCCAATGAGTGCACCTCTTGTACCCCTATGCAGTGATCTTGCACAGAGGAAGATTCTGCACAAACTTGAAAGCAGAATATTATTATTTGGTATCGTCTTAGGTCGACTGTTGAATTAGAATCCTATTGAGAAGGTGTTTGAGAACTTATGGCTCACCCGGGTGTAGCAAACATTCAGTGGTTCTACGCTATTGAAAACGTTCTTGCAGAGGTTGAGCCTTGCTATATGTTGGTCTTTCCTTGAGAAATTGTGCCAGCTCTCTAGAGCAAAGATTAAAAATCTATATGGGGAAGCTGTAGCCATGGATATATAGCAACCAAGAATACATTATCCATTGTTCTTTATTGATTTTAAACCAAGTATGAGTTATGAGGTAACCATAGATGAAATTGAACCCCCCCCCCCTTTGGCACAGAAACTATATCTGAAGTTCTGATATGGCATCCTCCTGGTCAAATCTTTTACTTATAATTGGTCTGCTGATAGAGAGGGTGATGACCATTGCCCTGCATGTGGTGAGGCAAAAGAATTATTGGTAATCATTTTGTTCTTTTGCCATGAGTACAGTAGATTTCGGAAAAAGTGGATTATTCAACTTTGTAAGAATCTAGGTACTAGGAGCTACCAGGTTGCTTTTTGAATTTTGAGCACTAGTACACATCGGCTCTATGTCTTTGGTGTTACAAACTTTCACATGGCAATATAGATAAGTCACTCTAAGTGTCAACAAAATGTGGTAGCTGTGGGGTGGTCTCTACCCCATCCCATGATCAAATAACGTAGGGGTGCTATTAGTAGTATTAATGTTCAGACCCTCTTTATTGTATTTATCGTAATTTTTCCCTAATCATACAATGGATTGCTCTGTGTTAACATTGCATCTTCTTTTATGATAACAACTGTTCTGTTCTTTTTTATCTCTTATTGTATTATCTTTATTGTTTTATACAAATCCTACTAAATAAAGTATTTGACTGACGGACAACTCTGTAGTAGACTTTCACACATCACCCACATGAAAAGGCAATGTCAGTCAATGGGAGTACATGGCATCATTGTGAGAACCATTTGGAGGGCACAATCGAACCGCTCTCTGCAGGATAGCCATGCCTCTATCAGGGGGAACCCTCAAAGGACAAAGGGTCGGGTTCTAGGTCACACTACAGTTTGTACATACCTGACAAACTCCATGTGTATTGGACCTCGGAACTGAAATATGTCAGGAACAACTAATTACATAACCAAGTTCCATGCATGTTTAGGCAATGGGTAAGTGCAATGTAGGAAATCAAACATATCACTTACAGCATGTGGCACACATCTAGATGAAGTAGCTGTAAGCTACACACTGCAAAATGGACACAAGTCCATGCAGAACTACACAATGTGATAAGAAGTTGACACCCTCCATGGGTCGATACACAAATATCTAACAAAAACACATCTAACACATACCCAACACACATCATAGGAATAAGTGCAAGCTAAATGATGGTGACAGTGGACAGGCCAAGATGAAATACTTACCAAATAATATGTCAGTCAATCCAATGTCGGCCCCATTTGGATGTCAACCCAAATAGACTGCCATCCAACATAGACCCTTGTTCTGTCTGACTCCAGCACTGACTCCAAGTGCACATTATACAAACCACTTCAACTGGATCAGCAATCAGGTATGAAACACACACTGTACAATAACATAATAAATGTAATGTCAGGACCATTAGCTTCAAAACTATGAATGTTTAAATAAATGCATGATTTTTTAAATCAAATGCAACATGTGCCAATGGCCAGTCCATAATGGGGGAAATGTGCCAAAGTACAATGCTGTGCCAAAACACATGCATTAACTGACACTGCCAGGGAACCTCCTCACAAAGGGCCATCCATTAGGAACAGAAGCCACCTCTAATATGAGAAATGGGAATGAGGGGCAGAGGTTTAGGGAGGGGTGTTTTTTTCTTTGGAAGTGAGTGTCTTGGGCTTGGGTTTTTTGGGGCTGGGTGTTGGTTTGGGTTCTTTTTTGGGCTGGGTTCAGGGGAGTGGGGAGGTTGTTTTTCAGGAGAGGAGCGGGAAGTGGAAGGGTTGGGTTTGGGTGTGGAAGAGGTTTTAGGGACAGCGGAAGAGGAGTCAGGTGTCACAGAGGCAATGGCAAACAAGGGAGACTCACTGGGAAAACAGGTAGTTTGTTTGGGATGGAGTTCAGATTGGGAGGAAGAGAGAGTGGAAGAGTGTGGGGGTCTGTTGTTTCTAGTGTGAGTTGTGATGGTGGCTGTTGTGTGAGTGAATGTGAACATATTTTTTGGGGGGAGTGTTGAGGATGTGCTGGGTGTTGTGGAGGGGTTAGTGGCTGCTGAGCATGTGTGAGTTTCTTGGAGGCATGTGCTGCTGTTGCTGTGATATATGCGGGATCGTTGTGTCTGAGGAGGGGTCTGTGGCTGTTGTGATATGTGTGGGTATGGGTGTGTCTGTGGCTGTGTTGTCAGTGGAGGGATCAGTGTGTGTTGCTGTGGTACCTGTGGGTATGCTGGGTGTGGTGAGGAAGGTGAGTGTTTGCTGAGCATGAGTTTCTTGGATGTCTTGCATTTGTGTGTGGTGCTTTGGTCTGTTATAGTCTGTTCATGCTTAGATGTGCATGTGCTTTGGAAATGATTGGGAAGAGGGATTGTGGGTGGGGAAGGGCAGGAGGGGTGTAGAAGGTTGAGATGGGTGAAGGGCTGTCATAAGGGATGAAGTCAGAGCCTGAACAAATCTCTGTAGGACTGACAGGCCAGTGTGAATGCCTTCATGGAAGGCTACCACCTGGGTCAATTGGGTGCTTAGCTCATGGGTGACCTTTAGCATGGCAGACTAATCCACAGAGATACTTCTCTTGAGGCCAATAGCCTCCTCACAGCAGGGTAACAGAGCTAACAGGTGAAGTAGCTGAGGTGCTAGCAATGAAAAAAAACACTCCCCTCTTAGGGGAGTGGGAACAGCCAACTTGTGGAATGACAACCGGAAGGGTGGTGATGGAACTGGGGGAGGCATACAAGGATACAGGTGGGACTGATCCTGTTGGGTCAGTCGCAACTTCATAGTGACAACCGGAGGATGACTCCGATAATGATAAGTTGTCTATGTTCCCCTCCGGGGCACTCCTCACACCCTTTTGGTCACTGGGTCCCTCTATGTCTGATGTAGCGCGTCTGGAACCACCATGACCATGGTTTCTGGCCCTGCTGAGGTAACCTACGACGCCAGGGGAAGTCTGCTTCAACGAGGCCCATGGAAGGACACAGCAGCCAGTGGAGCGTGCTTTTGGGCTCCTGAAGGCAGATTGAGATGTCTGGACCAGACTGGGGGAGCCCTTTACTCACCCAGGAAGGTGTGTAAGATCACTGAGGCCGGCTGCATACTCCACAACACCAGCCTGAGACAGAACATCCCTTACATCGCAGAACCTGCAGGCCATGAAGATTCAATAGGTGGGGGCCCTAGAATTCCAGATAAAGATGATGATAGTGGTGGAGAGCTGCCTTACATCAGAATCTCATCTTTGATACGTTTTGCAGCTCTTGTAGTGATGTGAGGAGGATGTTGATGCTACTTACTTGGAATATTTGGATCTGACAATATCTTGATAAAGGTCTTTGTTTTGTAGGTATAACTTTGTTCAGCTGTACATGTTGTTGTGGGCTGTGTTCTACAGTAGCCTGCAATGTGATGAGTACCATATTTAAGTTTACTTAGCTTATCTCTCTGTGTTGGTCTGTTTTAGGTGGTGTGTATCACTTACAACGCAACTTTTACGTCGTAATGCTGTTACAACGCAGCTATTACAACGCAGGATCCATTACATCGGATGCCATTACAACGCATGGCATTACATAGCAGATGGTATTACAACGCATACCATTACATCGTAAGTATTGGTAAGTATATAATTTTTTTTTATTTTATTTAATATTATATAATTGATTTAATTATTATTAATTATAAATAAAAATAAATAAAAATATTTATTTATGTTTTTAAATATTATAAATTAAATTTATTAATTTAAGTAATTTTTTAAATAAGTATGAGTATAGGAGTATATGTTTTGGGGTAGGTACAGGGGTGTTTTTAGGTTTTAGGGCAGGGTTTGGGTTTTGGGGTACAGGGGTGTTTTTAGGTTTTAGGGCAGGGTTTGGGTTTTGGGGTACAGGGGTGTTTTTAGGTTTTAGGGCAGGGTTTGGGTTTTGGGGTACAGGGGTGTTTTTAGGTTTTAGGGCAGGGTTTGGGTTTTGGGGTACAGGGGTGTTTTTAGGTTTTAGGGCAGGGTTTGGGTTTTGGGGTACAGGGGTGTTTTTAGGTTTTAGGGCAGGGTTTGGGTTTTGGGGTACAGGGGTGTTTTTAGGTTTTAGGGCAAGGTTTGGGTTTTGGGGTACAGGGGTGTTTTTAGGTTTTAGGGCAAGGTTTGGGTTTTGGGGTACAGGGGTGTTTTTAAGTTTTAGGGCAAGGTTTGGGTTTTGGGGTACAGGGGTGTTTTTAGGTTTTAGGGCAGGGTTTGGGTTTTGGGGTACAGGGGTGTTTTTAGGTTTTAGGGCAGGGTTTGGGTTTTGGGGTACAGGGGTGTTTTTAGGTTTTAGGGCAGGGTTTGGGTTTTGGGGTACAGGAGTGCTTTTAGGTTTTAGGGCAGGGTTTGGGTTACAGGGGTGTTTTTAGGTTTTAGGACAGGGTTTGGGTTTTGGGGTACAGGGGTGTGGGGTACAAGAGTTTGTGTTTTGGGTTAATTAAATTATATTTACCATTTTTAAATTAATTAAAATATATTTAATAAATTAAATTAATTTTATTTCAATAATTACATTTTTAAATTAAATTAATTAAATAAATTATTTCAATTAATTTAATTTAATATCAATTATAAAAATATGTACATTAAGTTAATTTTATTATTTTAATTAAATTAAATTATTCCCATTTTTTATTAAAATTACATTTATTAAATAGATAATATTAAATTAAAATAAATTAATGTTTTTATTTAATATATTTTATTTAAATTAATTAAATTAAATTAAATTAATTAAATTAACTTAATAACATTTTTTTAAAAAAGTATACTTACCTATACTTACGATGTAATGCCATGCGTTGTAATACCATCTGCTATGTAATGCCATGCGTTGTAATGGCATCCGATGTAATGGATCCTGCGTTGTAAAAATTCCGTTGTAACGGAATGCGATGTAAAAATCCGCGTTATACTGACACCAATCCATTTTAGGTACCTTCACCATATTATCTTCATGTGGACATTTCAGAGTTGTGATATTAGCATGTACATGATGCTGTTCAGATGTACAACGTGGACATGGATTGTTCCTGGGAATGTCTGTCACAAAGTTTGGTGTACAAAGCCAGTACCAAGACAGCTTGCACAGCGATAGGATGAAAGTTACCTGGCTTCCATTGGACTTGTTCTTTGTGGGGATTGGTCCTGATGCAATATATGTGCCATCATGAGATCCAACACAATGTTGTGTTGTGCCCAATTCATGCTATCCTGTCCTCACCTTGGCTAATTCCTAATTGTCTATGAGCTGTATATAGCTGTTGATGTGTCTCCTCATTGCAGCTCAAAGTGCTTGTAGCACATCACTGACATTTGTTTGCGACTTTCCACCAGATACCAGCAACATTGGATTGAAATGACCCTGTGGTCAGAAACTGTTGTGCTAACATGTGTCTGCTTATTTGATATAGGATTTCATTTGTGAAGTAGGCAATATGGCTCCAGCTGGAGATGTACACCTAATTGATTGTTACCCATCATGGAGCATATTGTCAGATGTAGTCCCTTCTTCCATTTAGTGAAAGACTGCAAGTGATGATTTAATCACTGACCCAGATTGACAGTGTCATGTATTTTCTGTTTTGTTTCTGACATCATGTCAGCCTATGATTTGAACAATGTAATAAAGATGGTCTGAGGCAGGAAATGTGTATGTATGTGTTGTTGCAAGATTGTAGTGATCCTGAGTTGAACATTGCTTACATACAACATATCCATGCTTCCTGTAATCCCTGGTTTTGATATTGCCAAGTTCACCTGGTAGTACATTTCCATTGTTATATGTGAGAATGACAACAAGAGACAATATTTGGTGACATGTGTTTTTAATGAAGTGAACAAGGCCAAACAATGAACAAGAAAGTGAAGTTCTGAGTCATGCTGGATGCGGTAGATTCCAAATGGTATTTAATCCAAAGTCCAACATACTCCTCCCATCACATAGAGAAAAGTGGGCACGAATAGTCCAACAAAGTGAATGTGTAGCACAAACACGAGGACATTAGGGTTGAGGTTTCTTACTGGCGGTGGGGGGCTTCTTGCCATCCTGAACTCCTGGGTTTTTAGATGGGGGCCCACTCTTAATTTTTCTAGAGGGGGGATCTGGAGCTGCTACAACAGTCGGCATGTTGTCCTCTGACAGGCCTTCCATTCCTGTGGCTGCAGCAGATGTTGATGATGGGGATGAACTTGGACCACCGGAAGGGAAGGGTGGGGTTAATGTCTAGCAGTCCCCCAACTAGGGAGGCCACTTCAGTGAGTAGCCCAGCCACCTCAGTGGTGATGCAGGCAACTTCAGTGTGAATGTTGACCACCTCGGTGTGGATGTCATCAACCTCCCAGTACGTGTCTCTGGGCAGCTCCTTCATTTCCCGGATTTCAGCCACTACCTGGCCCATGACACTTTGGGAATCCTGGTAGACTTGGGAGATGGCAGCCTGCATGACTGTGGCCTCAGTAGGCTAACTCTGGAGACACACAGTTCCCCTCCCACTATGCCTACCTCCACAACCATGTGCCCATGACACAGATTTCCCCCTCCCACAGTGCCCTGGTTCCTCAGTGAATGGGATGGTATTAGCCATTGAAGATTCCAGGACTGGAGGACACAGGATGGTACTGACTGTGCTAGGTGCACAGGTTAGTGGACAGTGGTTGGCTGTGATGTTTTCATGGTGGTGGAAGGTGTTGTAGTGGGCACAGTGAACCACACTGTTGGCATGTGCCTAGGCTGCCCAGATGGGCCAGGACAGTCATCCACGTCCACCTCTTCAGGAGCGTTGTCATCACAAAGGGCTTTGTCCTGTGGGGGAGAGGTACTCTGTTCAGTTTCCAACATCTGTGCTGGTGCATTGGTAGCACAACCTGTTGAGAGATAGAAACAATTGTCAATGGTGGAAGTGATGTATCATTTAATAGATGTAGTAGAGCTAATAAAGGTGCAGAAAAATAAGACAAATTGCAAGTGGTGAAGAGTGCAAAATAAGAAGCTGAAAAATAGGGATACCTTTTCTAAAAAGTGCAGTAATTGTTTGTCTTTCTTGCTATACTTCAGTTTGGAAGCAAAGGATGCTGGTCAGGGAAGGGGTGTGTTTATTAGTGTGAATTGCAGGTTTGTCCACTTGCCAAATCATATCAGGTGTGTAATTTTAAATCCATCCAGTGGTTAATGTGTTTTTTCTGGCTCATACTGTTGCAGTCAACTGCCATTGAGTGACTACCGTTTGTTGAGCAGTGGTATGAGACTGTGAGTACGACTGTGTAGTCATAATATGCTCAGCGGCTGGACCGCAAACCTGGTGGCGATGCTGGATGCACAACTGGCACTTCAGAGTGTTGAGGTCCCACTGAGTAGACCGCCGTGGCCGTAGTAAGCATTTCAAACAGCACAACTCATAACACAGTCGTTGGTAGACAGCCGTCGAGCGGTGGTGTGGATGACATGGTTCTTGGGTGGTTGGACCGCAAATCTTTTGATAAAGCCCTAAGTATTAAACTTACATGTGTGAGTATATCTCAACAGAAAAGATGGGAGTGGTGACCCATCATGCACCGTTATGCAAAGGTGAATGACCATTGTCTAGCATAAGATTTGCACTAAAGCATACACTTCCAGTCCAATTCCTATGCCTAGACAAATAGAGAAGAATCAAAAACATTGGTTATATGCTTCAACACACATTCTGTGCATGGTGTTTTGGAGAAATGAAAACATTTATCATTGTTACGGTTTGCTTTGATGAGGAGCTAGTTTTTGATGTAACGCCAGGCCTGGCAACTTTAACAAATCAAGCATTAAGTGAAAACCTATGGATGTTTGTACTGATGAAACCCCTTTACACAAGTAGCACAAACCAGTGCAAATCACTTTTTTTCGCTGTAAAAAGGACACTTTGCTGTGCAAAATACCTTTAGCACTGCAAAGGAAATGCTCACGATGTTGTACACCACTTTGTGATGACTCAAAGCCTTGGTAAATCTAGGCCATGGTTCAACCCAAGTGGGTTGATGCGTTGCTTGTGCCATTGTGGTATTTTGAGGCTAGATGCAGGTTTTTTAATCTCACTGTGTGCATACATACATTTTTCATATGATTATGAATGAACTTGTAGCCTCTTCCTCCGTGTAGACTTCTTCTTGCTTAATAGGTTACAGTGTATTCTAAGAGATGAAAGTGAAGCAGATTCACAACTAAAAAAAAACAGGCAAAGATTGCCATTATCTTTGCCCCATATGTTCATCTAAAACTATTACACAGCACAGCTAGTTGTTTAAATATGTATTATATAATTTCTGCAGTTTTTAATTGTTATTCTTGTTGTGAGATGTGGGAGTATTATCAATACATTAAATAAAAACATGCAATTTGGACCAAGCCACGGAGCTCATTACACGGTCCCAGTTAGTTCTGATTCAAATGATTTACCAGATTACATGATCTGGTATATACTGCGGATCTGTTGTTTTTCATTCTAAAAGCATTTGAAGCCTCTAGTGACATACTGGATTAAAATGAGGAATGACTCAGGGAATATGTTCAAAAATATTGATTCTTTCTGTTATTTCTCATTTCTGAATGGATCTATAGGATTTCCCTAGTAATGCTTTTCACTCCAGCCCCCTGGCATTACCAGTGCTTCTGGCTTTGGCAGTACTGAAGATTACTCCTGTCTACTTGTAATGCCCCCATTAATATATAAGATGTGGAAATAATGCGAGCTAGCTAGACATTGTAATGCAGCTCCCAGGTATTCCCATAAATTTAAAATGATATTCATTGTTGTTTTTGAAATATTTACCAGAGCAATATTACTAATAAAATTTATAGCACTAAAATTTAGGGATGGTATTTAAGGGGTAGTGTATTACGACTCAGGTATTTATTTAAATACTGGAGTATTAATTGGTACATTAATTAAATAGTACAAATAAAATGATTTACCTATTTTAACATGATAATATACTACTCTAAAAAATTGTAAAGTATTACAAATATTTTATAAACAAATACATAACATAAATAAAAATTTTCTTATAAAATATTTATTATAAAATATTCAACAAAATCTGCAAAATATGTACGGAATATGTATTGAAATTGTATAATTTAATAAAAATAAAAACAACATTTTTCAACAGTTGTAACAATTTTTAATAAAACAATTCATATTCCCACTAATTCCCATTCATTTAAATGGTTAGAAATTGCCATTTTTCTGTTTTTACTTTCAGCCATGATGTACAGGTTGTGCATCAGTTTCGACAGTCGGTCGAGCATTGTAGTGGAGACTGAAAGCAAAAAAGAGCTGCTGTCAGGGTAGAACAACTTTATTTGCATTTTAAAATTACATAGGTGACTAAATTTACTGCAAGGGTAGATGGGAGAGGTATATAAAAGTAACAATTTATGATGTTGTATTGTTTCTATGTTTTTAAACACATTTTCCTTCCCAAACAGGTTGCTATAGTATGCCAGCGTTGGAATGGTTGCATTTTTTTCAACATAAGTTTAAAGCGATAATGAACATTAGAAAGTACTTTTTAAATGTTTTTGAAAAGGATGAACATTTTTCATTTTTTCATATTGTTTTTCGTATTTTACACATACATTACGATTACGTACTTGTTGGAAACAGGCTGGAGCACATGGTCGGAGATTATTTTGTTTTCCTTAAAAAAGAAAGAGTTTGGAATTTTGTACGTGTTGAAACATTTTTAACGACTTTGGTGAATTATGTTTTTTTTCTGGATTTGGACATCTACATCGAATTTCTGCACAGGAATGGAGTATGCTTCATTTTTGGTACAGTCTTTGGAAATTACATTTTAGATGATCCATCCTTCAAACACTGGATGGATTTTTATATAGAAAAAGAAATGTGTTCTTCAATTTAACATATTTTTTGGGTCATGGGCTTTGGTTTGAATGTTGGATACACATTGGAATAGTTGGAATGTGAAAGACGTTTGGTGGCAAGTGGAGTTAAAATGTTTCCAAGAGTTGAAAAAAGGAGACATTTGCAAGTAGAAGGGAATTGCTTGTTAAACTTTAGAAAAAAAGGTGTTTGCTAAATTGCTAATTTGAATTTGAGTGTTTTTAAAACAGTCACGTAATGGGACAGGGTGTTAGACAATGATAGTAGTGTAAAATATAGGCAATATTTTCCAGGGAGTCTGATGCACTCATCAAAGAAAAATCTTTAATCTTTGCCAATAGTCTTTCTGACGTTTCTTTTCCCGGGGGCTCAACTACCTGTAAAAGATTGAGCAATTATCATTTCCTGGAAACTTCGCTCCATCTTCAAAATTTCCAGGAAGTGATATATTTTTGGGTGGTGTTCACCAATAGATTTGTTAAAGGAGTTGTGCCAACCCTCAGTGGCTTTGTTAGTCTTCACATCTCCCTCTAAGCAGGCCCCGTAGCAGTTCCACCAGTTAATAGGGACGCTGGGCTTCCTCCTGTGACCCGACCTGCTTAGATGGCCAATGCAAGTGTCTTCAAAATAATTTAGCAAGGGTGCAAATTTCTCCTAGTTTTATGTAAAATAGTCATACTCAGTAATTTACAATTCAAAGTCAATGATCACTTTTTAGGGACTTTTATCTAAAATGTTGGTTTCTATCACTGTCAAAAATTCAGTATATGTCAAGGATTGTTTGTTTGGCAGTAAACTGTACACTAATGGTACGGCTGTTTTATTTATTTTGGCATGAATAATGTATATTTTGGTGAATGGATGGGATGTGGATTTATATCCACCATCCATCATTTAAACATCTCTATTCTCTATTGTTACTAGGTTAAGGGATGTTGCAAAAGTTTGTATTCTTTTTTGTGGGTGTTCTTTGTCATGCAGTAGGATAGTTTCATTAGTAAAAGCAATAGTTCTGGGGTTATATTAAAAGCAGAAACGATCTGTGGGGTCACATGTTTGATATTACTTGCCTGTTTATGTCTCTGGATCATCCTTCTAAGGTTGGGAATTGTGAGTATGCGTCTAGCTACATGAATGGGAATGTTTTGTGGTACTTCCCTCAAAACTGCGCTACAGGGTTCATTGAAGTTGGATGCAAGATTTTTTATTTGTTGCAGAGATATGCTCAAAGGAGCTTTCAACACAGTCACCCAGAGTAACTGTGTAATGTGATGAAAAGAAGTTGCATACACCTCCAATGGCTCCTGAGCTCAGCCAATCTATCCTTACAATAATGATAGGAACTGTATTTTCCCTTCTTAATTATACATACATTGCTTGTCTAGCAGCAGCCATTATTGGTGAATCTGTTGACAAAAGAGAAACAGAAAAAAATGTAAGATACTGTGTTTTTGGTGTTGTTTACATTTTTACACTCTGTTACTTTGACTATTTGGAAACAATATACAAATGGATTAGTTAATTTTGCATTTCTGTAGAGAAAATTAACAAATGAGATAGCCAGTGAAAAATGTGAAGATGCATTGCTGATTCGCATTTTTTACCTATGAAAAATGTACTTAGTTAGAGAAAGTGAAATAGAAAGGTGAAGTTTATTTCCTGTACTATGGGGCTGATTACCATTGGTGGTGAACCCATTGTGTTGACATTTGCTGCCTGCCATATTATAATGGTGGGCGGGTCCGCGGTGGTCTGAAAATCTGGCTGCCACGCATCCAATGGGCTCCTTGAGCCCGCCAGCACAGTGGAGGACTTCCCATCCCCAAAATGGTGGCAGTGCCTACCAGGCAGGAATGAGGATGTTCCTCCTCATCAGACTTTCC
This sequence comes from Lissotriton helveticus, assembly GCF_964261635.1. Lineage (NCBI taxonomy): Eukaryota > Metazoa > Chordata > Amphibia > Caudata > Salamandridae > Lissotriton > Lissotriton helveticus. Next base: position 855,490,178 of record NC_136070.1, on the reverse strand, counting down.
ATGACGGTTCACACACCATGAAAAGGCTGGTGGGGATGTACATTGGGGGCCCGTAGCGGGCACCCCTTCACCCCGGGCCCTATCTTTTGATGGTGGGGGGAACCAATTGTGCCCCTCAACTTTTCCCTGCACCATGTGGCAGGCACCACATGGTGCATGCCATGTAGTGCAGAGAAATGTAAACAGTGCGGTATAATTCGGTGATACCTTCTGATGTTTTTTGTTTGTAATGGTGTGACTTTTCAACCTTTCCTCAGCGTTTGGACTATCTGTTCAGCACTAAAATTAAATTAAAAAAACACCAGTTTTATCTTCCTTTATTTTTCTATCTTAATCACCCACCCTCTCACTTTCCAGCAATTTCCCTGAGGGACAACCCCATTGGAGTTTCAATTGTACATTTCCCCCCAGTCACGGTCCAGCACCTGCCCTGAGGATCACCCCCAGCAGAGTTAGATTAGTAAATTTGTCCCAGTCACTCACTTACTTCAAATTCTGTGATACCTACTGATGTATTTTGGTTGTAAAGCTGGGAATGTTCAGGTTTTCCTCAGCACTTGGAATATCTGTTTAGCACTGAAAGAAAACAAAAAAACACAATTTTTCCTTTCTTTTTCCTTTCTTTTTTAAATATTTTATTCACCCACCCTCTCACTGTCCATACCCTGCCCTGAGTCATGACCACGCAGAGTCAGAATAGTAAATTTGCCCCAACTCTGTGTCTTGCACCTGCCCAGAGGGAAACCCCCAGTGTAGTTAGAATAGTAACTGTGTCCCCAGTCACTGTCCAGCACGTGCCCTGAGGAAAATGTTCAGTGCAGAAACTTTTATTTTAAATGTACACTAAAGCAGCATTGTAACGGTATGCAAGATAAAGGTATGTGTGGTAATGGTAGATTTAATGTATCTCTATGAGTATGTGTGGTAGTGGCATGCATGGTAAAGACATGCGTGGTTCAGGCATATTCGTGGTTTAGACTGCATTGTAAAGGCATGCGTGGTAATGGCACGTGTGGTTCTATCACACAACCTAGCTGTTAATCTGCCAGAAATGTAATATGCCTGTGTATGGAATCCGTGACAGTATATCTGTTTTTAGATTATAGTAATACGAAAATAGGAAAACAATGTTGACATAATTGTTCAACAAAGCAAGTAAGTAACAAAAGTATTGTTTATACAGATTTAAAACTGAACAGGATAATCAATGACATTGCTGATAGCTACCAACATAGAGTGACAAATAAAGCTCATGCACTGTTATTGTATACATATGCCCTTTTGTTTCAGGGAGTTCAGAAAAATGTATCACCTGTGCACATTTGTTTTCGACTATTTGATAAGATTGAGTGGTCAAAGCGCTCTGAGGAAAGGATATGTCCTTTGTTGCCAAGTCTCCATGTCCTCCAAGTGTGATGGGGTCTTTTGGGACACAGTATAACCACACAAATCCTTGCCCAAATTGTCAACTAAGAACCAAGCTGTACCTGGCTGATGATCCCATAACTTGGGTGAAACCGGTCCTGGTCTGCTTGTGCTCTGGTTCAGGAAGAACCTGTTGTGGCAGTTCAGGCTGGACTGTTCCTATTGGAGCCAGAGTCAAGACTGATATGCATATAGCTGGTCCAAACTGATGTGGCATAGTGTGCAAAATAATGATGGATTGGGATGCGGCTCCGAGTGATTACCAGTGGCTTAGATTAATCTAAGCATTCCATCCATCACTGTTTTGTATACTTCTTGTGTCACCTTAAGTGAGACGAGAATGCCCAGAAGTGGGTCTCATGCACACTGTGTTACTAGAACCATGCTGTATCTGGCTAAGGAGCCCATAACTAGGGCAAAATTAGTCCTGGGTTGCTTGTGTTCTGGTTTAGGGAAGACCTGGCTTGGCAGTTTGGGCTGGACTGTTCCCATTGGAGGAGAGTAAAGACTAATTTGTATAATGCTGTGTCCAAACTGAAGTAGCATTGCGTACAACATAACTATGGATTGGGCTGAGGCCCGAATGACTATCTGTGGCTGAGATTAATTCAAGTGTTCCATCCATCAGTGTTTTGTATACATCTTATGTCACCCTAACAGGGATGGGTATGCCCACACATGGATTCCATGCGCACTCTGTCACAGCAACCAAGCTGTACCCGGTTGATAAGCCCATAACTAAGGTGAAACTGGTCCTGGGCTGCTTGTGTTCTGGTTCAAGGAGGACCTGACTTGACAGTTCAGACAGGACTGTTCCTATTGGGGCAGGATCAAGAGTATTTTTTATATAGCTGGGTCCAAACTGAGGTGGCATGGTGTGTAAAATAAGGATGGATTGGGATGTGGTCCGAGTGATTACCAAAGGCTTAATTAATTCAAGCATTCCAACCATCACTGTTCTACATAATTATTGTGTCACCCTAAGTGCACACTGTGGGGCTTTTTACGATGTCTGTCAGACAAGCGTCTGACCACCATTTTTGCGGGATTGGTACTGGCCGACAGGTAGTCGGCGGTACCACCTACCAAACTACAATCAGACCGCCATATAGGTGGTCGGAAACATGCCTTTTACCATTGAGGCTTGTACTGTTGCCCGGGAAAGGGCCGCAGCACAAGCCTGAGTGGCAAAAGGCATGTTTGCAAACATCCCTGTACCATGTGCCAGGAGCCATGTGGTGTCTGGCATAGAGTGCATGGGTGTTTGGGGGCACCACATGTGCCGCTGGGCCCCATGCAAAGGCCGGGGGGATGGGGGCCCTGCTAGCGACCCCCAAAATACCTTTCCAACAGCCTTCCTATGGCGGTCGACTGCCATAGAACGGCTGTTGGAAAGGGACATCGTAATCCCTAAGGAGGTTCCTTAGCAGGCACCGCCCCTCTTACAGGGAATACGATCCGACCAATGGTGCAATGAGCTCCTTGAGCCCATTGGAAGCATTGGTCGGTCCCTCCGACTTATGCAGTCCAACCAACCTCATCATAATGCAGCATTGGACTGCTCTGCTGGATGTCTGTGGGACTGCCACCAACGACTTGTGGGTGGTGGTCTCACCGACATCCTAATCAGCCCTTCAGTCACTGGAAACAGTACTCAGCTAAAGAGCCCATAACTATGGCACAACAGATCCTGGGTTGCTTCTGGTGGATAGAATGCTTTAATTCATCAAAGCCACTGGTAAACATGAGCCAATAGGAAACAAAGATGTCCTTTTCATAGAGTCCGTGAACTCCCATTAAAGTTTTACAATACCTTTGAGAAGTGCGACTTTGAAATGTTAGACATGCAAGTGCTGAGAAGTTAACAGCATATCTCAATTGAAGCATTAAGGATTAATATTTTAAATGGCATTAGATTATATATTATATTCATGTAGATACTTTGACCACAATTAGGAGGGGGCAAAATTATTAACTTCTTCACTGACTGCAAATTTTCAGAAGAATTCCGCATAAGTATGAGCATTTTCTGAAATGTATTTTGCTGGGCAAAAGCATACCTCATTTAAATAAAAAACTAAACAGAAATATGGCAGTAACGTGGAGAAAGTGTCTTACTCTGTAATAACAAGACATTGAGTTTGCATCTTGAACCATAACCTCCAGTTATCTCCTTGCAGTTTCTAGGTACTTATCACCAAGACGTGTCCCTCACTGTTTCAGGTCTTGGACATTTCAAACCTACAAATTATTGGTATCTGTTGGGTATGTTTAATTTGTTTGTTTGGAATCAAACAAAGAGTGCACAACCCAAAATGGATTATGTTGGTGCATCAAAGCCCTGGACAAGAAACAGTGGTGGTGAAGGCAAACAGTGAGGATGGTCATCCTAAAAGAGAGCCTAAGCTAAAGCCCACAAAGTAAGGAAGGACAGTTATTGATGGGTGTTCACTGATCCCATTAATTCTCTGAAGTAGGAAAAATTGCTGTCTGCTCACATGAAATTTAGAGTCCAGGTTTTCCTTTTAGGCTGCATACTATGCCAGTTGCTGGTATATTGGCTTTCAAAGAAAGTTCCAGAATCTACCAGTGAGCCTTACATGGACCCACCTCCCACACTCAGGTGTTTGACTTCCTCACCACTTAAGCCTATGCAGAGGAAAATAAATGTTCAGTTCATAATATATTGCAGATAGAAGAGAAGAAGAGTTACTACTCTGATCCCATCCTTGTCTGTATAATGACTGCTGTGCAGGATTCTATGATTATTATTAGTTTGGAGGTAGGCTTCATTAGTAGTTTCTATGTTCTGCAATATGAAGGTGACTAGTTGTGTGATGAGTCAGAAAACAGCCTATTTGGGGGGATTGTGGCATTTCAGAAGCATTTTTAAACATCTGAGCGGGGCATGGGCAATAACCACAACTGTACCTTGAGGTGATCATCACTCCAGCATTGTATGGAATAGTTACATCGGAGAGAGACATTGGAAGTCTTCCCTTTCTTGAAAACTATCAAAAGCTTTTATGGATAGCTATGAAGTCACTCGACACAGTGGTTAATATAGAGAAAGTTAGTCAGGACTGATTGGATTGTGCAAGACATCAAGAGACAGTGAATGTCTTGTTGAGCGAGTTGATGAAGATTTTGGAAGAGGCCTTGGGGGAGTGGTGATTGCTCTGAACCTTTTGGTTACAGTACACCTAGTGCGATGCACAGCTAAATCAAATTTCGAGGGGAGGGTTTTGAATCCTTAGGGGTTGGCTGTGGATAGACCACAGAAAAGCAAGGTCTATTTCTTTTCTTCCCAGTCTCAAATTGTGGGAGGACTTGAAACCAATTAGTTTAACCCAATATAAGCAGAACAAGATGGAGCAGGATTAATGTGGTCATTTCCTCTGTCAGATGTACATAACTGAGAACAAGCCTAAGATGTCCGCCGTGGACACTTCAGAACAAGAACCCGTAGAAAGGTTTGCTACATACGTATTATATTTGAGGACTTGCGTTAGTATGAGTAGGCCTTCAAAGAATAGAATTATTCTTTTGCTGATGAATGGCCTAGCATGTCTGCCGTGGAGTGGAAGGATCGTGCACTTTGTTAACATCATACTACTCTAAGGAAAACTTTGTTTTGTAGCCCAATTGAAGATACAGCAAACCAAAACTCAAAATCTAGCACATGAAGTAGAGTGGAAGGCAATTCTTAGACTCCTCACCTATTAGACAAGTGGGCTGGATACAGATGGCACTTGAAGGGTCTTTAAGTAGCACCTCTGGAGTGTAGTTTGGGCTCCAAAGTAACCCAGGGCAAGGGCAGTACAGTGAGAGCTGTATGTTGTTAACTTTGATAAAGTATGCCACAAAAGTTAGCTTAGCATGTTGGAAGAATTTGGAAGCTTAGCTTAGCTCTTGGGAAAGCTTTGCTAAACCTAGGGATGAAAGCCTGCATGTATGACTATTATGGGGGACGTCAATGACAAAGATACGAAATGGAAGGTCATGACAGGATGAGAAGTTAATAGAAGAGGATCATGTGGTATCTACTTAGTGAAAGTAGCAGCTTTCAAAAAGATGGAATCCAAATACATCACCTGACCTTTACGGGTTAGTTTGGACGGACCATCATCAATTGTAGAGCTAAGAAGGATGCAATTGAAGACTATCATAATTGAGAACTAGAATGCTTGATCAAGATGGATATGACATCTATGTGTAGAATCAGACCATATACCATCTACAACCATTTCATTATTCTAGACACTTACTTAGGCGATGAGAAACTATCATGAATGGATCCGCGTAATGAGACACATGAAATCTTGGGGTCGAGAATGGTGGTATTCCTAGGAGTCATGTCGGATTATCATGAAAGTAGTTCCCAGCTACCAGGTAACATGCCAGTAGCTTTCTACCCATGAGAGGCAAAGTGTCTTCTTTAAATGGAATGTATAAAGATGTATAGGATAATTGCAAAACTTTGAAATAGGTTATTTAAGATTCTGTCCCGGGAGATTAAAGGAAACTATAGGTTCTGTTTGCTTTAGGAGTTGAGCAGAGGCAGTCATAGATGAAGGAGACCAAAGGATTACAAGAGTCTTGTGAGAGTGCAGGAAACTGTGGGCTTGTAAAATGTTAAAGCCTTCTTGAGCCTCCTATACACCAGCAGGGAATCTGGGAGCTTTTTACTTTCGTTCAGCTTGTATAGTGGGCTGAAATGCTCATGTTGCTCTGCATCATTCAGTGAATTGGGAAGGAAGGTCAGCTGAACAATTAATATAGGGACTGCATAAGCAGGAAGTTTGGCTTGTACTGCGCAATCCATCAGAGTAGCTTTAAACTGGAGAGGTTTTTATGAATTCTTGGGAGTTTTTTCTGCAGTTCGCAGATTCTGGACTGCACCAGAAGAAAGGTGCAAACTCATACAGCCACAAGGAATAGTTGGTGTTCTAAAATCCAATTTGAGGTTTGGGGAATGTGTGTTAGGAAATGCTCCCCAAGTCTTTCAGGGAAAAGCCATGATGTTAGGGCTATGTGACTCAAGGCTACGGTAGGGAGTGTGGGGAAAAGGATGAACCAGACACAGGGATATGTTTTTATGCTAGGGGTAGGAGGGAAATTGTTGCCATTGTCTTAAAAGCAGATGAGCATCAGACTGCAACTGAAAAACATGTTTGGTTAAAGCAGTTAATGTTCTGAGTAAAATGGTTCCTTACATAGCCTCCTCATTTACTAGAGTAGGAATTGTTAATTTAATGAAGTACATGAAGTGTGTCAGCCAAGTGTGTACTGTCTTAATAGAAATAGATTTGGGAAATATTCAAGGTGCTTGCACAGGATGATGTGCTTCTGATAAGAGAGTGAGGGAAATCAGAATGGAGAGGAACCGTTACAGTGATGGCACCAGCAGAGTGGCCAGGTTGTGCATCAAGCAACCTTAGCATGAGTTTCGAAAACATTTTTGGAAGACTCTTGAGCCCTCTTGTGAGGAAATAGACCGCAACGTGTTGGGTACATCAGTTCCCAGTGACTCCTTTTGGATGGTGGAAGAGTAAGCAATTGTCTGTGTAATGAGCTTGCATTGGAGGCATTGGTGCATCTTCTTTTGGTCATCAACACACTAGGAGCTATAGGGGCATAAAAAGGACAGGCCCCCCCCCCACTCAACGCATTACAAACCAAAAATGGGCCTGTCTACACAGCATTACACCCAGAACTGCGATTCCAACACTAGAGGGGTCTCATACATTTTTTAACTCACTCAGAAATTTATTTAAGTCACAGTGTTGTGGTGTATCTTCTTTGGGGCCAGTTTAAAGCTGGTTACCAGTGCTTATTTGAGCCGGTGGTTTCTGGTGCTTGGCACCAGCACTTAATTGTCAATACCTGCAATTATGACAGTCTGCCACATGATGATGCTGTTTATCTGAATTGGTGATTACCACAACAACAGTTGTTTACTAACACAATATACATTGAAAATGACTAAAACCTGCTGCCCAAGCTATTCTTATAGCTTTAGGGGCCTGGAATAGTCTGGATTATCACACTTGTAGGCATGTGATGCTAAGGGCCCAATTTTGAGCATACTCGTGGTGGCACAGCAGTGGGGGTCCAGACACCACCACACTGGCGGTCTGATCACCCGATTATGACTTGGGCAGTCAGGCTGGTGCCGCTGCCACGGAACCGCCATTCCCTGGCAGTGGCATGGCGGTCTTGAGGCGAAATACACTTGGCTGGGCAACCCGGGTCCCCCCAAGCATATTACAAGTTTGGTCTCTGTCACAGGTTTCATGGCAGTTCCACCACCATGAAAACCATGGCAGAGAGGAAACAAAGTGGGCCCTACAGGGTCCGATAGTGCTGCACGCCAGGTTGATCCACATAGGGGCGCACAACATGTGCCTCCCTGTGTGCATGTACCCCAGTTGCTGCACAGCGTGGACGTTAGAGTCCATGCCATGCAGGAATCTTGTGTGGAGCTTCCATTATGGGGCCTGTTTCAAAGGCACTGCTGCCACTGAAAAAGGCACTGCCATGGGACCGCCACACCACCCGCTCACCAGACCACTTTAAAGTCATAATCTGGCTGGGGTGGCAGTGAGTCTCAGCGGTGCTGGAGTGTGGCGGCCCGCCCGCTCCCACACATCCAAAACTCGTATTCAGGCCCTTAGTAGTAAGATGGTACAGTCATTGGCTGCACTGTTGGGGGTAATCGGTGGTTGAAGTAACCACCAGTGGCATCCTGACGAGGGCCCTGGCTCTTATTTATCACACAATTTGAGCACTAATAATTAAGGCCCGAAGTGGAAATGAAATTCATACCATGAAGTTGGCAATTTTGATTTCAAAAGAAACCAAAACGTCTTTCGGCGGCAGAGGCCAGTGTGTTATTCTTAAAGCAGGTGTAGCCAAAACGTTCCTCTGTGAACTGAATGTAGTGATCAGGTTAGATAAGGCAGAATTTACGTTTAAACAAACATTAATTTATTTTGTTGATATTTTTTGATCTGAATGTAAATAATGCCCTAGGGAGCTATTCCCGACCACTAAACCCTGCTTTTTAAAATATATGTTTACTAGGTTTTTTTCAGAATTATTCAGAGATTTTAAAGGTAACCCTCATGCATTTCGTTGATGATTTGTTTTCACCCTCTCACCACGGGCAGGGAAATATGTGAAGCCTTCCAATTCTGGGAAATACAGTCACAAATAGGCGTTTGCCCCTTTTCAATTAAAGAGATTTATGATCGTCCACAACTATTTTTATTTAAAAAACTTTTAAAACGTAAATGACCTGCTTAATACTTTCTGCCCAAGCCCAGTTTCCAAGTCAATATCACTGATTGTAGCTTTAATCTTATTTTTTGGAGAGCAGAATCCTGATTGTATAGTGTCCTATGTTGTTTACTATATGTTTGGTCGTACCCCATTAGTCTACGTCACAATGTTGGTCACCCCCACCTTGCTGTATTTTACGACATAACAGTACCAGATCTCTACACAGAGAATCAAAATCTGCAATCCTTACATCATACTCAGATATTGAACATGAATGCATTATGTGAGAGCACTGAGCTTTCACACCATCCTTAAAAGCGCGTACAAGAAAAGTGAGACTCATCACTCTGTTCTCAGCAAGTGCTTTGATTAGGAATGTGCACAATGAGTGGATATTTCTGTCTCAAGAGTGAAAAGAAGGTAATAAGGGCAAGTTAAATATTGATAAAAGAGAGTGTGTGTCAAATGTGTGACAGTTCAGCAGGGACCTTCTAGCAGGATTAAGTTTTACAACTGTTTGTAGAACATTCTTGACATACTATGCTTGTTTTAGCATTAACCCGGACAGTAAGATACATAGGGTCTTATTTTATAGCCCTGGAATACTTTCAAGTAACATTCACACAGTAGGCAGCACCAAGGAAAGCTTGAGCTACCCTCAGATATGTTTTTGAAGTACCATGGCAGCCTGGCACAGAGTAGCATCACAGCACATGGCGCCTCATTAGCAGAAAAATGTCACAGCTTGGCGCCGCAAGCCCATTTGTTGCACCTAGCGACGTCATTTTAAAAGCACAGGGATGCCTAGTATTAACAACAATACAATGCACTTGTGTGCCGTCCCCTGCACTGGTGCAGAAGTGATTTTCATGCGCCAGCGCAGGTACCCTAGCATCATATTGCATGGGTGCCTGAGCTGTGGGAATGATTGTTTTTGTGCAGGAAGGGACACTCCTACTCCTCCCCTGGGGATGGGTAGGATTCTGACACATTGCCTGTGTTACAAAACCTTGTAAATCGAGGAATGTGTCAGGTTTCATTGATGTTGCATAGGAATACCCACAACAACACCCATGGAATGCCCCTTTCATGCAGAGTAATGCCCAAGGTGACTTTACGTGCTCTTGTAAATATTGGCAAACAAACTGCGCTGCCAGTGCATCAAAAAAAGCGATGTACCAGTGGCACAATGGCCTTGTAAATGAGTCTCACTGTATTTTCTACTTCAATGACAGCACAATCATCATACCAAAGAAGGCTGCTCCTGTGGTGATGATTAGAACTTTCACGATGGTCTTGTATTTTAAAAGAAGGTAAAGAAGAGACACTCAGAAATGGGACTGATGAGTGCCAAAATATCGACTACACACCACATTGTGGTACTAAATTTGAGGACCAAAATATCAAGAAGTAACATGCTTATAAATAAGTACAGATTTACTATTCTTACCTACACATGTACATGCCTTTAAGATATATATTGTGATGGTAAATTTATGTGGAGTTTAGTAAAGTCATCCTATACTTGCCCACATCCACTTACCTCCATGATATTTTAGTCTTTTATATTTTGACCACAATATTTGGTGACATGATATTCTGAAGACTATTTTAAGGTGGGATACTTGTGGCATAAATGAGAATTGTTTTGAGTTAATGTAATAATAAAGTGGATACCCGAACCCAAAGGAGACCTAGGGCCAGATGAATGACCAAGAAAATTGTGCATCGTAATTTGCGACTCTTTTGCGAGTTGCAATTTGCAAGGCACAATTTCCGATGTACAGCAGTGTATTTCACACTGTTTGCGATTCCTAATGGGGTCGCAAATTGCGAGGCTCATTAATATTAATGAGCCTCTCTCAATTTGCGAGCCCATTGGGAATGACAGGCCTCCCAGAGATGGTGGCCTGCTGGGCTCAGCAGACCAATATGTCTGGGACTGCTTTTAAATAAAGCAGCGATTTTTTTTATGCAGCCCGTTTTCCTTAAAGGTCCCCTGGGGACCCCTTCCTCTTTGCGAGTGGTTTGCCACCTACTTGAAGTTGGTGGTAAACTGAGAGTGTTTGGCGGCCGCAAAAGCAGTCACAAAACACTAGAACATAGCATGTTGACTCGCTATTTGGAACGAATAGCGAGAGTCGCAAATGCTATTTTACGAGTCAGGTATTCGCAAACTAGCATTTGTCCATGCTATTACCCTTTTGCGGCCGCAAAAAAGGATTGTATATTTGGCCCCTAATTCCCTATTTATAGTGGAACAGAAAACTGCCCTCTGTTCGCCCTCTTTCAAGTATCAGCAGTTGTGAAGTATCTCTTATTCCAGGGGTGATTTAAAGTGTATTTTAAATTGGTCTCTGCGAGTTGTCGAAAAAATTGTAAATTATTCTGGGAAACTGGAAAAGTACCGCACCCATCATTACAGCTGTAAAAGCCAATTTTTCAAAGGAGTTTCTACCGAACATTTCTGCTGTTTTCCGTGGATCTAGAAATATAAATGGAACTGGTGATGCTGAACTCGTGACGAGGCACCAATCTGATGAAGTTGTTTCACCATATAACAGGAAATGTTTAAAAAGTGGGAAACATAAAGATAAGAGGCTACAAACAACAAACATACAAAATCAAAAATGCAGTGAGAAAACATACTTATAATTTGCTCGCAATATGTTCATATTCACTCAGGAAGAGAAATGTTAATTACCATATATTTAATCATGAATATATCCACTTTTAATGTCATGGGAATGCTGCTTTCTGTTTGCTTGAAGCTTCTAAAGGCACAGCATTAATCAAACATTTTTCAACGACTTACCACCTACAGAAGCCATAATGTTCAATGGTGTACATTGCACATTTTCACTAGGTCAACCTTGGGCCACATGTACAGATTTTAGAGACAGCGATTTCCTAATTGCGATTGCGATTCACTGCAAATCACAATTAGGCAATCACTATCTCTAATGTATAAATCTCTTTTAGTTTCATTTAGGGATCCTTTTGGATCTCATAAATATTAATGTGGTAGGTCACAGTTTGCGACTAATTGGGAATAGCAGACCTGATGGGGTCAGCAGACCACCATGTCCGGGCTTTTTAATAGAGCAATCTTTTTTTTAAATGCAGCCTGTGTTACTTAAAGGAAAACGGGATGCATTTAAAAAGATAAAATGAAACTTTGTAGATTAATTTTTTAAGAGTAGGCAGTAGTCCCTCAAACTTCTGCCTGCACTTAAAAAATATATATGTTTTTGAATCTCAAAGGAGAAGGTCCCGTTTGGACCCCTTACTATTTGCGAAGGGGTTACCACCTTCGTGAACGAGTCAGTAAATTATTAATGTTTCGCGACCATCATTCGGTCGCAAAACATTCCTAAATCCCATTCAGATTCAGTATTTGGAAAGGACATCCTAAACACGCCCCTTCCAAATCCCGAATTGCAACACAAATTGCAATTTGGTAACGTGTTACTGAATTGCAATTTGTGTTTTGTATATATACATAAGCATTTTTGCGTCCAGAAACGGCCTGATCGTGTCATTTCTGACTGCAAAAATAGGATGTATATATGCCCCCTTCTTTTCAAACCAGGCAAGAGAAGCAGAATGTTTTTTAAATAATGGAGCCAATAGTGTGTTGATTTGTATGGAGAAAAATTGAGAATCTACTATGTCGATTTCACATGTTTTTAGCTCTTAGCGCCAACTGACTGTTTTTTTAGAAAGATCTCTGTTCAGTTGCACTGACAATTCGATTGCTATTTTGCATTAAACTCTATTTGGACTTCAGGCTTCAGCACTGTGTTTTATTTTTAACAACCTAACACTGGACTGAAAAGGCAAAATATTGCAGGAACATTAATACAGTATGACACTGTCAAACAGAACTGTCCTCAGGCATTCTAAATGTAAAGCCAGTAAAAATGGAATTGAAATGAATAGACGCCCAATTCCAATGGCTAGTCTGGAGTACTGAAGAGAAACGAATGCATTGGTTTGTGCTCTAGTCTATGCCAGCTGCATCCATGTTGCAATATTCAGCCTCTGCTTTTCCCTGCATCAATTGCTATATTCTGAGCCCCATAGGTGGAATGTTCTTACAGAGTTATGGTACTTTAAGACCTTGTGGAAACAGACCTCAACCTGGCAGTAATAACTTAATGTCTGTGAAAGTTCTTGACCACAGAATATATGGTATTGCAGAAATAACACAGCACTGACGATAACAGAATAAATTAACGTTTCCAATCTTAGTAAGTTAGCGATGTGATCATTTCTAATGCAGCTTCGAATGTAACTATTCTATTCTTTTTTGTAGCCTTGCTGTTCATTTGCCTCCTTGATAAAGGAAAACAGATTAATGGCGATCCTCTCCCTCCCAGACAATTGAAAAAAATGGGTAGATGAACTACCACTGATGCAACTCTGCAACTAATCTATAGAATCCAGCCTGGTACCACGTCCCTGGAGGAAGGCTATAGTTTTGCCTCTGCTGAAGAAGGCCTTAGCAAACCCAACAATTTTGGGCAACTATAGGCTTATTTACCTCCTTCCTTTTTTGGAACGTTAAGTTAGCCTGACTGTGTCCCATACCCTAGGGGGATATTCACAAGGACTTAACTCCGATTTATCTCCACCTTAACGCATCAAAATTGGAGAGAGATTTTACAACCCATTCACGAGCTGGTGCAAACTGCAGACATCTCCTGTATTCCCGTGATAACTGCCCCAAAATTTATCTCCACGGTGACCACCACCAACTAACCCTAATGAGATGCAGAGTAGGCGTTCCCGTGCAAAAACACACAAAAAAACCACAACACCACTTTCACAATGAACTGCCAGATCTGCGAAGCGAACCAAAAACAGGCAATAATCTACGGTAGCAGTAGGGATTTAACACCTACCTTTTGCTGGTGTTAAGCAGGATCAATCAATCAATCAATCAGGGGGATTTGTAAAGCGCGCTACTTACCCGTGCGGGTCTCAAGGCGCTGAGGGGGTGGGGAGGCGACGCTACTGTTTGAAGAGCCAGGTCTTAAGGAGTTTTCTGAAGGCGAGTAGGTCTTCGGTCTGACGTAGGTGGGTAGGAAGGGTGTTCCAGGTCTTGGCGGCAAGGTAGGAGAAGGATCTGCCGCCGGAGGTAGTTCGTTGGATGCAGGGGACGGTTGCGAGGGTGAGGCTGGTGGAGCGGAGCTGGCGGGTGGGGGTGTGGAAGTTGAGTCGGCTATTCAGGTAGGCTGGTCCGGCGTTGTGGAGTGCTTTGTGTGCGTGGGTGAGGAGTTTAAAGGTGATCCTCTTGTCGACGGGGAGCCAGTGTAGGTTCCTCAGGTGGGGGGTGATGTGGCAGTGGCGGGGTTCGTTGACGATCAGTCGGGCGGAGGCATTTTGGATGCGCTGGAGTCGTCGTAGGTGTTTGGCTGGGATTCCGGCGTAGAGTGCGTTGCCGTAGTCCAGCCTGCTGCTGACGAGGGCCTGTGTCACCGTTCTTCTTGTTTCGGCCGGGATCCTTTTGTAGATCCTGCAAAGGGTGCGGAGGGTGTTGTAGCAGGAGGAGGAGACGGTGTTGACCTGTTTGGACATGGAGAGGGTGGAGTCGAGGATGAATCCTAGGTTGCATGCGTGGTCGGTGGGTGTCGGTGCTGTCCCCAGAGTGGTAGGCCACCAGGAGTCGTCCCAGGGTGAGGGGTTGGGCCCAAGAATGAGGACTTCCGTCTTGTCCGAGTTCAGTTCAAAAACTACAGACCCATCTCCCTGCTCCCGTTCCCAGCGAAAGTCATCGAGAAAGCCATCAACAGCCAACCCGCCACATTCATTGAAGAACACAACATCCTCGACTCCTCCCAATCCGGCTTCAGAAAAAACCACAGTACGGAAACCGCCCTCCTCGCCGCAACAGACGACATCCGCACCTTACTGGACAAAGGAGAAACAGTAGCCCTCATCCTCCTCGACCTATCAGCGGCGTTCGACACAGTCTCCCACCGCACCCTAATACGCAGACTCTACGATGCAGGAATCCAGGACAAGGCCCTCGACTGGATCTGCTCCTTCCTCTCCAGCAGGACGCAGCGGGTCAGACTCCCCCCTTTCCTCTCGGGTCCCCACACCTATCACCTGCGGAGTCCCCCAGGGCTCCTCCCTCAGCCCGACGCTCTTCAACGTCTACATGGCTCCACTTGCCCCCATCGTCAGAACCTACGGACTCAACTATCCAACGAGCCCAACACCGCCAGACGCAACTTTCGAGAAGGCAGGGAAGCCGTCGCCAAATGGATGAAAAACAGCTGCCTACAACTAAACACCAACAAAACAGAAGTACTCATCATGGGCCCAAACCCCGACGCCTGGAGTGACACCTGGTGGCCCACCGCCCTCGGAAACCCGCCAACCCCCACAGACCACGCACGCAACCTGGGAATCATCCTGGACTCCGAGCTCAAAATGGACCGCCAGATCAACTCTGTCTCATCTTCCTGCTTCCACACCCTCCGCCTCCTTCGTAAGACCTTCAAATGGATCCCCCTCGAACACCGAAAGACAGTCACTCACGCCCTGGTCACCAGCAGACTCGACTACGGCAACGCACTCTACGCCGGAATAAACAAAAACCTCATCCGCAAGCTACAGAACATCCAGAACGCCGCCGCAAGACTGGTCCTCAACCTGCCAAAACACTGCCACATCTCCCAGCACCTGCGCACACTCCACTGGCTCCCCGTCGAGGCGAGAATCACCTTTAAGATGCTCACCCACGCACACGAGGCCCTCCATGGCACTGGACCAGCATACCTGAACAGCCGACTCAAATTCCACGCACCCCAAAGGACCCTACGATCAGCCCAGCTTTCCTACGCTGTGGTCCCCCGCACCAGAAAGACTAGATCGGGAGGCCGCTCCTTCTCCTTCCTCGCGGCCAAAGCACTTCCGATCCACCTCAGACAGACAACATCGCTCTCCATCTTCGCAAGAAACCTCAAAACCTGGCTCTTCGACAGACCCCCTCCTTGATGGGATGGAACCTGCACCCCTCCAACTCCCCCCCCACCCCTAGCGCCTTGAGACCCTTACGGGTGAGTAGTCGCGCTTTAACAAACTCCTGATTGATTGATTGATTGAGTTTCAGACGGCTGCTCCTCATCCAGTAGGCGATGGCCTTCATTCCGTCGTGGATGTTGGTTTTGGCGGTGCGTGGGTCCTTGTTGAGGGAGATGATGAGCTGAGTATCATCGGCGTAGGAGATGATGTTGAGGTTGTGGTGGCGGGCCACTTGTGTGAGGGGGGCCATGTAGATGTTGAACAGCGTCGGGCTGAGGGAGGAGCCCTGGGGGACGCCGCAGATGATGTCGGTGGCTTTGGATCGGAAAGGCGGAAGGCGGACGCTCAGGGATCTGCCAGAGAGGAAGGACGTGGTCCAGTCGAGGGCCTTCTCTTGGATACAGGCTTCATGGAGGTGAGTTTTTAGTGTGCGATGGCAGACCGTGTCGAAGGGGGCAGAGAGGTCCAGGAGGATGAGGGCTGATGTTTCGCCATTGTCTAATTGGCACATGATGTCGTCAGTGGCGGAGATTAGGGCTGTCTCGGTGCTGTGGTTTCGTCTGAATCCGGATTGGGATGGGTCCAGGATGTTGTTGTCTTCTAGGTGGCTGGTCAGTTGCATGTTGACGATTTTCTCGATGACCTGCTCCGGGAACGGGAGCAGGGAGATGGGCCGGAAGCTTTTGAGGTCCTTGGGGTCTGCCTTGGGCTTCTTGAGGAGGGCGGTGATTTCGGCATGCTTCCAGCTTTCCGGGAAAGTCACGGTTTTGAAGGAGATGTTGATGACCTTCCGTAGTTGGGGTGCGATGGCTGCGCCTGCCTTGTTGAATATGTGGTGCGGAGATCTTGAGTGGATGGAGTTCATGACCTTGCGTGTCTCGTCATGGCAGACGTTGGACCAGGAGGTTGGTGCTGATGGTGTTCGCAGGAGGGGTGGGGTCTGGTGCGGTCGGGTCAGTCGTGGCGTTGAAGCTGTCTTGGATGTCAGTGATCTTTCGGTGGAAGAAGTTGCCGAGGGAGTCGCATAGTTCCTGTGAAGGCGGGATGTCTTTTGCGTTGGAGCTGGGGTTGGAGAGGTCTTTTATGATGCAGAAGAGCTCTTTGCTGTCGTGCGCGTTGTTGTCCAGTCGGTCTTTGAAGGAGGACCTCTTGGCTGATCTGATGAGGTGGCGGTGTCTGCGGGTGGCGTCCTTGTGGGCTGCGTGGTTGTACGGTGTGCGGGAGTGGAGCCATCTCTTCTCCAGTTTCCGGCATGCGCGCTTGCCAACCGACCAGACAGAACAACACGACTCCATTGGGAATCCTGCCTTGCCATGCCCACAACCCAGCCACAGCATGGCTCCACAGACACACAATAGCAGGATGTGAGGAGGGGCATGGAGGAGGCATGTGTGAGAGCGTCAAGTGCCTAATGAACAGTCAACTTACCCAATGTCAGGTGTGGCGTGGTGGTGCCGGACAGACCACAGAGTGCAAACCACGAAAGGGCCATGTGGAGATCAACTGCTGATGCATGGAGTTTAGTGGCCAGTGGACGCTACCATGTACCCACAGGCTGTGGGGCAGAATGCAGAAATGTATGTTACGTCCCCCCCTGCAGGCGCATGTATAGTGGGTTGGACCTGCATACCCCAGGCCTGCGCAGGGGTGTGAACAAAAAGCCTTCGCACTGGTTGTGGTTCTCATTCGGAATGGACAATGCATCTGCCAGGGCGGTGCCTCTCAGCCCGCCACAAGTCCTGCACCAAACGTGGCGTGGCCTGTGTCCCTGTGCGCCTGCTGCACCCCGGGCTGCTGGTCCCCAGACCTGCCATGCCTGCCGCAGCGCACCAACGAGGCTCCGCTCACCTTCCCACACCGGCGTGTGTCAAAGAGGGCCCACCACGTGCCGGTTCAAGCTCCAACCACCAATTCCACGTCCTCTGCAGCCTCCGCAGACCATTGCTGACCCCCGACACTGGCCTACATTACTCCTTTCTCATTTACATACTCCACTGGCGTCCTCTTCTGCCCAGTAGGTCCCACATGTGGAACTGTGTCCTGAGTCCTGAATGGCAGTGACCCCAAGTCTGTGGCAGCGGCCACAGCACCAGGCTCCCTTCAATCAGTGAGGCATAATTCCATTTGGCAGGCCTGCGACACGTGGTGCCACTAAGCCTGTTCAACACCAGCCGGCCACACGTGGGCCATTAACCCTGTTAAATGCAAGCCAGCGACACATGGATGAGGGCTCAGGCCTACCCTGCGGACCAGTAGGTCACACATGTGGAACTGTGTCTTGGGTAAGAGGTGGAGGAGTCCAGACTATTGGACATGCATCATCGAAGGAGGCATCCCCTGACAGCACTGGTGCCACTAACTGTGTGCGCAATGAGTCATGGGCACTATCTGGTTGGACCTTGGTGGCGTCTGAACCCATAGCCTGGTGGTTTCCTGCATCTTCATCTGGCTAGACTGGACTTGGTGTCTGACATGTGTCTGTTCCATTCATCTCCACCATAGTGACTGTTTCAGCGTGGTCATGCCCTCTGCACCATGTCCTGGGGGTACACTTTCCATTGTCCACCGAGACACTCCGTGACAAGCTGCACCACCGGGGCCACAGTAGTTGATGTTGCAAAGCAGCATGCACCAGGAGGGCAGGCCCGCACACACAGGGACATGTAGGGTCATGCCAAGAGTTATGTGTATCAGCCTTGCGTATGCATGAGTCAGTTGCCTGGCCTCCTTTGCAGCACAATCACAGCCACCCATGGGCTGTACACCTGTGTCAGCCCTGTTCGGTCCATTGACCTACACTCACGTGGCCGCACACCTGCAAAGGCCAGCATCACAGTGTTCCCAGGGTCGCAGACATCCCACCACACCCACAACCGGCCTCTGTACATCTCCCGGTTGCACACCGACATCGCACACAGAGTGGAAGTTTTCAGGAGGCTTTACCATCCCTTAAAGATAAACCCCATCCCCGTATTCCTTGCGGCTAGCGTTATCGAAAACATATCTGTTTCCTGTCGGCTACTCATCAAAATTGAATTACATTAAAAAAGCCTTCTGCTTTATGAAGATAAACGCCATCTTCTTTACTTGAGCGGCCAGCGTTAACTGAAAACAAACCCGCTTTCTGCCGGCTACACACCAGAATTGAATTACGTTTAATAATAGCCTCGCTACTCTTTGAAGACACACGCCAATTGCCCTATTTACATAGTGCGGTTGTCTTGATTTGTGTTCAGACACCTCAGCCACCTCGACAGCACATTACATGCTTTTTCAATTAAGAGCGATTTTGCCGTCAATATTTCGTGGACCATACGCTTTTTCAATCTGAAGCAAAAGTTGAAGAGCCTCGGGATGTCTGTTGCAGATTTTTTAGATTTATTATATGATGCTACTTTCCTGATGAAGACACTTACTGTGTCGAAACGCGTTGAAGAAACCATCGCCATTTATACTTCTTCTGATCAGGATATATGATTTTATGGATTCAATTTTGAGTTATTGTAAAGCGCTATTGTTTTTAAAGAATGTGTATTTTTATTAAAAATTTATGATTTTTATACAAAGTAAATCTTTCTTTGCATAGTTGATTATTTTTTGCTGGTCCACATTGCTTGTCTCATATTTAAATTGCCTGGGACTGTTATTTTTCACTATACATCTCCTGTATGCATGCAGATAGTGAAGGTAATGTAGGGATGAAAGGTCCTTTGTCTGAACTATCAGGCGGTAGCACATCTGCAGCGCCGCCGAGCAGGAATTTGCATGTGTCCAGCACCCCCTGACAGATACGATAGCATTTGCTTTGACTCCACACTATGCTCTGCCTGACGTGAGACCAACGTGTACACATCCCACATGCAGAAGTCCTTGGTCGTAGTTGGCGTGCATGAAATGGCCTTCACATGTACTCCCACCCCACCCCAGGCCTGTACCCGTTGCACACAGACACTGCTCATTGCAAAGAGCTGTGCCATTTCATCCACAGGAATGGCACAGGGCAAGCCAGTACTGCTACAAGCAGAACCACTGATGCAATGGCAGACCATCCCGGACACATGCTCGACTACAGTCACGTGGACCTCTACCATGCACGTCTGCTGCATGTACTGGGGCCACTGTCGTTGGCAGTTTTGTGGATCACTTACCGGCTGGGCTTCCGCCTTGCGGATGTCACCTGCGTTCAGCCTGTGTTGCAATGTCGCTCATGCATATTTTAGTGGTCCATGGATGTCTGTCTCTCCAACGTAACGGTAGCTGACCTGGATTATGCGTGTGGGTGCGCCCCCTGTTGGCCCACGACCTGGAGTGTCACAGTGATGCCCGTTTATGGCATGCATGGATGTTTGGCATGTAGGCTGGAAACTGGCCCTGGGAGATTGCAAGAGTCCTTGTGTGCAGTGAGCACATTGAGCCACTACCCGATTGGGCTTTGGTGTACATTGGGGCCAGTGGTTGGAGTCAGCACATCTGTCCGGGTCAGCTGATGGATTACGTTGACGGCATGTCAGATGTGATGGACGATGATCGCTCATTGGAGATGTTGGCCTACGCAGCTGCACTCACCTTCATGGACAAGTGACAAGGTACCTGCACCCATTGCACGTGTCCCGACGCCTGGTTGCATGTTGTGAATCTGGTCACATGTCCCAAGATGACTGTGGACAAGGCGGCATTTGCCTGTACTCATGATTCATGTGCGGACAACCGATACGGGTTGGCACTGACTTGTGTTGGTGATGGACTCCCCCAAGATGGACGTGGGCGCTTTTCTATGTTCCTCATTTAGACATGCTGCTGCATTGGTCTGCATATTTTGGCATTTCTCTTAGCCACACTGACAAGCACATGTTGATGAAGTTTCCACACTTTCTCTTGTCTCCAACTGTGTTGCGTCTTGATTTGTATGCCAATTGTTGGGTCACGGACTCTCTGGCTCCCTGCCATACGTGCATTGCTACCCCATCAGGACTGTGGGATTGTACTTATGCATTGTCATGTCCCTGTTTCGTGCTTTGCCAGATGCGCATTGCCATTTACGGGCAACAGGTGGGTGCACCTGTGTCCTGTGTTCGGTTGTGCAAATGTTGGTGTTTGTACCACATTGTGTTCGATATTGGGGTGCTCTGCTTCCTATGTGTGTGTGCTGCATTGTGTGTGAGATGTCCCTTCAGCTCTGATTTGGCTCACCCTTCTCCCTTTCAGGCAGTGTGTTTTTCACTTTTTTGCTTGTTCAGTGGTGTGATGTTGCCGGGTTGTGTGACTTGTGCTCTTGGTTGGTGTTATTACTCTTGGGCATGGTTTGTCTGCAGTTGTGCTTAATTGTGCATGTGTGCCATTGTGCTCATCCCCCCCGTCTCCCCAGTCCCTGCTGGTTCCTCTCCCTGATGCTGTTGTGTCTGTTGTTTTGGGCAGTTTCCAGTCCCCGAGTCCTGCCACCGTCTCCAGACTGATGTGGTGGACACAATTTCCTCCATGTCATCCAGCTACTGGTGTGGCGCTGGCCTGCCATCTCCGGTGTGCATTGCTGCCTTCTCGTTTTCGATGTGTTTCTGATTGTTTGTGCTTTTCACATCATTCCGGATGTTCTGGTTTTCTTCCATTGTCCTCCTCCGCTCTCAGGCTGCATTCACCTTGTCCAAGATGGCCTGCCATGTACAACTTTTTGTTGCCAATGGGGCTTGTGTGGTTGTATGCTGGCTTGGGCTGCATCCAGTGTGCTTTGCTGTTGTCTGTTTGGTTTGTCTTTTTTTCAGGCTTTTGTTGTGCTTATTCCCGCCTGCCGTGTGTGTCTCGGGCCTGGTGGTGCTTATCCCTGCTTTCCTCATCACGAATGGGCTCTTTGCATGTTTTTTCACGTTGAGGTTTGTGTTTTTATCACGGTCGAGGTGGTTGTATCGCAGACATTGGCCGCGGTTTCAGCAGACTATCGCATGGTACCACCTTGTTGTGGATCCATGTTAACAATAGGTTATTTTCCAGGGATAGTCTGCAATGTGAAAAGGTGCGTTAGCATTTTTAGCTGATGTTTAGCACACGTTCTTGTGAATATACCCCCTTGAGTCTCACTCCTCGTTCGAGGAGGAACAATTTGGCTTTAGACCCGGCCATGGTATGGAGACTACTCTACTATTTGCTATGCATGAGATTTGCATGAGGGTAGATAGCAGCCAGTTGGTGATCTTTGTTTTGCTTGATCTGTCGGCCACCTTTGATACAGTAAGCCACCACATCCTGTTGAAAGGCTGGCAGCCTTGGGTATTGGTGGTACACTATGGAGGTTGATGAAATCCTATCTGCAAGACTCCTGCCAGGCTTTGGTTCTACCCCCTTATCAAGTGGACTTTAGATATACTCAACATGAAGTGCCACAATGTTTGTCTCTCAGTCCGGTGTTATTTAACATCTATATGAAGCCACTAATCTCTCTGACTAAATAGTATAATATCTCTTTTGTGAATTACGCAAACGAAATGCAGCTGATCTTGTCTCTTAATAATAGCCACCAGGACCCCATTAAAACTTTTCAAATCTGTATAGTAGACATTGTACAAAGGATGAGCACAAATTCCCTTAAAATAAGTGGAATTTCTCTTTTGCTCTGCAAATAAAATCCCAATGATCTGATGTGCCTGGATGTCCGGAAGGCAAGATGGCAGCTATGGAACTGAGAGCCCAGGACTCGGCATCGGGGACCGAGCTGCCCTGCCTAGCTGCCTAGACTGCCGGAAGGCTCCCTCACGCGGATGATCGTCAAGCTGCTTTATTCCCACCTGAACCCCTGCGCGAACTCCTAGGTCCTGTGTCGCGGTGTGGAACGCTGCTTTGCAGGATGGGAGATGCCGATGCATCGTGGAGGATCTACTGGAGGACATCGCAGATGCCACATCGATCAGTGGAATAAAGGCCTGCTGCCTTGGAGCGTGCTCTCTTCATGTGGCTCTGCTCATCCTCATCGGAATTACTGCTGCTGTTTCTCCCGCTGGGTTGCTGTGAGAGTCCTGAGGCGGCATGGGGCAATCTTTTCTCCCAGCCGGTAATGCTACGCAGCGGGTGCTCTCCCGATTATGCTGTGAGCAGCAGAGAGCCTAGTATACTGCTGACGCGACGTGATACTTAAGCATGGGGGAAAAGCGGCATCTCCCTCCCCCTCATCCTTCCTAGCATAGCGTCTGCTCTTTGAGACTCACGACCCTTTTCCACCATCCGAGGGCCCAAACCTGAACAGTCTGACTGGTCCCCTCCCCCACAATCAGCATTACGTATTGGGGAGGCCGCTTAGTGCAGGAACGCTGGCTTACACTTTGAATGAAATGCTCAGAGCAAGGGCCTCAGTACCTCAGTACAAGAGACAAGACAAACGGCTGAGTCACGGGGTTAAGCAGTCCCCCTTAAGCATCCCTCCTTACCTGGGACTTGCCTGACTCTAAAATGGCACCCAGACTCAATTTCTTCAATGTCCCCATGAGTGGCCTATTGAGGTTTTATCTCTGTTGAAGTTACAGGCATCTGTCCTCTACCTCTCTTCATTCTAAGGCAACCAAACCACATTCCTTTTCATTTCCTGCCATCCTCCCCAGCTCCTTCCTCCCGTCTTTGGATTCTAGACTTTTGATCACCTCAATATATTCTGGCAGAGCCTGGAACGCATACATGGCCGACTCCCAGTGGAGCTGCTCCGACAGTTATAGGGGAGGTTGGCTCTGGCAGAACGCTGTGGACATCACCTACCCACCCGGACTTCGGACATTTGTCTTGTTTTCTTTCCCGCTGCTGTCTCCTTCCTGTTGATTACCAGCTCTCCCTGGTCTTTCTGATCCTTATTTACGTGTTTGTAAAATACTCCTGTATTGCATATTTATTCAATCTGTAACTATTGTTCAACGCTTGAAACTTGTAACACACTGTTTTTCGCTTGAGCAAGAAATAGGAGAACAATTTCCAGAGTACACCTAACCTCTAGATGCAGGTAAGTGAAGGAGGCAATAACAAAAACAGTGACATACTGCTACTACATACCTGCAAAACTGCATGCATGGAACGGCTGCAGGTCGAATACGTGTCAGGGTGTGGTGGCATGGGTACCCTAGGTGGAGGGTACCCATCGTGGAGAAGTGTGGCTCAATGGTTAGAGCGGCAGACCCTGATGCAGAGGTCTGGCCCGGGACCAGGGTTCAATTCCCGCCTCGGCGGGTCTTGGGCTCAATTTCCTCGGACCTGATAATTCTCTCCTCGATGCTTATTCTAATCATGGGTCCCACTCTGCAACTCTGGGCAATAGCTTGCTTAATCTCCACAACGGCCTTAACAGCGCTGGGATGCCTGGCTTCACCTTGGGGGTCCCAGGAGTGAACATGTCACAGGGAAAAGCCAAAAGGGGTTCCACAGGGGTATGCGTACAGCGCCAGGACACCCCAGTTAGGGTATTAGTGCGCTTTACAAGTACAAATTTAATTTCATTTCATTTCATGTAACACGTTGTGATACCTTCCGGTCTAGCCAGTGCCTTAATCCACTATTTCTGACCTGCCTGATCTTAAGATGGCGACTATTCACAGCTCCTCTTCAGATTCACTCCCGCCAAGAGGACTGTTGGCAGGAACGAGGGGTTGCTCACAATTCTGCAGACTTTGGAACTGTCCCCTCCATTCTAAAACTATTTTACAATGCATTACACCATTATCCATACAGTTACCACCACTGTGTGTACCCTTTACCAATGCACTCCTTTCTCCCCTTGTTGGGGAGGGATCCAGCATTTATCCCCTGGAGTCTCAAAGACCCCTTTTTGAGAGGCCACAGCATCAAGGGGGCCACACACAGTGGAGGTGTGGTATTACACCATTTCCACTGGGATCACAGCACTTCGGATGTTTGACTCTGTTTTTTCCTCGTTTTCGGTTGCTTTTCCTTCACCCCCACCTCTCTCCCTCTTTTTTCATTCTTTGTCTACCTCTCATGCTCCTTTCGTCTCCCTCCTAAATATCTCCCCTTGCCTGCTTTTTCCCTCACATATATGTTTTTAACTCATGTAAATACTCTCCAGCAACGTGTAGCTATGCTCTGTAACTGTAAAACTTGTAACTATGTAACTGGTAACTATGCTTTGAAGAAATTGCTCTTCCGCATGTAAAGCGCTCTGATACGTCCAGGCCTAGCCAGCGATATATAAAACTTTTCAAATAAAATAAATGCCACAACCCCAGAACATCTGCTCATTACAGGCAGAGTCTGTGCTATGCTCCTCGGAGGCAGTATGCATTTTGGTGTCATCTTTGATGATGAACTCCCTTTGTAGAAATAGGTCAATAAAGTAGCTTTAGTTTGTTTTGCACTTCTTTAATGTCTCTGAAAGCTGTCACCTATGCTACCCACAAGTGCTAAGGCAATAATCTGAATGAGTGGTATACTGAGTATACTCGATTATTGCACTGCTCTCCTCTTAGGGTCCCAGGGACCTGATTAAGAGACTCCACAGAGTCCAGTTTGCTGCTGAAAAAAATGACACTGAATAAATCACAGAGATCATCCTCATATGCTGCCCTAAGGGAACTTCATTGGCTCCCGTGGCATAGTATCCTCTTTAAATCAATGTGTATCATGTTTAAAGCACTTCACAGGTCGGGCCCAGTTGTGCTGCAATGGAAACTGAAGAGATATGTTTAGAGGAGGGCTCTTCGGTCAGCTACTGCTAATCTTGTACAGGAACACAAATTTCGAAAGGTCAGACAAGGGCGACGTGCCTTTTCACGAAGGCTGCTCGATACTGGAGCAGGCTGCCACTTGATCTAAGAGCAATGACAGACCTACTGAAATTCAGAAAGGTCTTGAACACCTGGTTGTTCCCTAAAGTATGGATGCCTGTAAGGACAAACTGCCAACCCTCCTCTTCTTCCCCTTAAGCAATCGCTGTTCCCATCGCCAGGGTACCAGTCTGGTCACAGTGCGCTCTAAAAACAACATTTTAATAATAATAATGATCTGGGCATGCAATGATGCAAGGAAGTTTTCAGTGTTCTATTATGCACACAGCAAAACATTGCTCAGTGTTGTAGGGTGGTGTATAGCAAAATAATGAACCCACTGCACAGTGCGATGAGGGGCCTGGAGTTTCCTATATCTCACAAATGTACATTAGTCTTGGGTTCAATGGGCCCCCATAAAGGGCTGAATCCACCCTGCACAGCAAGGGCAACCACAGTCTGAGCTATCCCCCTGATGCTGTGCTTACAAGTCACTGCGCTCAGATTATGTCATTTGCCACCCACCTTGTTAATAATGCCTTGCCTGTGTAGTACTAAACACGATTGAGCGTTGGCACAAAGGCATGCACACAGTGCCTTGTATGAATTTTGTACTCTCGGCACATTCTCCGGTGCAAATGTCATTGAGCAGACAATGCTTAAAACAAGCAATCTGTGCAATTTCAACCAAAATAAATATATTATACAGGGAAATATTGGACAATTTTGTTTAGCTCTTTTTATGTCTGCATGTTTTGGCACGAGGAACTCACGCAATGCCTGTTTGCGAATCGCAAACGGCGTTTTGCTATGTAGGTGCATATTAGCAAAATAAGGAATCGCAAAAATTGCGATTCCTTATTTTGCTCAAGCATTTAAGGAATCGCAATTTTGCGATTCCTTAAATGCAATGTAGGAGTCAATTAAAAAATGCGATTCAGGCTTAAGGAATCGCAAAATGCCACCTACTCCAAGTAGATGGTATTTTGCGATTTCCTTTAAAAATGCATTTGTTTAAAAAATTTAAAGTGCCATGTGGCGCACAGACATGCCCTTAGGGCATGTCTGTGCGCCACATGTACTTACAGGCACATTCCAGGGGTGCAACAGGTGTCCTTTGGACACCCTGGCACCCTTTGGAATTGCGATTCTCAAATTGCGATTTTCTCATAGAAAATCGCAATTTGAGAATGTATCCCCCTTCATTCCTATGGGCCTCTTGGCCCATATTTTATTCAAGAAAGTTGGACAAGGCTGTTCCTCGGGTGGAAAGGAGGGAGGGGAGTGGGGTGCACTGGTCAAGGGAGGAAGTGGTGGTTAAAGGGTGTTAACCTCCCACTGGGTATCCATTGTGTTGGATATGTTTGCCTCACACACCCTTGCAGGTGTCATGCTTCATCATAGGCGTTGCTCCTCGTCGGGTAGGCGGTGCAATTCCCAACGGGCTCACCTCAAAGAGGGGCTCTTTGGCGGAGATCTTTTGAATCCAACTGCCTATTGGTGAAGTGTGGGTATGGGGCCAGAGGGATTGTAGACTTGATTGTGAGTTAAAATGCAGCATAGGGTACCTCAGACTACTTTATTCCGGTGGTCCCTCGTTACAATTAAAAGGTGCAACTAGACTAGACTATCTGGAAAATAATGTTTCCTTGTTCTAGACTAGACTAGGATATAAAAAGAGACGGTCGACATGTTTCTCGCTATGTGCATTGACTTGCGATTCGTCAGGACCTATGTGGTGTTGTCTACAAAAAGAATATTATTTAAGTCAACTAAGAAGGCTCATACATTAAATTATGGGAAGAGCTTTTACCTCAATTGTGTTGTTCCTTGCCTAAAAGTCAAGAGTTATCCGCCCCATCAATACTCGGCGGGTTGTACAGTGTGAAAGGTGCCCCTAGATTTGAGGCTTGGGCTCTCCGCGTAGCAGGCTTTTGTCCTACCCTTCGTCCGCCGAGATTGGGCTGGTCATAGAAATGAATGGGACACTCGCTCCTTAATTGGGCTTCGCAATTTGCTAATCGCAATTAAAGAATATTAATTGCGAATTATTACCTACATTCCATTTTGCGATTCTCAAATAGCGATTCCTTAAAAATCGCTATTTCAAAATCGCAAAATGGAGATTACCTACATATGCCTCCAAATCCTTGGAGCATTTGCTATTTTGTCACTCTGTTATGTCCACTTCACATCGATTATCAGAGTTTTGCACTATGCGACCCAGTGCTGGTTCTGTACTTTCTTCAGCCTTTGCTGAAAAAATCCTTTTGAGGTTATAATATGATTGACCCAGCTGATTGTTGTGGTTTGCCTCTCGCAGCACGAGTCATACGTACTAGCACTAACGTTAATTAAATCCAGGATTTAGGGGCGTATTTATGAAAGGCCTGCATTTTTTTGCAACACGTAAAGTGGCACATGCATGACGGCGGGCTCTCATAAGGATTAATGAAGCCACACAAAGACATGCTGTGTGGCTTTGAGTGTTCTCATAAATAATAAGCAAGGTGGCACAGAGCAATTCGCTGCGCTGCCTTACTCTGTGCCCGGGAGGTGTTCCGAGGGTGTTGCGGTGAGCTTTCGCATGCAAAACTCATGGAATTTGACGCTGCCCCAGACTTACAAAAACATGTAAACCTGGGCAAGAACCAAGGGGCATATTATCAAGCAGGGCGATAGGCAATTATCGCCGTTTTAGCGGCTGTTTTCGGCCGCTAAGCGGCGATAATTTTAACGCACTATTAGCAAGCTGTCGCTAACTGATGTTAGCGACAGCTTTTAGGCGTTAGCGAGCGGTTTGGGGCCCGCTTTGCATGTCAGCGATGTTTATCGCTAATGACATGCAAAGTGGGCGTACCCAACCAGTTAGCAACTGAAAGCAGGCACTAACGTCGCTATCGCCTATTAGCAAGTCAGGCGTAGCGATGGAAATATTCATGCTAATAGCGAATATATCCAAATACTAACACCTGCCCAGACCAGTTCTTAGCCATGTTATCCAATGGGAGGTTCATAACATGGCTAAGAGCATTTTGTCGTTAATGCATGAATATCGCTGTATTCTCAGCGATATTCGCGCATTTCGCCGCTATCGCTGGATATTTTAGCACAATGGAGAAAAACATTGCTAATAGCATGTTTTCTCCTCTAACATATCCAGAGATAGGCTGCGATAAAAAAATCGTCGCTAAGCCTACTTAGCGATAATTATCGCTACTTGTTGGTAATATGCCCCATTATCTGTTTGCTTCTCGAAGTGAGGTGTAATGAGGAGAAGTAAATTCATTTCACTTTGTTTTTTCCTCTTTCCATGTGTGCCGGATTCTGCAGCACACATAGAAAGAGGAAAACGACTCTTAGGATTATTTTCATTCCGGAAGAAGCCTCTTCCAGTGCAAAAATAATCCTGCCTGCAACGGAGGAAACCATTGCGCCATGGTTAAAGGATGCCAACAAGGGTGCTAGGCTACCAAAAGGTCATCAGCAAAGGAAGAAATGACAGGAACCCACTGTATTGTTTAAGTATGGTGCATTCCTACCCTTTCACTTTGGAGTAGGGCATCGCAGCAGGATGCCTTGCTGAGCTGCTCAGTGCCAAAATTACATAAATGAGGCGTAATGTTTTTATTAAAAAGCATTATCCGAGAATGCAACCACAGGAGAAGATCCTATGCTATTAAGACTATGAATGGCATTTTTTAAAACTATTTACAGATAGTAGATACAAAATAGATCAATACCTCTGAAGAAACCTCTGTTGTTACACTATTTGAGTTCATGGTAAACAGATTTTGTAGTCTGTTATAAGTATACCAAAAGATTCTGAAGCTTACATATAAATAGTACTTCAAGTGTCGGCTGTGAACTACAGCCTTTGTTTGAATGTTGCCATGGAAACACCCAGCGTTTAGTCATGACGAACAAGCAAACAAAACTGTCAATGTCTTTGTTGCTTTCCTGGATGTCCTTGTAGCTAGATTTGAGAAGGCTGTTCAAGAGATGGTCTAGGATCAATGGATGCTGACCGCTGATAGCAGGTGACGCAGTGCTGGAGTCGTGTCGCAAGCGCGATGTAACTCTAGTACTGCTCAGGGGTGGATTATACTTGCTGTGCTGCGTCACTCCTTACACCTGCTACAAGCAGGCGTAAGGTTTTAACGCAGCGGGTCATAAAAGTGACTCAGTGAAATCTTGTAGATTTCACTGCATAGCTTTTACAAGGCTTCCTTGCCATGGAATGCCCACCCTGCATACATTATACCTGATGAGGTATAATGTAGATCAATGTTTTTCAACGTGACGCATCTCCCTAGATAAGTCATGTTGTAAATATGTTGCATAGTGGCGCATTGTTTATGATGCTGCTGCGTCACAGAAGTGACGCAACGTTGTCGTAAAGATGTCGCAAGGGGCTTGTAAATCTTCCCCAAGGTCTTTATGGGGCTATATTGAGTATAAGATCAAGAAAATTCACACTTGACAAGGCAATACAATAAATGGAGACTTAGATGCAGCAGAAAACAGCGTAAAGATTAAATTATGTTGTACAGTTTCACAATGTGTATAGAAGCATTTTACTGCTCTTACATACAAGATATTAAGTAAAAAAAGAAACATTTGACAATATTTGCAATTCTCTATCTGGCATACCTTCGGATATTGCATAGAATCTTCTTGATATTTAGTGTACCTGAGGGCCTCATGGTAGATTAATCTAAAAGAGGTGGTACAGCTAGGAGACATGGTTTGATGACGTTTAGAGGCAACTCATGTTGTATGTTCTCACTCTTTGTCTTAAAGCTCAAAAAGATCCTGAAAGACTCAGGGCCTCCTTTATAATGCCAATTCGCCGCCAGTGTGTCACTTTTTTTGATGCGCCGATGGCACAGTGTGCCTGCCCATATTTGCACGGCAGCGTAAAGACACCCTGCCAGACTGTTCTTTGCCGTGGTAATATGGACCCCTTTCATGCATTACTCTGCGTGAAAGGCACATTCCATGGGTGTTCCCACACAACATTCATGCAACATGACACATTCCCATATTTACAAAGTTTTGTAAAGCTGGGAATGCATCAGAATCCTACACACTCCCAGGGGTGGTGTAGGAGAGGCGCAACGAGGAGAAATACTTTTATTTCTCCTCGGTTTTTCCTCTTTCTATGTTTGCCGCATTCGGCAGCACGCATAGAAAGAGGAAAATACCACCAATGATTGTTTTTGTGGAGGAAGTTGTCCCTTCCTGCATAATACAATCATCCCTGCAACGCAGACACGCTTGCAACATGAGGCAAGGGTGTTAGCACTGGTGCATGGCAGTGAATTGTACGCTAGCGCAGGGGAAAGTGCACAGATGTGTCACACTGTTGTTAATATGACACATCCTCATGCTTTTAAAATGACGCAGCTCAGCTGAGTAAATGGCTTGTGGAGCTGCACCGCACAATTGTTTTCTAAATTAGGTCCTCTGAGTTTTAGCTTCCATGTTCTAACTTTACCCCTGACTATTATCAGTAGAGTGTGAGTTATTTCTATGAATGTCAATGTATGAGCTGTTTATTTGCCTTTCTTTGGTATTGTTGTGTCAAGGAGAGTATGGCTACAGCTCTGGAATTTGAAGGTCGATTTTGGTGGGTATATATATGTATTCTGGTTACTTGAATGTGCTGTGTCATTAGGAATGTGTGAAATTCACGTAATCTGCATTTGCACACTTATGAAAAATGTTGGTAAATTACGTGAAAAGACTGATAATTACATGAAATCCAAACCCGTCATTTAGCACTATATTTTAATGCAAAATGCATCCCCACTGCAAATTTTAATGCAAGGAAGATTTCACACTAAAACAGTTCCATAAAACACAATAGGGACACACAGCAACTACTTGTGTTCAAATTGTGTGTGATGGTGATGGTATGTAAATTTGGCCCATCCGTGTCAGTGGGTTTCAAAAGATTTGAACCTCTAAAATTCTCTGCCATTTTGCTCATATTGATGTTGCTGAGCTGTTGTTGTTTAATATTGAAGTTTGAGTGTCTAGGCCATTTCTGAAACCAGGGAAATGTACCAATAAGTCCCTAGTATATGGCACAAAGTGTACCCACAGCTGTAAGATAAATGTCACTAATGGACTGCAGATACTATTTGGCCACTACAGTGACAGTGCACACATGACTGCCTGCCTACCATTGTAGACTCGTTGGGTAGTTTTAAAACTGAAAAAATTGACCTGTCGAAATACCCCCTTTTGAAATACCTAACCTTCCTTTTACATAATAATATATCACCCCTAATTAGACTTTACTGCCCATAAGACAGGGGCCACAGCACTTAAAACTAAAAAGTTTAATAATAATAACGTCCTTACATATAAAAGGCCCCAGCAGCTATTTTCACTGCATCAGGGTTGGCTGTTCGAAATGCCAGCATTGGATACACCTCTGGCATGGGAACACAGGCTCTGCACAAGGGAGAAGAGTTGTACCGTCTTGGATTTGAGCAGAGAGGATCACTGTGGGATTGTTTGTAGTATGGCACACAGAACCTGTTGCAAAAGTGGGCAGAGAACTTTTGTTCTCTATAGTTAGGGAAAAACCAGAAGAAGAAAATTGCAACTGCAGTTGAGACTTGTGAGGAGAACTGAAAGGCTGGACCTGTTCCAGATTGTACTCAGGGCGAAGACGTGGAGTCCCAAAATCAATTGGCTGACCTGCTGTTTAGCTACAGGGAGAAATCACCTGCAACAACCCCTCTTTCATGAAGATCCCAGTTGACCATTTACAACTGGTCCTGCTCTTGGCCCTTCTGGTGCCATGACCCCATGTGCTGATCCTGAGGTCCTTTAGCCACAGGCTCTGTCAGAGTGTACTACTCCTACCATCATGAGATACCTGGGTCTTAGAAACGTATTGGCTTCAAAGACCTCTGGAGGACTGGTACAAGTCTGCAGAGTAAATCCACTGAAGGTGCATTGCTCAAGAGATAAAAAATTCAGGTTACTTCAGCTTAGAGATTTTCTGCAGTAGCAAATCTATTTCAGTGGGATGTCATTGAGAGGGTATCCGGCCTTGTGGAGTCCTCCATGGCTGTAGCTTGCAGTCTTACCCAGCTAGAGGAATCTGAACTACAAAAAAGGGATTATATCTGTACATACAGATCTTCACTGGGATACAGCGACAAAAGTATCAACCAGCTGATGGATCTTCCTTTTGCGCAAATTTTGAATTGCTCCCACTTGGAGATTTCCAGCCAAAAGTCCTCACCAGGACTAAATCTGACATTTATCCATCCTCATGGGGCCCTTCTTGCCCACAGACTGCTGACTTGCCCCCCTGAGGATTTTTTAGAGACTTTGGGGCCCATTAGGATGTCGGGTGGATTGCCCCCGCCAGGCTGGCGGTAGCCACCGCCGGCCTGGCAGGGGCAATCCACCCGACATCTACTCCCAAATGCCCCCGCCATATTAGTATGGCGGGGGGACAGCGGCGGACGGAAAGACCGTCTGCCGCTTTTCCGCCCCGGTCGCCTTGCGGCCAGGGCGGAGAAGGATTAATATGGTTGCGGTGTCTAATAGACACCGCCAGCCATATTATGATGGGCCAAATCGGATGCCTATCGCCGCCATGGAAAGGCATGCGGTCTTCACTCTGGGGGCCCCCTGCGGGCCCCCAGAGTGAAGGAGGGGCGGGGGGTGCACACGGGGGGTACCTGTGGTACTCCCCAGCATTTGCATAAACAAAGCGGAAGGCACTGCACGGTGCCTGCCGCTTTGTTTAAGCAAATGCACGCATACATTTTTAACATTGTGGCGCGCGGTGCAGTGAGCACCGCCCGCCACAATGTTAAAAATGGGGGATGCGTCCGCCACTGTGGCGGGCGCATCCTAATGCAAACATCGGGACCCCGCCCTTAAGGCGGGCGGTCCCGTTTTCCGCAAGGGTTGCCTGCCCGCCATCCTAATGGAGGCCCAAGTGTCTGCCTATGATGTAATCAGTGGGACCGCCAACATCCCATCATTCGCGGTCCAACTGCTGATAGCCCTTCAGTCTGACCGATGTATTATGATACTGGTGATCAGGCCCACAGCAGTCGGACACAGCACCGCTGACAGTATCAGGATCATAAATACAGATGGTGCATCAGTTGGAAAAGTGTCTCAGATGGCAGTGATGCCGAGGCAGGCATTGCCACTGGCATTCTGATAGCTCTTTCCGACAACCTTTTCATGGCGGGGACCCCGTCATGAAAAGATTGTTGGAAAGGCAACAAGTGGCCCACAATAGGCCCGGGGTGTCTGCACCCATAGCAACATGTGCCTGGGGCAAATATAGTGAACCCCTGCCTTATCACTGTCATATGTGCACCATGTGCCATGCACAACATGGTGCATAGCACACGGTGCACTAAAATGCTGAAGACTCTGCACAGCATAGGCATCTGCGGAAACATATTCCTATGGCCGGGCTGACTTCAGTCATATCAAAATATGTTGTTGGGAACACCGCATGGTTGTCAGCAGTCTCCTGATCGCCGCAAAAGTGGCCAGCAGTCCGACTGCCCGGTATCACAATCAGGCCCTAAATCAGAAGGTAAAACCCCCTGCAGGTACAAACCTGGTTGCTATTTCCGACCTACGCCCATTGTAGTCTGCTTTAAATTGTCCCTAGGTCTCAGTCAAGTGCATTAAGATGACCTCTGTTAGTGCTTATCGCTTTTTCATTCTATTTTTTATATTTAAAAATTCATATCACCAGTTTTCTTAGTTCTGGTGCCATTTTGTTCATTAAATGATTCTCTTTTTTAATACATTGCAGTGGGATTTTTATTGTGTTTTGAGTTTGACTTTTTTTGTTTTAGTGTTTCTAAATGCTTTACACATGTTCTTAAGTTAAGCTTGGTAGGAGCAGAAGGGGTTTTGGAGCGGTAACTCCTCCTACACACCCAGCACTTATTTTGAATCCAGTCAAGTGGGACCACAAATAAAATGAGCATATTGGTTTCCACTTAGGAAGTTTGATCACTTTCATTTTCTGCATCTTGGGATTCCTCATTTGGAGTACTATCTCCTCTTTCCTCTCTTCTTCCTAAAACCTCAATGCTCCACCCTGAGTGTTGGTCTACACCAGGGTATCTGTAGTGGCCCAATCATGAAGCATGCCACTACAAAGTGGGTGAGGGCCATCTTCAACAGACCTGTTGGCTTGTTCCGAATATTCTGGTTTGTATTAACATTTCACCCACATCTGGTTTTCTCTTCCCCTATGATGTACACCAATTCATACATCAAATATAATGCATCTTTTTACGTGGATACTATTCATTCTAGAGTAGTCTGTTTTATACAGCAATTGTTTTTGTACCTTCTCTTTTTGTGAGATTTATAGTCTGAGTCAGTAGAGCTAGGGAAGGCTCTTTCTCTTGTCTCTTATTTTGTGTGGACATACTTAAATTAAGCCTGTCTGCTCTGTGCAATAGATACCAGAGACTGAGCTCCCGTTTAAATTACTGAATCCTTTACTGGATTTACCACGAAAAAGGACATTATTATTAGAGGTGGATTACCATCCACCCCAATCAATAATCCACTTTCTCACACTTCCATATCTACCATGGCCTAAACGGCTGACATCATTCTCATCAAATTTGTTGTAAATCTGTGCTGTCTTTGATCTATTTATGTAATTGTTCTGTAATATGCTAGCGTGTGACATACCGCAATTTGGTGCTTGCCCAGCAATATGTTAGTGCTGCCTAGGTAGGTGAACTTGTCAGTCACAGCAAAATTATCAGACATGATGGAGGGGTAGACAGTGTCATTAAGAGAAGACTGAATAAGGTCAGAACTGCATTTAGAATAATAAACAATGAGTGAAGGTCATCCTAGTACATAATCAACACCAAGCTGAAGCTTTACCAGAGCTGAGTTCTGTCCACACTCTTTTATGGATCAGAATGCAGGAGGATGATGAAACGCAAGCATCACAAACTGTCAGTCTTCTACATCAGTAAACTGACAAGAATCTAGCACATTTCCTGGCTGCGAATCTTCTCCACCCAGGAATTGATCATCAGATGCAAGCAAGGGAGAATTGTCACTCTCATTATGAGAAAAAGGTGCCAATGGATAGGACACACAATCAGAATAGAGAGAGATTCCATCACTGGACCCCAAAAGGCAAACAGAAGAGAGGTAGACCAAAGAACATCTGGAGGTAAACTGTGGAAACATAATTGAAGCCGCTAAACCATAACCGGGCACCTTACAGAAACTTGCCCAAAACAGACAGAAAGGGAGATCCTTTGTTGTTGCCCTACATCCCAGTTGGCATAACTGGCAGTAAGTAACTAGTAATATGTTCAATAGTTACAGTGGGGTTTCACTCTTCCTTACAGTTCACAATTGGCATACCTTCTTTGTCATATTTATTTTATTTCTTATTAATTGCCTCAACTCCTTTCTACCTGTGTACTCTCCTTCCTTCCTGTTGTATTTTCTAAATGTATCAGTTGCCCACCCTATTTGGACATTGGTATGTAGTATTTAAATTTGCTAATGAAAGATTCTACAAAACTCTAGTGTAAAATGAATCCATAGTACCATATTTCGTGTGAAGTCCTTTGTGTTACTAGAGTGGGGTAACTAAAGTGGAGTACTATGTTAACGGAGAAAGAATGCTCAGATCTTATTAACCACATGTAAATCCTGTTTCTCTCTCTAACCTAACACCCGTTTTCTGTGAATTGCATCTTCTGGTAACAAATCAGCCTATTGCTAGGGTAAGGAATTATGGAGGTTGGAGATACTCATTGGGTTCACTGTGAAACACTCAAAACCTAACCGTAAACTTCAAACAGTGTTCCATGAGGGCCTGTTCCATTTTGAGGGGGGCTGTTATCAGTGGCATATTGATTGGATGAGACGGTCTCTGAAGAAACTGGTCTTCAGTTGTTTCTTAAATGAGGTTTAAGTTAATTGTTAATTTTGGCACACTATTTGTTTCAGAGTCGAACTTGCTGCTCCTAGATCAATCTGCCCCAATGGGACTTGCGATGGATACCGCTAATGTAAAAAGGTTTCTATTACTATACCTCAGTTTTCGGCTTGGTGTATAGTTTGTAAATTATAACTGAAGATATTTTGGGTCACGCCCTTCCTGTATTTTGAAGATGATGCAGAGAGGTTTGAACCTTTTTATTTGTGACAGTAGAAGTCAGTGTAGGCTTTTAAGAGCTAGAGAAATAGGATCTCATTCTTTGATTTTGAAGCAAAGTCTGGATCCTTGGTGTTGTAGTCTTTGGAATTTCAAGAATTTTTACTAGGGTAACCAGCATATACAATGTTGCATTAATCGACTTGCAAAAAAACAAGTCCCTAATCAATTCAAAGCATTGGAACATTCCTTGACATGAACATGGAGTAAAACTATGTTGTTTGGACCAATGTTATGCTTTGTTGAACAAAAGAACATTTCGCATCAAACAGTAATCCATATTTTTTTTCTGGCCTGAAATTATATAGGGGAAGTGGACTCTCTGAGCTCCTGGAGTCATTTCAACGGATGACTGTTGGATAAGCGATCATTGACAGTGAGTATTTCAGACTTAGGGCCTGATTATGATGACGGTGAGACTGCCACAGACAGCTTGTCGGTGGCGCTCCCACCGCTATCGTAAGCATGTTTTCCGCCCGCCCCATTAGGAAGGCGGGCGGAGAAGTGTTGGTCGGAGAGACCGACTGCCACAGATCCGACAGGCTGCCACATAGTGCAGTCAAATACACAATGAGCGTTTTTGGGACTGCGTCATGTGCTGCAGCCAGCAACACACACTACAATACACTTATGCATTGTAATTCAGGTGTGTGACTGCCAATAGCTTGTCAGGCGGTTACATCCCCGATATGCCGACCGCCATCGTAATTAGCCCCTTAGTACCATTTAGGGAGAGATAGCAAGGGTCTCTTTCTTCTGTCAGGACATTTGATTCTGAAAAAGTGCATCTCACTGCATCTGGAACTAGATGAATACTGAGAAATAACCTGGATGAACGGTGTCATGTCAATGACAAACACAAAAGAGGAGATAACTCAAATCCCAGTAGGCCCCAGTGCTCCATTGATGAGAAGGAAAACCCATGTACTTTGCTGGGGATAATTTGACAGGAAAGAATAGCACCTTTTGAACGTCAATTCCCTAGTGCCAACAATAGCAAGTCAGTCTTTGTGTCCTTGTTTTAGCTTTAGAAATAAAGTCTACCATAATGAAATATTAGCACTTCAAATTCATAAAATGAGGATGCAGCCTCGGATATCATACACAAAACAATGCCCTTTTTGAGCCTCATGCTAGAATTGTTAAGTTAACACTGAGGAGCTGATTCCGTTGCAGTTTGGAAGGGCTCCTGATAGCATTTGCTCCGTCCGAATCAGATCGGGAACGTGTCTTTCTGACTGAACCAGAAAGGTTTCCGACCCACTTCCCAATCCGAACACAACGGCATTTGGAATGACCAAGCCGTATGGAGCAGAATCAAATGTTTCTGTGGACCGGATTTCCGAACAACTGATTACGATGCTGGATTCGGACAGCCTTTCCGAAAAATGTGCCGAATAACTTGAATCGGCAGTCGGAATAAGACTTTGGGGGCCCGTAGCGGGCCCCCCTCCACCCAGAGCCTTCTCAATTGGCCCATGGGGTACCCATGGGCCGCCACCTTACCAGCCATGCACAGTGTGGCAGGTACCAGGGGGTGCCCGCCATAGGGTGCCTGATTTTCCCCAGCCACCCCTTTCTTCAATGGAAGTCTATGCATTCAGTCAGAACATAGGCTCCGATTGAAGTCAATGAGAGCCAAACCAAATCATATCTGGAAGCATCCGGATGCATTGTAATCTGTTGGTTGGACTCTTCCGATTCGAGTCAGTTGGGAAACCATTCCCAAACTGATTTTGTCTGGAAGATTTCCAAATTTCATCAGAATCGGGCCCGGAATGTCAAATAAACAGATAGTAAGAAGTCATTGAACATTTTGCTCTAAAACCTCACCCTCCCAATGAGCCAGTTCCATATTTACTTAGAACCCATTTAACTCCTTCGCCGCCAGGGTAATGCCCCCGCTGTGCTGGGGGGAGGGGGGGCTTGCACAGCGCCCCGGTGCTCATGACAAGCTCAGCTCGTCACACAGCATGGTGGTGCTGTGCTCATGACGAACTGAGCTCTTCACGGCCACACCCGTTTCCTCAGAATGACCATCACAGTGGGGGAATTATCCCCGCGTGGGAGCGTTGCAGCCGTTACGACGAGCTGAGCTCGTCATGAGCACAGTGCAACCGTGCCTCATGACGAGCTGAGCTCGTCATGAGCACGCATGAGGTTAATTGAACAAGTTTGGCTAAGCTTGTATGAAATATTCGGAATTGGATGTTGCAAATGTTCATGAAGTTCTTCTATAAATTTCCTGTGTCTAGGCAGTTGGTAAAAAAAAAAAAAGAATGTGAAGTATCGTTTCAGCAGCAGGTTTTTCAGAAGAATTCTTTTAAGAGAACAATATTGCTGGAAAGATATGTCGTAAAATCAGTTTGGGGTGGGAAAGTTTCCGGTCAGGTTTTCAGAAGATGACAAACTGTACATTTACTCAGATTGGTCTGTTTTTAAAATCATATCTTTTTTTACACAGGTAATTATGGCAAATCTCATTTACCCAAATGACTGCACAGTTTGTAGAATCTTTACCATAATATGACATTAAACAGTCTATATCTTGCTGTTTAGCTCGAATAGCGACTAGATGGTAAGGGACATACAATTCACTTGATTCAAAAACACTTTAACACGTTAACAATACAACGTACTCCCAGCCCCACCCCAGCCCATCTTCCTTCTCCCTCCCAGGCATTTCATACAAATGTGTGCATCACTCATGGATGCAGCCACAATCCCATGTATGTTTGGATTTTGATGTAGGGATTTGTAATTATAGAATGTGTACTCATGATAGTGATACCACTATAGTCTGCCCATGTTCCCCAAACTTTTGCACGTTTCTAGGGGCATCATCTGGCTTCATAAACTGGTTGTTCCATGACCATGCACCAGTCTGCATCTCTTTTACCACACCCTGAACGAAGGTGGAGCCTAAACCTTCCAGTGGCAAGCAAAATCTTCCTTTGCCACTGTGAGACCTAACTAGAACAGCACTAGTTTTAGTGATTCATATCGTGACCAGTGGTGATGTGGAGGAGTGTCAGACAAGGGCTGCTTGATGTCGGTTGACCCAGTCTGTGGTAGAAGCAGGATAAGACTTTTTTGTCAGAATGGGAAATTAATGTTGTGCATTACCATGTGGTAGGCGGGAAGTCCCTATTGTGCAGTCACAAACACCTTTTCCTTAAAACAAAATCTTTAAAATAAATATGGAACTGTATTTTCTTCCCAGGAGACAATTGCCTCAACTCTGGACATTGTTAACCATTTTTTCTATTTAAGAAAAATTAGCCTGGTGTTCCAGTAAAACTAGGTAATAATCAAATTGCTTGGGGAGAAATTTATCTGAGAGCACATATTTCACCAATTCAAGCCTGTTAGGGCTAAAAGTTTAAGAGTTGAAGGAAAATGCTTTAACAACTGTAATATATCAAACAGCAGTTAAGCAAGTTAACCAACTGTTATTTGTACAAATAATTCTAAAATATTGGTTGAGAAAGATTGGTAAGTTTATGATTGTGGCTGCAGTCTCATTAAGCAAGTTATAGACATGCACTTTTTCTCTTGTGTATCAGCATGCACTCTGAGACCTGAGACCTTGGTCTCAGGTCTCACTGATCATGTCATGACATGACCATATCATGAGTGATGTAATATGTGTCGTCATCAGCAGTGCTATGACCTAAGACAACCATAAGTGTCAAATTTCACTGGTTTTCTACGAGTCAGATCTGACCCTAACTATAACATCCATGTAATGTTTGTTTTTTTCAGTGAATTTCTAAGGTTTTTAAAATGCTTATTGCTAACTATACCATTCCTGTAACCTTTGTTTTTTTCAGGAAATGTTCATGGTTTTATATCTAGTAGCTGAATTTGCAGATTGGTGGAGTAAAGGGGCTGGCCCTCCAACCATATTTCAGAAATCCTGGTGTGTAGGACTTACAGGAGGTACCAGGAGGGCTTCTTGGCTCCCAGGGTCTCTCAGGAGTAAGGTATACTTCATCCTCCAACCAGTAGTGCACCACAAGCCTCGTTTGCAGAGTGGTAGAGAAAAGGCAGCATGGCTTTCAAAGACCTCTTAGCAATCCCGCTGTGTGGCACTTATTGGAGATAACAGAGGGGTAGTTTGCCATCCAAAGGACACCCTTGGGGGCCAACTACCCCTCCTGTTACCTTCATTAAGTCCCACACAGCGAGATTGCTGGGACATGGTCGGAGGCATTGCCCCTTTTCTCCACCACTCTGAAAATGCACCTCCTGGAAACTACAAGTAGAAGATGAGGTCCCCTTGGCTATTGAGGGTCCTTGGGGGCCAACTAAACCTTCTGTTGCTTCCAGCAAGCCCCACGCAGTTGGTTTGCTGAGAGAGTTTCGGTAGCCGCGCCAACTTTCTCCATCACTCTTCAAATGTGCCTCCTGGCGCACTACTAGTTGGAGCCAGAAATCCTCTTGGCTCTTGGGGGTCGTTGGGGACAACTAACCCTCCTGTTACCGTCAGTAAGGGACAAGCAGCTGGATTGCTAATAGGTCATCAGAGGCCACGCCCCTTTTTCCACCACTCTGGAAACACACATCCTGACACACTGCTGCTTGGGGGACGAAGTCCACTTTAGTCCTGAGGCCCTCAGGAGGCAAGGGGATCTCATACCCCAATAGCAGTGCAGTACATACATATATGTATAAACAACTCAGTTGTTTTACCACTGCAGGAAACTCACCAATAAGGTGGAATAATTAGAAGGAAATATTAATTCATTATTCAAGAGTGTGTGGGCCAAATCTGAGGTCAGAATAAAAATGATTTTATTACACTGCTCTTGGGGTGAAGGACTGGAAGTTCTCGGACTCTACCTGATTTGAGTTTAGAGGGT
The DNA here is from genome assembly GCF_964261635.1 of Lissotriton helveticus. Classification (NCBI taxonomy): domain Eukaryota; kingdom Metazoa; phylum Chordata; class Amphibia; order Caudata; family Salamandridae; genus Lissotriton; species Lissotriton helveticus. The sequence goes on along the minus strand of NC_136070.1, from coordinate 855,448,608 downwards.
AGACAGAATTTGAAAGAGCGTGACATATGTATGTTAAGGTACAATCATAATTACTTCACCTGTCAAAGGTTAGTACTATTATAGAACTATTTTTGTCATAGAGCACTAGGAAGATAAAACTGTTGAAGACTACATCATATTTTTAATGAAGTTAGCTTCCACATGTAAATTTGGTGGGCTACAGATTAAAGCATCAGAGATCAGTTTGTTTTGAAGTGTGGAGTTGATAAAACCAGAGAAAAGCCACGTCTCAAGGGTGAACCACCTCTTGAGTAAGTGATAAATATAGCCAAGACAGTAGAACGCATAATAAGTTGTCGAAAGAAAATAAGCACCCCAAATAAGGAAGATGTGCTACATGACAAGGTTGAAAGCCAGTTTGTGCAGTTAAGGAAAGCAAAGTTTGAATATAAAACAAAGTTTAGGAGAGAATGTTTCAAGTGTGCCAGACAAGGACATAGAGCCAATGCTAGTGACTGCCCTGCATTGCATGTTGTCTGTAATTAATGTAGGAAAATGGTCATTAACCCCTTCGCTGCTAGGTCTTGCCCCCCCCCCCCCCGCGCTAAGCCTTTTTTTGGCTATTTGGGGAAGTTCGCGCTTAGGCCCCTGTAACATTTTGACCACATAAGGTATCCACACCTAATTTCCATCCTTTTCTTCCATCATCATGGTTATGATATGTTATTTGTATTTGTAACGCGCACAGTTACTCCAATAGTGTCCTGGTGTGAACCTTGCGAGATGGAAAGGGCCAGATTAAATGAACAGGAATGTTTTCAAGTTTTAAAAAAATGAATGGGGTCCTGAATGCTACGGAGAGCAAGAGGCAGCGAGTTCCATGCTAGAGCAGCTTTCAGAGAGTTGGGAGCTGCCACACATCCTTTGCAAATGGAAACAGGGGACAGGAGCCAAAAGTGGAGATGTAGAGCGCAGTTTTCTAGAAGGAGCATAAAAGGAGAAGCGCTTTTGAAACAGATTTGTCCTAGGGCCTGAAGAGAGCGATGAGATATGACTAAGGATTTAAATTTAACCCATTCTGCTACAGGCAGCCAGTGTAGAGCACGTAGCTGTTGTCTCATGATGCTTCTGGCAGGAATGTTCAGAAGAAGCCTGGCCGCCGCGTTCTGAACTACTTGAAGTATATTAAACAGATATCCCGGTGTGCCAGCATACAGAGCATTGGCATAGTCTATTTGAGATAGAATAAGGGCTTGAGTAACCATTTCCTTAGTGGCCCTAGGAAGAAGGGGAAGATGGGTGTCATCAGCGTAAGCAGTGGTCTTTGCCCCCAAGTCCTCTGCCAGTTGGACCAGGGGGGTAACATAAATATTAAAGAGGGGAAACAACCCTTACAACGCAACTATTACAACGCACACCGTTACAACGCACACCATTACAACGCAGGATCCATTACAACGCATGCCTTTACAACGCATGACATTACATAGCAGATGCTATTACAACGCATGCCATTACAACGTAAGTATTGGTAAGTATGTTATTTTTTTAAATCATTTTTTTTAATGTAAATTAAATACATTAATTTAAGTAATAGTATATATTTAGTTTTGGGTTATGGGGTACAGGGGTATTTTTAGGTTTCAGGGCTAGGTTTGGGTTTTGGGGTACAGGGGTATTTTTAGGTTTCAGGGCTAGGTTTGGGTTTTGGGGTACAGGGGTATTTTTAGGTTTCAGGGCTAGGTATGGGTTTTGGGGTACAGGGGTATTTTTAGGTTTCAGGGCTAGGTTTGGGTTTTGTGGTACAGGGGTATTTTTAGGTTTCAGGGCTAGGTTTGGGTTTTGGGGTACAGGGGTATTTTTAAGTTTCAGGGCTAGGTTTGGGTTTTGGGGTACAGGGGTATTTTTAGGTTTCAGGGCTAGGTTTGGGTTTTGGGGTACAAGGGTATTTTTAGGTTTCAGGGCTAGATTTGGGTTTTGGGGTACATGGGTATTTTTAGGTTTCAGGGCTAGATTTGGGTTTTGGGGTACAGGGGTATTTTTAGGTTTCAGGGCTAGGTATGAGTTTTGGGGTACATGGGTATTTTTAGGTTTCAGGGATAGGTTTGGGTTTTGGGGTACAGGGGTACTTTTAGGTTTCAGGGCTAGGTTTGGGTTTTGGGGTACAGGGGTATTTTTAGGTTTCAGGGCTAGGTTTGGGTTTTGGGGTACAGGGGTATTTTTAGGTTTCAGGGCTAGGTTTGGGTTTTGGGGTACAGGGGTATTTTTAGGTTTCAGGGCTAGGTTTGGGTTTTGGGGTACATGGGTATTTTTAGGTTTCAGGGCTAGGTTTGGGTTTTGGGGTACAGGGGTATTTTTAGGTTTCAGGGCAAGGTTTGGGTTTTAGGGTACATGGGTATTTTTAGGTTTCAGGGCTAGATATGGGTTATGGGGTACATGGGTATTTTAAGGGTTCAGGGTAACGGGTATTTTTAGGGTTCAGTTTTTAATTAAATAATTTTAAATAATTTAAATAATTAATTTTAATAATTTTATTATTTTTTAATATTAGTTCTTTAATAATAATTGTTCTTTTTAAAATAAACTATTTTTTAAAGTATATATATTTACAAATTAATTATTAAAAAATAATTTAATTTATTAAATTAATTAAATTTTAATAAATTACAATTTTTTTTAAAAATAATATACTTACCTATACTTACGTTGTAATGGCATGCGTTGTAATAGCATCTGCTATGTAATGTCATGCATTGTAAAAGCATTCGTTGTAAATGTATCTGCGTTGTAAAAATTGCGTTGTAACGGTGTGCGTTGTAAAAGTTCGCGATGTAACGTCATACATCCATTAAAGAGGAGAGGACTCAGGGAAGATCTCTATGGGACCCCTGTAGACACTTTCTGTGGTGAGGAAGAGGATGGAGGGAGCGTTCGATTGGCAATTCAGAGGCCTGGTATTGGTGTGCTCCTGGGAATTGCTTGGCGGTTTAACCGTATTTTAATTGCATTTTTTAAACTTGATTCACTTACCTAGGGTTGCTGGGGGGTGACCTGGATCATCTTCCTTATGCTACGCTTTCTGCTCTCCTTGATTGGCGGGGTCCGTCCATGCGAGCAGACCCACCATCTTGGAGTTAGTGGTCTAGTCGTTTTGATCTGGCCAGGATAAAAATCAATGCTGACGCGAGCGCGCAGCATTCGATTGGCAATTCATAGGCCCGGTATTGGTGTGCTGCTGGGAACTGCTCAGCGGTTAAACCATATTTTAATTGCATTTTTTAAACTTGATTCAAATACCTAGGGTTGCTGGGGGGTGACCTGGATCATCTTCCTTATGCTACGCTTTCCTCTCTCCTTTATTGGCGGGGTCCGTCCATGCGAGCAGACCCGCCATCTCGGAGTTAGCGGTCTAGTCATTTTGATCTGGCCAGGATAAAAATCGATGCTGACGCGAGCGCGCATCAGGCGCGGCTGCATGCCGAAGGCGTGCCAAAGGCAGGCCCTCTGCACCAGCCATGCTGCTCCTTTCTCTGCCTACTTGGGTTCTGATAAAGAGCACCGCTCTCCTAGCTATTCCAGTGCAGAACTTCGCCATATTGATGCTGTGGGTAATAACAGGGGGGCTCTTTGCTTTGCCGAGTTTGCCTCTCCTCTGTCTGATTTCCTTGTAAAGGGTTTTTTATCTTGTGGGCTCCTAAACGTTAGATCGTTGCCGAAGCACAAGGTGGAAATTCAGTTGTTGTTGGAAGTTCATGAACTTGAAGTTCTGTTCATGACAGAGACCTGGACCCACCCAGATTGCGAGGTCGACCCTGGCCTGCCCACCCGGTTATAAAATCCACCATAAACCGAGATTGAGGGGGAGTGGTGGGGGAGTTGGGATGATCTATAAAGATACCCTTAATCTGGACACAATAGTGTCACAGGGTCGAGGGTACGGGGGTAGAGAAACAAAAGCGTACAGACTGGTGGGAACTTCCAAGTGACTTTGCACCTTATTCCTGTGTCCAGCAGGACGAATGGCGAATGTCTTACGAAGAGGATGAGAGCCCAGAAGATCTTGCCTACTTTCCCTTTAACTGGGAGTCGCCAACAAACACCGGCCACACCCCCAGGCAAGATGTAGCACTCACGCTTTCAATGAAAGGGGACAAGCCCCGGAAGGAGGGCTCCCTACGTCCCGAAGCGTGGAAGCAGAAGGAAGAACGCCAAGAAGAAGAGACGCCGGGAGGAGAAGGAAAAGCACGAACACCGACCGGACAAGTTAACGCCGAAACCACGGTGGCGGTGAAGACATTGGGGGAAGACCAACAACACGCTACATCCCGCCACGCTCCAGGAGGAGGAGCGTGGCTAAACCAGGTATGGAGAAGATCCCTGGGCTGGGTAGGGAGGCGGTCTGCACCGGACGCGTAAAGACGCCTTCACTCACATGTCTCCTTTTTCAAAAGCTTCTGTGATTGCAGGTGCTCGCCTGTGCAGTGGCGGTGCTACTATGCTTACTTGTTTTCAATTTTGTGCTCATTTGGCATGGGTGATGATTATGTATCAGTGTACTTTACAGAACTGTGTAATGCTAGACATTAGAGACTCAAGTCCAGTCCTTCCTTTGTACTCCTGCCACTAAGAAGAGATAGTGGTGGTGATCATGACGGACTGTGTCTGTCACTTTGCGTGCTGCGGAGTGCTGCCTGCGAGTCCTAGTAGAACCTGTTTGTAGTTGGCTTAGTGAGTTACATAACTTTCCAAGTAGAGGGTCCGCGAATCCAGCAATACTAATATCCTAGTAGACCACATCAGATAGGTCAATACATTTAGTGCAATTGTTGTCTATTGCCACAAAATAATTTGTTATTGTTTTTTTTAAAATGTTTGATTTGATTGACAACAATCATCCATGTTTGTGTCTTTCTTTCATGTTGTATATCAGCTTCCCCCAGGGGCAAGAGCTCTGCACTGAGTGTAGTCCTCTGAGTTGTCCATAATGTCTATTGAAGTCTTCTAAATGCTTATGCTTTGACAATTCCCAACAATGAAATGTCAATGGCCACCTAGAATAAGATACTAGTTTACTTTTTGATTGGATAGGAAGACAATCCATACTACTACTGTTGCAGGGACTATTCTGCACAAACAGAACTATGGACAAGAACTAGGGCATTAGTTATAAATTATAATAGGCACAGTTAGACTGTCCACATACCTCAGTCATAACAGAAGTTGAACCCCCAATCTCCTTACTGACTAGCTAGTGTGTCAGAGTAATTATTTAGCTCCCGAATGCAGCGATGATCCCCAATGATTATACAACCCAGAACATAAGACTACGGAGTCAGAGTCCCAACCTCTCAGAGCCAAGGACTCATGCTTGCAAATTGCAAACCCTTTCGCTCACTCACTCATGACCAAAAACCAGAGTCTATGTAAGTTTTAAAGCTGTATTAAAAGTAAAAACATTTATTAAAGTCAACTTCATATAAGATAAACGGTGAAGGATTCAAAACTGAAAAGTGGCTGATTTCACACATTAATTGTGGGAGAGCCTTCACCTGGTTGGAACTTAAAGTCTTGGTGGGGATGAATCGTTGACGACTCCGTCCAACATGATATGATGATGATCTTGCTCTTGTTCTTAGAAGGGAAGCTTCTGTCAGTTATGAGAAAAATGGTCTGTGTTAAAAAGCAAGCATTCATCAGTTGTGCCAAAAAGTGTAGCATCACATGTTATGGCTAAGCATAAATAAAAAAACACCCTTCCCTGAAGAAAGGGAAATTTGTAGTTTAGTCTAGAGTCACAAATTATTAAATTTGTTTATGTAGTACTAGTAACATTTTTTCATTCCTAGACAAAATAGGGAGTGGTGTATATGGCTTCTAAAAATATTAAATGTATTTTCTAGACGGAACATCGGCACAGCCAAGCACCAGTGACGGGGCCAGCGTGGAGGTGGGCACTCCAGGGTCGGATGCGGTGCAACAGCCATCAGGAACTGCTGTGGGGGATGCCACGGGAGTGGTGGGCAGTGGTAAGCTATTATATTCTGTTACTTATTGAGAATGCAGACTGCAGAGTGGGCTCTCTGCAGGGGTGTATATGTTGTACAGTACAAGTACACTTTACTGTTAAGAATACTTACAAATTTAGAACTAAGTTTTTGTCAACCAGGTAGAAGACAGCCACCCTTGACTTCTCATTAGCAATAGCATTAGCGGCGGTTGACGAGTAACCAATGGCCTCCTCTAAATTTGACTTCAACTCAGCTGTGAAAGTTTTATCGAGAAGCCAAGTCAGATCAGAGATGAACTTGATGGATGGGATGAACGAAAAGAGAAAGAAGGGTGTAAGGAAGGATGAGCGAGTTAAAAGTAATGACTGGCAAAGAATGATACGTGTTTTTGAATGCTGCCCGAGGTGGCTGGGAATATAATGCATGGCCTGTTGAAGGCTGAAGCAAGGATGGGTGGAAGGAGAAAGGTAAGGGGACTGCCAAGGTGGGTGAAACAGAAACTGTATGTGTGCGCAATATATCCTTTGGTTCAAATTCCAATGCAACTCAACCATGGATGCATGGCTGGCGGTTTCCAAAATAAAATAAAAAGGTAGTTTTTCCATGAGAAAAAGTAAGGTTTGCCAGTTGAGACATTTAGAAGAATGATTGACATTTACTTTGAATGGATGGATGCCTGGATCATGGCTTCCACAAGTTTACGTACCAATTTCGCTAAACAAGAGAGAAGAAGAAAAAGACTGGTGTACTGTCTGAGTCTAATGTAGTGAGTACATATTGTGCTAGTAGAATTCCTGAAACTCCCACTAATGTTAGAGCAGAGGCCTACGAAGTGGGAGGTTAGATAGATACAGGCCACAAATGTTATGTACTGTGCTTGCAAGTTGCTAGTGCTACTGTGACACAATTTTCTGCTGAATTATTTTGTGTTAATCTTAAAGAGCATTGGTTACAGTATGTTTTTCTTTGTTCATATAGATGCTCCTTCCAAACTAACACGGAAGGAGCTGGCTAGACAGGCACGGCAACGGAAGCTGGAGGCGATTGTCGCCGAATATCGGCGGCTGGTGGCCCAGGAGGAGGAGGACACGCAGTCTCAGTCGACATCTACAACATCCATGACAGCTGCATCCTCTTCCGCTCATCCAGTCAGTGCAAGCCTTCAGCGGTATGGAGTCGTGGTACAGCAGCCATCCGCCATCCGCCACCGCCAAGCAGCAAAAAAATCAGCTGCCCCCCACAGCAGGTGCAAGGTTCGTCTGCACCGCTTGACCCTCAGGGTGTCCAACCTTGAGCAGGAGGTGGAGAGGCTAAAAACCCTGCTCAAGGACCTCCGCAGGGAGCATCAGGACCACCTGGCCAAAGGACACCGCCGCCGGCAGTAGAGGAGGAGAGACTGTCCCTTGCCCCTTTTTTAAAGACTTTTCGGGGGTGGGAATTGGGCGTTAGGGTTTTAGAACTTTTCTTTGGGACATTTCATGGACATTGGTAGGGGTTAGGGAGGGGGTGGGTCGGGTCTTGTGGGATAGTTTATTTTTGTTAGGGTGTAAATAATTATTTATTTTCAACTTAAACATAGCATACACATTTTTACTGTTTTGTGGAGGAGGCGGGGGGTTAACTCAACTGTATGTTTGTTTTCCTGAAACTAAACTGGCTGGTTGATTCAAATTGTCTAATCAACCAATTTTTAAGAAAAAGGCCACTGACAGAGTTAGTGAATTCAATTGTCCTACTACTTTACTAGTACTACCGTCAGTCTCTCCTCTCCTCCTACTCCATTATTCTTCCTCCCCAAAATGCTTATCTTACCTGTGATTCGTGTTTGAGAATAGGGCTAGGCACAGGGCTGGGTACATGGCAAATGGCGATTAATGTTGAATCCTGGACAGATGAAATGTCATCGTTGTGGTGGTGGTAGTAGTAGTGATACACACTGGCAGTAGCAGCATATGAAAAAAAAGGAAATGAAACATTGAGTGGCCTGTGCTTACCATTAGAACAGTACGATAGATAGTACAGAACACAGTAAGAACATATCCTCGGATTCCTTCACCATCCTTGAAATTTATTTTCTGTTGCTTTGACCTTATCCTCCCCAGCAAGTGTGTGGAATTATTGTTGTCATTTAGTCACACCTCAATGAAAACCACACAGCCTGGGGGAAGAAAGTTAGGGTTTGAAAATTGGATGGGAATGGGGGTTTTCGGGAAGGTTTTGTGGAGACAGGAAAAAAAAACACAGGATGGACAAACAACAAATGAAGAAAACAAATCTTTGGATACGAAGATATCCATACATCTTTTAAGGGACAAAAAGGCATGCATGCATGAAGTTGTTTGCTAAATGGATGGTTAGGTTACTGAAAAGTAGTACTTACTACAACTTACTAACTATGAAGAAACAATGTAACAGTACAGGGCTGCAGTAATTACGCAATTTCACTTGCCTATCTGCCCTCAGAGAGAATAAACACTTATTAGTACATTAAATTAGTTTTAAAAATAGCAAAGAAACTTATCAAATTGCTGGAGGGATGAATTTGAAGCAGAGAGCAAACAAACGCACAGAGTCACACTCATAGAAGTTCACAACAATAACATTATTTAAAAGATAAGGAGAAGTGAAGAGGATACTGTAACTGTATGTTGTAGTTGTCCTGTTCCATTTGGGAAGTTGTATGCATCCAGCCATTCCTCTAATTCGCGGTACTCCTCCATTCCATCTGATGCTCCGTCGATCAATCTTTGTGACCAGACACACTATCCACTGCCTGCCTGGCGGATGCGGAATTCCGGATTGCTAATGGTAAGCCTGAGTTAATCGTTTTTCCCATTGCACAGAGTAAAAGCCGGCCTGTAATTGTTGATGGAAAAACAGGAAGTGATATAAAAAAATATAAGGTACAGTGTGTAGTGCAAAAATAACACTTTCAGTTTCAGAGGCGACAGTATTACATACAAGCATCATTTCTAAAGTGCGTACTCTGAGTCTCCTTTTCAAGGATAGTAATTAGCACACAGCAGGCCAGGGCCATGCAGACGGTCAAGGCAGGCACCACTGAGTGAAGCAACCTGATGTAGCATACCTCTTTTGACACAGACAGACAAAGCATATTTAATTGTATGCAGCAAGCCACATAGCCGCAATTTTATTTTACATGAACTGCTGTCTGGACTCTGGCATAACAACACTACACTGGCGCGACCACTCCATTCCACGACTAGACAGACTTGTAGTTCTGCTGTAGTTGTTGACTGGTTTACCTGTTTGCCACTCACAAAATGGCCATTGTTCTTCCGTAAACCGACGATGATGATCCATCCATCCCAGTGAGTGACTGTAAAGAAAAAAGATATTATGTAACTTTGATCATCAAGACTCATCATCATCATGGTATATTGGCAAACTGAATGTTGTTCATGCAGTCGCAGTCTACACACACAGTGAGTCCAAGGACATTTTGTATATTAAAAAATGCAACGCAGTGGCCCCTACAGTAGAAGAATTTGAATTAAACAAGGTAATAAAACACAGAGTAGACTTCAGGTACATTTAGTGTGTAAAAGATTAAATAATAACAGAAGACATATGATGATTCATTTCATGCACAACAAACAAACAAACAGCAATTGCTTTTATCAGAGCCAGACAGCCAGTGCTGTCCACTGCTACACTTTTTGTCTGTATCTTGTTCTCTTAAAGTGGAGGCCAACTGGGCAGCCTCTCGTGTGTGTCAATTTCAGAAGTAACTCTCAGCAATAAGCATATAGTCAGTAATTCCAGTCCCACTTCTTTTGAGGGGACTCGTCTACGAAGCGACAGTTTTTTCATTCTGCGTAATCCAGCCACCTGCCTTGAGGGAAATGGATAGGGGGAGTCTGGAGGAGGAGGATAGAGGAGCATGACTGAGTTGTGAACTTGTGAACTTCAGGATTGCAGACAGCGGCACTATCAATAAGGAAATAAGACGAAGACAGTGCTGCTGATGGATTTGTTGTTATTAGAGTTTTATTGTGGTCAAAGTTTCAAAACAAAGAAAGACACACAGGAGTAAAAGTGAATAAGGAGTCAGGATGATAAAAAAAGGAAATCAGTTTCAGGCCTAGGTGTCAGGGAAGTAGAGCTCGTCCTCAAACTCTGTGAATTGAGACGGGAGTAGGTCAGCTAACAGAGAAGAACTTCTGTCACCTAAGTCGGTGTCCTCTTCTTCCTGCGTGGATTCACGGATTTTGTAATCTGGTGGTATGAAGTGCTGATTCATCTTGATCATTGTTAACCTCTCCACATTTTTGGGCGAGAGGCGGGTCCTTTTTGAAGTTACAATAGCACCAGCAACACTAAAAACACGTTCAGAAGATACGCTTGCGAGTGGGCAAGAGAAATAATTTAGAGCCAGGTTGCTGATCAGTGGCCATGGACCCCTTTTCCCATACCAATATAGCAATGGGTTCTGATTAAAGAAGACCTCTGTTGTGTCATCCAGATAGGCCCGCACCATCCACTCAAGGTTCTCTAGGGGTGCTCCACTTTGCGTATCATCTGTGGCCTTTGCATAAACGCTGGAACGAGCAAACCCTTGATGAGTTAGCCAATCCGCTTCCGACAATATTATGGCTGGGCCTGGTGCAGGTGAGGATGATGATACGGTTGCTGGTGTCGGTAACGGCTGTGAGGGAAAGTCACTGCCTTCAGCCACAGAAGTGGACCTTGACGCCGGATGGCCTGCTGATTCAGTAGTACTTCTGGCGGTTCCTTCAATTTCCTGCTGCTCTTTTTCGAACCGAGTGGCTGACAGAGATAGCCAATGTTTGTACTTTGAAACATCTGCTTCATCAAAAGGAATGAATGCTTTGCTGGCCACTGCCTTTTTGTACCATGGATCCAGAATAGTGGCACAAATGTAATGTTCTTCAGAATGTATTTTTTGTAAACCTTACATTGTCAAGTAGGCGGGTTAATAAGCTCTCCGCCAACTGATATGCAACTTGCTTCGCAGTATCATCTTTGAACGTTGAAAACACCGCCTTCAGTTGGTGCTCTAGCATGTGCAACAATGGGATAGCTTTGCCCAAAGTACAGTCCTCCCTGCTGACATCACGAGTGAAGAACTCAAAAGGACGAAGCATGTCTGTCAGGCTTTTAACTAAGTCCCATTCCTCCATCTCTAGCCTCATCTCTTTCATAGTAGAATCCAGTGCATAGACATACTCATTGATTACCAAGCACTGCTCAGACAGACGCTCAAGCATGTAGAAGGTTGAGTTCCAACGTGTTACCACCTCCTGGATCAGTCCTCCGACTGGCAGTCTACGTGCACGTTGCAGGTTCCTCAGATGCTTCCGGGCCTTAAAAGAATGGCTGAAATATATGCAGATTCTTCGGCAGGTGGTCAGTACTTTGCTGACTTTGTTTTCTTTTTTCAAGAAATCTTGAACAACTAGGTTAATACAGTGCGCCAAACACGGCACTCTGACATAGTCACCATTATTCATGACCCTTACTATATTACTGCCATTATCAATGGAAACATAACCAACCATGCGGTTTCTTGGACGCAGCCATTGAAAGACCTTACTGTTAAACTCATCCAAAATGTTTGATGCTTTATGAGATTTCGCCATGGCAAACATGGCTACTGTTGCATGTTTCCGAGTTGCTTGAAAAATTGTGTCTGTGTCATCACCTGCAGATAGCTTGTCTTTAACCCCTGCAAGAGAGACCCAGTGTGCAGTGATGCACATGTAATCAAGGGATTGGCAACTGGTCCACATGTCTGTTGTAAGGTGGATAGTGTGAACAGCACTCTTCTGCAAAGCTGCCCCAATCACCTCCAGTACATCTTGATGTAGTGCTGGAACCGCAACTCTGGCAAAATAGGAACGACTAGGAACCCTCCATTTAGGGCAGACTGTTGCCACAAATTGTAGAAAACCTACCCCTTCCACGAAAGAAAAAGAGAGAAGATCCAGCGCTAACATTTTAGCCAGCATTACATTATAAAGACGTGCCGTTGGTTGGTTGCGTTCAAATGGCGCCTCCGACCTAAACATGCTTTTAATGGTGGCCTGGACTGTTTTCATACGTGATGATGATCCAGACTTCTTCAACCCAGTTAGGCTCATTGATTTAGTAGTTCTTCGCATTAGTGTCTCTCCCAGACTCTTAGTGTGCCTCATAGATGTTGCTGGGGTAGATGGTGTGGGTGCTACCACTGCAGTGCTGCTGCCAGGGAAACTGGGTGTACCAGAAAAAATGTCTGTCGCTTCTTCACCTCCCCCTGCTCGATCAGCCCCTCGTCATCATCAGATGCAATGTCAATGGATACATTTGTATTTCTTGTACTTTTGGCTTCACGGATCTTACTTAGGTGCGCCTCCCAAGAGATAGTGTGGTGTTTTTGGAGATGACCTCTCTGGCCTCCGGTACCATAGTTGGTTCCAAGCTTACCCCGACTAACTACAGCTTTACAAATCGAACAAAAAACTAGGTTTTCCGCCTTTTTGCTGACACTAAAGAAGTCCCAAACTGGGGTGGTGTGATATCTGGTGCTGGTGGTGGAGGTGCTACTTTCAGTTTCAATGCCAGATGAAGTGGTGGATGGGCGTGGCCAAATTTGACCCTGTTGTGCACTTACAGTTACAAAAGGAAGCTTGCTTCCAGTCCAGGGAAGGCATGGCTTGGCAGTTCAGGCTGGACTGTTCCCATGAGGCACAGGGTCAGACTGATTTGCATATGGCCATGTCTGAACTGGTGTGGCAGAGTGGGCTAAAGAACGGTGATGGATTTAACCCAGATCTTTTGACTGGGTGTGAGTGTTTGATTGGTTCAGATGCTCCGTCCATCACCACCCCCTTTTGTACCACTTACAGTTACAGCACCACTACTTGAGGTAACAGAGGTTGAGCTGGATGGAGGTCCCTGCTTGCCCTTCTGAATAGAAAATATGACAGCTGTAGGTCGTGTTGGTGTAGTGGTTACCTGTGTTGGTGGTGGTACCAGTGCCACGCCGCCCAAATCCCGCTCAGGAGCAATTCGGGATAGGGTAAAAATGTCTGTCTGCTGCATGCCCACTGGGGCTGGAGTGACGACTGTGATGACTGGGTCATCATCATCAGACTGTTCATCAGTAGCAGTTATAACACCCCTTCTACTTCTTGTTCGTCGTCATCACTCATAAGTGGAAGCCTTGCGGAAACCTTCCTTTTAGGCTTAGCTACACTTGTGGGCTCATGGCATGCCTCCCTCTCAGATGGTGGGTTCCAATCTTGATCAAGATCATCAGAAGGAAGGGGGCTTGAAGAACTTGTACTAGCCCTCCTTGACCTTTTTCTTGCTGGAGATCTGGAAGACAATGGTTCATCAGGAGGAGTGGTTTGCTCAGATGATACCTCCGCTTCAACCTTGATTTCCTGATGTGCCCCCACTTCTGGAGGAACAAGCATTGTGTACAGTTGCACCTCTCCTTGCGCCACTCCTTGCGCCTCTCCTTGCACCTCTCCTTGCGCCTCTCCTTGCGCCTCTCCTTGCACCTCTCCTTGCACCTCTCCTTGCACCTCTCCTCGCACCTCTCCTTGCACCTTTCCTTGTTGGACCAGCTGTGGTTGTGGTTGCGGCTGCGGTTGAACACTCGTCAGATGAGTTACACCCTGCGTTGATTGGATACTACTTTTTTGCGATGAGTGAAACGCCAACATCACTGGTCGATGGTGATTGAGAAACTAAAGTGGCTGCCTCTGCGGCACTCATGGCCTTGGGCCTAACTTGGCGTGGTGGCACTGAGACCAATGAAGCTGAGGTGCTGCTCCCAGCTTGGTTCCCAGCGGACACCGCTGCTGCAGGCGTAGTTTTTTTTTCTCCCAAAAAAAGTGTCTGTGAGCACACCAGTCTCCTTGGTAAGTGGCGCCACTTGCTTCTTCTGCTCCTTCTTACTGGCAGTGGCACTGGCAACTTTTTTGTTAGAGGAGCTACGGCCACCTTTCTTTGGACCCATCATCTTCAGATGTCAGAACAGCAGGCCGCAGTTGCACGAGTTGCAGAGTTGTCTGTGGCCACATGTGACGTTGTGCTGCACACACAGCAGCAGGACTTCTTCCTGGCACTGATGATGAACGATGACTGATCTTGTGCACCTAAAAGCAAAGGAAGCCAGATGAACATTAGTTGAATAAATGTTGCATATGTCGTGCTTCAATTAATATTTGCAACTAGACCTTTAGTTTTACAGCACACCCAAAAACGTAAAGACCCAAAATAAAAATTGCAATTCGAATGAAAAATGTATGTTTGTTTACATTAATAGAAGAGTGACCACACAGACAGAATTGTTTCATGCACCACTGAGTACCCCTGTGCATAATGAATGACAGCAAGGAAAACTGGGTGCAGGCCTGAGCACACTGCCTGGCTTCAAAATTACCCCTTGACCCCCACCCACATGGCCAGGCCCAAACAACACCCCAGAAAGTAAAAAAACACACATAAATCACCACAAACCAATGCCATCCATGCCCTCAATGATGTTTAAATTCAAGACACCCCACAGAAAGACTTGGTCCATGCACCAGTGAGTACCCCTGGGCATAACGGATGAAAGCAAGGCAAAGTGGGTGTAGGCCTGAGCACACTGCCTGGCTTCAAAATGGCCCCTTGACACCACCCACATGGCCAGGCCCTCCCTGTACCAGGCCTCAAAATGGCCCCCACCCACATGACCAGGCCCCAACAACCCACCAAAAAGTCGAAAAACACACAAAAATCACCACAATCCAATGCCATCCATGCCCTCAATAATGTTTACATTCTAGACACCCCACAGAAATACTTGGTCCATGCACCATGAGTACCCCTGGGCATAATGGATGAAAGCAAGGCAAAATGGGTGGAGGCCTGAGCACACTGCCTGGTTTCAAAATGGCCCCTTGACCCCCACCCACATGGCCAGGCCCTGCCTGTACCAGGCCTCAATATGGCCCCTACCCACATGGCCAGGCCCCAACAACCCACCAAAAAGTCAAAAAACACACAAAAATCACCCCAATCCAATGCTATCCATGCCCTCAATGATGTTTAAATTCATGACAACCCACAGAAAGACTTGGTCTATGCACCACTGAGTACCCCTGGGCATAATAGATGAAAGCAAGGCCAACTGGGTGCAGGCCTGAGCACACTGAGTGGCTTCAAAATGGCCCCTTGACCCCGACCCAAATGGCCAAGCCCTGCCTGTACCAGGCCTCTAAATGCCCCCCATCCACATGGCCAGGCCCCAAAAACCCACCAAAAGTCAAAAATCACCACAATCCAATGCCATCCATGCCCTCAATGTTGTTTAAATTCAAGGCACCCCACAGAAAGACTTGGTCTATGCACCATTGAGTGCCCCTGGGCATAATGGATGAAAGCAAGGCAAAGTGGGTGCAGACCTGAGCACACTGCCTGGCTTCAAAATGGCCCCTTGACCCCCACCCAAATGGCCAGGCCCTGCCTGTACCAGGCCTCAAAATGGCCCCCACCCACATGGCCAGGCCCCAAAAACCCACCAAAAAGTCAAACAACACACAAAACGCACCACGATCCAATGCCATCCATGCCCTCAATGATGTTTAAATTCAAGACACCCCACAGAAAGACTTGGTCTATGCACCACTGAGTACCCCTGGGCATAATGGGTTTCGTATATCTCCTTCCTGCTTCCTCCTGCGACCAGATAACTTTGGCAGACCACAGCGGAGGGCTGGCTTTTGGCGCGCTCGCATATTGGCTATACTTTTTAATATTGCACAACTCAGCTGACTGATAGCTGAGCTGCGCACTTTGCTTGTTTTAAATCGCGCTATGTTGACTGCTAACATCGCGCTCTCTGTGTGATTCTTTTAAAATTGTTTAATGCTGATTACAAGTATCGCGCTTACATTCTGAACACAATCCCTGACAACTTACCTGATTATCCTCGCTCTTGACCCCGTTCCGTCCCGCTGTGTGCCGTTTGAGCGGAGGGTCAGCCCATGAGCGACACTTCCTGCCTGGTCCCGCACCACTTCCGCCCTGCCTCCCCACCGTGCAGGTCAGCGGTGTAGTGGTTCACGGCAATTAGAAATAAATGGCGTCTTGGACCAAGCGCAGCGGACGAGCGCAGCGGGAGCGCCGACTTTGCGCCAAAGTCGCGCACAAGTCAAGCCCGTCTGCGCCCGTCCGCGGCCGACCGGGGCTAGGAGCACGTCATTCTGCCCAACGCATCACCTACTCCCCGGCGCAATTGCATGATCTCCAAGGCTCATGGCCCTTAGCTGCCCCCACACGTTCTTATATTTTCTCTCTTGGTTTGCTTTCTGCTATTGCCATTCCTCCTCCACATCACATGCCCCCTAACCCCCCGGGGGGTGCTGCCAATTCTGGAATCACTAAAAAGCTTTCGGCTTACTATCTCAATACTCGTTCCGCTGTAGCCCATTCGCATGAACTATCGGTGCTACTGGACCTCCACTCACCCGACATCCTGTTTCTTACAGAAACTTGGTTTTGCGATGACTCCCTCCCTCTCCTTCTGGCCAATTTACCAGCACCATACTATGCCATACGCTCAGATCGACCTAATGGGAGGGCTGGGGGAGGGGTAGCGGTCATCGCTCGAGCCGATGTCCCTTTCCAAATTCTCACTCTGCCGGATATTGCCACTACGGAGTACCTGGCTATCCGCACTACCTCTATTTCCCCCCCACTTACCTGCATACTCATCTATCGTCCTCCCCAATCGCCCCTACAGTTTCTCCCCAGTTTTTTGGAAGTATTGGCCACGATTACTAATAACAACTCTTCCATTTTGCTCCTGGGTGATTTTAACTTTTGGCCTGCTGACCCTGCAGAATGCCCTTCCTCAAAGGAATTCTCGGACACCCTCCAATCTCTAAATTTTACATCTCATATCCACTCCCCCACCCATGTTAAAGGACATGTCTTAGACCAGGTCTGGTCATTGAACTGCCCTGTAAAGTCTATTTCCATTTCACCCTGTACGTGGTCAGACCATCACCTAATTTCATTTACCCTTTCCATCCATCCCCCAGTCAAGTCCTCACTTCCAAAAAATGTCTGGGTCCGGGCTTGGGGGCGAGTAGATCCGGACCATCTATCTCATCTACTCACTGTCTCGTACCCCCCACTGCAAGGTTTGTCTACTCTCTCCCAGGTTACCTCCATCAATCAGTGGCTCACCTCAGGCTGCGATTCTATCGCCCCCATGAGGCGGGTCACCTCAAAGCGGGAGAAGGACGCAAACCTATGGTTTAATGAGGACCTCAAGACCATCAAATTAACGGTACGCAGAGCGGAGCGTGCCTGGAGGAGAAACTATTGCCCCCTACTCCGATTGGAGTTTATTAACATCTTGACCCAATACAAACAGGCCGTTCTGGAAGCAAAAACAACCTATTTTTCCTCCAAAGTCCTCGCTGCGGAGAACCAATCGAGGGAAATATTCTCGATTGTCCACAATCTGGCATTCTCCGACAGAACCACCTTGAAGCCCACCCCCTCTCTGGAATTATGTCACTCTCTTAATAATTTTTTTATTCAGAAAATCGCTACTATTAAAGCCAATATCCCCCCTCCTTCCTCAGCTTTTGTGGACCCCCAGTGCCCCCCCCCAAGGGACAACTTGTTGCCCTTCCTCTTTTAACCAAGGAATCCCTGGCTTCAATAATCCCGTTAGTTAAATCTGGTTCCCCTCTTGATCCTTGCCCTTCCCATATTCTTCGTCATATTTTTTCCTCCTGCCCTGATCCCCCTCTTCAGCTTCTCAACAGCTCTCTCTCTCAGGGCGTTGTTCCCGCTCCATTGAAAACAGCAATTATTGTCCCTATCCTGAAGAAACCGGGTGCAGATCCCTCGGCCCCTACCAACTATCGCCCCATCTCCCTCTTGCCGTTTTTGGCAAAGGTACTCGAGCGCTATGTCACCTGCACTCTGAGTTCCTTTGTGGAGA
This sequence comes from Lissotriton helveticus, assembly GCF_964261635.1. NCBI lineage: Eukaryota > Metazoa > Chordata > Amphibia > Caudata > Salamandridae > Lissotriton > Lissotriton helveticus. The sequence continues at coordinate 855,430,656 of NC_136070.1, read as the reverse complement.
CGCATGGGATCTTAGCCCCCCGTCAGGCCGGTTTCCGCCCCGCACACTCTACGGAGTCCGTAGTACTATCGGTCCTGGACAACCTCAAGGAGGGAATGGATACCAACCAGACTCAGGCTTTGGTCCTCCTCGATCTCTCAGCCGCCTTCGACACGGTTGATCACACCAACCTACTTTCCCGTGTCGGAGCGGCGGGGATCGGGGGTACCGCCCTGATATTGCTGTCCTCCTTCCTGAGAGACCGCACACAGGCGTTTCGCCTGGGTGACTTTACTGCGGACTTCCGGAAAGTTCAGTGCGGGGTTCCCCAAGGTTCCTCCCTCTCCCCTCTTTTGTTTAACCTCAACATCGCCCCCCTTATTTTTTCATTGCAGCAGATGGAGGTCTCCGTGTATAACTACGCGGATGACCTCCAACTTGTCTTTAATCTGTCTTCTTCCATTTCTTCTGTCTCTAATTTTCACTCTATTATGATTCATATCCGAGACTGGATGAGCCACAACCATCTGAAACTCAACCCAGACAAGACTGAGCTGGTGTTGACGGGTGGTTTATCCAGTCCCTGGTCCTCTTTGTTTTGGCCCCCCTCCTTAGGTTCCCCACCTGTTCCCTCCACCTCAGTAAAAACACTAGGCATTAAACTCAATTCCCAGCTCACCCTTCACTCCCAGGTCAGTTCGGTGGTGTCTTCTTCATTTCTCTCACTGCGCACTATACGCAAGGTGTCCCATTTCTTTCCCTTTGATGCCCTGAAATTGATTACCCTGGCAATGGTCATATCCCGCCTGGACTATGGTAACGCCCTATATGCTAGTATACCTGCATATAGTTTAAGGCGATTACAGCAGATCCAGAACCAGGCGGCGCGCTTGGTGTTCAAGCTGCCAAAATTCCATCATGTCACCCCTCTCCTCAAATCCCTGCATTGGCTCCCTGTCCGTGAACGTGTCCAGTTTAAGCTTGCCTCCCTTACTTTTCAAGCTCGACTGGACACGGCACCGGCTTTTATCTCATCTGAGATTACACCCTACATTCCTACCAGGGAACTACGTTCTTCCTCCACATCCCTTCTTGCAGTCCCGCGGTTCCGGAGGAAGAAATGGGGAGGATCGAAATTTGCGACTCTCGCCCCACTCCTTTGGAACTCTCTACCCCCAGAACTCAGAGCCTCCACTCTTTATTTGCAATTCAGGAAACAGCTAAAAGCCTATCTGTTTACCAAAGTTTTTAATTAGGCTTTTGTAATTTTAGTTCTCTTAATTTAGTTTTCACTTTTCCCACCATGTTATTTGCCAGTTATAGCGCCATGAAACCGCCTGTGACCGTGCGCTTAATAAATAATTTTAAATTCAAATTCAAATTTTAAATTCAAATTCAAATGAAAGCACGGCAAAGTGGGTGCAGGCCTGAGCACACTGTCTGGCTTCAAAATGGCCCCTTGACCCCCACCCACATGGTCAGGCCTTGCCTGTACCAGGCCTCAAAATGGCCCCCACCCACATGGCCAGGCCCCAACAACCCACCACAAAGTCGAAAAATACACAAAAGTCACCACAATCCAATGCCATCCATGCCCTCAATGATGTTTAAATTCAAGATACCCCATAGAAAGACTTGGTCCATGCACCACTGAGTACCCCTGGGCATTACGAATGAAAGCAAGGCAAAGTGGGTGTAGGCCTACGCACACTGCCTGGCTTCAAAATGGCCCCTTGACCCCCACCCACATGGCCAGGCCCTGCCTGTACCAGGCCTCAAAATGGCCCCCACACACATGGCCAGGCCCCAACATCCCACCTAAAAGTAAAAAAAACACATAAAAATTACCACAATCCAATGCCATCCATGCCCTCAATGATGTTTAAATTCTAGACACCCCACAGAAAGACTTGGTCCATGCACCACTCAGTTCCCCTGGGGATAATGGATGAAAGCAAGGCAAATTGGGTGCAGGCCTGAGCATACTGCCTGGCTTCAAAATGGCCCCTTGACCCCCACCCACATGGCCAGGCCCTGCCTGTACAAGGCCTCAAAATGGCCCCCACCCACATGGCCAGGCCCCAACAACCCACCACAAAGTCGAAAAATACACAAAAGTCACCACAATCCAATGCCATGCATGCCCTCAATGATGTTTAAATTCAAGATACCCCATAGAAAGACTTGGTCCATGCACCACTGAGTACCCCTGGGCATTACGGATGAAAGCAAGGCAAAGTGGGTGTAGGCCTACGCACACTGCCTGGCTTCAAAATGGCCCCTTGACCCCCACCCACATGGCCAGGCCCTGCCTGTACCAGGCCTCAAAATGGCCCCCACACACATGGCCAGGCCCCAACATCCCACCTAAAAGTAAAAAAACCACATAAAAATCGCCACAATCCAATGCCATCCATGCCCTCAATGATGTTTAAATTCTAGACACCCCACAGAAAGACTTGGTCCATGCACCACTCAGTTCCCCTGGGGATAATGGATGAAAGCAAGGCAAATTGGGTGCAGGCCTGAGCATACTGCCTGGCTTCAAAATGGCCCCTTGACCCCCACCCACATGGCCAGGCCCTGCCTGTACAAGGCCTCAAAATGGCCCCCACCCACATGGCCAGGCCCCAACAACCCACCACAAAGTCAAAAAACACACAAAAGTCACCACAATCCAATGCCATCCATGCCCTCAATGATATTTAAATTCAAGACACCCCACAGAAAGACTTGGTCCATGCACCACTGAGTACCCCTGGGCATAACGGATGAAAGCAAGGCAAAGTGGGTGTAGGCCTGAGCATGCTGCCTGGCTTCAAAATGGCTTCTTGACCCCCACACACATGGCCAGGCCCTGCCTTTACCAGGCCTCAAAATGGCCGCCACCCAAATGGCCAGGCCCCAACAACCCACCTAAAAGTCGAAAAACACACACAAATCACCACAATCCAATGCCATCCATGCCCTCAATGATGTTTAAATTCTAGACACCCCACAGAAAGACTTGGTCCATGCACCACTCAGTTCCCCTGGGCATAATGGATGAAAGCAAGTCAAACTGGGTGCAAGCCTGAGCACACTGCCTGGCTTCAAAATGGCCCCTTGACCCCCACGCACATGGCCAGGCCCCAACAACACCCCAAAATGTCAAGAAACACACATAAATCACCACAATCCAATGCCATCCATGCCCTCAATGATGTTTAAATTCAAGACACCCCACAGAAAGACTTGGTCCATGCACCACTGAGTACCCCTCGGCATAATGGATGAAAGCAAGGCAAACTGGGTGCAGGCCTGAGCACACTGCCTGGCTTCAAAGTGGCCCCTTGACCCCGACCCACATTGCCAGGCCCTGCCTGTACCAGGCCTCAAAATGCCCCCACCCACATGGCCAGGCCCCAACAACCCACCAAAAAGTCGAAAAACACACAAAAATCACCGCAATCCAATGCCATCCATGCCCTCAATGATGTTTAAATTCAAGACACCCCACAAAAAGACTTGATCTATGCACCACTGGGTACCCCTGGGCATAATGGATGAAAGCAAGGCAAAGTGGGTGCAGGCCTGAGCACACTGCCTGGCTTCAAAATGGCCTCTTGACCCCCACCCACATGACAAGGTCCTGCCTGTACCAGGCCTCAAAATGGCCCCCACCCACATGGCCAGGCCCCAACAACCCACCAAAAAGTCGAAAAACACACAAAAATCACCGCAATCCAATGCCATCCATGCCCTCAATGATGTTTAAATTCAAGACACCCCACAGAAAGACTTGATCTATGCACCACTGGGTACCCCTGGGCATAATGGATGAAAGCAAGGCAAAGTGGGTGCAGGCCTGAGCACACTGCCTGGCTTGAAAATGGCCTCTTGACCCCCACCCACATGACCAGGTCCTGCCTGTACCAGGCCTCAAAATGGCCCCCACCCACATGGCCAGGCCCCAACAACCCACCAAAAAGTCGAAAAACACACAAAAATCACCGCAATCCAATGCCATCCATGCCCTCAATGATGTTTAAATTCAAGACACCCCACAGAAAGACTTGGTCCATGCACCACTTGTAGTGTAGTTCCTATATTCCCAATAGGCTCTGCGCATCGGAATAACATAAACGATAGTTTAGACGTAGGACTTAGGTCGACTAGGTCTATATTGAATATGTTAGACTAATTATGAATGCCAGCTAGCTCAGAGGTCACTAGAAACTTTCTCGAATTCACAAAAAGGGATTCGTTTCTGACAACCGCATAAACATGACAACTATATATATATAAGGAGTATATCTCCAGAATCGCAGAAACAATAGATAGCTATTTTACTCAGTCAATCGTGCATGCTTAGTTTCACCAGAAGTGTAGAGAAACAGAGAGACGGCGTTTTCAATAAAAGAGGTTATTTATTGAACTGTCTTCTTTCTCTTGCAAGAGAAGTGAATTGCTACAATCGCAATACTTGTCATAAAGTAAAGTGCGTAAAGTAAAAGGAGTACTATAAAATAATACTGTAAAAGCATGATATGGTTTCTAAGCCATACGGTGTTTAAAATGGATAAAATACATACAATGATAAAATAATGACTAAACGTACTCAACTGGTGCTGTTAAGGTACTCCTACCCCGGTGTACCTAACCTAAGCCTAGTACATGAGAAGGAGTAAGTGAGATGTAGTTTGAGTTAAGATAGTTTCTGACAAAAATCTCAAACAAGAATTCTCTAAGGGTCTAATCAGCTCCCTACCTTGGTTATAGAATGAGGGAGGTCTTGTATCTCTCTCTCAGGACTCGATCTCCCAGCAACCCGCAAGGGTGACAGGGAAACACTGGAGCTGGATTTCTCTGCAGGAGAAAAGACAGCGTCTCTCTCAGTGTGTCAGCGGGAGGGTCGGCTTCCTTCGGCACTTGCTACAGCAGGGCGTCGGGCAAGTAGATAGTCGATCTGCTCCAAACCACCGTGTGTTTTGCTAGGACAGATGCTGGTATAATTATACCTGGAAGGTGCCGAGTTTCACGTAAGGTTGGACATAAGACGTCACTAAGAACTCGCAGTTCTTTCAGGACTCCGGGAGTTCTAGGACAAATCAATACAGAAGCAGGGGGAATTCCCGGGCTGCTGGAGGCTTGGTTTATCTAAGAACACGTTGTGCTTTCTAGGAGTCTATGGGAGTAGCCTTGCCGTATTTCGACTGCATTGGCTATGTCTTAATATGGGTATGATTCTTATGCCTACATAAGGATATGATTTGATATACCCACATAAGGGCATGAATCAGGAATATTTAACTAGAGTCCTAGATTCGTCTACAACACGCACTCCACGTATAATGTCCATCATTACTAAATACTAAGCAAATTGAAACATATCTATGCATGTGTTTTCCATCCACACCAAAATACATAAAATGCATTTGAAATGGTATAAACACGAAAAATGAGTATTATACTGTACGTTTTCAAGCAGTGGTATCATTCAGATAATATATTTTTAGTACATTGGAATATTGACTGAATGAAGCACGAAATTTACATTTATGAAATGGCTCTTAATACAGAAGAGAGGGTTGAGACCATTTCATCACATATTTATACAAGACTGTACATGTGCTATAAAAAAATAGAAATATTGTTCTCTAGGAATAGTTCTACTTTAAGCAGAGGATCATGGGCCACAAGGTAAATATTTTGAGAACGTGGAAAAATATAATTTCGCTTGCAGGGAAAAAATAGTTCCAGAGTTTTTAGAAGTTCTGTTTATCAAAACTGAAGGCCGAATTCAGAGTTCAGGGAACGCTGTGTGCTCGTGTTTTCAAAAGCTATTCTCGTTGTTAGGAGCGAACATTAACTCAGATAGGCTGGCAAAGAATTCGTCTACAACAGTCGGTGAAAGTTGGACAATGTCCGAAAAAGTAGAAATAGTGCATATGTGAGATGCATTGCCGTCATTGGTGTCTAGATCAGCAATGGTCACAGAAGGTTGTACCTGTGTGCCGCTTTCATCTCGTACCTCACCGCCACCTAGTCGTAATGGTGAGGTCTCAACGAATGCCATCATCAGAATAGGTAGCCGCTGGGGACAACACGTTGCATGAGCCGTTACCGAACCAAGCAAAGTATCGATATCCATAGGTACTGCTGATGGGAGTGTGAGACAGACGTCTAACACGCATTCTTTTCCACAGAGCAGGCCTCGTAGAACAGGTAGGATGCAATCTTGCTAGATTGGTCTGAACGAAAGAAACCAGGTAGTATTCAGATCTCTTAGCCGAGCCAAGCCGAGGACTTTAGTAATCCGATCTCGGTATCGCATTGCTAGGAGCGTTTCTTCCATTGTAGCCTAAGTTTTGTCTGTGACTGGATTTGCCATATCGGAGCAGAATGAACAAAAATAAGATTCCTGCTACGAGTCCCAAGATGAGAGGCAGGCCGCCGAACACAGAGTGCACGAAATTCGGGAAGATGCTCAGGACTGCTTCAAAGGGTGCTAATAGTCCCAAACAAATTGTCTTAAATACATGTGTGATGCCACTGGTATCAGACATATTTAAGATTTGACTTAACATTTCTACGAAATGCACGGGGCAGTTTGTTGATAATAATGCATGCATCTCTGCTGCTGTCCTTGCGACTGCAGGTCATACATTTCTCTAGACGAGGTTAAAGGCACAGTTGTTTGTAAAAGAATGGACTTCATTCTGCTTAAAGTATCAATTTGAATGGAAGAGATATTCAAAGAAGGCCATATCGTTGCCTCTTTGTCTGGTTTGCTGTTTGGATACAATACTTGCATACAGCAAGTGACCGTGGATGTAACACTGACGAGATAGACCGTTCCTAGCAACATGCCACAACAGCTGCGGTCACTTAACATAACGTAACTGCCGTCGGAAAGTTGTCTGAAAATAGGCTCTATTTGTGTAGCAGGGGTGCCATGCAAGTGGCATGAAAGGGTATTTGATGAACCTTTGCAGGCTCCATGCAAGTTAATTCCTTTGACACAGAAGTGTACCGCTCAGTGAATTTTTACAGTTGATACCACTAAGAAATACCTCTTTTTTCCCCCACTCCAACATCTATGTGTGTAAGGTAAATTCCAGGTTGACTTGATGTACCCTTTACCCAACCTTTCATACAGGCCCGCTGGTATGTGCTTTTGGCAATATTGAAACTGAAAAGTCGCTATCGGAATTGTAATGGTGCCATGTATTATCTATTCAATGACAGACTGTCAATGGTAATCTTTCTAGTTTTTCAATGCTCAGCACCGTATAGTCTACCCCTCTTTGTGCTAAAGAGATGTGTTTATCTGTAAGGTTAAAGACAGAAAACAATGACGTTGTGTTGATTAGACGCCATGGCACGTAGCCTGAACGGAGATTTTGTAACGTCCAGCCTAACTGTACAATAGAACGTAATTGGGACTGGCCATGTTGTAACATTAGCATTTCCTGTTCTATTATATCAATAGCAGATGATACAATGCTGTCCAGTGAATAAATACTGGAGGACAGAGTCATTAACCCATTGTCCACTACAGACAGTGTTTTTTTCTAAATTAATACGATCAATTTCTCGTATTTTTTCAGCAGTTTCAATTTGTGTTACTTTCCAAGCTTCGTTGTAAGCAGCATGTATACCGGCGTATATGAAACGTTTTTGACGCCGTTTGCGAGGTCCCAATAAGAAATCTCGCAAGTCAGCACCTTCTTTAAGTAAGGTCAAGTGTTGCTTAATTTCAGGTAGTGTGGATTTCTGTAGCCATTCGAGGCATAGTTTTCCTACACTGTATGTTGTTATTATCCCTGGATGTTGTCTCTGGGAATATCTTGGGTCTGGCCTGTTCTGTTTGAACCCCTGTGTTTTGTTCAGGAATCTATCTTGACAGTTATTAGTGTCTGTGGGCCAGATCAACCATTTTCTCCAATCAGGATTAGTTCTATTTTGGTGTAAAATATGGGATACGTCTATCTCCACATCTGTAGTGCTATTACTATCAGGTATGGGCTTTGGTATAGACGGTTTGTTTAATTCATTTATCCTGGCTAGGCCAAGACAGGTTGTTTGTTGAATGGTGTCATTCAGGAACATTATCTGTTCCTCTGGGATCATACAGGCTTTGAATAATGAATCTAAACCTTGTACCTGCCAGTCTTTTGTACCCCAGACAGTTTTTGTCTCAATGTTGTTTTTCCAAAATTCAAAACCAAATGTAGACAATTTTTCATAAAATTTTGCAGAATATATCAGTTTAGTATTTGTCAACATGTTTTTCATTCCTGTCTTATTTATAATCTTAAAATAAAACGTTTCTGGATCAGTGTTATTAAACCCTGAGAAGTATGGGAATTTCTCATAAAATGTTTTCGAGTTGCCTTTTGGCGGTGTTGGACAATTTTCCCATTGATTATAAGTGAAAACATTTCTAGGATTAGCAGATTTATGCAAATAGTGATGCCCATAATGATTAAAGCAATACATTTCTTAATAATCTGATGAACCTTCTAAATAATCATGTTCTGTAAATTTTGCTGACATTTCTAAGTCTGACATCATATTATTAATAGTTTCAAAGTCCCAATCATCAGAGAAAGTGCTAGGTGATACAAAGTCACTTAAAGAAACCTTGAACTGATGTGGATATTTCAAGAGTTCAACCGGGCCATAGATGTCCTAATCAGTAGCGTCCCATGCTACACCACAAGGTATAGGAATGGCTGTGATGTTTACTGATGATAGTTCTCTTTTTTCAATGTGAGAAGATCTGTGAGGCTTTAGAACCAAGTTGATTTTCTGACTTGCTGTGTCTATTGTACTTTATTTTCCATCAATCATTCTTCCCAAGCTTAAAACCAAAATGAGCCGGAGTAGGAGGAAAAGTACACCTAACACAATCCACAATTCAATCCATGGTGAAATCAGATATGTTTCTCCAAGTTGATGAATGAGTTCAGTTATTTTTTCTTTGAAAGTTTTATTTGCTGGCTTTTCTTCATGTTCACTTGGATCTTCAGAAAAGTCATCGAAATTGATGAAGTAGCCAGATGCAGTTCTGTCAATTGTTGGATTTGCTTCCGGACTTTCATTAATCTTTGCATTTGTATGGTCAGAGGCTACATCAATGTAGAAAGGTATTTCTTGACGAGCTGTTGCAATTTGGATTTCAAGAGGCACAAGTTCCATGGCTTTGCTGCATAGTCCTTCTTTATTCACTGCAGGCTTATCAAATGTGATTAGTCTCTCAGTTTGAACCTCTTGAATTGTAGCAAGGTTTGGTCTTCTGCTACATCTTGGGAGTCCACTGGGCCTGCTACTTATTATTGGCCACATGATTGTGGTTTTACCAGGTCGATTGATACAACTCTGTTCTCCTTTTTACCAGCAAGGGGTGGTAGTACTACTGATCTTGTTCCGCTGATTGCTAAGACAGGTACTTCTTTCCTGTAAGAAGGTCCAAATTCCTTTTTCACCGCGATCTTTTCCCTGACCAGATCCCCAATCTTTGGAATCCAAACAGGTCTTGCTGGGACAGGTGGTTTTTCTTCAGTGGCCGTTGGCTTTAGCTTTGTGTTACTTAGACTTCTTCTTGTCTCATTTAAGTCCTGTAAAACAGCCAAACGATCTTTGATATCAAAGGTTTTTTGTTCCACCACTGAAGTCTGACTATCGAGGTCTTAGATTATCATTCTTGTACCAAACAAAAGTTCATACGGAGTTCTTCCACCCAGAGAATGTCTTGTCAGATTATTAAGACTACGTTGGACACTTATTAGATGTTTGAACTACCCATCACACGAACCTAATACCCTCGCTGTTATAGATTGCTTTATGTCACGGTTTTTTTCTTTCCACTACCGCATTTCCCTCAGGATGGAATGGACTAGAGTACCACAATGCAATGCCCAAGCTGGCCATGGCCTCCTTGTAAGCTCGAGAGCTAAACGCAGGACCCTGGTCAAAATGTAGCATGCCAATCGCGATTGTGCCGATAAAGACTCGCAAATCTTTTATAACAGTTCTGGCGTCAGCCGAGCGCTGGGGCCACATCCAAATGAATCTTGTGCAGGAATCCACTGCGACCATGATATATTTATAGTTGCCATCCCTTTGTAAGGGACCACAGTGGTCCAGGTAAACACATGCAAATGGTTTATCTGAGATTAGAAGGGGCGTCTGTGCAGGTCGTTTCACTGTTGATACCTTCATTTTTTGGCATATTTCACATTCTAAAACATAGTTTCTAGTCTGTTTTCTCATGCGTGGCCACCAATATCTCTGTTTTAATAATGATACTGTGGCAGAAACACCAGCATGTGCAGAAGCGAGCACTTCATGTGCCGCTAAAATTAGTCCTAACCTATGTTCCATGTTTGGAATTGCCCTATCCCCCACTCCAGGGATTACAGCAAAAGGAACATTATTTGCATCAGTTTTGTATGAGTACTTTACTGGAAAGCCCTTTGGGAGTGTCTTACCACTGTTTTTTTACTGAAGAACTGACAGCTTGCATTATCCCGCTGTCTATTTTTGTTTTTGACCGGGTAATGGCAGCTACGGAAGCCGTTTGCACAGCTGCCTTCGTGGCCTCATCAGCCAATGAATTCTCTACAACGTGAACGCCATCATGTTGATGACTCAGTGTATGTATCACGTGAGTCTTTTGTAGTTCTTTCTGTAAAAGAACTACTTGTTCCCAAAGCATTTTATGCTTGAATGTGCCACCTTTTGCATCTTTGAAACCGTTTTGAACCCAGTTCTGCAAGTATTCATTGTAAGACTGGACGCAATAATACGAATTGCACACTATTAGTGTGGGGAAATCGCGATCGGTATTTTCAAGTGCCATTTTAAAAGCCTGTAGTTCAGCTCGCTGAGCTGTACAGTCTACGAGTGATTGAGTTTTAGTGACCAGGGGTCTAAATGTTCCTTCGTGCCAACGACCTTTAACAATCGCGCACGCAGCACTATATGCTTGTTTACCCCCAACTGCGGGTTGTGCTGAACCGTCTGTATATATTATACAGCCGTAATGTTCCAGAGGCATGATCTAAGTCGGCAGAGGACATTCATATTCGTATTGGTAAAATCTTGCGTTTTTAAGTTAGGATCAAATTCGTATACTACGTCTGATGCAGCAAGAGAATTAACCCATTGTATCCATCTCGAATGTAAAGCTTTAGCATTCGGAATGCTGGCTCTTGTTACTGCCTCTAGGGCAGGTACCGGTGTAACGATTATTATACGTTTACCTTGTGCGAGGGCTCTTTCTTTTGCTACAGCAGTTTGGACCGCAGTCAGAATTTTTTCAGTAGAACTGAATTTCATTTCAGCTTGTGTGTACAAGTGTGATTTATAAGCTATTGGTACTGTTTCTCCCTCATTAGAGGTCAGGTACGTAAATCCGCATCTTCCTGGGATGACTCGGATTACAAGGTTGCGTTCGTTTGCACGTGTTTGCAGTTTTGTTTTAGTCAACATGTCTGTTTGTATTGATCGTAACATTTTTGTGTGTTTCTGTCTCCAATTAATTGGTTTGAAATCAGCTTTTATTAATTCGTAGAGGGGTTTAACCCTGTCTGCGTAGTTTAGAATGTAAGTTCTTCCGAAATTCAGGAAACCTAGAATTGATTGTAAGTTTTTCAGCGTTTTTGGAGCTTGGAGTACTGCACACTTCTCTTAGAAGTTGTCTGCTAGGCTTTTGCCTTCACTTGATAACTCATATCCTAAAAATAGGACAGTGAGGTGGGCAATTCGTGATTTTTTAAAGTTGAATTTGTACCCTTCAGATGCGAACCCAAGTATAATGGTGTTCACTCTTTTCAAGTGTGTCTCCAGGTCATCGTCTGTAAGATAGATGTCATCGACATAAGATAATGCCTCATCATCATAATTTGTAGTAATTCTGTTACCCTGGCTGAAAATTATCCTGGGCTGTTCTTGAATCCCTGGGGGAGACGACAAAATTGCACTGGGTCCCCATACTGGAGAAAGCGGTCAAATACCTGCTTTCTGGTGCAAGGTTTTGACAGAAGAAACCATTTGAAATATCTAATGTTGTTTTATATTTTTTGCGCACAATGTTATTCATTAGTGCTGTACTGTGTGAGTTTTTGTACTGCAAATGTTTTGCAACAAGAGTTTAGGTGTCTGTAATCCAAAACTAGACGATATGAATCGTCTGGCTTGGTGACAGGAAACAAAGGGTTGTTCATTTGTGAGGTGCATGTTTCAATCACCCCCTGGTATTCAAGTTGATCTAAGATCTCCGTGACTTGTTTTTTAGCTTCTTGCTTAACAGGATACTGCCTCTGTGCAGTAGGTTGATTTTTTAACTGAATTTTATGGTGAGGAGAATCCTCATCCCATCCTACATGATTTTTATATAAAGCAGGGGCTTGGGCCACTGCCCATTTTCTAGCATATGTGTATTTTATATTAATTGAAATGTGATTTGAGAAGGCAGGCATAATCATTTCTTCGCCATGTGGGTACTCCCTGACAAACTCTGGTGGCCAGTCTTTCTCTGCTAGAAGGATATCATAGCCTTTAGATAGATTCTCCCAAAAGAGACCTCTTATTTTCCTAGTTTTGTCCCCTTCTATACGTAATGTTATTTCATATAATTTATGGAGTACACTAACTCTGGTGTCTGCAGTTTCCACCTGAATGTATTCATTCGTGTCCACTGTCTCCAGAAGATTCATCAGGATATTGCGAGCTATGGTCACTTCTGCTGCGCTGTCTATCATTGTCTGGGCCCATTCTCGATTTTTGAGTTGTGTCCTCAGAATCCTCAGCATGTTTTATTTTAATACTAGCTACCTTCTTTTTGGGAAATTGCAATTTTTTACTTTGATGAGCAGGTTCCTTGTCTTTGGACTTGACGTGCTCTTCTTTATGTTCTGACCGTCCTCTTCTTTCCGATTTCTGTGAGGAAGTCTGAAAAGATCGAGAGGGACGTGTATCATTATCTTGATATCTGTCAGGTTTTCTTAAATTGTCCCTATTTTTAAGGTTGTATCTTTTTTCGGAGGGCTCCCATTGTGGAGACCTCTCCCCTCCTCCTGGAGATCTATTTCTCCATGGGGAGACCTTCCTCTGGACTGAAACTGTTTTTCTCTGGGAGTGGTTTGTTTATTACCCTCCCACTTCTTTAATGGAGTAATGAGATTATTCTTAATAAAGCTTTTTTCAGGATTTTCAGTTAGTTGTGGCTTTAGTGGTTTCCCACCCAAACTATCTCTACCTAATTCTTCATAGCACTTTTCAATTATTCTGGCAAGTTCAAAATGTTGGTCTGTTATTTCTGTTTCTTTTAATTTTTGGCGGATCGCCACAGATGCTACTTCTCCTTTTATGTTGGCTAGTAGTATAGCCAAGACTTGCTTAAAGTCTTTCAGTAATTTCATACCTAGATTTAAAGCAGGCTCCGGACCGTATTCATTTTGAATCTGTCTTAGTACGTCTGGTATAACCGCCATAGACGGAACACCATGTGCTTTTGTGTATATTGAAGCAAAGACTGTTCCCAAAGTGTCACCAGTCCTCCACATGTGGTGCGATCCCCATTGGTAGACAGATTGTCAGAATTCTGTGTTTTTCATGAGGTGTACTATCAGGAAATACTGCCTCTATTTGAGTAATTTTTTGAGCTAACCAGAACGGAATTTGTTCCCGTTTGCGGGTAATTTGCCAATGACTGATTGTATAGTCTGTGGTGTAATTTTATTTGTGTTCCCCTGGTGAGGGGTGTGCTGTGGAATTTCTATTGCTGGTTGGAATGTTAAAGTCCGCATGACATATTGGACCAATTGTCTATGTATTTTAATTAATTGTTTTAGCTGAACTAAAAGTTCTCTGTCTGACATTTCTTAAATGTTAGGATGTGGTGTATAGCTTGCTAGAACCGGCCATGTGGCTCCTGGTCTACCTAGTGGACCGAGCCTGGTAATGTCATTTTGATGTTTTAGGGCAATATTAAACAAGAGCTGATGCTCCTAGTAAGTTAGTGGAATTTCAACGTCCTCGAAAGGAACGTATTCCACCGGAGGTTCCTTTGCTTTGTAGTAGTGGAACTCGTGTGTTACAGCATTTGCTGCTGGAAAAGTTATCTTTGAATAAAATACCTCTGTCTGCTGAACTTCATGTGTCTCTACCACTAATATGACTGTACCACCTCTTGATGATACTCCATTATTTATAAGTTTGTAAGTTACACTTCTTATATTTATCGGGATCTTTATTGCATCCGGGTCATTTTGGAGGGCTGTGTCATCTAAGACAGCTTGAGCTTCTATTCTAGCTCTTTCCCTTTCGTCGTCACTTTCTGGCATTTTTGCTGACAGAAAGTTTGCAGATCAAGTTTCAAGGAAACAAAGATTAGGTGCACAATATTTTGGAACACTGTATCCTTCAACGTTGACTAAACCAAAAACTAATACATAGGATTCTCCTGCTACTCAGTTTTGGCGGATAATACCCTTTCACCCACTCCAAACGTCTATTGGAGTTTTTACGGGAAAAAGGGGGTCTGTGTGAAAAGCACGACTGAGTTACTCTGAGTTACTCTAGTATCTAGCGTTAAATTATCACCTTACCAAACGTTGGGTGCCATGTAGTGTAGTTCCTATATTCCCAATAGGCTCTGCGCATTGGAATAACATAAACAATAGTTTAGACGTAGGACTTAGGTCGACTAGGTCTCTATTGAATATGTTAGACTTAATTATGAATGCCAGCTAGCTCAGAGGTCACTAGAAACTTTCTCGAATTCACAAGAAGGGATTAGTTTCTGACAACTGCATAAACATGACAACTTTGCTCCCTCAAGAATAAGGAGTATGCCTCCAGAGTCGCGGAAACAATAGATAACTATTTTACTCAGTCAGTCGTGCATGCTTAGTTTCACCAGAAGTGTAGAGAAACAGAGAGAGGGGCGTTTTCAATAAAAGAGCGTATTTATTGAACAGTCTTCTTTCTCATGCAAGAGAAGTGAATTGCTACAATCGCAATACTTGTCATAAAGTAAAGTGCGTATAGTAAAAGGAGTACTATAAAATAATACTGTAAACGCATGGTATGGTTTCTAAACCATACGGTGTTTAAAATGGATAAAATACATACAATGATAAAATAATGACTAAACGTACTCAATTGGTGCTTCTAAGATACGCCTACCCCGGTGTACCTAACCTAACCCTAGTACATGGGAAGGAGTAAGTGAGATGTAGTTTGAGTTAAGATAGTTTCTGCCAAGAATCTAAATCAAGCATTCTCTAAGGGTCTAATCAGCTCCGTACCTTGGTTATAGAATGAGGGAGGTCTTGTATCTCTCTCTCAGGACTCGATCTCCCAGCAACCCGCAAGGGTGACAGGGAAACACGGGAGCTGGATTTCTCTGCAGGAGAAAAGACAGCGTCTCTCTCAGTGCGTCAGCGGGAGGGTCGGCTTCCTTCGGCACTTGCTACAGCAGGGCGTCGGGCAAGTAGATAGTCGATCTGCTCCAAACCACAGTGTGTTTTGCTAGGGCAGATGCTGGTATATTTATACCTGGAAGGTGCCGAGTTTGACGTCCGGTTGGACATAAGACGTCACTAAGAACTCGCAGTTCTTTCAGGACTCCGGGAGTTCTAGGACAAATCAATACAGAAGCAGGGGGAATTCCCGGGCTGCTGGAGGCTTGGTTTATCTAAGAACATGTTATGCTTTCTAGGAGTCTTTGGGAGTAGCCTTGCCGTATTTGGACTGCATTGGCTATGTCTTAATATGGGTATTATTCTTATGCCTATATAAGGATATGATTTGATATAACCACATAAGGGCATAAATCGGAATTAGGCTAGAGTCCTAGATTCTTCTACAACACACTCACTACCCCTGGGCCTACTGTCTAGTGTGGCTTTACAGGCACCCCAAAATTAAAAAGGAAATTCCACATATAACAGTGAGCTAAAATTACATGACATAAATGAGATTTAAGTTCAACAAAACTCACAGAAACAGTTGTATCATGCACCCATGACTAACCCTGGGCTACTGGATACTGTGGCTACCCACAATATATTTTTTTTAAAGTTGTGAAAAAGTTTTAAAATTGTAGTTGCAGCAACTGCAATGTCCCAAACAAACAACACCAAATTACTTGTAAAATCTCAAATCCAAAAGTGATCCCTTCCAAAGTCCAAAAAGTCCTCAAATACAAATATCCAGCAGCAGCCACAAAAAGTAATCCTTCCCGCTCCAGATCCAAATGAAAAGTGACCAGGACATGGACAAAGCACTGGGAGGAGCCTGCTGGACAGGAACAGGAAGTTGGAGACTCTGGGGCACTTCCTTCCTCCCACCCCGCAAAACTGGACTCCTTGCACAAAAAAGTTGAGCCAAATGTCAATTTGAGGAGTGATTCTGAACAAAATCATCATTTTCAGGAGGTTTATGCTGCCTGCGGTGGATTTCTTGTGCAGAATTGCAAATTTTGAAAGTTCAGGAAAGTGAGCTGTTCAAATTTCCCGCCGGAAGTCAGCTGTGCGCCGCATCTACGTGTTCGCAATTATTTACTCCCACGATGCATGTTCGTGGGCCCTTATGAAGAACTCGCGTTGTCAAACTATCGCTGTGCAAGATGGCGGGCCGTGATGACGTACTCGCGATCATAGTTGGGAAAGGTCAGGAAGACGTTTGATACCGCTAGTGTGTGGTGCGGGGCCAAACATGCAGGGTTATATGCGTTTTCACATGCCTCTTGTGTAAAGGGTCAGAGAGCGAGCAGAGCAGCAGGTGAGGAGAAAGCAGCCTCCTGGTCACAGGAACTACCAGGGGATCACGCTCGAGAAACTCATGGATGCAAAGACCTCCCCGAAGTATTAAAGCTAATTTTCAACGGCAGAGATGGGGTTAAAGCACACTTGCCCAGCCTCGACCGTGCTCACTAATGTTTTGGGCTGATTAAAATGTAACTGAATTTGAGCTTCAACTCGGGCACCTGCTTTATGTAAGTGGTTCCTGTTGAGATTTCATTTTTGTGACAGGATCCTCTTGCCAGAATGAATCCTGCGATGCATAGTACTTTTACTGGCTAATCAGTAAGTGCTACCTCGTTGGGTACATGTATAGTGCTTTTCCTACACTGCAGCTGCGTAAAGGGCCAGAAGATTTGCCTGCAGTGACCTTGTGTGCCTGTAACATTGCCACCGCACCAAAAGGCGCTGAGGTCCCTTGATTGAGCTGTCCATCATAGTTGGAAAAGGGCGGGAAGACATTTGATACCGTTAGTGTGTGGTGCGGGGCCTGTTCACATGCCTCTTGTGTAAAGGGTCAGAGAGCGAGCAGGGCAGCAGGTGAGGAGAAAGCAGCCTCCTGGTCACAGGAACTACAAGGGGATCACGCTCGAGTAACTCAGGGATGCAAAGACCTCCCTCGGGTATTACAGCTAATGTTAGACGGCAGAGACCAGGTTAAAGCACCCTTGCCCAGCCTTGACCGTGCTCACTAATGTTTTGGGCTGATTAAAATATTACTGAATTTGAGCTTCAACTCGGGCACCTGCTTTATATCTGTAAGTGCTTCCTGTTGAGGTTTAATTTTTGTGACAGGAGCATTGTGCCATACTTGTAACTATTCTCTGACCCTGCTTCGAGGGTCAGAGCAGAGTCAGAGAATAGTTGCAACAGGCAACAAACTCTCTGGAGGCGCCGCTCAGGAAGCACTTACAGGGTTACAGCAGGTGCCCAAGTTGAAGTTAATTTCTTTGTGACCATTTTGTAAATGGTTACAAAGAAATTAGCTTCAACTTGGGCACCTGCTGTAACCCTGTAAGTGCTTCATGTACTGCAGTTTTGGAAAATTCGTCCCGCTCGCGGATTTGCAGATTTGTGGATTTTTTTGCAATTTCGCGAGATTCGCGGATCGCGAAATTGCAGAAAATCCGCAAATTCCGCGAGCGGAACGTATTTTCCACCCACCGTTACTTTGTAACACATTGTCGACAATATTGATTTGCTGTGATTGCTATGTGTGTGCTGCATCGTGGGAGAGTCGCTCCTGCAGCTCTGATTTAGAAGCCCCTTATCCCTTTGAGGCAGTGTGCCTTTGACTTGTGTGCTTTTCGGGTGCTGAGGTGGGGACGAGTTGGTTCATTTGTGCTCTTGGACGGATTTTGTGCTCTTGTGCATTATTTGTCTGCAGATGTGTTGTTCACGTCAGGGGTTGAATGTGCACGTGAATGTGTCAGAGTGTGACCTGCTATTTTGAGCATGTGGTCCACACTGGGCCAGCTCAGTGTTGTGTCATGCACCATGTCCTGTATTTTGGCTGCAGCCACGCTGTCGGTCATGCAGTGTCACTTGCACTGTCAGAGTATCTCACAGAGCCGCTGCTTTGCTGGATTCAGTACATGTGCATGGGTAGATTGTGGGATTGGTGATCGCGTGGGGGCCCCATTATGTACATAGTGGACTGGGGCCTACTTGGTGTTTCTATGTGTTTTGCAGTGTGCCAAGGGTATCAGGGACATGTTCCACTATCATTGTATGTGTGAAGTGCTACACTTGATTGTGCATGTGTGTCAGTGTGCCCATCTCCCTCTGTCTCCGCAGTCCCTGGTCGTTACTCACCCTGTTGCTGTTGGGTCAGATCATGTTGAGCTGTGTCTGGGCTCCCAACTCCTTGCACTGTCTCCACACTAGTGACTGTGACCACCATTTCCTCCAGCTCATCCAGCTCCTTCTGTGGCGTAGGACTCCCACCTCCTGTCCCCTTTGCTGCCTTCCTGTTTGCAGCAAGTTTCTGTTTGGTTTGGCTTTGCACATCATGCCAGCGCCCCTTGACCGCCTTCATTGACCTCCTCAACACTCTGCATTCACGTTGTTGACAATGGACTACCATATTTATGTTTGTGTTGCCAATGATGCAGTGGAGGTGACGAACTGTTGCTGGTAGTGTTCTATCACCTCTGTGACGATGATCCGGTCTTCCTGCAGACTGAACACCGTCTTCCTCTTTCTCTTCTCCTTGCCCTTCCCTGACAAGGGGTTCCTGGCTGGTCCTCCGTGGGGCTTGTGGGGTTCAAGTTGTCCTCCACACTCGGTCCGGGTGCATCCATGGTGCTACGCATTTTGATTTGGTGTGTTTTGTTGTTGCTTTTATAGTCCATTTTCCCAGATGACACGTGGGAATTGCACAGCTGTCGCTGATTGTTGCTGATTTTTGTATAGTGATTTAGGCCATCACAACTTTTTTTTGCATTTGTGTTTTGCATTTTCTCAGTGTTGCGTTGATTTTTACACTCTCATTTGGCGCATTATCCTGCTACTTTCGCATTGTGCCGCCGGGTTGGGAATACGTTAAAACGGTGTTTTTTTGAAGCAATAGACTGCGATGTGCATAGTTGGGTTAAGCTAATTTTGCAATGTTTATCACATGGTCTTGTGAATATCCCCCTATGTTTCCATCAAAGGAGATAATTTCCGTGGATGACATGACCAGAAGGTCTCAGCTGTACAACTTGATCCCAACTCTGATCCTTAAGTGGTTGTTCAGGAAGTTCAACCTAAAGCTACACATTTTTGGAGGAATTTCAGCAAATGTTTAGTGGGAACTTTGTTTTTTTTTTAAAGGAAATAAACATCATATCAAGCTAAAGAAGAATGATGTACCTACGGCAGTCCAGGTTCATTGCATTCCTTTGTTGTGTAGGAACGTTTAAGAGTTGAATTGAAAAAATATACAGATTCAGATGTTATTGAGACAGGAGAGACTACTGCTTGGTTATCCCCCGATAGCAGTAGCTAGGAAAGCAAATACAAATATTTATTTTTGTGTGGATTTAAGAGCACTTAATCGGGAACTGATTGTTGACAAATTTCCCCTTCCCAACATCAATGAGTTGGTTACAACTTTAGCAGGGGCAAACTACTTCTCTACACATGATATGACTTCCCTGTATAATCAAATGGAACTTGATGACTCTTCCTGGGAGTTGACAGCGTTTATTTTGCTAGTGGATAATATAAATCCAAAAGAATGCCGTTTGGTTTAGTTTCTGCAGCTTCAGTTTTTCATAGGGTGATGTCAGAAATTTTGAAAGAAATGCAGGGTTTTGGGTGTTATCAAGTTGTCCTTTTGATTTTTGGAAGAGATAGAATAGAACATGATGAAAGAGTACTTTTAGTTAGGAGAGGTTAACAAAAGCTGGTCTGACACTAAAACAATATTGCAATTCAAATTTGGGGTACTGGAGGTAAATTATCTTGGACATCATATTACAGGTTCTAGCATTAGGCCAAGGAGAGAGTTGGTTTACACCATTGTGACTCTTGAAGACTCTTGTAACAAAGAAGACTTGGCTTTATTTCTATGAATGACAGCATATTACAATACATTTCTAAATAATTATGCAGATAAGACTGTCAGTTTGTGAGCCCTTCTAGGTAAGACAATTGGAGCTTCAATTGAATACTGACTGTAAGATGGAATTTGGTAAGTTAGAAAAAGAATGGTAAAATGCTCCTAGTTTGAGGCAATTGTTCTGGGTGATCATTCTATTATAGTCATGGATGCTAGTTTGAAGGGGTCATGGTTCTTTTCTGCTTCAGAAAAGTGATGAATTTAGAGAGCTTATTGCCTGTGCTTTACGTTGATTGAAAAACTAAGAAAAATAATTCAGTTATTGTGAGAGAAGCATTGGCTATATATAGAACCATAAAAGAAATTGGTAATCTCTGTGCTGGAGTTCTCTCAGGGTTCAATCCGATCATAAACTTTTAAAAGAAGTATTTATGAAAAAGTGATGTGATTTAATTTCATCAAGGATAAGAAGATGGATCATTTCTCTTCATGAATTCAGTTTCTCCTTTGCATATATACCTGGGGTCAACAATTACTCTGCTGACTGTCTTTCAAGTCTGGTTGTTATCAACAAGTAAGGTTCTGAAGAGAATGAGGATGATATGACAGAGGACACAGAGAATGTGTATGACGTTAAATCTCGTGCTGTGTGAGAAAGTGAATGGAAGGCTGAGTTAGGAAAAGATTGTGTTTTACTTGTGGTTTCGGAAGCAATTAAGTGTGGGAAAATCAATTCACTGGGCAAACCCTGGTCCATGATAAAAGAAGATGGACATTTTTTTATGGAGCACTAGAATAATTCCATCAGACCTCAGGGGCAGACAGGTTTCATTATCCCATGAGGGTCATCTTGGTGTTGTTAAAATGAAGGAAAGACTGAGGTCTAGCTTTTGGTGGCCATGGATAGACACTGAATTTGAAAGATGTTGGAGGAATTGCATTGAATGCAATAGCAGTGATGAGATATTGGATCCTCAGTATGTGCCATTTGTGTGCAGGAAGCTTTCTGGTCCTCCTTGGGATGAAGTGGCCATAGACATCATTGATCCACTGAGAGAAGATCCTCATACACCTTTTTTAATTGTTCCTCTTGACCCCTACTCTAGGTGGGTTGAGATTAAGTGTGTTATGGATTGATCTTCGATTAGAATGATTACATTTTTTAAAGGAGTGGTCAAAAGAGAGAGGTATCCAATTTCCTTGTGACACACAATTGTCTCCAGTTCAGTTCAGTAGAATTTGAAGATTTCTGAAAAATTATGGTATCAAACATTTGAAAAGTTCAATATATCATCTAAAATAAATGGGACTGCAGACAGAGTGAATAAAACCTTGCAAGACAGCATACATTTGGCCAAGGCTACTAAAGTCGATTGGAACAAAAGTTTACAACACATTTCTGTGTATCGCATGTCTCCCCATTGGTTATTCACCTTTAGAACTCTTTAATGATCACTCTCTGAGTACTTTGCTGAGCACTAGCTGAATTATGTGGGGTAAAGGAGTTAGATTCAATGAACTGGTGGATTGGTATGAGAAAGATCTTGGTTTACAGAAGAAAGGAAAATAATATTTTGACAGAACTAGGAAGGTAAAAGCCAATGTGATAAAAATAAGAGACTATGTAAAAATTAAAACTCCAGTCCGATGTTTTTAATGGTCCAAGTTCACAAGAGGACATAATGTTGTTAAGCTTTTCAAGAACACCATCAAAACTGATGATGGGAGAGCATGGAATTCAAACTGGACACCAACGGTGAATGATATCCTGGGGAAGATAAGATCTGAAGGTGAGACTGATATGTCCAAAAAAATGGATGACTGTCATGAAAAAGATTTCTTCCAGAATACTGGTGGACAAAATAATATTGTAGCAGCAGAAGGATGAGTCATAGAGCTCGTTAAGTTCCTGCTTATCCAAAAGATTATATGAGCAATCTTCTTGGTGATTAGCCTTGTTTTTTTTATTCCTGATGTATTGGGATACACTTCTGATGTTCTATTTTGTTTATATTTAGTTTTACTATGGTTGTGTTTATGAAGTTTTGGCTTTGATTTATTTACTTATGTTACTTTATTTTGTGTTGATATGTGGAGAGTAGTGTGATGTTGTTGGACTGTTAGCATTAGTGACATCTTCCCCGAAGATATTTTGCCTTTTTGCCTGACTTTTTGTTGTACTGTTTTTGTTTGATTTAGGAATCTGGGCAATTTACCACTGCTAACCAGTGCTAAAGTACATGTGCTTACTCCCCTGAACATGGTGACATTGGTTTATCCACAAGTGACATATTTAGTTTACATATAAGTCCCTAGTGAAGTGCACTATATGTGGCCATCACCTGTAAATTAAATACTGCCAGTGGGTTTGCAGCTCTGGTTGTGCCACCCTCTTAAGTAGCCATATAAACATTTCTCAGGCCTGCCACTGCAGAGCTTGTGTGTGCAGTTTATGGCGCCATGTTGACTTGGCATCTAAAGCACCTTGCCAAGCCTTAAACGCCCCTTTTATGACATATACATCACCCCTACAGTGGACCCTGGCTCACCCATGTAAGTAAAAGGTAGGACATATAAGTAAACGGTAGGACATATACTTTTAAGTTTTCCATGTCCTGGGAGTGAAAAACTCTTACATTCTTGTTTTCACTACTATGAGGTCTACCCCTTCGATAGGTTAACATTGGAGGTTCCCTGTTACCCCTAATAAGTTCAATTCCCAATTGGAAGGTAGATCTCTCATGTTTGGTACCTACGGACTTGTAATGATAAATACTCTTTAATGGCAAAGCTAGATTTTTGATTATAACTTTCAAAAATGTCACTTTTAGAAAGTTCGCACGCATCTTATTCAGTGAGTTGAATTACAAGTCTAATGACGAAAGGGAAGGAGTGCAGCTGCTCAACCATGACTCATCTGTTTTACAACTAGTAGCGCCCCACGAGCTTGCACCCCACGTTCTCAAGTCGAAATAAAGAAGAAACTATGACAGAAGTAAATAGTACATCAAGAGTGGATAGTTTTATTTAAATGATAATAACTTTTACATCGACATTGAAATGATGGGACAGTTGAACTTTGCTGCTCTAATTGTTTTTTTCACTACAAACGCTTTAAAATGGTTATTTATTTCTAAGCTACATAATTGAGGAATGTTGCATGCGCAGGTTCTTCCACAATGTTAGATTGTTTTTATGCACAGATTGGAGGATTGAGGGGTGAATTTGATTCACAATGGGTATATTTTGCGATATCAGGGGAGTGTATTGTGGGACTTGTAGTTTTTTGCACAGGGATAGGTCACGTTGGGCGGAGCGAATCACGGCTTGAATGCTTGAAGGTGGACGAGTTCTCTCTTTAAAAACAACCCGAGTGACAGGGAAAGGGATTGATAGTTTTGCGAAAAGGAAGTGAAGTGAGGTCATATTGCCGGTTATGGCACTAAGAACGTAAATGGTAGATAAGGAGGGAGGCTTGGAGTTTTGGGGAATTCGTTAGTTATTGAGATGGTATTACCGAGATTGTACACCTTGATAGCTGGAATGGTTGAGAGGATGGTGGGGGTTTCAATTGTAGCAATAATACGGGATGGTTTTGAGTTCAGTTTGAATGAGGGTGGAGGCAGAGTGACCAGTGTTTTTTTTTACACGTAGTAATGGTTGAGCAGTCAGTTGAATTGTTTTCTCTATTTCATTTTAGTTAACCCCTGACGAAGAATCGTAAAGATTCGAAATGCATTGGGAGTACGCAAATGTAAAACGACCACTTTCTAGAACATATTTGACCTCACATGCCTACGGTAAAGCTTGGATTAGCAACCTTAGGCACTTGAAAATGCTGAATAAACAATCATAGTGCAAACATGCTGTCTCCTTGGTAATGAAGTATAAATGAAGACCTATGGCAAAAGGTTTTGGATTAAGACTGATGAAATGATAAAAAATGGTGTAACTTTGGAGGAAGAGTTTACTAAGGAAGGATTTCCTTTTTCAGCAGTGTGACAGGTGGGCGCTGGAGAATTGTGCCCCTTTGGGAGAGTTTTTCTAATCGAGCTGTGAATAGGGGCGGTTTCACGGCTTCTGTTCGCACGCATCTTATTCAGTGAGTTGGATTACAAGTCTAATGACGAAAGGGAAGGAGTGCAGCTGCTCAACCATGACTCATCTGTTTTAATTTAAGAAAGTTAGCATTTTTCTGCTGTTAAGCCTTGTTTGCCTGATGCCCTTCCCAAGTACACGGCTGGTGTGGGTGACAGCTGGGCCTAGTGCATTTTCTCTAGCCTGCCACACACAAAGGATGCCTATGTGTGACTGCCTGGGCCATTCACTTCCTTATAAGCCATCTGGGCAGGATGGAAGGGAGGAGCTGGACACAGCCTCACACTTACACCTGAATGGGCCGCGTCCAGTCCTTACACAAAGGACGGCTTAACCCCTTGTAGTTAGTCTGGAGCCAGGGCAGAAAAAGGGAGAGCCATTGTGCACTTCAAATCCCCTCTTTGAAATCTCCCTCACTTCAAAGGCACCACTAGGTATAAGATCTGGACTTCTGACCCTACTAACTCAGTACACTGCTGGAATTCTGGATACTCTGCTAGAAAGGACTGCTGTGCTGCTGAAGGACTACCAGCCTGCTGCTCTGGAAGAATTGCTTTTCTGCTGTGCTGACCTGCCTGCTGCCCACCAACCTCCTTGCCAGGGTGAGAAGAAGTGGACCTACACCACTTGAACCCACAGTGACTTCACCAGCTTGTCTGCCTGCCTACTGTTCTGAAGTCTCAGGGGCATCAAAGACTTTCAACAATCTTGCTACAGCACCTGTACTTTGCCAACTGTGAGTCTTGCCCTACCAGGTGTTGCCAATCCAGTCCTGGGAGTTTGGAAGTGACTTTAAAGTGCTGCTCCAGGAGAAATCAATGCCTCACCGCCGTAGCACTGCTCTGAACCAGTGCCTTGCCATCAACACGATGCAGTGCATTGCATTGCAGATTGTGCATGGCTCAAAGTTGATGCATTGCCTATATCCCAAGGATCAATGCATCGCCTCCTTTGCACTTCGCATCCCTTCCTCGACGCCGACACAACCGCTAAACAAGGTACTATTTTCAGTGGGCCAAGGCTGGTCCCTGTATTCAACCCATGCTCCATCACGATCAGCCTGAACCTTTGGATTTTACCCTGTCTAGCACTACTAGATAATCCTTGTTGGTGATTTTTGTTTTTAAGTGCTACATTTCAAAATATTCTTTAAAAATTCATAACTTTGGTTCACTTTTTAGATTTTTGTCATTTTGGTCTTGTTTTGTTCAATAAATTAAGTTTTATGTTCCTAAGCAGGTGTGGTATTTTTTGGGTGGTGTTGCACTGTTATATTGTTTGAAGTGTTGCACAAATATTGTACACATTACCTCTTTAGTTAAGCCTGCCTGCTCTGTTCCAAGCTACGAGGGGGTTGAGCACAAGTTAAATTGGGGTGTGTATCCGACTTAAGCTGACTAGGATTGTGGTTCCTGTTGGAACAGGGTGTATACCGCTGTCAACCAGAAACCCAAATTCTAACTTATGTCCAGTAACTTTGTGTTATCTGTCTTGTGCTCCTTGTACAAAGCTCAACAAACTGTGGCATGTTGGGTCACATAATTCTTGTGAATAACAGTTGGCCTGGGCAGAGTAGCTGGATGGGGGTTTAACAATAAAGCTCTTACCTGAGTTACTTCGTCTGACTTCTGATGAATCGTTTGTACTCATTTTACAGCCTCAGAGGGAGAATATTTCATTTAAAGTGTGCTTTCATGAGTGTAGAGATGGAAGAAATTGTTAGAAAATATTAATAGTGTGCCTACTAGTTCTGGATATGGGATGAGGCCCATTGGGAATAGCATGGCGTCTTGAGTGATCTCTAGGGCAAGAGAAGAGTTCTAGGAAAAAAGTTTGACATTTTTGTTTGTTGGGAGGGACTTAAAGAAAATGTGGACCCTCTCAGATCTATCCGCTCTACCCTATTCGTTCCTTTATAGTTTTTATATAGGTAAGTAATTAACCATTTCAAGTGCTGCACAAAGCTCTGGGTCGATGATAAGGAAGGAGGCATATTTGTCTAGGATGCATCGTGCGTTATCTACAATTTGAAGGACGAAGTCTGTTTGCTGCACCCACACCTACAATGTTATTAGAATCCATCAAGATGCTTTTTCGCAGTAATAGATAACTTCAGCTAGTATTTCGCATTTTACGAGTTTGTCAAAGAAGGGTGTGTTTGAAATAGAGCAATTGTTCAGATCTTCAAAGACTGCACCAGGCTTATTACCAAATGTAAGCTGACTTATTTCTCTGCAGTAGGGAACGTCCAAGTGTGATTGGTCATATGAGATGAGAGAAGGAGGTGATGTGTTTCCGTAGATAGGATCTAGCAATTGGGAAGAGGTTTTGATATTTGCTGTGCTGTCAATCATTTCCGACTGAGCGATTAGTTTTAAGGAGGTCCACATGCCTGATCATCTGTACATTCTTTGGACATTTTAAGTGGCGCATGGTCATCGATGCACTTAGCCATAACCTTAATGTAATGGTTCATAAATAAGTTTAACTGAAACTCCTGTGGGATTTTTGAAGGGTAGAGGAGATTTGCGTTGCAAACGTGGGAATGTTAATAGTGAGTGAGAGGAGTGTACGTGCTGATCAGTATTTACCCTCATGCTCAGGATCAGTACTTAAATCTGTTCATCTTCCTCATATTTTCTCACTTGTATATCTGTGTCACCATTTCTGAGGTAGATTGGCTATGGATTATTAGGCATCCTGATCTGTCTTTTTCACTTAGATTGATGTGTTCTGCCGAATTGTATGGATGCCAAGGATTATTATTTGAAAGCTCTCTATCTCCCAGTAATTTTCACAAAATAGAACTGCTAATATCCTTCACCAATAGACAATGTTACAAATTCCCTGCTTTTATTCTACACTTTTTAACATGATGAGTTTTATAATCCAAATAATGCATTGGGTATCTCCTAATTGTTTTGTAGGAAACATATCATGCATTGAATTTGTAAAGTCATATCCACCTTAGGGTGCCTTACAGCATAACAGATGCTAATTATTACTCATCTTAATGCTACGTACTTTAATGAACTCAGGAGGATGAAAGGATGAGGGAATCCACAGTGATTCACAGTTGCAACCATGGGATCAAACACCAAGCACTACACTGGATGTAATAGTCCACAGAGCCATTAGGCCTGGCCTGTATCATGTGAATGGTATTTGATATATTGGCTGATTGCTGACTTGGGGTTCATTTGATGGAAAGTCCATAAGGTCACCCACCTTCAGCTCCCAGCAGAGAACCGTCACTCTCTATCTAAAGATCCTTGCCTCTCTAGAGAGATCTCTGTGCCTAAAGTGCATTGCGGATGCACGTTCTTAACCCTTTTGCTGCTAGGCCTTGCTCCCAGTGCTAAACTTTTTTTTCGCTTTTTTGGGTAGTTTGCTCTTAGGCCCCTGTAACGTTTACCCATGTAAAGTATCCACATCAATTTGCGCCCTTCTTTTCCAACACCCTGAGTATTCGAAAGGTACCCAGGGTTTGTGGATTCCCCTGGAAGGGACCAATAAATTAGCCAAAATACAGCTAAAATATTTTTATTTTAAATGGGAAAAAGTGCTGCAGAAGAAAGCGTCTGTTTTTTCCCCTGCAAATGGCATCAACAAGGGGTTTGTGGTGCTGATATTGCCATATTCTCAGCTTTCAGGGACAGCAGACGTTTGTCAGAAAACCAACATTTTCTACACAGTTTTGGCATTCTACTGGGACATAGCCTATTTTTCCTATTTTTGTGCTTTCAACCTCCTTCCGGTTAGTGGTAAAAATAGATTGTGAAAGCAATATTGGATCCCAGAAAGCTATACATTTCTGAAAAATAGACACAATTCTAATTCAGTTAGGGGTCATTTGTGTAGCTCCTTGAAGGTATGTTTATAGAAACTAGCAGCTAAAATAGAAAAGATAAAAATTGAGTTGAAAATAAACAGTCATTTGTGCCAACGTTTTCACCTGTAACTTCTTCTAAGTATGACCGATTTTTGAAAGCATTACATTTGCTGGACCCTTCGCGTTGTGGGGAGATGTAGGACTTGTAGGTTCACCTAGAACCCATGGAACCAGAACCAGTAACTAAGCTGTGTCTTGCAATGGTTGTGTACCGTGTATATAGCAATTCATTTGGTAAAATATAAAGAGTGAAACATAGGTACCAAGGAAGCCAATATAGTTCTGAAATGGGAACAAACTATAGAGTTTATAAGCAGTAGGTGTTTGCACATCTCCATAATTGTGGGCACCCATACAAGCATGTGATTTAGAGTTTTTTTTTCAAAATGATTAATTTTTTTTGTACAAATTGTCTTACATTTGGAAGGTAGAAATACAAAGAAAGTCAATTGTTATTAACACTTGTTCTACTATTCTGTGTTCTCCTAAGTATCCAAATAAAAATGCTACCTCACGTTTGTGGGTAGGCTTAGTGTTCGCGACAAAAAACTCCCCTCAACACAACATGGGCACATCACATTGCTCTCACCAGTTTCTGCTACCTAGAATCCCTTGCAAACCTCAAACTATGTAAAAAAAACACATGTTCCTCACATTTCTGTGATGGAAAGTTCTGGAATCTGCGTGAATCCCAAAAATTCCACCCACCCCGCATTCCCTTAAGTCTCACGAAAGAAATGGTACCTCACTTGTCTGGGTAGGCCTACTGCCATGACAAGAAATGACACAAAACGCAACCTGGACACACCACATTTTTACAGTGAAAACTGACCCTTTTTATGCGAAGGGCCTAGCTGTGGGGTTTGAACCTTAGCTCAGCCAGCATCTAGGGAAACCTATCAAACCTATACATTTTTTAAAACTAGACTCGCAGAGGAATCCAGGATGGGTGTGACTTGTGTGCCTCTCACTAGGTTCTGTTACCCAGAATCCCTGGCAAACCTCAAACTTTGTTAAAAAGGCAATTTTCCTCACATTTCTGTGATGGAAAGTTAAGGAATCTGTGTAGATCCACAAAATTCCACACAACCCACATTTTCCTGCAACAGGAACAGCCCTCAACATGGACACATCTTTCTTTCAGTGCAAACAGACCTGTTTTTTTGCAAATTACCTAGCTGTGGATTTTGAACCCTATCTAGGCTGGCACATAAGGAAACCTACCAAACCCACACATTTTTCAAAACTAGACTCTCAGGGGAATCCAGGATGTGGCAAAACAGTTTCACAATTCACTCTACACCCTGCATCACCACTAAAGGCAGGCAACATAGGCCACACCATGTGGGGATCAACCAGAGCCCAACACTTGCAATGGGAAGACTTGCAGCCCCAGGCTGCAATACAGATGCCTCTTGCTGCACCATCGACGCAACAGTGTCAATGGTGCAGCCATCAGATAATTCCTCATGGACAAAAAACACACATCCATAATCTTGCACCCTCTCCTTTGCCTCAGAAGCACTGTCCGTCTCATAATCATAGTCAGAGCAAGATTAAAAAAGCATACCAACCACCTGCTGAGCGGTAATTTTGCAGCTAGCCATAATCCTTACTTATAAAGGTAACTTGTCAAACAAGTCAACAACAAACACTTTGTAAAATAAGTAATAAACACAATGTGGCTTTATCACAAATAACTATATACTCCAAAACAATACCACTTCTTGCCAGAAAAAGCTAGGCTCACCACCACCTAGTCTGCATAGACACAGCAATGACCAACAATATCCCACTAAAAAAGAAAAAGAGAAGAAAATTATACAAAAGACAGTGCAATACACATTGTGCACAAATCCAAAAAGAATTTCAAGCTACAAACATTAAGTAAATATGCTGCTGTTATGACACTACTTACAAAAAATTCATTCAAGCATGACAAAAATGCTCATTTGGAGTAAACACAACAAAAATGTTTTTCTTACCAAACACTTGCAACTACACAAACTTCAGATCAACCTGTGCCGAAAGTGCAAACAAGAAACAAAAGCTTTACACTAGAATAAAAAGGAGAAATAAAACATTACAATCACATATATAAATAATGCACCACCTGTCCATACACAATCCATCAGCCAAGCTGGGGGACAGGTGGGCCTAAAAGCATAAGGCCAATCTGCCCCCAAGGGGGGCATAAACAGCCAAAATATTCACCCCCTAAAAGGCGAGCACCCTTTGTCCAAGGGTCGCTCCTCCATTCGCAGAAATAGATTATGAAAAAAAAACGGTGTCTAGTGTCTTCTGCTCCCTTTGGGGGGAGATGTCCAGAAAAATGTAAGATGGAGCTGCCCCAAGGAGGGGGCAGAAACATCCAAAATATTCACCTCCAGAAAAGGGGAGAGACCCTTGCCGAAAGGGCCACTCCTCAACAAAAACATGTAAAAAACCCTTGTGTCTACTGGCTTCTGCTCCCCTTGTGGGCAGATGGTCCTAAACATATGGCCAATCTGCCCACAAAGGGGGCAGAAAGTGCCACAATAATCACCTCATAAAGCGGAGCAACCCTTGCCCAGGGGCCACCCCCCAATAAGATAAAAAAATCCCTGGTGTCTAATGACTTCTGGCCCCCTTGGGGGAAAAATGGGCCTAAAACATATGGCTGGGGCAGAAACGGTCACAATAATCACCCTATGACTGGGAGCGACCCTTGCCTAAGGGGCAGCTCCCCAGCCACAACATAAAAAATCCCTGCTGTCTAATGGCTTCTGCCCCCTTGCAGATGGGCCTAAATACATAAGGCCGATTTGCTCCCAAGGGGGGAAGAAATGGCCAAAATAATTGCTCCCCCAAAGGGGAATGTTGAATTGTGGGATTTGCAGTCCAAACTCTATAGTTTTTCCCTCTCATTGCTGATGACTTTCAGTTTTCTCTCCAAATTTCTCCTTTGATCTGTGCTAAGACCTGTATGTTAAAACAGTGCACGCCCAGCCACCATTTTGTGTTCACAAGCCAGTGAAACCAGCCCACCTGCCTCCCCCCAGCAACAGGGATATTCTACATCAGAGGGTGCTTCTGTGAGCTGTTTAAACTGTGTTTACTAGGTACTGTGCACTTCGATTTTTGGCCAGTAGTGGGAGTAAAGTTTTTATTCAAACAGTATTGTTAGATTTCAAGTTAGTGAGGACTTTACCTGCAAAAGTCCAAAGCGTGGATTGAGCCTGTCTGTCTCCTAGGAGATTCTGAACAGGAAAAGCAGCTTCCAACTCCCTGGCCAGCAAACCTTGTCTGATGTCGCTGGGACCTTATATGGTCTGATATTTATTGGTACATGTGTACACTGATTGGTGGTTGTATCTGATGTTTCTATTGGATTAGGGTTAGTGTCCTCATTGGTTGGGTATTTGAGTGTTCTGATTGGTTTCTGGGTCTGTGATTCAATCAATGTAGGGTTGGGGCTAGGGTTAGGATTTCTATTGGAAGTAGGGACTAGGGTTTTCTGTGTTATTGGTTGTTGGGACTAGGGTGGGACTAGGGCTAGGGTTAGACTTTTAATTGGAAGTAGCGATTAGGGCTTCTGGTGTGATTGGTTGCTGGACTGGTTGTGGGACTGAGAGTAGGGTTAGGCTTTCTATTGGAAGTGGGGACAAGGGCTTCCTGTGCCATTGGTTGCTTGGACTTGGGTTGGGGATACTGGTAGGGCTAGGGCCTCTATTGGACGTAGAGATTAGGGTTTTTGAACTGAATGGGTGCTTGGACTAGGGCTAAGATTGGCTGTAAGGTCCTGGTCTCCTATTGGTTCTAGATTTTTAGGGCTAGTGTTGTGATTGGATAGTGTTAGGGCTAGGGTTCCCACTGGTTGACGGAGGTCACCTGATTACTAGGGCTATAAAAGGCCAGGCTTAGGGCGTCTCAGCCCGGGCGTTGAGGCTAAGGGTGGAGTGGACAAGGGCAGTTGCCTGTTTCTATATATTTATCACTTTCTTCTAATTTAGCATTTCCAATGCACTTCTCTATTTCTCAGCCTATACTTTGTTCAATATATCCTCTAGATCCACTCTCTCATTTAATCCCAAACCCCATACCACTACTATGATCCCCAAAATAACCCTTTCTAGACTCTCTCCTACTCTACCTCTCCTTGCATCATCTTACTCCTCTTTTACTATACCGATCCCCAAAATAAACCTTTCTAAACTCTTCCCTCTTTTCTACCCATCCCCAACCCTTCTCATTCCAAATAACTGACTAACATATCCACCACAAAAAGTACTTTACTCGTGTTTCACCATACTAATTCAACAATAATCCTGATGGGTTCCAGAGTAGTGTGCTACTTGCGCTTCAAAACCCCATCAGGGATAGCAAGCGCTATATAAATACAAACTTCTTTCCCTCTTCTATCCTGCCACCTACCCTTCTCTACCCAAACAAGTAGCGTGCTAGTCGCCAGAAAAACACTTCAACATCCATCACGGGTAACAAGTGCTATATGAATGCAAGCCTTTCTTCCCCTTTTATCCCTCCTCTAACCTTCTCACTCCAAATAACTGACTAATATCCACCACTGAAATTACTTTCATATTTCACCACTAATCCTTTATGGGCTTCCTGAATAGCATGTTTCAACACCCCATCAGGGGTAACAAGCGCTATATAAATACAAACCTTTTTTTCCTCCTCTATCCTTCTGCTAGCATTCAAAATCCAAATAGCTGACTAACCTATCCACCACTTAAAATGTACTTGCATGTTTCACTATACTAATTCAACACAAATCCTCTATGGGTCCCAGAGTAGCGTGCTACCCACCAAAAAAGCGATTTGGCGCTTTGTCAGGGGTAGTAAGTGCTATATAAATGCAATTACAATGCAATACAATAAGCCAATCTGCCCCCTGGGGGCAGAAACAGCCAAAATAATTGCACCCTAAAGGGGAGCGACCCTATCCCAAGAGGCTGCTCACCGCAAACACGAAAATTGCAAAATAAATCCTTGGTGTCTAGTGGGCATTCCTGCTGCATGATTGCGCCCTATGCACGATTGTGCAGCAGGAATGCTCAAAGAGACATTGGAGGAAAGGAAAAACCTTTCTTTTCCTCCAATGCCTCTTTGTTTGTAATCCCCACCCTCTTCAAGAAGAAAAGTACCTGTTTCTCCTAGACGCGCTGGAGGCAAATGGTTTCCACTGTGTCCAGTTGCCTCTAATGACGTTGGCGCGAGGTGCGCGCTGACTTCATTAGATAACATGGAGGGGGGGGCTGGGATTCGGCGGAAGGGCTTTCGCTGCCTTCCCTGGAGGGGGCCCGTAGATAGTTGGCCTACAGGGGGATCACCAGCGCTTTCCACTTGGGTGGGTGCTAGGAGGGTTGGGAGCTGTCTGACGCACACCCCCACTGTGATGTTGGACCGCTCTCGGACGTCGGACGGACGCAACCGGTTAGCAGCTGAATGAGAAAGAGCTGGACAGGCCTTTTCTTCTATTAGGAGTTTTTCCAGCGGGCTGGCGCCCCTAGAGAATGGTTTTAAAAGCACAGAGCCACTCTTGTTACCTCTGTCACTTTACCAAACTTTCTGAGGTTAATTACAGCAGGCATTGTGAGGGCTCAAATGAGAGATATAGAGAGGAGGGGAGATAGAGAGAAAGCGACCAGAAAGTGAGAACCGAGGATTTGGTGATGTCTTTCCAAAGGTAGGCATGGATAGGATCTAGGAATTGGGAAGATGTTTTGTGCTTTGCTATGGTGTCAATAATGTCTGATTAAATAATTCGTTATGATGAGGAGCAAATGCCTCGTCAGTTTAGTTTATTTAGATTAGGGTTAGAGGTGAGAGTGAATTGATGTGAAGAGAGATTGAGAAAGGAGACGCAGAGAGAGGGGAAACAACCTTTACAACACAACTTTTACAACGCACTACCATTACAACAAAACTTTTACAACGCAACATCCATTACATCGCATGCCATGACAACGCAACCATTACAATGCATGACACTACAACGCATACCACTACAGCGCATGTCATTACAGCGCATACCATTACAATGCATAACATTACAACGCATAGTACCCTTACACTATCCAACACTCACCCTACTGTTGCACCCCTGGAGTTAGAATAGTAATTTTTACCCCTACACTATCCAACACTTACCCTACTGTTGCACCCCCCTGGAATTAGATTAGTAATTTTTACCCCTACACTATCCAATACTTACCATACATGCAATGTAATGTTATGCGTTGTAATGGTATGCGTTGTAAAGGTAGTATGGTTGTAATGCAATGCGTTGTAAAGGTAGTTTTTAAAAAATTGTTGTAATGGCATGCGTTGTAATGGATGTTGCGTTGTAAAAAATGCGTTCTAAATGTATGCATTGTAAAAGTATGCGTTGTAATGTCATACATCCAAGAGAGAGGGGCTTCCCAGTTTTTGCCCTAGGTGACGAGCAGGGAGCCATGTTGGTCCAGCCTGCTTGGCAAAAAACAATGGCCCTGACATTAAAGGAGTTTTCCCCAGTGAGTATAGACCATTGTCCATTTTCCTGGCACTGGCCGCTGTAGCTTGAATGGCACATCTTCGCACCAGGAACACTGACCTAAAGATGGAGACTTGGTGAGACCTGAAATACAAACAGACTCCCACCTCTGATTCACTGCCAGGGTAGGTCCACTGACAGTCAATCTGCAGTTCCACAACTCTAAATGGTGCTGGGGAACCGCAGTTGGATATGAGTGGTTACATATTTAATGCCCAAATGTGATGTTGTCATTTAGCAAATGGTTAGTACCAGTCAGTTCTGCGTTGATTTGTCATTTATTTTTTAAATAAATGCGTGCAATGAATGCGGCCAATAAATATATATATATTTTCATATGCCAGCACTAGAAAAAGGATCAAAATATTGAAATACTTTAAAACACGCATTCAGAGTGCAAGATTTATATCTAAAAGTAAAATCCTTATTTATCTTTCTTTTCTGCTGAGAGATACCACATTTCTTGGAATAAGAACGCTTCTGCATAAATCACCCTGGGCTAATAAACCAAGTACGAGGACACTTCATGTAAGGAACACGCTCTGCTTTACAGAAATATTATTCCAGCACCTGCTGCTGTAATCGATTGATAGTCCTCCAGTTCACAAGTTAATATAACACCGATCAGCAGTGGGATTTGCAATCCATTGTATGTACTTTAAACAAAGTGACAGTATCCCCTATCAGCTCTGAACGACATCTTTATTCACAGTGTTTCATCCAATGTATAATTACGGGTTTGCTGAATAGCCATGTCTGTAGTTTATTTGATTCCATACGTCAGCATCTGTGAATCTATCAAAAGTCTTGTTTTTTCATTAGTGACATCAGCACTGCAAGTTTATCATGGGGTGAGGCTCTTGTGGTCACGTGATCATGTGATAGCTGATAGCTGATGAAACAGGCCGCTGAGGCTCTGCGCATGCATTGTGCATAATTTTAATAATATCTGTTGTGTTTTTACTCTATGTACCGCTCCTTAGCGCAACGCGCATTTTGGTAACATTGTTGATTTTAAGAACAATCTACCTTGCCTGAACGCCGTTTCTCGGCGCAACGCTCTCTCTTGGGCCTGTTATTCTTTCCGCTCTAGGCACCGATCCGCCACGGCTTGTGCCGTTTGCAGCGGCGGGGCCACTCGAGCGATACCTACGTCATCCGGCCTCACATACTCACTTCCGCCCTGCTGGCTAAGTGGCAGGTTAGCAGGCTAGTGTGTAGAATAGGCTGTGGCTACTTAAAGATCAGTGTAGCCTCAGTTGGGGGCTGATAGCTGATGAAACAGGCCGCTGAGGCTCTGCGCATGCATTGTGCATAATTTTAATAATATCTGTTGTGTTTTTACTCTATGTACCGCTCCTTAGCGCAACGCGCATTTTGGTAACATTGTTGATTTTAAGAACAATCTACCTTGTCTGAACGCCGCTCCTCGGCGCAACGCTCTCTCTTGGGCCTGTTATTCTTTCCGCTCTAGGCACCGATCCGCCACGGCTTGTGCTGTTTGCAGCGGCGGGGCCACTCGAGCGATACCTACGTCATCCGGCCTCACATACTCACTTCCGCCCTGCTGGCTAAGTGGCAGGTTAGCGGGCTAGTGTGTAGAATAGGCTGTGGCTACTTAAAGATCAGTGTAGCCTCAGTTGGGGGCTGATAGCTGATGAAACAGGCCGCTGAGGCTCTGCGCATGCAATGTGCATAATTTTAATAATATCTGTTGTGTTTTTACTCTATGTACCGCTCCTTAGCGCAACGCGCATTTTGGTAACATTGTTGATTTTAAGAACAATCTACCTTGTCTGAACGCCGCTCCTCGGCGCAACGCTCTCTCTTGGGCCTGTTATTCTTTCCGCTCTAGGCACCGATCCGCCATGGCTTGTGCCGTTTGCAGCGGCGGGGCCACTCGAGCGATACCTACGTCATCCGGCCTCACATACTCACTTCCGCCCTGCTGGCTAAGTGGCAGGTTAGCGGGCTAGTGTGTAGAATAGGCTGTGGCTACTTAAAGATCAGTGTAGCCTCAGTTGGGGGCTGATAGCTGATGAAACAGGCCGCTGAGGCTCTGCGCATGCATTGTGCATAATTTTAATAATATCTGTTGTGTTTTTACTCTATGTACCGCTCCTTAGCGCAACGCGCATTTTGGTAACATTGTTGATTTTAAGAACAATCTACCTTGTCTGAACGCCGCTCCTCGGCGCAACGCTCTCTCTTGGGCCTGTTATTCTTTCCGCTCTAGGCACCGATCCGCCACGGCTTGTGCCGTTTGCAGCGGCTGGGCCACTCGAGCGATACCTACGTCATCCGGCCTCACATACTCACTTCCGCCCTGCTGGCTAAGTGGCAGGTTAGCGGGCTAGTGTGTAGAATAGGCTGTGGCTACTTAAAGATCAGTGTAGCCTCAGTTGGGGGCTGATAGCTGATGAAACAGGCCGCTGAGGCTCTGCGCATGCATTGTGCATAATTTTAATAATATCTGTTGTGTTTTTACTCTATGTACCGCTCCTTAGCGCAACACGCATTTTGGTAATATTGTTGATTTTAAGAACAATCTACCTTGTCTGAACGCCGCTCCTCGGCGCAACGCTCTCTCTTGGGCCTGTTATTCTTTCCGCTCTAGGCACCGATCCGCCACGGCTTGTGCCGTTTGCAGCGGCGGGGCCACTCGAGCGATACCTACGTCATCCGGCCTCACATACTCACTTCCGCCCTGCTGGCTAAGTGGCAGGTTAGCGGGCTAGTGTGTAGAATAGGCTGTGGCTACTTAAAGATCAGTGTAGCCTCAGTTGGGGGCTGATAGCTGATGAAACAGGCCGCTGAGGCTCTGCGCATGCATTGTGCATAATTTTAATAATATCTGTTGTGTTTTTACTCTATGTACCGCTCCGTAGCGCAACGCGCATTTTGGTAACATTGTTGATTTTAAGAACAATCTACCTTGTCTGAACGCCGCTCCTCGGCGCAACGCTCTCTCTTGGGCCTGTTATTCTTTCCGCTCTAGGCACCGATCCACCACGGCTTGTGCCGTTTGCAGCGGCGGGGCCACTCGAGCGATACCTACGTCATCCGGCCTCACATACTCACTTCCGCCCTGCTGGCTAAGTGGCAGGTTAGCGGGCTAGTGTGTTTCTTTCCTTTGGGTACTTAATGACGCAATGGCGGAAGCGCAGCGGGAGCGCCGACTTCGCGCCGAAGTCGTGCCAAAGTCCTGCCCGTCTGCTCCCGTCCGCGCCAGGTCGGGACCAGGGGCCATTCCTCCTGCCCCCGGTCACATAATATATTCCCGCTCTGCTCTATTGAGTCTACAGCTACCTCCTTGTGCTTTTGCCCCTATCTTTAATTGTCAAGATGCGCCTTTAAAATGTCCCAAGTGCGCTCTCACGCTAGACTCTGTCACCTCGGTTACAGACTCCTTTTCTTCCACTTTCTGGGTCACTCCACCTGCCGCGCATCAGGTCTCCTCTACTACGCTCAAAACTTGTCCTGCTTTGAACTTTATTAGCATAAATTGTCGATCTCTCTCTAAACATAAGAGAGATATCTTTGACCTCCTTGAGTCATCTAGCCCGGCAGCCGTGTTTGTAACGGAAACATGGCTTAACGAGAGTTCAGGCCCTGACATCGCCATGGCTCTCCCCAACAATTACACCTTTGTGGGGAGAAACCGTGTTCTCAAGGAGGGCGGAGGTATTGCTGTAATCTTCAAAAAAGAATTCTCCTGCAAATGGGAAGACCTAGACTTTCCTAATTGCGAAGCTGGTCTCTTCAAACTTCTTCTCTCTCCCTATTTTACTCTGACTGGAACCCTGATTTATCGTCCCCCTGGCTCGGCCTGTGCTTGGGCCTCCTCTCTCCCAGAGCTTATTGCCCCTCTGATATTACAATCCACCAATTTCCTTATAGTGGGTGATCTAAATATTCATTTTAATCAAGTATCTTGTCCGATTAGCACGCGCCTATTACAGGATTTAGCTGCCTTGGATCTCCATTTACATAACTCCGGCCCTACCCACAAAGCCGGCAATTTATTAGAACCCATTATCTCGAATCTTAACTGCATCACTCATCACTCTTCCTCTCCTGTTATCTGGTCCGATCACTTTATCATTAACTTTTCCATCAAGATAGCTGCCGACAACTCCTCCACTTGCTTACATCCTCATAAAGCCAGTAGGAACTGGAAACGATTAGATAAGGACAAAAATAAACATCTGTCTCGAAAATTCTAAACCTACGTTTTCCATTGCTACTACTAAGGAGGTGTCTGTTGTCAGCTCTTGGCTGATATCAGCCTTAGATTCTTGTCTCCCAACCCAGAGAAACAAATCTCAGATCCATCATCCTCCGGCACCCTGGTTTAATGACTCTCTCCGCCAGGAAAAATCTCGTTGCAAGAAATTGGAGCGCATTTGGCGCTCCAATTACTGTACGGATAATAAAACAAAATACAAGGCCGCTCTCCTGGCTTACCACTATGCCTGTGATACCGCCAGAGCTAATCATGCTAATAGTACTATACTCAATGCCCAAAATAGACCGAAGGCCTTGTTCAAAGTAGTAAAAGATCTTTCTGGCGTGTCTTCTGTACCTAAAGACCCTTGTCTGGACACAACACAATGTAACGCCCTGGCAAATTTCTTTTTGGAGAAAATAGATAAGATCTATGCTATTTTTAGCGCTACTCCTACTGTATCTTCCACTCCTGAGCCTTTACTACCCATCCCTTGTCTCGCCGATGCTTCTAATTTAACTCCCACTGCCCCCCAACTCCACTCTTGGGAGCCGATATCGCCCGTGCTCTTTCAAAAATATCTACATGAAATAAAATCTGGTTCTCCCCTTGATCCTATGCCTCCTCAAATATTGTGCACCTTGGATCCAGCCATACTCCAGATCATCCTGGATATTTGGAATGCTTCATTGATCGAAACTACGGTCCCTAATGAATGGAAACATGCGATGGTGGTTCCATTGATAAAAAAGGCCAACGCGGACCCAAACAATCCTTCCAATTTCCGCCCCATCTCTTTGCTCTCTTGCTACTCTAAGGTTCTTGAAAAGCATGTTAACTCACTTCTCAGCTCTTATGTTGAATCTTCTAATCTTCTTCATTGTTCACAGTCTGGGTTCAGGGCTGGCTTCTCCACTGAGACCACGCTCCTTGGTGTGTCTGAGACCATCAGAAGACAGGTGGACAACGGGGAGACAGTGGCACTCATTCTGCTAGATTTGAGTGCCGCATTTGACACCGTCTCCCATTCCATCTTGTTGTCCACCCTGAAATCGGTGGGTATTGATGGCCCTGCCCTGGCCTGGATTGCTAGTTTTCTCTCTAATCGCACCTTTCAAGTCTTTTCTTCCACTTCTGTTTCCTCTATCTTCAACTCCCCCCACGGTGTTCCCCAGGGGTCTATCCTCAATC
The DNA here is from genome assembly GCF_964261635.1 of Lissotriton helveticus. NCBI lineage: Eukaryota > Metazoa > Chordata > Amphibia > Caudata > Salamandridae > Lissotriton > Lissotriton helveticus. The sequence goes on along the minus strand of NC_136070.1, from coordinate 855,390,384 downwards.
TTTATGTGAGACCTCTTGCTTTCTTGGCAGAGCAAGCAGGCCTCACAATCTATTCTTACGCAGACAATACGCAAATCGTCTACTCGCTTTCCACTAATAAACATCTCCCCACGTCTTCCCTGCAGTCCGGACTGAAACATATCTCTAACTGGATGCATAGACATAAATTAAAATTGAATGGTGACAAAACAGAGCTGCTCCTATTTGGTCCAAATACATCGCTCTGGGGCCCGCAACATTGGCCTCATCAGATGGGCCCTGTACCAACCCCTTCAGCCACAGCCCGTAACCTCGGGGTTCTCTTTGACAACCAGCTGTCTCTGAAGCAACATGTTGTAAAAGTATCGGCCACCTGTACCACCATCATTAGGTGGCTGAGAAAAATCACGTGGATGGTTCCAGCTGATACCCTGAGGACCGTGGTCCAGGCCCTGGTCACCTCACGTATGGACTACGGGAACATTCTATTTCTCGGCGCCTGTAAGGAGGTAATAAAGAAACTTCAGGTGGTTCAGAACATGGCAGTTCGTCTTATTTGTAACTTACCTGCCAGGTCCTCGGCCGCCATCCATCTGCGTAAGCTACATTGGCTGCGAATTGAGAGCCAAATAAAATTTAAAGCCCTCTGCATAATGCACCACATCAAAACGGGCAAAGCTCCGAAATATTTGTCCTCAGCAGCAATATGTCCACTCCCGTACGTTGAGATCTTCCACACAAAATAAGTTTCAGATCCCCCGCGTTAACAGAGCCAAAATGGGCGGTCGCTCGTTTGCTTTACTGGCACCCTCCCTATGGAACTCCATGCCTCAATCCTTGCGATCTGAAATTTGTTACCTGTCATTCCGTAAAGGAATTAAGACCTGGCTTTTCAATACTGAACATGCATGCTCATATCCTCTTAAACTTAGCTCACCTTCTATTTGCTCTAGCGCCGGGAAACCTCCGGGTAGCTGCGCGCTCAATAAATGCAATTATAATATAATAATAATAATGGCACGTCAGTTGGACAAGGGCAGGCGGACAGCAGAGCAACAGGCATACATGCTTGATGTAAGTCGTGGCAGAGTGCATACTTTATATTCTAAGGTGGGGTACCAAGATTAACGCTAAAGTGATTATTTATGACCATGTTTTTATAAATTAAGCCCTCTCTCTCATGACATGTCAGGGAAAATAAATGTAATTAAAAGTTGAAATGGCATGTTAATAGTCAGTACAGTGTAACTGACCTGACCTCAGAGTACAATGCTTGTTGTCAAGTCAAGTCAAGTCAAAGAAGGCTTTATTTTGATATACTTATATCTTAAAAAGCACACAGCATAAATACATTGATCAAAATACCCAGCTAATTAAAAAAGATAAACACCCACACTGTACATAGAAAACATGATCACAACTACGGTAGGTGGGGTAACAAATTAAGTAAAATGGTCTGTGTCTACGGGCCTTAATTAAACAATTTGAAGAAGCCACTTTGACCGGATGCGCCAAGCCCAACCTAAAAACTTGGCTATAGAACAAACAAATAAAGGGCGAGTGTCTGTCAGGAAGATTCTTAGGGCTACACAGCACTGCCTCGTGCCTATTGTCTTACACACGGGTCTTAACCACCTCCCACGTGGTGTTTTATAGGCGGGACACTCGAATAGTAGGTGGGAGATGGATTCAGGCCTGGAGGGACAGAAGGGACAAAAGGAAACAGTTTGGTAAGGAGGTTTCCACCGGGAGGAGTACTCCCTTACCGGAAGAATGCCACATCTAAATTTGAAAAACAAAGCTCTGTCCCAAGAGATTGTAATAATGTCCAGATAAATCTCGCGCAGGGGGGCATCTTTGGTCATCAAAAAAGTCCTGGAAGACCTGCACAAGTTGGGATTGGAGTTCCTTTTGCTCATGATCCAGGACCAATAGAGTTTTTTTAGTACTGCTTTGGGAGGGGCAGTCCGGGAATGCCAGGTCTCTCCCAACCCTAAGTCCATCAAAAGAGCTTTTATGTCTCTGAGCCACTTCACTTTCGCCCAACTAGGGGATTCCAGAATTTCACGCAAACGCGTAGCTGTTAAGTTCTCTCACCCTCCATATGCGTGCCCATAAGAGGAGGGGACGGAGCCTCGCTTGATCCTCAATTGGGCGACAGCCCATGTCCAATTGGAGGGGGATAATGGGAGTGGTAGCTGGAAGGGCCATAAGGTTTCTAAGGAAAGTGTTCTCAGAGGCAACCAACTGAGTGATGTTCGAAGCGCCCCAGAGCTCCGCACCATAAAGCGCCGCACTAACGCCTCTGGCAGTGTAGATCTCAAGCACTGGGGCTATTTGTTTCATTGAGGATGCTCTCTGCTCCTTTAGCAGGGCTCCCACTACCCTTTTGTGGCTCAGGAGCATTTTGTTTAAGTGACTGTCCCACCTCATTGTGTCCACAAGGCGAATGCCCAGATAGTCAAACTCTCTCGTTCTCTCCAGAGGGACTGCATCCAACAATGGTGGCGGACCTAGTTTTTTTGGGGGGTTAAAAATGAGGTATTTAGTTTTGTCCGTGTTGATCCTGAGACCCCTAGAAGTACAGAATTGCTCAAAGCTTGTCAGCAGGCGCTGGAGGCCAACAGGGGATTTTGAGAGCAACAGGGTGTCGTCGGCAAACAGGAGTGTAGGTACCAACCGCCCAGCCAAACGAGGTGCATCTGCCGAAGATGACAGAAGATGGTCAACTACCCCATTTACAAAAAGTGAAAAAAGGGTGGGGGCGAGAACGCACCCCTGGCGGACACCTCTGTTGACCTCAATACGACCTGTCTTTTGTCCCTGAGTACCCCAGCGCACCTGAGCAAAGTTAGACTCATGGAGCCTCATGATCAGGGACAGCAAATAGTTAGGCATTCCCATATCGAATAAAACCTTCCATAGTTGGTCCAGGGGCACAAGGTCAAAAGCGGTGCGTAGGTCAATAAATGCTAGATACAAATTGCCTTTCCCTATCACTACTACCTTCCAGTAAATCATAAGTAGTCGGAATGACTGTTCAATTGTTCCGGTTCCTGCCCTAAACCCGGCCTGGAAGTCAGATAGGATTTTATTCTCTTCGACCCAATCAAGTACCCGACCCAGGACTACTTTACCAGCCACTTTTTGTGAGGAGTCAATTAGACTGATTGGCCGGTAATTGGCCGGGTCGTCACGATTGCCCTTTTTAAAGATCGGGACAACCTCGGCGCCCATCCACGAGTCCGGTAGGGCAGCCCCCTCAGCAGATGCATTGAGCAAAGAGGCAATCAGTGTACCCCACTCCATGGGTTTTATGCGCAGCAAGTCCCCCGGTAAACCATCAGGGCCAGCAGCTTTCCGTGGGACAAGGCTGTTTACTACATTTTCGACTTCGTTAGGAGTGAATAGAGTACCTACACCTAGGGGATGGCCAGGAGAGGGTGACGGGAGTGCAAAGGCCCCCTCCTCCTCGGCGGCTACATTATACAATCCGGAAAAATGGTTATTCCAAGCAACCTCTGGAATATTACAGGTAAATAGTGTGTCTAAGGGCCTGTGTTGCTCTCTAATAAGGTTCCAAAAACCTCTTGGATTCCTATCCCCGCTAGCTATTTTTAGCTCACACCAGAAGGTGTCCTCCCAATCTTTTCTGGCAGCAATTAGGGCGGCCTTGTAAAGTTTACGCTCGATTGAGACCGCGGACCCGTCCCCGCGTTTAATTGCTGTAATAAGTGCTCTCTTGGCTGTCCGACAAGCGGGAGCGTACCAGCCCAATTTCCTATTTGGGCAAGCTAGCCTACGCTCTCTGGTCTTGCTGCTTGTGATGATAAACAACTCCCCTATGGACCTGGAGGTCTCGCTAAACAAGGAGGAAATATTCCCTGGAAGCAAAGCGTCGTGCTCTAGTTTCAACATTGCGTTTGCTAAGATCCCCCCGACTCTACTGACCTTTGCGGGGTCTATAGACACTTTGTCCCATTTTAAGCGTCTCAGGCAGTTAGCTGGTATCACTTCCCCTGTTACCCTTTGGATGAGTGTGGGTGGAGCAGCTGGAAACTCTCCGTATGGAGACCATAAAGGACTTAAAGATAGGGAAAGAGGGTTGTGGTCGCTATCAGTATATGCGACAACCATCATGTCAACTAGGTGAGCCCATAGACTAAAATTGAGAAATATGTAGTCTATTCTAGAAGTGTGGCCCACCCTATTATAGGTGTGGGCCCCACTTCGGTCGGATATAGATCTCCCGTTTGTCGCCCTCAATCCAAATTCGAGCATTATTGCGTTCAATTGTACTACTTTCTGCGACCATCTTCTCACTGGGGGCAAATCGAGAGAGGGTATGCCTCTCTTCGAGTCCTCATGATTTATGTCCAAGATATCGTCGCTCGCCATTGGCTCAAATGTGCAATTAAAATCACCCATCAAGAGGATGAATGCATCCGCCTTGCACTCTCTCAGTTCAGCCTCTAGTTCCAACAAAGTGGGAGAAATGGAGCACCCGGAAGCCCCTCTAGTATAAATGTTAAAGATTTCAAGTGAGTGGCCTCTCCCGGGACTCCTCACAGAAAGCCTCTGCAAGTCCGGGGTTTTAAGGACATGCTGCTTCACCTGAAAACCAAGAGAAATGTCAACCCATACAAGCAGGCCGCCTAAGGGCCGGCCTCTCCCTGCTACGGGAAGGCTTGCGGGAACAAAGAAAGAAGTGAAGCCTACTCTGTGGCATGATTCCAGGCACCAAGTTTCCTGAAAAGCGCAGATTCCATATGGGACAATGAAGGAATTCCAATCTGGTAGATCTAGGTTGCGGCTAAGCCCCGCAACATTCCAGCTGACTACTTTTAGAGCTGGAAGGTGTGTGTCCTGGGCTGCCAGATTATGACGAGCGTGCGATTCAGGACTAAAGTCCCTAGACACGAGGCTAACACTCTCATGGGGTGACCCCGCGGAACTCTCGTGGGTCATCACTCTTGGCGTGACGACTAGAGAGGGAGTAGGCAAGATTGGGAGACAGACCGGGAAAACATCACCCTCTTCACCAAGCTGCCCAACAATCGAGGGCCCACTACTAAATAAGGGGTTTACTACCAGAGAATCCTGGCCATAGAGTCAACAACCCCATCATAAAAACTTTGCGATTGGGTAAAGTTCCGAGTCATGACACTGGGATCAAAAGTTTCATGGCGGGGGTACCAGGCGCCTCTGCCTTCTCCAAAAAACGATTGGTTTGACCAAGGTGCTGGTAAAGGGCGGTAGAAGTAGCCAAGGTTTCTAGTGTGAATTCCATGGGGATCGCTATTAGATGCTTGGTTGCAAATAATGCCGGCTGCTCTCGGGTCATTAAAATTAACCAGTATGCAATCTCCTTTAAGATTTTTATGTCTGTTGCCAACCCACCCCACTCGTCTAACATGGATAATCCTCCCATCAATACAACCCGGGAGGGGTCTATTTTCTCTCAGCCAAAATACAGTTTTGTTTTTGAGATCTGTAAATGACTCTTGTGTCCCTGGCTTGAGGGGGGGTACTCCAGTTAAAATTACAACAAATGGCTGACACCCAGGCGGGAGACTGGCATGCGGGGCCTGCTGAACTTTTCTTACTTGGGTCGGTGCTAGAGGTAACAAGGGAGAAGTCTGCCTAGGAGGAGGTATTCTGTTAGCTACTCCAGAAGTGGCAGTATGGGGGCTACTAGCTGCAGGATTATTACTGGGAGTTCCTGAAGTGCTGGGACTCGGGGATTTTTTAGCTTTTGCGACTTGCTTGGAAGGTCTAGCTAGGGGGCTCTTGGTGTTAGGTTTTGAATGGGTTGCTGCAACAGCGGCAGCATGGACCCAAACCCCTACCGAAATAGAGGCAGGAGGCCCGGGGTGCTGACCCTGTTGTCCAGTATTTAAAGTAGTAGGCAAGACAGGAGGAGTAGACCCCTGAGAAGAAGTGCTGGGTGTTTTCATTGGTATCACTTCATCTCTAACTTTTGAGTGCAATTTTATCAAAGATTTGACAGAAAAGAAGTTATCCAACACGGTCTGTTCTAACATATCCAGCCGTTTGGATAACCCGTCAAGCTTGTTAGACACTGGCAAAACAATTGACTTCAACAAACACTCAATGTTAAGAAGTAGGGAGGATTCACCCGGGACTTCTTCCTGGGTTATCCTTGGAATATTTCCAACCACAGGGGGCTGCTGGATGCCAATCGACCCCTTAATTGCAATACTCTTTAAATGATCATACCCCGGGCAGAATCCACTCTTCGTAGGGCCCCCCTTGAAGACATTTTTCCTTCTAGCCTTATTAAGTGGTTTCAAAGACATTCCCTTACGTGGGCTAATAGGCCGCTTCCTTTTGCACGGGATAGCAGAAGGTAAATGGCCACAGAGGGCCCCAACTGTAACCGAAGGGACATGCCTAATGCCATCCAGTGCAGATTCAACAGCCATTGGTGGGACAACAACAACTGCAGTGGGAGTCGGGGCAGACTGCATTACGTCGCCCGATGCCGAAGGGTCAGAGATGTCAGGTATGGCCCTACAGTGTGTAATTTCGGACAGCCTATCTAGACTCGCCCTGATCCTAGTTACTCGTTCGTCTACATCAGGGGAAGGGGACTCAATCACCGGGATATGGATCACTTGAACTGGAGAAGGAACCAAGGCCAGGCTCCCCATAGAGGAACGCTTGTCTGCAAAACAAGACGATTCCCTCGAAAGTCTTCGCTCGGTCAAAGCGATCTCCTTTTCTACGATTGAGAAAGCCCGAGTGATGAATTGGTCCATTGTTCCAGTCACGAGGTCGCCTCCGCATTTGCGTATTTTGCTAGACCGTGTACCTGTTGCCATTTTGGTCCGTTTTTACCCGACAGCCAAGAGGGGTGGCCCAGCCCGGCCTCCTCTGGCCCCTGATGGCCACAGATGGTCCCGCCCTTGTCCCGGGCTTCTCCCGGGCTTCTCCCGCGCGCTCCCGCGCAGCGGTAGATGTGCGTAGCTAAGTAGGGCATGAAGCGTCCTGGGGGCGGGGCACCGAGTCAGCGCGGACCAGGTGTGCTGTGCAGGCAGGGACTCCTGGGAGAGCGAGTCCCTGCTACAGAACCGGTCTCTGCTGCCGACTTGGATGTCAGAGTGCTCCCGCCGATCGCCAAACGCTGGGGCTGTGAGCTCGCAAAGCTCCCAACAGCAGCTGCTGCCACCAAACACGACGCGGCACCCGCGGAGCGGGTGCGGCTAGAAGTGGAGTTGAATCCCCTTATGGAAGCACAGGTAGGCACTCTGTGCGTGAAGGTTTCCCGCTCGCACTTTGACTGAGCAAGTCTTTTCAACCCCTGCAGAGCGTCCTGGGGGCGGGGCACCGAATCAGCGTGGACCAGGTGTGCTGTGCAGGCAGGGACTCCTGGGAGAGCGAGTCCCTGCTACAGCACCGGTCTCTGCTGCCGACTTGGATGTCAGAGTGCTCCCGCCGATCGCCAAACGCTGGGGCCGTGAGCTCGCAAAGCTCCCAACAGCCGCTGCTGCCACCAAACACGACGCGGCACCCGCGGAGCGGGTGCGGCTAGAAGTGGAGTTGAATCCCCTTATGGAAGCACAGGTAGGCACTCTGTGCATGAAGGTTTCCCGCTCGCACTTTAACTGAGCAAGTCTTTTCAACCCCTGCAGAGCGTTCTGGGGCGGGGCACCGAGTCAGCGCGGACCAGGTGTGCTGTGCAGGCAGGGACTCCTGGGAGAGCGAGTCCCTGCTACAGCACCGGTCTCTGCTGCCGACTTGGATGTCAGAGTGCTCCCGCCGATCGCCAAACGCTGGGGCTGTGAGCTCGCAAAGCTCCCAACAGCCGCTGCTGCCACCAAACACGACGCGACACCCGCGGAGCGGGTGCGGCTAGAAGTGGAGTTGAATCCCCTTATGGAAGCACAGGTAGGCACTCTGTGCGTGAAGGTTTCCCGCTCGCACTTTGACTGAGCAAGTCTTTTCAACCCCTGCAGAGCGTCCTGGGGGCGGGGCACCGAGTCAGCGCGGACCAGGTGTGCTGTGCAGGCAGGGACTCCTGGGAGAGCGAGTCCCTGCTGCCTCTGCTGCTGACTTGGATGTCAGAGTGCTCCCGCCGATCGCCAAACGCTGGGGCTGTGAGCTCGCAGAGCTCCCAACAGCCGTTGCTGCCACCAAACACGACGCGGCACCCGCGGAGCGGGTGCGGCTAGAAGTGGAGTTGAATCCCCTTATGGAAGCACAGGTAGGCACTCTGTGCGTGAAGGTTTCCCGCTCGCACTTTGACTGAGCAAGTCTTTTCAACCCCTGCAGAGCGTCCTAGGGGCGGGGCACCGAGTCAGCGCGGACCAGGTGTGCTGTGCAGGCAGGGACTCCTGGGAGAGCGAGTCCCTGCTACAGCACCGGTCTCTGCTGCCGACTTGGATGTCAGAGTTCTCCCGCTGATCGCCAAACGCTGGGACTGTGAGCTCGCAAAGCTCCCAACAGCCGCTGCTGCCACCAAACACGACGCGGCGCCCGCGGAGCGGGTGCGGCTAGAAGTGGAGTTGCACCCCCTTATGGAAGCACAGGTAGGCACTCTGTGCGTGAAGGTTTCCCCTTCACGCAAGCTGTCTTATATAACAGAGGTACAATGATTTGACAAAGGAACTCAGGGAGATATTTACAAGAAAACGCTGGAGCATGTTGTTAACAGCAAATTTGGCACCGTCGCGCTCCAACATTTTAAAAATGCAGGGATGCACTGTATTTACAAAAAAAAGCACACCCCTGCATTTCCCCCAGAGCTGGTGCTAAAAATGCTGCCTAATACCAGCGCAGGCACCTGTGCACCATGTTGCAAGGGTGCCTGTCCTGAAATGGCAATTGTTTATGTGCAGGAAGGGACACCTTCCTGCACATAAACAATTAATAATGGCGGTTTACTCTTTCTATGTGTGCCACAGAATGCAGCACATATAAAAAGAGAAAAAAACGAGGAGAAATTAATAATTTCTCTGTGTATCACCATTCTAAGACCAGGTATTACCTGCACTTAGTTTTTGGTGCTGCCTCAGCCTTTTAAGACTGGGGCAGAGTTAAAAAGCAATGGGTGTTGTGGTGGAATGCCCACTGAAACACACATTGTCAGCCCCTTTGCCATAGCAGACTGCAGAGGAAAGGGGCATATTTACAAGGTGCCGTTAAGCCACGTTAAGTGGCTTAGCACCATCTTGTAAATATGGGGAATGGCAAAACGCCAGGGGAGCATCAGAAAAAGTGACGCTCCTCTGGTGTTAGGGACTTGTAATCTTCAAATAGTGAAGAGTCATAATCAACTCTAATTTCTCTCAATGTATGGATTCAGTCCCATGTATACCGTTGTCGAGGCAATGGCTGTCAGGAGGCGATGCTTCATAGACCTTGAACTATGATGCCAACTGAAAATAATAGCCATGTTTTAAATTTTCTGTAAAAAGATTCTCATCCACTAAATGGTTTAAAGATGGAAGTCTATTATTGTGTATTCCAGTACTGGACTGCAAGATGATTAAATGCATACCATTTATGAGAGTTTGTGGAGTGTTCGAAAGATGTGCTGATGTAGATCTGAGTGTCCTAGAAAGAATATATGCAAAAATCACTTTGGGGCATATTTACAAGGGGATATCGCCTCCAGATGCCACTTTTAGCAACATTCTGATGGCGATATGCCCTACTCCATATTTACAAATTAGCATTAAGTCATTTTTTTGTGACTTAACGCTGCCTTGTAAATAAGGCCCCTTTCAATCAATCAATCAATCAAGGAATTTATATACCACGCTACTCACCCGGAGGGTCTCAAGTCGCTTTAGGGGGGGGGGGTCTGCTACTGCTCGAACAGCCAGGTCTTGAGTTGCTTCCTGAAGGAGAGGTGGTCTTGGGTCTGACGGAGGTGGATGGGCAGAGAGTTCCACGTCTTGGCTGCCAGGTAGGAGAAGGATCTTCCTCCCATGGTCGTCCTTCGGATGCGGGGAACGGCTGCGAGGGCGTGGCTGGTCGAACGAAGCTGGCGGGTGGGAGTGTAGAAGGTCAGGCGGTTGTTGAGGTACCTGGGGCCCAGGTCGTGGAGGGCCTTGTGTGCGTGGGTGAGGAGTCGGAACGTGATTCTCTTGTTGACGGGGAGCCAGTGCAGGTCTCTCAGGTGTCCGGAGATGTGGCTGTGACGGGGGATGTCCAGGATGAGTCGTGCGGAGGCGTTCTGGATGCGTTGGAGTCTACATGCATCACTTAGCATGAAAGGGGAGCACAATTGGTGTTGCTGTGGGCGTTTCAACGTAACACCAGTTTGCTTTTGACGCTGCCCCCGATTTACAAGGAGGTGTAAACAAGAGGCAGCGCCAAAAACGACTGCTATGCAAGAGCAGGCATTAGAATGGCAAAATGAATGGGGCGTGGCTAAGGCGCCAAGGAAGATGGCCGCAGGACCGGAGGGCTCCGTTGCGACGTGAGGCAACGGGTGCTCCGCCAGGCATTTCTCCGTCTTTTGGACCACCAGACATCTTTCAGAATACAGCGGAAATCGGCTGACACTCCTTTATGTGCTTCTCGGCTGGAAAGATGAAGCGCACACCGGTATTTTGCTCTTTTATGTATATGGCGGTTCGTGTCTGGTAGCGGCCGCCATTTTACTGCATTTTTTTCGTGTTTTTGCTCAGGAAGTGGCTATTTTTCCTGATTTCTCATCCCTGTTACTGCTGTGTGTTTTGAATTGACCTTTTTTTGGAATTTCAATGTGTATTGGTGGTATTTCCCTTCAAAGGAGAGACATCTCTTTGCTGAATGACTAGCGTTATGAGTCCTCTCCTCAGACTGAGTCCACCATTTTAACTGTTCTCTCAGTTTTATCTATTGGTGAAGAGTTCATGTTTATAAGTGGCAATATGACCCTCTCCTGGCAGTATTTGCAGTTTATTTTCACTTTTGCCTAATATTATTGAGGATTTAACCATTTTTGTGCCGCCTTTTTGTCACTTCATAGACTTTCTCTGATATTGAGTTTTCTTCATTATTGGCGGTATCCTGATGATTTTACCTTTATCATAGTGTGTTCTCCTGTGGACTTTCTCGCTTTCACTGGATTCAACTGTTTCACTTCAAAATGGCGACACCGCGCTCCAACCATAAAGCTGCCACTCAACAATGCACTGTTCCTGGTGTAACCTTAGAAGACATTAATCCTTTCAGTATTGTACAAGACTCGTTGGAAGATTCACCACCTGATAACAGTGTTCTCAAGGGTTCTTCTACTACTATTTCTCGCCCATCTTCGAAGCAAACTCCTAAATCTGCTTCTTCATCTACAACATCTAATTCTGTAAAGAGGGTCAAAGCCAATCCTCCTTCTCCGTCCAATATATCAACGACCATATCCATGGAACTTATATTGGAGGAGATTCGGGCTCTCAAACCTTAAATATCAGAGACTAATTCCCGTCTCCTGAGTCTTGAGGATAAATGGTCTCACACACAGCAGAGGGTTGAGGTTCTTGAAGGTTCTTTTGCTTCAGCTCAGATGGTCATTGACCAGGTTCCTATATTACGTAAGGAGGTCACTTCTCTCAAGCAACAAGTTGAAAATTTGGAAAATCGGAACAGACGTAAGAATTTACGTATTTATGGCCTTGCCAAAAATCTTGAGGGGTCAAATCCAATTTCTTTTGTCCAGTCTTTTCTAGTCACTCTTCTTGATCTCCAGGCGATACCTCCCTTAAACATCCAACGAACTCATCGTTTAGGTCCTACATCTCGCCCATCAGCTTCTACTTCTTCAGTAAAACCCAGAGGCGTAATTCTTTATTTTCTGGAGTATACAGATCTTCTTCGAGTCCTTCAAGCAGCCAAGCAGAAAGGAAAGATTTCTTATAATGGCTCTACTCTCTACTTTGCTCAAGACTATGTTAAGGCTACAGCGGATCGTCGTAAACATTTTTTGGACATGAGACCTGCTTTACGGGCCTTGAATGCCCGCTACGGTTTGTTTCATCCCTGCCTATTTAAAGTCACCTACAATAACAAGACGACATCTTATGAGGATCTTGTTCTTCTACAACGTGTCCTGGATTCCTGTAATGCCGAATCTATGGACATCCCTCATGCATAATTATCTGCCTGTTCTATTGTGTACCATTATAATGGCTCGTCATGTTGTTTGATTCCATCCTGATGTTTGCTGTTTTGTAAAAGGTGCTATGTTTTTGTCTTTTTAGATGCTGGTCTTGTGGACCCTCTGATGTCTTCACCTGCTCTTCACGTTTTGCCTGGTGGCTCTTTTCCCTTGCCGCGTTTCCGTGGAGTCCTTGATCCGTTGCGCTTGCTTTCTTATGTGGATTCTCCATCCCCAGTTCTCTTGTTTTTCTGTGGTATGTCTTTTTGTCATTGACTTTTCTTTTCATTTCTTTCTCTTTTTGTCTTCTTTCTTTACTCTTTTCTTATCTCTTCCTCAAGTCTCTTCTTTTCTTCTTCCTAGTTTATTCTTCTTTTCTCTCTCTTCTATCTTTTCTTCGCACATGGTTTTCTTCTTTAACTCCATCTTGTACTTTCTGCATCTGTATCATATGTTTTCTTTCCTTGTATCTTTCCTCTCCTTCTCTCATTACAATTTTTTACACCTCTATACTCTTTACATAACTCAGCGATATCCTATCTTTATGGTGTTTTCTTCTTCATTCTTCAATCCTTTTGATACCTTGCTTGCATTTTTTCCAGTTATTATTCACTGTTGGTTTTGTAGTGAGTATTATTCACAGTTTATTTACTTCTTAGACTTAAATGTCAATTAATGTAATTTCTTGGAATGTTAGAGGTGTGGGTTCTCCCATTAAGAGACAACGTGTTCTTTCCCACTTATCACATTTGAAAGGAGACATAGTATTATTACAGGAAATTCATGTCAAAGATGTTGAGATTTCTAAGCTACGCCGTAATTGGGTGGGTCATGTCTTTGCATCTCCTGGGTCAGGAAAACGTAATGGTGTTGCTATTCTTTGTCATAAACGTTTGAATGTTCAACTTCTCAACCAGGATAATGACACGGAGGGCAGGTGGGTTGTTGTGTCGTTGTTAGTTAACAAAATTCCATTAACTATTTTTAATGTATATGCGCCCACTGTACAGGATAAATTGTTTTGGCCTCAAATCCTTTCTTCTATGATGCAATTCACAGACGATTATTTCATTTTAGGTGGGGACTGTAATTTGATTATGGATCCTTTCCTAGACCGAAAATCTAACTCCCGATACTCTCCCTCCCCAATGCATGCTCAATTCACCTCTGCTATATCTCAAAGATCCCTAGTTGATTCATGGAGACTTTGTAACCCTACTTTACAAGAATATACTTACTTTTCCCCTGTCCATTCCTCTCAATCCCGTATAGATTATTTGTTTATTTCCAAGGCCTTGACTCAACACATTACATTTGCTGATATAGGTTCCATTTTAATATCGGATCATGCTCCGATCTCTCTTCACCTTGATTTACTTCCCCCTAGTAAGGGTACTAGGAGTTGGAGGTTCAATAATTCCCTTCTTTTAGATAAGTCCTTTTCCACTGCTTTTCTTGACTTTGCTTCCCTCTTGTTTATAGAAAATGAATCCCCCCACATATCACCTCAACTGATTTGGGACACTTTTAAAGCTGCTTCTAGAGATTTGATTATTTCCTATGTTGCAAAAAAGAAACGTTTAGCCACTCGTTCTTTATCCCTGCTTACCTCTCAAATTAAACAACTGGAACATTTATATTATTCAACTAATTCACAGTCTGATCTCCATAACCTTATCAATGCCAAGCTCTCTTTCAATAAAGTTTCTACTGATTCTGCTAATCTAATTTTACTTAAATCTAGTGCCAAGTATTCTTCTCCACAGAATAAAGCTAGCAACATGCTAGCTAATTATCTCAAAGTTAAGAAGGAACGAATGAAGATTGACTCGATTGTTTCCTCTTCCAACACTATCCTTCATAAAGATGAAGATATTTTATCGGAATTTACCAATTTTTATCAAACTCTCTACACTCCAGAATGTCCTCCTTTGCCTTCTGACATTAATCGTTACCTGTCTTCCATTCCTTCTCCCTTGGTACCTGATGTAGATTTTTCCTCTTTAGATAAAGACATTGACCCTACAGACATTTTAGAGGCTATTTGTGTTCTTAAAAAAGGTAAAGCACCTGGCCCGGACAGCTTTTCCATTGAATTTTATCAGCATTTTTCCAATTTTCTTGTTCCTAAACTTCATCATTTATTCGCCTTCTTTATAGCTTCTCAGAAATCTGAAGGTTCTTTTCAGGAGGCTTTGATTTGTCTTCTTCACAAAGATAACAAAGATCATACTTTATGTAAAAATTACAGGCCTATTTCTTTAATTAATGTTGATTATAAGATCTTTGCAAAAATTTTAGCTTTACGTTTGGATAAAATTGTGCCCCAATTGATTGGTAAAGAACGTCATCTTTCGGATAACACTGGACTCTTCTTCAATGTTCTTAGTAAATCTCAGACTTCTAATCATTCCTTAGCTGCTATCGGATTGGATGCGGAGAAGGCATTTGATAGAGTTAATTGGTCTTTTCTATTGTCCTCTCTTAAGTGGTTTGGGTTTGGTTCGCGGTTTCTTTCTTATATCTCCTTATTATATTCTTTTCCTAGATCTTTTATTTTTGCTAATGGTCTCGTATCTTCCGTCAAGGGTGCCCTCTTTCACCCCTTCTATTTATTCTTGCTTTAGAACCATTTTTGACAAAAATTAGGATGAATAATGATATCACTGGCTTCTCTTATGGTGAGAAACAGGTAAAGCTTTCTGCCTATGCTGATGATATTCTCCTTTTTATTTCTAATCCTCAGACTTCTGTCCCTGCTTTTCTTTCTGAAGTTTCTAATTTTGCGGCTGTTTCAGGGTATAAATTGAATGTTGATAAATGTGAAATTCTTCCCCTTAATAAATTCTGTTTTCATGCTGATTTTTTATTTTTCCTGTTTTCACTGGAATCCTTCTAAAATCAAATATTTAGGTCTCTGGTTCACTTCCTCAGTGAAAGACACCGTTTCTCTCAATATTAAACACTAGTAGCCCGTCCCCACGTTGTCCGGGATGTGTTCTCCTTCCCATATAGCAGTAATTCCGCCTCAATGGGAAGGTCTGTCAATATTCCGCCTCAATGGGAAAGTCTGTGAATGCGGCGCACCTTGTTGTTTGGAGGCGCCTCTGCCGAGTGAATGCCGCGCTTGGAAAGCCGCGCTGACAATGCTGCACATTGTCCGTGATGTGTTCTCCTTACCATATAGCAGTGATTCCGCCTCAATGGGAAGGTCTTTGAATGCGGCGCACCTTGTTGTTTGGAGACGCCTCTTCTGAGTCAATGGCGCGCTTGGAAAGCCGCGCTGACAGTGCTGCATGCCCACAAACGATGTATCGTGAATGGGCACGCACAGTCAATGGCATGTCCCCTG
This sequence comes from Lissotriton helveticus, assembly GCF_964261635.1. NCBI lineage: Eukaryota > Metazoa > Chordata > Amphibia > Caudata > Salamandridae > Lissotriton > Lissotriton helveticus. The sequence goes on along the minus strand of NC_136070.1, from coordinate 855,374,944 downwards.
TGACAACGCTGCACGACCACAAACGACGGATCATGAATGGGAGCGCACAGTGAATGCCGCGCCCCCTCTGACAACGCTGCACGCCCACAAACGACGGATCGTGAATGTGCGCGCACAGTGAATGCCGCGAACCCTCTGACAATGCTGCACGTGCATCGCTGACAGCACAACGCCAACGCCCACAAGGGACTACTTTACCCCTAAGGTACTTTGACTTTTCTAATGTATATGGTGGGCAGCTGTATAGCCTATGTCCATCTGCTGCAACTCCCCTTTACAATGCTGTATTGGGTGTTGTGATTTGGTGCTGTACTTCTTGAGTTTACCCGCCTCAAAGGTTTCAGCTCTCTCTTTATAATAGTAGTATAGATTTGCAAACTACTTTAATAGACTTTACGGCACGATGGCATCCTTTGTTTCTTTCTTGGTGGGTTGACTAGACTCCATCAAAATGATGTTAGTTCCGATAATTTTATTTTTCCTTTCTAATCTTCCTGTTAATATTCCAAAATCTTGTTATAAAAATATCTATTCTACTTTATCTCATTTTTTATGGCAAAATAAAAAAGCCAGAATGTCTTTTTCCAAACTTAAACGTCCCAAACACTTAGGAGGGGTCAATTTTCCGGATTTTTCTTCCTATCACGCTTCCTTTTTTCTCTCTCACTCAGTTTCTTTTTTCTCAGATTCAATATCAGACAACGCTTCCTCCCCATTATGGGTTGATGTTGAATCCTCATTTTTTCACCCTTTTTCCTTTAAATAATTTGTCTTATTGTCTCGTGCTCCACAGAAGATGTCTTCACCTATTCTTAAGAACTCCAGGAAACTTTTTCTTCCCCTATTTCTTGATTGCCTTGATGAACGTACTCGGTTTTTACAATCTCCCATTTGGTATAACCCTCTTATTAAAATCAAAAATAGAACTGTTTTCTGGAAAGATTGGCATACTCATGGCCTTCTTTGGGTACATCAACTCTTTCTTGATGGTACATGTCTTTCATTTTCTACTCTTCAATCTTGTTTTTCTCTTCCTCCTTCTCATCTTTCTAATTATAATTTGTTAAGTGCTACAGTTCAGGCAAGTTATGATTCTCTTACGCTATCTGTTTCCCGGAATCCTTCTTCCTCTTTCACTTAGCCCTTTTTGTTATCTTCCTCCTCTGCCTCACAAATTTATAAAAAATTACATGAATCCTCTGTTGATAGAGATAAGTCGAAAATAGAACGAGATTGGGAACTTGATTTGGGAGAGTCTTTCTCCGTTTCTTTATGGCATGACATTTGGAATAAAATAAGGAGGTCTTCTAGAGCAGCTAACCCTACTCAAACTTTATTTTTTATTTATAATAGACTTCTCATCACCTCTGTTAGATTACACACCATAGATTCATCTATTCCTTCCACATGTTGGTCCTGCTCAGAATCAAGGGCGGATCTTAAACAAATGCTTTTCTCATGCCCTGTGGTTTATATTTTTTGGTCAAAAGTATGGCAACAAATTAACACTCTTTCTCACCCACTTCTCCTTTTCTCTTACACATATGTTTATAGGTAGTCTTTCTGATATATGGTCCTCCTCCGACTTTAATGCCTCTCTCATTGCCCTTCTCCTAGCAGTGGCATTCCAACAAATTACCAAATCCTGGAAAGATGCATCGTCCATCTCTTTTCAAGCTTGGTGGTATGGTGTTTGTTTCAATCACAGACTAGATAGAGCTTATGTTTATCCTGTTGTGCTTGCTATTAAACGTGATTTATTGTGGTTACCCATTACTACTTTTCTAAATTCATCAGCTCAATCCTCCATGTTACATTCCCCTCGTATTGAGGATGTACCCAAACCTCCTTGATATGTTTCTGGATATGTTTCTTGCTTAAAGTTGTTTCTTGTACATATCGATTTTTTCTTTAATTCAATATACTGTTTTATGGAAAAACTGCATGTTTTTGCGACTATTGCACTTTCTATATGAATATTATACTTTAATTGTTGCATTTCTTTCTCTCTCCTCTCTTTTCTTGTTTCTTCCTTTCTTTCGTTCTTTCTTCCTTTCTTTCTTTCTTTCCTTCTTTTCTCTTTTATATTATCGATATCTTAGGTTTGCAATGTATTTTAACATTACTTCTGTAACTTAATTATTTATTGCAATTTCTTCTTTTTCTGTTTAATAAAGTTCTTCCTTAAACTAAAAAAGAATGGCAAAACGAAGAGAAATACTTTTATTTCTCCTCATTTTTGCTTTTTCTATTCTGAAGCACTCACAGAAAGAGCAAAATGCCACTAATGATTGTTTATGTGCAGGAAGGTGCCACTTTGTGCACATAAACAATCATTAAATAATGATGACTTGCTATTTCTATGTATGCTGCATTCTGCAGCACATGTAGAAGTAACCCATTGTCATTAGTGATTGCTTAGGTGCAGGAAGGGACACCTTCCTGCACATAAACTATCATTCCCTGCACCTGCAACACAGCACCATTGCATTATGGCGCTAGGGTACCTGCGTTGGGTCTAGTCAGTAAAATTTAGCACCAGTGCTACCCGGAGGGCTATGTGAAGTATATTTATTTTAAACAAAACCACCTTCTTTTTGAGATCTGTTAGTTCCCAGGGCACTTCCCGCCAACTTTCCTTCAGAGACACTCCCTCTCACTCTGTCTATCGGGGGTAGCATGATCACATCGCAAGTCTCACATCGTGGTGGAGTATTAGTCGCAGAAGACGGGGGAAACTGTCTATATGGGTTAGGTGTTTGCAGTTAGAATATACAATCAAGAATAAACAAATAGACCCTGCATAGATGACATGTGTTTGCATGTAGCACAAATAAGCAACAGAAAACAAAAACTGCGCAGGTAGACATCCCTTTACGGAGGTATTAGTATTTGAAACAAATAAATATGTGTGAAATGAGCAAGTAGGCCCTGGTTAGACATCCCTGATGACTGAGGCATTTATATGTAGATCCTTAGGAGAATCCTGCTAGGTGATCAGGTACATACAAACATGAATGATAGAGGCGCAACAATAGTTTTTCACCAGAACCCCATCAGGCAGCACGGACTACAGACATGGCAGATACAGCCAATCATTGCAACAGGGCCATCCATGCCCCATAGCAGAGCTCGTCCTGTTATACTGTCAGTGCCAAATATCTTACCCGCAAGCGAAGTCCACCTTGCTGGATAAGTATTTCATCAATGAGGATATATCAAAATAGCACTCCACCTCCCTTGGCTGCAATAGCACTACAGTAATTTTCCCTTGCTATTCAGCCACATCGCTGCAGAAATTTAAGACAGGTCGCCACTGACCGCTGCAATTTTGACAGCGTATAAATAGGCTGCACCAAGCCACCATTGATTGAAGCGATATCTGTGCCCAACGACTTTGCATTATCTCTCATGTAGTTCTAGATATTCCAAGTGGTCTCCCGAAGAAGGCGTGTGTAACGCCGAAACGCGCGTAGAGATTTTTCATTCATCCACTTGTTTGTTTTTGTTGTGTTCCCCATACACAAAGAAAGCATTATTTTAATTGTAGTTATTTGTTTTTAACTGTGATACATATGTTGAATTTTTCTGTATTAAATTGTATATTAATTGATTCTGTATATGCTGTATATGCTTGTTATCAAACTCTTTCAAACAATCACTGAGATTGATTCTGTATATGCTTGTTATCAAAAAAAATTTTAAGCAATCACGGAAATTTTTCTATGACATCAGTTAAATAAATTCGTTTTATATGATATTATTTTTCGCATTTTTCTGTTCTGTACACTGTCTCACTATATAACTATTGTTGCGCCTCTATCATTCATGTTTGTATGTACCTGATCACCTAGCAGGACCCTTCAGTTGCCTAGGTATTACTATTTTGTTGAATATTGTGCCCTGACCTAGGAACTTGTAACTAGTCGCAGGGGGTCCCTTTCTTATTTTGATCCTTAGGAGAATGGCATTTCTTTGTCAGTAAAAGCTAATTGTACAAGTAACTAAGGGCCATATGTAGGTAAATGGCATTTACCGAATCGTAAATACCGAATTTTACAGATTCTGTATTTACAAATCGGTAAATGCCATGTAGGTAATTATTCGGTAACGATTCGGTAATTACCGAATCGGTATTTACCGATTCGGTAATCGCCATTGATTCCTATGGGCCTTGAGGCCCATAGGAATCAATGTCAATTACCGAATCGGTAAATACCGATTCGGTAAAATTACCGATTTGTCAAGGGGGACAGGTTGTCACTTTGACACCCTGTTGCACCCCTGATTCTGGCTTGTGTGCCATGTGACACACATACATGCCCTTAGGGCATGTATGTGGGCCACATGGCACAGGTGTACATGCACAGATGTGCATGTACACAGGAATTCGTTATTTACCATGCAATAGTATTTCATGGTAAATAACGAATTCCTAAGGGCCTGTGGCACTGTTTCCAGTGCCACCTACATCCCATATTACCGATTCTGTACATTTACCGATTCGGTAATTTACAGATCGGTAAATTTACAGAATCGGTAATTATCTGGCCCCCTACATCTGAAACTACAAATACCGGTCGGTAACGGCCGAAATCGCCCGTTACCGACCGGTATTTGACCACCTACATATGGCCCTACGACTAGGAATCGATCAGTGGTGAACAAGGTCATGCCATCAGATTCCTAAATGCTTTTTGTCGCTCAATGCCTATGACAATAGGCTCATTGTTGATATTGTTACCACTTTAGTATTGGGTAGAAGTCCTGCATCATGCCTTTTGTATTATTTCAAACCTCTCTCAACAATAGGTTTGCTAAGATTTTGCTAATGCATTTATGTGTCAATATGCCCTGATTGGGGGCAGGTAGCAGTCGCTGGCTCATGGATCAACATGGCCAATGCCAACCAATCAAAAATGGGTAGGAGCACGCTTGAGGGTGCCTGAATTTATTTAGTTATTTATTTATTTATTTAATGTATGTATATTGTTTTGTATAGTGAAAAACTACTCCACATACGTTATCTGAAATAAAGAAGAGTTAATAGTTAAAAAATGTTGAACCAAAACTCCCTAGAAGGATTGTCCAAATACAGTCTCAGAATATAGTTGGTTGCGAAGAAGTTTAGGTTTTGGTCTGGGATTTTTAGTGGGGTAAGATTTATTGCAGGTACTCGTTACAAAGGATCCGTGTCTACTGTGTAGATGAGAAGAGGGAGAAGGGGTTGCATTTTTGGATGTTATGTGTATGGGAGAATAGGATTTCAATGATTTTGTGGCTTTATATTGGAAACGTAAGTAACATTATTTGGAGAGATACTTTGGGCAAGGGAGCTGGCATCTTGGAATCTTCCATTATCAGGAGAAATAAAATAAAATTTCAGAGGTTTCAGTTGCTAGAGGATGATACTGGATTTCAGCAATATTGTGGGGACAAGGCTAAAAGGTTATGTTACCTTGTGGAGAATAACCATATGGTTGCAAGACTAAGGTCATATTGCATAATGCAAGGAAGTTTTGTTGGTGACAGCAGTTAAGGTCATATTGCATAATGCAAGGAAGTTTTGTTGGTGACAGCAGTTAATTATCTGCAACAAGGTGTGCATATTAAGGGCCTCATTCTAAGTGCCCTAATTTAGTACCTGATCATTCTCTCCACCCTCACTCCTGTAGTTACCATGAACAGGTGTACTGGCAACCTAGAAAGGTGCACTTAAAAGGTATTACAAGTAGGCCCGGGTGGAGCTGGTGGAGGCGGAACTCCACTTTGCTTCCTTGAGTTCTGTAAGAAGACCGAGCTGCCGAATGCACCTGTTGGCGTGACATTTTGCAAATGAAAATGAGTTCTCAAGCCAGAAGCATGGGCATAGATATTTTGTTGTCTGTTCTGCTCCATTATAAAAAGTCTTTGGTTGGCTTGACTACCTGGCTTTACTAATGTTGTCAAGCAACAAAATGACAAAGTGCTATTTTGATATAAGATACTGCTACCTGAACTGTAGTGATACATCTTTTTGATAAAAAAATAAGGGGAGGCGTATCTGACATTAAACAAATGTGCAATGTTTTTTCCTAGCTGCACTGACTACCAGTGCCAGAGCCAGTTCGGCTGTGGATGCAGCTGGAGGGGGAGACACAGTGGCAGTAGGGACTGGCGGTAGTATGTCATTTGCCTGCTTATTGACAATTACCATTATACTCACTACAAGGGTGTCATGACTCATGAGACTCATGACTTATGAACCCCCTGATTTAGCAGCTACAGCAGTGGTTATGGCCCCTTCTGTCTGCAACTCAGCAAAAGCTCACATAATGAATGTTAAAAATGATGGACTGGGAAATCAAATAATCACCATCCCAGTAACACATGTATGGAGTTAATCCAGCTTTTTTTTGGTCACCAGACCACCCCAGTTTGGACCCAGACATATGCAAATCAGTTGTGACCCTGTTACGGATGGGAACAGTCCAGCCCGAACTGCCAGGCAAGGTCATCCCTTGACCATAAAAAAGCATCCTATGGCTGGTGAACTTTGATTTGTTCATCATGCCGTCCATCATTTGTTCTTTTTCTCGGCCTAAGTGGGAAGGGTATGCCCAGATGTGGGTCCCATGCTCACTGTGCCACTCGATTCAAGCTAGCCTGGCTGATGAGGGATGATATCTCAAAAACAGTCTGAGGATGATTGTTTCTAGTCCAGAGAGGACCTGGCCTGGCAGTTTCGGCTGTACTGTTCCTATGAGGAGCAGGGTCAAGACTGAATTGCATATGGCCGGGCCAAATTGTTAATGTCCTACAAGATGTTTGCAGGTGTATGGGATTTCCCCATGGTGAACATAGCAACTGTTGCATGCTTATTAGCCCCATTAAAAATTTAATCAGCAGCAAAACCTAAGGATATTATTATTCTATGATGTGCAAAAGAGATCCAGTGGGCAGTGATACACATGTAATCAGTAGTTTGGCAACTGGTTCACATGTCTGTCGTCAGGTGAATATTGTGAACAGTACCCTGCTGCAGAACTTGTCCATCCAATTCCAGCACATCATAATGGACCTCTTGAACAGCAACTCTGGCCAAATAGGTCCGTTACTGATCTAATAATTTTCTGTTCAGGTTCCATCCAGCCAATTAGCGCATTCCTGTTGGCGTGTGCATTCGTGATTAATTGTGAAACAGAGGCGAAATATCCATGGCCGGATAGCACTATAATTTTAAACTTACATTTCTCTACAACTGCTGAACGAACTTACACCAAATAAGCAAAAGGCACTTCCTTGAACCAACATCTACCTCCCTGCCAAATTTGGTGTAAATCTGTACAGTAGTTCGGGCTGTAGGTGTGGCTAAAGGTGCCTATGTGAATTGACATTCCAAACCCAACCTTATTTTGTACCCCAAATTCTCAGTCCCTGCTGCATACATCACCTCGAAACCTTCCATTACAACTAGAATTGACCTTGCCACTTTTTGGGGGGAAATTGCAAGAAGATTGGCCAAATGACACCAAAGTATAGGCAAGTCAAAAATGGTTTTCCTATGGAAACTAGGTCCGAACTATATTGACCGCAGGTAGGTATATCTCTATATATATTCATGGAAAAAAACAAAGATTACAGAGACATTATAGTTAGGCTGACATTTCACTCATACAAAACCAGAGAAATTTAGCAGTTATAGTTAGCCAAGCTTACTATACATCGCACCCCCGCAATGCTGATGACGTCACATATTACATCACTCATGACATGGTCAGTGACATCAACGATGACATCACTGACATTCAAATGACATCACTGATGACATTATCCAGTGAGTGTGAGTGTTTTAAAAATGTTTTGAGTGTTAAATAAATAAATAAATATATATATATATATATATATATATATATATAGCAGCTCCCAAACACCAGCCAACTGCACACACGAGCGGGTGCACACAAAGCGGGGGTGTGCCCGCAAACGTAATTAAAGCTCCAAAATCCAAAGGATATTAACTCCAAAAGGAATGCAGCACACGCAGGGGTGGTTCCAACCAAGATGTTTATTGTTGGAACGCTCACAGCAACAAGACGCGTTTCGCCATCGGGCTTCGTCAATTTGTGCAGAGAGCCGAGGCGCCCGTCTGCTTTAAAAAACGTCATTCACAATGTAACAATCAAGGAAGGACTAACAAACAGCAATCTACCATGACCACCATTTTAAGATGGTCAAAATAACATTGCGAAAGGATGGCAAAATGGTTAAAAGACAAAATATATAAATAGAAACCATACGTTTAAATAAACAAGATAAACCATCATTTCAAAGCCGTTGGGAGTCCCTCAGATCAAGCCCTGAATGGGCACAAATGTAGTGAAAAAGTATATTGACACGCAATCGTGTCACAATCAACTCTTATAATCATAATGCATGAATTGCACAGTCATAAATACGACAAAGGGCAAGTGCGCGCATACATCAAATTCCATGCGTAATACGTAATTAAACCCTGGATGGGCATAGTCATAGACTTCACTACAAATGAGATATAACATTGCGAAAATGACAATAAGATTAAAATTGAGAAATGTCTAGAGATGTAAATTTCAAAATTAAATATACACATATATACATGTTCAGCAACTTTCCAGAATGAAATGAAAGAAAACACCATAATTACATGAATCGTCAACCTAAATGTACTGATAATTCCTCATGCATATTCAATCCATGAGGAGTTTTGCATTGCAAGTCAATAATGTACCTGGATTCCAAGCGTCTTAATTTCAAAAGGCGATCCCCCCCTCTGATATTAGCAGGTACACTATCGAGACAAGTATACACCAACAGATCCCTATTGCTTTTGTGCAACTTCTCGAAGTGCCTGGCCACAGGGTAGGAGGCATCCTTGTTAGCAATTGCACGCATGTGCTCTAAAATTCTAAGTTTCACTGCATTGGTTGTGCTGCCTATATATCGAAGGCCGCACGGACACATAAGACAATAGATGACATAAGGTGTCGAACAAGTGAGAAACTTGGTTATGCGTTTAGGGATGGCCAAACCAGGTACTTGATATGTAAGCGTCCGCTTACTATGCTTGCAAGCCTTGCACTTACCACAAGGATAAAAGCCATTGAGAGCCGGCATTTTAGGAGGTAAAGCTTGGCACTGAAAGTGACTTGAAACCAGATGATCTCTGAGAGATCGGGCCTTTCTGTAAGTAACTAAAGGATTACTTGGCAAATCAGCCTTGATGGTAGAATCCGTCAATAAGATATTCCAGTTCTTTCTGAGTATCTTTTTGATCTGCCCAGCATTCTCAGAGTAGGTGGTGATAAGGCGGAAAGAGCCATCATTAGCCTTCTTAGATTTTTTTGGTAGTAAGAGCTCTTGTCGCCTCAACTTTTTAACCCTCTCATAAGCACTGTTAAGGACACTTTCACTATAGCCTCTTATTCTAAATCTTTGAAGACTAGAATGTGCTGATCTTTCATAGTCCTCCTCATTGGAGTTGTTCCTTCTCAATCTAAGTAGCTCTCCATAAGGAATGCTTTCAATAAGTGGTCGTGGATGACTACTTGTGGCAAATAAGGTGGAATTACCAGCTGTCTCCTTCCTGTAGAGTTTAGTTTGTATACTGCCATTCTCATCAATGTAAACAGTAAGATCTAAATAGTTTACAGATGTCTGACTAATCTGTCCTGAAAATCTCAGATTCACATTGTTGTTATTAAGTGCATCAACAAAATCATGTGCAGTTTCTATAGGGTTATCAAGAATGATAAACAGATCATCAATATAACGATGATACCCTATAATCTTATTAGACCATACACAATTATCGTTACTCCAGGCTACTTGCTCCTCCCACCATCCTACGAAGAGGTTCGCAAAACTAGGGGCGGAGCAAGCTCCCATGGCAACACCTGACATCTGTTTATATAGCTGTTTCCCAAACAGGAATATGTTGTTATTCAGACTGAATGTCATAAATTCAAGTAACATTTTGTTGTGCTCATAGAATCTGAGTGGACGTTTGTCCAAAAAACTAGCCATGGCCTTGAGACCATCCCCATGTGCAATGCACGTGTATAAACTGGCGATATCAAGGACCAACATGCAGTAACTGTCTTTCCAGGAAATTTTGCTAATACAATTCAAAAAATGTTTGGTGTCTCTTACATAAGATTCTAGGGACATCACCATGGGAGAGAGAAATGAGTCAACATAAATAGATAAATTTTCTGTAAGCCCTCCATTGGAGGCCACAATCGGCCTTCCTGGGGGATTAACAAGATCTTTATGTACCTTGGGGAGGTAATAAAAAGTAGGAATAACAGGGCTCAAGCATCGTAGGAACAAATATTCATCCGTGTTTAACATGTTCAAGTTGTACCACTTTAAAATCATGTCATGATATTCATTCACACTCTGATTGTATATTTTCTCATTAACAGTCATGTAGGTTGCTGTATCTCCCAACAGACGCTTGGCTTCTGTTTCATATTGTATCTTAGTAAGAAGGACAATATTGCCCCCCTTATCTGAAGGTTTGCAGACCAGGCCTGAATCCTCACACAAAGATTTTAATGCCTTCTGTTGTTGTTGTGTGAAATTGTCTTTCGAAGGCAGATATTTCTTTGTGTGTCTAAGCCTTGTGAGATCCCTCACAACGGCCTCTGAAAATGTATCAATGGCATCAGGACACATCATGGGCATAAAAGTTGAGACCGGTTTAAAAGCACTGGCCCCCCCTTTCTGTGTTACATCAGCAATCCCAATCATTTGAGTGTTGGTTACATCACCAACATCCCCGATGTTAATTTCCCGGTCCAAACCCTCCATCACTCTTAATCCTCCCAAGTCTCTGCACCTCAAAGTGGTGCTATATTGCTCATTAACATTACTCTCCGTGATCGAGGTATTGACACTGTCGGTATTAGAATGTGGTTTGAGTTTGAAAAACTTATGAAGTTTTAATTTTCTGGCAAATTTGAAAACGTCGATTCTGGTCTGAGCAAATTCAAAATTCTTTCGTGGGCAAAAGGATAAACCCAATGTAAGTACGGAATTTTCTTCCTTGGTTAAAATCTTATCCGTGAGATTGATGATCGTCAGATTATCATGGCTAGGGCTCAATTCTTCTTCCTGTAGAAGTTTCTCTTGCTGCTGCGTGTTACAGGTGGGGACCCTGCTACGTTTCTTGCCGCAGCCCCCCCGCCGCGTTTTCCTTTTGCAGTTTGGTTGTCCGGGGGTTTGCCTCGACCTCCCTCCAGCTGTTGTTTCCTCATTACATTGAACTCCACATGAAAAGAAGAAGAGCCGGTGTCATTGCCTTCTTCGCTATCTGCCTCATCTGCAGTGGCCTCCGACTCTGATGTCACAAGTTCGACAGTAGCTGGTTTGTTGGTCTTGCTCTTTAATTGCTTTCTGGTATTTTCATATTTTTTAGCAAATGTCAAGACCCTGCCCATTAAGTAATCTTTCTCATCCCTCTCAAATTTTTCTTCCTTACGTTGTTTAATTTTCTGCTCATACTTCTTCAACCGTTTTTTAATTTGTTCACGTTTATCTGCCAACTGCACCTGATCCTCTTCCTTTAATAAATCATTTTCCAGATCTTTGATTTGTGCTAGAGCCTTATCTCTATCGCTCCAGGCAAAGCGCACCAGTATAGCAAGGCTCCCCTTGCATGATGCCGCCGTGTGTTCTGCCCATGCATCTAGTAACAGAGGATCAGGGTTCTCGTACGCCGGGATGGTGTAAATCCTCAAACCTCTGGGAACCCGGTCTACATCCATATAGTTCTGTAGTGATGTGGCTTCCCACCACTTTCTGATCTCCCGTTCGTATAAACGTTCCAGGGAGACCAGTTTGGTGTTCAGTGGTGTACTGCCCCCATTCATTGGACTAGTGCCAGCCTTAGAAGTCCCATCCGTTTTTTTCTTATTTTTAAACATCTCCTGCTCCGCTTCTCTTCTCTCTGCCTCACAGAACATTTTAAATGGCACCGCAATCGCGGAAACCAAATCAACACTGCTGTTTAACCCCTTCGCTCAAAGTTCAATGCCCAATTGCAGAGGCTCAAAATAAAGTCACTTCTGCGCTCACCGCGCCTTACCCGGATAATAACGAGGCAAATCCAACCAGCCGGCTGTGTCTGCCAACAATCCAGGCTCCGGCAGAGCGGTTCTCAGTCCAGGGCAAACTCGGTGCAGCTGGTAATCAATACAGCAGCTCCCAAACACCAGCCAACTGCACACACGAGCGGGTGCACACAAAGCGGGGGTGTGCCCGCAAACGTAATTAAAGCTCCAAAATCCAAAGGATATTAACTCCAAAAGGAATGCAGCACACGCAGGGGTGGTTCCAACCAAGATGTTTATTGTTGGAACGCTCACAGCAACAAGACGCGTTTCGCCATCGGGCTTCGTCAATTTGTGCAGAGAGCCGAGGCGCCCGTCTGCTTTAAAAAACGTCATTCACAATGTAACAATCAAGGAAGGACTAACAAACAGCAATCTACCATGACCGCCATTTTAAGATGGTCAAAATAACATTGCGAAAGGATGGCAAAATGGTTAAAAGACAAAATATATAAATAGAAACCATACGTTTAAATAAACAAGATAAACCATCATTTCAAAGCCGTTGGGAGTCCCTCAGATCAAGCCCTGAATGGGCACAAATGTAGTGAAAAAGTATATTGACACGCAATCGTGTCACAATCAACTCTTATAATCATAATGCATGAATTGCACAGTCATAAATACGACAAAGGGCAAGTGCGCGCATACATCAAATTCCATGCGTAATACGTATACAAGTAGTCATCCACGACCACTTATTGAAAGCATTCCTTATGGAGAGCTACTTAGATTGAGAAGGAACAACTCCAATGAGGAGGACTATGAAAGATCAGCACATTCTAGTCTTCAAAGATTTAGAATAAGAGACTATAGTGAAAGTGTCCTTAACAGTGCTTATGAGAGGGTTAAAAAGTTGAGGCGACAAGAGCTCTTACTACCAAAAAAATCTAAGAAGGCTAATGATGGCTCTTTCCGCCTTATCACCACCTACTCTGAGAATGCTGGGCAGATCAAAAAGATACTCAGAAAGAACTGGAATATCTTATTGACGGATTCTACCATCAAGGCTGATTTGCCAAGTAATCCTTTAGTTACTTACAGAAAGGCCCGATCTCTCAGAGATCATCTGGTTTCAAGTCACTTTCAGTGCCAAGCTTTACCTCCTAAAATGCCGGCTCTCAATGGCTTTTATCCTTGTGGTAAGTGCAAGGCTTGCAAGCATAGTAAGCGGACGCTTACATATCAAGTACCTGGTTTGGCCATCCCTAAACGCATAACCAAGTTTCTCACTTGTTCGACACCTTATGTCATCTATTGTCTTATGTGTCCGTGCGGCCTTCGATATATAGGCAGCACAACCAATGCAGTGAAACTTAGAATTTTAGAGCACATGCGTGCAATTGCTAACAAGGATGCCTCCTACCCTGTGGCCAGGCACTTCGAGAAGTTGCACAAAAGCAATAGGGATCTGTTGGTGTATACTTGTCTCGATAGTGTACCTGCTAATATCAGAGGGGGGGATCGCCTTTTGAAATTAAGACGCTTGGAATCCAGGTACATTATTGACTTGCAATGCAAAACTCCTCATGGATTGAATATGCATGAGGAATTATCAGTACATTTAGGTTGACGATTCATGTAATTATGGTGTTTTCTTTCATTTCATTCTGGAAAGTTGCTGAACATGTATATATGTGTATATTTAATTTTGAAATTTACATCTCTAGACATTTCTCAATTTTAATCTTATTGTCATTTTCGCAATGTTATATCTCATTTGTAGTGAAGTCTATGACTATGCCCATCCAGGGTTTAATTACGTATTACGCATGGAATTTGATGTATGCGCGCACTTGCCCTTTGTCGTATTTATGACTGTGCAATTCATGCATTATGATTATAAGAGTTGATTGTGACACGATTGCGTGTCAATATACTTTTTCACTACATTTGTGCCCATTCAGGGCTTCATCTGAGGGACTCCCAACGGCTTTGAAATGATGGTTTATCTTGTTTATTTAAACGTATGGTTTCTATTTATATATTTTGTCTTTTAACCATTTTGCCATCCTTTCGCAATGTTATTTTGACCATCTTAAAATGGCGGTCATGGTAGATTGCTGTTTGTTAGTCCTTCCTTGATTGTTACATTGTGAATGACGTTTTTTAAAGCAGACGGGCGCCTCGGCTCTCTGCACAAATTGACGAAGCCCGATGGCGAAACGCGTCTTGTTGCTGTGAGCGTTCCAACAATAAACATCTTGGTTGGAACCACCCCTGCGTGTGCTGCATTCCTTTTGGAGTTAATATCCTTTGGATTTTGGAGCTTTAATATATATATATATATATATATATATATATATATATATATATATATATATATATATATATATATATATATATATATATATATATATATATATTCACTGAAAAAACCATAGGTTATAGACCATATATAGTTAGGAATTAGCATTTAAAAAACCTTATTTTACTCACACAAAACCATTGAAATTCCATATATAGTTAGTTGCACTAACTATATATCGCGCACCCGCAATCCACTGCTGATCATGTCACATATTACATCATTCATGACATGGTCAGTGACATCACTGATGACATCACTGATGACATCTCAAATGACATCACTGATGACATCTCACATGACATCACTGATGACATCATCTAGTGTCTGTGTGTTTTTGTAAAGTTTAAATATGTTTTACATATTGAAGAATGAGTGGATGTATAAGTGTCTGGATGAAGGATTTAGTAGGTGCGTGACTGACTGTATGAGTGAGTGATTAAATGTGTCTCACTGAATGCATGGGTTAGTGACTAAACTGTCTTAATTTGTGCATCATTATGTCTGTTGTTCTGTAAACTGCTGCATGTGTTGATCATTAGCTATACGAGAGGCTATATGTGTTATTAATTGGTTGCCCAAGTATTTCTATGGGAGATTGAGTTTGTGTAGGGGTGGCTGGAAGGTGTGTGACTCTATGCATAGATGTGTGAGCAGTTTATTCACTAGGTGTATGAGTTCAAGAGTGCATGTGGAAACAGCTACATGGGCAGTTGACTGTGTGCATGAGTGTATTGATGAGTGAATGGATATCTCAATGCTACATGTCATAGTAAGTACATATGTAAAACACAGTACATGTGAGAGTTGGCATATATAAATAACTGTGCATGAGAGCCACTGAATGAGTGAGTAGTTGTATCGATCATTGTGAACTTGTATCAGGGATTGTATAAGAGAGTAAATATGTGTTAGTATATGTTTCAATAAGTAAGGTGCGTTTAACTGTATAGTTGAAGAAATGGAGGTGAGATTGTTTCTTTGCATGACTGACTGGGTGTGTGAGTAACTCCATGGATGAGTGGCAGTGTGTGAGTGTCTGTATACACTGAGTGTATCTAAGGTTATATTAGAGTCTGAAGAGGTTTATCGTATTAGCACAAGAATGATGTCAAATGAGATGTCATCAGTGATGTCATCAGTGATGTCATTTGAGATGTCATCAGTGATGTCATCAGTGATGTCACTGACCATGTCATGAATGATGTAATATGTGACATGATCAGCAGTGGATTGCGGGTGCGCGATATATAGTTAGTGCAACTAACTATATATGGAATTTCAATGGTTTTGTGTGAGTAAAATAAGGTTTTTTAAATGCTAATTCCTAACTATATATGGTCTATAACCTATGGTTTTTTCAGTGAATTTTCAAGGTTTTGTAAATGCTAATTCCTAACTATATATGGTCTATAACCTATGGTTTTTTCAGTGAATTTCAATGTTTTTTTAATAGCAAATATCATAAGCTGTCGAATGTCAAGTACGTGGTAAGTGAAAACATTTTCGTGTTTATGCACACTGATCTGCTTTGAATGGTGCCCCCACCCCTCATTTCTATTAGGAGTACTCTCTCTTTGCAGATAGTGAAAGGTAGTTAACGCAGGCCTTTGCCCCCATTGTAATCCGTCGTGCCTGCTTCTCTCTCCATTTGATTGATTGTTATCCAAGTATTTACTGTTTTAGAATTAGTTCTCTTTGGTTCATTCTCTATTTACAAACAAACACAGAGTCGCAATACTCTGTTTAGTCTTTGCAGATAACGAAAAATCGTGTAAAAAAAAAGAAAAGGAATCGAGCAAAATCAGTAGGCCACTAATGGGATCTCTTTTTGACCTCGCTAAAATAGAAACATTAGGAACAACCCCTCATGACAAATACAAAACTAGTGAGATGAACTGAACTCCACACAATGATGGCTGCAAAACAGCTCGGCTCCGCCACCCACCCCGCCCAAAATAACGATAAAGAACGGCTGCCATGATTGGTTGCGGAATGACCACGACGGAGCTACGAAATTGTGCTGCTCTCATGCTAACCCCAGCTTCAGTCTGAAACATCCAGAAACACTGTAGACTACCAATTCGATCAGTTCCGGTAGCGCCCCAATGTAACCCGGTAGAGAAGAACTAGCCCTCCCCTCTTTGACTGATGGTTCTTGTTGCCTGTCCCTTCTGTTGTCATTTAACAGAACTATTTAGCCTGCTGAAAGGGGTTGTGTTCCGACCGCTGGTTGGTGGAGACATTTTGACTATATTCTGTACCTGCGTTGTCGCGTAATGCGTCATATGACGCGCCGCGTTAGCGCATCCGGAAGTCATCCGGGGCGCGCAGCGCGTAACGTAAGCATAACAAGTCATGTGACTTGTTAATAAAACTTTTCATTGGTTCATTTTACTTTTCTTATTGTAATGATGAAAGGCTTGGTCATATGACCTAAAAATTACGCTTTTCATTACTTCCGAACATTATTTTTTCTTAAATATATGTTATAATGTTCCAGGCTAATGTACTTTCCCGGAAATTTTACAACTGTCCTGCAAGTAAAATATATTCTTTTTTCGAGAAAAAGAGCGTTTCTTCGTTCCATGACGGAGCCGTTGAGCAAAAGAGGGTCGACCTGCTGTCTTAGTCGCCGATACGCCTGAATATGAGATTCTTATCGATCACTTTATGTTGCAGGAATAGAAAACACAACAGCCCTTGACCATTTATCTTTACTGCGTTCCTTCGTATTATACCTTTTACCCTTCATGTAATTGGTCTGCTTTATTTCACTTGCCTTTTAATGATTCTAAAACAGTCACTATTATTAAAAACTTTACCAATGTATATACTACTACCATGTTTTCTTTTAAAAACCTTTATTGTGAAAATTTCATTATACAAATACGAGCCTATAACCACGTGGGCCTGCCACAGAGCAAACTGTAATCGTATATGATGAATAGACATTTACACTGTAGAGGAACGTAACGGGCGGGCCATTAGGTTGCAAGAACTAAGGTGTCTAACAGTTACGGAATCGGTGGACGTACATTTTATAATTAAAATACGACAGGGCCAGTTACAATAAAATTATCTAGATATACATTTGCGGGCAAGTACCATGGGTGACGTTAATTCGAACTTTCAACAGTACAGTAATCAATAACACATCAGAACTTAATATCAATAGGGATGTCGAAATATTCAATCAATTCTCGTCCCCGCCCGCCATGTGCTTCAAAACTGCATACGTATCTCGTGATTTCAAGGTTCTGCAACCAGTACACAACAAGGAGTTACGAGTCCCATTTATTCCGGCGCCATTTTGGGCGAGGACGGGCAGGTCCAGGATATAGTCAAAATGTCTCTACCAACCATCGACTATGATGATGTTCATATGCTGTATTTATTAGAGTAACACTCATCTGTCCACATGAAATTAATTTGCCACAATCTAAACATGTCATTTTAATCTTTCCAAAGTTCTTCTAAATATTTGGGACCGTTTCCCTTGCCTCTGAAGCTCTCAGTGCCACTTCTTTGATGAATGTACTAGCAGGTCAGGGGTTCTCCTCCAAATCTCTCTTTTATGCAGCACTATAATTAATTGGTGCCACCTCTCCATATGACGATGCATGGTATAGTTACCACAGCTATATTTTTTTTCGGTTCCTCTGGAGAGTTCATCGTGGCAGATGAAGCGTGTAACGTACCGGGCATTTACCTTTTTTTGCATGTACAGGAAAGGAAAAAAAATCGAGCGTCCGAGTTCTAAGGTGTCCCAGGGCCATTTTAGTGGACCAGGCCCAAATCCAAAGAACAGGCCGCCATTTTGAGAGTCCTCTTGCAGCCGCCTGTCGCTGTAGCATCAAGAGCAGCCGAAACTCAGCTGAATGGCAACTGAAACGGTAAAGGGGCGCCCCACTACAGCAGACGAGCCTCCACCTAGGAAGGCCCATTCACGCCGGCTCCCCCCCCCTTCGGGCACCCCACGCCGTTATTCGGAGCAGTATTGTAGGATGGCCACACCAGTGCGGCAACTTGCTAGACATCACCTCGGTGGTAACCGAATCTCAACGCCTTGTGGTGTCTCCTATTCAGAAAACATTGTTATGCTGCCTTCGACCTATTCGCCGCAAGTGCGCACACAACTCAACTGCATAGCTTGCTAGACACCACCTCGGTGCCATCCGGATCTTGGAATGTCAGCACCTTTTGGTGTCTTCTCTTCAGAAAATATTGTTGCGCTGCCTTTGGCCCCATTCGCACATCGGTCCGCTACTGACGCCATCTCACAGGCTAATGGGGCGCCCCACGCCGAGTTTCAGCATTGTAGAATAACCACACCAGTACAGCAACTTGCTAGACATCACCTCGGTGCCATCCGGATCTCGGCGCCCCACTGCAGATGAAGTGCCTCTCAACTATGAAACCACCACGGTGACATCCGGATCTTGGCGCGTTGTGCTGCCTTCGGCCTATTCGCACATCGGTCCGCTACTGATGCCATCTCACAGGCTAATGGGGCGACCCACGCCGAGTTTCAGCATTGTAGGATGACCACACCAGTACAGCAACTTGCTAGACATCACCTCGGTGCAATCCGGATCTCGGCGCCCCACTGCAGATGAAGTGCCTCTCAACTATGAAACCACCACGGTGACATCCGGATCTTGGCGCGTTGTGCTGCCTTCGGCCTATTCGCACATCGGTCCGCTACTGACGCCATCTCACAGGCTAATGGGGCGACCCACGCCGAGTTTCAGCATTGTAGGATGACCACACCAACTTGCTAGACATCACCTCAGTGCCATCCGAATCTTGGCATCTCAACGCCTAGTGGTATCTTCCATACAAAAAATATTGTTACGCTGCCTTTGGCCCCATTCGCACATCAGTCCGCAACTTAGACATCACCTCGGTGCCATCCGGATCTTGGCATCTCAGCGCCTTGTGGTGTCAGTCAGAAAATATTGTTGCGCTGCCTTTGGCCCCATTCGCACATCGGTCCGCTACTGACGCCATCTCACAGGCCAACGGGGCGCCCCACGCCGACTTTCAACATTGTAGGATGGCCACAGAAGTGCGACAACTTACTAGACACCACCTCGGTGCCATCCGGATCTTGGCGCGTTGTGCTGCCTTCGGCCTATTCGCACATCGGTCCGCTACTGACGCAAACTCACAGGCCAACGGGGCGCCCCACGCCGACTTTCAGCATTGTAGGATGGCCACACCAGTGCTGCAACTTGCTGGACACCACCTCGGTGCCATCCGGATCTTGGCGCGTTGTATTGCCTTCGGCCTATTCGCACATCGGTCCGCTACTGACGCCGCCTCACGTGCCAACGTATTTTCTCTGCATTTTATACCCTATGCCGCATAACAGGTCATGTGACTTGTTTATAAAACTTTTCATTGGTTCATTTTACTTTTGGTTTCCTAATGATGGAAGGCTTGATCATATGACCTAAAAACAACACTTTTCATTGGATGAAAACTTTTTTTTCCCCCCAAACGATGAAAGCCCCACCTTGTTTCTGGATGTTTCAGACTAAACTGGCGTCAGCATGAGAGCACCACCATCTCGTAGCTCCGTCGTGGTCATTCCGCGAGCAATCATGGCAGCCGCTCCCCACCAGAAGCCTGCAGGAGTCGGGGCCCCCAAAACTTTTGATGAATTCTCAAGGCGGAGGGGACGCTTTCGAGAATGGGGTCCAAGACCTAGCAGACAAGCGTCCGATTTCCAAGGTGTCCCAGGGCCATTTCAGTGGACCACGCCCAAAAAGGAAAGAGCCTGCCGCCATTTTGAGAGTCCTGTGGCAGCCGCCTATCGCTGCACCGCAAGAGTGGGCGCAACTCAGCTGAATGGCGGATTTTGACACAGTGGACCAAAAGCGGACGGAATGGCAACTGAAACGGTAAAGGGGCGCCCCACTAAAACAGATGAGACTCCACCTGGAGAGGCCCGTTCACGCCGCCTCCCCCGGGGCGCCCCACGCCGTTATTCGGAGCAGCATTGTAGGATACCAAAACCAGTGCGGCAACTTACTGGACATCACCTTGGTGCCATTGTTCTGCTGCCTTGGAACTATTCGCACAACAGTTTGCTACTGATGACCCACCCCCCGCGACGCCCCACGCCGTTATTTGCTGGGTGGCAACTTACAAGACATCACTTTCGTGTCATCTAGATTTCGGCGCGTTCTGCTGCCTTGGAACTATTCGCACAACAGTTTGCTACTGATGACCCACCCCCCGCGACGCCCCACGCCGGAAATCTGGACGTTGTGCTGCGTTGGGACTATTCGCACAGCCGACCGCTACTTCGTTGTTTTTCCCTAAAAATGTTTATATGTTATTACTATTTTTGTTTTCTTGTATATATTTATAAATTATTAAAGTTTTATAATCTTACTACTTTGTCGGAGTGCTATATATTTTTAATGTGACACATAATTGTAAAAACTTTGATGTACAAAGAGTCATCCCTGGAATCTTCCGCTTCACGCTCGGTCCCCTCCCCAATCACAATACAGCATGGTTTTCAGATAATAGCAACGCTTCTGCTGTGACGGATCTCATCGAGTGTGGGCCTTGATCTACTATAACTCCTTTGAAGAGGGGTGATTCTTTACAGCTGTGGCCATAAACTACATCTGCAGGGCTAGCTGATAGCCTAGGACCGGCCTGGACAATCGGGCACAGAGGAAAAGGAGTGTCAGAGGGTGCGGTAGTGAATAGGGCGAAAGGGAGGTGTCGGGCGGGCACAGGGTGTGATTCTCAGGGAAGAGCAGCGCAGATGGGGGGAGGTTTATTACCCATGCATAAGACAGAGAGCGGGGGTGACCACTGCCTGGGTGAGATGCTTGCGAGGGTGGGGAGCCATGCTAAGGATCGACAGCGTGCACAGAGTGGGTCTGGTCAAGGCATCTAAAATGGCTGCCGTGCACGACAAAAGTGTGGCATTTGAAAAAAGACAAGATGGCGCACACAATGTTTTTCAACAATTCCTGATTTCCTTCGAATCGAACGTTAACAGACGTTGGGGCATATTACCAAAGTTAAGCGATATTTATCCCTAACGATGCATTGCAAAGATTTTTTTACCGTCAGAAATTATCGCAGATAAACCTTGCTATTATCAAGGTTTATCGCAAATACGATAAAAAACGACCGCAATGCATTAATATCGCTGAAAACTCAGCGATATTCATGCATTACCGAGCTAATGCTCTTAGCCATGTTATCCACCTCCCATTGGATAACATGGCTAAGAACTGCTCAGGGCAGCTGTTACTTTTTGGAGATATTCGCGCTTATCTCGAATATTTCCAAAAGTTGATAATAGGAGATAGCGATGTTAGCGACTGTTTCCAGTCGCTAACATCTTGGCATGCCCACTTTGCATGTCATTAGTGATAAATATCACTCACATGCAAAGTGGGACCCAAGATGGTCGCTATCTCCTACTAGCCGTCGCTAACTGGTGTTAGCAACAGCTAGGTAATACAGATATAATTTTATCTCCGCGAAGCGGAGCGCTGTTACAGATATATATCTTGTTTTTGAACGTTAATTTCTCAAAATGCACTGAAGCACATATATTGAGACATAGCAAAGGCACATCGGGCTACCAGTCCCTAGGAGATAGCGATGTTAGCGACTGTTTCCAGTCGCTAACATCTTGGCATGCCCACTTTGCATGTCATTAGTGATAAATATCACTCACATGCAAAGTGGGACCCAAGATGGTCGCTATCTCCTACTAGCCGTCGCTAACTGGTGTTAGCAACAGCTAGGTAATACAGATATAATTTTATCTCCGCGAAGCGGAGCGCTGTTACAGATATATATCTTGTTTTTGAACGTTAATTTCTCAAAATGCACTGAAGCACATATATTGAGACATAGCAAAGGCACATCGGGCTACCAGTCCCTAATATTTTACCAAGTTTCGTGCAAATCCATTCAGCCGTTCGATTATTATTATTATTTTTTTTTTTTGCCCCGCGGGGCCCTTTTAAAACCTCCACATCAAACCTAGGGGGTCAGCGAGGATCTACTATGCCCCCTTATGGTCATTTGCTCCTTCGCTTTGGCCTCCTCTTGTCTCTCGATCCTACTGAGAGACAAGATGGCGGCCGCTACGTACTGTTTGGAATGTTTACAGACACCGGAGAGCCAATCAGCTTCGCTTCGCAAAGCTCCGTAACGCGAAAAGTACGCGAAGCGGTGCGCTGTTACAGATATATATTTTTTTTGAACGTTAATTTCTCAAAATCCACTGAAGCACATATATTGAGACCTAGCAAAGGCACATCGGGCTACCAGTCCCTACAATTTTGCCAAGTTTCGTGCAAATCCATTCAGCCGTTCGATTATTATTATTATTTATTTTTTTTGCCCCGCGGGGCCCTTTTAAAACCTCCACATCAAACCTAGGGGGTCAGCGAGGATCTACTATGCCCCCTTATAGTTATTTCCCCCTTTGTTTTGACCTCCTCTTGTCTCTCGATCCTACCGAGAGACAAGATGGCGGCCGCTACGGACTGTTTGGAATGTTGACAGACGCCGGAGAACCAATCAGCTTCGCTTCACAAAGCTCCGTTGCGCGAAAAGTACGCGTCCTGGGCCGCTGCCCAGTCCGCTGTTACAGATATATATCTTTTTTTAAACGTTAATTTCTCAAAATCCACTGGAGCACATATATTGAGACCTACAAAAGGCACATCGGGCTACCAGTCCCTACAATTTTGCCAAGTTTCGTGCAAATCCATTCAGCCGTTCGGGCTAAAAGTGAGGCCAACCGCCCTATGGAAATTAACATGGGAAAAACGCGTTTTGGGACCCCCCTTTTTTCTCGGCCCCCACTGGACGAACCCCCCCCAAATTTTCAAGGGCTGCTCAGAAACAAAATGTGCCATTTTCCTGAAAATTTCAGCCAATTCCGTCCACAAACGCCAAAGTTATTAGACATAGAATTTTCAAAAAACCCATAGAGAAAAAATCCTAACTATATATACCTACTGGCGACCGCCAGTAGGTAATATATATATATGCCACAAACTGCAACAAACAATCCTTTCCGCTGCACAGATTTAAGGGCACACTGGAGCCAATACTTTAAGAAAAGTTTTTAATCGAGTGTCGGACTGACAAACGCGTGTCGGCGAAACCGCCTTCCTCAGGGTCAGTTTGTAAACATTATTCACTTGTTTAAATAAAGTTTTTCACAAAAAAACAAAATAATGTCAGTGACATGGAAACAATTCCTTGAAGCTTTCCTTGGGCGGCCATGTTGAAACGTTCGTTTATTTACATTTCACTATATTTTTTCGCGAACATTTAAGTTCCTGTTCCTTCCAGGGGAATACATCAGAGTCATGATAACAAAGCGTGTCTCTCTGCCTCACATATGTTATTCTAATCATTTTGTGCTAGAAAATCAACAAAGTTATTACTTCATCAATATCTCGAGACAAATACGTTATCGTGCCCTGAATGGGCTTATACCCACTACTTGTCAATATTATACCAACTTTGCATAATTTAATATTGTCAGTAGATAACCCTGATTAGTAAGCCCTGCATGGGCTCATATTTCCATTCCTATGTGTCCCTCTTAAATACTTTTTACATCATTGCCTGCCCTTATTTACATGTTTTTATTATTTTCACTCAAATTACAATGCCATTATGCATCGAGAAGAACCTAAATATCTCATTCATTTCTTTATGCTATTCAAGCAAACACAAAATTATTCAGACACATATCCTTATTAAACCTGATCCCAGATTTAATTCCAATATGTAAACAATCCTATCTTCATTGTTCAAGCCCCATGGGGCCTTACTCTGTAATTTGATTATATATTTAGATTCTAGTGTGCGTAAGCGCTTGACTTTATCTCCACCCCTTTCTCCTCTCTCAATCTGATCCAGACAGAAGAATTGTAGTTGCTCGCTATCACTGAAGGGCTTGCTGGTATATAGGCCACCAGGCCCGGTGGGCACTTTTTTTGAGGATCTGCAGACGGCCGCCTCTGAGCTGGCGTTGACCACACAGCACTGCATTGTGGCTGGTGATTTCAATTTTCATCTGGATGTGGCAGATGACTCGGATGCAGCCAAACTGTTGGATGTTACATCTCCGCTTGGTCTTGTGCCTTGCGTGTCGGGGCCAACACATGAGAAGGGGCATACCCTGGATCAAGTGTTCTCATCTGTTCCACCTACAGAGGTTGCTACCCGGCAGATGCTCTGGACTGATCACCGGTTGATCAGCTTTTCAGTGATGGAATCGGCGCGCCTGGAGTATAGAGCGCCCACTTTGCTTAGACCAGCTTCGCGAGCATTGTATAGAGTGACACCTGACTTACTTGAGCAGGCGCTGCTGGATCACCCTTGTCATCTTTCGGGTGATTTAGACAGCGATGTGGAGTCTCTGCAGTGCTGGCTTACCGACAGACTTGATGATTTAGCTCCTAAGGCTGCCCCCCGGTCCACGGTGGCTCGGCAATCGGCCCCGTGGTTTACGGAGGCGCTCCGTGTGGCCCGTAGTCAGTGCAAGATGGCTGAGAGGGCGTGGCGCCGTATGTACGATGGGGAGGCAAAGCTTGCCTATAAGGCGGCTGTTAAGGCCTACCATCGTGACATCCTTGGTGCCAAGAGGGACTATCTGGCAAGGAGGATAGAGGCAGCGGCGAACTCCTGTAAGGAGATCTTCAATATTGTGAAGGAGTTTACCACCCCCAGCTCCCATCCGC
This sequence comes from Lissotriton helveticus, assembly GCF_964261635.1. NCBI lineage: Eukaryota > Metazoa > Chordata > Amphibia > Caudata > Salamandridae > Lissotriton > Lissotriton helveticus. The sequence continues at coordinate 855,349,745 of NC_136070.1, read as the reverse complement.
CCCTGCCAGCTTCAGCGGATGTTTGGGCACGCGATCTTGCTGGCTTCTTCACAAGTAAGATCAAGGCCATTCAGGCCACCTTTGGGGAGGGACCGGAGGCAGGCAATGGTGATAGGATGGACTGTAGTCCTCCGCGGATGTCTGCGGGGACGCTGTCCGATTTCCCTACTGTTGCCTGTGATGTCTCTCAGACGTTATTGGCTAATCTTAAATCTGGCTCGCCACTTGACCCCTGCCCTGCCAAATTTTTGGCCGGGATGGCGGCGGTGGTGAATCCTCTGGTCAACTCTGTCCTCAATACCTCCTTGAGGGAGGGAAGGGTCCCCCGCTCCTGGAAAAGAGCGATGGTGATCCCCCTCCTAAAAAAAACGGGTCTTGACACCGAGGTTTTGGCGAACTACAGGCCCATCTCGCTTTTACCTGCACTGGCGAAGATCACGGAAAAACATGCCCACGGTGTCCTGTCGAGCTTTTTGGAAGCTAACAATCTGCTCCACTCATCTCAATCGGGTTTCCGTCCTAATTTTAGCACGGAAACAGCTCTGTTGGAGGTTACTGAGATTATTAGGGAGACTCTGGATGTCGGCGGTAGGGCCATGCTGGTCATGTTGGATCTGTCGGCGGCCTTCGACACCGTCCCCCATAAGATGCTTTTAGCGAGGCTTTATGACATCGGCCTCAGGGGGACGGTGCTCAGGTGGTTTACCTCCTTCCTTGAAGACCGCCGCCAGACGGTCTGGGTTTCTCAGAGCTCCGCCGAGATGCCGCCATTGGGAGTTGGGGTTCCACAGGGTTCTGTGTTGAGCCCCACGTTATTCAACATCTTTATGTCCCCTTTGGCGGACTTGGTGGAGGCTCATGGGGCCCGGATCATCTCCTATGCCGACGACACGCAACTCCTCTTCACTTGCGGGAAAGATCAAGAGTTTGATGGAGAGAGAATCCGGGACTGCCTTGCGCTGGTCTTCGACTGGTTCCAACGGAACAGTCTGAGGGCCAACTCGGGCAAGTCTGAGATTTTATTTTTTGGTTGCGTCGTCGAGCCGGATTGGCAGCATTGGTGGCCGTCCGACATGAATCCTCCCGCTCAGTCCTCCCAGGTCGCTAAAAATCTGGGCGTCAAGTTAGACAACCAGTTGGCATTGCGAACCCACATTCTTGGCCTGGCCGGTACCTGTTACGGAATCCTGAAGATGCTCCGCAAATTTTTGCCTCTGCTGTCGGAGGAGCACAGGAGGATTACCGTTCAGGCTCTTATCGGTTCAAGGCTGGACTATGTCAACGCCCTCTTTCTTGGCCTCCCCGATTACCTGGTCCAGCGTCTCCAGGTGGTGCAGAACTCTGCTGCCCGGGCAATCTTTGGTCTTGGTAGGCGAGCCCGTGCCTCGGGGTTGCTTCAGAAGCTTCACTGGCTCCCTATTAGGAAGCGGATCCTGTTTAAATCCCTGACCCTGATGCATAAAGCATTGCATGGATCAGGGGCGGGATATCTGCAGCGGAGGCTGAACTTTTATCATCCAGTTCGTTCTCTCCGCTCGGAATCCCTCTTTAAAGCTGTGGTTCCACGGGTAAGGAAGGCTCGCGCTGGAGGGAGATCCTTTAGCTGTCGAGCTCCCCAGGTGTGGAATTCGCTTCCGCTTGCTTTACGCAGTGTTCCCAATCTGCTACAGTTTAGGAGGAGCCTGAAGACGTGGCTTTTTAACTCTTAGTTTGTTTCTCTATTAAATGGTCTTTTGTATTTTCGTTTAGGTTTCTGTTTTTACTGTGTTGTGTTACCTTTTATCAGCCATTGGTGGAAAAAAAGCGTCGGGACACTCCTGTTCGAGTAGCCGTACGCTATACAAAAACAACGTAACATAACATAACATAACATAACTTTTGTGATACAGTTGAAAGTGGCAAGCAACCGGGTATGTTTGATTCTTATTCTTAAATTGCCCGGAGATGTTCCAGAATGCTTTTCTTAGTGGGGTTGATTGTATTCCCTACATATCTTTTCCCACAGGGACATACTAGGCAATATACAGTATGGTCTGAATTACAATTAAGGAATTTGACAATTTTCATTTTGGATTTCATCCCTGGGATGGCATATTCTTTCACCTTTTTGCTCTTTCTACTTGCCTTGCACTTGGTGCATGGGAAAAATCCCTTGATGGCATCCTTCCTTATAGGTTTGGCTCTGTAATTGCTTCTACCCAGATGATCTTTTCAAGAGGATTCATTTCTATAGGTAACTAAAGTATTGTTAGGAATTATTTTTCCATCTACATTATCAGTTTTAAGTAATAACCAATTCTTCCGTAAAATCTGAGTTATTTCTGGTGATTTGTCTGAAAATTCAGTGATAAATCTGATTTGGACTTTTTGCTGATCTGTTGTTTCGCTGTCACCTACAATTTTATCAATTAAAAGTGAGCTTCGTTCTACTTTGTCACTTTTTTCCTCTGCTCTGTCAATAACTGCCTTCTGATACCCTCTCCTTGTGAATCTCAATTTAGCCTGTTTCTTCGATTATATATATATATATTCACTGAAAAAACCATAGGTTATAGACCATATATAGTTAGGAATTAGCATTTAAAAAACCTTATTTTACTCACACAAAACCATTGAAATTCCATATATAGTTAGTTGCACTAACTATATATCGCGCACCCGCAATCCACTGCTGATCATGTCACATATTACATCATTCATGACATGGTCAGTGACATCACTGATGACATCACTGATGACATCTCAAATGACATCACTGATGACATCTCAAATGACATCACTGATGACATCATCTAGTGTCTGTGTGTTTTTGTAAAGTTTAAATATGTTTTACATATTGAAGAATGAGTGGATGTATAAGTGTCTGGATGAAGGATTTAGTAGGTGCGTGACTGACTGTATGAGTGAGTGATTAAATGTGTCTCACTGAATGCATGGGTTAGTGACTAAACTGTCTTAATTTGTGCATCATTATGTCTGTTGTTCTGTAAACTGCTGCATGTGTTGATCATTAGCTATACGAGAGGCTATATGTGTTATTAATTGGTTGCCCAAGTATTTCTATGGGAGATTGAGTTTGTGTAGGGGTGGCTGGAAGGTGTGTGACTCTATGCATAGATGTGTGAGCAGTTTATTCACTAGGTGTATGAGTTCAAGAGTGCATGTGGAAACAGCTACATGGGCAGTTGACTGTGTGCATGAGTGTATTGATGAGTGAATGGATATCTCAATGCTACATGTCATAGTAAGTACATATGTAAAACACAGTACATGTGAGAGTTGGCATATATAAATAACTGTGCATGAGAGCCACTGAATGAGTGAGTAGTTGTATCGATCATTGTGAACTTGTATCAGGGATTGTATAAGAGAGTAAATATGTGTTAGTATATGTTTCAATAAGTAAGGTGTGTTTAACTGTATAGTTGAAGAAATGGAGGTGAGATTGTTTCTTTGCATGACTGACTGGGTGTGTGAGTAACTCCATGGATGAGTGGCAGTGTGTGAGTGTCTGTATACACTGAGTGTATCTAAGGTTATATTAGAGTCTGAAGAGGTTTATCGTATTAGCACAAGAATGATGTCAAATGAGATGTCATCAGTGATGTCATTTGAGATGTCATCAGTGATGTCATCAGTGATGTCACTGACCATGTCATGAATGATGTAATATGTGACATGATCAGCAGTGGATTGCGGGTGCGCGATATATAGTTAGTGCAACTAACTATATATGGAATTTCAATGGTTTTGTGTGAGTAAAATAAGGTTTTTTAAATGCTAATTCCTAACTATATATGGTCTATAACCTATGGTTTTTTCAGTGAATTTTCAAGGTTTTGTAAATGCTAATTCCTAACTATATTATCATTATCCTGTCCCGTCTGGACTACGGAAACTCATTGTACTTAGGAGCCCCTAGTTCCACCACCAGAAGACTGCAGATTACCCAGAATGCAGCGGCTCGCCTTCTTCTCAACCTGGGCCGGCGAGACTCAGGCACAGCCGCACTCAGGAAACTGCATTGGCTGCCCATCAAAGCCAGAGTCGTGTTTAAATCTATGTGCATTATGCACAAAGCCATGTGGAAAACTGGCCCAGCCATGGTTTGCTCCTTTGCAAACCCTTACCTCCCTAAACGTAGCTTGAGATCCAGCTCAGCCTTCCTGGCTACCGTTAATAGAACTAAACGGGCAAGATGGGGAGGACGCTCCTTCTCTTGGAATGCCGCCAAGGCCTGGAACTCCTTGCCTGACACCCTCCGGGGCGAGCCTAATTTATTGAAGTTCCGTAAGGAACTGAAAACGCTCCTCTTCACCTAATCTGGCTCTGTGATCTCCCCTGACTCAAACAATATAGCGCTACGAGGCCTCCGGGTAGAATGCGCTTAACAAAACCCCATTAATAATAATAATAATAATATATATGGTCTATAACCTATGGTTTTTTCAGTGAATTTCAATGGTTTTTTAATAGCAAATATCATAAGCTGTCGAATGTCAAGTACGTGGTAAGTGAAAACATTTTCGTGTTTATGCACACTGATCTGCTTTGAATGGTGCCCCCCCCCCCTCATTTCTATTAGGAGTACTCTCTCTTTGCAGATAGTGAAAGGTAGTTAACGCAGGCCTTTGCCCCCATTGTAATCCGTCGTGCCTGCTTCTCTCTCCATTTGATTGATTGTTATCCAAGTATTTACTGTTTTAGAATTAGTTCTCTTTGGTTCATTCTCTATTTACAAACAAACACAGAGTCGCAATACTCTGTTTAGTCTTTGCAGATAACGAAAAATCGTGTAAAAAAAAAGAAAAGGAATCGAGCAAAATCAGTAGGCCACTAATGGGATCTCTTTTTGACCTCGCTAAAATAGAAACATTAGGAACAACCCCTCATGACAAATACAAAACTAGTGAGATGAACTGAACTCCACACAATGATGGCTGCAAAACAGCTCGGCTCCGCCACCCACCCCGCCCAAAATAACGATAAAGAACGGCTGCCATGATTGGTTGCGGAATGACCACGACGGAGCTACGAAATGGTGCTGCTCTCATGCTAACCCCAGCTTCAGTCTGAAACATCCAGAAACACTGTAGACTACCAATTCGATCAGTTCCGGTAGCGCCCCAATGTAACCCGGTAGAGAAGAACTAGCCCTCCCCTCTTTGACTGATGGTTCTTGTTGCCTGTCCCTTCTGTTGTCATTTAACAGAACTATTTAGCCTGCTGAAAGGGGTTGTGTTCCGACCGCTGGTTGGTGGAGACATTTTGACTATATTCTGTACCTGCGTTGTCGCGTAATGCGTCATATGACGCGCCGCGTTAGCGCATCCGGAAGTCATCCGGGGCGCGCAGCGCGTAACGTAAGCATAACAAGTCATGTGACTTGTTAATAAAACTTTTCATTGGTTCATTTTACTTTTCTTATTGTAATGATGAAAGGCTTGGTCATATGACCTAAAAATTACGCTTTTCATTACTTCCGAACATTATTTTTTCTTAAATATATGTTATAATGTTCCAGGCTAATGTACTTTCCCGGAAATTTTACAACTGTCCTGCAAGTAAAATATATTCTTTTTTCGAGAAAAAGAGCGTTTCTTCGTCCCATGACGGAGCCGTTGAGCAAAAGAGGGTCGACCTGCTGTCTTAGTCGCCGGTACGCCTGAATATGAGATTCTTATCGATCACTTTATGTTGCAGGAATAGAAAACACAACAGCCCTTGACCATTTATCTTTACTGCGTTCCTTCGTATTATACCTTTTACCCTTCATGTAATTGGTCTGCTTTATTTCACTTGCCTTTTAATGATTCTAAAACAGTCACTATTATTAAAAACTTTACCAATGTATATACTACTACCATGTTTTCTTTTAAAAACCTTTATTGTGAAAATTTCATTATACAAATACGAGCCTATAACCACGTGGGCCTGCCACAGAGCAAACTGTAATCGTATATGATGAATAGACATTTACACTGTAGAGGAACGTAACGGGCGGGCCATTAGGTTGCAAGAACTAAGGTGTCTAACAGTTACGGAATCGGTGGACGTACATTTTATAATTAAAATACGACAGGGCCAGTTACAATAAAATTATCTAGATATACATTTGCGGGCAAGTACCATGGGTGACGTTAATTCGAACTTTCAACAGTACAGTAATCAATAACACATCAGAACTTAATATCAATAGGGATGTCGAAATATTCAATCAATTCTCGTCCCCGCCCGCCATGTGCTTCAAAACTGCATACGTATCTCGTGATTTCAAGGTTCTGCAACCAGTACACAACAAGGAGTTACGAGTCCCATTTATTCCGGCGCCATTTTGGGCGAGGACGGGCAGGTCCAGGATATAGTCAAAATGTCTCTACCAACCATCGACTATGATGATGTTCATATGCTGTATTTATTAGAGTAACACTCATCTGTCCACATGAAATTAATTTGCCACAATCTAAACATGTCATTTTAATCTTTCCAAAGTTCTTCTAAATATTTGGGACCGTTTCCCTTGCCTCTGAAGCTCTCAGTGCCACTTCTTTGATGAATGTACTAGCAGGTCAGGGGTTCTCCTCCAAATCTCTCTTTTATGCAGCACTATAATTAATTGGTGCCACCTCTCCATATGACGATGCATGGTATAGTTACCACAACTATATTTTTTTTCGGTTCCTCTGGAGAGTTCATCGTGGCAGATGAAGCGTGTAACGTACCGGGCATTTACCTTTTTTTGCATGTACAGGAAAGGAAAAAAAAATCGAGCGTCCGAGTTCTAAGGTGTCCCAGGGCCATTTTAGTGGACCAGGCCCAAATCCAAAGAACAGGCCGCCATTTTGAGAGTCCTCTTGCAGCCGCCTGTCGCTGTAGCATCAAGAGCAGCCGAAACTCAGCTGAATGGCAACTGAAACGGTAAAGGGGCGCCCCACTACAGCAGACGAGCCTCCACCTAGGAAGGCCCATTCACGCCGGCTCCCCCCCCCTTCGGGCACCCCACGCCGTTATTCGGAGCAGTATTGTAGGATGGCCACACCAGTGCGGCAACTTGCTAGACATCACCTCGGTGGTAACCGAATCTCAACGCCTTGTGGTGTCTCCTATTCAGAAAACATTGTTATGCTGCCTTCGACTTATTCGCCGCAAGTGCGCACACAACTCAACTGCATAGCTTGCTAGACACCACCTCGGTGCCATCCGGATCTTGGAATGTCAGCACCTTTTGGTGTCTTCTCTTCAGAAAATATTGTTGCGCTGCCTTTGGCCCCATTCGCACATCGGTCCGCTACTGACGCCATCTCACAGGCTAATGGGGCCCCCCACGCCGAGTTTCAGCATTGTAGAATAACCACACCAGTACAGCAACTTGCTAGACATCACCTCGGTGCCATCCGGATCTCGGCGCCCCACTGCAGATGAAGTGCCTCTCAACTATGAAACCACCACGGTGACATCCGGATCTTGGCGCGTTGTGCTGCCTTCGGCCTATTCGCACATCGGTCCGCTACTGACGCCATCTCACAGGCTAATGGGGCGACCCACGCCGAGTTTCAGCATTGTAGGATGACCACACCAGTACAGCAACTTGCTAGACATCACCTCGGTGCCATCCGGATCTCGGCGCCCCACTGCAGATGAAGTGCCTCTCAACTATGAAACCACCACGGTGACATCCGGATCTTGGCGCGTTGTGCTGCCTTCGGCCTATTCGCACATCGGTCCGCTACTGACGCCATCTCACAGGCTAATGGGGCGACCCACGCCGAGTTTCAGCATTGTAGGATGACCACACCAACTTGCTAGACATCACCTCAGTGCCATCCGAATCTTGGCATCTCAACGCCTAGTGGTATCTTCCATACAAAAAATATTGTTACGCTGCCTTTGGCCCCATTCGCACATCAGTCCGCAACTTAGACATCACCTCGGTGCCATCCGGATCTTGGCATCTCAGCGCCTTGTGGTGTCAGTCAGAAAATATTGTTGCGCTGCCTTTGGCCCCATTCGCACATCGGTCCGCTACTGACGCCATCTCACAGGCCAACGGGGCGCCCCACGCCGACTTTCAACATTGTAGGATGGCCACAGAAGTGCGACAACTTACTAGACACCACCTCGGTGCCATCCGGATCTTGGCGCGTTGTGCTGCCTTCGGCCTATTCGCACATCGGTCCGCTACTGACGCAAACTCACAGGCCAACGGGGCGCCCCACGCCGACTTTCAGCATTGTAGGATGGCCACACCAGTGCTGCAACTTGCTGGACACCACCTCGGTGCCATCCGGATCTTGGCGCGTTGTATTGCCTTCGGCCTATTCGCACATCGGTCCGCTACTGACGCCGCCTCACGTGCCAACGTATTTTCTCCGCATTTTATACCCTATGCCGCATAACAGGTCATGTGACTTGTTTATAAAACTTTTCATTGGTTCATTTTACTTTTGGTTTCCTAATGATGGAAGGCTTGATCATATGACCTAAAAACAACACTTTTCATTGGATGAAAACTTTTTTTTTTCCCCAAACGATGAAAGCCCCACCTTGTTTCTGGATGTTTCAGACTAAACTGGCGTCAGCATGAGAGCACCACCATCTCGTAGCTCCGTCGTGGTCATTCCGCGAGCAATCATGGCAGCCGCTCCCCACCAGAAGCCTGCAGGAGTCGGGGCCCCCAAAACTTTTGATGAATTCTCAAGGCGGAGGGGACGCTTTCGAGAATGGGGTCCAAGACCTAGCAGACAAGCGTCCGATTTCCAAGGTGTCCCAGGGCCATTTCAGTGGACCACGCCCAAAAAGGAAAGAGCCTGCCGCCATTTTGAGAGTCCTGTGGCAGCCGCCTATCGCTGCACCGCAAGAGTGGGCGCAACTCAGCTGAATGGCGGATTTTGACACAGTGGACCAAAAGCGGACGGAATGGCAACTGAAACGGTAAAGGGGCGCCCCACTAAAACAGATGAGACTCCACCTGGAGAGGCCCGTTCACGCCGCCTCCCCCGGGGCGCCCCACGCTGTTATTCGGCAACTTACTGGACATCACCTTGGTGCCATCGTTCTGCTGCCTTGGAACTATTCGCACAACAGTTTGCTACTGATGACCCACCCCCCGCGACGCCCCACGCCGTTATTTGCTGGGTGGCAACTTACTAGACATCACTTTCGTGTCATCTAGATTTCGGCGCGTTCTGCTGCCTTGGAACTATTCGCACAACAGTTTGCTACTGATGACCCACCCCCCGCGACGCCCCACGCCGGAAATCTGGACGTTGTGCTGCGTTGGGACTATTCGCACAGCCGACCGCTACTTCGTTGTTTTTCCCTAAAAATGTTTATATGTTATTACTATTTTTGTTTTCTTGTATATATTTATAAATTATTAAAGTTTTATAATCTTACTACTTTGTCGGAGTGCTATATATTTTTAATGTGACACATAATTGTAAAAACTTTGATGTACAAAGAGTCATCCCTGGAATCTTCCGCTTCACGCTCGGTCCCCTCCCCAATCACAATACAGGATGGTTTTCAGATAATAGCAACGCTTCTGCTGTGACGGATCTCATCGAGTGTGGGCCTTGATCTACTATAACTCCTTTGAAGAGGGGTGATTCTTTACAGCTGTGGCCATAAACTACATCTGCAGGGCTAGCTGATAGCCTAGGACCGGCCTGGACAATCGGACACAGAGGAAAAGGAGTGTCAGAGGGTGCGGTAGTGAATAGGGCGAAAGGGAGGTGTCGGGCGGGCACAGGGTGTGATTCTCAGGGAAGAGCAGCGCAGATGGGGGGAGGTTTATTACCCATGCATAAGACAGAGAGCGGGGGTGACCACTGCCTGGGTGAGATGCTTGCGAGGATGGGGAGCCATGCTAAGGATCGACCGCGTGCACAGAGTGGGTCTGGTCAAGGCATCTAAAATGGCTGCCGTGCACGACAAAAGTGTGGCATTTGAAAAAAGACAAGATGGCGCACACAATGTTTTTCAACAATTCCTGATTTCCTTCGAATCGAACGTTAACAGACGTTGGGGCATATTACCAAAGTTAAGCGATATTTATCCCTAACGATGCATTGCAAAGATTTTTTTACCGTCAGAAATTATCGCAGATAAACCTTGCTATTATCAAGGTTTATCGCAAATACGATAAAAAACAACCGCAATGCATTAATATCGCTGAAAACTCAGCGATATTCATGCATTACCGAGCTAATGCTCTTAGCCATGTTATCCACCTCCCATTGGATAACATGGCTAAGAACTGCTCAGGGCAGCTGTTACTTTTTGGAGATATTCGCGCTTATCTCGAATATTTCCAAAAGTTGATAATAGGAGATAGCGATGTTAGCGACTGTTTCCAGTCGCTAACATCTTGGCATGCCCACTTTGCATGTCATTAGTGATAAATATCACTCACATGCAAAGTGGGACCCAAGATGGTCGCTATCTCCTACTAGCCGTCGCTAACTGGTGTTAGCAACAGCTAGGTAATACAGATATAATTTTATCTCCGCGAAGCGGAGCGCTGTTACAGATATATGTCTTGTTTTTGAACGTTAATTTCTCAAAATGCACTGAAGCACATATATTGAGACATAGCAAAGGCACATCGGGCTACCAGTCCCTAGGAGATAGCGATGTTAGCGACTGTTTCCAGTCGCTAACATCTTGGCATGCCCACTTTGCATGTCATTAGTGATAAATATCACTCACATGCAAAGTGGGACCCAAGATGGTCGCTATCTCCTACTAGCCGTCGCTAACTGGTGTTAGCAACAGCTAGGTAATACAGATATAATTTTATCTCCGCGAAGCGGAGCGCTGTTACAGATATATATCTTGTTTTTGAACGTTAATTTCTCAAAATCCACTGAAGCACATATATTGAGACCTAGCAAAGGCACATCGGGCTACCAGTCCCTACAATTTTGCCAAGTTTCGTGCAAATCCATTCAGCCGTTCGATTATTATTATTATTATTTTTTTTGCCCCGCGGGGCCCTTTTAAAACCTCCACATCAAACCTAGGGGGTCAGCGAGGATCTACTATTCCCCCTTATGGTCATTTGCCCCTTCGCTTTGGCCTCCTCTTGTCTCTCGATCCTACCGAGAGACAAGATGGCGGCCGCTACGGACTGTTTGGAATGTTGACAGACGCCAGAGAACCAATCAGCTTCGCTTCACAAAGCTCCGTTGCGCGAAAAGTACGCGTCCTGGGCCGCTGCCCGGTCCGCTGTTACAGATATATATCTTTTTTTAAACGTTAATTTCTCAAAATCCACTGGAGCACATATATTGAGACCTACAAAAGGCACATCGGGCTACCAGTCCCTACAATTTTGCCAAGTTTCGTGCAAATCCATTCAGCCGTTCGGGCTAAAAGTGAGGCCAACCGCCCTATGGAAAACTCAATGTTAAAAACACGTTTTGGGACCCCCCTTTTTTCTCGGCCCCCACTGGACGAACCCCCCCCAAATTTTCAAGGGCTGCTCAGAAACAAAATGTGCCATTTTCCTGAAAATGTCAGCCAATTCCGTCCACAAACGCCAAAGTTATTAGACATAGAATTTTCAAAAAACCCATAGAGAAAAAATCCTAACTATATATACCTACTGGCGACCGCCAGTAGGTAATATATATATATATATATATATATATATATATATATATATATATATATATATATATATATATATATATACATACTTAGGTGTATTGGTGAATCAGTGGGTGTAGGAGTATCTGTATGGATGATTCAGGAGGTATGTAACCCTTACCCTGCAACTTTAACCCCTTCCGCGCTCATGAAGAGCTCAGCTCGTCATGAGTTACGACGCTCATACGCTGATGACGAGCTGAGCTGGTCATGGAACGCGGCTTTTGAAAAAACGCAGCGCGCAGCGGGAAAACCGCTAGCGCGCATGCGGTTAATCCTGAATTACAATGACCCGCTGGCAGGTTTATTCTGCATGCCTTTACCCTGTTTGTGCCCAGCATGTTTGAGCATGGTATATGTTATTTTAAAAACTATTGTAGTGTTAAGTACTAGTGAGTACTCTTAATATGTAGTATTTAACTTAGAAATAAAATATAACGATTGGGATGTTAGGATTACAGTGGAAATGGGTGGAGAGTATTTTAATATGCAGGTTGTTAATTTAACTATATTTTAAAAACTGCTATTAGATTTATTCTAATGTAAGAAAATGGAGTATTTAAAAACTCAGGGTTTTTAAACGATGTACTTTTAATTATTAGTAATACATGTCCCAAACATAGGAAAGTCTAATACTATGTGAGTCACATTTTAAGTAATGGGACACTAGGGTTATAGGGAATATGAGAAGGGAGTATTTTAATGTATTACAATTGGAAATAACAAATGTTTGATTATGTAAGAAAAATAATGGAGTTTGGGAGTGTTTACTCCCTAATATAAAATTAATTATAATAGAGATATAATATTAAGGAACAGGATGTTAGGCTTATAGTGGATATAAGTGGGAAGTATTTTAATACTCAGGTTTTCAATGTAATTACTTTTAATATTCAGTATTAATTTAAATTTCAAATAAAGAGGGAGACTGGAGAAGTTTAACCCCTCATAAAAAGTAAAAAACTGTGTAAATTGAAATTTTAGGAACAGAATTCAAGGGTTATGGGGATAATGATTGGGAATGAATATTCCAGTATTCTAATTTATCAAAATTGTTAATAGGTTGAGGAGATTTACACCCCCCCCCAATTATAAGATATAATTCAATAGAAATATGATATTTACTAAGCAGTGGGATGCTTGGGTACAGTGGAAATGGGAATTATATTCAGTTAATTAATTTTAATGGTTAGTTTTATATTTAAATAAAAAGGGTGTGTGTGGAAGTTTATCTCCATTATAAAAAGGTATATATTATATACATTGAATTTTAAGGCATGGGGTGCTACTTTTATAGAGGAAATAGGTGTGGAGTAATTAAAATCTCAGGTATTTCACTTTTAATAATTTGGAAATACTTAATTCATTTCAAATGAAATATAATTAAGGGGGAGTTGGAGGGGTGTAACTGCCAAAAACAAAAAAGTAAAATACAATTGAAATATAATATTAGGCAGCTGACTTTTCAAATGTTTTAAAAATGTTTTGCAGACACTTCATTGTATTTTTAAATTTGAAACAATCTTTCTAAATTATTTTTTGATTCTTTTTTGGGTTTCAGTCCAACTCTCTTAATTTATTTTGAAAATGGGACAAATAAGACATTATTTCTAGAAATGAAGGTGTAGTGTTGAGTTTCACTGCCTAAACTCCCTCCTTTATGCAAGTTAACTCATTTTAGGTGGTGTGTTTTTTCAAATTATTTTAATTCAAGTTTTTTAAGCTTTTGTTTAATGAATTATTTAGGACAGTAATACATTACTAGGCTTTGGAAAAAGAAAAGATCTTCAGGTAAGATTTATGTTTGCATTTTTTTAAATTATTTGAACAAAAACTCAGTGTAACAACGTGTATTTAAGTTTTTTGTTAGATAGATGAGTAAATGAAAACAGGTATTTTTGTTAGAAAGTAGTTAGAGGTTAATAATGGATATTGTGAGAAATGTTATCTAAATGGTCCATATCACAGAAAATGCAAACATTATGAACTTTTGAAAGGAGTTATTCAATCATAGTTTTGTGTTTTACGAGACTCTAAGCTGTACATTATTTACAAAAGATTGTCCATGCCTCATTTGCTCAAAAAGTGGTCTTTTGCCAACATTTCCAGAAAATGATAGAAATGTGGATGAGCTTTACTCACAGCACTTAAGAAAGATTTATACCACCCCTCTGTGGCATTGTTAGTTCTTACACCTCATCTAAACAGGTTGAATAGCAGCTACACCATTCAAAGTGATAATGTGGAAGCCATCTGTGACCTGACCTACTAAGATGACCAGTAGAATTGTGTTCAAAATAATGTAGTAATGGAACAATTTTTTTGTCATTTTGGTCATATTATGCAACTTAGATTATTGCAGTGTAGATGTTGTCAACATGCGCATAGGGTACAAAGGCTAATGCGCACAATTTTTTCAAATCAAATTGTTAGTTGCTATCTGACATGTGATCACCTGCTAATTATATTTTTTGTAGTTTATGCCAGAAGCATTTGAAAAGAAGGAAAAAAATGTGTATTTGTGCGTTAGGGTACAGTTTTATTATTGGAGGAATCATAGCCAATTCAAAAACGAATTATGGGGCTGATTAGGATGGCGGACGGACTTGCGTCCGTCCGCCATCCCAGAGGTGGAGGGACCGTCCGCATGGACTGCGGAGGTCCCTCCGTGCAAATCAGGATGTGACCGCCACCCTGGCGGTCACATCCTGGATATTTAACATTGCGGCGGGTGCTGCTTCAAGCAGCACCCGCCGCAATGTTAAAAGTGCATGTGTAACATTTACATGCACAAAGCGGCAGGCACCGCGCGGTGCCTGCCGCTTTGTGCATGTAAATGCTGGGGGGTACCATAGGTACCCCCCATGTGCACCCGCCTACGCCCTGGGGGCCCGCAACGGGCCCCAAAAGCAAAAGTACACATGCTTTTCCACAGCGGAAAAACCGCCGCGGAAAAGCATGTTTACTAATGCTTCCTAATTTGGCTGGCGGTGTCTGATAGACACTGCCAGCCAAAGGAGAGCTTTTCCGCCGCGGTTGTAATCCGACCGCGGCGGAAAAGCAGCGGACAGAATCCAAGACCCACCAGCCATCGTAATGCGGCGGTGGGTCTTTGGTGACTCCGCAGAGGATTTTCCGCCTCCTCCGGGCCGGCGGTGGCTTCCGCCGGCCCGGAGGAGGCGGAAAATCCTCTATCATAATCGGCCCCTAAATTTTTCACAGAACAATTATTTATGGTTTTCAATTTTATTATGTTTAGAAATTTATAGTAAGTAAAAGATTCCTTGTCAAGTAGAAATGCATAGACAAGAAGAATTGTGTTGTTTTTAATGGTAGCATGCATAGTATATATGTGGATGAATAGATAGAGTGCTGTTTTGAATGTCCCATCCATCATCCAAGTAGAACTATTTTTAATGGTACTAGGTTGTGCCCAGTTCATTTGGAACAGACTGACTACTCAGTCTTTTTTGACTCACCATTACTTTTTTACTTTTGGTATTGTTGGTATGTCTCACATCGTCTGAAGAGGAATATTTGTTGAACTCTTCATTAGTGTTGACCCCCAGGTACACGAGAGGTGCTAACTAATGCTTTTATTTGTTGTACAGGGTTCCTTAGCTCTAAATCTGTTTCAGAGGCAGAGTGATTATGTTCTGTATATTTTTTAATACAATTATCTACGGAATCACTCTGCCTCTACAAGAGCTTGAGTAGTAATCTACTCATCTCCAATCAGTCCTTGGTTCAGTATTCCTGTCTTCACACAAGGTATAGCCCAAACACTTTAATAGCATATTTACACATTTGGATGTTACATAGGTAGCTAATGACATAGTCTACATGGTTCTGTTTATGTTTATGTAAGTGCTTTAACTTCAATACAATTAACTTTTTTTCAGGCAGATGGCACTGTACTTCGTGCTCCGACCAGTACGTGTGGTCACCTCAGAGATAGACACACTAGTGTTCGTTCACAAGATGGGGGACTGTCTTTTTTACCAGGGTTTTAAGTGTTCTCCGCAATTTCGCTGAAAAATACTGTTAAAACCTGTGTATTTGCAAATCCTCAAATTACTGAATTTATTTATTATTTTTTTATTTAAAAAAATGAATTTGAGCATCAACAGTGCATGTCACGCCTTTAACGCCCACCATCCTGAGTGGGCATCTTTAAAAAATGTCTTAAAACATTTTACACTCATTTATATTTATATTTGAACCATAATTAACTTTAAAGAGTGTTTGAAATATATATATATATATTTGTACGAAAAAGCCTCTGAAACCAGAGACAAGTAGAGCCCCTCTAGCCGGTTAGTAATTAAAATTGCATTAATTCATGGAAGGTTCAAGAATAACGCGTTTCAGCCTCAGCCGCAGTGGGACTGCTTTTAAATGCTACTGGTCATACAGACACTGAAGATGGACTACAATTTGAAAATCTAGTACACTGTTATAAAAACTAATTTAGTTCATTGTGAAGGGACTGTGGTCTGATTTAATCAATATGTAAGTTTGTATTTTCATCCAAGCCAGTAATTGGCACAAGAATCAAAGCTTATTGTGAAGTAATTTTAACAGTTTGTATTATTGGGATCACAAGACCCATTATGCATTGTAACAGTCAGTTCTGCTAGTATTTTTGTTCATCGATTTGGCTACTCATGTTCCTAATCACAGTCAATGACACCATCTACTAGTTCAATAAATTACACTTACTGCATTTGCCTCGACAGAAAGAAATTTCATTTTGTGCAAAAAGTAATGCAGTCCTGCCTACGGCATGCAGTTCCAGAAATCCTTTTTTATTTCCAAACGTACCTTCCAAGACACTTGTTTTGAAACTTCCAGCATTTACAAAGGATTTGTGCCTCCATGAATCCTGGCTGACAGCAAGTGCTCGTATAAAAGATATTTCCAAAGCAGGCCTCCCATCACACTAACGGTGGCAATTACCTTTTTTTCAGGCAGATGGCACAGTATTTCGTGCCCGTATGTCTGTTCACCTCAGAGGTAGACACACTAGTGTTCGTTCACAAAATGGGGGACTTTCTTTTTTACCAGGGTTTTAAGTATTCAGTGCAATTTCATTGAAAACTAGTGTTAATACCTGTGTATTTGTAAAGCCTTAAATAACTGAATGTATTTTTATTTTTTATATTTAAAAAATTGAGCATCAGCAGTACATGTCAGTCAGTCAGTCAGTCAGTCAGTCAGTTAAAAATAAGTTTATTTGGTTTGTCACAACCATAAAGCACACAATAAAAAAAATGTATAACGATCAGAATTAAAAGAAACATATTTTCAATAATACTTTAAAATATTTACAGTTTCTATAAAATTCCCAACCGCTTTCCAGCCCCAAGCATTTGATATTTTCCACTTTCGCAAGTAGGTTATCTACTAATGTCATACATTTTACCCCACGAATGTTCGATGAGGCACCCATCCAGCTTGTTACCGCCTGTCTGTAAGTACGAATATTTAGGTTATTCAAGGCTGTATTTAGCAACTTCCTTCTTTCCACTTTTACTGACTCACAGACACACATTAAGTGGCATATAGTTTCAGTATGGCACCCACATAGACGGCATGTCTTAGCTTGCTGTTTGCTTTTCCAGGTGGGGACCAGGTCCTTCGAGTAGTAATCACCTAATCTGTATGCCATGAACCTCCTTTTTAGTGATAGACGGAAGTGGGCAGCTAAATAGGGTTGTGGTTTTGGTCTTGTATATGAATTTATTACCACCTATGCATGACGACGTTTGGTCAGTCTTCTTTTATCTTCCAAGAAAGAAAGGGCCTCATTTATGAGAAATGACGCATCGCTGCGTGAAAGCAGCGATGCGTCACTTCTCAGTGCGCACTCCTTGCGACATACCTGATGCGTCATATTTAATGTATGATGCATCATGTCGCAAGGAGTTACAGATACGTCAGTATTTCTGACGTATCTGTAAGCGCAAAAGTGACGCATTGCTGGAGTGTGTCACAAAAGTGACGCAACTCCAGCTATGCTTCCTTTCACATGGGGCAAGCCCCATGTGAAAGGGCTTGCGTCATTCTTACGCCTGCTGTGAGGCAGGCGCAAGATTTTGACGCAACAGTGTCCTAGAAATGACGCAGTGAAATCTCATAGATTTCACTGCGTCACTTCTGTGAAGCTTTTTGCGGGGAAACGCCCCCCATGCATACATTATACCTGATGCAGGTATAATGTAGCGCATGGGTTTACAAAGTGACGCATCTGCTTCGTCACTTTGTAAATAGAGCGCAACTGGAGGCATGTTTTACGCCGCCGATGCGTCACAAAAAGTGACGCATCGGAAGCGCAAAACTGACGCAAGGCCTCGTAAATGAGGCCCATAGTGATTTGTCCCTGGTGTTACACACTCTATTGAATGTTGCTCTCTCCAGGTTGCTGTTCCAAGCTTCCTCGATCTCTAATGCCTCCAGGGCTGTACGCAGATAGTCACCCCAAGTATTTGGGTTTCTTTGATCAAATTGTGTCTTTATTTCCATCCAACATAAATTGTTCAGTGTTCCCGTTTCCGATGCTCTAAATTTCCAGCACAGTTTTGCAAAAATTGCTTTCCTTTGGTATTCTTGGTTCTGGAGGCCAAATTCCAAGCGTATCTGTGCTGGAGATGAACCTTTAAAGAGGTTAAAAACAGCTTTGTACACTTTAATCTGTAGATCGTTTAAAGTGTTAATAAAGTTGGGAGCAGTTGTGCTGCCATTATTTTCAGAAGGTGACCATGTGAAGGGCATTCCAGTTTCTTGTAAAGCTGTTTATAGGCGAAGATTAATGATTGGGCTTTTGCTTTTATATCCCTTTTTTGATCCACAAAGGACATGTTTCTGCCCACTTTAATACCCAAATATTTATATGAACTTGTTTCCTCAATTTGTGTATTCTCTGCATACCATTTAGATTTTCCTGGCCTAGGGCCCACTAGTCTCCCCACCTTAGTTTTTGTTTTGTTTAATTCCAGGCCTAAAAGATTGAAATAGTCTGTTAGTTTATTTATGACCCTTTGCAGCCCTATCGGTGTTTAGCTCACCACCACAATGTCTTCCGCATATTGCAGAAACTGAATTGGCTCATTTGCTAATTTTGGCGAATGACCATTTATTTGAACAAATACTTATTTAGATCTGCTAAGTATAAATTAAATAAACATGGTGAGAGCACACAGCCTTGTTTTAATCCGTAGGTTATGTTTATTTTAGACAATATTCTTCTTCCGTCTCCAAGCATTACTGTGGCCCATGTTTCACTGTATAAAGATGTTATTGTGTCTAACAGTATTTGGGGGAGTCCCCATGCTTTCAAGATCTCCCACAGACGATCGCGTGGCACTCTGTCAAAAGCAGATTTCAGGTCGATGTAACATGCTAGTAGTCCTGCCTTTTTCTTTTCTGCTTTTTCAATCAAGATAGTCAGTGCTGAGAGGATTGTGATGGTGCCCATTCCTTGTCTGAAGCCTGTTTGCAATTTTGGAATTATGCTATTTTCCTTTGTCCACTCCTGTAGGCAAGAAGCAAAATGTTTTGCCTCTACATCAATGAGGGCAATGAGCCTGCAGTTCCCGGATTCTGTTCTGCTACCATTTTTGTAAATTGGGTGGAAAAGATTTCCGCTCCAGGACTGTGGCATCTTGTTTTCACAAAACAATTGGTTAAAAAGTGGTGTGAGATAATTGGCCCAAAATTCGGAGTCTTGTTTGAAAAGGGCGTTTGGCAGCCCATTTGGCTCTGCGGCGCCTTCGGTTTAGGATTTTTTTAATCAAAATTTTTGTGTATTTTACTATTGTCAATGGTATTAGATCTTCCGACTCTGTGCTGGTTTGATGTTCTTTCAGTTCATCTTTTTTAAGAGCGATTGCCACTAATTTCAGTTCTTTTCCTTTTACTTTATCTATGCTTGCTTCTTCCCACGTAACTGGCCCTGTTTGATTGTTATACAGTTTGTCGATATATTGCAACCAAGTTAGTTCGCTTATTCCTACATTCTGTTGAGTTCCTGTTCCCTTCGTTAGTTTGTTAATTAGGCCCCAAAATTCACTGCTGTTCGATAATTTACTTGCCCACAGCAATTCTTCCCATAGTTTTTCTGTGTGTATCCTTTTTGCATCTCTGCAATCTTCCTTGTATTCTTTTCTCATATTTAGGATTTTGCTATTATCTCTTTCTATTCCCATTCTGTTTGCTACAGCATTTAGTCTTACCTCCTTTGCGATGTTTCTTTTTTGATCTCTCAGCTGTATGTTATACCATGGCTCCTTATTGGCTCCATACGTACATATGCCTACTGATTTTGCTGGAAACTTATCTAACAAAGACGTGTGCAAATTCTCCCAATCTTGTGCTAATAGATGTACATCCAGAGCCCCAGTATTCTCTACATGCTTGTTCACTGTCTCCATTATCTCTTTGATAATTGTTCCTCTCCATTTAAGTTTCCTTGAGGGTTATGCTTCTGGTATTACGGCTAAGGATGCTGTACTCTCTTTTTGCTGTAGGTTTAGATGTAATACTGTTTCTTGAGGGAAGTGATTGCTCTCCGGCAGCGTTATAATGCGGAAATGATCGACCAAGTAAGCAAGATCCTTGCTGATTATTGTGTAGTATACGGTGGATTGTTTATTTCCACATGAAAAGGTAATTCCTGCTGGCTGGTCTCCCTTTGTATTTCCATTTAAAGTAACAAATCCCAGAGATTCCAGGTCTTGCTTCTGCTTGTTTACTTGAGGTGTTTTTTGGCTTCTACTCTTGTTGTCGTTGCCCCCTATCAAATTACAATTAAAGTCGTCTGAGACAATCATCTCATAATTTTGATCTGTTACTTACAATGTTTTTATTATGTTTATCAAGTTTGACAATTTTTCAATTTTCTTCTTCTTTTCGAGATGGATGTATATGTTTAAAACCAGCAACTTCCACCCAGCTCTGTTTGAGGGATGTTTACATTCCAGTTTTATGACTTGTATCCAGTTTTCTCCAGGATCCACTACCTCTACTTTCCAATCATATTCAACTGTTATGTATATGGACAGGCCCCCCCTTGGGTGTCCATACTTAGCAATTTTTTCTGCCATTACATGAAAATCTTCATATCCTGCTATGTGTCTTGGTGTTACATTCCATGTTTCTTGTAGGAGAATTATGTTGAATTTACCCAAAAAGGAGATTGTCTCCTGGTCCTGTTCCATTTCTTTAAAACCGTGGACATTCCAGGAACAGATTCTTATTCTCTTCTCCTTTTGCTTACATTCCTGTGTTTTCTTGCTTTGCTCCCTACTGTCTGTGATATTTTCATCAGGATCGATGTAAGTTCAACATATGAGGTACCCAGGACCAATCTTGATTTCCCTCAGACTGATGGTTCAACTGTCTGGGGTTTGTACTGTTTAAACATGAATCCCGACTTATTTGTTGGGTTGTGGTCGTACTTCTTTCTCCCTTTAAGACGGATGTTGTCTTACCATTTGTATTTATTGATTGATGTGCCTCATTGTTTAATAGCGGGTATGGATATTTTATGCGCATTGGGTAATGTTATACCCAAGGCTGCAAAGACCGCTCTTGTGGAGAAAATCAACTCGGTTAGTACTTTTGATACCCATGTTGAACTGCTTACTTCTAATTCTGTCTCTTTATTCATTTGAACAAATTCCACCGCCAAAAGTTCCGCCAATGTTATTTCTCTTAATTTAGGAATCTCTCTAAATAATCGCATTATGTTTACCCTATTTAAAGTATCCATTTTTCCTTTAGTTGGATATTCTGCCCTGAATTTTAATTTACAACCTGGCTCTACTGAATCCATTTGTTGGTTCTGATTGTGATTTAGTCAATTTTTTTCCATTGTGGATTCCCGTGAGTTGTTTTGACTCATAATCTCCACGATGGGCCTTTCTTTTAGGGGAAGCTTTAATGTTGTGGCCACATCGTTACTTTTCTCAATTTCAATCTCTGCTGTTCTATGACTTATGTCTGACGTGCCATTATCCTTATGTATATTTTCAAACGGTGCGTTGCATGTCCTACCTTTTTTGTCCAAAGTAATTAATAATTGGGTGTCGGTACTTGTGAAACGTTCAGCTTGTAGTTCAAGACTTTTTTTCCTTTTAGATAGGTCTGATATTTTATCATCTGGTTTCCTTATGGTTGGTTTTACTTAGTCCATGTTTGTTAATCCGTCTTGGTTTTTTGTTTCTGGTATATGTTCCAGTAATCTTATTTCTCCTTCATGTTTTTCTATTACTGGTTTATATGTTGACCTTTTTCCCTTTCTTTCTGCTTTGACCTTAATATTATTTATATTGTTTATTGTTTTTATTCCTACATTTTGTCTTCTTTTTTATTCATGTTGGACAATTTCTGGTGACATCTATTTCCTTTGCATGGAAGTGCTAAGAAACCCAGTACTAGCTGATATATTTGTTTCTTGGCTGTTCGATTCTGCTTTTATGGTGTCTTCCGCCCGGTCAATAGTGCTTTTGTTCAACTTCTGCGTAAATATAGCAAAAATTTGACATTTTTCCTGTTTAGTTTTTTTGCTGGCGTTCTTCCTAGCTTTCCGCGCTCGTTTGCGTTGTCTTTTTGTTTGATTGTCTAATGCGTCTGGTGAAGGAGAGGATTTATTTTCACTATGCCCTTTTCCGTCATCGTTTGTTTTGTTTGCTTTCATTATATTTATAATGTCGTCAGATTGAGTGACTGGCCTCATGTTTTTTTGTACTTGTGTCCTTATTTTTTCGCCCTTGTTTTCTCCAGCCAGTATTTCTTCTGTTGTTTTTGTCATTTGTGCCGCTCGTAGGATTTCAGTCAGTATTTCAGGTAGGGACGCCAGTTTGTCTATTATTTTGCCACATCCACAACTTTGATCCAGCATTTTATTTTTAGTTGGGATATCTCTAATATTTCTTTTAGTAATTTGGCTGAGATTTTATCCAGTTTTGTGTTTTTTCCTGCTATGTGCGTTGCAATTAAATTTATTATATTTACCTGGGCGTCTAGTTTGTCCGATTGGAAGTTTAGGACATTAATTGCTTGCTGTAGACTACTTAGCAGCGATTCACTCCAAGTAGCTGACTCTATGTTGTTCGGTTGCATCAAGATCCCTGATATAGAATCGAATCTGCTTACTGAGGAAATCGTGATTGGTGACTGTGTTTTTATTTTTTCTTGTGGTTGACCGCTTTTCTCCTTATTTTGTTCCTCCCATCAGTTGAGACTGGGTGTGTGTTTAATGGGGGTTGAGACTGCTCCCCCTTCTTCTCCAGTTTCCCTTTTTTCCAGCTGGCCGGCTTCTTTGTATTTCCCTTGCCTGTTCACCCCTGATTCCTCATCCCTTTGTGTGTTAAGTTCTAACGCCTTGATGAGTTCTTTTTCCTCGGAAATTGAAAAAGATCTGGTCCAATCTATCTTTTGAACATTGTCTTGAGCATTGTCTTGAGACTCCATTTGACTTGGATCTTTTTTGATATTTGACTTTTTCCTTTCGCCTCTTCGTTCCCTTTATCCAGCATAGTCATGGGTTGGTGTATCTGTGCTGTTGTTTTTAACAGCCATCTTTTGATTGCTGATTTTTCTTGGTCAGTTGTTCCTGCGCTTCCTTCCAGTCCATTTCTTCTTTTTTGTTGCTGTTGCTGTGGTTGTTTTGCCACTGATTCCCATTGCACCGGGCATATTTCTCCCGATTTATTTGGGGTTATTAAGTGTATTGCTTTATTGGGCTTTGTAAACATTGCGCCTCTTCTGTCGTTGCATACATTGTTGCCATTGGGTCCTTTAGAAAGTGGAATTTGCGCTTTACGTTGTTCCCCCCGAACTTAAATGGTTCTGGTGTTGAAAGTGGAACCAAACTCCTTTTTTTGCAATAATGGATCCTCTTTTGTTTTACTCTTGTTTGCAAGCTTAGTTTGATCTTTTGTAACCACTCTTCTCCTGTTTTTGTGGGTGGGTACTTGACAGATCTTTCCCGACCGCATATCTCCAGTTCTTTACTCAGTCTAAGGCTTACGTGCCTTTCGTGCATCTGCTGTCTGTTGTCTTTCCTTTTACTTTTTTATTGCATTCCTCTACTCCCTTATTCCGGTGGATTTTCGTGACTTAATCTTAGTCTTATTCTTAATCTTAAGTATATTTTAGTACATGCTACCAAGTGTTGCCGGGGGTGGCTGGTATGTTGGGCGGAGGGACAAAGGGACAAAGGGACGGTGTTGATATAGCTTTCAATTACTGCTCACCCCCCTTGCTCGGGTATCCAGTACTGTCCTGTCCAAATTGTCCAAATTGTCCTATTTGTCCCCTTCCAGTGCTCAACACCACCTCCTTTAAGGTGAATGCACCGTCTTTAAACCACTAGCCTTACACTAGCCTTGCAGACAGTACCTAACTAACTCCACAACCTCTGCGCCCAGCAATACTGAAAGTGGCAGCTTTCTCTCTGCCCTCGCTGTCACACACGGCCCTGACCTATGTCTCCTGTATCTCCTATGGCTGTGGCTGCTCACTGCCACTCCCACTGCCGTTTCCGCAGTCCCCTACCGCAGCACGACACCTTACAGGTGAGCAGGGGAGCTGGGGTGCAGTACATGTCAGGTCTTTAATGCCCAACATCTTGGGGGGGGGCATATTTAAAAAAATGTCTCAACATTTTTCACTAATTCTTATTTCAAACATAATTAACTTTAAAGGGTGTATATGAAACATACACATATACATATATATTTATATATATTTATTCACTGAAAAAAACATAGGTTTCAGGGACATTATAGTTAGTTGGACATTTCACTCATACAAAACCATAGAAATTCTGCAGTTATAGTTAGTTGAGCTCACTATAACTCGTGCCCCCGAAATGCACTGCTGATGACGTTACATATTACATTATTCATGACATGTTCAGTGACATCACTGAGGACATCTTAAATGACATCACTAATGACATCACTGATGACATCATACAGTGACTGTGTGTTTTTGTAAAGTTCAAATATGTTTCATATATATATATTGGCCAAGTTGTATTGAAGAATGAGTGGGTGTATAAGTATCTGGATGGAGGATTTAGTAGGTGCGTGACTGATTGTATAAGTGAGTGATTAAATGTGTCTTACTGAATGTATGGGCTAGTGTCTAAACTGTGTGAGTGTCTGTATCAGTCTGTCTATTGCTGTGTAAGCTGCTGCATTGGTTGGTGAGTAGCAGCACCAGTAGTGTCTATATGGGTTATTGATTGGCTGCATGAGTATTTGTATGGGTGCCTGAGTGTGTGTGTGTGGGTGGGTGGGAGGTGTGTGACTCTGTGCATAGATGTGTGAGTGCTTCATTCACTGGGTGTATGAGTTCAAGAGTGCATGTGGAAACAGCTGTGCGGGTGGGTGATTGTGTGTATGGGTGAGTTGGTAAGTGAATGGATATTTCAGTGCTACTTGTCCAAGTAACTACATATGTAAAACACAGTGCATGTGAGAGTTGGAGTATGTAAATGACTATACGTGAGAGTCAGTGATTGTGAGAGTGGCTGCATGGATCACTGTGTACATTTATCAGTGATTGTATAAGAGAGTAAGTATATGTTAGTATCGTTATGAATAAGTGAGGTTGTGTGTGTATAACTGTATAGGTGAGTAAATAGAAGTGTAATTCATTCTTTGCATGACTGACTAGATGTGTGAGTAACTCTGGATGAGTAGCGGTGTGTAAATGTTTGTATAGGTGTATGAGTGCCTATAATAGTGTTGTTTTTATGAGTCACTGCAGGTATGAGTGACTGTATGGGTGAATAAGTGGATGTGTGTGTAGACCTATGAATCAGTGAGTGCGTACGTAGTAAATGGTATTGGTGTTTATTGTTTCGAAAATGGTAGTCTGAATTTTAGAGTGGGTGTATGAAAGGTTTTATTAAGGTATGAGAAGATGCATCAGATTTTCATGTGGAAGATGTCATTAGTGATGTCATCAGTGATGTCATTTGAGATGTCCTCAGTAATGTCATCATTGATGTCACTGACCATGTCATGAATGACTTAATATGTGACGTCATCAGCAGTGCATTGTGGGGGCGCAAGTTATTGTTAGCTGAATTAACTATAACAGTGGAGTTTCTACGGTTTTGTATGAGTGAAATGCCCATTTAACTATACAGTCCCTGAAACCCTATGGTTTTTTCAGTGAATTTCGAAGGTTTTTAAAATGCTAATTTGTAACTATAAAGTCCCTGAAACCTATGCTTTTTTCAGTGAATTTCAATGTTTTTTTAAATGCTAATTTCGAACTATGCCTGCAAAAGTTGGACATGTGAAGAAAGAGGAGGAAAAGCGCAGAAAGAAGCAAGACAAATGCTGAAAGAGTCAACAGAAGTCCAGAAATACGAGGAAAAGTGCAGGAAGAAGCAAGAGATGTGCAGAAAGAACCAACAGAGGAGCAGAAAGTCCTCATGTGCCCCCAACTTTTTACTGATGGGTACTGGTGGTAACTGACTCTGACTAACCAGAACCGGAGCCAGTGTTATGCTAAAAGACACTTAGAATACAGTGAAAACACCTACATACACTAGGGAACACTATGCATTGGGCTACACCTGTGATTAGCATGACCTCCTCTGTATTTGTCATGGGTTAGTGCCTGGGTCATTGCATTGGTACATGGGCACTGAGTGGATGATTAGAGTACCGCAAGGAGAGTGCATGGTGATTTTATAAGTGCTTGGGTTTTGGTGGACTGATTGCATAAGTACACACATTTCACATCAGGCCCCACCTCCTCCCTTCACCACTGTGCAAACGTGCCCCCTTGTGGGTTCCAAGTTGGGGGATTAATTCTCCTTGAATCCTGAGGGTCCCTGGGCGGCAACTAGCCCACCAGCTACCTCCAGAAAGCGCCACAGAGCTGCGTTGCAGAGTGGTGTAAAAAGGGGGCGTGGCCTTGGACCACCTCTCTGCAACGCAGTTTCCAGGCGCTTACTGGAGGTACCTGGTGGGCTAGTTAACCCCCAGGGACCCTCAGGATTCAAGGGGACTTAACCCCCCAACTTGAAACGTGCCACATGGTGCCTTTGCACACTTGGCACACCAGGCCACGCCCCCTCCCTGCACCACGATGCAAACGCAACCCCTGGAGTGTTGTAAATTGGGGGATTACATCCTCTTGCATCCTGGGGGTCCCTGGGGGCAAACTAGGCCACCAGCTACCTCCATTAAGCGCCACAGAGCTGCATTGAAGAGAGGTGTAAAAAGGGGCGTGGCCTCTGAACACCTCTCTGCAACGCAGCTTCCTGGCGCATAATGGAAGTACCTGGTGGGCTAGTTCGCCATAGGGACCCTCAGGATTGAAGGGGACTTAATCCCCCAATTTACAATGTGCCACGGGGTGCATTTGCACACTTGCTATGTCAGGCTCCACCTCCTCCCTTCACCACAGTGCAACCACGCCCCTTGGCGCATTCTAAGTTGGGAGATTAATTCTACTTGAGTCCTGATGGTCCCTGGGGGCCAAATAGCCCACGAGGTACCTCCAGTAAGGGCCACAGAGCTGCGTTGCAGAGAGGTGTAAAAAGGGGCATGGCCTCTGAACACCTCTCTGCAACGCAGCTCCCTGGCGCATACTGGAAGTACCTGGTGGGCTAGTTCGCCCCAGGGACCATCAGTATTGAAGGGGACTTAATCCCCCAATTTACAATGTGCCACGGGGTGCATTTGCACACTTGTACAGGAATGTACAGGAATTTATATAGCGCAAATCACCGAGCAGTTTCTAAGCGCTTGCTTAGGGAACCCGTCCTGGTATTCCCCTGTGAGATAACCCCGGCAGGGTATCCGCAAGGTGAAAGCCAGGCATCCCGCCGCGAGGGGCCGTTGTGGAGATTAAGCAAGCTATTGCCCAGAGTCGCAGAGTGTGAACCCGTGAATTGAGTAGGCACCGGAGCGAGAATTGTCGAGTCCATGGACATTTTAGGACTCAAGACCCCGCCGAGCCGGGAATTGAACCCTGGTCCCGGGCTGACCTCTGCTTCCAGGTCTGCCTCCTCTAACCAGTGAGCCACACTTCTCCACTTGCTATGTCAGGCTCCACCCCTCCCTTCACCACAGTGCAACCGCGCCCCCTGGCGCGTTCTAAGTTGGGAAATTAATTCTCCTTGAGTCCTGATGGTCCCTGGGGCCAATTAGCCCACCAGGTACCTCCAGTAAGGGCCACAGAGCTGTGTTGCAGAGAGGTGTAAAAAGGGGCATGGCCTCTGAACACCTCTCTGCAACACAGCTCCCTAGCGGATACTGAGGGTACCTGGAGTGCTAGTTGGCCCCCCAGGGACCCTCAGGATTGAAGGGGACTTAATCCCCCAACTTA
This sequence comes from Lissotriton helveticus, assembly GCF_964261635.1. Taxonomy (NCBI): domain Eukaryota; kingdom Metazoa; phylum Chordata; class Amphibia; order Caudata; family Salamandridae; genus Lissotriton; species Lissotriton helveticus. Next base: position 855,321,728 of record NC_136070.1, on the reverse strand, counting down.
ACAATGTACAAGAGGGTGTGTTTGCACACTTGCTATGTCAGGCCCTGCCTCCTCCCTGCACCACAGTGCTAACGCGCCAAAATAAATTAAAAAAAATCTTTTTTGTGCACTGGGGGTCCTTCTGCTACCCCCTGAGCAGGCCTATGGGGTCAGGGTGTTTCTATATTGTCCCCTTCTCTTGTTTTATACCTTTGTTTCTCTGTTTTCTAGTGACTCGCTTCTACCGAGCCACAAGATGGCTGCCAACACTTCCTTGTTTGGAGTGTTGGTATCCAATCACAGTAAAGCTCGTGCACGGGACTTAGGCTCTGCCCAGATATCAAAACTTTTATTTTTGTAGTTTCTCAGCAACTACGGAACAGATTTACACCATTTTAAAAAAAGGTAACTTTCTGACCCACACACTACCTTCGTGCCAAATTTTGGGTAATTCCGTTCAGTAGTTCCGGCTGTAGCCTTGCACAAAGTTTCCTATGGGAACATTATTTTTTGACTCTTAATTTTTTGAATTTCTCATAAACTACTGAATGGATTAACATCATTTAAAAAGGTCGCTTTCTTAACCAAGCTCTACCTTTCTGCCAAATCTGGGGTAATTCCGTTCTGCAGTTCGGGCTGTAGCTTGTCGCAAAATTTCCTATTGAAATGAATATGGGGTAAACACATTTTGGGACCCCCCCTTTTTTCTCTGCCCCCGCTTGGCGAATCACCCCCAATCTTTTTAGGATAAGACCTGACCTGGATAGACTTTTTATTTGGAGAATTTCAGAAAGATTAATCAAACTACGGTTGTAACTATAACTACCTACTGGCGACCGTTTATGCTAATTGGTATTTGTCTGATAACTCTGACATTCTCTGAACCATTTTTTTTCACTTTGTGGAAAGTTGGCCTATCAGCTGTGATCAGCCCGTTTGGCCAGAAACCCAGGCACATCCCACTGCCACTACCTCAGATATACATGCCCTGAGGAAGGTGAGACCCACTGGAGGTCATACACCAAAATGCGCGTCTGCGTTACAATACTCTTGTGGACCATGTTAAACCTGTGATCTATGTTTCTGTCTGAGCCAATTGCCCAAACTGAATATGAAGGCTAATGGTATATATGCTGTCATCTTAAAAAGGATTATCTGTACTAAAAACATCAATAATAATGTTATCACCTCCTGGATATTGTGGTCCACCCATTTATGTATTGCCTTGTTGCCGTGAGTATGGCTGGATTCCTGAGTTTCAGAACGTATGAGTATGCATGATTATGAGTCTGTTGATATGAATAGCTGAGTGAGTGTGGTGTGGGATGTCTTCAGTCCTTTTTTATTGCCTATTTAAAACACTATAATGTGAATTGATAACTAAAAAATGTTGATATGTTTTGAATCTTTGACTGTGGCATGCCTTTGTCCATTGGCCAGCTTTTGTAGTTCTTTATTGTTCTGCACGTATAGCGCACTTTGATTTATACAGGTAGAACATTTTGTTCAAATAGTTTGTGCTTCTTTCCCCTGTTTCTCTACCTCCATCTGTTATCAGGGTCCCCCTCTGAGTATTTTTTTTAATATCCTATATAATGTTGCTTATTAACATGAATCTAGTAAGAATTTAGATCTGTCTGTAGGCTAGGCCTAAGTCGCTCTCCATGTATGGGAATTATCATTATTTCTTTGGTTTGTACCTGGAATGTCCTCATATGCTGGGATTTACAGAGGCAAGGCATTTTATTTTGTGATGGCACTGTCGTGGTGCCTGCAATTGGTTTTCCACTGCACTTTTTACCATATATGTCAAAGGGGAGTGGCTGTCCAATGGCAATTTCAGGCATCAGTTTTCCAGCACTGGAACTTGGAAGCAAATGGGGAAGTAGGGGGGACGTTTGTGCTACCCAAAACTGAGCAAGGAAGGTAGCACCATTTATGACCTTTCACATGGCAGCAGTATGCTTATTTGTTAACATACTGTCACTGGAGAAACTTGACAATCAGTTACATAATATACAAACAGAGGTATTCAGTTCTATCTGTAAAATAAAAACTAAATTAAAGTCTTTTAGGAGAGGCCGATAAAGAGATGCTAAAATCACCACAAGATGTGATGTTGCTTGCCTTGCATGACAATTAGAAGATATCTTGTTTTATTGGAATACTTTCAGTACACTTTAATGTAACTCTCCCATGAGTTTCTCTCTGTAGGTTAGGTGCTAACCTAGGCATTTTATATTCTCAAAATTTTTTAAATACATGTATTCATACATACATAGAGGGGGTGTAGTCAGCCGTCTTCACTCACTGGTCTGTTTTGGTGTTAACATTCTGCTTCTGCCTACCACAGCATACAGCATAGAGGACAGTGCTTACTTTGAGCTGGTGGCTTGAGGTGCTTGGCACCAATACTTATTTTTGGGTACCAGCACTTATGACAGACTGCCACATGGTGGCGATGTTTGTCTAATTGAGAGATGACCACAACAATAGTTGTTAATTAATCCAATCTACATTACAAAATGACTAATACTTGCAACCAAAGACTTTCTTAAAGCTTTGGGGCCCTGGAATAGTCAGAATTGTCACACTCATAGGAGTAATTGGCAGCGCTGACATTGGCAATGAGTGGTGCAAGTGGAAATGGCCTATTTGGACATTTTTTTTAACAAATTAGGCACTGATAAAGGATGGTGGTCAGTCCACTTTAACCATTGATTTCTTCCTTGGGAGTGAGTTATTTTTCCTGTCCACAAAAAAAATCCACTTTGCTTCGATTGTCTTTTTATAGCAATCACTTATGTCTCAACATCATACATGTCGCTGTTAGTGCAGACAATGCAGCCTTTGGACAGGATGCTATAAAGAAGCATAACTAATGATTCTCCTAAGGGTATGGTTATTTACTTTGTCATGTAAACACTAGAATATATATCTCACTATGAGTCATTTAATTTACAATCTTGTGTTTATTGTCCTTTATTTATTTATCTGTTATAAAACAATGGTACATTATGTTTATACAAATGAGGCAAACATTTAAATACACACTAATTGCAAATGCTGTGAAATTGCATCACTCCCAGTGCAATGTTTTAGTTGTTTCCTGTGGAAGAAATGCAGTTAAAATTTCAAATATTTCAAAATCAACTATAATGATTGTATTTGGAAAACCTTACCATGAAGGCTCCAAAAGTTCTCACTTGCTGACATTTAATGTTTGCTTACATTACACTGACAGGGTCTTTCAACATAAACACAGCCTTTAACTTCTCTGTCCTCATTTGTAAAACTAGCCCATCTTCCTATACAAAGTACAAGGGGCTGTTATTTATAAAATACCACTGCTAAGAGAGGTTTCACTTCTTTGCAATGTGTCATTAAATACAGCAAACAAAAAATAAATTTACAATATAACACAGCGCCTACTAATGGTCTTCAACAAATCTAGTTCTATGACAAATATTTATACCAATATGATTGTAGTGAGACTAGAAATAGATACCAAGCAATTACTGATCTGGATACCCAGGACTGACAAAACTCAGAAATCATTTAATTGCCAATGGCTAGCATTACAATTAATGCTACTCAGCTTGGGGGAGTCACTTGTATTCACACTTTTAGTGAAATTGCATACTGTTGCCCACTTATCCAGCCCTGTCATCCCGCACCAAATCAAGACTCAAAGAGAGCAAAAACTATAGCTAGATGCCAGCTCCAGGATTGTGAAATTAATGACCAGCACTTAAAGATCATTTCTTGGAACGTTGCGGGCCAAAACTAAATGACCCAGAATCGGGGAAACTTGTGGATGGATTCCACATATGTTTGTTTCAGGAAACCTGGGTGACCAAGCAGGTGTACAGATTGAGGTTTACTACATTTAGCATAGAGGCAAAGCATTCACCAGCTGGTCGCCCCACTGGTGGATTACTGATCTGGGTCAAGACTACTCTGGCTTGTAAAATAACACTGCTGGAAGTTGGCATAGATTCTTGGTGTAGATTTGATATCACTAGAAAGAGAACATTTATCTGAGACCGTTCAATATTTACAACTGGTTTAGCAGTCACCACAAGCACTCTGACATGATAACCACACTATCTAACAACCTTGATACCTCAAGGGAAGAGTACCATCTCATAGTCTCTCGTGATTTTAATACAACATTTGAACCAGTTGACTTTGTGCAGGAAATAGTACAGGATGAAGAGCAAGCTAGAGGGGTTAAAAAGCTCTGCTATTGAGAAATGTCCTAAGGAAGTGTAACAAGTACTGTCTTTTGCTCTCACCCACGGTGTACGAGCCTGTAATGGGGGACACCATCTGACAGAGAAGCAGGGTTCACGTTTAAGAGGGGGAATGTCAAAAGCAGGATCAACTATATTCTGGTAGACCTTGACTTATGGCTCAATGTTACTGATATGATTGTATTAAGTTGTGAGGATATCGATCATAATGCTCTCAAGCTAACATTATCTGGCCTATAAATTCTGTATGGTCAATCCCGACAGATGGTGCCCCTGTTGTCACTACTAACAATAATGGATATTGGCTGATGGAAACCTTCTGCCGAAAGTTTATACAGAGCTATCCCAGATCATCCCGGCCCTGAAGAATCCAAATTTAAGTGGCACCAGTATTATGACTAGTTTTCAGCAATTAACATCTAGTCTAAGATACTTTTTTAGCAAACGGTGCAATTTTACCACAACCAAATGTAATACTGCTCCATGGCACAACGAGGGGTGTAGCCAAGCTAGAGATTACCTAATTGTGGCAGTCAAAAAAGGAAGACAGATAGATATTAAACATAGCAGAAAGATGTATAAGAAGGCACAGGCTGAGGCTAAAAAGAACTGGGAGTCAGAGAAATGGCACACACTTGAATAGGCTTCAAGACTGAACGATTGCAAATTATTTTGGCACCTTTTGTCGAAAGGGACAAGCAGGTAAGTGAAGTTGGCTTTGATATACAGCCCCATGTCTGGGAAGAGTATTTTGTGAAACTCTACTCGGTCAAGCCAACGACTGTAGCCTAGTACCAACACAGGGCGGGTGCCCAGAACTGGTACAGGCTGATGCAGCTAGTTTCTCAATCGGGGAAACTGTATCAGCTATTAGTTCACTGCAGAATGGGAAAGCTCCTGGTCTAGATAGACTTCTGGGAGATTTGTTCAAAGCGGGGTCCACTATGTGGGGACCTCTGTTAGAAACAGTTTTTAACACTATTTTATGTGGGGGGATATCCCTGCAACCTGGAAAGGCCCGGAAAAAATCCCCATTTTTAAAAAGGGAGACAAGGGGGATCCAGCAAAGTAAAGGCCAATTAGCATCATATACATCATACAGATAGTTTTTAGTCCAATTATTTTAACTCAGCTACAAAACTAGATAGAGGGGAAAGATATAATATCCAATATGCAGGCAGGTGTTAGGGCCTCTACGAGCACTTGAGACCAGGTGTTTAGATTTCTCTTGTTTATATGGAAAGAAGTGACCGTCAGGAGGGGTCACCTATACGTTGTATTTGTCGATCTTAAGACGCCATTTGATTCCATAGACTGCACCAAACTCTGGCCCTCCCTTGGAAACCTAGGACTCCCTATTGACCTACTTAATCTCCTGATCTGTCTGCACCAAGATAACTATGCTAAAGTCAGGTGGAATACGGATGGTATCCTAACCAATGACATTCCAGTCTCTAAGGCTGTACGACAGGGCTGTGTCCTCACCCCTACCCTGTTTACCTTGTAAATAAATGGCCTTATAAGCGAATTGTTTGATTGTAAAAGTGATGCCAATAATTAGCAGGTAGCCCTATACCCTCCTTGCTATTCGCAGATGACACGCTGCTTATATCGAAAACACCGATGGGTATCCAGAATGTCCTCACATAACTTGCAAAAACATGCAAAGACAGGGGCCTAGAAATAAATTGCACCAAAAATACATTTATGGCCTTTAACCCATATAAATCCACCAGGTGCCAAGTGAGGCTAGGCTCCCAACTCTTAGAACAGGTGAAGGTTTTTGATTATCTGGGAGTCTGAATCAGTGATAACTTAGCCTGGGCCCCCCAAATAAAGAAGAGTGTTTTATCTCTTCAACATGTGGACTGCGCAATAGCAAGGAGGGTAAAAGGTTCTGCTTTTTGCCAGATTTTGCCGATCTTAGAATTACATCGGGAAAAGGGCTAGGTGCCCCCCTATACGGGGCTGAATTGTGGGGGCTGGAGTGTCTAAAACAACTAAACCTCGCTGTGAACAAATCCCTAAGGGCGACCCTTAACCTCCCATTGAACACGCCCCTATTGCCACTACGTCTTGATCTTGGTCTTAAACCCATTAGCTATTTTGCTATTCTTAAGGTACTTTTGTTTTAGGTAAGATTATGGACCAGTAGCACCCAGATTCCAGTAAAGGATGCAATGGAAGAATGATTATTTCTACAAAATCAATCAGGGCGTCTGGTTTATCTCAAAAAGGTTAAAGTTTGGTTCACTAAACTTGGGCTGGGGTTTATGTGAGAGGACCCAAAGTCTATTACAAAAAAGATGGTACCCCTGCTAAAAAAAAGGAACCCAGAGTATGTTGAATCACTAGGTTTTGATTTTAAGGCACTTGGCACTTTAACCTCCAGCTTTCTGAACATCAAGGGCAGTTTTAAGCTTGATTCATATATGGATGATGTCGAACCCCCGCAGCCACGTGCACTTTATATTCAGTTTAGGTATGGGGTTCTTCCTTTAAATCTTATGAAAAGTACTTGGGTAAATGCTTCTGTAACCTCTATGTGTCTGATCTGTCACCTTACCCCGAAGACCCCAGAACACTTTGTCTTTTTTTGCCCTGTCTGTCAACATTTTAGGAAAACCTGGATTATTCCTGCATGCTGCTTGCTTTCTTTCTCGCGCCCATCTGATGCTCTGTGTATATTCAGGTCTGACACCACAAGATGGCTTGTATTTACAATCACAAGATACTTGCTATATGCTTGGTGGTTGAGAGCTAAAATGATTAAAGAATATCCTGCCGAAGATAATTGAATATGTTAGTGTTCCAGTCTCTGGTTTCATTATTAGATTCCTTGGCATTCCTTAATTGCGATTAGCAAAATGCAAATCACAATTAAGGAATACCTTCCCATTCATTCCTACAGGCTAGGAGGCCCATAGGAGTCAGTGGGAAGACATTCTCAATTTGCGATTCGCAATTAGAGAATCACAAATTGCAATTTCAAGGGTGCCAGGATGTGAAAAGGACACCCTGTTGCACCCCTGAAATATGTATGTGCACAACAAGGCACTTTGAAAAATGCAAAAAAGTGAATTTTTCAAAGAAATCGCAAATTACCACCAACTTGAAGTTGGTAGTAATTTGCGATTCCTTAAGGCCAAATTACCCTTTTTCTGTGCCTCAGACATTGCATTTAAGGAATCACAATTTGCGATTCGTTAAATGCAATTGCAAAATAAAGAAACACAAATTTTGTGATTCTCTAATTTGCGATACCCCATCCCAAAAGGCATTTTCCTGTTCGTAAATGAGCCGATTCTGAGAATCGGCCCGTTTGTGAACGGGAAAAGGGCTTGATACATATGCCCCTAAGTCTTTCATCCTTCTGAGCTTGATATTAGGAGTACCATCGAGCTCTATAACAATAAAGCTACTGTGCTAAAGCATGGAACTTCCAGCATTTCTACATGCATTAGAACATTAAGCCAGAAATGTTCGGTCAGAAAACCTAAAGGGTAATGATGAAGCTACAACTAAAGCATTGTGTCAGCATATTAACATAACATGTATATCTGTGAAGTATAAATTCAGTGCTTGGGGTATCTCACAACTGAATAGTCAATATTTATTAATATCCAACTCATCAGCCTCAGAAGGATTGTAAGAAATTGGAGTATTAGATGAGGGGGTTTGAGAACCCACCTCAAATAATAGTCACAATCTGCAGGAATCCTGGGGCTTATTTACAAGACCCTTGCGCTGGTAGTGCATCACTTTTAATATGGGGAAAAAGTGACATACCTGTGGAGCAAGGGTCTTGTAAATGAGTCCCCTGTTCAGAGGACCATGGGCCAAGCAAGAACTCCTGGCCCAACCATGGCGGTTGGGGCCTTTTACTCCTGATGTCCTTGGGCCCGACCTAATATGGATACTGAGCATCTGGGCCAAGTACCTCTTCAACATTTGACTTTCAGTGGTAGCACCGGTCTAGCTGTACGAGGAGCTGTACACGGCTTCTCAGGGGTGGTAGACACAGGGAGGTGAACATAGGTTTACAACTTAAAATACGTTCCATCGCAGGAATTAAGGATTGTCCTCTCAAATGCTTTCGTTTATGACAAAAGGAGTATTTATATATGACTACAAAGTGAAATATACCGAACAACAGAAAGCCACTACTGATAGAAACGTACAACCTTCTTTTCAAAAAAGCCACATTGACCTAAACAGACGTGACTACTTTATTATTTCCACTCTTATTTTTTTTAAAGGGTGTTAATCCATAGTCAAAATTAAATGAGCAATTCAATAATATTTATCACAAATTATACAATACAAAAAACATTTTACAATCGATCCCCCATCTTTACATTTGGTATTTCACCTAAAATCCAAACACACTTTTACTCTTTAAAACCACGTTCAGCAAGTATACACATTTATCCTAACATCCTACCAAAAATAGTGTATATTCATATTCAACATCAACATTTTAGTTTGAAGAATAATCACTGGACCTATGGTGCATGAAATATAAGATTATTGGGAAAATCAAGCACTTTTTAAATAATTCTAGTTCACTCTATAGGGCACAACAAGCAGGTCGACGTGTTTCGAACACCCCAAGTGAATTGTGTTCTCCTCAGGACCAACAAGCTGTAATGACAAAAACCACCTGACATTCTTAGTTATTCTGTTTGACTAAAACTACTCCTCTTTCACCCCCTCCTGGGGTCTCAATCTTACCTTGCTCTCTTTTATATAGATCAGCCGATCTATATGCCTACTGGAATAACTACCTCAAAGCAGTTCTTTTTTGGTTTCTTTAGCACAATATCGAGGAACTCTGGCGGCATTTGAATATCCAGAGAGTCACATTCTAAATGGGCAAATAGGGCATTGTAGAACGGGTGTTTAAATATGTCCATTATTATCTTGCAATCTCAGATAGATGTGGCTTGGCCCTACTGAGTATTAGCCTAAACCCTGGTTGTTTCATACAAAGTGAAATATGGCATACACAAACAATGCACACATTAGACCTGGAATCCTTTGCATGGTTTCCCCTGTTTTTTACCTCTACCTCCTTTATTTTTGACTGTATGCTGGACTTCGTAGTTGCTGGTATTTGAAAAGCACCAGCAGTGTGGTCTATATTGGTGCACTAGTGTGTTATTGACATTAGCATACTATTCAAGCATGCTATACCTTTTCGTGACCCCACTGCCTAGAGGCCCCAAACAAGATATAACAATTTCAAGAACTGAAAAGGAGTGTGAGATTAAACAAGCATGTCACTCTGTTAATCAACAGATTCCGACAGTTCCAAACACGCACTATATCCATACTTTAATACAACATAATCATTAGCGAGTCTTGTGTGTCCATTTAAATTTCCAAATTGAGATAATTAATGAATCACAATTTGTGATGTAAGAACATTTTGAAGTTTGTAATAGTGATTCCCAGTGGGCTGCAAATCGAGCTATCTCATGAATATCAATGAGCTAGGTCACAATTTGTGCATTAGGAATGATAACCATCACAGGGCTGGTGGCCTGCTGGAGTGGGGTCAGCAGACAACCATTTCTGTAATTGCTTTTTAATAAAGAAAACTCTTTTTTATTTAAATGCAGCCTGTATTCCTCAAAGGAAAACAGGATGCCTTTAAAAAGAAAAAATGAAACTTTGAAGTTTAATGTTTTAACAGTAGGCAGTGGTCTGCAAATTTCATTTGTGAATGGTTACCACTACCTTTTAGTAGTCAGCAAAAACAATTATGTTTTGCAACCATAATTTGGTCGCAAAACATTCAGGCACAGCACTGCAATTTGGTAATTGGTAATTATTTATATAATTTGTTAATTAATTCCTTAAAGGAAAACAGGATGCCTTTAAAATGAAAAAATGAAACTTTGAAGTTTAATGTTTTAACAGTAGGCAGTGGTCTGCAAGTTTCATTTGTGAATGGTTACCACTACCTTTTAGTAGTCAGCAAAAAAAAATATGTTTTGCAACCATAATTTGGTCGCAAAACATTCAGGCACAGCACTGCAATTTGGTAATTGGTAATTATTTATATAATTTGGTAATTAATTCCTTAAAGGAAAACAGGATGCCTTTAAAAAGAAAAAAGAAAACTTTGAAGTTTAATGTTTTAACAGTAGGCAGTGGTCTGCAAGTTTAATTTGTGAATGGTTACCACTACCTTTTAGTAGTCAGCAAAAAGAAATATGTTTTGCAACCATAATTTGGTCGCAAAACATTCAGGCAGAGCACTGCAATTTGGTACTTGGAAGGGACTCAATAAACGAGCCACTTCCAAATATATAAATGATAAACCAAATTGTGATTTGGTAACAAGTTACTAAATCATAATTTGGCATTTGTAGATATGTAAAGGCATCTATGTTGTTGGAAATGTCCTTAATTCTCTGCAGATACTTTAATGCAGAAGTGGCTCAATATCAATATCAAATCACACCATGCATGTGACTTCAAAATAGTGGTTCTATCGTTAGTTCTCTCAAGACTCAATCATGTCAACACATTATTAAATGCTGTTCCCAGGGTGTCGCTCACCATAGCAAGAAGAAAAACAATGCATCAGCCTAACTGCATGGGGTACACCAACGCATTGCTTGGCTGCACCCCACATCTTCGTCGATGCAACTAGGATTAAGGTACTTTTGGACAGCAGGCCTCACTGGATTTCTGTGTCTGGCCCGTGTCCATCCCGGTCGATCTGAACTTTTGACCGATGCGAACAAAAACTTATTTTAAGTGCTTACTGCTTCTAAGCACCATTTTACAGTTTATTCTTTAAAAGTTTAAATTTAGAGTTATACTTATTGGATTTTTGTCATGTTGGTCTTGTTTAATATATTAAATTAAGAGCTCTTTTTCTAACCTGGCATGGAATCTTTTTGTGTGGTGCTTTTAACTTTTTATTGTTTAAAGTGTTGTACAAATACTTACCACATTGCCTCTTAAATTAAGGCTGACTGCTCTGTGCCAAGCTACCAGAGGGTGAGCACATTTTAATTTAGGGTGTGTTTGTGACTTATCCTGACTAGGACTGGGGTTCTTGCTTGAACAGGGCGCATACCTCTGGCATCCAGAAATCCAAATTCTAACAGGTATGCAACACTGATTTCATAGATCTGCAAGGAGTGTATTTGGGGTTAAATTGGATGCTATCCCTTTGCAAGATAGTGTATTTTGGGTAGAACTGGAATAGAAAGTATTAGTGCCAGTTAAGACTGTAGAAGGGCTGTATGCATTTTAGGATTCTGCTACACTCTCCTGTGCCATACGAAACATGAGCAAGTCTGAAAATTGTTTATGTGAATGGTGGCAATTAAGGTGTTGAAGGTCCTGATGCATTTATGGTTGCTAGCTGGGGCACCTCTCATTTTGTGAGGGTGAATATGGTGGGGCATATGTCATTGAATAGGATGTGATTAGTGGAGGATATTTCTTTCCCCTTGGTGCCCCCTTCTGATCACGAGTAATGATGCATTCACTCTTTTTGAGTGATGTGAAATGTCACTAAATAATGTCCTACCAACTGTCATTCAGTGTTCCACCTGACCTTGTAACTACTGTCTATTTCTCTTCAGTATCCTATTATTCCTTTCAGCGTAACACCTATACTTTCTCAAGGCATACCTTCAGTGTTATTCTCAGTAATATATTACCTTGATCCTCAGTAATGTCCAATTCTATATCCCTCATTGGTTCTGCCCTGCTCCTTTACACACTTCTTCCATGTTCTTCTGTTATGCTAATAATGTGGTCCATTAATTTCCTGATGTAAATATATTCACACTATAAGGAATAGGTTCGGTGTAAGTGGATAGTCTACCCATTCAAGCTCGGCTGGGTCTTTCCAAATTACTTGTAATAACCCTGGCAGTCCCACCTGCTGTGCCCAATGTAACATTTGACAAGCAGAATGTGCACAAAGTCTAATAATAATAATAATAAAGGGGTTTATAAAGCGCACTGGTGACGCCATCCCGGCGTGTCCCCGCGCTGTAATAAACTCTTGAACGCATGAAGACAGACTCAACCCCCAGCTTTCTATTGTGCAGTATATGTATGTAAGAAACCCTGTTTTTCTTTTTTTTGTGATACATAAAAACCTCAGCCACTTTTTCTAACTCCCCTTACATCCCTTTATCTGTACCTACTCCTGAACCCTACAACCACCCTTACCTCCTTTTACCACAACTGATCCCTAAACCCTAAAAAAACTTCTCTGCTTTACATCTGCCCATCCCTTAACCCTAAAATCATGCTTACCTAATTTTTCCTCTAACCACCCTAAACCCTAAAATCACCCCTTCCTTCCTTTACCTATACCGATCTTTGCACCATAAAATCACCAATACCACCCTTTACTCTAAAATCACCTTAACTACCATTACCTCTAACTGGTTGTGCTTCCTCCGTTACGGCTGAGGAGCTTCACCCTACTGACTTCATAGGACAAATAAAATTATAATAACGTATTGTTATTATCATTTTATTTTTCCTATTGAAGTGAGTGGCTCTCAGGGCAGGGCAGGGCTGGAAAGGGCAGGGAGAGGAGTGCGTATGACTGCCATGTTTGGCATCCACATGATTCTGGCCAGAGGAGACACAGCAGCCCTGATCCTCCTAGACCTCTCTGAAACGTTCAATATAGTCTGCCACCCCATTCTCATCCAATGCCTACATAACATTGGAATCAAGGATATGCACTCCGAAGGATCTTCTCATTCCTGACTGCTAGTCAGACAGCCTAGCACCATACATCACGGATACCTGAGACCTCCTTTGCAGAGTTCCGCAAGCCCGACCCGCTTCAAAGCATACATGATCGCTCTATTAAGCATCACGCACTCTATTCGACATCACTGTCCTATCCTTTGCCAAAGACACACAACTCATTTTGCACCTTACAGGCAAGACTCCCACTACCCAGATCAAGTTCAATGCCTGTGTGACTGAAAGTGCCCAATGTATGAAGATCAACTGTCTAAAGCTATACACTGAGCAAACTGAAATATTCATGTTTGGGAAGAGGACTCCACTTGGTGATCACCAGAGCTAGGACCCACCCCCCACCACCCACTCCAAGACATTGGAAGCATCATCAGCAAACTCTACATGACCTCTCAAGTCAATGCCATCCCCGCTCATGTTTCTGTTCCCTAAAGATGCTAAGGAAGATTGTCAAATGGCTCCTAATCAGCACCTGGAAACCTGTCAAACACCCCCTGGTGACAAGCAAGCTGGACTAAGACATATTTCTCTATGCTGGGTTCAAGATTACCAGAACCTCACCTGAAGACTGCAGACTATTTAAACCTCGGAGGCGAAGACCACTCTCAACCACCCACACTGCACTCACATCACACCACACCTGAAGGAGCTCCTTTGGCTTCTCATTCATAAGCGAGCAAAATTCTAACTCCTTACCCACACTTTCAAGGGACTACATAATAATGGCCCAGCATACCTCAACAAACATATCTGCTTTCACAAACCTTACAGATACCTATGTTTATTTGGAATACTACTTGCACATATCCCATGCAAACAGAAAAACAAATACAGAGGTTGAGCCTTCGCCTACATTGCTCCTTGAGCTGGAAATGACCTGCCGCTACATATAGGAACTCCCTCCTCATTCCTTAGATTTCCCAAGAAACTGAAGACCTAGCTTTTTAAGTAGTCACACTGGGCCCTAGGTCTGGCCAGACTCACATCTGTTCAGCACTAGAGCCTCTGGGGTCATAGAGCTCTCTACAAATCAGCATAACATAAAATTGTATAACTCTCTCTGTTGCAGCTTGGTGACCCATTGTGTTGGAATGCTCTGAAAGTAATACACATAGATTTGAAGAAAATGCACTTACGGATGGGTAGCCAGTGTGTAACCTGGAAAGGGCAGATGTGGATGAAGATCTACGGGCCAGTTGCAGGGCATTTGAAGATATTGAAAAATATAAGTAGCAGATCACAAAAAGAGGAAATTGCCATAGTCAAGGCAGCTCAAGATAAAGGTCTGGATTATTTATTTATTTATTAAGTTTATAGAGCGCGACAGCTACCCGTGAGGGTTTCCCGGCGCTGATTGACAAAAAAAACAGCCTGACACCCGTCAAGGTGAGACCTACTGATTAAAGAGCCAAGTTTTCACGGCTCTGCGAAAGCTAGCATGGCTAACCTACATGCGAACAGCCAGAGGGAGGGAGTTACAAAGTCTGGGTCCTAGATTGGCAAAGGCACTGCCACCCATTCTGGACAATCTGTACTTGGGTACACAGAATAAGTATTGAGAAGAGGAACGGAGCGAGCGAGAAGGGGAGTAGGGCATAACAAGGGACTGAAGGTAAAGGGGAGCTACACCTGCTTTGATCTTGTGCATATAGCATAGCGCCTTGAACTTTACACGGCTTTCAATGCGGAGCCAATGGAGATCCCTCAAATGCTCCGTGATGTGGTCAGATTTACGACAACCGCAAAGGAGCCGAGCAGCGGCATTCTGGACTAATTGGAGACGGCGTGTGACCGCCTTGGTGGATCCCAGATAGAGCACGTTACCATAGTCCAATCTGGAGGTCACCAAGGCGTCAACCACAGATCTCTGGGTATTAGAGGGAAGCATTCAAAAGATTTTTCTAAGCCACCACAAGATGATGAAGCAGGTGGCGGCCACTTTGTTGGCTTGGTCCTTCATAGATAGCTCCTTGTCGATGGTCACTCCAAGGTTGCGCACATGGTCAGACAGAACCGGCAGGGCACCCATAGCTGAAGGCCAGTGTCTCGGGCTCCAGAGAACCGGCTTGTTGCCCAGAACCAGAACCTCCGTCTTCCTGCCATTTAATTTAAGCAGGTTGCTGTTCATCCAACTGGCTATGTCACTGAGTCCCATTTGCAAAGGGGATGACAAAGTGGGGTCAGCTTGAGATAAAGAAAAAACTATTTGTGAATCGAAAGCATAAGTGAATAAGTTGAGCCCAGATTTTTGAGCAATGTGAGCCAAAGGGATAATATAAAGATTAAATAAGAGGGGCCTCAGGATAGAACCCTGGGGTACGCCGTGTGGGGAGGAGTAAACTTTGGAAGTGGATGAATGGGAGAAAATTTGAAAGGTCCGGTCCTTCAAGAAGGACGAGAGCCAGTCCAGGGCTTTACCACCAATGCCACTATTAGAAAGGGATCTAATAAGGATACTGTGGGATACGGTATCAAATGCTGCACTGAGATCGAGCAATATCAGTGCAGCAGTTTCCCCTCAATCCAAATGCAGGCGTAGATTTTCAGTCACACCTAAAAGAGTAGTCTCTGTGGAGCATACCGGGCAAAAGCCGGACTGAGAAGGATGTAATAGGTTGTTGAGGGGCGCTAGAGGGCGCACGACAGAATGGCCGCCCTTGGGTGAGGCTCCTGTAGCCTGGATCGTTATCCTCCGTTTATCCTCAATTACTGGCTCCGTATCTAGCTGGAATCATCCCTATAGAGACATAATAGGGTCCCCAGCACTCGGTGAAAATTTGGTGCCGAACGGACGTCTGCAACTATATTTATGGCGATTTGAAAGTTTCCCCGGACCTGCCGCTGGACTGCAGGGAGCACTAGAGATGGCAGCGGCGACTAGGAAAAGTCGCAGACTCACCCGTGTGCGATAGCCCGCGCCTCCGACCCAAGAGCTCGAGAATACATGAGGCAGCCTTGCGGTCAAGGCTACCACCGACGCAAATCCCGGACCGGGAGGAACCCGCAACGCTGTGAGGTGAGGCGCAGCGAGCCATACCGCTTGGGGTTTCCACTGCAGATTCAACCCTCGCTGCACGCCTGTTGTGGTGACTCGTGAATTGCGCAACATGGCGGACTGATGCAGGGAAATGCCGGGCGCCGGCAGAAGGTCTCAGCGGTCCACCGCTATGATGAACGATCATCGGCAGGCATTGTAGAGACCATATGGCGAGAGTGCCCTGGCTGTTGGCCGCACATGTGGGCAGGAACGGTGGGAGAGCTGCCCATTACTGATCTGGCGCGCAAATGTTGGTGCTAGCGCTGCAAGTTCACTGTAGAGCCGTTACACTCACCGCCACTGGCAGGGGCCATCTAGTACGTACCCAAGAGCCCCGCATATGAACTTTTCAAAGCTGTTTACTACCATTACACAGCCCTGCCTGATCAGACCAGTATCACAGTGCCTTCACAATTTGCTGATGTGACTATAGAGGGGCATATCCACCAGGGGTCACTACACGGCTCGGCTGGGCTGCATCATACGCTGTTTTGTCCCCCCTACTGGAAGACACTGAGATCCCTGAGTGTTATAAGAACTGCGGAGGTTAGCCAGTGGATGCACCGGCCGAAGGCCTGACCCTTTCTTGGGAGTTTTTGAACTGCATCGCGGCCCCTGACACCTGGCAGGTAGAGGTGGGAGCTACTGGACAGGAGCAGAGATGGGGAAGATGGACCCCCGCCAACCCAAACTGACCTTTGATCCTGCTAAAAAGGGACCATCCACCACTGTGGAGAAAGGCGTACCAGCGGGGATGGATCAGGCGGCGGGCGGATCAGATACTGCTGACATTAATGTCCAACAGCTCCTGCATGAAATTCGACGAGGATTTGCCACTGTAGTGGACAAAGTGGACAAGATGTCGACCAGGATGGATGCCATTGTCCATAAGATGGTTCAGCATGAAGACAGGATAACGGAGATGGAACGGCGCATCTCAGCAAACGACAACATCACAGCAGGCCATACAACACAACTTGCAAGAATGGACAATCTCCTGCGTACTATCGCTGCGAAGAACGAGGAATTGGAAGCCCGCAGCCGGGGCAATAACATACGCGTCACGGGCGTTCCAGAATCCACCAATACGGAGCGTATGGAGGATTACATAGAAAAAATGCTGACGGCGACCATCGGGGCAGAAACACTTTCCGCGCAGTTCATAGTGGAGCGAGCGCATCGCTCCCTCGGACCACAGCCCAAGCCTGGAGCCCCACCGCGCCCCATAATTGCTCGTTTATTAAACTATCGTGATCGCGATGTGGTCTTACGGGTGGCCCGTACCAAAAGAACTCTGTCCTATGATGGCGTCGCCTTCTCCATTTATCCAGACTTTACCCCAATGGTTCAGGAGGAAAGACGGAAATTCCTCGCAGTGAAAAAGAAACTACGCGATGCTGAAATAGATTATGCCCTGTTATACCCGGCCCGGCTTAGGGTAACGTACCAGGGCAGGCAGCGCTTTTTCACTAAACCACAGCAGGTTGAAGACTACCTAAAAGCATTAAAGAAAGAGCAACGTAGACCATCTGGACGGCGACCGGCAGACCCTGACAGCCTAAATGAGAACGAGGAGGACGGATGAGACATTCTACAAGCGGACTGCCTAGTACTATGATCGACCGCTGAGGTTAGGTGTTGTTATCCCACACAGTATAACGAGAATGGGGACGCTGATTGCTTAATGTACAGACTGGGTTCGAGAGTTCCAGTGGTAATGTATTCCAGGCCCCACCACCCCTCCTCGACCGTTGCCTACGGGACGTTAAGGATAGAGGTGCGGGAGGGAGGGGAGGGTGGATGTGCGACCACCTAGTGCGCTGGAGGTTGGAATACTGCCACGCTCAATGCGAGAGGTAGTCATTACCTCCCTGCTAAAACCAGGGAAGGACCCCTCGGAATGTGATTCCTACCGACCGCTTTCCCTTATAAATTGTGACGCTAAGATCTTGGCCAAAATACTGGCGACTCGATTATCCCTTTTGATGACTAAGATAGTTCTCCCGGACCAGGCTGGGTTTGTGCCTGGAAGGTCCACCAGTCATAATTTACGTACCCTCTTTTCACTAATATGAACTATTGCGCCAGAAGTCCCGGTGGCTGCCATCTTTTTAGATGCTACAAAAGCATTTGATTCAGTTGAATGGGACTATATGTTAACGGTATTGAACAGGATGGGCTTTCCTAAAATGTTTGTAGACTGGATCGGATTGCTTTATAATACACCAACGGCGAGAGTGCTTATCAATGGCGTACTATCTGACCCGATCTCTATTACTAGGGGTACCAGACAGGGATGTCCACTCTCCCCTCTGCTTTTCGCCATTGTGATTGAGCCCTTGGCATGCCGTATTCGGCAGCTCTATAAGCATAGCGCGTTTAGATGTTTCCAGTGGCAGATTGACGTATCCCTTTATGCGGATGACTTGACGCTCTATGTCACTGATCCCCAAACCAACCTCAATCCATTGCTGAGAGAGTTCATAGTATTTGGACACGTGTCAGGAGTACAAATTAATTGGAAGAAATCACAGTTCTTTCCACTTACTCCGGCGGTGACCCGATTTCAATTAGATTATCCATTTGATTGGTGCAGTTTGGATCCTTGCTATCTGGGCATACAGCTAACCATAGACAAGGAAGAAACCATAAGGCTAAACTATGGTACTACTATCACGAAACTGGCTGATGATGTCACTCGATGGCTGTCGCTACCACTATCTATGGCGGGGAGGGCGTCCCTCATAAAAATGGTTATTCTCCCACGGTTTTTATACCTCTTTCAAAATATTCCTTACAACCCGGGTGCCTATTTCTTCAAAACACTCCGATCGGAACTGCTCAGACTATTCTGGGGAGGCAAGCAACCGAGGCTAGCGTGGTCTGTAATTACTCAACCATATGCTAATGGAGGGTTTGACGTGCCTGACTTCCTAGTGTATTATCTGAGCGCGCAGGCACAATACGTATACCATTGGTTCGCACCGACCCCTTTCATGCCGCAGCTGGCAGCTGAGGATTGGATAGCACGGCCCTTACCCCTGAAAGGAGTTATACATGCCCCTGTAGGAGCCATAGAAACACCCTTCACGATGGTGACGTGCACAGTAGACGCTTGGCGGAGGATTCGTAAACTGCTTCAGCTCCCGATCCTCTACTCACCGGAATTACCTCTTGTATATCATCCCCAACTGACATTACTGCAGGAAGGAGGGTTTCAAATCATGTGCCGTCGGCTTGGCATTCAAAAATGGGGCGACCTCTTCCTGAATGGTCAATTTAAAAGTAGGGATCAGGTATTTCGTGATGCCCAGCCCAAGCCTCTTGACCTATTTTACTATATTAGACTGCGACAGGGATTAAGAAGCATACTGCCACAGTTCCCAGAGGAGTCGAAACAGCGCTACCTCTGCACGATGTATTGACGTCGACAGATGGAAGTCACATGGTATCCCATATATATAGGGACATAAGGAAACAAAATGCGACAACACAATGTAAAGCTCGCTCACACTGGAGCGAGGATATGGGAGTAGACATTGAGGATCATCAGTGGGCTTACTGTTGTGATATCACTGCCAACATCTCCTCTAGCTGTAGACTTAGGATTATACACTACAAATTCTTACAGAGACTATATTATACACTAGCTAAAAAATTTAGATTTCACCTCGCTGACGATGACAGGTGCGACAGATGTGGGATGGATGGTGCGGGTTTCCTGCATTTAGCATGGGAGTGCCCGATAATTTCTGAATTCTGGACGGAGGTCCATACGGCGCTCCAAGAGATTATAGGGGGTACGATAGATAGAGATCCACTCATTATGTTACTAGGATATACGATGGAGATACCAAAATCTGTTAGAAAATTTGTCAATATTGCCTTACTGCTAGCGAAACGCAGGGTAGCATGTAGATGGGGAAGGGGGAGAGCCCCCAAAATTAAGGAATGGCTGAATGACCTTACATACAGTCAAGATCAAAATCGAATCTATGCGGAAACGGTGCCAGCACGTTGCAAGCCTAAGGATGTATGGGATTTATTGCGGGGGTATCTTGCGCAACATGGCAATGTCTCACATGACGAGAACCAGGCAAGTATTGTCAATGCTGATAAGTTGTAAAAATAAAATATGCGTAAAGCCGCTATGCTATAAAACGTGTTATTTGTTAATATTTGCATGGCACTACAATTGATATTGTGAAGAAAAGTTGTACATAATTGCTCTATGACGGGTGCATTGTCAATACTACTCAGCAGAGGATGGGGTGATGATATAAGCACGAACTTACATTAATCGCAGGATCTACTTGATTGTTAAGGCTGTATGTCCCGCTATAATTATGTATCCAGATGTACATACCTCACAAAAGGACTGGCTGGTATGTCACTGTTATTTCTACCATACACAGTTTTTTGCGATGTACTGAATGCTTGAACGTTAGCCTGTGAGAATGCCCTGTATTGTAACTGAAGAAAAACTTAATAAATAAAGTTTAAAAAAAAAAAAAGGATGTAATAGGTTGTTAAACGCTACGTACTGAGACAAATGTACGTGAATATGTCTCTCCAAGACTTTGGAAAATATGGGCAGTAATGAAATAGGACGATAATTGGAGAAGACATTGGGGTCCGCAGTGGGTTTTTTCAAAAGTGGAGTCACCATAGCATGCTTCCAGGAGCTGGGGACAGTAGCGGTATCAAGGGAGTGATTGAGCAAAGTGCAGATGGTAGAAAGCTGGTGGGACTCCAATGAGCGTAGTATGGAGACGGGTACAGGGTCCAGCGGTGAGCCTGACTTAACCTTGCTCAAGATCTCCAAGAGGGTAGAGAGGAGAAGATTAGGCCAGGACAAAAGTGAGGCCGATGTCTGAGTTTGGGGGGCCGCCTCGTCAGCATCGGGGAGCAGGTTAACAGAAATATTACTGATGCTGCTAGCTCCTTGCGCGGAAATGTCCTGATGAATATTCTCGATCTTGGAGATGAAATACTGTGCGAGTTTGTCACATTTATCATTGGATAGGGGAGGAAGTGTGGCCGTAGTCCTGGAGCCAGCAAGTTCCTTAACCACGTTGAACAGTATTTTAGATTTATTAATGGCCTCAGAAATCATTTTATTCACGTAGCTTGCCCTAGTCTGGGCACAAGCTTTGTGGCAGTGTTTCAATTTAGTTTTTATAAGCAAGGCAAGCGGAGGGGGAATAATCTCTTCTCCAGGCCCATTCTAAATGTTTGCATCGGGATTTATCGATTTGAAGGGACTCATTATACCAAGGGGCGGGGATTCTGTGAGTAATATTTGTGAGTAACTGTTTGTTGCATGTGATCAGGGAGAGAGGGGAGTGGTTTTTACAAGATTTTATGAGCCAGAAGAAGGTAGAAAATACATTTAACGTGTTTTGAGAATGAGAGTTGGAGGTCTAAGAGGATCCCTTCATTACATACAAGATGCACGAACCAGATGTTTGACAAATTCTGGGGGCAGAACCTAGGAGGGGTGGTTAGGGGAGTCATAAAGGAAATTGGTAATTTTTTGTTCTTGTCATTATTTAGTGTACAGGAACGTTGGCCCATCCAGTGCACCACCCTGATCACGCACACTGACAATTTGCCTGATTATAGGTGTCCAAAGAAAGCAAGATTTGCATGTCATCTGCGTAGCTCGTAAACTTTAAGCCAAGAGATGGGATCAATTGTGCAAGTGAGTGGACTTTTCAAAACAACTGTTGCTGTCATTCACAGTTCACAAAATCATTGATTGATTACATTAGCCTGCTGTATATTTGAATGCTGCAAATGTGTTTTCATTAATTTTTTTCAAGGTAAATGATACAAAGACGGAATAATTGACTATAAACTCCCCAGTTTAATTTTCAATCAAATAACTTTATTTCAATCGCTTAGGATCAGAAATGTATAACAAAATACACAATACAAAATGTTCATATTCATGGTCCTCCATTTCCTCCAAGGGTAATGGAAAAAAAATAAGAATTTAAAAATGTGTTTAGGTTATCTTGTCTGCTTTCCTTTCACATTTCTCAAAAATCGGCCCAGCAACATGGAACACCATACCTCTATCTATCAAGGCCGATATTAACCACAAATCATTCCGTAAGAACCAGAAAACATGGCTCTTCTAGACCTTCTAACCACACCACCTCTATATCTCGGAATTTCTGCAAGCGCTATGAGACCTATCGGTGATATACGCGCAAAATCAAAAATACAAATACAAATACAATGAAACAAAGTGAAAACATATATTTAAAAATAAAGAAGAATTAAAAAGCAGCTAAAGAAACAGTAAAACCCAAGATAAATTAATACACATTATTTTCAGACCCAGTTTGGAGGGCTACATGGGAGACCAACAATGAAGGTTGCTTGTCGTCATTTGCCACTTGTGTTATAGTCGTCCTACAAAAGCTCTGCAACTTAGGTGAAGTACAGCCCTAGCCACACCTGGTGTTTCCTTTCTAGCTGTGTGGGGTATTTCATTTGGGTAGCTGACCTCGGAGTGGTGGTTGATTACACTTCTTTGTAGGGTCATGGTGGTGACCTTACATTGGAACAGCTGAAGGAAGTCAGTGGGGCAGGCCTGCACAGCAGCTCTAATCTTCAGCAGGGGCTGCATCTTTGGCCAGGTGCAGATATGGGCTCAGAAATTACAGTATCTTCCAAATCACCCATTGTGGTGTATCTAGGAGGCTCTGATTGAGGGGTCCATACTTCTGTTCCTTACCAAAGATGCACAAAAATAGAACTCCTCCTCTTGGAAGCCCAGTTGGGTCAGGGATCAACTCAATCCTCAGACCCATCACAATTTGCAGATTTCTACGTCAGGCTCATTGTGCAAAAGACTGCCACTTACCTCAAGGATACCTGAGACCTACTGATCCAACTTAAAAACATTAAATATGACCTTGAGATAGAACTATTAGTTGGGTTCGATTTCGAAATTCTATACACCAGCTTTCCCCAAGAAACCACACTAAAAACCATTGAGGCAATTATTTTCAAAAATACCTGAACTTTACAAACCCCTAGGCATTTCGTTCTTAAATGCTGTTATATCGCTCTCACAGAAAATGTCTTTGAGTATGAAGGTACCCCATGCCTACAAACCCACGGGACTTCTATGGGCAGTACATTCACCCCAAGTCTTGCAGGACTATACGTCAGCAATTTCGAAGAAAAATTTGTCCTTAACAATCTCAACCCACACAGATGTTGGATACTATTCTGGAAGAGATACATAGACAATGTCATTATGATCTTGAAAGGCACAGAAGAGAGCCTATTAGAATTCCAAGCTTAGCACAATTCATGTGACGAATGATTGAAATTCACTTACACAGCCAGCCACACCACCTTGGACTTCTATGCCATCACCATCTTCGCTGAAGATAATAATCTGAAAAGCAAAACCTATCACAAGCCAACAGCTAAAACAGCTTATTATCTTTCAACAGTTTCCATCCCTGTTGTCTGAGAGAAAATCTTCTTTTTTGCCTGCCAGACTTGACATAACAGAGAGAGAGAGAGACTCCACCAATAGAATTCCCAGCATGCCCTAGAACCTTCAAAGACTACCCAAATGCAGAGGTGTAGAAAGAGAGCTGGTAAGCATGTAATAAGAATGTAATGATGGTGGAGGACACAATTTCCCTTGCATTGATTCATTGACATTATGGAGCAGATGAGTCAAGATGATATATTGTCTTCCTGAATAATTACTTTCCCTAATGTTCCTAATTTGAAAGGGTTTCAAAATCAACAAAGACTTTTAAGAAGACATGTTGTCTGGCATTTAATGCACCTTTCAGTCATATAAAAGTCTGTGGCCCACTGTCTTGCAGATATGCCCAGTGTTGCTACAAGATCGACCTTCAGCACCTACAACGGAACTCCTGTCGAACTATTACTTGGGTCAGACGCTTGGGGGTGCTTTTGGCACAAACTTGGATTCTGGTACAATTAGAAGGTAAGGCTTAAGACGCTAGTGGGAACCTATAAAGTCTTCACCGTTGTGTGTTAGGTATTGGGGATCGGCAGACTGAATTATTACACTCCTACTAGCAACAATGAGAACCTGACAGATATATTTGGGGGATCCTATTTCCAAAATTGGCTCAACTCCGGTTTAATAAACTGGGGGTCCTGTATTCGATCAAGAGCATCCTGGCTCTTGAGGACTTTAAAATTCAGTTTGATTTGAGCAATAATGAGGCCTTTACATATCTAGCCATTAGGAACTTCTTATCACGCAAGGCAGGAGGGCCCTCGGGGGTTCATGAAATACAAACCTATTGAGAGATTGCTAGATTCCACAACTCCTCAAATTGGGTCTATGTAAGGCACTTTTAACAGCCTCATGCCTGATGATTTTGCCAACATTTCTGTGAAATGGAAACGCAAATTAGACATCACCAATAATGCCTTCCATTTAGCTCTTCAATTTGCTCAATGTGATTTAATATTAGCTAATTTACAAGCCCAATTCTACAAAACATTTTTTTTTTCTTTATTATAGGCCAAGTAGAATTGCGAACTTGGGGAACTGGCAGAGGCACCAACTGCCCTCGGTGTTCTGAATATAGTGCACATTCTGTTCATATGTTTGCCACATGTGAGAAACTTGGTAACTTGCTAACTGAGATTCAAGTAAATCTATCCCGAGATATCCTCCTCACTCCCACGACAGTCCTACAAGGTGTACTAGACTTTTTCAACAGGAAAAGTGGAGGGCTTTAATCTTCATCAATATGGCAATTTATAGGCTGTGTAGAACATCTGCTTGTGTGGACCCCAATCCCCCTTTATTTACTCAGTGGTTGTCCCGGCTATATTCAATGCATAACCTTGAGAAAGCTATCCGCGCTAAGAAAGGAATCCAGGCCAAAAAGAAAGGTTTGGTAATTTGGGAACCTTAGTCTAACTGATTTTGTCAGACAAGACCTTAATAAACTTAGGGAAGGTGGGAATGCTATCTATTTCTTGAGCTCACCGGCAAACGGTTAGAGGAGAGGATAGCATATTTAATCAAATACTCAAAGAAGGGCTTTGCCCGCCATGCCATCTTTGATGCGCCTCTTGTACTTTCTTCATGCATTTGCACTTTTGAATGGGTCACTTTATCCTATTTTTGTGTATAGTTTGTGTATATATATTTACAAACTGATTAATTCCAATTTTGCACTTTATGAATAGTGTGGCCTGAAGGACTGTGCTATGACTATTGCTTTTTATATCTTTTTATGGCATAATCTGATGGATCATGTTATTATGTATGTAAAGTGAATTGTTGGACCAGGAGAGCTAGGGTTGGAGGGTGGACCTTGAACTTCCCTGCTATGTTTTTTCCTGCCTGGGGTATTTTAAAAAGATAATAACAATTTTAAAATATAAAATTGGGCATAGAAATTATTGTTGTGGTCAGCTGCTCCCAAAGGATCGAATTACAGTACCAGATTCCCATGTAGGGGGACGTTTGAGCATTTCATTCTGAAAAAATCTAATTTGGGCATCTAATGAAGAAACAAGTAATCAAGGAAGCTTTTCAAGAGGAAATATTTAAGTACCTTTGGCACAAAGGAAGTGCAAAAGAGAGTGCATACTTTATATTCTTAAAAAGTTGTTAAGATGCTTGTCTTTTTCACCTGGTCCTTAGATTCATGGTTGCCTCTCTTGGAAATGAGTACCATGTGTTAAGAGAAAAGGCTGTGTTTATCAAGCAGCAGCTCAACCACCAGGAATTGACACCCTCTAGATGGGACGTGGGGTCAGAGAGTTAAGCGGTCAGAACATCTACTATTTCTACCATTTCAGACATTTCTAAATGTTACCACTGAATGACCTTCTATAGAATTTGGATCTTGCAAATCAGTACCACAAGTGTACATGGAAGCCAAGATGGCGGACGCGAGGTAAACGAGTTCTGCACCGCATTCCTGTCATCCTGAAAATTCCTCTGCAGCAGTCGGGCATCCAGGACCCCAAATTCACACCATTGCTGGGGGCAATGCTGTGGACCCATCTCGTCTGTTTTTGGGAGCCACTGAGATCCTGGAACCAAAATCTCAATGATGCCCCATGCTAGGTGCTGTGCCGTGGGGGATGGCATCCGGCATACTGATGCCACTGCGCAGGACATTTAGACACCGGTGAGCCCCCGCTCTATTGTCGGTGGTGAGTTTGTGCACAGCTCAGTTAACATCCATATGCTGCTGGGCCACAGAAGGTACCTGCTACTATCAACTCTCATTGCCCGCTGCGCCGAAAACCACCAGACCATGAGGCCCTGATTACTGTCTCTCATCGGGAGACCACCTTGACTCCAGTTCTGCCACTATTGCTGAGGACCCTGCCGGGTGCCGCCTCGGCTGACTTTAGACACTGCTGTGCCACGTGGTGCCTGCATCGAACTGCTTGCAACCTACACGTTTGCTCCTGATCAGAGGCAGTACGTTTGAGGGTGCACCAATCAAGCCCCTACATTGCTGGGCCCCCAGGGTATGTCTACCATTAACAGCCGACTTTGGTGGTTTTAATACAAGAAAATGGCATCCCAGTGCCTTCAAGTGGATTTTGGAAC
The DNA here is from genome assembly GCF_964261635.1 of Lissotriton helveticus. Taxonomy (NCBI): domain Eukaryota; kingdom Metazoa; phylum Chordata; class Amphibia; order Caudata; family Salamandridae; genus Lissotriton; species Lissotriton helveticus. Next base: position 855,295,096 of record NC_136070.1, on the reverse strand, counting down.
TGTTTCTGGGTGGGACATGCATGCCCTTATGTGACTTCTGATCCTTGCACTGGAAGTGACTGGTGACACTGCCTACACCAACGACATATATTGCTATACTCAGGGAAGCACGCCAGTACAGGCAGCGCAATTTATCGATTACACATTGGCATAACTCCAGGAGGGCCGTGTGGTTTCCCCGCAACGCTTCACTGTAGACAATTTCTGGCTCCATTACCTCCTCCTAATCGCTGCAACTGGTGCTCTCCTTAACGTTGTGTGAGATTTGTGCTTTACATTGGGGACCTTGGTGCTGTCCTCTGGACACACTGCTGGTGCAGGGCCACATTCTGGAGGCTACTAAGTCAAACAAAAACGTTCCCTATCGCCTAAGCACTCCTACCCCAGTGTCCCCATCCTTAAGTTTCACTTGTGGGCGACCTTGTCCTGCTGCGAGATGACCATCAGAAACTTACAGATAGGGTGTGATATGCAGAACAAGCAGTGACAACTCGTCAACCACAAACTTGTGTAATACTATCAAAGTGGTGGACCTCCTTGAGAGGACTGAGGGCAATGATGCGGAGGCATACTAAAATACCTGGATATGGAGTTTCACTCCCATGAAACGGTTGCCACCCTTTCTTTTCAGTGGAGCGTGCTCACAGGGTCCTCATGCGCAGCTACCTTGTGGCACCCCATCACATTAGTTGGGAGCATGCCTTAAGCACTACCATGACAGGGACACTATCTTAAATGAGGCACGTAAAAAGGACAGTCAGATAATTGACAATGCCAATGTTATGGTGTTCCCTGACTACATTCTGCGGAAAAGTCACACCTTTCTCAAGGTAAATGCAGGCTGCAATAGCATCACAAGCAGTATGCACTCTTCCCGACCTGTCTCTGTGTCCAGGTTAATGGCGCAAAGTCAATCTTCTCTATACCTAAAGATGCTTGGGAGAGGATAGACTCTCATGGATTAGCTGGGTCATGTGCCTCTTAGGCTCCTTTCAGGCAACCTCTACCTTCAGGGAACAAATGCAAAAAAAACATGCACAATGCCAGACCTCAGTAGATCGAAGTGTGCTCAACTCCTCGAACCTGGAGTAAGTCGTCCAAGAACACCATAAAGCATTGCAAGTAGTGGCATACGTTCATGACCCAATACATTACTACAGTGCAGACGAAGATGGCTCAAAATCATATGGTGATGCAGACTCTCTTACATCTGACATTATCTCCTAGAACACTGAATCAATGACCTTGAGGATTCCTCAGATGACCAATTATTATACTTGGATAATCTATGTGACTGTATATGCATCTTCATATTACTTGATCTCTCCCACCTGTTTGATCGTTCTCTGCAAGTCATTTCCCAATTCACTCTGTGAGGGGGGTTAACCACTATTGTTCTTTACCCATATCTTGCAGGTTTTATGTGTTGCCCTGCCACTTTTGAGTTAGCTTGTATATGGGATACAGGGGCCTGGGTGGTCGCCCAGGCCGATTCTATTTTCCATTCATCCTGGGAGATGGCCGCTGTTCCAAATCTTGTTTCCCTGCTAACTCCTTTGACCGGCTCGTTCTAGCTTTATATGTTTGGGCAGGTACCTGTTGTACACCTGCCCTCAATGGTATTACTTGTTTATTGTTATTATTTGCATTTTTTTTGTTTATTGTTTTCGCCTGCACTCTCTCTCCTACTGTACATTTGATCAGACTCACCTGTCTATATCTGGGGCAACCAAGGTTCTTACACCTCCAGGCACCATACTATGGCTACCACTAATGTCATCACTTGGAACAAGAAAGGTATTCATATACTGTGTCATAGATATGTTGTATACTTCTACTTACGCCATAGACAGACACACATAGCCTATTTACAATAGTCCCATATCGTGACCCAGGAAGCGTCCAGACTACAGAAAAGATGGGGGGGCCATGTGTTCTCCACTAATTACTCAACCTATGCTCGGGTTTGGGCTTGGGTCTCTTTTGTTCCCATACACATGGGTATTGACCAAGAGGGATGATATATTTTTCATTGAGGGCTGCCTGGATGGTGGACGATTGCTCCTTGGAGTGATATACACACCTATTGCCCTATCTACGACTCTACCTAGGTGGAGTGACATACCTGACTAATGGTTAGGGTCTCTAATAGCATTCTTGATGTGGAATAGACTGATCCTTCCGACACTTACTCCTTGCTCTGTCAACCTCTAATACCCATTTCTTGACTACCTGGTTGTCACACTGGGAGTTACTATATATATATGTATGGCATTATCAAAATCCCAATACCAGAGTGTATTCCTACTATTCACATGCTCATGGCCTTGATGTTCGTCTTGACAGGTTTATTTGCACCCAAGACATTGTTCCACATATTCCATGTGCAGAATATCTCGGCCTTACACACTTTGATCATAACCCACTCCAATTGCAGCTTTGGTTGGAATTTATCCCATCACTTATACCGACCTCGATACTGCAGGTTTCCAAATTGGAAGCCCCCCTTTTTTGGACTTCCATCTCTGCTAATATCACAGAATACATTGACTTTAATACTGGTTGAAACTCATCTCCTTTCATAGATTGGGATGCAATCAAAATATATATTTGGGGGCACTGTATGGGTAATGTACTTAATATGTGCTGTCATCTAGCTTGAGGACTTAGCTACATCTTCTGTTACTACCCTGAATCAACTACATCAATCCTGTTGTGAACATCTTTACCTGTTGAAAAGTTTGAGCTATCTTAATTATGCTAAACACACTAAAAGAACACACAGCAATGTGGACCATACAGGTACACTGCTGGCATAACTGATCCATCAGGAAGAGCACAGTTGTCCTATCCGGTCTGTTCGTTCAGATGAGTGGCAGATACTGCCCATGCAGAAGGACATACTTTTACACAACATACTCAGCTGTATGCATCTGCATCTACAGTTCCCATGAGAGCCATAAGTGACTTCTTGACTGACATGGTTCTTCCATAATTTCACCTGACAACGGGAAGGGTCTATTTGTGGACATCACTAACTTTGATGTTCCTGAAGCACCAGCAAGGCCCCAGTACCTGATGGGTTAACATCTGGATTTTGTAAAGTATATACTCCACTACTGCTGCTCCAACTGAAAGCGTATAATGCTGCACTTATTGCGGTGGCTTTGACACACTCATTGATAGATGGTCTACTCATCTCACTGCCTAAACTAGGTGGAGACGTACTTGACCTGCACTCCTACTGTCATCTTGCATTGCTAAATACTGATTAGAAATTGTGGTGAAGGTTCTGGCAGACTGCCTGGGCCATTTTGGTTCCGCAGCTCGTTCATACAAATCAAGATGGTTTTGTACTGGTCAGAAACACTTCCTTGGACCTCAGCCATTTTTTGGGGGATACTTGCAAATGCCCCGCAGCAATATCCCCTTTTGTGATGCCTAATACAGGACTAACACAAGGCTTTCAACTTTCTTGACTTGAATGGCCTTTTCTATTTGGAGTCCTTGCCAATATGGACTGGGCCTCGCTTTCTCTGACTGATTGAACTAATGTATAATAATCCCGTGGGCAGAGTAAAAATTGTTTGCTATATCTTGGACCATCTCAATACAAAGGGGTACCAGCCAGTGGTGTCTGTTGTCTACGCGCCTGTTTACTCTGGCACTGGAGCCTTTGGTGCATTTATTGCCTTCCTGGGCTGGCAATGGGGCATCCGCTTGATGGAGCATGATTATTTTGAGAATAATTTTTCTCGATTAAGTCTGCTCATTAAGTGTGTACTGATATTTATTTTATAAACACTACTAATAGTTTCTGAAAAAACGTGAGAATTTTAAATAGTGCAACATGAAAACATTCAAGAGTAAAACAACACATTTGGAATTAAAAACAAATTTCAATGAAAATCAAGGGTTGCAAACTGCTATATGAGAAATGATATGGCACGAGAGAGAAACATATTAAATGTACTAAAGAATATAATATAAAAGTAACTTGCAAATAGTATTGTAGAAAATATGATAATGAAAATGCTTCAAGTAAAGTGATTCTTGCTTATGTTTTCTTTGATCATGAAAATCATATTAAAAAATGATTGTTTATTCTTTTACAGATTGAAATCAGACTATGCTTATGAGTTTAAATGAAATGATGTTCTTCTTATATTAATTCATATGCATTCACTATTTTCTTATATATTATTAATAATGGTGTGTTTTATTCTTTAGAAAATCATGATTTGTGGTTTTTCTATGAAGACCTCAAAAACTGTTCAGATTTCCTAAAAATGCTGATCTTTTTGCTTCAGTCAAATCATGTTTATCACTTGCGTTTTCTTCCTACAGTTAGAGTGTTTCTCTGCAAGAATAATTGTGTCGACTATGTTGCAAGCTAATGTGGAAGCAAGCGCATGGATATGAAAAAAGTTTCAATGTGTTTCCTACTTCCGAGGTGACATCACCTTTTGCGAGTGAAATAAAAGCATCTTGTTAAAGTTCCGGATGAAATAGACTGAAGAATGATCACACCATGGGTCCTAACCAATGCAAACGTATAAAATTGTGAAGAAGCTACATTAGGGGGCTGGAATTTCAAACACTTTTGGGGTATAACTACACCGTGAGAAAAAGAACTTGGGCTGGCTGGCTGTTTCTATCTGACTCGCCCAATGCTTTCCCGGCTGCTCGTTAGTTCCCTGTGATTCTGGGCATGACATGCTGCCAATCCTAACTTTGACTTCTTCCCAGAACTGAACTGTCCTGATTTGCCTTTTTGCACTTAATCGGCTGGTTATGTTGCAATAGATATACCTTTTCGGCTGAAGGGTTAGCTGATTCAGACTTTTGCGCGCTATGCAATAGGTCCTTGAACTAGGTTCTTATGAATCTCAAGTTGCATATTTGACATTGCAATGTATATCTTTCTTTGTCTTTCTCTCTCACCTCAAGCCTGTTATTGATTTTTGATATGTTTGCCATGATTTGTGTTTTCTATTGTGGATGTACTGGTAAGCATTTGAATTAGCAAAATGATTAAAATTACTAATGTATTCTTGTGTCTTGACCATTCGTCTTGAAACTTAGATAAAGGTATCTGATAAAGATATTGAGTTTGTTTTTTATTGACGCGTTTTAACTGACATAATGTATTCTGACTGTTGTTGTTAGTTAGGCATTACAGGTCCTCATGAAGGAAATTGCATCCGTCTTAAATTAGCTCTTACAAAGACCTATTGGATGACCTGGATTTGTAAGTAGTTATAAAGTTTCTATGAGTCCAAACTCTTGGTTTAGTAAAGTATTATATAGTTTGGAGAACGACCTTTACAATGCGGTCATTACACCGCGGTATGTTTACATCTCGGGCATTACAACTAAAGTTGTTACAACGAGTTGCGCTGGATGGCGCTCTAAGCTAAGGAATAGTATGATTTACTATTCCAAGACCTTCCCTACTGTTAAGTAGGCTGGAGTTAGAATAGTAAATCAAACTATTCATAAGTCCAGCTCCCTCCAGCGCAAGTCATTGTAACGACTTGCGTTGTAACGAACGCAATGTAAAATACCGCGTTGTGAATGCATGTGTTGTAACGTCATACATTCTGTAGTTTGGTTCATTGTATACTGGATAGTTGGGAATGATTGAAAAATGTATGCCGCTTCCACTGGCTCACTTTTAAGTGACGGTATATACTCAGTTTCCCAATATGCAGATGATATGCTGCTCTGTCTTAATGCGGTTCAGTCCATACTTCCCACTGATGCAAACTTACTGAATGCATTTGCTACTATTTCTGGCCTCAAGGTTAGCATGCTTTTTCTCAATGTTTGCACTTGCACTCTAAACCCACGGTATAGAGTGCATGGCATTCAACTTGCATTGCAGTCATCCTCACTTCGTTACCTGGGGATATGTGTTTACCACACACCTGAGGACCTTCTGGAGAGTAATCTGGTTCATGCGGTCTCCACATTGCGTGCGCAGATGTTGTTTGGGAAAACTCTGCCACTGTCTGTGGTGGGAAGGGTGGCTCTAACAAAGATGGTGGTCTTGCAAAGACTCACATTACTTTGCCAATCTTTCTCTTTGCATACACTGACTCTTCTTCTGTTCCTTGGAACGCATGGTAGGCTATCTTATTTGGCACAATACACATCGCAGAGTAGCGCTACTCAAACTTTATCTCACCACAGACAGTGGCGGGTTGAATGTTCCCAACCTCGAACATTCTCTCAGACCTACTCTCAACGCCTCGGCCAGGCTCATCACAGGCTGCAAAAAACACGACCACATTACACCAGATCTTGTGCAGCTTAACTGGATGTCTATTGAAGCAAGGATTTGCTTTAAAATAGCTTGCCTCACCAATTAAGCCTTGCATTATAACACACCGGCCTATCTAGTGAACAAGCTCGCTCTTTCTGGCTCGAGGCGGAACTTAAGAAGTTCGTCCACTCTTCTCTTGAAACCATCCAAATTCAAGACGAAAAGCACGTACAAACGTGCTTTCTCCGGACTGGCACCAAGAATCTGGAACGCTCTGCCTACTGAGATTAGAGCTAATACTTCCACTGCCTACTTCAAGAAAAAGCCACACTGATTTTCCTGAGTAATCCTTAACTGCTGCATCGTGTTCCTTTTTAGGTCCCCTTGATGACTGACCGTACATTTATTCCAACTTTTGTTCTCCATGTATTTTAGGTTTGGTTGTTAAATGTTTTATACCTGTGGGCCCCCTCCCCGCATGTTTGTCAGTTATTATATTATGTTGTGTCATGTTCACTTTTGTTTGGTTTGTTAAATGCTACAGGAAATATATTACACCTAGGAGAATTGGATCTAGTGTGGCCCACTACCAGGTCCCTGCTCTTAATTGTGTACTCCTTATGGGGCCACTGTGTTGACTTCTATTGTACAGAGTTTATTCATGTACTCGCCGTGTGTACAGGACTCTGATACCCACAAGGGTCATGTTCGTGCTTTATAAAACTTTACAAATAAAATTAAATTATTATCTGGCTTCCCAAATGAATGGGTGTCACATTGGTTTGTGGATGGTAATTTGTCAGATACAGCAACACTTCCCCCTCCTTGGGATTTAGAGTGATTACTTGCCACCTTCCATCCCCTCACTAAAGGGTCCATTAGGATATCCGGCGGGTTGCCTCCGCCAGGGTGGCGGTGGCCACCGCCACCCTGGCGGAGGCAATCCGCCTGACAACCACTCTTGTTTTCCCCTCCGCCAGATTAGGATGGCAGAGGGGACAGCGGCGGTAATAGATTAATATGGTGGCGGTGTCCAATGGACACCGCCAGCCATATTACGATGGCAAAATGTGTGGGCCTTTCCGCGGCGGCAATGCCACCACGGAAAGGCAGGTGGAGATTGCTGCGGGGGCCCCCTGCAGGGCCCCCAGGTTGCTGCCACAGTCGGGGGGCACATGGGGGGTACCTATGCAAAGCAGCAGGCACCGCGCGGTGCCTGCCGCTTTGCATGTGTGAATGCGTCAACTTATGTTTTACATTGTGGCGGGCGGTGCAGAGAGCACCGCCTGCCACAATGTAAAACATATAGGATGTGCCCGCCACTGTGGCGGGCACATCCTAATACCCCCAACGGGACCCCCGCCCTTATGGCGGCCGGTCCCGATCTCCGTTAGGGTGGCGGGTGGACAAAGTCCGCCCGTCATCCTAATGGACCCCTAAGACTTCTCTGCCAAGTGTACCTCTTCTCCAGATTGCTAACCGATGTTTTCTTAGAGTCCTATTTGTAGCCGATCGTTCCGGTTCTATGCTCCAGCATTGCAGCTGCTTGGTATGCTACGCACGCATGTGCCGCCCTCCCTTTGGGAATTAATGCCATGGCATATGGCAGGTTTACACACTGTAGGCAATTTATCTCTGGATGGCACCCTCCTCTCTATTGACGACTAGCTAGCAGACTCTGAGCTCCCTTCGGGAAAGTTTTTATTGCACGCTTCTTTTACCATTGTACTGAGCCAGCACTGGGGAGAGATACAACTGGAATCCCAGCAAAATCTTGTCATTAAATATTTCATATGTTGTAGGTACAGGAAGCCATCAAGCCCGGTGGCTGGCCGGTGCCTTATGTGCTCATATACATTTCTGTCACTGCATTACGTAGATATTGAGACTAAAACCTTGTCCATGCTTGTTCTGACAGTAAATGGCAAACAATTTTATGTTACAGTTCATTAGTATCCTACAATGCCTGTTTCAAATTAATACAGCTCTACATCTTACAACGCGCCAGCCTAACATGAAGCAAAATAAATCAATATTTCAATCGTACTGATGCTGTCTGCCCCTGTTGCTTGGACCCCGATGCAGACCGATTACACATGCTTTGGTCCTGCCCCTCACTAACCGAATATTGGAAGGAAGTCACAATACACCTGATGTGTTGCACAGGTACTGTCATGACCTACACTTGGGAGGTTAGCATTTTGGGGCTATACAACCATGCCAGCCTACACAGGTCTGCAGAATGGTTTGCGGACCTGGCTGTTCTCTTGGCAAATAATCACTGCCAATGGATGGTGGCGAACCCCCCAGCCACCGGCGTGGGTCCTCTCCATGCTGACATGGGCTCAGGTAGAGTGCACATTACTATGCAGAGAAGAAGTGAAAGGTTTCTGCAAGTGCCCAATTTTTGAGACTTTGGATGCTCTCTCAGCAAACATCCGTGAAGGTGTGCTAAATACTCAACCCCCGTCTCGAGAACACTTGTGGTCTGAATCCTCGTATTTTTCCATTCCCTTCTTCCACTATGTTATCTGCACGCCTTGGTACCTTAACCTCTCCTGATATTTGACACTGGTCTAGACACCCTAGTGGTATCCTCCGGAGTCAAGATCTCTTTTGATACTTCTGTCAGTCTCCTGAATGAGTGGGGAACTCCCTCGGTTTAGATTTACTTATTTCTTTATTCTCCTTTATTTTTTTGTTGCACTGGTTTTATGAAACATTTTGCAACTATGTTCATTGACATCTCTGTATTACAAAGTCCTTCCTCATGTGTATTTTGTATTACTGTTTGCTACCTTTACCACTGCTGTTACTATGTTTCCTCGATCTTTCACATACAGGTGCAGGGCCTTTATTAACTGAGATGTAACATGTCACTGTATTGTGTACATATCCTATACACTTTTCGTTGTGGTGCATTTACTGTCCTGTACTGGAATGTTTTTTTAAATGCCAATAAAAGTCTTTTTAAAAAATCAGTACCAAAAGTGTAAGAAGTCCCACATTTTGGAATCTCTTCAGGTTTGTCATCCAAGTCCGCAGAGTCACGTGTGAGTGGTGCCAACAGAGTTGTACCAGTATCCAATTCATTCTTGTAGGCATGCGGTTTAGAAAATAGTCTTTATCCTCTTTTGATCTCCAAAACTGCTAAAATGTAGTGACTGAGGTTTCCTCTTTTATAAGCAACTTTATTCAGCTAACTGGTGAAGAATATAATTCTAATAGGCTCCACCCCTTCCATCATTTAAATTGGTAGACATGTTAATATTCAGCACAGTAATGTCACCAGATATAGGGAGTTAGGTTTGGATCAACCACAGATTATATGATACACTTTCTTCCGATTCTAAAATATTTTATTGCACTTATGTACAGATGAAACCCTGGCTTCTGTTACCTGCAATAATCACATTCTGGAGCAAAATGGCTTAATCGAATGTATTGCAAATAATCTATATCCAAATTGGTTAGGGTTTTTAATCCTAAAGAAGCCTGTATTTTATAGTATAGTCTGCCTGGCCTTTGCACAGAGGATGCAAATAATTTTAAAGCATTTGGGGCATATTTACAATGCCCCAGCAGCACTTTTAAATCACTTGAGCGTCACTTTTGTGGTAGCTCTGGAGTCGCAGTGTGCTGTCCCATATTTACTAGGCCACATAAAGCCACCCTGCGTAGCTTTTCATGGTCTTGAAATATGGCCCCCTTTCCCACATTACTGCGTGAAAGGGGCGTTCCATGGGTGTTGCTGTCGATGTTCCCACGCAACACCCATAGAATCTGATGCAATCCCAGATTTACAAGGTTTCAGAAACCTGAGAATGCATCAGATTCTAACGCCTCCTGAGGAGAGGCATTAAAGAGGGGCAACAAGGAGAAATACCTTTTTTCCTCCTCATTTTTTGCTCTTTCTTTGTGTGCTGCAGAATGGAGAAAAAAACTATGAAAAATAAACATATTTCTCCTATTTACGCCAACTCCTCAACTTGTAGGTGAGCAAATTTGGCCCTTCCACAGGTTTACATGTTTGTTTTAAATCCGGGGAAGCGTCAAATTCCATGGGTGTTTCATGGTAAAAACATCCATGGAATGCCTTCCGGGTGCAGAATAAGGTGAAGCAGCGATTTGTGCTGCGTTGTCTCACTCATGATTTAGGAGGCCACAGAAAACCATGCCGGGTTACTTTGTGTGGCTTCATAAATCTTTATGAGAGCCCTGAGTCATGCACATACCACTTTACGTGGTGCAAACGTGAAACAGGGGTCTCATAAATAAGCCCCAGAATGGGTTGCCTTTATTCTGGTAAATGAGTGCTGGAGCAATGGCTATGTAGGCACAGCTTTCTTCTACTAACCACACACTAATGACATGTTTCTGTCATTGCCTCTGTTTTTCCCCTTAACAAACGTTTTTCAATTTTTTTTTACAATGTTATGGACTTGGATTGGAACAGAATAAATACCATTATAAAAATGACATTGGTTAGGATTTCACAACATTAAAGAAACACCTGGTAGAGTGTAAAAACGTAAAAAGGAGGGGCAGTGGAATTGTCATTAGGATCTGACAGATATCAACATAGAACCCAGCCAAGCAACAAATGTGGCACCACTAGTATAGGGAGACCTGCAGCAAGACTGCCTATAACTGTGAGAAGGTATTTCATCTTCCTTCATTAGAGAAGTAATGTAAGCTGTTGTTGCGTCAACCTACAAGAGTACAGTTACTTAGGGTTATCTTTTTGCGCCCTTTGCGCCTTCAGAGCATCACTTTTTGTGACGCTTTGACAAAGTAAATTACAAAATCATATCTATAAGACTACGCAAAGCCTTGACTTTGAATGGCCTCATAGATATAGAGTAAGGCAAGGCAGAGCAACCGCTGTGTCGCTTTGCTCTGCGCTTAGGAGGCATTCAATGGGTGTTGTGGTGGGTTTTCCCAAGCGACACGTATGGATTTTGACATTTCCTCAAATTTACAAGAGCATGTACACCTGAGGAAGCACTGAAACCTTACGCTTCATGCGTTGTAGCATAACAAGGAGAAATATCTTTATTTATCCTCTTTTTTTCTTTTCGATGTGTGCTACATTCTTAGGATTGTTTCTGTGCAAGAAGGTGCACCTTCCTGCACTTAAGCAATCCTTCCGACAACATAGGCATCCATGTACCATTGGCACCAGCACAGGGGGAAAGGACAGGAATGCACCATATAGCATAATCCAGTGCATTCCTGCATTTTCACTGTGGCGCAGCGCAGCAAGCTTAAGTGCTGCGTTGCCCTACGACAAATCCCCATTGTCTCCAACATGAATGCCCACCTTCACACATCCACACATATAACCCATAGATATATATGTAAAATGCAAGAAAAAATAAGCAACTTTGCACAATATAAGTAGAGATAACGCTAGCCTAACTCTAGAAGAATGGAATACTTTATTTAGTCTGTGTTTCAGTTGTGTGGTCAAACCTTACTGCTAGTATGTAAGTTTTAAGGGGGGCAACTAGTAAGTAGGTTTATTTTTATTAATGTAGTTACTTAAAACCATTGCTATAAAATGTATCATTAAACCCTTACTGCTATGTTTCTCTGTGTCTTCAGTGATTTTGAGGGTATGAAGTATGTACTAAAAGCACACATTAGGGAATTGCAAATACCATGCTGCCAACACTCAATTTGGCTATTTGTTTCAGTAGAAGGAAAAACTGAATGACCTTGACAGATAAGTAGTTTTCTCTATCCGCGACATTGTTTGTTTTTGCTCTCAGATCAAATGATGGACTTGGGCAGGAAAAAAACAGGTGATGCTCACCATTTCTAAAAATGGTGAGGCATACTTCACTGCCAACTGGCTTTATCTTGGCAGATGGATTATTGGATCAAGGGGTTGTGATGATGGAACCTGTAAAAGCTCTGCTGCAAAAGGTCTTCAGTTCCACAAATTCTGAATGGGGGCGAACTTTGGGTATGGTGGGGTGATACTCAAATTTATCAGCGTGCCCTTGTTCCACCAAACCTAATAAAGCATCTTATCTTTCTAATAACACATGACAAGTCAGAACGAAACAGTGTGCCTAAAGTTTGTATAGCTACTCTATATTCTAGATTAAACAGTGTGTAATTATAAAAATGTGTTAATATTTTTTTTTAAATGTTAGCACTCATGTTCCACTGTTCTGCACATCACCTATTACATAACACATCGAGATGTGAATGTTTCCCATGACCAAGGTTTTATTGCAAACCATGTGTGTAGAGAAGTACTTTGCCTGCAGATGTGAGGCTATATGCACAAAAACATAATTTTCAGATCAAAGGTTTGCTACAGATCAGAAGTACATGATACATAAGCATCCCTTGAAGCGCAGTGCAGAGAAATAATGTAACAGAAGGAATAAGGAAGGCAAAAAGGAAGAAATGAGGGAAGAAGGAAAGAAGGGAAAAGAAAGAAAGTAAAAATATAGAAGGCACGAAAGAAGTACGGAAGAAAGAAAGAAGGCAAAAATGAAAGAAGGAAATTAGAGAGGGAAGATAGTAGGAAAAATATAAAGAAAGAAAGCAAAAAAGAAAAAAGGAGGGAAAAAGAAAAGAAGGCTAACAAAGAAGGAAAAATAAATAAAAAAGAATCAAAAAGAAGGCTAACAAGGAAATAAGGAAAGAAATTGGAAAGAAGGCAAATAGAGAATGAAGGAGAGGAGGAAAAAAGTGAGAAAGAAGGAGGAAAAAAAGAAAAAAGAAGGAAAGTAGGAAAAAGAAGGCAAAAGAAAGGAAGAGGGAAAGGAGACAAAATAGAAAGAATAAAAGGAAACATTAAAAAAGGCAAGTAATAAAACTACAGGAAAGAAAAGAAAATTAAATGAAGGCAAACAAGAAACAAAGTAAGAAGGAAAGACATAAGAAATGAAGGCAAAAATTAAAGAAAGCATTAAAGACGGAAAGAAAGAAAGAACGAAAGATAGAAAGAGAGGAAGAAAGAAAGAAAGAAAGAAAGAAAGAAAGAAAGAAAGGAAGAAAGAATAAAAACAAGGAAATAAAAAGGAGGAAAAGAGGACAGAAGAAAGAAAAGAAGGCAAAAAGGAGAGAAAGAATGAAACAGTAGAAAAAGTAAGAAGAGAAGAAAGGAACGAAGGAAAGAAAACTGGAAAAAGGCAAAGACGGAAAGAAGGAACAAAAAATGGAAGAAGGATAAAAGAAGGCAAAAAACAAATATAGCAAGAAAAAAGTAAAGGGAAAATAAGGCGGTGAAACGGAAAGTAAGAAGATGGAAAAAGGGAAGAATAGATGGTTCCCACATAAAATAAGTGTGCTGCACATTTCTTTCTTTCTGGGCAAAGTGAAGCCGAGTCCAAGAACACAATATGGTCTGCCATGAAATAGCAGCATTCCACTTCCTAAGGAATTTACAACAGCATTGGAAGGAGACAGGAACTGATACAGCTGGAATGTGCCCTATGATCACTTCAAATGTTTCCAAATATGACCTCAGGCAACACTGACACTAAAGAGAACCTTGTGAAAGAGAAAAATGCAATAATTCAAAGTGAAGTTATCCAGTGGCTGAAGTAGGCTGACCCATTGGCCCATACTGTAGGCTGTAGTGAGAAGCAAGAACATACTATTTTGGTAAAATCAAAAGGTCTTGGCTAACACAAGACCTAAACGTGCAACACTGGTGATTATCTTTAAAAGTACAGGTGCCATGCCTTTGAGTGTTTAACAAAGGTCGAGTGTGGGTACTGTGATCTGGATTCGTCAAGTTTGCCTTCCAGTGACCGATCCAATAAATCAAAACCTGATCAAACTCAGTCTCGAAATCTCTACTGAATATGAGGCCTAGTTTAATCTTTCTTGAGATTCCTGTTGAAGTAAATTGGGAAAGCACATTAGCACAATGTGACCTGCTGAGTCAGAAATTATAATTTCATTTAAAGTCAAAAGGGATAAACGCTTTTGCTCTCAGGTTTCAAATACCCGTGAAGGTGACCACTACCCTCCTGCAGAAAAGTTTTCATTGATGTGAAGTTGGCTACATGAAAATAAACTAAAAAACATCAGCGAGGGCTTTCTTCTTTGAGGTATTGAGATTCTAAAGCAAAGTAAGAGGATGAATGCCAGCAGATTGTCACAGACAATAAGATATGGAGAAGTGCTTTCAGATGAAAAGTTAATGCTGGTATTGCATGAGCATAATTCTGACAGAATGTCCTTACATTAATGACCGTGTAACGAAAGATTCAATTGCAAAAGACAGCACAAGAAAGGAAGTGCGCATAAATCAGTTCAGCTGAGAACTAAATTAGTTTTAGAAGGAGAGAATCTGAGGACACAGTTAATTTAAATATTGTGTGGTTATTTCCATAGACTGCACATTCTTGGGCTGAATTCTACTGCATCTCAGAAAGGGTGTTTTCTTTACATTGAAGCAATGCTTTGAATGGGCAGGTACTGTCCAGTTCTGAGACCCTGCACTTATTTATTTTGAAAGGGAGAGTACTGGCACTTTTCAGCAGTGCTACAATATATTTAATGAACGAGTACCGGTAATCTAAGAAGAAAACAGCTACTCTAAATAGTGAGTACTGACACTTCTACATTTCCATTAAAAGAACTGCATTCAATGAAGAGCAGAGAGTTGTGTTTATTTGTGGAAATTACATAGTGCGTCATGCTATTCACAAGGCTGCTAAGTGCTGTGATTCAAATCAGGTTTCTGTGAATTCTTTTTGAAGTGTAGGAATGAAAGGTTTTTGGTTGTAGATAGGCTATTTGGAACATGTTGGGTGAAGTTCAGAGGTGTTTTCTAGGCTTTAATGAGATTTCAATTATGCTGGCATAATCGTGCATAATTTCTGTAATTTCACATTGAACTTGTTATGCAAAATTCAGATGTTATGCCATGTTGCATAATTACATGCGAATCACTGCATCAATTTACCGCAAGGGCCAGTGCTTAATTTGAGCTGGTGGTTTCCAGTGCTCGGCACCGGCACTTAATTGGCTTCTGTGTTCAGCACCGGCACTTAATTGCCAACACCACACTTATAACAGTCTCCCACATGGTGGCACTGCTCACTTATAAAGAGATGAGCAGAACAATGGTTCTTTATAAATACAATATACATTAAAAATTACTAGTACATGCCTCCCCAGCCATTCATTTAGCTTTTGGGGACCTGGAATAATCTGAACTGTCGCACTTGCAGGCACGAGAGGTGGTCAGTAGTTTGGGCAGTGATGACAGGAGCGATGAGTGGTGCAAGTTGCAGTGGGCTCCTTTTCAGGGCCCTGGCACTTAATATTTACAAATTAAGTACTGATAAGGGCACAGGAGCAACACAAATGACCAGAACACAAGAGGCTGCTGTTTGTGGCACTTGTGTTTTTTGGGCCATTTTTTACATTATGTATCCATGTGTCCAAATTGTACCCGAAGATGCATTTCACGCTAAAATATGCATCCAACTGCCAGTTTTGCTTTTCTCACAATTACACTTGATTTAGCAATTTTTTCTGCATTTTCATTCAATTATGCAAATAAACATTATGTGCTTTTCCCACACCCCCTAGTGGTTTCAAAATATAGTGTTGGGAACTGATAGACCCAATAAGTATCAGGTGATCCAGAAAAGTATCAGAAAGACACTGTAACCAGTACAGGTACATTTATGTAGGAATGGACTTTTTCAAAACAATTTATGTGTGTGGGCAAAAGTAGGTTTGCTATGCTTTCTAGCATTACAGTTGGGCGTCAATCATTTAATTATCTAATTCCATATCTTAGCTGTCTGGATTCGATACTAACTTCCGTCAGTGCCAGACATTTTAAAACAACTGAATGTTTATGCATGGGACCAAAGCATAGCAAAGTGATCCAGCTTGGTGGAGGGTACAGAGTTTATACTGAAGAAAGAGTGTTCCAGAGTCATGAATGGCTCGATGTGTGATTTGCATTGTTTTGAAAGAAAAATGTCATGCTACAGGAAGGGTCTAGTTCACAAAGGTAAACTGAGACGAAAGTCTAACTATACCTCTTTTGGCATTCACAAAGAGCATTTACAAGTTGTACATTTAGACTTTTGTCTAAGTTGAACTTCAACTTTATTCCTAAATTTAACTGAGACCAAAAGTCTCGTCTCAGATAAACTTAAAACTTAAACTTAGGTTAAACTGAGACAAAAGACTAACTTTACTACTCGTAAATGCCCTTTTTGAATACTGAAATTCATAGGGTTAGACTTTCGTCTCAGTTTACATTTGTGATTCGGGCCGATGTCTTTGTAATGATTGTATGGCTGGTAAAATGTTATTTGAGTAAGGAGTTGCCTCACAGCTGTGTACTCGAATCCTGCTATGTGTGGACTAGATGGATAGATTTCTCCAGAGGATAAATGGGTGGCATAGAATAGTCGGAAGAGTTGTTTTGTCTTAGCTGTTCATATTAGGTAGAAAGATCTTTTGGTAATTTGAGAAGCTTGTTTCTCAAAGGAGAGATTGGAGCCCATTATCACCTCCAGGACCCTTATTTGTATATTAGGTTTAGAGAAAAGCTAATATTTTTTGACCAGATGTGGCAGATGTGGTCAGGTAGTGCTTGGCTCATATCATAGAGTCATGATTCACTTACAGTCATTGGCCAATGTCAAAACTTTCAAGACACAACAGATTTATACCACATTTGAGGATGAAGAGGTGAGAGCAGGTGGAGAGCAGTCATGGCAAAGCCTTGTAGGAATTCAGCTATAGTGGTTGAAGGTCCCTTAGAGGCGGTGCTTAATTTGTACTGGTCATTGCATATATGGGGCATCAACACTCATTTTTGGAGCCTGGAACATATTGTTCATCATTGAACTTCGACCCAGAGTGAGAGAGAGCAACAGGAAAAAAGTAACATGCATAGAGCACTGGAATGCAAAAATTACACATTTGAGTTACAGATGAATTAAGTATAAGGGGGTGAAAAAGTTGCATGAATGCTAGAATTAGGACTTACCTGTCCTGGTATTCGCCGGGCCCAACATTCAGCAGTGCTGCTGGGTATTCTTGAAAAAGATTTTGTGCATAAATTAAGCACTGTATGAAGAAGAGGTACTGTATATCATGGTGACTGTTTTAGTAGTCCAGCAACTTTTTTGAAATCAATAGAAGTCTTCTTGATGCCATCTCATTTGGAAATAGCGACTCCAATTGAATCAATAGTAGTCTTCTTGATGCTATCTCATTTGGCAATAACAACTGCAATTGAATCAATCGTAGTCTTCTTGATGCTATCTCATTTGGCAATCATCATCTCATTTGTGCTATGAACAGGGTTGAATCAGGTGTTGTAATTAGAGAGAATTTTGTTTCCTTCCATCAAGGCTTATTACTGGTGGCAAATCTCTTATGGATTTGCATAATACCACTGAAAACTGGCCCATAGTTGGAAAGACCAGCTGGGTCTCTGTCATGTTGTAGGATGCTGCATGACAAAGTTAAAAATAAATGAGTGTCAATCGTAACTTACATGAATATGCAGTTTAAATAAAAAGAGTCGAGGAGCACTCAAAAATCTTTTTCTAGTAAGTACCTCTGTTTATCAGTCTATGTACAATTTCACCAGCAGCATCTGCACTAATCCCAACTTATTTCACTTTTAGTCCATTATATGTTCAAGGGACCAATTTGTTAAATATTCGGTTTATTCATCACCCTTCTTCTTATCTTACAACGAGCCAAAGGTCAGCCCTGCTAACGTATTTTGTCCCTTCAAGAGGACTTTATCTGGTCTGCAGAAAAGCATACACTAAACTATTTAGAATTTAAAACATATAAAAACCCAAATTACATGCATCACCCAGTGCTACATTTAATGACGACGAGTGTCCAAACTCATCCAATGGACTAAACATTTACACCTTAACCAATTTCTTCACCATTCCAATCCACAGATACTTTGGGCATTAAAACACATTTCACAAATAAGGGTAAGCTGACATATTTGTCACATAAGCATAATTTAACATTTGATTATCCCAACAACTGCGAAGATAGAACAATAATATAAATCAAATATTATAGACATACCAATGTCCTAAAATCAGAAATAAAAACATCATATACCTCCTCTATATTAAGAACAAATATCCTCAATACTACTCTTTTTACCTATATCCATGATATACAAATCATGCACAAAATGCATGAAGTACATATCTTCACATCTCCAAAGTTCAGCATACATTGCTTCTTGAAACAGAAAGTAAAAATATCAATCCATTTGTAATAGCAATAAATAAAAGTACATAGAACATATCAGGCTCCAATGAAAGATTGATTTCTCTCCCTCGTTTAAACCAAATGGCCATTATATCCTAGATACATTATCAGAAGAAATTGTTCTATTCATATAGGTCAAATAACTATGAAAGAGTCCATGATAGCCCAGTGTATTGTCAATCCACCATCTTGGAATTAATATCCCTTTACAGTCCAGTATATAATCAGCCATCCCTTCTGATAAAGTACCCCTAACATATTCATATTCCACATCACCAATCATTATAATCAAATCTGTACCGATCCCAGCTTATAAAGTTGTACAGCGGAACAATTTATGTTTTCGCTGTCATCTTCAAATTTACACCTGCCTCCATGGCATGAAACTAAGAAATAAACTCCCCAAATATCACTATCGTCAGTAAAAGTGAACTACACTCCCATTATCCTTAACAATCATAAAAAAAATTCTCATATCCTACATTTAGTACAGTGACATTGACTTACCACTCGCTCAACTAACTGACAGCATTATGAGCCTTACGCAGGAAGTGTATTTAAAAAGAAGTAGTTCAACTCCTTTTGATCAATATATCATGAGAAAGTGCACAATAATGCCAAGCAGCGAAGATCCACCATCTTCGTGCTTAGTAATCATAACATGATTACAGATCCAGCCAACCAATCTCAAACAAAACCTCTTAATATAAATAAATGGTAAAAAACCGTATCATATATCTCACAATCACCTGTTATCTAGGGTATGATTCACTCCCACTTCTTGAAATTGTCCACCACAGACGCAGCATTGGCCATCACTTGGTATTAACGCCATTGTTTCTCCTAAAATAGGCCGCTTCACTTTCTAACTTGTCCTACCACAGACGCGCTTCGCTGACCATAGCCTGTCAGTGTCTTATCCTGGCACAACTTATTCAGCATTACTCCTTGGAAAGCTGGACCACTACGAGACTTGTCACATTTCGTTTCACATATTGGTACCAGGGTGTAACTGCTGGCAATGATCATCTATGGCTTTCATACTTCCTCCCTTTTTCCCCCTCTTTCTCTTCCGCACTCTCACTATGAATTGCATTTTTCCTATCCACCGCGTATTTACTGAACAGGCTTATTCGTTTGCGGTTCTTCTGATGTTGGACGATGCTTGTCCAATTTTTAAACTATTTTCTTCTTCCTCTCTTTTTCCACCACTCTCTCATATTAAATATCTAATACTGTTGTCTTTGCCCCATTTCTAAAATACATGTACATTGTATGCCGTTACATCCCCGAAGAAGCCCTCTGTTTGGGCAAAACGGGTTGGCTGTCTGTAAAGATGCAAACCAAGCGCATTTTAAATAAAAGTCAAACACTCCAAACAAACAAATACTGATTGTTTATTAACCTATTTATTTTGCTTCATTCTGTTTTTTTAATATTGCCTCTCATCCTCCCTCTGTGCATGGTTGTATTTGTGATCAACTGGCAGCTGATCATTTGAGGCGGGCAATATTTATACAATACGTGATTAGCCTAGGTAGTGCAGTCTCTCATAACCCGGCTGTTTTTCCATTTTATGAATTCTTTGTGTGCTATACAGAGTAGTGCACAAATTATGAAACGCCTTCAGTATATCTGGGGTGTCCCTGTATACATTTCTGCCAGTTATCTCTAAGTTGGTGTTAGAAAATCTTGGTTTTCCAATCAGTTCAGCAAGTGCCCAGTCTGGCCTTTCCCCCTCCCCATACCTTCGGGCTTGATAATACCTCCTGTGAAACAGGCACTCCCTTTCCGCAGTGTTTTTATATTCAGATAACGTATACGTGATCTTTCCTCACAGGTCCTCACAAGAGGCATTCTCTAGCTGTGCTACCATCTGTTTAATATCAGCCTTTAGGTTTCAGAGGGTGATGTGAATGTACCACAGTATCCTTCCTCCCTTCGCTATGCATACCCTGCATATATTGACTTTGAAGGCCTCCCACACCATAGCCATTAGGGGCACAGACTCTATGTTCTACCAAAATAAGTCTTGTATCTCTTGTTCAACCTCCATTCTGTTTGGAGTGTCGAGAAGAGCATGGGGGGAGCCGACAGGAATGGTAAGGCATGGAAGGTCATGGGGGTCAGTACCATTACAAGAGGTGAATGATCGGAGTACGTGTGTGCCAAATGGGATGTCCACTGCAACCAAGGTCCTAGCCCTGTAGAGATCAGCCAATAGACTATGACCACGAGGAGTGTACTGTGGAATGACACGTTCCCTCCATTCTTGAGGGGTGTAGGGTCCGCTACGCATCTCTCAACTGGTGCTCAGTGATAATCTCCCAGACTCAACGCTGACATTAGTGTGGTGGTGAGCCTGAGGATGTGATCTATCCAACTGTTGTTCTATCATTATGTTTAAGTCCCCCCACCAGAAGTGAGTGGAGCATATGTCTGTTATCTTACCTCATAAGGTAGCAAAACAATTCAGGGTCAACATTATTGGGGCCACAACAGCACACCAGTGTGATGGACTGTGATGCCTATCTACCCCACATGAGGTTATATCAGTGAAGTGAGTCCTGCATGGATCCCAGAGCTGCATATGGGCCATTTTTCCTAATGAGTATTGCAGTACGTAGAGTAGGCAGCAAAGCTACTATGTGCCGCCTATTGGGAAGCGAAGGTAGTGGGATGTGTTTCTTGGAGCATGGCACATTGTCCCTATCCAGGTAGGCCTAGGGTGTGTCTTCCCTTCAGGGGGTACCTAGTCCACGCACAATCCAAGTTGAAAAATTGTATCTAAGTTGTGCTGGATTAGCTGCCATGCATATGTTTCTCTGGGTGATAAATCGGGGAAGTCCCCCCGCTGATTCCAAATTACAGCCTGTGAACATCATCAGACCATATCCATCATTATTTAGCATCATGAATACATTAGAAGTTCCCCATATAGTTGTGAACAGTGCAATGGTGCAACAGGAACATCTCCGGCATATGTCACAGGAGATATAGCTGGTCCATTGTACAATTGCGAATTTCCAAACTAAAATTGTATTCAAGGGCATGAACCAGGGTATCAGTGTTGTAGACTCGGGTTCTCCAGAGTCAACTTCCACGTATTCCCTCAGCCAGGCTCTGACATCAGGGAGTGAGAACAGGAAGAAGCCTGGGCCGCGCCCTCAGGGGTGATTCTCTGGAGGTGTTCTTCAGGAAGTCAGCTACATATTGTGGGTTTTTTAAAATTATTTTTCCCTTGATGTGTAACTCGAAGGCTTGCCAGGTATAACATGGCGTATGTGATATTCAATTGTTGGAGTTTCTTCTTCACCAGCAAGAATGTCTTGACATGCAGTTGAAAAAGGCACACACAGGATTTGTAGTCATAGGCCTGAGACAGGTTTGAAGGGCTACTCATGTTGGTAACACAATCACTGCTGCAGGGCTGCTAGTAGCATTTGAATAACAGGCCCTGGGCACATGTAATGCACGGTACTAGGGACTTATTAGTAAATCAAATATGCCAATCATGGAGGAACCAAATGCCATTACATTTTAAATACAGGGCACAAGCACTTTAGCACTGGTCAGCAGTGAAAAAGTACCCAGAGTCCTAAAACCAGCCAAAATGAAGTTCAGCACACAGACAAAACAGGAGGTCAGAAGGCAAAAAGACAGGGTAAATCACACCAAAAGACACCAGGTCTAACAGCTCATAAGTATAATGGATGAATCTCTGTATTTTTTATAGTTAAAACGTTATTGTTTACACTGGCAAATTTGCCTAACTATAATGATACTTTAACCTTTGGTTTTTCTCAGTGAATTTCTAAGGTTTGTTAAAATGAAAACAGATATTTTTAGTAAACCTAACTATAACGTAACTTTAACATTTGTTTTTTTTAGTGAAAAAAAATATATACTTATGGAGGTTATATTTAGAAATTACCATTGAAAAAACCTTTAAAATTTACTGAAAAAACCATAGATTTCCGGGACGTAATAGTTAGTTGGACTTTTCACTCATACAAAACCAGAGAAATTCATCCGTTATAGTAAGGTGAGCTAACGATAACTCCCGCCACCGCAATGCACTGCTGATGACGTCACATATTACATCATTCATGACTGTGTGTTTCTGTAAAGTTTCAATATGTTTTATACATATTAATGTAGACAAAAGGATGGGGTCCGCTGCACTCCACAGTAATTATGATAGTAATGAGGGAAATCAGTAAAGTTCAATCATTCAGGGTGCTCAGGGTGAACCCCTTCTGTCCAGGAGGGCAGAACAACAATGTTGAAAGAAGGACCTTACAGGCGTAAGGTGAAAAGCCTGAGCGCTCCTTTGTGCTAGATAAATGCAAGTTACACAAGGGTGTTCGAATATTCAAAGTTTTATTCACTTTGTAGTTTTAGAGAATGTAATTCATCCTTCTGAATCAAAGGTATTCCTTTGGGTAAAGGTGACTCAAATTAAACATTGCAGGATAATTCCATAATCAAAAAATTCAACACATCGTGGTTGTGTATATAACAACATGTGTCAATATCCCCGATGCATCTGAGTCCGCCGAGTTGTTTTTCTCCCGGTTTTGCGTGTGCTGCGTCATTTTCGATCTTGCTGCGTGAACGCGCAAGAGTTTTTTAACGCAATTACGTTATCGCGGCTTGCCATCTTGCACAGCGAGAGTTTGACAACGCGAGTACGTCATAAAGGCCCACGATCACGCATCGCGGGAGTAAACAATGCCGAACACGTAGATGCGGCGCGCAGCTGACTTCCGGCAGGAGATTTGAACAGCTCGCGTTCCCGAAATTGCAAAAATTGCAATTCTACACAAGAAATCCACCGCAGGAAGCATAAAACTCGTGAAAATGATGATTTTGATCAGAATAACTCCTCAGATTGACATTTGGCTGCACTTTTTGGTGCAGGAGTCCATTTTTTGGGGTGGGGTGGGAGGAAGGAAGTGCCCCAGAATCTCCAACTTCCTGTTCCTGTCCAGCAGGCTCCTCCCAGTGCTTTGTCCATGTCCTGGTCACTTTTCATTTGGCTGTGGAGCTGGAAGGATTACTTTTTGTGGCTGCTGCTGGATATTTGTATTTGAGGACTTTTTAGACTTTGGAGTTTGGATCACTTTTGGACTTGAGATTTTACAAGTAAGTTGGTGTTGTTTGTTTGGGGCATTGCAGTTGAGGCAACTCCAGTTCTAAAACTTTGTTCACAACTTTAACAAAATATATATTGTGGTGGGTAGCCACAGTATCCAGTAGGCCCACGGTTAGTCATGGGTGAATGATACAACTGTTTCAGTGATTTATTTAACTTAATTCTCATTTATGTCATGGAATTTTAGCTCACTGTTATATGTTGATTTTTTTAAAAATGTTGGGGTGCCTGTAAAGCCTCACTAGCCAGTAGGCCCAGGGGTAGTGAGTGGTGCATGGACCAAGTCTTTCTGTGGGGTGTCTTGAATTTAAACATCATTGAGGGCATGGAGGGCATTGGATTGCTGTGATTTCTGTGTGTTTTTCGAGTTTTGGGGGTGATGTTGTGTCCTGGCCATGTGGGTAGGGGCCATTTTGAGGCCTGGTCCAGGCAGGACCTGGCCATGTTGCTGGGGGTCAAGGGTCCATTTTGAAGTCAGGCAGTGTGCTCAGGCCTGCACCCAGTTTGCCTTCCTTTCAACCATTATGCCCAGGGGTACTCAGTGGTGCATGGGCCTAGTCTTTCTGTGGGGTGTCTTGAATTTAAACATCATTGAGGACATGGAGGGCATTGGATTGTGGTGATTTCTGTGTGTTTTTCGAGTTTTGGGGGTGATGTTGTGGCCTGGCCATGTGGGTAGGGGCCATTTTGAGGCCTGGTCCAGGCAGGACCTGGCCATGTTGCTGGGGGTCAAGGGTCCATTTTGAAGTCAGGCAGTGTGCTCAGGCCTGCACCCAGTTTGCCTTGCTTTCAACCATTATGCCCAGGGGTACTCAGTGGTGCATGGGCCTAGTCTTTCTGTGGGGTGTCTTGAATTTAAACATCATAGAGGGCATGGATGGCATGGGATTGTGGTGATTTTTGAGTGTTTTTTGACTTTTTGGGGTGTTGTTGGGGCCTGGCCATGTGGGTGGGGGCCATTTTGAGGCCTGGTAGAGGCAGGGCCTGGCCATGTGGTGGGGGTCAAGGGGCCATTTTGAAGCCAGGCAGTGTGCTCAGGCCTGCACCCAGTTTGCCTTGCTTTCATCCATTATGGCCAGCGGTACTCAGTGGTGCATGGACCAAGTCTTTCTGTGGGGTGTCTTGAATTTACACATCATTGAGGGCATGGATGGCATTGGATTCTGGTGATTTCTTAGTGTTTTTCGACTTTTTGGCGTGTTGTTGGGGCCTGGCCATGTAGGTGGGGGCCATTTTGAGGGCTGGTCCAGGCAGGTCCTGGCCATGTGTCTGGGGGTCAAGGGTCCATTTTGAAGCCAGGCACTGTGCTCAGGCCTGCACCCATTTTGCCTTGCTTTCATCCATTATGCCCAGGGGTACTCAGTGGTGCATGGACCAAGTCTTTCTGTGGGGTGTCTTGAATTTAAACATCATTGAGGGCATGGATTGCATTTGATTGGGTGATCTTTGAGTGTTTTTTGACTTTTTGGGGTGTTGTTGGGGCCTGGCCATGTGGGTGGGGCCATTTTGAGGCCTGGTAGAGGCAGGGCCTGGCCATGGTGGGGGGGGGGGTCAAGGGGCCATTTTGAAGCCAGGCAGTGTGCTCAGGCCTGCACCCAGTTTGCCTTGCTTTCATCCATTATGGCCAGCGGTACTCAGTGGTGCATGGACCAAGTCTTTCTGAGGGGTGTCTTGAATTTAAACATCATTGAGGGCATGGATGGCATTGGATTCTGGTGATTTTTGAGTGTTTTTCGACTTTTTGGGGTGTTGTTGGGGCCTGGCCATGTGGGTGGGGGCCATTTTGAGGGCTGGTCCAGGCAGATCCTGGCCATGTGGCTGGGGGTCAAGGGCCCATTTTGAAGCCAGGCACTGTGCTCAGGCCTGCACCCATTTTGCCTTGCTTTCATCCATTATGCCCAGGGGTACTCAGTGGTGCACGGACCAAGTCTTTCTATGGGGTGTCTTGAATTTAAACATCATTGAGGGCCTGGATGGCATTTGATTCTGGTGATTTTTGAGTGTTTTTCGACTTTTTGGGGTGTTGTTGGGGCCTGGCCATGTGGGTGGGGGCCATTTTGAGCCCTGGTGCAGGCAGGGCCTGGCCATGTGGTGGGGGTCAAGGGGCCATTTTGAAGGCAGGCAGTGTGCTCAGGCCTGCACCCAGTTTGTCTTACTTTCAACCATTATGCCCAGGGGCACTCAGTGGTGCATGGGCCTAGTCTTTCTGTGGGGTGTCTTGAATTTAAACATCCTTGAGGGCATGGATGGCATGGGATTGTGGTGATTTTTGTGTATTTTTCGACTTTTTGGGTGCTGTTGGGGCCTGGCCATGTGGGTGGGGGCCATTTTGAGGGCTGGTCCAGGCAGGGCCTGGCCATGTGGCTGGGGGTCAAGGGCCCGTTCTGAAGCCAGGCACTGTGCTCAGGCCTGCACCCACTTTGCCTTGCTTTCATCCATTATGCCCAGGGGTACTCAGTGGTGCATGGACCAAGTCTTTCTGTGGGGTGTCTTGAATTTAAACATCATTGAGGGCATGGATGGCATGGGATTGTGGTGTTTTTTGAGTGTTTTTCGACTTTTTGGGGTGTTTAACTGATGTTCCTCTGGCTTCCATTGCTTTTAGGTGCACAAGAGTAGCACCAGTGCCAGGAAGAAGTCCTGCAGTGGTGTGTGCAGCACAACGTCACGCGACGTCACGTGTGGCCACAGACAAGGCAACTTGTGCAACTGCGGCCTGCTGTTCTAACATCTGAAGAAGATGGGCCCAAAGAAAGGTGGCCGTAGCGCCTCAGCAAAAAAAGTTGCCAGTGCCACTGCCAGTAAGAAGGAGCAGAAGAAGCAAGTGGCACCACCTACCAAGGAGACTGGTGTGCCCACCGACACCTTTTTTTGGGAAAAAAAAACTGCGCCTGTAGCAGCAGCGGTGTCCGCAGGGGACCAAGCTGGAAGCAGCACCTCCGCTTCATTGGGCTCAGTGCCACCACGCCAAGTTAGGCCCAAGCCCATGAGTGCCGCAAAGGCAGCCACTTTGGTTGTTCAATCACCATCGACCAGTGATGTTGGCTCATCACAAGAAAGTACCATCCAATCAACGACGGGTGTAACTCAGCTGATGAGTGTTCAACAACCACAGCCGCAACGACAACCACAAGTGCAACTAGTACAAGCGCAAGTACATGGGCAAGGAGAGGCGCAATACATGGGCAAGGAGAGGCGTAAGTACATGCACAAGGAGAGGCACAAGTAGAGGTGCATGGAGAGGTGCAACTAGAGGTTCATGGAGTGGCACAACTGCCTACAACGCTTGTTCCTCCAGGAGTAGGGGCACATCAGGAAATTGATATTCAAGCGGAGGTATAATTCGAGGAAGCCACTCCTCCTGAGGATGATCCATTGTCTTCCAGATCCCCAGCAAGAAAAAGGTCAAGGAGGGATGCAACTTCTACTACTACAAGTTCTTCTGTAAGCCCCCTTCATTCTGATGACCTTGATCGTGATTGGAACCCAGCAATGCAGTCTGACAGTGAGGCACGCCATGAGCCGACAAAGGTAGCTAAGCCTAAAAGGAAGGTTCCGCAAGGTTTCGACTTATGGTTGATGACGATGAACAAGAAGTGGTGTCTTCTGCTGCTGATGAACAGTCTGACGATGACCCAGTCATCACAGACGTCACTCCAGCCACAGCGGGCATGCAGCAGACAAACATTTTGACCCTAGCCCGAATGGATGCTGAGCGGGATGTGGGCGGTGTGGCACTGGTACCACCACCAACGCAGTTAACTACAACACCAAAACGACCTACAGCTTCCATATTTTCTGGTCAGAAGGGCCGGCAGGGACCTCCATCCAGCTCGACCTCCATTACCTCAAGTAGTGGTGCTGTAAGTGAACAAAAGAAACAAATTCAGCCACGCCCATCCTCCACTTCTTCTGGCATTGAAAGTCAAAGTATCACCTCCACCCCCAGCAGACATCTCCAGTCCCCAGTTTGGGACTTCTTTACTGTTAGCAAAAAGGCAGAAAACATGGTTGTTTGTTCGATTTGTAAAGTATCAGTTAGTCGGGGTAAGCTTGGTACCAACTATGGTACCGGAGGCCAGAGATGTCATTTCAAAAAACACTACGCTATCCAGTGGTATAAGCACCTAAGTGGCATCGAGGAAGGCAAAACCAAAACAAATCCAAATGTATCTCTTGATATTGAATCTGATGATGACGAGAGGCTGATCGTGCAGGGGGAAGTGAAGAAGCGACAGACATTTTTTCTGGTACACCCAGTACCCCTGGCAGCAGCACTGTGACTGCAGTGGTAGCGCCCACACCCTCTACCCCTGCAACATGTATGAGGCACACTAAGAGTCTGGGACAGACACCAATGCAAAAAACTAAATCAATGAGCCTAACTGGTTTGAAGTCTGCATCATCATCATTATCACGTAAAACGGTCCAGCGCACCATTAGCAGCATGTTTTTGTCGGATGCGCCATTTGAACGCAACCACCCAATGGTGCATCTGTATAACGCAAAGCTGGCTAAAATGCTAGTGTGGACCTTCTCCCTTTCTCTTTCTTGGAAGGGGTGGGTTTTCGTGAATTGGTGGCAACAGTCTGCCCTAAATGGAAGGTTCCTAGCCGGTCCTATTTTGCAAGGGTTGCTGTTCCAGCACTACATCAAGATGTGCTGGAGGTGGTTGGCGCAACTATTCTGAAGAGTGCTGTTCACACTATTCACATGACAACAGACATGCGGACCAGTTGCCAAGCCCTTGATTACATGTGCATCACTGCACACTGGGTCTCTTTCGCAGGGGTCGAAAAACAGTTAAAACATAAAGATGTTGACACGGAGGAAGTTTTTCAAGCTACTCGCAAACATGCAACAGTAGGCATGTTTGCCATGAAGAAATCTCACACTGCACCTAACCTTTTGGAGGAGTTTAACAGGAAGGTCAATGAATGGCTGCATCCAAGAAACCGCACAGTTGGTTATGTTTCCACGGATAATGGCAGTAATATTGTTAAGGCCATGCAGGAAGGAGGCTATTTCAGAGTGCCGTGTTTGGCACACAGTATTAACATCGTGGTGCAAGCCTTCTTGAAAACAGAAGAGCCAGTCATCAAAGTACTGACCATCTGCCGAAAAATCAGCGCACATTTCAACCATTCTTTTAAGGCCCGGAAGCAGCTGAGGAGCCTTCAATATGAACGTAAACTACCAGTCAAAGGACTAATCCAGGAGGTGGCAACACGTTGGAACTCAACCTTTTACATGCTTGAGCGTCTGTCTGAGCAGTGGAAGGTAATACATGAGTTTGTCTTTAAACTGGGTTCTACTCACAATACTTGATGCTAGAGTTGGAGGAATGGAAGCTAATTGCAAGCCTGACAGACATGCTTCGTCCTTTTGAGCTCTTCACGCGTTTAGTCTGCAGGGAGGACTGTTCTATGAGCAAAGCTATCCCATTATTGCGCATGCAACTGAAGGAGGTGTCTTCAACGTTCCGAGATGATGGTGAAAAGCGAGAAGCATATGGTTTGGCGGAGAAGTTATTATGGCTCCTACTTGACAATGAAAGGCTTAAAAAGATATATACAGAACAACATTACATTTGTGCCACTATTCTTGATCCACGGTACAAAAAGGCACAGCCCACCAATACTTTCATTCCTTATTTGAAACAGATGTTTCAAAGTACAAACATTGGCTAACTGTGTCAGCCACTCGGTTCGAAAGAGAGCGGCAGAACCTTCAAGGAGGCAGCACAAGTACAACTGAATCAGCAGGCCATCCGGCGTCAAGTTCCACTTCTCAATCCGTGGCCGAAGGGAGTCACTTTCCCTCACAGCCGTTAACGACACCAGCAACCATATCATCATCCTCACCTGCACCAGGCCGCAAACAAATATTGTCGGAAGGGGATTGGCTAACTCAGCAAGGGTTAGCTCGGTCCACTGATGAAAAGGTCGCAGATGGTACACAAAGTGGATCAACCCTGGAGATCCTTGAGTCGGTGGTGCAGGCCTATCTGGATGACCCAACAGAGGTCTGTCATAATGAGAACCCATTGGGATATTTGTATACGAAAAGCTCAAAATAGCGACTGATCACCAACCTGGCTCTAAATTATTTGTCTTGCCCACTCGCAAGCGTGTCTTCTGAACGTGTTTTCAGTGCTGCTAGTGCCATTGTTACTTCAAAAAGGACTCGCCTTTTGCCCAAAAATGTGGAGAGGTTAACAATAATCAAGATGAATCAGCACTTCATACCACCCGATTACAAAATACGTGAATGCATGCAGGAAGAAGAGGACACCGACTTAGGTGACGACGACGGAAGTTCTTCTCGGTCACCAGATCTACTCACGTCCCAATTCATAGACTTGGAGGACGAGCTCTGCTTCCCTGACACCGAGGACTGAAAATGACTTCCTTTTTTTCTGTACGTATTCACTTTCATTCCTGTGTGTCTTTCTTTGTTTTGCTACTTTTACCACAACAAAACTCTAATTACCTAATCACAATAAGTCCATCATCATCACTGTCTTCATCTTATTTTTCTTATTGATTTGAAGGTGCCACAGTCTGCATTCAGATGTTCACAAGTTCACAACTCTATCATGCTCCTCTATCCTCCTCCTCCTGACTCCCCCTATCAATTTCCCGTCAAGCCAGCTGGGTGGATTATGGAGAAAAAACAAACTTTGTCTTCGTAGACGAGTCCCCTCAAGTGGGACTGAAATAACTGACTGACTACATGCTTGCTGATTGTTGACAGACCTACTTCTGAAATTTACAGGAGAGGCTGCCCTGTGGGCCCTCACTTTCCGAAGAAGATGCGGACATAAAGTAGAACAGGTAATGAATAATGAGAAGATGGCATGCAATGGACAGCAATGGCTGTCTGTCTCTTTTGAAACCAATTGCTGTTTGTTTTTTGTGAACAGCGCAATTTGCCATGTTTTCAATATACCAGTATTGCAGGTTTTTGGGTTTATTTGCGGGTGTTCTAGATTTGCGGTGCTGGGTTTTGGTGTCTGGGAGCACTGCTGGCGCAGTCTAATTTTGATTGCATTTGTTTTTAAGGAAATCCATGGTGGAAAAGGGGAGTTATGGCCTAGCTACAGAGCACGTTTGGACAGAATTGAAAGAAGGCCGAAAATATTCTATGTATGAGATTTTCCATTTTGCTTTTTGCCTGTTTGGGGCCTTCTGCTTTTTTGCGGGTGGGTTGGCGGGTCTTGGGGCATTGCTGGGAAGGTCTAATTTCGTAATCAAGTGGTTTGGACAAAATCCATGGTGAATTTTTTTTTCCGTTTTTGCTAACTTGACTGTTTTGGGGGGGCTATTTGGGGGGGTTCCTGGTGTTTGGGGGTGGGTTTTTGCTGGTACAGTCTAATGTTGATTGCATTTGTTTTTCAGGAAATCCATGGTGGAAAAGGGGAGTTAGGGACAAGCTGCACAGCGCATTTGGACTGAATTCCAGGTAGGCCCGAAATTTGCTAAGTCTCACTTTTTAAGGTTTTGCTTTTTGGCTTTTTGTGGGTGTTAAACTTGTTTCCGCCTGGGTTGACGGGGCTGGGGGCATTGCTAGGAAGGTCTAATACTGGATAAAAGTGGTTTGGAGAAAATCGAAGGTGAAAAAGTGTTTGCGTTTTTGCTCACTTGCCTGTTTTGGGGGGCTGTTTGGGGGGGTTCCTGGTGTTTGGGGGTGGGCTTTGGGGTCTGGGAGCACTGCTGGCACAGTCTAATGTTGATTACATTTGTTTTTCAGGAAATCCATGGTGGAAAAGGGGAGTTAGGGCCTAGCTACACAGAGCATTTGGACTGAATTCCAGGTAGGCCCGAAATTTGCTAAGTCTCACTTTTTAAGGTTTTGCTTTTTGGCTGTTTGTGGGTGTTAAACTTGTTTCCGCCTGGATTGACGGGTCTGGGGGCATTGCTAGGAAGGTCTAATACCGGATAAAGGTGTTTTGGATGAAATACATGGTGAAAAAGTTTGTAACTTTTCAGAGTTTTTGCCCACTTTCGTGTTTTCGGGGGCCTGCCTGGGGCGGTTCCTGGTGTTTGGGGGGGGGGGGGTTGGCGGGGCTTGGAGCAACGCTGGGTATTGATAGTTTTGAATGCAAGTGGTTTGAAGAAAATCCATGGTGGTAAAGGGGAGTTAGGGCCTAGCTGCAGAGCGCGCGTGGAGTGATTTTGGAAATGTGCCTAAAAATTTCTAAGTCCCCATTTTTGTATTTTTGCTTTTTGGCTGTTTGTGGGTGTTAAACTTGTTTCCGCCTGGGTTGATGGGTCTGGGGGCATTGCTAGGAAGGTCTAATACCGGATAAAAGTGTTTTGGATAAAATACATGGTGAAAAAGTTTGTAACTTTTCAAAGTTTTCGCTCACTTTTGTGTTTTCGGGGGCCTGCCTAGGGGGGTTCCTGGTGTTTGGCGGAGGGGGCTCGTTCGGGTTAGCAGTATTGCATGTGTTTGGGGGTGTTCGAGATTTTGCCAACTGGGTTCTGGGGTCTACTCTTGGAGCACTTGTCGAGAAATGTCTAATTTTGGTTGCAAGTGGTTTGAAGAACATTCATGGTGGGAAACGGGGGATTTGGGCCTACTTTACTTTCAAAGTACGTTTTGTCACCATTTTCCACTAGGCCCCTGACAGGTAGCAGTATCGCAAGTTTTTAAGGTCTAATTGGGGGTATTCTACATTTTAGCATCAGTGTTTAAGGGTCTGGGAGCACTGCTGGGAAGGTCTAATTTTGTTCTAAAATCGTAGTTTACACACTACACCTAGCCTGAAGGGAAAGATCCGGAAAATTCGCCCATACTTATTTATCCTTCAAAAGGAGACTCAGAGTACACCCTTTCGAAACTATTGTACTGTCCATTCTGAAACTGAAAGTGTGACTTTTTGCACTACACCACGTACGTACCTTATATTTTTTTCTCAGTGGTGTTTTAAGATCACTTCTTGTTTTTCCATCAACATTTACAGGGCGGCTTTCACCCTGTGCAATGGAAAAAAGGATGAAGTCAGGCTTCACATTAGCGACCCACAATTCAGCATCCGCCAGGCAGGCAGTGGACAGGGTGTCTTCTGGTCACCAACATTGATCGACGAAGCATCAGATGGAACGGAGGAGTACCGCAAATAAGAGGAATGGCTTGCTGCATGCAACTTCCCAAATTCAACAGGACAAGTACAACAACATACAGTAACAGTATCCATTCATTTCTACTTATCTTTTAAGTAATGTTATTGCTGTGAACTTCTATGAGTGTGACTCTGCATTTCTTTGCTCTCTGCTTCTAAATTCATCCCTCCAGCCATTGTATAGTTTTACTTTGCTATTTTGCAAACTAATTTAATGAACAAAGTGTTTCTCTGAGTGCAGAGATAGGCAAGTGAAAACGCATAATTACTGCAGCCCTGTACTGTCACATTCTTTCATTCATTAGAAAGTACTACTTAGTTTAAGTAACCTAACCATCCATTTAGCAATCAACTTCATGCCTGCAGTAGTGCATGCACTTCCTTTATGTCCCTTAAAATATTTATGGATATCTTCGTATCCAAAGATTTGTTTATCTTCATTTGTTGTTTGTACATGCTGTGTTTTTTTTTCCTCTCTCAACAAAACTTTCCCAAAAAAACCCATTCCCACCCAATTTCCAAACCCTAACCCTCTTCCCCCTGGCTGTGTGGTTTTCATTGATGTGTGAGTAAATGACAGCAATAATTCCACACACTTGCTGGGGAGGATAAGGTCATAGCAACTGAAAATGAATTACATTTCAAGGCTGGTGAAGGAATCTGAGGATATATTCTTACTCAGCTTGACACGGACCCATGACTATTGGCAAATCAAAGCAGATTTTCATGGGCGCCATCAACTGGATTGATCATGAAGAACATCCTCCTCTTACACGTGGCAAATGATTAGGCTGCTGTGTCCTTCACCTTCAGTACTATTTCTTATAGTAGTAGCCAATGTCAAATTCCACGCAAGTAGTAGTTATACTTTCAATATTTTAGCATTTGTAAGGCTACATTTTGGCACTGTTCTAGTGTACTGTCACGTGCTATAGTATCTATCGTACCGTTCTAATGCTCCGCTAAGGCCAATCAAGGTTTCAATTTCTTTTTTTTCATATGCTACAACTGCCACTGTGCACCACCACTAGTACCACCGCAATGATGCCATTTCAACCGCCAAGGATTGCCAACCTTAATCGCCATTTGCCATGCAGCCAGCCCTGTGCCTAGCCCTAATTTCAAACACGAATTACAGGTAAGATAAGCGTTTGGGGGGAGGAAGAATAATGGAGTAGCATGAGAGACGAGAGACTGGCGGTAGTACTAGTAAAGTCCTAGGACAATTGAATTCACTAACTCTGTGAGAGGCACTTACTTTTGTAAACATTTGGGCAATTATTTACACAATTTGAATCAAGAAGCCACTTAAGTTTCAGGAAAACAAACTTACAGTTAACCCCCCCTCCAGCCTCAACCGCAGTAAAAACACGTATGCTATGTTTAAGTTTAAAGTAATAATTATTTATATCCCTAACAAAAATAAACTATCCCGCAAGACCCTCCCTCACCCCCCCTCCCTAACCCCAAAGAATGTCCGTGAAATAAAAAGTCCCCAAAGTCCAAAAAACCCAACTCCCAATTCCCACCCCCCAAATGTCTTTAAAAAAAGGAGCAAGGGGCAGTCTCTCCTTCTCTAATGCCACCGGCGGCGTACTTTTTGGGCCAGGCGGTAATGCTCCTTGCTGAGGTTCTTGAGCAGGATTCTCAGTTTCTTCTGCTCCTGCTCAAGGTAGGACACCCTGAGTGTTAGGCGGTGCACGCGTGCCTTGCACCTGCTGTGGGGGGCAGCTGATTTCATGGCTTCTTGGTGTTGGCGGGTGGCTGTGGTACCACGGCTCCGTACCAGTGGAGGCCTGCGCTGACTGGCTGACCCAGGGAGCGCGGAGGAGGATGCAGCTGTCCCTGTGGATGTTGTGGTGGTCTGCGACTGCGTTTCCTCCTCCCCCTGGGCCACCAGCTGCCGATATTCGCTGACAGTCGCCTCCAGGTTCCGTTGCCGGGCCCGTCTAGCCAGCTCCTTGCGTGACAGTTTGGAAGGAGCATCTATATGAAGAAAGAAAAACGTAGGGGCCCATTAGGATGTCGGGCGGATTGCCCCCGCTAGGCTGGCGGTAGCCACCGCCAGCCTGGTGGGGGCAATCCGCCCGACATCCTTCCCTGAATTCCCCCTGCCATATTAGTATGGCGGGGGGACCACGGCGGAAGAAAACACTGCCCACCACTTTTCCGCCCCAGTCGCCTTGCGGCCGGGGCAGAAAATGTTGAATATGGTGGCGGTGTCTATGAGACACCGCCAGCCATATTACAATGGGCATTTTGCAATGCATTTCCATGGCGGCAATGCCGCCATGGAAAGGCATGCGGTGTTCACTCTGGGGGGCCCCTGTGGGCCCCCAGAGTGACGGCCAAAGGGGGGTGGCACACGGGGAGTCCTGTGGTACCCCCCTGCATTTGCATAATCGAAGCGGCAGGGTGCCTGCCGCTTCGATTATGCAAATGCATGCATTTGTTTTTAACATTGCGGCGGGCGGTGCAGTGAGCACCGCCCGCCACAATGCTATTGCCAATGTCGGGACCCCGCCCTTTAGGCGGGCGGCCCCGATCTCCGTTAGGGTGGCGGGCGGACAAAGTCCGCCTGCCATCCTAATGGACCCCATAGTCTGTAACCAATGCTCTTTAAGATTAATACAAAATAATTCAGCAGAAAGTTGTGTCACAGTAGAACTGGCAACTTGCAAGCACAGTGCATAACATTTGTGGCCTGTATCTATCTAACCTCCCACTTCTTCAGCCTTGCTCTAACATTAGTGGGAGTTTCAGTAATCAATTGTGTGAGCACTATGGACTCACTACATTAGAGTCGACTATGACAGTACACCAGTCTTATTCTTCTTCTTTTCTCTTGTTTAGCGAAATTGGTACGTAAACTTCTGGAAGCCGGCATAATGCCAGCGCAGTCAACTTGCACCCGAGAAAAACAGACGCACGCCATGATGACACAGGCTTGCGTTACTAACCAGTCCAGTACATGCAGGTGGTGAAGCTCTTACTTTTCTATTACAGGTGGCACTGAGAATACTCTGTTACAAGGGCTACTGCTTAATTAATTTAACTTTCACCCTACAGTGCCAATGACTACTAGAAAAGGAAAATAAAGAAGATAAATAATATGATTATCTATCCCATCACAGGATATGTATTTGATTTCATATGGGATGACTTTAGGTGCTTTGTTTTTTATTGAGTGAACACTGATAGGCCACACATGAATGACAGAGTTTTACTAAAATTATTAACAGAGGTAGTGAGTGGCCCCGTAATCGCCGGATATATGCTGTGCTTGCAATACAAAGTACTGCTACTATTCATGGTAGTATTCGGAAAAATTACAACTTCTTTTCCTTGCCTTTCCTACACTGGAACAGACGTGCGGGTGCGGTGTTACATGCTCTTCAATGTAACACTTAGTTCATCCAGTGACCGTCTACTCTCTCTACATACACATATGCTATCTATTAGTCAGATAGTACCATGATCCAGGCATCCATCCATACAAAGTAAATGTCAATCATTCTTCTTAATGTCTCAAGTGGACCAACCTTACTTTTTCTCACGGGAAAACAACACTTTCATTTTATTTTGGCTTGGATTTGAATTTGAACCAAAGGATATATTGCGCACACATACAGTTTCTGTTTCACCCACCCAGGCAGTCCTCTTTCCTTTCTCCTTCCACCCATCCTTGCTTCATCCTTCAACCGGCCATGCATCATATTCCCAGCCACCTCGGGCAGCATTGAAAAACACGTATCATTCGTTGCCAGTCATCATTACTTTTAACTCGCTCGTCCTTCCACACTTACTTCCACCCTTCTTTCCCTTTTCGTTCATCCCATCCATTAAGTTCATCTCTGATCTGGATTCTCAAAAAAACTTTCAAAGCTGAGTTGAAGTCAATTTAGAGGAGGCTACTACCTGGTTAATAAAAACTTAGTTCTAAATTTGTAAGTCTTCTTAACAGTATAGTATACTTGTACTGTACAACATATACACCCGTGCAGAGAGCACACTCTGCAGTCTGCTATCTCAATAAGTAAGGAATATAATAGCTTACCACTGTCCGCCACTACCGTGGCATCCCCCACAGCAGCTTCCACTGGCTGTTGCACCGCCTCCGCCCCAAGAGTGCCCACCTCCGCGCTGGCCCCGGCACCGGTGGATGGTTGTGCCGATGTTCCGCCTAGAAAATACATTTCAGATTCTTAGATGCCATATACACCACTCCCTAGTATTTTGTCTAGGAATGAAAAAATGTCACTACGACTACACAAACAAATGTAATAATTTGTGACTGTCTAGTCAAAACTAAAAATTGCACTTTTTTCAGGGAAGGGTGTTGCTTGTCTTGCTACAGTTTTTGGCACAACTGATGAATGCTTGCTTTTTAACATGCACCGTTTTTCTCATAACAGACAGAAGCTTCCCTTCTAAGAACAAGAGCAACATCAGATCATCATCACTAGGACGGAGTCAGCAACGATTCAGCACCACAAAGAAGATTTGAAGTTCCAACCAGGTGAGGGCTCACTCACAATTAATGTGTGAAATCACTAAGCACTTTTCAATTTTCAATCCACCGTTTATGTTGTATGATGAACTTGATTTTAATAAATGTTTTTACTTTTAATAAAGCTTTAAAACTTACATAGACTCTGTGGTTTTTAGTCAGGAGTGAGTGAGCGAAAGGGTTTGCAATTTGCAAGCATGAGTCCGTGGCTCTGACAGTTCTGGACTCTGACTCCCATAGTCTTATGTCCTGGGTTGGATAATCATCATTGGGGATCAATCATCAATGGATTAGGGAGCTTAATGACTCTGTCACACTAGCTAGTCATGTCACACTAGCTAGTCAGTAAAGAGATGGGGGTTCAAATTCTGTTATGACTGAGGTATGTGGAAAGTCTAACTTCGCCTATTATAATTGATAAACAATGCATTATTTAGTGTCCATTGTTCTGTTTGTGCAGAATTGTCCCTGCAACAATAGTAGTATGGATTGTCCTCCTATCCAATCAAAAAGCAAACTAGTATCTTATTATTTCTTGGTGGTCATTGACAGTTTCTTGTTTGGAATTGTCAAAGCATAAACATTTAGAAGACTTCAAAAGACATTATGGACAGCCCAGAGGACTGCACTCAGTGCATAGAGCTATTGATGAATAGAATGGGAGTTTCGTTTAACACCTTTTGCCAACTGTGCAAGCTTAGTTAGCTACACAGACAGACTAATAATATTAACCTAGTAGTACCACAGGGAGCCTTAGTAGAGGCAGGATAAGAATTTAGAAACAGTCTACAAGAAGATCAAAGACGATGTAGGAAAAATCGAATGAGGAACGTTAGTAAAAAATAGGTACTCTAAAAGGTAGGGAAGTATAATTATTAATATTAACATGAAAACTTACTGGGGCCAGCAGAGGAGCCCTCGCAGGACCGATCCTGGCCTTCCTGGTCCTCGTCCGCCGGCACCGCTACCTCCTCCTCCTCTGTCCTCTTGCCCCTGGGGGGAGCTGATGTACAACATGAAAGAAAGACCCAAACATGGATGATTGTTGTCAAGCAATCAAACATTTCAAAAGAACAATAACAAATTATTTCGGGGAAATAGCAAATAGACAACAATTGCACTACATTTATTGACCTATCTGGTGTGGTCTACTAGGATTCGCGGACCGTCGACTTGGAAAGTTATGTAACTCACTAAACCAACTACAAAAAGGTTTGACTAAGACTGGCAGGCAGCACTCCGCAGCACGCGAAGTGACAGACAAAGTCCATTGTGATTGCAGACCAGTGAGAACACTAAAAAGTAAGTTGCCTACTACATAACCAGTCATTAAAAGACTCAAACTATCAATCCCCCACCACTCTTATTAGTGGCAGGTGTACAAAGGAAGGACTGGACTTGAGTCTCTAGGGGGAGATTTACAAGTCCCTTGCGTCTCTTTTGCTCCGTCGTTGCGTGACTTTTGTGATGCAGCGGCAGCGCAAAAGAGGCGCCATGGTGCGGGGTATATTAACAACGTGACGCATCTGGGAGATGCATCACGTTGTAAAGCCCTGCGCCATCAGGGGGCGTTCCGGTGCAAGGGAGGGTGTTCCTGTGCAGGAACGCATCCTAACAGTGGCTGAGTGAAATCTACAAGATTTCACTCAGTCACTTTTAGGGCAATGCTGCGTCACTCTAAACCCTGCGGCTGCTTGAAGCAGACGTACGGCTCAACGCAGCATTGGGGAGATAGGGCACCCAAGAGCATTGCTGGAGCTGCGTCGTGGTTGCGACGCAACTTCAGCAATGCGCTGACTTTAGGGCACAGATGCGTGACGCTTCTGTGTCGTTTTTGCCCCATGGTGCGCCGCATTGTAAATGCGGCGCACCATGGGTGGTGGAGGCGTGGCGCACAATTACTGGCGCATCCCTGCTGATTTGCAGGGATGCGCCAGTAATTGTAAATCTGCCCCTTGGTGTCTAGCATTACGCAGTTCTGTAAAGTACACTCCTACATAATTACTCAGGCCAATGAAATGAACACAAAAAAATCGAAAACAAATAAGCATAGTAGCACCGCCACTGAGCAGGAGAGCAGTGCACCTGAAATGCAATCACAGAACATTTTGAAACATAATTTACCTACAATGTAATCAGAAGCATTATTGCTCTTCGGAAACAAAAAAAAATTGCAATATGAAAACACATAGAGCAGGAGAAAACAGAGTAGTGAATAAATATCTACTACGACTCACCAAGCCCGGGGATCTCGACACCTAGCAGGTCGAGCAGGTCGCGTTAACGGTCCAGGAGGTCGGACCACCGGTGCGTGGCCTGGTTGTAGGTGCGCCGGACCCGAGAGTGTTTATACATGGCCCGGCACACCTTCTCCCACAGCTTCCGACGCTCCCGGAGCCCGTACCCACCAGCGATCTTGCCGCCTGCCGCAATGGTCTTGGGAAGGCGGCGCTGGACATAAAAAATCAGTGCGGCCACCTCCTCCGCGCAAAAGATCTCCCGGACTGTGACGTTCTCCCCACGCAATCGCCCGCATGGGAGGCGTGTACAGGGTGCGGGACCCATCCCCTTCTCCTTCCCGGCTCCCTTTGCCATGGTCCTGTACAGCAGAAAGAAAAAAAAGGAAAGAATAGGGAAAAAGTAAAGTACATTTTTTTTTTTAAAGTAGCTTTGAAAGTAACGAAAAGTTAAAAAAAACACAAAATATAGATCTAGAAAAAAAGAGGGATAGATATAGAGTAGAAAAGATTAAAAAAAAGTCCAAAGAAACAAAGGATTGAACAGATGAAAGGAGGATTAGAAAGCATGCACAGAACCATAGCAATGAATGAAAAACAAGATGGCCGCGCCCATTGTGGACGCGTGGGTAAGTTTGCACGATATTTCCCTTGCGAGCACGCAAAAACGCCCGCGAACACGTAATCGCGCGCCGCATACGACGCGAGCATGCAACTAGCACCCGGAAACGGAAACACGTCACGTAAACAAGATGGCCACGCCCATACACGACCGCATGGGCAACCTCGCAAGCGGTCCGCGAATAAGCAAAAAAACGCGCGAAAACACACAAAAAAAGAAATCCGCAAATTCGCACAAATTTGCGGATTGCAAGTTTGATTTCGCACGAATTCGTGCCCCGCGAATCTCGCGAAATGGCAGAAAAACGAATTTTGGAAAACTCAAAGCACTTAGCAGGTGCAAAAGATCAAGATAATTTGTAACCATTCCCTGTAGTGCTTCCTGAGGTGCCCCTCCAGAGTTCAGTTGCCTAC
Source organism: Lissotriton helveticus (assembly GCF_964261635.1). Lineage (NCBI taxonomy): Eukaryota > Metazoa > Chordata > Amphibia > Caudata > Salamandridae > Lissotriton > Lissotriton helveticus. The sequence continues at coordinate 855,254,500 of NC_136070.1, read as the reverse complement.
TTGCAACTATTCTCTGACCCTGCTCTGACCCTCAAAGCAGGGTCAGAGAATAGTTACACGTATGGCACAATGCTCCTGTAAAAAAAATTAAACTGCAACAGGAAGCACTTACAGCTAAGGAAGCAGGTGCCAGACTTGAAGCTCAAATTCAGTGACACATTAACCAGCCCCAAATTAATTCATCTCAGTTGAGGCTGGGAAGGTGTGCTTTCCCCACCATAATCTACAGTGGTGAACAAGAGGGTGGTAGTGGTGAACCAGAGGGTGACAGTGGTGAACCAGAGGGTGCTGTGATGAACCAGAGGGTGGCAGTGGTGAGTGCTGAACCAGAGGGTGGCAGGGGTGAACCAGAGGGTGTCAGTGGTGAACCAGAGAGTGACCGTGGTGAACCATAGTGTGCTGTGATGAACCAGAGGGTGGCAGTGATGAACCAGAGGGGGACAGTGATGATCCAGAGGGTGGCACTGGTGAACCAGAGGGTGCTGTGATGAACCAGAGGGTGGCAGTGATGAACCAGAGGGGGGCAGTGATGATCCAGAGGGTGGCAGTGGCAAACCAGAGGGTGGCAGTGATGATCCAGAGGGTGGCAGTGATGAACCAGAGGGGAACAGTGATGATCCAGTGGGGGACAGTGATGATCCAGTGGGGGATAGTGATGATCCAGTGGGGGACAGTGATGATCCAGAGGGTGGCACTGGTGAACCAGAGGGTGCTGTGATGAACCAGAGGGTGGCAGTGATGAACCAGAGGGGGGCAGTGATGATCCAGAGGGTGGCAGTGGTGAACCAGAGGGTGCTGTGATGAACCAGAGGGTGGCAGTGATGAGTGCTGAACCAGAGGGTGGCAGGGGTGAACCAGAGGGTGTCAGTGGTGAACCAGAGGGTGCTGTGATGAACCAGAGGGTGGCAGTGGTGAGTGCTGAACCAGAGGGTGGCAGCAGGGGTAAACCAGAGGGTGCTGTGATGAACCAGAGGGTGGCAGTGGTGAGTGCTGAACCTGAGGGTGACAGGGGTGAACCAGAGGGTGGCAGTGGTGAACCAGAGGGTGCTGTGATAAACCAGAGGGTGGCAGTGATGAACTAGAGGGTGGCAGTGGTGAACCAGAGGTTTGCAGTGATAAACCAGAGGGTGGCACTGGTGAACCAGAGGGTGCTGTGATGAACCAGAGGGTGGCAGTGATGAACCAGAGGGGGACAGTGATGATCCAGAGGGTGGCACTGGTGAACCAGAGGGTGCTGTGATGAACCAGAGGGTGGCAGTGATGAACCAGAGGGGGACAGTGATGATCCAGAGGGTGGCAGTGGCAAACCTGATGGTGGAAGTGATGAACCAGAGGGTGGAAGTGATGATCCTGAGGGTGGCAGTGGCGAACCAGAGGGTGGCAGTAATGTACCAGAGGGTGGCAGTGATGAATCAGAGGGTGGCAGTGGTGAACAAGAGGATGGTAGTGGTGAACCAGAGGGTGCTGTGATTAACCAGAGGGTGGCAGTGGTGAGTGCTGAACCAGAGGGCGGCAGGGGTGAACCAGAGGGTGTCAGTGGTGAACCAGAGGGTGACAGTGGTGAACCAGGGGGTGACAGTGGTGAACCAGAGGGTGACAGTGGTGAGTGCTGAACCAGAGGGTGGCAGGGGTGAACCAGAGGGTGTCAGTGCTGAACCAGAGGGTGGCAGCAGGGATGAACCAGAGGGTGCGGTGATGTATCAGAGGGTGGCAGTGGTGAGTGCTGAATCTGAGGGTGGCAGGGGTGAACCAGAGGGTGCTGTGATGAACCAGAGGGTGGCAGTGATGAACCTGAGGGTGGCAGTGGTGAACTAGAGAGTGACAGGGGTGAACCAGAGGGTGACAGTGGTTAACCAGAGGGTGACAGTGCTGAACCAGAGGGTGACAGTGCTGAACCAGGGGGTGGCAGGGGTGAACCAGAGGGTGGCAGTGGTGAACCAGAGGGTGGCAGTGGTGAACCAGAGAGTGACACTGGTGAACCAGAGGGTGATAGTGCTGAACCAGAGGGTGACAGTGCTGAACCAGAGGGTGGCAGGGGTGAACCAGAGGGTGGCAGTGGTGAACCAGAGGGTGGCAGTGGTGAACCAGAGAGTGACACTGGTGAACCAGAGGGTGATAGTGCTGAACCAGAGGGTGGCAGTGGTGAACCAGAGGGTGCTGTGCCCATACATGACCGCATGGGTAACTTCGCTGTGCTAGCGGCTCGCGAACACGCACAAAGCCCCGCAAACACGCAAAAAGCCCCGCGAACACGCAAAAAACCCAAAATTCACAATTTCACACGAATTTGCGAATTATGCGGATCACAAATTCGCTTTCGCATGATTTCGCGGACCGCGATTTCGCCCATGCTTAGTGAATAGCTAAATGAGTATCTATATGGGTCGTTGATTGGTTGTCTGAGTATCTGTATGGGTGCTGGAGTGTCTGTGTGGGTGGGTTGGGGGGGTGATATATGAGTGGGTGATTCACTGGGGGTATGAGTTAAAGACTGCATGTGTAAAGCGCTGTGCGGGTGGTTGAGTATGTGTATGGGTGTGTTGGTGAGTAAATTGATGTCTCAGTGATACATATGTGAGCAACTACATATGTGAAAGACAGTATATGTGACTGTTGGAGTATATAAATGAAAGAGTGAGTGATTGTGAGAGTGGCTGTATGGACGAGTGTGTGCTTGTATCAGTGATTGTATAAGAGAGTAAGTAGGTGTTAGTATCTGTATGAATAAGCGAGATGGTGTTTGTATAACTGTATAGGTGAGTAAATGGGAGTATGATTGATTCTTTGCATAACTAACTAGGTGTGTGAGTAACTCTATGGATTAGTGGCAGTGCGTGAGTGTCTGTATAGGTGTATTAGTGCATAAGATAGTGCTGTATTGATGAGTGACTGCATGTAAGAGTGACTGTATGGGTGAATGAGTAGATGTTTGTGTAGACCTAGGAATCAGTGAGTGGGTATGTAGTAACAGTTTTAAAAAATGGTAGTCTGTATTTTAGAGTGGGTATATCAAAAGTTAAATTAGGGTATGAGGATGTGTATCAGATTATCACGTGGATGATGTCATCAGTGATGTCATTTGAGATTGTTAATCACAATAGAGCCGCTCCCAGTGGGTTGTTCTGCCAGTGGCCTACTGGGGCACTGGCAGAAATATGTCAACCTCATTGATATCGGTAGGGGGACAATAATATCCCCTTCACACCGATCACTTGATTTTAAATTACCATATATTTGCCAGCACCATGGCAATTTAATTTGACATCTATAATGGCTTTTAACCTCACTATTTCTCTTAGGGCCCCCACTTAGTTTAGAAGTGCATCCCTGTCTTCAGGTGTATGCCCACCCTCTATCAAACCAAGTTTTTAGAGGGTGAGGACTGGGCATTGATGAAGCATGACATCAGGTGGTGTGTGAGACCAGTCCTTCACTTTTTGTGAGATGCCAGTACTCACTAATTAATTAGCACTAGCACTAGCTACAACCCACTGGGAGCGGCTCTATTGTGATTAACAGTTACTGTTGGAGGCCGCCGACTCCCGGCACACCGTTCCTCTTGTTCCCTCATCTCGGACCCTGTCTGGGTGTTGTGGTTACCGATGTCATTTGAGATGTCATCAGTGATGTCATCAGTGATATCACTGAATATGTCAGTCAGTCAGTTAGTCAAATACACTTTATTCGATTTGTTAAAATCATAAAAGACATAAAAAATGTACAAACATCCATAAAAATACAACAGTTCATATATTTACAAAATCAGTGCAAAAACCCTTTTGGAACCTATACACTGCTAAAATTCAGAAATGTTAGATATTGATTAATAAAAGCAATCAGGATAATACATTCAATGGCGTTATTTTTTGTTTTAATTCTAATTGCCGCCACTAAAAAACTAACCACATGGAAGGTAATGCAGGTGCTAGACAACATCTGAAGGTAAATGAGAGCCGGCCTGACTTGAATAAAGCCAGCCTCTTTCAGAATTGGGAGCAGATATTTTTTCCTCATCTCTTCATAGAACCCGCAGAACATGATGAAGTGCATGGTATCTTGTTGCGAAAAGTTATCGCAATTGCAAGGTGGGCCATCTTCTGGTTTACACCACGAAGGAAAACAGCCCAAGGAGTACTGTATCAGATTGAATGTGAATTTAGTCAGTAGGGCTCTATGGAAAGGTCTAGTTACAGTCTTAAGGTATGGCTCGAGAGCGGGAGATATTGTAGCATATAATGCCATTTTACTGAGGGTTTCTGAAGTTCCCGCTCCTCGCGAGCCAATCTAAGCCTATCCATAAAGTGTGACTTAGTCCAATTAATGTCCTCCCTTCTAATACCTGAGGGCGTTAAAAAAAAGCTCTGGACGACCTAGCTGGCCAAATGAAGATTTCAAGTATTCAAGCCAGGGTATTTTTTTTGCATCATCCAGTGCCATTACATTTTTCAAGATAGCATGGTTCAAGGTTATTTCCCGATTGAGCCATGTTTTTAGCCAGAAGATTAATGGGGCTAATTTTAGCTTATCTGAAACATAATCCAAGCCCACCTCGGAGTGGATTGAAAGGGTGGGGGTGGGCTGAGGAACAGACAGGAGGTATCTTAAAAACCTGTTCTCAACATAACCCCAAATAGAAGCGCTATATGAGGCAATTGACAGACGTTTAGAATTATAGACTTTTAGGAGAGCCTCCATGGGCCTAGCCCCCAACCTTTTTGAGAAGCCTATGAGGGCTGATGTGGATCTTGCCACGGAGATACTTTTAGCCTTGACCTGGGGGACCCATGTCCCCCTCTCATCGAAGAGAACCCCTAAGTAAGAGAAGGCTGCCAACCTGGAAACCACCTCACCCTTACAAGTAAAGGTTTTAGATTTATACGTTTGTCTGCGATGTCCAACCACCATTGAGTGTGATATTTTCGCGTTTATCTTTAGGTCCAAACAGTCCATGAAGATCCCAAATAGGTCCGGCAATCTCTGGAGTCCCACCCCAGTGCGGGCTACTAAGACTGCATCGTCCGCGTATTGGAGAGCCGGTATAACTGCTTCTCCTATACGTGGCACATCCACCCCTGATACGTCTAAGAAGTTACCTAGTCCGTTAATATAGATGGTAAAAAGAAGGGGGGCAAGGATGCAACCCTGATGCACCCCCCGCTCCGATTTAAAGCGGCTGGTGCACCTGCCCTCCTTTGTAACCCTGACTTTTGCAAATAGCTCCTGGTGAAGGGACGCCATAAAATTAACAAAGGGGGGTTGATCCCTATCTCCAAAAGAATTGGCCACAACTTATCTCTATTCACCATGTCGAAGGCAGAGGAGAGGTCCATAAAAGCTAAGTATAACGACCCCTCCTTAGCTACTGTATGTTTGGAGATTAAAAGGTACAGGTTTGAACACTGATCCAGAGTATCTCTTTTTTCTCTGAACCCATATTGTAGATTTGACAGAACCCCACTACTCTCAATGTTATCCCTTAGTTGATACAATAAGACTCTGCCTAGTATCTTAATCGCAGAGTCTAACAGGGAAATGGGTCTGTAACAAGCAGGGTCATCACGCTGCCCTTTTTTAAAAATCGGCACAATGATTGAAGTGGCCCATGTGGCAGGGAAGATATTACCATTTGCCGCGTAAAATACATTTGTAAGCACCTTGGCCCATAATTTGGGTGAATGTCTGTAAAGATCTGAAGGGACACCATCCGGCCCGGGGGCCTTATTTTTTGAGGTCTCAGTGATTGCTCTCTCTACTTAATCGCAGTCAAAGTGTAAGGGGGTTGATTCGGGAGCCAGCGACGCGCTTCTTAAAACGCCAGGCTCTGATTCTCCGTAAACATCTCTAAAATGACAAAGCCATTTATCATCAGAGATTACACAGTCCATGACTGTGTTATCTGCATCTGAAAAAAAGGGCTGATTAATTGTCGCCCAGAATTGATTGCTGTCACGCAGGACATCAATTGACAGTAATTTTTCCCATGCCTCCTTTTTTATGGCGCGTTTCCTACTGATAATCGTTTGTTTTTATATCTTCCTCCTCTCTGTGATGACAACCTTATCTCTTGGGGTGGTTTTTAAAGCTTGTAATAAACCCCTATGTGCTTTTGAACAATCGGAGACAAACCATTTGTGTAGGTAGTTACCTCCTTTACGAGATTTACTTGTCAAATCGTGCGAGATTTGTGCACTTATTGACTCGAATGCACCCATAATTGCTTCCTTAGGGGCATAGCGATCCTGGCAAAATGCCAGATTGCCTTCAATTTTAGGGAGTAGTTCCTTAAGAAAGTTATCCGGTACAACATTTGCCCACTTGAGCCTTCTCCCTTGATCTTTTGGGAGAATGGCGAACTCAGTTTGGGGAGGACTGGACCTGATCCCTATAGGGTCGCCCCACCGTAGGGCAAGCAGGACCGGGTTATGATCACTGTAAATTGACGTGATTACTTTATAGGTCACAACCCTCCATAAGATGCCAGGCGTCACGAAAATGTAGTCTAGCACCGAAACTGGGTCTGTGCCCTTAAAGGTGATTGCCCTTACCTCGCCCTCGGAGCAACTAGATTCAAAAATGTTAAAATTAGCCAGCAGCTCCTCAAGGGCCTCTCCTTGTCTAGAATGCTCAAAGTGGGGGAATCACCGAGCCTACTGGGCCCTCCTGGTTCCCTATATGACAAATGTCACTTCATGGATGAATATTAAAATCGCCCATTAAAATGAGCTCGAAATTAGTGTATTGATTTTGACTGAGGTTAATTAAAACATGTTCAAGCAGGGCAATGTGTTACGTGTTATCATCCCTGTACCAAGAATTGTAGAAATTTATTAGAATAGATTTACAGGTAGACGAAAAAACCCATTCAACTATTAAGAGGTTAGGGGACCCAGCTTCCACCAATTTTTGTATTCCCCTGAGTTGAAATGAAATGAAATGAAACAAATATTTATAAAAGCGCACTGCGGCCAAGCGGCTTCCTGGCGCTGAGGATCACAGCCAACAATTTGCACAGAAAACCGGGGGGAGAATTAGGCAGGAAAAGCCTGAAGAAAGAAGAAAGTTTTAAGAGCTTTCCGGAAATGTGAAAAAATAGGGATAGAGCGAATAGAAAGGGGAAGAGAATTCCAGATCTGGGGAGCCCGCACCGAGAAGCGGGTGCCTCCGGTGCGGGATTTGCGGAAGCGGGGCACGTGAAGAAGGGAGAGAGAGGACGAGCGAAGAGAGCGACAGGGGGCATGAGAAGAAACTAGAGAATTGATAAAGAGAGGAGCAGATCGGGCATGGGCCCGGAAAGCCAAACAGGCAAGTTTAAAGTGAGATCTGAAATGAACAGGGAGCCAGTGAAGGGATTTAAGGGCAGGGGTGATGTGGGAAAACTTGGGAAGACGAAAAACAAGACGGGCTGCCTGGTTCTGGATGGCCTGGAGGCGGCGAGTCTCGTAAGCCGGGATGCCTACAAACAGGCCATTGCCATAATCCAGGCGAGATATAATAAGGGCAGAAATAATAGTTTTAAGGGCATCAACAGAAAAAAACCGGGAGATTTTGCGGATGAGGCGGAGGGAAAGAAAACAAGCGGAAACGACGGCGCTAATATGCGCATGCATAGAAAGATCATTGCTGATCTTAATGCCCAAGGTCCGAACGGAGGAAACTGGTAAGGGAGGGGGACCGAAGGAAAGGGGCCAGTGAACAGCAGACCAGGGGTTAGAGGGACCACCAGTGAGGACAAGCTCAGTCTTGTCAGGATTAAGCTTTAAATGATTAAAGCTCATCCATTGGGAAATAAAGAGTAGAGTAGAGCTGAACTTGGAAAGAGAGTGAGTAGGAGAGGATAGATCAAAGACAAGCTGGAGGTCATCTGCGTAGTTGTACACAGAGACCCCCAGCTCGAGAAGGGAAGAGATAAGAGGGCGGATATAAAGGTTGAAAAGAAGAGGGGACAGAGAAGAACCTTGGGGTACCCCACATGTGACCGGGAGGGGGGGGGCAGAGAAATCAGAGAGGTGAACTGCCTGTGATCTGCCCTGAAGAAAGGACGCGATCCAGGAGAGGGCGGTGCCCTGGATGCCCGCTGCGCCGACACGGTCGAGGAGGATGGCATGATCGACCGTGTCAAACGCAGCGGACAAGTCCAAAAGAACCAAGGCCTGGGGGAGATTGCAATCAGCCTTCCCCTTCAGTTCATCCAGGACCGCGAGGACCACACTCTCAGTGGAGTGGCCAGGTCGAAAGCCAGCCTGGCGGGAGGCCAAGATGTTATTCTCCTCAATAAAGTTCGAGAGACAAGAAGTCACATAGCTCTCGAGGATTTTCCCGAGATAGGGAAGAAGGGAGATCGGCCTATAGTTCGATGGAAGGGAAGGATCCAGGCCAGCTTTCTTCAGGATGGGGTGCACAATGGCAGTTTTAAAGAAAGAAGGAACAGAACCCGAAGCCAAACAAGAATTAAGAAGAGTTAAGGGGGGAATGGGGCAAGAAGTGTAAAGGGATCTAAGAATCCGAGCAGGAGCGCAATCTGCCGGAGAGCCGGACTTGACCTTAGCAAGGAGGTCACGGAAGAGCTCAGGTGAGATGGGTAGGAAGTGATCAAAAACAAGAGAGCAACGGAAGGAGTGGTCCGGGAAGTTGGGTTCAGGTACAACCGGAATGTTGGACTTGATGGTTATTATTTTATTGATAAAATAGTCATTAAGGGAGTGACAGAGGGAAAGAGAGGGGGCAGGGGACAAACTAGCGCGGTCGGAGATGGCAAGACTACGCACCAGTGAGAAAATCTCACGTGATTTGTTGGCCGAAAGGGCTACGCGCTCCGAAAAATACTTAGATTTTGCCGCAAGAATGGCCGATTTGTAGCTGTTCAGAAGAGCTTTATAAGTAAGGCGAAGATCAGGACAGTAATTGCGGCGCCAGCGACGCTCAGAGCGCCTAAGTTCTAATTTCAGCGACCTGAGGTCGCTGGAAAACCACTTGTGTGCATCATAGGGACGGGCTGATCTGATCTTTCTGAGTGGGGCGGCCCGGTCGCAAGCCGAGGAGAGCCAGTTGTTAATAGCAGCCGCCTGGTTCTCCACAGAGAGGCTGGTCAGGGTGGGAGCCGATGAAAGTAGAGAAGAAGAAAGATCACTAAGGTCCGTCTTGTTCCAACTCCGGGCCCATGTGTTTTTGGGCGGGGAGACTTTCTCGGGTTGACCTAGGCTGATGGAAAAGGAAATCAAAAAATGATCGGACCAGACACAAGGGGAAATCGAGGTGACCGAGGAGTTACAGCGTAGGGACCAAATCTGGTCCAAAGTATGACCATGAGTGTGGGTAGGGGCCAAAACAAGAGGGAGAAAATTAAGACAACGAAGAGTGGTAGAAAAGTCTTTGGAGGAGGAGTCCTCCCTTGGGTCACCCGGCCAGAAATTAAAGTCCCCGAGCAAAAGTAACGAGGAATTGTTTACGGCCAGAGTGGCCAGGAGATCCTGCAGGGTGGACACAAATGACGGCATATTTTGAGGGGGGCGGTAGAGAAGAATCACCGTCAGGGGAACCGGGAGGTTGAGCGAGCGGGCCACCAGGAACTCCACACCGGAAATACCGGGGTGCGGTAAGAGCTGGAATTGGAGGGAGCGGCGAACTATCATGGCCACACCACCTCCAGTTTTACCATCTGGGCGGTCGGCGCGAAGAGCATAGTGGGTGTCAGGGAGGATGGCCAGCAAGTCGGGAAGGGAGTCCGAGGAAAACCAAGTTTCTGTAAGGAACAGAAAGTCCGGGGCGTCAGTGTCCAAAAGGTTGAAGAGAGCAGATTGATTTTTCACAGCAGAGCGAGTGTTGAGGAGAAGGGCAGAGGCGGCTGGGAAACCGGGGGAAGTGCGAATGAAGGACGGCAGGGAAGATGATAGAGGAGGGGGGATGGGCAGGACTGGGCAAATAAGAGGGGGGACATAAATGCCATGCGAGGATAAGAGTTTAACTGTGGATGGGGAGGGGGGGGTGGAGGCAGGAAACGAAGTGAGTTGGGCAGAAGAGTACATCAGAGGACGGGCAGGGTCTGTGGCCCCTGGTCCCGGCCGGTCGCGGACGGGCGCAGACGGGCTTGCCTTAGGCGCGCCTTCGGCGCGCAAACGGCGCGCCCGCTGCGCCCGTCCGCTGCGCGAACGGTAGAGGCACATGATTTATTGGCGAGAGAAGGGGGGTGTGGCCAGGAAGTGGGCGTGGCCGGAGGAGCGTCCGCTGAAGGCGGCAGGCAAGTCAGAGGGAAGCCGCGGCAGCGTCAAGCTCGGCTGCGCGGGAGGGAGGAATGAGGGCGAGGTCCCAGAGCCAGGTAAGGGGACAGTGGATTAAAAAGCGCGCTGAGGCGCTGCGAGGTGCCAGTGAAAATTAAAAGAAGCAAAAGTGGCTAAGAGCTCCCGCGGATGGCAGGGGAGCGATCCTGTTGAGGAGGCGAGCTTGTAATCAGCTCCTAAGTAGGTAGCGGCCCCGAAGGGGGCGTGGCCAGGAAGTGGGCGTGGCCGGAGGAGCGTCCGCTGAAGGCGGCAGGCAAGTCAGAGGGAAGCCGCGGCAGCGTCAAGCTCGGCTGCGCGGGAGGGAGGAATGAGGGCGAGGTCCCAGAGCCAGGTAAGGGGACAGTGGATTAAAAAGCGCGCTGAGGCGCTGCGAGGTGCCAGTGAAAATTAAAAGAAGCAAAAGTGGCTAAGAGCTCCCGCGGATGGCAGGGGAGCGATCCTGTTGAGGAGGCGAGCTTGTAATCAGCTCCTAAGTAGGTAGCGGCCCCGAAGGGGGCGTGGCCAGGAAGTGGGCGTGGCCGGAGGAGCGTCCGCTGAAGGCGGCAGGCAAGTCAGAGGGAAGCCGCGGCAGCGTCAAGCTCGGCTGCGCGGGAGGGAGGAATGAGGGCGAGGTCCCAGAGCCAGGTAAGGGGACAGTGGATTAAAAAGCGCGCTGAGGCGCTGCGAGGTGCCAGTGAAAATTAAAAGAAGCAAAAGTGGCTAAGAGCTCCCGCGGATGGCAGGGGAGCGATCCTGTTGAGGAGGCGAGCTTGTAATCAGCTCCTAAGTAGGTAGCGGCCCCGAAGGGGGCGTGGCCAGGAAGTGGGCGTGGCCGGAGGAGCGTCCGCTGAAGGCGGCAGGCAAGTCAGAGGGAAGCCGCGGCAGCGTCAAGCTCGGCTGCGCGGGAGGGAGGAATGAGGGCGAGGTCCCAGAGCCAGGTAAGGGGACAGTGGATTAAAAAGCGCGCTGAGGCGCTGCGAGGTGCCAGTGAAAATTAAAAGAAGCAAAAGTGGCTAAGAGCTCCCGCGGATGGCAGGGGAGCGATCCTGTTGAGGAGGCGAGCTTGTAATCAGCTCCTAAGTAGGTAGCGGCCCCGAAGGGGGCGTGGCCAGGAAGTGGGCGTGGCCGGAGGAGCGTCCGCTGAAGGCGGCAGGCAAGTCAGAGGGAAGCCGCGGCAGCGTCAAGCTCGGCTGCGCGGGAGGGAGGAATGAGGGCGAGGTCCCAGAGCCAGGTAAGGGGACAGTGGATTAAAAAGCGCGCTGAGGCGCTGCGAGGTGCGAGGTTTTAAGGAGAAGAGCATAATAAGACCACCTTTCGATCTCTACCTGCGATACTTGGGGTGGCCGGCACAACAAAGCTGGTGAAGCCATCCAACCAAAAGCTAGGGGAAGAATCCCAGGTTTCCTGCAATGATATGATATCATGGCTAGAGACAAAGTCAACCCAAGCAGAGTCTGCCCTTTTTGTTCTGATGCCGGCTACATTCCAGCTAGTAATTTACACCCAGCTGATACATCAGGGTTAGAGAGAACATTAATGTTAGACGGGGTCAGCGCTGGCGGTCAATCTATCTCTTCAATGTTTGAAAGGGGAGAAAATCAGTTACTCAGGGCTGGGCCACCGGGCTCTGCGAGTATACATCTTGGCTGAGGATGGAGTGCCACCAAAGGACCCGAAACCCCATCTGGGGCGTGCACGTCCCAGATCTATGCCCCATGCCCTCCTTTCCATCGCAGGGTGCCGTAACCCATGGTGTATGACTGGAGGTGGATAGAAAAAGCCCAGAGGGACGGGTCTCATTTGCCCAGAATGTGTGAACTCCGAGCCATCCCAAAACAACCTATCTGCCAAGTCCACGCCATTGAAATTAATTTTGACACAGTCCCCCTCTATTTTCTTTGGGCATTTCCCAATCCAACCCACCCTTCTTGCCATGATAATCCTATTAGAGATGTTCAACCCTCCGCTACAGAACTCGTTACACCAAATTCTGGCCTTTTGCATCAGGTCTGAGACTGACTCACCCTCTCCCTCTTGTATAGTGGGAACTCCTATAAATGTAGCCACTAAAGGAGCAGCCTCCTGGGGCAAGTCCAATATTGTTTTACAACCTCTTGCTGGTATGCTGGAACCTGGGGTGGGTGTCGATACACTACCGGCCACAGGACCTGGCCTAGCGGTGGTCGAAACTACACTACTTGATCGTGTATAAGTCTCCCGGCTCCTAACATTAACAGAAACCGCCCCGTCATTGGACAACAGCGGCCCAGAGGGTCTGGGGGCCTCTTTGGGATTTTTACGTGAGGGGTCAATTTCAGACAGAAGTCCTTCCTGGCCCAGAGTGCAGTTTTTAACATATGTATCTATTAATGCGCATTTCTTAAGAAGACCAGCTAAACATGTATTCAGAGTATCCACAATGTCTTTTGCTATGCCCATTAATAATGGCTCTATGCGTGCTACAAACATGGACTCTAGCTGGGCTCCAAGATTGTCATCTGGCTTTTTCCTCCTTTTAGTGTTCCTCTTAAGTTCGTGGCCAGTGGCCGGGATACGCCGTTCCAAAGGAGGGGATTCGGATTTGGCAGGAGAAAAACATACAGCGGGGGCCGCAATGTTCGTAGCTTTAATCAGTTCCACCATAGGGTCCAATGGTATGTGTGATGTTTGGTCAGTATCAATAACCTCCGTGTGGTCTGTGAGGTGCGATGGGGTAATGCCGAGTTCTTGCTCTGCATTCGCAATTTCCTTCGTGAGGGCCCCCACAGCGGAGGAGAGATAGGAAATAATCGACTCTGAATGTCTCGGCACCTTAGCCTTCTCCCCCCCCTCCTCAGCATTAGTAAATTTATTGCGCTTACCCATCTTGTGGTGTCAGGGGACTAGCCCGGCACGGCCTCCTCTGGCCCCTGACGGCCACAGACAGCCCTCCCTTTGCCCGGTGCCGCCCGCGCGCATCCACGACGCGGCGGAGCAGCCGATCTTTATGCGCCTCCGGGCGCGCTGAAGCAGAAGTGGGCGGTGGTGGGCGCAGAGCAGGCTGGGAGCTGTAGTCTCCCCCCACTGTGACCGTGCGAAGATGGAAGCAACGGCGGCAGGGGAGACAAGCAGCGTCAGTGCCCCAGGAGCGTGGAGTGCAGCAAGTGTCGGGGTAGGTCAGTATTCCCCCTTGGACTTCGTTGTCCCCCGCTCCACCGAGGGAGCGGGCGATCTTTATGCGCCTCCGGGCGCGCTGAAGCGGAAGTGGGTGGTGCTGGGCGCAGAGCAGGCTGGGAGCTGTAGTCTCCCCCCACTGCGACCGTGCAAAGATGGAAGCAACAGCGGCAGGGGAGACAAGCAGCGTCAGGGCCCCAGGAGCATGGAGTGCAGCAAGTGTTGGGGTAGGTCAGTATTCCCCCTCGGACTTCGTTGTCATTATTGATGTAATATGTGATGTCATCATCCGTGCATTGCGGGGGCACGAGTTAAAGTTAGCTCAACTAACTATAACGGCCAAATTTCTCTGGTTTTGTATGAGTGAAATGTCCAACTAACTATAAGGTCCCTGAAACCTGTGTTTTTTCAGTGAATTTCTCAGTTTTTTTTAATAGCTAATTTCTAACTATAGCATCCCAGAAACCTATGGTTTTTTAAGTGAATTTCAAAGGTTTTTTAAATGCTGATTGCTAACTATAATGTCCCTGAAACCTATGGTTTTTTCAGTGATTTCAAAGGTTTTTTAAATGCTAATTTCTAACTATTACGTCCCTGATACCTATGTATTTTTAAGTTAATTTCCAAGGTATTTTAAATGCCAATTTTTAACAATGCCTACATTGGTAGGACATGTGCAGAAAGAGGAAGAAAGTCGCAGAAAGAAGCAACAGAAATGCAGAAAGAGGCAACAGAAGTCCAGAAAGACAAAGAGATATGCAGAAATAACCAACAGAGGTGCAGAAAGAGGCCTTGTTGCAAAGTCATGCTGGGCCCCCAACTTTTTGCTGACTGGTAGTGGTGGTGACTGACTCTGACTAACCAGGTCCAGAGACAGTGCTATGCTGAAAGACACTTCGAATACAGTGAAAACACCTACATACACTAGGGTACACTATGGGTTGGGGTAGCCCTGTGATTGCCATGACCTCCCATGTAAGGTCCTAGTACATAATAGGGCAGGGGGGTTAAAACTACCTCTAAGTCAGAGGTGCAGAAAGAGGCAAGAAAAGTACATAAAAAAGCAACAAAGGTGCCGAAAGAGGCAAGAGAGGTATAGCAGAAAGAAGCAAAAGAGGTGCAGAATGATGCAAGAGAAGTGCAGAAAGAAGCAAGAGAGGTGCAGAAAGAAGGAAGACGAGTGTAGAAAGAGACAACAGGGGTGCAGAAAGAGACAACAGGGGTGCAGAAAGAAGCAAGAGAAGTACAGAAAGAAGCAACGGAGGTGCATAAAAAGGCAAGAGGGGTGCATAAAGAGGAGAGAGAAGTACAGAAAAAAGCAATAGAGGTGCAGAAAGAGGCAAAAGGGCTGCAGAAAGAGGCAGGAGCAGTGCAGAAAGAACCAGCAGATGTGCATAATGAGGCAAGAGAGGTGTGGAAAGAGGCAAGAGATGTGCAGAAATAGGAAGAAGGGTGCAGAAAGAAGCAAGAGAAGTGCAGAAAGAGGTAAGTGAAGTGCAGAAGGAGGCAAGAGAACTATAGAAACAGGCATGAGAGTTGCAGAAACAGACAAAAGGGGTACAGAAAGAGGGAACAGGTATACAGAAAGAGGGAAGAAGGATACAGAAAGAGGCAAGAGGGATGCAGAAATTTGCAAAAGAGGTGCAAAAAGAAGCAAGAGCAGTGCAGAAAGAGCCAACAGAGGTGCAGAAATAGGCAAGAGGGTACAAAAAGAGGGAAGAGAAGTGCAGAAAGAGCAAAAGAAGTGCAGAAAGAGGCAAGAGAACTGCAGAAAAAGGCAAGAGAGGTGCAGAAAGATTTAGTAGAACTGCACAAAGTGACAAAAGGGGTACAGAAAGAGGCAAGAGAAGTGCAGAAAGATGCAAGAGAGTTGCAGAAAGAGGAAGGAGAGGTTCACAAAGAAGCAACTGAGGTGTTGAAAGAGGCAGGAGGGGTGCAGAAAGAGACAACAGGGGTGCAGAAAGAAGCAATAGAGGTGCAGAAAGAAGCAATAGAAGTGCAGAAAGAAGCAACAGAGGTTCATTAATAGGCAAGATGGGTGCAGAAAGAAGAGAGAGAAGTACAGAAAAAGCAATAGAGGTGCAGAAAGAGGCGAAAGGGGTGCAGATAGAAGCAAGAGCAGTGCAGAAAGAACCAAGAGATTTGCAGAATGAGGCAGGAGAGGTGTAGAAACAAGCAAGAGATGTGCAGAAAAAGGAAGAAGGGTACAGAAAGAAGCAAGAGAAGTGCAGAAAGAGGTAAGTGAAGTGCAGAAGGAGGCAAGAGGACTACAGAAACAGGCAGGAGAGTTGCAGAAACAGACAAAATGGGTAGAGAAAGAGGGAACAGGTATACAGAAAGAGGGAAGAGGGATACAGAAAGAGGCAAGAGGGAAGCAGAAATTTGCAACGAAGGTGCAAAAAGAAGCAAGAGCAGTGCAGAAAGAGCCAACAGAGGTGCAGAAATAGGCAAGAGGGGTGCAAAAAGAGGCAGGAGAAGTGCAGAAAGAAGCAACAAAGGTCCCGAAAGAGGGAAGAGAGGTGCAGAAACAGGCAGGAAAGGTGCAGAAAGAAGGAACAGGGGTGCAGAAAGAGGCAAGAGGGATACAGAAATTTGCAAAAGAGGTGCAGAATGAAGCATGAGCAATGCAAAAAGAACTGTCAGAGGTGCAGAAAGAGGCAAGAGGGGTGCAGAAAGAGGTAGGAGAGGTGAACAAAGAGGCAAGAGGGGTACAGAAAGAGGCAAGAGAGGTGCAGAAAGAAACAACAGAAGTGCTGCAAGAGCAAAGAAGGCTGCAAAAAGAGGGCAGAATGTTGCAGAAAGAGGGAGGAAGGGTACAGAAAGAAGCAAGTGAGGTGCAGAAAGAGGCAACAGAGGTGCAGAAAGAGTCAAGAGAGGTCCAGAAAGTAGAAGAGATTTGCAGAAAGAAGCAAGAAAAAGGCAGAAAAAGAAAGAAATGTGCAGAAAGAAGCAACAGAAATACAGAAAGAGGCAAGAGAGGCACAGAAGGAAGCAAGAGTGGTTTTCACACCATTAGTACCAATTTAACACCCACATATAGCAATAAGTTGTAGGTTGGCAAAGGGGCTTCCACCTTGCTGTAACACTTGTTGCTGCATTTTTGGTAATGTTTGAGCCGTTTGAGCCAGAAACAAGGTTTTTTTTATCTTCAAATCTGCAGAGTAGGGAGCAGATGATGGATTATATGGCTAATGCGGAAAATGTATATTATGTGGAATTGTGCGAAAGTCGGTGCAGCCAAACAGTTGCATGATTCCAGTGGCCCTGCTCAATCCTCTGTCTAGGTCCACAAGTGCTCCTCAGTGATTCCTTCTGTTTTCTATCTCACTAAGTTCATAGTTGAGCTTCTATGGAAATGAGGAAGACTAAACCTGAGGGTACCACTCAACAACAAGGACTACCATACTACATAATTACTCTCCATAACACATAATCCCACTCTACATAATTCATACATACTAAATACCACATACTTTCTATCCACATAATTTCACTGCACAACTTACCACATTATTCGCTACACACAACGTACATCCACTCCACTCCAAAAAACATTAGTAAAAAACTTTTCCATTTACAACGCCAATAGCTCTAACTCTTGCAAATGCAAAACCTATTGCATTGCAAACACTTTTTTAACTAGTAGGCGCATTTGCAGAGTGGTGGAGAAAGGGTGCTGGGGTTCCAACCAGTGCTCAGGAATTCTGCTGCATAAGACTTACAGGAGGTACCAGGAGGGCTTCTTGGCCCCCAAAGTCCCTCAGAAGTAAAGTGGACTTGATCCCCCATCCCAAAGTCTGCTAGGAGATGCATTTGCAGAGTGGTGGAGAAAGGGGGCTTGGCCTCTGAAGACATAGTAGCAATCCCACTCCTATTACGTCCAGTAAGTCCCAAACAGCAGGATTGCTAAATTCTCATAGCAGGCCACTCTCCCTTTGCTCACCACTCTGCAGGCAAGCTCCCTGGTGCGCTTTTGGATGGGGATTGAAGTCCCCTTCACTGCTGGGGGTCCTTAGGGGCAACTAGCCTACCTCTTACCTCCAGTAAGCCCCACACAGTGGGATTGCTGAGAGGTAGACACAGGCCACTCCCCCTTTTCCCACCACTTTGCAAACACGCCTCCTGGTGCACTCTTGGTTGAGGGATGAAGTCCCCTTTCCTACTGAGGGTCCCTGGGGATATACTAGCCCTCCTGTTACGTCCAGTAAGCCCCATACAGCTAGATTGCTGAGAGTGCTCAAAGGCCTTGCCCCCTTTTTACGCCACCCTTCAAATGCGACTCCTGGCACACCGCTGCTCGGGGGATGAAGTTCACTTTAGTCCTGAGGTCGTCAGGACACAAGAGGACGTCATTGCCCCACCAGCAATGCACCAAGAGGCCCATTTGCAGAGTGGAGTGGTGTAAAAAGGGGCATGGCCTCAGACCACCTCTCAGCAATCCCACTGTGTGGGGCTTACTGGAGGTACCTGGTGGGCTAGTTGGCCCCTAAGGGCCCATAAGATGCTAACGGACTTCATCCCCTAACCCACATGCCAGGAGGTGCATTTGCAGAGTGTGCAGAGAGGGGTGGGGACTACGGCGTGATGCCAGCTTCTGTTTTCTTCTTTGTTTTTTAGAAGGGGGGTTGTGTGGCTCACCTTCTCTTAACATTTTTTGATCCCTGGGTACCCCATCCCCCAGGCCTGAGCATTTAAAAGGGAGCCATGCGGCCCCCTGCCATGAGCCATTATTGGCCCAGGGACCCCATCCCCCGGGGCCTGGCCTTCCTTTTTTAATTTATTTTTTATTTTTGCAGGGAGGGGGCCGTGTGGCCCCCCTCCCCTGGACCACTTCTCGCCCCGGAAACCCCATCCCCGGGGGCCTGGCCAGCCTGGAATTTTTTGTGGAGGGTGCCGCATGGCCAATTATGGCCCCGGGGACCCCATCACCCGGGCCCGACCTGCCGTTAAAAAAATATTTATAATAAATTAAAGGGCAGGGGGGCCACGTGGACCCCTCCAGGGCCATTTCTGGCCCCGGGGACCCCATCCCCTGGGGCCACCCCTCAGTGTTGAGGACCACGGGGGGAGCCCCAATGCCCCACCCAGCATGAATTCTGCCGTTTTTTGGGCCCTGGTGGACCTTCAGGGACTCCGTGAGCAGGCCTAGGGGGTTAGTGTGTTTCTTCCCTGCCCCTTTCATTTTTTTTACCCTTTTTCTTGTGACTTGGTTACCGAGTCACAAGATGGCTGCCAACACTTCCTGGTTTGGAGTGTTGACAGCCAATAAGAGTGAATCTCGTGCATGCGAGGGTTGGCGAATCCTCCTCGGTGCTCAGATATCGATATTTTTATTTTTTTAATATCTCACAAAATACTGAACGGATTTACACCATTTAAAAAAAAGGTCGCTTTCTGAACCAAGAGCTACCATTTTGCCAATTTTTGTGTAATTCCGTTCCACAGTTCGGGCTGTAGCCTGTTCCAAAATTCCCATTGAAATTAACATGGGGAAAAGGCATTTTGGGACCCCCCCTTTTTCTTGGCCCAGCTTAACGAATCACCCCGAACCTTTCAAGACAGGAGCGGACCTCAGCGCCCCCTTAGTTTTTAAAATTTTGCGAAGATTTGTCAAACGGTGCCAAAGATATTGGCAAATCAAAAAACACTTTTCCTTTGGAAACTAGGGGCCAGATGTAGGAGCCATTTACCGACCGGTAACGGCCGATTTCGGCCGTTACCGACCGGTAAATGGGTTTTTGGTATGTAGGGAGCATATTTTACAGAATCGGTAAATTTACCGAATCAGTAAATTTACCGAATCGGTAAAATACCGAATCGGTATTTTTACCGATTCGGAAACTTTCAGATGTAGGTGGGACTCTTCAGAGTCCCAAAGGCCCTACAAATTCGGTATTTTACCACACAATCCAATTGTGTGGTAAAATACCGAATCCAGGTGTGCATGCACATGTGTGCATGCACACCTAGCCATGTGACAGACAGACATGCCCTTAGGGCATGTCTGTGTGCCACATGGCTCACATGCCCGTCTTTGGGGTGCTAGAGGGTGTCAAAGTGACACCCCCTGCACCCTTGCTAAAATCGGTATTTACCGATTCTGTAATTACAGAATCGGTATTTCCCATTGATTCCTATGGGCTTCAAAGCCCATAGGAATCAATGGGAAATACCGATTCTGGAATTACAGAATCGGTAAATACCGAATCTTAACGTTTCGGTATTTACAGAATCTGTAATACCTACATCTCCCCCCCTTCATATTTACCGACTCTTAAATACCGAATCGGTAAAATTCGGTATTTAAGAGTCTGTAAATATGAATTACCTACATCTGGACCCAGGTCCTAACTATAACTACCTACTGGTGACCACCTTCATCATTCACTGTTTATACACTTTCATATTTCAGCACTTATAATATGTTAAATCATAGCATTCATATAGTTTATAGTTAATTTAGTCTGGCTAGCAAGTTGACAGCACTGTCAACGGAGGAGCACAAATTATAGCATGAATTGCTTGGGCATAAATCATAACTTTGTCATAAATCTAAAGATATAACTACAACTTTTGAATTTATAACGTTTGCGTCATTCAAGTTGATTTTGCATAGAAATAATAAACTAACTTTTCCCAACTATATTAATTTGTATGTGTTGTTAAAATTTAGTTTCTAATCATATAATGTTGTTTATTATAGATTATTTCTATTAACTGTTGTTTGGTACCACAATACTTTTGAGAAACATCAAAGTTCAATGCATCAGGGTTTTATATGTAATCATTTGT
The DNA here is from genome assembly GCF_964261635.1 of Lissotriton helveticus. Taxonomy (NCBI): domain Eukaryota; kingdom Metazoa; phylum Chordata; class Amphibia; order Caudata; family Salamandridae; genus Lissotriton; species Lissotriton helveticus. The sequence continues at coordinate 855,234,302 of NC_136070.1, read as the reverse complement.
AATTCCTGAATACTACAGTGGTACCGCAAATTTTGATAATGATATGGATATTTACCCCAAACAATTTTTTTTTTTCATGGCTGAATATGTTTTTTAAAGTATATGTGTTAGTATTGTAAGTGAGGTTTGTGTTTGTTAACTATATATATATATATATATATAGGTAGTTCAACAGTGATGCTGTAGTATTCTGATACTACTGAGGTACTTTAGCCTTTGTTAAACCGCATTTCATTGGATTACAACTCTGTCAATTGTGGGAAACAGGAGAGTATACCCCTTATGCCCATTCAATTTGCTATCTTTAGAAGAAGGTTGTGCTGTATAGAAGAGGGTAATTCTTTTCTTCAAAAGCCAGATTGGAAGTTTTGGACAACTGCAATTGCTGAGAAAGATGATCCTGTGCTGATGCAAGAGGAGGAAGAAGAGGTGGTGTGGAGGAAGAAATTGAAAGACTTCATACATTTTTTTTCTTTGATACCTGGAGGGAGTAAAGTTATTCTAAAACGTGTTACATGCAATCCATTTAACAAGGATAATTCCTTTGGGGACATTGAGCAATACTCCTGTGGTACCACAGGAATGAGAAAACACCTGCAGGTAATTCCTTTCACTAGGTTGGCGCGCGCAGAAATGAAGCATCAGAATGAGATAGAGGTGGCCAAAGCTGGAAGATCGTCAGTGGCCACTGCTACAATTACTGCAACACCTTCTACTACTTCTGCTTTATCAGCATCTCCATACCACCCACTGTATCTGTCTCTCCAATAGATCCATCAGCACTTCCACCACTGCCCCTTCAGCAGTACCTGCTCCTCGTACTGCAGTGCCGATACATTTTTTGAGGCAGAATTAACATATAGTAGAGAATTTGGCAGTACAGCAATATACTATCTTCTCTATGCCATACTGTTATTTATTGCGGGCGAGAGAGGTATGACCATCTGTAATGAGCTTGTTAAGGTGCACCTCTGTCCTCCCCAACAGTCTGATGTTTGTTTTGCCTGCATTGTCCTGGTTTCCTATGGAGATTTATGTGTGGGTTGGTTTTGTTGACCATGTTAAAAAAACAAAATCCATAAAAAATCCAAAAAAAAGAAAAAGTCGTTATTTTCAGAACTAATCAAATGTCTTAAAAGATAAAGAGATGTTGCCGTACTCAGTTTTACATGGTTGGCAGCGTCAGAAGAAGTGTTACGAGGCAGAATACTGAGCGCTGGAAATACAGGCCATTCTGAGAAGTCTTGTGAACTAAATAGGAGCTTTGAGAGTAACGCCGCCTAAACAGAAACCCTTTGTGGGTTGGGAGTATCACCACAGATTGAGTAAGTATCATTTGGTAAAAACTTCTGATGCGCCAGCTTGCACCCAGAGAGGCTACAAAGATCACACGTGTACCCCGCAGCGCGGGACGAGCAACACTTGCCTTTTCTTTATTCACGGACGCCATGAGGGGAACAGCCTAATTATCTGGTGTTGCGCCATGAGGGGAACGGCTGGGTTTCTTCCTACACGACGTGAGGTAAACGGCCATTGCGGGTTAAAGACTCCAATTCCCAGCAGCCACCTGAGACCTGCGCACACTTCTGACGCGACAGCTTGCACCTGGAGGTGCTACAAAAATCACAAGCGCACCTCGCAGTGTGGGACGAGCAACACTTGCCTTTTCTTTAATTTCGGACGCCGTGAGGGGAATGGCCTGCATATCTGGTGTCGGGCCGTGAGGGGAACGGCTGGGCTTCTTCTTACACGTCCTGAGGTAAATGGCCATTGTGGGATAAAGACTCCAATTCCCAGCAGCCCCCTGAGACCTGCAGCGCACTTCTGATGCACCAGCTTGCACCCGGAGGGGCTATAAAAATCACAAGCGCACCCCGCATCGCGGGATGAGCAATACTTGCCTTTTCTGTAATTTCAGACGCCGTGGGGGGAACGGCCTACATATCTGGTGTTGCGCCGTGAGGGGAATGGCTTGGCTTCTTCTTACACGCCGTAAAGTAAATGTCCATCGTGGGATAAAGACTCCAATTCCCAGCGGCCCCCTGAGATCTGCTGTGCACTTCTGATGTGCCAGCTTGCACCAGGAGGAGCTACAAAAATCACAAGCACACCCGCAGCTCGGGACGAGCAACACTTGCCTTTTTTTTAATCTCGGATGCCGTGAGGGGAACTGCCTGCATATCTGGTGTCGCGCTGTGAGGGGATCGGCTGGGCTTCTTCCTACACGATCTACGTTCTACCAGCTTTCCATAAGTGTGGAAATTGCGTCGCCTGTTCCAGTACAATTGAAGGTGACGAGTTTGTTCACCGAGGCATAAAGTGGAGACACAAGGATTTCTCCAATTGCAGAACTAAGAATGTTGTCTACATGGTATTATGTCCATGCCAGTCCCTTTATATAGGAAAAACCAGCCAACAAGTGAATCAAAGAATCAGCCAGCGCCGATAGCGGATTAAGAAGCAGGTAATGTCTGCTCCAATGGTAGAACATTTCTGCGAAAAGGGCCACAACGAACAACAACTCCAATGGTCTGTACTGTACACCATGAATCCCAAGTCTAAATGCCATGACGTCGAGCGAGTTCTATTACAGAAAGAAGCATATCTTATTCTAAAGTTCAACAGCGCACAGACTGGCCTCAATAGCCTGTCTGAGATAGCGCATATATAATACTTGTCTGGTAAAATTCATCAGAGCTGACCTACATCGGTTTGACATCCCTGGTTTGACCTGTGGTCCTTTCGATCTATTTCGATAATTTTAAAAATGTGGTCCATGGCCATGAGATGTGTTGAGAATAACATCGTATGATGCTCAAGTTGCAATATACTTCAAATCTTGAGAAGGACCTTTAGCATGTAGTACAGAAACCAATGCGCTTCATAATTTATCAGCGCATACACCAAAAATTTCATTAGTTTGATCGCATTAGCACGATAAAATGGATAGGCAAACATGTCGCGTATATATGTGCCTCCATGGCGCCTAGAATATGCGATTTGATTAAATGTGACTACAAGTCCCATAATGCAATTTTGCACCAGGAAGTATAAAACAAGTCCCATAATGCAATTTTGCACCAGGAAGTATAAAACAAACAGAAAAGTGCGGTGGCCATCTTTATTGAAAGAAAGCAGACTCGAGGGCGGGCGTGCTGTGGCAGAGGAGCAGGTATTTACAAACACCGCCTTATCGTGGTCTGAGCATTCATTCAATATTTTTGAGAGATCTTTTTTTGAAATCGGCGTTTCGTTCTATTACAGGACGGTGACTGCGGTTTCTCCCTTTAAATCTTTAAGAACAAGATACTTCATCAAGGTAGGCTAATTCTTCTGTGAGTTATATCCACTCACTTAGAATGTTTTGAAAAAACCACATGATTGAAACCTATGCCATTACTGTTGTAGAATTACACCTTGATGGTGATGTCGTACAAGCAAAATTCGCCGTGCTACGGCAGTTCACAAAAAATAAGGTACGCTTCTCCCCTTTTTTTACATCTTTGACTGGAGCTTGATAATTAAAAGACCCGAGTGGGTTAAATTGAAAACCAATTTCCCATCTTTTTTAGACATCTCTGTCTGGCCACCACAATAACTAGCGAGTTGGACCACAAGAAGATTAACCATCACGCCCCTCTTTAAAACAATTTTGGTATGTAGCTATCCTTTATTATCACTCCTTGCCCACGATTGGAGAAAGGCACTCACTATGAATTTGCCTGTTAAAGTAAAACAATGTCTTTGCATCTTTTCAGATACAAAGAATAAACAGCCCTGATGATAGACCAGTGACTTTGTGCCTGGTTCTTGAAACGCGTAGGCAGTCTTTCTTGGGTGGAATAAATTGTCAACTTTAAGACACTAGGACCGGCTGGTCCAGTATTTAAGCGTTTACAAGCTATTAAGTTGCTTATACCCCCTTGGAAATAATTTTTCTTCATGTTTTTTATTGTAATATTTGTTGGTTGTGATGTAATTATAATTTTTTGTAATGTTTGATGCAGAAACGTTTTTTAGTGTGTAAATAATGTTTGTCTTTTGATGTATGTACAAAGTGTATTTAGTCTTGTAAATATTCCAATACGTAGTCCTTTATTCTGTTATGATTTTTTGAAAATTTGAAAAAAAGCATAAAATGATAGACACTGAGTAATGCTGTCTAGGGGTGGTTACAATAAACTGGTTTCTTACCCTTCTTGAATATTGAATGAGTAATTGTGGTGTGGGCACTGTGTGTTTTTGCAATTTAAAAGAGTTATTGGCATTTTTGTCCACCAATTGATATGCCAATATCTTCCCTACCTGTTCACCATATTCAGACTGCGGAGAACAATTTTTATTATAGTTTGCAGCAATATTCGCCTTTAGGGACTGCCGAGCTAAAGCCCGTGCAGACATCATATCAGAATAAATCTGGGATTGCCTAGGTTCATTATGTTTAATAACAGTATGGTGAAATATTTCCAAATTGACATATTCCACGCAGGCAGCTTTAATTACACACTCTATGGCTTTATTTTCTCTCCAAATGAACTGCTGAGTAATGCCTCTAATATAAGCTTTCATTGAGTCCCAAAAAATGCAAAAATTAGTAGAGTTAACGTTATGATCGATAAATTCCACCTGGAATCCTTCCATGTGTGCAATATACTGGTTATCTGACAGTAAATTTAGAGGAAAATAAAAAAAGAGCATCTGGTGTCACTTGTCAGGTGAGTTTGAAAGCCAAGAATTAAGGGATTATGGTCTGATGTGATTTTTGGGCAAAGCTCGATCTTCCCAGTCTGAAGAATCTGATTGTGAGCCCACAGCATATCTATCCTGGAGTACTGCCTATGTGGGCATGAATAATAAGTGTATCCTGGAAAATCTGGATATAGCGTCCTCCATATGTCTCTAAGATTGCGCTGGTGCGGTAATTCCAGATTCAATGCCCTTACTTATGACATTCTTACAGTGGTACGAGGGTTAGTGGAATTTATGGCATAGTTCATCACACATTTGAAGTCTCCCCAAATTATCAGCACCCCTTGTAGTTCCAATAATATTAGCATTAGCTCATTGAAAATCTCAGTTTTTTTTGCATTGGGGCAGTAGAGATTAACCAAAACGTATTTAACATCAAAAATAGAAAAGTGAGAGATCACCCACCTCCCTCTTGGGTCCGCTAAAACTCTGAAAGTTGAGTATGTGAGTGCTTTGATAGCAAGAATTGCAGTTCCTCTGATCAAAAGACTCTGTCGAGTACAGGCAATAGTATGGCATTTTAGTTTGTTAAGCATTTTCCTATCTTTACGATCTAGGTGTGTTTCTCATAAAAATACCAAATGTGGTTTATATAAGTTTAGCTCTTTGCGAAAACGCCGATGTTTGCTGGCAGCATTCAAACCAGAGATATTCCAACTGAGGCATTTAAGTAGCTCCATAAAATATCAAGACATTGAACAAAATATATAGATTTTCCTTGTAAATATGTACTTTTTTAGAGTAATACATATAGTTGCAGACCTGATTCGTAATGTAGCCTCAATATAGCTGCTGCTTAATAGCTACTCCCAGCCATTATGTTTGTGTACCCCCTTTGTTTTTAAACAGCACCTTAGTTAGGCCTAAACCCTCCCACCATCCTGAAACTGACCCACCCGGATCTCACCCCGTGTCCTAGGAAAAGAATCACCCCCCTTCCTGCTGTTGCTGGCAAGAGAGCTAATGAGAGTGCCAGCACCCTGAGAACCGCCCCACCGCTCCCATACACCGTGAAACTCAAACTCAGAAGAGTCTGTAAAAAAAATATGTAAATAACAAATCAGAAAATGAAAAGAAAAAAAGTTAAAGCATGGTCGTATCAATTATAGATTGTCGGGGAAATCGCTGAGAGAACATAATCTAAAGAAGGGATGTGCCTAAAAATCCACAATGTCTGTACCAGTACATTGATTACTGTTGGTATGAACCCACTAGTATCCATTTGCTCCCCTTCTTAGCCATGCTTTATGATATCATTAGCATAAAGAGAAAAAAGAAAGAAGGAAGAGCAAGATTATTTTGTTTCTGGTTGTTGCTTTTCCAAAGCACGTTGAGCGGCTTGCTTCATATACACCAATTGAGCTTGCCCATTTTTGATGATTTTCAAATGGGCTGGCTCTTGTAGAAAGACCTGTGCTCATGCAGATTTTAAGAGATCTATGAACTGGCACATTTTTCAGTGTCTATCTGTCTTGTTCTTGCAGAGATCAGATGACCGAAAATGGAATAAGAACCCACACTGATAGGGCGAGCTTTGATGGAGACTGCTTGTCATAAGAGGTAGTTTCCAAAATAAACAAGAAAAGGCAGAGAGAAACGACCTGCGGTTTTGTTGACAGTGGATGACAATCTATGTGCTTGTTGTATTTGGCTGTCCCAGTCATCCAGATCAGGAAATACTGTCGGGTCTGCAACTTCTTCGTTTTCAGTTACACCAAACAGGAGAATGTTATTATATTGCTGCCTGTTTTCTAAGTCCTCGACTTTACTTGGCAGGAAGATGAGCTGATTGTCTTGTGTGTCAGAGACCTTAGCAGCCGTAACCGCATGATCCTCTGTATCTGCAACTCGTTGTTACAGCTCTGTGATATCCATTGTTAGTGCATATACTTTATTGTTTACTTAGGCAACAGCCTGCTGGATCACGGCACTGTCTGCTTTGGCCTGTGAGTAATATGCCTGGGCTTCTTACCTTTGAGCTTGCAGTGCCTGTAAGTTTGCAGTGGCAGAATAATACAGTAAACCAGCAGGTAGAACATTCTGTTGAACATCAGCCAGGGAGGGAGCTGGAAGAGACAGAGGAGAAGAAGAACTTACTGAGTGTCTGAGGTTGCTACCAGATGCTGACGCAGATACGCGCGACAAGCTTGAGTCTTGATGTAGCGAAGTGAAGCCAGAGGCTAGCCCTGGCCCCAGAGTTCAGCCAGTGGTAAAGCCGGGGAAAGGGCCAAAACCAGAGCAAGAAAGTCTTGAAATCTGGGTTTTCCCTTTTGCTGTGTCACATTTACGAAGTGGGCTCCTGGTAATTCCCAGTTTGGTAGATGTAGTGTTAAGGCTGTACGGGTCATTTCCTTTGTCGTTTCCCTTTTTTATGGTTTCTGGTATTTTTTACATTAAAGTTGCCTCTTTTTTCCCCTTCTTCCCACTGGATGAACAAAGCGAGTGATCAGTTGTCTGTATGTTACCAATAATCGAGTCGCCAGGGATACTTAACGTTGTGTCATTAACATAAAGATTTCCGACTTTACTATGGTCTGACTGAGCGCCGATAATAGTTGGGGAAGTAAGTGAAGCTGTATCTTGCTCTTGCCTTAACAATGAAGCTGCCTGGAGGTCATCAGTCTGTGGATCAGTTACAGTTCCTAAGGAATATTCACAGTTCTGCCGGTTCTTGCCAATGCTTTGTTCAGCAGGTAGGGTAGCAAAGTCTGTATTAGGGGAGCGTCCTGAGCCTGCTTGGTGAGCAAGCAATGGTAGTGGGTCTCCCATTTGTGTGTCCCCTCTTGTGGTATCATTACATTCTTTAGGTATGGCACCCCCTTTTACTGTAGCTTCCACAGATAAACAGTTAACCACGTCTTCGGTCAACCCTGCGCCGGTTGAGCCAAAGCTCAGAAGTTCTCCATCAGAGCTTATAAGGTTATAATGCCCTGGGGGAAACCAAGAGAGAGAAGAGCACCGGAAAAGGCTCCAGAGCCGCAGCGGGCTCCCAGTTCTCCGGATAAAAATTAGGTAATTACAGATCCGAACAGCGAGACTTTCCCTCTCTTAACAGTCAGCATCGCTGTATCTACGGAGCGTCTAGAAACATCTCAGTTTATTTCATTCCATTTTAATCCACTTCCAAGCTTCTGATGACTTGCAGCCTAGTAGCAGTGTGGCAGTATGGCAGAAAAATCAGCAGTGGCACAGCCTGGACAGCTTAAGCAGCGACAGGTGAGCCCCTTCTCGATTTAAACTTTGGCGTATAGTGGCAGCAGGGCTCTTGGCTTTCCCTTTTTAAGAAAAGTCAGCGTAATTTTCCCCAGCTGCTCAGGAGTACACCTGCTTAGTACATTTCCGTGTGGGGTTCAAAGAGTTGTTGCACTCGTGTGAGCAGACCATTGCAGCGGTGCCGAGGAGTAGCGAGGGCTCAGGTTGTAGCTCTCAGGGGGGGAACAGCCATTACAACGCGGGTTTTATCATGCGTTGCTTTTACATCGCATGCGTTACAACGCATGCAATGTTACAAAACGTGGTAAAACCACACATACCATTACATCACATGCGCTTTTACAACGCATGCGATGAAATGTGTAATGGCGGTGGAAGAGTGGGCGGCTATCCAAGTCGTTGTCAGGAAACAGGCTGTTTCCTCACAACGACGTGAACCAAGCAGGTAGGAGGAAGCAGGATCCGAAGGCAACCCTGGAGAGGTGAGAGGTAGGGGGGTTTACGCATGGAATGGGGGTTACTTTTGTAGTGTTTAGGGTAGCGTAAAAGTAGTGTGGTAATGTTTGTGTTGTGTGCGTTTAAAAAAAAAACATTTTAGTTTGTGTTGTAGTGTTGTCGTGTTTGTTTAGTGTAGTGTATCAGGGAGGGTAGTGTAGTGTAGTAGTGTTTATGTAGGGTAGTGTAGTGTTTGTTTAGTGTAGTGTATTAGGGTTTAGGGTAGTATAGTACTGTTTAGGTAGAGTAGTGATTTAGGATTTAGGGTAGTGTAGTGTTGTAGTGTTTGTTTAGTGTAGTGTATTAGGGTTTAGGGTAGTGTAGTAGTGTTTATGTAGTGTAGTGATTTAGGTTTTAGGGTAGTGTATTAGGGTTTGTGTTGTGATTTAAGTTTTAGGGTAGTGTAGTAGTGTTTATGTAGTGATTTAGGTTTTAGGGTAGGGGTAGTGTAGGGGTGGGAGTAGTGTGTTGTGTAGGTGTAGGGGTAGTGTTGTAGTGTGGTAGGGTATTTGGGTTAGGGGTAGTGTAGGGGTGGGAGTAGTGTGTTGTGTAGGTGTAGGGATTTTACTTACCTTGCAAACTTTTACTGTGAATATGGCTTTACCACGCATGCCATTGCATTGTAATAGCATGTGTGGTAAAGGTATACTCATTGTAAAATTATGCAACGTAATAGTATGCAATGTCATTGACATCGCGTAGTAATACCCACGTTGTAATGGCACGCGTGGTATTAGTATGTGATGTATTGACATACATCCCTCAGGGGTGGCCTCAGTCCACCATCTTCCATTCTGCCGATGAATCCTCCTCCATCTTCCTTTCTGCCAGTGTATAGACAAATTAAATATTCTATGAAAAACATAACTGACATCAAGCAAAAAAAAGTACTGAAGAATAAAAACTGGTTTCATGTTGACTGATAAGCATAGTGTTGTGAAGGAAATCCACACCAAATTATTAGAAGGGTCCCAAGTGTTTTATTCTTCGAAGCATGTTCCTGTGCTCTGCGAGAATTGCAGCTCACCAATATCTGAATTAAAATGTAGGCCTCCAAAGAGTACATACAAAGGTACATAACTTAGAATCCAACAGGGATTCTAATAGCAATAGTCACAACGGATCACTGACATAATATCGACATAAAAAATATTGTGTACCACAAATAGTGTGTCAAAAATAAAATTTACAAGATATTGTCTCTATTGTTATAAGTATAAAAATATAGAAAGTAAATATTGTTATATATATATATATATATATATATATATATATATATATATATATATATATATATATATATATATATATATATATATATATATATATATATATATTCACAGAAAAAACCATAGGTTATAGACCATATATAGTTAGGAATTAGCATTTACAAAACCTTGAAAATTCACTGAAAAAACCATAGGTTATAGACCATATATAGTTAGGAATTAGCATTTAGAAAACCTTATTTTACTCACACAAAACCATTGAAATTCCATATATAGTTAGTTGCACTAACTATATATCGCGCACCCGCAATCCACTGCTGATGATGTCACATATTACATCATTCATGACATGGTCAGTGACATCACTGATGACATCACTGATGACATCTCAAATGACATCACTGATGACATCACTGATGACGTCTCATTTGGCATCATTCTTGTGCTAATACGATAAACTTCTTCAGACTCTAATATAACCTTAGATACACTCAGTGTATACAGACACTCACACACTGCCACTCATCCATGGAGTTACTCACACACCCAGTCAGTCATGCAAAGAAACAATCCCACCTCCATTTCTTCAACTATACAGTTATACACACCTTACTTATTGAAACATATACTAACACATATTTACTCTCTTATACAATCCCTGATACAAGTTCACAATGATCGATACAACCACTCACTCAGTGGCTCTCATGCACAGTTATTTATATATGCCAACTCTCACATGTACTGTGTTTGACATATGTACTTACTATGACATGTAGCATTGAGATATCCATTCACTCATCAATACACTCATGCACACAGTCAACTGCCCATGTAGCTGTTTCCACATGCACTCTTGAACTCATACACCTAGTGAATAAACTGCTCACACATCTATGCACAGAGTCACACACCTTCCAGCCACCCCCACACAAACTCAATCTCCCATAGAAATACTTGGGCAACCAATTAATAACACATATAGCCTCTCGTATAGCTAATGATCAACACATGCAGCAGTTTACATCACAACAGACATAATGATGCACAAATTAAGACAGTTTAGTCACTAACCCGTGCATTCAGTAAGACGCATTTAATCACTCACTCATACAGTCAATCACGCACCTACTAAAACCTTCATTCAGACACTTATACATCCACTCATTCTTCAATATGTAAAACATATTTAAACTTTACAGAAACACATAATCACTGGATGTTGTCATCAGTGATGTCATCAGTGATGTCACTGACCATGTCATGAATGATGTAATATGTGACATCATCAGCAGTGGATTGCGGGTGCGCGATATATAGTTAGTGCAACTAACTATATATGGAATTTCAATGGTTTTGTGTGAGTAAAATAAGGTTTTCTAAATGCTAATTCCTAACTATATATGGTCTATAACCTATGGTTTTTTCAGTGAATTTTCAAGGTTTTGTAAATGCTAATTCCTAACTATATATGGTCTATAACCTATGGTTTTTTCTGTGAATTTCATTGTTTTTTTAACAGCTAATATCTGTAGCTGTAAAATGTATTCTTCTTTAAATCCAAAAATATATTTTATATGTTTATGAATAATTTTTTTTTAAAATATTTTTTTTTCTTCGTTCCCGCTTCGCGAATCGGGAAGCTTCCCGTTAGCTGACCTTGATGCCGCGAAATAGACCGCGAGCCGGTAAACGTTTCTTTACCGCAAGTGCCGCGTTAGAAAACAACATCGTGACGCCTCCCGTCCGCATGACGTTCCACGTTGTCGCGTGATACGTCATATGACGTGCTACGTTAGCGAACTGGTACGCGAAGCGAGTGCCAAAGCGCAGGTTTCTGGAAGCAAACCGGGAGGCCCTGCAAAGCGCTTAACGTAAACACAGCAAGTCATGTGACTTGGTAATAACACTTTTCATTGGTTCATTTCACTTTTGGTTTCCTAATGATGTAAGACTAGGTCATATAATCTAAAATGAACACTTTTGATTGGTTGAGAACTCTTGTTTTTCCCAAATGATGAAAATCCCTCCTTCTTTCCTCACTCTGACTTTCATCATTGTGAGAGAAAGACCCTTTGTGATCACTGAGCAATGGCTTCTTTAGTAGCTTCAGCTGGTGCTTCCCCACCACCTCCACCACATCCAAGGAAGAGTGGACCACCTGCTCAAGTTGTAATTCAACAAGAAGAAGAAGAAGAGGAACAGGAGGACGAGCACGAAGAGAGGCAGTTTTTGCCTGAGCAGCCCAAGACGTCTCACCGGAAAGAAAACTTCATTTGGCAATTTTTTAAAATTCCCAAAGGTCAGAAAAAAGTAAATGCAAGATACGTTACTTGCCTTATATGTCAAGATAGACTGTCCAGAGGGACCGACAAAAAATACAGTTTCGGAAACTACACAATGCATCGCCATATGACTAGGTGGCATCCTAACAACTACAGTGCTGCACAGTTTCGGAACGACCTAGATAATCTCCCTATTATGGCCAGAAGATCTGTTGTACCGGAAGTAACGGGACCAGAGGGCAGGGAGATGGTGCCAAATATACAAATGAGATTTGGTGAAGTAAAACACACCTGCGTATTTTGCGATGGATTCATTTCCTACGGAGAAAGAAGCATCACTCTGATCAACAGAGCTATTGACTATCATATGCAAGTTTGTCCGAAACGCCCAAAATAATAAATACTTCTTTTTTTTGTTTTGTTGCTCCTGTTGAGCCCTTTACAATGAATCGTTTTCATTGCCCCCTCCAAGAAAAACCCAAAAAAATATAAAACTGTTCCGAAAAATTCAAAAACATTAAAAAAATGTTCAGAAAAATAAAAAAAAAAGTTCTTTTCAGAACTACCTCCCCGTTATTAAAAAATTGGTACAATATTTGGAACTGTGCCAACCTCTATTTCTCTTAGTTCGCTTCCTAGTTCGCTCGCTGGTACGCGAACTGGAAGCGAACCAAAAACAGTAAGTATAAGGGAAGGAAACACACACTTATGTTAAAAGAAAGACAGCTATAGGGGAGTAAACTAGAGATACTATTACCCATAATCCACTACTGATGATGTCACATATTACATCATTCATGACATGCTCAGTGACATCATCAGCAGAGGATTGCGGGTTTTTTGGCAACATGCCTTATCCACGGTTTAATAACGCTGCCTTTTGCTTTATATAAGTTTTCAAATTGTATGAAATATATACCAATAGGTCTTTATGAACCTTTAGGTAGTGCTTTTGTTCATGAGGTCTGGTCGCTTCCATACACATACAGATGTTTCAAAGATGATCAAGAAGTTTATCTGAATGGAGAGGAATGCACTGAGACGCCAGATCATTCACTAATGTGTAGGCACATACAGTTACACGATTCATGCAACAAACACCGACCAAATATGGCTTGCGTGTTGCAAGGCACGCCAGTTCCTGCTATCATCCCCACGTTCAAGTTGTTGGAAAATGGTAGTTATTTGATGCTCAATAATGAAGATTGTTCTGAGTTAATTAAAAGTATTCCTTTTATCGTAACAGTAAGTGAACGGGTTATTTGCTGCAGAAATGTTCTATTTCCTCCCACACATGAACATAGGGAGTTTTCAATCTGGCCACAAATACCAACCTTGGGACACGTTTCAACGGCATGACAAGAATAAGAGCTCTTTTGTCTCAGAGAGAGGTGGCCTTGAGTTCGGCCCGTGAAACTTTCGTACTTCACATAGCGAACACCCGTACACAGGTTTGCCTTTCAATTTCAGCAACATGTTTCCGACTATCTTTAACGCATCCTCCACAAAATCCCTGGCACACTTTTTTAAAGTTGTTACCAGTGGTCTCGTGACTTCATTTGAGAAAATCTTTGGAGTCATCCCTGCTCCCTTTCATTCCATTTTCTCCACTCTGGTTCGTGGATTGCATTTTTACTTGCATTACCAGCGGACGCTCTTGTGCTTTTTTACATTTTTAAATATGGATGTCCCTCCTATGCAACCTCCGACCCTGCAGCTGCTGACACTGTTCCGCAATCGCATGCTAGAATATTATGGCACAATGCCGTTGGCGATATTAAGCACGGCATATGGATTATCTTTTCGGTTCTCCTACTTCACCTGTGTCCAGCCTGTATTTCACTGCCTGACCTGTGATTTCGATTGGGCCATTGATTTGTGTCTCTGCGGACCGGTTTCTCCTGACGTCGACTTTAATCAGCTGATGACTCCTATCATTACTCACGAGTTGATTTGTCCTGGCGAAAGGATTATGGCTGTGGCATTGATGCATGGACTACTTGGTCCCTGGAATTTACTGGCGGCAGCACAGTCTTTCTTGGAACACAGCTTTCTTGAAAACCCACCGAGCTGTCCTCTGATGGTGATAGAGGATCCGGTGCTGGGAGAGCACGTATGTTCTTTTCCGCTTTTAAATTGGATGGCTGAACTGTTTTCGGATGAAGACGGTGACTTCCTGTTGGAGGCTGTTGCAGCTTATTTTGCATACACAGTTATGTCATAGACCTTTTTCATGTTTCATATGCTGAGTACTAGAATTTCATTGACAATTCATTGACTTAATTGTCAAGTTTTTATTATTTACCTTGCCTATTGGCTTAAGACTCGATAAAGTACTTGGCTGTTTTATTTTTCTTTAGCATTGAATTTTCCTAGTTTTTAATGCTTTACCTTGCGGACCGTCCACATATAAACTTGCAATCTGCTCTCATGAGATGGCACTTCTATTATCTTATTCAGTTCGTTTCCGGATCATGAGGAGGTGTCATCTAGGTCCTGGATATCTTTACACCGTGTTAAGTTAGCATGGGCTCATTACCGGTTTAAACGCCATTTTTCCTTTTTTGCAACTTCTGCACACGACATTTAGTTGTTGCTTTAGCTTTCCACCTAGTAGTTCATCGTGGTTTACATGAGAATAATATGTTATTGGTCTACTATCTGCTTTACTTGTTAAACTATATCTGTACAGCGAGTGCTAAAGTTTCAAGAACAACACGATACAGAATTGTTATGAGGTCTGATCTCCACGACTTCATACTCATAACATAAGTGCAACTTCTGCCAATTCTGGGCATGAGGCGGGTTTTATATTGCTTTGCCGAACACACATACACAACAGTTGATGCGGTTCACATGAAGAGAGAGCTGGTGTATGCTGATGTGATTCCTTCAAATCTAAGACACTAAAGTATGGGCACGCCCTAAACCAACACAAAGAGACCTTCTTAGCAAATAATATAATATGTGTATTAGGGAGGGTGAGATATAAGCAGCCGCGGGCCGTGGAGGGAGTTACGGTGAGGCAGGGAGGCGGGGAGGGGGAGAAGCAGGGTGGAGCCCTCTCTACCTTGCCCCTCCCCCTCCCCGCCTCCCTGCCCCACCGTAACTCCCTCCACGGCCCGCGGCTGCTTATAAGTGTTGCTAACTCTTATTCATTTACAGCATGTTAACATACTGTCACCATTCGCTTTTTATGTACTAGTAACTATGCTGGTAATTTTGCTACTGATAATATGTGTACTTGTATTCTCCACCCTGCTTCTCCCCCTCCCCGCCTCCCTGCCTCACCGTAACTCCCTCCACGGCCCGCGGCTGCTTATAAGTGTTGCTAACTCTTATTCATTTACAGCATGTTAACATACTATCACCATTCACTTTTTATGTACTAGTAACTATGCTGGTAATTTTGCTACTGATAATATGTGTACTTTTATTATCTAAGGTACTACGCCTGAGAAGACGGCATTAGTAAATAAACATTTCAAATACACATGTGTTCTTCTTAACTCCATGTTCTGGTTTCTAAGAAATATATAACGACCGACTGTTCATGAGTTCCACGTATCCTGAGGTACTATAAGTTCATATTCTGGATTGTCTAAACATTGAGAGTTTGTTATATCCAATGTGACACTGTACCTAGCTTGCTAAATAGTTTTTGATTACTAACGTGAGTTTTGGGACACCCTAATTCGCCGAGGTTCCAATCCTCTGTCCACAGTTCTGTGTGAGAACAGAAACCCTGCGACAGGGGCACCCCGACCCTTGCTGGACCTTCATCACACTTGCGATACAACTCCAGCAATGCGCCACC
The DNA here is from genome assembly GCF_964261635.1 of Lissotriton helveticus. Classification (NCBI taxonomy): domain Eukaryota; kingdom Metazoa; phylum Chordata; class Amphibia; order Caudata; family Salamandridae; genus Lissotriton; species Lissotriton helveticus. The sequence goes on along the minus strand of NC_136070.1, from coordinate 855,218,514 downwards.
TTTACGGCACAGATACATCACGCATCTGTGCTGTTTTTGCCCCGTGATGCGCCGCATTGTAAATGCAGCACACCATAGGTGACGGAACAGCGGCACAGAATGACTAACACATCCCTGGTGATGCGCCAGTCATCATAAATCTATCCCTATGCTTCTTATCTTGTTAGAGATGAACCGCCATATGTATCATCAAAGTTATTTGCATTTCCTAAATAGCGAACTTTAAGGAATAAATAGCGATTCTTTACCATTCCTAGTTTGCGATGAGCTATTTGCTAATTAGCCGAATGTAGCCCAATGAAGCCCAATGTAGCCCAATGTAGCCCAAAGATGGCCGCCAGACACACAAAAAAACAAATGTAGCCCAAATATCAGCCAGATGTAGCCCAACTATAGCCCAGTGACAGAATGACCAATCAGCTTCGCAAACCTCCGTTACGCGAAGCGGAGCGCTGTTACAGATATATATCTTTTTTTGAACGTTAATTTCTCAAAATCCACTGGAGCACATATATTGAGACCTAGCAAAGGCACATCGGGCTACCAGTCCCTAATATTTTGCCAAGTTTCGTGCAAATCCATTCAGCCGTTCAATTATTATTTTTATTATTTTTTTTTGCCCCGCAGGGCCCTTTTAAAACCTCCACATCAAACCTAGGGGGTCAGCGAGGATCTACTATGCCCCCTTATAGTTATTTCCCCCTTTGTTTTGACCTCCTCTTGTCTCTCGATCCTACCGAGAGACAAGATGGCGGCCGCTACGGACTGTTTGGAATGTTGACAGACGCCGGAGAACCAATCAGCTTCGCTTCACAAAGCTCCGTTGCGCGAAAAGTCCGCGAACCAGAGCGCTAACCGGTCCGCTGTTACAGATATATATCTTTTTTAAAACGTTAATTTCTCAAAATCCACTGGAGCACATATATTGAGACCTACAAAAGGCACATCGGGCTACCAGTCCCTACAATTTTGCCAAGTTTCGTGCAAATCCATTCAGCCGTTCGGGCTAAAAGTGAGGCCAACCGCCCTATGGAAAACTCAATGTTAAAAACACGTTTTGGGACCCCCCTTTTTTCTCGGCCCCCACTGGACGAACCCCCCCCACATTTTCAAGGGCTGCTCAGAAACAAAATGTGCCATTTTCCTGAAAATTTCAGCCAATTCCGTCCACAAACGCCAAAGTTATTAGACATAGAATTTTCAAAAAACCCATAGAGAAAAAATCCTAACTATATATACCTACTGGCGACCGCCAGTAGGTAATATATATGTATGGAGATAGATAGATAGATAGATAGATAGATAGATAGATAGATAGATAGATAGATAGATAGATAGATAGATAGATAGATACATAGATACATAGATAGATATATATTACTTTATTGGAATAAATCATAAATAATATAATATTTTAATATATACCTTTAATATAATGTTAATTGAATAAACATCACTAATATATACTACTTTATATAAATACATACTTATATAAACACACATACACATGTGTGTATCTTTAAATATATATACACACGTACATATGTATATATTGTAACACAACTATTAAAATATATATTTTACATTGAACTACTACTGTGTAAAATCCTTCAAATTGACAACTATAAAAAGCACATTTTATTGATATATATGTGTGTGTGTGTGTGCATATCTATCTTTATAGATATGTAGTGATATATGTACACACACACATATATATTTACATGAAAGATAACAAATATCAGAAATGTAATTGCAAAATATTAAAAACATAACTAAATTAAAAAAAATAAAGACCAATGAACACATTTACAAAAAATATTATAGAAATCTAAAAACAAATAACTATATGAACAAATAATGTAAATTAAAATTATAAACCAATATTAGGAAAGGTATTGGATTCTGGGAATAATAAATATAGTATTCACACTCCAGTTTATGCAACATTAGAGAAAGTGAAGGACTTCTGAGGTGTTACATTTTATATTTCCACTCCAAACGGTGCAACAGTAGGCAAAGTGTTGGACTTCACAGGGGTTTGATTTTGTGCAACAGTAGGGAAAGTGTTAATATTTGAAGGGGTAATATTTACTATTCCCACTCCAAATAGCATAATAGTAGGGAAAGCATTAGATTTTGAAGAGGTTACATTTATTATTCCTACTCCAGTCAGTGCAACAGTAGAGAAAGTATTGGACTACGGAGGGGATATATTTACTATTCCTTCTCCAAATAGCACAAGTGTTGGTTTTAAACTGGTTAGCTTTATTATTCCCAATCCAAACAACGCAATATTAGTAAAAGTGTTGGAATTCGGAGGGGTAAGATTTACTAGTTCTGCTCCAGTCTATGCAACAGTAGAGAAGGTCTTGTACTTCAGAGGGGTAAGATTTGCTATTCCCACTCGAGTTTGTGCAACAGTAAGGAAAGCATTGGACTTCCGAGGGGTACGATTCACTAGTATGATTACTAGTTCCACTCCAGTCTGTGAAACAGTAGGGAGAGCGTAGGACTTCGGAGAGGTTAAATTTACTACTCCCACGCTAGTCTGTGCAACAGTAAGACAAGATTTGAACTTTGGAATGGTTAAATGTACTATTCCCATCGCATTCTAAGCAACAGTAGGTGAACTACTTCACTACAAACACTTTACATATTTGAATAATCCTATTAATTTAGCAAAAAATATAAAACTCTTCATATAAAGATTACTTAAAATAAAATATCAACACATATTAAAAAATAAAAAGCAAACAATTTACAAAATTCATAAACAATGTAATAATTAATTTTCATTTAACAAATAATTGATATCTAATTAGTACTTAATTAACTTGACACCCTATGCATCTACAAACACAGAATGAGCAAATGGGGAGCAGGCTAGCAGCTATCCTCGCCGTGAGGGCAACAACGCTACACTACCACGAAAGGCACCAGCTGTTCCTTCCCTGCCATGAGGGGAACGGCACACGGAACTCAACCCCCCAGCATTCTCTGCTCTGTCGCCCGCTCTGACGTGGGGAAGCACACCAGGAGGCACAACAAAAAGACCTTCATCCTCCCGCAGCGCCAAGGGCGGACCCGTCCCATGCCAGTCAGCGCCAGGAAGAGGCAGGGCAGGGCCAACCCCCTGGGCTGTTGCATTTACCCCCATTTTGCTGTTAATTCAAGGGGTAAGACTTTTTAAAAATCTATATGCCCATAGTAACTTGATGACTCTGCCGCAAAAGTTAATAACATTTGTATGTCCCTCCTCTTGCTTGGACTAATGCGGTGGTATCGCTTGAGCATTGCCCTGGAGGGAATGGTATGTTTGTAAATGAACTGGGGGTTGATTTGCGCAATACAATTGTATTAATTGTGCTGACAGGTGGTTTGTTTTATGATTGTGACCCTTTACTGAATCCGTAAGGGCTTTTATTTGCATCTGGGTAGCGGTGGGATGAGGCACATCTCGCAGGAGATCTGTAAAGATACCTGCTGGGAAAATCGGAAAAAGGGTAGCCGCTAGCAGAAATTAATCAATATGTGAGCCTCCGACCACAGCGATAGATAAAGTGGTCCAGAGGGCTATTGGGGTGGTGTCCACAGAAATAGAGCGCACGGAAAGAAGGCTATCTCTTACCCTGGATATTTTCACAGAAGAGTCTGAGGCGACCCCGTCACTAATTACCATTCAAACACCGCAGCATAGTTTATTGCCACTTTCCCCTTCTGGCCACCCTCCCATGTCGCCAACTGGAGCCCAAGAAAGGCAAACACACATTATGGTGCCCCCTCCCGTGGGCTGTTCGAATCTGGAAACAACCACAGAGGGATAGTGCGTTTACTAACATCACAAATAAAGGGAAACGTAAAGCAGCACTTGGTACGGGCCAAAAAATTAAAAATCATGTGTGACTAACCAGGTTGACACAGTGGGACTTTATGAGTCAGACCAGATAAAGGGCAAATCTCAAATAGATAACTCAGCTTTGTGGGTAATCAATTTGATGGCTGACATTCTAACTAAACTAAGAGCCATCATTAAAGAAGAAATAGCACCTTTAGTCACCCGCATAGATAGACTGGAGAGAGCTTGGGAGGGCACAGGAGCCATAGTACGAAATGACCCTGCGACCAGGAAAGCAGGGGGAGGGTCTGATACTGGTAGTCAAGAGGCCACCCATGGCTCAACATACACACACGGTGGGGGGGTGCACATAATTGAGATCCCCTCAACTAGTGGTATACAAAGGGAATCGAGCACTAGAACTACAACTGTCACCCAAGAGCTTAGACATAGGAGGAGTGCAATGGAAGTGAGTGGAGGGGATAAGGCTAAGCCTCCAAATAGGGAGGCCATTAGAAAACAAACTCTGCCACTGACTCAGGTTTACATCAGTGATTGTAAGGTGTCTTCCCTCCCTAGTATAAATCTTCCCCCAGTTTGTGCCCCTTATGTTGCCATAATGACAGGTATCCCTCCAATTGCCCATAACACTAAGGAATCTCAGCGTGACCTTAGGAACAAATGTTTTTTTTGGCTCGTAAGGTACAAGCATTTTGAGTATGCCAGTGCAGGAGAGATAATTATGGTCTGCAGAGTAGGTTGGCTGGGCAACGCTCGAAAATCTGTAGTAGGGGAGTGTGTCGTTATTAACTTTAAAAACCCCAACACGGCAAGCAGATTGCTATCTACACCTAACTCAGATTACCATACACCCACAGGAATAAGCCTACGCTCGTTGGATTGCTACTACCCCCAACAATACTCCGACCATAGAGGCAGTGCATTTTTGCTAATCCACCCCGAGGGCCCGGTCCTCTTATGGAAGGAAGGCAGAGGAACCTTAGCAAGCACCCTCTGTATAATATCACAGTAAGCAACAGATATGAAAATCTGGAGGAAGTTGACTGACTAGGGGTGGGTCATCTCACTGGCGATATTTATGACAAACAGCATTCTGATCAATCTACTGAAGAAGAGTGTGCTGGGAGAGATGTGAATGGAGCTAGTGTTGTGATCTTGGACCACAGGCATAGCACACAAGCAGTAGGTAGCCAACTGAGTGAGGAGGCCATCCCCATCCCTCTTGATACCCACTTGGGTCGTACTGATATGGGAGTACCCAGTGTAGTACGTGCAAGACCAGCTAGGGTCCATCAGGTTCCTTACCCTTGGCCCCATACCATCTCCCGGGAGGCACCAATAGGGGTAGGACTGAACTACGAATTCTATCATCGAATTTAGCAGGACTCAAGTCAAACCTAGCAAACCACAACTAAAATATAAAATAAAATAAATGAGTATAACAGAATTTAATTAATTGTTAATAAATTGCATGATTAATTAACAATTGATAATTAATTGTCAATTCATTATTACTTAATTAACGTCCTACCCTATACAACAACAGACCTCCGAATCTCCAATTATATAACAACTAAAATAAGTCAGTATCACATAATGTTCATAATTACAAATCAATTCCATAATTAATAATACATTAATAATTCATTGTTAATGAATTATTGCTTAATTACCTTTCCATCCTACACCTCTACAAACCCAGCAGCCCACACTTAAAACATAACTAAAATATATGATTGTACAATTTACATAATTAATATTTAATTAAAAAAGTAACAACTAATTAACAATTAATTGTGAATTAATTATGTACTAATTAAATTTCCACCCTAGACCCCCACAAATGCAGCAACCTGCACCTAAAATATAAGTAAAATCAGCAGTATTATATATTGTTCAAAATTAATAACAATCTCATACTTACTTAAAATGTATGAATTCATTAATAATTAATTATTGAATAAGTAGCTTCCCACCCTATCCCTCTACAAACACAACAACCCATTATGACACTGTAAATTGCTATTTGCAATTAAATTACAAAATCACTTAAAATTGTGAGCTATATTTTAACAAATGAATAACAAATATACAAACAATATAAACACATACAATTAATGTATGAGCTAAAATAGATTAAAATAAATAAGAAAATCTTTTTACAATTCTATTACTGAAAACAATATTAGCAACAATATTAGCAACGATATTACTTGCCTGAAAAAAATGATATTCCTGACAATATTTCTGCATCACAATATTTATGTAACTCAATCATTTTTCAAATATTTCTGTCTTCAGTTATTTACAACTCGATAGTTTGTCCAGATACCAGTCATAGACCAGCACATGTTTTCCTTTAGTATTAGAAGATAGAACAAAAGAAGTGGACATAGTAAAAGAAAGCACTCTATCAATGGGAAGCCACCAGCCTCATCTTTGCCTCTCTCTAGCCCTCCCTCCTGCATATGCAGATAGCCCGGATGTTTGGTTGCACGTCACTTAGGGTCAAAGAGAAAAAAGCACAATGATCAGACTGCCTGGACAGGTATGTTTTTGTCTCTACGGCGTACTGCGCATGTCAGTTATGAATTAAAAGCTCATTCAAAACCGTGAAGGGGTAGGTGGCGGGTCAAACTCTGACACACGGTGTATTCAGAGTTTTTGCCAAACTCCGTGCTCTCAGCTGAGCGTGGAGTTGCAAAAACTCTGCAAACTCCACTGGTGGAGCGTAGTTCACCACCCACCACTATGATTTATTTACAAGGCTAATTTAGTGCCAGGATGCGTTTATAAAGGAACATTTAGAAGAGTAGAAAGTAATTCTCATACACTACAAATGTGTTCTGTCACTGAAAAGTGAAATTCATTGGTCCAACAAGTGTAAGCAAGTTTGAGAACTTGCCAAATTTATTTGCACACTGCCCATTACTATGGAATGCCTGACACCAAAATGTGCACACTAACACGAGTGCCTGTCACCAAAGAATACGGTTGTACGCTTTGCTGGTAATGTTTTCTTCACAGAGCATCATGAAGCAGAGGCTCAAAACAAATTGATCAAACAATGTGTGTCCACCGATTTCAATAAAAAATATTAGATCTTTACCAAACTGTCAATATTGTAACCACATTTCGCTGTTTGAGATTAATTTTCAAAAGCTGATTCGGCTTATATGAATCTCTCATCAACCAGATAAAATAGCCTTCATGTATATTTTGCTTAGGTGTTTGTTAAATTAGGTGATGGGCCTTAATTTCCCTCATGAGGATGTGTTTTCGGCAGCTGGTGGAACACAATGCTTCACAGGCCCGGGACGGAGTAGTAGAATTCAGGAGCCTTCAGCAGCAGAGAGATTTAACAGGATAGGCATGCTTTGCACCTATAGGCACCAAAACTGATGGGAAGCACCCTTTATTCCTGTGGTCCCTGATGAAAAGTTATAGAAACACCAGGACCCGGCATGGGTTGAGGTGGGTTCTCTACGCTATTCTCAGCCCCCAAATAATGCTTTTTTTAAATTTTATTTTATTTATTGAAAAATACATGAGTACATAACAATACTTCAGATCAACAAATTGGAAGACGGATGTAATAATTCAATACAAAAATAAATCATGCATTAAATGTACCAGACATCGTGCAGTTTCTGAACGAAGATAATCTTAGATCATAAAAGAAACGCACAAATACATGCAAATACATATGAAATCAGGGGAATTCAAGCATCCACTTCCAAATAAGATCTAACTGCCCCCCAGATTTGCTCCCCCAGTTTCCGTTTCCGCCGGCCTTTCAGGGCATATAAGCTATGCTCGATATTAAACATGACGAAAAACCTCGCCCGACAGGCATCAAATGATGGAGCATCCTTTTGCAACCAACACGAAGCAATGCAGAGCCTAAGCACTGCTGTGGCTACAAAACCCAAATATACAGTATTACTGGGCACTGAGCCCGCACCAACACTCATTTCTACCCCCAATAAAATCTGCATAAGTGACAGCTGGATAGGTGTTCCCACAATCCCAGACAGAAACCTGACCACATGCTCAAACAAACTCCTCAACTCTACACATGTACCTAAAATGTGCACCACATCAGCCGCAGAGACACCACACCGAAAGCATTTTCCATCCGGTTCGCCTCCCCATTTTGAGATTTTGTCAGGCGTGTGGTATAAATAAAAAATGGTTTTATAATGTTGAGCGGCTAGATTAGCGGACAAAAATAGCCGCCCAGCTAGTTCAATTGGGGTCTCAAATGAGATCCCTTGACATCCCAATCTATTCTCCCATTTATTAGTATGGGTTTCTAAGTCATTGGGCATAGCATCTATCATTAGATTATAAAGAACACCTATCCGAGCTGCTTTCCTATTAGCTTCGATAACAGGGTTAGATTGTATACTCAATCGGGCTTTCAGCAAATGATCACGGATTTGAAAATATTTTAAAAAGTGTGAGGTTGGACGGTGGTATTGCTCCTTAAGCTGTTCAAGCGATTTCAACCCAGCTGCTGTAAACAAATCACCCACACAATTTATCCCTTTGGCTCACCAGTTATACACAACCGGATCCCAGAATACACTTGGAAAGAAAATCGGAGCACTCAATGGAGTATACCAAGATATTTTTCTACCTCCAGACTTTGTACGCAGCCATTAGAACCTTAAATCTTGTTCGCTTGTAGTAACTCCAATCCAAGTTAAGAAAAAGCCAATTTTTTACTTCAGTGCCTAACAACATGCTATATATGGACGGCTGTTCAGCTGGGTCTACCAGTCCTACCCCAGTAAGCAATATGTTCATGTGCTGGAGCATACAAGCATAATAATATAACACAAAATCAGGTACAGCCCAGCCACCTACAGCCTTAGGTAAAACCATATATTTCTTGGCACGCCGAGCTTTCCCCCGTGCCCATAAAAATCTCATGCATATGGATTGAAGCTGCATAAGGCTAGCCTGGGCTATCTCCAATGGTACACACCGGAAAAAATACAACATTTTTGGTAGAACCATCATTTTAAAAATATTGCATCTGCCTATTAATGTTACATGCAAACATTCGGATTGATCTAGTTGCTTCCGAATCCCGGACATTAACCTCTCCCAGTTAGATTCCACCAGGGCAGAGGCAGAGGCCCTTACCCGTACCCCCAAATACATCACCTCTTGTAATACCCTGGGATCTGCATAGGGTCCGGTGTTGATACATAATATCTGAGTTTTGGCGGTGTTTAATTTATAACCAGTGACCGTTCCGTATACAGCCGCCAGGTACTCTATCTCTAATATTGCCACTGCTGCCCCAAAATAATGCTACTGGCAATATAATCAACAAATCATAGTGTAGGAAATCCACACCAAAGTAGTAAAAGGCTTCAAAGTGACTTTAACCTTAGGAGCCTGTACCAGCACTATGACAGACGCTCAGCTTACTACAGACTAAATTAGAATATTGGCCATCAAGCAGTACATACATTGGTAAATAACGTTTGAGCCAATTTAGAGTTTAGTAGATGGGTTTTACTTCGTCAGATCAAAGGAGTAAAATACTTTGTTGACCTAACAGTGTTCCCGCCTGCCAAAATTTGTATAAGTCCGCCATCCCAGTGGACATATCTAGCTGTCATGGCAGTTCCTGTAAATGCATTGTAAGTTTTACAGAATGCTTTTTCAACATGAGACTTCCTCACCAGTAGGTATATATAGCAAGATTATACTATTCGTAGCTTCAAGTCTTTGTATCTTGACAATTTATTATATATGCATGTGGAGAATAGTAAATATATACTTACCAATATACACTTATCTTGACCTTGATGATATAGTGTTAGTGGACATTCGGCAGTCGATATTCTTGTAGGTTGAAATTGTAGGTTGATATATATGACTTCCTTATTCTGTCATTGTTAGTGATGCTCCTTTGATGATTAAGGTAATCACAGGCAGGGATAAACCTCTCTAATTCCCCCACACCTCCCCATATTGAAGTTTGGAATGTTTTCCTCTTCCAAAGGTGAGAGGAAATCCCCCACAATTTCATACCCACAAGAGTTGTCCAAATTGGTCTAAAGTACAGATTAAATAGCTCATAAGTAATTTCTTCAATATCAGCTGTTTGCAGTCAGCCTATGATTTAAAGAGTAAACACTTTTTGTTTTAGTTAATGTAATTAGAGCTCCAGATGTCCTATCTATGCTATCTTTTGTTGCATGCAGAAACAGGTATTTCATGTCCTTTATGACAAATCCTAACAGCTCATGTTTTCTTCAATACTGACAGCACATAAAAGTATAAATTCGAATGACATTATGACAATCTGATTTGATTGCTTGTTTAGACCTCAATGTGACATACTGTCTAGCACATAATAGTTTATGAATAATACATGGAAATTCTTCATTTCCCACGTCCAAATCCAATTGTGTGCCCTCATCAGGAGTATAGAGCGAGTCATGCACATTCAAACGTTCAGTAACTTCCCTGTCTATTTCCTGTGGAGCCCACTTGAGTTGTATCCATGTGTATCAATGTCACAAGTCCCTCTAATAGGTATGCAGTTATTTTGTTTAGGTATCCTCTTGGGATAGTGTCTATGTATTTTTTCTAGCCTCTTGAATGGTAGAGAGAACTTTAAATATATGGATATGGGTAAAGTTCTGTGACATTAGTCTATGCTACATTTTTGTTCGTGATTGGCCAGATCACTGTATCAGTGGTCAAGAGGTTGTATTATCAACTAATCTTTCAACTTTAGATCTATTGTTCCGTATAATAGAGCAACTGTCCACTACTATGTAGATGCAGTGTAGCACCTTATTTTTATACTGATTTTTACTTTCCAACTTCTCTTTTTTACCTGGTACAATGCGTTAATGGAATTCAGAACAGGGGTCATGCCAGTCAAAAAAATATTAAATAAACAGGGGGCCAAGGCATACGCCTATTTTAATTCCTAGTGAATGTCTGTTTTTCTTGCAAGAAGGTGCAATCACTTATTTTGCTTCTCAGAAAAGTATTGCAAGCACCCTCCTATCAACCTTTGTGTGTTTCATGTACAGCCCTATGTGGGATGGTATTCCTAGAAGTTGGTCCAATGCTCACTGTGTCAATGGAAACAAGCTGTTCCCAGCTGATGAGCCAATAACTAGGCCAAAACCGGTCCTGGGTTGCTTGTGCTCGGGTTCAGGAAGGAACTGGCTTTACAGTTCAGGCTGGACTATTCCCATTGGAGCAAGGGCAAGATGGATGTGCATATAGTTGTGTCCAAACTGAGGTGGTATGGTGAGCAAAAGAACGATGGGTTGGAGTTTCATCCCGACCTATTTCCAGTGGTAAGCTGTATTGCAAGAAGCCTCCCTTAAATTTTTGTGTGCTTCTTGTACTGCCTTAAGTGGCGAGGATATGCCCAGACATAGATCCCATGCTCATTGTGTCACTGGAACCAAGCTGTACCTGGCTGATGTACCCATAACTAGGGCGAACATGGTCCTGGGCTGCTTGTGTTCCTGTTCATGGAGGACCTGCTTTGGCAGTTTGAGCTGGACTAGTCCCTTTGCAGCAGAGGCAACATGGATGTGCATACAGCTGGGTCTGACTCAAGGTGGCTTGCTGAGCAAAAGAATGATGGGTTGAAGTTCTGAGCTATTGTCAGTGGTTAGACTTATTGCAAGCAGTCTCCCATCAATTTGTGTGTGTTTCTTGTTTCCTGGTAACCAGTTTTTTTATTAGCACCATAAGTATTCCTGGATCTCCTTCAGCCAAAATTCTGGTTCCACTTTTTAATGTGGATGTTATATAAATAGCAAGACCACCTTTTGGAGAACTGTGTTTCTGTGACTTAACTGCAGGTTTAAAAATGTTAATGTATCTAGGCAATGCACAGGATGATGCTAACCATGTTTCTTGTAAATATACTATCTGAAACTTTTTCCAGTAAATTAGTAGATCGATATCAGCAATTTGTTTAGCAACCCTCCTATATTCCATGAGTAAATGCTGTCCCACGGAAACGCCAGAGACGCTGTGGAACTTTCCTGTCCTTTGGAGCCATTAATCCACTGCTCGCCGCTCCCGCTGCGCGGGAGCCGCTTCGCCGCCTTGTCTTTGTGGGTGGTCCCACCAACGCTATCGAGTGTGGATCCTGACTGCTGCCCGAGGTAACATCGTGGGAAACAAACACCTAAGGAGGCTGCAGGGGTAGCGCGGCAGGGACTCACTATCCCAGGAGTCCCTGCGTGACCACCTGACATCTGGTCAGCGCCCCCCTGAGTGCCCCGCCCACCACCGGCAGTTTGATTTAAGGAAGCGGACCCACCTACTCCGCGTGTCCCACGGAAACGCCAGAGACGCTGTGGAACTTTCCTGTCCTTTGGAGCCATTAATCCACTGCTCGCCGCCTTGTCTTTGTGGGTGGTCCCACCAACGCTATCGAGTGTGGATCCTGACTGCTGCCCGAGGTAACATCGTGGGAAACAAACACCTAAGGAGGCTGCAGGGGTAGCGCGGCAGGGACTCACTATCCCAGGAGTCCCTGCGTGACCACCTGACATCTGGTCAGCGCCCCCCTGAGTGCCCCGCCCACCACCGGCAGTTTGATTTAAGGAAGCGGACCCACCTACTCCGCGTGTCCCACGGAAACGCCAGAGACGCTGTGGAACTTTCCTGTCCTTTGGAGCCATTAATCCACTGCTCGCCGCCTTGTCTTTGTGGGTGGTCCCACCAACGCTATCGAGTGTGGATCCTGACTGCTGCCCGAGGTAACATCGTGGGAAACAAACACCTAAGGAGGCTGCAGGGGTAGCGCGGCAGGGACTCACTATCCCAGGAGTCCCTGCGTGACCACCTGACATCTGGTCAGCGCCCCCCTGAGTGCCCCGCCCACCACCGGCAGTTTGATTTAAGGAAGCGGACCCACCTACTCCGCGTGTCCCACGGAAACGCCAGAGACGCTGTGGAACTTTCCTGTCCTTTGGAGCCATTAATCCACTGCTCGCCGCTCCCGCTGCGCGGGAGCCGCTTCGCCGCCTTGTCTTTGTGGGTGGTCCCACCAACGCTATCGAGTGTGGATCCTGACTGCTGGCCGAGGTAACATCGTGGGAAACAAACACCTAAGGAGGCTGCAGGGGTAGCGCGGCAGGGACTCACTATCCCAGGAGTCCCTGCGTGACCACCTGACATCTGGTCAGCGCCCCCCTGAGTGCCCCGCCCACCATCGCCTCGCCTACATCATCTAGCGAGAGCCCACCTTGCGGGACGCAAGCGGGACGCCGGGCGAAGCCCGGGCAAAGGGCGGGCCGTCTGTGGCCGTCCGGGGCCAGCAGGGGCCGGGACGGGCCACCCCCCTAACAACTCCGGTAAGCCTTCTGCCCATTATAAAACGAGTTGCTCATGTCTGCATTTTCACCAATGGCAACACGCTCAGGCAGATGCTCACGTAAGGGGGGAAACACCACGTTAGGGACCATGGACAATTTTATAACCCGTGCAGTATCAGTGGTAGAAAAGGAGATCATACTAGCGGAACGCAGACTGTCACGGGAATACCTGGCTCATAGACGATCCTCTATGGGGTCCCTCGCACAGGCTAAATCACCCTCAAATAGCCTCATACCAGCCGACTCTAACACTGCTGCCATTCCTAGTGATACACAACCATGTGTCATTGACACACGACGGGCTAGTGACTTTTATGAAATTACATCTGACCAGGCTCCCCTACAAAAATCTCCTACGAACGTTCAAACAAACAACACTCAAACCTCAGTACCATTGCCCTTACCCTTAGTAATGATACATGACGCTCCCTCAGTCCACCCCCTCAAATCACCTCCTAAGATGACAGGGCGAACAGCTGCTAAAAGGAAAAGATTGGTCACCCCTCGTAAAGCGTATAGATTAAAAACCCTAAAAAGAATACGTAAGAACTTCATGAATGTAGGTGACCAGAGCCAAAAAGTAGCAAACCATCTAATGAACAACGGGAATGAGCATGGAGAATCCATGGAGCATAATAAAACAAGAGAGCATGCTGACACAGTTGTTACTATAGAATCAGCCAACAACTCTGTAGAAAAACCGGCATCAGGGAAGCTGACGGAAGAAATTTTTTCACTCATGACATCACTACTACAGCCAGTAACAGTAAAACTGGAAAGGCTAATGGACCGTTTGGACAAATTCGAACAAACATCTTCGGATAATTTTTTCGCCCTGAAAACGCTGGTAAAACTTCACTCAAAGATTGATCAAGAATCTGTAAGATCGGAAAAAAGTCCAATGTCACCCAGACCAGCATATCAACCTGGTCCAGCTATGAAAGACAGGGCTATGAACTCAAAAAAGCAGGTGGCCTCGAGTAGGTCAAATACTGTGCAGGAAGGACCAGGTATGGAGTCCCCGAAAAACTCAATAACCAGTGATAGACCGAAACCGGCTGATCCACCAATACCGGCTCCACGTAAAACTAAACAAACATCAAAGTCTACCACCCTGGAAACTAAGGCACCTGTTAATCCAACAAAGGGAACGCAAGCTGCAGCCACTTGCAATAACATCAATGCCCAAACATCTGACTGTAGCACTGTTCCGCATAAGCCCAAAAGGGCTTACAATGCACATCTTCCACCAGGATGCCAACCGTATGTGGTAGTTCTCACTGGGGTTCCACAATTAAAACCAAATAAAAGGGAGTCATACGACGAGCTAAAAAACAAGACCTTGTATTGGCTAAAAGAAAATAGACCTCTGCCCTACACAGTAAACTGCCAGGTTATCCACGTCCGAAGAGTCAGTTGGGTGGGAACAAGATTAAAAGACATTGAAGGAGATTGTATCCTGGTGAACTTTAAAGACCCCTCTGTTGCCCAACTTGTCTACAGCCAACAGCCATGCAGTAACAATATAGGAATTGGGACCTGCGACCTTAGTTATTTTTACCCGATGCAAGGGGAACAGATTAGCAGAGTTCCACTTCAACATGGGATGACGACTAACAAATATTCCTTTTTTGACCCTCCGACACCACTTGAAAGAATACCACCGTTAATCGTAGGGTCAGATAAGAACTGGTCATGGTGGGGTTACTGACAAATAAACAAAGAGGTTGCACCCAAAAGTCCGCCTGCCCACCTATTCTATAAAGATCTGCAGGTAGGGAAAGCCGCAATCGTTGAAGGTAGCACTGGGGGCCACGGTTCCCTTCCACGTCCCTTGCACAACCAAGTTCATTGGTCTCAGGCAGTCGCACTGTCAATCGTGGAGGTCCCCAAGGAGAGCCATCTCTCGGCTACAAGCCACTTAATTGATCGAGAACCTATTGGCCTTGAACCCTGTAAGCCAAAGCGTGACTTAAAGATCTTGTCATGGAACATTGCTGGGTTGTCCAGGAACCTGTGCGACAGAAACTGGAGCTCCTTTATTGAGGAGCATGACATCATACTTATGCAGGAAACATGGGCCACCAATATTATACACAGACTTGGCTTCAAAACGTTCTTCAAGGGGGCAATTCCATCATTAAGAGGTAGACCCTCTGGGGGTCTAATAATATGGACAAGTATCTCCCTGGACGTTGTTGTATCACCACTGTATTTTCCCTCTAAAGACTTACTAGGTGTTAAGATAACCACGAAAAATATGGGAGATGTATATATGATAAATGTTTACAATAGACCCTCCCCACGAAATAAGGCATCATTGGTTATTGAACAACTCAGTTCTTACTTAGTTAACATAGAGCCGGATTCCAAAATATACATAGGTGGGGACTTCAACTGCCAGTTCGAACCCATAGTGGGGCTCGAAAAATTACTAGAAATAGAAGATAGAGCGCTTGACATCCCCCCCTTAGATAATACAAAACATGTAAAATGTTCAGTGGCTGCTATGCAAATTTATGAACTGACTGTATCGCATGGATTGCGGGCATGTAATGGTCGATTAAACCCAGATAAACCGGCCAATTCTACTTTTAGTAAAGGTTTGTCTAAATCCCTGATCGACTTTATGTTAATTTCAATAAACCTCTGGTACCTATTGTTGGCCTTCAAGGTTGTGAACAGACCCGAAAGTGACCACTTCCCCTTACAGTTAGGATTATCATCTGACCCTTTTTTGATGCAAGACTGCGGGACGGAAAATGAGAGCGGGGTAGCTGAGGTTGCCATTTCTAACAATAGGAAGGCAATTAAATGGCCCCACATTCTAGCAAAAGAAGAGACACTCATGGGAATTTACAACATCTTCTCAGATATCGTCCCCCAATATGCAAACACAAGGCTGGGATCCCACGAGGTTTTGGAAATGCATTATCACCTAGTGGAATCTCTAACTCCCCTCCTGAGTAAATGTTGTACTACTAAAAAAGTTAATGTAAATAGGCAACTGGAACTAGAAACGCCCTGGTACAACGAACAATGCAGTATAGCAAAATCGAACTTAATAACTGCAGTGAAATCTAAAGACCAGATGAGGGTTAGAGAGTGTAGGAAAGCTTATAAAACCCTTATGTTTAATGCAAAAAGGGAATGGGACGATCAAAACTGGGAAGACCTTTTGAGTGCAGCTAGGAGACATGATCAATGCACTTTCTGGAATTTAATAGCCAAAAATAATAAAAAAGGCTGTTCCAATAGGGATTTCTTCCTGGATGAAAAAGTTTGGTTTGACCATTTTGTGGGTTTGTATGATCAAGTAGGGTCCTCTGGTGTATATAATGACCCCGGGTTTCTTACTCAGTGCACAACTCCGGTGCAATTTAGTATTAATGAAACGCTCTGTGCTATAAAAGCAGTTAAGGCAGGGAAAGCTCCAGGTCCGGACAAGTTACCTGGCGACTTGTTCACCCATAATTTGGAGGTATGGAGCCCGTATATAAACTTCTTGTGCAATTCAATTCTATTGGGCACCCCGATCCCTGAAACATGGAAAGGGGCGGAAATTATAACTATTTATAAAAAAGGGGATCGTTACAATCCAGGGAACTATAGACCGATTAGTTTAATCGATATTTTACAGAAAATTTTTGCTAGACACATTTTAAATCGGCTTTTAATATGGATTGATGACTCTGAAATCCTATCTAATTATCAAGCAGGGTTCAGATCCAAGACTAGCACTGTGGACCAAGTGTATAGATTTATGTGTATATGCTGGAAGTATGTTAATATTAAGAAGAGTAGCATATATGTTGCATTTATGGACCTACGCTCTGCGTTCGATCTTGTCCCCCGCCACTTATTATGGGAGTGCTTAAAAAAGATGGGCGTCCCGGACGATTTGTTAGGTAATCTTATAAAATTGCATACAGACAACTTTGCTAAAGTAAGGTGGGGTAGAAATGGAGAACTTACCCGATCCATTCCAGTGAAAAGAGGTGTGAGACAAGGGTGCGTTCTAGCACCAACCCTCTTTTCATTGTTCGTAAATGATATCCCCCACTACTTAGCTCAATGCAATCATGATTCTCCCAAATTGTGCAGCAAGGCAGTCACTGCATTACTATTCGCGGATGACACCATCCTCATATCTCAAACTCCGAAAGGCTTGCAAAATCTAATAAATAAATTTAATAGTTATTGTGTAATGAAGGGGTTAGAAATAAATTCATCCAAAACGAAATATATGGCAATTAATCCCTCCAAATCCTTTAAGAAGAACTTGGTCCTAAATAATAACAAACTTGAATATGTGGAGTCTTTTGACTATCTGGGCATTAGGCTGGATAGCAGAATGTCTTGGGCGAACCAACTCGACAAAAGCAGGTTAACACTTACACAGAATTCATTGCCCATCTTAAAGATTCATGGTGGGAGTATATCTAAAGCTATTACACCTGCGATTGACGTGTTCCAAGCAAAAGCCCAATCCGCCGCCCTGTATGGGGCCGAAATTTGGGGGCCTTATTCTAAAAAAACATTTGACGTTGTAGAAAACAAGTTTTTCAGACGCCTACTTAGACTGCCCCTAAGAACACCTTTGGCGTCACTCTACTTAGACATTGATGTAAAGCGTACTGATTTCTTGTGTTTTTTGCGACCACTGCTTTATTGGGTGCGATTATGGTCTACCCCAGAACTAAGTAACTATAGAGCAGGCTTATTGGAAATTATGGAATTAGATTCATTCAACACAATTAAGTGGCTGAGACATGTATCTTACTGGTTTACAGTAATAGGCCTATCACATTACTGGGAAACACCAGCTGTATCTATCACCTTGCCTAATAGTTGTAAGATCCAGGTAAAATCTGCCTACTGGAACTATGTGAATAATCATATATATGAACGTGCCACTGGACAACTAACGTCCACATTCTTGCAATTTAAGGATCTTCCATCATTTGAACTTTTTATGGACGAAATTGAGCCACCCCTGGCTAAATCTGTCTTCCTCAAATTCAGATATGGAGTGTTACAGATTAAATCAAATTCCTGCCGGTGGGGAGGAGTAAGTAAAGATCCTCATTGTATTTCATGTGTACTAAACCAGAAAGAAGATGAGGCTCATATCCTCTTCTTTTGTCCATTATATGTTAAATCTCGAAAAAAATGGATCATGCCTCTATGTAAAAATATGGGGACACGTTCATTCAAAGAGGCAGAAAGAATATTTAGATCCTCTAACAGTAGGCTATTAGTGTTTGGTCTGAGTAGGTTTCTCCATGGTGTTTGTATAATCAGAAAGAAGCTTGGATTACCATTTTAGGATTAATTGATTTTAATATTAGTCTTTTAATATTTTTACTATTGTATATAACTGTTTTAAAGAGACATAAAAAAAAAAAAAAAAAAAAGTTGATTGAACTGGTCGAGTATGATACCCTGGTATGTATATCCCCCTTAAAACCCATGATTAATGAATATGCCCTGAATTGCACTTTGTCCAAACAGCGCTTTTGTACAATATGAATGTTTTTAAAGTTTTTATTCATTGTAACAAATTTCTATTTCATGAAAAAGTATGTGTATTATATGTATGTTGGCTTAATGACAAAAATGTCGAATAAAAGCTTTTACTACTACTACTACTACTAAATGCTGAGAATATTCTGATGGAAAAGATGTATTAATGGATCGAAAACTGAGTGCCATTGCTTTAGTGTTGTTGTGCAGTTGGATGGGTAGCTAGCCCCAGTCGGACTGTGCTGCTGCAGCCAGGTGATTTACTGAATCTTGTTGGCATTTCTTAAGGTAATCGTGTTACCTATAGCATTTCTAACTATGGAAATCACTGGGGTTTCCACTTTAATAAACATCTAAATGGAAGCTGCTTGGGGTAACACTAACATTTGTGGATAACCTGGGGGTTTATACATTGAGACACTTTTATAACAACCTCCAAAAGTTGTATTTTTACTCAGTATCTGACTTGCTGATGTCTGTGATTACCAGGTGACGAGAGTGGGCTCACTTTGATTGTTCAGTCGAGGGGGCAATATCTGAACAGATTCAATATCAGAGGACGTTAGGGGCATATTAGCAAGGCGGGAGATATGAAATTATTGCCGCTTTTGCGGCCGTTTTCGGCCGAGAAGAGGCGATAATTTCATCGCCCTATTAGCAAGCTGTCGCTAACAGGAGTTAGCGACAGTTTGTAGGCGATAGCGAGCGGTCTGGGGCCTGCTGTCAATGTCAGCGATATTTATCGCTAATGACATGCAAAGTGGGTGTACCCAACCTGTTAGCGACTGAGAGCAGTCGCTAACATCGCTATCGCCTATTATCAAGGCAGGTGTAGCGATTAAAAAATGTGCGCTCAGCGTGAATATCGCTGAAAACTAACGCCTGCTCAGACCACTTCTTAACCTGTATATCCAATGGGAGGTGGATATTCAGGTTAAGACCCTATTGGCGTTAATGCCTGAATATCGCTGGATTTCCAGCAATATTCACACATTAAGCTGCTATCGCCGGATATTTTATCGCATTTGAGATAAACGTTGCTAATAGCACGTTATCTCTGCGATAAAATCCGGCGATGCACGGCGATTGAAAAATATGTCGCTAAGCTTATTTAGCGATAAATATCGCTAGTTGTTGATAATATGCCTCACAGTTTCGAGAGAATTGTGCTTTGAAGGGACTTGTTTCTGATCACTGTGAGCACTTATCAGTTGCATTTCAGGCTTAAGCCATTGTGACCCCTTTGCCTCTAAAGAAAGGCAGATGGCCCAACCTTGAAAAGTGCACGGTTGATTTTTAGTTTCGAGATCTGAAGTGCCATTTTTGGCGATAACGATATTTATTTTAGGTTTTTGAGCTCATATTCTACCTTAATAGACGAGTACTTGTTTTGTGCCATTTTGTTTCTAGCCTCCTCTACTGCTGCATCAGAATGTTAGTACTGCTTTAAACCAGGGCGTCTTATGAATTATATTGTAGGTTTTACGTGTGGTGCTAAACTGAGTTATCAGTGCATTCACTGTGGATGAAAAGAGCTTTGAAGTAGCATCCCAGTTTAGATTGTCATTAATCATGAACTTTGAAAGGGTGAAAAGAGGTTATATGGATTAAAATTATTTAAACACCCATTTGCAAGGTTTCATAAGAGTACAGACATTGAGGGGTGAAGCCCGTATTATGTCTTCTGGTCGAGCTAATGAAAACGACCAGATCACAGGTTGAGTAGAGTGATTCTGCACAAGATCATTTTTTTTAATGCAGAATAGCACCTAAGCGATGCTCTCCAGTGGGATTATACCCATTAAACTAAAAGGACATATTAATACCAGTCTAAATCAGAAGCTTTTGAAATATAAAAACAGAGGAACAGTGGACAGCTAAAGAAGTTAGCAGATCAAAGAAAGTTTGAACAGACATTTTGTTAGGTGGCCATCATCAAACTACAGAGAAAAATATGTTTGTGTGTGGCGAACGCTCAAATAACCCACTCACATTACCACCACTAAAAAGAAATAGGGTAAACGTAGAAGAAAGGATTTCACAAGATGCCAGTACAAATGTTTCTATCCTAGTGGAATATTGTGTTGTTTTATTCTGGAGAATTGATGAATTGCTGGAGCTCAACCAGATCTCAGTCCAAGAAATCTATGATCTTTTCTCAGTGTTTTCGAGCAGAGTTAGAATAGTAAGTCTGATCCCACAATGTATGTGCTTCCTCAGTGTATGTTAGAGTGGAGTTAGAATAGCACATCTGAGCCTCCCATGTATACGTGTTGTCAATTTGTTGAAGGCATTTAGATAGAATTATGTATTTGTATTGCTTTAATTATTATTATTTTTTTAATAATTTAGGATTGCAGTTAGGTTGTATGTATCACTTCATTGCAGATTTTTTTTATTATTCTTGCTTTTAATTGATTTCTAATTTTAAATATTTTTTAAATAGTTTATTTTTTAATTAATATTCTATTTTTTATAATGTTTAATGCTAAATACATTTGAAATACTTTTTAAATTTTTTTTAGCCTATTAATAATTATATGTTTACATGGTGTTTTATCCCCGACCTCTTCCTATGCTGACTTGGATGTAGCTTCCTTCCAGTACAGGCTCACTTAGACTGTAGTGAACCGCTGATAGAGGTTAGGCTGTCACTACCACTAGCTAGTTTCAAGAAAAATTAAGTGATATCTTGTTCACACCTGCCAGCTAAATCACAAGTATTGCTCTGGCTCTTGCACTAGTATTTTGCATTGCCCTCATTGGTAACCCGATTTCTATTTCCATCAATTAATACATTTTACTTTATTTTTTAATTACATAGTTTGTCTCTGCTTTACATTTAAATTATTAATGTCTGTTGATCTCAACGGAGACAAGTAATCAACTCATCATGTATTCACTTTGTATTCACTTTGTATGACAAAATCTTGTTTTATCTATTTAGTGGACAAATATTATCAATAATACAATGTGAATGGTGTAAGATAGCAATTGCACTGAACTGTAATAAAATCTCTAGCATTGGCATAAAATCCTTGCGGTTATACCCATAGTTATTGTAATTGTAATTGCAGTTAAATTTATATAGCGCTTACTATCACTGACGAGGTGTCAAAGTGCTTTTTTGGCGAGTAGCACAATACTCCGAAACCCATAAAGGATTAGTGGTGAATTAGTATAGTGAAATATGAAAGTAATTTCAGTGGTGGATATGTTAGTTATTTGGATTGAGAAGGATAGTGGAGCGATAAAAGATATAAAAAAGGTTTGCATTTATTAAGCACTTGCTACCCCAGATGAGGTGTTGAAGCTCTATTTTGGCGAGTAGCACGCTACTCTGGAACCCCTAAAGGATTAGTGGTGAATTAGTATAATGAAATATGATAGTAATTTGAGTGTGGATATGTTAGTCAGTCATTTGGATTGAGAAGGATAGTGGAGGGATAGAAGAGGGAAAAAGGTTTGCATTTGTATTTGTATTGTATTGCGCTTGCTACACCTGATGAGGTGGCGCTTTCTCTCCCTCTGCTCCTTCACTCGTTTTTTTCCCCTTTCTATCTTTCACCTTTCTGCACCTCTGCTCTTTTGTGCCTTATTTCTGCCCATTTTCCCTTTCTCTCCCTCTGCTCCTTCACTCGTTTTCACTCGTTTTTTACCCTTTCTATCTTTCACCTTTCTGCTCTTTTCTGCATCTCTGCTCTTTTGTGCCTTATTTCTGCTTATTTTCCCTTTTTTCTTTATCCCTTCTTTCCTCCCTTTACCTTTCCCCGCCGCTGCTGCCCCCGCGGCCCCTCCCCCCCCCCAGCACGACCGGCCCAATCCAGCTCCCCTCCCCGCTCCCGCCTCCCAGCTGTCCAGCCCTCCCTGACCCCTACTTAATGGCGGCCACTGCGGGGACAGGCGAGCAAGACCACTGACTCATTGTCAGTGAAATTGCTCTCCCACCCTCGCAGCTCCACCATTAAGTGAGGTGCCCCTGCCCCTGCACTCTTGAGTGTTGGTGATCGAGGCCCTCCTCCACCCGCAGGTTTCCCTGCGCCTCATCCCTGGTGGTCCAGTGGACCTCTGTCTCCTTTCTTTCTTTCTGCTCCTTCACTCGTTTTTCTCCCCTTTCTATCTTTCACCTTTCTGCACCTCTGCTCTTTTGCGCCTTATTTCTGCCCATTTCCCTTTCTCTCCCTCTGCTCCTTCACTCGTTTTCACTCGTTTTTTTCCCCTTTCTATCTTTCACCTTTCTGCACCTCTGCTCTTTTGTGCCTTATTTCTGCCCATTTTCCCTTTCTCTCCCTCTGCTCCTTCACTCGTTTTCACTCGTTTTTTACCCTTTCTATCTTTCACCTTTCTGCTCTTTTCTGCATCTCTGCTCTTTTGTGCCTTATTTCTGCTTATTTCCCCTTTTTTCTTTATCCCTTCTTTCCTCCCTTTACCTTTCCACGCCGCTGCTGCCCCCGCGCCCCCCCCCCAGCACGACCGGCCCAATCCAGCTCCCCTCCCCGCTCCCGCCTCCCAGCTGTCCAGCCCTCCCCGACCCCTACTTAATGGCGGCCACTGCGGGGACAGGTGAGCAAGACCACTGACTCATTGTCAGTGAAATTGCTCTCCTACCCTCGCAGCTCCACCATTAAGTGAGGTGCCCCTGCCCCTGCACTCTTGAATGTTGGTGATCGAGGCCCTCCTCCACCCGCAGGTTTCCCTGCGCCTCATCCCTGGTGGTCCAGTGGACCTCTGTCTCCTTTCTTTCTTTCTGCTCCTTCACTCGTTTTTCTCCCCTTTCTATCTTTCACCTTTCTGCACCTCTGCTCTTTTGCGCCTTATTTCTGCCCATTTCCCTTTCTCTCCCTCTGTTCCTTCACTCGTTTTCACTCGTTTTCTTCCCCTTTCTATCTTTCACCTTTCTGCACCTCTGCTCTTTTGTGCCTTATTTCTGCCCATTTTCCCTTTCTCTCCCTCTGCTCCTTCACTCGTTTTCACTCGTTTTTTACCCTTTCTATCTTTCACCTTTCTGCTCTTTTCTGCATCTCTGCTCTTTTGTGCCTTATTTCTGCTTATTTTCCCTTTTTTCTTTATCCCTTCTTTCCTCCCTTTACCTTTCCCCGCCGCTGCTGCCCCCGCGGCCCCCCCAGCACGACCGGCCCAATCCAGATCCCCTCCCCGCTCCCGCCTCCCAGCTGTCCAGCCCTCCCCGACCCCTACTTAATGGCGGCCACTGCGGGGACAGGCGAGCAAGACCACTGACTCATTGTCAGTGAAATTGCTCTCCCACCCTCGCAGCTCCACCATTAAGTGAGGTGCCCCTGCCCCTGCACTCTTGAGTGTTGGTGATCGAGGCCCTCCTCCACCCGCAGGTTTCCCTGCGCCTCATCCCTGGTGGTCAAGTGGACCTCTGTCTCCTTTCTTTCTTTCTGCTCCTTCACTAATTTTTCTCCCCTTTCTATCTTTCACCTTTCTGCACCTCTGCTCTTTTGCGCCTTATTTCTGCCCATTCCCCTTTCTCTCCCTCTGCTCCTTCACTCGTTTTCACTCGTTTTTTTCCCTTTCTATCTTTCACCTTTCTGCACCTCTGCTCTTTTGTGCCTTATTTCTGCCCATTTTCCCTTTCTCTCCCTCTGCTCCTTCACTCGTTTTCACTCGTTTTTTACCCTTTCTATCTTTAACCTTTCTGCTCTTTTCTGCATCTCTGCTCTTTTGTGCCTTATTTCTGCTTATTTTCCCTTTTTTCTTTATCCCTTCTTTCCTCCCTTTACCTTTCCCCGCCGCTGCTGCCCCCGCGGCCCCTCCCCCCCGCTGGTGCACCGAAGGCGCGTCAAAGGCAAGCACGTCTGCGACCCGTCCGCGACCAGCACCAGGAACCCTGGACCTCCGTCCCGCCAACGCTATAACCCAGCAGCACTCCACGCACTCAACCCAGGCTGCAACAACAACTGCAAGCTAGCATCACCAGCCGACACCCATGGACCCTTCAGCTGTCACCGCTGCCGGCACACCTGCAGCACCGCCAAGAACACGGATCCAGCACAACCCGCCCACAAGAACATAACCGAACCGAAGACCCTGCAATGCATCCTCCTCAACGTCCGATCCCTCCACAAACACGCCACAGAAATCTGGGACCTCCTCGACAGCACAACCCCAGACGTAGCATTCTTCACCGAAACCTGGACCAACACCACCTCGGGACCGGACATCGCCATCGCCATCCCCCAAGGATACAAGATCTCCAGGAAGGACTGCCCCATCCACCCAGGAGGAGGAATCGCCATCGTCCACAAATCCAGCCTCCGCCTGAGCACACTCCCTGACGAGTCCACAGAACTGATGGAACACCTTCACTTCAAGATACTGGCCAGCCCCACCGCAGCCCTCCGAGGAACACTCATCTACCGACCCCCTGGACCCCGCGGACCCTTCGCCAACTCCATCACGGACATTATCTCCCCGCAGGCCATCGCATCCACCAACTACACCCTGCTGGGAGACCTCAACTTCCACCTCGACAATCAACTGGACCCCAACACCACATCCCTCCTGGACAACCTCCACAACATTGGACTCCGCCAGATCGTGACCGAGCCCACGCACTCAACAGGACACACCCTCGACCCCGTCTTCACTACAGGAAACTCCATCACCTTCAGCCACACCACCGAACTCCCATGGACCGACCATCGTTGCGTCCACTTCACCTTCAGAACACCCACCATCCACAGACACCAGCACCTGCTTCCACAAAGAAACTGGACCAAAATCACCGATGACCAGCTCACCTCCTCACTCAACAACTCCACCCCAACCATCGCGGAAAACGACGACCCCAACACCGCAGCCCGAACCCTGCATAGATGGATCTCGGACAGCACCAACAACATAGCCCCCCTCAAGAAAAACAACAATACCCGTGCCAAGAAAGCCAGATGGTTTACCACCGAACTTCGAGAGTCCAGGCGCACATGCCGCCGCCTCGAAAAGGCCTGGAGAAACACCAAATCCACAGAAGCCCACAACAACTTCAGAGCCGCCACCAACGCCCACCATCAACTCATCAGAGAAACAAGGAAAAAAGCGATTGAAGACAGAATCTCCACCCACGCACACAACAGCAAGGAACTCTTCAGCATCATCAAGGAGTTCGCCCAACCCACCAGCGAGTCTACCGACATCCCTCCCTCACAAGACCTCTGCGACAAACTCAGCAGCTTTTTCCACCACAAAATCAAGAGCATCTACGACAACTTCGACGAAGACAACCAACACACTGAACCCTCACCAACCACCCCCGACACCCGGAAACCAGCGATTGATGACTGGACAGCCCTCACCACCGAAGACACACTGAAGACAATGAAGTCAATCCACTCAGGGGCCCCCACGGACCCCTGCCCCCACCACATCGTCAACAGAGCCGCCAACACCATCGCACCCATGCTCCGCCAAACCATCAACCGCTCCCTGGCGACCGCCTCATTCCCCGACGACTGGAAACACGCCGAGGTCAACCCCCTCCTAAAGAAACCCTCAGCGGACCCCACCGACCTCAAAAACTACAGACCCATCTCCCTGCTCCCGTTCCCAGCGAAAGTCATCGAGAAAGCCATCAACAGCCAACTCGCCACATTCATTGAAGAACACAACATCCTCGATTCCTCCCAATCCGGCTTCAGAAAAAACCACAGTACGGAAACCGCCCTCCTCGCCGCAACAGACAACATCCGCACCTTACTGGACAAAGGAGAAACAGTAGCCCTCATCCTCCTCGACCTATCAGCGGCGTTCGACACAGTCTCCCACCGCACCCTAATACGCTGACTCTACGATGCAGGAATCCAGGACAAGGCCCTTGACTGGATCTGCTCCTTCCTCTCCAGCAGGACGCAGCGGGTCAGACTCCCCCCTTTCCTCTCGGACCCCACACCTATCACCTGCGGAGTCCCCCAGGGCTCCTCCCTCAGCCCGACGCTCTTCAACGTCTACATGGGTCCACTTGCCCCCATCGTCAGAACCTACGGACTCAACATCGTGTCATATGCAGACGACACCCAGCTCATCCTCTCCCTATCCAACGAGCCCAACACCGCCAGACGCAACTTTCGAGAAGGCATGGAAGCCGTAGCCAAA
This sequence comes from Lissotriton helveticus, assembly GCF_964261635.1. Taxonomy (NCBI): domain Eukaryota; kingdom Metazoa; phylum Chordata; class Amphibia; order Caudata; family Salamandridae; genus Lissotriton; species Lissotriton helveticus. Next base: position 855,191,628 of record NC_136070.1, on the reverse strand, counting down.
TGGATGAAAAACAGCTGCCTACAACTAAACACCAACAAAACAGAAGTACTCATCATGGGCCCAAACCCCGACGCCTGGAGTGACACCTGGTGGCCCACCGCCCTCGGAAACCCGCCAACCCCCACAGACCACGCACGCAACCTGGGAATCATCCTAACTCCGAGCTCAAAATGGACCGCCAGATCAACTCTGTCTCATCTTCCTGCTTCCACACCCTCCGCCTCCTTCGTAAGACCTTCAAATGGATCCCCCTCGAACACCGAAAGACAGTCACTCACGCCCTGGTCACCAGCAGACTCGACTACGGCAATGCACTCTACGCCGGAATAAACAAAAACCTCATCCGCAAGCTACAGAACAACCAGAACGCCGCCGCAAGACTGGTCCTCAACCTGCCAAAACACTGCCACATCTCCCAGCACCTGCGCACACTCCACTGGCTCCCTGTCGAGGCGAGAATCACCTTTAAGATGCTCACCCACGCACACAAGGCCCTCCACGGCACCGGACCAGCATACCTGAACAGCCGACTCAAATTCCACGCACCCCAAAGGACCCTACGATCAGCCCAGCTTTCCTACGCTGTGGTCCCCCGCACCAGAAAGACCAGATCGGGAGGCCGCTCCTTCTCCTTCCTCGCGGCCAAAGCATGGAACGCCCTTCCGCTCCACCTCAGACAGACAACATCGCTCCCCATCTTCGCAAGAAACCTCAAAACCTGGCTCTTCGACAGACCCCCTCCTTGATGGAATGGAACCTGCACCCCCCAATTCCCCCCCACCCCTAGCGCCTTGAGACCCTTACGGGTGAGTAGTCGCGCTTTAACAAACTCCTGATTGATTGATTGATTGAAGAGCTTTTTCGGCAAGTAGCACGCTACTCTGGAACCCATAAAGTGTAAGTGGTGAAACAGTATAGTGAAGTATGAAAGTAATTTGAGTGGTTGATGTGTTATTTATTTTGATTGAGAAGGAAGAGGGAAGGGTCTAGATGTTTTATTTTTGGGGGGCAGGTTATAGCCGTAGAAGGGGGTTTGGGGTGAGTAAAAAAAAGGTGGAGGGGAGTTAGTAAAGGGAGATGTGAAATTAATTTGAGTGGTGGTAATGTTATTCAGTTTTTTGGAATGAAAAGGAATAGTGGAAGGATTGAAGATGGAACAAGGGATAGCAGAGGGATGGGTCTAGAATCTTTCTTTTCTTTTAGTTCATAGCAGTAGGATGGGGTTTGGGATGAGTAAAAGGGATGTGGAGGGTAGAGAATCAGAGGTAAGGGTTTAGAAAGGCTTGTTTGGGAGATCTGATAGTAAGAAATATGAACTGATGCAAGGAGGGAAAGACGAGAGAAGAGTCTAGAAAGGGTTATTTCGGGGGTCTTTGTAGTGGTATGGGATGAAGGAGAGAGTGGAGGTAGAGGATATGTTGATAGAGGTATGGGGTGAGAAATAAGGTAGTGCATTGCAAAGAGTAGTAGAATAAGGTTTGGGATGAGTCAGAGAGTTGAGGTAGAGGATATATTGAGAGAGGTATAGGATGAGAAATAGGGTAAGGCACTGGATATGCTGAATTAGAAGAAAAGTAATACAAATATGGACACATAAGTACATGGAAGGTATATATGAAACGCCCTTCAAACCAAATCAGTCTTCCAACCAACAATGTTGCATGACAATTTAGATGTATAACACAAACTAGTAACGCAGGATTTGAAAAGACTATATACTACTGTGAATAAAGCCAACCATGCAACAAATACACTTAATCTGTGTTACAACAATCTCATGAAAAAACTGGGTACAGATGCTAATGTAATCGTGAGACATGCAGATAAAGAGGTAAACGTGGTCTTATGGCCACGACAGCTCTACATGAATGAGGCTGAATTACAACTATCAGAAATATCCTGCTACAGAAAAAGCAACATTCATATTGTTAAAGCGGCATGGAACGACCACTACCTCAAACTTCTTGCCTGGAAGAGTGGGGGTGTACTCAGCGATGCAGAATATCAATTTCTGTAGAAAGGGCACCCAGTGATCCCCACTTTCTATTTAATCCCAAAGGTGCATAAAAACATTGCCAAACCACTGGGCAGACCGATTATATCGGCTATTAATAGAATAATGGAAAACACCTCTAAGTACATTGACTATTTCCTCCAGGAATGGGTTCGGGTCTGAGCTCATTTGTCCAAGATACATCTGATTTTTTAAAGAAAAATTGAGCATATCAAATGGAGTTCTAACATGTTATTGATGACTTTGTATGTAACTTCTTTGTACACCTCAATTAGACACAAAAAAAGTATAAAGGCAGTTGAACATTTCTTGAATAATAGACCTATGAACTGTGCACCACACAATAGAATGTTGTTGGCTATGGTGAAAGGGTCATTAGAACACAACTATTTTCTTTTTAACAACCAGATCCACCATCAGGTGAGAGGAGTTGCGATGGGGGCCTGCTTCTCCCCCAGTTACTCTTGTTTACACATGGGGCTGTGGGAGGAGCAGGTCCTGATGGGAGGTCACAAGAGAATTATGGATAATCAGGGTGTTGTTTATCTCAGGTATATTGATGACCTGTTTTTTACTTAGAAGGGGACAGAGCAGAGTACCATCCAATATGTTGAAATGCTTAACATCAACTGTCTTAATCTACATTTCACGTCAACTATGAACACAAAAGCAGTTTGCTTTTTAGATGTGGAGGTGTACATAGACAACGACTCCTTGGCAATAAGACTATATAGGAAACCCACTGCGGGCAATACTGTGCTCCACACATCGAGTCATCATCCACAGCATCTGATACGCAGCATCCCTTATGGTGAGATGCTGCGCATCAGACGTATTTGCAGCTCGGACGTGGAGTGTCAGATTGCCCAGGCAGCCAGTAAAAGACGCTTTCTGGCTAAAGGGTATGCTGCTAGTGTGATTGATGTAGCCATGCAAAAGACCAAAAATACATCTAGAAGTGAAGCACTGATACATAACATACAACAAACAGTGCAGGGTGATGTTAAATCTGGCACCCACACTAGGATCATTCTCACTTTTAATAGGCAGCATCAAGAGCTATGGAAAATCAACAACCGTAACTGGAACCCGGTTCAGGGGGTCCCAGTGATTGGAGATTTAGTGTCCAAAAGACCAGAACTTACGTTCTGGAAATCATTCTCGATGGGTAACAGTCTGGTTAGCAGCAGCCCTGAAGTGGCCACTAAGGGAACTTGGATGGCTCAGATTAAGGGCTTTAGAAAATGTCCTAGTTGCAAGGCCTGTAGATTCGGTTGCAACAAAACTCAATACATTACTCCCTTTAAATCAGAACCCCTTACAATCAACAAAAGATTAACATGCAAGACTGAGTTTGCTATTTATGTGCTGGAGTGTCCTTGTGGGCTTAAATATGTGGGTAGCACAAAACTACCATCCCACAAACGGATACTCCAACACATAAGAGCAATTACGGGACAGGACCAAGCGTACCCAGTAGCTAGACATTTTGAGCAGACACATAATAGCAATCCAAATTTATTGACATATTATGTAATAGATACGGTTTTGCCAATGAAGCGGGGTGGCAACCGTGAGGCGAAGCTACGCCTCCTTGAGACTAGAAACATAATCGAGCTTGACACAAAAAATCCGGTAGGATTGAACTCTAGTGAAGTCTTTTACACTTATTTATAATCTTTCCCTTGTATATCTATATATTGTTCTCTGATATTTAAAACTTTAATGTGGGCTCACATTGAATATAAGTATGACAGCTGTTAAAATCAGGTTCTGGCTTTTTAAAATATTATTTGATTCATTGATTATTTTTTTGCTTTTCAACACATCCACTTGAGATTATAACAATAGTGTACAACAGCACCTGTAATGGGTGCTTTTGTTCACAAGGGTGTTGTTTATTTTTGCACTATTTTGCACATGTTCAGTATTGGCATAAATGGATGTTGAATGCAGGATTAATTTCATAACTATCTCAGGATTAGAAAACTTTGCCCACTTGGGCTATATAAAAGCATGGTTTAAAGCAACTGTAGAAACAACAGTTGATGGACAGAATGCAGAAAAATGTCATACATTCACCCCAGTACAGAGATCTGGGCCTAAATCCATCGTTTTTTTTGCACTCCACACCAGCCCAGATCAGACATGGCCATATGCAAATCAGCCTTGACCCTGTGCCTCATGGGAACAGTCCAGCCCGAACTGCCAAGCCATGTCTTCCCTGGACCGGAATCAAGCATCCTAGAACCGGTTTCTGGCTATCAGCCGTCATCAGCCAGGATAGCTTGACTCCAGTGGTGTGGAGAGCACAGGACTCACGTCTGAGCATACCCGTCCCACTCGGGGTGACAAATGCAAAATCAACAGTTGATGGACAGAATGCAGAACAATGTCATACATTCACCCCAGTACAGAGATCTGGGCCTAAATCCATCGTTTTTTTGCACTCCACACCACCCCAGTTCAGACAGGGCCATATGCAAATCAGCCTTGACCCTGTGCCTCATGGGAGCAGTCCAGTCCGAACTGCCAAGCCATGTCTTCCCTGGACCGGAATCAAGCATCCTAGAACCGGTTTCAGGCTTTCAGCCGTCATCAGCCAGGATAGCTTGACTCCAGTGCTGTGGAGAGCACGGGACTCACGTCTGAGCATACCCGTCCCACTCGGGGTGACAAATGCAAAAACAACAGTTGATGGACAGAATGCAGAACAATGTCATTCATTCACCCCAGTACTGAGATCTGGTCCTAAATCCATCTTTTTTTGCACTTCACACCACCCCAGTTCAGACATGGCCATATGCAAATCAGCCTTGACACTGTGCCTCATGGGAACAGTCCAGCCCGAACTGCCAAGCCATGTCTTCCCTGGACCGTAATCAAGCATCCTAGAACCGGTTTCTGGCTACCAGCCGTCATCAGCCAGGATAGCTTGACTCCAGTGGTGTGGAGAGCACAGGACTCACGTCTGAGCATACCCGTCCCACTCGGGGTGACAAATGTAAAAACAACAGTTGATGGACAGAATGCAGAACAATTACATATATTCACCCCATTACAGAGATCTGGGCCTAAATCCATCGTTTTTTTGCACTCCACACCACCCAAGTTCACACATGGCCATATGCAAATCAGCCTTGACCCTGTGCCTCATGGGAACAGTCCAGCCCGAACTGCCAAGCCATGTCTTCCCTGGACTAGAATCAAGCATCATAGAACCGGTTTCTGGCTATCAGCCGTCATCAGCCAGGATAGTTTGACTCCAGTGGTGTGGAGAGCACGGGACTCATGTATGAGCATACCCGTCCCACTCGGGGTGACAAATGCAAAAACAACAGTTGATGGACAGAATGCAGAACAATGTCATACATTCACCCCAGTACAGAGATCTGGGCCTAAATCCATCGTTATTTTGCACTCCACACCACCCCAGTTCAGACATGGCTATATGCAAATCAGCTTTGACCCTGTGCCTCATGGGAACAGTCCAGCCCCAACTGCCAAGCCATGTCTTCCCTGGACCGTAATCAAGCATCCTAGAACCGGTTTCTGGATACCAGCCGTCATCAGCCAGGATAGCTTGACTCCAGTGGTGTGGAGAGCACAGGACTCACGTCTGAGCATACCCGTCCCACTCGGGGTGACAAATGTAAAAACAACAGTTGATGGACAGAATGCAGAACAATTACATATATTCACCCCAGTACAGAGATCTGGGCCTAAATCCATCGTTTTTTTGCACTCCACACCACCCCAGTTCAGACATGGCCATATGCAAATCAGCCTTGACCCTGTGCCTCATGGGAACAGTCCAGCCCGAACTGCCAAGCCATGTCTTCCCTGGACCAGAATCAAGGATCATAGAACCGGTTTCTGGCTATCAGCCGTCATCAGCCAGGATAGTTTGACTCCAGTGGTGTGGAGAGCACGGGACTCATGTCTGAGCATACCCGTCCCACTCGGGGTTACAAATGCAAAAACAACAGTTGATGGACAGAATGCAGAACAATGTCATACATTCACCCCAGTACAGAGATCTGGGCCTAAATCCATTGTTATTTTGCACTCCACACCACCCCAGTTCAGACATGGCTATATGCAAATCAGCCTTGACCCTGTGCCTCATGGGAACAGTCCAGCCCGAACTGCCAAGCCATGTCTTCCCTGGACCGTAATCAAGCATCCTAGACCCGGTTTCTGGCTACCAGCCGTCATCAGCCAGGATAGCTTGACTCCAGTAGTGTGGAGAGCACGGGACTCACGTCTGAGCATACCCATCCTACTTGGGGTGACAAATGCAAAAACAACAGTTGATGGACAGAATGCAGAACGGTGATGGATTAAACCCAGATCTGTTGACTGGGTGTGAGTGTTTGATTGGTTCACATGCTCCGTCCATCATCACCCCCATTTGTACCGCTTTGTTCGCCATAAGTTGGCAGGGTATGCTCAGACGTGAGTCCCTTGCTCACTTTGCCACTGGATTCAAGCAAGCCTGGCTGAAGATAGCTGAAATGCCAGAAACCAGTCCTAGGAAGACTGTTTCGGGTCCAGGGAAGGCATGGCTTGGCAGTTCGGGCTGGACTGTTCCCATGAAGCACAGGGTCAGACTGATTTGCATATGACCATGTCTGAACTGGGGTGGCAGAGTGGGCTAAAGAACGGTGATGGATTAAATCCAGATCTATTGACTGGGTGTGAGTGTTTGATTGGTTCACGTGCTCCGTCCATCACCACCCCCTTTTGTACCGCTTTGTTCGCCATAAGTTGGCAGGGTATGCTCAGACGTGAGTCCCTTGCTCACTTTGCCACTGGATTCAAGCAAGCCTGGCTGAAGATGGCTGAAATGCCAGAAACCAGTCCTATGAAGCTTGTTTCCGGTCCAGGGAAGGCATGGCTAGGCAGTTCGGGCTGGACTGTTCCCATGAGGCACAGGGTCAGACTGATTTGCATATGGCAATGTCTGAACTGGGGTGGCAGAGTGGGCTAAAGAACGGTGATGGATTAAACCCAGAACTTTTGACTGGGTGTGAGGGTTTGATTGGTTCACATGCTCCGTCCATCACCACCTCTTTTGTACCGCTTTGTTCGCCAAAAGTTGGCAGGGTATGCTCAGACGTGAGTCCCTTGCTCACTTTGCCACTGGATTCAAGCAAGCCTGGCTGAAGACGGCTGAAATGCCAGAAACCAGTCCTAGGAAGCTTGTTTGCGGTCCAGGGAAGGCATGGCTTGGCAGTTCGGGCTGGCCTGTTCCCATGAGGCACAGGGTCAGACTGATTTCCATATGGCAATGTCTGAACTGGGGTGGCAGAGTGGGCTAAAGAACGGTGATGGATTAAACCCAGAACTTTTGACTGGGTGTGAGGGTTTGATTGGTTCACATGCTCCGTCCATCACCTCCTCTTTTGTACCGCTTTGTTCGCCAAAAGTTGGCAGGGTATGCTCAGACGTGAGTCCCTTGCTCACTTTGCCACTGGATTCAAGCAAGCCTGGCTGAAGACGGCTGAAATGCCAGAAACCAGTCCTAGGAAGCTTGTTTGCGGTCCAGGGAAGGCATGGCTTGGCAGTTCGGGCTGGACTGTTCCCATGAGGCACAGGGTCAGACTGATTTGCATATGGCCATGTCTGAACTGGAGTGGCAGAGTGAGCTAAAGAACGGTGATGGATTAAACCCAGATCTTTTGACTGTGTGTGAGTGTTTGATTGGTTCACATGCTCCGTCCATCACCACCCCCTTTTGTACTGCTTTGTTCGCCATAAATTGGCAGGGTATGCTCAGACGTGAGTCCCTTGCTCACTTTGCCACTGGACTCAAGCAAGCCTGGCTGAAGACAGCTGAAATGCCAGAAGCCAGTCCTAGGAAGCTTGTTTCTGGTCCAGGGAAGGCATGGCTAGGCAGTTCGGGTTGGACTGTTCCCATGAGGCACAGGGTCAGACTGATTTGCATATGGCCATGTCTGAACTGGGGTGGCAGAGTGGGCTAAAGAACGGTGATGGATTAAACCCAGATCTGTTGACTGGGTGTGAGTGTTTGATTGGTTCACATGCTCCGTCCATCACCACCCCTTTTTGTACCGCTTAAAGCAACTGTGGCAACACAAAAGGTTTTGGAAAATGCAGAATGTATATACAAAGGTTTTATAAACGATCGGCCCGCTACGTTAATTTAAGTGTGTATACCTGGATTTCCAGGTCACAAGTTTGATAGGGCGAATACCAAATGTATATAGATATATATTTTTTTGTGTCAAACTTCAGGAAATTATGATCACAAAAGTGTTTTTAAATATTTATATATTTATTATTATATTTATATATGTATTCACAACGATTCCTATATGAATTTATGCATGACATTTTGCACACTTCGATTGTAAAAAGCTGCTAAGAGTAACTCGTTGCTGTCCATGATATGATTTGCACTGAGATATCCTCATTTCCTGTTTACACACGTTATATGCTGCCCTTTCCAACGCGTCATGTGATCAAGACCCTAATGGGGTCAAAACGCGTTATGACGGACTGGCTGGTTTGAAAATAAAGCACCTCTGATCGGCACAAAAGTTTGGGTCCACTTCTCGTCTTTTGTCCAGGAGAGGCAGCTGCAAGCGACGATTTGGATATATATATATATATATATATTACCTACTGGCGATAGCCAGTAGGTATATATAGTTAGGATTTTTTTCCTATGGGATTTTTGAAAATTCTATGTCGAATAACTTTGGCGTTTGAGGACAGAATTGGCTGAAATTTTCAGGAAAATGGAACATTTTGTTTCTGAGCAGCCCCTGAAAATTTGGGGGGGTTTCGTCAAGGGGGGGCCGAGAAAAAAGGGGGGTCCCAAAACGTGCTTTTCCCATGCAATTTTCCATAGGGTGGTTGGCCTCACTTTTAGCCCGAACGGCTGAATGGATTTACACCAAACTTGGCAAAATTGTAGGGACTGGAAGCCCGATGTGCCTTTGCTATGTCTCAAGATATATGCTCCAGTGGTTTTTACGAAAATTTACTTTGAAAAATATATATTGGGCTACATTGGGCTATATATATGTTGGAGCCCAAATGTAGCCCAATGTAGCCCAATGTAGCCCAAAGATGGCCACCAGAGACAAAAAAAAACAAATGTAGCCCAAATATCAGCCAGATGTAGCCCAACTATAGCCCAATGACAGAATGTCCCAGAGTGTTCTAAAGAACAACTAGAGTGCTAACAGTCCTACTTAATACAAAGGTATGGCACACCTGAAGCCATCTTGATTGGAATAAAGTGGTAACTCTTAAAACATTTAATTTAAAAAGGAGCAAAATGAGGGGGTTCATTTTGCCATAGAAAGTATGATTAGCGAATATATGACGAAATCCCGCATACCATCAGTCCGCATACCATCAGTCCGCAAAAAAAATCCCGCATGTACTATTAGGCCGCAAATTAAAATAACGAAAACTTTTAGAACGAATATGCCTTTAGCATACACTAAACAACTAAACTACCCTAAACCCTAAAACACTACCCCCAGCATGACCCTACATTACACAAACACTACAACACTACCCTAAACCCTAAAACACTACCCCCAGCATGACCCTACACTACGCAAACACTACAACACTACCCTAAACCCTAAAACACTACCCTCAGCATGACCCTACAATACGCAAACACTACAACACTACCCAAAACCCTAAAACACTACACCCCAGCATGACCCTACACTACGCAAACACTACAACACTACCCTAAACCCTAAAACACTACCCCCAGCATGACCCTACACTACGCAAACACTACAACACAACCCTAAACCCTAAACCACTACCCCCAGCATGACCCTACACTATGCAAACACTACAACTCTACCCTAAACCCTAAAACACTACCCCCAGCATGACCCTACACTACGCAAACACTACAACACTACCCTAAACCCTAAAACACTACACCCCAGCATGACCCTACACTACTCAAACACTACAACACTACCCTAAACCCTAAAACACTACCCCCAGCATGACCCTACACTACGCAAACACTACAACACTCCCCTAAACCCTAAAACACTACACCCCAGCATGACCCTACACTACGCAACCACTACAACACTACCCAAAACCCTAAAACACTACACCCCAGCATGATCCTACACTACGCAAACACTACAACACTACCCTAAACCCTAAAACACTACCCCCAGCATGACCCTACACTACGCAAACACTACAACACAACCCTAAACCCTAAAACACTACCCCCAGCATGACCCTACACTTCGCAAACACTACAACACTACCCTAAACCCTAAAACACTACACCCCAGCATGACCCTACACTGCGCAAACACTACAACACTACCCTAAACCCTAAAACACTACCCCCAGCATGACCCTACACTACGCAAACACTACACTACTACCCTAAACCCTAAAACACTACCCCCAGCATGACCCTACACTGCGCAAACACTACAACACTACCCAAAACCCTAAAACACTACACCCCAGCATGACCCTACACTGCGCAAACACTACAACAGTACCCTAAACCCTAAAACACTACCACCAGCATGACCCTACACTACGCAAACACTACAACACTACCCTAAACCCTAAAACACTACCCCCAGCATGACCCTACACTACGCAAACACTACAACACTACCCAAAACCCTAAAACACTACCCCAGCATGACCCTACACTACGCAAACACTGCAACACTACCCAAAACCCTAAAACACTACCCCCCAGCATGACCCTACACTACCCAAACACTACAACACTACCCAAAACCCTAAAACACTACCCCCAGCATGACCCTACACTACGCAAACACTACAACACAACCCTAAACCCTAAAACACTACACCCCAGCATGACCCTACACTACGCAAACACTACAACACTACCCTTAACCCTAAAACACTACCCCCAGCATGACCCTACACTACGCAAACACTACAACACTACCCTAAACCCTAAAACACTAGCCCCAGCATGACCCTACACTACGCAAACACTACAACACAACCCTAAACCCTAAAACACTACCCCAGCATGACCCTACACTACGCAAACACTACAACACTACCCTAAACCCTAAAACACTAGCCCCAGCATGACCCTACACTACGCAAACACTACACCACTACCCAAAACCCTAAAACACTACCCCCAGCATGACCTTACACTACGCAAACACTACAACACTACCCTAAACCCTAAAACACTAGCCCCAGCATGACCCTACACTACGCAAACACTACAACACAACCCTAAACCCTAAAACACTACCCCCAGCATGACCCTACACTACGCAAACACTACAACACTACCCTAAACCCTAAAACACTAGCCCCAGCATGACCCTACACTACGCAAACACTACACCACTACCCAAAACCCTAAAACACTAGCCCCAGCATGACCCTACACTACGCAAACACTACAACACAACCCTAAACCCTAAAACACTACCCCCAGCAAGACCCTACACTACGCAAACACTACAACACAACCCTAAACCCTAAACACTACCCCCAGCATGACCCTACACTAAACAACCACCACAACTCTACACTACACTAACACAACACTACACTACACAACACTACACTACACAATAACTAACCCACGAAAAAATTAACACAAACCCACTTACCTCTCTCGTCATCGTGGTTTTCACAACGCAAATGCATTTACCATACATGCCTTTAAAACGTAATTCTTTGTAAAGGCATGCGTGATAAATGCACATGCGTTTTGAAAAAATGCGGGATAATGGTATGCGAGGTCAATGACCTTGCGGGATAATGGTATGCGGACTGAAAGTCCGCGGGATAAAAAATGCGGGAAAATGGCTGCAAACCATGATTAGCAGCAGACTTCCCTGGTGAGCACTAGCTTTACTACAGTGATCTAATGAGCAACTAGAGTGCTAACATTCAGAATTTATGGCAAATGTGTGACACATCTGAATGCCTTCTTGATAGAACCAAAGTAAACAAGCATTGAAAATGCAATAGATCTCGCCCTCGTTTAAGTTAAAGCCATTCTGTTTGTAATGAGGTGGCTTTTTAGCTTTGCTTTTATTAGTGTTTTTAAAACTTTCATGTAAATAACATGCATATGTATGCATATATGTATATGTATGCATGCATTTATATTTATATAGATATGCAGATTATATATGTTTATATATGTATATTACCTACTGGCGATAGCCAGTGGGTATATATAGTTAGGATTTTTTCTCTATGGGATTTCTGAAAATTCTATGTCTAATAACTTTGGCGTTTGTGGACGGAATTGGCTGAAATTTTCAGGAATATGGCACATTTTGTTTATGAGCAGCCCCTGAAAATTTGGGGGGGTTTCGTCAAGGGGGGGCCAAGAAGAAAGGGGGGTCCCAAAACGCGTTTTTCCCATTCATTTTTCCATAGGGCGGTTGGACTCACTTTTAGCTCGAATGGCTGAATGGATTTACATGAAACTTGGCAAAATTGTAGATATGGTTTGCCCTACGTGCCTTTGCTATGTCTCAATATATGTGCTCCAGTGGATTTTGAGAAATGAACGTTTAAAAAAATATATATATCTGTGACAGCGCTCCGGTTAGCGCCCCGGTTCGCGTACCTGACGCGTAACGGAACTTCGCGAAGCGAAGCTGATTGGCTCTCCGGTGTCTGTCAACATTCTAAACAGTCCGGAGCGGCCGCCATCTTGTCTCTTGGTAGGATCGAGAGACAAGATGTGGTGAAAAACGAAGGGGGAAATGAAGGAAAGGGGGCAAGGTAGACCCCTTCTGACCCCCTAGGATTGATGAGGGGGATATTAAAGTGCCCCGCAGGGCAAAAAAAAAATATATATTTTTTTTGTGATTTTACGCCGTAGAGGCGCGTCCCGGTACGCGAACCGGGCAGCTCACCGGGCAGCTAACCGGGCAGCTAACCGGCAGCGTAGCTGTCAACATTGTAAACAGTCCGGAGCGGCCGCCATCTTGTCTCTCGGTAGGTTCGAGAGACAAGATGTGGTGAAAAAAGAAGGGGGAAATGAAGGAAAGGGGGCAAGGTAAACCCCTCCTGACCCCCTAGGATTGATGAGGGGGATATTAAAGTCCCCCGCGGGGCAAAAAAAATAAAAAAATTGTTGCGATTTTTCGCAGTAGAGGCGCTTCCCGGTACGCGAACCGGGCAGCTAACCGGCAGCGTAACGGGAGTCCGCCATCTTGTGTTTTTGGAGCGTCCGGTTCACGTACCGGGTAGCGTCCCGGTAAGCGTAACAAGGGGAAAACCAAGAGAAACAGTAAAAAAAAAAATTAAGGGAATAGATTTCCAGCAAACTTGGCAAAATTGTAGGGACTGTTTGTTTGATGTGCCTTTGCAAGGCCTCAAGATATGTGCACGTGTGGATTTTGTCTAATTAAGGTTAAAAAAAATATATATATCTGTAAGCGTGCTCCGGCACGCTTACGTTACGGGTTTTGTTTGCGCTGCAGAGCCGATACGTCACGGTTATGCAACACGTCATGAGGCGTCGATCGTGGCTACGTGATACGTCACGTAATAAAGAATATATTTTACAGCTATAGATATTAGCTTTTAAAAAACCAATGAAATTCACTGAAAAAACCATAGGTTATAGACCATATATAGTTAGGAATTTGCATTTACAAAACCTTGAAAATTCACTGAAAAAACCATAGGTTAGAGACCATATATAGTTAGCTGGACATTTTATTGACATAAAACCAATGAAATTCCATATATAGTTAGTTGCACTAACTATATATCGTGCACCCGCAATCCACTGCTGATGATGTCACATATTACATCATTCATGACATGGTCAGTGACATCACTGATGACATCACTGATGACATCTCAAATGACATCACTGATGACATCTCAAATGACATCACTGATGACATCACTGATGACATCTCAAATGACATCACTGATGTCATCATGACACACCAATACCAGTTACTACATACGCACTCACTGATTCCTACGTCTACACACACATTCACTCATTCACCCATACAATCACTCATACATACAGTCACTCATTATTACAACACTATCATATGCACTCATACACCTATGCAGACACTCACACACTGCCACTCATCCATGGAGTTACTCACACACCTAGTCAGTCCTGTAAAGAATCAATCACACTTCCATTTCCTCATCTATACAGTTAAACACAGACCACCATACTTCAGTGACATCACTGATGACATCACTGATGACATCTCAAATGACATCACTGATGACATCATGACACACCAATCCCAGTTACTACATACGCACTCACTGATTCCTACGTCTACACACACATTCACTCATTCACCCATACAATCACTCATACATACAGTCACTCATTATTACAACACTATCATATGCACTCATACACCTAGTCAGTCCTGTGAAGAATCAATCACACTTCGATTTCCTCATCTATACAGTTAAACACAGAACACCATACTTTTTCACACATATACTAGCACATACTTACTCTCTTATACAATCACTGATACAAGTACACATTGATATGCACAGAGTCACACATCTCCCTCCCAGCCAGCCACACACACACTCAGTCTTCCATACATCCACTCATTCTTCAATATGTAAAACATATTTAAACTTTACAAAAACACACAGACACTAGATGATGTCATCAGTGATGTCATCAGTGATGTCATTTGAGATGTCATCAGTGATGTCATCAGTGATGTCATTTGAGATGTCATCAGTGATGTCATCAGTGATGTCACTGACCATGTCATGAATGATGTAATATGTGACATCATCAGCAGTGGATTGCGGGTGCGCGATATATAGTTAGTGCAACTAACTATATATGGAATTTCATTGGTTTTATGTCAATAAAATGTCCAGCTAACTATATATGGTCTCTAACCTATGGTTTTTTCAGTGAATTTTCAAGGTTTTGTAAATGCAAATTCCTAACTATATATGGTCTATAACCTATGGTTTTTTCAGTGAATATATATATATATATATATATATATTCACTGAAAAAACCATAGGTTATAGACCATATATAGTTAGGAATTAGCATTTACAAAACCTTGAAAATTCACTGAAAAAACCATAGGTTATAGACCATATATAGTTAGGAATCAGCATTTAAAAAACCTTATTTTACTCACACAAAACCATTGAAATTCCATATATAGTTAGTTGCACTAACTATATATTGCGCACCCGCAATCCACTGCTGATGATGTCACATATTACATCATTCATGACATGGTTAGTGACATCACTGATGACATCACTGATGACATCTCAAATGACATCACTGATGACATCACTGATGACATCTCATTTGACATCAATGACCACATCACTGATGATATCATTCATGTGACAATACAATGCATCTCCTCACATTTTAATATAACCTCTGTTTCACCCAGTGTTAAAAACAGAGTATAATTTTTTAAACCATTGACACACCAATACTAGTTACTACATACGTACTCACTGATTCCTACGTCTACACACACATTCACTCATTCACCCATACAATCATTCATACATACAATCACTCATGTTTACAACACAATCATATGCACTCATACACCTATACAGACACTCACACTCTGCCACTCATCCATGGAGTTACTCACACACCTAGTCAGTCCTGTAAAGAATCAATCACACTTCCATTTTCTACTCTATACAGTTAAACATAGAGCACCTTACGTTTTCAACCATATACTAACACATACTTACTCTCTTATACAATCATTGATACAAGTACACATTGATCTGTACAGAGTCACACACCTCCCATCCAGCCACACACACACTCAGTCTCCCATGCAAATACTTGGGCAATCAATCAATAACCCATATAGTTACTCATATAGCTACTGATCAACACATGCAGCAGTTTACAGAACAACAGACATAATGATGCACAAATTAAGACAGTTTAGTCACTAACCCATGCACTCAGTGAGACACATTTAATCACTCACTCATACATTCAGTCATGCACCTACTAAATCCTTCGTCCAGACACTTATACATCCACTCATTCTTCAATATGTAAGACATATTTTAACTTTACAGAAACATAGTCACTGGATGTTGTCATCAGTGATGTCATCAGTGATGTCATTTGAGATGTCATCAGTGATGTCATCAGTGATGTCACTAACCATGTCATGAATGATGTAATATGTGACATCATCAGCAGTGGATTGCGGGTGCGCAATATATAGTTAGTGCAACTAACTATATATGGAATTTCAATGGTTTTGTGTGAGTAAAATAAGGTTTTTTAAATGCTAATTCCTAACTATATATGGTCTATAACCTATGGTTTTTTCAGTGAATTTTCAAGGTTTTGTAAATGCTAATTCCTAACTATATATGGTCTATAACCTATGGTTTTTTCAGTGAATTTCAATGGTTTTTTAATAGCAAATATCATAAGCTGTCGAATGTCAAGTACGTGGTAAGAATTTTTTTTTTCGTGTTTATGCACACTGATCTGCTTTGATTGCTGCCCCCCACCCCTCATTTCTATTAGGAGTACTCTCTCTTTGCAGATAGTGAAGGGTAGTTAACGCAGCCCTTTCCCCCTTTGTAATCCGTCGTGCCTGCTTCTCTCTCCATTTGATTGATTGTTCTCTTTGGTTCATTCTCTATTTACAAACAAGCACAGAGTCGCAATACTCTGTTTAGTCTTTGCAGATAGCGAAAAATCGTGTAAAAAAACAAAAGGAATCGAGCAAAATCAGTAGGCCACTAATGGGATCTCTTTTGACCTCGCTAAAATAGAAACATTAGGAACAACCTGTTGAAAATAGCAATGCGTATGTATATAAGCGGCGTTCATTTGTGTTCACAGTACCCCTTGTTGATTGTTTCAATCGAGCATTGAATTGTTCGAAGTTAATTCTCTTAACGATCTTCTCTACCTGCAAACGAGGAAGAATAGGAATATTCTATCTCCCTTTGCAGATAGTGAAGGGTAGGTAACGCAAGCCTTTAACACGTCGTACCTATTTCATTCCTCATTGATTGATTGATTGTCCGAACATTGACTGTTTGGGAATTAGTTCTTTTTGGAGGTATTCCCTGTTTGCAAATAAACGTAGGAAAATCTTTGCAAGTAGTGAAAGGGTACGTAATGCGGACCGTTCTCCCCCGTTGTAATCTGTCATGCCTATCTACTCCCCACTGATTGATGCACCTTTTTCACCCGGACCATTTACTAGAGATACGTCATCTGGCCCGACCAGAGAGCACCCCTAGTGAAAAGGACATATGCAATAATAACGAAGTGATCACTGTATCCTGTTAACAGAAACTTTACCATGAAACAACCTGGAAAGAAAAAAATAGGAAAACGAAAATCAGTAGGCCACTGATGAACATGAACTTTTATTAAACAACGAACAAAGAAACGATAACATAACGTAATGATAAAACCTATTAATGTCCTAGAAACAAGAAAACGTTAAAATATGCCAGTGGTGAGAGACCAGAAAAACAGTAAGAGAAACCAAATCACCCCTCGCTGTCCCACCGCCTGCCACGCCAAAAAAATCGATAGACTAGGGAAAATGCAAGTCAGTAGAACATCCACCCCCACTCTGGAAACTTCCAAGGTGGGGCAGGGTTCCGGCTACGCCCAGCCGGGAGCAGCCCATATAAGGCAGGTCCTGCTGCCACGCCTCGGCCAGGAGATCCTAACGTAGGGTGTAGCCGGAGGAGAGGCCGAGACCAGCGGGACCCGGCCAGGGGATTGCCTTTACAACGCTGAACAATTGCAGGGGGGGGGAATGTCTCCTCGACCCTCCCCTCTCTCTCCCAGTCCGGCCGCGGTGGCCCTTGAGAGTTGCAGGTAGTCCCGCCACATGCTCTTCCGGTCCGACCACCAACGGTCGGGGGGCCGAGGCCGACGGGATCCGGCTGCAGCCGATAAACCAAGAAACCCGTTCATGGGGCCAGAGCCAGGGGCGTCCGGCCGACATCCACCGGAAGCCCGGCCCGAAGACGGACGGGACACTTCTTTCTTTTATAATGGCTGCGACAACACTGGAGGGGGATGTCTTGCACATGCCTCCGACCCCCCCCTCGTCCTCATCGCCTGGTCCGGCCATAACAAATCTCAAGCGAGACGCTGTGGGGTGCACTGGGAGGGAGAGACGGTGCGAACAGGCCTCTCCCGCCTCCCCAGGTGGAGGCTTCCCAGCTGCACCCTCAGCGCTCCAGGCGGTGGCATCCTAACAACTACAGTGCTGCACAGTTTCGGAACGACCTAGATAACGGTTCTTCCACTGTGGCCATGCTGCAACGTCTCGCCCGGCAGGGTGGAGCCCGTCCGCTCATGTGACCCCGCGATCGCCGGTAGCTGCCGAACTCTCAAAATGGCGGTCGACCTGGCAAGAGCGGGCCCAACATAAAGAAATGGCCCGGTCACTGGTTGACTCCACCACCGTAGTCCTCCACGACCTTGAAGATTCTAGAGGAGCCGCGGGAGTCTCCGACCCCCGATGGGGAATGACTGCCATGATCGCCCGTGGAGTGACGAAACTGTATCCGCGGGACGTCGGCGCTCCCATGCTGGCGCCAGCCTCATTTTGAATTACTACAATCCTGCAGACCTCACTTCCGGTGAAAGCACAGTGTGACCCGGTAGGAAAAATTATTGCACCCCCTCCCCTTTTTGACTGATAGTTCAAACCACCGATCCTTTCCTTTGCCCTTTTAACGGAACTTTGGACTGCCTCCCCCTCTTTTACATTTTCTAGAGAAAACAAAACATTAACCACTACATTAGCATAGCAGTTGACACCAGAACTGTTTTCAAATTGAAAACCAACAACATCTTCAACAGAATCCTTTTTGTTTCTGCTGTGACCCTGCTACAGCACAGGCATTGTCCCCAGCAGTAATTCTGCAATGCCGGTAAGAATAGCTGTGGTGCCTACTGGACTCACTCACCCCCGCGGCGCCCCACGCCGTTTTTTGCTGGGCGGCAACTTACTAGACATCACTTTCGTGCCATCTAGATTTCAGCGCGTTCTGCTGCCTTGGAACTATTCGCACAACAGACCGCTACTGACAAGAATATTTCATTATTGGTGCTGTCAATTTCAATAAATCTATTGGATAATTAAAAAGAAATTGCCACGGTCTCTTCGTTGTTTAAATGTTTTTACTGTTTTTGTTTTGTTGTATATATTTATATGTTATTAAAGTTTTATATTCCTACTACTTTGTTGGAGTGCTATATATTTTTAATGTGACACATAATTGTAAAAACTTTGATGTACAAAGAGTCATTCCTGGAATCTTCCGCTTCAGGCTCGGTCCCCTCCCCAATCACAATACAGGATGGTTTTCAGATAGTAGGAACGCGTGTGCTGTGACGGATCACATCGGGTGTGGGCCTTGATCTACTATAACTCCTTTGAAGAGGGGTGATTCTTTACAGCTGGGGCCATAAACTACATCTGCAGGGCTAGCTGATAGCCTAGGACCGGCCTGGACATTCGGACACAGAGGAAGAGGAGTGTCAGAGGGTGCGGTAGTGAATAGGGCGAAAGGGAGGTGTCGGGCGGGCACAGAGTGTGATTCTCAGGGAAGAGCAGCGCAGATGGGGGAAGGTTTATTGCCCATGCATAAGACAGAGAGCGGTGGTGACCAGTGCCTGGGGGAGATGCTTACGAGGGTGAGGAGCCATGCTACGAATCGACAGCGTGCAGAGAGTGGGTCTGGTCAAGACATCTAAAATGGCTGCCGTGCACGACAAAAGTGTGGCATTTCAAAAAAGGCAAGATGGCGCAGACAATGTTTTTCAACACTTCCTCATTTCCTTCGAATCGAACGTTAACAGACGTTGGGGCATATTACCAAAGTTAAGCGATATTTATCGCTAACGATGCTTACCAACCAATTTTTTACCACTAAGCATCGTCAGAAATTATCGAAGATAAACCTTACTATTATCAAGGTTTATCGCAAATGCGATAATAAACGGCCGCAATGCATGAATATCGCTAAAAACTCAGCGATATTCATGCATTACCGAGCTAATACTCTTAGCCATGTTATCCACCTCCCATTGGATAACATGGCTAAGAACTGCTCAGGGCAGGTGTTACTTTTTGGAGATATTCGCGCTTAGCGCGAATATCTCCAAAAGTTGGTAATAGGAGATAGATATCTTGCATGTTGTAATGCAAGTTATTGTGGTATATGGAACTCATACCATAATCTCTCAGGAAAGCAGAAACTGATCCTTTTGGGACCGCCTAAAAAGGCCTAGGGGGTGAGGAGTACTCTACTTTGCCCCCTTTTCACGTTCCGAACTATTTTATTTTACTCTCTTCTGTAATTACACAAAATACCAGCGATAAGATGCATCGGAGACACACACTGAGAGAAAGGAGGCCGGAGATGAAGAAGACATGTCAAATACACATTGGAGATAATATAGTGGCAGAAGGGAAGTAAATATGAGTAAACTTACCATGTAACATAAAAATGTTGCACTCTATACTATAAGTCTCATTTTATACTACAATCACTTCGCTACAACCTCATAAATTAAAAATAAAAATAAATAATGTCTCAAACAATTTTTGATTTCTAAATATAAATTTATTCTTCAGAATTTTCTAAATTTGAAACAACTAGTAACATGTCCTCATCAGTAATTTCCTCTTCAATCATCTCATCTGGAATCTCCTCATTAAAAGTCTGCAATGATGATTCTTGTAACTCTATGGTCTCCAAACACTCGATAAATTCGCCATCAAGAGATTGATCAAAAAAATCATTCAAGTCATCTCCTCCTTCTGACAATATTTCATTATTGGTGCTGTCCATTTCAATCAATGTAGTGGAATCATTCAAGTCATCTCCTCGTGACAATATTTCATTATTGGTGCTCTCAATTTCAATCAATGTAGTGGAATCATTCAAGTCATCTCCTCCTTGTGACAATATTTCATTATTGGTGCTGTCCATTTCAATCAATCTAATGGAATCATACAAGCCATCTCCTCCTTGTGACAATATTTCATTATTGGTGCTCTCAATTTCAATCAATGTAGTGGAATCATTCAAGTCATCTCCTTGTGACAATATTTCATTCTTGGTGCTGTCCATTTCAATCAATCTAATGGAATCATACAAGTCATGTCCTCCTTGTGACAATATTTCATTATTGGTGCTCTCAATTTCAATCAATGTAGTGGACAATTCAAAAGAAATTGCCACGGTCTCTTCATTGTGAGCCATTTTATTTTGAAATTGCTTGCTGTAAATTGCAGAAAAAAATAATCACTTTCATTTATCGTTTTTAGTAATACATAATATAAAACTAACTTCATCAAGTATTTAGTATAACAGAAGGACTGCAAATAAATAACAGAAAACATTTTTCAAATTATCTTCAAGTGTACAACATAGTTCCCCTTACAAATTAACAACTCACCTTTTTAAAAGTAGCAGAAGTGTTAGTACTGTGTAAATCAAACACCAGAAATTCACCACCAAAAATTCCTCACAAATGTACCTCAGACAGTAGTATCACAAAATGGCTGTGGTTTCCTCTCATTTGACATATATACATAACCAATTAACTTTCATCACACACAAATACAAAACCAAAGTAACATTTTAATTGGTTCTAAATTTCAACACTTTCAAATGTGTTTTCCCCATGCAATTTTCCATAGGACATTTACATACGTCTACAGCCTGAATGGCTGAACGGAATTACACCAAACTTGGCAAAATGGTACATCAAACCTAAGAGGTCAGGAAGGATCTACTATGCCCCCTTATGGTCATTTCCCCCTTCGCTTTGGCCTCCTTTTGTCTCTCAATCCTACCGAGGGACAAGATGGCGGCCGCTACGGACTGTTTGGAATGTTGACAGACGCCGGAGAACCAATCAGCTTCGCAAAGCTCCGTAACGCGAAAAGTACGCGAAGCGGAGCGCTGTTACAGATATATATCTTTTTTTCAACGTTAATTTCTCAAAATCCACTGGAGCACATATATTGAGACCTAGCAAAGGCACATCGGGCTACCAGTCCCTAATATTTTGCCAAGTTTCGTGCAAATCCATTCAGCCGTTCGATTATTATTATTTTGTTTTTTTTTTGCCCCGCGGGGCCCTTTTAAAACCTCCACATCAAACCTAGGGGGTCAGCGAGGATCTACTATGCCCCCTTATAGTTATTTCCCCCTTTGTTTTGACCTCCTCTTGTCTCTCGATCCTACCGAGAGACAAGATGGCGGCCGCTACGGACTGTTTGGAATGTTGACAGACGCCGGAGAACCAATCAGCTTCGCTTCACAAAGCTCCGTTGCGCGAAAAGTCCGCGAACCAGAGCGCTAACCGGTCCGCTGTTACAGATATATATCTTTTTTTAAACGTTAATTTCTCAAAATCCACTGGAGCACATATATTGAGACCTACAAAAGGCACATCGGGCTACCAGTCCCTACAATTTTGCCAAGTTTCGTGCAAATCCATTCAGCCGTTCGGGCTAAAAGTGAGGCCAACCGCCCTATGGAAAACTCAATGTTAAAAACACGTTTTGGGACCCCCCTTTTTTCTCGGCCCCCACTGGACGAACCCCCCCCAAATTTTCAAGGGCTGCTCAGAAACAAAATGTGCCATTTTCCTGAAAATTTCAGCCGATTCCGTCCACAAACGCCAAAGTTATTAGACATAGAATTTTCAAAAAACCCATAGAGAAAAAATCCTAACTATATATACCTACTGGCGACCGCCAGTAGGTAATATATATATGCATAAGGAAGATACTATACATAGATTAAAGATGCATTTAATCAACTAACTTCAGCTTTCATGTGTTTTTGGACTTTAAATGACTATTGTTTTTTTATTTATTAGTGAAGCATTTGCAGATACATTGTTTTGATAAAATATGTACTTATTTATGCAATCACTTATGTACATGTTAAATTTTTTTTATAATGTAACTATCATTAATATGTACATTTGTTAAAGAGAATTATTGAATCTCTATATATTTTTTTAAAACATAATTATTATACACTTTTATACAAAGCAAAACACATATATAGGTACATATCTATAGTCGAAAAAA
The DNA here is from genome assembly GCF_964261635.1 of Lissotriton helveticus. Lineage (NCBI taxonomy): Eukaryota > Metazoa > Chordata > Amphibia > Caudata > Salamandridae > Lissotriton > Lissotriton helveticus. The sequence goes on along the minus strand of NC_136070.1, from coordinate 855,168,465 downwards.
AAGCTTAATTACAGAGATGTATGCTGTATATTTCTGCTTGCGTATAGTGGGTATGTGGGAAAGAGCCAATTCGTGAGTATTTTTCTGAAGATAACGTGGCATGGGTTAAAGAGTTTCAAAGTTTGGCTGTTTGAACAGAGAAGGTTATGCCACTGATGTTTTATTTCTTGTACATTGGGATTTTAAAGCGAGGTGCCACTCTAGAGCAGAGGTTCCTTTGTTGAATGTATTCGGCGATTTTATTCCTGATGAAGAGTGGTCCTGTACTATGTATCACTTTGTGGGTGATACAAAGCAGCTTGAATGTGGATCTTCTGAGAACCAGGAACCAATGCAGGGGAGATGTTCTCATGCAGCTTTATATGTAAGAGTAGTCTGGCAGACAAGATCTGATTAAAGGTGATCCGTGGTAGAGGCTATTGGCGTAATAGAGTTTGGACAGAAGAAGAGAGATTGTAGTAGAAATCCCAGATGTGGGAAGATTTGTTGCAGAGTTTTTATAGTAATAAAGCTTGATCTTGCTAGCTTGTCCGCTTGGGCATTCATTGATAGTATGGAGTCCATGGTCATTCCGAGGTTTCTTACTTCCTTTGATACTTTAGGCAGTGTTCCCAGATCATCAAGCCAGATGGGGAGGGGGGTCATAATTTTTGCAATCGTCACATATGGGTATTTCCATTTTAATCTCAAATCAATTTGAGATGGCGGCATGTCATCCATTGGTCTATGCCTCTGAGACAACTGAAAATTGGTGACTTTCCAATGTCTTTGGGGCATTCCAGTTAAAGGAGTACTTGTGAGTCATCTGCATAGTTATAGCACATGAGGTGAAATTGATTGATCAGTGCCGGTAATGACCCCATGTAGATTTTGAAAAGCATGGGCGAGATGATAGAGCCCTGAGGGGCCCCTGCGTTTGTGAAGTACAGTTTGGACAAGACATTACATTCATTGGTTCTGTTGCAAAGGTAGTAATTTATCCAATCTAGAGCAGTCCCCTCTATGCCGCCTTCATCGAGTCTTTGTATTAGAGTGTCGTGGTCAACCATGTCAAAGGCACATGAGAGGTCCAAGAGAAGTAGTGCAGCAACTCCGTTCTGGTCAACTGTGTTTTCAGGTCATCCCAGATGACAACAAGGGCAGATTCTGAGCCTCTTCCTGGACAGAATCATGTTTGGAAGTCTGAAAGTATGGCATTATCTTCAATGAATTGTGACATGTGGTAAAATGCTGCCCTTTCTAACACTTTGCCCAGGAAAGGTCCATTTGTTATTATTTTGTAGTTGTCAGGGTTCAGCGGGTCCACATTTGTTTTGATTCAGCAATAGTTGTGTGTATGGCTTCTTGAGTTCTTCTGTAAATATTCCGGTAGTTAAGGAATTGTTGATGATTCTTCTTACTGGCTTGGCAGTAGAGGATGTTCAAAGAATTCTCTTGAAGGTTTGCGGTGGACACTGGTCAGAAGGGCTGCCGGCAGGCCTGCTTGCCTTGACCAGGTCTTTAAATTCATCTTCTGAAATGTGTTGGAAGGAACAAAGAGGCTGGGTTAGAGTTTTCTTGGATTGTTGTTTTGGAAAAGAGTTGGTGCTTTGTCTTAGTTTAAACATGAATCCAACATGTCTGCTTTGGCCGTGTAATAATTTGCCAGTCTGTCAGTGAAATCTTGAGTAACAGGATGAGCTCTTTCTAGGTAATTTGGTTTACGATATTCATTGTGAATTTTATAGCATTCTTTATTTGCACATTTAGCATTTTAAATTCTGTCTCAATAGTACGTTTTACTAGCTTTTTGGTGGCTGACTTGTATTATCTGTTAAGTTTTTGTAGGCAAAGTTTGTCTTGATTGGTGCTTGTTTTGAGCCAGGAATGTTGCAGCTTTCTAATTTGCTGCTTTATCTCTTTTATCTCTGTATTTCTCCAAGGTCACTTTTTTCTTTTGTTCTGTTGTGTTGTTTTCGGTAGTATTATGATATCAAATGCTTCCTGTAGCCACTCATACAGTTTATTAACAGAGTTTATTTTGTCTAGATCTGTAGTGGATGTTAGTTGTGTTTCTAAATGTTGCAAATTGAGTTGTTCCCCATTCGATAGATGGATGCACGTAAGGTGGTTTTAGGTGCATTGCTTTGAGTTGTTTTATGTTGGAAAGCAAGCAAATGGTGGTCTGACCATGCGACTAGAGTCATTGTTTGAAAGGTAACTAGTTCTGATTTACAAAAATGACATCTAGGATGTACCCAGCAATGTGTATGGGTTTGTGGACGATCTGATGCGGGTTCAGTGCATCTAGGCCAGCGATGATTGTTTTGGGATGGGGCATATTGAGTTTGTCAAACCAGATGTTGAGGTCAGCCAGAATGCACAGATTGGAGTGTAGTGTTATCAGGTTTGAAACCGTACCTAGAAGTGTGACTGGGAATGTTGCATTGCTAGGTGGAGGTCTCTAGAGGAGCAGGAACATACAGGAGGGAGATGGTGTAGGATTGCATCCGGTGAAAAAGGCCTCACAATCTTATACGGAGACGTTGTCAGCTTTAGTGATATGTAATGTTTGTCAGAACACAATAGCTGGGCCACCTCAGTTTTTGCCTATACAATTTTGGGTGATAGTTTGATAGCCTTGAGGAATGACTTCATGCATGACTGGAGCCATATAGTCTCTCAACCAAGATTCAGTTATGAATAGTATATATAGGTTTTGCGTCAGTGAAAAAGTCGTAGATGTGATGCTTGCTTTTAGTGAAAGATTGAGCATTTATAAATAGACAGTTTAGAGAACATGCTTTGGTGATTATGTGAATATGTTTTGTGGAAGTGTAAGCAGTATTTTGTGGGCTTCCAGCATGTGTGTCCTTAGTGTGGGTATTAGCTCTATGATGATAGCAATTGAGTAGCTGTTCTGTATCGTGTTCCTCATCCAGCAGGCCCCGGAGGTATTTTGATGGGTCTATATGTGTAGGTGGTGGGGACTGTGGATGGGAGTGAGTTGGTGCGCTATGCTGTTTTTGTAGTGTAACCATGGTGTGCAGTAGACATGGAGAAGCAAAGTTGTGAAGTGTGGCATGTTGCTTATTCTGCTTGCGTAAGTTTAGGACAGAAGGGTATGAGTTAGAGGTGGTAGTGCAGCATGTGGGTCATGTAGTAAGGTTCTAAATTGTCCAATGGATGAGAGGCAGTTAAAAGACAGTTGGTGTTTATCTGTATATGTGTTAGGTGTAGGGGAATAGAGAAAGCTTGGCATTGGAGTTTGTTCATTTGTGTAGTCTGAAAAGTGGGTGTATGTTTGTAGTTTGTAATGGAAAGTATTATGAGATGTTGCGCATGACAGATTTTGTTGTGCTGGTGTATGTGATATGTTTTATTTTTGAGGAGTAGTAACATGAGTTGCTGATGCATTTGTTTTATGAGATGAATTTGTTTGTATAGTATTGTTTGTGTTTGGAATTTGTAAGGTAAAGGGGTTTTGATGTATTTGTAAGTAGAGTGTATCTTGTATGTAGGAGGGGGTGAAGTAGAGTTAAGAGTGTTTATCTTAGACTTGATTGCTTCAAGAGGCAATATGTGTGGTGCAGTGAAGTATAAGTGTTGTGCGGTTGTGATCTTGTGAGGAGGGTGTTGGTGGGAGAAATGATGGAAGGCTAGTATAGGTTTGCTAGTGACAAAAAGAGATTTGTTATGAGAAATTAGAGCAGGCAGTGTGTGTCTGGATGGAATACAGTTAAGTATGATGTGGATTTGGGTTGTGTTAGTGATAAGTGGATTGGTTAGTGGTATTGGATAGAGTTGTATACTGTTTGTAAGTAATAGTGCAAATGTGTGGCAGCTGGGATAGAAGGGTGTATTGGTTTGATTTCTGGAGTTTTGGAGTGGGTACTGAGACATTGAACTTTGTCTTGGGTTAGTTTGCAGTGAATGAGTGGAGTACATGCCTGTGAGTGTGTTACTTTAGTTGTGGATGGGGTAGGGTGGGTGCTGGTATGTTCCCGGAGAGTATCGAACATGCCCAAACAGGCAATTGCCCTTGGCCTCTCCGCCCATAGTCTCGACGCCGGGCTGAGATGCCCTGGACCCTAATAGCCCTAGTAATCAGGTGACCCATTCGGCCTATAAGAGCCCTAGCCCTAACCAATCACAACACTAGCCCAAAGCCCCATTTCCAATAGGACAGCAGCCTCCTATAGCCAAGCACAGCCCTAGCCCCAGCCGCCAATCAGGCACCAAACCCTAAGCCCTGCCTCTAATTGAGAGACTTGTCCCAACCATAGTCACATCTCTGGTCCCAGCAGCCAATCATACGGGAAACGTTAAGCGCTACTTCCAAGTCTAGCCTCAGAAAACAATCTAAAACCCTAAACCTATCCACAATCGAATCACTAACCCAAGTCCTACATTAATAGTATCACTGATCCAGGAACCAAACAGCATCCTCAAATACTCAACCAGTGCACACATGTAGCATCCAATAGCAGCCTTTATAAGGTCCCTGCGACCGCAGGCAATGTTTACTGGCCAGGGGACTTGAAGCTGCTCCTCAATTCGGAATCTCTTAGGAGACAGACAGACTCAGTCCACCCTCTGGGGTTCTGAAGGTAAGAGCCTAACAAACTTTGACCTCTAACAATACTGTCTTTCCAAAGCTTTACTCACTATCCTAGCCAAAACACAAGTGTACAATCCCAGAAAAACATAGCTTAAACAACTAACAGCAGATTACTGCTGTTTCAGAGAACCCTCTGTTCAGCCTCCGATGCATACTATCTCTGTTGCTAAGGGGCAGTTTAATCTGGTTTCACTCACTCGCAAAGTCAAAATGAGAGATGGGGTGGTTTGCTTAACACACAGGTCTGAGCACAGATCAAGGGAGAAATTAGGAAGGAAAATCAGGTAGTCACAGGCAATTTGAAAATACAACAGATTTTGGACTGCAAACTCACAATGCAACAGGTAAAATGAAACAGTCACAGGCAAATAAAAATGTAAAATTTATAAACAAAAAAGGTGAAAAATGTTGCAATCACAGGCAGATAAAAACTTCAATTTTTAAACTGTAACAATCACAAGCAAAACTGGTGAAAATGAGGCAATGCAGAGTAGACGAAAATCCTTTTCACATTTCAGGAAAGAGACAACACAAGTCTGCCTTATTGCCACCTCCTGGTTCTTGGTTCACTGCAATTTTTAGCAGAGGGAAACTGCAGCTTACAAAATAGAGGTGAAAGTTTTGGGGATCACCCAACAAACCCTTAAGGGGTCTGGGCAGATGTGAGAGGAGGGCTCAGGGTTGCTTGGGTGCTAGGAAACCAATCAGCAAGCTTGGCCTGTTGGCCAGGAGGCTGCAATCTGCTCCTCAAATTAGAATCTCCTAAGAGACAGACAGCCTCAATCCACACTCTGATTTGCAGGTAAGGGTCTAACAAACTTTGCCCTCTAACAATACTGGACCTCATTTATGAGGTCTTGACGAAGGGCTACACCGCAAGGAATCTTGCTGCTCTGCCCTACATCAAAACAAAAGGGCAGGAATGCACTGTTAATGTGATAGAGCACATTCCTGCCCTTTTTCCCAGTGTCGGCACACCCTGGCTGCCATGCGCCAACGCAAGCACCCTTGCTCCATGGTTCAAGGGTGCCTGTGTTGCGGGCTGATTAATTTTCTGCAGGAAGGGACACCTTCCTATACAAAATCAATCAATTCAGATGATTTCCTTTTTCTATGTGCGCTGCAGAATGTATGAGAAGAAATTAAAAAAATTCTCCTCTTTGCACCTTCCTAAAGCAACACCTCGGGTGGTGTTAGGTTCTGACACATTCCCATGTTTACGAAGTCCTGTAATTCTGGGAATGTGTCAGTTTCCACGGGTGTTGCATGGGAACACCCACAGCAACATCCATGGAATGACCCTTTCATGTAGCGGTCTGCGTAAAAGGGGCACATATTTATAAGGCCATTAAAAGCCACGTAAAGTGGCTTTAGGTGGCCTTATCCCTATGCTGTGGCACATTGCGCCACCGAAATATAAAAAAAGTGAAGTTCTGGTGGCGCAAAAATGCCGGTCCTCTGAGTTTCCAAAACTTTACTCACTCTTCTAGCCAAAAAAATATGGTTTAGTAGGCATTCAATGCTGTACATTTGGCATTGAAATCACTCACAACAAATAAAGAACTTACGATTAAACCGGCTGATAAAGTCGGATCGATAGTGATTTTGGACACCAATGTCTACCGTTCTGAGTGCATGCGCCAACTCAACAACAGGAATGCCTACAGCCTGCTTGATCGGGATCCCACTGATGAATTAAAACTAACTATCACGACAATGATCGAAGAAGCGTCATCTGAAGGTTGGATCACTCAAGCGGAAGCTACCTTCTTGTATACTGAACATCCAAAAATGCCATATTTCTACACCTTGCCCAAGGTCCATAAAGAACAACGACCACCGCCAGGCCGCCCTATAATTTCGGGCATAGGGTCAGCCCTTGAACCTATCTCCACTTTTGTGGATCATTTTTTACGCCCTATGGTACAAAAAATGCCCACGTATTTGAAGGACACTACGGACCTTCTACGCATGTTACCCGACATCGAGTTTGAGACTACTACAGACCTCCTTGTCTCTTTCGATGTCGAGGCCTTGTAAACTTCCATCCCCCAGGATGAGACTTTGGAGGTGATTCACTCTTTGCTGGATGCCAATGACCTGAACAGTATAACACCGGTGCACTTTATCATGGCCTGTGCCACCTTGGCCATGAAACAGAATTTTTTTCAGTTTGAGGACAATATCTACCTGCAAGTGTCGGGCACAAGTATGGGGAGCGTTTACGCCCCTAGCTTAGCGAACTTATACGTTCACTCCTTTGAGCAGCAGCATATTTTCAACAATCTTAATCCTTACATCGATAACCTGAAAACCTGGAAAAGGTATATCGATGACGTCCTGGTGACCTGGTGAGGCACTAGAGAAAGATGTCTTGAGTTCCTTGAGTGGCTCAACGCCAGGAACTCCTTTCTCAAACTCACCATCGAGATAGGAGGGCACCAACTCGCATTTCTTGACCTATTGATACAAGCTACACCAGACGGTCTACAATCAGAATTGTACAGAAAGCCAACCTCAAGAAATTTGCTTCTGTTGTTCAATAGCCACCATCCAAGATCCCTAAGGGAAAATCTCCCCTTTGGACAATTTTTGCGGGTCCAAAGGAACTGCTCTACGTCTGCAGCCTACAAAAAACACTCAAGCACTTTGTGCGACCAGTTAATTGCGCGCAACTATCCACCACGGCTGGTCAAACAATCCATGAAACGGGCAATGAATAACAATCGTATAGCTCTTCTGGAGCCAACGACCCCAAAAGCGCCTTTGGAACGAATGACGTTTGATCATACATTTGGAACCATGTCAAATAGGATCCAAAAACTGGTCAGAAAACACTGGCCCATTTTGAACTCTGGACGCCTGACGTTGCAATAACCTCTGTTCTCATTTAAGAGAGGTTCTAACTTGAGAGACAGACTAGTGCACACTAGACCCCTTGAAGATCAACCCAGGGCTGTTGGATCACTATGGAACCTCCCTCCGGTTACAGGACATCATCCCTGCGGTACATGCCAAGCATGTCCACAAACCAAGAAAACATCAGAGTTGGACATAGGAACATCAAGACCTTGGAGGCAATTGAAATTCACTAACTGTAACAGTGACCGGTTGGTGTATCTGATCACATGTCCGTGTGGACTCAAGAATGTAGGGATGACCACTCAGAAGATACGCATAAGAATCTCTGAACATAAAAGCACCATCTGGTGCAAAAGACAGGCTACCAAACTTATTGCACATTTCCTGGAAGTCAATCACCTGTCCACTGATTTTCAATGGACTGTGTTGGAACAACCTTTTATTCCCTCTCACACTGCAGATGTAGCCAAATTTCTTTTGATAAAGGAACAAAAGTGGGTCCTAAAACTCAATACCCATAAGCAGGGACTCAACGACGAAATTCCATGGTCTGCCTTGTAATTTTGCATTGTGAACTGGAGCACTTTTGTGCCCAGTATTAATTTACCATTCTCGTTGCCATTTGCTCCAAGGGGTGATTAACACATCAGCAATCCGTTGTGTGGTGTCATTCAATACACCTATCAACCACCACCTTAGTGCCTCTCTTATCCACTTGTCTCATATTTATGGTGGGAGGGTCGTCTTCGACGTGCATTTACCCCCAATTTAGCACTATTTACATCGATATGAGTCTTTTCCAACTACTAACTTGGTACCTTTTTATCAGCTGTCTTTTCCTTTTGAGGACGAGTTCACTTAATCTTTTAGAATTCGTCTGCCCTTGTTATGAGTACATCCGTTACCAGGGCGATGAAAATTAATCAATAGCAAGCGCCAGCACCAGGGCGATGAAAATCAACCAATAGCGAGCGTCAGCACTATTGAGTCTTTACCAACTATTAACTTGGTACCATTTAATCAGTTTCCCTCCATTTGGAGGACGTGTTCATTTAGTCTTTCAGAATTCGTCTTCCTGTGTTATGATTACATCTGTCACTAGGGCGAGCAAAATCAACCAATAGCGAGCGCCAGCACTATTGCCGGGTGAGCCAATCAGATCTTAGAAGGTGCCGGTCACGAGATTAATAGACCAATCGGCATCCTCCTCTTAACCCTGCACTCTCTAACCGTCCGGTGCCTCCCCAGTCGGTTCAGACGCCGGCAAAGGAGTACCGACGGTTAGGTGAGTGTCCTCTCTATGTTTTTTCTGCCGTGCCTTGGGCATGTACGTTTATTTGGACATTCTTGTCCCTACTTCCCGGCTAAAAAGTTTTTCGGGAACGAGCGTTTATGCAACAGAATTCTTGAACATTAAGGAAAGTTCCCAGCCTGTTCCCACATTTCACCAGTGTAACATCAGTTGTCGAACAGGCTAGATTGAAAAGGTCTTTTATTTTATTTTATTTTATTTCATTCTATTAAGTGGGTTCTTGGAACACCATTTTTATACTCGCTCCTTGCACAGTTAGGTTTTGGAGGGCTGTGATGAAAGGTTATTTGCACACTACGGCAAACATGTTTTCTTTGCTTTACATGTTTCATAGAGCGGTGATTCACTCTATCCCTGAGCCACTGCCAGGTGGGGTGAGGTCTTCACGTCTCGCAGACTATGGTAAGATGTGACCTTTTTTTCTATTGGGCATATAAATCTTGTATCCTGATATTGATCATGCAACCATACCACTGTTTGGGAATACTTTAGTCATTATATTTGACTTGATCTAAGTGTTATACTGTGTGTACCTAGGTCTTCTGTGAGCTATGGGGGGCATTTAATTAGTCTGATGCTTGACCCTTGTTTGTTCTGACCTTACAGTGAACGACACGAGCTGTGAGTTAGGACAAGACTCTTCACCTGGAGACTGCAGGTGATTTAATGTACTTGTCCTTTTACTATTTCACTTATTATTTGTTTTGCAGTAGCAATTGATTGTTATGAGGTCCTGAAGAAAGCAAGGACAACTATGTCCATATATTGCTGAAACATGTTGACCTGGTTCCACCTCTAGACAGCGCATTTCTCAAACTGTCTTCACATAATAATAATTTTTAAATTTGGTAAAGCGAGCATCATCTGAATAAAGTTTGTTCTATGCTCCTTTATCCAATTTTAGACACTTTTTTCTAATAATTTTTCACGTTATTTTTGGTTTCTTGCACTGCACCCCCTCAGTCACACCACGCCTTCACCACTCATCAGTCTCAGAAAGTGGTAAACCATACTATTGCCACTCAGCGGGGGAGAACTATTTACCATCTAGTCTCCCTACATTTGTGTATCACCAACTTGCAATGATGGTTTCAAAAAATCCCAAATGATGAAGGGCGGTCTCGAGTGGTGACTGATGGGTACTTTTGACCATTCACTGAGTTGTCATAGTGAATCTTTGTGAAAGTCAGTTCAGGGCCTTTTATTTTGACTAGTTGTTTGGCTACCGTAGACTCACACCCTTTCTTAGACCCTCTGGAACCCTGTTGTTGTCATATATTCTTGGGGACTGTTCACAGAGTGTGGTCTTAAAATATCCCCCTGGGTCCTACCTCACCGTAGTGTTTATGTTGTACATTTAAAGCACCAATATATTTTAATTTCTGAGTTACAGAAATAGACATTGATAACAGCCGCGGCCGGTAGTGGGAGTACCGACAGGGCGGGGACGTGGGGAGGGGGCGGGGCAGGGCGGGGGTTGGTAATGGATGGATTATGGACTTTAACAGGTAAGTAAACATATAAATAAATAAAACAAACGTTGTTGCGCACAGTGCATCGCATTTGGTGATGCAGTGCATGCAACGAAATTCGTTTTATTTATTTATATGTTTACTTCCCTGTTAAACTCCATAATCCATACATTACTACCCCCCACCCTGCCCCTGCCCCTCCCGCTCCCCACGTCACCGCCCGGCCGGTACTCCAACTACCGGCCGCGACTGATTGATAAGCTCTGAAATTCATGGTTAAGGAAGGTCTGAAGGTACTAACACAAATTGTGAAGATTTTGCTATAATTTTTTATCAACAGTGTGGGAGGCCAACAGTAAATTCTAACGGCATTCATAGAAAAAAAAAAATCTTTCTGTTCTTGAATTAAAGCAGATTTGGAGCGGTAGCTATCATGCTGGCACGCACAGGAGAAATAGTTTTAATTAGGCTGTTGATTTGTATACAACAATGTGCCACCAATTATCTTTTTTAATCAAATGAAAACGATTGAGGTGCTGCCAGGTCAACCAGCATGCACTCATATCATGCATAGTAGTTTCAAATGGCTGAGTGTGCTAAGTGGAGCCTTTCTGTGTATCCTTTCATGCAGTACAAATTACATGTTAATTTTAACAGTCAAACTTTAAAAATGCTCTCATTCAGAATAAACAGCAGTACTACTCATTCAATGTGGCGAGGTTGTGCAATATATGTCCCTTCTTTAATGACCAGAATACGACGGTCTTTGGTGATGACTGTGGCAGAGCCGTCTTTAATTTGAGCCCGTAGTTACATGTCAGGGCCACCGCACTGATTTTCGGAACTGACACTTCTTTTTCCCCATCAGTCATTGACCCAGAGCAAACAACACACAAAAAACTAAAACACAAAAAGGGGGAAAGAAAGAGGAAAACAAAGACAGAAAACAGCAACAAAGAAAGAAAGAACGGATAAAAATAACTTGAAACAGTGAGATGAAGATGCAGGGAATGTCTGAGCAAGATCAAAGATGCATGATATGGCAGCAGCGGCTCCTCAACTAAGGTGGAGGAGATCGCCCCACTGCTTTTGGGTGTGAAAAAAAAGTAAAAGTAAAATGATAATAACTCAATGTTATTATCATTTTATTTGTTTCTGCTGTTGTGTCTTGGCAAGACAGGGAGGTTCTGCTCTGCTCTCAGAGCAAGGGGAGGTGTGGTGGGCACTATGTAAGTGTGCATGAATGTTTGACTGCCCTTCTGAGGCCGGCCAAACATTCATGCACACTTTTCATGTGCTACACACTGGCTTCATTACGGCCTGGGTGGAGAACATGCCCAGGCTCTCATTCCCTGGCTGAGCTCTGAACCACGGTGTGCAGACCAGTCACAATGCTGCATTGCAGCTTTGTGATTGGCAAGGAAGAAACCAGGAGATGCAGGTAAGTGTTTTTTTTTAACCCCCCTCAACTCCCTGTCTGCCCCCCTCCCCACCCCACTGCTGCTTCCCGGGGAGCAGCCAGCACTGTGGGATGGATCAGGACTGCACATCCTGGGTTTTCAGTACCCTCCTCAGTAGCACAAGTCGTACACTTCTGAGTAAAACTTTGAGCCCCAGTGATTAATATTTTACAAATAAAGCACCAAGGAAGACAACTCTGCTGTGCCTGTGAATTTACAGAGTTAACAATCATGGACTGTTGTTTCAACTAGACACTCAATGTTTGGGAACCAGAGTTTTTTCCCTAATCTTGCTTGAGTCTTGGTTAGACCATGATGTCATTATTGGGTGAGCAGCCGCGGCCCATGAAGGAAAGAGCAGCGGGGCTGTGGGGCCGGGTGGGAGAGATTTCGACGGCAAATTAAATAAATAATTATTTTTCCCTTGTCATCATCGCTCAAAATCCCCCCACCTGGCCCCACCCCACTTACCTGCACAGGCTGTGGCTGGGGCCAGCATGTTCACCTGGGCTTAGATGGCCATTAAGACAACAATTTTGTAGTCTCTCCTTACCAGCCTGCTGTTCATGATACTAAGGGGCATATTTATGAAAAATGGCAGAGCGCAAAGCTGCACCAAATTTGGAAACCCTGCGGTCCGACATTTTCAAAAAGCAGGGATGCGCTGTATTTACAAGAAAACGGCCCACACCTGTATTTTCCCTAGTGCTGACGCTAGATTTAGCTGCCTAGCGCCAACGCAGGCAGCCTTGCACCCTAGTGCAAGGATTCCTGCTTTGCAGGGAATTATTGTTTATGTGCAGGAAGGTGCCCTTTCCTGCATGTAAACAATCACTATTGGCGATTTATTACTTCTATGTGTGCTGCAGAATGCAGCACACATAGAAGTAGCAAATCAGCATTATTTAATGATTGTTTATGTGCAGAAAGGGACGCCATCCTGCACATAAAATATCATTAATGGCATTTTGCCCCTTTCTATCTGTGCCAAATGCAGCACACATATAAAAAGCAAAAACGAGGCGTCATACAAGTATTTCTCCTTGCTTTGCCATTCTAAAGCCTGCTTCTGCATGCTGTTAGTTTTTGGTTCTGCCTCAGATTTACACCTCCCTGTAATTCTGGGTCAGCGAAAAAATCACTGGGTGTTGTGGTGGAACACCCACAGCAACACCTGTTGCATGCCCCTTTCACACTAACGTAGCGTGTAAAAGGGCCTCATGTACAAGGCGGCATTAAGCCACAAAAAGTGGCTTAACTCTACTTTGTAAATATGGAGAACGGCATTTCACCACCAGAACGTCGCTAAAAGTGATGTTCTGGTGGCAATATCCCCTTGTAAATATGGCCCTAGGTTCGCATCCCATCTACCACAACATCCTAAGGATGTGTTGGCTTTGGGCATCATGGATCTTCAGGGTTGCTAAGAAGCTCTTCCACGATTCTGGAGGAATTTCTTGTGATTCAAAAACACCAACCATCTGAGAATGACAAGCTAAAATTGTAGATTGTGATAGACTGGATTCTTCTAAACACAAATGTATACAATGACTCTTACAATGTTCTGAATTTATTTCTTCGGTCCTTTTTGCCCAATCAATCTTGGGAATATGCTCAGTAAGCCAAGGTAACCCCAAAATGATCTGAAATTGAGACGCATCAATAAGACCAAACTGCAATACACTCTTTTCCCAGTGTCTTCTGTGATAGGACCTGAAGAGAGATTAGTCCCATCCACCGCTTGAACTGACTCAGGTCTTGCTTTCATCAAAAAATGAAGTCCAAGTACCTTAGCAAATTTGATATCACAGAAAGTTCTGTGCCTCCTGAATCTATCATTACTGAGATTCACTGAACTTCTGATTTTCCAAATGTTATCTCACAAGATACTAGTAGAAGTGGAGCCGAAGACTGGAGAGTATTTACTTATTCCTTGTTGTACGTCCGGAGTTGTCTTATGAGAAGAACCCACCAGAGCAACTTCTACTGATGGGACCTGTCGTTTACCAAAGAACTACTCTTAGGTTTCTTTGGACACTCTTTGATAAAATGACCTGAATTGCCACAATACATTCATGCTTTCTCAGCTCTTCTCTTCTCTCTCTCTTCTTTAGACAATGGCCCTCTAACTAAACCTATCTGCATAGGTTCGTCCCCTGAACTGGACTCTGTGGTTTTCATCGCATACAATCTAATTTTGTGAAAACAAGGTGGAATAAAGTGAAACTCTCTTCTACGTTCACTTTTTTGTACTAACAAACACTGGTCAATTTGCAAAGCTTAGTCTATAAATTCTGAAACATCTGTAGGTCTTTTTAGAATTTGACTGAATCCATCTTTTAATTCATCTCGGTAAACTGGGCTACATAAGCTATCAAGTCTCTATTTCCCTGTTTCAACTTCAACAGTTCATTATCCATTGCTTGAGTAACAGAACGACGGTCAAAAATTTGTAAAAATTCTCTCTTAAAATCTTCAAAACAATAAAGAATTGGATCATTTCTATTGATCAGGGGCATAGACCAGGAAGCTGCATCTCTGCTCAAGTAAGACAACATGAAGGACACTTTTGATTGATCTTCAGTAAAGACTATTGGTCTACATGAAAAATGTAAAGAACACTGAGTAAGCAACACTTGTGCCTCATTTGAATCCCCACTAAAAGGATCTGGAACCGATAGGGGAATAACTGGTGAAATTGCAGGTATTACTTGGGTAGGCAGTTCAGCAGTTGATGGGGAAGGAGTGAATTTTTGTGATTTAGCTTCTACCGTCAAAAGAACAGATCCTGACACATATTTTTTAACCACATGAGCGCTAGCGAAATTCCCCTCCTGTGCTCTTCTTTACAAAAACCCATTATTCATGACGAGCTGGGCTCGTCATGAGCGTAGCAGGAGGCTACCTCATGACGAGCCCAGCTCGTCATGAGCGTCGAAGGGGTTAAACCTCTGATCAATTTCGCTAGTCTCCAATCTAGATTTTCTCACTTCCTCCCTAAGTGACTTGTTATCCTACATATTGTCAATTAATTGCTTTTGTATACCCTCCAAAACCATTGCTAATACCTTAACATCAAGACCCTCCGCCATTCTGCTAAGGTGGAATTTCGACTTTGTGGCACTTTAATCTGTCAAGATCCATGTACCTGAACTTGAAACTCCACAGGAGCAGAATACTATTATCTCAATCCCTACTTCCAATGCAAGCAACAGTCAGCAAAATCTGCTCCTTACAATGAAGAGGAGGAAAGGAGATTGGGACAAAATTAAAAAAAGAAACAATAAGAGAGACCTCCAACGATTATGCCACTTCCTTGTGCTATTCTATTGGTTCCTGGTAGTGATTTCTAGGGCACCCAACATATAAAGCAAAATGGTGATTCCTATTACAGATGTTTTCCTTCCTTCTTAATTCTATATTTATGGGCTCAAATACCTTAAATTATGTGTGGTCTAGCTGCCCTCTTTGTAGAATTATTAGCGTAATCTAGCTGCTCTCTTGTAGGATTGCTTCTAATTGTACTACTTTTCCACGGAGAATTATGTTGCACTTTGACTCAAAATTCTCCTTGCATTTATCTTTACTCTCTTCTTTCTGTTAGTACAGTGCTGACAAAAGAGATAAGTGCTTACGATAGTTTCAATAAATATATATGTATATTAAATTTAAGAATTCCTGTATTTGGTTCAATTTCCAGGATTAATACTATGTCAGCCTTTTCTTTAGTTCTTGTTGATGAACTCTATTCCCTTCTTAGTTTGTTAATACTTGTCAAGAAGAAGGTAAGAGTGATATCTTTTGTCTTTAGTCAATTATAAGTCTTTTTAAACTTTGCGAAAATTGAAGAGTTGTATCTTCTTCTTTCAGACTAACACATTCAAATTTGCTTTTGAACTATTTACAAGACTTTCGCTGTATTCACATTCCAAAAGGATACTTCTAGATCAAGGTCTTCACTGATGCCATCAGTATTGCTAAGTCTGACTGAGTCAGGACTTTACAAAGAAAAGAAACTAATGCCAGGGACTTTCTCATACTTAAAAAACCTTACCCAAAAATAGTTCGTTTTTCATAGGTCTGCTTTGGATCCCAAATGGCAAGTTTATGGATCAGCATGCGATTGTTCCTCACTGCGAACTGAACTACAGAATCCGCTGAGGTTTTGAGGTGCTGCAAAGAATTGCCACTATTCCCGGAAGTGATATTTTGAACAAATAAGCAAGCGCTAAATTAATACGCTGCTCTCTCCTGAAATACAACAGTTGAAGTGCGCTTCAACATTGTGCGCAAGCGTGTTAATGAGTCACCTTACCCTCAGCCAAGAACAACCAGGCCGCTGAACTCGGAATCGACTCTTCAACTGTGACCACCATCTTGAGTTTTCGACAGGAAAATAATAAGAGAGAATGTATCCATTTATACAACAACTTAAAATCTCTTAGAGAAAGAGAACCCTGATGACCTCCAAGGGGATATTTCAACTGGCTAAAGTAAACTAACCTTAAACTGCTTGTTGCCAAACACAGTATTAACTTGCAGGGTTCTGACACCTCCCCTTTAAAAAACAGAGTCCTGAGGGATGGGGTTCTCAGGGACTAATGAGGTTTGGGGAGGAGGGCCACGTGGCCCCTCCCCTTTAAAACAAAAGTCTCTGAGTATGGGTCCACAGGAGCTAATAAGGCTTGGTGAGGGGGGGCACTTGGACCCCTCCTACAGAAAAAAGAAAATGATCGGAGAATGGCGCCCACAGGGCCTTTTATGGCTCTGGAAGGGGGTCATCTGTCCCCACTATCCTTTGAAGAACATAAGGCCCTGAAAGGGGGTTTCAGCAGGGCCTGGCCTCTGGATTCAGCTGTGCGGTGGGAGGTTGACTTTACATATGGTATTACAATTTTACATTAATTAAAAAAAAAAACTAGTAATTCACTGAAAAAACAAAGGTTAAAGTAACATTATAGTTAGACGCGATACAGGATTTGCTGCACAATTTGTAGGCATTCATCATTATTAGTTACTTGGCTAATGACTTCTGCCTTCAATGCCAGGGGCATGTAGTAAGGCCTATAACTTGGAAGGTACTCCTCCATGTCACCGGCGAGTGTGCTTGCATTTACACAAGGGTAGTGTGGTTTCTGGAATGACAGTCGTCAGGGTTACTGACTATTGGCCTGTAGGCTAAAATGAAATTAGACTTTTGGAGTTCTATGTCCCACTTTTCAGTGCTTGCAGGTGGGTGTTGTGTTGTGATGACCCCAAGAAGAGATATTCAAGGGGCTTGTGAATCTGTGGCTAGATGGAAATGTATGCACCCAATTGCTAGGGTTTCTCTTTTTGTGAGACTAAAAGGCATCAGTGTCTGTTAGACCTCTGCTTGACAAGGTGATGGGCACCAAAAGCCAGTGGTCTGTTCATACAGTACCATAGCCCCATGACCAACCAGGCTTGCAACAACCCACTGCTCCATGTCTTTTTATGGATCACTTGTTTCATTGCTGTTTCATTTTAAAGTGCTGCATTGATGTCCTGAAATGTAGCATCAGGGTTTTCTGACCAATCCATACTGACTTGTGGGTCAAGGTGCTCATTCAGTAGGATGACTTTGCCATCATAATCCTCATCCGCACCTGGTTTTAAATAACTTAAATACCTCTCTTCCGGCAAACACTGCCATCTGTTTTATGGGTCATTTGGGAGCAATTTGTTTAGCCCACCCACTCATTTTTTCCACATTTGAGCTGGAGCATTCTTATTTGTAAATTCACTAATCAGAATGAGAGCTGCCATAGACATGTTGAAGAGGTGGACACCAGGAAACTGAGGCACTGGGACAGGACTTTGAGAGGTGTCTCCACCAGAGATTTGCTTAGACCTCTCATCTCATCTTGAGCTTTGTCTTCCATGGAGTGTGTATTCAAGATCGGGTGCAAAGAATTGTAGTACATCAATTTAGCTGATTAGTACGACACCCTTCCAGGAAGATTCTGAGTGGTGGGTCTTCTCCAACACAATCATGAATGCTATGTCATGTTTTTGAGGTGTTGTTACACAAGAATGGGGGAACCCAGTACTCAGCTGGATCTGGGCCAATTCTAGTACAAAAAAACGTTAGTCCATCCAAAAAAGATTGGAAATATATTACACCTAAAATCAAACATATATTGACAAAATTGATTATCAAATCACAATACTTATGTGATATAAATTTGTTTATAATCAACAATTCAAATGGTTGCTCCAATGCACGTGAAGTGAAACAAGTGCTCAAGGGAGTGCTCATGAAGGGATGGGAGTAGAAAGTATAAGTGTAAATAAATACAATATTTACAATTAATTGATAAGGAACCTGTCTAACAATGTAGAAAGTACTAACTAATTAACTCCATAATTGCAAGACACCATGAATGCATATTTCATCATCTGCATATGCCGATTTCTAAAAGTACAGGTAGAGGTTAAAGGAATGTCAACGTTTCAACCCCAATAGTAGCAGAAGGGCCAGTATTTCCTTAAGCAAGGGACTTCGTCAGGACAGACGAATGAGCTACCTACATGATAGGTAAAAATACCACAAATTAGGAACTCAGTGGCAAGGTTTGAGTCGCACAGCGGCTCACCTCAAAAATCCACTGCAAGGAAGGCGGTGGAAGAATTTGGAAGATGGGCTGAATAGCTCCTAATCAGGGAAATGACACATGAAAAGCTTCCACAATAGTCCAGTGAAGCTCTTGGACAAGGTTGATGTGCTGAAAAAAGATTTATGTATCAATAATGTGTATGCGTAGTAACATGTATTGAAACTGGAAATTGCGATTACCTAATTACAATTTTCTGAGAATCGCAATTAGGTAATGGCAATTTCCAAAGTATGGAACTCCAAGAGTTTCATATACAGGTTCCTAGAGGGTCCAAAATTGACCTACCTCATTGATAATAATGGGGTACATCACAAGTTGCGACCCCCTAAGAATCAGAAAAATCGCAGAGATGGTGGCCTGTTGGGGTCAGCAGACCACCATGTCCCTGAATGCTTTTAAATAAAGCAATCTTTTTTTATAAATACAGCTCGTGGTTGTATTTAAAAAGAAAAAATGAAACATTTTCTTTTAAGTTTTAGGAACAGGCAGTGGTTCAAGGCACTGCTGCCTGCTCTTAAAAAAAGGTTTTCACTACCATTCCCAAAGGGGAAGGGGTCCGTGGGGACCCCTTCCCATTTGCGAATGGGTTACCACCTACTTAAAGTAGGTGGTAAATGCAAATGTTTTGCAACCACATTCAAGGTCACAAAACATTTATACATGCATTTAGGATTCGCTATTTGGAAGGGACGCCCTTAACATGCCCCTTTCAGACACCGAATCGCAAACCCATTTTGTGATTCGGTAACAGGTTACTGAATCGCAAAATGCGTTTTGATACATGTAAAAAGCCTTTTTTGCGTTTGCAAACGGGCCAGCTCTTGCAAACGCAAATTTAAATTATACATGTGGCCCTTTAATCTTTGAGTTGCTAATTTGCTACCAGTACTTACATAAAATGGCTACATGGTATGATTGGCCATAGTGTTCCAATTTCACTGAGTACGATGTAGTATGTGAATAACTATTACAAGGACAGATTTAATCTGTTTGCATATCTACAAGGCAGGACACAGCAGACAAAAGAGCTTTTACTAATAGAGAAAGGGAGGCAAGCTTATTAATATAATCAAGAGTACGACAGGTAAAGGTCAGTGCGAGGCACCAGTGTTGAATCAGTTTACCTCTTATTCTGTATCAGACTCTGGAAGTGTCTCGCGTTTTTGCAAGCACCATAATGTCCACATGACTGCTTCCACGTCAGGAGCACAGTTGCTAGCTACTGCTCAAGCAGACGTCGGTCTACGTCACACAACTAACTAGGTTAATGTGAATTGTAAAAGGGGCCTTGCATGCAGATTACATAAATCATAATTGGCAACCACAAATTCACAGGGGTGCGTGATTACCGGCAAACGATAATCTAAGATACAATACAGAATTACCAATGCAGTATGTCCAAACATATCAATGACATGTTAAAGACAGTGAGTCGGTCCATCCCCTTCTGTTGGATGTAAAGCAATACACAATTGATGCAAAAATTACTGTTACAAGAATTACTGTTAACTGATGGTACAAAATATGCTTACATTAGCTGAATAACGTAACTCAAACCATGTCAGTAGAAGAAGAGCATCAAGTACCTGAAATCATGACAGACAGAGCAGTTTGGTTGAACTCACCCTAAAATTCAACCTGATCATGCAGAGTCAGTTGTAATGATGTACTGATTAGGCTGTGTTAAGTAAAGGCAACTGCCTGGTGATCTCTTCCTGTTCATTCAGACCACAATGGACAGTGTTTGATAATGCATCACCTTACATTCATGCAGTTTCAAGATACCAGCTATATTACTAGGGCCCAGAACTGATTTTGCTATAACAACCCATTTGAGACCATCCACAGAGTGGTGGAATGATTGAAAGTGTACTTTTAGTGGTGCCCCTGGAACCCTAAATGTCACCCGACTGCAGTGTTGGAGTATGCGTGTTTTTACTTTCTGACTGGTTTGTCCAATGTAGAGTTATCCACATGGACACAACATTGCATAAATTGCAGTCATACTGTTGCAATTAGTATGGTTTTTAAGTACTACGTTGTATTCATTGTAGATAAACGGTTTGGTCTCTATAGTGTAGTAACAGGCTCTGCAGAAACCATATTTATAATGTCCCACAATTTGAGGTAAATTCCACATTGAGCAAAGAGTGGGTTGAGTTGGAGGTTTCAGAAAGGAACAAGCAACATGGTCCCTGACACTTTGTCCTTCTTGAAGGACTGCATCGGAGGCTCAGTTATCTCGAGATCTTCTGAAATCAGTCTCCATTAGTAATTAATGATGTGTCTGATGTCATTGTTGCGTGTGCGGTAGATAGTGACACAAATCATTCTGTCCAATGAGTTATCAGTGTGTGATTTAGGTTCCAATAGGGATTCTCTAGCGTTATAACATGCCCTTTGCGGGCCTTCTTGAGTAAAGTTTTCGGGTAACCTCTCTCCATCAATCTGAGTAGGAGATCCTCGTATTCCTTAAAGTAGTACAACCTATGGGAGCAGATTTTAAGAAATTTCCCATAAGGTAAATTATCTCTCAGACCCCTTGGGTGATGACTGCTGTAGTGTAGAAGTGTATTCCTTTCTGTGCCCTTTCTGTATAATGTAGTATAGAGTTGATCATTTGCCACCTTGATGGAGATATCAAGGAAATCAATAACCAAAGTCCTATATTGGATTCACACTGACCTAGTTAGGAGAGTGACGTAGACTGACGTCTGCTCGAGCAGAAACTAGTGACTATGCTCCCGACGTGGAAGCCTCCGCATGAACGTAAACATCGGGTCTATTTATAGACACTTGCTCCGGTGTGCTTGCACAGATGCGAAACGCTTCCAGAGTCAAATACAGAACAAGAGGTAAACCGATTTAACACCAGTGCCTCAGATGGCCCTTACCTCCTGTACTCTTGATTACCTTAATAAGCTATCCCCCCTTTCTCTATTAGTAAGAGCTCTTTTGTAAGCTTTGTCCTGCCTTGTAGATATGCGAACTGATTCATTCTGGCTCAGTTATATTAATACACACACTAGATCATACTCAATGGAATTGGAATAATATGGCCCATCATACCATGTAGCCATTTTATGTAAGTACTGGTAGCAAATTAGCAATTCAAAGAATATGTTACCACGCATACACAGTATTAATGTGCCACATTAACTAATTGTTTCAGCACATCAACCTTGTTCAATATCCTCATTGGACTATTGTGGACGCTTTTCATGTGTCATTTCCCTGATTAGGAGATATTCAACCCATCTTTCTAACACCTTCCTTGCAGTGGAATTTTGAGGTGAGCAGCTGAGACACTTTTCTATCCCACTCACCCACTCAAACCTTGCCACTGAGTTATTAATTCATGGTATTTTTACCTACCTTGTAGGTTGCTCATTCTTCTGTCCTGTTGAAGACCCACGCTTAAAAAACGATTTGCCCTTCTGCTACTTTTGGGGTCAACACGTCAACTTTCCTTTAACCTCTACCTGTACCTTTGGCAATCAACCATATGCAGATGATGAGCTATGCATTTACGGCGTCTTGCAATTATGGAGTTAATTGCTTAGTACTTTATACATTGCTAGACAGGTTCCTTATCAATTCATTTTAAATATTGTATTTATTTGCACTTATACTCTCTACTCCCATCCCTTCACAATTACGCCCTTGAGCACTTGTTTCACTTCACGTGCATTGGAGCAACCATTCGATTTGTTGATTATAACCTAACTTATATCATATACATTTTGAGATTTGATAAACAATTTTGTCAATTTATGTTTGATTTTGGGTGTAATATATTTCCAATCCTTTTCGGTTGGATCGACGTTTTTTCCGTACTATTTATTTGTAGTTTGCAAACATTCAGAGTTTATTCTTTACATTACTTGCACTTATTAATCTGTGCGTTTCAGATGCAGTGCTGCTTCTTCTGGACCTGGAGGCTATCTTTTTAGTCTGCACCTTCCTCCGATGCTCCCTTTCTGTTATACACCTTTTGGGCCAACCTTGTTGGATTTGGTCTGCAGTAATGAGTATACACCACTAGGGGGTGGGAGCATGAGGCGTCTGTAGAGCACGTAGTGGGTCTGCCTCCACCATGGATTGTCAACATTTGTCAGCCCGTTCTTGGAATCAGCATGATACCATGACACCAGGTTGAGGCGTCACCCTGACCCAGCGTATCTTCCTGTAGATGGCAATACACTCAGCCGACACTCAGCCGCTCTAAAAATACCCTGGTAACAATACATAACATATTTATGGAGAGGGGACATCTTTTGCCCAGATAGCGAGGGAGCAAGGCAGGAAGACTGGGTGTTGCATTTCAATTTATGTCAGTTTTCTGCAGCAGGCAGTTCCACTGTACAATGAGTGGCTCAACCACTGTGGTACAGCAGGTCTCGGCCTCGTGGTAAGAAGTGCCCAAGTGAATGCACAACCTCGGGATCAAGGAGGTTTCCATGTCAGGACTGGTCATGAGCAAACCGTCCCCATTTGCTGAAAACTTTGATATATGCTGAGTGCCTGCTGAACACATTACGTTGTCATATAGGGTCCTGGTTGCACATTACTGGAGGGAAAAGGGGATTCCTTTCTCCTCACTCATTCCCTATCACCCCCAATGCTCTGCAAATGTTTTCACTATGTCCATTTACCAATGTACATGGTCATTGGGAACACATTACAAACAGGAAAAGGAAAACAAAGAAAGTGTATGGCAGCACATGCAGCATGGCACGGTTTGTAACAAACTACAGCACTACCCCCAAATGACCTATCCTACTACACACTGAATATATATGCTCCTGTTGATTACAGATTATGTTTCAGTAACATTCCTATATTTATTTGTGTAATACAAATATTGCATTAATTGCATCAAACACATATCTCCAACTTTTCGGACAGGAAATATTAATGTCCTCACCTTTCTCCTCTCACAAATATCAGTTATGCGCTGTTTAATATTCTATGAATGCTACAGAGAGATTATGAAATTGTACATTGTGCCCATCCACATATTTATATGTATGACGCATTTCAGTACATATGTGGCTTAACGGCAAGCTCGGTCAACTTTGAAGCTGCGGAACCAGGTTCAAGTCTGGAGGGAGTCCAAAACATTCTGTGATGCTGGGCAAATCACTTACGGCCACATGCATCATTGCACCCGTTTGCGATTCCTAAATTGCGAAAATTAAGGAATTGCAATTTAGAAATCGCAAACCGCAATGCATGAAAAATTCGCATTTTTTTTGCGATTTAGTATTTTTCCTTAATTCTGATTCACAATTTGCGAATCGCAATTAAGGAAAAGCCTTCCCATTGATTCCTATGGGCCAAAAGGCCCATAGGAATGAATAGGAAGGCATTCACATTTTGCGAATTTCAAATTGCGATTCGCAAAATGTGAATGCAATTTCAAGGGTGCAGGGGGGGGTCCAAAGAACCCCTCCCTGCACCCCTGAAATGTAACTTCAAATGCAATTTACACACACACATGCCCCAAGGACATGTGTGTGTGTAAATTAATACTTTCAAAAATGCAATTTGTGCATGTTTGAACGTTTTCGGTAAATTAGCATGAAGGTAAACTTCAGGCTATTTTACCACTTCCAAAATGCAAATTCGCAGTTAAAAAATGATCATGCATTGCATTTAAGCAATCTGAAATTGCGATTTCTTAAATGCAATCGCAATTTTAGAAATCGCAACATGGTTGCGATTCCTAAAATTGCGAAATGCATGATGCATTCCAAATTAGTCAATTGCATTCGCAAACGGCCGAAAATTACGATTCGCACCGTTTGCGAATGCAATTGGCTTTGATGCATGTGCCTATTAATCTCCTCATGTCTAGAAATGAATAAGTCCGTCTGTAATGCAACTGGTGCTCATGTAAAGTGCTCTGATACCTTCGGGTCAAGTTCGTGCTATATAAAACTGCAACAACAAAAAAACATTTATACTGTCTTGCTTCATCAACTAATGTTTGGATTGAAATCTATAGTTTACAACGGCTCAAAGCGGCACCTAAAATCACCCGAAAAGCGTCCTCCTAGTTCTTCTTTCTCCTTTCACAAATACCTATTTAAGAACTGTTTGATATTGTAGGACTCCTACACGGAACTAATGAAATTGAACATTGCACACATCCTCATATTCAATTTTGATGCGTTTCAATACATATTTATTCTTGTCATGTCTTGCTCAATCAACTCATGTTTGGATTGATAGCCACAGATTCCCAACTCCTCAAACTGATAGGAAAATTGGCAAATTGATGCAGTATAGCGAGACATCTTGTCAAACTAGAATAGACATTACCCCACTAACAATGTTTTAGAAAACAGCCCCGCAAAAGACTCCTTCATTCGGTTCATTTTGTGGCCCAAAACAACGAATTAAGGTAAATGGGTATATGTGTTATCAACTGTTTGCAAAGAAGCCCCACGTTGTTCAATCTATACATGGAGCCCCTGGCACGTCTGGTAGAATCTTATGGGGTGGATATTGTGTCATACGCGGATGATACTCAACTGGTGGTCACTTTATCTCATAATCCAGTTGAGGCAGCCGAGAATCTCTCCGCTTGTCTTGTGGCACTTGCTGGCTGGATGAAGAATAACTGTTTGCGCGTCAACCGAAACAAGACAGAACTTCTAATAATTGGTTTGTCTCCCTCGATCTGGACATCAGCTTGGTGGCCAGCGGATTTGGACATCTTCCACGTCAGGAGCACAGTTGCAAGCTTCTGCTCAAGCAGCCGTCGGTCTACATCACACAACTAACTAGGTCAATGTGATTTTTAAAAGGGGCCTTGCATGCAGAATACATAAAGCATAATTGGCAACCGCAAATTCACAGGGGGGGCGTGATTACCGGTAAATGATAATCATAGTCAATGAAATTGGAATAATATGGCCCATCATACCATTTAGCCATTATTTTATGTAAGTACTGGTAGCAAATTAGCAATTCAAAGATTATGTTACCACGCATACACAGTATTGATGTGCCACATTAACTAATTGTTTCAGCACATCAATCTTGTTCAATATCCTCATTGGACTATGGGGACGCTTTTCATGTGTCATTTCCCTGATTAGGAGATATTCAGCCCATCTTTCTAACACCTTCCTTGCAGTGGAATTTTGAGGTGAGCTGCTGAGCCACTTTTCTATCCTACACACCCACTCAAACCTTGCCACTGAGTTATTAATTCATGGTATTTTTACCTACCCTGTAGGTTGCTCATTCTTCTGCTCTGTTGAAGACCCCCGCTTAAAAAACGACTTGCCCTTCTGCTACTTTTGAAGTCAAAACGTCAACATTCCTTTAACCTCTACCTGTACCTTTGGCAATCAACCATATGCAGATGATGAGCTATGCATTTACGGCATCTTGCAATTAAGGAGTTAATTGCTTAGTACTTTATACATTGCTAGACAGGTTCCTTATCAATTCATTTTAAATATTGTATTTATTTGCACTTATACTCTCTACTCCCATCCCTGCACAATTACGCCCTTGAGCACTTGTTTCACTTCACGTGCATTGGAGCAACCATTCGAATTGTTGATTATGACCTAACTTATATCATATAAATTTTGAGATTTGATAAACAATGTTGTCAATTTCTGGTTGATTTTGGGTGTAATATATTTCCAATCCTTTTCGGTTGGACCAATGTTTTTCTGTACTATGTATTTGTAGTTTGCACACATTCAGAGTTTATTCTTTACATTACTTGCACTTATTATTCTGTGCGTTTCAGATGCAGTGCTGCTTCTTCTGACCCTGGAGGCTATCTTTGTAGTCTACACCTCCCTCCGATGCTCCCTGTCAGTTATGCACCTTTTGGGCCAACCTTGTTGGATTTGGTCTGCAGTAATGAGTATACACCACTAGGGGGTGGGAGCATGAGGCCTCTGTAGAGCACGGAGTGGGTCTGCCTCCACCATGGTTTGTCAACATGTGTCAACCAGCTCTTGGAATCAACATGATACCATGACACCAGGTGAGGGGTCAGCCTGACCCAGCGTATCTTCCTGTAGATGGCAATACACTCAGCCGACACTCAGCCGCTCTAAAAATACCCAGGTGACAATACATAACATATTTAGTGGATAGGGGACATCTTTTGCCCAGATAGCGAGGAAGCAAGGCAGGAAGACTGGGTGTTGTATTTCAATTTATGTCAGTTTTCTGCAGCAGGCAGTTCCACTGTACAATGAGTGGCTCAACCACTGTGGTACAGCAGGTCTCGGCCTTGTGGCAAGAAGTGCCCAAGTGAATGCACAACCTCAGGATCAAGGAGGTTTCCATGTCAGGACTGGTCATGAGCAAACCGTCCCCATTTGCTGAAACCTTTGAGATATGCTGAGTGCCTGCTGAACACATTACGTTGTCATACAGGGGCCTGGTTGCACATTACAGGAGGTGAAAAAAGGGATTCCTTTCTCCTCACTCATTCCCTATCACCCCCAATGCTCTGCAAGTGTTTTCACTATGTCCATTTACGAATGTGCTGGGGAACAGCGTTTACAATGCAACTTTTACAACGAAGTACCTTTACGGCGCAACCATTACAACGCAAATTTTACAATGACTTGCGCTGGGGGGCGCTCTAGGATAGGGAATAGTTTTAATTTACTATCCAACACCTTCCCTACTATCCACGGGGACTGGAGTTGGAATAGTAAATTAAACTATTCACTATCCAGCGCCCCCAACGCAAGTCGCTGTAACGACTTGCGTTGTAAAACTTGCGTCGTAAAGGCATGCGTTGTAAAAGCATGCGTTGAAACGTCATACATCCAATGTGCTTGGTCATTGGGAACATATTACAAACAGGAAGAGGATAACAAGAAAGTGTATGGCAGCACATGCAGCATGGCATGTTTTGTAACAAAATACAGCACTACCCCCAAATTACCTATCCTACTACACACTGAATATATATGCTCCTGTTGATTACAGATTATGTTTCAGTAACATTCCTATATTTATTTGTGTAATACAAATATTGCATTAATTGCATCAAACACATATCTCCAAATATTCGGACAGGAAATATTAATGTCCTCACCTTTCTCCTCTCACAAATATCTGTTATGCGCTGTTTAATATTCTATGAATGCTACAGAGAGATTATGAAATTGTACATTGTGCCCATCCTCATATTTATATGTATGACGTATTTCAATACATATGTGGCTTAACGGCAAGCACGGCTGACTTTGAAGTTGCGGAACCAGGTTCAAGTCTGGAGGGAGTCTAAAACTTCCTGTGATTCTGGGAAAATCACTTAATCTCCCCGTGTCTAGAAATGAATAAGTCCGTCTGTAATGCAACTGGTGCTCATGTAAAGCCCTCTGATACCTTCGGGTCAAGTTCGTGGTATATAAAACTGCAACAACAACAAAACATTTATACTGTCTTGCTTCATCAACTAATGTTTGGATGGAAATCTACAGTTTACAACGGCTCAAAGCGGCACCAAAAATCACCCGAAAAGCGTCCTCCTAGTTCTTCTTTATCCTTTCACAAATACCTATTTAAGAACTGTGATATTCTAGGACTCCTACACGGAACTAATGAAATTGAACATTGCACACATCCTCATATTCAATTTTGATGAGTTTAAATACATATTTATTCTTGTCATGTCTTGCTCGATCAACTCATGTTTGGATTGATAGCCACAGATTCTCAACTTCTCAAACTGACAGGAAAATTGGGAAATTGATGCAGTATAGCAAGACATCTTGTCAAACTAGAATAGACAATTCCCCACTGCCAATGTTTTAGAAAACAACCCCTCAAAAGACTCCTTCTTTCGGTTCATTTTGTGGCCCAAAACAACGAATTGAGGTAAATGGGTATATGTGTTATCAACTGTTTGCAAAGAAGCCCGTAACTAGAAAATATAGGGACAGTTGATGTACCACAGACAAAGATGAACAATCAAATATGTTCTTCGTCATTCCTCAATCGGAACTTTAAAAAAAGATCAATTATTTCTTGGAATATTTATGTATTGCTTTAACTGCCTAGTTTAAGAAATACATGTTTTCTTTCATAACACGATCGATTTATTATATAGCAAAGTAATTTCTGATAGGTCACGCAGTGCTGAAATGGGCCCTCACAATTCCCCAAGCCCCATGGTTTTAGCAGATAGAACAAATGCTCCCTCAAAGAAACAAACGGATGTATCAGATAGTGATCATTTCTGTGCCAGCTCCCTCCTCTGTCCATCATTTCTCCACTCGAGCTCTCACTCTTATTCCCTTGCCGTCCGCTAGCCTGCTTACTGCTAGTGCGGCAGCCAGTTAGCCCTACCTCTGTTAGTCAATTTTAAGTTTCTAGTTTCAACTTTTGCTCACTACGGGGTATATTATCAAGGGGTTTTATCTCCGCTTTTTTGGCTTTAAAAGCCAAGAAAGCGGAGATAAAATTATCTCCCTATTACCAAGCTGTCGCTAACACCAGTTAGCGACAGCTAATAGGAGATAGCGACCATCATGGGCCCCACTTTGCATGTCAGTGATATTTATCACTAATGATATGCAAAGTGGGCGTGCCAAGATGTTAGCGACTGGAAACAGTCGCTAACATCGCTATCTCCTATTACTAACTTTTGGAGATATTTGCGCTAAGGGCGAATATCTCCAAAAGCTAACACCTGCCCTGAGCAGTTCTTAGCCATGTTATCCAATGGGAGGTGGATAACATGACTAAGAGCATTTGCTCGATAATGCATGAATATCGCTGACTTTTCAGCGATATTCATGCATTGCGGGCGTTTTTTATCGCATTTGCGATAAACCTTGCTAATAGCAAGGTTTATCTGCGATAAAAATCGCCGATGTGCGGCGATAATTTTTGTCTCTAAACAAGTTAGAGACAAAAATTATCGCTAGTTGTTGATAATATACCCCTAAGTTTGTGCCCTATTACTGCTGAACCTGTTTCTCCCCTTTTTTCCCAGCCTTGCCCCTTCTTCTCGCTTCCTGCCACTCAGTTTTCTGCCCCGCTCCCAGGACCTGCTTAATTGAAGCCATAGCGCAGCTTCCCCACCCGCGTTCTGAAGGTGCACTAAAGGCAAGCCTGTCTGTGTCAGACTGCTTATGGACCGTCCCCAGTGCCAGGACCCCTAGCCCTCACACCACTCGCTGCTACACCACCAGAGAGCTCTTAGCCCTGGATCCTGGACCCTGGGATGGCAGCTGCTCTACTGCATCACTGCAATCAACGAAGGAACCTTTCACCTGCTGTCATTGCCATTTCTCCTGCAACACAGGACTGCCATTCAGCACTGGAATCCATCCTGCTGCCTCACTCAGGACCACGAATAACCCAATGCATCCTGCTCAACGTCAGGTCCCTCTGTAAACACGCCACAGAGACCTGGAACACCATCACTTCCCTCTCCCCCTACATGGCCTTCATCACTAGAACCTGGCACAACCCCTCCTCAAACCCTGACATAACCACTGCAACACCAGACGGCCACAAGATGCTACACTGAGACCGCACCAACATGGCTGGGACGTGCCATCATCTTCAAAGATACCATCCAATGCACTATCACTACCCCATGCCTCTCATGGAACCGCTCAACTTCCAACACAGACTGACACCAACACCACGTTAAGAGGCACCCTAGTCTAGAGACCCTCAGTTCCCCGACCGGACTTCTGCAAGGCCATGTCCAACTTCAACCCCCCCTGCCATCGACTTCCACCACTACGTCCTACTCTGAGACCTCAAGTTCCACGTAGACTACCAAAACGACAACAGCACCACCACCCTCCTGAAAAACGTGCACAACATTGGCTTCACCCAGCTTGTCCCTGAACTGATGAAGAAAGATGGACACACAGACGACTCTATCTTTACCTCCAGCGACAGAATCCAATTCAGCCATGTCACAGAACTCACCTAGACCAACCTTGCCATTGTTCACTTCACAATCTCCAAAAATCAACACTTCATCTCCAAAAAACACAGTCCCCCCAAGGCGGCTGGGGCAAAGTAACCGAAACAGAGTGGACACAGGCCCTCAGCAGCACAACCTTACCGGAAGCCCCATCAGACATTGACCTGTCCGTTCAGAAATTCTCCACCTGGATCACCAAATGCACCTACAGAGTCGCCATACTGAAACCAGCAAACACCAACAAAATCCCCAAAACAAGCCCACTGGTATACCCCAGAGCTCTCAATTATCAAGTGCAACTGCCACTGACTCGAGAAATGCTGGCGCTCCACAAAGAACCCCTCCAACAGAGCCACTCACAAAACAGCCTCAAGATCTAGCATCAGCACATCAAAAAAGTGAAGAAAGCAGCCATAACAGTCTGCATCAACATTGAGGCCTGACACACAAAGGAACTCTTCAAAATATTCAAGGAATTCTCCTACCCAGGAGCCCCAGAGAACCCCATCCACCCCTCTCAAGAACACTGCAACACTCTCTAAGACTACTTTCACAACAAGATTGCCACCCTCTACAAAAATTTAGATCCCCAACCCACCACTCTTAACTTTAACCACCTAATACACACTAGCCACATGACAAACACCTGGTCTCCACTCATCATGCCGACCACCAGTGCCATCTTGTCCTCAATACACTCCAGGGCATCCATGGACCCCTGCCCCCACCGTCTGTTCAACATCTGAACCAACCCTATCAGCATGGAATTCACCAACATCATCAACACCTCCATCTCCACAGCAACTTACCCGGTCAAATGGAAACACTCAGTGGTCAGACCCCTCCTAAAGAAACCATCTGCCTACCCCAGCGACCTCAAAAATTATTGACTCATCTCCCTGCTCCCCTACCCAGCCAAAGTAGTCCAGAAAAAAACACCAAACTACAACTCACCAATTTCCTGGAACAGAACCACCTCCTGTAATGCCTCACAGTCAGGATTCCATGCCAGCCACACTACTAAGACCGCGCTGATCACAGCCACAGATGACATCAGAATCCTCCTTGACTGCAGGCAGGCAGTGGCCCTGATCATCCTTGACCTCTCTGCTGTGTTTGACACCAACTTCCACCACACCCTCATCGACAGACTCCTCAAAATTGGCATTCAGCAAAATGCCCTCAAATAGATCGCCTCTTTCCTCACAGGGGGCACACAGAGCATCCATGCTGCCCCCTTCACCTCAGAACCCAAGGACATTATCCGTGGCATACCCCATAGATCTTCACTCAGCGCCACCCTGTTCAACACATACATGACCCCCAAGCATATGTCGTCTGATCCCATTGCCTCAACATAATCTCTTACTCAGATAACACCCAACTAATCCTCTTGCTCTCTGAGGACCCCTAAAACACCCAAACCAACTTCTGCAATGCCATGACCAACATGGCCAACTGGATGAGAGACAACTGCCTCAAACTCAGCTCTGACAAAACAGAAGTATTGATCTTCTGAAAACATACTGCCGTTAGGCACCATAGCTGGGGGCCAGCTGAACTCAGACTCACGCCCACACCAACAGACCATGCATACAGCATCATACTCGACAGCCAACTGACCATGAAACAACAAGTCAATGCAGTCTCCTACTCCTGCTTCCACACCCTCTGCAAGCTCCACAGAATCTTCAGATGGATCACAGTCAACACCACAAAGACTGTCACACAGGCCATCGTCAACAACTGTCTCGACTATGTAACATTCTCTACACTGGCATCTTTAGACCACACAGAATGCTGCAGCCAGGCTCGTCCTTGACGTCTGTAAAAGGACCCACATCACCCCACCTCATAAACCTCCACTGGTTTCCCATCCTGAAAAGTTGCCAGTTCAAGATCCTCACCCTTGCCTACAAAGGCTTACAAGATAAAGGACCTTTCTACATAAACCAGCCACTGAGCTTCAATCTACCCACAAAACACCTGTGCTCCTCCTCTCTGGCCCTTGCACGCACCCCCTGCATCTGTCACAGTGGGGCTGCTCCTTCTCCTTCATTACCTCCAAGATGTGGAACGACTTGCAGCTCCACTTCTGAACAGCCCCCTCCCTGGAGCACTTCAGGGAGAAGCTCAGGACCTGACTCTTTGACAGAAACAAAACACCTTCAGCGCAAAGATACCCCTTGGGATGATAATGCTGCTCTATAAAAAGGCTGATTGATTGTTTGATTGATTAATAAAACATGAAATTAAAATGATGAACTGCTATATGTAGACATTTGAAAGTAATAAAAAGGTATTACTTCACTGACTTGAAAGAAAAAATACAATAACCATCTTTGGAATGAAGTAACCTGAATGTTAGCATTAAAGATGGTTGAAGCGATGGAGGAAACACATTGGTTGATAAGAAAAAGTGGTATCACGTGCCCTTTACCCCGAATGACATCACATGATGTGACATCACACACAATTTGACTCAGATGATGGGCATTTGAATCATTAAAAGCTTCATGTGATAAATCTCAGGGAAACCAGAAAGCAGTCCACAGGAGTTTAACAAAAAGGTGATTTACTGATAGCAACTGTTGGCGGAGGCACCGTCATCTGATATAAATGCACAATACATTTTGAAAATTAGGTTAAAAAAAATCAGGACCAACCCTAATGTTCAGATTGGCTCAAAGCACAACTTTGGTTGGCTACACATAGGACAATTCTCCCATTTAACTGGGCAAACTTCTTACTTAGGGCCTTATCATGACTTTGACGGTTTCAGAGCAGGGCCAGCATGCTCCTAGACAACCATGGGGGCTTATTACGAGTCTGGCGGTCCATGGACTGCTAGAATCATGGGGGTGCGGGGTTGGTGCTCTCGCTATTGCCCTATTAGGACATGGGCAGATGGTCTGCCCTGGGACCATTGCAACCGCCGGAGATCAGAGATCTCTGGTGGCAGTGCGGTGGCCTTGGGGCTGCAATATGCTTTGCACGGCTGCTGTGGCCCTGCCACGCATATTACTAGTTTTTTCACCTCCAAACTTTTTATGGTGGTGCCACCGCCACAGAAAGTGTGGCAGTGATGAAACAATTGGGGTTCTACAGAGCCACCTGGTGCCTCACGCCATGTGCATGCACACCCTGTATGCATGCACACCAGTACATGCAGGGCATGGACTGCAGCAGTCCATACCATCAGGTACTGCCTTTGATGCTTGTTGGACTTGGCCCTTTTTGCAGGGTCATCCCAGAACATTTTGCCTTCCTCCTGTATTTTTTCTGACCTATTGTTGATGGTTTTATGACTCTGGGCACTTTATCACTGCTGATCATTGATATAGTGCATGTGCTCTCTCTGGTAACTTGGTAAGATTGGTCTACACCTGGCATATATTTAATTTATCTGTGAGTCCCTTGTACAGTGGTATCCCATATACCCAGGGCCAGTAAATCAAATGCTACTGGTGGACTTGCAGCACTGCTTGCACCACCCACCAAAGTATCCTTTCAAACCTTTCTCTGGCCTCTGCCACTTCAGGGCCTGCGAGCGCAGTTTACTGCAGCTGTGACGTGACATGTAAAGTGATTGCCATGTTTTTAACTACCTTTTTACTACATATCAGTCACCCCTAAGGTAGGCCCCAGCTAGCCCTATGGGCAGTGTGTGGTGTAGGTAAAAGGTAGGACATGTGCTTTAACTGTGTGGCATGTCCTGGTAATGACAACCAGCCTACTTGGTTTCTCACTGCTATGAGGCTGCCCTCTCATAGGTTTGCGTTGGGTATTCCCTGGTATGTGCTTCAGTGGTATTTCCTGACATGAGAGGGGCAGCACAACCACGGTTGATATGTTTGGAATAGTAGTGATAAATCCTGCTTACTGGTGAAAGCAGATTTATTATTACTTTTTCAGAAATGCCACTGTTGGAAGTGGGCATCTCTGTGTGCTATGTGCCTGTGTGCCTGCCTGGATGTGTATTGACTGTCTGGTTGTGACTGACAGGGGAGAGGAGATGTGAATTCACTTCACCCAGTCATTGGGGGGTTGAGATGTGTCCTGCCATGCCTGGGTGACTCAGCACTAGGCTGAATAGATCTTGGCTGATTTTAGAGTAGGGGGAGAAGTTGTCCCTTGCACCTGAATAGGCCTGGTCTGCATTTGGAGTGGTGGGAGGAGTAGCAACTGCACCTGAATAGGGCAGTGCCTGCCTTCCACAATGCTGGCTTCGCCCCCCATGTGCTGTATTTGGAGCCAAGGCTTACACTATGAATGGGGGGCGGTTGTGCACTTGTAATTACATTTTAAGTGCCCCCAGAACAAAGACACTGGAACTATAAGTAAAGGGACTGAGACCCCATGTAAAAAAAGAAGATACTGATTAGACTGCCAGGTTGCTGTGTGCAAGGATGTACTGCTGTCTGAGATTACCTGCTACCTGCTTGGTGGCCGAGATGACTGCCCCTCTGCTAGGTAACACTGAGTACTGACCTGCCTGGGCCTTGTTACTCTGTCCCAGTGATCACTCAGGGCCTTGTGGCTTGCCCTGTCTGAGAGGAAACAGTACATAGTTAGCACTGTGTGGTTTACCTCCTTTCTTTGGAAACCAGCAAGGGGAGAGGGCTGTAAATTCTGGCACCCTTCCCTGAAGTACGTAAAGGGCGCATCGGGTTACCATGCAGCGCGTGGGCTTCATTGCCTCAGTGTGGCAGTCGAGCCACAGGAGGGGAGAGCTACAGCCGCAGAAATGCTCTCCCTATATGGTCCCGCATAACCATTTGTTTTGGCGCACCCAATGGTCTGCTACTAGGCCGCAGAATGCCCAACGACAAAAGGAGAGGGAGGATTCACAGCCCAGGAAGTCCTAAGGGTTGCCCTGCAATTCCCCCTTCACAGAGGGGTTGGGACAATGTGAGTGGACCTGACGGAGACATCGCTCCATGTTCTGTAGCCGCTACTCCCCTTCATGAAATGGAGCTGCTGCGCCACATGGTTGCGGGCAGCCGCGAGCCAATGCACCAAGGTGGAAGGCCCTGGCCCAAGGGGGACTTTTGCTCTGTGCCTTCCCGGCCCAAAAGGGGGCCCAACCGAAATGCTACGTGCGCAGCCGGCATTTGTTTTAGGTGAAGGCAAGGGATTCAGCATCGTACACTGTGGGCCTGCACTGTGCACACAGCACCATGTTTCCCGGATACCCGAGGTGAGGCCGCCCACGTGCACCATCCTCCCAGCCATCCGCGAGGTCCAGGATGGCTCCGGATGGGCTGTA
Organism: Lissotriton helveticus; assembly: GCF_964261635.1. Lineage (NCBI taxonomy): Eukaryota > Metazoa > Chordata > Amphibia > Caudata > Salamandridae > Lissotriton > Lissotriton helveticus. The sequence goes on along the minus strand of NC_136070.1, from coordinate 855,132,905 downwards.
GCATCGGGGGCATCTTCATTGGAGTAGACAGGGTGTGCTGCACCCCCACCGCTTACTTGTTGCACTGAGCGCCGGGGGCATTCTTTATCAACCACAAGGAAGGTACCTGGTTGTCCTCCCCACCAACCGACTGCATTTGTGCCCTAGGGTTGGGCACAAGTTGTGTACCCTTACAAGGGGCAGAGGGGAGACCTGGTTACGGGCTTGATGACCCAGGTGCCTGTTAGTACAGGAAGTCCCCCATGGACTGTGTTACGCGCTGATGTGATTAGGCTGTGGATGTTGCATTACCAGTGAGGTGGTGTTTGTGTTCCTAATGTGTGCCTACTGCTAGTATTTACTGTAGTCACTACCGATGATGGTCACGCCTAATGCCTAATGATTTGTGCTAAAGGTAATACTACCAGTGCTTACTGGGGGTGGGGCAACTGTGATGTTTTATGACAGTGGCCCGAAAGGCCTAATGATGTATGTAATCCCTGTGAAGTCATGACAAGTGCCTAGTGGCACAATAATATATGTGATTGTGATCTAATGTGTTTTATCGATAATACAAAGGGTATTGTTATATAACATTGTGTGGAGTCTCTTTTGTGGTGTGTCACTGCTGTGTGAGTGTGTTGTGCAAACGCTGTGCACATTACCTCTGAGATAAGCTGGACTGCTCTGCAGGGCTACCAAGGGGGTGGGCAGGGGTAATCTTCAGTGATTAACTCCCTTGCCCTGACGTGAGTGGTGGGTTCTGCCTGGCTTTCGTGCATACCCTAGCCAACCAGAAAACCCCATTTCTAACAATGCTCATATTGTGGTGATAAACCCCTCCATGGGAATGCCAAAAAAACCACCCTCTAGACTAGGAGAAAACTCCTGATCTGTCGGGCAGTTCCTACATGGCTTTGGTGGTGCGGGACTCCAAACTCATAATAACACCCACAGCCATTAAAGACCGCCCGCCAGAGTTCTACTTGTTTTTACTCTGCCGGACGGTTCTTCGGCGGTCATACTGAGGTGCCTGTGAAAATGGCACCGCAACGGGAGTGTCAAAGGCAGTTCTTGCAGGTCATGTCAAGTCTATGCCCAACAGGAACTGGGGTGTATGCCCACAAGAGGGGCACAACACGTGCCACCCTGCATGCAACCCATGGTGCAGAGTCACGATGGGTGCCTGTAGAGCCCTCTTTGTTTCCTCACCACCACACTTTTTAAGGATGGTTGCACAGCATTGAAAAGTGTGGCAGTGACGAAACTCATTATATGCTTGCACTATGCGGCCTCAAGACTGCCGTGCCACCTCCAGGGATCTCTGATCCCTGGCAGTTACTGTAGTCCCAGGATAAACCGACTGCTCTGGTCCTAATAGGGCAGACGGAAGACCACAACGGCTGCGCCCCCACAAGTCTGGAGGTCAGTGGTCCGCCAGGCTCGTAATAAGCCCCTTAGGCATGAGATCAAACTGAAGACAACAAAAAACTGATATCTGCCTCGTGCCACCCTGGCACAGAACTGGTGTTGTCTACGACGTGGAGATTTTTCCTAGAGCTCGCAATGTTTAGCTTTATTTTTAATAATTCGTTGGCATCAGTACAGTTAGTGTAAATGTTGAATAAAGTCCTCGCATAACACACATAAGCTTGATACTATGGAGTGGCTTCCTCCACTAGCTCTCAATTCCTAACAAACTGAATTAGATGAGGGTGACAAAGAATCTTCTTTCAAAAAAGGAAAGTTATTTTCTGCCATTCTCTACAATGTATTAGAAATACACAGCAGGTTAACGTGGTTTTCTTTGCAAACTGTAATTCAAAGATTACGTTTAGCTGCTCTATTAACAAAGTAATAAACAAGATATTTCAGAAAGTACAAAATTGTGCAAAGAGCAACTTAGTAAGGACAGAGGCTGATAGGAGTGAATTAGGGTTTCTTTCTTGGACTTCGCTAGGTAAAACTCGTGTGTAACTTGAAAGTCAGTCACAAAGTAAAATGCAGCCCACATTATTTGAAGGCTTACAGTGTATATGCATGTAAGAAAATAGATGAGAACTTGTGTGAACATTTTTGGGCTTTTGCTAGCTTTAGTAAACAGGAAATCTAAGGTTTTATTAAAGACATTGGGTAGTACAATAATATGCAAAATGCCTTTAATAAGAGTCCTGTCTGCAACAATAAATAGATGATGAGAAAATAAATGCATAGTGAGGTCACTATCTTTTCATAAGGAGAAACCAAACATCAAATCTCTTCTCTTATTGCTAAAAGGGAAAAACTGATAGCTGATGTCACTATGTGCCAGGGACTCATGCCTGGAGATCATAGATGCATTTGAGATTAAGAAAGAGATAGCATGGGCACCATATCAGACCAGATATGAGGGAGGGGCTTATTTACTGTAATTAATGTAAGGTTAGGGAAGATTTAGTCCAGTATATGGCTTGTATTGTATTGTATTGTATTGTATTGTAAGGGGAACTTGTAAAGCGCACTGACACCGTGAGTTTCCTGGCGCTGGTTGAATGCTGAGGGGCCAGAGGGGTTTAACCGGATTGAGGGAAGAGCCATGTTTTTAGGGGTTTACGGAAGAGGATAAGAGAGTTAGAAGTTTTGAGAGAGAGGGGAAAGGAGTTCCAAAGTTTAGGGGCCAGGAATGCGAATCTCCGGCCTCCAGCTTGCTATATGATTAGGGTATATAACAAGTTGTTGGAGACCTTGGTTGGAAAAGAAGTCCATAATATGGACAGAATTGGGTCAGAGATTGTTAGACCTGGCAGCCTTAGGATATATGTTCCCCAAAACCCTTTGCCTCCACTCTTTGCTGATATCGGTTTTTGTTGGCCTTAGGACTCTGTGTCCTGTACCCCTGTTAAACAGTGCTAAAGTGTTTGTGATCACTACCCTTATTATTAAAAATGTGTCTTGCACCTAATTGGAATATTTAATGTGCTTATAAGTACCTTATAGGATGGTATACCATATACCCAGGATTTGTAAAATGCTACTAGTGGTCCTTGAGCACTTATTGTGCCACCCAATTGTGGAACCCCTTAAAACATGTCCCAGGCCTGCCATTGAAGCCCCAATGCAGATTTGTATTGCCAATTTGATTGCCAATATAGCCCTTTGCCAAATCTTTAAACTCCCTTTTTTTATATATGTCACCCCTAAGGTTGGCCCTAGGTAGTCCATAGGGCAGGGTGCATTGTAATTACATCAAATTAAAAATGTTTGGCATTCATGTTAGAAATGGGATTTCTGGTTGGCTAGGGCTTGCGCCTAAGCCAGACAGAAACCACCACTCTAGTCAGGGAAAGGGAGTTACACACTGAAGATAACCCCTGCTCACCCCCTTGCTAGCTTGGCACGAGCAGTCAGGCTTATCTTAGAGGCAATGTGTAAAGTGTTTGCGCAACACACACACACAGCAGCAACACACTAGGCACACCACAAAAGGAACTACACACAAGGTTATATAAAAGATAGCCTTTTTATTACCATAAACACATTAGAAACATAATCACACATTTACACTGTGCCAACTGGCACTAGGTAATATTCACAGGGGATTATATACAGGACCAGGCCAATCGGGCCACGGTCAGAACCATCAGAACAGGTAAGTAAATGCAAACACAACCAGTAACTACTAGTACCATAATGACCTAAGCATTATCACATTAGCATTAGACACCATCCTAAAATATCATTATATGAGATTAGGCAATCAATCACATTAGGCCCAAACCTCATTAGCATAAACACATTACTCTCTAGGCTTCACCAGCATAAACACATTATGCATAAACATCCTAAACATACACACATTATGTCATAGGCATCAAAAACATAAATCACATTGTGCAATCACATTAAGGCCTTGCGCCCTACCAACATAGAACTGATCCACTGGCCAACTGGTCTTTCGCTGGGGCTCAGAATGCCCTCTGTCCCAAAATGTCAGGGCTGGCTGCCTATGCAGCAGAATCCCAAAAGTACGCAATTGCGCAGGCCTAAACATGGCAGCTGCCGCTAATTGCTGTGCAGCTGTGATGAACTGTAGGCATGGGCACTCACTGTGCCCTCTGGGTGGGTCCCCGCTGGGACTCTCTAAAACAAATGTGCAAAACGTTGCAGCTGCCCACACTGGTGTGGAGCAGCTGTGAATGAGCAAAGGGCCTGGCACCTCTGTGCCTCTCCAGCCCCACTGGGACTCTATCACAAAATACCCCCATCATTGCAGCTGCCCTCTATCAGGTGACCATTATAAAAATGGGGTGACCCAATATGGTTCGTGGACCTGGGTAATTAATGATATCAAAAACAGTGGTCCAAACCTACAGTCATAAATCAACTTAATATATTCTTACAATCAATCTTTTTTCATTATTAGTGAGCCTTCAAATTATTCTGCTCTATAGATTCAATCTGTAGTTCAATTGAAAAAGAAGCAACAACCTGATAAAAAACCATATATAGTCAGAAGGAGTTTAATGAATCACTCCATCGCAAAAGTTATTTATATACATTTCTACATTTATATATTGACGGTATAAAGGAGCACAATGCTAGTAAAAACGTGCAAGAAAAAGAAAGTGTGGTGATTTGAGAAAGGGTGAAAAACTAGTAAACACCATTGACACAGAAGTGTTATATAAACAATTTGAAATAATTCAATGGAGGCTGGTATCAAAATTCCAGCCCTGTGGGCAAACGGCCACTGCTTATTAATTCACTACTTTTTCCATTTATACAGTCTTTAATAGCATGTATAATGCATTTTAGATGATAGGTGGTCCGGTTTGCAATATTAAAAGCGTCGACGTTTCGACCCGACTATGGGCTCGGGGGTGACTGGGGGCCTCTGCCTGAGTGTCTTCTTCAGGACATAAGAAGCACAGCCTTGATACCGTAGATGTGCCAGAGTCATATACCTATGGGTAAATTAATATAATATTCAGGGAGTTGCATAATAGCAAACTACCAAATGGTTAGTGTTCCCAAACAGGAGCATGGCTTACCCATGAGACTTTAGTGGGTGGCCTTGTCCTCTGAGTTGTAAAATGGACGATGGAGATTTGAACGATGGAAAGTTACCCACTATCTGTAAATAATGAGGTGAAGATATCCGTTAAAATCAAAAATTATTAAAGTGTTATTTAAAACCCCCTAAGGATGGCAACATGCAACTTACCCGAGTAAAGGGTAATAGGCGTGTTGGATCGTATCCTTGGTATGCACCGCGGTGTCTTAGTAGCCGCTCATGCGACAGAAAGTTAATCCGGGTCAATCATTTCATTTAGGCATTTAATGGGGTGTGGCAGCTCTAAAAATAGCCAACAGGGAAGGTGCCCGTGCCCCCCTGGGTCCTCTAGACCCACCCCCGGGGCCCTGAAAGCAATGTGTCCCACGTTGGAGCGGCCCGCTCTCTGGCGGTCCACTCAGAACACCCAAGCACCGGCAATGTGCCTCGAGAGGCAACCACAGGCCCAATGCGAAGCGCCACTCACCGGGATCTCCGAGGGACTTCACCACTCCTCTGGACTCGGTGTGCAGGCACAGCAACATGCGGGGCTCTCTCTCGCATGAGAGCCTCGCCTGGAATCCTGCTGCGCTCTTAAGCTCCCAAGAAGGTGGGGTGGGCTCCTGCCTGCCTTCATCCTCTTCTTCTGCCGCCGGGGCTTCGGACAGCTCACTGGAGCCCTGCTCGGGCCGGCACTGTCAGAGTTTGAAGGTCCGGTTATGCGCCAACTGACAAACGTGTGGTAACCAAGAATCAATAACCCAAGTAAAGACTACAATTCCCGGCATGCCCCGAGAAGCACGTTGTACGAGTTCCGGGCGTCACTCAAGGAACAGCGTAAAATGGCAGTCGGAACTCACTATCGCTGCCAATTATTCTGTAGCGGTATCCCGGACATTTCCTTTGTTTTTCAGCAATTCTAAAGGCTGCAAGAGTGCGGGTTCCTGATTTATTTGACCCGCGTCCTGGATGGAATTATTATGCCTTTGCCGAATATTTACTTGAATTATCTTCCCCGTTGGTTGAGACCGCCAGTGTTTTGTCTCTTGCGGGGAAGGTCTTAGTGTTTCAGCGGACTCCTTCAAATTCAGCAAGTTCCGGTCTCCCGTTGGTCGAGGTTGGCAAAAAGAAGTCTCTTGCGGGGAAGGTGTTTTTCAGAGCCACACTTATTGGGATTTCTCTCCCATTGGACGAGGCTCTTGTTTAGTGGTCTCTTGCGGGAGAATTTATCTTATCTTACCACGGTAACTCCATTGTGGAGTTTACGAGATTTTTGGATGTTGAGTCATACGCACTCAACAGCGAGGAAAAGGAATAACAGTACCATAAAAACTCAATGCAGGATTGTTATCTATTATTCCTTTGTACAGTTTGGATGAACTATCCAGTTCAGTTTATTATGGCTAAAACATTATCATTTGTGGGCGATGTTAAGACTGTTATTAACATAGCCAGAATTTACTTTGTCTCATTCAGGTTGTTCTTTATCTTCTATCCCAGGAGAGAGTTAGAAGAAAGGGTGTCCCACCTGTCTTGGCATTGCAATCTACAAGTGTTACCACATACATTTATGGTTTACGTGGAAACCTTGTAATCACCCTACTCTCTTCTGGCATCAAAAGCTTACCTCTTTTTTCCTTTGCAGGTAGGAAGTATGTAATTTAGTATTATTTGAATGTGGTAAATACTTCTGTGAAATACAGGTTTACGGACATACTCTTACCTTGTGTTTCATTGTTTTCCTTGTCCAGATCTCCCTCCCAGCTGTTCCTACCCTTTCCTTCCCTCACTTGACAATCCCAACAGTCTGTGTGTATTCACATTCCGGACTTGGGGTCGTCGAGAGGTGGACCCTGTGAGAAGTTGGCCTGGCATATGCTGTCCACTATTCTAGTGGGCACCTTGCACCAGTTCAAACGACCCTTATGGTAGGTTTAAAGACAACCTATATAGAAACCTATCCTAGTGGTAGCTGTGGAGAGCAGTCTTCAGGCTGAGTCTTGAAGGAATTTAAAGCAGCTTATTTTACCAGTCTATAATCTCATGAATGACCAAATGAAGGGAGAACCACACCAGGTATATATAAAATATATGTATTTATTCTAAACACATCCCTCTAGTATCTTTATGAGGCTGAAGGCAAAAGTACATTCAGTAAACTTATTTAGCACACAGTAAATGATCACAATATATGTTGAGCCCTAGGGGCATACCAAACTATATACTAAGAAAGTGGTATAGGAACCACAACTGACATAGATACCAGGCCTAGAGCCTTTTGAACCGCTGGGGCCACCAGGAACCACCCAAGGTAGTGACACAGGGGACCCACGGGGGACACATCCAGTGTCTAAACACAGCCACGAATCCCCATTAACTTCTATGGGGAAAGTCACGGTTGGGATTTTAAAGATTAAGGATACTTAGAAGAGGACTTGGAGCAAACCCATTTAGAACTAGGAGGTTCTAGAGTCAACGCCCACAGCAGCACCAGAGTACTTGAGTTACCTCACCCAGGGAAGCCGGGTGTATAGGTGTCTTTTCGTGTTGGGTTTCGTCGTCGATTTCAATGGAGAGCTGCTGCAAAATGCTGCTGGCATTCAAGTGGAAAGTGTCCGGGTAGATCCAAGGGTGGATCGGAGATGTGAAGAACCTGAAAGCAGAAGGGACAGAGTATAAGTCATTTGCCAGTGACCAGGAAGGCGATGAGAGGATGCCCACCGATGTCGGGTGATTTCAGGTGCAGATGGTGAAGCTTGACTCTTCAGCCACGGGGACCAAGAGGAGTCAACGACAACCAGGAGCTGGATTCGAGCTGTCCACAAAATATTTCGAGTGCTGCATTGTTGATATCCTGATTTGACCCAACAAGCCTTGGCAACAGCAACTCACGCAGAAAGCAAAGATTGGCTTCAGTGCATACCAGAAAGGTTTGAGGGACTCACCACATGGAGCAACCAGGAAAGCCCAAGAAACAGGAAAGTTACCTTCGTGGGGACCCACCAGTTGACAGACCAGGGATCGTGAAGGAGCCTCAAGCGGAAATGCTAGAAGCAAGCCCACAGGACTCTTGTGAAGTGTAGGCCCACAATATTCAGTGCTTGGGGCTTGGACTGCAAGTAGCCCAATGCACAACTTCAGGAAATTTCGGGAAGTTGATGCACTTGCAAATGTGCATGGTGTCCAAGAGTTCCAGTTCTACGTCACTCGGGAGGGCTGCAGGTCTCAGCTTTGCTGGGATCTTGTGTTGGCATCTGAGAATTCTGGAAGTCTATGTCCTGAGTCAAAAATCTGGTGGGATCTGGTGGGAGGCTTGGAAATGCAGACTGGCAAGATGCTTCATGGTGCCTGTTTGAACAGGGGAGTCACTCCTTGACCCCAAGGGAGATTCTTCCATCTTCTAGTCGAAATAGAATGTTGAAGTTCCAGGATATATGTTGCAGAGTTTCGTCCAGGTGTAATCTGAAGTCCTAAGGACCGGGATCCTATACTTATACTAAGATAGGGGGTTGGACATACTCTGGGGACCCACCTATGGGAGGATCTGGGGAGAGGGGTGGTCTGAAAAGTCAAAACACCTTACACAAATTTGGCAACAACTACTAGAATCTAGTAATTCTAACAATAACAGGAAATTTTGGGCAGAAATCAACAAAGTAGCAAACGGAGCGGCCCAGGTCTTCAATGCAAACATATTACAGGAAGACTGGATCCTGCATTTAGAGCAAACGCAAAAGAACAAATTCCAAGCATGGAATTCAGACCATCTATCCAACCAACAAAACGAAAAACAAGAAGCGGATCAAAACTTTGACGATAACTGGCTCACGACATGCCAAGTGCAAATGGTCCTAAAAAAACGGAGGTCAAAAGGGGCGCCAGGCCCAAATGGTTTGCCAAACGGGCTTTTCAAACATGACCAACTCTTCTGGGCGGAATATTTTACCCCATTGTACAACAACGCCTTTCAAACAGGAAGCATACCTCCATCATGGAGAGGGAGCATTTTGCATCCAATCTTCAAAGCAGGAGTAAGAACAGACCCATCCAACTACAAGCTGATAGCTCTCATTGATGTGGAAGCCAAAACATGCGCATCAAATCTCCTGAGAGCACTGGAAGACTGGGTCAAATCAAAGAAGATTCTTCTAATCACCCAGATGAGGTTCAGGCCTGGAACTAACACGTTATGCAATCTGCTCGCGTTAAATCTTCTTGTCGACAGAGCAAAGGAAAAGACAACAAAACTGTACACCTGCTTTGTCGATTTAAAAGCGGCGTTTGATACAGTACCAAGGGAGATCCTATGGCCAAAGATGGCCAATTGGGGTATACCATCGAAGTTGTTATGGGCCATTGTAAACCTATACACTTCAACCTGGGTCAAGATAAAAATAGGCAAGGGCGACAGAACAACAACAAAAATCCCCACCCACGTCGGCCTCAAGCAGGGATGCGTATTGGCCCCTACCCCTTTCAACATCTTCACCACGGACCTTGATAAGTGCATCTCGGAGATACAAAGTGACCCTCCAAAGCTAGCGCATTATAAAATAAGGACTATACAGTACGCAGATGACATCGTACTTTGCAGCCAGACCCCTTTCGGTCTACAACGTTCCATCATAAGGTTGCACGAATACATCAGTGCGCATGATGCATTTAATTATAACAAAACGAAGATCGTCTGTTTCGCATCTCGGCCAGGGCCGCAATCATTCAAATGGCATATTGCAGGTAACACCATAGAGCAAAGCCTCTCTTATAAATACCTGGGAGCAGTCGTTGACTCAAGTTGGACATTAAAAGACCACCAACAGTATAGAAAAGCCCAGTCTAACAAACTACGGTTTGCTCTAAATTTACTAAAAACAAAACTGAAATGTCCATCAAACTCATACCTACTGAAGGTGATTGCGGTAAAGTTTCTACCATCCCTTAGGTACGGTTCTGATTTATATAGAGGCAAAGATGCAAACTTCCTGAATCTACAACAGTCAGAGCTGTTCAAATACATCTTTCTGAGGTTTGCATCACAAGCGCAAGTACGCCTTGAATTTGGGTTATTAAATCAGCACCCAGTCAGACATGCTGCTATACTGAAAACGTGCTGGAAATTAAGAGCAGCACAAGAGGACAAGCTGATGGGTTTTTGTTGGACCGAAATAAACAACAAAACAAATGCAATAAATGATTGGAGGCATGAAACACCAACTACACCTTCGCGGCATTTAATAAAGTAGACAATGATGCAGCAAAACAAAAATCCTGGATGATAGATAAAGCCGCATTAGCAAAAACAAAACACGTCTGGATGGTGCTCGCTACATATGAGAGATGTGCCCCGCAACCTTACTTAGTCACCCATATAACTACATCCATCCAACAATTGCTTCCCAGAATACGGCTGGGAACCTTCATTTCAAAAGACCAGATCCCTGCATGGAAGCAAACATGGCCGACATCACTCTGCAGACTCTGTGGCCAATCAGATGAAACACTGACTCATATATTGTGCATTTGACCATCTTTGACCAAATTGAGACGTTACTATCTATTGCATATATTTCGTTTATTTCAAATCAGATCATGTCGGCCCGCTGTCATGTTAGCACTGAACAGTCACCAGCTGCATACAGCTTGCAGGGCCACCAGATTCTTACAGAAGGCGAGCCTCCTAATACTGAAAACTGAAAAAATGGTGTACAACGGCACAAAAACCGAAGGCCTGAAGTGCAATGAATGGCTCAGAGCATAGATAAAGTAATATTGCTTTCTTAAAGAATAAGGACACTATAGAATGTAAATGTTCTTTTACTCAACGTCAGTTCGAACTATTTTTTTTAATTGTATCAAAATTGTAAAGGTTTTGATTAACCATACACAATAAATGTATTTACTTACCCTTCCCCTTTGTCCAGTTTTGAGCAAGAGCAGGGGCTGGGTGCCCCTGTGACCGGTATGAACTGAGGTGTGCACAGGGACACCAAGTGTGCCCCCAGCAGTGTCTGAAAAGCATTCTATGAATGCACCCACCCAATCCCAATACACTAAAGCATGTCTGGGAGGGGGTTACACCTCCCTGTGTCAGGAAACCTATTATCCAGGCCTCCACTGCCAGGGTTTAGTCCAGCAGAAGGTTGTCAGACCGCGTCTGTGGCATCCATTTTGTGATTCCAGGGCTCTTTTAAACTATTACCAATTAGACCAGTGTGCACATGTCCCTCCCTCTAGAATGGTGGAATTCTACCCCCGCTGCCAGGACTGACAGGGGAGTAGGATTCCAAAGTGTTTGACACCAAACACGACATGTTTCCATGCAGCCATTCCAAAGTTAGCATTTACCGCGAGGTTATAATGCACTTAAGAGTATATGGTCTGGCTGCATCACAGAAAAGCCTCAGAGAATAGGCTCCGAAATCTGCAGAGGGGCCCAGCTCAGGCATGGTCACCTTCTCACACAAAACCAAGCACTCTGCCTTCAGGATTGATAAGGCCTGCCATAGGAGTGACTTACAGGTTTATAAGTTTCAGTGATTAAAGGTAGATATAGGTAGCCAATATCTTAGTAAGGGGTACATGCACCACCTTACCCAGGCTGCAGTATCAGACCTGTGGTGCCATTGTGGAAGGCTTCCCAGGGGAGGCATAATACATGCTTCAGCCCCTGGTAGGCCTCTGAGGTACCTATGCCCTTGTTACCTAAGGTACCATATACTAGGGACTCACAAGGGTAACCCAGTAACCAATCTGGAGTGTACCTAAAGTACGTACATACCATCAAGTTAGAGAGGAAGCAGCTAGGCTGGTGTCCAGAATAGCAGGGCCCCAACCAGACTAAAGTCGAAAAACAGTGAAACACCAGCAAAAAGTGGGGGCAACCATAGTAAGCAGATCCTACTCTCCTGCAGACCCCTTTTGAGAATCAGCACAATACAGAGGATTCTGGAAGGAGGAGCCTGACAGAATAATCGGCCCACATATTCATTCTTCCTGATTGTGCTGAGGAATAGGGATGGCCACCTTGGAGGACCTTCTAGCAGCCCTGGCGTTGGTACAAACAGAGCTTGCAACTTCACGTCAGGAACTAGCCGCTTCACGTTTGACAGCACACTTACAGAAGAGAGTAGACAGAATTCAAAGAAACCGTTTGATGCAGGGGGAACCACACATCCTGCATCAGTGGTAGTAGAAATGCCCGCACAGATACCATTAGCCCCCCTGAAAGATATTATGGCGATATAAAGAAAGTACAGGTTTTCACGACTCAAGTACTGCTACACCTCACCTGAAAGCCGAAAATCTTTGCAACCAACCAAGCCCGGGTGGCATTTTTGATTTCTTATCTGGGAGGCAAGGCAGCACAGTGGGCAGTTCCTCTAGTAAGAAGAGATTATCCCCTTCTCTATGATTGGGACGGATTCAGAGTGGAATTTGACAAGACATTTTATCGAAGAGTAGAAACCTTCTCTGCCGACAGAGACCTGTTAGAACTTTAACAGGGCACCTCGGATCTCAGTAATTTCTGAAGATTAGTTGCAGAAACCGATTGGCTGGAATCCAAAGAGTCTGCCATTTTCTATCAAGGGCTCACTGAGGAATTAAAGGACGTCCTTGCCCAAAAAGACCCACAACCCAGTATGTGTGCCGCTCTCATTGAGCTTACACTGTGCCTAGATCATAGAATAAAGGAGCGGAAAGAGGAAGGAAAGACAAGCCCTGTCATACGATCGCACTTTCCCTGTGGAGAAGTCTTCTACCATGCCCGAACCATTAGAGATAGGGGCGGTGAGAGCCTCATTAACACTCAGTGAGAGGGACCATCGATGCAAACAGGGGCTGTGCCTGTATTGCGGGAAAATAGGACACTTCCTCTGAAAATATCAATGCTTGAAGGTAGTAGAAGGGAAACCCTCAAGCAGATGTACCATCCCTTCGATAACGCATTTCACGGTCAAGGAGTCAGATCATTTCTTCATCTCTTTGAACATTGAAATCGAGCATGAGCAGAAACCAATAAGGGCCATGGTGGACTCAGGAGCCACAGGATGCTTTATGGACCGGAAAGAAGCACTACGTTTAGGAGCACAACTTTTAAGGAAGCCTCAACCTGGAATGGTGTATGCTGTCAACGGTAAAGAGCTGGAATCGGGACCCATAAATCATAGTACTCCAGAATACGAGCTCACTTTTGAGGGATACCATTATGAATGGTTATCGTTCAATATTATTCAAGCTCCGCAGTATGGAGGTATATTAGGACTCCCATGATTGCAAAAACATGAACCCATCATAAACTGGGCAACAAAAACTCTACAACTGACAACCCCTTACTGCCAAAGTCATTGTACTCAAGCACTCACCAGACCCCATTAAGCATTGGCCTTGAGGCTTCACATTGTGACGGCTGCAGAGAAAGAAGTGACGTTACCCAAATACCAAGAAGCCTATGTTGACGTCTTCAGCGACACCCCGGTGGAGGTGCTCCCTCTGCACAGAGAATACGATTGTCAGATTGAATTGATTCCAGGAGCTGTAATCCTGTGTGGCCGGATATACGCCCTTACTGTACCAGAGAAAGAATATTTGCGATCCTATTTGGATAAACATCTAGCTATAGTATTCATCCATCCCTCCAGGTCTCCTGCAGCATCTCCTTTTTTTATTCTGAAGGCAAACGGGGACTTAAGATGTTGCATAGACTTCAGGGCCCTGAATGCCAACACTATAAAGAACCTATATCCTCTACCTTTGATCCCTGTTCTACTGGAACAAGTCAGAGCGGCGGGTATTTATACCAAGTTGGACCTGAGAGGGGCGTATCATCTAGTCCGGATGCGCCAATGTGATGAGTGGAAAACTTCTTCAAGACAGGGTATGGGCTTTTCGAATATGTCATTATGCTCTTTGGGTTATGCAACGCCCCCACAGCATTTCAATTATTTCTAAACAAAGGGCTCAGGGAGTATCTTGACCACTTGGTAGTGGTTTATATTGACGACATACTGATATATCATGCCAATGAAGAAGAACATGTCGTCCATGTGTGCCTAGTCCTGCAAGCATTCCGCAAACATCAACAATTCTGTAAAATCACGAAATGTGAATTTCATGTGACTATGCTAGAAGGTTTCTTCAAAAGTTCTCTGTTCTAGTGGCACCCTTGACATGACTAACCCAAAAGAGAACTACTTTCTTATGGACAGAAGAAACCCAAGAAGCTTTTGACCTTCTGAAAAAGGCGTTTACCACGGCTCCTGTTCTTACTCACATCAATCCCAAACTACCCTTCATCGTAGAGGCGACACATCAGTAGTGGCGTTAGGAGCGGGCTTGTCTCAACTGCACGAAACTAAAGGATATCTCCATCCTATCGCATTCATGTCCGGAAAGTTCAACACAGCAGAACAAAACTGTACCATAGCAAAGAAGGAACTCCTGGCTATCAAGGATGTGTTTCTGGAATGGAGACATTGGTTGATGGGAGCAGAGCCTCAGGTAACGGTTTACTCAGACCATCGCAACCTACAATTTATGCGGACCGCACGTCCTCTCACACCACAGCAGCTCCGTTTGATGCAGTTCTTTGAGGAGTACTATTTTATAGTAACCTTTCGGCCTGGAGTGGACAACAAAAAAGCTGAAGCTCTTACAAGACAAGAAAACCCCACAATTCACTCCATCACCCTGGAAAGTGCGATCATAGAACCTAGTAATGTTCTAAAGACTTTCTGCAGAAACTCAGAACAGGAATGCAAACCTGTACTTGGAGAACATGGATTAGACATCACATGGATTGGAAGATGTGGCAAGGACTCCCTATGAATGGTCCTCAAGTACTGGTTCCTAATAAGGCTCTATGCAAGACAGTGTTTACATGGTGTCATGATCTTCCGTGTGCTGGTCACGAGGGGGTGAGAAAGACTAGAGAAGGTGCTGCGAAAATTCTGGTGACCGACGGTTCGGCCGGACGTTCGACAATGAGTAAAAGAATATTCCACATGCGCCCAAATGAAGACATACCATCGACAAGCTCAAGGATTCCTACAGCCAATGCCCATTTCCGTTGTACCATGGGAAAGGTTCTCAGTAGACTTCATTGTGGGGTTGCCCAAGGATCAGGGGAAGGCAGCTATAGTCGTGGTTGTTGACTATCTAACCAAGATGGGCTATTTTATCGCATGTAACCAAGCTCATACCACAGGCCAGTTGGCACATATTCTGTTGATTATAGTTTGGCTTCATGCTCTTCCAAAAACCATAGTCTCAGATAGAGGGGCCCAGTTCATTGCTCGCTTCTAGAAGACATGGTGTGCAGAACTACAAATATCCTCTTCGCTTTCCACAAGTTTCCACCCTCAAACGGACGGCCAAACAGAAAGATTGAAACAAACCCTCAAACAGATCCTTAGATGTTATGTTGATAACAACACCAGTGCTTGGGTGGACTGGTTGTGGGTAGCCGAGATCGCATACAATAGCGCTAAACACTCCTCCACCCAACACACTCCTTTCTTTAGTACCTATGGGTTTCACCCTCGGTTCAACCCTTTAATCCTCCCCAGTACCAATGCCAGACTTCCTGACCTTCAAGAGCGGTTGTTACATGTACGGTTGTAACATGTACGCAATTTATTTATTATTTTATTTATTTATTTAAAACATTTATATAGCGCAGCTGTCACTTTGCAGGTATCCTGGCGCTGGAAGAAAATTACTCCTCAGGTGGAAAGTAGTGGGAAACTGAGAGCGGGTATCCAGAGTAAGTAGTTAAGGGAAAAGCCAGGTTTTGATACGCTTTCTGAAAGGAAGGAGTTGCGATGTTTGGCGAATGCCAAGGGGCAGTCTATTCCATAGTTTTGCAGCTGCAACTCTGAAGGATCTTCCCCCAGTCCTGACCTTGTTGAATCTTGGTACTGTGACAAGGCAGGCTGAGGCTGAGCGGAGAGATCTGGTAGGGATGTACCAGGTGAACATGGCTTGCAAGGATCTGGGCCCGACTCCGTGCAGTGCTTTAAAAACAAGACAGAGTGCTTTGAAAGCCACTCACTGCTTCAGAGGGAGCCAGTGCAGCTCGGCTAAGGCCGCTGTGGCCGAGGATCTCCTGGTCCAGCCAAGGGCTAATTTGGCGGCGGCCGACTGAACCCTTTGGAGTCGGTCTAACAGTACAGCTGGGGACTCGAGCAGCAATACGTTTCAATAGTCAAGGCGACTAAGAATAGTACACCTGACTATTAACGCTCGGGCATGTGCGGGGAGGAGTGGCATGATCTTGCGTAAAGAGTGCAATAAGGCCGAGCAGGTGGACACTGTTTTCGCAACCTGAGTTTCCATGCTAAGCTTGTTGTCCATCATGACACCCAGGTTGCGGACAGTGGTGACCGGCTGTTGTTTTTCCGGGGCTTCGGGGGGCCAAAATTCGGTTGGGAACAGGCGAGGAATCCGACTTCCAGCGCAAAACAGAACCTCGGTTTTGGAGGAGTTAAATTGCAGGGAGTTTTTGTGCAGCCAACCAGCTGTGTCTCTCAGGCAGTCGTGAAACGATTCTAGAGGGATCGATTCTTCCCCCTCCCAAGAGAGGAGGAGCTGGGTGTCATCCGCGTAGTTAATGGCTTTTAGCCTATGGGATTTTATTAACGTGACCAAAGGTTTAAGGTAAACGTTAAAAAGAATGGGGCTGATGGACGAGCCTTGGGGCACCCCATGGGGCACTGAGGAGAAGGCAGATTGAAATGGGGGAAGGGACACAGCCTGCTTCCTATCCCGCAGGTAGGACTGGAACCAGAGCAGGGCGGTGCCATCAACCCAAGCCTCCCTTAGTCTCTTCAGCAGAATCACATGATTGACCGTATCGAATGCGGCAGACAGGTCCAGTAAGATCAAAGCTATGCCTGGCCCCTGTCTGCACGCATACGAAGATCCTCCATGGCCGTGAGGACAGCTGTTTCGGTGCCGTGGGCTGGACGAAAGCCAAATTGAATGTCGTCCAGGATGTGATTCTGCTCCAGATGTTTAGAGAGACAAGAGCTCACCCAGCGCTCGGCAACTTTTGCCGGGAATGGTAAGAGAGAAATAGGCCGATAGTTCAGTAAACACTCAAGACATTAATTGCTACACATGACAATCTTCTTCAGGCCAAAGAAAGGTACAAAGCACAGGCAGATAAACACCGTAGACCTGGTCCTTCATACCAGAAAGGGGATTTGGTTTGGTTGTCAATGAAACATATTCATTTTGAAGCCTACTCACAGTCCGGTAAAGCCCGCTCCTGTGCCCCTATGTGTTCACCATGATCAGTAGTACGAAGTCAAAGGGATACGGGATGCCAAAAGAGTGCAAGGAGGTTGTGTTACTTGATTTCCTTAAAGGATTATGGGCCTGAGGAAGACTCTTGGGAACCGGCAGGTGCTGTTCATGCCCCCCATTTGGTATCCAAGTTTCATCGACTGCATCCTAATAAGCCGTCTGTCAGTCAGGGTGCCCGAGACTGGGATGTACTGTCAGGGTTTGAAGGTCCGGTTACGCGCTGACTGACACACACGCGGTAACCAGGAATCAATAACCCCAGACTACAGTTCCAGGCATGCCCCGAGAAGCACGTCATACCTATTCCGGGCATCACGCAAGGAACAGGGTAAAATGGCAGTCGGAGCTCACCATCGCTGCCGATTATTCTGTAGCGGAATCACGGACATCTCCTTCGGTTTTCAGCAAATCTAAAGGCGGTAAGAGTGCGGTTTATTGATTTCTTTGTCCCGCATCCTGTATGTGCCTTTGCCGAATATTTACTTGAATTAGCTTCCCCATTGGTTGAGTCTGCCGGTGTTTTGTCTCTTGCGGGGAAGGTCTTAGTGTTTCAGTAGACTCCTTCAAATTCAGCGAGTTTGGCTCTCCCATTGGTTAAAGCTGGCAAAAAGCAGTCTCTTGCGCAGGAGGTGTTTTTCAGAGCCACACTTGTTGGGATTTCTCTCCCCGTTGGACAAGGCTGTTGTTTAGCGGTCTCTTGCAGGGGAATTTATCTTATCTCACAACAGAAGCTCCATTGTGGGGTTTACAAGATTTATGGATGTTGAGTCATATGCACTCAACAGCGAGGAAAAGGAATAACAGTACCATAAAAACCATAGCAGGATTGTTATCTATTATTCCTTTGTACAGTTTGGATGAACCATCCGGTTCATTTTATTATCGGCTGAAACATTATCATTTGTGGGCGATGTTAAGACTGTTATTAACATAGCCAGAATTTACTTTGTCTCATTCTGGGTGTTCTTTATCTTCTATCCCAGGAGAGAGTTAGAAGTAAGGGTGTCCCACTTGTCTTGGCATTACAATCGACAAGTGTTACCACATACATTTATGGTTTGTGTGGAAACCTTGCAATCACCCTACTCTCTTCTGGCATCAAAAGTTTACCTCTTATTCCGTTGCAGGTAGGGAGTATGTAATTTAGTATTATTTGAATGTGGTAAATACTTCTGCGAAATACAGGTATACAGACATACACTTACCTTGTGTTTCATTGTTTTCCTTGTCCAGATCTCCCTCCCAGCTGTTCCTACCCTTTCCTTCCCTCACTTGACTATCCCAACAGTCTGTGTGTATTCACATTCCAGACTTGGGGCCGTCAAGAGGTGGACCCCTTTTGAGCATCAGCACAATCCCGAGGATTCTGGAAGGAGGAGCCTGACAAGCCACTCCTCTGGACTCGGCGTGCGGGCACAGCAACACCAGGGGCTCTCTCTCTCATGAGAGCCTCGCCTGGAATCCTGCTGTACTCTGCAACTCCCATGTAGGCGTAGGTGGGCTCCTGCCTGCCTTCATCCCCTTCTTCTAGTGCCGGGGCTCCCAACAGCTCATGGGATCCCTGCTTGGGCCGGCCACTCCTGGGCACCCACCTCAAAAATAAACCCAGAAGCGGGATGGGCACCCGTCAACCACCAAAACACGGGATGGGCACCCGCCAACAATTCCCAACGTGGGGTGGGCACCTGCTGTCATTTAAAAGCTTAAATCGTGGTGGGCTCCTGCTCGGTTCGAAAAGAATGCGGGATGGGCACACGCTCCATGGGATTCCCTTTAAAAATACTGCGGCTCAGCACAGCGCAGCCTATGCTCTCCTCTCCTTTGGGGAAATAAAGCACAGCACTCACGATGCAGCCCAGCACTGCAGATGCCATAAAATAAAGGCTCCAATAGAAAAAATCCTTAGGGATCACGGGGCAAAGCGGGGCCTAGGGAGGCCAGCACACAGGGCCCTCCAGCAGGGAGGCAAGCTCTCATAGCGGTTCCTCCTGGGCCCCCAGCAGCAGAAAGCCCCCAGCAAATCCACAACAGCCGCAACTCATGGGGTCACAACCCCTATATTTATATTAAACATTCCTCTTTGTCTGCAGTGCAGGGCTTGGGGGAACCAGCAAAAACTGGTTCAGGAGGGAATTGGAGCACTCTTTTTACCAGGCTGCTCTTCCCCTTTGTCAGGTGGGGGCTCGTGATCAGACACACCACAAGGGCTGGAGCTAGCATTCACTAGGGCAGGCAAAATCCTATTCAGAGTCAGGGGACTACTCCTCCCACTACTCGAAATGCAGATGTACTATTCAGCCTAGTGCTGACTCACCCTGCCCCTCCTGGAGCCACACACACGCTCCAGCCCCTGTCACTCAAAAGCCAGACATGCAATTCACATCAGGCAGGCAGACACATGCCAAAAAGAAATGCCAACTTCTAAAAGTGGCATTTCTAAAATAGTTATAATAAATTTGTGCACACCATTGTGTAGCATTTATTATCACTATTCCAAAGATACCAAACTTGATCAGGCTGCACCTCTCATATCAGGAATTACCACTAAAACACTTATCAGGGAATCCCCAATGCATTCCTATGGGAGGGCAGCTCCACAGTAGTGAGACACCAAAATGGCTGTTTGTCACTACCAGGAGATGTCACACACTTAAGGTACATATCCTATCTTTTGCCTACAATGCACCCTGCCCATAGGGCTAGCTAGGGCCTACCTTAGGGGTGACTGACATGTAGTAAAAGGGGGGTCACGGGCATGGCACACAGATAGGTTTGATAGACTACTTTGGTGGGTGGCACAATCAGCACTGCAAGCCCACCAGTAGCATTTAATTTACCAGCCATGGGTATATGGGATACCACTTTACAAGGGACTAACAGGTAAGTTAAATATGCCAAACAGGTGTAGACCAATCTTACCATATCAACACAAAGAGCACACACACTTTACAATGGACAGCAGTGCTAAAGTGCCCAGAGTCCTAAAACCACCAACACCATGTCAGAAAAAAGGCTAGGAGAAAGGCAAAAAGTTTAGCGATGACCCTGTAAATAGGGCCAAGTCCAACAATGCACTTTTAAGTTCTAAACAGTATGGGTAAGCATTTCATGTTTGGTATCTATGCAATTGTAATTTGAAATCCTCTTTGATGGTGCAGCCTGTTTCTAAACTGTAATTCTGAGAATATCAGTTTTGGGCACTTGACATTTTGATGCCCTTGTTATTTGCTGCCTGAAACCTGCCCTAAGTCACATGACGGGTGTAGTTCAATCAATCAATCAAAGTATCTTTATTCAGCAGGAAGACGCACCATAAAAGCAATTTAAAATGCATTAAAAAAAGATTAAATGTTGACATCAAAGGCGACCAGCATATATCATGGAGAACATAAGTAAAAGCATAGCATACATAGATAAATAGTTTTTAAAAGTACATGAGGTTGGTCAAAGGGCATAGTGCTTCTTGAACATATGGCTGCCTTGAGAAAAACCTTCACAACAACATATTTCATTGTGAATTAACTCTTTCAAACACCTAAAAGCTTGTTGGCATTTACGATAATTTCTGAGCCTTCAAAAAGGCACTAAATACATTCTCCTAAATAATTTATATTACCCACAGAAGAAAGTAAAGTGAATCATGGTTTGCTTAGATACATATTTGCACGGGCAAACTTGTGAGCTCAAGTTGTGTTGGAAACCTTGTGGGAAGCAGAGGGAGTATGTCAAGGTCCGTGCTCTAAATTGTATTAGAAGCAAGAGCACAAAAATCCTGGTTCTGTTCATCAGGTAAACAGCTGGCACAGCACCAAAATTAGCAAGTAAGTATTCACCAATATTAGGTTTCTGTGATTCCTCATGCATCCTGATACCTGGCAATTTTTCTAACAACAGAGCCTGTGCTTTCTTTCTGCTGGGTAGCGCACCTAGAGCTGACTCAGAAACAGCAAACCTTTGTCGCAGGCCCAGCAATAAAAAGGTATCTTCCTAGCGAGTGAGGCTTCCACATTGCTCATAACAGAGAGCCACAGCAGCATGGGACAAATACGTATTTGGTCACATAAATAATTGAATGCTAACTCCTTATGGAAAATATAATGTGAGGTTGATGCATGCACTGGTTGTAGTTGGCGGTTGTACTTTGGCAATTCCTCCCATACGGTCACACAATAGAGGGATTAGGTGTTTCTGAATGGGCCAACAATTGGCATGATGGGTGCAGATGGCGGAACTGGGCAGAACCCCACTTGCAAATGATTAGGCTGTCCTCTGTCTTCACACAAAGGACTTGTCACCCCTGCATTGTTCATGCAGTCAGCTTAGAGTCAGGCAGAGGAGTAAGAAAACTTCCAGCACTTCAAAGGGAATTCTCTAGAAACATCTCCTACTTCAATGAAGGCACGAGGTATAAAAATAGGACTCTCAGACCAACTCTTCAGTTCACTTTCTGATGTGTGGAAGGACTCTCAAAGGACTGTCTGCGGTGGCCTGCTGTATACTCCACAAGAGCGCTTTGCTGCCTTGAGTAGGCCTTGAGCCCTAGAAGGCTTGCCCTGCTGCTTGAGCCCTACTTTATCTCTTGAACCCAGGACTAGCAGAGTAACTCCAAGGGCTAGTTGGCAGATCCTCAATGCCTCAGGGACAACAATCTTTGAACAAGAACCTTGACTCTGCTAGCTGTGAGTCCTGTTCCCCATCACCCCAGTCCTGGACCTTTGGAAGTGGGCCTGAAGGTGCTCTGCCAGCCCATCTGTGATCCCAGGAGAACTGACACAGGGCAAAGCATCACCCCACAATAATCCACATCGGAACTGCTGCTCGATGAATCCCCCATGGAGGACCTTGCATCGTAGCCCAAACCCCCTTTGAACTAACCCAACGTGAGGCATCTCCACACAGGATATCACATTGCCACTCCAGCTCCTCAGG
Source organism: Lissotriton helveticus (assembly GCF_964261635.1). Taxonomy (NCBI): domain Eukaryota; kingdom Metazoa; phylum Chordata; class Amphibia; order Caudata; family Salamandridae; genus Lissotriton; species Lissotriton helveticus. Next base: position 855,110,659 of record NC_136070.1, on the reverse strand, counting down.
ATGCCACGGCATGATGCATCTTCAGATAAAGACCTCACATCGCCACCTCAACACAGGACTTCACATTGCTCCACAAACAGAATTTAAGGTACTTTTGTTCAATAGGCCTAACTTGCTCTCGCTAGCCAGCCAGCACTTCATTGGGGTTCGCCTGAACTAGTGACTTTGCCCCAGGCCAGCGCAACCAGATAACCACAGTTGGTGCTTTGTGCTTCTAGGTGCTGGTTTTACATAAAACCTAAAAAACTGATAACTCCGGTTCTTCTGATTGGTTTTTTCATCATTTTTACATCAAATCATTTAATAAAATGTGCTCAATTTTTCTAAACTGGTGTGAGATTTTACTTATGATGTATTTTCACTTTGTTGCTGTTTGTGTGCTGCACAAATACTTTACATATTGCCTCTAAGTTAAGCCTGACAGCTTTTGTGTGAAGCTGCCAGAGGGTTAAACATAGATTAATTTAGTGACTTTTCTAGTTCACCCTGACAGGATTGTGGCTGATACCTCAGCAGCCCACTCAGCCAGCAATCCAATTTCTCACAGAGAGCTCTATATCAAAACTGAGCTCTCCAATGATAATTAAATTAGCTGCTTTAAAAATGTAAGCTGATAGGAAGGGGAAAACATTTACTAAAGGGGCCCAATGGGTAGAGTATATTAGAGTCCCATTGAATGAGAAGTACGGTTAATTTTGTCTGAGAAGAGCAAACCGTGAGAGCATAGGAAGTAGCATTATTTAATAGTGCAGTTGTAGAAAGCATGATGATCAATGTAAGCTATTCACCCAATCCTATTAGCGCGATCTGATAATATGAAGGTGGGGAGGAATAGCCAACTTGCAGGCTTGCTTGCTTCTGAGCCAGAGCAATCTCTTAACCAGATCTTAGTTAGGACTAATATGTCAGAATTTGCATTATCATTAGATTCAGCAATTTCTAGTTAATTTTAGGAAGGAGTAGATTTGAGCATTTCTATTATGAGGGGCAGTGGAGTGTGCAGTTTAAGGAGGGGGCAGCAGGAGCAGGAATCTTCAAAAGGTTGCCGGATTGACAAAGTAAATGTTGAGTATTCGGACAATGAGGCGATAATATGAAGCTTGTCAGATGAATAGAATGAGTATCAGAAAGACACAGGCAGAGTTTAAGGCATTGGGCTTGTTTGAGGTGTGAACAGGCATAGATCAGTCTGCATTTGGCACATTGCGTGCAGCCTAAGGGGACTTATAGGCACCATACAAGAGGCCTTGCCAGAGTGAATGGCACATTCGAGTCTGCACGCCAAATGGAATTTAAAAAAAAACATAGCAGGTGCCCAGCCACTCTGACTCACTGAAGGTTACTCTTCAAGTGAGGCTACTGGGAAAGAACAATTAGTTACAAATATGCGTGAGGAATGAAAAATGCAATTCTAATATAGCCTACGGATGACTGGAGTAAGATAGCGCCCACTAGTTCCTCATGGACCCAGGCACCCCAAGGGCTCAAGGAGACTAAAACCAGTTGTTTAGGAATCAAATCCAGGTCAAGAGAAGAGTGCTGTGTGGCAACTCACCTTCCAACGCAGTCAGGTGCAGCATCGATGCACAGTGTAGAAGGGCATATAGTCCACCTTACAAGTGGGTCTTGCAGAGTAAATAATGCTTTTGCATTTGCAAACAGGGTGGGATTAAAATCACACTAGCAGGTACCCAGTCACTTTGACTTGCAATGAAGGCTACCCTTCCATTAAGTCTACAGTGAAAGTAAAATGAGCTAAAATAAAACCAAGAGGTGATTAGGATAAGATGGAGACCTCTGGTACGCTGCGGAGCCAGGTACCTCCAAGGCTATAAGGAAAGTAAAAGTGGTTGCTTACAAATCCAATTCAGGTCAAGAGAAGAATGCTGTGAGCACCTACCAATTAGGTAAGGTCTCTAGGCACATTCTCTCTTGTCTCGCCAGCCTCTTGGCTGCCTCTCTTTTGGTTATATTTCTAGTACCTTTCCATTATCAGGCTCTTCAACTTTGATAAACTACTTCAAATTAACCCCTAGATTCAGGGTCCTGCCGGGATCTCTGGTGGTGGTTTCCAACAAAGAAGCCTGAGATGGGAAGGCCAATATGGCATCTTCCCACACCTAGTCATCAGCTAAGATGCTAACATATCTTTTTGGGTACCCAACTGTGAGAAAACCTTCTCCAGATGGATAATCTCTTGGTGGTGAGATCTGTCAACAAGCGTCCTCATTTTTCTTCTATCAAGGAAACCTCTCGGGGACTTTCCTGTCTAGAAAGTTACCAAACTCTTCATTCTCACTTAAAGTACTCTCCTTTAAGTTTACCTCTTTTTTGTGTGTCAATTCTTGTAGAAGGATGTCAGATGTTAGAGTTCTTTTAATCTCCAGCTTGCATATCTCCCCTGAAGATGCTGTGTTTTACATTTCAAATCACACCAAGACAGAGTCCCATCCATCTTTTTTACTTATTTGCAATTGTGAGACCTGTCATCCTTGGTATGGTATTCCAGCAGACTTTTTGCCTTCAATCTTCCTGTTTTTTGTTGGCATTAGGACTCTGCACACTTTACCACTGCTAACCAGTGCTAAAGTGCTTGGGAAGTCTTTATCAAATAGTAACATTGGCTTACACCAAATTGGCACATTTAATTTACTAAAATCATCACCCTCCTGAAAAAACCTACAGGAGACCCTGCGGTCGCATCCAACTATAGGCCCATTTCCCTGCTACCCCTTTTTTCCAAAGTCCTGGAGAAGTATGTTAATTCTTTGTTAACAGACTACATAGAGGGAAACTATGTGCTTCATGAAAGTCAGTCGGGCTTTAGAGCCACTCTAAGTACAGAAACTGCCCTATTGGAGGTCTCAGAAACAAGTAAAGGTCAAATGGACAAAGGGGTCAGTGCTGCTGTCTCAATATTGCTGGATCTATTTGCAGCCATTGACAATGTGCCCCATGACCGGCTTTTGACGGGTTTGCAGAGTGTGGTGTCGGGGGCATGGTGTACAATTGGTTTGCTTCCTTCCTTATGGAGCGGCAGCAGGAAATTTGGTCTCCGCCATTTACAGCTGCCATTCCTCCAATGCAAGTGGGAGTCCCGCAGGGCTCTATTTTGAGCCCCACTCTTTTTAATATATATATGACCCCTCTCGCTCGTTTGGCAGAACTGCATGGAGCAAAGATTATCTCCTATGCCGACGATACTCAACTCCTGTTCACTTGTGACAAAGGTGAGAGTTTTCGTGGAAGGGAGATCAATACATGGATAACAGAGGTTTTCTCTTGGCTGTGTCGTAACCAGCTTAAGTGCAATCCAGAAAAATCTGAAATCATTTTTTCCAAGTGTGCCCCTTGTGTGGATTGGAACTCATGGTGGCCCAGCAGTCCCTCGGCCCCAGTCTGTATGGTTAAAAATCTGGGAGTCAAGCTTGACTCGAGCCTAGCTATGAAGGCCCAAATTCAAGCGGTTGCTGGTACCTGCTTCTGCCTGATAAGAATGGTAAAATAACTTTCTTCTCCTCAACCCTATGGAATTCAGTAAGATAGTAGTGCAAGCCTTAATTACATCCAGGCTGGATTACATTAACATCTTGTATCTGGGGCTGCCAGAGTATTTGCTCAATCGACTGCAGGTTGTACAGAACGCTGCAGCCAGAGCTATTCTTAATGCAAACACCAGAACACATATGTCACCTTACCTAAAGGCTCAGCACTGGCTGCCAGTGAGAAAGAGGGATCCGTTTAAGGCCTTAGTGCTCGCTTATCGTGCCTTTCATGATACGGGTGCAGTTTATCTGAGGAATAGGATCCAACATTACCAGCCTTAATGGGTCCTAAGATCCTCTAAACGATCCCTCATGGTGATCCCCCAGGGGGCAGAGCAGGAATATCGACGGAGAAATATCGTCTGACATAAATATCCCCGCAGAAATATCGATTTGAAGAAATATCGATAACAAAAATATAGTTTGACCAGAATATCGACTGACAGGTAAGTAATATCGATAACAATAATATAGTTGTAATAAATATCGTTTACAAAAATATAGTTTACAAAAATATCGATTTTTTAATAATGTAATGTATTTTAGTGTTTTTAATGAAAAATGTTTGTCATTTTATTATATGTTGTACAATTCTATTAGTTATTAATGTATATTATGTTGAATTTTGTGTTATTAGTTCTGTAGCGGGTTGTGGGTTTATAGGGGAATAGGGTGGGAAGTAATTTAAATATATAAATTTAATTGATTAATTAATGTGTTAATTTATTAATAAGTGTTTAATAATTATTTGTTAATTAACTTCAACTAGGCAATTATTAATTAATTATGTTAATTAATTAATTATGTTAATTCATTAATTATGTTAATTGTTTAATTAATTTTAGGTGTGTGTAGTGGAGTATATGTGTAAATGGTGTGAAGTAATTAAAATGTTATTGATTAATTATTAAATACTTTATAAATTAATTACCATTAATTAATTAGTAATTATTAATTGTAAATGTGTAATTAATCTTAGGTTTGAGTTGTGGTGTTTATAAGTGTATATGGTGTGAAAGCTGTCAATTGAACAATTAATTAATTAATTAAAAAATACTTTAATTTTCATTAATTAATTAGTAAATATTAAATGTAATTGTGTAATTAATTTTAGGTGTGTGGTGGATATTATAGTGTTAAATAATGTGTAATTAAATATTTTTCTTTATCTTTGTTAATAATAATATATTTAAATGTATATATTAATTATGTTTATATTGGAAATTAAATGTAATAAAAAATTTGATAGTTTTTTTTATTGTTTTGGGTTCCAGCGCTTTCCCTACTGTTGTACCCTGTGGAGTGGGAATAGTAATTTTCACCCCTACGCTATCCAACGCTTTCCCTACTGTTGCACTCTCTGGAGTGGGAATAGTAATTTTTACCCCTACGCCATCCAACGCTTTCCCTACTGTTGCACTCACTGGAGTGGGAATAGTAATTTTTACCCCTACGCTTTCCAACGCTTTCCTTACTGTTGCACCCTTTGGAGGGGGAATAGTAATTTTTACCCCTACGCTATCCAATGCTTTCCCTACTGTTGCACCCTCTGGAGTGGGAATAGTAATTTTTACTCCTACGCTATCCAACGCTTTCCCTAATTTTGCACCCTCTGGAGTGGGAATAGTAATTTTTACCCTACGCTATCCAGCGCTTTCCGTACTGTTGCACCCTTTGGAGTGGGAATAGCAATTTTTACCTCTACGCTATCCAACGCTTTCCCTACTTTTGCACTCACTGGAGTTGGAATAGTCATTTTTACCCCTACGCTATCCAACGCTTTCCCTACTGTTGCACTCACTGGAGTGGGAATAGTAATTTTTACCCCTACGCTATCCAACGCTTTCCCTACTGTTGCACCCTTTGGAGTGGGAATAGTAATTTTTACCCCTACACTATCCAATGCTTTCCCTACTGTTGCACCCTCTGGAGTGGGAATAGTATTTTTTTACTCCTACACTATCCAATGCTTTCCCTACTGTTGCACCCTCTGGAGTGGGAATAGTCATTTTTACCCCTACGCTATCCAGCGCTTTCCCTACTGTTGCACCCTTTGGAGTGGGAATAGTAATTTTTACCTCTACGCTATCCAACGCTTTCCATACTGTTGCACTCACTGGAGTGGGAATAGTAATTTTTACCCCTACGCTTTCCAACGCTTTCCTTACTGTTGCACACCTTTGGAGGGGGAATAGTAAATTTTACCCCTACGCTATCCAATGCTTTCCCTACTGTTGCACCCTCTGGAGTGGGAATAGTCATTTTTACTCCTACGCTATCCAACGCTTTCCCTACTGTTGCACCCTCTGGAGTGGGAATAGTAATTTTTACCCCTACGCTATCCAGCGCTTTCCGTACTGTTGCACCCTTTGGAGTGGGAATAGCAATGTTTACCTCTACGCTATCCAACGCTTTCCCTACTGTTGCACTCACTGGAGTTGGAATAGTAATTTTTACCCCTACGCTATCCAACGCTTTCCCTACTGTTGCACTCACTGGAGTGGGAATAGTAATTTTTACCCCTACGCTATCCAACGCTTTCCCTACTGTTGCACCCTTTGGAGTGGGAATAGTAATATTTACCCCTACACTATCCAATGCTTTCCCTACTGTTGCACCCTCTGGAGTGGGAATAGTATTTTTTTACTCCTACGCTATCCAGCGCTTTCCCTACTGTTGCACCCTTTGGAGTGGGAATAGTCATTTTTACCTCTACGCTATCCAACGCTTTCCCTACTGTTGCACTCACTGGAGTTGGAATAATAATTTTTAAACCTACCTAATCCAACGCTTTCCCTACTGTTGCACACTCTAGAGTGGGAATAGTAATTTTTATCTCTACGCTATCCAACGCTTTCCCTACTGTTGCACCCTCTGGAGTGGGAATATTAATTTTTACCCCTACGCTATCCAACGCTTTCCCTACTGTTTCACCCTCTGGTGTGGGAATAATAATTTTTACCCCTACGCTATCCAGCGCTTTCCGTACTGTTGCACCCTCTGGAGTGGGAATAGTAATTTTTACCCCTACGCTATCCAGCGCTTTCCCTACTGTTGCACCCTTTGGAGTGGGAATAGTAATTTTTACCCTTTCGCTATCAAATGTTTTAACTACTAATGTTTTAAATTTGTTATTAAATGTATGTATTATTATTTTTAAATACTTTTATGTGTTAATTAAATATAGAAAATTGTATTGTATTCAAAATGTTTTATATATGTTTTTATTTTATTTTTATATAATCATTAAAGTTTATAAATTAAATAAAGATAATAATAAAATGTACATAAGAAAATATATGTATATGTACACATTTATTAAGTTTATATTGATTACATTAAGTTTATTTGTTATAAATAGTTAAAATATAAATGTAATGTAATTTATTTTGTAAATAATATTAATATCATTTAATTATTTAATTTAAGTTATAATATTTTTTTAAATCGATACTTTTTACATCTATATTTTTTACATCTATATTTTTGAGTCGATATTATTGTACTTACCTGTTTAAGTATAGGGAGTCGATATTTGTGTAATCGATATTTTTACATCTATATTTTTGTAAACTATGTTTTTGTAATCAATATTTTAACATGGAACCCCTTACACCTTAAGACAGGCTCAGGACCTGCTGTCTTTTAGGAAATAACTTAAAACGTGACTGTTCCAACAATAACTTCTGGTGTCGGGGAGGGCCTCTTTTTTGTTTCAGTTTTTTTAGATTAACACCTGGACAATCCCTGTGAGTATCCGTGCTCTTTATACATGCGGAATTTCATTTAATTTCATTTCATCATGTGGAGAACTTTGGTAAAACACCATGGGAAGAAGATAGGTTAACAGCTAATAGACCCCATCTGCCACATCTGGTGTCTCCACTTGAACTCTAAGAAGTTTTGGTGCTCTTGACAAATGTGAATTGAAAAAGAGGCATCTTTTTGTTCGAGTCCGAAAAAGTCTTGGTTCTTTCCTCCTTGAAATGCTGATAGGTTACTTACTGATTGAGTAAGCTTATGTTGATCATTGATCTCAGTGTTTTTTTTCCTCTTTTGCATACAAAATAAAACTTTTTTAAACATTTCTAAATCCTCTTCATCTACTAAGACAGATTCCTCTGGTGAAAAAAGTGTAGCATTTATACTCATGATGATGAGTACAGAAAGCAATGAGAAAGCCGGAAATGTTTGGCAAAATCTATGGATGCAATGTTATTGGGAGTCAGCTTGGTCGAAAGTCTGCAATTCAAACCCCATGCATGGGCGTGGGAAGAGGAAGGGGAGTTGACCTTGCGTACTGCTGAAAGTAGGATACAGAGCAAGGCAGGCAAACTGGAAGTTGCATTACAAGTGACTTCAGTTGATTGCGCTGGCAGTTTTGCAAGTACAATGGATAAATCGTCATGCACCCTCCACTGCATTGCTCTTGCTCGACATCATCCCAATGTGGTAGAGAAGGTCTGGGAGTTGTGGTAAGGTGTCCCCCAGTGCATACTCAAACTCATGCTCTTCTATGCTTGGGCTGATCACAAGTGATCCGTCCTCATTTATTAAAACCAGAGGTGCATACTAAGCAAATTACGTACACAAGTAGTGGCCGGGTGCCAAACTCCACCCTGTTATGCTCGTGTTTCATGTATGTCTATTTACGCATTTACATACATCAAGTAAACTCAAACAGGAGAGGTTAACAAGAAGTGGATGGCTGTCCATGCAGTATGGAACATCGACACAACCTGGGGTTTACAAGATTAAAAAAAAGCTTTCACACTGTTCTGCAAATGCTGGTCATGGAAAACACAGAGGGGCATATTACCAACAAGTAGCGATATTTATCGCTAAATATGCTTAGCGCCGATTTTTTTATCGCTGTGCATTGCCAGAATTTATCGCTGAGGTAACGTGCTATTAGCAACGTTTATCTCCATAGCGATACATTTTCCGGCCATAGCGGCGAAATGCGTGATTATCGCTGAGAATACAGCGATATTCACGCATTAGCGACAAAATGCTCTTAGCCATGTTATCCACCTCCCATTGGATAACATGGCTAAGAACTGGTCTGGGCCGGTGTTAGTATTTGGAGATATTCGCGCTTAGCCTGCCTTGCTAATAGGCGATAGCGATGTTAGCGACTGTTTTCAGTCACTAACACTTTGGGTACGCCCACTTTGCATGTCATTAGCGATAAATATCGCTAACATGCAAAGCGGGCCCCAAACCGCTCGCTATCACCTAAAAGCTGTTGCTAACAGCTGTTAGCAACAGCTTGTTAATAGGGCGATATAATTATCGCCGCTTAGCGGCCGGAAACGGCCGCTAGAGAGGCGAAAATTCCCTATCGCCACCCTTGATAATATGCCCCAGACTACCCACCAAGCCTAAAATCACCGGAAAGGTGTCCTCCTATTTCTTCTTTCTCCTTTCACAAATACCTACTTAAGAACTGTTTGATAACCTAGGAATCCTGTGTGGAACTAATGGCATTGTATTTTGCACACATCCACATTTTCATGTTTAATGCATTTCAATACATATGTATTCTTGTCATGTCATGCTCAATCAACTCGTTTGGATTGAAAGCTGCAGATTCTCAACTGCTCAAATTGACAGATAAATTGGCCAATTGATGCAGTGTACCAAAACGACTTGTCAAGCCAGAGTAGGCAATTTCACACTGACAATGGTTCAGAAAATAACTCAGTAAATGACTCCTTTCTGCAGTTAATTTTATGACCCAAAGCAATGAATTTGGCTAAATGAAGATTTACTTTAGCCACTTTTTGCAAAGATGGACTCAACTAGAAAAATGAGGACAGTTGATGTAATACCTCAATCAGAGGTAAAATAGAAAATAAATTATTCCTTGGAATCTTTGTGTATTTCTTCAACTGGCTATTTCGAGAAATACACTTGCTGACTGTATGAGAAACTTGCATCACTTTTGCACCACGTGAAGTGGTTCATGCATGACGCATGGCTCTCATAAATATTTATGAATCCATGTAAAGCCACCCTGCTTGGCTTTGAAAAGTCTCATAAATCATGAGTGAGGCGACGCAGTGCAAATTGCTGTGTCACCTTACTCTGTGCCTGGGAGATGGTCCATGGGTGTTGCGGTGTGTTTCCCATGCAACAGTCTTGGAATTTAAGGCTGACCCAGATTTACAAAGTGATGTAAACCTGGGAAAGTGCCAAATATGTACACCTCCCGAGGTGAGGCATAACGAGGAGAAATATGCTTATTTCTCCTCGTTTTTCCCACTTTCCAGGTATGCTGCATTCTGCAGCACACATGGAAAGACGAAAACGCCTTGTATGGAGAATAGTATTTTTACAGTAAGGTGACCCTCCTGCACAACAACCAATCAGCAATTTGTATAGCGCGCTACTCACTCAGAAGGGTCACAAGGCGCTGGGGGAGGGGGCGTCCGTTACTGTTCGAAAAGCCAGGTCTTGAGTTGTTTCCTGAAGGAGAGGTGGTCCTGGGTCAGCCGTAGGTGGATGGGGAGGGAGTTCCATGTCTTGGTTGCCTGGTAGGAGAAGGATCTTCCTCTAGCGGTGGCTCTGCGGATGCGTGGTACGGCAGCGAGGGAGAGGCTGGCCGATCGTAGCTGGCAGGTGGGTGTGTAGAAAGTGAGGCGGCTGTTGAGGTACTTCGGGCCCATGTTGTGGAGAGCCTTGTGTGCGTGGGTGAGGAGTCTGAACGTGATCCTCTTGTTGATCCTATCTGGAATGGAGACACCAGTGCACCATGGTGCAAGTGTGTCTACAATGCGCTAGGCTGCGGAATCGGCACCAGCACAGTCAGAAAGGACAGGAATGTAAAGTTTTGCTTAAATGCAGTATATTCCTCCCCTTTCACTTTGGCGCAGGGCAGTGCAGCAAAGTGCCTTACTGCACTGCCTTACGCCACAACGCCATAAAAGAGGCCAGTAGTTCCTTCAGTATCACTTTCTATTACATATCAAAGTGATTTCTGATATTCAACACAATGCTAAAAAATACCATTTAAATTCCCCAAGCCGAAGGGCTATGTTAGCAGACAGAACAAAGTCTCATCCTAAGAAACAAAGGGATGTATCAAATAGTGATTGATTCAATTTGAAATAAATAAAGTGTGAAAGTAAAATTATGAAAGCCTACATGTAGACTTTTGATAGTTAGAATGTATTAATTCTCTGCTTGGAAAGCAAAAATGAACTTACAGTCTTTTCAATAAAATAACATGAATCATGGTAAAACATGATTGTAGTGATGTAGGAACAACATGTACAAGAAACATTTGCATTACGTTCCTTTCAGCCCCCAATAACATCAAATGATGTGACACCTTACAACATTTGATCAAGATGATGACCATTTACCTTTTTATAGTAAGATTCACTGAAACATTTAGACTACAGCAAGTTCATCATCACTGATTAATGAACAATAAACACTTAAAGTTAGCAAATGACACTATTTGGTTCTTTTAAATCAACAACAGAATGTTTAGGTTAACCAAAGAAAGGTATCATAGCATTCCACAGGATTATCACAAAACGATTTGGGGGTAGCAACTGCTGGTGTTAAGTGTCCCGACATTACATAAATGTATGCTTCCTTTAGAGAAGTATGTTAAATGATGACCAGGACCACACCCCATGTTTATCTTGGCGCAGAGTGTACCTTGTTTGGATACAAATTGGCCAATTCTCCCAATTAACTTGGCTTCCTTCTACCTTAGACACTGGACTTGATGTCAATGTTCAAAATGAATCCTTGGAATAGGTTGGCAAAGATCTAGTTGGGGTTAATTCTGGATACAGCCCTTAACACTGAAGCTTAATATTATTGAGCTGATGCTTTCAAGAGCCTGTGTTTGTTAGCTATTAGAGATATAGAACTATTGTTAAACCTAATACATGAATTCAGTGTCTTCTCTTCACAGTGACACGTGTATACAAGCAGTGCAGCAATTTGAAGAGAATGGTCCTGCACTGGATTTCTCAAAGGATTATCACAATGAAAAAAAAAATGATCACCATATCGCTGGCCTGCTATGGCTAACTATGGTTTGTCAGAAGATTATGGGCCCGACTTAAAAATTGGCTGACAGAGAAAGTACCCTTCCTGCTAAATTGAAGGTCTGCCTACATCATTTATAGTTGGCTGGACCTTCATTATGTTGACAGTGGACCACTGACATAAGCTCAATGGCCTGACAGAGTAAGGGTCGTTAGAGGTTTTACTATGTGACCATCCATCCGATTTAGAGTGCACACATGGCAACCTTTCACTGTCCATCACTGTTGGTTAACACCTGGGGATGAGGAGCAGTGAAAACTGCCAAATGCCTCCATCACAATTGGAGAATACTCCCATCGCAAGGGGGGCATTGTTATTTTTACTTTCTAGAATAAAATCCCACTTTGGGGTTTTGTCCCCCTCCTGTTGAAGGAACCACTCCTCAAACTTACTTTAATTGACAGAAAATTCAGTGGCAGTGGTTCCTGCCAATGCTAGAGATGTCTGCTGGGCATCTCATGTGTTGCTTAGTTCCAGTCATTGAGGGTATGTTCCGGGTTGGTGGTAGCAGCCCGGCGCCATTCGATGAGAGACACTGCATAACGCAGACTTGACTAAAATCGCCTTTTAAAACCTATTATTTGCATTATTTAGTAATATTGTTGTTTTTAACAATCACTGTGGGTAAAGCGGTAATCTTAACATCTATTGCATTTGGAAACGCTGGCGAGCGTTTTTGTATCCTAACGCGTGCAGGGCGGCTGATTACTAGCGCCACTTGCATCCTTACCTTTGCCAGCGGCCCCTCTGCCTCGTTCCATCGCGGCTTGTTGCCGATTGAGTGGAGGGCGGCTCACCTACCGCCGCTCCTAGTGCCGGCCTGGTGGTGGGAACGGGCGCCATATTGGGAGGAGTCAGAGAGCACAGGGACCTGTGGCAGCGGTCCAGTCGCTCGAGGCTCCCTCACATAAAACGTGATGTGTTGGAGGGAGCGCAGCGGGCGCGTCGGAGGTGCGCCGGAGTCACGCTAGAGTCAAGCTCGTCTGCGCTCGTCCGCGAGCGTCCGGGGCTAGGGGCCAAGGACTCTCTCGGTTCCTACATTTACACATCCGCTGAGTTACAAGCGTTAAGAACTACTTCAATGATGTGTCCCCCCGTACCTCTGAACACGACGAAACGAACATCTCGTCTTGGCATCAGCAATCCTGTCAATTTAGCTGCTGAATCTGCCCCTAAATACGCGGTTCTGGAAACTACGCCAAGTACTACTTGTAATCTTAAGTGTATCTATTTAAACACTCGTTCTATGATCAGACACCAGATGGATATTTTCCTGCTGCTATCTGATATGAAACCGGATCTGCTGTTATTAACCGAGACATGGCTTACTCCGGACTCCCTACCAGACATTTTAGTTGCTCTGCCTGCGGACTATTATATCATCTCAGAAATTCGTCCGGCAGGTAAAGTTGGGGGTGGAGTAGCCATCATTGTCAATAAGAAATATCAACTTAGACAACTTCCCTCTCTAGACATACCTAATGTAGTGAATATAGTTGCTAAATTAGACACTGCTAATGGGACTCTTGCGGTGGTCTTATTATATCGCCCACCTCAAACCATGGCCACTTTTCCTGCTATTCTTGCTGAGCAACTGGCTACGCTGGTTACAAATAATTCCAAACTACTTCTGATAGGGGATCTGAATCTCTGGTTTGATAATACAGCATTAGACCCCCAAGCAGCCGAGATGAAGGACCTTCTGAATGACATTCATTTAATACAACATATTGATACTAAAACCCACCAGAAGGGCCACAGTCTTGACCAACTCTGGTCTCTGAACTTACCCGTACATTCCATTGATATTAAACCTTGTAGTTGGTCTGACCACTTTAGCATTAGTTTCTCATTTTGTGTTGATAAAACTCCTCAATTTAAGCTGCAAGCTACCAACTCAATTCGAAAATGGTCCTCTATGGATATGTCAGCTTTTTTAAACTTCTTAAAGACTACTTTGCCTGTACAGAGTTTAGATGTGGAGACAGCCGACTGTAGGCTTAAAGAATGGCTAATTTCGGCCATCAACATCTACGCTCCCCTCACCCGCTTTTGTAACTCATATGGCGTGGACGCACATAAGTGGTTCACGCCGGAGTTAAGGAAATTAAAATTAGAAGTGAGGCAGCAAGAGAGAATTTGGCGAATCAATTATTGCCCCCAAGCAAGGATTACATATTGCTCAACTAGGAAAGCCTATCAAAAAACACTACACATTCACAAGACCGCTTATTTCTCTACAAAAATCTTAAATGCGACTAATAAGTCGAAAGAAATCTTCAGGATTGTGACTGAACTGTGTAATGATGATAGAACTTCTCCTCCGGTAGTCCCCTCACAAATACTCTGCAACTCGCTGAACGATTTTTTTAGTGATAAGATATTATTGATTAAGGACAACTTATCCAAACTTCCAGTCTTCGCCCCTATAGATGATATCTTTTTTAATCCTTTAACATTGCACTCTTTTCCTTTAATTGATGATAAAACTTTTTTTGATTTACTCATTAGAGTTAAATCAGGATCTCCTGAGGATGTTTGCCCCCCCCAAGTAATGAGAGAAATTGGTCGGGCAATCCCAGATAGCATGATCCCTTTGCTTAATAGTTCTCTTACGTCAGGGATCGTCCCCAACAGCTTCAAACAGGCCTTACTGATTCCCTTAAAAAAAAAACCTGGTATTGATTCTTTAGATCTTTCTAACTATCGGCCAATATCACTCTTGCCTTACCTGTCTAAGATTTTGGAGGCTCATGTCACCAACAGCCTCTCAAATTTTGTGGAAGACTCCGGTTATTTACAACCTAACCAGGCAGGCTTTCGGCCTGGTCATTCCACCGAGGCAGTTATATTGGCCGTTCAGAATACCCTAAGATCTAATGCCGATAGGGACTTGCACCAGGCCTTGGTGCTATTGGATCTGTCTGCTGCATTCGACACGGTTGACTATACCATTCTGGTCAACCGTGTCGAACAGGCCGGTCTTCGAGACTCGGCCTTGGCCTGGCTCAAGTCTTTTATCTCAGAACGCACCCAGTCTGTTCGGCTGGGTTCCTTCACAGCCCCAAAAAATAGTTCACTCTGTGGGGTTCCCCAAGGATCTTCCTTGTCCCCTTTATTATTTAATTTATACATGCGGCCTCTCCTGTTCTCCCTAAGAGAGCACAAGGTTACTGTATATAATTATGCAGACGACCTGCAGTTGGTTTTTGTGTTAAACTCACTAAATGCGGCCGAGGATTTTCAGGCAACCATGTCTTTTATTCAAAGGTGGATGTCTTTAAATCATCTTAAACTTAATCCGGGGAAAACCGAACTGATCCTGCCTGGGAAGAGCGAGATCAGTTGGAGCCCATGTTTTTGGCCGTCTGACATGGGTTCTCCTCCAAAAAAATCCCAAACAGTAAAAAGCCTGGGAGTGACTCTCAATGAGGATCTTACCTTGAAATCTCAAATTGGAACGGTGGTTTCCTCTGGTTTTTTTCAATTGAGGAAGATCAGGAAAATAGCACACCTCCTCACTGATCTGGCTTTAATTCAGGTAGTCAGTGCTTTAGTTCTCTCTCATATTGATTTCTCAAATGGCCTCTATCTGGGTTCACCTATTGGTCAACTCAGAAGACTGCAATACCTGCAGAATCAAGCTGCTAGACTAATCTGCAAGGTACCTAAATGGGAATCAATTAGATCAGGACTAGAGAACTTGCACTGGTTGCCCGTGGCACAGAGAGCCACATTTAAGGTAGGTTGCATTGTGTTTAAGGCCTTGGAGGGTAAGGGCCCAATGTTTATCAGACAACTGATAGGGAGATATAGTCCCCCACGCAGTTTGAGATCAGCTCATAAAGACCTACTTGAGGTCCCTCGTTTCAAAAAGAAACGACAGGGAGGCAGCAGTTTTCAATTCTTAGCTGCTTCCTTGTGGAATTCCCTTCCTTTGACTCTGCGACATAGCAGGGATCTTCTCGCCTTTAGAAAGGCATTTAAAACTTTCCTTTTTACACAGGCCTATTTGAAATAGCGATTTTCTTTTTTATGCTTTGTTATGTTCTGATTCTCTCCTCAGCGCCAAGAAGCTCTTGGGCGTACTCGCGCTTTACAAGCATTAAATAACATAACATACCATAACATAACAGGGATGGGGCAGAAACATTTTTGATGGCTTTATGTAGCAACATTGTAGCACATACACCTAAGAATGAAACTTGTCTTGTTATTATGTTAGGCTTTTAAGTTGTGGCTTAGAGCCTCCTGCTTCTTTGGATGATGTTGAGGGTGGGTACTTTTTAGCTATTTGTGGGATGGTTTATATCATTCTTACACAGTGGGATTCAGTATGCAAATCTGGGTCCTTTCAGTGGAACCATTTACACAAATAATAGAGTTTAAGCCTCTCGCTCTCCTACTATGGGAATATAGTTGTTAAAGCCCATCCTCCAGGGCTCAGAACAACCCCTTACCAGGCCACTACTGGACAATTATTAAAGTTGCCATTGACCCTGACCTACTGAATATTAGTAACTCATTCCTAGTACGCGGGGTAGTTCCAGTGTGTTTTAAACATGCTATGATATTATTCTAAAGCATCCTTATTTGGACCCAAAAGACGCTGTAATTTTCAGGTCAAATTCCACCCTGCCTTATCTCTCCATACTAAACATCTGAAGAGAGTGGTCTATTCACTGCTTTTAAAGTAGAAAACCTACTGAGCCCTTTGCAAGCAGGCTTCACGTCAGTTAGGGATGCTGAATTGGTTGTCCTTTCATTAGTGGATGGCCTGTGCAGGTTGGTAGGTAAGGATCAGCAAATTTATTTTGGTTCTCCTCGATCTCTCAGATGCCTTCAACACCACTGACCACTCAATTATGATACAAAGACTTGTAAACATGGCCATAGGTTCTACTTTCTTAAAATGCAATCCTGGCAGGGCAGAAAGAGCACAATCAATTGTGATCTAACAGTAAGTCTCCCATAGATCCCCCACTTGTAGTTGAGCCCTGCACAGAACCATCCTCATCCCGCTTTTTTATGTATATGTTAGAAATTGGGGGTCTGAATCACAGAAGTAATCTGAGATGAAAGTCTAACATTACGACTTCCGGTATTCACAAAGAGCATTTATGAGTAGTAAAGTCAGATTTTTGGTCTAAGTTTAGACCAAATGTCTAACTTAGACCAAAAGTCTAACCTTAGTAGTAGTAAAGTTAGACTTTTGGTCTTAGTTAGATGGCCTAACGTAGCCAAAAGTCTAACTTTAGTAGTAGTAAAGTTAGACTTTTGTTCTAAACTTAGACCAAACGTTTAACTTTACTACTTGTAAATGCCCTATGTGAATACCGAAAGTTGTAAAGTTGGACTTTCGTCTCAGATTACTTCTGTGAATTGGGGCCATTTCTGTCTCTACGTTATAGGAGGATATTCTGTTGATTTAAGTTGTCATGTTATAATTTCTTTGATTTCAGATGATTAGTAGACAGTGTTTTCTTTAAAATAAACTCATTGGGGTCGATTCCGATCCGGTAAAAAGCGCTCCGAATCGTGGTACGGAGCATTATTTCCCGTACGAATCGTACCCGTAACCGTCCCCGTACGAACAACGTAGTACGATCCACACCCAATGCAGCTATCCGTCCGAATCGTACCAGGGACCGTACGAATGAAATTCCCGTACGAATCGCCCTCGGAAGCCGCTGTACGCGACGTTCATACGTTTCGCGGCTGCTTTCTACGACCCGGCAAGTACGATCCGTGTTGTGTACGCTCCGTACGACCCTTTTTCTACGGGAGCTGGAAACTGTCGTACAGTCAGAGTTCGCCCCGAAACAGGTACGTAACGGCCCCCCCGGGTACGGCGCGTACCCCCCATGATCGCAGGGGTTCGTGCCGTACCCCTGCGATCATGGGGGTACGTGCCGTACACCCAGCGCACGTACCCCATGTACGCTGGGTGTACGGCACGTACCCCCCATGTACGCTGGGTGTACGGCACGTACCCCCATGATCGCAGGGGTACGGCCGTACGGTGTGTAGGTGATCGCGCGCTTTTCCGTACGAATCGACGTGGACCATACGAATCGCGTCCGGGGCGCCCAATCGGGATCGGAATCGTCCG
Source organism: Lissotriton helveticus (assembly GCF_964261635.1). Taxonomy (NCBI): domain Eukaryota; kingdom Metazoa; phylum Chordata; class Amphibia; order Caudata; family Salamandridae; genus Lissotriton; species Lissotriton helveticus. Next base: position 855,092,929 of record NC_136070.1, on the reverse strand, counting down.
GTCGTACGACGTCCGTACGAGTCGTACGGAAAGGGCTCCGGATGCGAGTCGTACGGACGGTGATTTTACCGGATCGGAATCGACCCCATAGTGTGCTGCATTTAATATTGTGCTGATTATTAATGCATTTTTTGAGATGCTTCCATTTTCTTCTGTATGGGTACATCTTCATGATGTTCAGGACTGGAAATAAATAGACTGGCAAGGAGGTAATGGAATGACCTGGTGGACCGGGACTCAGAATAATAGGAATTGCTGCTAAGTAGCTGGGCCATTCCCCTCTCTGGGTGTATTCTTAAAAATGGTAAAATGTTTATTTGGTTATTTCCCTGTATCAGTAAGATTTTTCCGGCTGTGCAGAGTAACAACATAAGTATCCCTTATTCCACTGTTGGAAGGCCTGCTCATTTTTGACTTGCACATGATGGTCAATTAACAAATCACAGCTTTATTTTTTTTGTGTTATTTACCTGTGATTCTATGAGGGAATGGGTGGACCAACTGTTGTACTGAACACCTATATAGCTGTTGTCTCATGCACATTTCTGAATGGGTATAAACTGTGTAACAATGCTTCTGCAATACTTCCACATTCATCCTTATTTGGGGCCCACACAATTGATGGCCAGGGAAACTGAGGCACAGGCATCTCCAAGCACAACCAACAACAAAAGTGACCTGAGTCAGTATATACGGTAAGTCATACATCATGGCCCTATGCCATAATGGTATTACTGTAGACCATGTCAGTGGAGGACTGAAGATTGTTGGGCTTTAAGCGTTTTTCAAACAACAATGATCCCATCTCAAAAAAATGCATGAAGAATAAATATAGACACAATCGTAGCTATATTGAATTGTGGACTTGTTCAGCCGGACAGTGGTCCAATATTTTACTTCTGAGAAATAGAGAGAAGTTTTACACAACAGTACACAATATGGGGCACAAGCCTGTACCAAATTTGCAATTGTGCAACTGACACACACTAATGACGAAGAAACAAAAGGGCTTGTAGGCACAAGAGTGAGGTTCGAGGTACTAGATTTTACACAATGTCATAGTACATCACAACATAGTTTTCACCTTTACATCAATTTATAGCAGTGCAGTTTTGTATAAGGTGTCATTTTGGTCGACGGCGTTTCGATCTGTTAACTAGATACACATATCATCATCAGGACATAATTCTTATGGCTAATATTCAGAAGCCTCTGATGCCGAGAGACGATTAGATGCGGCTCAGAGTCAGTCATTAGTGCGTAATGGCACTAGGCGGACCGCCCGTCAACGTGGTAGCCGAATACGGGGCGATTACAGCATCTCAATCGTGGCGTCTGTCTGGGTGTTCAGAGTCCAGCATTAGAGGCAGGTGTTTTTCTCACCAACGATCATTTCCGACTGCAATATCCACTTCTAGAGAGTCTGATCATCCCTGTTGAGGCAGGGTTCGTGGCTGGACAAATCCCTCCTCAGATAAATCAGAGCTGTTGTCTTCATCATTGCTCCAGCCCTTACACCTCAATAATGTAGATTATTCATAGAAAACAAGACATAAACATTTAGATTTCGTTCAGTATGGAAAATATCAATCACGCACTCCTAGGTGCTTAAAATTGTGATAGTTACACAGTCACCCACAAGAATTTATTTTAATTTGAAACAAATTTTCCCAAACCTATTATTCAGAAGAAAAGGCATCTGGAGAGAATTCAGGAGCAACATTTCAGGTTCAGAAGAGGAGACCGGACAATGCTGTTGTACCATCATGTTGTTAGCCCAGTAGTCTTTGGGACATTTCTGACCAGTTCTGGACCTGAAAAGAGTAAACAAACAGAATTTCAGAAGTTCAGGATGGTAACTTTAAAAACGATTTTGCCTGTGAGAGCTCCTATAAATTTCCTAGCATCTCAAACCTTGCAAAATTCATATTTCAATATCAGAATTCATTAAAGTGTGCAGACGTATCTAAACTTTAAGTACTGTCAGTCCTTTATCAATTCAGAACTCTTCCATTTGGGCTGATATCTGGTTTAGGAGTTTTAATCAAGGTATTAGCCTCTCTGACAGATGCACTTAACTCACAAGGTATTTTGGTGTGCCATACTGGACAACTGGTTAATTTGTGCTTCTTCTTTTCCTGAGGGTTAGGAAGCTAATCAGCAAGTCTTCGGAGTCCTGAAATGTCAAGGTCTTTTCCTGAATGAATAGAAGTCTTAGCTGTTTCCTACTCAAACTCTTAAAATTTATAGGGATGTTATTGAAAACAAATCTTGGAAGGGTTTCTCTTCTTCCTCAAAGTGAACTAGATCAACCAACTCAGAACTCTTCTTCAGTGGTTATAAGCCCCAGCCAGTACTTGATTGATATTCCAAGGTGACATGATAGCAGCTCTACTGCTTGATACTTGGACACGTCTCCATGTATTACCTCTAATTTATCACCTGATATGCCATTGGAATCCTAGTCCTGGTGTCTCCAGAAATAGAAGTTCAGTTTAGTTCACATAGCTTTATTCAATAGATTAAACAAAAAACGCATACATAAATAAAACAAGAACAATTACATTTGACCACAATAAAAGAAATAAAGTGCATTGACATATTGAACAAGAGTCACAATGGCACAACTAATTGGAATGAATGAATAAAGTACAGTATTTCATAATTTAAAAGCATGTAGGGAAGAAATAAAGACTAGAAAAGAAGGAAGATTCGAATGTCGGTATAAATTATTAGAGAGGTAATCAACCAGAGATAGAACTGATTAAAACACAGTTCATTACATTCACAGTAGCGGCCAATATTGGATATTACAAACTTAAGACTGTAAAGTTCTTTCATGTAGCTCTTACTCTAATCACCTACACACCCCCAAGACCTTCTCAATGGCCCAGGCCTCAGTTAGAATTGGATCAGATCTCACAATTGTCAGTGCAGTCCAGCTACGTATCTGCAAAGCCCTAATAGCTTACAGAGGGGTTCAATCAATCTCTGGTGAGGTGCAGTAAATCCAGAAAAGCAAAAAACACATGGCAAATGGTTTCTTTGAAGATCTTACAAGTAGGGCACAAAAGGTCAGTGTTTAGGGACCATTTGTTGGTAAACATTTTTAGGGGAAGAGTTCTCACCCTAAATTGGATGCAGAACTTCCTGTCCAGAGGCAATGTGATAGGGTCCCAGTAAAAACTCCAAGAGATTATTTGATTTGAAGTCTAAAAGCTTTCCAATTAACGTAACGTTGACAGCTGAGGTGATAACCAGCTGTAACCCTTAGCCAATAATGTTTCTTTAGGGACACTGCTGTGATGGATGTTGCAGATAGCGGATTATCCCATAATATGAGTACGCCAATGTATATAAGTAGTTTTTAATCTGATGATGCAATGGTATTTTATTATATGTATCTGCCTCTAAAATGTCAGATAGCGCCACACTATATGGGGTCAGTTCAGGTTGGGACCAGCGCCTTATCAAAAATAGTAAAGGCCAACATCTAGCCTTATCTAAAAATGAGTTGCTACACATGTCAAGCATCAGTGGTAGAAGAGGAGTACTAGCAGGAAGAGGATTCAGGATTCTTAGGATTTGTCATCTGAGCTTGCAAGCAAAGTTCAATCCAAGAAGCCCAAGAGTTCAGAGCCCAGTGCTTTGCCATCTTATATATATAAAGCCAAGTGATGGGTTTTGAATTGGAGGTGCTATGATCTTTTAGTATGGCACCAGCTAGTTGTTTGTGTCTAAGAGTTGACAACTCCACTTGGGGTTTCCATGCACAATTGAGGAAAGGTGACCCCAAAGTAAATAAATACATCCACCATCTCCAGCTTGGTACCCCCCAACTTTAGACTGCGCCTAAAGGTTTTACATTTCTGATGGGTCATTAATTAGTTTTAGCCGAGTTGATCTCAAGCACCCTGGATTTGTAGAAATTCTTCAAACAGAAGCAACACTTGCTCTAGACCACTTGGTGTTTTAGAAATTATGGGTATCATCTGCAAACAAGAAAATTGGTGTTTTGATACTAGACAAATAATTTGCATCAGTGGGAAGACCTGAAAGGTGCTGTACAATGTCAATTAAAAATATTGAAAATAGAGTGGGGGCAGCAGCAGCCTTGTCAAACTCCTTTAAGAATAGAACAACATGCTGTAAGCTATCCCTGTTGCCCTAAGTGGACCTACACATATCTGTCCTCATGCATACAGATGGGGATTTGCAGGAGAGTCAATGGCATGCCCATACAAGAGAGCATACGCCACAGTTTCTTGCAGGGGATGAGGTCGAAGGCCAGTTTGAGATTATCAAAGGCAACATATAATCTGCAATGTTGATCACAAACGTCTTCCAATATAAAAGAAGGAAGCAAAAAACCTGGTTCATATTGCTTACCCTCTTGCAGAATATAGTCTGGAAAGGGGATAAGACATCATCATCATCTACCCAGCTCTGTATTATATCCAATAAAAGGTGTGCAAAAATGTTATGGGCATAATTAATTAAATTGATTGGCCTATAATTACATGGGAGGGCTTTATCATCAATCTTGTATTGTAATGACTTCAGATCCCTACCAGGATTCCGGGATGTAGGCTTCCCCAGCAATGTCATTTGCCAAACATAAAAAATACGTGGACAAGTTCTCCCTGTCCTACAGAAATAAGTCAGCAGGGATGCCTTCCCGGCCGCAGCCAGTCTAATTTCTGCCAATTCAAAGGTAAGCTCACGCAAAGCTGTGGAATCATCAAATGGCAGAGCAAACACTTGATCATCTACTAAGGGATTCTACTGGGGTAGTAAGTACAGTGCTGAGAAGTGTTCCACACATACAGAAGAAGATACAAATTTAGAGGTGGAAAGCAGAGGACCCATTTACTTAAAGCCCAGAATTTAGTTGAATCCTTTTTTTTTCTTTTTTTCCCTCATATCACCAAAAAGTGTCTGCAAATCAAAGAAAACAGCATCATCTAGCTGTCCGCCCAGCGGTCACTGCACTCGCCCTTGTCCATACCATCTGGATCCTCACCTTTGTCAGTGAGTCGGTGTAATCATAGGTATGAATAGCCAACACCCAGGGAACGAGACAAAGTCAGAAAGGGAGACCAAATAGATAGGTCAATGCTCTTTGTTATCCTCTGACCGAGACAGCAAATCCTGACTACGGCCCTGACCCAGTCTTCTGCTTCCGAGGGCAAAGGGTCCCTCCATTTCAAACAGATTTCCCTCCTAGCGATAAGGATTAGATAAAAGAGCAACCTTCTATGAGGCTGCCTCAACAGCAAAGTTAGTGCTCCAACGTCTCCCAGGAGGATAAGGGTTGCATTTAGTTGAGTCTCTTGATCAAAAATCCCTTCAAGTGCTTGTCCTACACGGTCCCAAAAAGTCTTCAGGCACGGACAATAAGCGAAGATGTGAACATCATTGGCTCCATTACAGCTACACTTCACACACTTGGGGGGACGTTGAGGGGCAAACTTAGATATTTTATGTGGAGTCCAATAAAGACGAATAATAGTAAAAAAATTGTTTCGCTTCAAGTTAGCAGGTTTAACAGTTGAGTAGAGAGTCTTCAGTGAGCTGTCCCAAACTGACTCGATGCCCTCCTGTGGGAGAATTGCTCTCCATATTGCCTGAGGGGGTAACACCTTTCTCTCCTCCGCCCGCTAATAATCCCTCATACTACCTTGCCACTTTTTTATTCTTGAGTCTGATGTCTTGGAGAGACAGCTCTAATTCATAGTCACCCCAATCTCCTTTTTTGACCCCGCAAACCAGGAGTAAAATTGGATACAATTAAATCTGGACAGCCCATTACTGGCTTTGGTGTTTAATACTTATACTTGCATATATATGTAATAGATTGTGTTCCTCCAAACAGAAGGGGTAGAAACCGTGAAGCCATTCTCCGTCTTCTAGAAACGCGATACATACTGGAGCTAAATTCAAAGTCCCCGGTGGGGCTCAACGCTAGTGAGGACTTATACACTTGCCTCTAGGATGACGGGAGCTGCCACTCCATATGTTAATGATGTCTCTGCATTGTGGTTTCTCAATGAAATGCCCTTATCATATTTTTTTGGGTGTTTGTTTTAAAATAATGAGACTACATAGTGTGTAATACTTTCCTTGCCATTTCAAATGCACTTATTTATGGTTACGGTGTTTTTATTCTTGGGTATATTGTTATACACAGTAGCACTTCTCTTGAACCGGCTGGTTCAAGGGATTAACATGTTTCATTCTTTGTAAACATCGGCTGTGTACCACAGGCAGGAAGTAATGATTTGCCCACTTGGGCTGTATTTTTCATGAGCATGGTCATGCATATGTACAACTGGCTTCTCTTATTTGACGGGCATAACATGCATATCCAGCAGTATTGACAGCATATTTTCACTCAATAATAATTTAATTCGGACATTTAGGATCTAGCAAAATATTTATACTATTGGGGTATTTATTCTGGCTTTTTTAGCTTTTTTACATTTTTATAGATTTTAAATGCCATTTGTAATATTTTTGATCCTTTTTTTATATAACTTTACATATATTTGTCCCTTACTTGCATTTAAGCAGTAAGATATGAGTGGTAATTTGAAATGTCACATCTATATAACGCTGCCATTATATACAGATGTACTGACAATTACTTATGCACTATGATCGTGTTTGAGAAAGTATTTCTTCACTATTCATTGTGGAAGCAGCTGTTTGTAATTTGTGATCAAGGCGATAGCCAGTAGGTACATATAGTTAGGACCTAGTTTCCATAGGAAATCGGCAACATTCTATTGGGAATAACTTTGGTGCCGGTTGAGGAATTTGCGTGTAATTTTCCAAAATTTAGGCCAGCTCCGCTCCGGTCCTTCCCTGGAAGTTACGGGGGGATTCATTATGTGGGGGCCGAGAAAAAAGGGGGGTCCCAAAACGTGTTTTCCCCATGTTAATTTCCTTAGGACGAATAGACACGGCTACAGCCCGGACCGCTGAATGGAATTACACCAAACTTTGCAAAATTATAGGGACTGGCACGCAGAAGTGCCTTTTCTATATTTGGTGAAAATTGCTCCAGTGGTTTTTATGAAAATTAACTTCAAAAACACATATATTTCTGGGCGGAGCCTAACCACACATCTCATCGTGAGATCTGATTGGATTGTCAGCACTTCATCAAAGAAGTGTTGGCAGCCATCTTGGGACCAATATACATGATAGCACCTCATTAAAAAGCATTGTAGTTAATAGTTACATTATAAATCATTTGTTGATGGTACCATACTCATTTTAGGAATTGTGGTGTGTTCTAAGGTGATTTTACCATGTGAAAATGCCTTCTGCTGGGATATCATGAATCATGTTTGAAAGAAAACTATTATCTCATGCTTTTCCAACAGTGGTTTGGAAGGGGATCTATAAGCTAAACTGAAAGCATATTTTCTGTAAATTCACATTATCTTTCTCAGTCAGGTGAGAATGAAGTTTGACATTCTCAGTAAAACATGTACATCCAACAAGGACAGAGACTGTCAGACTGATTCCTTTGTGTTCTACTGCAGCCTCCTAGAGTGTTCTAAAGAACAACTAGAGCGCTAACAGTCCTACTTATTACAAAGGTATGGCACACCTGAAGCCATCTTGATTGGAATAAAGTGGTAACTCTTAAAACATTTAATTTAAAAAGGAACAAAATGAGGGGGTATATTTTGCCATAGAAAGTATGATTAGTGCTGCAGAAAGAAAAATTAGGGCACATTTTGAGTGACTTCTCAAATCCTCTTCTATTTCATTAAAAAATTCTGACATGCAGTCTCCCAAGATGGCCACCAGAGACAAAAGAACCCAAACGTAGCCCAAATACCACCCAGATGTAGCCCAAGTATAGCCCAATGACAGAATGTCCCAGAGTGTTCTAAAGAACAACTAGAGCGCTAACAGTCTTACTTATGACAAAAGTATGGCACACCAGAAGCCATCTTGATTGGAATGAAGTGGTAAGTCTGAAAACATTTAATTTAAAAAGGAACACAATGAGGGGGTTAATTTTGCCATAGAAAGTATTATTAGTGCTTCAGAAAGAAAATTAGGGCACATTTTGAGTGACTTCTCAAATCCTCTTCTATTTCATTAACAAAATTCTGACATGCAGACTGAATCATGCACTTTGAATACCAGCAGCAGACTTCCCTGGTGAGCAGTAGCTTTTCTACAGTGATCTAATGAGCAACTAGAGTGCTAACATTCAGAATTTATAGCAAATGTGTGACACATCTGAATGCCTTCTTGATGGAACCAAAGTAAACAAGCATTGAAAATGCAATAGATCTCGCCCTCATTTAAGTTAAAGCCATTCTGTTTGAAATGAGGTGGCTTTTTAGCTTTGCTTTTATTAGTATTTTAAAACTTTCATGTAAATAACATGCATATGTATGCATATATGTATATGTATGCATGCATTTGTGTTTGTATTTATAATGATATGCAGATTATATATATATATATATATATATATCTATATATATATGCAGAGTGCCCAACCCCCAGCTATTTTCTTGGATTACACCGAGAACGAACCTGAGCATCACTCACCTGAGGGCCACTGCTGCATCCTGGGAAACTGAGTCCTGAGATTTTCTGTGACCAGCTGAACTGAGTTAATTAGTGCTGAGGGGCGGAGCGGACATTTGCACCTATCATAGTGCGGTTGGGCTTATTTTAACTGCAGAACGTGGGGTTCGTTTTCATCCACCGCAGGCGCTGACGAAGGCCAAATCGGCCGAAATACATTCGCCATTCATTTGAAATAAACGGAGCTGCCTTTTAATCCCCGCCGAGGCTTCTGCTTCTTTCATTTGAGAGGAGTTTTCTTGTTTCATAAATTTATATATATATACACATACATATATATAAATGCATATGCATATATATGCATATATTACCTACTGGCGGTTGCCAGTAGGTATATATAGTTAGGATTTTGTCTCTATGGGATTTTTGAAAATTCTACGTCGAATAACTTTGGCGTTTGAGGACGGAATTGGCTGAAATTTTCAGGAAAATGGCACATTTTGTTTCAGGGCAGCCCCTGGAAATCTAGGGGGTTTCGTCAAGGGGGGGCCGAGAAAAAAGGGGGGTCCCAAAACGTGTTTTTCCCATGCAATTTTCCATAGGGCGGTTGGCCTCACTTTTAGCTCGAACGGCTGAATGGATTTTCACGAAACTTGGCAAAATTGTAGGGACTGGTAGCCCAATGTGCCTTTGCTAGGTCTCAATATATGTGTTCCAGTGGATTTTGAGAAATTAACGTTCAAAAAAATATATATATCTGTAAGCGCGCTCCGGGCAGCGCCCCGGTTCCGCGTACCTGACGCGTAACGGAACTTCGCGAAGCGAAGCTGATTGGCTCTTCGGTGTCTGTCAACATTCTAAACAGTCCGGAGCGGCCGCCATCTTGTCTCTCGGTAGGATCGAGAGACAAGAGGAGGCCAAAACAAAGGGGCAAATGACCATAAGGGGGCATAGTAGATCCTCCCTGACCCCCTAGGTTTGATGTGGAGGCTTTAAAAGGGCCCCGCGGGGCAAAAAAAAAAAAAATTGGTTTTTTTTTGCTTGGGGAGCGCCCGGTACGCGCACCGGGAAGCGGTCTGGGGAGCGTACTATAAGGAAAAAAGAATGATAGACTATGATATTTTGAAATTTTGTATGTTTATTGATTGTTCTTTTTGTTGTTTTTTTTTATTTTTTATTTAAGTAGCAGTATTTATGATTATTAAATATAAATGTATTTTTGTGATTGTGTACAGTATACTATAAGTCTGACTTTACATTATAATCAATTTGGTACTAGTTTATGAATTACATATAAAAATGATTAAAGACTCACACAATTTTTTATTATTAAATATAATTTTATTTTTCTGATTCTTTTTCAAAATTTAATAGAACGTCTAACATTTAACTGTCCGATATGTCTTCTTTTTGACTGAACATAACTTCCCACATTTGACCGTCCTCATATTGAAGTAAGAAATTCACAGATTCTACACATTGTAGAAGTTCATGGTCTCGTGATTCATCCATGAATTCCAAGTCAATGGGTTCAATGATTTCCTCATTGTTCATGTATAGGACAATTTCAAAGGAAACGTTCTGTTCTCCTTCCATTTTTGTGCTGAAATTTGCATAAAAAATAAATATATCAGTAGAGATAGGGCACTGTTGGGTTTAAGTTCAGACAGGTACTTTTGAGGCGTGAAGTAGTACTATTAAAAAGTGCCTGTGAAAAAGCCTAAGTAAATTCATAATTATACCACAGAAACCTAAATCAATCCATAATTATAATAAACAAGCCTTTCTCAATGTCTAACTCTTACAGAGGGATAGTATATAACTATCTGAAAATGTTTTCAAATGTATAAAATAACATCTTACCTTTTAAAAACAAGTTTAAGTAGTGAATGAAAATGATCTTGCAATGTAGTTCAGGAAGTAGTAGTCAAAATGGCTGTGTTTCTCTCTCTTTCTTTATATATATTCAGGTACATAACCAATCAAATGTCAGGTAAAAAAAAGTAGAAAATGAAAGTAACATTTTATTGGTTGTCAATTCCAACACTTCAGATGTGTTTTGTGAAGTAATTTACCTCAGGGTATTTAGAGAGGTCTACAGGCTAAATGGCTAAATAGAATTTCAATCAAATTTGTGAAAATGGTAGGGATTGGCATGTAGTATGAGCTAATCTATATTTGGTGAAAGTGTCTCCAGTGGTTTTTCTGTGAATTACTTTCCCACCTTTTTTGAGCAAGCGCTTCCCGGTGCGCGCCCCGGTACGCGAACCGGCAGCGTTACGGGAGTCCTCCATTTTGTGTTTCGGTAGAATTGAGATACAAGATGGAGGGCAAATAATGTTGAGAATGGGTAGAAGGGGGCACGGTAGACGTATCCTGACCCCCTAGGTTTTCTGAGGGTGGCTGAGGAGGCCCATATGTGCGAGAAAAAAACCATTTTTTTTTTCAAATTTTCGCGCGGTTAGCGTCCGGTGCGCGTACCGGGTAGCGCTCCGGAGAGCGTACTTTGGTGAAAATTTGTGAAAAAAGTTAGAGTAAAATAATAATTGTGAGTGATCAGATGTAGGGTAGCTCTGAAAAGAGCTTTTGGGTCCTGTGGCTGATGTAGGTACCTACAAGTAGGTACCAATGCACAGTCTTAAATTGAGGATGACAATTCTGTTCCCCTCATCTGAGAAGTGAACTCCATCTGCTCTGTAGATATCTTGCATGTAGTAACGCAAGTTATTGTTGTAGATGGAGCCCATTCCATGGTCTCTCATGTAAGCTGAAACAGACTTATTTACATGCTTCCTCGATTTCTCAATTCGTGGACAAAATTCGTTTGACCACCTCCATTTCTGTCTTTGGCATATATTTGAGTATACCAAGGCAGTTTGAGGAAATAGTGCCATCAATTGCTCAAAGGTGTCCTTTAAAAGCATTTCCAGACCTACCCCAGTCAAAGTGCCCAAGTCATTTCCTCCACAGTGCACAATTAACAGGTCAGGTTTTGGCAAATGCAAAAAGGTTTTCACCAATGGTATCAATTGGTGATATCTTAATCCTCTGTGGCCAATCCAGTTGATTTCCACATTTTGTAAATTGAGGTTGTGTACATTTCTGTTATCAGCAAACCTTTGAGCCCAGTGGATATAACTATGTCCAACAATCCAGACAGAAAACATGGTGAGAGGAGGTTCTGCTGCAGTCAGATGAAGTGTGGTAATGAAATGGCAGTTGAAACAGTAGGAGTATGTAATGAAAAAAACTGTGGAGTTTCTGTAGTAATTAATCAGTAGCAGTGATTGGTGGATTTTGATTGCTGAAAACAGAAAGTTAGGGTGCATGGATGAGTTATTTGAAAGGTGTAATTTGAATGGTCAAGAAAAAATAATTTTATGAAAGATTGCACTCGATACGCAGGTGTACTGAGAGTTCAGAGTTCAATTGAAACATTGTTGTGTGAACTTGCAAACATGAGAGTTCTTTCAGGAGGTGGTTGCTATGGAAAAAAGGCAGAAAGGGCAGAGGGGGGAAGGGTGTTGATTTGAAAAAAGTGAGGGAAGAGTTTTGATTGGGTGACATGAGAGATATGTGTGATGAATCACAGCATTTCTGTGCCATTGTTGGTTGCAGCTTCTGGAGTGCATACCTTTTGCTCTGCTAAAGAAAAATTGGTGTGTGTCTGAGACTGTTTTGAAACTCAAAAAGTATTTGCTAAGGTGAGAAAAGATTCATTTAATTTAAATAGAGAATAGTATGCTTTAAGGAGAAAATTATGAAGAAAGTTGTGTATTTAAAATGTTGCTTTGTGTCAAGTGTTTTACAAATAGATTTTGTTTCTTTGAGTTACATAGCCATGTTACATAGGCATGTTAAAAGTGACGCAAAAGTGGTGCAAGGGCCTTAAAAGATGCTTTCATGTGTCTTAGGGCATTTTAAGTCACTTCCCCATGAATGTAGGTATATAATTACTTTACATGATGTGTTTAAAAACGTTTTTTGAAATCAATTAGGTTTCTTGATATGTACTGCTAGAGTTTCATAGGTTGCTTGGGGCATATTTACAAGGCCTTTGAGTTCCTTTGATGTTATTTTTCCCTTTTTAATTTAAGACATTTCCTTGTGGTGCAAGGTCCTTGTAAATACGCCCCCATGTGTGCTTGGCAAATTTAGATTTTGATTCTTTGAGTTACATAGCCATGTTAAAAGTGACGCAAAAATGGTGCAAGGGCCTTAAAAAAACGCTTTCATGTGTCTTAGGGCATTTTAAGTCACTTCCCCATGAATGTAGGTATATAATTGCTTTACATGATGTGTTTAAAAACGTTTTTTGTAATCAATTAGGTTTCTTGATATGTACTGCTAGAGTTTCATAGGTTGCTTGGGGCATATTTACAAGGCCTTTGAGTCTCTCTGATGTTATTTTTCCCATTTTAATTGAAGACATTTCCCCGTGGTGCAAGGTCCTTGTAAATATGCCCCCATCTGTGCTTGGCAAATTTAGATTTTGATTCTTTGAGTTACATAGCCATGTTAAAAGTGACGCAAAATGGTGCAAGGGCCTTAAAAAAACGCTTTCATATGTCTTAGGGCATTTTAAGTCACTTCCCCTTGAATGTAGGTATATAATTGATTTACATGATGTGTTTAAAAACGTTTTTTGAAATCAATTAGGTTTCTTGATATGTACTGCTAGAGTTTTATAGGTTGGTTGGGGTTTATTTAAAAGGCATTTGAGTCCCTTTGATGTTATTTTTCCCATTTTAATTTAAGACATTTCCCCGTGGTGCAAGGTCCTTGTAAATACGCCCCCATGTGTGCTTGGCAAATTTAGATTTTGATTCTTTGAGTTACATAGCCATGTTCCATACAGTGCTCACCTTCTGCGTAGTCTTTGATATGCTAGACTCCATCTGCACAATGAGATATCTAAGCAAAGGAAACACAGGTGATGTGATTGTGAAATGAGCAAAAGAAATTCCACATTTTTCAATTACATCACCTGTGTTTTCTAACATTACGAATCACATTGTGCAGATGAGGTTTAGGCCTGTCCAGGGACACAGAAGAGGTCTGGCCTTTGTTCAAGAGTGCAGTGGACATGACTCACTTCATTGGTAGGCCTGCACATGTATTATCTCCTCTGTACTCTTCAATAAGCCTAAATTTCATCTGCAACCCTGAGTAGGCCTCACCTCAAACAAATCTCTGGATAGGCCTCACCTTATCGTCATCCTGAATCAATCATTTAAAATGTTAGGGGCAGATTTATGATGGCCGTGCGCCTCTTTTGCGCCGCTGTTGCGTCACTTTTGTGATGCAGCAGTGATGCAGAAGATGCACCATGTTGCAAGATAAGCCTCACTTCATCTCCAACAAGATAACGTCAGTTTAAACTGTAAACATTTAGAACTGTGTAGGGGGCATGGAGAAGCTGAATCTTCTGTAAATGTCAAAATTTTTGTATACAGTGCTCAGCTTCTGTGTACTCTTTGATATGCTAGACTCCATCTGCACTATGAGATACCTAAGCAAAGGAAACACAGGTCATGTGATTGTGAAATGAGGAAAAGAAATTCCACATTTTTCAATTACATCACCTGTGTTTCCTAACTTTACGAATCACATTGTGCAGATGAGGTTTAGGCCTGTCCACGGACACAGAAGAGGTCTGGCCTTTGTTCAAGAGTGAAGTGGACATGACTCACTTCATTGGTAGGCCTGCACATGTATTATCTCCTCTGTACTCTTCAACAAGCCTAAATTTCATCTGCAATCCTGAGTAGGCCTCACCTCAAACAAACCTCTGGATAGGCCACACCTTATCGTCATCCTGAATCAATCATTTAAAATGTTAGGGACAGATTTATGATAGCCATGTGCCTCTTTTTCGCCACTGTGCGTCACTTTTGTGACGCAGCGGCGGTGCAAAAGATTTGCTATGTTGCGACATATTTACAACTTGATGCATCTATGCAGATGTGTCATGCTGTAAAATCCTGTGCCACATGAAACCGATGCAGCAGTGATGCAAAAGATGCACCATGTTGCAAGACAGGCCTCACTTCATCTCCAACAAGATACCGTCAGTTTAAACTGTAAACATTTAGGACTGTGTAGGGGGCATGGAGAAGCTGAATCTTCTGTAAATGTCAAACTTGTTGTATACAGTGCTCAACTTCTGTGTACTCTTTGATATGCTAGACTCCATCTGCACAATGAGATACCTAAGCAAAGGAAACACAGGTGATGTGATTGTGAAATGAGGAAAAGAAATTCCACATTTTTCAATTACATCACCTGTGTTTCCTAACTTTACGAATCACATTGTGCAGATGAGGTTTAGGCCTGTCCACGGACACAGAAGAGGTCTGGCCTTTGTTCAAGAGTGAAGTGGACATGACTCACTTCATTGGTAGGCCTGCACATGTATTATCTCCTCGGTACTCTTCAACAAGCCTAAATTTCATCTGCAACCCTGAGTAGGCCTCACCTCAAACAAACCTCTGGATAGGCCACACCTTATCGTCATCCTGAATCAATCATTTAAAATGTTAGGGACAGATTTATGATAACCGTGTGCCTCTTTTGCGCCACTGTGCGTCACTTTTGTGACGCAGCGGCGGTGCAAAAGATTTGCTATGTTGCGACATATTTACAACTTGATGCATCTAGGCAGATGTGTCATGCTGTAAAGCCCTGTGCCACATGAAACCGATGCAGCAGTGATGCAAAACATGCACCATGTTGCAAGACAGGCCTCACTTCATCTCCAACAAGATACCGTCAGTTTAAACTGTAAACATTTAGGACTGTGTAGGGGGCATGGAGAAGCTGAATCTTCTGTAAATGTCAAAATTGTTGTATACAGTGCTCAACTTCTGTGTACTCTTTGATATGCTAGACTCCATCTGCACAATGAGATACCCAAGCAAAGGAAACACAGGTGATGTGATTGTGAAATGAGGAAAAGAAATGCCACATTTTTCAATTACATCACCTGTGTTTCCTAACTTTACGAATCACATTGTGCAGATGAGGTTTAGGCCTGTCCACGGACACAGAAGAGGTCTGGCCTTTGTTCAAGAGTGAAGTGGACATGACTCACTTCATTGGTAGGCCTGCACATGTATTATCTCCTCTGTACTCTTCAACAAGCCTAAATTTCATCTGCAACCCTGAGTAGGCCTCACCTCAAACAAACCTCTGGATAGGCCACACCTTATCGTCATCCTGAATCAATCATTTAAAATGTTAGGGACAGATTTATGATAGCCGTGTGCCTCTTTTGCGCCGCTGTGCGTCACTTTTGTGACGCAGTGGTGGTGCAAAAGATTTGCTAAGTTGCGACATATTTACAACTTGATGTATCTAGGCAGATGTGTCATGCTGTAAAGTCCTGTGCCACATGAAACCAATGCAGCAGTGATGCAAAAGATGCACCATGTTGCAAGACAGGCCTCACTTCATCTCCAACAAGATACCGTCAGTTTAAAATGTAAACATTTAGGACTGTGTAGGGGGCATGGAGAAGCTGAATCTTCTGTAAATGTCAAAATTGTTGTATACAGTGCTCAACTTCTGTGTACTCTTTGATATGCTAGACTTCATCTGCACTATGAGTTACCTAAGCAAAGGAAACACAGGTGATGTGATTGTGAAATGAGGAAAAGAAATTCCACATTTTTCAATTACATCACCTGTGTTTCCTAACTTTACGAATGACATTGTGCAGATGAGGTTTAGGCCTGTCCACGGACACAGAAGAGGTCTGGCCTTTGTTCAAGAGTGAAGTGGACATGACTCACTTCATTGGTAGGCCTGCACATGTATTATCTCCTCTGTACTCTTCAACAAGCCTAAATATCATCTGCAACCCTGAGTAGGTCTCACCTCAAACAAACCTCTGGATAGGCCACACCTTATTGTCATCCTGAATCAATCATTTAAAATGTTAGGGACAGATTTATGATAGCCGTGTGCCTCTTTTGCGCCGCTGTGTGTCACTTTTGTGACGCAGCGGCATTGCAAAAGATTTGCTATGTTGCGACATATTTACAACTTGATGCATCTAGGCAGATGTGTCATGCTGTAAAGTCCTGTGCCACATGAAACCGATGCAGCAGTGATGCAAAAGATGCACCATGTTGCAAGACAGGCCTCACTTCATCTCCAACAAGATACCGTCAGTTTAAACTGTAAACATTTAGGACTGTTTAGGGGGCATGGAGAAGCTGAATCTTCTGTAAATGTCAAAATTGTTGTATACAGTGCTCAACTTCTGTGTACTCTTTGATATGCTAGACTCCATCTGCACAATGAGATACCTAAGCAAAGGAAACACAGGTGATGTGATTGTGAAATGAGGAAAAGAAATTCCACATTTTTCAATTACATCACCTGTGTTTCCTAACTTTACAAATCACATTGTGCAGATGAGGTTTAGGCCTGTCCACGGACACAGAAGAGGTCTGGCCTTTGTTCAAGAGTGAAGTGGACATGACTCACTTCATTGGTAGGCCTGCACATGTATTATCTCCTCTGTACTCTTCAACAAGCCTAAATTTCATCTGCAACCCTGAGTAGGCCTCACCTCAAACAAACCTCTGGATAGGCCACACCTTATCGTCATCCTGAATCAATCATTTAAAATGTTAGGGACAGATTTATGATAGCCGTGTGCCTCTTTTGCGCCGCTGTGCGTCACTTTTGTGACGCAGTGGTGGTGCAAAAGATTTGCTATGTTGCGACATATTTACAACTTGATGTATCTAGGCAGATGTGTCTTGCTGTAAAGTCCTGTGCCACATGAAACCAATGCAGCAGTGATGCAAAAGATGCACCATGTTGCAAGACAGGCCTCACTTCATCTCCAACAAGATACCGTCAGTTTAAAATGTAAACATTAAGGACTGTGTAGGGGGCATGGGAAAGCTGAATCTTCTGTAAATGTCAAAATTGTTGTATACAGTGCTCAACTTCTGTGTACTCTTTAATATGCTAGACTCCATCTGCACTATGAGATACCTAAGCAAAGGAAACACAGGTGATGTGATTGTGAAATGAGGAAAAGAAATTCCACATTTTTCAATTACATCACCTGTGTTTCCTAACTTTACGAATGACATTGTGCAGATGAGGTTTAGGCCTGTCCACGGACACAGAAGAGGTCTGGCCTTTGTTCAAGAGTGAAGTGGACATGACTCACTTCATTGGTAGGCCTGCACATGTATTATCTCCTCTGTACTCTTCAACAAGCCTAAATTTCATCTGCAACCCTTAGTAGGCCTCACCTCAAACAAACCTCTGGATAGGCCACACCTTATCGTCATCCTGAATCAATCATTTAAAATGTTAGGGACAGATTTATGATAGCCGTGTGCCTCTTTTGCGCCGCTGTGCGTCACTTTTGTGACGCATCGGCGGTGCAAAAGATTTGCTATGTTGCGTCATATTTACAACTTGATGCATCTAGGCAGATGGGTCATCCTGTAATGTCATGTGCCACATGAAACCTGAGTCAGATTTCATGTGAGCGTTTTGTTGTAGGGTGGCCAGTCATTTGCATGAAAGCCCTGTAAAACTAACACAGTAAAATTAAGAAGATTTCACTGAGTCACATTTATGGCATTGCTGAATCAAATCCTTACGCCTGTTTGAAACAGCATCGCTGGACATGGTTAAATAATATCTGCAAAATGTTACTCTTGTTAAAAAAATTTACAATTATAGTCTCTGAGATTTGTCTCTTACTCTGCAACATCTCATTGTTGTTCTCTTTCTTTAAAGATAACGACAACATCAAGCATGAGTGATAATGAGCAATCTGTTGATCTCGATATTATCATTGAAATTGTGATTGAAACATCAGTAGAAGTAGATCCCTTGGATGATTTAAATCCTGAGGATGATGAAGAACATGATGAGGATGCCGATTTGTCAGAATTGTATGACATAGGGTGGGAAGCTGACCTGCTTGAGCCTATGGAACTATAAACATTTATTTTTAAAAGTTACTAGAAATGAAAAGTAAACATGTAAACCGTTTCATTTAAAATTAAACACAACTTCAAAAACAGGTTGTGTGTAGTGTCTTTAATAAAATAGTCAAATATGCTCATAAAATTAGTTCAGATTCACATATAAAAGAGCACAGGTCAAATGTAGAAGCATTCCATTTCTTTGCTACTATTTGTGACTACTAAATTTGCCAATGCACTAAAAATTATTGTATGTAAAAATGACAAGTAGTGTGTTAAATTTTTGACGACTGTTATTGATTTACTGTTTGGTAATAGTGGTTAATAACATTTTTAATTATATTTTACTACAGATTCAACTGCAGATCATTTCAAAAGTACATAATGCCATCTAAAGAACGAAACCGAAAGGCTACAAAACGTCAAAGACAGCAGCTTACTAAATGCTTGCAGCAGTCCTCTACAATAAAAACTCGTCAAGTCACCAAGAAAGCTCCGGGTAAGACAACGAAATCATTCCTAAGAAACATTTGTAGAAAAAAAAGTAGTACTACAGAAAATGTTTTAGTCCAGAAAAAGAGAACCAATTTAAACGGAAAGGAAAGGCCAATCAAAAATGTTACTGCTAGAGCAGGAGATAACTCTGTGCATGGTAGTAGAAGGAAAAATCAGTTTAGGGACATTCGTAGACGAATGTTCCGCAACAGGATAATTGGCAATTTGTTAAAAAATATTAAGAAAGGTCAACAGAAAGTGGTTTTTTATAAGAGAAAAAAAAGTTGAGAAAATTATTGATAAGGCATTTGAAATTAAGCGAAAGTTATTTATTTTGATAATCAATAGAATTAGGAAGCTAAACAAGGCAATTTATGATTTCAAAAGAAATAGTAGATGGAAGAGAACAGTTAATCGTAGTAATTTTTGTGAAGTTTTTTCAGGAGAATGGATGCATAGTTCAAGTTGTGAGGCATTTTTTAATGAGGGGAGTAATTTCCAGGATAATGATTTGGTGCATGCAGTTGACACCAGTGGTCGAGCTTATGAGGTGAAAGATAGTTGTCCAGTTAAAAAAGAAAAACTTGTGACAACAGAGGCAGAAGAGGTGTTAGGTAATGAGGTTTTAGGAAGACGTCCTAAGGGACCAGTGTATATCTGGAAGTGTAGTAGTATTTGCAGTGTGCGACAGGATTCCATCAATTTGCTTTGTGATTTTGTACGGACATTTAATAAGAAAACTTTAAAACAGAAAATGAAGTTGTTGCAAGAATTAGATCCTTGCAGAGTGAGAGAAGTGACAGGTTTGCATGGTCATTCACTGGCTTGTCTTTCCAGGAGAGTATGCCAGAGTGTTTTTCATCATTTCAGGATGCTAGCAGTGCATCATAATAAAGTGAGGAAATTAGTTAGAATGTTGTATTATGCTAAGAGTCCAGCAATTATGCTTAAACAATTATGCACTGCTCTTTTGCATGGTTCTGAAGTAGATGTGAAGAATATTTGTGAAGAAATTGAGTTTTGTTACTTTGCAAGTAAAGAGGAGAATGTTGAAATTGACCCAGAAGAAGAAGGTAATGTGGAAGATAGTGTACAAGAAATTGCCACGTTTCAGGTGAAATCAAGTGAGAGGCCTAATTTTACTTGTGTGTGTTGTCGACGCACTAATTATAAGAATCAGACTAAGTTAGTGGATTTATATGCGAAAAGTGAAAGTGAAAATAATAGTGAATGGAAGGATTTTGCAACATACTTGATGGTAGAAAATTGTTTTGATTTGGAATTGGATAAACGTGTGTGTACTTATTGTTGTAACAAATTAAATCAAAACCGGATGCCTGCTAGAGCGGTTCATAATAATCTGGAATTGGTTGAGATTCCTTCTGAATTGAAGGATTTAAATACTTATGAATCTATTTTGATTCAAAGTATCCATCCCTTTCAGGCTATTGTACGAATGGAGCCAAAGACAGGGAAATTGCCTCCATCAGATTTACAGAGAGGATTAAAGGGAAGAGTTGTTTATTTGCCTCTAGATTTGAAGAAAAACATTAATACAATTGGAGTAGAGAAAGTGGAAGAGGAACCTCTGGTTATCTTAGTTAATGGGGTTCCGACAAAGAGTAAGAAAATCTGTCAAGATTTAGTGGATGTTAGGAAAGTCAAAAAGGCAACATTGTATTTGAAGAAAAACAATAAGTACTACAAGAATGTATATGTTGCAGAAGAGGAAGTAAGTGAAGAAGAGGATAGCGATTTGTGTGCTGGTCAAATTGAGAAAGTAGAAGCCTCTAAAAATGAAGAAATATATGAACATTAGAGTGTTCATCATTTGCATTCCAAGGAAGTCATGGGGAATGCTATTGAGTTGTTTCAAATGAAACAAGCCAAAGGAAGTCCCATTAGTGTTTGGGAGGAAAGTTTGGAAGCTCGGTGTTTCCCACAGCTATTTCCAACAGGTCAAGGAGGAAGAATGATGAGCGACCTGATCAAATTCCTGCTTCTGAATACCGGACTTTACGATTGTATGCAGAAGATCCTAGGTTTCGTCAATGCATTCCCTATTTGTTTCATCTACTGTTTGAAAGCGATCTGTCTGGACTGTCATATGCAGTGAACCACATCTTGAAAAGTGGTGTACAGATGCAAAATATCTCGGCAAGTGACTTTATGGATAAAGTCAATGTGCAAGACAGTATTTTGGATTCTCACCTGATTAATCTCATGGCGTGTCAGCGTGGTACTAATGAGTACTGGTACCGTCGTCATGGTGATTTAAAATGTATGCTGAGGAACTTAGGAACTCCCACATGGTTCCTCACTCTCAGTTGTGCCGAGTATGGCTGGGAAGATTTACTTGAATTTCTACGAGAGGCAAATGGAAACATTGAAAATATCGAATTCAAGACACCCGGAGAACTGTACCTCTTGGATCCAGTGAATGTATGCAGGTACTTCAATCATAGATTTGAAGCTATGATGTCTTTCATCATGAACAAGAAAAATCCACCTCTTGGAGAGGTGTTGGATTTCTTCTGGAGAAAGGAGTACCAAGCAAAGGTGCTCCTCATATACATATGCTGCTGTGGATCAAAGGTGCACCCAATTTTGGAACAGATCCGGATGACTTAGTGATGAGTTTCATAGAACAGTATTCTACATGTGCTGTTCCAAAGGCAAAGGAAGACAAAAGCCTAAGAGAACAAGTTTTACGCTTCCAAAGCCATCGTTGTGGAAAGTACTGTCGTCGTAAATTCAGAAACAAGGACAAGTTCTACACAAAATGTCGTTTCGCCTTTCCACGACCGGTGATTTCTAAAGGAAGAGTGAACAGTTTGATGTCTTCACTGCAACATAATGTGATGAAGAAATCACCCAAAAATATGTACAATTTGAAAAGGAACGAAGAGTCCAAGTACATCAACGACTACAACCCAGTGATTTTGTCCATGTGGAATGCTAACATGGATATACAGTTTGTGGCTGATAACTGTATGGCTGTGGCTCGGTATGTGACATCTTACATCACCAAAAAAGAAAAGACATAATTGAAGGATATGTGGGAGGACATTTCCCATGAAAAGAGCCTCAGTAAGAAGTTGTACAGTTTCAGTCTGAAGATGTTGTCGCATCGAGAAATCGGAGCTTACGAATGTTCTGACTGGTTGTCTTCAGCAAGTCTCTATGCCAAATCCAGGAGTATCATTTGGGCGAGTCTTGGTCTTGCTGCAACGCGTAATCGAGTTCTGAAACCTGTACGGGAAATTGAGTATTTGGCGGAAAAGGAGCCAAACAGTACAGATATTTTGAAGACCAACATGTTGGATACATATTATCCAAATAGAAGCAGTCACCTCGAGAATGTTTGTCTGTATGAGGTTCTACAAAATTACATATTCAAGAGGAACATCAAAGAAGATATTGATAAAGGAGTGTATGCTGTAATTGGAAGTGAGGGATGTCTGGTCAAGCAAAGAAAATGCCACTTGGAAAACCATCGAAAATTGAGTGGCGAATCTCCTGAAAGAAAAGAGTTTTTCTATTTAGCACTTTTGCATCTTTTCAAGCCTTGGCGTGCAGAAGAGGAACTGCTTGGAGATTTCCTCTGTTACGAAGACTCTTTCAATGCCGCCAAGGAGACCATAGAATGTCCTGTTTTTCCCAAATATCTAGAAATGTTGAATGCGGAAAACGAGCAGGAAGCAACGATTGCAGCCGAGATTGCTAGAGACAGTCCTCAGGACTGTCAGAGTTCTGTTTCATTGAGTCAGGATCCACTAGGAGGACCAGTTATCGAAAATGAAGCTGCCACTGCCATGATTGAAGTGGAAAGAGCCATGGCACATGCTCAGGAGGATGCGGTTAACTTAGAAGACTTGGAAAGACAACTCAACGTTGAGCAGAGGAAAATATATGACAAAGTTACCAACCAAATAGATCATGGATTAAGTCATGAGAAGAAAGAGTGCTCATGTACGTCGTTGAAGCCTGTCCGACTGTACGTGAGTGGAGAAGCGGGAACTGGAAAAAGTTTCCTCATTAAAGCAATTTCATGTTATTTGCAGAAAAGGACTGAGTCATCGCTGTCTTGTGTTGTCACCGCTCCAACTGGACTGGCAGCACATAACATTAAAGGTATTACTTTGCATCGTCTACTGATGCTGCCAGTGGAGCATGATAACAAATTACAATACCACAAGTTATCTGGAGATGCTTGTTGTGAAGTTTCAAGAGTCTTGAGGAAAATGAAACTTCTTATCATTGATGAAGTAAGCATGGTTTCCAATGTCATGCTTGCCTTTGTGCATTTGAGAATGCAAGAAGTTCTCAAAACAGAGTATGATGTGTTATTTGGTGGCAAACACATCATTGTTTTCGGTGATCTTCTGCAGCTGACACCAGTGAAAGGACAACCTGTGTTCAAAATGCTCACGCATGAAGATACCAGGAAGTGCCTAGGGAGTATTGGCAACGTCAATATATGGTTAAACTTCAATTATGCTGAACTGCGTGAAAATATGCGTCAAGCTAAGGATGAAGATTATAAGAATATTCTACAAGATGTTAGAATCGGAAAAGTGACCGAGCATGGGAAAGAAGCTTTACATGCACGATTACTGTCAAATTTGTATCCAGAAGAAGACGTTGTGCCTGAGAATATTTTTCAGAAAATTACTGAGAAGAAATCTGGAATATGTTTGATGCCAACTCTTGCAGAATTATGCCATCTTCAACAACAAAATGTTGCATTTAGAAAACCAAGAGATTGTGAAACTGGAAGCTATTGACGGAGTAGAGCATATGGGAGCAACAATTATTTTGTCTGAGAATTTGAAATCAAAATTGGATTCATTAGAGAAGACTATATCTAAAACTGCTGGTTTTGAAAAGACTCTGAATGTGTGCTTAAATTGCCGTATAATTTTAAGAAGGAATTTACATGTTGAAAGAGGTCTGGTAAATGGATCAATGGGTAATGTTGTTGATTTTGAGAAATACAGAAATAGAGATGGAATTGAATTTTTTAAAATTAAATTTGATGGCATTGAGGAAGTGCAGCTAATTGGT
Organism: Lissotriton helveticus; assembly: GCF_964261635.1. Taxonomy (NCBI): domain Eukaryota; kingdom Metazoa; phylum Chordata; class Amphibia; order Caudata; family Salamandridae; genus Lissotriton; species Lissotriton helveticus. The sequence goes on along the minus strand of NC_136070.1, from coordinate 855,068,840 downwards.
CGTTGCTCTGCTAGGTTTTTGCTTGTAAAAGACTTATATGTACGCCGTAAGCAGTTTCCTGTTTGCTTGGCATATGCGATCACAATCCATAAATCGCAAGGTTTAAGTGTAGACAGTGCATTGGTGAATATTGGCAGTTCTGTGTTCAAGGAGGGTATGGCATATGTGGCATTGTCACGAGTCAGAACTTTATCGGGATTGTACTTGATTGAGTGTGATGTCACAAACATTTGTGCGGATCTAGATTGTGTTAAGGAATACAATAGGTTAAGAAGAGAGTATGCGCCACATTTGCCTCAATAGCCTTTGTTTGAGAAACGTGTGGTAGGCCGGAAACGAAGAAATGTGACCAATAGTAGAGAGGTTGCAGCAAAAAGACGAAAAGTCAATGAACCAGAAATTATAAGCAGAAAGAAAAAGGATTTTGTTGAAGATGTTGTTGGTTTTCAATTTGAAAACAGTTCTGGTGTCAACTGCTATGCTAATGTAGTGGTTAATGTTTTGTTTTCTCTAGAAAATTTAAAAGAAGAGATTGTGGTCAATTCGGATCAAAGATTTTGCAGTTTGTTGAATTCTGTATTAGAGAAATGTAGCACTGATAGAACAAAAATAGAAAGTGTGTCTGAAATTCGAAATCTGTTAGACAAATGTTCAGGTCAAACGCAATTCTCTCAAAATATGCAGCAAGATTGTCAGGAGTTTTTAATGTATATGCTTGATGTATTGCAAGATGAAGGTGTAGATGTAGATCACCTGTTTGGCCTTTCTTATCAATGGCAACATGACTGTGAGAACTGTAGGGTATCAAGTACTACTAGTGTAGACTCAGAAAAATGTATATATTTAACTTTGCCAAACAGTAAATCAGTGTCCTTTAATAAGCTAGTAAAAGCAGCTGATCACAACATGACAACATGGAGTGTAGCCAATGTAAGTCTGAAATGTTGTCCACATTATTTATACGAACATATGGCCAGTATGTCATTTTAATGTTCCAACGATGTAGGCCTGATGGAACAAAATTGACAACTTTAATTAAAAATGTTGTGGCTTCGCAGTTGTCAATATCAGGAAGGACTTTTGTAACTGCAGCAATTATATATCATGATGGTCCTTCAACAACATCAGGACATTACACAGCTTATTTGAAGTCTAGAAACGGCTGGTCATTCTGCAATGATTCTGTTTTAACTTTAAAAAAAAATTGCCTTTTGATCTTAAAAATTCTTACCTGGTGTTTTTACAACCAAAATTTTAGGGAAAGAATCTCGGGATTTGCTCTGAGGAATTTCAAGAGGTTCCAATGGTTCCTACACTATTTGGCCTTGAGGATAAGTGTAGTACAGAGTCAAAAGTTATTTTTCAGTTTTAACTATTTCCTGAAAAAAAAGAAGGTTTTTTTACAGAAAGTGGTGGGCACGGATTAGTTAAAGGACAACAGAGTATTTCCCAAAGCAAACGGTGTTCTTACCATAACACTTGACGTCATGGAAAAATAACTGCACTTTGAATGAGTTCAGAAAAACTGTTTCTTTTAATAAGCTAATTCAAGCAGCCAATCAAAACATGAAGTAGAGGTAATGTAAGTCTGCAATGCTGTCAACATATTTTGAACAAACTTTTGGTTATAATGTCATTTAAAAATTCCAACTATATAAACCTGATGAAAATAAGTTTTCAACTTTAATTTCAAATGTTGTGGCTACACACTCGTTGATTTTAGAAAAAAAATTCTAACTGCAGCTATTATATGACATGATGGTCCTTTGACAACATCCACTTATTACACATCTTATTAAAAATATTCTTACTTACTGTTTTCAGAAGAAAGAATTTAGGGTAGGTAACTGGCCTATAATGATTCTAGGGGTTGATATAATTTTATGTACTGTTTTAAATTGCTTTGTGGTTAAAAGTGATGTAGAGAATTAAATAATTGTAGTAGTCATAGAGGTAGTGTAAGTCTGCTTCATAGTAAGCAGTATCAGTGTCATAGGAAATGTGGAACATAAAGTGAGCAAGAAGGGTAAGATATTACTAGTACAGGATTGTGAAAGTGATCTTGAACGTTTTCTTTCTGAAAGTTGCGGAAAAAGAAAATGACGGGATTTGCTTAGAAGAATTTCAAGAGTTATAAATGGCTCTTACACGATTTGGCCTTGTGGAAAAGTGTGGTAGAGAGCGAGAAGTCATTTATTTTATGTAACATATTTGTCAAAACGATGGAGCTTTTCGGGCGGGCTGAAAATAATAACAGCACAACAGAATGTAAGCTGTTCATAGGATATCCTTCGACGTCATGGAAAGTAAGTTAATTTTAAGGAGTTCTGATTTTTGATTGGTTATGTTATATGGGTTTTTTAAACACAATCATTTTGATTGTGTTTTTTTTTCCCCGCTGTTATATGAGGAATACCTTCAAGTCACTGTTTTTAGTGAAATTTGATAAATTCTGAGAACAGCAAAAATAAACCATTTAACATGTATAATTAATTCTGTACTTTTTGTATTTATGATATACATTTAGAACTGTGTAGGAGGCATGGAGAAGCTGAGGCTTCTGTAAGTGTCAAATTTGTTGCATACAGTGCTCACATTCTGCGTAGTCTTTCATATGATAGTGCTACATCTGCACAATGAGATACCTAAGCAAAGGAAACACAGGTGATGTGATTGTGGAATGAGCAAAAAAAATTGCACGTTTTTCAATTACATTACCTGTGTTTCCTAACATTACGCATCACATTGTGTAGATGAGGTTTAGGCCTGTTCCAGGAGACAGAGGAGGTCTGACATTTGTTCAAGAGTGCAGTGGACATGACTCACTTCGTTGGTAGGCCTGCACATGTATTATCTCCTCTGTACTCTTCAACAAGCCTAAATTTCATCTGCAACCCTGAGTAGGACTCACCTGAAACAAATCTGTGGATAGGCCACACCTTATCAGCATCTAGAAACAATCATTTAAAATGTTAGGGGCAGATTTATGAGGGTCGTGCGCCTCTTTTGCGCCGCTGTTCCGTCACTTTTGTGACGCAGCAGCAGTGTAAAAGATGCACCATGTTGCAAGATAGGCCTCACTTCATCTCCAACAAGATACCGTCAGTTTAAAATGTATATAATTAGGACTGTGTAGGGGGCATGCAGAAGCTGAGGCTTCAGTAAGTGTCAAAGTTGTTGCATGCAGTGCTGCACTTCTGCGTACTCTTTCATATGCTGGACTACATCTGCACAATGAGATACCTAAGCAAAGGAAACACAAGTGATGTGATTGTGAAATGAGCAAAATAAATTGCACGTTTTTCAATTACATCACCTGTGTTTCCTGACATTACGAATCACATTGTGCAGATCAGGTTTAGGCCTGTCCAGGGAGACAGAGGAGGTCTGGCCTTTGTTAAAGAGTGCAGTGGAGATGACTCACTTCATTGGTAGGCATGCACATGTATTATCTCCTCTGTACTCTTCAACAAGTCTAAATTTCATCTGTAACCCTGAGTAGGCCTCACCTCAAACAAACCCCTGGATAGGCCACACCTTATCGGCATCCTGAATCAATCATTTAAAATGTTAGGGGCAGATTTATGATGGCCATGCGCCTCTTTTGTGCCGCTGTTGCATCACTTATGTGATGCAGCAGTGATGCAAAAGATGCACCATGTTGCAAGATAGGCCTCACTTCATCTGCAACAAGATACTGTTAGTTTAAAATGTATATATTTAGGACTGTGTAGGGGGCATGGAGAAGCAGAGGCTTCTGTAAGTGTCAAAGTTGTTGAAAAACTGTTTGTCCTTCAATCTTTTCCCTTGTCTTTTCAAATTTTTAAATACATGTTTTAATATTTTTCAAATTTTTGTTCTTTCTTTCACAGATTGAAAGTATAAAAATAACAATTGACTAAGTTAACGACAATTATAAGGTAAATGTTTTGTACTCTTTTCATTACATTTCTATCACATTTAACTTCTATTAGTTCCACTGCTTCATTTCTTTAACACTCAGTTTCCTGCCTTTGCTACTTCTCTCATTCCTTTCTCTATTACTTACTTACTCTACTCCTTCCACTCCTTTTCTCAGTCTCTCTGTTCTCATAGTTCCTCACTCCTGTTCACTCACTCCGTCTCTATTACTCTCACTGTCTCTGACTGATCACTCTTTCACTAATAGTTCATTATGCTTTCTCCCTGTAGTTCAAGCACACTAAGGGGCATACTATCAACACAGGCAATAAAATTATCGCTGCTTTTATTGGCAGAAAACTGCCGCAAAAGCGGCTTTAGCGGCAGTTTTCTGCCGCAAAAGCGGCTTTAGCGGCAGATTTCTGCCGATAAAAGCAGCGATAATTTTATCACCTATGTTGATAATATGCCCCTATGTTATTTACATTTCTTTGCTGTTTCAATCATTCCTTTTCTGTTACTTCTTCTTTTCTGCTTTCTGTTTTTTCTCTCTGTTATTCCACATGTTTTATTCTTATTTTGAACATTCACTCACATTCTCTAAGAAACTCTTGTTTATTATTCTTCTACTCTCCTTTTTTTCTTTCACTTCCTTATCTATTTTGTTTTTCACTATTATACCCTCTTCCATCTTTTCTTCGGTAAATAGATCTATTAAACAGTATCTCTGTGTTACTCCCTATAGCTGTCTTTCTTTTAACATTACTCTCTGTTTCCTTCCCTTATACTTACTCTTCTTTTTAAAAAAAAAAAAAAAATTGTTTCGCTTCCGGTTCGCGTACCGGCGAGCGAACCGGGAAGCGAACCAAAAGAAATAGAGGTTGCCAGAGTGCTAAACATTTCAGCAATTTTTTTATAAAGGGGAGGTAGTTCTGAAAAGAACTTTTTTAAAATTATTTTTGTTGTTTTATTTTTTTAATTATTTTTCTGAACATTTTTTTACTTTTTTGTATTTTTGGAACGGTTTTATATTTTTTTGTTTTTTTTGGGGGGGGAAACGAAAACGATTCATTGTAAAGGGCTCAACAGGAGCAACAAAAAAAAAGAATTTATTCTCTGGGGCGTTTCGGACAATCATGATTATCAATTGCTAAGTTGATTAAATTGATGCTACTTTCTCTGTAGCAAATCAACTGACCGCAACGCACGCACACTTGTTTGATTGTCCCGAACCTCATCTGTATATTTCGGACCATGTCCCTCGCCTCTGGTCCCGTCACTTCCTCCACATTTGATCTTCGGGCCACAGGAGGGGGGTTGTCCTGCATGTCACGTAGCTGCGCAGCACTGTAGTTGATAGGGTGCCACCTCTCCATATGGCGATGCATCGTATAATTGCCATAACTGTATTTTTTATTTGTCCCTCTGGACAGATCTTTCTTGCATATAAGGCAAGTTACATACCGGGCATTCACTTTTTTTTGGCCCCGGGGATATTTAAAAAATTGCCAAATGAAACTCTCTTTGACACGGGACGTCCTAGGCTCTTCTTCCAAAAACTGCCTCCTCTCTTGCTCCTCTTCCTCTTCTTCCTCTTCTTCCTCCTCTTGATTGAGGATTACCTGAGGAGGTGGTCCTCTCATCCTAGGAGGTGGTGGTGGGGGTGGGGGTGCACTAGCTGAAGCTACAACACTTGCCATTGCTAAGTGATGAAAAAAGGTCTTCCTCTCACAAAGATGAAAGTCAGAGTGAGGAAACAAGGAGGGGTTTTCATCATTTGGGAAAAATAATTGTTCTGAACCAATGAAAGTGTTATTTTTAGGTCACATGACCTAGCCTTACATCATTAGGAAACCAAAAGTGAAATGAACCAATGAAAAGTGTTATTAACAAGTCACATGACCTGCTTACGTTACGCGCTCCGCGCCCCGGATCGCTTCCGGGAAGCTGCGCTGCGCCTCGCTTCGCGTACCGGAGCACTTCCGGGTGCGCTAACACGACGCGTCATATGACGCATTACGCGACAACGCGATACGTCGCGGTTACGTGACGCGTCACCATGTTGTTTCCTAACGCGGCAGTTGCGCAAACGGAACGTTTACCGGTTCGCGGACCGGGTCGCGGCAAGAAATTGAGCTAACGGGAAGCTACCCGGTTCGCGGACCGGGAGCGAAACAAAAAAAATATTTTAAAAAATACATAAAAAAATTGTATTAAAAACATATAAAATATATTTTTCGATTTAAAGAAGAATACATTTTAAAGCTTTTGATATTTGCTATTAAAAAAACATTGAAATTCACTGAAAAAACCATAGGTTATAGACCATATATAGTTAGGAATTAGCATTTACAAAACCTTGAAAATTCACTGAAAAAACCATAGGGTATAGACCATATATAGTTAGGAATTAGCATTTACAAAACCTTATTTTACTCACACAAAACCATTGAAATTTCATATATAGTTAGTTGCACTAACTATATATCGCGCACCCGCAATCCACTGCTGATGATGTCACATATTACATCATTCATGACATGGTCAGTGACATCACTGATGACATCACTGATGACATCTCAAATGACATCACTGATGACATCACTGATGACATCTCAAATGACATCACTGATGACATCTCATTTGACATTACTGATCACATCACTGATGACATCATTCATGTGATAATACGATGAACTTCTTCAGACTCTAATATAACTTTAGATACACTCAGTGTAAACAGACACTCACAGACTGTCACTCATCCATGAAGTTACACAAACACCTAGTCAGTCATGCAAAGAATCAATCACACCTCCATTTTCTCAACTATACAGTTATACACACCTTACTTATTCAAACACATACTAACACATATTTACTCTCTTATACAATCCCGGATACAAGTTCACAATGATCCATACAGCCACTCACACATTCACTGGCTCTTATGCACAGTTATTTATATATGTCAACTCTCACATGTACTGTGTTTTACATATGTACTTACTTTGACATGTAGCACTGAGATATCCATTCACTCACCAATACACTCATGCAAACAGTCAACCGCCCATACAGCTGTTTCCACATGCACTTTTGAACCCATACATCTAGTGAATCAACTGCTCACACATCTATGCACAGAGTCATACACCTCCCAGACACCCACACACACACTCAGTCTCCCATACAAATACATGGGCAACCAATCAATAACCCATATAGTTACTCATATAGCTACTGATCAACACATGCAGCAGTTTACAGAACAAAAGATATAATGATGCAGAATGAGTTCAGAAAAACTGTTTCTTTTAATAAGCTAATTCAAGCAGCCAATCAAAACATGGAGTAGAGGTAATGTGAGTCTGCAATGCTGTCAACATATTTTGAACAAACTTTTGGTTATAATGTCATTTAAAAATTCCAAATATATAAACCTGATGAAAATAAGTTTTCAACTTTAATTTCAAATGTTGTGGCTACACACTCGTTGATTTTAGAAAAAAAATTCTAACTGCAGCTATTATATGACATGATGGTCCTTTGACAACATCCACTTATTACACATCTTATTAAAAATATTCTTACTTACTGTTTTCAGAAGAAAGAATTTAGGGTAGGTAACTGGCCTATAATGATTCTAGGGGTTGATATAATTTTATGTACTGTTTTAAATTGCTTTGTGGTTAAAAGTGATGTAGAGAATTAAATAATTGTAGTAGTCATAGAGGTAGTGTAAGTCTGCTTCATAGTAAGCAGTATCAGTGTCATAGGAAATGTGGAACATAAAGTGAGCAAGAAGGGTAAGATATTACTAGTACAGGATTGTGAAAGTGATCTTGAACGTTTTCTTTCTGAAAGTTGCGGAAAAAGAAAATGACGGGATTTGCTTAGAAGAATTTCAAGAGTTATAAATGGCTCTTACACGATTTGGCCTTGTGGAAAAGTGTGGTAGAGAGCGAGAAGTCATTTATTGTATGTAACATATTTGTCAAAACGATGGAGCTTTTCGGGCGGGCTGAAAATAATAACAGCACAACAGAATGTAAGCTGTTCATAGGATATCCTTCGACGTCATGGAAAGTAAGTTAATTTTAAGGAGTTCTGATTTTTGATTGGTTATGTTATATGGGTTTTTTAAACACAATCATTTTGATTGTGTTTTTTTCCCCGCTGTTATATGATGAATACCTTCAAGTCACTGTTTTGAGTGAAATTTGATAAATTCTGAGAACAGCAAAAATAAACCATTTAACATGTATAATTAATTCTGTACTTTTTGTATTTATGATATACATTTAGAACTGTGTAGGAGGCATGGAGAAGCTGAGGCTTCTGTAAGTGTCAAATTTGTTGCATACAGTGCTCACATTCTGCGTAGTCTTTCATATGATAGTGCTACATCTGCACAATGAGATACCTAAGCAAAGGAAACACAGGTGATGTGATTGTGGAATGAGCAAAAAAAATTGCACGTTTTTCAATTACATTACCTGTGTTTCCTAACATTACGCATCACATTGTGTAGATGAGGTTTAGGCCTGTTCCAGGAGACAGAGGAGGTCTGACATTTGTTCAAGAGTGCAGTGGACATGACTCACTTCGTTGGTAGGCCTGCACATGTATTATCTCCTCTGTACTCTTCAACAAGCCTAAATTTCATCTGCAACCCTGAGTAGGACTCACCTGAAACAAATCTGTGGATAGGCCACACCTTATCAGCATCTAGAAACAATCATTTAAAATGTTAGGGGCAGATTTATGAGGGTCGTGCGCCTCTTTTGCACCGCTGTTCCGTCACTTTTGTGACGCAGCAGCAGTGTAAAAGATGCACCATGTTGCAAGATAGGCCTCTCTTCATCTCCAACAAGATACCGTCAGTTTAAAATGTATATAATTAGGACTGTGTAGGGGGCATGCAGAAGCTGAGGCTTCAGTAAGTGTCAAAGTTGTTGCATGCAGTGCTGCACTTCTGCATACTCTTTCATATGCTGGACTACATCTGCACAATGAGATACCTAAGCAAAGGAAACACAAGTGATGTGATTGTGAAATGAGCAAAATAAATTGCACGTTTTTCAATTACATCACCTGTGTTTCCTGACATTACGAATCACATTGTGCAGATCAGGTTTAGGCCTGTCCAGGGAGACAGAGGAGGTCTGGCCTTTGTTAAAGAGTGCAGTGGACATGACTCACTTCATTGGTAGGCATGCACATGTATTATCTCCTCTGTACTCTTCAACAAGTCTAAATTTCATCTGTAACCCTGAGTAGGCCTCACCTCAAACAAACCCCTGGATAGGCCACACCTTATCGGCATCCTGAATCAATCATTTAAAATGTATGGGGCAGATTTATGATGGCCATGCGCCTCTTTTGTGCCGCTGTTGCATCACTTATGTGATGCAGCAGTGATGCAAAAGATGCACCATGTTGCAAGATAGGCCTCACTTCATCTGCAACAAGATACTGTTAGTTTAAAATGTATATATTTAGGACTGTGTAGGGGCATGGAGAAGCAGAGGCTTCTGTAAGTGTCAAAGTTGTTGAAAAACTGTTTGTCCTTCAATCTTTTCCCTTGTCTTTTCTAATTTTTAAATACATGTTTTAATATTTTTCAAATTTTTGTTCTTTCTTTCACAGATTGAAAGTATAAAAATAACAAGTGACTAAGTTAACGACAATTATAAGGTAAATGTTTTGTACTCTTTTCATTACATTTCTATCACATTTAACTTCTATTAGTTCCACTGCTTCATTTCTTTAACACTCAGTTTCCTGCCTTTGCTACTTCTCTCATTCCTTTCTCTATTACTTACTTACTCTACTCCTTCCACTCCTTTTCTCAGTCTCTCTGTTCTCATAGTTCCTCACTCCTGTTCACTCACTCCGTCTCTATTACTCTCACTGTCTCTGACTGATCACTCTTTAACTAATAGTTCATTATGCTTTCTCCCTGTAGTTCAAGCACACTAAGGGGCATACTATCAACACAGGCAATACAATTATCGCTGCTTTTATTGGCAGAAAACTGCCGCAAAAGCTGCTTTAGCAGCAGTTTTCTGCCGCAAAAGCGGCTTTAGCGGCAGATTTCTGCCGATAAAAGCAGTCATTATCGGCAGAAAACTGCCGCAAAAGCGGCTTTAGCGGCAGTTTTCTGCCGCAAAAGCGGCTTTAGCGGCAGATTTCTGCCGATAAAAGCAGCGATAATTTTATCACCTATGTTGATAATATGCCCCTATGTTATTTACATTTCTTTGCTGTTTCAAACATTCCTTTTCTGTTACTTCTTCTTTTCTGCTTTCTGTTTTTTCTCTCTGTTATTCCACATGTTTTATTCTTATTTTGAACATTCACTCACATTCTCTAAGAAACTCTTGTTTATTATTCTTCTACTCTCCTTTTTTTCTTTCACTTCCTTATCTATTTTGTTTTTCACTATTATACCCTCTTCCATCTTTTCTTCGGTAAATAGATCTATTAAACAGTATCTCTGTGTTACTCCCTATAGCTGTCTTTCTTTTAACATTACTCTCTGTTTCCTTCCCTTATACTTACTCTTCTTTTTAAAAAAAAAAAAAAATTTGTTTCGCTTCCGGTTCGCGTACCGGCGAGCGAACCGGGAAGCGAACCAAAAGAAATAGAGGTTGCCAGAGTGCTAAACATTTCAGCAATTTTTTTATAAAGGGGAGGTAGTTCTGAAAAGAACTTTTTTAAAATTATTTTTGTTGTTTTATTTTTTTAATTATTTTTCTGAACATTTTTTTACTTTTTTTGTATTTTTGGAACGGTTTTATATTTTTTTGTTTTTTTGGGGGGGGGAAACGAAAACGATTCATTGTAAAGGGCTCAACAGGAGCAACAAAAAAAAAGAATTTATTCTCTGGGGCGTTTCGGACAATCATGATTATCAATTGCTAAGTTGATTAAATTGATGCTACTTTCTCTGTAGCAAATCAACTGACCGCAACGCACGCACACTTGTTTGATTGTCCCGAACCTCATCTGTATATTTCGGACCATGTCCCTCGCCTCTGGTCCCGTCACTTCCTCCACATTTGATCTTCGGGCCACAGGAGGGGGGTTGTCCTGCATGTCACGTAGCTGCGCAGCACTGTAGTTGATAGGGTGCCACCTCTCCATATGGCGATGCATCGTATAATTGCCATAACTGTATTTTTTATTTGTCCCTCTGGACAGATCTTTCTTGCATATAAGGCAAGTTACATACCGGGCATTCACTTTTTTTTGGCCCCGGGGATATTTAAAAAATTGCCAAATGAAACTCTCTTTGACACGGGACGTCCTAGGCTCTTCTTCCAAAAACTGCCTCCTCTCTTGCTCCTCTTCCTCTTCTTCCTCTTCTTCCTCCTCTTGATTGAGGATTACCTGAGGAGGTGGTCCTCTCATCCTAGGAGGTGGTGGTGGGGGTGGGGGTGCACTAGCTGAAGCTACAACACTTGCCATTGCTAAGTGATGAAAAAAGGTCTTCCTCTCACAAAGATGAAAGTCAGAGTGAGGAAACAAGGAGGGGTTTTCATCATTTGGGGAAAAAAATTGTTCTGAACCAATGAAAGTGTTATTTTTAGGTCACATGACCTAGCCTTACATCATTAGGAAACCAAAAGTGAAATGAACCAATGAAAAGTGTTATTAACAAGTCACATGACCTGCTTACGTTACGTGCTCCGCGCCCCGGATCGCTTCCGGGAAGCTGCGCTGCGCCTCGCTTCGCGTACCGGAGCACTTCCGGGTGCGCTAACACGACGCGTCATATGACGCATTACGCGACAACGCGATACGTCGCGGTTACCCGACGCGTCACCATGTTGTTTCCTAACGCGGCAGTTGCGCAAACGGAACGTTTACCGGTTCGCGGACCGGGTCGCGGCAAGAAATTGAGCTAACGGGAAGCTACCCGGTTCGCGGACCGGGAGCGAAACAAAAAAAAATATTTTAAAAAATACATAAAAAAATTGTATTAAAAACATATAAAATATATTTTTCGATTTAAAGAAGAATACATTTTAAAGCTTTTGATATTTGCTATTAAAAAAACATTGAAATTCACTGAAAAAACCATAGGTTATAGACCATATATAGTTAGGAATTAGCATTTACAAAACCTTGAAAATTCACTGAAAAAACCATAGGGTATAGACCATATATAGTTAGGAATTAGCATTTACAAAACCTTATTTTACTCACACAAAACCATTGAAATTCCATATGTAGTTAGTTGCACTAACTATATATCGCGCACCCGCAATCCACTGCTGATGATGTCACATATTACATCATTCATGACATGGTCAGTGATATCACTGATGACATCACTGATGACATCTCAAATGACATCACTGATGACATCACTGATGACATCTCAAATGACATCACTGATGACATCACTGATGACATCTCATTTGACATTACTGATCACATCACTGATGACATCATTCATGTGATAATACGATGAACTTCTTTAGACTCTAATATAACTTTAGATACACTCAGTGTAAACAGACACTCACAGACTGTCACTCATCCATGAAGTTACACAAACACCTAGTCAGTCATGCAAAGAATCAATCACACCTCCATTTTCTCAACTATACAGTTATACACACCTTACTTATTCAAACACATACTAACACATATTTACTCTCTTATACAATCCCGGATACAAGTTCACAATGATCCATACAGCCACTCACACATTCACTGGCTCTTATGCACAGTTATTTATATATGTCAACTCTCACATGTACTGTGTTTTACATATGTACTTACTTTGACATGTAGCACTGAGATATCCATTCACTCACCAATACACTCATGCAAACAGTCAACCGCCCATACAGCTGTTTCCACATGCACTTTTGAACCCATACATCTAGTGAATCAACTGCTCACACATCTATGCACAGAGTCATACACCTCCCAGACACCCACACACACACTCAGTCTCCCATACAAATACATGGGCAACCAATCAATAACCCATATAGTTACTCATATAGCTACTGATCAACACATGCAGCAGTTTACAGAACAAAAGATATAATGATGCAGAATGAGTTCAGAAAAACTGTTTCTTTTAATAAGCTAATTCAAGCAGCCAATCAAAACATGGAGTAGAGGTAATGTAAGTCTGCAATGCTGTCAACATATTTTGAACAAACTTTTGGTTATAATGTCATTTAAAAATTCCAAATATATAAACCTGATGAAAATAAGTTTTCAACTTTAATTTCAAATGTTGTGGCTACACGCTCGTTGATTTTAGAAAAAAAATTCTAACTGCAGCTATTATATGACATGATGGTCCTTTGACAACATCCACTTATTACACATCTTATTAAAAATATTCTTACTTACTGTTTTCAGAAGAAAGAATTTAGGGTAGGTAACTGGCCTATAATGATTCTAGGGGTTGATATAATTTTATGTACTGTTTTAAATTGCTTTGTGGTTAAAAGTGATGTAGAGAATTAAATAATTGTAGTAGTCATAGAGGTAGTGTAAGTCTGCTTCATAGTAAGCAGTATCAGTGTCATAGGAAATGTGGAACATAAAGTGAGCAAGAAGGGTAAGATATTACTAGTACAGGATTGTGAAAGTGATCTTGAACGTTTTCTTTCTGAAAGTTGCGGAAAAAGAAAATGACGGGATTTGCTTAGAAGAATTTCAAGAAGTTATAAATGGCTCTTACACGATTTGGCCTTGTGGAAAAGTGTGGTAGAGAGCGAGAAGTCATTTATTGTATGTAACATATTTGTCAAAACGATGGAGCTTTTCGGGCGGGCTGAAAATAATAACAGCACAACAGAATGTAAGCTGTTCATAGGATATCCTTCGACATCATGGAAAGTAAGTTAATTTTAAGGAGTTCTGATTGGTTATGTTATATGGGTTTTTTAAACACAATCATTTTGATTGTGTTTTTTTTCCCCGCTGTTATATGATGAATACCTTCAAGTCACTGTTTTTAGTGAAATTTGATAAATTCTGAGAACAGCAAAAATAAACCATTTAACATGTATAATTAATTCTGTACTTTTTGTATTTATGATATACATTTAGAACTGTGTAGGAGGCATGGAGAAGCTGAGGCTTCTGTAAGTGTCAAATTTGTTGCATACAGTGCTCACATTCTGCGTAGTCTTTCATATGATAGTGCTACATCTGCACAATGAGATACCTAAGCAAAGGAAACACAGGTGATGTGATTGTGGAATGAGCAAAAAAAATTGCACGTTTTTCAATTACATTACCTGTGTTTCCTAACATTACGCATCACATTGTGTAGATGAGGTTTAGGCCTGTTCCAGGAGACAGAGGAGGTCTGACATTTGTTCAAGAGTGCAGTGGACATGACTCACTTCGTTGGTAGGCCTGCACATGTATTATCTCCTCTGTACTCTTCAACAAGCCTAAATTTCATCTGCAACCCTGAGTAGGACTCACCTGAAACAAATCTGTGGATAGGCCACACCTTATCAGCATCTAGAAACAATCATTTAAAATGTTAGGGGCAGATTTATGAGGGTCGTGCGCCTCTTTTGCGCCGCTGTTCCGTCACTTTTGTGACGCAGCAGCAGTGTAAAAGATGCACCATGTTGCAAGATAGGCCTCTCTTCATCTCCAACAAGATACCGTCAGTTTAAAATGTATATAATTAGGACTGTGTAGGGGGCATGCAGAAGCTGAGGCTTCAGTAAGTGTCAAAGTTGTTGCATGCAGTGCTGCACTTCTGCATACTCTTTCATATGCTGGACTACATCTGCACAATGAGATACCTAAGCAAAGGAAACACAAGTGATGTGATTGTGAAATGAGCAAAATAAATTGCACGTTTTTCAATTACATCACCTGTGTTTCCTGACATTACGAATCACATTGTGCAGATCAGGTTTAGGCCTGTCCAGGGAGACAGAGGAGGTCTGGCCTTTGTTAAAGAGTGCAGTGGACATGACTCACTTCATTGGTAGGCATGCACATGTATTATCTCCTCTGTACTCTTCAACAAGTCTAAATTTCATCTGTAACCCTGAGTAGGCCTCACCTCAAACAAACCCCTGGATAGGCCACACCTTATCGGCATCCTGAATCAATCATTTAAAATGTTAGGGGCAGATTTATGATGGCCATGCGCCTCTTTTGTGCCGCTGTTGCATCACTTATGTGATGCAGCAGTGATGCAAAAGATGCACCATGTTGCAAGATAGGCCTCACTTCATCTGCAACAAGATACTGTTAGTTTAAAATGTATATATTTAGGACTGTGTAGGGGGCATGGAGAAGCAGAGGCTTCTGTAAGTGTCAAAGTTGTTGAAAAACTGTTTGTCCTTCAATCTTTTCCCTTGTCTTTTCTAATTTTTAAATACATGTTTTAATATTTTTCAAATTTTTGTTCTTTCTTTCACAGATTGAAAGTATAAAAATAACAAGTGACTAAGTTAACGACAATTATAAGGTAAATGTTTTGTACTCTTTTCATTACATTTCTATCACATTTAACTTCTATTAGTTCCACTGCTTCATTTCTTTAACACTCAGTTTCCTGCCTTTGCTACTTCTCTCATTCCTTTCTCTATTACTTACTTACTCTACTCCTTCCAATCCTTTTCTCAGTCTCTCTGTTCTCATAGTTCCTCACTCCTGTTCACTCACTCCGTCTCTATTACTCTCACTGTCTCTGACTGATCACTCTTTCACTAATAGTTCATTATGCTTTCTCCCTGTAGTTCAAGCACACTAAGGGGCATACTATCAACACAGGCAATAAAATTATCGCTGCTTTTATTGGCAGAAAACTGCCGCAAAAGCGGCTTTAGCAGCAGTTTTCTGCCGCAAAAGCGGCTTTAGCAGCAGATTTCTGCCGATAAAAGCAGCGATAATTTTATCACCTATGTTGATAATATGCCCCTATGTTATTTACATTTCTTTGCTGTTTCAAACATTCCTTTTCTGTTACTTCTTCTTTTCTGCTTTCTGTTTTTTCTCTCTGTTATTCCACATGTTTTATTCTTATTTTGAACATTCACTCACATTCTCTAAGAAACTCTTGTTTATTATTCTTCTACTATCCTTTTTTTCTTTCACTTCCTTATCTATTTTGTTTTTCACTATTATACCCTCTTCCATCTTTTCTTCGGTAAATAGATCTATTAAACAGTATCTCTGTGTTACTCCCTATAGCTGTCTTTCTTTTAACATTACTCTCTGTTTCCTTCCCTTATACTTACTCTTCTTTTTTTTTTTTTTTTTTAAATAGTTTCGCTTCCGGTTCGCGTACCGGCGAGCGAACCGGGAAGCGAACCAAAAGAAATAGAGGTTGCCAGAGTGCTAAACATTTCAGCAATTTTTTTATAAAGGGGAGGTAGTTCTGAAAAGAACTTTTTTAAAATTCTTTTTGTTGTTTTATTTTTTTAATTATTTTTCTGAACATTTTTTTACTTTTTTTGTATTTTTGGAACGGTTTTATATTTTTTTGGTTTTTTTTGGGGGGGAAACGAAAACGATTCATTGTAAAGGGCTCAACAGGAGCAACAAAAAAAAAGAATTTATTCTCTGGGGCGTTTCGGACAATCATGATTATCAATTGCTAAGTTGATTAAATTGATGCTACTTTCTCTGTAGCAAATCAACTGACCGCAACGCACGCACACTTGTTTGATTGTCCCGAACCTCATCTGTATATTTCGGACCATGTCCCTCGCCTCTGGTCCCGTCACTTCCTCCACATTTGATCTTCGGGCCACAGGAGGGGGGTTGTCCTGCATGTCACGTAGCTGCGCAGCACTGTAGTTGATAGGGTGCCACCTCTCCATATGGCGATGCATCGTATAATTGCCATAACTGTATTTTTTATTTGTCCCTCTGGACAGATCTTTCTTGCATATAAGGCAAGTTACATACCGGGCATTCATTTTTTTTTGGCCCCGGGGATATTTAAAAAATTGCCAAATGAAACTCTCTTTGACACGGGACGTCCTAGGCTCTTCTTCCAAAAACTGCCTCCTCTCTTGCTCCTCTTCCTCTTCTTCCTCTTCTTCCTCCTCTTGATTGAGGATTACCTGAGGAGGTGGTCCTCTCATCCTAGGAGGTGGTGGTGGTGGTGGGGGTGCACTAGCTGAAGCTACAACACTTGCCATTGCTAAGTGATGAAAAAAGGTCTTCCTCTCACAAAGATGAAAGTCAGAGTGAGGAAACAAGGAGGGGTTTTCATCATTTGGGAAAAAAAATAGTTCTGAACCAATGAAAGTGTTATTTTTAGGTCACATGACCTAGCCTTACATCATTAGGAAACCAAAAGTGAAATGAACCAATGAAAAGTGTTATTAACAAGTCACATGACCTGCTTACGTTACGCGCTCCGCGCCCCGGACCGCTTCCGGGAAGCTGCGCTGCGCCTCGCTTCGCGTATCGGAGCACTTCCGGGTGCGCTAACACGACGCGTCATATGACGCATTACGCGACAACGCAATACGTCGCGGTTACGCGACGCGTCACCATGTTGTTTCCTAACGCGGCAGTTGCGCAAACGGAACGTTTACCGGTTCGCGGACCGGGTCGCGGCAAGAAATTGAGCTAACGGGAAGCTACCCGGTTCGCGGACCGGGAGCGAAACAAAAAAAAATATTTTAAAAAATACATAAAAAAATTGTATTAAAAACATATAAAATATATTTTTCGATTTAAAGAAGAATATATTTTAAAGCTTTTGATATTTGCTATTAAAAAAACATTGAAATTCACTGAAAAAACCATAGGTTATAGACCATATATAGTTAGGAATTAGCATTTACAAAACCTTGAAAATTCACTGAAAAAACCATAGGGTATAGACCATATATAGTTAGGAATTAGCATTTACAAAACCTTATTTTACTCACACAAAACCATTGAAATTCCATATATAGTTAGTTGCACTAACTATATATCGCGCACCCGCAATCCACTGCTGATGATGTCACATATTACATCATTCATGACATGGTCAGTGACATCACTGATGACATCACTGATGACATCTCAAATGACATCACTGATGACATCACTGATGACATCTCAAATGACATCACTGATGACATCACTGATGACATCTCATTTGACATTACTGATCACATCACTGATGACATCATTCATGTGATAATACGATGAACTTCTTCAGACTCTAATATAACTTTAGATACACTCAGTGTAAACAGACACTCACAGACTGTCACTCATCCATGAAGTTACACAAACACCTAGTCAGTCATGCAAAGAATCAATCACACCTCCATTTTCTCAACTATACAGTTATACACACCTTACTTATTCAAACACATACTAACACATATTTACTCTCTTATACAATCCCGGATACAAGTTCACAATGATCCATACAGCCACTCACACATTCACTGGCTCTTATGCACAGTTATTTATATATGTCAACTCTCACATGTACTGTGTTTTACATATGTACTTACTTTGACATGTAGCACTGAGATATCCATTCACTCACCAATACACTCATGCAAACAGTCAACCGCCTATACAGCTGTTTCCACATGCACTTTTGAACCCATACATCTAGTGAATCAACTGCTCACACATCTATGCACAGAGTCATACACCTCCCAGACACCCACACACACACTCAGTCTCCCATACAAATACATGGGCAACCAATCAATAACCCATATAGTTACTCATATAGCTACTGATCAACACATGCAGCAGTTTACAGAACAAAAGATATAATGATGCAGAAATTAAGACAGTTTAGTCACTAACCCATGCACTCAGTGAGACACATTTAATCACTCACTCATACAGTCAGTCATGCACCTACTAAATCCTTCATCCAGACACTTATAAATCCACTCATTCTTCAATATGTAAGACATATTTTAACTTTACAGAAACATACAGTCACTGGATGTTGCCATCAGTGATGTCATCAGTGATGTCATTTGAGATGTCATCAGTGATGTCATTTGAGATGTCATCAGTGATGTCATCAGTGATGTCACTGACCATGTCATGAATGATGTAATATGTGACATCATCAGCAGTGGATTGCGGGTGCGCGATATATAGTTAGTGCAACTAACTATATATGGAATTTCAATGGTTTTGTATGAGTAAAATAAGGTTTTGTAAATGCTAATTCCTAACTATATATGGTCTATAACCTATGGTTTTTTCAGTGAATTTTCAAGGTTTTGTAAATGCTAATTCCTAACTATATATGGTCTATAACCTATGGTTGTTTCAGTGAATATATATATGTGTATATGTGTGCGTGTAGAGAGAGGTAGAGAGGTAGAGGTGTAGAGGTAGAGAGGTAGAGGTAGAGAGGTAGAGACTAGTAGAGAGAGAAGTAGAGAGGTAGAGAGGTAGAGAGTAAAGAGTGCGTAATTGAGAGTAGAGAGTGAGTAGTAGAGAGTAGTAGAGAGCAGTAGAGAGAGTAGCAGAGAGTGAGTAGTATAGAGTAGTAGAGTGAATAGTAGAGTGAGTAGTAGAGAGTAGTAGAGAGTGAGTAGTAGAGAGTGAGTAGTAAGTAAGTAGTAGAGTGAGTAGTAGAGAGCAGTAGAGAGTGAGTAGTAGAGAGTAGCAAAGAGTGAGTAGTAGAGAGTAGTAGAGAGTGAGTAGTAGAGAGAAGTAGAGAGTGAGTAGCAGAGAGAGAGACTAGTAGAGAGTAGTGGAGAGTGAGTAGTAGAGTGAGTAGTAGAGAGAGAGTAGTAGAGAGTGAGTAGTAGAGAGTAGTAGAGAAGTAGTAGTAGAGTGAGTAGTAGAGAGTGAGTAGTAGAGAGTAGTAGAGAGAGAGTAGTAGAGAGTGAGTAGTAGAGAGTAGTAGAGAGTGAGAAGTAGAGAGTGAGTAGTAGAGAGTAGTGGAGAGTGAGTAGTAAAGAGTGAGTAGTAGAGAGAGAGTAGTAGAGAGTGAGTAGTAGAGAGTAGTAGAGAGTAGTAGATAGTGAGTAGTAGGGAGTGAGTAGTAGAGAGAGAGTAGTAGAGAGTAGTAGAGTAGTAGAGAATGAGTAGTAGAGAGTGAGTATTAGAGAGTAGTGGAGTAGTAGAGAGTAAGTAGTAGAGAGTAGTGGAGAATATTCCAAAGTTTGGCACAGCACCACTTGCACAATAAGTCCAATCAAATCATATCACTTAGAGTCCTTATTGAAGCGCTGAATCTTGGTGTATATTCAAATGCTTTTATTTTTCTTAAGTTTATGTACCACAGCTAGCCGACGCGTTTCGTTCTGTACAACAGAACTTCTTCAGGGCGTTCTTATTTCCTTCAAGTTATGTCAGTATCCTCTTGTCATATAACTAGATATTTCTTCCAAATGTTAGACGAGACGTAAGTACATTCTTATTCAAAGTGACTAGGTATCAATTTTACCCACACTATTCGGGCAGACTTGAGTAATTTATAGCATCCTCAAAGTCAGTCTTTCAAAAATTCCAAAGTATAGGACATGATAATCCAAATCCAAATGTTTCTCAAGAAAAGTCATTTTCAATCGTTCGGAATATCGGCGTTTGGGCAGATATGACCCAGGGACCCCCAGTATGCAAGGGGAATTAGTCCCCCCTCTGCAAACGCGCCAGTGGCCTGCGTTGCAGAGAGGTGTAAAAAGGGGCATAGCCTCATTACACCTCTGCGCAATGCAGCCCCCAGGCGCATACTGGAGGTTCCAGGTGGGCTAGTTGGCCCCCAGGGACCCCCAGTATGCAAGGGGAATTAGTTCCCCCTCTTCAAACATGCACAGGGGCTGCGTTGCAGAGAGGTGAAAAAAAGGGTGTGGCCTCATTACACCTCTCTGCAGTGCAGCCCCCTGGTGCATACTGGAGGCTCCTGGTGGGCTAGTTGGCCCCCAGGGACCCCCAGTATGCAAGGGGAATTAGTTCCCCCTCTGCAAACGCGCCAGGGGGCCGCGTTGCAGAGAGGTGTAACAAGGGGCATAGCCTCATTACATCTCTGCAATGCAGCCCCCTGGCGTATACTGGAGGTTCCAGATGGGCTAGTTGGCCCCCAGGGGCCCCCAGTATGCAAGGGGAATTAGTTCCCCCTCCTCAAACATGCACGGGGGCTGCATTGCAGAGAGATGTAAAAAGGGGCGTGGCTTCATTACACCTCTCTGCAATGCAGTCCCCTGGCGCATACTGGAGATTCCTGGTGGGCTTTCAGGTCTTATATAGTTAGGAATTAGCATTTAAAAAACCTTTGAAATTCACTGAAAAAAACATAGGTTTCAGGCCTTATAAAGTTAGCAATTAGCATTTAAAAAACCTTGCAAATTCACTGAAAAAACCATAGGTTTCAGGCCTTATATAGTTAGGAATTAGCATTTAAAAAACATTTGAAATTCACTCAAGAAACTATAAGTTTTAGGGGTGTTATAGTTAGCTGGACATTTCACTCATACAAAACCATTGAAATTGCTCCTATATAGTTAGTTGTACTAACTATATTTCGCGCACCCGCAATCCACTGCTGATGATGTCACATATTACATCATTCATGACATGGTCAGTGACATCACTGATGACATCTCAAATGACACCCCTAAAACGTATAGTTTTTTGAGTGAATTTCAAAGGTTTTTTAAATGCTAATTCCTAACTATATAAGGCCTGAAACCTATGGTTTTTTTCAGTGAATATATATATATATATACAACTATATATATTCACTGAAAAAACACAGGTTTCAGCGATGTTATAGTTAGAAATTAACATGTAAAAAACCTTGGAAATTCACTGAGAAAACCACAGGTTTCAGGTACGTTATAGTCAGTTGGACATTTCACTCGTACAAAACCAGAGAAATGTGTCCGTTATATTTAGTTCAGCTAACTATAACTCATGCCCCCGCAATGCACTGCTGATGATGTCACATATTACATCATTCATGACATGGTCAGTGACATCACTGATGACATCAGTAATGACATCTTAAATGACATTACTGATGACATCACTGATGATATCATCCAGTGACTATGTGTTTCTGTGAAGTTTAAATATGTTTTATATATATATATTCCAAGGTGTATTGAAGTATGAGTGGGTGTATGAGTGTCTAAATGGATGATTTAGTAGGTGCGTGACTGACTGTGTAAGTGAGTGATTAAATATGTCTTACTAAATGCATGGGTTAGTGAGTATACTGTGTAAATGTCTGTATCAGTCTGTCAGTTGGTGTGTAAGCAGCTGCATGGTTTGGTGAGTAGCTACATGAGTGTCTATATGGGTTATTGATTAGTTGTATGAGTATCTGTATAGGTGCCTGAGTGTCTGTGTGGGTAGGTGGGGGGTGACTCTGTGCATAGATGTGTGAGTGGGTGATTCACTGGCTGTATGGGTTCAAGAGTGTATCTGTGAAGGGCTGGATAGGTGGTTGAGTGTATGTATGGGTGTGTTGATGAGTGAATTGATGTCTCAGCGGTACATGTGTGAGTAATTACATATATGAAAAGCAGCATATGTGAGTGTTGGAGTATATAACTCACTATATGTGAGAGTGAGTGATCGTGAGAGTGGCTGTATGGATGAGTGGGTGCTTGTATTAGTGATTGTACAAGAGAGTAAGTGTGTTTTAGTATCTGTATGAATAAGTGAGGTGGTGTGTGTATAAATGTATAGGTGAGTAAATGGGAGTGTGAATGATTCCATGCATGATTGACTAGGTGTGTGAGTAACTCTATGGACGAATGGCGATGTGTGAGTGTCTGTATAGGTATATGAGAGCAAATGATAGTGCTGTATTGATAAGTGACTGCATGTATGAATGACTGTATGGGTGAATGAGTGGCGTGTGTGTAGACCTAGGAATCAGAGAGTGGGTATGTGGTAACTGGTATTGGTGTGTCTGTGGTTTCCAAAATAGTAGTCTGTATTTTAGAGTGGATGTATCAAAGGGTAAATAAAGGTGTGAGGAGGTGCATCAGATTATCATGTGGATAATGTCATCAGTGATGTCATTTGAGATGTCATCAGGGATGTCATTAGTGATGTCACTGACCATGTCATGAATGATGTAATATGTGACATTATCAGGAGTGAATTACTGGGGCCTGATCTATAATTAGCTCAACTAACAACAACAGCAGAATTTCTCAGGTTTTGTACAACTGAAATGTCAAACTAACTATATTGTCCCTGAAACCTATGTTTTTTTCAGTGAATTTATATTGTTTTTTAGATGCTAATTTCTAACTATACCAAACCTGAAACCTATGGTTTTTTCAGTGACTTTCAAAGGTTTTATAAATGATAATTTCTAACTATAACGTCCCTGAAATCTATGTTTTTTTCAGTGAACTTCTAAGGTTTTTTAATGATCATTTCTAACTATGCGTACAGAGGTAGGACATGTATAGGGGACATGTATAGAAAGAGGAAGAAAGGAACAGAAAGAAGCAAGAGAGATGAAGAAAGAGGCAACAGAAGTCCAGAAAGATGAAGAAAAGTAGAGAAAGAAGCAAGAAATATGCAGAAACAACCAACAGAGGTGCAGAAAAAGGCCTTGTTGCAAAGCCATCCTGCGCCCCCAACTTTTTACTGACTGGTACTGGTGGTAACTGACTCTGACTAACCAGGTCCAGAGCCAGTGCTATGTGAAAGGCACTTAGAACACAGTGGAAACCCCTACAAACACTAGGGTACACTATGGGTTGGGGTATCCCTGTGACTGGCATGACCTCCCCTGTAAGGCCCCAGTACATAATAGGGCAGGGAGTTCAAATTACCTCTAACTCGGAGGTGCAGAAAGAGGCAAGAGAGGTACATAATCAGGCAGGAAAAGAGCAGAAACAGGGAACGGGTAGATAAAGAGGCAAGTGAGATACAAAAAGAAGCAAGAACAGTGCAGAAAGAACCAACAGTGGTGCAAAAAGAGACAAGAGGGGAAAAGAAAGATGTAGGAGAGGAACACAAATAGGCAAGAAAGGTAAGAATGAGGCAGGAGGTGTGCAAAAAGAAGCAACAGATGTGTAGAAAGAAGCAAGAGAAGTACAGAAAGAAGCAAGTGAGGTGCAGAAAGAAGAAAGAGCAGTTCAGAAAGTACAAACAGAGGTGCTGAAAGAGGCAACAGAGGTGCAATAGAAGGCACGAGGGGTGCAGAAAGAAGAAGGAAGAGTGCAGAAAGAAGCAACAGAGGTGCTGAAAGAGGCACAAGGGATGCAGCAAGAAGGAAGAGAAGTACAGAAAGAAGCAACTGAGGTGCTGAAAGAGGCACTAAGGGTGCAGAAAGAGGCAAGAGAAGTGCAGAAAGAAGCAACAGAAGTACAAAAAGAGTCCAGAGTAGTGCAGTAAGAGGGATGAGAGGTGTAGAAAGAGGCATGAGAGTTGCACAAATAGGAAAGAGGGGTGCATAGAGAGGAAGGAGGGGTGCTTAAAGAAGCAACAGAGGTTCCCAAAGAGGCAAGAGATGTACAGAAAGAAGCCTGTGAAGTACAGAAAGAGGCAAAAGAGGTGCAGAAAGAAGCAAGAGAGGTGCAGAAACAAGGAACAGAAGTATAGAAAGAGACAAGAGAATTGCTGAAAGAAGCAACAGAGGTTTAGAAAGAAGCAAGAGAAGTGCAGAAAGAGGCAAGTGAGGTGCATAAAGAAGCAAGAGAAGTGCAGAAAGAACCAACAGAGGTGCTGAAAGAGGCAACAGAGGTACAGAAGGAGGCAAGTGCGGAAGAAGCAACAGAGATGCTGAAAGAGGCACACGATGTACAGAAAGAAGGAAGAGAAGTGCAGACAGAAGTAACAGAGGTGCTGATAGAGGCGCAAAGGGTGCAGAAAGAGTAAGAGAAGTGCAGAAAGAGGCAACAAAGGTACAGAAACAGTCAAGAGAGGTACAGAAAGAGGCAATAGGAGGAACGAGAGGTGCAGAAAGAAGAAGGAAGAGTGCAGAAAGAAGCAACCGAGGTGCTGAAAGCGGCATGAGGGATTCAGCAAGAAGGAAGAGAAGCACAGAAAGAAGCAACAGAGATGCTGAAAGAGGCACAAAGGGTACAGAAAGAGGCAAGAGAAGTACAGAAAGAAGCAACAGAGGTAAGGGTGGTACAGAAAGAGGGAAGAGATTTGTAGAACGAGGCAAGAGAGTTGGACAAATAGGGAAGAGGGGTAAAGAAAGAAGCAGGACGGGTGCAGAAAGAAGCAACAGAGGTTCCAAAAGAGGCAAGAGAGGTGCAGAAAGAAGCAAGTGAAGTGCAGATAGAGACAACAGAGGTGCAGAAAGACACAAGAGAGGTGCAGAAACAAGCAAGAGAAGTACAGAAAGAGGAAGGAAAATTTCTGAAAGACGCAACAGAGGTTCAGAAAGAAGCAAGAGAAGTGCAGAAAGAGGCAAGTGAGTTGCAGAAAGAAGCAAGAGCAGTGCAGAAAGAACCAACAGAGGTGCTGAAAGAGGCAACCGAGGTGCAGAAGGAGTAATGAAGGGTGCACAAAGAAGTAAGAGGAGTGCAGAAAGAAGCTACAGAGGTGCTGAAAGAGGCACAAGATGTACAGAAAGAAGGAAGAGGAGTGCAGAAAGAAGTAACAGAGGTGCTGATAGAGGCACAAAAGGTGCATAAAGAGTAAGAGAAGTACAGAAAGAGGCAACAAAGGTACAGAAAGAGTCAAGAGAGTTACAAAAAGAGGTAACAAGGGTGCCGAAAGAGGCAAAAGAGGTACAGAAAGAGAAAAGTTAAGTGCAGAAAGAGGCAAGAGATCTGCAGAAAAAGCAAGATGTACTGAAAGCGGCAAGTCAGCTGCATCAGAGGTGCACAAAGAGGCAAGAGAGGTACATAAAGAGGAGAGAGAAGTACAGAAAGAAGCAAGAGTGGTGTTCAAAGAGGCAAGAGGAATACAGAAAGAGGCAACAGTAGTGCAGAAAGAAGCAAGAGAAGTGCAGAAGGTAGCAACATCGGTGCATAAGGAGGCAAGAGGAGTACAGAAAGAAGGAAGAGAAGAGCAGAAATAAGGAACAGAGGTACTGAAAGAGGCACGAAGGGCGCAGAAAGAGGCAAGAGAAGTGCAGTAAGAAGCAACAGAGGTACAAAAAGAGGCAAGAGTGGTGCAGAAAGAGGGAAGAGATGTGTGGAAAGAGGCCGGAGAGTTGTACAAAGAGGGAAGATGGGTATAGAAAGAGGCAAGAGAGGTGCAGAAACAGTTGAGAGAACTTCAGCAAGAGGCAAGAGAATTTCTGAAAGAAGCAACAGAGGTGTTGAAAGAGGCACAAAGGGTGCATAAAAAGGCAAGAGAAGTGCAGAAAGAAGTAACAGAAGTACACAAAGAGGCAAGAGTGATGCAGAAAGAGGGAAGAGAGGTGTAGAAAGAGGCTAGAGAGTTGTACAAAGAGGGAAGATGGGTGCGGAAAGAGGCAAGAGGGGTACATACACAGGTAACGGAACTTCTGAAAAAGGTAAAAGAATTGCTGAAAGAAGCAACAGAGGTGTACAAAGAATCAAGAAAAGTGCAGAAAGAGGCAACTGAGATGCAGAAACAGGCAAGAAAGGTTCAGAAAGAGGGAAGATGTGTGCAGAAGGAGACAATTGGGGTGCAGAAAGAAGCAAGACAGGTGCCCACGGAAGCAATGGAAAGTGCAGAATGAAGCAACAGGGGTGCAGAAAGAGACAAGAGTAGTGCAGAAAGAAGCACCAGAGGTGCAGAAGGAGGCAAGAGAACTGCAGAAAGTGTCAAGAGAGTTGCAGAAACAGGCAAAAGATGTACAGAAAGAGGGAGAGGTGCAGCCAGAGGCAAAAGAGGTGAAGAAATAGGTAAAAGGGGTGCAGAAAGAGGCAAGAGGGGTGCAGAAATTCACGAGAGAGGTGCATAAAGAACAAGAGCAGTGCAAAAGAACCAACAGATGTGCAAGTGAGTTATAGAAGGAGACAAGAGAACTGCAGACAGAGGAAAGAGAGTTGCAGAAACAGGCAAAAGCGGTACAGAAATAGAGAACAGGTGGGCAGACGAAAGCAAGAGGGGTGCAGAAAGAGGGAAGAGGGGTGTAGAAAAAGGTAAGTGGGATGTAGAAATTTGTAACAGAGGTAGAGGAAGAAGCAAGAGCAGTGCCGAAAGAACCAACAGAGGTGCAGAAAGAGGCAAGAGGGATACAGAAAGAGGCAAGTGAAGTGCAGAACAAAGCAAAATAGGTGCAGAAAGAACAAACAGAGGTGGCAAAAGAGGTAAGGGAGATACAGAAAGAGACAGGAGGGGTGCAGAAAGAAGAAAACTGCAGAAAGAAGCAACAGAGCTGCTGAAAGATGCACAAAGGTTGCAGAAAGTGACAAGACAGGTGAAGACAGAAGGAACAGAGGTACAGAAAGAGGCAAGAGTAGTACAGAAAGAGGGAAGAGAGGTATAGAAAGAGGCATGAGAGTTGCACAAAAAGGGAAAAGGGGTGCAGAAACAGGCAAAAGGGGTGCAGAAAGATGCAAGTGAGATGCAGAAAGAGGAAAGAGAGGTGCAAAAAAGGCAAGTGAGTTACAGAAAGAGGCAAGTGAAGTACAGAAGGAGGCAAGAGAACTGTAGAAAGAGGCAAAAGAGGTGCAGACAGAAGCAAGATAAGTGCAGAGAAAAGCAACAGAAATGCAGAAAGAGGGAAGATGGGTGGAGAGATAGGCAAGGGGGTGCAGAAAGAAGCAAGATAGGTGCTGAAAGAAACAAAAGAAGTACAGAATGAAGGAATGGAGGTGCAGAAAGATGCAAAAAGGGTGCAGAAAGACGTAAGAGGGGTACAGAAAGAAGCAAATGAGGTGCAGAAAGAGGCAATAGACCTGCGGAAAGAGGAAAAGGGAAGAGAGGTGCAGAAAGTACAAGCAATTTGCAGAATGAGGTCACGAAAAGTACAGAAAAGAAAGAAATGTGCAGAAAAAAGCAACAGAAATGCAGAAAGAGGCAGGAGAGGCGCAGAGGGAAGCAAGAGTGGCTTGCCACACCATTAGTATCAATTCAACACCCACATTTAACAATAAGTAACAGATGACCTTTCTAGGTTTGCAAAGGGATTTATACCACGCTGTAACGCTTGTTGCTGCATTTTTGGTAACGTTTGAGCCGTTTGAGCTAGAAACAAGGCTTTTTTTGTTCAAATCTGCAGATTAGGGTGCAGAGGATGAATTATGTGGCTAATGCAGAAAATGTATAATTGTGCGATAGTTGGTGCAGCCAAATAGTCACATAATTCCAGTGGCCCTGCTCATGCCTCTGACTAGGTCCACAAGTGCTCCTCAGTGATTCCATCTTTTTTTGTCTCACTGAGTTCATAGTTGAGCTTCTTTGGAAAGGAGGAAGACTAAACCTGAGGTTACCACTCCACAACACAGACTACCATACCACATAATTACTCTCCATAACACATAATCCCACTCTACATAATTCCTATACACTAAATATCACATACTTTCTATCCACATAATTTCACTGCACAACATACAATATAATTCTACTACTCACAACGTACTTCCACTCCACTCCAAAAAACATAATGACATGTACAATGCCAATAGCTCTAATTCTTGCAAATGCGAAACCTATTACATTCCAAATATTTCTATAACTAGTAGTCGCATTTGCAGAGTGGTGGAGAAGGGGGGCTGGGCCTCCGACCAGAGCTCAGGAATTCCCCTGTGTAGGACTTGCAGGAGATACTAGGAGGGCTTCTTGGTACCCAAAGTCCCTAAGGAGAAAATGGACTTCATCCCCCATCCCGTAGTCTGCCAGGAGACGCATTTGCAGAGTGGTAGAGAAAAGGGGTCTTAGCAATCCCACTGTGTGGGACTTACTGGAGGTAACAAAAGGGGTAGTTGGCCCCCAAGAACATCCTTGGGGGCCAACTACCCCTCCTATTACCTCCAGTAAGTCCCACACAGTGGGATTGCTAAGTCATCCTAGCAGGTCATGCCCCCTTTGCCCACCACTCTGCAAATATGCTCCCTGGCGAGCTCTTGGATAGGGATTGAAGTCCCCATCGCTGCTGGGGGTCCTTTAGGGGCCAACTAGCCTACCTCTTACCTCCAGTAAGCCCCACACACTCGGATTGCTGAGAGGTGGACAAAGGCCATGCCCCTTCCCCTGCATGACCATTCAAATGAACCCCCTGGAGCGTTCTAAGTTCGGGTTTTAAGTCCCCTTTATTCCTGAGGGTCCCTGGGGGCTAGCCTACCTGGTACCTCCAGTAAGTGCCACACACCTTGATTGCTGAGAGAGGTCCGAGGCCACGCCCCCTGTTTACACCACTTTGCAAACACTGCTCCTGGCGCACTGTTGGTCAGGAGATGAAGTCCATTGTGTCCTGAGGTCCTCAGGACACAAGAGGAACTCATCACCCCACCTGCAGTGCGCCAAGAGGCGTGTTTGCAGAGTGGTGTAAAAACGGACTGGCCTCAGACCACCTCTCTGCAGTCCAGCTGTGTGGCACTTACTGGAGGTACCTGGTGGGCTAGATAATTAAGATAAGGATTGCTTGTCACTATCTGTGGGACATGTCTTGCGACTAGAGAGAGCAGGAAAAGCCTAGATCTATCATGCGCTTAGGGCACGCCAGTGTATTTTCTCCAATACCAGATGCGATAAGTCCTGCACCTATTAATTTGTATAGAGTCAGAACCCCTAAACGGTGGTGAGGAGTAGACAACATATATGGTATGACAGATGGGTCAGGTGTGAACATATAAAAAAAGGAAGGGAGTACAACTAGATCCCTTACATTTTAACTATAGGCTGACTGTAACAGGAAAACATGTCATGCCACAGGCCCCACTGCAAGTAGCATTAGACCAGCGACATTTTCCCTCACGTTTGGATCAAAGCTAGACCATGTATCCACTGTGATGCTAAAGCAGCAGCCAATTTCAGCAATGTCTGAATGTCTGCTTAAAACTAAAATAGGCAGCATACGTGCCACAATTGAGAAAAAAATGAATTAAGAAAACAAAATGGCTTTATTGCCTACCAATTACCCTGTTTTCACTCTGAAATATTCCACCTTTTAACCGCCACCCAACACCCTATATGTTTGTCACTGTTAATAATTAATAAATGTATCAGTACCAGCAACTAGACCTAAAACTGATACTGAAAGTTCTTCTGAAATTATGGAAGCTGAAATGTATGGGTACTTGTATGAGTTAACAAACACTACAAAGTTTCTTTCTACTCAGATATACAAGCAGAAGGAGAAGGGCCCCATCGACCCTGAGCTCCTACTCATCCCTCCCGGAACACAGATCTTTGTCCGGGAGGTTTCCATCAGCATAAAAACATTTTTTGAAGGACCATTGAAAGTTACAGACTCCTCACCAACAGCTGAAGAACATAGATACATTGGAGCGACATTAGGGCCAACCCTGCACCACCTCAGCACTAACCGATGAACAAGAGGAAGGCAACTTGTTCCCATTGACTAGCTGAGAAGAAGAATGAGATCAATTGTGTAGTCTACGGACACAGCCGCAACACCAGCAGCGCAAAAGATCCTTATAACAAGATATGTTGCTTTATTTAATGCCTCTATATTATTGTCGGACTAGCACAAAAAATGTTTTGCTTTTCTTTATTATTGCTTGGCTCAGAAGACTTGTAGTCCTCAAAAGGTTGAAGTTGTCCACACTACTTTGCATACCATATTGTTTTCCCCTTCTCCTGCTGACACTTGTAGCAGTAGTAGTGACACCTTTAATAATGCAACGCGTTCCAATACCTCCATTACCTATGATGGTACTACTAATGTTATATATAATATGTCCCCCTAATTCGTCCCGTCATCATCGGTATCCCCCATTAGCCTGGCAGCACAGTTGAAGGAAGTGGCCTGCTTAGGGTCACCCGGGCCACTCATGACCACGTCTCAGCCTTCCATAGCAAATGAAGAGTTGATCAGACAGTAGAGAATACAAACCAATATATGTTTATTCAGATACACCTGAGCGGAGCCCGGTATGCCCAGTCTCTTAGGAGTGCTGCAGAGTGACTGACATCAGCAAACATGGGGATACATTATGTACAACTCAGAACCAATGATGTCATGCTCATGATGGAATTTTCCAGACAGATTCACCCGAACAAAAGAGTACAGAAGGATGTTTTGATTCTGAGGCCAGGCACACACTATCTCCTACAAAAGGTTGTTCTGTCCATGTCTACTACTAGACTGGTGGGAGAAGGCCTCTATCTGGTGAGAAAGGTATGCTCTAATAAGAACAGTGTATTCATTAGCAAAGCAAGGCCCAACCTTGTTGAATGGAAAATGACCACTGGCTGTTTCTCGAGAAGGCAAGGATTAGTTTTGATCAAAGTTCAAAATTGTGGCCAAACCCAAAATGGTGCTGCATATGCTAACTTGCAAAAATGACAATAGTAAGTAGGCAGAAGGCTAATGAATACTGTTATGTGTGTATCTCAAAAAAATAGAGGGACTGGGGGTGTGATTAAGTCCAGCATACATGCCCCTTCGAACATGTAATACAAGAAGGTATGCAGTTCCTGGAGGAAAGAAAAGAGAGGACAGGGGACTGGTTGGTCATCAGTCTAAGGTGTAGTGGGGAAAGTGGTTCCCCCAATAGGAATTAGGGCCCTTACACACCTGGCTTCATGTCATGCTTCATCATAGGGTAAGCTCCTCATCAGGTCAGCCCTGCAATACCGACGGGTTCCCTATGAGAGTTTCTTTGCCAGAGATCTTTAATTCCAAAACCGTTGGGTGCTATGTGGGTATAGGGCCTTGTCATGTAGATGAATATGAAAAGTTTATATGCTCAGTGTGATAGAATAAAATGGGATATGGAGGGTCTCCAAAATACACTTTAAGCAGCGAGTCCTCCACACCCAAACTAAAAATACTGCTGGCACACTGCCTAAATAATATTCAGAATTGGTGCAAATTATAAGGTCAACATGTTTCTTGCCTGGGTTGTCCTAAGATCAAATGGCAATTAGTCAGGACCAGATTGTGAAAACTATCTACACAATGGTTGGTTGTCTGGGTTAGTGACCTGGATGAACCAAGCGTAAAACCTACAGTGAGGTACCTGAATGTTATGGACCGACTCCGTTGGGGTAGGATGCCAGCAACATCAAATCTCAGCAGAGAGGACGCTAAGAATTACCTAGATCCGCTTGTTTTGTGGCAAGTGTGCCGGACGACCTACCCGCTCTCTGGCGGAATCTGCCTAGATTTACTGTTGATGACATCCTACCCAAAAAGGGGTCCGTCCATAACAATCTTTGTATTCTTCTACTGAGATAGCTCGATCTATACAAAACTCCACAAGTGAGAGCACTCTTAAAGTGTATGAGACAGACTGGAAATATTTCAGTGTATATGTCTTTACAATCATTTTCAACTACTCTCCTGGGAAGATGGTAAAGTCCTTGAATTGCTGAGGGATGGTTTTCATTTGGTTCTATCAGAATCTAAGTTGAATAACTAATGGCTTCGGTTGGGGTGAAAAGGGGATAATCTTTAGAGCATATTGCCGGTCTGGAATCAAGGTTATTATGCTGCTTAATTTTTCGTCTCGTGCATAATTTAATCAACACAGCAAGAGTAATGTTAAATCTCGTCATATGAGGCAGGTGATCACTTTCTATACGAGGGTCTATTTGAAATGTGTCAATACGTGGGACTAACTTACTGTTGATAATGGTGAAGTCTATTGTTGAACTGACTTTTCCACTCAAGTGTGTTATTGCAGCTGGTATATCTCTCTTTGGGTTACCGTTCAAAATTGTCGGACCAAGGTTTTCTAATTCATTCGTTATTATACGTGCTCCCCAGTTCTCCAGCCTCTTTCTTTCATTACGATTTTTGGTTATGAGATCACAGTTGAAGTCTCCTGAGATGAGCATAGGGCATCACTTGTGAGATCTTTGCACTGCTTTTATCAAATGTATTAAAGTAGTGTATTTTTCTTTCTGATTCTTTCTCTCCGGGTGACTGTAAACATTAACTAGTAGTAATTGCCAATTTAATTTATTGGGCGGGAGCTTACCAATAATTTTGATTACTTGAACCCAGTTAACCCCGGCATCCAGTTCTTAAGTTGACCAGTCATGCTTTTGGACAACATCGATAAACCACCTAGCAGGTGCCCGAAGATTGAAAATCTTTCTGCAAGAATGTGGTATTCTATGTATCTGAAATTGAAACTGGGTTCATATTCCAAGCTTCCTGGAGCAGGATTATGTCTTGTTGTTGGAAAAAGGATTGAGTTTAATGGTCCTGACCCATATCCTTAAAGCCATGGACATTCCATGAGCAGATCATAATCCTGTCCGGCCGTGCCTCCCCCCAGTTATGGTCCTGCATTTTGTCTTCCGTAATTGGCTGAAGCTCTTTGTTAGGTACGCTTGTTACTTAATACCTTTGGCACCCAAGACCAGTCCATGCTATCCAATGTTCTGCCCTCCGCATTTAATGGACTCGCTGTTATGTTGGCCCTGTTTACGTTTGGAGGCATTACAGGAGTTGTGGATCGGGTGCTGCGTACACATGTTTTTTGGCTTTTTTCAAATGTGTCTTCCTCTTTTAAGTTTCTAGAATTTTTTAGGAGCGGGTAGGGATACCTTAGGCGTTTATGTAGCCTCAGCGTGATTCCCCAGGCTCCAAACCTTGAACTCATTGCTTATATCTTGTCCACTAACACCTTTGTGGACCAATGTGTCAAAGATCCTTCAATGTCTGGATTTAATGTTGTTTGTTGAAATTCCACAGCTAATAGCTCTTATGGGATTATTCCATTTAGTTCTGGGATTTCTTTAAAAAGCCACAATTTCCCTAGATTCAAAATGTCTAGCCTTCCTTTGGTTGAATATTCAGGCGCAAATGTCAATTTTTATTCAAACACCTCTGACTGGTTTTGGTAACTACTGGAAGATTGTCGAGTTTAATTTTTTCCTGCTGCAGGGTTTCTAGTTGCTGATATGTCGTGATCAGCCTGGGGTTCTTGCTCCATTGGTTCTGCGTTCACCTCATCCTTTTTCTTCTCTACTTTTCAAGGGTTTTTAGTTGTCGGTGTCCCTGTTGGCTCAGGTTCTGATTCAATGAGAGGAAGCCTGCAACTTCAGCCCTTTCCAATTATTGTGACTTTTATCGGTTTACGATTGCTTTGAGCTTTGATTTTTTTTTCACCTGTAACCTCTTGCCTGATGAATCTTCCCGGCTTCCTGGTTCGCTCCATTTTTTACTCTCCTCATTCCGATTAGATGATTTATCTCCTATTTCTGAGCTTCGGCATCTATTACTCGGAGATGCATTCATTTTTCTCTAAGACTTCAGGTGTTTTTTCTAGCCCTGCACCTTTTCAATTAATTGGATTTGATGTGGTCACCCCTTTTCATGTTTATTTTCTGGTCTGCTTCTTTTGCTGGTGGGTATCCAGCAGCTATATGGAGATCATGATTCCTCTTTTTGTGGATGGTGGGGGCGATGGAGATCGAAGTTTCTTGTATTGGCTTGGGTTCTAATATGCGTTTTGATTGATCTGCGACTGTTAGTGGAGCCTCACAAGTGGACACTTTCAGTGATTTGTTTTTTTCCCCTTGGGATGTTTTGATTGTAAATATTGAAAAGTTTTTCTTCGGACTTAAGCTTTGTTGTTTGTTATATTTAAGTCTGGCCTTCCTTGCATGTTTCCTTTGCCTTTTCTTGGTTTTACAGTTGGCAAGGTCTTGAGGATGCTCTTTGTTACTTCCATTTGGTAATCCGTTATATCCGGTTGCTCTGTTTCACCCTTGGCTTTACTACTTGACTTTGTTATTGATTTATTGCCTTTTAATATTTCCTTTGTTTCAATCTTATTTTGAGTTTCCCTGTTCTGCTTGTCGTTACATGTAGGTTTTACGGCCCCTAGTATATCATTTAGTATTTCAGGCAGAATTGCCAATTTCTCAATTATTCTGCCACAGCCACAATTAAGCGGTTGTTTGTCATTGTTTGTTGGACGCTCCGAGTTTCCCCTGAGTGTTAGTAGGGACGTGATTGAGTCTTAGTAGGGACGTGATTAAGTCCATCTTGGCGTTTGTGCCTGAGATGTGGCCTGCAATTTAATTAATTAGGTCAATTTGGACTTCCATTTTATCTGATTGGTAGATACCCTTATTGCTGGATCCAGTGTGCCTAGCAAGGTTTGATTCCATTGTGTGTTTGGAAAATCATCAGAGCACTTCCCTGAATCTACTGACCTGTGATCGATCCTATTAACGGATTAAATTGTTATTAGGGATGACATGTTTAATTGGTTTACTTTTGTAGAAAAACTACTGCCTTCCTCTGGAACAATCACTTGTTGGTCATTGCTAAGGGACGGACTTAATGGCGTGGATACCGCCAATCCCAATCTACTCTGTTGTGCTCCCCTGCGGGTTTCCAGCGCAAAAGATTCCCTTGGGTTTCTTTTTTCTGTGTTTTAGTTTTCAGAATTTCTAAAAGGTTGGAATCATTAGATTAGGAAAATGAGATTGACCAGGCTTCTTCAGCGAGAACTACCCTCACTGCTGATTTGTTTACCTTTAACTTTTCCTCCGTACATTCCTTTATGTTTCCCTTGATTTCCACGCTTCTGGTTGCTTCCTTTATGTTTGTTGTGGGCTTAAACTGGTGCACCTGTGCAGTTACGGTTACCAGCTTACTTGCTGGTAGATCTGTCATTATTTTCTCTGGGGCTGATTTCCCTGATGGTGCGTCGTTGGTGTTTGCCAGTTCCTGTAAGGAGGAAGCACTTGATATGACATGAATGGGGTGGCTATTTTTTTATTGAGCGGGTATTCCTGTCTCAATGAGGCCCTTGTTGGTCCTACTATCTGGGAAAATTGGGCTTGGCAGTTGGGTGGTCTCAACTGTTGGTGCGTAAATTGCCGCCATTGGGTCCTTTAAAAAGAAGAATTTATGAATCCCGGTTCTGCTTCTCGGACTCAGCATTTTTGTTTCCGGATTCGGCGCTGAGACCAACCTCTCTCTTGGTCTTGAAGCCTTTCCTTTTAGGCTTGATGGAGAGCCTTCTTCAATAAATTTTGGGGATTTAGATTTGGTTTTATTTGTTTTTTCGCCTGTTGCCACTTGACAAACTTTCCGCGATCTCATTTCCTTTGTGGGAAAGTTGAGTTGGATGTCACAATATTTTTTTATTAATTTTAGTTATTGGTGGGTCTGGGTTATTCTGTATTCTTCCCTCTTTGGTGTCCTGAGACCTCCTATGCTCCTGTTTGCTCATATGTGCTCCTGTGTGCC
The DNA here is from genome assembly GCF_964261635.1 of Lissotriton helveticus. Classification (NCBI taxonomy): domain Eukaryota; kingdom Metazoa; phylum Chordata; class Amphibia; order Caudata; family Salamandridae; genus Lissotriton; species Lissotriton helveticus. The sequence continues at coordinate 855,032,734 of NC_136070.1, read as the reverse complement.
GCCTACTAAGCCTAATTCTGCGGACCCTCTGTGCCTCCCTTGGTGGCTATTGCTAACGGGCTCTGTTGCTCTGTTGCTGGTGCTTGCTCTCTGACGTTGTTGCTGCTGCAGCACACGATATACTGTGCCCTAGGAGTGAGGATCGGGTTAGCCAAAATTAGCGCCTGCCCACCCCCATTACTCATTATGCTTTCTTTGACTTTTGTTGCTGCTGCTTTTGCTCACCTTGGTCCATAGTGACCTTTTAGCCTCTGAGCCTCTGAACCTGAGTGGGGCAGAGGGCAACGCGGTAATACTGTAGTGAAAGAGGGCGGCGGGACAGGAATGGCTACAGGTATCTACAAGTGGTGACACACTGGAGATGCTGCTGCCATACCACATGGGTCTCCACAGCTACTACCTCTACCAGAACGACCATACCAAGTCCGCTTGCAATCTGCTTGCAACCTGCAGCTCACCTAAACCTCAGCCAATCTCTGTAGTCTCTGTGTCACTCAGCCAATCTCTGTAGTCTCTGCAGCACTCAGCTCTCCTGGCAGGGACTGCTGTCGCTCCTCATAGTCTTGTGCGACTCCCATGCAGCAGCCTCTATGTGGCCTCTGTGTGGCTCCCGCTAATCTGCTATCGCTACGGGATCTGCAACTCCCTTCTCCCGTCTCCCAGATTCCCACAACTACGCACCGCTGCAGGCAGGCAGGCAGGCAGCGTCGCTACTTTTATGCAGCTCCAGCTCCCGGTACGATCCCTAAGCTTGACCTCCAGCTCCTGTCGCGGCTCTTGGCTCCTGGCTTCGAGGTCTCGCGGTTCTCCTGGCGTTTTTTTCCAGGCGATTTCTCCTGGCCTCCCACTGCTGCTTAACCACTGCCGCCACTGCTGCAGCTCTTGCTCATGTGCGTCAATCCCCAAGATGCTCCGCAAGACGCAAGAGCTGGGCTGGAATTCCATGGCTCAGCACTTGTTGCTAACAGTGGATGGATCCTACAGCTACTACGACCTTTACTGTCATCCTCAAAGGTATCCTCGGTCGGTCAGTTGTTCACTCTGGGATGTTATAAGATACACTCTCAGCCTACCAGGTGCAGTAACAGTGAGCTACGCCGCGAACCTGGTAGTAGGCGCCCGAGGCTTTCACAAACTCTACTAAGCTGCGGAACACCTAAACTGCTGCATCCACGGGCAACGTCGCGAGCGCTCTGGATCTCTGCCAATGACAGCCAGCTGTAATGTTCATCATTGCAATTCATGTAGTCTTCCTCATTTCAGTCTTATTTTGACCCCATCACTCCCATTTGGCCAGTGAGAAGAGAGAAAATTAAAAAAATTAGAGAGTAAGTACATTGATGGAGAGAAAAGCGAAAATACGATATTTCATTAGAACTGAAGATTCGCTGAGGGGACGCCATTACAGACTTTCACCGCGCTACCAGAAGGAGGGAACGGCTGCTGCTGCTTAAGGCAAGGACTGTCAACCAGCACCTCGCGGAACCCGCTTCGCGGGTCCCGCTTCGCTGTCCTCTGCCCATTCAAAGCTTGGCCCCTGCAGGGTGAGTGCGCGAGCGACAGGGCTGCGAGCGTGGGACCGGGACTCACTCTCCCAGGAGTCCCGGCAACCCAGAGGCCAAGTCACCTGGCCCGCTCTCCCTGACCGCCCCGCCCTGCATTTCTCCAAAAGGACTCTGCCCCTGCTGCTGTTTGGGACGCCATTACAGACTTTCACCGCGCTACCAGAAGGAGGGAACGGCTGCTGCTGCTTAAGGCAAGGACTGTCAACCAGCACCTCGCGGAACCCGCTTCGCGGGTCCCGCTTCGCTGTCCTCTGCCCATTCAAAGCTTGGCCCCTGCAGGGTGAGTGCGCGAGCGACAGGGCTGCGAGCGTGGGACCGGGACTCACTCTCCCAGGAGTCCCGGCAACCCAGAGGCCAAGTCACCTGGCCCGCTCTCCCTGACCGCCCCGCCCTGCATTTCTCCAGAAAAGGACTCCGCCCCTGCTGCTGAATGAATGAATGAATGAAATGATCTTTATTCGGATTCTGAAAAATCCATAAAAGTACATACAGAATGAATCTTTTAAAATACGTGAAGACATATACAAAGTTTAAAAGTTAAAAATGTTAAAATACATCCCAATTAGACATGAGCAACATATATGGCAAAAAGTGCATATTACATAGAATTATACCACAAACAATTTAGAAAAACATTCATAAATTTCTATATAGTTTGTATTTAGAGTTTAAAGTGCGTTATGCGTCCAAAGACCGTTATGCATGTTCCATACTTGCCCTCGATTTAACACAGGATTTTATGAAGCAGCTTACGGTAAATGTGACATCATCGGTTGGTAGCATTTGCAAAAATTTAAATGCCAATTTAAAATCTCTTAGATTGTATTTTCTGAAAATTGGCAATAGGTAATGATGGATATACAATTTATAGTGGCCACAGAAAATAAAATAATGCAATAAACTTTGTTTCCCACCGACAGAACACTGGCATTCAAGCTCTTCTAGATTTTTGTTATAGCCGAGTGGAAAGCTCAATAAATTTACAATACTGCCATCACGGAACCTGAATAAGAGGCTCCGATTCCATCTACCTATCGGTAATGTCAAATATCTACAGGGTTTGTAGGATTCATTTAAAACAATATTGTTAGTCACAGTTAGTTGAAGATATTTAATAATAGCTGGTTTCATTAATTCAGTTCTCGAGCGTTCCTCTTTGTATAACTCATATAGTGCCCGTTTTACAATGTTCTTATGGGCGGGCACAATGGTATTTGGCGAGCTAAACAGGGAACCATGTCCAACACTAATTAGACTATTCTTGACCGCGTTTAGCCAAGGTATAAGGTTGGATCGTTCATGAGATAAACAGTCTAAAATTATGCTACGGGTCAAGGAAGCTGCTGGATTTGTCCAGGTTTTTAACCAGAAAAGCGTAGGCCTTGACTTTATGAAATCAGCTATGTATAACAACTTAAGTTCTTGGTGGCAGATAAAGATGGGCGTGCAAGAAATACCACCCAATACCTTCCTACAAAATCTATTTTCCTCTAGCTGCAGAGGCAAGCTATTACAATAGCCCCACACTTCGGATCCGTATGTCCCAGTTGGCAGACATTGGGTACGATAAATATTTAACAATGGGGTAATCACATCTGCCACTCTCGGTTGGCGAAGAGATAAAATTGAATTAATTGATTTGCCAATCTTATTTCTTGCGAGGGCAGTGTGATGCTGCCACGAGCCAGTATTAGAGAATAATAACCCTAAATAGGGGAAGGTACTTGTACATTTTAGTTCATTTTCGCCACTTTTGATTGAAAGGATATTGTATCTTTTTGAACCACAATTCATGATAAATGATTTTTTAAAATTGGTATTCAAACCTAAATCAGACATAAAAACAACAAACCCTGTGATTAATGAGCGCAACGCGTTTGGGGTACGCCCCATCAATACAGCGTCATCCGCGTAAAGTAAGGTAGTGATAGGGGAACCATTAACAATTGGGACATCCTTAGTGTTCTTACTCAGAGCAGGGCTCAGCCCATTGATATATAAAATAAAAAGTAAAGGGGCGAGTACACAGCCCTGCCGGACTCCTCTTTGGATGGAAATGTCACCAGATAATTCACCTTCGTTGTTAATACGTACTTTTGCCTTAAGATCCCTGTGTAAATATGAAAGGAAATGTACTAAAGAATCATCTAAACCATATTCCAGCAATTGTGACCATAACCTAGAGCGGTTAACAAAATCAAAAGCGGAACTCAGATCCATGAAACCTAAATAAAGTGGGGACTTTTTAACGATAATATATTTGGCCATGATTAGGTTCAGGTTGAGACACTGCTCAACAGTGCCCACATGGCTTCTAAACCCCAATTGGCTGCAGTGTAACACATTATTATCTTCGGCCCAATCCCTTATTCTCTTAAATAATACCCTACCAAGGACTTTTAATGTATTGTCGATCAGCGAAATCGGTCGGTAACAGGCCGGATCGGCCCTGTCACCTTTCTTAAATATTGGTACGATGACGCTGTTCGACCAGGTTTCGGGGATGGAGCTATCGGTCAAGTGATTAAATAAGTTACATAATAGGGGGGCCCAAAAGTTAATTTCCGATTTGATCTGGTCGATAGAGAGACCATCGGGGCCAGGGGCTTTATTACTAGCACTATCAGAAATTGCATCCTCCACCTCAGATATTGAGAAGTTCAGTTGATCATTATTGTTTATAGGCAAAATAGAATCTATGCTAGGGGCAGCTTTGTTATAGATTTTGGAGAAGTGCTCCACCCAGTCCTCTCCATTGATGTTACAGTTAATTGGTTGGATGTTAGAACCAAAAGACCTGAGTGATTTGACTTCTCTCCAGAACCCCGCGGTGTCTTTTAGAGAGACATTCCGTATTAGTAACTCCCAATGGTTAACCACTAAAGCCTCTGTTCTTGTCCGTAGGGCGAGTTTATATTTAGTTCTTAGTTCTCTCACTAGGTTAAAATCCCTAGGGTTTAGTTGTAAGGCCGCCCTCAATTCCCTATTGGCTTTAGAACACGCGGAATCAAACCAGCGTGGGCTGTGGTCTATATTGGGCCTAGATGGGTTAGAGGATTCCCTTCTCACTGCCCCACAGAGATTACCAAATGCCCCAATCAACACTTCATCGGTGCTCTCAAAGGACAGACAGATGTCTATTAACACTGGGTGCTTTCTGATTACATTGGCTAGAATAGCTTTGTTGTCCGCCCCTTTCCATATTAGTCTAAGTCTATCGGTAGACAGTACCAGATTTTGTGGGCCACTCTCAACCTTTAATGCAGCCTTTCTTGTCTGAGGATGGTCTAGATGTATTCTTAGCGGATAGTGGTCACTATATGTACTACAAATAACCTCAGCTTTTCTAATTATATTACACAGAGATGGACAAAGAAATACATAATCAATCGTTGAGGCGCAGCCTTGGCCTATATAGGTGGGTGCGAATTTTGTTTCGGCGCTAGTACCAGCGATTTCCATGGCGTTCACTAAGTTACGTGAGGCTAATATGTTCTTTAATTCCTCGCCATTTTTACACGGAGCACTCGTGCGATACATATGTGCATTAAAATCTCCCCCTATACAAATACCATCATAATGACCATATTTCAAACCCTCAACGATATCATCAATAAAACCAAACAAAGACAAAAAATTTCCATTGGGATGATTAACAAAATCATTATTATAAAAATTAATTATACATAAAATCATCCTATTAATGTATTTTACAGCCATAAAACTTTTGCCTGGTGTTGGTATCGTTTTGATTTGTACCCCTGGTTTTATCTTTGACCAAATGGATAGCCCCCCGCTTGGTCGTCCCATAGATGAGGCTAAGGCCTTTGAGTTATAGCAGCAGAAGCCCTCCATTGTAGGGTCAGTTAAACACCAAGTTTCCTGGAGCAACAACAAGTCACAATTAGTTTTCACCCAGTCAAGCCATTCTTTGATTTTCAGTTTGGAGTTAAGACCCGCTATATTCCAACTCACAACGGAAAGTACAGAGTCCGAGGACTTATGATTCGTAGATTGGCCTCTTACAGGATTTCCTATCAGGGAATTTATATCTGTCTGATTTCCGTTGGTGACAGATGATAAGGAAGCAACTGAGTAGGCTGGCTTAATTAGAGAGGGTCAGTCCAACATATCCAAACCTGACAGGGGTGCAAATCTATTGAATGTATTGAAGGGGAAAGCAACTGGCTGGAAATGCATGGCTGGTGGCTGAGGGTGCCTTGGTCGAGGATAAAAATGCATTAAAGGCGGTTGGAATTGCATAGGTGGCTGTCTGTAAAAGTAGCTTAAAGGTAGCATAGTTACAACCGTGGAAATAGCTGAACAGTTACCACTTATATTAAGCAGATGTCTTACAGTTCCTGGATTTTTGAAATTAAGAACTACACAATCTCCATCCTTATCTTTAGGTAGTGGTCCAATCCAAGGCACCCTGCGGGCTGATATTATTTCTCTTGATATGTCATATCCGACCCCTTTGTGTTTAGTTAGCCAGTCTATACATTTGTTTCGGAGTTGAACCCAGGTTTCCCCCTGATCCTCCCTCAGCACTGGTACTCCTGCCAAAATCAAAACAAATGGGCAGGCATCCGGTGGTAGATGTAAAGGACGCACCGGCCCTTCGTTTTTGTAGGACTTATTTAACCTTGCTTGAGTAGAACCTATGTTATCGTTTGCAGCTGATGTTGTAGCTGTATTAGGTTGGGTAAGGTAGTCATCCTTGCTGGTTACACTTTTGTTAGTAGTGGCCAAAGGAGTGATTTTCCTTGGTGCAGGGGTAGGGGTGATTTTAACGGCCGTACTAGGTTTTACACACTTAGCCCCTGCATTAACAGTTCGTGATTGGGCTGGAGGTTGTGTAATGGGCGATGATGATGGTGATTCCAGGTTTTTTGTTCCCTTATTCAATACAATGCAAGCAGCCTGTGTTTTTGATGAGAGGGTGTTGCTTAAGGATTCAAGATCCTTTAAAAGACGGTCGGCTCTAATTTGGTCCAGGCTAATAGACCCCTTTCTTTTGGCTTCAACATTTTTGACCAGGTTGTCCAGTCTGTCCAGTCTTTTAAAAACATTATTAAATTGGTTGATCATAAGTTTCTCTACTCGATTAAAAATAGTGTCTACTATAGTTTCAATAAAGTTCCCATTCTGCTTGGAAAAGTTATAATTACCTCCCATTAGTGTTGTTTGGGTCCAAACAGTATTACCGTTCCCATCAGGGTTGGTTATGGGTGAAAAAGATGTATTATCTATATCCACAGAGTCTTTTTCCTCCGTGGGTACAGTTGCCACCCCCAGAGATTTTTGTTTGTTCCACAGGCTTTGGGGAGTAGGCTGACGCTTGTTTGATGAGGGTTGTTTTCTTTTATTAGTGCTTTGCTTGATGATGCCTCGTTTCCTTTTCCACCCTCCTGGTTTGTTACTGCTGGGCTCCGTAACATCCAGGGTAATGACGTCCCCCTGGGAAACAGGTATGCTAATAGGGGTAGTTTCTTTAGACAGAGGTGCCAGTTGGCTAACTGCTGTAGTTCTTAATAGGGCAGAATCTGTAGCTATATATATAACTGTGTTTTCGTCTTCCGATACAGTAGGCACGGCTGCAGGTGGAAGTGGTGGCTTAACCACTGTAATCTCGGGGGTAATGTGGGTGTTTCCGGAAGCACTTGGTATGTTGTTAGTCATATAAGGACCCATTGAAAACCTCCTCTCTGTCTCTACAATTTCATTGAAAGCGGTTTCAATTAGTGTTTCAAAAGATGTGATCAGGGAGACTGAGGCAGAGGTATCAGCATCCTGGGAGGATATATCAATGTGGGTGTTTATGGTAGTGGAATCACCCATGTTTGCGCTTAGGTATGACACTTACGGTTGAGATGTTCTTAGGGGGGTGGCCCGCCCGTCCCCTGTCGTCCCCGGACGGCCACAGACGGCCCGCCCTCTGCCCGGGCTCCGCCCGGCGACGTCCGCGCGCGTCCGCGACGCGGAGGGAGCTCCTCGATTTTGTGCACCTCCTGGTGCGCGGGACAGGAAGTGGCGGTGGTGTCCGGCCGCTATGGATGCTGGGAACCGTAGTTCCTCCCCTCGGCAGCCAAGATGGTGTGAGGCGCCGTCAACAGGGATCACCAACGGCGTCAGGAGCCCAGCACCCGGCAGCGACAGACACGAAGAAGAAACAGCAGTGCCCAAAGTAAATGCAGTCACGCTTCTGCGAAGGTCCCCGCTCCACCGAGGGAGCTCCTCGATTTTGTGCACCTCCTGGTGTGCGGGACAGGAAGTGGCGGTGGTGTCCGGCCGCTATGGATGCTGGGAACCGTAGTTCCTCCCCTCGGCAGCCAAGATGGTGTGAGGCGCCGTCAACAGGGATCACCAACGGCGTCAGGAGCCCAGCACCCGGCAGCGACAGACACGAAGAAGAAACAGCAGTGCCCAAGGTAAATGCAGACACGCTTCTGCGAAGGTCCCCGCTCCACCGAGGGAGCTCCTCGATTTTGTGCACCTCCTGGTGCGCGGGACAGGAAGTGGCGGTGGTGTCCGGCCGCTATGGATGCTGGGAACCGTAGTTCCTCCCCTCGGCAGCCAAGATGGTGTGAGGCGCCGTCAACAGGGATCACCAACGGCGTCAGGAGCCCAGCACCCGGCAGCGACAGACACGAAGAAGAAACAGCAGTGCCCAAGGTAAATGCAGACACGCTTCTGCGAAGGTCCCCCCTGCTGCTGTTTGGGACGCCATTACAGACTTTCACCGCGCTACCAGAAGGAGGGAACGGCTGCTGCTGCTTAAGGCAAGGACTGTCAACCAGCACCTCGCGGAACCCGCTTCGCGGGTCCCGCTTCGCTGTCCTTTGCCCATTCAAAGCTTGGCCCCTGCAGGGTGAGTGCGCGAGCGACAGGGCTGCAAGCGTGGGACCGGGACTCACTCTCCCAGGAGTCCCGGCAACCCAGAGGCCAAGTCACCTGGCCCGCTCTCCCTGACCGCCCCGCTCTGCATTTCTCCAGAAAAGGACTCCGCCCCTGCTGCTGTTTGGGACGCCATTACAGACTTTCACCGCGCTACCAGAAGGAGGGAACGGCTGCTGCTGCTTAAGGCAAGGACTGTCAACCAGCACCTCGCGGAACCCGCTTCGCGGGTCCCGCTTCGCTGTCCTCTGCCCATTCAAAGCTTGGCCCCTGCAGGGTGAGTGCGCGAGCGACAGGGCTGCGAGCGTGGGACCGGGACTCACTCTCCCAGGAGTCCCGGCAACCCAGAGGCCAAGTCACCTGGCCCGCTCTCCCTGACCGCCCCGCCCTGCATTTCTCCAGAAAAGGACTCCGCCCCTGCTGCTGTTTGGGACGCCATTACAGACTTTCACCGCGCTACCAGAAGGAGGGAACGGCTGCTGCTGCTTAAGGCAAGGACTGTCAACCAGCACCTCGCGGAACCCGCTTCGCGGGTCCCGCTTCGCTGTCCTCTGCCCATTCAAAGCTTGGCCCCTGCAGGGTGAGTGCGCGAGCGACAGGGCTGCGAGCGTGGGACCGGGACTCACTCTCCCAGGAGTCCCGGCAACCCAGAGGCCAAGTCACCTGGCCCGCTCTCCCTGACCGCCCCGCCCTGCAATACCATCATCTCCATTGACGCCTATAAAAAGCGACGAACACCGCTGCGCGGGAGCGCGCGGGAGTGCCCGGGGCTAAGCCCGGGCAAAGGGCGGGCCCTCTGTGGCCCTCAGAGGCCAGAAGAGGCCAGGCTGGGCCACAGACTCTGGTCAAGTACTACTTTTCCATCTCTGCCTAGATTCCCTGGGTATACGGGTCATGTCCACTCGTAAAACTAGAAGCATGGCTGTGGCTGTTGCCGGCGCCAAAAAACTGACCGGGACCTTGGACGACTTTATTACCCTTACGCATGTATTAATTGACGAGGGAATCAAACTCATGGACAGGAGAGTTTCACAAGACCTGGCCATGGCCAAGCGCTCATCACTGGGCCTGATAGCACAGGCTCAGACACCCAGCACTGACTCTCGGCCACAAATTCAGGCCCTAGTACATAGTCATGGGGAAAACGGGGACATGGATGCCACAAATACTGTCCTGGACCTGGAGGCTTCACCCAATCTAAACCTCCTAATAGAGAGAGGAACACAACCTCTGGTGTCAAATACTAGTGATACTACTGCCGCTATTAATGAGAGGGGCAGGATCGAAGGGGCTGTCCCTAAGCAAAATCATAAGGGCTATAAACAAATTACTTCCAAACGAAAGAAGGGCCAGACTCCCCCCAACCTCCCTATCGGAGATAAGCTCCCAGATGCTTTATCCCGCCTTTCAGGAGGGTCATTTCCAAACAAGATCAGTCTACCCTTGAATCTTCTTGATGACACCTTCATTGACCAAAGTCTGGAGGAAATTTTACAGCTTAGTGTTGATGTTGGAAATCCACCCATAGTGCCTCCACAGGAGGAGGTTGGCGCAATCATTAGTAACTCCGCGATCTTTAACATGCTTAAAATAATGTTAGAACCTATAGAGGCTAGATTACGTTGCCTGGAAACTGTCCTAAAAAATATACACAAGGACATAAGTGCACCCAGTTTTACTTTAAATCACAAAACTGCCCAGGCCACTAATCAGACTAAATCATCTAAACCCCAGGCGACCGTTAATAAAACTTTGGAAACCAACAAAGTGACGAAGAACCGCTGTAATTCTTCAAATCAGACTGTCCCTAATATTAAGCCTCCTGTAACAGAGAGAACTAAGCAAACTAAGAAAACTGTTCCCGTCCAAATACCCTCCAATAATAACCTAACTCTCCAGGTTGCACCTAGGGATGGCCTATCCCAGCCAGTTAACCATGATGCACCTGATAAAGTGAAACGTAGGGCTCGGAAAAATATTCACCTTCCTCCTGATGCTTCTGCCTATGTGGTGATTCTCACTGGGGTCACTGAAATCCCTGCAACAGAACACGAGTCGTATCAGTCTTTAAAAAATAAAGTATGTCATTGGTTAGCCAATAACTATCCCCTTCCGCCAAACATTCCTTGTAACATCCTGATGATAGAGAGAGCTCCATGGGTAGGAGATAATAGGAAAAATCTCCCAGGGGATTGTGTGGTGGTTACCTTCGAGAACACCGAGGTCGTAGACTTTATTTGTAGTAGTAGGGCTCCGAGATATCAGGCGAGCACGGTGACTGCTAGACCACTTTCTTATTTCTATCTCCCACAAACTCAAGTTGACAATCGATGGAGCTGGTTTAAGGGACCTAATGGCCGTAAACCTAGACAGAAATCCAACTTCCCCTGGGAGTTACAAACCCCTGGTCGAGAGGAGGGTTGGGACGGGGGATGGAATTTGGTCAGGAACAGAGGAAGCAGACCACCGCAAGGTGGACCTTTCTTTGGCCCACATTTCATTCAACCCTATCATTACCCCCAACAGCTAAATGGTCCTGTTAATCCCTTGTTTCTCCCCATGGCGAATCGCTTTGAATGTCTCTCAAACACAGACTGGGTTGACTGACATATACAGGGCTCCCCAAAGGGAAGGGGACCTCAGACCATCTTAACTTCCCCCTGTAAGGTAGTGACAACAATAGATCCGCCCATAGGTAATCTTCCTTTTACCCTTGATAAGAGTCCGGCGGAGCTTGAGAGCCAGAGTATACCTATTCCCCCCACTGATCCTATGGCGCCCTGTAAAATTCTCACCTGGAATGTGGCAGGTTTAAATTCAAAGGCTCTAGACCCTATATGGCAAGGGTTTGTAAAACAATACGACATCATGGGATTTCAAGAAACATGGGATACCACAACAAACTTTGCACTGGATGGCTTTTGCAGTTTTTTCATTCCCGCAGTTTCTGGTGCAAGAGGAAGAGCAAAAGGCGGTCTATTAACACTGTGTTCCTTGGATCTGGTAGGAGCATTCAGACAAATTGATACCGCATCCGCAAACATACTAGTCGTGGAGTGGACCCTACCTGATTCCCAAACTTTTTTATTGGTTAATTTTTATAACTCAAAGGAGTCCTCCTGTGTGAATGAACATCTGACTTTGTTATTAAATTTTCTGTCAGCCTATAGATATGATTGCACCCCTGCCCCAGAGATGATAATCCTGGGTGATTTTAACATACACCCCTGCGAGGGAGATTGTCTTAATGATAGATATGGGGGCCTACCAACAGAAGCCATTCCCCATTTCGTGCACACAACAGAGGGTGAGTGTCTCGAGTCTCTCTTAGCGAATTTAAACTTATTTGAACTTGATAAAAGTAAGAATGATCCCAGAGCCCCAACTTTTGTGGGCAAAGATGCCAACACCATCATAGATTTTATTTTTGTATCTTCTGGGGTTTTGGCAAAGGCACGCGAGTACATGGTGGTCACCGCTAGTTTCAGTGATCACAATCCTGTTCTCTTGTTGCTGGATCTTGATTGCTTTCGGTCCCGTACATCGATAGACGTGGTAGCCCCAAAGGACTTGAAGACTAAAGACCAGGGAAGGCGACTAAAATGGGAGCAAGTAGTTCCCGAACAATTCTTCCAGTTACTCGCCCAAGAGTCCGAAGCCAATATGGCAGTGTGTCTGGATCCATCTGCCCGGGGATCTGAGGTCGTGGCTGCCTATGAGGAGATTTGTGCAAGGATCTCCAAGAACTTGGAGTTAAGGTCTGCTGGGCAAAGGAACAAGAAAACTTATAAATGGTTTAATAAAGAATGCTCGCAGAAACACACCGCCCTGCTGAAAGCCCTTAAACAAAAACCTAGGGATAGGCTTTTAGTGGCTAATCTAAGGAAGGATTATAAAAAAGCAGTCCTCAATCGTAAATCTCATATTAAGGAGGAAGCGTGGGAAAACCTACTATCTTTGGATGTTTTGCGAGATAGCAAAAAGTTCTGGGCCACTGTTAACCAGCCTTTTTTTTCCGAAGATGGAAAAACTGATCTGGATTGTGTGATAGAAGATGGCAGATGGTTAGGCCACTTCGAAAATATTTATAAATCCACAGCATCCGGTTCACCTGATAGCGCCCATGACTCTCCCAACTTGGTAATGGAATTCAGTACCTTGGAGGTCGAAAGGGCGATTAAAGACACAAGTAAACACAAAGCCCCGGGCCCTGACGGGGTCCCTGCAGATCTCTACATCCAATACCCCCAATTTTGGTCTAAAATATTAACGAACGTTTTTAACGCTATACCCACAGATGGCTTCCCTTCCTCTTGGTTCACCTCCATCATCGTGCCTATATTCAAGAAGGGGAACAGGGGGGATCCGGCCTGCTACAGGCCAATCTCCTTGCTGGACTCTGCCGTTAAGATCTTGGGCAGAGTCATCTTACAAAGGCTTGGGGATTGGCTTGAGGAGAGCGGGATCCTGTCGGACCTACAATATGGCTTCAGGGCACATAGAGGGACTATGGACCAGTGTCTTAACCTTCACCTTATTATTAGTAAATACACTGTGGTGAAGGGGGGGCTTCTTTATTTAGGTTTCATGGATCTATCATCCGCCTTTGATTTGGTCAACCGTTCGAAATTGTGGATTTTTTTGCGTAATATGGGCTTGGACACAACTTTGGTCAATTTTTTACACGATCTTCATTTAAATTTGTTTGCTTCTGTTAGGGTGAACAGGGATGGGAGGTGCACAGCGAAGTTTAAGTCCGGGAGAGGTGTTAGACAAGATTGTATCCTGGCACCTCTCCTTTTCACACTGTACATCAACTCCCTGGGGAAATCATTGAATTCAGTCACCCCGGATATTCCACGTATGGGGGGGTACCTATCCCGGTCCTCCGCTACGCGGACGACGCTGTCCTCTTAGCCCGGACTGGCATAGGTCTCCAAAAACTACTAGATCATTTTGGCCTCTTTATGGAAGCACTGGATCTTAAGATCAACACTGCCAAATCTCACGTCATGGTTACTGGTTTGCGAAAGAAACACACGAAGATCAGGTCCTTTAGCTGTAACAGCTCATCAATCTCCAGGGTACCTTTCTTTTGCTACTTGGGCGTCACTTTTGACGAGAAAGGAACGTGGGGCGCACAAATGAGGCTAAAACAGAACGGAGTTACCAGATCCACCACAGCCCTTCTGCATTTCGCCAAAAGATTGGGCTCAAGACCCATGGAAGCCATGACGCGTATCTACAAAGCTAAATGTCTGGCAATTGCTTCCTATGGAGCCGCCATATGGGGCTATGTTCCAAGCCCAGGCATTCAAATCGCAGAAAACAACTTCATACGAGCCTTGCTATCTCTCCCAAAATCATCCCCTATACATACAATCCACAATGAAATAGGTCTGGGACATGTCACTGACCTCCTAAAAATGTCCCCAGTGTTATGCTGGGTTAAAACCTGGACAAATGAGGAAATCAGCCTAAACCATCGTATTCTGAAAGACTGTATGTCTCTGGACAAAGCAGATAATATCCCGTGGCTGGCGTATGTTAGAGCGGCATGCGTGAGGCTAGGACGTCCAGAAATGTACTCTCTGCCACATAATTTAAAAAAAGAGGACATAAAATGGGTCAAACTGCATTTCCAAAATTTGTTGGAGGGTGAAAGGGAAATGGTTGAACTTGGGAAACCGATGGTACGTTCACTCTTCCAACTTTCTTCAACTACAGCCATGGAACCTTATCTGAAATATGTCACCAAGCCCTATCATCGCTTTTTACTTATAAGGTTCAGGTTCAACCTAATACACCTTGTGCTTGGCTCACAGTCAAAGTGGGGTTCACCAGAAAACTTACCCCCCTGTTCCTGTGATTGTTTTTCTATACAGGACACCCTCCACTTAGTTATGTTCTGCGAACACTACCGGGTGGCTCGAAAAAAAATCCTGGTCCCTATCCTGAAAGATCTGAACTTTGTCCAGGTTCGGCCAGCTCTACTATATTTACAGATGCTGAGCTCGGTACAGGTCACATATGGGGTTGCCTGTTTTCTGGCAGCAGCTGCCAGACAAAATAAATTAAGATCTGCAGCCACTATGAATCACCTAAACTGATATTTGCTGAATGGACCCTTACTACACCTATTTTCCCTTTTTAAACTTGGTAAATTTTTAACAACATACTTTTACTGTGTTCTTATGAAGGTGTTGCAATCTTTTTTTTACATGTTTAACTGTATTTTAACTTGGTATCATGTACGATGTTTTGCTTTTATGGTTTTAATTAACCGAATAAAGTTTCTTTGACTGACAGTTGACAGTGATATTTCATTAGAACTGAAGATTGAAAATAAGTAATCGAGGCATTTTGCAATGTCCTTAATCTTCCAATTTTAATAACAGAACTAAGAAGAAAACATGTATCAAAACGGTAGTATCTGTACATGTATAATAAATATAAAAAATCTTACTGCATGTTTTATAGAACAAAATACAAATCTATATAAAGTGAGAAAAAAATAAACATGAATACAATTGATATGGGAAAAGCCCACGAAACCAGGAGCCTTAATTACATTTCAGTATAGTTCCAGGAATTTAGAGTTGCTTACTATTTACTGTTGTGATATTATGGTCTACCTGTGATTTGTTGCTGAATTTGTGCAAGTTGACATTTTTGTAGAGATATTCATAAGCTTTGCAGCCTGAAAGACACGACGGTGTAATGCACCTCTCCCTCCCACTGATGATATATTGAAATGGATGGCCTCGGAATGCTTCCACTTAGTTGCCTGCTAATGTATTCTTCTTTCATGGGAGTTCTGTGATCTGACACCCTCTATAAATATCTACAGCATCAGGCTCATTTCATCTGACTCTGCAGATTTGAAAGTGTTTATCGATTGCCAAATGATCTCCCTTGACAACCCACCAGAGACCTGCAGTAAACCACCCCTAAAAGTGTTCCACACTTCAGCCAGGCACAGGTGACAAGCAGCAATTAGTCACGAAAAATACATATATGTCTTCTATACCTATATTAAAAAGTGTAAATAATAATCTCAATATAGATTGGGTCTGTGCTTTGTACTGTGATCACACTTATTAAGATTTACAAATTGAGTCTTTCACACCCTTTGTTTATTTGCAAAGCACTAGTCACCATGACATGATATGTTATGAATTGGGTGAACTGAGAGGCAAGACACAAGTCAAGATTCACAAGAGAGGCAGTTCATCTTGACCTTCTATTACAAGGGATAACGTACTCCAAATGCATAACTAATGAAGGTGTGGGAATTCGCCTCAGCAGGTCCCTCCATTATAAAGTCTATTTGTAAGTGAAGGTGAATTGTGTTACTTCAAATAAAACGTTGCTCCAAAAATCTGTGGTCCTTATTTACAACAAAATGACACAGAGCCACAAGCCATTTTGCTGCACCAAACTGCGTCATTTTAAAAGCACAGCAATGCGTCATATTTACAACAATGTGACGCATCACTGTGTTTTTCCCGGCGCTGGGACACAATTGGCTGCCAATGCGCCAACGCAGGCACCCTGGCACCATGGTGCCAGGGTGCCTGCGTTGCAGGGATTGATGTTTTTGTGCAGGAAGGAACACCTTACTGCACAAAAACAATACTAAGAGGCTTTTTTCCTCTTTCTATCCCTGAAGCAGAATGCAGATTGCATAGAAAGAGAAAAAAAAGGAGGATAAATAAAAGTATTTCTCGTCGTTGTGCCTCTTTACTCCTCACCTGGGGATGTGTAGGAATCTGATGCATTCCTAGGTTAGTGAAATGTTGTAAAACAGGGAATGCGGCAGAATCCAAGGGTGCTGCATGGGAACACAGCTGCACCTACGGCAAGCCCGTCTCATGTAAAGTGATGCGTGGAAAGGGGCCAATTTGCAAGGCCATGAAAAGCCATGTAAAGTGGCTCTTCGTGGCCTTGTAAATATGGGGCAGCACACGGCGCAGTTGGTGCATCAATGAAAGTTACTCGCCAGTAGCGCAAGGGGTATGTAAATCAGCCCCCTTATTTGTAATTCATAGGCAATAGAAGGTTGGGTGTATTATGTTACACGACACTGAAATAATGTTTAATTATGTTTCTGACTTAAATGGAATATGTGTGAAATGTTGCAACACAAAGGAAATGCCATGAAATATGTGAAACTGTGTTTGACCAAACTTGCTTTTGAAGAGAAATATAATTAATCCTTTCCCCCTGGCCCTACTTAGTGCCTCAGACACGTTCTTCATTTTTACAATCGAGGAGATTCCTCCAAGACCTGGTAACAGGGACCCTGAATAACTCACACTTATTCTTCACCCACAGCAAATACAAAAAAAGCCCATCCATTTCACCTTTCAGATTCAATGTGAACAGTTTCATTTTTTAAGGTTAGACCTGATTTACCAACACCAATACATGTTTAACAGGTCACAAGTGAATAGTTTAATCAAGATTAAGACTTCAATATTATAGGTGCATACATGTTCCTACAGAGAATCTCCTCTTTATCTCTTACTAATGCATGTACGTGTGGTGCTCATTTAGGCGCCTAATCTCTGTAACTCACATCCTCTGGCGGCTGGCACAAAGACAGCATCTTAGGCACAAATATATTTTCACCTGTACTATACAGATTGTAATCTCATTCAATTACTGCCCAAATATGTTAGTAGTTCATAGTGAACAGTGAACATAAGAGGATGGCAAACCAAAGGCTGTCAGTACAATGACACTCGTCTACTGTCTACAAGTCTTTGTGGGAAAGACATAGAGCATAATCACGGTCACCCTCTTCTGGAAACGGTTATTAGCACATATTGTAATTTAGAAGAGTGCACCACAATGATGCATCCTGCTGTTTCTTCTTCTGCAGTGATGGCTTCGCTAGAGCGATCGTAACTTTTTTTGTCGCTGAATTATAGAGCGCGAACTCGACCGAATGTATTGGAGCGCTTTACATGAGCACCAGTTACCTTACACAAAGACACATAATTTTTGTTCTTTTGGTATGCACGGGGAGATTTGGGGGCAGATTTACAAGCCCCTTGCTCCTCATTTACGCTGCCGTTGCGTCACTTTTGTGACGCAGCGGTGGCGCAAATCCTGCTCCATGGTGCGGGGATACTTATAACGTGACGCATCTGGGAGATGCGTCACGTTGTAATGCCCTGCGCCACATGTAGGCGTTCCTGTGCAGGGGGGGCCGTTCCGGCTCAGGAACGCCTCCTAAAAGTGGCTGAGTGAAATCTACAAGATTTCACTCAGTCACTTTTAGGCCCATGCTGCGTCAAAACCCTACGCCTGCCTGGAGCAGGCGTAAGGATTGACGCAGCATTAACTAGATAGGGCCCCCAGAGCATTGCTGAAGCTGCATCGCGCTTGCGATGCAACTCCAGCAATGCGTCACTTTTACAGCACAGATGCGTCACGCATCTGTGCCGTTTTTGCCCCATGGTGCGCCGCATTGTAAATGCGGCGCATTCATGATGGCGGAGCTGTGGCGCACAATAACTGGCGCATCCCTGCTGATAAAACTTGTTTTGCACACAGATCCTAAACATTCAGCCACAAGTGACAATTTTGGTTCTTATATATGAGTAGATTTAATTGATACACATTAATGAGCACAATCAAAAATGATTTACAAAAAAGACAAAGGATAATACAGATTTCATTGATGAAAAACTGGCCAAGAGAGGGTGGTGAACACAGTATACAGGGCAAATGATAAATGTATGTCCTCCTCTTCTTGATCCGCAAAAAACAACAGCCGACACGTGTTTCGTCACGTCATGTGACTTCCTCAAGGCTCCTGAATAATTATGGTATAAGCTTTAAAAATCTGTGTCTGTATTCTTCTCAGTGGTTTCCAAAGTTTCAGAATTCGTTTGGCGAATGACTTTCTCCATATGTTTTGTAGCTCCTATTTATTATTCGAGTCAAGGTTCTCACGTACTCGGTTGTATTTACAGAGAGGACGTTCACTTATGCGGCACATTAGAGCCCATCACCTACGCCCTTCAATCGGAAATGTGCTAGTATAACAAATAGTTTCTAAGGAGTTCACACGCCCAGGACCTGAAAAACGAGTTTGAGGCCGTTATCCCATATACCAAATAAAGAAAGGGAAAACAAGGACTGAAATTAAATAAACATGCCAGTGACCTAAGGGATAACCTATTCAGAAGAATACATTTAACGTGAGAACCTTGACTCAAGGTTACAATATTTTACGGGGGCCCTTCTGACGCATTTTTGAAACATAATCTTCGCGTCACTTTGGTTCCATATAACCCAGACTGCTAATACATAGACTATGGGCTGGACTCATGAACTATAATAAATAGGAGCTACAAAACATATGGAGAAAGTCATTCGCCAAACGAATTCTGAAACCTTGAAAACCACTGAGAAGAATACAGACACAGATTTTTAAAGCTTATACCAGCTATGGCTGTCTCTTACACAGAAACTGGTACACTAAGCTTCCCTGCCATATACAGCATCTCAATACAACATTTATGAAGTTGGGGTTAAGGATGGAAAGCTGCTATATTTTTTTGCAGTTAGAGATGTTGGACTATAATTGGTGCCATCTGTGGCGTCCCCTACAGGGCAAATCCACATGGAACCCGGCTTGATAACACAAGAGCAATCAGTAACACTGGCAGAATCAGAATTATCCAGTGGGGAGAACTTGATAGTCCCAACTCTCTAATGATAAACTTAGGATGATGGAGGAACCACTGACCATGGAGGACATTGCTACAGAAATTAACTCCATTCCCTCAGGGAAAACACAGTGACCAAATGTGTACCCGTTGAAAGTCTTCAATAATTACTCCTCACTTCTGATCCCACCCATGATTGAAATGTACAGGAAGGTCCTCAAAGTTGGAGAGCTTCCATATGACTTGTGAGGAGTGATGTTAACTGTACTGCTGAAACCGAAGAGCTAGCCAACAGTTGCTAGTCTTACAGACCCGTATCACTGATCAATATAGAACCAAAAATCCTGACAAATCTGGTAATGCGGACATAATACACTATGATCAAATGGATTTATGCTGGAACTCAGTCCACACCACTGTCTGTGACAACTACATAATGCACTCTCTCTGCCAACACTTGATCGAAGGGCGCTGGTATCTCTTGACTTTGAAAAAACCTGCCATTCAGTCTGCTAGTGCTTCATGTTCCATCTACTGGAGTGCATGATTTCTAGCCCCCTATTCTGTAAATACATTTCACAACCCTATGCAAAGCCCCAGACTCGAGTTCAGGAAAAAGGGTGCTCTCTTAGCCTTTGAGGTTGAACGAGGCACAAGACAAGGATGCCCCATGTCCCACTTCCTATTTGCTGTGATCATCACACTATTAGCAGAAAGGATCAGAAGAGATGCTCAGCTGACTTATTTTCGCTGATCACGTTAATTGGAAGATAGAATATACCTATATGCAGATGATGTCATGATATAGCTGAGTAACCCAGAGACCTTGTTACCTCACTTGTTACAGTTTGTTCCCATGAATGACAGTCTATTTGCTGACAGGTTGGACCCCGCTGTTGTAGTAGAAGGTATAACCTTGAGAAACATAGGGGCACATATACAAGCCCCTATTGCCACCACAACGTCACTTGTACGGACGTGGCGCTGGCGATAGGGGCTGCACCTTATGTACAAGGCAGCGTTAAGCCACTTAACATGGCTTAACGCTGCCTTGTATATAAGACACTGTTTCACGCTATGGTTAGCGCGTGTAATGGGTGTTGTGGTGGGCTTTCCACCGCAACACTCATTGTATTTGACGCTGCCCTATATGTACAAGGGTGGCGTACATAGGAGGCAGTGCCAAAATTAAGATCAGGAAAATCCTGGTCTAAAGTTGGCGAAACGAGGAAAATGCATTATTTCTCCTCATTTTTGCTTTTTCCATGTGTGCTGCCTTGTGCAGCACACATGGAAAAAGCAAAATGCCATAGTTTGTTTATATACAGGAAGGTGTCCCTTCCTGTACACGAACAAACCTTTTAAAAAAATGCAATTTTGCAACTTTCATGTGTGCTGCATGAAGCAGCACACATGGAAGATACAAAATGGCATTTTAAGATTGTTTATGTGCAGGAAGGGACACTTTCCTACACATAAACAATCCTTCCCTACACACAGACACCCTTGCTCTTTGGTACAAGTGTGCCTGCATTGGAGCTAGGTTGTTAAACTTAGCCCCATCGCAGGGGTAAACGCAAGGCTGCAACAAACTCTTGTACATATGGTGCAGCCTTGCGTTTCCTAAGTTGAGGAGTGTGTCATTAAGCCAAGGAGGCTAACAACACACTCCGCCACTTCATTGAAAATATATCCCCCATGGTCTTCTAAATCTACTTTATTCACCTCACAAATGCAGAGCTCTCCCTCCGGCAACTCAGACATCCTTAACTTGCTGGCATCAAGCATTGAAATTGATACACTGGCATGGCATGCTGATGATGGAGACACCCTTACGGGCCGGGACTTGTCTCAAACACACAACACAATTGGAGGGCTTTACTGGATGGGACATTATAGGGATTTCAAAGCTAGGTGATATATGGGAAGGGAGCTCTACGCACTTCTACCAGCAATAGACCGTTACATATGTTAGGTAACGGTAGAATTGTCTATGCGTTTTCACCACAATGTGAAGGGTGCAACTAGTATGTTCTTTGGCACCTTTGGATTGTGGTTATTTTCAGCACATAGTGTGTTTTATTTTACAACTGTTGGTTAGCATGTACAATGTTCTTAGTAGATTCCTTTTAAAACTCAGTAAGCACCACAGAGCTGCGTTGCAAAGAGCTGTACAAAGGGGCGTGGCCTCAGAACACCTTTCTGCAACGCAGCTCCCTGACGCATAATGGAGGTACCGGGTGGGCTAGTTGGCCGCCAGGGGACCTCAGGATTCAAGGGGACTGGATCCCCCAACTTAAAACACGCCACGGGGCGCGTTTGCACAGTGGTGAGGGTAGGGGGCGGGGCCTAAGGTGATATGTGTGCAAACACGCCTTGTGGCGTGTTTTAAGTTGGGAAATTAATTTCTCTTCAATACAGAGGTCCCCTAGGAGTCAACTAGCTCACCAGGTACCTCCAGTAAGCGCCATGGAGCTGTGTTGCAGAGTGTTGTAAAAAGGGGCGTGGCCTCCGAATACCTCTCTGCAACGCAGCTCCCTGGCGCACACTGGAGGTACCTGGTGGGCTAGTTGGCCCCCAGGGGACCGCAGCATTGAGAGGAATTGATTCCCCAACTTAAAACGGACCACAGGGCGTGTTTGCACACATGTAACCGCAGGCCCCGGCCCCTTCCTTCACCATTGTACAAATATTCCTCTAAAATCAGTCGAACTACGAATTCTGATTTACTCACCTGTTATCAGTAAGCATGGGCGATTATTGCGAATTCGCAATCCGCGAAATTGCGTATTTACGGATTCGCAATCCGCAAAATCCGCGAACTCTCGCGAATTTTGCGTTTTTTTGGGGGGTTTCACAAGTGTTTCTGCCATTTCGCAAGGGTTTTTTACCAGTTCGCAAATGCGAACTTACTTGTCGGGTAGCAACGGTCGCGACCATGTTGTTTCTAAGTCTGGTTCATCAGAGCACCCTCTGTTTCACCACTGCCACCCTTTGTTTCACCACTGCCACCCTCTGGCTCACCCATGCCACCCTCTGGTTCATCACTGTAGATTATGGGGGGGAAAGCACACCTGCCCAGCCTCAACTGACATGAATTAATTTGGGGCTGATGAATGTGTCACTGAATTTGAGCTGGCACCTGCTTCCTTAGCTGTAAGTGCTTCCTCATTAATGATGAGCTTGAATTTTTGCACCTGCCAAGTGCTTTCAGTTTTGTAAAATTCGTTAGCACACCTGCCCTGCCTCAACTGACATGAATGAATTAGGGGCTGATTAATGTGTCACTGAATTTGAACTTCCAGGCTGGCACCTGCTTCCTTATCTGTAATTGCTTTCTGTTGCAGTGTAATTTTTTTTAACAGGACCTTTGTGGCATACTTGTAGCTATTCTCTGAGTCTGCTGTGAGGGTCAGAGCAGGTTCATAGAATAGTTGCAAGTAGGCAACTGAATTCTGAAGGGGCCCCTCAGGAAGCACTACAGGGAATGGTTACTAATGATAAGATTGAACTTTTGCACCTGCTGAGTGCTTTCAGTTTTGCAAAAATCTTTTTTCTGCAATTTCGCGCGATTCGCGGGGCGCAAATTCGCGCAAGATCGAATTCGGCAGCCGCAAATTCGTGCGAATATACGATTTGTTTTTTTGCGGCGTGTTAGTTCGCGTGATTTCTTGCGTTTTTGCAAGCCGCTTGTAGCACAACGTTTGCGAAGTTACCCTAGCGGTCGTACATGGGCGCGGCCATCTTGTTTGCGTGACGTATTTCCGTTTTCGGGCGCTATGTGTAATCTCGCAAAGTGTGCGGCTCGCTAGTGCAAGTTCGCATGTGATTGCGGGGGAAATCTCGCGCGAACGTACCCACGTGGTCGTGAACGGGCGCGGCCATCTTGTTTTTTTTTTCATTGCTATGGTTCTGGGCATGCTTTCTGTATCCTCTGTCACTCTCTGCCATCCTTTGCTTGTTTGAAGTTTTTTTTTAATCTATTTTACTTATTATCTATCCCTCTATTTTCTAGCTCTATATTTTTGTGTTTTCTGCTACTTTTGGTTAATTTTAATCTACTTTTTTAAACTCTTTTCTTTTCTTCTTCCCTATTCTATTTCTTATTTATTATTTACCTTCCTTTCTGCCCAGACCATGGTAAAGGGAGCTGGGAAGCAGCCTGAAAAGGGGACGGGTCCCGCACCCCGTGCCCGGCTCCCATGCGGGCGTTTGAGGGGGGAGCAAGTCATAGCCCGGGAGATTTTTAGCGTGGAGGAGGTGGCCGCACTAGTGTTTTATGTCCAGCGCCGCCTCCCCAGGACCATCATGGCAGGCGGCAAGATCGCTAGCGGTTACGGGCTCCGGGAGCGCCGGAAGCGGTGGGAGAAGGTGTGCCGGGCCATGTTTCAACACTCTCGGGTCCGGCGCACCTACAACCAGGCCACCCACCGTTGGACGGATCTCCTGGACCGGGAACGCGACTTGCTCGACGTGCTCGGCATCGAGATCCCCGGGCTTGGTGAGTAGTAGTAGCTATTTCTAGCTATTTCATCACTACTCTGTTTTCTCCTGCTCTGTGTGTTATTATATTGCAAATTTTTGTTTTTTGCCAAGAGCAATAATGCTGCCGATTACATTGTAGGTAAATTATATTTCAAAATCTTCTCTGCATTTCAGGTGCACTGCTCTCCTTCTCAGTAGCGTTGCTACTATGCTTATTTGTTTTCACATTTTGTGTTCATTTCATTGGCCTGAGAAATTATGTATGAGTGTAGTGTAAAGAACTGCGTAATGCTAGACACTAAGGGTCAGATTTTCAATTACCGGCGCATCCCTGCAAAGTAGCAGGGATGCGCCAGTAATTGTGCGCCACGCCACCACCAACCATGGTGCGCCGTATTTACAATGCGACGCAGCATGGGCCCAAAACGTCACCGAAGCGTTACGCATCTGTGCCGTAAAGTCGGCGCATTGCTGGAGTTGCGTCGCAACGATGGCGCAGCTCCAGCAATGCTCTGGGGGGCCCTATCTCCCCAATGCTGCGTGAAGCCGTACGTCTGTTTCAAGCAGGTGCAGGGTTTGAGTCACGCATCATTGTCCTAAAAGTGACTGATCGAAATCTTGCAGATTTCCCTCAGCCACTTTTAGGATGCGTTCCTGCGCAGGAACGCCCTCCCTTGCACCGGAACGCCCCCTGATGGCGCAGGGCTTTACAACGTGATGCATCTCCCATATGCGTCACGTTGTTATTATACGCGCACCATGGCGCCTCTTTTGTTCTGCCGCTGCGTCACAAAAGTCACGCAACAATGGAGCAAAAAAGCCGCAAGGGGCTTGTAAATCTGCCCCTACAGACTCAAGTCCAGTCCTTCCTTTGTACACCTGGCAATAAGAAGAAATAGTGGTGGTGGATTGATAGTTTGAGTAATTTAATGACTGGTTAATGTAGTAGGAAACTTTTTAGTGTTGTCGCTGATCTGCAATCCCGATGGAATTTGTCTGTCACTTCGCGTGCTGCGGACTGCTGCCTTCCAGTCCTAGGCGAACCTTTTTAGTAGTTTGTTTAGTGAGTTCCATAACTTTCCAAGTCGACGGTCCGCAAATCAAGCAATACTAATATCGTAGTAGACCACATGCGATAGGTCAATATATCCCCGTGGAATAGTCGTCTATTTGCTATTTCGCCAAAATATTTTGTTATTGTTCTTTTGAAATGTTTGATTTGGTTGACAACAATCATCCATGTTTTCGGGTCTTTCTTTCTTTCATGTTGTACATCAGCTGCCCCCAGGGGCAAGAGCACAGAGGAGGAGGGGTTATCGGCTGCTGCTGCTGTTCAAGGCCAGGATCGGTCAGGCGAGGGCTCCTTTGCTGGCCCCGGGAAGTTTTATTTTTAATATAGAGTACCTATTTTTTCCTAGCGTTCCTCATTCGATTTTTTCTAAATCGTCTTTGATCTTCTTGTAGACTGTATCTAAATTCTTATCCTGCCTCTACTATGACTCCCTGTGGTATTACTAGATTATTCTTATTAGTCTGTCTGTGTAGCTAACTAAGATTGCACATTTGGCAAAAGGTGTTAAACGAAACTCCCATTCTAGTCAGCAATAGCTCCATGCACTGAGTGCAGTCCTCTGGGATTGTCCATAATGTCTTTTCAAGTCTTCTGAATGTTTATGCTTTGACAATTACCAACAATAAAAAAGGTGAATGACCACCAAGAAAGAATAAGATACTACTTTACTTTTGGTTTGGATATGAGGACAATCCATACTACTACTGTTTCAGGGACAAATCTGCACAAACAGAACTAGGACACTAAATAATGCATTGTTTATCAATTATAATAGGCGCAGGTAGACTTTCCACATACCTCAGTGATATCAGACTTTGAAGAACCCCCAATCTCCTTACTGACTAGATAGTGTGGCAGAGTCATTTAGCTCCCGAATTCATCGATGATTGATCCCCAATGATGATTATCCAATGCAGGACAAGAGTACGAGTCAGAGTCCAGAAGTGTCAGAGGCATGGACTCATGCTTGGAAATTGCAAAACCTTTTGCTCATTCACTTGTGACCAAAAACCACAGAGTCTATTTAAGTTTTAAAGCTTTATTAAAAGTAAAAATATTTATTAAAATCAAGCTTGTCATAAAACATAAACGGTTGATTAAAAATGGGAAAGTGCTTAGTGATTTCACACATTTATTGTGGGCGAGCCGAGCCCTCACCTGGTTTGAACTTTAATTTTTCTTTTTGGTGCTGAATCGTTGGTCACTCCGTCCTAGTGATGATGATTTGTTTTTAGAAGTGAAGCTTCGGTCTGTTATGAGAAAAATAGTGCGTGTTAAAAAGCAAGCATTCATCAGTTGTGCCAAAAAGTGCAGCAAGACAACACCCTTCCATGGAAAAAGGGACATTTTACTTTAGAGTAGACAGTCACAAATTATTAGATTGGTTTCTGTATTCACATTTCTTCATTCCTAGACAAAATACTAGTGAGTGGTGTATGTCTATGACATCTAACATTCTTAAATGTACTTTGTAGGTGGAACATCTGGTGCTGGGCCCAGCGCGGAGGTGGAGGAGGACCGTTCTGGTGAGGAGGCGGTGCAAGTGCCGGACGAAACTGCTGTGTGGGTTGCCACGGTAGTGGCGGGCAGTGGTAAGCTCTTATATTCCTTACTTATTGAGATTGCAGACTGCATAGTGTGCTCTCTGCACGGGTGTAGTATATATGTTCTACAGTTAAGTTACTATACTGTTAAGCAGACTTTCAAATTTAGAACAACGTTTTTTATCAACCAGGTAGTGGCCTCCTCTAAATTTACTTCAAATCAGCGGTAATTTTTTTTTCGAGAATCCAAATCAGATCTGAGATGAACTTGATGGATGGGATGAATGAAAAGCGAAAGAAGGGTGTAAGTAAGTGTGGAAGGACGAGCAAGTTAAAAGTAATGATGACTGACAAAGAAGAATGATACGTGTTTGATTGGTGCCCAAGGTGGCTGGGAAGGAATATGATGCATGGCTGGGTGAAGGATGAAGCAAGGATGGGTGGAAGGAGAACAGCCTGGGTGGGTGAATCAGAAACTGTATGTGTGCGCAATATATGCTTTGGTTGAAATTCAAATGCAAGTCAAGCACGGATGTATGGCTTGTGGTTTCCCAAATAAAATGAAAAGGTTGTTTTCCCGTGAGAAAACGTAAGGTTTGTCCCGATGAGAGACAAGAAGAAGAATGATTGACATATAGTTTGAATGGATGGATGCCTGGATCATGGTACTATCTGACTCTTAGATAGCATATGTGTATCGAGAGAGAGTAGACGGTCACTGGATGAACTAAGTGTTACTTTGAAGAGCATGTAACACCGCACCCGCACGTCGGTCCCAGTGTAGGAAAGGCAAGGAAAAGAAGTTGTAATTTTGTCCGAATACTACCATGAATAGTAGCAGTAGTTTGTATTGCAAGCACAGCATATATCCGGCTATTACGATGGCCACTCACTACCTCTGTTAATAAGTTTAGTAGAACTCGGTCATTCATGTGTGGATGTATCACTGTTCACTCAATAAAAAGCAAAGCACCTAAAGTCATCCCATATGTAAGCAAATACATACCATGTGCAGTGATAGATAATCAGATTATTTATCTTCTTCATTTTCCTTTTCCAGTATTCATTGGCACTGTAGGGTGAAAATTAAATTAATTAAGCAGTAGCCCTTGTAACAGAGTATTCTCAGTGCCACCCGTAATAGAAAAGTAAGAGCATCACCACCTGCATGTACTGGACTGGTACAGTAACGCAAGTCTGTCTCACTCATCATGACTGCGCTGGCATTATGCCGGCTTGCAGAAGTTGACGTACCAATTTTGCTAAACAAGAGAGAAGAAGAAGAATAAGACTGGCGTACTTTCATAGTCAACTCTAATGGAGTGAGTCCATAGTGCTCGTAGAATTGATTCCTTAAACTCCCACTAATGTTAGAGCAAGGATGAAGAAGTGGGAGGTTAGATAGATACTAGCCACAATAGTTATGTACTGTGCTTGCAAGTTGCTAGTTCTACTGTGACACAACTTTCTGCTGAATCATTTTGTGTTAATCTTAAAGAGCATTGGTTACAGACTATGTCTTTCTTTCTTCATATAGATGCTCTTTCCAAACCAACACGGAAGGAGCTGGCTAAAAGGGCCCGGCAACGGAGGCTGGAGGCGACTGTCGCCGAATATCGGCGGCTGGTGGCCCAGGAGGAGGGGGACACGCAGTCGATCACAACATCGACCGGTACAGCTGCATCCTCCTCCGCGCTCCCTGGGTCAGCCAGTCAGCGCAGCAGGTCTCCAGCGGTACGGAGCCGGGATACCGCAGCCACCCGCCACCGCCGAGCAGCAAAGAAATCACCTGTCCCCCCACAGCAGGTGCAAGGCACGCGTGCACCGCCTTTCAATGAGGGTGTCCTACCTCGAGCAGGAGCTCCTCAACACCAAAACCCTGCTCGAGACCCTCCGCAAGGAGTATGCCGACCTGGCCCGAAAAGTCAACAGCAGCCAGCAGTAGGAGGAGACTGTCCCTTGCCCCTTTTTTAAAGACTTCTGGGGGGTGGAAATTGGGAGTTGGGTTTTCTACTTTTTTGGACTTAGTTTTCACGGACATTCGTTGGAGTTTGGGAGGGGGGGTGGGTTGGGTCTTGCGGGAGATTATTTATGTTAGGGATATATAAATAAACTTTAAACTTTTTCTTAGCATACATGTTTTTTACTGCTTTTGAGGCTGGTGGGTGGGGATTTAACAGTAAGTTTGTTTTCCTGAAATTTAAGTGGCATCTTGATTCAAGTTGTGTAAGTACTAGTAATTGCCCAAATGTTTTCAAAACTAAGTGCCTGTCACAGAGTAAGTGAATTCAATAGTCCTAGGACCGTCAGTCTCTCGTCTCTCCTAATACTCCATTATACTACCTCCCCCCAAACGCTTATCTTACCTGTAATTTGTGTTTGGAAATAGGGCTAGGCACAGGGCTGGCTGCACGGGAAATGGCGATTAAGGTTGGCAATCCTGGGCGGATCAAATGTCATCATTGCGGTGGTACTTGTGGTGTTACACAGTGGCAGTTGCAGCATCTGAAAAAAAAGAAAATGAAACCTTGTTTGTCCTTACCGTAGCATTAGAACGGTACAATAGAGAATATAGCAGGTGACAGTACACTAGAACAGTGCCACAATGAAATGAAATGAAATGAAATTGGGTTTTGTAAAGTGCGTTACTACCCGGAGGCCTCGTAGCGCTGTGGGACGGTAGGTTTGGGAGGCTGCTATCTGACTTTAATGGAAAAGAAGTAGCCGAACAAATGGTAAAGTATTGAAAGTACTTGCGTTGAATTTCTTTGACATTGGCTACTACTACAAGAAATAGTACTGAAGGTGAAGGACAAAGCAGCGTAATAATTTGCCACGTCTAGGAGGAGGATGTTCTTGATGACCAATCAAGTTGATGGCGCACATGAAAATCTGCTTTCATTTGCCAATAGTGACTCAGTGTCAAGCTGAGTAAGAATATATCCTCGGATTCCTTCACCAGCCTGTTGCTATGACCTTATCCTCCCCAGCAAGTGTGTGGAATATTGCTGTCATTTAGTCACACATCAATCAAAACCACACAGCCCAGGGGAAGAGGGTTAGGGTTTGGAAAATGGATGGGAATGGGGGTTTTTGAGAAAGTTTTGTTGAGAGAAGAAAAAAAAAGCACAGCATGGACAAACAATAATTGAAGATAAACAAATATTTGGGTACAAAGCTATCCATAAATCTTGTAAGTGACATAAAGGAAGTGCATGCACTACTGCATGCATGGTTACTGAAAAGTAATTAGTACTTTCGACAACCGTGAATGAAAGAATGCGACAGTACAGGGCTGCAGTAATAATTATGCGTTTTCACTTGCCTATCTCTGCACTCAGAGAAACACTTCTTACATTAAATTAGGTTTATAAAATAGCAGAAGTAAAACCTATAGAATGGCTGTAGGGATGAATTTAGAAGCAGAGCTCAAAGAAATGCAGAGTCACACTCATAGAAGTTCACAGCAATAACATTACTTAAAAGATAATTAGAAAAGAACGGATACTGTATCTGTATATTTTTGTAGTTGTCCTGTTGAATTTGGTAAGTTGCATGCATCCAACCATTCCTCTTATTAGCGGGACTCCTCCATTCCATCTGACGCTCCGTCCATCAATGTTGGTGACCAGAAGACACCCTGTCCACTGCCTGCCTGGTGGATGCTGAATTGCGGCTCGATAATGTGAAGCCTGACTTCATCCTTTTTTTCCCATTGCACAGGCTGAAACCCGGCCTGTAATTATTGATGGAAAAACAGGAACTGATATTAGAACACCACTGACAAATAAATATAAGGTATGTACGCTGTGTAGTGCAAAAAGTCACACTTTGAGTTTCCTAATAGACAGTACAATATTTTTTAAAGTGCCTACTCTGTCTGAGTCTCCTTTTGAAGGATAAATAAGTATGGGCGAATTAATTTAGCGGATCTTTCCCCTCAAGCTAGGTGTACTGTAAACTGTGTTTTAGAACAAAATTAGACCTTCCCAGCAGTGCTCCCAGACCCTTACTAAACCCAGTCGCAAAAATGTAGAAGACCCCCAATCAGATCTCCAAAAACGAGGCCTAGTAGAAAATGGTGACAAAACGTACTTTGAAAGTAAAGTAGGCCCAAATCCCCCCTTACCCACCATGGATTGTATTCAAACCACTTGCAAGCAAGCAAAAGTATCCATACCCAGCATTGCTCCAAGACTCACAAACCCCCCCACAAACATCAGGAACCCCCACAAACAGCCCCCGAAAACAGTAGAGTGAGCGAAATCTCAGAAAATGCAAAAACTTGTTCCCCAGGGATTGTCTCTAAAACACTTTCTTTCGGCTATTAGACCTTTCCAGCAATGGCCCCAGAACTGTCAACCTGGGCGAAAACAAGTTTAACCCACCCAACAAGCCAGAAGGAAAAACCCAGGAAAAGCCACACTTAAAAAACTTTGGGCCTACCTGGAATTCAGTCCAAATGCGCTCTGCAGCTAGGCCCTAACTCCCCTTTTCCACCATGGATTTCCTGAAAAACAAATGCAATCAACATTAGACTGTGCCAGCAGTGCTCCCAGACCCCAAAACCCACCCACAACAACCTAAAAGCCCGCCAAACAGCACCCCAAAGACAGGCAAGTGATCAAAAGCGCAAAATCTTTTCTGCTCCGATTTTCTCCAAACCACTTTTATCCGGTATTAGAACTTCCCAGCAATGGCCCCAGACCCGTCAACCCAGGCGGAAAGAAGTAGAAGACCCCCAAACAGCCAAAAAGCAAAACTACAAAAAAGGGGACTTAGAAATTTTCAGGCAAATTTCCAAAATCACTCCACGCGCGCTCTGCAGCTAGGCCCTAACTCCCCTTTGCCACCATGGATTTGCTTCAAACCTCTTGCAATCAAAACTATCCATACCCAGCAGTGCTCCCAGACCCCAAAACCCACCCACAAACACCCGGAACCCCCCCAAACAGCACCTCAAAGACAAGCAAGTCAGCAAAAACGCAAAATAAATTTCACCTCCGATTTTGTCCAAACCACTTTTATCCGGTATTAGACCTTCCCAGCAATGGCCCCAGAACCCTGCAGCCACCCGCAAAAAAGCAGAACACCCCCAAACAGGCAAAAAGCAAAAATGGGCCTACTAACTTCAATTCTGTCCAAATGCGCTCTGCAGCTAGGCCCTAACTCCCCTTTTCCACCATGGATTTCCTGAAAAACAAATGCAATCAACATTAGACTGTGCCAGCAGTGCTCCCAGACCCCAAAACCCACCCACAACAACCTAAAAGCCCGCCAAACAGCACCCCAAAGACAGGCAAGTGATCAAAAGTGCAAAATCTTTTTCTGCTCCGATTTTCTCCAAACCACTTTTATCCGGTATTAGACCTTCCCAGCAATGGCCCCAGACCCGTCAACCCAGGCAGAAAGAAGTAGAAGACCCCCAAACAGCCAAAAAGCAAAACTACAAAAATGGGGACTTAGAAATTTTCAGGCAAATTTCCAAAATCACTCCACGCGCGCTCTGCAGCTAGGCCCTAACTCCCCTTTGCCACCATGGATTTGCTTCAAACCTCTTGCAATCAAAACTATCCATACCCAGCAGTGCTCCCAGACCCCAAAACCCACCCACAAACACCCGGAACCCCCCCAAACAGCACCTCAAAGACAAGCAAGTCAGCAAAAACGCAAAATAAATTTCACCTCCGATTTTGTCCAAACCACTTTTATCAGGTATTAGACCTTCCCAGCAATGGCCCCAGACCCCTGCAGCCACCCGCAAAAAAGCAGAACACCCCTAAACAGGCAAAAAGCAAAAATGGGCCTACTACCTTCAATTCTGTCCAAATGCGCTCTGCAGCTAGGCCCTAACTCCCCTTTTCCACCATGGATTTCCTGAAAAACAAATGCAATCAACATTAGACTGTGCCAGCAGTGCTCCCAGACCCCAAAACCCACCCACAACAACCTAAAAGCCCGCCAAACAGCACCCCAAAGACAGGCAAGTGATCAAAAGCGCAAAATCTTTTTCTGCTCCGATTTT
The DNA here is from genome assembly GCF_964261635.1 of Lissotriton helveticus. NCBI lineage: Eukaryota > Metazoa > Chordata > Amphibia > Caudata > Salamandridae > Lissotriton > Lissotriton helveticus. Next base: position 855,000,461 of record NC_136070.1, on the reverse strand, counting down.
CTCCAAACCACTTTTATCTTTTATTAGACCTTCACAGCAATGCCCCAGACCCGTCAACTCACCCGCAAAGAAGTAGAACACCCCCACAATTGCAGAGTCTGTCTTCATTGGGCGTAATCCAGCCATCTGCTTTGAGGGAAATAGGAGTCTGGAGGAGGAGGAGGATAGAGGAGCATGTTCTTGTGAACTTGTGAACCTGAGGAATGCAGACTGCGGCACCTTCAAATCAATAAGCAAATAAGTGAAGACAGTTCTGCTGATGGGCTTGTTTTTGTGATTAGGTGATTAAAGTTTTTTTTATATAGATTTTGCAAAACAAAGAAAGACGGACACACAGGAATAAAAGTGAATAAGGACGAAAAAGAAAGTTAGTGATTCATTGACTCATTTTCAGGGCTCGGTGTCAGGGAAGAAGAGCTCGTCCTCAAACTCTGCTAATTTAGACGGTGATGGTGATCTCTGGCCACACATCTGTTTTCCCATGCCAATACGCCAATGGGTCATGAGAAAGATGGACCTCTGTTGAGTCATTCAGATAGGCCTGCACCATCGACTCAAGGTTCTCCAGGGTACCTCCACTTTGCTTACTTTTTTCTGGGACCATTTCAGAAGCAAACCCAAGCTGAGTTAGCCAATTCTCTTCTTCACACAATATTACTGTTGTGTCTGGTGCAGATGATACGGTTGGTGGTGTTGTTAACGGCTGAGAGGGAAAATCACTCACTTCTTCCACATCCACAAATGCAGAAGTGGATTTTTTTGACTGCGGACAGCCTGCTGATGCTGATGTACTGCCTTTTCCTTCAATTTCCTGCCGTTCTCTTTCAAACCGAGTGGCTGACACAGCTAGCCAATGTTTGTACTTTGTAACATCTGCGTCATCAAAAGGAAAGAATACTCTGCCTGCCACTGCCTTTTTGTACCGTGGATCCAGAATAGTAGCACAAATGTAATGCTGTTCTGTGTTGATTATTTCAAGATGATCATCGCCAAGTAGGCGGTGTAATAACTTCTCCGCCAACTCACATGCTTCTTCCTTTCCATCTTTTTCAAACTTAGAACACACTGCCTTCAGTCGGTGCTCTAGCATGCTCAACAATGGGATAGCTTTTCCCAAATTACAGTCCTCCCTGCTGACTGCACGCGTGAAGACCTCAAAAGGACGAAGCATGTCTGTCAGGCTTTTAACTAGGTCCCATTGCTCCACCTGTATCCTCAGGTCTATCATAGGTGTACCCAGTTTAAAGAAATACTGATCGACTACCGCATACTGCTCATACAGACGCTCAAGCATGTAGAAGGTTGAGTTCCAACGTGTTGCCACCTCCTGGATGAGTGCTTTCACTGGCAATTTACGTTCATGTTGCAGGCACCTCATCTGCTTCCGGGCCTTAAAAGAATGATTGAAATGTGTGCACATTCTTCGGCAGGTGGTCAGTAACTCGGAGACTGGACTTTCTTCACTCAAGAATTTTTTAACAACCAGGTTTATACAGTGCGCCAGACACGGCACTCTGAAATAGTTACCCATATCCATGGCCTTAACTACATTGGCGCCATTATCCGTGGAAACATAACCAATCATGCGTTTTCTTGGGGACAGCCATTCAAAGACCTTTGTGTTAAACTAATGCAAAATGTTTTCTCCTGTATGACTTTTCTCCATGGCAACCATGGCTATTGTTGCATGTTTCCGAGCAGCTTTATAAACTTTGTCCGGGTCAACACCTGCCTTTATCTTTGCTTTAACCCCTGAAAAAAAAGAGACCCAGTGTGCAGTGATGCACATGTAATCAGTGGCTGCGCAACTGGTCCACATGTCTGTTGTCAGATGTATAGTGTGAACAGCACTCTTCTGCAAATCTGCCCCAATCACCTCCAGCACATCTTCATGTAGTGCTGTAACCGCAACTCTGGCAAAATAGAACCGGCTAGGAACCTTCCATTTAGGGCAGAGCAGTGCCACCATTTCAAGAAAACCCTACCCTTCCACAAAAGAAAAAGGGAGAAGGTCCAGCGCTAGCATTTTAGCCAGCTTAGTGTTATACAGACGCGCCATTGGGTGGTTGCGTTCATATGGCGCTTCTGAACACAACTTGCTTCTAATGGTGGGCTGGGCCATTTTACGGGATGATGATGACTTCTGCGAACCAGTTACGCTCAGTGATGAACTTTTTCGCATTGGTGTCTCACTCTCTCCCACACTCTTAGTGTGGCTCATATATCTTGCAGGGGGTGTGCTGCTGACAGGGGTACTGGGTGTAACTGAAGAAATGTTTGACGCTTCTTCCTCCTCGTCATCAGCAGATGAAACATCAATGGATACAATTTGTTGACTTGCAATTTGCCGGGCATCCTTAATCTCCCTTAGGTGCGCCAGCCATTTGACAGTGTGCGGTCTCTCAAGATGACCTCTCTGGCCTCCAGTACCATAGTTGGTACCAAGCTTACCACGACTAACTCGAAACTTACAAATGGTACAAATGGCTATGTTTTCCCTTGTTGGGCTAACACTAAAGAAGTCCCAAACTGCGGACTTCAAATGTCTGTGGGGGGCGTAGGAGGCGATACTGGGAATGCTGCTAATGCCAGATGAACTGGAGGATGTGTGTTGTCGAAATTTAGTACGTTGTGCACTTACAGCACCACTAATTGAGGAAATGGAGGTCGAGGTGGATGGAGGTCCCTTCTGGCGAGAAAATATGGAAGCTGTAGGTGGTGGTGTACTAGTTAACTGCAGTTGTGGTGGTCCCATTCCCACATCGCCATCATCATCATCACGCTCAGCAGCATTTCGGGCTAGGGTTAAAATGTCTGTTTGCTGCATGCCTGCTGAGGCAGGAGTGACGTGTATGATGACTGCATCGTCGTCGTGAGAGTCTTCATCAGCAGGAGTATACGCCACTTCTTGTTCAGCGTCATCACCACACTCCATAACTCTGAGACTTTCGGGGACCTTCCTTTTACGCTTAGCTACCTTTGTCAAATCATGGTGTGCCTCACTCTCAGACGGCCGTGGTGGTTCCCAAGTTTCATCCATATCATCAGAAGGAAGGGGGCTTGAAGAAGAAGTAGACACCATCCTTGATCTTTTCCTTGCTGGGGATCTGGAAGACAATGAATCATCAGGAGTGGCTTCCTCATGTGATACCTCGGCTTGAATGTCGATATCCTGATGTGCCCCTACTTCGGGAGGAACAACTATTGTGGGCACTTGTGCCACTCCATGCACCTCTGCTTGCTCCTCTCCTTGCGCCGCCTCTCCTTCCACATGTACTTGGGCTTGTACTTGCACATGTGGTTGTTGTTGCGGCTGTGGTTGTTGAACACTCGTCAGATGAGTTACAACAACCTGTGTTGATTGAGGGATGCTGCTACTTTCTTGCGATGAGCCAACATCACTGGTCGATGGTGATTGAACAACTATACTGGCTGCCTCTGCAGCACTCAAGGGCTTGAACCTAAGTTGGCGTGGTGGGGGTGGCACTGAGCCCAATGGAGCGGAGGTGCTGCTCCTAGCTTGGTCCCCAGCAGACCCCGCTGCTGCTACAGGCGTACTTTTTTCCCCCAAAAAAATGTGGCGGTCGTCACACCAGTCTCCTTGGTAAGTGGCGCCACTTGCTTCTTCTGCTCCTTACTGGCAACTTTCTTGCTAGAGGAGCTACGGGCAACTTTTTTTGGGGCCCTCTTCTTCAGATGTCAGAACAACAGGCCGCAGTTGCACAAGTTGCAGAGTTGTCTGTGGCCACACGTGACGTTGTGCTGCACACACCGTAGCAGGACTTCTTCCTGGCACTGATGAGGAACAATGAGGCTGATGATTCGTCTTTCTGCACCTAAAAGCAAACAAAGCCAGAGGAACATCAGTTAAATAAATGTTGCATATGTAGCGCTTCAATTAATAGTTTGCAAGTAAGCATTTTTATTATACCCACCCCCCAAAATGGAAAGACCAATAAAATGCACCACTGACAGAGTACCCCTGGGCATAATGGATGAAAGCATGGCAGACTGGGTGCAGGCCTATTACACAACAAAGCACACTGCCTGGCTTCAAAATTGCCCCTAGACCCCACCCACATGGCCAGGCCCTGCCTGGACCAGGCCTCAAAATGGCCCCCACCCACATGGCCATGCCCAATCAACACCCCAAAAAACCGAAACACACACAAAAATCACCACAATCCAATGCCATCCATGCCCTCCATGATGTTTACATTAAAGAGACCCCACAGAAAGACTAGGCCCATGCACCACTGGGTACCCCTGGGCATAATGGATGAAAGCAAGGCACATTGGATACAGGCCTATGGCACAAAGCACACTGCCTAGATTCAAAATGGCCCCTTCACCCCCACCACATGGCCCTGGACCAGGCCTCAAAATGGCCCCCACCCACATGGCCATGCCCCATCAACACCCCAAAAAATCGAAAAACACACAAAAATCACCACAATCCAATGCCATCCATGCCCTCCATTATGTTTACATTCAAGACACCCCACAGAAAGACTAGGCCCATGCACCAGAGTGAGTACCCCTGGGCAAAAAGCCCCAACAACAGCCAAAAAAATCGAAAAACACACAAAAATCACCACAATCCAATGCCATCCATGCCCTCCACGATGTTTACGTTAAAGAGACTACACAGAAAGACTAGGCCCATGCACCACTGGGTACCCCTGGGCATAATGGATGAAAGCAAGGCGGCACATTGGATGCAGGCCTATGGCACAAACCACACTGCCTGGATTCAAAATGGCCCCTTCACCCCCACCACATGGCCCTGGACCAGGCCTCAAAATGGCCCCCACCCACATGGCCATGCCCCATCAACACCCCAAAAAACTCGAAAACCACACAAAAATCACCACAATCCAATGCCATCCATGCCCTCCATGATGTTTACATTCAAGACACCCCACAGAAAGACTAGGCCCATGCACCACTGAGTGAGTACCCCTGGGCAAAAGGCCCCAACAACAGCCAAAAAAATCGAAAAACACTCAAAAATCACCACAATCCAATGCCATCCATGCCCTCCATGATGTTTACATTAAAGAGACCACACAGAAAGACTAGGCCCATGCACCACTGGGTACCCCTGGGCATAATGGATGAAAGCAAGGTACATTGGAGGCAGGCCTATGGCACAAAGCACACTGCCTGGATTCAAAATGGCCCCTTCACCCCCACCACATGGCCCTGGACCAGGCCTCAAAATGGCCCCCACCCACATGGCCATGCCCCATCAACTCCCCAAAAAATCGAAAAACACACAAAAATCACCACAATCCAATGCCATCCATGCCCTCCATTATGTTTACATTCAAGACACCCCACAGAAAGACTAGGCCCATGCACCAGAGTGAGTACCCCTGGGCAAAAGGCCGCAACAACAGCCAAAAAAATCGAAAAACACACAAAAATCACCACAATCCAATGCCATTCATGCCCTCTGTGATGTTTACATTCAAGACACCCCACAGAAAGACTAGGCCCATGCACCACTGAGTGAGTACCCCTGGGCAAAAGGCCCCAACAACACCCCAAAAAATCAAAAAACACACAAAAATCACCACAATCCAATGCCATCCATGCCCTAAATGATGTTGAAATTCAACAAAACAGTTGCATCATGCACCCATAACTAACCCTGGTCCTACTGGATACTGTGGCTACCCACAATATATTTTATTTATTGTTCTGCAAAAGTTCCAAAATTGTAGTTGCGGCAACTGTAATGCCCCAAACAAACTTACTTGTGAAATTTCTAATCCAAAAGTGATCCAAAGAAAGTCAAAAAGGCCTCAAATCCAAATATCCAGCAGCATCCACAAAAAGTAATCCTTCCAGGTCAAGATCCAAATCAAAGTGACCAGCACATGAAGAAAGCACTGGGAGGAGCCTGCTGGACAGGAACAGGAAGTTGGAGACTGTGGGGCACTTCCTTCCTTCCACCCCCCCCAAAATGGACTCCCTGCAAAAACAAAGTGCAGGCAAATGTCAACCTGAGGAGTTATTCTGAAAAAAATCATAATTTTCAAGGTTTATGCTGCCTGCTGGTGGATTTCTTGTGCGAAATTGCAAATTTTGCAATCTCGCAATTGCGAGATTGTCGCTGCCCGCCGCATCTACGTGTTCGCAAGTGTTTACTCCCGCGATGCGTGATCACGGGCCTTTATGACGTACTCGCGTTGACAAACTCTCGCTGTGCAAGGTGGCAAGCCGTGATGCAGTAATCGTGGTCGACAAACTCCAGTGGGATACCGCAGCAAGATCCAAAATGGCGCAGCACACGCAAACATGGAGAAAAACAACTCTTCAAACGCTGAATGATGGTAAGTGAACACTGCGCGCCGCAAAATTGTATAGTATTCTATTTGGCAAGTGCGACCAAGCAAAAAAATCCACTTCGCGTGAATTTGCGAATTTTCAGCACATTCGCGAGAGTTTGCGGATTGCGAATTTACCGAAAATCCACAAAATCCGCGAGCGGAACGGATTTTACGGCCACGCTTAGTTATCAGGAGAGAAGCCAGTGCTGCATCTTATAGCCCAGCACTGACCTTGAAAAGCAATTCTAAGCATACTAACCAGTAACTTATATTTCCTTCCATAGGAATCCATTGTGTGGTTTTCACCAGAAAAGTTTCTAAATGTCAAGTTTCCAAACCTACAAAAATTCCTATAAAACCAGCAGAGCTACGAATTCCGATTTACTCACCTGTTATCATGAGTGACCTCAGTGCTGCTTCTTTGAGTCCAGTAGTGATCCTAAAAAGTAATTCTAACCGTACTTACCACTAACTTGTATTTCCTTCCATAGGAATGTGATTTTCACCCGAAAAGTATCTGTCTATTTTCACAAACTAAAAATAGTCCTTAAAAATGGCCTGTATGACTTAAACGCATTCTTTCGACTGTTTACAGGAGATACACCCGTGCTGGATCCTGGATCCACCACTGAGTAAGAAAAAGTAACGTTAACACTACATACCTGATAAGTGAATTTCCTCCCATAGGATAACATTGGTGATTCTATGTGAAAAAGTTTCTAAGTGTCAACTTTTAAAATACAATATTATTCCTTAAAAATCACTACTGTAACCAAAACGTTTTTACTCAACTGTTTACAGGAGATATCCCAGGACTGAATCTAGGATCTAGTCTTGTGGTTAGAAAAGTAATCCAAAAAGTAACTCATTGCATTTAACTAGAAATTCACATTGAGCTCAATGTTGCATTGTGTCTGAAATTGTGTTGTGCATACTGTACTTAAAAGTCTACTGCCTATTTGCAAAGTATTTAAACTAAAGTAATTCATTCTGAGAAAGTATATTTTGTAATGTAATGTATAATGTAATTATAATGTAATTTAAAAAATAAAATATCTAAAAATAAATAGTTTACAAAAATGTAGTAAATCAGTATTAAAAAAATAAATATAAGAATTAATACATTTAAAAATTGTCATTTACAAATGTTAGGAATTAGCATTTAAAAAACCTTTGAAATTCACTGAAAAAACCATAGGTTTCAGACATGTTATAGTTAGGAAATAGCATTTAAAAACCCTTAGAAATTCACTGAAAAAACCATAGGTTTTAGGGGTGTTATAGTACGTTGGACATTTCACTCATACAAAACCATTGAAATTCCCCTGTTATAGTTAGTTGTACTTAGTTGTACTAAATATAACGTTATAGTTTGTTGTACTAACTATAACTCGTGCGCTCGTGATCCACTGCTGATGATGTCACCTATTACATCATTCATGACATGGTCAGTGACATCACTGATGACATCTCAAATGACATCACTGATGACATCACTGTTGACATCATCCACGTGACAATCTGATACATCTTATCATACACTAGTATAACCTTTCAACCCTCAATATAAAATATGGAGTACCATATTTGAAACCATTGACACACCAATACAAGTTTCTAAAAACCCACTCAGTGATTCCTACATCTACACACACATCTATATGGTCAGGTACTTCCTATAGCCCCTCAACAACTGAACCCCTGGTCCCAAGTTGTTCCGGTCCCGGTCCCCCATGCCCCAGGGATTTGGACAACCAGACTAGGTATTTGTAGGATATTTGGATTAGGGGGAGTGACCCCCCGTCCGTATTTATTAATAGAACAAAAACAATATTCAAACATTTCAAGTTACAGAAAAATGTAACTCAGAAAGTACAGTTTACATTGATAGACACATGTTGTTGCAAGAGCTAACCTTAACACATTCTAATACAGAAGGCACTCCTACCAAAAATCTAACAATGCACGATATGACTTTCTGCGTGTCCCTTTTGAGCCTGACGGCAAAGTCAACGTCTGGCAAGCTTCTCTCTCCTCCCTCTTCTAGTCCCAGGGTACTGCCCCTATTACTCCTGGAGCAAGGTTGCGCAGGGGGTACAGCTTATCGAGCATATCTTTTTCCCCCGGGCCCCCCCTACGCCCTGGCCTTGAACTCCATAAAAGGGGGCCGCAGACTACTGCGCATGTGCGTACAGGGGTGGCCCCAGGCCAACTGGGAAGGATGACTCCCCGGCCCCCATAGCCCGACAGCCTATTTACCGGCTGTCACTACCCCCGGAGTTACATGGTGCTGACCGCTAAGACCGCAGACTATGCTTACCAGTGTTGAGCTTACGGCCTGACCAAGGACACCTAAATATGACAATACTGAAAACATGTAATTTAATGTTCACCTTTATTTACATTATTACAGTTCAACTCACAACCTGTGGAATATAAAATTGAAAGTTACCACTACAATTAAAACAACTATATACAATATGCGTTGCAAACAAAAACCCATAACTCCTGCTTTTTAGGGGATGGTGGGTGGGATACAAATTTACAGGGACGAGTGGGGGGGCCAGCCGGCCCGTGCGTGGATGCTGACAGGGGAGGCAGAAGCGAAACAAAGAGGCTGCCTCCCTCGCTGGCTCCCCCTTTTAAGGATTGGGGAGCCCTAATTAGATTTCCGGAATGCAACTGAACCGGAAGCATTAGAGTGCTTCCCGTTTACAGGTCTATGCCCGGCGCCCATTGGCTGCCGGGTACGAGGGGGGGGTGCGTCACTGGTGACGCGTCCCCCCTCTTCCTGTGGGTTCCGGGGCTAGGGCAACCGCCATAATGGCGGCCCGTCCCATGCTGGTCCTGGCTCCGATAATATGGTCGGGTACTTCCTATAGCCCCTCCACAACTGAACCCCTGGTCCCAAGTTGTTCACATCCCGGTCCCCCATGCCCCAGGGATTTGGACAACCAGACTAGGTATTTGTAGGATATTTGGATTAGGGGGAGTAACCCCCCCGGCCGTATTTATTAATAGAACAAAAACAATATTCAAACATTTCAAGTTACAGAAAAAATGTAACGCAGAAAGTACAGTTTACATTGATAGACACATGTTGTTGCAAGAGTTAATCTTAACACATTCTAATACAGAAGGCACTCCTACCGTAAATCTAACAATGCACGATATGACTTTCTGCGTGTCCCTTTTGAGCCTGATGGCAAAGTCAACGTCTGGCAAGCTTCTCTCTCCTTCCTCTTCTAGTCCCAGGGTACTGCCACTATGACTCCTGGAGCAAGGTTGCGCAGAGGGTACAGCTTATCGGACGGATCATTTTCCCCCGGGCCCCCCCTACGCCCTGGCCTTGAACTCCATAAAAGGGGGCCGCAGACTGCCGCGAACGCGCGTTCAGGGGTGGCCCCAGGCCAACTGGGAAGGATGACTCCCCGGCCCCCATACCCCGACAGCCTACTTACCGGCTGTCACTACCCCCGGAGTTACATGGTGCTGACCGCTAAGACCGCAGACTATGCTTACCGGTGTTGACCTTACCACCACAGGCCAGCATAGTTGACCGACTATCTGGCCCCCCCTCCTGCAACTAGAAAGGTCCTGAATTCTGTTTCAAATCCTTAAGCCAGGCTATGATGTCATCCATAAATGCCTGATTCCCCTTATGTGAAAGGTGCACCCCATCCTGAAGAAAAAACTGTTCTCCCCTGATGTACCTGTGTGTTATCGTTCTTAACCTAGGGGTCCTAAACAATTTGTCGAATTTGTTGTTGAGCCGCTTTACCGCGTGATTCAATGCCCTGACTGATTCGCCCCCCCTCCACTGAAACCTCGGTATCATGTGGGACCACGCTATTATGGATTGAGGACACTGCTTCGCCAGCCACCCCACTTCCTTGAGTAACTCTTCAGTCAATTGCCTCCTACCTATTTTTGCCGAATATTTACCCCCCAAGTGCAGGATCCATATCGCGGGTGGTCCCGAGCTTGCGCATAAAGCATGGTTCACCAGTTCTCTGAATTGTCCAACGCACAAACACCCCTGCCCAAAAAATGACATTTTCGACCCTAAGCTTGTCACCCTATCTTTGATGGATCCTGTAAAGAAAGACTTTAGACGGCGAACATAGGAGTGTCCTACCACCCAAATCCCCTGGTTCTACTGGTGCGAAGAGTAAACTTGCATCACCTCTTTGATTACTTCGCTGCAAACAGCCACTGCTTGACCCGACGCATGTTTCTCCCCTGAGTCACAGGATGAAGAAACTGCAAGTAAAATAGAAAAGAGAAAAAGGGGTCAGTGCAACGCCACTCCGGCATGTCATGTAAAGACACAACGAAACATCCTGTACAAACACACTTCCCACCTTCTTGAGTCACTAGAATTAGGGATAGGCAAATGGCCGAAATAAAATGGCTACGATAAATGCAGCCGCACATATCTTTTATAGCAGTTGGAAGTCCATCTGCCAATCTGTTTGACACGTTCCTTCCCTAGGCCCTTTGCCGCTGCCTCTGAGGCTGCACCTATCCTGAAAGAGTGGCTTCCAAAATTGGCGGTATCCAAACCCACTTCCTCAAGTGCCTTAAGCATAACTCTTCTAAACTGAAACACTGTGAGGGGTGTCCTATCCTTGTGAATAAACAATGGACCCCCTAGAATTAGTGCCCTTTGGGCCATGAATGCCTGTAACCTAGTGACCGGGCAGCATGCTGTGTTCCCTGCTCAGTGCAAGACCACGGAATCCCCCCTACCTTCTTGATCAGTTTTAGATTTTGGTATGGAAATCATAACCGAGCCTTCGCCCAATTTCACGTGTCCTGCCTGGATCCCCCCTAGCCAATCCTGTTTGTTCCTTGCGACCAGCTCGCCTACTCTGAAAGCTCCGTAAAATGCCAGGCAAAATGCCGCCTGGAAAAGGACAGCCTCGTCAGGTGATGTACAAACCTGTGGTAAGGCCACTGCTAACTTCCCGAGTTTATCTAGGCTAACAGGCCTCCTCACATCAGGCTTGGCCCCTCGCAGGCACTGCCACCCCTTCAAAACATGCCGTATTACAAAATGTTTAGTGGGGTCACCTTTTCCGTGCAACTTTGCAAAATAAGATATAGCTGCGATATGCCTCCTTGCGGCTGCAAGTGTGCGGCCCTGTTCCCACATGTAAGCAAGGTACGCTACTACTGACTCATGATCTAGCCAGTTGCCTCGCCACTGCTCCCCCAGAAAGAGACAAAAATAACTAAACGCCCCTTCATATGTGTTCCTTGTCCTAGGTGCTAGGCTTGCAGCCACGAGGTACGGTACTCTGGGGAGCCAAGTTGCCAGAGTCGCTCTGGGAAAGGTGTCGGGTGGGGCGCTGCCTCTGGGATGTGTGCCCTGAAAGCCTGCATTTTAAAACAAGACAATGCATCAGCTGCGTGATTCAACACCCCTAGAACATGTTTGGGCGGAAGAGCACATTCAATCTCATGCACTGCAACACTATTTCCTTACGCGAGCGTAGCAACATCCCACAATTGGCGGACTGGTTGTTTATGCATTCCACCACTCCCATGTTGTCAGACCAGAATATGACTGACCGGTCCCTCAATGCGTCTGCCCAAACAACCAACGCTACCAGAATCGCAAAGAGCTCGAGAAAAGTGATGTTGCTGGTGAGCCCTGGACTTTTCCACCACTCCGGCCAATGTTCTGCCACCCAGTCGTGCTCCAGAATGGCTCCAAACCTCTCGCTGCCTGCAGCTTCGGGCATTAAACCTAATTCGGAGCTGGACACGGACGGGCTAGGCCACACCACCTTTCCATTAAAATCACGGAGGAATGTCCTCCATATCTGCATGTCCTGCCTAACCTCCTTGGTCAACCTAGTGTGGTGATGCTTCTCTTTGAGGCCAGACATGGTGCGAGCAATAGTGCGGGAGAAAGGACGCTCCATAGGAATGATGCGCAATGCGAAATTTAACTGGCCCACCACTCGCTGCAATTTATGTAGTGTAACCTTCTCTCTGCCAATGCAGCATTCCAAACTCCCTGACCTTGTCACGTGGCAGCCTGGACACCCCCTGAACAGAGTCTAACTCAATCCCTAGAAATTCAATTCGGGTCGTTGGGCCCACCGTTTTATCAGGAGCCAGGGGCACCCCAAATTCCTGCATGAGATCGCAAAATTGCTGCAAGGCTGTCCTGCACTCTCCCGTGCCCGGGGCCCCCAGGAAAATAAAATCATCCAGGTAATGGAGGACCCACTGATGCCCGGACTTGTCCCTGAATGACCATTCTAAGAAGGAACTGAATTTTTCAAAATAAGCGCAAGACACTGAGCATCCCCTTGGCATGCACTTGTCCACATAGTACTTGCCCTCAAACTGAAATCCTAAGAGATGACAATCAGCGGGATGAACGGGCCACAAACGGAAGGCTGATTCAATGTCAGACTTCGCTAGCAGGGCCCCCTCACCTAAAGTTCTTAGCATGGCCACTGCCTGATCAAAAGATGTGTACTTGACACTACACAGCGTGTCAGCGATGGCATCATTCACTGAGCCTCCCCAGGGTGCGGATAAGTTGTGGATCAATCTGAATTCGCCCGGCGCCTTTTTCGGTACCACCCCTAGGGGTGAGCACACAAAATCTGCCATCGGGACGTCCTCAAATGGTCCAGCCACCCTCCCCAGGTTCAACTCTTTGAGGATTTTTGCCCTTGCTATGCTCATGTTGGATCTAACCGACACCTGGTTCTTACAGTATGTCACCCCGCTGTGCCCCTGTGCAGGTATTCTGAAGCCGTCTACAAAACCCTCCCTGATGACCCTCGCTGAAACAGTGCAAGTGTATCGTTCCAACCAAGGTATCATGGCGCCAATGTTCACCGGAGACCTAGCCTTTTCAAACAAGATTCCATTACTCCTGTTTTTTACCCCCTTTTTCTCTAGCTTTCTTGTTGCAATTGGACTCGGTGGGAGGTGTTACCACAATATCCACAGGCGTGCCTGAATTTACACGTGCCTGTAGCTCTGGAACAGGTACGTTTGTTGAAATCGAAACAGACCCCTTTCTTGCCACCGCTCTCTGCTCTGGCTGTACTACCACCCACGTTCCCAGCGGGGCTTGCCTTAAAGGGCTGGAAGCGGCCTGTGTCTGAAACCGGTACCCGCACGGCATCCGGCGAGGCCACCACCAAATATTTCAGGTGGAGGAACATATCAGTCTGATCCCACCTCAGAGAAGAGTCCTCAGTCTTCGCCCGCCTAAAAGCCTTATCATAGTCTTTCCACCCGTCGCCTCCCTTGTCTGCTTGCGCCAGGGTGATCCTGTTCTGATAAATTGCCATCTCTGACCCCACCTCTGGAAATCACTCAAGCATTACAGCCATGTACGTGGAGAAGCCCTGTATCCAATTCGCCAAGTTCTCCTCTACCCTGTATTTCAGTAAAATGTTAGACCATTCTCTAGGATGCAACCAATCCTTATTCTTTCTAGCCTCTTCCCTGTCCGCTTCATCAATTAATAGAAAAAACATGTTCACGTATTCCCCCCTCCATATCTTTTCTTTCAATTCCTTAGACAGATGTCGACCCAAACGCTCTCTCCCAGAGCGCATTTCCCCTACCCCCAGAGGCGTCATATGCTGATTTATACCTGCTAATGCTGCTACATCAGCCTTCTTTGGTGCCCCCGTCTCCTTCTCTCTGTTGCCTGTCGCTGGCAGACTGCTGCCACTGGTGCCTGACACCTGGTCACGTGACCCCACAATTGCCTCATTAGGGATTGGGCCAGCAGGTACCTGCTGTGGGCTCCCTGCCGGTAATGCCGGCCCCTCCTTTGGTTTGCCAACTCCGAGTTCCGAGAGCAACTTTTTTGCTCGTTCCATCGCGTCGCTGATGCCCCCGGGGCATGTGACCAGTTCCCAATTGAATCCAGCCATGGCAGAACCGCCGCCAAACTGTCTGTCATATCGGGCTGCCCAGGTACGTCCGAGACTGCCCCCACATTCTGGTGGGGCCTTGGTGTAACCAACTGTCCTTCGGGTGGCCCCACTCCCCCACCCCCTACTGGAAGTTCAGGCTCTGGTGCCGCCACACTGCTATAGGGATCCCGTGCGCCCTCCCCTCTACTTATCCCACCTTGCTTGCGCCGATTCCGCTTTGGTGGGGGAGGGGAATAATTCCTTGGGGGCACAATAGGCCGTTTTGGCCTTCCCCCCACTACCGCCTCTGGGCCTTCTACCTTGTCCTGTAATCTATTGAGGGTCTGACCCATGGCTTGTACTTGCTGGACCAGTGCTTCCAGCATGACCTCCGTGTGGGATCGCTTCTCCGCCCGCCGCGCCTTAGGGGCCATGGTGATAGCGCGCCCTTCCTACGTGAACCACATGGCAGTGCCCACCAGGAGACCGTGTCCCCTCTTACCGTGTGTTTTAGCAGGCCCCCAGCCAACCTGTGCAGTTACGCGACCAGAGCCAAGACCTACTGGCTAGTCCAGTAAGCTCAGGCGAGCCACCCGCTCAAGCCCTCTATGGCTCCCAGAAGCGATGGACTGCTGGTTAGCTGGTGCCGCCTCTCCTTACTCCCGTGCTCGCCAACCGACTGTCACCCAAGAAGATGGATAATGTCCTCCCTGCGGAGCGAACTGGCGCTGTGAAGAAAAAGGAAATATGCGGGTCTCGCAGCGCTGCGCCTGCGAATGCTCTCAAAGGCGACCTGTCTAGCTGAGCACTGGTCTTAAACAGGAGATACTACGCGTGGCAATCACTAAAAAGGACCGTGAGTCCAACTTTGATGGGACAATGAGTTCCTATTTTAACTGCAGCTCTAAAGTCAGCCCCTTTAAATAAGATGGGAACAAACCAGATGCCCCGAAAAAACACCCAGGCCAGGGATCCCAACCCTCAAATTGCCCAAAGACACATAAACTCAGCCCCTTTAAAAAAGGGGGGAACAAACCAGATGCCCCGAAAAAACACCCCGGCTAGGGATCCCAACCATCAAATTGCCAAAAGACACAAGACTCACTCACAGCTCACCGCAACCGGCACTAAATTGCACCCCTGGACTATTTAAAAAACTCCAAACTAAACAATTATCTGCGTCAGGAGCTGAACTTATGTGAAGCTGAAGGGAACAAGGCGGGATCGTTGCACCAGTACCATTAACTGAAGCGCACTAGTGTGCGCTGTGCCGACCTGTATCTCCCCTCCCCCCCCCGGAGGAATCTACTTGCTCGACGGGCACCTGCAAACTGCTCGTCGGCTTCTGCTCCCTCTCTGCCCGCCGCCAAGGTCACGACCTGTAATAAAAAGACAAAGATTTGGATTCTGCTTCCAGCGACGCTCTGCACCACAAACGCAGCTCCTCCGATGCCGCTCCGAACTCGCTGTCGCGACCTGCAGTACAAAAAGGAAAAGGGGACAAGTGCTGCTGATTCTCGACGCTCTGCACGAAAAAACGCAGCTCACCAATGACGCCGCTCTCCAGGTTCCGATGCTGCTCTCCAAACTCGCTGCCCACACCCGAACCCGAAAAATAATAATTTACAGGGATGAGTGGGGGGGCCTGCCGGCCCGTGCGTGGATGCTGACAGGGGAGGCAGCAGCGAAACAAAGAGGCTGCCTCCCTCGCTGGCTCCCCCTTTTAAGGATTGGGGAGCCCTGAGGAGATTTCTGGAATGCAACTGAACCGGAAGCATGAGAGTGCTTCCGGTTCACAGGTCTATGCCCGGCGCCCATTGGCTGCCGGGTACGAGGGGGGGGCCGCGTCACTGGTGACGCGTCCCCCCTCTTCCTGTGGGTTCCGCGGCTAGGGCAACCACCATAATGGCGGCCCGTCCCATGCTGGTCCTGGCTCTGATAAAACACTTACCCATAGATTCACTCATACATGCTAACAAAGATCAATAGAACACTATTACATACACTAATACACCTACATCAACATTACACACCAGCACACATCCTATTTACTTATGCTGTCATTCTACTCACTTATGCAAACAGTTGAACATACTTATATTTACTAAGCTACACACTTACACAAACACCACTTTATTTATTGATATAGATAGTAACTCACACTTAGTGTGTTATAAAATCACTATTACAAGTATACAGTTATCCATACGTCACTCATACAATCACTGAGTCTCATGTATAGCTATTTATATACAACAACCATCACATACACTGCTTTTTATATTTCTAGTTTCTTGGACATGTATCATTGAGAAATATATTTACTCATCACCACACCCACAAAGAAATTCACTCACCCAAACAACTGTTTCCACATACAGTCTTAACCTTATATACCTACTAAATCAACTATTTACACATCTTTGGATAGTCACACATCTCCCACCCAACCACACACACATTCATTCACTATCCCATACAAATACTCACTTAACTAATTAATAACTAATATAGACTTTCACATAGCTAGTATCCAACTTAGGTAGTAGTTTACACAACAAGAGATAGAGCGATACAGGTAATCACAAAGTGTATTCACTATCCCATATATTTAGTGAGGCACTTTAAATTTGTCACTTACACATTCAATCAATAAAATAAACTTTATTCGGTTCAAAACTTATGAAACCATAAAAGTTACAATATACAAATTCTAATACATATCCATTTTAAAAAAGCACGAGGCACGATACATTACATTAAAAATACGGTCCCAGGTATATAATACAAAGGTTCTAATAGTTGTTCAATGGTAGGGGTATATGGTGGATGGACACAGTAATTCCAATATTAAAAATATATTTTTTTTTTAATTTTATAAAGACACAAATTTATCATACAATGCATATCCGAAATTCTTTAAAGATCCAAACATTTTCTTAGTTTCATTGAGCGTCTCAAAAAGCCTGCCATGAAAGGAATACATTCAGGTCTTAACAATAATAAATAGTAGAGAGCGGGCGTACCTGTCTAAAATGTAACTTTTTTAAAAGAGGTTTTAAATAAAAGCTCCTTGGGGTCTCATAATATTTACAAAAGAACACAAAGTGCAGCAAATCCTGTGGAGACAGATTGTCGCAGCCACAGGGTGCTAGCACTTTCCCTTTGTGGCACCCTATCGGAACAGCTAATAAAAGGTGGAAATAATCCAATATAAACCTGATTAACAGAAAGCGCTCATAAGAGGGTACCGGCCATTGAAGATATGGTTCCAGCTCAAGAGAAGACCTAAGTAGTATGTGTTTACGTACACTGTTCTTTAACAGTTCTCTCTCCTCTCTTTCCATTTTTCTGCGTAACATAAAAGAGCTCTTTACAAGATCCGCATCTTCCTTGGTGATACAATCAGGTGTTAGAAACAATTCAGGACATCCCAACTCACTAAAACTCCCCTGTAGATATTTAAACTAGGGAATAAAAATCATATGGTCTAGGCTCAAAGTCTCTTTTAAAATTTTATGTGTAAGAACAAGATGTTCATTTAGCCAACATTTGAGCCAAAAGATTAATGGACGCATGGCCAAGGTATCGCAAATGTAAGGGGTACCCGTTTCTTCATGGACCGTTAGATTCGCCGTCCCTTGTGGGACGCACAGTAGCCGCTTTAAAAAATTGTTTTCGGTTACCTGCAGTCCCTCAAGGCCCGAATACCCCCATAAATCACTCCCGTAGCTGGCTATAGAGAAGCTTTTCGCTTGGTAGATTTTTAACATTGCGGCCACCGGGCGATAGCCCATTTGAGCTGCAAAGCTAAATATTGCTGCATTGGACCTAACGACCTCTCCCCTTTTCTTATTAAGCAGAGCGGTCCAATTCAGTTTGTCATCCAATAAGACGCCCAGATAGGAGAAGGTTGTAGATATAGGGACTCTAGCTCCATTTACCCTAAAGGGATACTGCTTTTTAGGGCGCTGCCCTACCTGCATTACATAAGATTTGGAGTTGTTTATGGCCAGATCTCTAACATCCATAAACCCCCAGAATGCATCTAGTAGGGTCTGTAAACCTTTAGGGGTACAAGCCAAGAGGATGGCGTCGTCCGCATATAGCAGAACGGGCAGTCCCCGGCATCCCACATATGGGTAATCAGCCCCGGTCTCCCGCAGGATTCTTTCTAAGTCGTTAATATAAAGGTTAAAAAGGAATGGTGCAAGGATACACCGCTGGCGTACCCCCGTTCTGTTTTAAAATTCCTGGAAACCTTAAGGCTGGACGCATATCTAATATTTGCCTGTGTATCTCTGTGTAGTTCCATCAGGAAGTTCACCAAGTTAGCCTCCACCCCCATGTCCCTTACACAGTCAATCACATTGCTATTAAATCCTCCATTCAGACACTTATAGATGCACTCAGTCTTCAAGGCAGATTGCTATATATATATATATATATATATATATATATATATATAATACTTATTTAAATATCCAATCAAACCACATTCACTGGATGACGTCATCAGTGATGGATGTCATTTGAGATGTTATCCGGGATGTCATCAGTGATGTCACTGACCATGTCATGAATGATGTAATATGTGACATCATCAGCAGTGGATTGCGGGCGCGTGAGTTATAGTTAGTACAACTAACTATAACGGGGGAATTTCAATGGTTTTGTACGAGTGAAAAGTCCAACTAACTATAACACCCCTAAAACCCATGTTTTTTTTCAGTGAGTATATATATATATATATATATATATATATATATATATATATATATATATATATATATGCACACACACATACATATATACATATATACACACATACAGACACATATATTTATATATAACATACACACACATATGTAACATATATTTATGTAAAACTTGTTATATATATAAAAAACAAACATACACACATATATAGTTATATTTGTACTATTTTTAGGAATGGAAGAGGCCGTCAATACAGGTTAAGCTGCGACTCAGCCCTAAACATTAAGGGGCAGATTTACAAGCCACTTGCGCCACTTTTGCGTCACTTTTAACATGGGAAAAGTGACGCAAAAGTGGTGCACGGGGCTTGTAAATCTGCCCCTAACATGTTTTCATCTCAAGACTTTTGTAAGTTTTTTTAAAGCAAAAATGTAATTCAAGCAACCCCCAACTGTACTTTCATCTGAGGTATTCCACTGCTTTAGATAAGGAGCTATCTACAATTTCCAGTTATTAAGAAAAAAATAATCAACTTGATTTTACTTCTTTTAAGCAGCTCTGGGTATTGTCCTTTGTGCTGAAATTAAAATGTAGGAATGTGAATCTTCTTATGCGAGGAGCTCCCTTCTGGAGAATGAAAAAAAACATTTATCTAGCTTGCTTTCCAAAGGGAAAACCAAGCGCGTGCACTTATTGCAGAGAGAGGAGTTTTGCCTAAGGCAGCAAGCCTTTCAAAGTGCCAACAGATGCTTCAACCAAGAACCTAAATCACTCTAACATGCAATTGGCGCACGTATCAACAGAAACAATCATGTTTGAAATTCATGTAAATTGAGAGGGCACAGATGGCCTGAGAGCACGGAGGACCAGGAAAGCGGTGTGTGAGATGCTCGGTTTCATTAGTGGTGTTACAACTTCCTCTCTCTTGCGCGTGTGAGGCAATTGGGACAGCACTAGAAAAAGTCGCAGCTCATCACATTCAATTTGGTGCGAAACCTGTGAGGATGTTTTTGAAAGTTTTCTTCATTTCGTCTAAGTAAAAACCTTGGGGAGAAAGACTTGATGCACAGGAAGATGAAACATGATTTTATTTTTCTCATACTTTTAACGGCTCTTTGGTTTGCAAAAAAAGAAGGAACGTGAACAAATGTCAGGAATTAATCTGTAATATTCCATGGTGCATTCCTGGAGTGAATGGGACCACCTTTAACTGAAGCATCACCCAAGTTCCTAAGTCTAATGGTACGGCTGATGTCACGTCAGGTATGTAGCATCCGCAGTCTAGTTGTTGCACGTCACGTAGGCGTGACGTGCGACGGGGGGAAGGAAAGAAGCTGCGCGCGCAGTTAGGCAGAGCGCGCGAAGGGCCAGAGAGATCGGAAGCGCCGGCCGGCGCTCCTCTGCTAACCACAATTACAAATAAAGTTCTTTAATAAATAATCAAGCCCAGTGCCATCATTTGTAAGCGAGATCATTACAGTGGCGACGAGGACGGGAGGCAACCACTGGCACCCCACAGAAAAGAAAAAAAAAAATAGAACCTCCACCTCCACGTGGACTGCAGCCAAGCAGGCGACCCCAGGCCAAAGGGGGACACAGCACAGAGCGGAGCCACTGGGCCAGTAAGTGGAGAGCACAAGGGGGTAAAGCAGAACCCACCGAGGAGCACAGGCAGAGGAGCGTGGCAGTGCCACAGCAACTAGAAGGGCGGCGCAGTGGCCAGAGAGGCTGCGCTGCAAACCACAGAACACCGATCACCGCAAATACCTTCCAAGAACACCGTGGAAGGTAAGAACAGCGCTGGCTACCAAGGAAGAAGGAGGGGGGACTGGCACTAGGAGTCCCCAGGAGGACGCTGATACAGAAGTAAAAGACAGCACCCCAGGGAGCCCCACCAGCAAAGCCGTCAAAGCGACAGAGAGCAAGGAGGTGAAGATGAGCACGCCGGCAGGCTATGCAATTGCACCGGTGCAATTCCTACCAAAACCTGGCGAACCCCTGATGAAGTGGGAGGATTGGAAGGAATATATTGATAATTTCATAGGGGTCCTGGAGGACGAAAATGAAGAAAAGTTCACCCCCCAAAGGAGGAAACGCATCTTGCTGCTGAACCTGGGACCGGAGGGTCTCAGGATTTACAAGAGTCTGGTGCCCAAGAAGAGAGAGGACACGGATACGGACGTCTATGCCCACGCAGTAGAAGATCTGGATGAAAGGTACCGCCCCACCATATGTGTGTCGGTGGATAGGTTCAACTTCCAGCAAAGGAAACAACGGGCCGGAGAAACCATAGAGGAGTATGTAGGAGCGTTGAGGAAACTGGCGGCCCGTGTAAATATGCACTGTGGGAGGATGAATTTATAAAAGACCAGATCGTGATGCACACTACGAGTACACAGGTCCAAGACAAATTGTGGGCGAGTGGCGACACCACGCTCAAAGAAGTTATGGTCATAGTAAAGAGGGCCGAGCTTGCTAGGAGGTGTGCGGCAGCAACCAAGAAAGACGTGGGCACCCCTGCAATGGTGAACAGAATACAAGAAGGAGACCACCGTAAAGACCAAAGAGGAAAAGAATCAGCAGCCAAAGGCACTAGCAGGTGGCAAGGGAGACAACCAGGGAGCGACAGCAAGAAATCGTGCTACAGATGTGGCAGTTGGTCCCATGATGCCCGTGACAGAAGATGTCCTGCGTTCAGAGCTAAGTGCCTACACTGCGGTATCCTGGGCCATTATGGAAAGGTGTGTAGGAAGAAACAATCGAAGGAAACGGTGAAATGCGTTGAGCAGGGTGAAGAAGATCTGGAAGAGGTAGCAGAAGAAGAGGTGATCACTGTCCTGTGCATATACGACCAGGTAATGAGCATAGAGGGGAGGAAATCCACAAAACCCATCCTGGACATGGCAATGGGAGGGATCACCATCACCGTGGTGGCGGACACAGGATCCCCCTTCACCATCATCCAACAGGCAGTATGGGAAGAAACATTCAGACCCAAGTTGGGACCGGAGTTGGAAAAGCTAGACATCAGAACGGTCACTTATAATGGGGCCCGCATTCCAATGTTGGGGTTCCGCCGCCTACTGTTCGAATTCAGGGGCCGGTCAGCATGGTGCAAGCTGTACATTGCAGAAAAGGGACCCTCGGTCCTGGGATGGCTAGACCAGGGAGACCTAGGGATCAAACTGGATCCAGGAGGAAAAGAGCAAATATTACTGACTGAGCAGGAAGAATGGCCAGACCTGAACAAATGGAAGGAGAACTACCCGAAAGTGTTTGGTGGAACAGTGGGACGGATGGAAAACTTCCAACACAGGATTGTGCTCAAGGAAGGGGCCATTCCGGTAGCCCACAAGGTGAGGAATGTACCGATTGCGGTGAGAGAGGCAGTCCAAATGGAACTCCAAGAGCTGGAAAAGAAAGGAATAATCGAGCCGATAACCTGTGCAGAATGGTTGGCACCCCTGGTGGTCGTAATGAAGCCAAATGGGAAGGTCCGGCTCTGCGTGGACCTGAGAGAACTGAATAAGAATATTGTTGTGGAGAAATTTCCCCTCCCCAGAATTGAGGAAATGTTGACCAAGACCAGAGGGATACAGTGGTACTCCACTATCGATTTGACCTCGGCCTATCACCAAATCGCACTGCACCCGGACAGCAAACGGCTCACCTCCTTCATCACCCCGTTTGGGTGTTACCAATTTTGTCGGATGCCTTTTGGGTTGGCCTCAGCGGCTGCTGTTTTCCAGAAAATGATGCATCAACTGTTCAGAGACTGCAAGGATGTCCAGTATTTTCAGGATGACATCTTGGTGATGGGGCGAGACCAGCAGGATCACGATCTGAAGCTGGGAAAAGTGTTGAAAACACTAGAGAACAAAGGCCTCACGGCGGAGTGGTCGAAGTGTAGATTGGGACTGCAGTCAGTGACGTACCTAGGTCATGAGATCGGACGACAGGGTGTTACCCCTAAATTGGAGAATGTCAAAGCCATCGCTGAAGCACCGCCGCCCAGGAACAAGGAAGAGGTCAGGTAGTTCCTGGGGATGGCGGAGTACTACAGCAAGTTTGTAGTACACTTCGCTTCCAAAACACACAATTTGAGGCTATTGACCAGAGACAGCACGGTGTTCCAGTGGACACCAGAAGCCCAAGCAGAGTTCGAATTGATCAAAAGGGATGTCATTGGAGCTGTTCCCCTCAAGGGGTATGACCCACAAGGCACCACTGTACTGACGACAGATGCCAGCGACAAAGGCCTGGGCGCGGTACTCATGCAAGACAGAGGCAGAGGAGAGATGGAGACCATCAGCTTTGCGTCCAGAGCACTGACAGATACGGAGAGCAAATACAGTGTGATCGAGAAAGAAATGCTGGCGGTCGTGTGGGCCATGATGAGATTCCGGCAGTTTCTGTGGGGAACACGTTTCCTACTCAGAACAGATCACAAACCGTTGGTGAAGGTGCTGACGTCGAGTGGACATGCAAGCGCCACCCCTCGGATATCCAAGATGTCTCTAAAGTTGCTTGAGTTCAGGTATGATGTTGAGTACATCCCCGGAAGCCGGAACCGAGTAGCGGACTATTTGAGCAGGGCAGCTGCCATGGAGCCAGGAGAGGAAGACCCTGTTGGCAGTGGGGAATTGGTAGCCCTAATAGAGGGTGACCAGGTCATGGATGGTGTGTCAACATGATGATGACACCTTCTTTTGTTGTTAGTTTATGAGTAGGGGCATAAGGTGACAGGTCGTTAAATAACACCCCTTGACCCTCCACATACCTGTTTTGTTGAAGTTTATGAGCAACCGCTGGGTTGCGGGTCTATATATATATTTGGGATGTAAACACATTCCGTTTACCCCTTAGCTCACCTGAATTAATTGAGGGACCGTGCCTTTTCCTGCCTCGTTCACCAGCCCTTGACCAACCAACTACCTTGGAAGAATTGTGTCATACTTCCTATTGCCATGCTCTGTAGATACTAGCAACTAACTACTAGGTATTCTTCTGAAATAGGCTGTAACATTGCTTTTCTATTAAAATACAAGGCTTCGTGATACACTTTATTTACATAACAACACGCATGCGCAGGGTTTTTTTCCTGCCCCGACCGAGGCAACCACTAGAGCGCATGCGTATAGGTACCAAAGCTGTCCTTTTGCTGAATGAAGAAACGCCTACTACATTCCTACCGCGAGTATTTAGACAGAAGGTCCTTGCCCTCTGTATTCGTTTTGGGATTTAAAAGCTTTCGTGACTAAAATAATCACGTAATCCCTTCATTTCATTTCACGCATGCGCAGGGACACACAGCCCCTCCTGGATAGTATCGCCAGATGAGCGCATGCGCAGAGAGCTCGGCGCTCTCCTTGTTTAATGGCTTTTTGTTTAATACAACCAAGCTGTCGGTTTACAGGATAACATGATAACCCCTAACCCTTTCCTGAAATGCTACATGCACATTGTAGGACCGGGGAGTACGGACACGCACATTAGGGATGGATCCCAGGGGCGGACCCGTTTGTCCGCGGTCGTCACTTCCTGTGTCTTTACGTACCTAACCGGCTCCGTTATTTAAACTGTGAGGGCTATCCAGCCGGCACCTCCACTTCCGCTCGATGTGAGCGCGGGGTACCGACGGACAGGTAAGCCCAGTCTGCCTCATTTAAAGTTATTTCTCGAGCTCTTACTTAATTATGGGCAGAACTAATATAGTCGGTAGGTGTATGTAGTGCGTTCTTAGTCCTCGTAGGTGTTCAGGGCTGTCCACACTTTGGCCCCTTCTATTTGAGACCCAGACCAGTTCTGAGTCTGTGGTCTCCCCTTGTATCCATGTAGTATTATTCTGAGTAAGAATCATGAGCTGTAGTTATGACTCATTAGAGAATTTCAGCCAGTAATAAACTCATTGCTGCATTGGTTACTATACCCACTTTGAGGGTCACTATGAATCAGATGAAAATGTTGGCTTTTGCGGGGGTCGAGCTTGGTAAGAGGCACAATGTTCCACACGTTTTTTAGGTTACATGTGTAGAGCCAATTGGCAGGACACGGTGGAACTTGGTACTTACTGTGTCCATTTTCTTCTACACTCTAGAGCGGGGCCTCAGTTTTCCCGAGCGGTTGCCGGGCGAGGTGAGGCCAGCACCCACACAATGCTGGGTGAGTATCATTTGCAGGAAATGCCTCTGAATGATTAAGCTAGTATGCTTTCCCGGAATGCGGGATGTAAATTATTGCCGCAAGTGTGTCTTCTTATATGTTTACTGGGAGGTGGTGGGGATGTGTGTATACCAGTGAGTAGATTCTATATATCTTCATTTTGTGTTTTGTTGACAGGGAGAAGAACTCTTACTGTCTCCAACAGACATTGGGGATCCAAGGACCCGGTAGATATAATAGTATCCAGATAGTAACTTCATACTTTACGCTTATACATTCTTGTGTGTCTATGTGTAATTTTTTTGCAGTAGCAGTTTGTCAATTTAGGTCCTGACGAAAGCCGGAGTAATGCTCAAACCGGCTGAAACATGTTGACCATCTCACATCGCCATGACGTTGTCCCATGATTTGACGACTAGGCGGGTTTTTATTGTTCTGACACCTGGACATCTTATACTAAATATTCCCTGTTGTTCTAGGTAGCCAATTTTATTCACACATCGTTATCTAAGCACTGCACTTCACTAGTATGATTTCTTTGAGCGCTAATATGGCCAATGTATCGACAGTTACCTCCGCACCGCTACCTTATGGTTTGGACGGTGCCTGAGTCGATCTACAAATTCCCAGATGATGAAATTCCGCCAAGAGGGTGGTCCGATGGGAATTCTTTTGGCCATTAGTGACTCTTTCAACTCTTTGGCACGCACTTCCCCATTATCCTTTGGTATCATCATGTTGACACACCATCCATGACCTGGTCACCTTCTTTTGTTGTTAGTTTATGAGTAGGGGCATAAGGTGACAGGTCGTTAAATAACACCCCTTGACCCTCCACATACCTGTTTTGTTGAAGCCCTAATAGAGGACCAAGAGAAACTGATTAGTCTGCAAGAATGGACAAGGTCCTATGAAGAGGACACTGACATAAAGGAAGTGAAGGAGTACATTGTACAAGGATGGCCGGACAAAAGAAGCATGAAAGCGGGCCTCAAGCCGTACTTCGAAGTGCGGGAAGAATTGTCGGTAGGAGACAGAGGGATCTTCATATACAGAGGAGATAAGGTGATTCCCCCAAGGACCCTCACCTCAAAACTGATGGACTTGCTACACGAGGGACACCTGGGCATAGGGAAACTCAAAGCACGTGCCAAACAGGATTATTGGTGGCCAGGCATGGACATAAAGGCTGAAAGGCATGTCAGAGAGTGTCCCCAATGTCAACGGGCAGACAAGACATTAAAACCATTGAGGCCAGCGATAGGAAAGTTTGACCATCCTTCAAATCCGTGGGAGGAACTCTCCATAGACATTTTGGGACCGGTCCTAGACGACCAAGGCACACAGAAATATGTGTGTGTGCTTATGGACCGCTATTCAAAGTGGCCAGAATTGAGAGTAGATGAATCCATGGACACGGAGAACATCCTTAAGTTTCTGTCTGAGACTTTCACGAGGGAAGGAATACCTAAATCGATCTTGAGCGATAATGGGCCCCAGTTCACGTCGGAAAAATGGACTAAGTTCATGCACAGAAATGGCATCACTGTCAAACACACCGCAATCTACCATCCGGCCGGCAATGGGTTGGTGGAGAGATTTAACAGGGTAGTGATGGGAGCCATACAAGCGGCCATATCAAGTGAACAGAACTGGGAGAAGGCACTAGAGAACATGGTATGGGCCTACCGAATCACCCCCACCGGTACGGGGTATAGTCCATTTCAAATACTGAGAGGACGTGAACCTTTCACCCACGACAACAGGATTTGGAAAGAAAAGCTCATCACCAGTGAATGGTCCCCTGCAGTGGTGCGGGCCAACCTGGAAAAAGCACAGACAATCTACAGTAACCACTACAACAAACGAAGGAATGTCCAAGGCACAGGCCTGGAGCAAGGAGAGTGGGTAAGAGTAAGATTGGCCACCCTGCAGAAGAAGGGAGACAGCAAATACAGCAAGCCGTTGCAAGTGGTAGAAGTATATGATCGGGCCGCCTTACTAAGCGACGGGAACGTGTGGTCCCAAGACCGCATGGCCAGGTGTAATAAAGTTTTGGACTGGGAGTCACAGAACGCCGATTGGGAAGACAAGGAAGGCTCGGAAGTGGAGAGGAATCAAGCAGCTGAGGAACAGCAAGTTGGAGTGAGAGTTGGAACGGAAAGTGAAGAAGAAGGAGAAAGTGGAAGTCAAGGAATGGACTGGGACAGGCAGGAGAGAAGCACGCAAGAAAGAAGAGTTGAGAACGAAGGGACAGTAAACCCTGAGACTCAGAGTCAAGAGTCAATGGAGAACCCCGTCAGGGTCACAAGGAGTGGAAGGCAGGTGGTAAGACCTTCCAGATACCGAGATTTTGAATTGGACAATGAACTGTGAGTGACTCTTTCTTGTTTAATAAAAAGGGGAGATATGTAGCATCCGCAGTCTAGTTGTTGCACGTCACGTAGGCGTGACGTGCGACGGGGGGAAGGAAAGAAGCTGCGCGCGCAGTTAGGCAGAGCGCGCGAAGGGCCAGAGAGATCGGAAGCGCCGGCCGGCGCTCCTCTGCTAACCACAATTACAAATAAAGTTCTTTAATAAATAATCAAGCCCAGTGCCATCATTTGTAAGCGAGATCATTACAAGGGAGCCAATCAAGCAGCCCACCCACATTGAGTGCGGTCAGATGAGAACCGTACTGTGTGTAAACTGTGTGCACCAGGTTGTTCATGTCCCTTATGGCCGCTTGCTGAGATCACAACACAATCGTCCATTCACTTTCCACTTTCCTAGACTTGCAACGGATAATGGTTGATTAAGAACTGTTGTTGTATAATTGCATATCTTGAGGAGAGTGGGAGATATTGTGACCGGAAGACTTGGGAGTGATATTTTTCCTATGAATATAGATATAATTATAATTTATGAATCATGCAGTATAAAGTGTTGTACCACAATATCACAATCCAAATATTGACCTACACATCTATTGTGACATAGTTTTAACCTTGAAATAAATCCCCTGCGGAGTTAATAAACGTACATCTACCCTTACTATCATGGTATTTTGAGAATCACTATTATCATTATGGTATATATGTGGTTGATATTTTGTGGAATAGATAATGTGGTATACACTCGTCATAGCGTTTATTGGAAGCAAAATGGTGGGGAATAGGTATTTTGGGTCACCTTGCACTGTGGTACCAACTACCAGGACCACAGTACCCAACATGGCACCCCTGTGGAACTGCGGTACCACTTCCACGTAACCAAAAAACCATGAAAATAAATAATGGGTCTGGTCATAGACCAACAGATCCTGCAGGCAGCCACCATTGTACAGACCAAAGGCTGAGGTTGGCTGCACCTTTGTGGTCTGGGTTCAGCGCCTGGCTTAAGGCCAGACCCCGCAGCCAACCCCTGCTGTGTACCAGCTTAGTGAACTATAACTTGGAAGTTTCAGACATATTTTGTTTTTAAATACTAATGGCCTAATTTCCGAGTTTTTGGTGCAGAGCATGCAGCAAGTCACTTTGCTCTGCTGCCCAGCGTCAAAAAGAAAGGGCAAGAATGCGCAGTGTATATATGATATACGGAACATTTCTGTCCTTTCAGCTAGTGCTGGCGCACAATTTGGTGCCTAGCCCCATTGCAGGCATCGTTGCACCATGGTGCAAGGGTGCCTCTGTTTTTTGCAGGATTTTTTTGTACTGGAACGGACACCTTCCTGCACAAAATCAATCCATGGAGGGGTTTTCCCCATACTATGTGTGCTGCAGAATACAGCGCACATGAAGAGAGGAAAAAGAGAGGAGAAATGAAAACATTTCCTCTCATTACACCAGCTCTGGGGAGTTGTCAGGTCATGTTTTGACACTGCCCCAAGTTCATGGCATTTCGTAAATCTGGGGCAGCGTCAAAATCCATAGGTGTTGCTCTGGAACACCCACTGCAATGCCCATGGAACGCTTCCTTGACTCAGAGTAAGGCAACACAGTGTTTGCCTTACTATATATCAATGAGGCCATGTAAAATTACACAGGGTGGCTTTGTGTCGCCTCATAGATATGATTGAGAGGCCTGCACCACAAGAGCATCACTAAAAGTGAATCTCTGGCGAGTCAGACCTCTTGTAAATAACCCCCTAGATTTATATTAATTTAGCACCTAACAACAATATTACTTTAACCTGTGTTTTTAAGTGAACCTCTGTATTTTTTTAATTCAAGCTAAGATCTTATTACCATACATAAGTACAATGTCACATTATCCTTTGTTTTTTTCAGTAGATTTCTAGGGTAATTTGTAACAAAAGCGAAGATCTTGTTAAACCTAATTAAAATATCAAGTTAACCTAACTAAAAAGTCACTTAAACCTTTAATTATTTCTGTAAATTCATGTACTTTCAAAAAAATCATATTCAGCCAACATCTTAGATGCACTTGGCCTTTTGTTACACACAGCAGTGGTTGGCTGAAGTCTAATCCTCTGTGGGTGCCAAACATCCAACTGTGTGTGGCCTATGGCTGTGCAGAGCAGGGATTTCAGATGCAGGACCTGACTGTATCCCAATGTACTGCAGATGCCCAACAGCCATTTCTTTTTCTTTTTTCTTTAAATTTTGTCAGGTACTGCTGTGCTCTTGAAGTTCTCCCACAGTACTAGATATGCAAGCTTCTTCCCCTTGGTACCGTAGTACTGTGCAAGCCTCCTCCTAGAAGCTTGCACAGTAATGTGGTACCAAGTGTGAACAGCCTCTCCTGCAGTACTACCTGGGTTCTCTAATGCCGCCACAACATACTCTTTTCAGTTGCACCTAGCCAATCAGATCATTTTCTACTGCAGCACCTGCACTAGTTCTGTATTACTCCCTTGGCAATATATTATTTTCATTTTTGGTACTGACTACCAAACTTTTTAATCCCTTCATGTCAGGGGAATGGATATCCACCGGATCACAAAAATAACCAAGCTTTCTGGGTAGGGTTCTAACATTTTGCTAAATGTGGTGCAATTCTGTTCAACCGTTGTTTCGGTATAACAGAGCAAAATGTCCTATAGATTTAAATGGGGAAATTAATATTTTGATAACCCTCTTTTTCTTAAGTCCAGTTTGACAGATAGGTGTGAAACTGAAGACGCTGAAGACGCTGAGAAAGATTTTCAAATGGCTCCCAATAAGGATACACTCACCAGAAGACTGCAGAACATTCATAACTTGGCAGCCATATTCACCCTCAACCCACAGGCTGGACTCACACACAACCCACCTGAGGGAGCTCGACTGGCTCTGAGTTCACAAACGAGTCAATTCAAACTCCTTACCCACACTCTCAAGTCACTGTATAACACATACCTCAGACGTCGCATCTGCTTTCACAAACATTCCAGATAACTCTGTTCCTCCAGACTCCTACTTGAACATATCCCTTGCATGTGGCAAGCCTGCATTCTCCTAAAACATTAAATGACCTACTGCTATACATAAAAGCCTCTTAGTCACTTGTTGAATTCCGCAAGAAGATTAGGCTTTTCGAGTAGTCTCACTGGGCCATAGATGTGGCAGACTCCCATCTGCCATGCACTAGGATATCTTCCCGGGTGCATAACATAACATCAAAAATATTGCTGTTAACTTTACGGCACAAACCAGTACAATCTTTCAAATATTTAAATAACTACTACATGGCACAGAAGCATGAAAATCCTAAATTACATGAAGATACTCACTTGTGTAAAATAATTATACTGAGGTCCAGTCTCTAAACACACAAACATCATTCCATATAGATCCCCTACTATGCATATTCTTCACTCTCTGCACAGCTTTTTATGGAGAGCCTACTTGCACCAATCCCCCAAGCCCCCTTAGCTCACTAAACCACTACTATTCACAGCCTTCACACTGTGCAAAGTACTTAACGGAGAGGTCACTCCTTCCAGACACTGAAAGCCTTAAAGTGAAACCTTTACTTTGGAGTCTTCACCCTTTGTAAAAGTCTTCACAGAGAGCTGAGTTTTTCCCCACAACCAATCCTATTAGATGGTCAAACCCATAATACACACAATATTTGCTCTGTGCAGAGTTCTTAACAGAAACTCCACGCTCTTTAAACACTGAAAACTCTTTAGGAGGCCAAGCATGTTGTAAAAAATACAATTAGCCATACCAAATGGATAGAAAATGTGCTATAGATGAACCTTACTAAATACTTTTAGTGTGATAGGAGTACTGCTAACTCTTACATTAACTGGATGATCTCATCAGTGATGTCATCAGTGATGTAATCAATGATTTCATTTGAGATGTAATTACTGATTTAATCAATGATGTCTTTGAACATGGCACAAGTGATATGATATGTGTGGTCATCAGCAGTGCAAGTAAAACTTAGCTTGCTGAAGTATAACTGCCTAATTTTAGTGGTTCTTTGGCTTCTAACTGATTCAGACACCTAACTATAATGTTAATCTAACCTTTGTTTTTTTCAGTAAATTTCAGGTTTTTTTTTCACATGAGCTAACAACTTATTACAAAACCTACCTATAGCATCACTTTACCCATTGCTTTTTACCGAGAATTTCTGATTTGTTAGGGGAGATCATATTACTATACCTGACCATAACAACTATTTAAGTCTTCATTTTTGTCATGAATTTCTAGGGTTATATGAACATATTCAGCCCACACTTCCACTATGCTCAGCTTTAGCCCATTCAGAAAAGGGGCTTGTCACAGTCTAACCCCCTGCTGGTGGCTGCGCCAACACAGCCTGTATTCCATGATTTGAATGCTGCCCCTCATCCCCCTTGCTTGCTCTTCATTGTTCATCTGCGTGCCCCTGCCCCCACTGTGGTCAGGTTGCTGCCTCTGCCCTCCTACTGTAGGCCCTGGGCTCTCTGTCTGTGTGCGCCAGAAACTCATGCCTGCCTTCCAAGGGCTGTTGTGTTGCTCTTGAAAGAATATCTTCCATGGTCAACTTGCTAATCCGACAGGATCGGTAGAACAATTAAAAGGATTTTTTGACTATTTGAATGACAACATATATAATCTATGGTTTACTACACAGTATGATTATAATAAAATCACTTTTCTAGATGTAGAGCTATTTGTAGATGCAGGTCATCTAAGAAGTAGAATGTACAGAAAACCTACTAGTTGCAATGCAGTACTACACGCTAAGAGCTGTCACCCAACTAGCCAAAAAAAATCCATTCCTTATGGAGAGATGGTGAGAGCCCGGCGTAATTGCTCCTTAGATCAAGACTTTGAAGAGAATCTTTCAGACATATCCATGAGATTTGAAAGGAGAGGATATGACAGTAAAATCATAAAAACAGCTACAAATAGAGTGAAGAAACTGAGGCGTAAAGACACCTTGAAAGTAAAGCCAAAAAAACCGATGCAAGAAAGAGAAACAAAAGTTAGAATGATAACAAATTACAGTACAGAGAGTACTAAATTGTACTCCATTCTCAAAAAACATTGGCATCTATTAAAACTTGACCAAGACATTGCCCCATATGTTACTCATTATCCTTCCTTAACTTTTAAGAAAGGACTAACACTGTCCAATTTACTTAGTCCTAGCTACCCTAGGAAGCCTGTAAATAAAGACTGGCTCTCAAGATTCAAAGGCTTCTATAAATGTGGTAGATGCTCATCATGCAGATGGGCAAAGAAAAAGGGAGTGAGCTTCAACTACAACGGAACAGGAGAGTATACCATTGAGATGTTCATTAACTGTGACACAACGTTTGTGGTCTATGCTATTGTGTGCAGCTGTGGTAAGATTTATATTGGTAGTGCGAAGAGGAGACTTAGAGACAGGATGGCGGAACACTTTAGAGCAATCATACAAGGAGATACCAGGTACCCTACCGCAGCACACATAATAAGAAGTTCTCAAGACAAGATGAAACACACTTTTAGTTATCATGGCATAGATCACCTAGAAGTGGATCCCAGAGGGGGTAGCAGGACCCTTAAACTTAGAAGGAAGGAAGTTACATGGTTGATTAAATTAAAAGCAGGAGAAATGGGATTAAATGTTGATCATGAATATAAATTCTTTTAGGAAATGAATAACTTTAGATAACCATTAGATGACTTGATATGCATAATATCTCTATAACATCCGGTATATTCTAGCATAGCATTCATGTGCTCTAGATGCTTAAGTATAAGAACAATGATGATAATTATAAATGTTTGCATATGTACATAATTGTTCTGATTTCGAAGGTTGTAGTACCTAGATGGTGATGTTAAAGAGATATATGATCCCTGTTTATGGGCACACTTTTAGGTTCAAACGTAGACTCCTCAAAGTTTGATGCTTATATTTTCTCTTTATTTACTTGTATTCATTAGATATTCATATCATATCCGTTATGTATTCATTATAACACACTTTTGCTTTTCATATTTGTATCCACAATTATCTTTAGATGCTCCAATGCATTTCGGGCCAGTGCCCTTTTTCCAGGAGCTCTGCGAGCAAAAAACAAACGGGACATTTCTAGTAACATTGTTACTCCATAAAACTATATCACACTATACAGATGACTTTTAGTTAGTATTACAATCATACATGCAGAATCTGTACCACGTGTGGTGTGTGGTGCATGCTAAAAAAACGTGCAAAGCGGAAAAATACGAACGAAAAGTGGAGCCGGTATTGTGGAAAGGATGTATATTTTGTACTTACTCGGGTTTCAATATTGGTGCGTGCTCGAGTTCTATCTAAAACACATAGGGAAACCGGTTATCTTATCCGTTATGAAACAGTGAGTTTTAGTGAAGTCGGCGGGTGTGTATGTACTTACTTAGGCATTGGATGCTTCCCAACTTGAAAAGTGTGTCCTCAGTCCACGACTAGCAGCTATGGCGGTCGCGGTGTATTTGATTTCCGGTAAAGGTGTTTAGATCATGTGATGTGATCACATGGTGCTAGGAAACATAAAAAAGGGACTATGATCCCCGGATGTCATACTGGGTGTGTGTGAATGGAGGACTAACCCTAGGGTCACGACCATTGGAAATAAAATAGGGTTTACATTGTGCGGTATATGCGATGCTAAGTGTGATAGGCAGCAAAGAAAAATGAAAAATGAAAAATGAAACTAAAATGGGTTTTACATTATGCGATATATACAATACTGAGTGTGATGGGCAGCAAAGATATCACTGGTCAGAGTCTCTTAATTCTAATTATATAAAACAACTAAGTACAGTCCGATCATTAAGCCCAAAGGGCTTCATTGCTTGTAGGCGGTATATCCATGCCGTTTCACGTTGAAGTAGGAATCTGTTATTATCTCGTCCCTCCCGTTTCTCAACGATTTCAAGGACCATGTACTTCAGCTGTGCGATATTATGATGCTGTTCCATAAAGTGAAACCACAGCAATGGAGCGCACACTGCTAGCCCCTCCTCCGGCTCCTGGATGCTGCCCTGCGTGCCGGTTCGGGCATCGAGGCCATTGACTGTTGTTTGGCGGCCTTCTCCTCCACCCCTAAACTATTTTCTCTACTGATGAGGGAAGTTATCCCGAAACCCGAGCCATGTCTCGGGCGATACCCAAAAACCCGGGACATGTATCGGGTCTAGAGATTCATCAGTCCAACAAGTACCGACTTGCACCCACCTGGGTGATCCACTACTGAACTACAAGTACCAGAGTCCCGAGGGGCGATCCGGAGGAGGGGCTAGCGGTGTGCGCTCCATTGCGGTGGTTTTTACTAATTGGCTCCCTTGAGCTTTGAGCCGACGGGCTCCTGGATGCTGGCCTGCGTGCCGGTTCGGGCATCGAGGCCATTGACTGTTGTTTGGCGGCCTTCTCCTCCACCCCTAAACCATTTTCTCTACTGATGAGGGAAGTTATCCCGAAACCCGAGCCATGTCTCGGGCGATACCCAAAAACCCGGGACATGTATCGGGTCTAGAGATTCATCAGTCCAACAAGTACTGACTTGCACCCACCTGGGTGATCCACTACTGAACTACAAGTACCAGAGTCCCGAGGGGCGATCCAGAGGAGGGGCTAGCGGTGTGCGCTCCATTGCGGTGGTTTTTACTAATTGGCTCCCTTGAGCTTTGAGCCGACGGGCTCCTGGATGCTGCCCTGCGTGCCGGTTCGGGCATCGAGGCCATTGACTGTTGTTTGGCGGCCTTCTCCTCCACCCCTAAACCATTTTCTCTACTGATGAGGGAAGTTATCCCGAAACCCGAGCCATGTCTCGGGCGATACCCAAAAACCCGGGACATGTATCGGGTCTAGAGATTCATCAGTCCAACAAGTACCGACTTGCACCCACCTGGGTGATCCACTACTGAACTACAAGTACCAGAGTCCCGAGGGGCGATCCGGAGGAGGGGCTAGCGGTGTGCGCTCCATTGCGGTGGTTTTTACTAATTGGCTCCCTTGAGCTTTGAGCCGACGGGCTCCTGGATGCTGCCCTGCGTGCCGGTTCGGGCATCGAGGCCATTGACTGTTGTTTGGCGGCCTTCTCCTCCACCCCTAAACCATTTTCTCTACTGATGAGGGAAGTTATCCCGAAACCCGAGCCATGTCTCGGGCGATACCCAAAAACCCGGGACATGTATCGGGTCTAGAGATTCATCAGTCCAACAAGTACCGACTTGCACCCACCTGGGTGATCCACTACTGAACTACAAGTACCAGAGTCCCGAGGGGCGATCCGGAGGAGGGGCTAGCGGTGTGCGCTCCATTGCGGTGGTTTTTACTAATTGGCTCCCTTGAGCTTTGAGCCGACGGGCTCCTGGATGCTGCCCTGCGTGCCGGTTCGGGCATCGAGGCCATTGACTGTTGTTTGGCGGCCTTCTCCTCCACCCCTAAACCATTTTCTCTACTGATGAGGGAAGTTATCCCGAAACCCGAGCCATGTCTCGGGCGATACCCAAAAACCCTGGACATGTATCGAGTCTAGAGATTCATCAGTCCAACAAGTACCGACTTGCACCCACCTGGGTGATCCACTACTGAACTACAAGTACCAGAGTCCCGAGGGGCGATCCGGAGGAGGGGCTAGCGGTGTGCGCTCCATTGCGGTGGTTTTTACTGTTCCATAAAGTGTACCGCTACATTGGATTTCACATTTTTTGTTCGGATGTTTGACTTATGTTCATTTAGTCGTGTTTTTATTTTCCTTTCTGTTTTGCCAATATAGATTTTCCCACATGGGCATTTAAGAAGGTATATTAAGTTCATTGAGTCACATGTGGCATTTACACGAAGTTTGATGGTTTGACCTCTCATTGGATGTGTGATGACATCACCTTTAATGACATTGTTGCAGTTGTTGCAATTCATGCATGGGATAGTTCCTCTTGTCTTTTCTTTCATGCCGGTTTCTTTTGATAATATCTCTTTGATATTTTTTCCTCTGGTGTATGCAAAAATCGGTGGATTGCTGAAGATGTTATTGAATTCAGTTTCAGCAGAGAGGATAGGCCAGTGTCGTAGAATGATTTTTTTGTATGTGGAGCTTATTTTGGAGAACTTTGATACTAGGACGATTCTGTCCTCTTTAGGTTTGGTGGTTTTTGTTAATGCCTGTTCTCTAGTGATCTTTGACACTCTATTTTCAGCCTGATTTATAATATGTTTTGGGTATCCTCTTTCAGAAAATCTCTCGCCCAT
Source organism: Lissotriton helveticus (assembly GCF_964261635.1). Lineage (NCBI taxonomy): Eukaryota > Metazoa > Chordata > Amphibia > Caudata > Salamandridae > Lissotriton > Lissotriton helveticus. The sequence goes on along the minus strand of NC_136070.1, from coordinate 854,963,689 downwards.
TTCTTTGATACGTTTTTCACCTTGTTCCCTATTAGATTTAATTCATTTCGCTCTTAGCATTTGGGAGTATGGAAGATGATTTTTTAAGGCTCCCTGATGAAAACTTGTGAAATGCAACGTATTATTGCGATCAGTAGTTTTCCTGTAGATATCTGTTTCGAAACCTATGTGTGTCTTTGAGATCAATACATCCAGAAATGTGATGGTGTCTTCTTCTATAGACCATGTTAGTTCAATTCTATCATCTTTGGTATTGAGTTCAGTTAGGGCTGCTGTGAGGTCTTCTTTCGTGTCCTTCCAAATGAAAAATAGGTCATCTATATACCTGGTGTACATTTTCAGGTTGTTGGTCCATGTGTCATTGTCATAAATGTGCTTCTCCTCAAACTCCTTCATGTATAAATTAGCATACGTCGGTGCTGCACAATTGCCCATAGACATTCCTGATAGCTGCCTGTACCATACCTTGTCATGTTCAAAATAGCTATGGTATAACGTGAATACCATTAGCTCCATTAAAAATTGTTGCATTTCTGTTTCGATCTCACTGTTGACAATTGTTTTCTCAACGGCCTCTATTCCTCCCCCATGGGGGATAGACGTGTATAGTGATTTGACGTCTGCTGTACACATGAATATCTGTTCATTATCCTGTATGGTGACTTTAGATAATTTCAGTAGAAAGTCTGTGGTATCTTTTGTGTAACTTCTCATGTTTTGCACAAACGGTTGTAGGTATTTATCTAAAAACTTTCCTATAGGTTCATGCAATGACCCCCTCGTTGACACAATAGGCCTAAATGGAGGATCTCTCAAACATGTATGGATTTTTGGAGTCATTTGTATAGACGGGCTCCTGGGATGTTCAACTAACAGATATTTAAAAGTTCTTTCATCTATGACTTCTGTTTGTCGTGCTTTTGATAGAATCTCCTTTAATGTATTTTTGATGGCCATTGTGGGATTATTATCCAATTGCATGTAAGTTTCTGGATCCGCAATATGTTCTTGAATTTTTGTTAGGTACATGGACGTATTTACAATTACTAATGCTCCGCCTTTGTCGGCCTTGATGCATTTGATTTCTTTGTTGTCAGCAATGTTTTTCAGGGTGTCTTCATCTTTCCTAGATAGGTTGGATCCAACCAAAAATTCAAAAGCACGACAAACAGAAATCATAGATGAAAGAACTTTTAAATATCTGTTTGTTGAACATCCCAGGAGCCCGTCTATACAAATGACTCCAAAAATCCATAAATGTTTGAGAGATCCTCCATTTAGGCCTATTGTGTCAACGAGGGGGTCATTGCATGAACCTATAGGAAAGTTTTTAGATAAATACCTACAACCGTTTGTGCAAAACATGAGAAGTTACACAAAAGATACCACAGACTTTCTACTGAAATTATCTAAAGTCACCATACAGGATAATGAACAGATATTCATGTGTACAGCAGACGTCAAATCACTATACACGTCTATCCCCCATGGGGGAGGAATAGAGGCCGTTGAGAAAACAATTGTCAACAGTGAGATCGAAACAGAAATGCAAAAATTTTAATGGAGCTAATGGTATTCACGTTATACCATAGCTATTTTGAACATGACAAGGTATGGTACAGGCAGCTATCAGGAATGTCTATGGGCAATTGTGCAGCACCGACGTATGCTCATTTATACATGAAGGAGTTTGAGGAGAAGCACATTTATGACAATGACACATGGACCAACAACCTGAAAATGTACACCAGGTATATAGATGACCTATTTTTCATTTGGAAGGACACGAAAGAAGGCCTCACAGCAGCCCTAACTGAACTCAATACCAAAGATGATAGAATTGAACTAACATGGTCTATAGAAGAAGACACCATCACATTTCTGGATGTATTGATCTCAAAGACACCCATAGGTTTCGAAACAGATATCTACAGGAAAACTACTGATCGCAATAATACGTTGCATTTCACAAGTTTTCATCAGGGAGCCTTAAAAAATCATCTTCCATACTCCCAAATGCTAAGAGCGAAACGAATTACATCTAATAGGGAACAAGGTGAAAAACGTATCAAAGAAATGGGCGAGAGATTTTCTGAAAGAGGATACCCAAAACATATTATAAATCAGGCTGAAAATAGAGTGTCAAAGATCACTAGAGAACAGGCATTAACAAAAACCACCAAACCTAAAGAGGACAGAATCGTCCTAGTATCAAAGTTCTCCAAAATAAGCTCCACATACAAAAAAATCATTCTACGACACTGGCCTATCCTCTCTGCTGAAACTGAATTCAATAACATCTTCAGCAATCCACCGATTTTTGCATACACCAGAGGAAAAAATATCAAAGAGATATTATCAAAAGAAACCGGCATGAAAGAAAAGACAAGAGGAACTATCCCATGCATGAATTGCAACAACTGCAACAATGTCATTAAAGGTGATGTCATAAAACACATCCAATGAGAGGTCAAACCATCAAACTTCGTGTAAATGCCACATGTGACTCAATGAACTTAATATACCTTCTTAAATGCCCATGTGGGAAAATCTATATTGGCAAAACAGAAAGGAAAATAAAAACACGACTAAATGAACATAAGTCAAACATCCGAACAAAAAATGTGAAATCCAATGTAGCGGTACACTTTATGGAACAGCATCATAATATCGCACAGCTGAAGTACATGGTCCTTGAAATCGTTGAGAAACGGGAGGGACGAGATAATAACAGATTCCTACTTCAACGTGAAACGGCATGGATATACCGCCTACAAGCAATGAAGCCCTTTGGGCTTAATGATCGGACTGAACTTAGTTGTTTTATATAATTAGAATTAAGAGACTCTGACCAGTGATATCTTTGCTGCCCATCACACTCAGTATTGTATATATCGCATAATGTAAAACCCATTTTAGTTTCATTTTTCATTTTTCATTTTTCTTTGCTGCCTATCACACTTAGCATCGCATATACCGCACAATGTAAACCCTATTTTATTTCCAATGGTCGTGACCCTAGGGTTAGTCCTCCATTCACACACACCCAGTATGACATCCGGGGATCATAGTCCCTTTTTTATGTTTCCTAGCACCATGTGATCACATCACATGATCTAAACACCTTTACCGGGAATCAAATACACCGCGACCGCCATAGCTGCTAGTCGTGGACTGAGGACACACTTTTCAAGTTGGGAAGCATCCAATGCCTAAGTAAGTACATACACACCCGCCGACTTCACTAAAACTCACCGTTTCATAACGGATAAGATAACCGGTTTCCCTATGTGTTTTAGATAGAACTCGAGCACGCACCAATATTGAAACCCGAGTAAGTACAAAATATACATCCTTTCCACAATACCGGCTCCACTTTTCGTTCGTATTTTTCCGCTTTGCACGTTTTTTTAGCATGCACCACACACCACACGTGGTACAGATTCTGCATGTATGATTGTAATACTAACTAAAAGTCATCTGTATAGTGTGATATAGTTTTATGGAGTAACAATGTTACTAGAAATGTCCCGTTTGTTTTTTGCTCGCAGAGCTCCTGGAAAAAGGGCACTGGCCCGAAATGCATTGGAGCATCTAAAGATAATTGTGGATACAAATATGAAAAGCAAAAGTGTGTTATAATGAATACATAACGGATATGATATGAATATCTAATGAATACAAGTAAATAAAGAGAAAATATAAGCATCAAACTTTGAGGAGTCTACGTTTGAACCTAAAAGTGTGCCCAAAAACAGGGATGCACCTACTGTTATAGTGTGTGCACTTATCTTGATTTCATTTACTAACGGAGCGGACGGCTCCGTCACCTGTAGGAGCACCTAACCTTACCGATTGTAAGCCTAAAGCAGAAAGAGTTACTAGAACCTTTGACAGCTGTGCAACAACCCAATTATATGAAGTCTAAAGAGATATATGATCAAATTAAGAACATTGTCTGTAAATATTAATGTCTGCATATGTACATAATTGAACAAACTATAAAGGTTGTAGACCTTAAATGATGATGTTAAAGAGAAATGTGATCCAACAAATATGTAGTATTGATTAGATTAGAGGGATGATTTGAATTATTATGAGTTTTTTGTGTGATATATGAAACTTAAATGAATAATAGGAAGTATCTTTACTACCTCATGTATTATTTGTGTGATACGTAGAGCTCAAGAAATGCTATGCTATCTCTACTGGTACTAAGACAGGCCCATAAAAATGTATGAAATAATGAACTATATTTAATACTGTACTTGCTATACCTCTAACCTGTCCTTCTTGAGATTCTAACTATATTGTGAATGGGGTGACCGTTGTGGCTGGCCAGCGGGGCAGACTGCCAGTGCCCCTTCTCACTGTATAATACTTGAAAGAAGTCTTATAATTTTGCAGCTGTAATATATCGTCTTTCAGGGTATGATAAATACTGATGTAAGCCTCAGAAACACTACAATACAATAGATATAACGTTACAACATGATATTAATTGATACTTGATACAATGGAGTTAGTATAGATTGTTGTTGAGTAATTCGTGCTATTAGATCATAAATTAGGTGTAACTGTTAGAGACACAGAGTCCGTGACCATCTCAATGTGGCGTCTGTTACCGTCGGTTTATACTGGAGTCAGATCAATATTAAGATCGCTTTCATATGAAAGTGACACATTACTTTTATACAGCTGTACTCTAAATAATATTACAACAGTTTAAATTCGTTGGAATTAATACAGATAGAGATACTAAGATCGTGACCATTTTAAGATGGCGACTGCCACCGTCGGTTATACTGGAGTCAGAGCAAAAAATAATTTTCAGATCGCTTTCATATAAAAGTGACATATCACTTTTATACAGCTGTTTTCTGAATAATATTATAATTGTTTATAAACGGTGGAATTAACACTGCGATTTTCTTATGCAACGTACTTACTCCATAGTCTTATACAAATAGCTAACTAACTAACTAATATAACAATACCATTTACGTACTAAGAAGAGATATTAGAAAGCCTGATTAATTAAGATAGAGCTAAGTAAATACTTTGCTGAGCTCGTACTACAGTAAGATGGCGCTCCGTACCTTCACACATAAACAAATAGATCAACCAAGATGGCGCGCGAGCAGGACGCAGACACGGGGATACGCGATCCGACGCCCTAGTAACTACACACTCGGTAAGCGAATACTTAGCTTTACCTGACGATAAGGATACTTTAACATACGAATCAAGTTAGAGACTATTTAGCTCATTATAATATTAATCCCTGTTTTCACAGATAACTGTAGAATGAGGTCTGAACACATTACGCTATAACTTTGGGAGTGACTTTAAGTACGTTAAGGTAAGATTCGAATCACGTATAAATTTTAGGCTAATACTCTTATTAACACCAGATAGTTAGTTTAATCATTATATACGGCCTGAATAAAATATTTTATTACAGATATAGAAAAGATTAACAGGATTGGAATTATATAATCCAGGAAAATAAAGTGAAACAACCCTTGAGAGGAGGCATAGGTAGAATGTGTCGCGGTCTAGCCACTGCGCTTAACCTCTATTTACAATTTTACTTTTCTTTCCTATTCTACTACTTATGTAAATTGTTACCTTCATTTTCTAATCACATCAACTCACAGGGTGATTCATGCTTATAAACCTGGTGGTGAGTTAACAATATGTACATAGTTTCTACTTTGAGCACAATCACGCCCTTTGGCATCTCTTACTAGATATGGACTTTAAATTTTAATATGTCATATCATGGCATACTCTGCTTGTAAAAAGCTATAATGTAATGTTATAATCTGTTTGGGTTGCAGCCCTGAGGAAGTCGTGGGTCAGATTAGACCAGACGAAACACGTGTTGGCTGCACATTTGTTGGAATTTACAATTGAAGACTGTTTCAATGAAGATTTGAATTAAAACAAGTCAAGATAAGAATAAAAAGAATACACTACTTCAAACATAAATTGGACTTTGAGTGCTCGATGATATTCATTTTTTGCTTGAAGCTTAATTTTAGCTTATTAATCTAGTCGTGGTAACCGATTAGCTATCATTTGGAGCACCACTGTTATACATCAACGTGATACCGTCCTTTACTAGCTGTGCGCTCAATGCAAAACAGTTACCAAACCTATATTGTATTTAAGTTGTTGTATATTGAGCAGCCGCTTAAGGAAAAATGAACAGAGACAAAGAAGCAGAAGAACTTTTCAGTAATTTAATGGCAGGTGGTTCTATCGGATCATCAGTTAGACCATCTGGCAGCATAAAGAAGGAGGGACTTAGCGCTAAGTTTAGAAAACTTGAATCACTCAAAAGACAAGAGCTTAATACGTGGTGGGATGCTGCCACCCTCAAGCAGTATTTAACGATGAATAGAATACCGAGAGGTTTGCGTTCACAAATTATACCAGCCTACGAAGATTTAGAACCTGACTTATATATCATATGGGAAAAGGAGCTTAATGATAGCTCACGCAATTTGATGAAAATACTCATTGATAATGCAGATAGGAAGATGGCTAAACTCCTTATTGAGATTCAAAAGGTTGAGGATGAAATCAAAGCTTTAAATCTCCCTGAGGCAACTATCAAAAACTATACTATTATGGATGAGATCTTGAATGAGGTGCAACTAGATATCAAAAGGAGGAAGGCACATAAAATTAAGAGAGACGAGAAAGACTATCGCTCAGGGAGAATTTATACCTATGCTAAGAGATTTGATTACCTGATGAAAACAACATTGAGTAAGAGACAGACAGGCAGCACAACACCACTTAGTGAGACAGAAGCATCTTCTAGTAACTTATCCAGTGATGATAGTGAAGAAGCACCAGTTACAGACTCTACACCAGAATCAATTTTTTTTGAAGAGGTTCATCGGCTACGGAGGGGGAATCGAGATACGGGCAGAAATCGGAACATAAATACAAGAGGACCAGAAGAGGCAGGAGAGGAAGCGGGAGATCCAGGGTCAAGGATCAAAAGAAGCTTGAGGTCATGGAAACCACAGCCCTAAGAGATATAAATGAAGTAAGTGACATAGAAATAATAAACTTATCAGACCAACAATTATCTAAGGACATGACCTGTGTACTTAAAAAAGGTTTAGGTTCTGTCCAGCCAGGAGGCAAGACTGGGTGATGACTAAGATAGACCTTTTTAAATTTACCAGGAGACTTAAACGTAAAAAATTCTTTTGTAACATACCAGAGAAAAGGGGGACATTGGAAACTAAAGGATTGAGCAATCTTACTATACAAGAATTAAAAGAGACGCAGCTCCTACTATCTTTGACAGAAACAGAAGATGATCCTGCTACTTTGTTTAAAATTATGGAAGATCTTGAAGTGGAACGCTTCATGACTGAAAGTAGTGGTCTCAAAATAGGATCTAAATGGACTCCTAGACTCACACAAGGCAATGCTATTGATGTGTTCTTTAAGGCAGTCAGTCAGGACATAGACAAAGAATTTGAACACAAACAGCAAAGTTACCTCTATCCCAGAGTAGACAATCTAACACCAGGTGAAAGAAAAGCTCTTAATGAGCTTCTAAATAATAAGGACATTATAATCCGAAGAGCTGATAAAGGTGGTAACCTGGTAATACAAAACACTACAGACTATAATAACGAAGTCTTATCACAACTGAATGATAGACGTTATTATGTCAGATTAGAGACTAACCCCATTAAGGACTTAATGGAAACTGTCAACAATAAGGTTAGGGAATGGTACGAGCTATCTTTGATAGATCGTGAGGAGTATCTTTATCTTCAAACTACTTATCCTAGATCACCATGTGTGTATACTTTACCGAAGGTCCATAAATGCCGAGACAGGCCTCCGGGTAGGCCGATAGTCTCGGGCATAGGTGGACCAACTGAACACCTGTCTGAATACATTGATATATTTTTAAGAGAATTTGTACATAATTTACCATCCTTTGTAGAGGATACTAAATACATACTTAATGTACTAAATGACATCAGTTGGGAGGAAGGGATGATTTTAGCCACATTAGATGTGGTCTCCCTTTACTCCAATATCGATCACGCTCAAGGAATTGAGGCACTAGATTTTTTTCTTAGTAAGAGAGCTGCTGAATTTTATGATCACTCACAAATGCTCCTACAAATGACAGAACTTGTACTGAAAAATAATGTTTTTTTATTTGATGGGATATGGTACCGACAAGAACTCGGGACTGCGATGGGAGCCAGGTTTGCTCCGTCTTTTGCCAACCTATTCATGGGTTGGTACGAGGCGGAGCGAATCTGGGGACCTAGCAACAGAGAATGGATCCAGTATATCCATTACTGGGGTCGATTCATCGACGACTGCCTGCTAAGCTGGACAGGATTGGTAGAACAATTAAAAGGATTTTTTGACTATTTGAATGACAACATATATAATCTACGGTTTACTACACAGTATGATTATAATAAAATCACTTTTCTAGATGTAGAGCTATTTGTAGATGCAGGTCATCTAAGAAGTAGAATGTACAGAAAACCTACTAGTTGCAATGCAGTACTACACGCTAAGAGCTGTCACCCAACTAGCCAAATAAAATCCATTCCTTATGGAGAGATGGTGAGAGCCCGGCGTAATAGCTCCTTAGACCAAGACTTTGAAGAGAATCTGTCAGACATATCCATGAGATTTGAGAGGAGAGGATATGACAGTAAAATCATAGATACAGCTACAAATAGAGTGAAGAAACTGAGGCGTAAAGACACCTTGAAAGTAAAGCCAAAAAAACTGATGCAAGACAGAGAAACAAAAGTTAGAATGATAACAAATTACAGTACAGAGAGTACTAAATTGTACTCCATTCTCAAAAAACATTGGCATCTATTAAAACTTGACCAAGACATTGTCCCATATGTAACTCATTATCCTTCCTTAACTTTTAAGAAAGGACTAACACTGTCCAATTTACTTAGTCCTAGCTACCCTAGGAAGCCTGTAAATAAAGACTGGCTCTCAAGATTCAAAGGCTTCTATAAATGTGGTAGATGCTCATCATGCAGATGGGCAAAGAAAAAGGTAGTGAGCTTCAACTACAACGGAACAGGAGAGTATACCATTGAGATGTTCATTAACTGTGACACAACTTTTGTGGTCTATGCTATTGTGTGCAGCTGTGGTAAGATTTATATTGGTAGTACCAAGAGGAGACTTAGAGACAGGATGGCGGAACACTTTAGAGCAATCATACAAGGAGATACCAGGTACCCTACCGCAGCACACATAATAAGAAGTTCTCAAGACAAGATGAAACACACTTTTAGTTATCATGGCATAGATCACCTAGAAGTGGATCCCAGAGGGGGTAACAGGACCCTTAAACTTAGAAGGAAGGAAGTTACATGGTTGATTAAATTAAAAGCAGTAGAAATGGGATTAAATGTTGATCATGAATATGAATTCTTTTTAGGAAATGAATAACTTTAGATAACCATTAGATGACTTGATATGCATAATATCTCTATAACATCCAGTATATTCTAGCATAGCATTCATGTGCTCTAGATGCTTAAGTATAAGAACAATGATGATAATTATAAATGTTTGCATATGTACATAATTGTACTGATTACAAAGGTTGTAGTACCTAGATGGTGATGTTAAAGAGATATATGATCAAATTAAGAACATTGTCTATAAATATTAATGTCTGCATATGTACATAATTGAACAAACTATAAAGGTTGTAGACCTTAAATGATGATGTTAAAGAGAAATGTGATCCAACAAATATGCAGTATTGATTAGATTAGAGGGATGATTTGAATTATTATGAGTTTTTTGTATGATATATGAAACTTAAATGAATAATAGGAAGTATCTTTACTACCTCATGTATTATTTGTGTGATACGTAGAGCTCAAGAAATGCTATGCTATCTCTACTGGTACTAAGACAGGCCCATAAAAATGTATGAAATAATGAACTATATTTAATACTGTACTCGCTATACCTCTAACCTGTCCTTCTTGAGAATCTAACTATATTGTGTATGGGGTGACCGTTGTGGCTGGCCAGCGGGGCAGACTGCCAGTGCCCCTTCTCACTGTATAATACTTGAAAGAAGTCTTATAATTTTGCAGCTGTAATATATCGTCTTTCAGGTTATGATAAATACTGATGTAAGCCTCAGAAACACTACAATACAATAGATATAACGTTACAACATGATATTAATTGATACTTGATACAATAGAGTTAGTATAGATTGTTGTTGAGTAATTCGTGCTATTAGATCATAAATTAGGTGTAACTGTTAGAGACACAGAGTCCGTGACCATCTCAATGTGGCGTCTGTTACCGTCGGTTTATACTGGAGTCAGATCAATATTAAGATCGCTTTCATATGAAAGTGACACATTACTTTTATACAGCTGTACTCTAAATAATATTACAACAGTTTAAATTCGTTGGAATTAATACAGATAGAGATACTGAGATCGTGACCATTTTAAGATGGCGACTGCCACCGTCGGTTATACTGGAGTCAGAGCAAAAAATAATTTTCAGATCGCTTTCATATAAAAGTGACATATCACTTTTATACAGCTGTTTTCTGAATAATATTATAATTGTTTATAAACGGTGGAATTAACACTGCGATTTTCTTATGAAACGTACTTACTCCATAGTCTTATACAAATAGCTAACTAACTAACTAATATAACAATACCATTTACGTACTAAGAAGAGATATTAGAAAGCCTGAATAATTAAGATAGAGCTAAGTAAATACTTTGCTGAGCTCGTACTACAGTAAAATGGCGCTCCGTACCTTCACACATAAACAAATAGATCAACCAAGATGGCGCGCGAGCAGGACGCAGACACGGGGATACGCGATCCGACGCCCTAGTAACTACACACTCGGTAAGCGAATACTTAGCTTTACCTGACGATAAGGATATTTTAACATACGAATCAAGTTAGAGACTATTTAGCTCATTATAATATTAATCCCTGTTTTCACAGATAACTGTAGAATGAGGTCTGAACACATTACGCTATAACTTTGGGAGTGACTTTAAGTACGTTAAGGTAAGATTCGAATCACGTATAAATTTTAGGCTAATACTCCTATTGACACCAGATAGTTAGTTTAATCATTATATACGGCCTGAATAAAATATTTTATTACAGATATAGAAAAGATTAACAGGATTGGAATTATATAATCCAGGAAAATAAAGTGAAACAACCCTTGAGAGGAGGCATAGGTAGGATGTGTCGCGGTCTAGCCACTGCGCTTAACCTCTATTTACAATTTTACTTTTCTTTCCTATTCTACTACTTATGTAAATTGTTACCTTAATTTTCTAATCACATCAACTCACAGGGTGATTCATGCTTATAAACCTGGTGGTGAGTTAACAATATGTACATAGTTTCTACTTTGAGCACAATCACGCCCTTTGGCATCTCTTACTAGATATGGACTTTAAATTTTAAAATGTCATATCATGGCATACCCTGCTTGTAAAAAGCTATAATGTAATGTTATGATCTGTTTGGGTTGCAGCCCTGAGGAAGTCGTGGGTCAGATTAGACCAGACAAAACACGTGTTGGCTCCACATTTGTTGGAATTTACAATTGAAACCTGTTTCAATGAAGATTTGAATTAAAACAAGTCAAGATAAGAATAAAAAGAATACACTACTTCAAACATAAATTGGACTTTGAGTGCTCGATAATATTCATTTTTTGCTTGAAGCTTAATTTGAGCTTATTAATCTAGTCGTGGTAACCGATTAGCTATCATTTGGAGCACCACTGTTATACATCAACGTGATACCGTCCTTTACTAGCTGTGCGCTCAATGCAAAACAGTTACCAAACCTATATTGTATTTAACTTGCTAATACTGTCCACCTGCCGCCTATCCTCCATATCTGAGTCTGCTTTCTATCCCGTCCCTCCTGCCCTACTTAGTATTTTGTGCTGCCTTTACAGCTTGCCCTCTGTTCTTAGATTGCTGCCCCTAACCACCTCCTCTCTGCCATGTGTTGTCCAGGTCCATGACTTCAGCCTCCATTTTATAGTAAAAACTATCCCCTAAAGGATCAAAGTGCCAAGCGCGGACATGTAGTCGTGTGAGACCAGGTCAGTGTCAATAAAAATTGTCAACTGCAATGGAGTGCTGTTCGGATACATGAAGTGGATTGGGCTTGGTCAGTTCTTACCTTTGGAATTAGAAATATTCTTGAGAAAAATTTTCTGAGAAGGTAAAGTTCAGTGAGACAAGGCTGCAGGAGGCATCCAAAGAGGGAGCATCATCGTCAGATAGTGTTTGGTCGAACCTGCCTTGAAGATTTCTACTTCCCGACTTAGTCTTTGTAATGGAAGTAAAAAACTTCTATGGGACGAGGCAGAGGGCTTTAGCCAAAGGCAGTTCCACGAGGAAGGATGGCCCGTTGGAGAAGAACCACTGAAATGGATTTGCCGCCGCAAAAGGGCTACAGGCAGAAAAATCCCAGCTTTATAAAAGTGTCATTTTCAAAAGTGTAATCAAAAAGCAGACTTTACCATGAAATAGTCTTGTCATTATGATATTAAAAACACTAAGCACAACAGAGCTATTGGCTCCCAATTGGAAAATACAGCTTATTAAATATCACAAGGAATCTGCAATATTATCCTATAGGAAAGGTCGGCCTCACAATAGTGACAAATTAATTTTACTAAGAGGACATGTAAATCTACAAATTACATATCCAACCTTTCAATTACATGGCATTCTGCACTATGGGCAACCTAGGACCTACCTTAGTGGTGACTTATATGTTAAAAAAACAATATAGGGCATAGCAAGGGGGTTTATTGCTTAGTCAACATGGCAGTGTAAAACTGCATACAGGATTCAATAGAAGGCCTTTAAAATGTTTTACCATTCTACTTAAGTAGGTGGCATAGTAAGTGCTGCGGGCCGCTAGTAGCAGTTAGTTTACAGGCCTGGGTATATGCTATTCAACTCTACAAAGGAGTTATAGGCAGATTAAATATGCCATTCATGTTTAAGCCAATCAAACTCTGTTTAAAGGAGCGAGCACAAGCACTTTAGCACTGGCTATCAGTGGTAAAGTGTACAGAGTCTTAAGGCCAACAAAAACAAATTCAGCAAAAAGTGGAGAGTAAAAGGCAAAAGGTTTGGGGTGACCCTGCAGAGAGGGCTAGGTTCAACATGGATAAATTTAATTTTCAACTGCATTACTTGCCTGGTCCTGTCAACAGGCAGTGGATTGTCTTTCCGGGTTCCCTATTGAAGAGAAGGGGTCAAGAACTGATGGATGATTAAGAGTGTGTAGGTATGAATGATGGTGCTTTGACAAAGGGAATTTGGGGGAAGAGTAAGGAGACTGATGCCACCTGTCTCAAATGTAAAGTTTGTGTGATCAATGTGTGGGCACAGTATGTATATCTGGATTCCCTGGTAAAACTTTTTGGAATGTGAAAAATAAACTGACATTCAGTGGTAGTGAATTATTAAGGGGGAATGGATAGTTCCCTCAGAGGAAACAAGAATAAAAGTGATTATTCTGGCACATTGGGGGCATTTAGGAAGACATTTTACAAAGGCAAGAGTGAGGGATAAATACTGGAGCGTCAGGTGGAGGAGGTGGGCAGGGGTTGTTTTACTTGTGCTGCAAATTACAAGTCACCTCTTAAACCCCTCAAAGTTTCCTGTAGCAATGCTAGATCAACCTTGGATAAATCTGGGTCTGGATATTTGGGGTCATAGTGAGTTCTTACCTAGTAGTCAAAGGTATGTTATTATTTGTGGGTTATGCCTCTAAGTGGGTCTCAACCATGTTTATAAATGTAGTAAACACCAGAGTGGTGCTTGAGTTCCTCAAGGATTAGTTTGCAAACAAAGGTGTGTCTAAATACTTGGTAATGGTTAATGGAGTTCAGTGAATCTCACATGAGATCAACAGTTTTTGGGAAAATCTGGGAAAATTCCATCAGAAGACGGCAGAGTATTCACCGCAGGCCAAACTGCTTTGGAGCAGAGACTTTCTCTCAAGGATGTTCTGAGAGAAACTTGGTGGACCCACTACACTACTAATTGAGTGATCTTGAATTCACCGTTTGAACTTTTGAACTGTAGGGTGGCAAACTTAACCCCCCTTGGATGTTGTCTAGGAATAAAATGTAATGTTACGGTGGTAATTTGAGTTGACATTGCAATCAAAGCTGCCAACAAAGGTATAAGGAGAACTATGATATGAAATATTCTGTCAAAGATAAGAGGTGGAAGGTGACTGTTTATGTGAAACAACTAGGCTGGGAAAGGAAAGGATTAGCACTGCACTCTCTGTGTAGAATTTTACCATCAGGTCTGTCAGAAAGAATGTGGTTACTTTGAATTCTGTATGTACTTAGAAAATGTCTAGATTTGTGAAGCATGTGGACACCGATGAGATGAGTCACACATCACCTGATGGGAATGTGATGAGTGATATGGAAGAAGAGGAGGAATTTGGATGCTTTGGGTTAAAAGAAGCAGTTGACAACTATGAGGATTTTGTCATGTTTTGATTCTGTTTTTTTTCATATGTTCCAGAAATGTCTAATTTACCTTACAATATAATTTATTTTTTATTATTATTTTGAGTTTCTTATATACGCTGTATGCTGCAGTATGTATATTGCAAGTTAGTCTTTTATGCTTTAACTTTTTGTAGTACAATTATTGGTCTCTTTTAGACATTTGTAGGAGGGATATGCTATAGTCTAGATGTTTACTGGTGTTGGAGGCTTATCAAATCATAAGGTCCCATATTTATCGAGAATTTGCATTACCATTGCATTATGTGTAAGTACCACACAAAACCTAATTGAGATTTACCAAGCCACGCAAGGCCACATTGTGTGAACCTGTGTGACTCGATAATCTAGGGTAATGCAAGACAGCTCAAATCGCTGCCTTGCGTTACTCTGTGGCAGGGAGGTGTGCCATGGAGGGAGCATGAGTGTTACCAGGAATTTAACCATGACTTCTAACACCTTCCCAGATTTACTAACACTGACAGATCAGGTAATGCATCAGAATTGTATACCTTCCACCAGAGACACTACCAGGACAAATATCTCCTTGTTATTTCCTCTTTCTAAGTGTGCTACATTGTGCAGCTCATGTGGAAAGAGGAAAATGCCTTTGAGGATTGTTTTTGTGCAGTACAGTGTACCTTGCTTCACAAAACAATCCTGCCTCCAGTGCAGGCATCCTTGCAGCTGTTTTGGTGCAAGGCAGCAGTTTGTGCACCAGCATAGTTAGAGAGCAGGAATACACTGTGTAATGTTAAATGTGGTGCATTCCAGACCTCTCCCTTTCACAGAGCGCAGAGCAGCAAGGTGGCTTGCTGTGTTGCATGAATTGTTGATAAATATGGCACCAGGTATGTAATTGGTTTGTAAGGGCATGAAGGCTCCAAGCTCTTAGAGAAGAGACTGGAGCGGGAGACTGATAGGAGGTGAGAAGCTGTTGGTGGTGTTAGATGTATACTGGAAAGAAATCTACGTCATTGAAACATCAGATCCTGTGACGTGTCCTGCTAACAGACTTCTTTTATAAATAAACAAAATAAAGCGTTCTTATTCTAATAAAAATTAGGTTTAGTGCTCGGGAAAGCTGAAATGACAACACATATTCTTAGTTCTGAATTAGTGACAAAGGACTTTTAAACTAGTTGCCGCCTCTATGTTTTCTGTTATTTGTTCCATGAGTTACATAAGCGTTTTGCACACTGCTATCATTGGAATATATTTGGGCTATTTTTGAGTGATATTTTACCTATATTTGGGCATTCTTTTCTCATAGGCCATCTTGGGAGACTTTTTTGTATCAAGCTCCCTCATTTCTCCATTGACTGCAGTACCCTATGTAGGAATTGCTGTACATTTTCCAGCTTTGATTCCATTCAGAAGGTTTCAGGCGTGGCACACTTGTAATAAATATAGAATTTTAGCCCTGTAGCTGTTGATTATTGCACTGTGAGAAGTTGCAGTAGAACAGCTAGGATTTAATGGAGAGACTTCTGCTGATGTCGAAAGTACTTGTTTCATTCTGCATGCTAGAATGTTTTACTGAAATGGAGGGTACGATGTTTAAGAACTCAAAGAGAATGTGTCCTTATTTTGAGTTCAGCAGCAGTAAATACTTTAAATGACAAAACGACCCCCCCCCTCATTTTGTACATCACTATAGGAAATACTTTATAGCTACTGTATTGATTCTATCATGATGGCTTCAAGTATACCTTGCATTTGATATATATATATATATATATATATATATATATATATATAAATGTTGGTGCTCTAGTTGTTCATTGTGGGAAGCTGCAGTAGAACACCTGACAATCAAGTTGCAGGCACCTGATGCAATTGAAAGCACTTGTTCACTTGGTATGTCTGACTTTACTCGTACATCGCTAAGGAAGATAGTGTAAATTTACAGAAAATATGATCTTATTTTAGGTTTTGAAGCTCATTTCATAATTTCCACAAGAACATAATTAGAAAAAACGGGTTTCACTCAATATGGGTCATCAAATCTCAGCAGGGGATCAGAATGCTACGCTGGATAATATCACCTTAGAATACACTACAATTCCTAAAATTAGTATGGTACCACCAACAAATGTTTTATAATACGGCTTAAATCTATCATCACCCCTTATATTGTGCTTCTTTTGTGACCATCAAAAATAGGCTTTATTTACAATGTATTTCAAAGCGGACCATGTTCCAGACTCCTGAAATGGCCGCCACATCTTGGTGTCCATGTTGTGGCTAACCAATCACTGGAGTGTCCATTTGAATCCCCCCACCCACAGGCCTTTGGTTCATGGTGCCCTCACCCTGCCACTTTAGATATTTTTTTAATTAATTTTCAACACACAGGGATCATCTCCCTTAGTCCTGTAATGACTGCCACAACATATTGTGCAGGTTTCAGCCAGCCAATCAGGATTGACAAGTCCACGTTAAATTGGCACAAAGCACAGCTGGACACCAGCAGTCCAGATACACTTAACTTTTTATACCCTTCATGGTCAACTGAGCTCCTCATTAAACACTAATTTATCAAAAACAAAGTAACGGATTTACACCAAATATTTAAATGTGTGCCTTGTAAGTAAAGGTCTATCTTTCTGCCAAGTTAGGTTTAGTCCCATTTGGATGTTTTTTCTAATGCTGTTCATTATATACATCCACACACTTGGGTCCAGCACTTTTTAAATCTTTACTCCCCTCCCTGACTGACTGAAAATCACAACCTGATTTTAGAATCAAAAGATCGATCCAACGGGAGAATGAATGAGTTTTGTGACCCTTTGACATCTTTATCCGATACCCTATAAGTGACTCAACTAATGAATGGAGGGAGCGATTGGGACTGATGAGATTCGCAGTGATGCATACCATGTACACCCAACCATTTCGGCACTGTATGTTAGATCAATGTCTATGTCATAACATCAGGAGTAGCCATGTCCAACATATGGAAGAGGGCTGAGATTATCCCCGCATATAAAAAATAGAAAGGGGATGATCCGCCCTACTAACGGCCGGTCAGTTTAATAGATAATATGCATAATATTTTTGCTAGACAGGTGCTTGATAAACTGTGTGTGAATGAGAATCAAATTCTTTGTTATGTTACGTTAAATATTTTTCTAGAGTGCTCGAATACCAAAAGTCGTCTTGGCTGCAGCTGAGTTAGCACATGAAACGACCCAAGGAAAAGAAAGTTAGCAAGAAGAGAAAATCCATGTTTTGAGGGCTTCCCTTCAAGCCGTGTTTCACACTAAGATCAATACTACCAGGCCTTCATTTTGCTTTAATCTATTGGAAGTTTGTGTCCATCCGCAAAGACCATTGTCCATGGACTTTGTCGACCTCAGACTGCATTTGACCTGGTCCCGAGAGATCGTCTATGCTCATGTATGCGGGGGGGGCCACGGGGTAGTTGACAGAACAGATCCTAATACTAAGAGGAGTATGCAAAGTTTGCGTGCTGGTGTCTACATTTTTCTCTCTGTATATTCACACTGTGATTCCCTTCTTATTGAAATGTAATAAAGACTCCCCAAAACCAGAAGGCATTAAAATCCCTGCTTTTCTATTAGTGGGTGACACTCTATTATTGTCAAAAATACCCAATGGGCCTCCAAACATACATTAACAGGTTCATAGAATTTTGCAAACTAAGAGGTCTTGAGCTAAATTCTGAGAAAACAAAATATATGTTTTTAAGGCGCACAGCAGTCAGAAGTTCAGGCTGTCAATGGAGGATGATGTCTTTGAACATGTCAGTAGGTTTGAGTATCCGGGCATAAAGTTTATTTGATTAATTCATGTGTGGCTAACAAGTTAAGAAGAGCAGTTTGATTGCCCAACATTGATCTATGTCTATCTTACGCTTGTTCATAGCATCTCACTCAAGATCGGTAACCTCAGCCGTAGAAGTATAAAGGACAAAAGCACAAAGGGCTGCCCTCTAAGGAGCTGCTGAATTATGGGGGCAGTACAACAATAAGACCTGACCTTCACAAAAAATTACTTTATTTGACTTCTGGTAAACCTGTCTAATAGTACTCCTCTTCTACCTCATTTCTTAGACATCGATCTAAAATGAGTCACACATTTAGCCACGATAAAGCCAGTACTGTCTTCACTTAGGATCTGGTATTCAGACAAGACATCACCATACATACGGGAATATTTATGAAGGTTATGAGCGCAGTGTAGTACACGGCGCAAAATAGCTCGAACCGTATCAGGGCAGGATGGCAGTATAATTTAGGATTTGGCGGTCACCCAACTTCAGCAAACGTTGAATGATTTAACATTGACATCTGTAATTGCATTAACCAACTTCTGGGCATTCGTTATCCTTAGCCCACTATATGTAGGGATGCATGTTGCCACTGTCTTCCGGTATTTCTACCTGTAATGCAATCTTTGAATTTTTTTGTATAACTGAGACTTTATGTAGGCTCACATTTATGCTACTGCAGACCATGTGTCAGGGAGGGGAATGGGAATGATTACTGCTTTAACTGTTTAGTGGCAAACATTAAATATATATATATATATATTTTTAAAAGAAATCAACATACAGGAATGGACATAGAAAAATGTTTGACTTTGGAGCAAGCTTGTAGGACTCTGTGTTTGGATAAATTTCGCACTTGGCTGTACAATATGGGCCTAAAGGGATCATGGGATCCACCCACTTCCATCACTAGATCCACAGCGGCCCAATTGAAAAAAGTATATTGGACTAATGTCATGGTGAACTGGCAATCTACTTCCAGAAGCAGTGGACTGACTAATAATACATTAGACTTTAATATATCATCCAAATGTGAGAAATATCTAGACAATGTAATCCCTCCGCTTGCAAAAAGCTTATAAATAATATTTAGATTGGGATCACTATCTGTGAACAGTTTCATCAGAACATGGGAAAAGGGAAAATAAAAGTCTTGCTAAATGTCCTGCTCGTGATCCTGCATTAGAAACCGTGGAGCATGTCAAGCTCTTTCGCCCAGCTTATCATCATATGCGGCATAAATGGATACTCCTGCTTTGCAAGGACCAGGGCATTAGCTAGTATCTAACCACCAGCAGCTTCCTTAAGTCATATCCTAGTGATTGTATTGTTTTTGGTGTATATAAATATTACATTAACTTGTTTAATCCTTGGAGGAAACCAAAGCAGGACTCTGTAACGTTTTACATTTGGTTGATTTGTTAAATTGAATATACAGATTTTTTTATTAATATTTGTTTCATTTCATATAATTATGTATAATAATTTATATACTGTAGTGTGTGTTTTATTATATTTTTATCCTCCAAAATAAACTAAATCGATTGATTGACTCAATAAAGCACAATTGTGTTTGTTTACTCCACATTTTATTTCAAAACCCGTGTTCTACCTACTCAAAACTAAGTAGTAGATTCTCCCAGTAGGGTCGAACCTTTCGTCTGGGTTTTTTGACCTTGGGTATTATAGAGTCCAGCCAATTGACCCTAGGGAGGATTTCTCTTTTCTGAGTTTAAGTGGAGAGACGAATCTCATGCTCTTTCACAGGCTGGTGAGGCTGAGCTCATTTTATGTCTTATGAGTCTGCTGTTGAGCTGGTTGGGGTGGCCTGTTTTTCCAGTGGACTCGCTAGGCATTGATGACTTTCCTGGGCCATTGCCCCACCATTAGCTATAATAGTGTTATAGCATATTATATAAATGTGTTATGTCTAAGACACTTTTATTCAAGATTGGATAAGCTCCAGTGATCCCAGTCTTCTTCTAGTTCCATCCAGGCAGAAATTCTGAACTATCCCACCTATCTGTTCTAGGAAAAACATCCTTCTTCTATTAGGAACAGAGATAAATAACTCTGAGGGCTCCCCAGATGATTAGCTTCTTTTACACCAGTCCCTCCAGTTAACTTCATATCAAAAGCTATGTATCTGCCTGAGCTTTTTGTGATAACATCTGTTGCTCTCTGCCCCTGACTGGCACATCCTAGGGAAGTGTTCAGGGACTGTCCCTCTTTATTCATCGTGCCTTCAGAAGTTGGTCTATAGTTTAAGGGCAGAGCACCCTTTCACACCTCTTCAGGATGCTAATTGCTGCCCGTAGATTGAAGGAAAGCACATAGAATTTGTAGCTGGCTATACTGGCTATTAAAGGCCAGCTCCAGCGTTCAAGGCCAAAGTCGAAGTTGAGGGCCTTTAACAAGGGAGCGGAACTTAAATAGCTGTATAGCCCAGCTACGAAGGGCTGTAAGGCTACATTAAATGTCACACATGGGCTGCAGGGTATGGTAACACAGATGCATTGCTGAAATAGTATGGGTCTAAGAAAACCAATGAAGCCTGGATAGCTATATTTAAAAACATGTGGTAAAACGTTAGAGTAAAGTTATCCCAAAGTATCACCTGTAGCACACAGAGCTCAACAGTACGAATCACAGTGTTCAGCTAGCAAATCCAGTTTTCAATGTGTAGGTAAAGTGAATGTTCTAAAAATTAAACAAAAACTTCTCGGGGCCCGAGGGGGTTTAAATCTCCTCGGTCTCGGAGAGGCCTTTGTAATCAACATTGGAATGTTGCTTTGCAGGCTTTTACCAGCCCGTAGAAGCTCAGAGCACTCCATTGTGTTCAATAGAGCGCTCCATATTCCAATGTTCTAATGTCCGATCAATAAGGGATCTTTTTAAGGTATCTCACCATGGCCTTGTAGGAAATTATAAAATGCAATTTGAGTGTAGGCAGCTTATTATCAGCTATAGTGGAGATCAAATGCAATGCAGCACTGGATGGCAGTCTCACAATACAAAGAGTCACCAAATTATCACAAATCAGTTTATTAAAATATTTAAAGGCAAAATATCCAGGAGGCCATGTAGCAAAGGCAGCATTGCTACAGTTCTCATTTTTACGATGGCACAAGGGTTTCTCTTAACCAAATCGTGAAGTTGTATGTGCACACAATGAATTAAGATGCTATACTTTGATAACACCTCAAAGGGGTTTTTGGATACTGTTTACTGTTCACCCAGCAATAAACAACTTAGTATCACCAACCACTCATTCGAACACAAATTAGCTGATATTTATTCACATTTCAATTACTTTTTTTTATTCATAGTTTGGAACTCAAACAATATCTACATAAAACAAGATGGTTTAACAAATGACACTAATGGCATTAATATACATTTAACAATCATTAACAAAATGTTATAACTTTTCTACAAATAACCTCATTTTTAGGAAAAAACTGAAATTGTTATGCCGCAGCGACTGTCTTAATGTTGCTCTTTAAAAACGTTGGTCTTGTGGTGACGCAGGAGGTATAGGGCATGG
This sequence comes from Lissotriton helveticus, assembly GCF_964261635.1. NCBI lineage: Eukaryota > Metazoa > Chordata > Amphibia > Caudata > Salamandridae > Lissotriton > Lissotriton helveticus. The sequence goes on along the minus strand of NC_136070.1, from coordinate 854,941,732 downwards.
CAGATAAATAGTATATGATTAAAATCCTGAGTACCCTTTTTGCAGAATTTACACACTTTCCCTTAGTCTCTAGCTAAATATAAATTTGTTGTTGTTAACACATCTAAGATGAAGACAAAGGTCTAAAATGCAAGATAAATACTGCTGGGCTTTCTGTACCTAGAAGGAGGAGGTCAGCAACTCACACTATTTATTTGATTCACAATACTTCCATTCCACATGACTTATAAGACTGGACAAATGTTTTTAAAAACTTGTAAGTTGAAAAAGAGGTCAGTGAAGTCTGCTTTAAGTCAAATTATTTTAATTCATAAACAAGATCCCTAGAGAACGTACATTACCATACTTCTGATCCAAAATTTCTGATGCAGAAACACCCTCAATGAATCTTCTTTGTTCTTCATAAGCTCAAAACTTCACCAAACCACACTAGCCAAACCTTCCACATGACAAGTTGTTAATCCAAATTTCAGCCTTTAAGCAGTAACCAGAACAGACAAATTAAAATTACAAAATGTACATAGAATTTGTCTAAAAAATCCCACTTCAAAAGATTGATTGATTCAATAGCATACAGTAGTGTAAGGGGAACTTTCACCTTATATACAGATAGCAAGTACTGAAAGTGTCTCCGACCCATAGCCATAGCATTATAAAAGGCTCGTAGCCCACTGGCATGCAATGAGGCTTAGGAGAAACTTTAGTTAATGAGATCCATTTTGCTCAGACTGCCTGACATAATTTTCCTAAGTTGGGGTAATTTCTTCAGTTTTTTCCATAATGCTGAATAATCCCCCCCTATTGAAATCTATGGAGAAGTCTAGGAATACAGCATATTCAGTGAGCCCCCAAATAGAAACATACTAACCTACTATAAACTTCAGCATGAAAATATTATCACGCCCACAATGGCCATATTATCAAGAAAGGGCGTTACATTATCGCCGCTTTTATCGGCAGGAAACTGCCGCTAAAGCGGTGATAATGGGCTTGATAATATGCGCTTGTGAATTCCCATAGAAGCCCAGGTTAGCAGCAGAACCTGGGCTTCTATGGGAATTCACAAGGGCATATTATCAAGCCCATTATCTCCCCCTTAGCGTCAGTTTCCTGCCGATAAAAGCGACAATAATGTATCGCCCTTTCTTGATAATATGGCCCTATGTTTTTTCCTAAAGTTTGCTTGTTCTATGGAAAGAATCTGTTCCTCTTTGACCCACCTGGAAAGGTGTTCCAAGATGCTATTAGTAAATATTTTCCCTACTGTATTGAGCAGGACAATTTGGTGGTATTTGACAGGGAGATTTCTAGGGGCTTTTTTGTGGAAAGGTATTAGGATAATCCAGACTAGGAAGGAGGTGTTACTCCATGTTGATAACAATAGGCAAAAAGAGATGTGAGAACTGTAGATCTCTTAACAACAGTGATGGAAATCTCATTGGGCCCCATTGCCCTGAAAGATCTTATTTGCTTAATTATAACCTCATTCCCTTTTGTAGAAGGAGCACCACATACTGAAGGAGAGGAACAAAGGTCAGGCAAAGGAATTGATTGATTACCACACTGCACAAGCTTTACATGAAGATAATTCATCTAAGTAAATGCCCTATTTATTTTCCTTTCTCAAAATATGGAGGGATTTCATCTACAGCCGCAACAATCAGAGATAATTTCTGTAAAACCTTTCAATATCTTTATGAGACACAGCTTTTCCAACTGAAACCTATTGCAGCCGTCCGTTTCCTTCTTGAGGGAAAATATAAATCTCTGCCTTCTTCTTTCAGAAGATTGGTTAGTTTACCTCGTTCTGCAGAGAAAGAATCAAATTGACTCCTCACTATCTGACAAATCTCTCTATTTGAGTGAATTAGGGGATTGTAATGTGGTCTCCGTAAGTAAACTGGATTGTGTAATTTATATGTAGATTCCAAGAATTTCATATGATTTTCATACTTGAGTAGTCGATTTGGAAACAAAAGCTCTGGCTCCACTATTAGGGCTGACAAAGATTCTTACAATTTACCGGTTGACTTGATATTCTAATGAGTTCTAACATTTGGTGTCTCAAACCTTACTGTTGTATCTTGAAATTACAGGTCCCTACTTCCTTTAGAACGGAGTAAAAATGTACAAGAAACGTCTTTATGATCACTATAGAGGTTAGCATGAACATTCATATCAGAGATCATACTAAATGAAGTAAACATGACTATCACATAGTCAATGATTGAGCAGCTGAGAGAAGATTTATGTGTGAAAATTGAGGGAGTATCATTTTCTATTTGTCCATTCACTGTTAGAAACTTTGGGGTATATTATCAAGGGGTTTTATCTCCGCTTTTTTGGCTTTAAAAGCCAAGAAAGCGGAGATAAAATTATCTCCCTATTACCAAGCTGTCGCTAACACCAGTTAGCGACAGCTAATAGGAGATAGCGACCATCATGGGCCCCACTTTGCATGTCAGTGATATTTATCACTAATGACATGCAAAGTGGGCGTGCCAAGATGTTAGCCACTGGAAACAGTCGCTAACATCGCTATCTCCTATTACCAACTTTTGGAGATATTCGCGCTAAGCGCGAATATCTCCAAAAGCTAACACCTGCCCTGAGCAGTTCTTAGCCATGTTATCCAATGGGAGGTGGATAACATGGCTAAGAGCATTTGCTCGATAATGCATGAATATCGCTGACTTTTCAGCGATATTCATGCATTGCGGCCGTTTTTTATCGCATTTGCGATAAACCTTGCTAATAGCAAGGTTTATCTGCGATAAAAATCGCCGATTTGCGGCGATAATTTTTGTCTCTAAACAAGTTAGAGACAAAAATTATCGCTAGTTGTTGGTAATATACCCCTTTATTCCTTAAAATTTCCGACAGCAGAAGACCTGTTCTATCTGCCCTACAATTGGGGGAGAAATTGAAGGTGCAATATTTAGAGCTTTTTTTGGGCTTCATTTGCAAATAACCAAATGACCTTAAAGCATAGTTGGAAATGTTAGCATTAAGATCACCTACCAATATACTATTATTTACATTCCTCTCTCACCGTCATTTTAGAGATAAAGGAGAACATATTAATTGTCAGTTGTCATAAACAGAATTAGGGTAGATATTTCCATTTACCACCAAAAGTGATTTATTAATATTGTGACCACACTTCAATAATAATTTTATAGCCTGAATTGATTTTGAATCATGCATAAACTCACTAAATGTCCAGCTATAGTTTTTACTTACCAGAATTGCAACTCCCCCCTCTTTATCTTCTCCCGGAAGGCTTTGAGGGACAACATATAACAAAGGCGCTTTTTAACTCAAAATCATTGGTTAGCCAGTTTTCATGGATACATATTACGTCGGCTGCCAGAATATTCAGAAATGTTATTTAATTACTATCATTCAGTAGGCCAGCACCATTCTAGGAAACCACTTTAGGGCCATTAATAGGTGCTTCTGTTGTGGTTTGGCCCAGTGAGACCCTCTGGGAAAAAGACACCTACTACCAAACTCCAACTCCCGGATTCTTCATCTGGGTCTGGAGCGTTCTCATGCCCCTTCCGATAGTGCCGGCAAAATCTCCTGCTCCCTTTCCAACTGAGACATGCAGATTATTTGACAGAAAATGCAAGGGCGAAAAAATCACCCAAATTATTTATTGAGGAAACACTAGTATCCTTCTCCTCCTGTATGGGCGTTACATCAATGCCACAACTGCATAACTTGCCATTATTTCGTTTTTTTTTATAAGTTGGAGGTTACTCTAGCCCTGCAATTTTCCCCTAGCTTCATGATTTGGACGAATGAAATATCACTACTTTGAAACAATATGAAACTCAACCATGTCAGCAAAACAGCCCAATACGAATGCCCTATTCAAGTACATTTCTTGATAAAAAATAGCAGCATCTTACAGCATCAAAAGCACATTCAATGTATTGCAAAAGATGTTATCCCCAACTGACTCCCAGAATATCCTGATTGTAAATATTATTATCCCCCACGTTGGAAGAACAAATCTTAGTCGGAGGGCTCAGGAAAAAAGTAGAGTCCTCTCGTGGGGGGGGGTATGATTGGGCTAGCAATAGCATCATCCAGCTGTGAGTATGACAATACACCTGGAGGCAATTATGAGGAGTATATTGCCACCCTTTCTGCACTGTTTCTTACTCCTTGTGGCTTTTTGTTTATTGCCTTCCTTGCTACTCTTACTGTTCTTACTTTACTCTCCTGCAGGAATTAGCAAAGCAGGAACTTCTTTCCTTTGCAGATTGGAAAAAGATTATTCGTTTTACACTTGCTAGCTGGGGGGATATTTATTCACCCAAATCATATAACACACATTTACTAAACATTTGAACAAACTACTGTAAACAATGATAAACTACAAACACTCTTGACTCAAATATACAAATTACATTGTAGCTTCACTGGAGACATTAAACGCCAGATTTATCAATCTTTTACACAACTCAACAAGACATCTTGCTGCGCTGCATGAAAGGGAGAGGGCATTTTTAACATTATATGGTGCATTCCTGTCCTCTTATTGCACTGGCGTGCAATGTGCTGCCTTCGGCCAATGTAGGTACCATTGCTCAATGGTGCAAAGGTGCCTGCGTTGTAGACAAGATTGGTTTGTGCAGGAAGGAGCACCTTCCTGAGCAAAAAGTAATCCTGTGGCCTATCTCGCTTTCCAAGTGTTCGCAGATTGCAGCACACTTGAAAAAGAAAACCACAAGCAAAATTAAAGATATTTCTCCTCTTTGAACCTCACCAGCGAAGGCATTTGACACATTTAAAGGTTTCCTTGTCTTCGTAAATCTGGGAATGCACAAAAATCCATGGGTGGATGCCTAGGAACACTCACACTCCGCCCTTGGAACACCTTTCCAGGACAGAGTAACACAAGGCAGTGACAAAGCCTGCCTTGCTTTACTCCAGATTTACCAACCCATGCAAGGCCATGCAATGTGGCCTTACGTAGCATGGTAAATCTCATTCTATGTTTTGCGTCATCCTATGTCACCTTGCGTGGCATAAGGGTAATGCAAAACATTGATGAATATGGGCCTCATTCTCAGTACACAAAGCATAGTCAGTTACCACATAACCCCAGTTCAAAGTATTAGGCCTGCCCAGACAAGCAGCAAAAAAATCACCTTAAGGAAGGTATTTGAAGCACAAAATTCACCAACAGCCTTACACAGTATAAAAAGTGTGCCTCAATAGTATCACTTGATGCTGTAAAAAAGATGAGGGACAACAGTGTAAGTTATACATATTGAGCTGAGTATGTTGGATATCACAAAGGTCATGTCCAGATTTGGCATCAGTTGGCTAAGACTTTATACAATCACATACTTGTTAAGTTAGAAGGGGAGCAGAAGGTCATGTTCATATTTTGCAATTATAGCATCTTCTCCCTGAAGTAGGTAAATGTAATGATGTAGAAGGTATTGTGTTGTGCAGTGTTGCCCCAGGTAGGCTGAAATCACTTCCGAAAGTAGCCAGTGAAATGCAGAGTTTTCCATCCAATACTGTTTTCTGCACGGCTTTTCAAAAGATTACTTCCCACATGCAAGTCATCAGTGATAGGTTCTCTTCAGTTTTACCTAAAGGCAGATTTAGATGCAAATATCAGACGTTTTACTGCAAATTTAAGATCAGGCGACCTTCCAGTGGCAAACCTTTAAGTGCCATTAAAGGGACAAGATACCAGTGAACAAATGTAGCCATTATGTGAAAATGGCATCCATGACCTTCCCCATGCTTTATTCGTTCGTCAGGCATTGCTTTAGGCTCACTTGAAGAATATATAATCTCTATTTTTAGGGATCATGATCTCTATGTTTGCATAGTCAGCAATGCTATTTTTCTTTTGATCCCCGATGGCCAATGATTTTTTCCTTTCCTAAGGCCTGATTACACTGCCACACTCCCACACCACCAAAACTGACTTCTGCCTGCATGCCAGATTGCAAGTATGGTGGTCTTGCAGCGGTGCAATTTAAAGGCTGATGGTGAACCTTAAATTGCACTGCCATGGGACCGCCAGTTCACGTTCCTGCATGGGAAGGGATGCACTATGTCATGCATTCCTTTCCAGGCAGTAACTGAGGGTGAAAAACTACAGGGGGCAAAACATGTGCCCACCTGCATGCACCGCCATGCAGAAAGGGCTAGAGGAGGCCCTTTAGCACCCCTTCCTTTAATATCCGTCGGCAGTTTCATGGCAGAAGAACCTCAATGTGACCGCTGGTAGTGAGGAAAGTCGTAATCTGCATGGCGGTGTCTCAAGGCACCATGAAGCATATTGCGGCCCTCAGACCACCACTACACCACCAGTGATTTCTGATTGCTGGTCGTTGCAGTGGTGCAATGGTGGTCTGACCGCCCTAGTTGTAAAAGGGGGGTCAGAAGAGCCACCACCGCTGCTTCACCGTCATGCCACAGCAACGCCACCGTGAGGATTTATAATCAGGCCCTAAGTAATATAAGGCTACAAAACACTGAGAAATGTAACTTTGTTTGCATATTTGAATGTTGATGTGTTATTTGTATCCCATTCCAGTCTTTGATACTAAATTGATCAAATTCTGATGATTGTTTTAGAAATTTAGAGTATATTTGGTTTACGTTATTACTAGATATGCCTCAAATCCATTATTCTATTTTGTATATTTTTGTAATAATTTGAAGATACATGGAATTTTCAATATCATTAAATTGGATATCATTTTATTGTTCTCTTTCTTCTGTGGAGGTTCAGATTGCAATTTTGAGAAATATTGTTTGTTACAATAAATAAATAATAATTTACTGCTACTAAAGTAACAAGGAGATATGAGCGATAAAATAAGCAGCTTGCCTGTGAGCTACAATGTTGCTGATCTAAATAACCAAGAAGAACGCATCATTGATGAAGGTCTCCAACTTCTTTTGTGCATTTTACTTTTTCACCCTACCTAATATTGTAGGGTACGTTTTGTAAATTTTACAATAATGAGACAACTTATACCTCCACATAACACAATCCATGCTGATTTCACAGAGATCCTGCAGTAGACGAAATTCTACAAAATATTGAAGAAATTAAAGAAAAAATGGACTAGAAGATTTATAATATATTCCCAAATCTTCTCCCATTTTAGTACTCATTACCAGCGACTCAATAATAGGTTTAATATTTATCACACCTGATAAAAACCGGACTCGGACTTAATCAGGTATGATAAAACAATCAAATACTAGTTTTCAGGAATAAGAAACAAATTATGGATCTTACTGCACCAAACATCCACCTATTAAGGTAAATGCAATTTTTACCATGCTAAATTTCGACAGGTTTGACCTGCTGGTATTCATCTCATCTCAAAACTCATAATTGCAATATGTGTGGTAACAGCAGTTATTGTGTGTGTCACAATTAACCGGAACACCTACGGAATCCCTTAAATGACTAGCGCTTAGCCATTAAAGAAACTGGTGCCTTCTCCACTTTATTGGTATACCTTCTAAATAAAATAGGAAATTAGGGAATTTGTCGAAGTGACCGATCCCTTTCTTTTCGAATGGCACTTTCAAACACTACTTGTTAGTCTTACACATAGACAGCACTATACAGGGCATTTATTCGTCCGGACATTTCCCCAGTGTGCTGGACCCCTTGAAATCTTGTTTTGAAAGCCCAGGATCACTCCTGATTCCAAGGCTTTAAGTGGGCCGGATCTTGCAATTCTAAAAAACAGGGGCCGAAATGGGTCTCTATCGGGCTCTCCATTTTTGCCCTCAGCCTCGGGGTGTAAAAAACATCTTAAAACAGCAGCAGTGCCAGAGAGAATTGTTATTGGGAGACGTTCTTGGCTACCTCTATTGCCCTACTGTTTGTTGGCTGTGCGGGATGCTTTTGTGTGCTGCTGTCCATGCTGGAAGAACCCCTGGTGGAACCAGGGTCATAGGTCTACGCGAAAACTCATCCCTGCATCGCTTTACCACCCTGGGAGAGGATTACATTCCCCAGGGTGCAACACTATCACTGCAGCTGCCGCGCGTGAGGGGGAGGCATCCTCAACACTCATAAAGCGCTGCCTCTCAGCCCGCAATGCAGGACTCACGCGGTACGACGCCCGGATGAAGCCCGGACCAAGGGCAGGCCCATCGGAGCCCGTCAGAGACAGGAAGAGACTGGGCTGGGCCACCTCTCTAACTTGTGACTTGTAAGCTTTATTTTTTGGTAGTTTCTGTTGCTGTTGACATTTGGTTGTTGGCTAAAAATAAGCAAGCGCAAGGTAGGTGTGGCTCAGGAGTCGTGGGGACACTAGACGCATTTCTTTCTAGGGCCGAATCAGCGCTAATCCATGAGATCCAGCTTACTTAACGCAGGCTGTCGCTGGAACCCCAAACCCCATCAAGTAGTATAGTGTTGCCACCTCTTCTCGAGCATATTGCCACTGATGATGGAACCCTACAGTATAGACAGACTTCCGTGGTACGTTCACACTCTCCACTTTCCAGCCTGGAAAGTTCAGCCCACACCCCCAAGACCCCTATGGTCCTCACGAGGAGACAGAAGTCAAGTCAGGTCTGCAGTGGGGAACTGCCAACGAAAAAAAGGAAAGCTCGAGGACTCTCAAAGTCTAATCAACAAATACTAAGAGCTGCTAAATGCAAGGCGCGCGAAAACAGGAGTGAAGGCAGTTTAAAGCCTAACAATGCCTGTGACAATCCATGTATCACAAGCGCTACCCCCGCTACATCTGACTCACTATTACGTCCGTCTGAGGACGCTTTTTGTAAATGGTTGAAAATAAATTCTCAGCCTAGATTAACCCGCTATTAGAAAAACTGAATCTGATAGAGGAAAGTTTGGCAAGAATTGAGAAGTGTACCTCTAGTGCTCTGTTAATTATTCCTAGTGTGTGGCAGGGAGAAGAGATGGACTCACAGTCGGTAATCAGAATAGATTCCAGGGTACGTCCAAATACAGCACATTGCCCCCCTGCCCCAGCCGCAGTAGTACCCATGGTTAACCAAACCACCATCCTACCCAAAGTGTTGTATCTCCTCCATTAGTATCGACAGTGGGTGATTCCTGTACTCAGGTTCTTCAACAGCGAGTTAGTAATAATTTGCATGCCCTCACATCTTTACACCTCCCCCTGAATGCGACACCCTATACAGTTGTCCTGGCAAATGTTCCTGTGTTATCGTTTGCTGCACAGGAACACTAGTCTTCATTGAGTAATAGGGCTCTACATCTGCTGACCGTTAGGACTGACATTAAGTATGATCTTTTCTCAGACTTTAAAATGGTTCAAAGAGTACCCTGGGTTGGTAAATCACTCAAGTCCCTGTCTGGTGACTGTGTGGTTTTAAGCTTTGGGTCCCCAGGTTTGGTCCAGCATATCTTGGACAGGGCTGGAAATCGACATATTGAGATGGACGACATAAACATTCTTGCCCCGGGCTTTTCTACCAACTGATTGTAGATAGTGGGCGCAGTATGTGGAGGGTTGTACCCCAAGCTTGTGGGCAATATAATTATTCAGTCCCTACATGTAACCGTTTAGATATCTTTGCCTCCTTAGATGATATCGATTGACTTGGATTAAATACTAGTCCATCCTTTATAGACACACAAGAACACAGGGGACATTGAAAAGAATGATTTAGATCTAAACACTCATAATAATGAGGAACCAGCATCAGACAGGAATTCCAAACAGGTAGGGGTTGAACACGGGGGTGGCATTAACACCTTGGGGGTGTAGGCCAAGGTGGGGTGGACATGAGTAGGGTAGTGAGGTAGGATAATCTACCTGCAACTCCCTTTGAAGACCTCCCCACGTCCAGTAGTATATCTTGTCTGGAGGACTCGGATAATGCTTATGTTCTTAACCCCCCAGTCTCTCTTCACACTCTAAATCAAGGGCTTAAAAAACCAAACTTGTCACTAGTCTGTTGGAACATAGTGGGTCTTTCTTCTAAAACCTCCTCTACCGAGTGTTCTGCATTTATTGATGATCATGATATCTGGGTATTCCAGGAAACCTGGGCATTAAAACAAAACTATAACCCTAGGTTCCTAATTCTTTTTAAACCGGCTTTGGGGGGACAGACAGGCAGACCCTCAGGAGGGCTTGTTATATAGGTTAGACATCAAACAGGCTATATAGTGGAGGAAGTCCAGATCGATAGTAGGGATATTATGGTTATTAGACTCTGGATGGCAAACGTACCGGATATACTGGTTATTAATGTTTACACAAGAGGCATTCCAGGGGGTAGAGGCTCCAGTACAGTTGCGCTTTTAGATGATTGTTTAGATAAGCACAAGGGACACAGTAATTTGATAATTGAAAGGGATTTCAATTGCTCCTTTGAGCCCTTAGATTATGAGGATTGCAACCTTGGCGACGAGGAGGATGCACAATGGGACATTGCATCCCTTGAACTCCCACCTATTAAAATATGGAGTGAGGCTGCATTACAGCTAAAAGGGCTATGTTTGGAATGGGGAGTAGGGGCAGTGAATGCGAGGACCATATCAGATAGGCGGGGCTCTAATACATTTAATAACGGGCTGAGAAGCAGCCGTATAGATGATATCCTACTTGACATAGAATTTTGGTCCTCCCTACTGGATATGGTAGTACAGGAGCGGATCGAAAGGGATCATAATCCTCTTGTACTATCATTGCAGGTTCGAGGTCTCCCGATTTATAACCATCAGGAAACTGTGAAGGCAACAGTAGAATTCAAGCCTACAATCAACTGCAGGAGAGTCAGATGGGCTAAGATTATCGACAATGAAGGGCACTTAGAACTGATGAAGACGCTGGTCGAGTGCTCGATAGCTACCCTCCACAACTGTGATACTCAGGAGGATATAAATTCACCCATCTTACAGGTCCATAATGATTTGTTTATTAAAACTTTTTTTTTTTAAAGATAAACAAACAGAAGAAAGAACTGTGCCCATGGGGAGCCACCTGGTACAACAAATCTTGCAGAGAGGCATACAGGACACTATCAAGAGCCATTAGACTAAATAGCATGGATGATATTAAAAAGGCAAGAGCTCGGTGTAAGCAAAAGTTATTGCAAGCTAAAAGGGATTGGGATGAAATTTGCTGGCAAGATTTGCTTATGGCCAGCGAGGGGAAAAACATGGCTAACTTTTGGCATCTCGTCAAATGGGGCAGTGGAGAATTAAATCAAGCTCCAGTTAACCATATTGCACCAGAGCTGTGGACCTCGCATTTTGAGGCCCAGTTTGCTGTCACTGTAGCTAGTACAGATCAATTGTATATGCCCAACCCTACTGCCACCCTGCAGCTTCTCAAGATCAGAGGTCCAACATGCACTTAAAACAATTTTGAAAGGCAGGGTCCCTGGCCTAGACTACATACCGGAGGACCTGTTTGTGCACAACGAGGACAACTGGGTGACTTATATTCCACTTCTCGCCAACGCTATAGCTAGTGACGCCTCTATTCCAAAAGCGTGGTCTGGAGCAAAAGTCGTCCCGATTTTCAAAATGGGGGATCGATCTAAACCTGGCAATTACAGGCCAATAAGCCTTATTGGTTGCATTAAAAAAAATTGCCATGTTGTTGCTATGTCGAATCCAGACGTGGATAGATGAAACAGATATTATATCACCACTACAGGCAGGGTTTCGACCACACACTGGCTCCATAGATCAGGTTTTAAGGTTCATGAGCATTTATTGACGGGTAGTTATAATAGGAGGGGGCACAATTTATGCAGCTTTTATCGATTTTAAATCTGCTTTTGATTTGGTGCCTCACATCAAAATGTGGAGAGTCTTCTTGGATATGGGGATACCACCTGAAATACTGGGTATCTTAATTACCCTACACAACTCTAACAATGCTCAGGTTCGCTGGGGCATGCATGGGGATGTTACGGACAAGTTTACCATTTTCAAGGGGGTTCACCAACCTTGTTTTCTCTAATTATTAACAGGGTCGTGCAGTATTTTTTTAACTACCCTACAGATGCTCCTACCTTAGCAAGTATGAAGATACCCCAGCTAATATTTGCTGATGACACCCTGATAATTTCCAAGACCCAAAAAGGGTTGCAGTCAGCCCTTTCTAGGTTCGAGGTGTTTTGCTGTGATCATGAACTGGTGGTAAATCCACAAAAGTAAAGCAGTAAAAGTGAGACTTTTTATGAATAATGTCCATCTAGAGCATCTGACGTTTTTATGTACCTTGGAATCACATTAGGAAGGAAATTAAATTGGAAGCCCCAACTTGATATGCTGGCTCTTAAACATGCCCAATTGACTGGAGTACTGATGAAGGAACAGAGACTTTCTCATACCAAGCCAGTGGCTCTAGTCTTGAAGATTTATAAAATGAAAATCAGCCCCTCAGTGTTATATGGGGTGGAGCTGTGGGGTTTTGAGCATCTTGCACCTCTGACTACAGCCCAAAAAATTTTGTGAGAGCCTTATCAGGCTTCCCACAGTCAACACCATTATTGCCTCTCTATCTAGATTTGGGCTGTAATAAAATTGAGGACATAGCTCGCTTCAGACCTGTGGCATACTGGAGAAGGCTTTGGGTTACTCCCGAAGTGGCCTTGTACGCCCAAGCACTTTCTGAAACCAGGGGGGCAGATCACTCATGTAAGATCTCCTGCTTAAGAAGGGCAAAAGATACCCTGAGCGATATGGGGCTAATTAGTTTATGGGAGGATCCTGAAAAAAATAATTTCCCTTCAAAGAAAGAGTTCAAGGCAGCATACTGGAATATGGTTATGATGAAGTACTTTTCATCCTTAACGAGGCCTACTTTGACAAGGGAATTTTTGGAACTCAAACAAGAGACTACGTACAAATGTTACTGGGATCTTATTACTGTACCTAATGACAGGAAACTGTATCATCAGTTCAGAGTTGGTTCCCTTCCAATAAAATCTTTCACCTGTAAATGGCATCCCCTGAATAATGACAAATGTATTGCATGTCAATCACAGAAGGAAACATTAGCACACATACTATTTGTTTGCCCTGCTTATAAACCTCCAAGGAACAAATGGCTTAAACTAATTTGTTCAATTCTGGGTACAAGGCCGGGATTGGAGACACTAAGGATCTTGAAGTCTGATACACATGAGCCCATAGTGATCGCTGTTGCTAAATGTTTGCGATGGATGTGGGTTATTCGAGCAAAAATGATGAGGGCACCATAGTTGAGTTAAATTTTATTATTATTTTTGCATTTAATTGTCTTATGTTCATTTCATCATTTTGTCTATGTACGTGAGTTCCCTACCCAAGTAACATGTCAGCACTGTTCCTTTATTAGTCAGGGGACTAAAGAGGATTGTCAAAACTGCGAACGTTCTGTTTGTGGAGAACACTTGTGGTTTTATGTAAACTGATATCCATTTATTTTTAACGAATTTTAATATTAAGTGTCTTACCATTGTGATGTGTTCTGAAGTTTTATTGATATGGATTCATCAAATAATTGTATACCATGGATTTGATAAGTTCTTTTATCTGTTGATGTACAATGTCTCTAATGATTATGAAAATCGAAATAAAGACTAATTGAATTGAATTGTTATAGTTCTTTTACAGTCTCATCATTTCAAAACTGAAGTATTTTCAATATTATATGCAACAAAGCCATAGTTGTTGCTTACATATTATGAAATTAACAGCCATTGACATAGCCAATAGTCCTGGCTTGTTGTAGGTAATCTTACTTAATGTATTATATATCTGGATACAATCACAGAAGCAGAAAAATGCCAGTCAGGTGGCACACTATGCTAAGCACATATTTTTATCGTACACATTTTAAGCCACACCCTTAACTGCATTGGTCACGCCCCTCTGAGAGATTCCCCCCACCACCAGTTTTTCATCCCACTTAAAGCCCTGCCTGGTGCCTTTGTCACTTTCCCCATGTCCTGAGGACAATTTCAGCAGGCACTGGAAGGCTTCAAGAAAGAGAGAAAGAGAGGTAGGTAGGGGGAGCTAGAAAGAAAGCAATCAAAGTGGGCAAAGAGAGAAAGGAGAGAAAAAAAGTGGATAGATGGAAGTAGAGAGATTGTAGAAGAGATGAAGGAGCGGGTTGGTTTGAACATTATTGTCAGGACTGCTTCTGGTTCCCTAGCAATGCCCTATATGGATAATGCATTGAAATGTCTACCCAACAGAGAAAGCGCTTCTTTCAGGGATGCAGTTTACGTCTTTCGTGCCACATGGCAAACATAAATACATGCAGCATTAAAATAAATGTAGGAGGACGCAGGAGTTCTTTGCTCCCGACTGACACATGGGCACAATAAAATTAGTATCAAAATGCACAACAAGTGCTTTACATCTATATTGTGGGTATTTATATTGCTTTTTTTACATGGGCGTTTAACGCCAAATAGCTAGTACCCAGGCATATCTCTAGTATTTGCAAGTTTCTCCTAAGGGGTGCAATTGCTATCATGGGCAGAAATATAATTTGCAAGCAGGTACATATTATCAAGGTTATTAAATAACACTACACTCCCAAGAAGGATGTATTAAATATCCACAAGACTCTTAATGTGTCCCTACCTGCATTGAACATGTCATGTTGAAGTAATTGAATGAATATCATTGTATCACTTTCACTAAGTATATAATATGCATGGCAAGGATTCCATGTTGCACTATGAACTAAGAGAAATATTTTGTTTCATAAGATGTTGTTGGCGAAAAATTGATTTTGTACTATGAACTCATAGAAACGTTTTGATGATTACTTTTGGTATTACTGAGTCTCCGCAATTTCAGATTGAATTGGAAGTCATTTTTTTAATTAAGAAAGCACACTTTCTTAAACAGAATTGGTACTCATTTAAGGAGAATTTTGAAAAATTAATTTGACAATATCAGGACAACTGTTTCTAGATTTGATGTTGTACTGATAGAAGACAGTGGCTGTTCCCAAAGTAACCACATAACTTATTTGCAAGTGAAATACAATATATTTGCCTGTGTTTTTAGATATCCCTGACATAGAGCCAATGATTGTCGCACACAGCACAATTGTAAAGTGTGATTTTTTAAAGTTCTGGTTGGATGTCAGATTCTCCTCTCATCTTACTGACTCATTTCTCAATTTCAAAAATGATTTTGAAATAGTTGGATTACTAGTTGGTGTGGTTGTGACACCTCAATAAGTAAGGATGTCACTATTCCATATTGGGTCCAGTTACATCAAATCATAGTACAGTCCTGCATAGGTGTGGCACAGAGAAGCAAATCTTAACTCAAAGGCAAACAATTGTAAATCATTTATCAGCAACAAAACAGTCAATAAAAAACACGACACGATAAAGACCCCAATCCAATTTATAAAAATAGTATATATTTTGATCTTCAAATAAACTCCAAAATAACAAACATCTGATGAACGAAACCACAGTTTTTTGTAAGGTTGTCATAAATCACTGCTACAAGTCTGTATGCCTTGAATGCAATGGTGCTGTGTAAAGTCAACATTTCAAGAATGCTGTGATGGAAGTCAGGGTCCGAATTAGCCGCCAGGTTGGTCCTGGTCAAGATTTTACATTTTCACTTAGAAACCTTTCTGGTTCTGTTTCTCACTGATGGTCAGGTCAGTGGGGTCCTCTGCAGCTTGCGTCCAGCTTGGGGTTCAGCATTGACGGATCGGCAAGGTAAATGGGTCTGTGAAGCCTTTGTTCTCTATTGTATTTGAGGCTTTCAATAAACTGTCAGTAGCAATAGTATATGATCCTTAGACTTTGTGTTAAAAAACCCTTATCTTTTAGCTTTGGGGATGAAGTTGCAGTTCTGCAGTGAGAAAGAGTATACACTAGTACTAGTTATGGGTCCACCACCTAAAAGTGACCTCTTGCGGCCTAGGACTTAAACTCCTGGGCAACACAAGAGCAAGAACAGGGCAAGCTGGTAAGGTTGGCACTTTGCAGGTGTGCAGGGCTTCTTTAGCGTTTGTGTCCCTAAAGTTTAATTGGAGGCTAGCCAAGTAGCCCTTAGAATCTACTCACAGGTCCTTGGCATGAGTGGGAGCAAGTTTAGGCCTTGAGTCTCTCTCTACAGTTTCAACAGCAGGAGCAGCCCTTCGCTCTCTGAAGATCTGTCTTAGCTCGGCAGGTGCAACCTTTCTTTCTGAGGTTTACTGCTTCAGCAGGTGCCATCCTTCTTCTGTTCTCTCTGAGTCTAGTGGTGTTTTGCTTCTTTATTCCAAGGGTGCCACTTTTAATGCCAATTTCGAGTTCTTAGGTAGAGAGGTCCCACTAGACAATGGGGCTACAATTCCCACGGGACAACCATACCCACATTACATCATTTCCTGTGGAGTTGACACTAAACAATCCCACAGTGAATCTCAATTCCCAGATACAAGATGTCGGGACTCTTCTTCCCTGGGACAGAGCCACGGACACACCCCAAAGGTGTGTCCAGTGTTATTACCCAAACCTCATGGAAAACTGATTCTGTAATGGGTTTTCTACCTGTAGAAGAGATGCAAGCATGTCTGCCTACACAAAGGAAAGGGTAGGCTGCTTTCTTACTCACATTTGCTTATCAGAGGCAATAGCAGACATGGTTCCCGGGCTTACTGTGCCACTGGATTCAAGCTAGCCTGGCTGATGAGGGGTAATGCCCCAAAACCGATCCCAGGATGCTTGTTTCCGGTCTAGGGAGGACCTCGCCTGGCAGGTTGGGCTGAACTGTTCCCACGAGGAACAGGGTCAAGCCTGATTTGCACATGGCTGTTTATAAACTGGAGTAGCTTGGTGAGCAAAACAACAATGGATTTAACCAAGATATCCTGACTGTGTGAATGTTTGATTTGCTCTGCATTCCATCCATCATTGGTGTGTCTTTTGCTTTTCTGACCTAACTGCGCGGGGTATGCCCAGACATGGTTCTTGGGCTCACTCTGTCACTGGATTCACACTAGGATGGTTGATGAGAGGTGATGCCCAGAAACTGATCCCAGGATGCTTGTTTCCAGTCTAGGGTGAACCAGGCTTGGCAGTTCGGGCTGGACTGTTCCCATGAGGAACAGGATCAAAACTGATTTCCTTATGTCTGGGTCTAAACTGGGGTGGTATGGTGAAAAAAAGTATGATGGATTTAACCCACATCTCTTGACTGGGGACGAATGTCTGATTTGCTCTGCATTCTGTCCATCATCTGTGTGTCTTTTCCTTTTAATATTTACCACTCTGCATTCTAGTCTACCAAGGTCCGCCTAAGATGTGATGTGTAAATATTAAAAATGAATGTTTGGACCTGTAAAATACGAAATGTTGCCATCTGGAGTTGGCAGTTTAAAAGCTAACTGACTAGGCTTCAATGGTGACATTTAACTTACTAGCCCTTTGTATACTTTGTACAATACTCTAAGAGCTTATAAGTAAGTTAAATATGCCAATCAAGTATTATTCAATTGCACATATTGTTTTAACACTCAGAGCATTAGCACTGGGGCTTGGTCAGTGCGGCCTAGTGTTCTTCAGAGTAAAAAAAAACAGCATCATCAGTCCTAAAATGAGGAGAGGAGAATTCAAAATTGATCCTTTTCCTTACAGTTGTACTATTGTAATTATGCAAGGATGCTGTCTAGATAGATTTGAAGTACCGAATTCAGAAAGTTAAATCTAGTAGAGATTTTCATGCATACACATTTCCAGCAACTCATAATGAAAATGTTCACTCAGGTGCAATTTCCCAAAGTCTTGTTGGATTTTTCTGCCCAACATTACGGGCAAACTTAGTAATCTTGGTAATATTGCATTACTCTTGTGACATTAAATTACCGAAAATTACATGATTACACCTATTCGCATGATTTACAGTAATTTAGGGGGAAAATGCCCCCAGCTAGAGTGCAGGAACATTGCAGGAGCAGCTGTTAGTTGATGCTGTTCCTGTTCTTTTGCAATTAATGCAATTGTTTTGGACAAGATTGATGAACCAGCTACCATCTGTTGCAAATCACACATGCCTAATTTTAACCTCAGAAGCAACTAAGTATATACCACACCCAGCCTCTGTTCTGTTGCCCTTATACTGTGTGACCTTGTGGTGTGTCAGACACCTGCTTCAGTCCCGAGGATGAAGACAACACTGAGGGAGATAAACTTCACTGAGGAGGAGACAGAACATGTAGCTACATTTGTAGTGAATCAGGGAACACCACGGTGTGACCCGATACACCTTCATTAGAGCAAAGAAGATGGCCAAGTGGCAATAACTCATCTCATCCTGCATCTTTTTTTTTAGACCTCTGATGGTGCATAACTCCACCGCCAATGCATTTGCAGAGTTGTAAATGCATTGGGGGTGAACTCAAATGGCATCAGAGATCTCAAACAGAAATTGCATGATGAAAGGAGGTAGGTGAAGGAGAATATTTTAGACTAGTGATGGGAAAGTCATTTCCTAATGGCAGACCCCCTGTTTGTAGTAGCCACTCTTGGTGATTCCTTGTGGCAGTAACCCGTTCTGTGGCATTATCATGACCAGGCCTGGCATACTTTCTACCTAGCTAGTGATACCTCACTTCTCTGAATATCACAACCACACTCTTTAGAAGCATACCCATTTGATTTTTGCAGCTCGGCACTGTCATAGATGTATCTTGCATAATATTAGGAGACAATATACTACTTATCCATTTACATTGTAAGCAATTAGGTCTCAAACATAACAACCCATATAATGTTTTTTTTTACTTTGCAGGCCAGTGTCGCCAGTGCATCCAACACCTATCACTTCTCCAATGCTGTACACTCACTGTGCTGACCTAGACTTGTCTCAGACACCAGGCAGATGGAAGACCCTGGTAAGTCTACTTCCATTTCTCTAAAACCTCATGGGAGTGAGGTACCAGCTTAATCGATCCTGCATTAGTTCCTCGCATGGTTATTTCACATGTTTAGCCATTTCTTGATACTGTTGGACTGCATTGGAACATTGATGACCCCCCATAACATAGTGAAGATACGTTCTAGTACAATAGTGGCCCACTCTTGTACAATGACAGATCCCTGGGGCTAAGGAAGGTCTCCTCTGACTACACATAGACTTGAAGCTGAGGGATTGTTACAGTTCTTTACATAAGGATCACTTCTTTGTAATGACAGTAGACAGACTCAAGGTTTGCTCGTGTGGTGTTATAGTCCAAATGGTTTCAGATTCCCTGAGTGGCTTTCTATTTAGGAGAATATAGTATGTGCACCAGAACCCGAGAACACAATATAAGGTACATGTCGGTGTACATCTGGAAAAAACGTGAGATAATTCATACATTTTTATATGTGATGGGCTCTTCTGATATGTTATAAATAGGGCTCCAGGTTTTATGGTATTTATTTTTTTGCCATTTCTGTCTGTATTTATCCTTATTTCTTTTTTGTCAACTTTAGCAGCATTTATCCATATTTATTATGGGTTTTGTGAAAAAAGTAAGGCGGAAACTGCTATATTTCCACATTTATTTAACCAATAAAAATGCATGCATGCTTAAATGCTTGCCAGGTTTCAGTGATATGAACAGCCGCAGAAGATAAATCAATGCACTTATATAAAATATGCACATTTCAGTATTAGCCTTGTTCATATCTTGAGCATATCTACTGCTGTTTAAGCCTCTTGAATAAAAGTCCTTTCTTTTTTAACCCCCTATCAATCCACGCAGTTATTGGCTTGGCAGTCATGGCAAAGTGTATTTAGACTCCAAAAGTACCCAATTTCTGTTTTTATCCACATTTAAAAATAAATATAGACAAGAACATGAATGGTTTCCTGTCTGTAGTAATCTGCAAAAATCCGTAAAAGTGGAAAACAGGGAGCCATACTTATAAATGAGCAAGCATGTGTAATTGGGAACTATTCATATGTGAGAGTAGCATATGTGAAGACAGGAGGGAGATGATAAATATACATTCACTGAAAATAAAAACATAATATTTTGGGGAAAAATTGCTGATAATGCCAACTTATTGTCTGAAGGAAAATGATAATTAACCAAACAGAAAGCCAGTATTTGATATCAAAAAGTGTGTATTTTCATGAACGTCCAAGACCAATGTTCGAGTGTAATATGTTTGCTTTTCCAAAATACATTTAAAGCTGATTTAGTATGTCTTAATAATTTTAGTTGGAGAGATTTATTGCTGAGGTGATGTCCTCAGTGCCAAATGTTACTGACAATAACGTTTTTTCATCCGCTCATATGAAAGTATCTTATGAGCGACACTGATTTATGTTCATGATATGATATGTAAGGTTTGTCTGTCTCTTCTGTCTTCGATTAGACATTTTGACATCTGGGCAATTTTCGACATACTCACCCGGTCACTCTCTGTAGACTCTCAGTCCTTATGTAAGAATTAGAATAATCTTGGAAGTAGCATTCAGAAGAGAGGAAAGAGGACCTATGCAACATATTTGTGAAAAGTGTGTAGAAACAAGTGGCCATTGTTCTGACTAGTGCATCAATTTACATCTGTGACCACTCTAAACACCAAATATAAAGGCAGTGCTGCATTGCTCACTTCAAAAAGGGGACAGAACGAAGCAGATATGTTTATGATCATTTATTTCACATATGATTGGTTGTTATAATTTGTAGTTTGTGTTTAATGTGTTTGATTTTCATATACAAATGTATTTTTTCATTTTGATTCTTGGATTTGCACTCAATCAGTACTTGCTTATGAAAAACTGTAACTTCTACGTGACTTCCGCTATGTATCTCTATCATTTAGATGACCTACAGCATATTGGCCACACAAGCTAAAAAGTATAATCACATACATGCCATCAGACCTGATTCAGGCTGGAGACTTCCCATTTTGCAAGACAAAAATGGCTTATTTTAGCTGTCTACCGACTTGCCTCAATGGAAGTCAACAGGGGGTGGCGGGTGAGGGGAGGGGTTAATGCATTCTCCCGATTTTTTTAGAACCTCCATCTTTACAGGTATAAAATGTTGCCATATGAGTTATACCGCCCTTCAGATCAGCCTCAATGACTCAAGTCATTCTTTAGTATAACAATCACTCGGGTTTGAGCAGCATTTTGACTGCAATCATTCAGAGGCACATTACACTTTATAGGTAAAATTAAAATTAGGCACTCATCCAACTTCAGTTTGCATATCAAAATGGAGCTGAGGTTAAATGAGCCACGAGTTATACAATTGTCAAGGGGCAGTCTTGAGACATGACAATAGACTTTATTGGGTTTCTGTGCAAGGAGACCCAAGCTGTGCATCGTAAACAACTTGTCTCGCTATATTAACATTTCCATATAACATATTGCATTGAAGCATTGCCCTATGCTAGACAACAGAGGATGAGGGGAGAGGATGTGACCTAATGGCTAGGGCAGTCAACCTCAAATTTGGGAACTGGGTCTGAGTCTTTGCAACAAGGCTCGACATTTTGTGATTCTGCACCACTGGTGCTCATGTAAAGTGCTCGGATACCTTTGAGTCAAGTTTGTGCTATATGAAACACCCCCACCTAAAAAACAAGACAATCCTGCAATACTTACCTGTGTACCAGAATAGATAATTCACAGAAGAAACTCAATTTGATATAGCTATTTCTACTAACATATGTACTTCAAGTACTGACATTGTTTTATTTGCCGATACCCTAGTACTATAAACAAAAGTTTTTAAACTTAAAAAGTTGATTATGAATGCATTTTATAAATTGTAATTGTGTTCTATTTTATTGGTATGGATATGCTGAAAAACTAAAAAAGTGTATTTACAGGTTTACATGACTGCATGAGTTCAGACAAAGGAACATGCTGGCTCCCAATATAGTTATACAACTAGCCCACATGTCATCACAGCTTCTTACATTGTGAAAATAATTTGTTCGCACCAGAAGTCAGAATTGAAAATGATTTGGGAAATCATAATGTAGGATTATAAAATATTTCCAATTTTCCAACATGGCTGCTACATTGCATATACATGCAAAATGGCAGAATGCAGTGGCCATTATGGACGGTGTAGCACAAGCTTTATAAAAACTGATCCTTGCTTACCACTGGCCCCCTGATGGACTTTGTATTTTCCACCTGAGGTGTGGTGGGAGTTATCATTTACATCCATCAAATTGCAATTTACAGTGTAACCCATTTGGCTACACAATAAGGACCTATAATCAGTAGCTAGGGTTAAGGAGGTTTATTACTAATGTTTAATCAAGTTAAGATACACGACTCTTAACCCCATGCTATAAAGGTACATCATAACAACAGGGAGGCCCAATCTCTGGAAGAAATTGAGATGCACCAATACTAGGCAAACAAGAAATCACAGGAATACAAAAGATAAGTAAAAAATGTAGTGGTCAGAGAAGAGTCTCAGTGTTTTGTGTCTATACATGGGTAAATCCAAATCACATAAAATAAAGTCAAGCCAAAGGATGGTTCTAAAGGATCTCAAAAATCAAGAATTTCCATAAAGGAAATTAGAACTAGGCAAGGAAAAAATAAGTAGGGAGGAGTCAGCATTTCAGAAGCTCAGTCAAGAGTCTTCTTGGGTTAGGGAGGAAAGATTTAGCCTAAGCCACACTCAGCAAAGAATCAAGGAAAGCATAGAGGTCTGAACCTCTCAAAGTACACAGAAAAGTGTGGTATTGGAACCTGAAGGGATGTGCACGGAATCTGGGAGGAGTCTGCTATTCAGAGGTGTCAACACTAAGGGGCCAATTGTGATGTCTTTCGGAAACTGTTCCGAACGAATCGGTCTCAGAATCGTTTTCAAAAGAACCGGGTCCTGTGAGTCTGAATGACCAATAACGATGCTTCCCAACATCGTTCAGTTGGACCCGCATTGACTTCAATGGGAGCCTGTGTTCCGAACTAGAACACAGGCTCCCATTGAAAAAAGCGGTGGTTGGGGAAAACTTTGCACCCTATGCTGGCCCCCCCTTGGTGCCTGCCACATTGTGCATGGGTGGGAAGAGTGGTCCATTATGGGTCTGTTGTCTTTATCCAATTCTCACGTTGTAGACTGCAACAATTACAAAGTATCCCACACTGAACATGGGAACCCCATTGTCTTCTCACACATAGGCCAGGTTGTAACATTGCTGAGTGGGCCTTTCAGTTAACACTCTGGCTCTTTTATCAAAGTCTTCTTTTAAAGGATCTCTCTCTCTATTGTTATACAGCAATATAACTATTCTTCAACTAACAATAGGTGTGAATAGCTGTAAAAAAATGTCATGTAAGCAAAAAATAAAAAACAGTATTTACGCAGCATGAACAATTGTAGGCCTAAATTGTGAACTTAAAGTATTAACAAGACTGCACATTTAATATGTGTGTGAACATTTAAACACAAAAAAATATGAATACTAGTATATTAGATTTAGAAACATATAGGGCATACAGTAAATCCTTTGGATAATCATGTGTAAGTATGGCCAAGAACTACATTTAAATGATATACATGAAACATTAGTGCATACATTACATAATCTTTTGTCATTTCAAGAGTAATTACATTCTACATATATGAGGATTGCTCTTATCCAATTGTCTGAATAGTAAACATTAGTCAATGTATTAAGTCACACATTATGAAAGTCGAATTCTTTCTTCATAGTATGTACATATCTAGTGAGCAAGGATGGTTTACTAATTTCTCTTTTAATACGGTTCAACCCATAATTTAGGTAAATTCACTAGTCCTACAGTAAATGCATTTTGAGTAATAATGTCAACCTCAACACTTATTTTAATATTGTTAGACCATAAAGCGGTCAAGTGCTAAATGCACAGTAATGTCATGTATCTGTTCTGAAGTTGCAACGTACTTGTACCGTGTAAAGGGTGGGCAAAAATTGTGCTGCACTGAAAACAACATTGTCTTTGCCTATAACTGATCTCCTAGTGTGCGGATCTTCTCAAGCACTGCTCCCCATTTGGTTTCTTTTCCAATACACCTCTTTCACCCACATCTGTATTTTTTTGTTGATTTTTTATTTTAGTTCTGTTCTTTTTTGGCTCAATTTTCGTTCTTTTAAAATAGCCATGTCCTCTTAATCCTGCAATTTTCATTTTCTTTTACCTTTCTATCAACTTGTTTTCTGTTTCCTGTTGTTTTCTTTACCTTTTACTGTTCTGCTTACCCTCTACCCCTTTTCTAGCTTGATTCTGCTCCTGCAGTATATCTTGATCTATTCTTGTCCCAATATGTGTGGTTCTGTCATTGTTTTCCCTTTTCATTCTTTAATTTCTCTCTCTTCTCCCTCTGCCTCAAGTCTCTTGCTATGTCCCATCCTCACTGCTTTCCTTTCATTTTACTCCTCTACCTAGGGTCTTGACATGTGGGCTAGTGTCCAATAATGTGCAACATTTAGTTTCTCATGCTGGTGGAACTGGAACAAAAAAATAGGCCCGGACTCTAAAACAAAAGTGGGAACCGTTAGCAAACAAACAGCTAAAATAGTGTTCCAGTTTTGAAATTGTAAAGGCACAATGTATGCGTATTTTGCAAGGCTTGGGAGACTGCATGCATTTGTGTTTGCTGCAGGCAATGTTTGAAGTAATATCAGGGAAATCTACGGAAAAAAGGCCCACCAGTCCATAAAATAGACACACAAGACCGCCCACACATCGATCTGCGAGATCAGCCCATTGGCCACTGTCTGATTGCCGTACAGCCAAGTCTGACCCAGATTCTCAAAACAATAAGAGCCACTGCATCCTCTCCATGATTACTGTAGTAATCTTCCAGAAACAACTGGTTCCATGCTTGAAAATATTTTACTGCGTTATTGCTTGAATTGCAGCAGCAAAAGATGGTCCTCGGATGATAAAGATCTAAGTATAGGCAGAAGTTTGGTTATCTTTTCGGTTGACAGCTAATATCAGTGATTTGTAAAAGGAAGGTGCATGGCGCAAGAGGTAAAAAGTGATGCACATGATTTTTGTGTCCACATTCATCGTTGCACCTTCTGATTTTTCAGTGCTAATTGGATTGGAGTCTGTGCTCTGATTTTGTACGTGCAGAAAAGTGACACTGATGTTATTTACAATATACATTTGACCATATTCTTCTATGGAAACCAACCAAAACTGATGGGCGTCATGTACAAGGTCCCTGCGCCATCGGAGCATCACTTTTTGCCATGCTCCGATGGCGCTGTGTCCTGCTCCATATTTACAAGGCAGCTTTAAGCCACTTTGTGTTGCTTAAAAGCCCTTTGTTCCCTTTGAAGCAGTTTTCTGCATTAAAGGGGCATGCAGTAGGTGTTGCTGTGGGCTTTCCCAGCAACACTGATGACTTTTTGACACTACCCTAGATTTAGAAGTAATCATGAATCTCAGGCAGTACCAAAAAATTACGCCTCCCCTGGGGTGGTGGAACAAGTCAAAACACTTTTATTTCTCCTCGTATTTTGCTATGCACACATAAAAGGAGCAAAACCTCATTAATGACTGTTTTTGTGCAGGAAGGTGTCCCTTCCTGCACAACAACAATCATCCCTGCATCACAGGCATCCTTGCACCGCGGTGCAAGGTTGTCTGCGTTGGTGCACGGCTGCTGTTGGTGCACTGATGCAGTGGAAAGTATTGGAATGCACCATATTCTTGTAAATATGGCACATTCCTGCACTGAGACAATGATGCAGCTCGGCACAGCAAAATTGCTTGCCGCACCGCGCTGCACAATTGTCTTGTAAATATGCCTCTGTATTTGCAAATTGGTGATTTACTGGATGATTTAGAACAATGGTTCCATGTGAAAAAAGCAGTTATATGCAAATCAATGGTAACTGCTCATGGTAATGTATTATCAGATGGAATGATTGGCATGATATTATGATTTTTGGGGGACACAAATGCAAGTTTCAAAGAATTAAAAAATTAACCAGATCACGTGTAATCTAATCTGATGCTCATGTAAAGTATTCTTAAGCCCCTGTGCAAAGTCCTTGCTATATAAAAACTGCAAATATTTATTTACAATAAATATATTTTTTTATTGATGACACTAGTCAATGAAGGTTTATAAGCAACATCGTGCTTCTACCACTTCTGAAACATATATATAGGAAAACATACAGACTGAAAGCACTATTTTTAAAAATCTTCAAATTGTCGGTGTGATCGCAAATGCATAAGATGAGTGTTCATCTATTGTGCCAAATTTATTTTTAACTATGCAACGCCATGATTAAGGTATTAGTTCTAAATGAGCCCTGATAAGAATTTGCTTTCTGCAACGTGATTCTCCAAATGTTGGCAGTCTACTTAACGGTTATTTTTCCTCTCAGATTCCCTAGTGGCCTAATGCTGCCAGGATTCCTGTAGGATGCAGCTAATCACATCGAATAGAAAGACAACTGTGCAAAAGAAAATCACAGGAAACACAACCTGTCATCCTAGACTCCTCACTATGTACAAAATGTCAATTCTTACCTTACTGTCTACACTGAGGAAGAGCAGGGCAAATGAGAACTATTAAACAAGCCATACATATTGAAATACTAACACACTGTAGAAAGTCCCACAGCAGAGCTAATAAAGGGGTTGAACCAGCTGATGGAGAACCTAGAAATAAAGAGGCTTCTTGACTCATGTCATATAACATACCTAATTAACTCAAAAAGTCACAGAAGGGTAAAGGCTCAAATACAATAAGCACTTTTCCAAATGAATACTCTTACACCTGAATGAATATATCAATAAGATACCCTTTATTTTACATATCAATTGTAGCATTCAGTTGCATCAGCTACCTGTGTGAAAGAACAAGCAGAAACACATTAGGGGCAATAGTATGGAAAGTACACTGGGGTGCAAAGGGCGTGGGCATGTGCTTTCTGCTCCCCCTGGCACTTTGGTATTATAGAAAAGAAAGCAGACACTTGTCCAACCCCTTATATAATGCAGATTGTGCCAGCACTATATATAGTTTGGGCGTTATTTGAAAGGGGTGTTTCCATATTTTTATGGGGCATAGCTTCATGCGAATGAGGAAACAATTTGCTTCTCTGTGTGCACCATATTATAGACTAGGGTGCCGAGGCAAAGGAGATGTCAGGATGGCACATTGATTGAGTGCCACGTATGAGGTGGTTCACACTTGGTGCAACCCCCTGAGTATTTCCCCTGGAAGAGGGGAAAGGCAATCCGAGGACCTCCAGACATGCTTCCTGCAGGCATGTGAAGACTATCTTCATAGCACAGTGCTCCAGAATTGCCAACACTATTCATGAATACTTCAACATGCACATTATTTGGTTTCGGCAATTTGATGCCTTCCGTTATCAATTAACATTACCAGAAAATTAAGACCACATAACACACCATGTAGTCCCTCAAAAAGGCTAAAACAAAACTGGACTCCTGAGTAGGTAGTTCACAAAGGAAAATAGGATCAAACGGGAAAGCTTTCTTGGCCCTCTACTGAAAGCCTAACAAGAAATCCCTTCTATTGAGGGTTTCTAGGTACCCTCTCTTCTATAAGCTGACAACTCCATCCTCATCACATATTCTCTGAAGGGTTTACAGGACCAGTTAGTGGCTATGCCAATATACTGCTTGAAAAATGGCCCTAAGATCAACAAACAAAAACGTGGACACTGGTAATCAGGAAAAATCATAGGCAAAATAAAGAGGTTTCCCATTGTAGACAGGCATGTCGAAGAAGTGGTCACCTTGACATACCACTGCTTGATGTTGACAAACAACCCAAAGTTGGTCACACTCATCCTGAAGGTAATTGATAAATCAGAGGTCTCACTAAATGCCATCCTTGGGTTAGCTCCCTCTTATGACTAAAGGCTTTCAAAACAAAACAACCAAGCGTTGCAAGCCAAGGCTGAAAGCCAAATTGCATGTGGGAGAGAATTCACAGGCATGGACTAAAGCACAACAAAAATAGGCCCCCCACAAAAGAACGTTATGGAAGCCACTACTCTTGCTATCTGTAGGCTTCCCCATCGCCCTCGAATAAGAGTTTTTTTACAGCTCAATCTTAAACAAGTACCCAATGTCACCAACAAAATATGGGCTGAAATGGTTCAAATCACCTTCTCTCAAATTCAGCAATGCAGTGGCATCGGAGAAGAAGTCCCAACACATGAGACTTGCCCTCACCACTGTCAACACAAGTCTGTATCGCATGCCTTAAAAAGAATCAGCACAACATCAAAACTCTCTTAGGGCCTTATTCAGAGTGTGGCGGATAAGACACCGTGTCAGAAAAATGGCAGATGTCTAGTACGCCATTTTATTATAAGTGAACATAGCCTGTGGCACTTGTAATAAGGTGGACGGAATATCAGTCATGCTTTGAAAGAGTATTCCGTTTAAATAAGATCCTTAATCTTCAAATTCATGTAAAAGTCATGAATTTTAAATCTACCTTTCCTATTTTATAATACTTCCAGTAATTCGTTCTTTTCAATCCTAATATCAATCACATTCTTAATGAAATATTTGCACGTCTGCAGATACTTGTAGAAGTCATGTTTAGGCATATAAATTTCGTTTTGCTGCAGTGAACAGAGGCGTAAAAAAACATTGAAATAACTGTCCGACTTTCGTAGTCACCTCTTATTTCATATTTTCCAAATATGATCATGAAATACACGTAGGAAGAGTGGATTTCCAAAGTAAATAAAATAGGCCTTAATTACTGTAACACCATAAGAGTCAGCCTGTTTCCTCCATAGAGAAATTACACCTGACACGATTTTAAATCAAACTCTCCTGTAATATTTTGGATCACTTAAAGCTATCCCACAAAGTTGGATATCCTACCCAAGCCCCATTCAGAACATTGTTGAGTACTTATCAATCATATTAAAACACAATAAGGATATTCCTAGTGCCATTGTATGCCAATAATGCATTTTGAAGTCTTCTACTACTTTCTGTACTGGCACCCACAAAATATTAAGAGGAAGCACAATCAAGCCCTGCCTAAGAAAAGAGCAAGAGACTGATGAAGAAAACTTTTTCTTCCTGCTCAATTATATTTCTGAGACCCCAACAAGACGTGTAGGTCAACATTCGATCAAAAGACAGACCACAAGCGTCAGTCTCACAGGAATATGCTGACATTTTGCCCAGTACTAGCAAAAATTAAAGCCAAGGATTGTCAAAGTCAAAAGACCTTGCTTATGCAAGAGCTATTGGCTTTGCCAATATGTTTTAGCCAAGTTGTACACCAGCATAGCGGCTATTCAGCCTGGCTAAAAGTTATTGGCGTAAAGGAGAGTGGTGTGAAGTATCATAGAGTGTCATGGCAAAGAGTGGAGTGGAGTGAAGTGAAACAGAGTGTTGTCTAGTAGAGTGGCATTAAGTGGAGGTGTCTAGAGTGGGGTACAGTAGAGTGGCATAGAGTAGAGTGGAGTGGTGTAGAGTGCATTGGCGTAGAGTAGATTGGACTGGTGTAGAGTGCATTGGCGTAGAGTGTCACAGTGTATAGTGGCATAGAGTGCAGTGCGTAGATTGCTGGAGCATAGAATTTAGCGGTGTACAATGCAGCGTTGTATTATGCAGTGGCGTAGATTACAGTGTTGCATAGTAGAGTGTAATGGCGCAGAGTAAAGTGGGACAGAGTAGAGTGGCATAGAGTGCAGTGACGTAGAGTATAGTGGTGTAAGTGAAATGATGTAGAGTAGAGTGGCATAGAGTAGAGTGGCAGAGAATGCAGTGCTGTAGAGTGGTGCAAAGTGGAGTGGCATAGAGTTCAGTGTGTAGAGTGCAGTGGCATGGAGTGAAGTGATGCAGAGTGCAGTCACGTAGAGGGCAGTAATGCAAAGTGCAGTGGTACAGAGTAGAGTAGAGTGGCCTAGCGCGCAGTGGCTTGGAGTGGTGCCCAGTTGTGTGGATCAGAGTGGTGCAGATAGAATATAATGACATAGAGTTCAGTGGCATAGAATGTACTGGTGTTTAGTGGAGTGATGCAGAGTAGAGTTCAGTGGTGTGGAGTGTAGAAACTTAGAGTGGAGTGCTGTAGAGTGCAGTGGTGTAGAGTGCAACGATGTAGAATAGAGTGTTGTAGAGTGCAGTGGTGGAGTGTGGTCTGAGTGCAATGGGGTAGAGTGCAGTGGCATAGAGTGCAGTGATGTAGAGTAGAGTGGAATTGAGTAGAGTGCAGTGGCAGTGAGTACAATGGTGCAAAGTAGATTGCAGTGGTGTAGAGTGCAGTGGCATAGAGTAGAGATGACTAGTGTAAGTGTGTTGCGTTGAATGTTGCAGAGTATAGTGGCGCAGAGTGCAGTAGCATAGAATTCAGCAGCACACAATGCAGTATGTTAGAATGCAGTGGTGTAGATTAGAGTGGAGCAGAGTGCTGTGGAGTAGAGTGGAGTGGTCCAGAGTAGAGTGGCATAGAGTGCAGTGGCATAGAGTGTTGTGGTGTAGAGTGCAGTGATGCAGTGGAAAGTAGAGTGGCATAAAGTAGAGTGGCAGAGATTGCAGTGGCGCAGAGTGGTGCAGAATGGAGTGGTGTAGAGTGCAGTGGAATAGACTGGAGTGATACAGAGTGCAGAGGCATAGAGGACAACAATGCAGAGTAGAGTGGCACAGAGTGCATTGGCATACTGTGAAGTAGTGATTCATAGAGTGGCAGATAGTGTAGTGGTGTAGAGTGATTTACAGTGCATTGGTGTGGAGTGCAGTGCTGTAATCCAATCAATCAATCAATCCATCACTTATAAAGCGCACTACTTACCCGCAAGGGTCCCAAGGCGCTGAGGGGAAGGGGTGCTGCTACTGCTCGAAGAGTCAGGTCTTGAGGAGTCTTCTGAAGGTGAGCAGGTCTTGGGTCTGCCGCAGTTGGGTCGGGAGGGTGTTCCAACTTTTGGCGGCTAGGAAGGAGAAGGATCTGCCACCAGAGGTCATTTGTTGGAGGCGGGGGACGACGCCGAGGGCGAGGCTGGCGGAGTGGAGTTGGCGGGTGGGGGTGTAAAAGCTGAGTCTGCTGTTCTGGTAGGCTGGGCCGGTGTTGTAGAGTGCTTTGTGTGCGTGGGTGAGGAGCTTGAAGGTGATCCTCTTGTTGACGGGGAGCCAGTGCAGGTTTCGTAGGTGGGCGGTGATGTGGCTGCGATGAGGGATGTTGAGGATAAGGCAGGCGGAGGCGTTTTGGATGCTTTGCAGTCGTCGTAGGTGTTTGGCCTGGATTCCTGCATAGAGTGCATTGCCGTAGTCCAGACTGCGGCTGACGAGGGCTTGGGTCACCGTTCTTCTGGTTTTGGTCGGGATCCACTTGTAGATCCTGCGGAGCATGCGGAGGAAGTTGTAGCAGGAAGAGGAGATGGCGGTGACCTGTTTTGACATGGAGAGGAAGGAGTCGAGGGTGAATCCTAGGTTGCATGGGTGGTCCGTGGGTGTCGGTGTTGTTCCCAGTGTGGTCGGCCACCAGGAGTCGTCCCAGGCAGAGGGGGTGGGGCCGAGGATGAGGACCTCCGTCTTGTCTGAGTTCAGTTGCAGACGGCTGCTTCTCATCCATTCTGTGATGGCCTTCATTACCTCGTGGAGGTTGGTTTTGGCGGTGTGCATGTACTTGGTGAGGGGAGGATGAGCTGGGTTTCGTCAGCGTAGGAGATGATGTTCAGGTCATGCTGGCGGGCCACTTGCGCGAGAGAGGCTATGTAGACGATGAACAGGGTCGGGCTGAGGGATGAGCCTTGGGGTACTCCGCAGATGATGTCGGTGGCCTCGGATCGGAAGGGTGGGAGGCGGACTCTCTGGGTTCTGCCGGAGAGGAAGGACATGGTCCAGTCCAGGGCCTTTTCCTGGATTCCGGCTTTTTGGAGGCGTGTCCTTAGTGTGCGGTGGCAGACCGTTTCGAAGGCTGCTGACAGGTCCACGAGGATGAGGGCTGATGTTTCACCGTTGTCTAGTTGACACCTGATGTCGTCTGTGGCGGCGATGAGGGCTGTCTCTCTGCTGTGGTTTCGTCCGAATCTGGACTGGGACGGGTCTAAGATGTTGTTGTCCTCGAGGTGGCGGGCTAGTTGCATGTTGGCGATTTTTTCGATGACCTTCGCCGGGAAGGGGAGCAGGGAGATGGGCGGAAGTTCTTGAGGTCCTTGGGGTCCACCTTGGGCTTCTTGAGGAGGGCATTGATTTCTGCGTATTTCCAGCTTTCTGGGAATGTCGCTGTCTCGAAGGAGATGTTGATGATCTTCCGTAGTTGGAGTGCGATGGTTGTGTCTGCTTTGTTGAATACGTGGTGTGGGCAGGGGTCTGACGGTGATACTGAGTGGATGGAGTTCATGACCTTGCGTGTCTCATCATCGTTGTCGTATGCCCAGGAGGTCAGGCAGTTGGAGCAGGTGGTGTTCGTGGGGGTGGGCAGAGTCTGCTGTGGTTGGGGTGGTAGGGGTATTGAAGCTGTCGTGGATGTCAGCAATCTTGCGATGGAAGAAGGTGGCCAGTGAATCGCACAGCTCTTGCAAGGGCGGGATGTCGTTGGTGTTGGTGCTGGGGTTGGAGAGTTCCTTTACTATGCTGAATAGCTCTTTGCTGTCGTGTGCATTGTTGTCCACGCGGGCTTTGAAGGAGGATCTCTTGGCTGTTCTGATGAGTTGGTGATGTCTGCGGGTGGCGTCCTTGTGGGCTGCGTGGCTGTCCGGTATGTGATCGTTGAGCCATTTCTTCTCCAGTTTCCGGCATGTACATTTGGAGGTCTGGAGCTCTTCGGTGAACCAGGAGGCTTTCTTGCTGGTGTGGTTGAAGGAGGGTTTCCTGAGCGTGGCGAGAGTGTTGGAGCAGTCGTTAATCCACTGTCTGAAGTTGCGGGCAGCGGCGTCTGGATGGGTGGGGTCGGTGGGTGGGTTCTGGACGAGGGTAGAGGCCAGCTGCTCTTCGGTGACTTTGCTCCAGCAGCGGCGAGACAGCTGTCCCATGCTATGGTGCGTCGTTGGTTTCTTGAAGGTGAAATAGATGCAGCGGTGGTTGGTCCAGTGGAGTACGGTGGTGTGGTTGAGGGCGACGTGGGTGCTTGTAGAGAAGGCGGGGTCAAGCGTGTGGCCGGCCGCATGGGTGGGTTCGGTGACGAGTTGTTTGAGGCCGAGGTTGGTGAGGTTGTCGATCAGGGTGGCAGAGTTGGTGTCGGTGGTGTTCTCGAGGTGGAAGTACAGGTCGCCTAGGAGGATGTAGTCCGTGGAGGCAAGTGCGTGGGTGCTGGCGAGGTCGGCGATGGAGTCGCTGAACAGAGCCTGAGTTCCGGGGGTCTGTAGATGAGTGTTCCTCTGAGGGTGGTGTTGGTGTGGATCCGGAACTGTAGGTGTTCGGTGGTGTTGATGGTGTCGTCAGCATAGGCGTAGACCGGGAGGGTGGGCTTGTGGATGATGGCTAGGCCTCCTCCAATTCCGTTGGTGCGATCCCTGCGAATGATCTAGTATCCGTCCGGGATGGCTATGGCGATGTCGGGTGCCGAGGAGTCGTTCCACCAGGTCTCGGTCAGGAAGGTGGAGGTGTCAAGTTGGTCCCAGAGCTCAATGGCGTGTTTGCGTGCGGAGCGGGTGTTGAGGAGTTTGCAGCGGAGGTGGTCGGTTCTGGTGCTTGGGGGTTGGCGGTTCTGTCGTAGGTGAAGTTGCATGTGTGGCAGGAGAAGGGTCTGTGGGTGTGTTTCGGGGCAGCCTGGAAGCAGCAGTGGTCTCGGCCGATGTTGAGAGCGTGGAGGGTGTTGGTGACGTATCGGACGGGCGCAGACGGGCTTGCCTTTGGCGCGCCAGCGGCGAGGTCGCAATGCAGGCGCCATTTAAGGCGGGGAGGAGGGAGGAGCAGCTGGGAGGCGGAAGTAGGGTGGCGAGGGTTCGGGTCCACAGGGAGCAGCGGCGGGAGAACGGGGTACAAAATAGAAAAGGGGAAGGGGGAGCGAACTGGGCAAGAGAGCAAAGGCACTGACGGCACAAAGCACAAAATACACTAAATACAGGAATAAAAGTACAAAACTGGAACAGACCAGAAGGGCACAAAGATGAGCAGGGGGCACAGCCGGAGCGAACTCGTGCTGGGAGCGGCAGTGGGATCAGACACACAGGTGGAGCTGTGCGGCAGTAGGGGAGCGACCTGGCCTGCAAGAAGAAGGTGCAGAGAAGAATGCAATGACGTAGAGTGCAGTGATAAAGAGTGCAGTTGTGTAGAGTACAGTGGCATAGAGTGCAGTGGCATAGAGTACAGTGGTTTAGAGTAGTGGTGCATAGAGTGTGGTAGCATATAGTGGAGTGGTGCAGAGTGGGATAAAGTGGCATAGATTGCAGCAGCATAGACTGCAGTGTCATAGGTTGGATTGGTCCAAGGTAGATTGAAGTGGGTGAGAGAGAAGTGGCGCAGAGTAGAGTGCAGTGGAATAGAGTATAATGGCATATAGTGCAGTGGCATAGAGTGCAGTAGTGCATAGTAGATTGGAGTGGCGTATAGTGGATTGTCATAGAGTACAGGGAAATAGAGTGAAGTGGTACAGAGTAGAGTGCTTTGGCATAGAGTGTATTTGCAATGAGTGCAGTGTCATCGTGTGCAGGTTGCAGTTTGGTGTAGAGTGGAGTGGCATAGAGTAGAGTGGTACAGAGAAAAGTAGATTGACCTAGACAGGAGTGGTGTAGAGTATAGTGGTGAATTGTGCAGTGATGTTGATTAAAGTGCATTGACATTGAGTACAGTGGTGCACAGTGAAGTAGAGAGGGGTAGAGTGAAGGGCGCAGAGCACAGTGGCATAGAGTGGAGTGGTGCAGAGTGGAGTAAAGTGCAGTGGCTCAGCATGCAGTAGTGTGGAGTGGAGTAAAGTGGAGTGGTTCAGAGTAGAGTTCAGTGGTGTGGAGTGGTACAGAGAAGAGTGGAGTGGAGTAGTGTACAGTGGAGTATACATGGTGTGGCACCACACTGCCTTTACAAACAACATATTTTCAATTGAAATGACCATTACATTTGCACAGACATACAGTTTTACCAATGCAACTATACAGCACACAAACGATAATGTGTGAAAATGGCATTATCCAGTGTATTGATTTATTTTGCTCATATTAAAGAATTTGTTTCAAACACATTTCAGAATTAACAAAAATATGCTTCATGTATGCTTTCCTAATTTTGATATTTTCTAAAACACTTGCACAGTTTATTTAAATGTTGTATGCCAGAAAAAAACCTTTCCTGCCACCAATATCCAGCAAGATTGTCTCATGAATACTATCATTAAGAATTTAGAGAAAGACACCTGTCTCCCTTCCAAGACTAAGCCTGACATTTGTCTATGTTTGAATGCACAGTAAATGTGACAAGATAAGAACACGATTTACCTGCCTGTTTAGAGAAAGGCTCAATTGATGAACAATATTTAGGGAGTTGGTGTGAAAAGGCTTTGCTCCTTGGGAGGGACAAACTCACACTGGACAGCCTAAACCAAATAAAGCCAGAAAATAAAAAGCCAGAAAATGTGAGGTACACAGCCAGTGGTAAACAGCGGGTGGAATGCATTCCCAGGGAAGCTTCTGAATGTCCCCAAGATGTCTTTAGCAAATCAGACAGCTGCACTGCCCGGTAGGCTTCCACCAAAAACATAAACCACATTGAACTTCCAAATGAACATCTGAAAAAAAGTCTCAAGAAAGTATGTCTTTAAACTGCAATCCACCATTAATGTCTAAATGAAACTCCTTTTGCTTTTTTCATTTTTTTCAATTGATCTTTTCTCTTACTTTTTAACATGATCCCCTGTTGTTAGATGTAATTTATATGTTCTTGTAGAAATTCAAACATTTAAATTCAATAAAATGGAGCTGTGGCAATACTAATTCTGTTAAATTCAGACCCTAGCTACATGATAATGTATAGTTATAGAGCCTGTTAGACGTGGCATCTTTGGCGTAAGTCTCCCTTCCATTTTGACGGATTGCCTCCTCTGTTTTGATATGTTTTTGCTGGTTATATGCTTTGGGCACTGTGCCACTGCTGATCCCCTGGATCACGGAACCGACACAGCACCCCTTTTGCGAGCCTTTTGTTTACTTTGCATTACGCATCCAGGTACTTTGTTGAGAACGTTGTCACATTTATCATCAACTTGAACTAAGTAACTTTCATGTTAAATTGATTTTAAATTGAAGTACTAATTGGTGATACCATGAATGGGTTATTTGATTTACCTGTCAGTCCCTAGTACAGTGAACCATGCGTGCCCAGGGCTTGTAAATCAAATGCTGCTGGTGGACCTGCAGCACTGGTTGTGCCACCCACAGAAGCAGCTTTTAACGTGTGTCTCAGGCCTGCCATTGCAAGACCTGTGTGCAGTCTAGTACTGCCACGTCAACTTGACAAGTGCACCCAATTGCCAGTCCCTAAACCTTCCTTTTGTTTCATATCAGTCACCCCAATGGTAGGCCCATGGTCAGGGTGCATTGTAAGTATAAGGTAGGACATGCTCTGGTGTGTGTATCATGTCCTAAGAGTGAATTACAGCCATTTTTGTTTTTCACTATTGAAAGGCTACCTGTTCTCCATAGGCTAGAATGAGCAGTTAGATTATGACATTCTTTTAATCCTAACCAACTCAGGGAACATGGAAGAAATTCGACTTTAGTATGCCTGAACTCAGAATGATAAAATAAATCTTTTAGTAAAGTTGGTTTTAATATTCTGTGTTTGAAACTACCACTTTATGAAAGTAGGTATTTTCTTGACTAATTGTTGAGTTCTGCCTCTAAAAGGATGTGTATTCCTTGTCTGAGTTTGTGAGTGACAGGGCTGGGGGATTCCAGG
This sequence comes from Lissotriton helveticus, assembly GCF_964261635.1. Lineage (NCBI taxonomy): Eukaryota > Metazoa > Chordata > Amphibia > Caudata > Salamandridae > Lissotriton > Lissotriton helveticus. The sequence continues at coordinate 854,904,939 of NC_136070.1, read as the reverse complement.
AGACAGGCTGGGGCAGCCCAGTGGTGAATAGAGAGATCTGCATCTAGATGAGAGGAAGGAGTTGCACCTGGGACCATAATAGGGCTGGACCATAATAGCGCTGGGACTTCCCTCTACAATGCTGGCTCCACCTCCTGTGGCTTGTCTGATGTCTCTGCCCTGCACTGTGAAAGGAGAGAAGGAATCTTGTCAACAAAGTGTTCCAGAGTTGTGGTTTCCCTCCCCTGTGCTGGCTCCACCTCCTGTGGGGCGCCTAATGTCTCTGCCCTGCACAGTGAAAGGAAGGAGAGAGTCATGTAAACAGAGTGCTCAGAAACTGGTTTGGACTAGGCAGAGGCCTCTCTCCCTTCAGAGAACAAAGGATTTTGGGGTATAAATATTGGGACCCTGATCCCAAGAAATTAGATCACTTCTGGAACAAGAAACCTTTTGCCAAGGAGAAGAACCAAGGAAGCTGCAGGAGTTTGACTGCCCCTCTGCCAGTGTGCTGTTTGCTGGGTTGGCCTGCAGTGGTTGCTTCATTGCCAAGGAAAGGAAAATAAACGTTTTAAGGACGTTCATCATCCACAGAATATTCTCCAAGGGCTTGCCTCCTGCTGAAGTCTCAGGGACAAAAGACTTTATCTCCAGCTCCCCCTGTGAATTTCCTTGCTGGGAATTCTATCTACAGACATTTGCGTGTTGCTGGGAGCTGGAAGCGCGACACATCGAGAGGAAGCGTGTCGCCGCCGTAGCGGAAATCGTCGCATCGCCAGAGAAGCAAGCCTTCGCCGCATCTCCCTGGAAGCGTGTGTTCATCGAAGCTACCTGCTTTTGCATGCCCGGAGATTCGTGACGCCCTCGAGAGAGTCACCATCGCATCACCAGAGAAGCATGTCGCAGGGCCTGTCGCCGCTCCAAAGTACAGAGTCGTCGCAAGGCTGCCAGGGCGCCTACGCATCATCATCGCAATGTCATCGCATTGTCGCATCAAGGGTGCCATCTTCTTGTATCGCAATCGGATCATCGCATTGCATCAAGTTGCCATCTTGCGCATCGCGACGGGCCCGCAGGCCGAGAATCTACACATCACCTCCGCACCGATAAGGATTACGACGCATCCCCTACTCTGCGCAAGCATTGAGGCACAACGCATCATTTCCCCTGGATCACGGAACCGACGCATCTCCCCTTTTGCAAGCCTTTTGTTTACTTTGCATTACGCATCCAGGTACTTTGTTGAGAACTTTGTCGCATTTATCATTAACTTGAACTAAGTAACTTTTATCATCTTTAAAGCAATCTTGAGTGTAGTATTGTGGATTTTTGTCGTTTGTGGTCTTGTGTTAAGTCTATATAAAGAATACTTATTTTTATAAAACCTGTGTTGTGTCCATCTGTACTGTTTTCACTGAATTACTGTGTATATTCACAAATGCTTAACACTCTGCCTCTGAGATAAGCCCGTCTGCTTGTGCCAAGCTATCAAGGGGGGTAAACAAGGGTTATTAAGGAGTCTTATCCCCTTATCCTGACTTAGAAGTAAGGGTCCCTATTTGGACAAAGGTGTATTCCATTGCCAACTAGAGACCCCCAGATCTAACAGAGCCTAATTAGTTGGCGCTGGTAATATTACATGCAGATTTGTACCTGTCAATAAAAGGTGCTATAAAACTACACCTATGTTATTATGCAGGCCTGTGCAAGATACAAGCACATCAGCCTTGAGTGTCAAAACAGGAGGAGGTTTCCCAGTTTCACACTTCTGTGCCTGGAGATGAAGCCACTTTTTGTGTAGCTCTGCCACAAACATTCCTGTTACACCTAAGTAGCCATATATCACCAGGAAACAGTGATTCAAGAATAGAAGGAGAATAGAATAGACATTGCAGAGACGAAGTACTCCAGAGGGACTCAGAGCCTCTGCAATGGGATTGAGCTGGCCAAAAACACCATCGGTTGTAATCAATGTGAGCACACAATAATGACCAGACCAAAGTGTGACAACCATTAATATCCTTGCATCTTAAATGCCAGAGGGATAACTGGCCCTTCTCCAGGGACAGAATTGGTTCCTGGAGTAGTATACAGGACAGAGAGTGGTTGCCAGACAGTTGCAAGCACAGCACAGTGATGGTAGCTCCATAAGCCAAGCTTTCCAACCATGTACCTTTTCCCCTCCTCACACTCCTCCCAGCCGACGTCATTGTCACTCTTCCATGGAATTATGTCATTATCACCCCCAAGACTGAGGCTGGTTGGGGAGAGGGCAAGGGTGTTATAGAGTAAGCTAGGAATAGGGATTGTTTTGGGTTGCTGTGGATAGGGTGGGAGAAGGGATAGGTAAGCTTGAGGTAGTTTAAGTGGTGTGTCCAGGTATTGGTGATGGGTTAGCAGGGAATGGGATAGGGTTAGTATGGCATTAAGATAGTGTTACACGTAAAATGGGATAGTTAGATGATACAGCCCATTTAAAGTGTAACTGTATTTTAACAATAGTAGTCAGGCTGGTGGCTTTGGCCTCCTAACATTGCTGGACTTGTCCCACTACTTAAGTGTCTTGTGTGTGGATGTGTTTATTGGCAAACCGACCATGCTAATAGATAAAAGAGCTTTACACAAATGCATACACTATTAAACTTCAATTAATACAATTGTTATCTAAAGGTAAGTGCACTCCCATGTGGTTCCTGAACGAGTGGAGTAGAGCGTCTTTATTCTGGTGGATACCTGGGAGTGACTTTCCCCTTGGATTATATTGCTAATATAAATCAGACCCTTAAGATAAGGTGTCAAATTCACAAAACACATTGTCATATAGTGTGTTTTTATGAGACTATTTAGGAGGCAGATTGTGAGATATTTGTGTTTAATGCCTAGCTTTGGGTATCACTGAGTCGCTATTAGGAAGGGATGCCCTTGGTATGTCCCTTCCTAATAGCGAGCTGCAAACCCTATTTTGCACGTCGGTAAAAGGTTACAGACTCACAAAATAGGGTTTGTACATGGGACAGACCAAATTTGCGGTCGCAAACAGGCCATTTCCCATTTGCGATTGCAAATTATGGTCGTACATCTGGTCCTAGTTCTTTATTTTAAACAGGTGATTTTCAAAGGCAGCTGGTAGGAGAAGGTGAAATGCTGTGTGGGTTGATACTGTCATCATAGATGTTTCAGGCACCAGCTACGAACATCCTGTGTAGATATCAACCAACTAGGAATCAATAAAAAAGTAGTATTTCTGAAGTTTAAAGGACTTACAATTCTTATGTCAATAGGCTTGCTAACCGAATGCAGTTGAATAATAGAAAAGCCCCACAGCATATACAAATGTTTCTTTAGTTGGCATCTTTGGATAGATGTTAGAACTGGTTATAGCCCTCATAGATAGTCAGAGCATTCTAATACCATAAAGAGAGATCCGTTTAGTTTGTTCATCCCCATCAGAGGCACTATACCGTATGTGTGGGTGTATGCATGACTGTATGTTTGTGTGTGTGATTGTGTGAGGGTGTCTGTCTATTTCTGTTTGTCACTTAAGTGTCTTGCCTTCCTCGGAAATGTTAACCATTATGTTTTGTAGATGGAAACTTCGAAGGTTCTTGAGAGCTGCCTTGTATGGTTTGTTGAATTGTGATGTAGTAGGTGGCTTTTGTAGTTCTACCCTGTACTACTGGCATCAAATAACTGCTTTATTTGTTTCAAAAGTGGACCTTTGTCCAAAACAGTAGCAATGATGTAGTTGATTGTAACAATAGAATGAAATTATTCTTTGTAGTTGTACAGGGGAAAAGAGTTTCAATTAAGATTTAGGAAAATGGGCCCAATGTTGTTCAAAGAAGTGCCATCATATTTGTTGCATTTTGGCAAGATACTGGTAATTGCAACATTCCAAGTGGCAGAACACATTCTTAAACTAGAAGCAGTGTTTATTGAGGACATGTGCTAGTGCCAGACTTGCTAAATGGCTCCGGGCCCTGGCAGCAGCACTTTCAAAATCTTTGAAATGTGATAGTTTGGTTTGGGTAAGAAACACAGAGGAACTTCTTCTTGGACATTAGTGGTGTCATAGAAGGTTTCCTTAATTTCTGTTTCTTTAATTTCTATACAAATGTGAGCAATTTCCGTGACTTTGACACTGTTAGTGGAAGATGCATACCATCAGTATCTAGACAAGTACAGTGAGCATTGACTATTTTACATGATATTTACATGAGTATCCATTAAAAGATATTGAGAAACCATGGGTAAATGACAATTTTGGAAGTCCTTCAGGACGATCATTAAGGGCCAGGATAGTGAAATTAATTTGAGTGTATGGGTGCAAGGACACGGTTCATATAAGAACAAATCCTTTATTGTACATGTAGACAACAGGACGAGTGAAATACAACCATCTCCATCAAGGTAAATCGCCCCGACTCCCAACCGCAGTTCTGCCCACATTCAATTACCCTGACAACCCCAAGGTTCCACAGCACATACAACCCAACACATCCTCCCACTTATATATACAAAAGAACATAACCTAATAATGCATAAATGCACAATAACAAATGCCCTAATATAAATCAAAAGCAGAACATAGCTGAAAAAGAAAAAACATGGTAAATACACATAATTCATTGCAGAATATGTATATACCTATGTACAAGAGGAGTACATGACAGCCTATCAATTAAAATTGGGAGCTTGAATCAACATACGCTAAATAGCCAATATGTTCTTTGTCCAGCCGGACAGGCTTTTATTTTGACAAATATAAAAAATAACATGGAATTGAAAGTGATGTCAAGGGGGCACAGCCTGTGACCCACAGGCAACAAGACAGAACAACAATTTTCAGGCAAAAACGGGCGAAGCGGTCTGTTTCCCAGTATTCAGTAGACAGACTTAATTAAATCATGGTACCATTGTGCAATACATTCTGGGTATTAGGAGACATTTGGTACATAGGTGTCGACGTTTGGATGCCAAGACTTTCGATGTGTGGCATCATCTTCAGGACAGTTTTATAAAGCATGCCTGTCTTGAATTCATACATTTGCCTTTCATACATATATAACAATTAACATAAAAAAATGTAAACACAAAGATGGGGAACAAAATGGGAAAAGAAGGAAAAAAAATCAAGTTTTAGACAAATTTCTAGACATGGACCAATCTTGTCAATATTGAGTGACTTGGAAATAACATTTAACAGAGCAGGCGTGTTAAATGTTTATTTCATTTCCCTGTCTGGATGGACAAAGAACATATTGGCTATTTAGCATATGTTGATTCAAGCTCCCAATTTTCATGTTCTAGGGACCCCTGTCTTTAGTAACAATCAAGCACCCAAGGTCCCTAGTGTATTACCTTTGGGTTCCCTTGTCTCTGTAAACAGCCTATCAATTAAGGCACAAAATCACACAGCTAAGAGTACATGACAGCCTATCAATTAGGGCACAAAATCACACAGCTTAGAAGGAGGTTTCCTTATCTTGGTGGAAACTCTCCTCCTTCCCACATCAGCCAAAACATCCTCCCCACATCCAGCATTTCAATGAACAATGTTATTGCAACATTATGTGCAAAGGAAATGTTGTCCTTATTCCACCACTTCACATTTTGCAATGTGACTACATTCTTTCTCACATCCACAACCTTTTGCGGGGATGAAAACTTGGAATCCTTCCTGGGGATGATCCTGGGTATTTTGACTCGGACAAAATCACCAACAACTACCTTGGACTCTTCCCCGAACAGCCACATACTTGTTCTGAGCTTTCTGTCTTTTTTTGTCCACATCTTCTAATTTCTGCTTGGAAATGGTGAAAAGCCCTATCCACTGTGTTGTCATCTTGGATGCAGGCAACTTGCCCCTTAGCAATACAAAAGGAGAGAGATCTGTGTCCAAATTGGGAGTAGTGTGGACAGCCCACAACAATTTGCGTAACTCCTTGCAATTCAAACCACCTGATCTGGCTAACTGTATGTTGTCCTTGATAACCCTATTAAAACGTTCTATGAGGCCTCTGCTTCTTGGGTTGTATAAGGAAGTCTTGGTGTGCTTAATACCCAAACAAGCTAAAAAGTCGGAAAATTGGGAGAACATGAATTTACAACCAATATCTGATAACATTTCATCAGGATTACCTTCCCTAAGAAAAATAGGTTCCAAAAATTCGATGATCGTGGAGGTATTGGGAGAATGGACAAACTCAATTTCTTGGCAATGGCTATGATAATCCACCACAACAATACCATACTCCAACACACCTCCAGAAACAACCATGGGGCCAATTATGTCAATGACCAATTTTCCCCCATGGCTTATTGGGTACCTCAATAGCTTCCACGGGACTGGGAAAAGTAACTTGACACGTGTCACTACTGGCACAACTGAAACAATCTCTGACAAAATGCTCAACAGTCATGTCTAACCCTGGCCACCAAAAGCATTCCCAGACACTTCTTTTCATGGCACGCATACCTATGTGGCCTTCGTGGGCCAAAACCAGGATTCTGTTCCTCATTCCCTTAATGACGACAAAAGCACTGGATCGGTATAGAAGTTTGTTAATGATAGACAACTCCTAAAAGACATGTTTGTAGAAATCATTCTTTACCCCATCAGACCTCCATCGAAACCAAGCCTAATACAATTTTTTACCTCAGTGATCTGTTCATCTGACTCACAACCAGTGAGCCACTCACTTTCCAATATTGCACCATCACACCGCTGCTCAAGAGCACACACCACATGTCCATGTTATCTGATGCTTCCTCCTTATCAAGCACATTGTGACTGGGAAGGCGAGACATGCAATCTGTCAAAATATTTTTGGCACCAGGAACATATTCCATAGTATAATTAAATTCTTAAAGTCTATACTGCCATTTGGCAATCCTGGGTGTTGCTCGTTCCATGCCTTTAGCAGTAAATAATGGCACCAAGGACTTGTGGTCAACTCAAAGAGTGAAATGAGAACACCACTAGTACATTTTGAAATGAACAATGCCCCACCAACATGCTCAGGCTTCTCGCTAAATCACAGAGTAGGATATAGCACCTTGCAAACACCTTGAAGCAAATACTACAACTTAATATTTTCCCTCCCTGCATTGCATGAGAATGGCACCTAGTCCCAGCTGACTGGCATCAGTCATGATAATGGTTTCATCATGTGTATTTAAGGGTTTTAAGATTATGGCATGAACTAACTTTTTGATCAGTCTAAATTCTGATCACACATATTACACCATACAAATGTTAATTTTATTTTCAGTAAATTCCTCATGTGGAAGGACTTCTCTGCACACTTCGGAATAAATCTTTTCAGTAAAACTCAAACAGACATAGGAAGGATCTTAATTGGTCTTTGTTTTTGGAAGAATCAAAATCAACAATGGCCTTGACCAAGTTAAATGTAGGTTCTACACCTTTGGCGGATAACCTATAACCTACGTAATCAATGTTGGGGGAACTGAATTTAACTTTCTTCATACTGAGGGTTCCGCTTTTGATTTCAAAATGGATAAGAGTTGATGACTTCATGCTGTTCCTGATCATTGCCAAACACAAGAACATCGACGTGGAAAGCTTCTTCTCCCTTAATGTCCTTAAACATGTCTTCAACCACCCGTTGAAATACAGCGGAGGCTGAAGCCAACCCAAAAGCCATGCGCTTAAATTGAAATAAGCCTTCCGGGGTTATAAATTATGATAGATGCCTACAATCAGGATGAAGATTGATTTGATGGTGCGCCCAGGTCATATCCAACAAACAGAAAATTGTGCCCCCCTCTAGAGTGGAAAGCATTTCAGGGATATTAGGCAGTGAGTAGCGATCGATCCAAATTTGATGATTGAGGTCACGTAGATCCACAGGCATGCGGATGGAACCATTAGCCTTGCGTGCCAAAACAATAGGTGCAACCCATTTGAGAACACTCAACAGGTTCGATAACTCCCTGTTCATAAAGTTTAATTCAGCCCCTCAACAAAGCTAATGGAACTCTTCTGACCTAGTGAGCCTCAGGACAAGATTCTTCAATCAACCGGATCTTGTGAGTGTAACCGTTCAGGGTACCTAGACCCTTTTGAAAAACCTCGGGAAATTGCATCTCCCATATGTTTTTATGTTTAACAGTCAATATGGGTAGTTAGCTGTTCCTTAACACAACCTGAGCGGGATTATTGGGGTCAATATGCCAAGGTTCTTCTGATCATACCTAACTAACAAACACAAGTCATTCCTGGCTACATATACAACCCCATCTAAACTGTTAGTTTTAAACTTCAAGGTGGCAGTGAATTGGCTCACCACATCAATGAGCTTCCCACCGTACCCCACTGACCGAAGTTTAGAATCAGTCAATTGGGTTCCTTCAAAATGATTGTGCCAAAATTTCTCACAAAACATTGTATAAGGTGAACCAGAGTCTGCCATGTGCTTTATGTCAATACCATTGATGCTCCCCATACAAAACGGCCTCACAAAATCGTTCAAAGCAATGCGACAGACAGTATCATCAGCAGTTGTATCCTTTACCATGAGCACTTCATCTTCATCAATAGTATCATGTTCTTCCTCACCACTCCTATTAGACTCCACACCATAATATTTTGTCTTTTGTTGTACCCTACTTGACAATCAGCAAACTTTGGCAAAATGACCTTTACACATACACTTAGCGCATGTACGGTCGTTAGCAGGGCATATAATGGCATTTCCCAAATTAGATGGACTACCACATCGATAACACACTAATTGTCTAAATGGGGGTCTTTTGAATTACTTATCCGCTGTTTAACCAATTTCAGATGTTTTTCCAGAATCCTCCTTGTTCTTGGTCTTATTATACTTGGCTTTCACTGCCAAAACATCATGGGAGTGAGATTTCTCATTGGATACAGACATTTCACTCATAAAGGATATGGTGCTCTCTATTCTAGAAGCTATTTCTACTAGCTTTAGGCAATACCAGCACTTGGATTTTGTTGTTGTTCGTTTTTTCTAAAATTTTGATCTCTGCTCATTTCATCCTAAAAATCCCTATATTTACTCAAACCAACCAAAATTATTAATGCCCCAACATAACTAGCAGCTGATTTGCCTGTAATTTGAATTCTCTATAAAATGTATGTCTTTCCATTATAACATTCTTCCTTGCTTTAAATCTCAAATCCAGTGCTCTTATGGCCGTGGCGTACTCATCAATAATGCTGTCTCCCTCTCATTCACCTTCTCTAGCCAAGGTAGGGTCAGGAGGAATGTGCTTGAGGATTTTACGCCCCTCTGAACCTAGACAATGACAAAAAATGGCAAATGTATTCTTGTGTGTAATGGAATCACCTTCTAATGCATCCAAATGCGCCTCAAAAGCTTTTTTTCATTACTCCCAATCAGATTCATGGTCTGGTCGGTGGGACTAGGAGAGAAGGCAGGTGGAGGAACCAGTGAATGCTGCATTTTGAAAATGCTGGATTCAATAGTGTACAGAATGACCAAAATTTAAATGCAAAGAAAGGTGGCAAGAAAAGTCCAGTTCTGAAGAATGAAGGAACGACCCTTTAAAATATTTAAGCAACAATTAAAACAACTAAAAAAATGTAAATGACGGTAACAGCAGATATAGAGACTGTAAACATTGGATGGAAGATCCTAAACTGTGTGCTATAAATATGGAGGATTGAGTGCAATGAACAAGGAAACGTAGAAATGCAGGACAAGCTGTTTGTATCAGAGTAGAGTAGAACACACACAATAAATTATGATAAAAAGGAAGTTATAGATGTGCACATCAGTGTACAGATTCCTCTGTGTTTGCATCACTTGTGGAAAGCTGAGTGCATGAGCGTGTAAAATTTGATGACTAACGAAATGAGATTGTAGCTGTGCGCATCAGCGTACAAATTCCTCTGTGAGCACAACAAATTCCACTGTATGCACAGCACTTGTAACAGCGAAGTGATTAGCGTGTAAAATTTGAGTGTTGAGAAGTTGTGTTTAGCGGCGTACGAATTTTCCCTGTGTGTAGTATTCTTGAACAGCTGAGTGCATCAGCGTAAGGAGCAACTTTCCAGTTGGTTTGAAAACGAAACCCAGGACATTCACGCTGTTAGCCAACAAAATGGCTGCAATTAGCGTGACAATGCTACGTAGGTATGTGACGTCAGCCAGCAGAAAGAGTGAATGCAGCAGCAAGGTTTGCCGCACGGGATGTCTGGCTCGAGGCAGCACCACAGAAATGAGGCAGAAAGTACAGAAAAAAACTCACGGCTGTAACATCATCAGGAAAGACACATGGCCAGAAATGCTCACCAAGGGGGCGTGGCTTAGCGCTCGTCGGGGATGGCGGCGCTTGGGTGAAGCTCCGTAGGGGTTGCAGGGATGACACCGCTTCCTGTCTACCTTCCTTTGCCTGCATGCCAAGGTTCTCTGCTGGAGCATTCCGGGACTTCGCGGCGTTGCTCTGATGGGTTATCCGTGATTTTACAACGAGAAACTTTGTAGGAGTGTGTCGCGGCGTTTTGACTGATGTTGCGCCCGCCATTTTGATTTGCCCGGTGCGCTCTCGAGCGCTTCCTCCACATGCCGTTATCCTGCCTTCTCCACGGTAATTTGCCTTCCTCATGTTTTATTTTTGCCTGCTTTTTCACCACATTTTCATAATTTGGAGCAAAATATACTTTTCAATGACTTTGGTATTTTATATCACTTCACAAGCAGCCTTTGCCGCCATTTTGAGTGGTTGTTCGTCTTTCGCTTTGCATTTCGAGTGACATAGTGTGGTTCTGGACATGTGGAGGTGCCTCAACACTCATTTTTGAATCGTTTTCAACGATTTTGTCCCTGGTGCTTATAATTTGTCATTTAAATTAAGCATGGGCGGATTTTGCGAATTGGCAATCCGCGAACTTGCGTATTTACGGATTCGCAATCTGCAAAATCTGCGAACTCTAGCGAATTTGCGGATTTTTTTTTTGTGTGTTCGCAAGGGTTTCTGCCAGTTCACGAGGGTTGTGTACCAGTTCGCAATTGCGAACTTACTTGTCGGCTCGCAACGGCCGCGACTATGTTGTTTCTACGTCTGGTTCATCATCACAGGTTCACAGCACCCTCTGTTTCACCACTGCCACCCTCTGGTACACCCATGCCACCCTCTGGTACATCACTGCCACCCTCTGGTTGGTTTATCATTGTAGATTATGGGGGTGAAAAAAAGCAAGCACACCTGCCCTGCTTCAACTGACATGAATTAATTTGGGGTTGATTAATGTGTCACTGAATTTAAACTTCCAGTCTGGCTGGCACCTGCTTCCTTATCTGTAATTTGCTTTCTGTTGCAGTGCAATTTTTTTTCACAGGACCTTTTTGGCCTACTTGTAGCTATTCTATGAGCCTGCTGTGAGGGTCAGAGCAGGGTCATAGAATAGTTGCAAATAGGCAACTGAACTCTGGAGGGGCCCCTCAGGAAGCTCTAGAGTGAATGGTTACTAATGTTAAGATTGACCTTTTGCACCTGCTGAGTGCTTTCAGTTTTGCAAACATCGCTTTTCTGCAATTTCGCGCGATTCGCGGGGCGCGAATTCGTGCGAGATCGATTTCAGAAGCCGCAAATTCGTGCAAATACACGATTCGTTTTTTTTGCGGTGTGTTTGTTCGCGTGATTTTTTGCGTGTTCGCAAGCCGCTTGTAGCGCAACGTTTGCGAAGTTACCCTAGCGGTCGTACATGGGCGTGGCCATCTTGTTTGAGTGATGTATTTCCGTTTCCGGGCGCTATGTGTAATCTCGCAAAGTGTGCGGCTCGCTAGTACAATTTTGCATGTGATCGCGAGGAAAATCTCGCGTGAACTTACCCACGCGGTCGTGAACGGGCGCGGCCATCTTGTTTCTCATTCATTGCTATGGTTCTGGGCATGCTTTCTGTATCCTCTCTGAATCTCTGCCATCCTTTGCTTGTTTGAAGTTTTTTTTGATCTATTTTACTTATTATCTATCCCTCTATTTTTCTAGCTCTATATTTTTGTGTTTTCTGCTACTTTTGGTTAATTTTAAACTACTTTTTTAAACTCTTTTCTTTTCTTCTTCCCTATTCTATTTCTTCTATATTATTTAGCTTCCTTTCTGCCCAGACCATGGTAAAGGGAGCCGGGAAGCATCCTGAGAAGGGGAAGGGTCCCGCACCCCGTGCCCGGCTCCCGTGCGGGCGTTTGAGAGGGGAAAATGTCACAGCCAGGGAGATCTTCAGCGCGGAGGAAGTGGCTGCACTTGTTTTTTTATGTTCAGCGCCGCCTCCCCAGGACCATCATGGCAGGCGGCAGGATCGATAGCGGCTACGGGATCCGGGAGCGCCAGAAGCGGTGGGAGAAGGTGTGCCGGGCCATGTACCAACACTTTCGGGTCCGGCGCACCTACAACCAGGCCACCCACCGTTGGACGGATCTCCTGGACCGGGAACGCGATCTGCTGGACCTGCTCGGCCTTGAGATCCCCGGGCTTGGTGAGTAGTAGTAGCTATTTCTTTACTACTCTCTTTTCTCCTGCTCTGTGTTTATATTGCAAATTTTAGTTTTTTACCAAGAGCAATAATGCTGCTGCTTACATTGTAGGTAAATTATATTTCAAAATCTTCTGTGCATTTCAGGTGCACTGCTCTCCTTCTCAGTAGCGTTGCTACTATGCTTATTTGTTTTCGATTTTGTGTTCATTTCATTGGGCTGTGAAATTATGTATGAGTGTAGTTTAAAGAACTGCGTAATGCTAGACACTAAGGGTCAGATTTTTCATTACCGGCGCATCCCTGCAAAGTATGCGCCAGTAATTATGCGCCACGCCACCACCACCCATGGTGCGCCGTATTTACAATGTGGCGCACCATGGGCTCAAAACGTCACCGAAGTGTTACGCATCTGTGCCGTAAAGGCGGCGCATTGCTGGAGTTGCGTCGCAACGATGGCGCAGCTCCAGTAATGCTCTGGGGTTTCCCTATCTCCCCAATGCTGCGTCAAGCCGTACGTCTGCTTCAAGCAGGTGCACGGTTTGAGTCATGCATCATTGTCATCAAAGTGACTGATTGAAATCTTGTAGATTTCCCTCAGCCACTTTTAGGGTGCGTTCCTGCGCAGGAACGCCCTCCCTTCCGCCGGAACGCCCACTGATGGCGCAGGGCTTTACAACGTGATTCATCTCCCATATGCGCCACGTTGTTAATATACGCCGCACCATGGCGCCTCTTTTGTTCTGCCGCTGCGTCACAAAAGTCACGCAACAATGGAGCAAAAGAGCCGCAAGGGGCTTCTAAATCAGCCCCTACAGACTCAAGTCCAGTCCTTCCTTTGTACACCTGGCAATAAGAAGAAATAGTGGTGGTGGATTGATAGTAAGTTTGAGTATTTTAATGACTGGTTAATGTAGTAGGAAACTTTTTAGTGTTGTCGCTGATCTGCAATCACGATGGACTTTGTCTGTCACTTCGCCTGCTGCGGACTGCTGCCTGCCAGTCCTAGGCGAACCTTTTTAGTAGTTTGTTTAGTGAGTTACATAACTTTCCAAGTCGACGGTCCGCAAATCAAGCAATACTAATATCGTAGTAGACCACATGAGATAGGTCAATATTTCCCGTGGAATACTTGTCCATTTGCTATTTTGCCAAAATATTTTGTTATTGTTCTTTTCAAATTTTTGATTTGGTTGACAAATACCATCCATGTTTTCTGGTCTTTCTTTCTTTCATGTTGTACATCAGCTCCCCCCAGGGGCAAGAGGGCATTGGAGGAGGCTGCTGCTGCTGCTGAACAAGGCCAGGATCGGTCAGGCGAGGGCTCCTTTGCTGGCCCCGGTAAGCTTTAATTTTAATATAGAGTACCTATTTTTTACTAGCGTTCCTCATTCGATTTTTTCTAAATCGTCTTTGATCTTCTTGTAGACTGTATCTAAATTCTTATTCTGCCTCGACTATGAATCCCTGTGGTATTACTAGATTATTCTTATTAGTCTGTCTGTGTAGCTAACTAAGATTGAACATTTGGCAAAAGGTGTAAAACGAAACTCTCATTTTAGTCAGCAATAGCTCTATGCCCTGAGTGCAGTCCTCTAGGATTGTCCATAATGTCTTTTCAAGTCTTCTAAATGTTTATGCTTTGACAATTACCAACAATAAAAAGGTGAATGACCACCAAGAAAGAATAAGATACTACTTTACTTTTGGTTTGGATAGGAGGACAATCCATACTACTACTGTTGCAGGGACAAATCTGTACAAACAGAACTATGGACACTAAATAGTGCATTGTTTATCAATTATAATAGGCGCAGGTAGACTTTCCACATACCTCAGTGATATCAGACTTTGAAGAACCCCCAATCTCCTTACTGACTAGATAGTGTGGCAGAGTCATTTAGCTCCTGAATTCATCGATGATTGATCCCCAATGATGATTATCCAACGCAGGACAAGAGTACGCAGTCAGAGTCCAGAAGTGTCAGAGGCACGGGCTCATGCATTGCAAATTGCAAAACCTTTTGCTCATTCACTCATGACCAAAAACCACAGAGTCTATTTAAGTTTTAAAGCTTTATTAAAAGTAAAAATATTTATTAAAATCAAGCTTGTCATAAAACAAACGGTTGATTAAAAATTAAAAAGTGCTTATAGTGATTTATTTCATACATTTAGGGGCTCATTAGGATGGCGGACGGACTTGCGTCCGTCCGCCACCCTAGAGGAGGAGGGACCGTCCGCAGGGGCAGCGGCGGTCCCTCCGTGCTAATTAGGATGTGACCGCCACCTTGGCGGTCACATCCTGTATTTTTATCATTGCGACGGGTGCTGCTTGAAGCAGCACCCGCCGCAATGTTAAAAAAGTAAGTTGTGCATTTGCATGCACAAAGCGGCAGGCACCTCGCGGTGCCTGCCGCTTTGTGCAGGCAAATGCAGGGGGGTACCTTATGGTACCCCCCATGTGCACCCCCCACCCCCCTTCACCCCTGGGGGCCCGCAACGGGCCCACAAACACAAATCCGCATGCCTTTACACGGCGGAAATGCCGCCGTGTAAAGGCATCTTTCCGCTGTCATCCTAATATGGCTGGCGGTGTCTGATAGACACCGCCAGCCATGTTAATGCTTTTCCGCCGCGGGCGCAATCCGCCCGCGGCGGAAAGGTGGCGGACAGATAGGAAGACCCACCAGCCATCCTAATATGGCGGTGGGTCTTGCAGGGCTCCCCGGCGGATTTCCCGCATCCTCCGGGCCGGCGGTGGCTTCCGCCGGCCCGGTGGATGCGGGAAATCCGCCATCATAATCGGCCCCTTATTGTGGGCGAGCCGAGCCCTCACCTGGTTTGAACTTTAATTATCTTTTTGGTGCTGAATCGTTGGTCCCTCCGTCCTAGTGATGATGATTTGTTCTTAGAAGTGAAGCTTCTGTCTGTTATGAGACAAATGGTGCGTGTTAAAAAGCAAGCATTCATCAGTTGTGCCAAAAAGTGCAGCAAGACAACACCCTTCCCTGGAAAAAGGGACATTTTTACTTTAGAGTAGACAGTCACAAATTATTAGATTGTTTTCTGTATTCACATTTCTTCATTCCTAGACAAAATACTAGTGATTGGTGTATGTCTATGACATCTAACATTCTTAAATGTACTTTGTAGGTGGAACATATCTGGTGCTGGGCCCAGCGCGGAGGTGGAGGAGGAAAGTTCTGGGGAAGAGGCGTGCAAGTGCCGGACCAAACTGCTGTGCGGGTTGCCACGGTAGTGGTGGGCAGTGGTAAGCTCTTATATTCCTTACTTATTGAGATTTCAGACTGCATAGTGTGATCCCCGTGAGAAAACGTAAGGTTTGTCCAGATGAGAGATATGAAGAAGAATGATTGACATATAGTTTGAATGGATGGATGCCTGAAACATGGTACTATCTGACTCTTAGATAGCATATGTGTATCTCGAGAGAGTACACGGTCACTGGATGAACTAAGTGTTACTTTGAAGAGCATGTAACACCGCACCCGCACGTCCGTCCCAGTGTAGGAAAGGCAAGGAAAAGAAGTTGTAATTTTGTCCGAATACTACCATGAATAGCAGCAGTAGTTTGTATTGCAAGCACAGCATATATTCGGCTATTACGATGGCCACTCACTAACTCTGTTAATAAGTTTAGTAGAACTCGGTCATTCTTGTGTGGATGTATCACTGTTCACTCAATAAAAATCAAAGCACCTAAAGTCATCCCATATGTAAGGAAATACATACAATGTGCAGTGATAGATAACCAGATTATTTATCTTCTTCATTTTCCTTTTCAAGTATCTATTCATTGGCACTGTAGGGTGAAAGTTAAATTAATTAAGCAGTAGCCCTTGTAACAGAGTATTCTCAGTGCCACCCGTAATAGAAAAGTAAGAGCATCACCACCTGCATGTAGTTGACTGGTACAGTAACGCAAGTCTGTCTCACTCATCATGGCGGGCGTCTGTTTTTCTTGGGTGCAAGTTGACTGCGCTGGCATTATGCCGGCTTGCAGAAGTTAACGTACCAATTTTGCTAAACAATAGAGAAGAAGAAGAATAAGACTGGTGTACTGTCATAGTCGACTCTAATGGAGTGAGTCCATATTGCTCGTAGAATGGATTCCTTAAACTCCCACTAATGTTAGAGCAAGGATGAAGAAGTGGGAGGTTAGATAGATACTGGACACAATAGTTATGTACTGCGCTTGCAAGTTGCTACTTCTACTGTGACACAACTTTCTGCTGAATCATTTTGTGTTAATCTTAAAGAGCATTGGTTACAGACTAAGTCTTTCTTTCTTCATATAGATGACCCCTTCCAAACCAACCCGGAAGGAGCTGGCTTCACGGGCCCGGCAACGGAGGCTGGAGGCCACTGTCGCTGAATATCGGCGGCTGGTGGCCCAGGAGGAGGGGGACATGCAGCCTACAACAACATCTACCGGCACAGCTGCATCCTCCTCCGCGCTCCCTGGGTCACCCAGTCAGCGCAGAAGGTCTCCAGCGGTATGGAGCCGGGGTACCGCTGCCGCAGCCACCCGCCACCGCCAAGCAGCAAAGAAATCAGCTGCCCCCCACAGCAGTTGCAAAAAACGTATGCACCGCCTTTCCCTGAGGGTTTCCTACCTCGAGCAGGAGCTGCTCAACATGAAAACCCAGCTTGAGACCCTCCGCAAGGAGCATTCCGACCTGGCCCGGAAAGTCTACAGCAGTAGCCAGCAGTAGGAGGAGAGACTGTCCCTTGCCCCTTTTTTAAAGACTTCTAGGGGGTGGGAATTGGGAGTTGGGTTTTTTCACTTTTTTGGACTTTTCAAGGACATTCGTTGGGGTTAGGGAGTGGGGGTGGGTTGGGTCTTGTGGGAGATTATTTTTGTCAGGGATATAAATATACTTTAAACTTTATTTTAGCATACGTGTTTTTTTTTACTGCTTTTGAGGCTGGTGGGTGGGGGTTTAACAGTAACTTTGTTTTTGTGAAACTGAAGTGGCATCTTGATTCAAGTTGTGTAATTAATTGCCCAAATGTTTTCAAAACTAAGTGCCTCTCACAGAGTAAGTGAATTCAATAGTCCTAGGACTTTACTAGTACTAGCGTCAGTCTCTCGTCTCTCCTAATACTCCATTATACTTCCTCCCCCAAAACGCTTATCTTACCTGTAATTTGTGTTTTGAAATAGGGATAGGCACAGGGCTGGCTGCACGGCAAATGGCGATTAAGGTTGGCAATCCTGGGCGGATAAAATGTCATCATTGTGTTGGTACTAGTGGTGTTACACAGTGGCAGTTGCAGTATCTGAGAAAAAAAGAAAATGAAACCTTGTTTGTCCTTACCGTAGCATTAGAACAGTACGATAGAGAATATAGCAGGTGACAGTACACTAGAACAGTGCCACAATGTAGCCTAACAAATGGTAAAGTATTGAAAGTATAACTAGTACTTGCGTTGAATTTATTTGACATTGGCTACTACTACAAGAAATAGTACCGAAGGTGAAGGACACAGCAGCGTAATAATTTGCCACGTCTAGGAGGAGGATGTTCTAATCTTGATGACCTATCAAGTTGATGGCGCACATGAAAATCTGCTTTCATTTGCCAATAGTGACGGAGTGTCAAGCTGAGTAAGAATAGAATATATATCCTCGGATTCCTTCACCAGCCTGTTGCTATGACCTTATCCTCCCCAGCAAGTGTGTGGAATTATTGCTGTCATTTAGTCACACATCAATCAAAACCACACAGCCCGGGGGAAGAGGGTTAGGGTTTGGAAAATGGATGGGAATGTTTTTTTTTTTGGGTAAGTTTTGTTGAGAGAAGAAAAAAAAAGCACAGCATGGACAAAAAATAATTGAAGATAAAGAAATCTTTGGGTACAAAGCTAACCATAAATCTTTTAAGTGACATAAAGGAAGTGCATGCACGACTGCATGCATGGTTACTGAACTATTTTCGACAGCCGTGAATGACAGAATGCTACAGTACAGGGCTGCAGAGTTTTCACTTGCCTATCTCTGCACTCATAGAAACACTTCTTACATTAAATTAGGTTTAAAAAATAGCAGAAGTAAAACCTATAGAATGGCTGTAGGGATGAATTTAGAAGCAGAGAATGGCGATCCAAGGAATGCAGAGTCACACTCATAGAAGTTCACAGCAATAACATTACTTTAAAGATAATTAGAAAAGAACTGATACTGTATCTGTATGTTGTTGTAGTTGTCCTGTTGAATTTGATAAGTTGCATGCATCAAACCATTCCTCTTGTTAGCGGGACTCCTCCATTCCAGCTGACGCTCCGTCCATCAATGTTGGTGACCAGAAGACACCCTGTCCACTGCCTGCCTGGTGGATGCTGAATTGCGGCTCGCTAATGTGAAGCCTGACTTCATCTTTTTTTTTCCCATTGCACAGACTGAAACCCGGCCTGTAATTATTGATGGAAAAACAGGAAGTGATATTAGAACACCACTGACAAATAAATATAAGGTATGTAAGCTGTGTAGTGCAAAAAGTCACACTTTTAGTTTCCTAATAGACAGTACAATATTTTTGAAAGTGCCTACTCTGTCTGAGTCTCCTTTTGAAGGATAAATAAGTATGGGCAAATTAATTTAGCGGATCTTTCCCCTCAAGCTAGGTGTACTGTAAAATGTGTTTTAGAACAAAATTAGACCTTCCCAGCAGTGCTCCCACCCAGACCCTTACTAAAGCCAGTCGCAAAAATGTAGAAGACCCCCAATCAGATCTCAAAATCGAGGCCTAGTAGAAAACTGGTGACACAACGTACTTTGAAAGTAAAAGTAGGCCCAAATCCCCCCTTACCCACCGTGGATTGTATTCAAAGCATTTGCAAGCAAGCAAAAGTATCCATACCCAGCATCGCTCCAAGACTCGCAAACCCCCCCACAAACAGCCCCCCACCCAAACACATGCAATACAAATACTGCTAACCCTAACGAGCCCTAAGTTAAGAATAGTGGCAAATGCTTTCTTTAACTATGCCAAATCCTCCCTTTCCCACCATGGATTTTCTTCAATTCACTTGCAACCACAATTACACATTCCCACGAGTGCTCTAAGACCCCAGAACTCAGTTGCAAAAATCTAGAACACCCCGAAACACATGCAATCCTGCTGCTAGGGCTAACCCTAACGAACCCTAAGTTACAAAAAGTGCCAAAAGGCTTTTCTGCATGGATTTTCTCCAAACCAGTTTTATCCGGTATTAGAGCTTCCCAGCAATGGCCCCAGAGCCGTCAACCCAGGCGAAAACAAGTAGAAGACCCCCAAACAGCCAAAAAGCAAAACTACAAAAATGGGGACTTTGTCACTATTGGGAAAATTTCCAAAATCCCTCCACGCGCGCTCTGCAGCAAGGCCCTAACTCCCCTCTGCCTCCATGGATTTTCTTCAAACCTCTTGCCATCAAAACTATCCATACCCAGCAGTGCTCCCAGACCCCGAAACCCACCCACAAACACCAGGAAGCCCCCAAATAGGCCCCCGAAAACGCTACATTGAGCGAAATGTCAGAAAAAGCAAAAACTTTTTCCTCATGGATTTTGTCCAAACCAGTTTTATCCGGTATTAGAGCTTCCCAGCAATGGCCCCAGAGCCATCAACCCAGGTGAAAACAAGTAGAAGACCTCCAAACAGCCAAAAAGCAAAACTACAAAAATGGGGACTTTGTCACTGTTGGGAACATTTCCAAAATAACTCCGCGCGAGCTCTGCAGCTAGGCCCTAACTCCCCTCTGCCTCCATGGATTTTCTTCAAACCTCTTGCTATCAAAACTATCCATACCCAGCAGTGCTCCCAGACCCCGAAAGTACCCACAAACACCAGGAAGCCCCCCAAACAGGCCCCCAAAAACGCTGTAGTGAGCGAAATGTCAGAAAATGCAAAAACGCTTTTCCTCATGGATTTTCTAAAAAACACTTTTATCCGGTATTACACCTTCCCAGCAATGCGCTGTGCAGCCAGGTCATAACTCTACTTTTCCACCATGGATGTCCTGGAAAACAAATGCAATCAAAATTAGACTGTGCCAGCGATGCTCCCAGACCCCAAAACCCACCCGCAAACACCATGAACCCCCCCAAACAGGCCACCAAAAACATGATAGTGAGCAAAAAGGCAAAAGGCAAAAACATTTTTTGCTCCGATTTTCTCCAAAACACTTTTATCCGGTACTAGACCTTCCCAGCAATGGCCCCAGAGCCGTCTACTCACCCGCAAAGAAGTAGAACACCCCCACAAGTGCAGAGTCTTTCTTCATTGGGCGTAATCCAGCCATCTGCTTTGAGGGAAATAGGAGTCTGGAGGTGGAGGATAGAGGAGCATGTTCTTGTGAACTTGTGAACCTGAGGAATGCAGACTGCGGCACCTTCAAATAAATAACCAAATAAGTGAAGACAGTTCTGCTGATGGGCTTCTTTTTGTGATTGATTAGGTGATTACATTTTTTATTTATATTGACTTTGCAAAACAAAGAAAGACATACACACAGGAATAATAGTGAATAAGGAGGAAAAAGAAAGTTATTGATTCATTGGCTCATTTTCAGGGCTCGGTGTCAGGGAAGCAGAGTTCGTCCTCAAACTCTGCGAATTCAGACGGAAGTAGGTGACTTAACAGAGAAGAACTGCCCTCATCCAAGTTGGTGTCCTCCTCGTCTTCTTCCGGCGTGCATTCTCGTATTTTGTAATCTGGTGGTATGCGGTGCTGATTCATCTTGATCATTGTTAACCTCTCCACATTTTTGGGCGAGAGGCGGGTCCTTTTGGAAGTTACACCAGCAGCACTGAAAACACGTTCAGAAGAAACACTTGCAAGTGGGCAAGACAAATAATTTATAGCCAGGTTGGTGATCTCTGGCCAAGCAACTGTTTTCCCATGCCAATGCGCCAATGGGTCATGAGAAAGATGGACCTCTGTTGAGTCATTCAGATAGGCCTGCACCATCAACTCAAGGTTCTCCCGGGTTCCTCCACTTTGCTTACTTTTTTCTGGGACCATTTCAGAAGCAAACCCAAGCTCAGTTAGCCAATCCTCTTCATCACCCGATATTACTGTTGTGTCTGGTGCAGATGATACGGTTGCTGGTGTCGTTAGCGGCTGAGAGGGCAAATCACTCACTTCTGCCACAGCCACAAATGCAGAAGGGGATTTTTTTGACTGCGGACGGCCTGCTGATGCTGATGTACTGCCTTTTCCTTCAATTTCCTGCCGTTCTCTTTCAAACCGAGTGGCTGACACAGCTAGCCAATGTTTGTACTTTGTAACATCTGCGTCATCAAAAGGAAAGAATACTCTGCCTGCCACTGCCTTTTTGTACCGTGGATCCAGAATAGTAGCACAAATGTAATGCTGTTCTGTCTTGATCATTTCAAGACAATCATCGCCAAGTAGGCGGTGTAATAACTTCTCCGACAACTCTAATGCTTCTTCCTTTCCATCTTTTTTAAACTTAGAACACACCGCCTTCAGTCGGTGCTCTAGCATGCTCAACAATGGGTTAGCTTTTCCCAAATTACAGTCCTCCCTGCTGACTGCACGCGTGAAGACCTCAAAAGGACGAAGCATGTCTGTCAGGCTTTTAACTAGGTGCCATTGCTCCACCTGTATCCTCATGTCCTTCATAGGTGTACCCAGTTTAAAGAAATACTGATCGACTACCGCATACTGCTAATACAGACGCTCAAGCATGTAGAAGGTTGAGTTCCAACGTGTTGCCACCTCCTGGATGAGTGCTTTCACTGGCAATTTACGTTCATATTGCAGGCACCTCAGCTGCTTCTGGGCCTTAAAAGAATGGTTGAAATGTGTGCACATTCTTCGGCAGGTGATCAGTAACTCGGAGACTGGATTTTCTTCACTCAAGAATTTTTTAACAACCAGGTTTATACAGTGCGCCAGACACAGCACTCTGAAATAGTTACCCATATCCATGGCCTTAACTACATTGGCGCCATTATCCGTGGAAACATAACCAATCATGCGTTTTCTTGGGGACAGCCATTGAAAGACCTTTGTGTTAAACTCATGCAAAATGTTTTCTGCTGTATGACTTTTCTCCATGGCAAACATGGCTATTGTTGCATGTTTCCGAGCAGCTTTATAAACTTTGTCCTCATCAACACCTGCGTTTATCTTGCCTTTAACCCCTGAAAAAGAGACCCAGTGTGCAGTGATGCACATGTAATCAGTGGCTGCACAACTGCTCCACATGTCTGTTGTCAGATGTATAGTGTGAACAGCACTCTTCTGCAAAGCTGCCCCAATCACCTCGAGCACATCTTCATGTAGTGCTGGAATCGCAACTCTGGCGAAATAGAACCGTCTAGGAACCTTCCATTTAGGGCAGAGCGTTGCCACCACTTCCACAAAAGAAAAAGGGAGAAGGTCCAGCGCTAGCATTTTAGCCAGCTTACTGTTATACAGACGCGCCATTGGGTGGTTGCGTTCATATGGCGCTTCTGAAACCAACATGCTTCTAATGGTGGCTGGACTAATTTACGGGATGATGATGACATCTGCGACCCAGTTACACTCCGTGATGAACTTTTTCGCGTTGGTGTCTCACTCTCTCCCACACTCTTAGTGTGGCTCATAGATCTGCTGCTGACAGGGGTACTAGGTGTAAGTGAAGAAATGTCTGACGCTTCTTCTTTCTCCTCGTCATCAGCAGATGAAACATCAACGGATACTATTTGTTGACTTGCAATTCGGGCATCCTTGATCTCCTTTAGGTGCGCCAGCGATTTGACAGTGTGCTGTCTCTCAAGGTGACCTCTCTGGCCTCCGGTACAATAGTTGGTACCAAGCTTACCACGACTAACTCGAACCTTACAAATGGTACAAATGGCTATGTTTTCCCTTGTTGGGCTAACACTAAAGAAGTCCCAAAGTGCGGACTTCAAATGTCTGTGGGGAGCGGAGGAGGCGATACTGGGAATGCTGCTAATGCCAGATGAACTGGAGGATGTGTGTTGACGAAATTTTGTACGTTGTGCACTTACAGCACCACTAATTGAGGACATGGAGGTCGAGGTGGATGAAGGTCCCTTCCGGCGAGAAAATATGGAAGCTGTAGGTGGTGGTGTTGGTGTACTAGTTAACTGCATTCCTGGTGGTCCCATTCCCACGTCGCCATTATCATCATCACGCTCAGCAGCATTTTGGGCTAGGGTGAAAATGTCTGTGTGCTGCATGTCTGCTGAGGCTGTAGTGACGCCTATGATGACTGCGTCGTCGTCGTGAGAGTCTTCATCAGCAGGAGCAGTATATGCCCCTTCTTGTTCAGCGTCATCATCACACTCCATGACTCTGAGACTTTCGGGGACCTTCCTTTTACGCTTAGCTACCTTTGTCAGATCATGGTGTGCCTCACTCTCAGACGGCCGTGGTGGTTCCCAAGTTTGATCCATATCATCAGAAGGAAGGGGGCTTGAAGAAGTAGTAGACACCATCCTTGATCTTTTCCTTGCTGGGGATCTGGAAGACAATGAATCATCAGGAGGAGTGGCTTCCTCATGTGATACCTCGGCTTGAATGTCGATTTCCTGATGTGCCCCTACTTCGGGAGGAACAACTATTGTGGGAACTTGTGCCGCTCCATGCACCTCTGCTTGCTCCTCTCCTTGCACCGCCTCTCCTTCCACATGTAATTGGGCTTGTACTTGCACATGTGGTTGTTGTTGCGGCTGTGGTTGTCAACACTAGTCAGATCAGTTACAACAACCTGTGTTGATTGAGGGATGCTGCTACCTTCTTGCGATGAGCCAACATCACTGGTCGATGGAGATCGAACAACTATGCTGGCTGCCTCTGCAGCACTCAAGGGCTTGGACCTAAGTTGGCGTGGTGGTGGTGGCACTGAGCCCAATGGAGCGGAGGTGCTGCTCCCAGCTTGATCCCCAGCAGACCCCGCTGCTGCTGCAGGCGTACTTTTTTTTATCCCAAAAAATGTGGCTGTCGTCACACCAGTCTCCTTGGTAAGTGGCGCCACTTGCTTCTTCTGCTCCTTACTGGCAACTTTCTTGCTAGAGGAGCTACGGGCAACTTTTTTTGGGGCCATCTTCTTCAGATGTCACTCAGAACAGCAGGCCGCAGTTGCACAAGTTGCAGAGTTGTCTGGGGCCACACGTGACGTTGTGCTGCACACACCTGTGGTATATAAATAAATAATACCGGATCTATTTTTGACTGGACATAGTAATAACAGATAGCTCAATAAATAAGAGTCAAGATTCGAGGTAGTAGGAGTTTGCAGGTTTAATACAGCATAAAGGACAGGAACAGGACAACCTGCACAGGAATAGGATGGCAGCTGCCTGGGGGCAGGATCTGGAATGAGCGCGCTATCTTTAATAACAATACACAAGCATATATACTAAAACAGTTGCAATTGCAATGAATACAGTAGGCGGAGCAGTGGGTGTGGTCAATAGCAGTCGTGAAAGATAAGGGTGAAAGTGGGTGTAACAAGAGGCGTATACATAGACATGTGATGTAAACGTAACAGAATATGTCATAAATGGGGCGGAAACATGGAGGGGGCTACCTAAGGAGCCGGGACCTCTAACCTAATGGTGCGCGCAAACTAACAATGACGTGTTACTAGGAGAAGCTGGGGGCTATGACTTCTGCGCTAGGAGCAGAGACTGAAGTCTGGAGAGTCAGGGCGACATGTACCTAACATTATCTAGTATCTGATGTTTAGAGAACATGTTGATAGAATCCAAAAGTTATCGGGGTAAAGGCTAACAGACTCTAAGACTGGTGCATGCATTATTCTACATGTAGTGCGTGTTGAAGAATATTAAATGACCATAAATACAGTATTTCTCTTACATGGAGACGTAAAGGCTAGACGATGACGGAAACTATTGATGCGATTCAGTAGCTTAGGAATGCGGAGAAGGAGGGCTGGACTGATAACTATAATCATAACATACTTTTGGCAGACTAGCAGGCAGAGCCAGGCTGAGCCGGGCACTGTGAGGCAGGAAGTAAGTGAAGGGTCAGGAACACAGGTGGGGGCTGTATCGCTCCTCAGCGAGGGTTTCAGGAGACAGGAGCTGAATCTGGTGTCCGGGCCCTTTTGAGGCCTAGAAACGGGGACTTTTCAATGAAATAACGTGCACACTGAGAAACGTGGCAACGTAACTTTACATAGGCCTAATACTCGTAGCTTTCACGAGAACTGGAAACTGGCATACTAGAGATGGACACAACTATAATTGCGTCTTTAATCAGGCATGGGGAATATATATGCATATTAATCATGCACACATAACATAAGATGGGGAACACGTAGGGACACAGAACATGGCAAAATTTACTTTTCCACATTCCCTCCTTGTCACTACGTTTCCATCAGGAAACATCAATATTCATGATACCATCTATCATTTCATACAGTATCATTTGCTCGTCTCGAATTTTCTTGGAACGGGATTGAGAACGGGACTTGGGACTAGGAATACAAGAGGTAGCACAAATGCCACAAATCGCAGGGCCACATTGTATACAGAGGCAGCAACTGAATATGATCGCTACTGCAATACCTAGAAAGGACAACACTTTCCATCCCCAGGCGGAAATTATATTCCAGAACCAACCGGACCATGTCCAGGTGCCTGGATCTTGGTGTAACATATGGGCAATTTTATGGAGTCTGGTTATAGCTGAATAAACAGACGGCGCGTTATTAGGAATGAAAATGCAGCAACTAGATCCGATGATTCTACATGCCCCGCCCCTATCGGCCAGTATGACGTCAAGGACGAGACGATTCTGGAGCACGACAATTCTCATAAAGGATTGTTCTTCGGTTAAGTTACCTAGAGCAGAAGTAGTCTCAATTACTACTGCTTCAAGTGTTCTAGTTAATCTACGTATCAGTTTACTATTCACGACAGTACCTAGATAGGGGAAGACACCTTTATTGATATCTATATATTGTTCTAGAGCAGTTTCAGTATAATCGACAATCGGGAGGTCTCTCTTGTGTCTAGTATGTACTAGGTGGGAATTCCTATGATAGTCAGGTGGGGCTAGAAAAACTGGTGGCAGTAGGAAGGCAATGTAACAGGTTCCCTCCCAATCGAGGGGCAGACGAACATACGCGGTCTGACCACAAACAAAATAAGAATGACGTGAAGCTTTGAAAATAGATTTCCTACTGTCACTATACTTGATAATAGTAGTACAATCACTATGTCCTACATGTACGGAACCATTCTTTCGGACACATAATTCGCCTTTAACGGGTAGTACTGACATAGCAGGTAAGTCTGGAGTAGTATCAGACTGAACATTCAGGACCATGAAATTCGAAGAATAATTACCTAAATTATAAACTTCATTTTCTAGATCTAACCCTGTT
Source organism: Lissotriton helveticus (assembly GCF_964261635.1). NCBI lineage: Eukaryota > Metazoa > Chordata > Amphibia > Caudata > Salamandridae > Lissotriton > Lissotriton helveticus. The sequence continues at coordinate 854,878,064 of NC_136070.1, read as the reverse complement.
CTGTGGGGAAGACCTTGCTTGTCTGGAAAACATGTACTGTTCAGAAAAGACATATCTGTTGAGGATGACGTTAACGTGGACCATGCTCCACACAAACCATTATGTGAAAATGGATAAGGAAAAAGTGGCAGAACTCCCTTCGGTGTCTGGAAAGGGGGAAGTCGACCACACACCCAACAATTAGTGGCATTGCTGGTCTGGTGTGAATAATGTAACATGCGGATAAAGGAATTATTACGCATAGCAAGACGATAAGATAGTTCATTAGGAGGCAGATCACTAAACGTGTGCTCTACCATAACATTAGAAGACTTATTTACATGAGAAACTGAAAAACACAAATAAAAAGCATAACTTGTGCAGGTAGTCATAAGGCTGAAAAACAATATGAAACTTAGAAAAACAATACATCGGATTGAGTTTTGACTAACTCTCTCACTATGGGGGTCTATTTTATACATGTCAGAAACCGGTCTAACCGTTTCACCTAGGGGAGGACTTAGACAATCAAACTGGCTGACTTATTTTACTAGACCTTAATTTTAACTTATACTCCTGCTGCGGAGTTGTCTCTAACAGGGAGGGATCTGTATCATTGTCTTTTGCGGGACAGTCCTTAAGAATAGTACTTTGGCAGTCTTTCAAATCCTGGGAAATGTTCTTGGAAACAGTCTTTAGTCCATAAAATTTCTTTACATGCGACAAATGGACCCAGCCCTTCCTGCCTTCCAGCTTGACGGCAGTACGGGTGGCCAGGAGTACTTGTTTTGGCTCCTTCCAGCGGGGCTCCAGCGGACTTGAACGATCAAAGTTCCTTACAAGAACCAAACTTCCGGGAACGATTTCATGCGGTGCCACCTCGGTATTGTCTGGAAATGCGGCGGCAACCTGTGAACGACAAGAGTGTAGGGCAGACATCAAGGAAGCTAGGTAATCTGTCAGCATATTACTTGAAACATCTGTAATACTTCGGGGTCTAGGTGTACCCCACATGTTAGGGGGGCGGCCAAAAACGACCTCATAAGGGGACAGACCTGATCTGGAATGTGCGACCATGCGCATATAAAACAGAGCGACTGGCAGAGCTACTAGCCAGTCTACACCTTTTTCTTGACAGATTTTAGCAATGCGGATTTTCAGGGTTTGGTTATGTCTCTCTACTAGACCGGCTGCTTCTGGATGGCGTACACAATGGAACTTCCATTGGTACCCTAACAAAAGGGAAACATGTTTCATAAGCTCAGATGAGAATGGCTGGCCGTTATCAGAATATACGACTCTAGGGAGTCCATAACGGGGGAAGAACTCACGAACCAACTGCTTGGCAGTGGTCGCGGCTGTGTAATCTGGGACTGGATATGCTTCTGTCCACCTGGACAAAGCGCATACAACTACAAGGACATACTTGAAACCTCGACATCGCTCCATCTGAATATAATCCATCTGGAGGACTTCAAAAGGGTGGTCAGGGGGCTGGAATCCACCTTGTTCCACCGGGACACTTTTACCTGGATTAAACTGGCAACATATCATACAGGTACGGACTTTCTGCTTGGCTGCAGCTCGTAAATGCTTGTTAAACCAAATGTTCTGGATACTGTCTAACATGGCTTTTTCTCCTAAGTGTGCTGGACTATGTGCGGTATTGATAATGACTTGAACCATAGAGTCGGGGAGAAACCATGTGGCTCTACCCTTCGTTACCCATCCCTGATCTGTCTGGACCCCTCCTTGTTCGGACCATTTCTTGATTTCATCAGGAGTAGCATGTAACTGGATATCTATGACATCTTGAGTAGGGTCCTTAACTGTCATACAGGTAGTCGGTTCTGGAGTGGATGTCGGTGTCTTGTTAGCTGGTATGTCTGGTGTCTGTGCTGTAAACTTGGCTGTGCGATCTGCTAGATCATTACCTTGAGAAATAATGTCTGTAACTTTCGTATGTGCTTTGCATTTCATGATAGCAATAGATGTCGGTAAATGTATGGCATCTAACAGAGCTTGAATAAGGAGACCATGCTGAATCTTGGTTCCATGAGAAGTCATGAAACCTCTCTCCTGCCAGAGCACTCCGAAGTCGTGTACAACTCCGAATGCGTAGCGTGAATCTGTGTAAACATTAACTTTCAGGTTCTTAGCGTGTATGCAGGCTTGTGTCAGAGCAACTAGCTCTGCTGCTTGAGCAGACAGGGTGTCAATACGGTGTGTTTCTATAACTTCAGTATCAGTAGTCACTGCATATGCGGCTACTAGTTCTCCTGTACTTGTTCTCATACATGAACCATCCACATAAAGTGTCAGGTCAGGATCTGATAATGGAATATCTGTCAGATCTTGTCTTGGCTTAGTCATAATATTAACTACTTCCACACAGTCGTGTGTGACAGGATTCGAAGTAACTGACGGTAACAGTGTAGCAGGATTTAGAACGTTGCAGCGTCTGATTTCTATGTGTGGCTGGAACAGTGTCAATTCATAACCTGTTAAACGTGCAATTGTCAAGTGCTGAGTTTGTGTTCGGTTTAAAAGAACTTCCACGGAGTGTGGAACTTGTACTGTCAGGGAATGTCCTAATACTATGGAATCACTTTGTCTGATAGCTAGTGCTGTGGCTGCAACTGACTTGAGGCATGCAGGCAGAGCCTGGGCTACAGGATCTAATGTGCTCGAAAAATAAGCACAAGGCTTGTATTGTCCTGCTTGATCTTGTGTGAGAACAGATAATGCTGTACCATCACGTTCTGTGACAAAAAGTGTAAAAGGCTTACTGTAGTTCGGTGTAGCTAGAACTGGAGCTTGGCATAGAGCTTTCTTTAACTCATTGAAACTAAGTGTATGTTCAGATGTCCAAGGGAGGACAGTCGATACGGCTGCCTCCTGTGTCGTTAACTGTATCAGTGGCTTAGCTAGAAATGCATACTGAGGAATCCATTGTCTGCAATAAGAAGTAAGGCCGATAAAAGCACGTACCTCCTTCTGGGTCTTGGGCTGAGGAAGACTCGCTATTAACTGGATACGGTCGGGTGTCAACTGCCTACCCCACTTGGACAGTAAGTGGCCTAAGTAGATCACTTGCTGGACACAGAATTGAAGCTTCGAAGGGGACACCTTGTGCCCCATCTCGGCAAGGAAGTACAAGACTGTAAGTGATGCTCGCTCGCAAGCACGTTCAGAACGGGCTGTGATCAGTAGATCATCGACATACTGGAGCAGGGCAGTGTCTGTTGGCATGTGAATGTTGTCTAGTTGTCTCTTATGTGCTTGACTGTAAATGCTAGGACTTTCTGTGAAACCTTGAGGAGCTCGTGTGAACATATAGCTCCTTCCATTTAAACAAAATCCGAAAAGAAACTGGCTGTCTGGATGAATGGGGACACTGAAAAACGCGTTCTTGAGGTCTATGACTGTGAAAAATATTGCCTCAGAATCAATGGCTGTCAATAGGGAAGAGATATCTGGAACAACTGGGTACTGGGGAATAATACATTTATTGAGTTCTCGTAGGTCAATCACTAATCGATATACTGGAGGTGCATTTGGGTCAGTACGTTTCATGACTGGAATGATCGGAGAATTACATACATTGGAGTCAGTTTCTACAACTACTCCATGAGCCATGAGCTCGTCAATAATTTTGGATAAGGCTGCTACAGCCTCAGGTGGCAATCTGTACTGTCTGATTCGTGGTAACACTACACCTGGTTTGAGAGTCACACGATGGGGTGTGATTTGCATAAAGCCTACATCAGTTGGACCTTGCGCCCATAGATGCGGCGGAACATTTGACAATCTCGGATCAAAATCTCGTAACACATAGTGACCCTTGAAGTCACGTAAAAACAAGCGTATTCCCTCTGGGGAGCAGCAAATAACTGCACCTAATTCTTTCAGTGTTTTAATACCTAACAAATTTTCTGGACATGATTTCGTAAGTAATAGATCAGTGGTGCGGGACAATGGACCTACTTCTAGAGTAACTGGCTTAGATATCTCGTTTACAATAGGCTTTCCTGAAAATCCAAGGGAAACATTTCTTGAGCCTGAGAGCGGAGCCCCTGGAACTTCGGCGTGACTGATGGTCGTCCTACTTGCCCCTGTATCAATCAGAAACTTTCTGTCTTTCCCTAGTACTTGACTATGAACATAGGGACCTTCTTGATCTACAGGAATCTCGATGAGAGGCAAGCCTACCTCCCTCTCTAGGCTGTTTCATGAATACTGTTGATACTCTGGATACTCGGACTGCGCATACTGGTACATCTGCTGTGTAACATGCTGTGTTTCAGCAATAGGCTGCGGTGCTGGAACTGTCTGTTGTGCATTCTGTGGCTGAGAAGTCTGTGAAACTTGTTCTTGTCTAGGCGGACGTGGTCTTTCTTTAGTTTTACCAGTAGCTATATTGTGTTTCAGAACTGCACACTCATTTATGAAATGACCTGGCTGTTTACAATAATTGCATGTCCCTTTAACGGGAGCTGCAGGATGACTGGCTTGATTCGGACCCCTCTTCTGACTGTCTTGAGGAACAGATTGTGCAACTAGTACTTTCATTTTCGTGTCTTTCATACGTTTCCTCTCGTGTTCTTGCTCTTCTCTGATTCTATTCTGGTGGTACTGGAGCATCTGTAACATCTGGGACGGGGTACTAGCTTGCCATGTACTTTCGACTTTCAAAACTCGATTCTTAACTGGTGGGCTTGAATTCTCGACTAACTTAGTAACAAAAAGATGAGGGTATGACTCGCTACTTGTCTTCAAGCCACTGTTTATAATAAAGCATTTTTCAAATCTAGAATAAAAATCACTAGTGTCTTCATCCTGTTTCTGTTTACAGGCTGAGATTGCATCCCAGTCTTCCTTTTTAGTGGCTAATAATCTGGGCAAAACTTGTATTAACAGTTCTGGTAATTCTTTACATTTCTCTCCAAGACCAGTACCTGGTACTCGTATCTTATCTTCAGCTTCTAGAACTGCCCAATCGATCTTTTTCTCTCCCACCTCCCAATCTTTTTCCTTGAGTTTCTCGTATACCCCTGCGGGCAACAGGACCTTTAACATTTTAATAATATCTGGATACGTATATTCTCCCATACGGAGCATGTCCTTTAATTCTCGGTGGAACCCTGCTGGATCTTTGTCATGACACGGAATTAATTTCTTCATTTCTAAGAGTTCCATCTTTGTAATCGGAGTGTAAACAAATACTCTTTGCATTTCACCACCTGCTGTCCTGACTGGGTGTACTTCTCGTAGCGGGTTCTGTCTATCTATGTAAAACGGTTTACTCTCTGGAGGTGAGGCATGAACAAAATGCGGGTTCAAAAACGTTCTATATTTGTGGCGCTGTTCTAGAATGACACTAATTAAATCGGTACCTAAACCTTTCCATTTATACTGGAGTAACTCGTTCAGGACATCATGTAACGGACCTGGATCAGAATGTTGACCCTCATACAATGTGATGAGGTGCTGGATCATATACATACCCACCAGTCGTTGCTCGGCTGGGGGCAATTTCAGAAACATTTGTGCCACTATTTCGTCTGGAAAAGTGGTAGAATCAGTAGTCCATCGGACTGCTGATCGGACTAGTTCTTGTTCATGCATAGTACTTAACTCACTATAACCGATTCGTGATTTCAGAATGTGATCGGTAGCTTGAAATACTTGTTCTAGAGAACCTTGTTCCGGTGCTGGATGATGAAAAACTGACTTGTGTTCTCGGCGTAAATGGCGGTCTGGAAACCTAGATTTTCCTACATACGCTATTCTGGCGGGATTCTCGTCCTCTACCTCTTCCGTAGGAGAGTCATTCTCTTTCTCGCTTACTTGTGCTGCTTTACGTTGTTCGTGTAACCTTATTATTTCCTTACGAATTTTCTTATACATACTCTCTATACTACCGACAGTTCTGTGTTTACCCTCGGCTATATTATCACTCCACCTTGTCAGGGTTCTCATTTCGGCTGGATCTTTGGACGGATAATCTTGTTCTCTTATTAAACAATTAATCAGAAACTTTAATATCATGAGCTGGATCTCAGCTTTTCTTTGAGACATGGCTTCGCCAATACTTTCTGGGTTATCCCCTGTACGGATGAAACGATATATTCTGTCTAGATCTTCTTTCATATCCGGTAGGGTGTCCAAAAACCCGGTCACCCGTCTTACACGTATGGAATATATAACCGTACTATCATCACCTGCGACTGGATCATAGCGGCATTCAGTAAGAGCTCGTCGGATGTCTGCAACGGACTTATATTTGGGCGTACGCTGTAACGCACATTCATGTAACTCGGCTAACGTTACTCGTCGGTGTGGTGGCGGGGTACCAGGAGGACCTCCTCCTGCGGCCCCTAAACTGGAATCGTCGACTGATACTCTTCGTACTGGCGCGGCGGGAAATTGTAATGTAGGCTGGACCGGGGGTACCGTAGCAGGTACTCCGGTGTCTGGAGGAGCAGGAATTGCATGATGTACAGGGACTGGCGGAACAGGATTTGCATATTCTGGGACTGTGTCGTCCAAATAGGACGAGATGAAAATATCAGCTGCGGTCGGTTTGTGACGTAGCTTGGTCGGAACTAATGGTGGCGGAAAATTACTGGATGCCTCCGGGGTCGTTTTTGGCAAGCCCTCGGCAAGAAGAGGATACATACCCTTAATAAGGGCATTCCTCGGTCTGTCTGATTGTTCGGTTTTAACTCGTTCACCTATTTCGATTAGTTCCCTTTCTTGGGCTCTTTCTGAGGATTCTCTACTTAATTCTGACTTTCTGATTTCTTTTTCGGTTCTTTTATGAGATTCTTTGCGCCATAACTCGATGGCATCTTTCTGTGACTGTCTGGCTTTCTTTTTCCATAATGCTTCTTCTACTCGCATGATGCACTCGGCATCCCACGTACCTGATACGGGCCATCTATACTTTTCTTCTAACTGTTTGGTATAATCTACCCATAAATCTAGATACAATATGGCACTTATGCCATGCTTCTGATACATAAAATGACCTGGACTGTCCCTAGGCGGGACAGGAACTGCTTCTTCTAACAGACCTTTTCTAGTTCTTAACTGACGTAGTCTGGAAAATAACGGCATGACTGAACTGTAACCTAGACACACTACAATACACAATGAACACGATAATACAATAACGATAATTACACCACTTTCATACCACGACATTAAAATACATGAAGAACATTTAAAATAACAGTTCGAACAGAATACTACCTGGAATACGGAAAACAGAATACATGGATTTTCTCGAGAACAGAACTGACTAGAACAGAAACTAGATGCACTGCTGAAACAGTACGAAACTTACCGGTCTCATAAAGAGACACGTCAGGACCCGCATCCACCGAAGTGGACACTTCGTTTTGGGATCTGTGTACCACCAAACCCCACGGACCAGAGACAATTAGATTGACCCTGTCTAGATACTACCCCAGCAACGGTACTCACCGGGCAGCAAGAACGGAAGGCCTCGGACTGGACGGGACTGCTTCGACGCCGGACGGACGAACTTCAGACTTCTGTTACGGGTGGGCCTCCGAATACCTCGGACCTTGTACTCTCGGCTTGGGCTCTGGTCGGGACTCGCCGCGTTCCTCCACCGCCTCGTCTGGATGCTGGACCGCAACCTCCGTCTCCTCCGTGGGCCTGAGGGATACTTGAAGCAGAAATATCTGCACGTGCACGGTATGGTTCCGTCACGGCTGCAGAGGATCAGGGGGCATACGTGGCTTCGCCGGCGCGTGGGGAAAGGGCAAGTCCCTATTCGGGCGCCATTATGTGGTATATAAATAAATAATACCGGATCTATTTTTGACTGGACATAGTAATAACAGATAGCTCAATAAATAAGAGTCAAGATTCGAGGTAGTAGGAGTTTGCAGGTTTAATACAGCATAAAGGACAGGAACAGGACAACCTGCACAGGAATAGGATGGCAGCTGCCTGGGGGCAGGATCTGGAATGAGCGCGCTATCTTTAATAACAATACACAAGCATATATACTAAAACAGTTGCAATTGCAATGAATACAGTAGGCGGAGCAGTGGGTGTGGTCAATAGCAGTCGTGAAAGATAAGGGTGAAAGTGGGTGTAACAAGAGGCGTATACATAGACATGTGATGTAAACGTAACAGAATATGTCATAAATGGGGCGGAAACATGGAGGGGGCTACCTAAGGAGCCGGGACCTCTAACCTAATGGTGCGCGCAAACTAACAATGACGTGTTACTAGGAGAAGCTGGGGGCTATGACTTCTGCGCTAGGAGCAGAGACTGAAGTCTGGAGAGTCAGGGCGACATGTACCTAACATTATCTAGTATCTGATGTTTAGAGAACATGTTGATAGAATCCAAAAGTTATCGGGGTAAAGGCTAACAGACTCTAAGACTGGTGCATGCATTATTCTACATGTAGTGCGTGTTGAAGAATATTAAATGACCATAAATACAGTATTTCTCTTACATGGAGACGTAAAGGCTAGACGATGACGGAAACTATTGATGCGATTCAGTAGCTTAGGAATGCGGAGAAGGAGGGCTGGACTGATAACTATAATCATAACATACTTTTGGCAGACTAGCAGGCAGAGCCAGGCTGAGCCGGGCACTGTGAGGCAGGAAGTAAGTGAAGGGTCAGGAACACAGGTGGGGGCTGTATCGCTCCTCAGCGAGGGTTTCAGGAGACAGGAGCTGAATCTGGTGTCCGGGCCCTTTTGAGGCCTAGAAACGGGGACTTTTCAATGAAATAACGTGCACACTGAGAAACGTGGCACCGTAACTTTACATAGGCCTAATACTCGTAGCTTTCACGAGAACTGGAAACTGGCATACTAGAGATGGACACAACTGTAATTGCGTCTTTAATCAGGCATGGGGAATACATATGCATATTAATCATGCACACATAACATAAGATGGGGAACACGTAGGGACACAGAACATGGCAAAATTTACTTTTCCACACACCGCAGCAGGACTTCTTCCTGGCACTGGTGGTTCTCTTGTGCACCTAAAAGCAATGGAAGACAGAGGAACATCAGTTATACACCCCAAAAAGTCGAAAACACACAAAAATCAGCACAATCCCAGGCCATCCATGCCCTCAATGATGTTTAAATTCAAGAAGACACCCCACAGAAAGACTAGGCCCATGCACCACTCACTACCCCTGGGCATAATGGATGAAAGCTAGGCAAAATGGGTGCAGGCCTCAGACACTGCCTGTCTTCAAAATGGCCCCTTGCACCCCAAGCACATGTGCAGGGCCTGCCTGTACCAGCACTCAAGATGGCCGCCACCACCCACATGGCCAGTCCACATCAATAGTACACCCCAAAAAAATGAAAAACGCACAAAAATCACTACAATCAAATGCCATCCAGGATGTTTACATTAAAGAGACCCCACAGGCAGACTCAGTCCATGCACCACTCACTACCCCTGGGCAAAAGGCCCCAACAGCAGCCCAAAAAAATAAAAAAATAAACACAAAATTCAGCACAATCCCAGGCCATCCATGCCCTCAATGATGTTTAAATTCAAGAAGACACCCCACAGAAAGACTAGGCCCATGCACCACTCACTACCCCTGGGCATAATGGATGAAAGCTAGGCAAAATGGGTGCAGGCCTCAGACACTGCCTGTCTTCAAAATGGCCCCTTGCACCCCAAGCACATGTGCAGGGCCTGCCTGTACCAGCACTCAAGATGGCCACCACCACCCACATGGCCAGTCCACATCAACAGTACACCCCAAAAAAACAAAAAACACACAAAAATCACCACAATCCAATGCCATCCAGGAGGTTTACATTAAAGAGACCCCACAGGCAGACTCAGTCCATGCACCACACACTACCCCTGGGCAAAAGGCCCCAACAGCAGCCCAAAGAAATCGAAAAAACCCCACAAAATTCAGCACAATCCCAGGCCATCCATGCCCTCAATGATGTTTAAATTCAAGAAGACACCCCACATAAAGACTAGGCACATGCACCACTCACTACCCCTGGGCATAATGGATGAAAGCTGGGCAAAATGGGTGCAGGCCTCAGACACTGCCTGTCTTCAAAATGGCCCCTTGCACCCGAAGCCCATGTGCAGGGCCTGCCTGTACCAGCACTCAAGATGGCCACCACCACCCACATGGCCAGTCCACATCAATAGTACACCCCAAAAAAATGAAAAACACACAAAAATCACCACAATCCAATGCCATCCAGGATGTTTACATTAAAGAGACCCCACAGGCAGACTCAGTCCATGCACCACTCACTACCCCTGGGCAAAAGGCACCAACAGCAGCCCAAAAGAAATCGAAAAACCCCACAAAATTCAGCACAATCCCAGGCCATCCATGCCCTCAATGATGTTTAAATTCAAGAAGACACCCCACAGAAAGACTAGGCCCATGCAGCACTCACTGCCCCTGGGGATAATGTATGAAAGCTAGGCAAAATGGGTGCAGGCCTCAGGCACTGCCTGTCTTCAAAATGGCCCCTTGCACCCCAAGCACATGTGCAGGGCCTGCCTGTACCAGCACTCAAGATGGCCACCACCACCCACATGGCCAGTCCACATCAACAGTACACCCCAAAAAAACGAAAAACACACAAAAATCACCACAATCCAATGCCATCCAGGATGTTTACATTAAAGAGACCCCACAGGCAGACTCAGTCCAAGCACCACTCACTACCCCTGGGCAAAAGACCCCAACAGCAGCCCCAAAAAATCGAAAAAACCCACAAAATTCAGCACAATCCCAGGCCATCCATGCCCTCAATGATGTTTAAATTCAAGAAGACACCCCACAGAAAGACTAGGCCCATGCACCACTCACTACCCCTGGGCATAATGGATGAAAGCTAGGCAAAAAGGGTGCAGGCCTCAGGCACTGCCTGTCTTTAAAATGGCCCCTTAGTCCCCATCAACAGTACACCCCAAAAAAACGAAAAACACACAAAAATCACCACAATCCAATGCCATCCAGGATTTTTACAATAAAGAGACCCGACAGGCAGACTCAGTCCATGCACCACTCACTACCCCTGTGCAAAAGGCCCCAACAGCAGCCCCAAAAAATCGAAAAACCCACAAAATTCAGCACAATCCCAGGCCATCCATGCCCTCAATGATGTTTAAATTCAACAAAACAGTTGTATCATGCACCCATAACTAACCCTGGTCCTACTGGATACTGTGGCTACCCACAATATATTTTATTTAATGTTCTGAAAATGTACCAAAATTGTAGTTGCAGCAACTGTAATGCCCCAAACAAACTTACTTGTGAAAGTTGATTTCTAATCCAAAAGTGATCCAAAGAAAGTCAAAAAGGCCTCAAATCCAAATATCCAGCAGCATCCACAAAAAGTAATCCTTCCAGGTCAAGATCCAAATGAAAGTGACCAGCACATGAATAAAGCACTGGGAGAAGCCTGCTGGACAGGAACAGGAAGTTGGAGACTGTGGGGCACTTCCTTCCTCCCCCCCCCAAAATGGACTCCTTGCAAAAAAAAAGTGCAGGCAAATGTCAACCTGAGGAGTTATTCTGATAAAAATCATCATTTCCAGAAGGTTTATGCTGCTTGCTGGTGGATTTCTTGTGCAGAATTGCAAATTTTGCAATTTCGCGAGTGCGAGATTGTTGCTGCCCGCCGCATCTACGTGTTCGCAATTGCAAACTCTCGCGATGCGTGCTGTGCAAGGTGGCAAGCCGCGATGACGTAATAGCGGTCGCCAAACTCCCGCGGGATCCCGCAGCAAGATCCAAAATGGCGCAACACACGCAAAATATGGAGAAAAACAACTCTGCAAATGCTGAATGACGATAAGTGAACGCCGCGCGCCGCAAAATTGTATCACCAAGCAAAAAAAATCCGTTGCGTGCGAATTTACGAATTTTCGGCAAATTCGCGAGAGTTTGCGGATTGCGAATTTGCCAAAAATCCGCAAATTCCGCAAGCGGAACGGATTTTACGCCCATGCTTAATTTAAATGACTTAATAACATATGAAGGCACAGCTTTGCACTCACTTTGGCCATTCTTCAGCTCGCCTCATTTGCACTGGTTGCTGCTGCTGCTTGTTTATGACCTGCTATAATTGTCCTTAGTGCCTCTTTCGTTTTTTATGGTATCTGGGCATATTTCAAAGGCACGCTTTTTGATCTTACAGGCTGTTCTCTTACTACGCCTGACTCTGCGTCAGCGCTCAGTGATTCTTGTACTCTGTTGCCCTCATATGGGTAGGCTTAAGTCCTCATTGCACCTGCCCTCCACATCTAAGCCTACTTTTGTGGAAAATTCCAACGTTTTTTCGGCTTTTTCCAAATTAGAGGACTCTCTTGCCTCATCTGGCTCCGATACAGTAATGGAATCATCACAGCCGGTTCCGCTCAAAACCAATGTCAATAGGCTAAGAAAAGACCCCCCTCACCGCCTAAACAATCCTCTGGCGTTTCCATGGAACTTCTCTTGGATGAGATTCGATCTTTCCGGCCTTTCTTAGAAGAAATTAGGACCTTGCGTCCCTTCATGGAAGAAACGAATGTCAAACTCCAGACGCTCACTGATAACTGGTCTCAGATTGACACGAGAGTTTCCAGTGTTGAGCATTCCGTTCTCTCACTTCAAGAAACCTGTTCCACAGTAACAAACCTAAACTCTCAAGTGTCCACCCTTCAGAGACAGGTGGAGGGATTAGAAAACAGAAATAGACGTAATAATCTTCGCATCTACGGCCTGGTGGAGGGTCTTGAAGGTTCAGATCCAATTGCCTTCTTTACATCATTTCTTCCCAAATTGCTTCATCTCCCAGAAGGAACCGCTTTGAACATCCAACGTGCTCATCGTCTGGGTCTCCTGCCCTCAATGGCTTCCTCTTCTCAACGACCGAGAGGCGTCATTCTTTATTTTTTGCAGTACACAGATCTCCTGAAGTTCCTGGCAGCCGCCAAAGCAGCCTCCAAGTTGTCCTGATCTGGATCCACCTTATTTTTTGCCCAAGACTATGCAAAAGCCACAGCTAATCGTCGAAAGGCCTTCTTGAACTTAAGAGATGATCTACGTTCAATGGGTGCAAGATATGGACTCTATCATCCCTGTTTGTTTAAGGTCACCTTCAAAAACAAAACTACGACCTACGATGATCCAGTACGCTTGCAAAGCTTCATTAATGCTCACAAGACTTCTACCATGGATGCTTCTGGACCTTCTCATTCGTTTGCTCCTGGCTGAGTTGTTTTCATATCTGTTTGTTTTCTTGCCCGTATTTTTGTAATATGGTTGCATTTTGTTGATTCTCACTTGTATAAGTTTTTGTCACCACTTTGTTCTTGTTCTACTTCCATTGTTGTTTACTGATGTTTCTATTTTAGCTTCTACCTTTGTTTATGGTTTACCTACTTGTTTTCTCTTTACTCTGTAGGTTGTCTTTCCATATTCCAAGATATTTCCCTGGTTCCTCGTCGAGCTGACCCCGGTTGTGTTGCCTCATCCGTGTAGCCCTAACCCTCCCCGGTTCCTTCCTGTTTTTTCATTTTGTAGGTATGTTACTTGCATGTTTCCTTCCTCAGTTTTTGGTTCTCACCTGTTTCTCTTCATGTGTATCTTCCTTTTCCTGTTTGTTCTTAGATGCTGTTTTATCTTGCACGGTCTTCATCCTTTTTCTCCTTTTCCTTTTCCTTTTCCTCTATCCTCTTCCCTTCTTCTTTTCTCATATGCTTACTTTAGGTTGTGTATATTCACACTTTCTCTTTTTTGTTAATTTAACCTTCCTATATCTTTCACGATTTTCTAAGTTACTCCTTTTTCGCGCACTTTATCTCATCCTTGATCATCTCTTACTTCTTCTTCTCCTTCTGCTTTTCACTATGTACCTCTCTTTTCTTTATCTGTTTCTCTCCATGGGTTGTTATTATTGTTCTCTTTACCATCTATCTATCGCTTTAACATATATGTCATGTCTCTGAATATACTTTCATGGAATGTCAAGGGTATAAACTCCCCAATTAAGCGTCAACGCATTCTGTCACACCTTGCCAAACTGAATGTTGATATTGCTTTCCTTCAGGAAACCCATCTTTCTGATGTAGAATCAGCTACGCTTCAAAGAGGTTGGGTGGGCGTAGTATTCTATTCGCAAGGTGATGGTAAACGCAATGGTGTTGCAATTCTGTGCCGCAGATCACTTCCTTTTACAGTCCTTTCCCAAGACTCCGATACCAATGGCAGGTGGACACCTGTCAGACTATCGCTTAGAGGTGTTCCAATCTCTCTTCTTAATGTCTATGGACCTACTACTGGCGAACCCCTTTTTTGGGCTGAGTTTTCTCCACGTATCTCCCAATTTATGGATGATAATTTCATCCTTGCTGGAGATTGTAACCAACCCCTAGACCCATTTATTGACAGGAACTCTGATGCCACTTATGTCCCCACTAAGTCGCATAAACTTTTTTCCCCAGCCATATCCCAGCATAAACTTGTCAACTCTTGGAGACTCTGTAATCCATCTCTACGGGAGTTTACCTTTTATTCTCCGTTTCATCGATCCCAATCGCGGATAGACTACATTTTTATTTCTCACAATCTTGCACAAACGCTTACTATGGCTGAAATTGGTCCAATCTTATTTTCAGATCATGCCCCTGTTCTAATCAGCCTTGATGTGATCCCTAAGGTTGAAGGTCCTCGGAGATGGCGCTTTAATAACGCCCTCCTCTTAGACCCCAAATTTACCACTTCTTTTACTGCCTTTTTTGATGAATACTTTTTGTTAAATGATATACCGCCCATTTTGAAACACATCGTTTGGGATGCTTTCAAGGCAACTGCGCGTTATTTTATTATTGGATATGTTGCAAAATCATGCAGGACTGCTCGCCAAATATCCAATAATCTCCTTCATGACATTAAGCGATTGGAACACGCCTATTTTACTTCTCACTCCCAAGATAGTCTAACTGCTTTGGTTGCTGCTAAGATTAAGTATAATGAAAAGTCCACAGCAGATGCTTCATTATACTTGCTAAAGTCAAGTGCTAAGTTTTATGGTGGTAGAAATAGAGCTGGGAAACTTCTTGCCAATTATTTAAAGGTTAAACATAATAAGATGACTATAGAATCTGTTTTTGATACTAATGCTCATTTACAGCATAAAGATACCGACATCCTTGCTACATTTTCCCGTTTTTATGAAACTTTATACACTTCTGATACCCAACCTTCTCCTCAATCTCTCACACATTTTTTCTCAACTATCAAAAAACCTGCTCATTTTCCTCTTGATCTTTCTTCTTTAGATACTGACTTATCACAAAAAGAACTCTTTACCGCACTTTCTCGTCTCAAACTCAATAAAGCCCCTGACCCAGACGGTTTTACCGTTGAGTTTTACTTTCATTTCTCCAAACTGTTGATTCCCAAATTATATTCCCTTCTTAACACTTTTGCAGAGATGGGCGTGTCGTCTGGGACCTTCTCTGATGCACACATTTGTTTAATACCCAAACCCGGAAAAGATGTGCAGCATTGCAAAAATTATAGGCCCATTTCCCTTGTCAACATTGATTATAAACTTTTTGCTAAGTCATTGGCGATCAGGCTAGACCACTTATTACCTGATCTCCTGGGTGAAGAACAATCTGGTTTTGTTAAAGGTCGTATTATTACTGATAATACTAGACTTTTTATTTAACATATTGTCAAAATCATCTCATTTTCAGCATTCCCTTGCAGCGATAGCCCTAGATGCCGAGAAGGCGTTTGATAGGGTCGAGTGGCCATATCTCTTCCACACCCTCAATTGGTTTGGATCTAGCCCTAAATTTATTTCCCTGGTCTCACTAATATATTCACATCCACGAGCAGCTGTTTATGCAAACGGTCAAATTTCCCCTTATTTTGATCTTGGCAGAGGAGTTCGCCAGGGCTGTCCCCTTTCCCCCTTCCTTTTTAATCTTGCTTTACAACCTTTCCTGTCCAAGCTTCGCCAAAACCCTGATATTCACGGATTTCAGATTGCGGACTCTTCTATCAAACTTCCTGCCTACGCGGATGACATTTTGCTCTTCATTTCTAATCCCGTTGTTTCCATCCCTGCTTTCCTAGAGTAAGTGCGGACTTACTCCTTAATTTCTGGCTACAAGCTCAATAACGATAAATGCGAAATTTTGCCCCTGACAAAATTCACTTTTAAACCTGATTTCAACGCCTCCAACTTTACCTGGAGTCCCTCCCACATTAAATATTTAGGCTTGCACATCACCCCTTCCATCCCCGACACCATTTCTCTATGTCTGACCAAATGCATTCAGAACTTATCTAACCTCACAACTAGGTGGCATCCCCTTTACCTGTCCTGGTGGGGTCGTTTAGACACTATAAAGATGATGCTATCCCCCATCATCCTCTATACAATTTCTAATATCCCTGTCTCTATCCCGACCAAATTTTTAAAGAAAATTAATTTGGTCTTTTTCTCCTTTTTATGGCAGAACAAAAAACCCAGAATGTCCCTTGCTAGGCTCATTTGCCCTGCTTCTGAGGGTGGGGTCAACTTTCCGGATTTTCCCGCATATCACAAGGCATTCTTGCTACGTCAAGCTTCATTTTGATTGCAAGACCCTATTTTACCATGCCCCCTGTGGACTAAAGTTGAACGCCTTTTCCTCTCCCCTTTCTCCTTCGCTGAATATATATCTTTCTCACGCAAACCCTCCTCTATTCCTACTCCCATTCATAAATTCACAGTCAAACTCCTCTTATCCTCTAGTCCCTCTCCTCCTCCGACCATTGCTGATTTTCTTTCCTCTACTATTTGGCATAATAAATACCTTTTATTACGTGGTAAACCCTTTTATTGGAAATCCTGGCGATCTAAGGGTTTGATCTGGATTTCACAACTCTTCTCACATTCTACCTTTTTGCCTTTTCACACTTTATCTTCCATATTTGCTTTGCCTTTTGCTCCCAAAAACCTCTTACTCCGAGAGGCGGTCATGGAGGTCTACACAAAACTCACACAATCATCATCCTTACCTTCTCCTACTCCTCCTGATCTTCCTCACCAACTTCATTCTACCTTAAGCACTGCTCCTAAAGCTTCTATTCTCTACAAATACCTTCATACACACACAACTCCCAGGCCCAAGTCTAGAGTGGAGGAGCAATGGGTACATGACCTTTCCATGTCTTGGCCAGTTTCCTTTTGGGATAAGATTTGGACAAAGATCCGTAAAACATCTAGAGCGGCATCTTTGACGCAGTCCATGTTTTTCATTTATAATAGAATGCTTCTCACTCCTTCTACCCTTAACAAGCGTTTCTCTGATACTCTGGATGTTTGTTGGTCTTGCTCCTTGCCTAAGGCCACATTGTTTCACATGTTATTTCTTTGCCAGCATGTCCGTGCTTTTTGGTTACAGGTTTGGGCTCAAATTAATGTTATCTTTCACAACAGTATTCCTTTATCTCCCACGCATCTCTTCCTGGGGAGTCTTTCCCCTTGTTGGTACGTCACGGATCTCAATGTTCATATTGTGGATTTGTTACTGGCTGTTGCGTTTCAACAGATTACCATTAATTGGAAGTCTGCCTCTTCCATCTCTTTCAAAGCATGGTGGAATAATGTTTGTTTCAATCATAGACTTGATACTGCTTTCATGTTTCCTGCCCAGTTGGCAGCCAAGCGAGCAGATTTATGGCTCCCTGTTATGTTATATTTAGATAAGTACACACTACGTTCTTTTAGCCCAAGACCTGCTCAGCAGGAGGTCTCCAAACCCCCATGATGCCTTTGTCATTCCCTCCCTTTCATAACGTTATTACTTGCATACTCCCATTTGTAATTGCTTTACTGTATAATCATTATGTTACCTCTTCTTCCTTATTAACATCCATGATAAGTTTGTTCTCCTTTCCTCAAATATGAAGTTCCTTATGGTTTTTTTTTCTTCCCCCTATTCCCCCCTTCTTCCCCCCTTTCCCCCTATAAACCTTTTACTGTATTATGTTTTGATGCTTTCTATATATTTTGCTCAATAAACTTCTATTGAACTAAAAGAAATGCTCACCAACAGCCCTCCATCGAGGTGCAGTCCGTCGTTGACAAACACACTGCCAGAAGCGCTCACCAACAGCCCTCCAATGAGATACAGAGAATGGAGATAACTTAAGTGCAGGAAACAACATGTAAGCGAATCGTCCTGTCACGGATCAACTTGCCTCCACTGCAAGGATATAGTTTGTGTAAGAACAAGTCCTTTATTGTACATGTAGATGACAGGATGAGTGAAGTACAGTCATCTCCATCAAGTTGAATCACCTGTCAAGAGGCACTCACCGGTGCTCCAGATTGTTTCACCTTGACAACAACTTGTCCGGATCAAGATAATTTCCCCAGGTCCCTCAGAAACTAGCAGAGTGGCACCAAGGATTAGAAAACTTAGTCACTGTGAAAATCTCCAGGGGGAAATGGTTTGGGATGGAGAGACAAGAGAAAACAATGAAGATTCCAGACGTCTTCACTGGAGGACAGGAACTCGGCTGGGCTAACTGTGGTGGGCTGGATGTAGGGACAGGAATGCAACTGAGAATTCTGGGGTATAATGAACCTTTCGCTAGATTCCTAAAATACAGAGAGTGATCAATGTGTAATTCCACTAACAAATCTCTTAACTTATCACAATTATTCATTAGTCTTACCTAACAATGTTTTTAGAAATGTTTGCTAGTTCAGATTGTTCTATCAATCTAGTTTTCAGGGAGCAATCTGGAAGGAAGAATATTATCATCAATATTTCCTATAATAATCAAAACATTGATCAATACAAACTTTATCATAGCACTTTGCTGTAATGATACCTTAATCCTTCTTTTACATTGACTGGATGAGATGCTACGAATCTTCTTTAGTCTTCTTGATTTCAATTAAGTCTGACCAATAATAATCAGGATTAAATAACAAAGAAAAAATAATTAAACAAATATATACCGTAATTCTAGAATGTCTATTCAATTGTTCTTAAAGTTTCCTAACTTGAGAATAGTGCACAACTTACAGTTTTTTAAACAAGAGTCAAAAGAAATAAAGTCACGTCTCTTTTTCCTAGTTCCATTTAATATTAGGAAATACGGTAGTTCCTTATCGTAGTGCATATGAACTTGATTCCTTCTCAAGTTCACTTAATTAGTTCTTGCACAGTCTTTTGAATCCCAAAGAATGCAATCTTAATGGTACAAATGTCTAAAAACACTCTCCGAGGTCTGTTTTGCTTTGAAATACCCTTGTTCTAATGTTTTTGTGCTTCTATTTTACAGGATATGCAGGAGCATGAAGCGCGATGTCTGGAAGCTGGAAAGGACCCTGCCCATCTGAAGAGCTCCGCTGGGGACCAAGAAGCTCGGAGGCGAAGCCTGGAGACGGGAACAGTATCGGGAAACTGGAGCCAGGTAGGTGAAAGAGAAAAGACGAGGCCATGAGAGTGGTTTTAATACCCTCTCATTCACGTTGAAGAAGTTTGCATACACAGGAGTATCGGCAGTTGCCGCATGCAAACATTGCATATGCATGTGTCCAACTGTCTTTCTGTGCCTCGGCCCGTGGCAGCTCATATGTGCACACCTTATGAATATTTTAAGCACATGTCTCTTTTGGAGTTTTGTGGTTGTCTCTAAATTTAACTACACGTTGGTGTTCCTGCTTTGACAGTGGGTGCGAAATCACAAAGTTTTCTCATGTTTTTCCTTATTCACGAAAAGAATTACAATAAAGACCTTCTTTGTAAACAGGAAACATGATACATGATTTAGATGAACATTAACATGATTTAATTATATCAAGATCTGGTTTATACTTGAAACTCTTGTGTGCCATATAATCAAGAGAACAGGTAAGTGTGCCAGCAAGGGATTTGTTTGTGAGATTAATTTTCGTTATTCAAAGTTATTTCATTTCTGGCAAACTATCATTATATGTTTGCAGAACAATATTTTCAATTTCCTTTTGTCAGTAGAGCAACTCTTATAGTTTTAGGTCAGCCATAATTTTCGACTTTGCCCCAGTCTTGCCCACCTATGTGTGTGCGCTTGGAACATTGGTCTTTTAGGTGCCATTTACACTTCAAAACTTTAAAAATTCATAACACCACATCTGCTGATTAGATTTGTGTATTACATTTTGCTTTATTGTGTTGGGTTTTCATTTTGTTGCTCTTTGTGTGCTCCATAAATATTTTACACTTTGCCTCTAAGTTTACTTTGACTGCTTTGTGCCAAACTACCAAGGGCTTATGCACAGGTTAACCCGTGCTCAGCTCGTCATGAGGCACGGTTGAGCTGCACTCATGACAAGCTGAGCTCGTCACGGCCGTTGGAACGTTCGCACACGGGGATAATTTCCCCGCTGTGCTGAACGTTTGAAAAACGGGTGTGGCCGTGACGAGCTCAGCTCGTCACCAGCACGGCGGCGCCGCACGCGACCCCATCCCCCCGCACAGGAGGTGAAAACCCACACAGGAAAGGGGTTAATTTAGTAACTTTTTGGGTTCTCCCTGACTGGGATTGTGGCTGTTGCTTAAGAAGGGATCACATCCCCCTCAATCAACAACCTAACTTCTCACAATACGGGATCTGGGTGTGCAGTTACACCAAGATATAGATATAAATAATGAGTAATAACAACAGTGTAGCTATCATAGATATAACTAATGTAATTAACTGCTGGATCGCCCTTCCCTTGACCATGGCATGGTGCATTACAGGGATGAAAATGATAATAGTCTCCAAACTGCTTCCAGAATATCCTTACATCACTCAATAAAAGTTTCTTTGCAACACTCACAAAACTATTGATAAGGTTAGGTTGGGTATAGAAAATACCACACATGAAATTGGAAATTTTAACAAGACCAAATAAAGATGGCGGATTTACAGCATCAGATTTCAAAGTTTACCTACCATTACACAGCAGCATACCTTTATTTGTTTTTATCTCTAGGTGTCCCCATCTCATATGATAATAGACAAATATATTGCACACCCATTGCTGCTTTCCTCTTTGCTATGCTCCAACGGAAGCAAAGCAGCAAAATCAATTGACTCAGTCAACTGCAGAACCGGGAACGCAACAGATTGAGCACATTGTCCTCTAAGACACATCACAATTAACACCATTCCACCTACAATAGAACCCACAGCCAATGCACAGTTATAAATCTAGGGCTGCAATACCTGGTTGATGTGTATTCATAAGATCAGTTTATTTCCCATAAGAAGTTCATAAACAATATAGAATCACCTGGAGATGTATTTTTATGGTAGAGGTTTCGTGCTGCATTGGCACTGGTCTTGGTGCAAATGAGCAACTCTAGTCTCAACACTGTCGCAGGTGTTGACAGACTCAAAGAACAAAGGTCAGAATTTCCCTGATTATATAAAATGGCTTAAAGCAACACAGTAAGAGAGTCATGAGGTTAAGAAGTAAGTGCGAAATGGAGATTGGAAAGTCTTTCCCAGATGCCCAATAGACTTTCTGTTGCACCCACACCAAGGACATATCACTCAATAGCAGGCACAGACGAGTCACTATAAATTCCTCCATCAGTTGTACTAAAGGCCCCAAACATGTTACACTCTTGGGATATGTGAAGAGGCAAATTGCAGATGATGTACTACCAAAATGCTGACATTTCACTTTTCATGAACACTATTGCTTCAAACTGGGAACCACATTTATAAATGTACTCTATGATGCTTATCAATGTCAAAAAGGTTTTTTTATTTTACAAACTATTTTGTACACATATACTTTTGCACTAATGCATGACATACTAATAGAACAGAAATAAGAAGCCACAATCATGTGAAATGAGTCACTTAATGTAGTATTCCTTTTGTATATATATCTGCTAAAGGTTATCAGGGTTTTTATGTGCCTATGAAATTGACTTTGTAATACTGATTTTTTTTTAATTGCTCATACGTTGTAATTTGGATTTAAATGTTTTTATTATGTATTGGGTATCAGAATTTTACTTGTATGGTTTTAACTAACCGAATAAAGTGGTTTGACTCACTGACTGACACAATAATCATTCTACATTACAAAAGACAAAAAACAAACAGAATATCAATCTACATAGCTAATGAAAAATGTCCAATTGAAAATCCAATCACATGATCTAATGGTACAAAATTTGAAATGAGAACGTAGATAAAAGAGCCAACGTTTTGGACCTCTTGTAATTTCTTTGTAAGACTATCATCAGAACATGATGGTGATCTCAAATTCTCAGATTAATCAATTGAGAAAATTATTGTTCATCAAGTTGTAATTCAATTGTTAAAGGCAGTAAAATTCATTCTAGTTTTTACCAGTTCATCACAAACATATCAATTAGGTCAATTACTTCTATTTTTGAATAATATCAATAAATAACAATATAATTCCACATTTGTAAAGCCTGAACTTATCACCCCTAAGGGTATCCAGGAGCGGGGGCCATTGAGGAGATTAAGTGAGCTCTTGCCCGAGTCAAAGAAAATTATTTCCCCAGTTCCTTTCAAGTACACCTCGATATAGAAGTATACTTATTTCTGATATACCAGCCATGTTCTGAATAATGGACATGTCTCCAAATCTACTAAAGTAACACTGTTTAAACCTATACTTGTTTTAAATTAGTCAATTATTTCAGCATATCTAAGTAGTTGGAAAAGACATTTAGGGCCAGAGTATGATGATGCCGGGATGGGGAATGCCGTTGTTTTTTTGCAGTCACCCACCTACTGTCTTAGAGGTCCGACAGCCCGATCAAGAAGTGAGCGGACACACCAACTTAGGACTGCTGCCACTGCTGACATTTCTGCTACCATAGCAGCAGAGGCAGAGGAGTCCCATAGAGGCAGTCCTGTGCAGCTCATCGCCAGCCTAATCACAACGTGCCTTTGTGCTGGCCTGTTCCTGGTGGGGACACCGCCATGCGAGAGTCGGCAGAAATGCAGGTAATGAGCTGATGTATTAGCGCGAGGACAATTATGCCCATGTGTAATGTAGCTTGTGCTCATGTGGTGCCCTCCGATGCCTTCAAGGTCGGGTGTGTGCCATGTTTCATTTGCACAACAAAATGCAGGGAGACAGTGCACTTGACTGGCTGGAGGCACCACAGTATGGCAAGCTTGGCTTCCAATTCATTTCCAGAGCCTATATGTGCTGGCGCTATGACTCCACCACCTGCAAATACCCCCAGCCCCACATGAGACTCGTAATACAGTGGTCAGGATGCCACCAGCTTGGCAGTGTTTTCTGGACTGCTGCCACGGGGGGCTTGCAGTAAGACTCCCTAAGTCATAATCAGGCCCTTAATCAGGTAGTATATCGTTCATGTCAATAAGTGGAAGAGCTAATTCATATACAGCTGTACTTATGTTTTAATACTTTAGACACATCCACATTCACATGTGGAAGCAAATAATTTACTTGTGGAAAAGTGTGTGTTAGGAAAGCTGTAGAAGCCCTTTGAATCCATATATGCTTTTCTTAGGGCTTCCGTATTTCTTGAACAAGGGTTAACTCATGATGATAGGTTGGTATGTTGAATGAGTCAGAGCTGAAATATGAATCCGCGTTTGATGATCTGACGTGTCCTTGCTTCCAGTCTCCAACAGCCCTCTCTGGGCCTAGCATAGTTCATGGTTGTACCTCTACTGTTTTGTCTGTTGAGCCCAGCTGATCAAATTGAGCGTTATTTTTGGGGCTACAGCTTACACTGCTGTAGTTGTTGCTATTGGTAAAATTAGGGGTTCATTAGGATGTCGGGCGGAAAGCCTCCGCCCAACACCGACACAGAATCTGGACCGACCGACTTGCCTTTGGCGAGTCTGACCACCGGAATACTATGCAACCGAACACTGTTCTGTTGGAGTCTCATTGTTCCCTATGGGAGCTTCCTTCTAGTTTTCTTCTATATGATATATGGTTTGGATACTCCTGGTGTATTAAATATATAATATTGCAGCAGCTTTACTCTTATGTTTTCTGCGCCATGGGGGGCCCTTTTTCTGTTGGTTCATTCTGTAGTTCCATGTAAGTCTCTACTGTAATTAATCCGGTGATGCCTGCTCTGTGGGTTTCAGAACCTCAGTGCCATCTCTAATTTCATGCTCTATTACATTTCTTCATACTTTAGCCACAAGGGGACCTACAGTGTTAGTACTAAAACATCCAACAAGAGCAGTATTGGCTCTACCTGGCCCCACCAACATTATTTCCGAAGTATAAATACAATCTCACTCAACCTTCTAATGGTTTTACGGCTCAGAAACCATAAATTCAAATGAGCAAATAAAAAGGGAGTGCTTAGGTAGTCCCAAAAAATTGTAATCTAAATAAAAATAAACTCAATGCATTATCAGTCCAAATTCCTATTCCAATCATGCAACTTCTTCTTTCAGGTGCAGTCAATGAACATGAAATTGGTTGGGAAGTGTCAAGATCACCAGGTTATCCTCTGGATTGGATTGAAGCTTAAAAGGGTCCTCTTCTTGACAGCCCCAAGTCCGGAGAGAATTAATCCCTTCGGACTAGAGGGATGGTCAAGCGAGGGAAGGAAAGGGTAAGAACAGCGGGTAGGGAGACCTGAGAACAGATAAAGAGAGAAAGAAAAAAAACAATATCACCATACAATTCAATTCAATTCTTTGACCGTTTGTCACTAAAGGATGTTATGCAGTGGGAACTCACTCTACCTGTAAAGAAAATTAAGGATGGCTTTCTGCCGGGGGAGATGTGAGGGTAAGTACAAGGTAACTGCACATTCATATTCTATTGAAGAAATGAGTATGGTTAGTAACCTGTCCCATCAAGCATGGAGATATACACCCTCTGTTCTAATCAAATAGTCCTGATCACAATACTCATATCTTTTTCATAGAACGTGCTTGCCCTTACCAGACCCCCTCAACAGATCTCCCCTAAAGGATGAAAATACAACAACAATAAGCCAAATTCTGTTGCAATCAAAGAGTAAGCATAGAGATTCTGGTTTGTCTCTCAATAATCCAATAGTTTGTTAGCCTGTCTCCTCTGTTATCCATGAAGAGGTTAGACTCCGATCAAAGAGAAGCCCACAACATATCCCAAAGTTTTGTAGAATTTCCAGACCACACAATCACTGTCAGAATCGTAAATAAAACATGCGCTCCCACTTTTGCTTCAAAGCAAGAGTCTGCTTAATGCCCAACTCGTAATGCACATGAGCACATGAACAGGATTCACAGAAAACACAGCATTGCCTCTCGCATGAGACTGCTGGAACAATTGCATGTCTCTCCAATGGGAGGAACCAAGGGAATGTGCTCCGGAAGCCTCCGTCGCACTCAAAATCAATGGCACAATACAAGAACAAATGTTGGTGCTCGTTCCCACCCTTACCCGTCCGTACGTTCTGGTACTCGAGCGTCCTCAGAATAATCGGCGTCTTCGTGAAGGCGCCTTCCCCTGATGTCGAGTTCTGCTTACAGCAGGTCTATAGCGTGCCGCGTCATCGCGATCGTCTGACAGTGCTTGCGGATGATGGGAACTGTTTTGTTTCCCGTTCGTCTCCGCTTCCATTGTCGGTGCGCTCACGCTCCCTGTGCCCTGACGGGAAGCCAAATAAGGATTATTCCAAATTTGGCTTGATGTAGTGATCATTCAAACACCGAGATTCTTCTTATATATTTCGCTATCTTTCAGGATCCGATGCATAATGTTTAAAAGCAAACTTCTTCTTCATTCTTTACAAAATCCAACAGCAGGCCAGCTAGCACATTATGTCCCTAACAGAGACTTCATCGGGGGTTTGAAAAATGACTGTTCTCTCTTTTTTTTTCCACAACAGATTTTATTGAGTGAATCAAGCAAAGCAATTAATGTGGCGCCCCACAGTCAGGAGAAACCACCAAACATGTTGATACAAGGTATATCTCAGGCTCTGAGTCCAGACTAGGACCATGGCATAACATGTATATTGTAAACTACCCCAACTGTTCTCTCTTTTAGTGACGCTTCTCCGGTTAGAGAGAGCCCATATAAATGCAGGCGTAGAGTGAATGTATCCCAAGTGGGACCTGCAACATTTAGCAGAATGGCACCAAATCCAATCTACTCGAACCCCGCTGTTAGTACTGTCAATGGTGCTTTTTAAATTGATGTTTGCTCCACGGTTTACAATTGTCAATAGCTGGTTTGCTGAGAATTTGTTTTCCGGCTTTAATAAAATCCCTGAAAGTTTTTTAAGTTGAATAAATTCTACATCTCAGTTTTTCTACTTGTTAAGTGAACGTATTCCCTCACCGACCTCCCATTAAACATCTTGTTCACTACTCCTGACTGTTCCTCAAGCAGGCATTGTAAAAATAGTAAGGACAATCTGCAGGAATCAGTGATTGTCAATTGAGCAGTTTAAATGGCCAAAAGTGTAGAATCTAATTATGTTCATTGGAACTTTTCCAATTGTTCTCTAATGGCAATATTGGCAATCTTTTCAGCCTCTTGCTTATCGGCAGTGTCTGCTAATACCCCCATCTTATCTTAGGAGCAATGTAGGAGCAGTCCTGTGCTTTAATCGATATTCCTAAAGTTCCTGCCACACATGACTCCATTTATCTTCTGCCTAAGCCCAGTTGCCCTTTGCTTTCAGGTTTAGTATGCAACACATCAAACTGAAACATAACAAAAAATCTTACAGCTCTTTAGCTATGCTCTGCCCCGGCTCTACAGCTACATAAGCGTGGCAAGGGCTCAGGGTCACAATGTGATATATTACACATTATGTGGACATGTTTTGGTCCGTTTGCATACTTTAGATGGCTAATGTCCATCCTTATACTAGGAAAACAATATATACCATGTCTTTAGAATCCAGCGTCTGGTTTGATCCTGTAACAATGCTTGATAAAAATTAGCATATTACCTTTTTCTGAGAGAACTTTATACTGACTCTAGGGAGGTAGTTTCATATATATTTTTGGGTCCATTCATTGAATCATTGCAGCAGGTAATGGATGGATATGAAGAAATATCCCAATGGTCACCGTGGCTCGATGTTTCACCTGACTGATATATTACTATGAATGTGACAAATATGCAAATTCAAGGACTGAATGCAGTCTGTCCAGTAACATTTGATTATGATGTTTGTTTATGCCTGATTTTGTTTGAACTTGTTTTGATTTTCATCTTCACTACTATTGTAACTGATTTATATAATATAATATTTCTTACACAAATATGATGGACCTGTGTTGAATATCCTTCAGCTTTCAGCTTCAAATTTTCAGGACATCGATTATTCCTGAATTGACTTATGCAGTGGCTGAGAATTATGTTGTATGCCCTGTGAAGTTGGATGAAATATGTTATATCTTTGTATGTATGTATGTATGGAGGGATGTCCAGGTTTGTATATTTATATGTATACGCATGTATGCTTCATATTCATGCATGCCTTCAAAGTCAGATTTCAAATAATTTGAGTAAGATGGAATACTAAATTTGTTCTATGTATCTACCATGTGCACAGTGTGTATCCGGACAACTGTTGTTTGTTTATCAGTCAATTAACTTCTTTTAATGTGCTTTTCTGTAAATATTTAATAGAAATGCATATTAGTCTAGAACCCTTACACGTTCCAGACTAATGTGCATTTCTATTAAATAGAAATATTTCTATGAAATATATAGCTAGATAAATAATCATTTTATTTACAGATATTTAGCATTTCTTCTTTCACATGTATTTAATAATTACACATAGATCCTTGTGACAGCACATGTGAATACATACTCAGGTATACCATACACATTCCCATTTGTTACAGAGAATGCACATGCATGGGCGTACAACATCTTGTATTTTTCCAAAAACTATTACAACATGAACGTTGTGCATTCATAGAGAGAACAATGGGAGGTGGAAAGCAGACGAGTGGAGACCATACCAATGAGGGCTAGCTGGAGCCCCAAGTCATCTTCCATGTAAAATCTTCAACGAAATGCAATGAATTTAATTACATCCCAACAACTCAGAAAAAATACCAATAGTTCACTGTTCTGGATGTATGTATGTATGTTGTACTTTATTGATGAAATTACGTTTCTGACAGGCGGTGCCATGATTTGCAGAGCACGGACTTCCCCAATGCCATGCAGAGCAATTCAGTGTCAAAAAACCCACCATTTTCCTGTGCATCCAGCACTACCTAATGTAGGAGCTTTATGTGATGATTAGTGTCAATACATATTTATGAGATAGTGTGGTGATTAGTATCAATACATATTTGTGAGAGTAACTTTTGTGTTAATACATATTTGTGATGTAACCTTTGTATGATTATATTTGTCATAGTAATGCTTGAAAAACCATTGCAGTTCCATATGATGATTTGTTTTTAAGTCCGGCACTATTTCCAGGTTGAGAATGCGCCCGGGGACACTTGAAAGGCAAAGCGCATTTGAAAGCAGGTTTGCGGGCCAAGATGCTTTGTGGCAATCACCGGTAAAGAAAAAAGGATTCGCTGCAAGAGACGTTCATGTTGAAAGTGAACAACGTAGCAGCCATCTTGGGTTTGGTCTATTTCAGACCACACCCAATTTCCAGAAGGTGCTAAGCCGTCTGCCTGCCTACACAATAGGACCTGCTTTGAGGCCTTTTCACCTGCTTACGACAGTGGAGTTCCAATCTTCAGTATTCTTCAATTCTGAAACCTTCCAGAAGCCCTCAACAGCAAAGGTACCTGAAAAGAGAAGAAACAGAAGAAAGTTAAGTACATTGGGGCATATTAGCAAAAACCTTGTTAAAATTATCGTTGTTTTAGCGGCAGGAAATGGCATATGGGGCATATTACCAAAAACCTTGTTAAAATTATCGTTGTTTTAGCGGCAGGAAACGGCCGCTAAAACGGCGATAATGGGCTTGCTAATGTGCGTTATAGACTTCCAATAGAAGCCCAGGTTAGATGTCCTGCACATCTAACCTGGGCTTCTATTGGAATTCTATAACGCATATTAGCAAGCCCATTATCGTCGTTTTAGCAGCAGTTTCCTGCCGCTAAAATGGCAATAATTTTAACGAGGTTCTTGCTAATATGCCCTATTGTTTTTTACTTGGTGCCCATCTCAAGAAAGAACTAGTTTCTTCATCAATGAAACAGACAATTTTTGGAAACACTCTTTAAAAAATAGGAAAAGAACAAACAATTTCTTAATTGGAACTCTTTTAAGAAAACCTATTTAGCGCTATTGGACATTGAGGGCTTTAGGAACCTAGTTTGAATTCTGTTGGACATTTGGATATTTTGCACATTTTAAAACAAAAAAGCAAAGTATATGTTTATTGTTATTGGGATTTTGTTTCTCTACAATTTTGTGTCTTAATAAACAGGTCTGATCGTAGAAGAAGTTGAAACTCTGGAGAAAGTAAGCTGGAGCTTTCAGGCTTACTAAAGAGAGATCATTTTTTTGTGTGTTTTACATATGGCTCGAGCACTTAAAATATCTGTATGTTTTCTTTTGAAAGATGATGCAACTCAAAGTAACTTCTAGGAAGCACAACCATTCACCTCCACAAGTCCAGCAGCAAAACATAGACCTCCACAAGAAATACTAGGACGTTCCTCATATCAGCTCCAGATCGCAGGTAGGACATTTAGATAATTAGAGAGAAGGTGTTATAATACAAGCAGCATATTTATTGCCTGTATTTAAAGGAAGTACTTATACGACGTTTGTCTTGTTGCCACGCAGTCAACAACAAGAGCCCACTAACGTCCAGTATCCGTGCCTCCTCCCTGATATTTATTTTTCAGAAAGACACACATTCACTGGATGATATCATTGTCTCCAACGTATTGAATATACTTTGACGTATAGAAGCAGAGTTCAAGTCGAGTGGTGAACTCCAGTGGCCGTATGTGATGTGAAGGACATCTAACATGAGCTTCGATTGGAATTCCATAGAGCATATTATCAAACCCATTATCGCCACTTTAGCGACCCTTTCCTGCCAATAAAGTGGCGATAATTTTGTCACCTAGGCTTGATATTATGGCCCAGAGGGCGTAGTGTACAGCAGCTTCTCTGTAAAATCTATAATTACCTCCGAGCAGTGACAACAGATAGGTTACAACAGTCTGACAAACAGATCCACAATATTATTACGCCACTTTTGAGTCACTTTTAACATGGGTAAAGTTATGCAAGGAGCTAGTAAATCTACTTCTAACTTTTCCCAAAAAAAATCTCAACTCCAGACTCTGCGACACAGTTTTAATGTTGTTTTCTCTCTCTTTCTCTCTCTCACTCTCTTTGACATCATTTATCTTTCTCTCTTAAACTTAGCCACTGCTGTCTGCTTGGACGTGTATAAGAATTGTTGAAAACAAGTTGTGACACCAACAGCCTGAAATGTTTAGCCGCAAAGTTTATACAACGGTAAGCACAGAGGCCTAGATATACCAAGCCTTCATAGCAATGCATTAGAAATAAGTCGGCATAACGGGCGTGAGTAACGCAATAGGCACTTCCATATAGACACCACTTGAACGCGGCACTATAACAGAACTGGAATGTACAAGTCACACTGCACACGTAAAATCATAGAGTTACCAAAACGTATAGGGGCATATTATCAAGAACGGCGATAAAATGATCGCTGTTTCAGCGGCAGGAAACATGACTATGACTATTAATACTGTACAAAAGTATATATATATAATGCGTATTTAAATAACGAAGCAAACCACATTCACTGGATGATGTCATCAGTGATGTCATCAGTGATGTCATTTGAGATGTCATCAGTGATGTCACTGACCATGTCATGAATGATGTAATATGTGACATCATCAGCAGTGGATTGCGGGTGTGCGAAATATAGTTAGTATAACTAACTATATAGGAGCAATTTCATTGGTTTTGTATGAGTGAAATGTCCAGCTAACTATAACACCCCTAAAACTTTTTTTTTGAGTGAATATCAAAGGTTTTTTAAATGCTAATTCCTAACTATATAAGGCCTGAAACCTATGGTTTTTTCAGTGAATTTCAAAGGTTTTTTAAATGCTAATTCCTAACTATTAAGTCCTGAAACCTATGTTTTTTTCAGTGAATTTCAATGTTTTTTTAAATGCTAATTCCTAACTATATCAGGCCTGAAACCTATGGTTTTTTCAGTGAATTTCAAAGGTTTTTAAATGCTAATTCCTAACTATTAAGTCCTGAAACCTATGTTTTTTTCAGTGAATTTCAATGTTTTTTTAAATGCTAATTCCTAACTATATCAGGCCTGAAACCTATGGTTTTTACATTGAATTTCGAAGGTTCTTTAAATGACAATTTTTAAATGTATTAATTGGTTTTTTTTATACTGATTTCCTACATTTTTGCAGGCAGGTGTTCAGAGGGCACGCCCCCTTTTTACAACACTCTGCAGCGCAGCTCCATGGTGCTTACTGGAGATACCTTTTGGACTAGTTCCCTCTAGGGGACCTCTGGATTGAACAGGAATTAATTCCCCAACTTAAACTGTGCAAACGCGCTTTGTAGAGTGTTCTAAACTGGGGGATTAAGTTCCCTTGCATACTGGGGGTGCCTGGGGGCCAACTAGCCCACCATGAACCTCCATTATGCGCCAGGGGGCTGCGTAGCTTTTCCCTGGGGGGCGGCGGTCCCCGGGGCAGTGTAGGGGGGATTGGACCCCCCCACACTTCTTTATCACTATGCCCCCATGATTTTGTCCCCTCAGGGGTAATTTGAAAAAATAAAAAAACGGGGTTTTAACAAAAAAATGATGGGGCTTGGGGGTCCTTGTGGGACCACCTGAGCAGGCCTAGGGGGTCAGAGTGTTTCTACCCTGCCCCCTTTTTGTGTTCTGCACATTTGTTTTTCTGCTTTCTTGTGCCTCGGTCTACCGAGCACAAGATGGCTGCCAACACTTCCTGGTTTGAAGTGTTGAAAGCCAATGAGCATGCATCTCCTGCTCGGAAAGCACCCTGACCCCCTAGGCCTGCTCAGGAGGTCCCAGCAATTTTTGATTTTTTTTTTTTTGCCTTGGGTGTCCCTGTGGGACCCCCTGAGCAGGCCTAGGGGGTCAGGGTGCTTCTACCCTGCCGTCTTTTTGAGTTCTACACAATTGTTTTTCTGCTTTCTTGTGCCTCAGTCTACCGAGGCACAAGATGGCTGTCATCAATTTCTGTTTTGGAGTGTTGACAGACAGTGGCAGCCAATCAGCATGCAGCTCGTGCACGGGAATGTGAGCGCATGGTGTGCGCAGGGTGCGCGCTTATAGATATATACATTTTTTCAAATGTGATTTTCTCAACAACTACTAGAGGAATTTACACCATTTAAACTAAAGGCCGATCTGTGAATCAGACTCTACCATTTTGCCAAATTTCTAGTAATTCCGTTCAGCCGTTCGGGCTGTAGCCGGGTCTAATCGTCCTATGGAAAATAACATGGGGAAAACATATTTTGGGACCCCTCTTTTTTCTCAGCCCCCACTTCACGAATCCCCCCAAAACTTTCAGGGAAGGAGAGGAGCGGAGCAGGCCATCTTCTTTGAGAAATTCACAAAGATTCATCAAACAGCGCCAAAGTTATTCCCAATAGAAAGTTGCGGATTTCCTATGGAAACTAGGTCCTAACTATATATACCTACTGGCGACCGCCAGTAGGTGATATATATATATATATATATATATATATATATATATATCACCTACTGGCGGTCGCCAGTAGGTAGTTATAGTTAGGACCTAGTTTCCATAGGAAACCCACAACATTCTATTTGGAATAACTTTGGCGCCGGTGGACGAATCTTCGTGAATTTCTCCAAGAAAATGGCCTGCTCGGTTCCGCTCCTTCGCTGAACGTTTGGGGGTGTTTCGTCAAGTGGGGGCCAAGAAAAAAGGGGGTCCCAAAACGTGTTTTCCCCATGCAATTTTCCATAGGGACCTTTAGCCAGGGCTACAGCCCTAACGGCTGAATGGAATTACATGAAATTTGGCAGAGAGCTAGAGTTTGGTTTGTAGATTGTGCTTTTTGTTAAATGGTGTAAATCCCTTCAGTAGTATCTGAGAAAATTGCAAGTAAAATCATAGCAATATCTAGAGTCGGAGTTCAGTACGCGTACTGAAATCTGTTTAATTACGAGCGCGAGCTGCATGCTGATTGGCTGTGAACTGTTCGTCAACACTCGAAACCAGAAAGTGTTGGCGGCCATCTTGTGCCTCGCTAGAACCGAGTCACAAGAAAACAGTAAAACAAAGTTGAGAAATAAGGGAAGGGGCTAGAGTAGAGATATTCTTACCCTCTAGGCTTGGTCAGGGGGTCGTACATGGATGTTTAGGCTCTATTTTTTATTTTATTTTTTTTAAAGAAAAATCGTGGCGTACGCGTATGGAAATACCTACAATTACGAGCAGGAGCTGCATGCTGATTGGCTGTCAATACTCAAAACCAGGAAGTGTTGGCAGCCATGTTGTTTGT
This sequence comes from Lissotriton helveticus, assembly GCF_964261635.1. Lineage (NCBI taxonomy): Eukaryota > Metazoa > Chordata > Amphibia > Caudata > Salamandridae > Lissotriton > Lissotriton helveticus. The sequence continues at coordinate 854,844,510 of NC_136070.1, read as the reverse complement.
CGGGAGAGCAGAGTCACAAGAAAACAGTAAAACAAAGTTGAGAAATAAGGAAAGGGGCAGGGTAGAAACATTCTGAGCCTATAGTCTTGGTCAGGGGGTGGTACATGGATCTTTAGGCTCAATTTTTATTTTTTTCAAAATAAAAAATGGCGGGGTACTCGTGCAGTACTTATACGCGGTGGAAAAGGTGAAAAAAAAGTAGAAGTCCGTTTTATTCATTAGGTCCCGGGGGGGGGGTAAATTACGGGGGCAATTTTTCTGCATAATGGGGGCTTGTAAGGTGCCCCGAGCACTGGGGAATGGCACTCCTCTGTTTTTATTTTGAAGTATGCGGGGGGAGGTTACGGTCCTACTCCCCGCAGTCTCGGTGAGCGGCACCCCACGGTTCTCTCTCTCTCCGTACACTTCACGGGAAAGTCCACCTTTCTGGGGCAGTGATATGTAAAATGACCTTCCAGCTCCGGGTATCTGCATTGTCTGGAGTTTTTTATTAATGTTAGGAGGGTGGGCTTGATAATACGTCCTTGTAAATTTCCATAAAAGGCAATGTTCTGGTGTTAACATGGGCTTCTATGGGAAATAAGAAGGCCGTATTATCAAGCTCATTATCGTTGTTGTATCGGCAGTTTCCTGGCAATAAAATGGTGATAATTTTAACACCGGTCCTTGATGATATGCACCTAAGTTTATTGGTCAAAAAAAGAGCAATGGGCCATATTATCAACAAAAGACGATACATTATCGTCGCTTTTATCGGCAGGAAACTGACGATAAAGTGGTGATAATGGGCTTGATAATATGCCCTTGTGAATAACCATAGCAACCCAGGTTAACACCAGAACCTGGGCTGCTATGCAAAGTTACAAGGGCCTATTATCAAGCATATTATCGCCGCTTTATCGGCAGGTTCCTGCCAATAAAAGCGACAATAATGTATCGCCTTTTGTATGTAAAGCTTTCCTTTTTTTTTGGTGTAGCAGTTGTACTCTATTCGCATGCTCAGCGTCGTTTCGAAGCCCACGTTTTCTTTTTCTTCAAGTTCAACAAGCAAACCTTTCTTTATATCAGTTAGTAAATCTGTCGCTTTCTTTTCCCGGTTCGTGTGATTCATCCGGTGCTGTACTTTTGTACAGTATTTATAATGATATTTTTTATATATTTATTTGAAAGGTAGTGCCGAGGCGCCAAACGTTGATTACGTACTCCGTCCACCAACATTTTAGTAGTTTCTCACCATTGTATTTATTATATCAGTTAGTTAGAACTTAGTAGTTTTCAATCCTAGTCTTGAATATCTTACTGTAGTATTTCAACATTATTTTTATTGTGGACCGTCATACCCCTCCCCCACAAAATAAAAGAAGTATGTAGGTTTTTTAAATTAACTTTTATTAAACAATTAATATAAACAAAACTCAATTATAACTATATTAGAACTGGCAAAATAACTTAAACAATGTTATAAAGAAATTGTGAAATGGATTCCAAAAGGTGTCCGATTGGTAATCTGCAAAAGAATTATGTAGATGTGAGTAAATGAGCTGAAGCATTAGAAGTTGTGGTAACTCTACAGTTTTACGTGTGCAGTGTGACTCGTATATTCCTGTTTTGTTATAGTGCCGCGTTCAAGTGGTGTCTATATGGAAGTGCCTAATGCGTCACTGACGCCCATTATGGCGACTTATTTCTAATGCATTCCTATGAAGGATTTGTAGATCCTGGCCTCTGTGCTTACCGTTGTATAAACCTTGCGGCCAAACACTGCAGGCACTTGGATGCACAACTTCAGGTGGTCTGATTTTCTACACGTCCAAGTAGACAGCAGTGTCTAAGTTTAAGAGAGATAGAGAAATGATGTCACAGAGTGAGAGAGAGAGAAAACATTAAAACTGTGTCACAGAGTCTGGAGTTGAGATTTTTTGTTGAACCAGACGTAGATTTACTAGCTCCTTGCATCACTTTACCCATGTTAAAAGTGACTCAAAAGTTGTGTAATAGGGTTGTGGATCTGTTTGTCAGACTGTTGTAACCTACCTGTTGTCACTGCTCGGAGGTAATTATAGATTTTACAGAGAAGCTGCTGTACACTTCGCACTCTGGGCCATAATATCAAGCCAGGGTGACAAAATTATTGCCACTTTATCAGCAGGAAAGTGTTGCTAAAGTGGCGATAATGAGTTTGATAATATGCTCTATGGAATTTCAATCGAAGGTCATGTCAGATGTCCTTCACATGTAACGTGAGTTTCGATTGGTATTCGATAGAGCATATTATCAAACCTATTATGGCCTCTTTAGCGGCAGTTTGCGGCCGATAAAATGGCAATAATTTTGTCGGCAAGGGTTGATAATATGGCCCTCTCTCATTTCACAAATAAAGCTAACACTACAGTTTTACGAGTGCAGTGTACCTGGTACATTTTATTTGTTATAGTGTCGCCCTCAAGTGGTGTCTATATGGAAGTGCCTACTGCGTTACTGATGCCCATTTTGCTGAATTATTTCTAATGCATTCCTATGAAGGATTTGTAGATCTAGGCCTCTGTGCTTACCGTTGTGTAATCTTTGCACCCAAACACATTAGGGAGTGGAGTTCACAACTTAAGTTGGGCTGATCTTCTACACGTCCAAGCAGACAGCAGTGTCTAAGTTTAAGAGAGAAAGAGAAATGATGTCACAGAGAGTGAGAGAGAGAGAAAACTACATTAAAACTGTGTCGCAGAGTCTGGAGTTGAGATTTTTTGTTGTACCAGATGTAGATTTACTAGCTCCTTGCATCACTTTACTCATGTTAAAAGTGACTCAAAAGTTGCGTAATAAGGTTGTGGATCTGTTTGTCAGACTGTTGTAACCTATCTGTTGTCACTGCTCGGAGGTAATTATAGATTGTACAGAGAAGCTGCTGTACACTACGCATTCTGGGCGATATTATCAAGCTTGGCCGACAAAATTATTGCCAGTTTATCGGCAGGAAAGTGTCACTAAAGTGGCGATAATGGGTTTGATAATATGCTCTATGGAATTCCAATCGAAGCTCATGTCAGATGTCCTTCACATCTAACATGAGCTTCGATTGGAATTCCATAGAGCATATTATCAAACCTATTATGGCCACTTTAGCGGCAGTTTTTGCTGCCGATAAAGTGGCGATTATTTTGTCGCCAAGGGTTGATGATATGGCCCTCTCTCGTTTCACAAATAAAGCTAACAGTACAGTTTTAAGAGTGCAGTGTACCTGGTACATTTCAGTTGTTATAGAGCCGCGTTCAAGTCGTGTCTATATGGAAGCGCCTACTGCGTTGCTGACGCCCGTTATGCCTAATTATTTCTAATGCATTGCTATGAAGGCTTTGTAGATATAGGGTGCTGTGCTTACCTTGTATAAAGAGTGCGGCCACTGAAGTTCACCATTCGACTTGAACTCTGCCTCTATACGTCAAAGTATATTCAATAAGTTGTAGAGAATTCATTGCTGTTGCTCGATAGGCCGTGGTTGTTTCTGAATGATGTTTGGTGAAGGAAACAAAAATCTGGCGAAAAACTGACTAACAGGTGTGCAACTGCTCGTTCTTGTACATTCTGAAGGGGACAATTTGATTAGTCATCGTAAACTGAGTTGCGTAACCACTGTCAAAAGTGAACTTTAATGTTAATATTCCGTAGTTAAGACTGTTGCTACTCCAGCAAACAAAGGAAGATCAATAGGTTAATAGGGGCCTGGGACGGCCTCGTGACGCAGAAAGGAATTAGTATCATGGACGCACAATTAATAATAATAGAAGCCTAATAAATTCATGGATGTTTAGACCTATTAGCAGACCATTTTTTATATTATTTGTTTAATTCTAAGGGTTGTGTGGAAAAGTAAATTTTGCCATGTTCTGTGTCCCTACGTGTCATCCATCATATGTTATGTGTGCATGACCAATATGCATATGCATTCCCCATGCCCGATTAATGACGCAATTACAGTTGTGTCCACCTCTAGTATGCCAGTTTCCAGTCCTCGTGAATACTACGAATATCAGGCCTATGTAAAGTAATGTTGCCACGCTTCTCAGTGTGCACGTTATTTCGTTATAAAGTCCCCGTTTCTAGGCCTCAACAGGGCCCGGACATCAGATTCAGCTCCTGCCTCCTGAGCCTAGCTGAGGAGCGATCCAGCCCCCACCTGTATCCTCGACCCTTCACTTACTTCCTGCCTCGCAGTGCCCGGTGCAGCTTGGCTCTGCCTCTGAGTCTGCCAAAAGTATGTTATAGTTCCAGTTATCAGTTTAGTCCTCCTTCTCTGCATTCCTAAGCTACTGAACTGCATCAATAGTTTCCGTCATTGTCTAGCCTTCAGGGCTCCATGTTAGAGAATATTGTATTTAATGGTCATTTAATACTCTTCATCACGCACTACATGTAGAATAATGCATGGTCCAGTCTTAGAATCAAGTTAGCCTTTCCCCTCTTGACTTCTAGTTTATATCAACATGTTCCCTAAACATCAGATACTAGATAGGGTTCAGGTACATGTCGCTCCGACCCTCCAGACTTTAGTCTCTGCTCCTAGCACAGAGTTCATAGCCCCCAGCTTCTCCTAGTAATACGTCATTGCCAGTTTGCGCGCACCATCAGGTTAGAGGTTCCGGCTCCCTAGGTAGCCCCCTCCTATGTTTCCGCCCATTCATGACATATTCTGTTACGTCTGCACCACATGTCTATGTATACGCCCAGTTACACCTACTTTTACTGTTATCTTTCGCGACTGCTACGCGTCACGCCTTCTGTTCCACCCACTGCTACGCCTACTGCAATGTAATGCTATGTGTTTGCGCTATGTATATATGCTCGTGTATTGTTATCAAAAGTTAGCGCGCGCTCATCCCAGATCCTGGCCCCCGGCAGCTGTCATCCTATTCCCGTGCAGGTTGTCCTGTTCCTGTCCTTATGCTGTATTAAACCTGCAAAACTCCTACTACCTCGAATCTTGACTCTTATTTATTGAGCTATCTGTTATGATATATGTCTAGTCAAAAATAGGGTATTATTTATTTATTTACCACATAATGGCGCCCGAACAGGGACTTGCCCTTTCCCCACGCGTCGGTGAAGCCACGCCGACCCCCTGACCCTCTGCAGCCGTGACGGAACCATACCGGCCACGTGCAGATATTTCTGCTTCAAGTATCCCTCAGGCCCACGGAGGAGACGGAGGAGGCGGTCCAGCATCCAAACGAGACGGTGGAGGAACGCGGCGAGTCCCGACCAGAGCCCAAGCCAAGAGTCCAAGGTCCGAGGTATCCGGAGGCCCACCCGTAACCGAAGTCCGAAGTTCGTCGTCCGTCGTCGTAGCAGTCCAGTCCAGTCCGAAGCTTTCCGTTCTTGCTGCCCGGTGAGTACCATTACTGGGGTAGTATCTAGACAGGGTCAATCTAAATTGACTCTGGTCCGTGGGTTGGTGGTACCCAGGCCCACAAACGAAGTGTTCACCTAGGTGGATACGGGTCTTGATGCGTCCCTTTATGGGACCGGTATGTTCCGTACTGTTTCAGCAGTGCATCCAGTAACTCTAGTCTGTTCCGTTCTCGAGAAATTCTTGTGTTTCTGTTCTCAGTATTCCAGGTAATATTTCTGTCCGAACTGTAATGTTATGATGTTGTTCAATGTATTTCCAATGTCGTGGTATGCCTGAATTGTTTTCCCAATTGTTATTGTTCCTCGTCTATTGTATTGTGTTCCGATTCAAGTTTACAATGTCTCTCTTTTCGAGATTACGTCAGTTAAAAAATAGAAAGGGTTTGTTAGAAGAAGCAGTTCCTGTTCCGCCTAGGGACAGTCCAGGTCACTTTATGTATCAGAAACATGGCATAAGCGCCATATTGTATCTAGATTTATGGGTAGATTATACCAAACAGTTAGAAGAAAAGTATAGATGGCCCGTATCGGGTACATGGGATGCCGAATGCATCATGCGAGTAGAAGAAGCATTATGGAAAAAGAAAGCCAGACAGTCACAGAAAGATGCCATCGAGTTATGGCGCAAAGAAGCTCATAAAAGAGCCGAAAAAGAAATCAGAAAGTCAGAACTAAGTAGAGAATCCCAAGAACGAGCCCAAGAAAGAGAATTAATCGAGATAGGTGAACGAGTTAGAACTGAGCAATCAGACAGACAGAGGCATGCCCTTAATAAGGGTATGTATCCTCTTCTTGCTGAGGGCTTGCCAAAAGCGACCCCAGAGGCATCCAGTAATTTCCCGCCACCATTAGTTCCGACCAAGCTACGTCACAAACCGACCGCAGCTGATATTTTTATTTCGTCCTATCTGGACGACACAGTCCCCGAATATGCAAATCCTGTTCACGCTCCGCCAGTCCCTGTAAATCAGGTAATTCCTGCTCCTCCAGACACCGGGGTGCCCTTCACAGCCCCCCCGGGTCAGCCCGCTATACAAGTCCAGCCCACGTTACAATTACCGACCCTGCCAGGACGAAAAGCATCAGTTGATGATTCTAGTTTAGGGGCCGCAGGGGGAGGTCTTCCTCAAACCCCGCCGCCATACAAACGTTTATCAGCACTCGAATTACATGCTCAAGCATCACAGCGTACTCCTAAGAGTAATAAGTCTGTTGCAGAAATCAGGCAAACCCTTGGCGAATGTGTCTATGACCCAGTTCCAGGCGAGTTTAATATGGTTTTATATTCCGTACGCGTAAGGAGAGTGACCGAGTATCTAGTCACCTTGCCGAATATGAAAGAAGATCTAGACAGGATATATCGTTTCATCCGTACAGGGGATGACCCACAAAGTATTAGTGATGCCATGTCTCAAAGGAAAGCCGAGATTCAGCGCATGATATTAAAGTTTTTAATTAACTGTCTAATAAGAGAACAAGATTACCCGTCTAAAGATCCGGAAGAAATGAAAACTCTAACAAAGTGGAGTGATAATATAGCCGAAGGAAAGCACAATACCATTGGTGCCATGGAAAGTATGTACAAGAAAATCCGTAGAGAGATAATAAAGATACACGAACAGCGTAAAGCCGCACAAGTAAGCGAGAAAGAAAGTACCTCTGATCCTGAAGAGGAAGACGATGAGAATACTGCCAGAATAGCGTATGTAGGGAAACCTAGATTTCCAGATCGCCATTTACGTCTAGAACACAAGTCTATTTTCCATCATCCAGCACCAGAACAAGGTTTCCTAGAACAAGTATTTCAAGCTACCGATCACATTCTGAAATCACGAATCGGTTATAGTGAGTTAAGTACTATGCATGAACAGGAATTAGTGCGATCAGCAGTCCGATGGATTACTGATTCTACCACTTTTCCAGACGAAATAGTGGCACAAATGTTTCTGAAATTGCCCCCAGCCAAGCAGCGACTGGTGGGTATGTATATGATTCAACACCTCATTACTCTGTATGAGGGTCAACATTCTGATCCAGGCCCGTTACATGATATCCTGAACGAGTTACTCCAGTATAAATGGAAAGGTCTAGGTACCGATTTAATTAGTGTTATTCTAGAACAGCGCCACAAATATAGAACATTCTTGAACCCGCATTTTGTTCATGTCTCACCCCCAGAAAGTAAATCATTCTACATAGACAGACAGAATCCGTTACGAGAAGTCCACCCAGTCAGAGGAACGGGTGGCGAAATGCAACGAGTGTTTGTATACACTCCAATCACAAAGATGGAACTCCTTGAAATGAAGAAATTAATTCCCTGTCATGATAAAGATCCAGCAGGGTTCCATAGAGAATTAAAAGACATGCTCCGTATGGGAGAATACACTTACCCAGATATCATTAAAATGTTAAAGGTTCTGCTACCCGCAGGGGTGTATGAAAAGCTAAAGGAAAAAGAATGGGAGGTGGGAGAGAAAAAGATAGATTGGGCAGTCCTAGAAGCTGAAGATAAGATACGTGTACCAGGTACTGGTCTTGGAGAGAAATGTAAAGAATTACCAGAATTATTGATACAAGTTTTACCCAGATTATTAACAACGAGAAAAGAAGACTGGGATGCAATCTCAGCCTGTAAACAGAAACAAGATGAAGATATTAGTGATTTTTATTCTAGGTTTGAAAAGTGCTTTAGTATCAACAGTGGTCTCAAGACAAGTAGTGAGTCATACCCTCACCTTTTTGTTACTAAATTAGTCGAGAATTCAAGTCCACCAATTAAAAACCGAGTTCTGAAAGTCGAAAGCACCTGGCAAGCAAATACTCCGTCCCAGATGCTCCAGATGCTCCAGTATCACCAGAATAGAATCAGGGAAGAGCAAGAACACGAAAGAAAACGTATGAAAGATACGAAAATGAAAGTGCTAGTTGCACAATCTGTTCCTCAAGACAGTCAGAAGAGGGGTCCGAATCAAGCCAGTCATCCTGCAGCTCCCGTTAAAGGGAACTGCAATTATTGTAAACAGCCAGGTCATTTTATAAATGAGTGTGCAGTTCTGAAACATAACATAGCTACTGGTAAGACTAAAGAAAGACCACGTCCGCCTAGACAAGAACAAGTTTCACAGATTCCTCAGCCACAGAATGCACCACAGACAGTTACAGCACCGCAGCCTATTGCTGCAACACAGCATGTCACACAGCAGATGTACCAGTACGCACAGTCTGAGTATCCAGAGTACCAGCCATATTCATGAAACAGCCTAGAGAGGGAGGTAGGCTTGCCTCTCATCGAGATACCTGTAGATCAAGAAGGTCCCTATGTTCACAGTCAAGTATTAGGGAAAGACAGAAAGTTTTTGATTGATACAGGGGCAAGTAGGACCACAATTAGTCATGCCGAAGTTCCAGGGGCTCCGCTCTCAGGCTCAAGAAATGTTTCCCTTGGATTTTCAGGAAAACCTATCATTAATGAGATTTCAAAGCCAGTCACTCTAGAAGTAGGTCCATTGTCCCGCACTACTGATCTATTACTTACTAAGTCATGTCCAGAAAATCTGTTAGGCATCAAAACATTGAAAGAGTTAGGTGCAGTTATTTGCTGCTCCCCAGAGGGAATACGTCTGTTCCTACGTGACTTTAAGGGTCACTATGTATTACGAGATTTTGATTCCAGACTGTCTAATGTCCCGCAGCATTTATGGGCGCAAGGTCCAACTGATGTAGGTTACATGCAAATCACACCCCATCGTGTGACTCTCAAACCAGGTGTAGTGTTACCACGAATCAGGCAGTATAGGTTGCCACCCGAGGCTGTAGCAGCCTTATCCAAAATTATAGACGAGCTCATCGCTCAAGGAGTAGTTGTAGAAACTGACTCCAATGTATGCAACTCTCCGATCATTCCAGTCATGAAACGTACTGATCCAAATGCACCCCCAGTATATCGATTAGTGATCGACCTACGAGAACTTAATAAATGTATTATTCCGCAGTACCCAGTTGTCTCAGATATCTCTTCCCTATTGACAGCCATTGATTCCGAAGCCACGTTCTTCACAGTAATCGACCTTAAAAACGCATTTTTTAGTGTTCCTATTCATCCAGACAGCCAGTTTCTTTTCGGATTTTGTTTAAATGGAAGGAGCTATATGTTCACACGCGCTCCTCAAGGTTTCACAGAAAGTCCTAGTATTTACAGTCAAGCACTCAAGAGACAACTAGACAACATTCACATGCCAACTGACACTGCCCTGCTCCAGTATGTCGATGATCTACTGATCACAGCCCGTTCTGAACGTGACTGCGAGCGAGCGTCACTCACGGTTTTGTATTTCCTAGCCGAGATGGGGCACAAGGTGTCACCTTCGAAGCTTCAATTCTGTGTCCAGCAAGTGGTCTACTTAGGACACTTACTGTCCAAGAGGGGTAGGCAGTTGACACCAGACCGTATCCAGTTAATAGCGAGTCTTCCCCAGCCCAGGACCCAGAAGGAGGTACGTGCCTTTATCGGCCTTACTTCTTATTGCAGACAATGGATTCCCCAGTATGCATTTCTAGCCAAGCCACTGATACAGTTAACGACACAGAAGGCAGCCGTATCGACTGTTCTCCCTTGGACATCTGAACATACACTTAGTTTCAACGAGTTAAAGAAAGCTTTATGTCAAGCTCCAGTTCTAGCTACACCGAACTACAGTAAGCCTTTTACACTTTTCGTTACTGAACGCGAAGGTACAGCATTATCTGTTCTCACACAAGATCAAGCAGGACAATACAAGCCCTGTGCTTATTTTTCGAGCACACTAGATCCAGTCGCCCAGGCGTTGCCTGTGTGCCTCAAGTCAGTTGCAGCCACAGCACTAGCTATTAGACAAAGTGATTCCATAGTTTTAGGACACTCTTTGACAGTACAAGTCCCACACTCCGTGGAAGTTCTTTTAAACCGAACACAAACTCAGCACTTGACAATTGCACGTTTAACAGGTTATGAATTGACACTGTTTCAGCCACACATAGAAATCAGACGCTGCAACATCCTGAATCCTGCTACACTGTTACCATCAGTTAATTCAAATCTAGCCACACATGACTGTGTGGAAGTAGTCAACATTACGACAAAGCCAAGACAAGACCTGACAGACATTCCGTTACCAGATCCTGACCTGACACTTTATGTGGATGGTTCATGTATGAGAACTAGTACAGGAGAACTAGTCGCCGCGTATGCAGTGACTACTGACACCGAAGTTATTGAAACACACCGTATTGACACTCTGTCCGCTCAAGCAGCAGAGCTAGTTGCTCTGACACAAGCCTGCATACACGCCAAGAACCTGAAAGTTAATGTTTACACAGATTCACGTTACGCATTTGGAGTTGTACACGACTTCGGAGTGCTCTGGCAGGAGAGAGGTTTCATGACTTCTCATGGAACCAAGATTCAGCATGGTCTCCTTATCCAAGCTCTGTTAGATGCAATACATTTACCGACATCTATCGCTATCATGAAATGCAAAGCACATACGAAAGTCACTGACATTATTTCTCAAGGTAATGATCTAGCAGATCGCACAGCCAAGCTTACAGCACAGACTCCAGACATTCCAGTTAACCTGACACACACTCCAGATCCGATTACATGTATGACAGTTAAGGACCCTACTGAAGATGTCATAGATATCCAGTTACATGCTACTCCTGAAGAAATCAAGAAATGGTCTGAACAAGGAGGGGTCCAGACAGATCAAGGATGGTTAACAAAGGGTAGGACCGCATGGTTTCTCCCCGACTCTATGGTTCAAGTCATCATTAATACCGCACATAGTCCAGCACATTTAGGAGAAAAAGCTATGTTAGACAGTATCCAGAACATTTGGTTCAACAAACATTTACGAGCTGCAGCCAAGCAGAAAGTCCGTACCTGTATGATATGTTGTCAGTTTAATCCAGGTAAAAGTGTCCCGGTGGAACAAGGTGGTTTCCAGCCTCCTGACCACCCTTTTGAAGTCCTCCAGATGGATTATATTCAGATGGAGCGATGTCGAGGTTTCAAGTATGTCCTTGTAGTTGTATGCGCTTTGTCCAGATGGACAGAAGCATATCCAGTCCCAGATTACACAGCCGCGACCACTGCCAAGCAGTTGGTTCGTGAGTTCTTCCCTCGATATGGACTCCCTAGAGTCGTATATTCTGATAACGGTCAGCCATTCTCATCTGAGTTGATGAAGCACGTTTCCCTGTTGTTAGGGTACCAGTGGAAGTTTCATTGTGTACGCCATCCTGAAGCAGCCGGTCTCGTTGAGAGACATAATCAGACTCTGAAAATTCGAATTGCCAAAGTATGCAAAGAAAAAGGTGTGGACTGGCTAGTAGCTCTGCCAGTTGCTTTGTTTTATATGCGCATGGTCGCACATTCCAGATCAGGTCTGTCCCCGTATGAGGTCGTATTCGGCCGCCCCCCTAACATGTGGGGTACTCCTAGACCCCGAAGTATTACCGATGTTTCATGTAATATGCTGACAGATTACCTAGCTTCCTTGATGTCTGCCCTCAACTCATGTCGTTCACAGGTTGCTGCCGCATTTCCAGACAATACCGAGGTGGCACCGCATGAAATCGTTCCAGGTTCCATGGTGATGGTCCGGAACTTTGACAGATCAAGTCCGCTGGAGCCTCGTTGGAAAGAGCCCCGACAGGTCCTCCTCACCACCCGTACAGCCGTGAAATTGGAAGGACGCAAGGGCTGGGTGCACCTTTCTCATGTTAAACTTTTTAATGGACTGAAACCTGCCTTAAAGAACATTTCCCAGGATATCAAGACCTGCCAAAATATTGTTTTAAAGGACTGTCCCGCAAAAGACATTGCTACAACCCCTCCCTTGGTAGAGAAAACTCCGCAGCAGGAGTATAAGCAAAAACTCCGGTCTAGTAAAATAAGTCAGTCAGTTTGATTGTATAAGTCCTCCCCTAGGTGAAACGGTTAGACTGTTTCTGACATGTATAAAATAGACCCCCATAGTGAGAGAGTCAGTCAAAACTCAATTCAATGTATCGTTTTTCTAAGTTTCATATTATTCATCAGCATAATGATCTCCTGCACCAGTTACGCATTTTTCCTGTATTTTCCAGTTCCTCATGTAAATAAGTCTGCTAATGCTACAGTAGAGCACACGTTTAGTGATCTGCCTCCTCACGAATATTCATACCGCCTCGCTATGCGTAATAACTCATTTATCCGCATGTTACATTACTCACACCAGACCAGCAATGCCACTAATTGTTGGGTGTGTGGTCGACTCCCCCCATTCCAGACACCGAAGGGAGTTCTGCCACTCTTTCCTTATCCATTTTCACATAATGGTTCGTGTGGAGCATGGTCCACGTTAACGTCATCCTCAACAGATATGTCTTTTCTTAACAGTACATGTTTCCCAGACAAGCAAGGTCTTCCCCACAGAACCGGGTTAGATCTAGAAAATGAAGTATATAATTTAGGTAATTACTCGTCGAATTTTATGGTCCTGAATGTTCAGTCTGATACTACTCCAGACTCACCTGCTATTTCAGTACTACCAGTCAAAGGCGAATTATGTGTCCGAAATAAGGGTTCCGTACACGTAGGACATAGTGATTGTACTACTATTGTCAAGTATAGTGACAGTGGGAAATCTATTTTTAAAGCTTCACGTCATTCTTATTTTGTTTGTGGTCAAACTGCATATGTTCGTCTGCCCCTCGATTGGGAGGGAACCTGTTACATTGCCTTCCTACTGCCACCTGTTTTCCTAGCCCCACCTGACTACCATAGGAATTCCTTCCTAGTACATACTAGACACAAAAGAAACCTCCCGATTGTCGATTATACTGAAACTGCTGCAGAACAATTCATTGACATTGATAAAGGTGTGTTCCCTTATTTAGGTACAGTTGTAAACAGTAAGCTAATCCGTAGGTTAACAAGAACCCTTGAAGCAGTAGTAGATGAGACTGCCTCCGCTCTAGGTAACTTAACCGAAGAGCAATCCTTTATGAGAATTGTTGTGCTCCAGAATCGTCTCGTCCTTGACGTCATACTGGCCGATAGGGGCGGGGCCTGTAGAGTCCTCGGATCTAGTTGCTGCATTTTCATTCCAAATAACGCGCCGTCTGTTTATTCAGCTATAACCAGACTTCATAAAATTGCCCATCTGTTACACCAGAATCCAGGCACCTGGACATGGTCCGGTTGGTTCTGGAATATAATTTCCGCCTGGGGATGGAAAGTCTTGTCCTTCCTAGGTATTGCAGTAGCGATCATATTCAGCTGCTGCCTCTGTATACAATGTGGCCCTGCGATTTGCGGCATGTGTGCTACCTCTTGTATTCCTAGTCCCAAGCCCCGTTCTAAATCTCGTTCCAAGACAATTCGAGATGAACAAATGGTACTGTATGAAATGATAGATGGTATCATGAATATTGATGTTTCCTGATGGAAACGTAGTGACAAGGAGGGAATGTGGAAAAGTAAATTTTGCCATGTTCTGTGTCCCTACGTGTCATCCATCATATGTTATGTGTGCATGACCAATATGCATATGCATTCCCCATGCCCGATTAATGACGCAATTACAGTTGTGTCCACCTCTAGTATGCCAGTTTCCAGTCCTCGTGAATACTACGAATATCAGGCCTATGTAAAGTAATGTTGCCACGCTTCTCAGTGTGCACGTTATTTCGTTATAAAGTCCCCGTTTCTAGGCCTCAACAGGGCCCGGACATCAGATTCAGCTCCTGCCTCCTGAGCCTAGCTGAGGAGCGATCCAGCCCCCACCTGTATCCTCGACCCTTCACTTACTTCCTGCCTCGCAGTGCCCGGTGCAGCTTGGCTCTGCCTCTGAGTCTGCCAAAAGTATGTTATAGTTCCAGTTATCAGTTTAGTCCTCCTTCTCTGCATTCCTAAGCTACTGAACTGCATCAATAGTTTCCGTCATTGTCTAGCCTTCAGGGCTCCATGTTAGAGAATATTGTATTTAATGGTCATTTAATACTCTTCATCACGCACTACATGTAGAATAATGCATGGTCCAGTCTTAGAATCAAGTTAGCCTTTCCCCTCTTGACTTCTAGTTTATATCAACATGTTCCCTAAACATCAGATACTAGATAGGGTTCAGGTACATGTCGCTCCGACCCTCCAGACTTTAGTCTCTGCTCCCAGCACAGAGTTCATAGCCCCCAGCTTCTCCTAGTAATACGTCATTGCCAGTTTGCGCGCACCATCAGGTTAGAGGTTCCGGCTCCCTAGGTAGCCCCCTCCTATGTTTCCGCCCATTCATGACATATTCTGTTACGTCTGCACCACATGTCTATGTATACGCCCAGTTACACCTACTTTTACTGTTATCTTTCGCGACTGCTACGCGTCACGCCTTCTGTTCCACCCACTGCTACGCCTACTGCAATGTAATGCTATGTGTTTGCGCTATGTATATATGCTCGTGTATTGTTATCAAAAGTTAGCGCGCGCTCATCCCAGATCCAGGCCCCCGGCAGCTGTCATCCTATTCCCGTGCAGGTTGTCCTGTTCCTGTCCTTATGCTGTATTAAACCTGCAAAACTCCTACTACCTCGAATCTTGACTCTTATTTATTGAGCTATCTGTTATGATATATGTCTAGTCAAAAATAGGGTATTATTTATTTATTTACCACAGTTGGATACCATTAATATCAACTAATTAAAAACATTTCAATCTAGCGGAGTTATTGTCAAACAATGGACCATGTTATATGCAAGGCCAAGAATCTGTGTTAAATTCATGAATTTACGACCTGTTTAAATTATTACAAAACTTATTACGATACTTACTCAGCAGGCACTTTCAATGATTTGATGAAAATATATGAAAAACATATCGATATAGTGATTAAAATGTCTGTAAGAAAATAAAGTGATCGATATAATCATAACACTCATATACAACTATAATCGTTTGAAAGGGGACTAATCCCAAATCTCATTTATTATAAATTTGCGAAAGTGTCTGCATGGTCCATTGTTTGACCATAACTCCGCTAGATTGAAATGTTTTAATTAGGTGATATTAATGGTATCCATCCCTTAGAATTAAACAAATAATATACAAAATGGTCTGCTAATAGGTCTAAAAATCCATGAATTTAATAGATATTAATGGCCTTACATAGAACATGATCTTTTTGCTATAATGTCAATAGATTGAACTGTTTTGAGTCAGGTCGAATCAATGGCATTCAATTGTCATAACTAAATGAATGGTTTTCTTAAATAAAATTGGTCCTAAAATGAGCATTGAAGTTAATCTAGTTTAATAGACTTTATTTGTTATAAGTCTTCCTTGTCCATTCTTTAGTAGGAGGCACCTAATTGAAAATTGTTTTAGTTGTAAAACTATAAGTTCTGTGATTATTGTTTTTCCATTTGTGATATATTAAATGTTTTTAATAGATGTCTTTTATTATATACTTTTTTCTAGATAATACGTGGCAATTCCTGAGGAAGGCGCTGGTTCGCCGAAACGCGCGTCAAATTTAGAATTTATTGCGCCACTTGTTGTGTACTTTTAATTTTGTGATTTTTGTTTTAATAATATTGTTAGATTTAGTCCATATTGTATATGAAAATAAGTCTCTTTTAATAAAATATGCATTTTAAAATGTAATTCGGTTAATAAATAAGCAGAACTATAGTTGTTTTTGTGTTGCCTCCTCTAGTTGTCATTGTATAGACAAGATTATATAATTGCCTAGGTTGTTTTTTTTCAAATATATATTTCCCTGACCTAGGAATTGATTGAATTTTTTATATTCAGGGTGTCCTTGTTATATACACTGTAGTACAGAAATACAACACAGAAATGTATGCACGCACAATTTTTAAGATTAGAGGTGTATAGGACCTCGTGACTTATAAAGAAATATTTCAATTATGTAAGTACAATTTAAATCCATTGAGGGGTAGGAAAGCCATATGAAGGATAAAAAAATAGCATTATGTATATACAATTTACAGTGGAGGCTGATGTTGTGACGTCTTCTCTTACCTTTGTTTCTGTCGTCTTTTGTCGTGTCTTGAAAGGCTGCCGTTTTGCAGAGTCTGGGGTGTTTTCGACAGTCTGTCTGTCATCGCAGCACAGGCAGGCAAAAGAGAGCATTCTCACGTCAGTGCCCGCATGATATGGGAACTGCAGGGGCTG
Source organism: Lissotriton helveticus (assembly GCF_964261635.1). Lineage (NCBI taxonomy): Eukaryota > Metazoa > Chordata > Amphibia > Caudata > Salamandridae > Lissotriton > Lissotriton helveticus. The sequence goes on along the minus strand of NC_136070.1, from coordinate 854,827,892 downwards.
ATCACACCAAGGCCAGGGCCGTCATCGGTAGCGTTTTCACGGTCTGCAAGAATGATGGCCCTGGGGGACATGCCATTGGGTAATGTATTGAATTCCAGGCTAAATGATAGCAAGCATGCTAGGTGGTGGCATGTGGGTAGTGTGGGCGAGAGTGCACCGCGCATGTGCAAGTATGAGTTTGTGCACCAACAATTAACAACAGAGAGAGATGGGGCGGAATTATAATGTACGCAGAGGCAGGCCCAGAATCGGATCTGCAATGAGTCAGCACTTCTAATCATTGTCCTTAGCGCGCCCTGAGGTCTGATTTGTCACTAAGAGGTTGATCGCACCATAGTTTGTACTGCTTATCATACTCAGCGTGTACCCGCGCATACGGTACGAATATGCTTTGATGTTACGCGTCGCATTAAAGCTTCAGTGTGGTGTCATGTACGGCGTTCTGTACCCGAAAGGGGGCAATGTGTTTACTTGGTTTAACAAATTGACAAGGGGAGTGTGGGAGCTACCTGCACTGCTTCCAATGGCACTCCAGTGGAGATAAATTCTCCTTCAAAAACAGTTTTATAACAGTAACAAGAGTAGTAAATGAAAAATATGCTGGTCGTCAGTCATCAGTATCTGGTATATTTATTTAGAGAGTCACATATTTTAATCATAGTAACTTCGTAGAAGAGACACGTAGTTAATTTGACTTCAAAGATATCCAATTGCATTGATAATATCCCTATGCATTTCGGGACTGTGGCCCTTCATCAGGGGACAATTCGCAATCTGAAAGAAAAGTGCAATGGTTCAGGGAGAGGAAAAGCCTCCAGGGTACAAGAGTATCAAGGCGAAAAGATGAACGCTAAGCTGTGTTTAGAAGCGTGGCAAAAAGTGAAAAGAATCGCATGCGGTGAACCGGGTCAGGAACAATGTGGAAGAAAGAAAGAAATGTGTACAGGAAAATGTGTGTAAACTCAAGATGGGTAAAACAAACAGTGCAACGGGAACGTGGTGAAAGGTAAAATGAAGCAAAAAGTGCTTGGACGGGTGCATCGAGGAAAGATAAACGCCAAGCTGTGTTTAAAACGTGTCTGGGTGCACAAAAAACTAACGGATAATCAAACAGTCAGTCGGATCGGCAAACAGTGCAAAATGTGAGAAACAACGTGCATAGGGGTGCGTGTGAAACACAAGTTAGGTAACGGCTAAATAAAAGAAAGAGTCGAAGCGTTATAGAAGAATGAAAAAAAGTGCTTAAACGGAAGCAAGGCTCTCTGAAGGTAGAACAAGTTACTTTTCGATTAAGAAAAGGTTAAAGGATAAAGTGAAATCTAACAAGATGCCGAAAATACAAGCATTAATTACCCGGGTGATGTATATGAAGGGGAACAGTGGGGTCCGTGCTTACCGAATACTTAAATGGAAAGACGCATCTCATGTCAGTCAGAAGGGTAACGAATACCAGGAGAAAACGCGGAAGTGGATATGGTGACGGGCAGTGTGACGTGAGTAATAGAAATGAACAAAAGACTCAAGAACGGTAGACTACAACGAATGGAATGAGCAGAATAGTCTGGGCCTCGGGAGAATACCAGAAACATCAACACAAGTGTAGATGAGAACAATAACACGAGTAAATAAACATCATATCAGTTACTGCGGGTGATACATCAAAAAATAGAAAACGAACAGGCGGGGGTAGCCATCTTGAAAAAAGATAAAGGATACCAAGGTGCAAATGAAAGGAAGGTAAAAAATAACGTAATAGAGAAGGAGCAGGTAGAAACAAATAGACAAATGAAAACTTGGTTTAATAAAATGTATGCATTTAATGTAAATTCTAAGGGCAGACATTTGGGAATTCTATGATTTAAAAAAAAAATACTTTTAATAATCCTATATTACTTTTAAAAAGAAATACACAAATCGCGGTAGAACATCATGCGTACTCGTATTGAAAGAGCTGCGCAAACGCATCATAAGTGTACGCAAAGCCATGTTACTTTAAAAGTAGAGATTTGATTGGTTCGTAACTTTTCCTATTGCGAGTCTTGAAAGTTCCGTCCCATTATAATTATTCAACTTTGACTTTCTAAGAAGAAGCATTTGTTGTGAGAATCTTCTCAAATAGAAGGAAGATCACCATAATAAGAGCAATGGAGTCATCTTCCAGCAGTTCTTCAGAGGAATATTTAATTCCTGAAGAAGATCCAAAGAAGAGGACCGAAGCTCTAATTTGGAAGTTTTTCACTTTTCCAGAAGGTCAAAAAAAGGTTAATGCTGCGAAAGTAACCTGTAAAATTTGCCAAAGAACTCTTTCAAGGGGTGATCCATGTAAAAAATACTCCTTTGGCACAGCAAATATGGTGCGACACGTGAAGAACTTGCACCCCAAGAACTTTGCTCGAGCTGAAGGACGGAGGTTGCATGAGAACCCACCTGCTGCTACACCAAGCACATCAACTGCGGCAGCATTTTCAGCAAGCAGTCCACACCCACATATTGCTTCTGACTTTGCTAAAGTTAAAATTCTTTGGCATTTATTGCGATAAACTTTTGTGTTATGGGAACAGTCTATAGATCTGATGAAACGCAGGATGCAGGATCATTGCTGTCCTCGACATTAGTTGTTCTTATTTTCATGCTTTTGTTCCGCTTGGAATTTGTTGAGAAAACACAAAAAAAATACACAACAAAAAAAACTGTTCTTTTTAGAACTACCTTCACTGGTCAAAGAAAGAACTATATTTCTATGTTAGTGTGTAAAAGTTTGTCAGAATGAATGTGTAGTTCATAAATGAATGAATGAATATATTACTAGTGTATGGAGAATGTGAAAGTGCAGAGCTATAAGGAAGTGCTACAGCATAAATCTATAAGGTGTTTACCTATAGTATCCTGTAGTATGTGCAAAGCACTTGAATGTAACATATGTACATAAATATGTTAGAAGTCTATGCTTTAATTTGCACTGCTGGTGAAACTGCCTGGGTGAATGTGTATGTGTTAGGGACAGATTTACAATCCCCTTGTGCCTCTTTTACACAGCTGTTGTGTCACTTTTGAGACACAGCGGTGGTGCAAACGATGTGCCATGGTGTGTGCTATTAACAATGCGACAGATCTGGAGGGTGCATTACATTGTAAAGCCCTGCGCCAGAAGAGGCTTCCTGTGCAGAAGGGGATGCAGCAACGCCTCCTAAAAGTGACTGAGTGAAATGCATAACATTTCATTCAGTCACTTTTGAGCTTATGCTGCGAAAAAACCTTGCACATGCTTGAAGCAGGTGTAAGGATTTATACAGCATTGTGAGCATAGGGCCCCAGAGCATTGCTGGAGTTGTGTTATACTTGCAACCGAAGTAAAGCAATAATTAATCCAAAAATTACTTTGCAATTTAGTTTTGTTATTATTTTATAAGAATATGAAATATAATCTAAAAAATTAAATACATATAAATATTTATATTAAAAATATAAAAAATAAGTATAAAAAGAAAGACAATAATTAATACATTTATAACTTATCATTTACAAAACCTTTGAAATTCACTGAAAAAAACATAGGTTTCACAAACGTAATAGTTCGGAATTAGCATTTAAAAAACCTTGCTAATTCATTGAAAAAACAATAGGTTTCACACATGTTATAGTTAGGAATTAGCATTTAAAAAATCATGCAAATTCATTGAAAAAACCCTAGTTTTCACACGTTATAGTTAGCTGAACATTTCTCTCATACAAAACCTTTGAAATTCCTCCGTTATAGTTAGCTCAGCTAACTATAACTTGCGTGCCCGCAATGCACTGCTGATGACGTCACATATAACATCACTCATGACATCACTGATGACATCTCAAATGACATCACTGATGACATCACTGATGATATCATCCTTGTGAAAGAATGGCAGACCTCCTTTTGGCGTAATATAACCTTTGATACACACCTTCCGAAATAGAAAGTAACATTTTTTTTAAAAATGGAGATACCAATACCACTTACCAACAACCTATTCAGTAATTCCGCCATCTACATACCTATGCACTCATTCACCAACAGTTCTATATAGTCACTTATACATGTACTCATTCATCATATGTACTCATATACTTATAAATACTGTTACACACCGACAGTCATCCATACAGTTACTCACACACATACTCACACATGCAAATAAACTATCAAACATCCATTTGTTTGCATATACAGCTATACACACACCACTACACTTACTTTTACAGAAACGTACACATACTTTACACATACTTACTCTCTTAAACAATCAGTGATAGAAACACATACTTATTTATTCAGGAACTTTTTGAATCTGTCACTGTCATATATCCTTACTTATATACATCGATACTCACACATACTTGTTTAAAACATATGTACTTACTCATAAAGACACTATTGAGGCAGTCATTCACTCACTAGCACACCCATACACACATTCATCCACCCGTGCAGTCCTGCACACATGCTGTCTTCAAAACACATACAGTGAGTCAGTCATTCATGCATCTGTGCCCTAAGTAATACCCGCCACTAAACCATACAGATACTCATTCTGATACTCAAAAAACAAACCAACTAATAACCCATATAGACATGCGTGTAGCTACTCACAAACCCATGCAGCCACTTATACACAAAGTGAGACACTGATGCAGATATTTACATATTTAAACATTACTCGCTAATACATGTATTCACTAAGATACACTTAATAAGTCAGTTATACAATGAAATTTACAAAAAAAAATCCATTTAGACACCTATTTACCCATTTATTCTTCCATCGACCTTTAGATATACATATATAAAAATATTTATTTTTCAGAAAGACACACATTCAGTGGATGATGTCATCAGTTATTTCATCAGTGATGTCATTTGAAATGTCATCAGTGATGTCATGAGTGATGTCACTGACATGGTTTTCTGCTGACCCAGACATGGTGTTCTGCTGACCTTAGCAGATCACCCACCATCTATGTGATGGCCTCCAATTGGAGTTAGTAGCAATTTGAAGCAGAAGATGGCGGCCGTGGCATGGGCTGTGTAAGCAGCTCTGTCCCTCACTCCGGGCTCCGGGAAAAGAATCAGCATTTCCAGCGCTTTTTCGTTTTATAAAGTTAAAGACGCACTTGAGAGGTCCTGAAATACTAACAAAGGCGGTGAAGATTTTCCAAAAACCGGCAATATGGATACAAATAAATAAGCTTATCGTTTGCTCTGAGTATTGTTTGGTGTTTGGGGAGGAGTCTCTGCCTTCCGGGCACACCTGCGTTGATCTCGGCAGCTGAAGCGTGCTGCTCGACTCGGAGCCTACACGGACGAACACAGCGGAAAACTTTGTAGGAAGTGCTATGCTGGTGGATGTCTCGAGGACCTTGCTCAATGGTATTTGTGGTGGGGACTCCGTAATTTAACATCGAGAATTATCGAGTAGTATTTTGTTGCCTGGGGAGGAGACTCTGATTTTCGGGAACACTCATACTGTGTCTGTGTGGCTTTTTCATTGGTGGCTCCTCGCTCGCTCCAGCTGGGTATGCAGATAACTTGGGCTGAATAGAAGAAAAGCTCAGATATATTGCAGATTTGGTGGCAGACTCGGTTATCTATTTTGGCAGGCATGGGCCAGTGGCGTCCTGGGCAAGCGGCTGAGCATAGGGAAAGAACGCACGTGATCAGTGCGTATAGCGGCGCGGAGAAGGCATCCGGGTAGTGGATCAACTACCCTTGTCTGACCCAGCAACTACTGGGCATTTTATTGCCTTATTGCACATACGGACGGGGACGTTTCTCCGCCGCTCCTTATCCACACGATTCCACCTACCTTTTAGCCCTACAGCCCTGATGAGTTACACCTCCTTCATGGTGTGACGAAACACGTGTCGGCTGGCTACTTCCTTACTGTACTGTCCACTGTTTGACTTATAAAAACTTTATTCACATGAATCTTGACTTTTCACGCTTCTTTTTTTCAAACATTTACTCTTTATGAGTAGAAAACGTAGTCCCTATACTCGGACTATCAACAATATGTGCGTGTGCACAGGATCTGTTCTCGTAGACATAAGAGGTGTTTACACCCGGATATCGAATTGAGAGCTATGGATCAGGGTAGACGACTGAGGTGGGCTAAAATCGATAGTAACGTTTTTTATAAATCATTATTGGTTAAAGGGAAAAACTTAATCGAGAAGTGCCTAGATTTAGAGATAGTGGGCAGTTCCTTGGTAGGGGCATTTCGGTCAGTCACTAACCTGGTGGAAAACCTATTGAAGGCAAGGGGCCCTGGGGGGAATACCTCCCAACCAAGATGGTTTGATAACAAATGCTCACGTGCTCTGAGAGACCTAAAATATAGCTTGAAATCTAAGCCGAGGGATAAACTTAGGATAGTTCACTGTAGACAGACATTTAAAAATGCTCAGAAACAGAGAAAGTCTTCTCTTCAAGCTGAATTCTCACTGGAAGAAATAACCAGGGGGATCCAGGGCCTGTCTCGCAATAAAGCCCCAGGCCCTGATGGTACCCCACCTAACCTATATCTAAGCAATGTAGACTTATGGGCCCCCATTCTAACAAGGGTTTGAAATTCGGCAGTCAAGTCTGAATTACCTCGCTCATGGTCCACCGCAATAATTGTCCCTATTTTCAAGAAGGGTAACAGGGACAACCCTCAATGTTATAGACCCATCTCACTGATCGATGTCTCAGCCAAAATCCTGGGTCGGTTAATCCTTGAACGGCTAATTGACTGGACTGAAGAACATAGGGCCCGATTCACAGAATGAACTTAAGACTCAATCCTAAACTTACTACTATTTTGGTATTCACAGAATGCACTTACTACTTTTGGCATTCACAGAATGAACTTACTACTTTTGATATTCACAGAAGTTAGGATTTTGTCTTAAGTTTGTCTTAAGACAGACTTAAGACAGACTTAAGACAGACTTAAGACAGACTTAAGACAGACTTAAGACAGACTTAAGACAGACTTGAGACAAAATCCTAACTTAAGTCTGTCTTAAGTCTGTCTTAAGTTTGTCTTAAGACAAACTTAAGAAAAAAATCCTAACTTCTGTGAATACCAAAAGTAGTAAATTGATTCTGTGAATACCAAAAGTAGTAAGCGCATTCTGTGAATGCCAAAAGTAGTAAGGGCATTCCGTGAATACCAAAATAGTAGTAAGTTTAGGATTGAGTCTTAAGTTATTCTGTGAATCGGGCCCAGAGTGTTATCGCAGTTACCCAGTATGGTTTTAGAGCAGGAAGGTCCACTAGTGACCAATGTTTAAATCTTTATATGCTGGTGGCTAAATACACCAAAGCCAGCAATGAAGCCATTAAGGGTGAGCGCAAAATCCGTTCCGCTCGCGGATTTTGCGAATTTCCGGTAAATTCGCGATCCGCGAACTCCCGCGAATTTACCGAGAATTCGCAAATCCGCGAGCGGCGGATCCGGTGGCAAAAGTTGAAGCCTGGCCTGTTGTAACTATTTTACGATGGCGCCGGCAAGCTGCCAGTGCCATCCTGAAATAGTTACTAAGTTAGCTTCAACAGGAAGCTCTAATAGATAAAATAAAGCAGATGCTCGAGCACCTGCTTTATTTTATCTATTAGTGATTCCTGTTGAAGCTAACTTAGTAACTATTTCAGGATGGCGCTGGCAGCTTGCCGGCGCCATCCTAAAATAGTTACAGGATATGAAGGGCAGGGTTCATTCTGGCACGATGGTCCTGTCACAAAAATTAAACCTCAACAGGAAGCACTTACAGATATCAATAAAGCATGTGCCCTAGTTGAAGCTCAAATTCAGTGACGCATTCATCAGCCCAAAAACAATCGTGAGCATTGTCGAGGCTGGGCAGGTGTGCTTTCTTCCCAAATCTACCGTCGAAAATCAGCTGTGATGCTGGATAGAGGCCTTTGCATCCTTGACTTCCACGAGCGCCATCCCCTGGCTGTTCCTGTGACCAGGAGCTTCTTTCTCTTCATTTGCTGCTCTGATCGGTCTCTGATCTTTTATACACACCAGAGGCATGTGTGCTCGCATGGAATCCCCGCCTGTTTGGCCCCGCCCACACACTTGCGGTGTGAACCGTCTTCCCGCCATTTACCCACTATGATGGACAGTTGAAGCTCAAATTCAGTGTTGCATTCATCAGCCCAAAAACAATCGTGAGCATTGTCGAGGCTGGGCAGGTGTGCTTTCTTCCCAAATCTACCGTCGAAAATCAGCTGTGATGCTGGATAGAGGCCTTTGCATCCTTGACTTTCACGAGCGCAATCCCCTGGCTGTTCCTGTGACCAGGAGCTTCTTTCTCTTCATTTGCTGCTCTGATCGGTCTCTGACCTTTTATACACACCACAGGCATGTGTGCTCGCATGGAATCCCCGCCCGTTTGGCCCCGCCCACACACTTGCGGTGTGAACCGTCTTCCCGCCATTTACCCACTATGATGGACAGTTGAAGCTCAAATTCAGTGTTGCATTCATCAGCCCAAAAACAATCGTGAGCATTGTCGAGGCTGGGCAGGTGTGCTTTCTTCCCAAATCTACCGTCGAAAATCAGCTGTGATGCTGGATAGAGGCTTTTGCATCCTTGACTTTCACGAGCGCAATCCCCTGGCTGTTCCTGTGACCAGGAGCTTCTTTCTCTTCATTTGCTGCTCTGAAACGGTCTCTGATCTTTTATACACACCACAGGCATGTGTGCTCGCATGGAATCCCCGCCCGTTTGGCCCCGCCCACACACTTGCGGTGTGAACCGTCTTCCCGCCATTTACCCACTATGATGGACAGTTGAAGCTCAAATTCAGTGATGCATTCATCAGCCCAAAAACAATCGTGAGCATTGTCGAGGCTGGGCAGGTGTGCTTTCTTCCCAAATCTACCGTCGAAAATCAGCTGTGATGCTGGATAGAGGCTTTTGCATCCTTGACTTTCACGAGCGCAAGCGGGAAAAAAAAAAAGAAAAATCCGCAAATCCGCAGATCCGCGGATTTTGCGGATCAACAATACGCAAATCCGCAAAATCCGCGGATCGTGGATCCGTGAAATTTGCCCATGCCTAGAAGCCATATACATGGGGTTTGTGGGTTTAGCAGCTGCGTTTGACCATGTGAACAGGAGCAAGTTGTGGGCCATGATGAGTGAGATGGCATTGACCCAGGTCTGATCGGTATTCTTAGGGAGTTACATCGGGACACCACCGCAAAAGTGTGCTATAATATGGATGGGGGAACACAGAACCTTTCCCGTGCACCAGTGGAGTGAGACAAGGGTGTATTCTTGCCCCTTACCTTTTCTCGCTCTACATTAACCATTTAGAGAGGTCCCTGATTGCCCTAAATACAGACTGTCCGAAAGCAGGCTCGCGCCATATACCGGTGCTTTTGTACGCGGATGACGTGGTCCTGCTTGCCTGCACTCCGAGGGGCCTGCAGTGTCTGATTGACGGATTCACTAATTTCATGGACACTTTAGATCTGTCAGTGAATCTGAGTAAGTCATTCGTGATGCTGGCAGGCACGAATCCCTGTAAGAAATTTGCGTATCAGATAGGGTCCCACACCCTAGAGAAGGTGCAATCTTTTTCTTACCTTGGGCTGCTCGTTGATGGGGCACTGAAATTTAAATCTCTGGTAGAAGAGCGGTGCTCCAAATTCATATCCTCAAATGGCGCCATAACAAATTTTGCCCGTAGGCTTGGCCGCTGGTCCCCAGAACAGCTTATGAATCTATATGGTGCCATAAGTAGTACGAAAGCCACGTATGGTGCAGAAGTGTGGGGCTTTGTGGATATCAAGCAGTTACAACTGGAGGAAGATAAGTATTTAAGAAGAATTTTTAAAATCCCAGCAAGTTCCCCGGCAATAATTGCGCATAGATAATTAGGTAGACCATTCATGGAGGATCAGGTCAAGCTTAGGCCAATTATGGCATGGTTAAAAATCTGGGGAAACCCAGAGGCTGATCTAAGCAGACAAATTATGAGAGACTGTCTGAATAGGGACAGAAGCGAGCAGATCCTATGGCTTAAATACATTAAGGACACTCTAGAAGATCTAGATGAGTTGGAACTTTTTAATAACCCCAGAGCGGTATCGAACCTGGGAAATCTGAAGATTAAAAAAATGCTACTTGATCAGTTTGACACACGTAGAGTACGAGTGGACGCCTCGAAACGCACAGTCAGAGCCCATTGTCTCATTAAGAATAGTGTGGGTATGGAACCTTATCTGTATCTGATGCATAACGCCCAGGATCGTTTTTTAATGGCTCGTTTTAGGTTCAATTTATTACCTAATATACTGGCTGATCCACCAGGTTTTACCTCAACAATTGAGCAGAAGGGTGCCTGCAGCTGCTACAATCGGTCTCTGCAGGACACCCTTCATTTTGTACTTTTATGCCTGTATTATAGGACGCCCAGACGGAAATTTTTGGTAGACATTTTAAAACAGGCGAAGTTTCGTCATGCCAAAGTTGCCTTACTCTTTTTACAAAGAGCAAATAACACACACACTTTAATGATGTATTATGAATTTTATCAAGGTGTCAGTAAGGCTGAGAAACACTAGAGGTCTGAGTTAATCAATGTTTAAGATAAAATCTGTTTCTACCTTTTATCTGTACTGCCGTTTTCTACATGGAGTTCAGAGATTGTATTTATTCCTTTTTTAACTGTATATATGTGCTTTTATGATGTTTTTTTATTCATTGAATAAAGATTTCTGAACTGAACTGAACTGAGTGATGTCACTGACCATGTCATGAGTGATGTTATATGTGACATCATCAAAAGTGCATTGCGGGCGCGCAAGTTATAGTTAGCTGATCTAACTATAACGGAGGAATTTCAAAGGTTTTGTATGAGAGAAATGTTCAGCTAACTATAACGTGTGAAAACTAGGGTTTTTTCAATTAATTTGCATGGTTTTTTAAATGCTAATTCCTTACTATAACGAGTGTGAAACCTATGTTTTTTTCAATGAATATATATATATATATATATATATATATATATATATATATATATTCACTGAAAAAACCATAGGTTATAGACCATATATAGTTAGGAATTAGCATTTAGAAAACCTTATTTTACTCACACAAAACCATTGAAATTCCATATATAGTTAGTTGCACTAACTATATATCGCGCACCCACAATCCACTGCTGATGATGTCACATATTACATCATTCATGACATGGTCAGTGACATCACTGATGACATCACTGATGACATCATCTAGTGTCTGTGTGTTTTTGTAAAGTTTAAATACGTTTTACATATTGAAGAATGACTGGATGTATGGAAGACTGAGTGTGTGTGTGGCTGGCTGGGAGGTGTGTGACTCTGTGCATATCAATGTGTACTTGTATCAGTGATTGTATAAGAGAGTAAGTATGTGTTAGTATATGTGTGAAAAGTATGGTGTTCTGTGTTTAACTATAGATGAGGAAATCGAAGTGTGATTGATTCTTCACAGGACTGACTAGGTGTATGAGTGCATATGATAGTGTTCTAATAATAACTGACTGTATGTATGAGTAATTGTATGGGTGAATGAGTGAATGTGTGTGTAGACGTACGAATCAGTGAGTGCGTATGTAGTAACTGGTATTGGTGTGTCATGATGTCATCAGTGATGTCATTTGAGATGTCATCAGTGATGTCATTTCAGATGTCATTAGTGATGTCATCAGTGATGTCACTGAAGTATGGTGTTCTGTGTTTAACTGTATAGATGAAAAAATGGAAGTGTGATTGATTCTTTACAGGACTGACTTGGTGTGTGAGTAACTCCATGGATGAGTGGCAGTGTGTGACTGTCTGCATAGGTGTATGAGTGCATATGATAGTGTTGTAATAATAAGTGACTGTATGTATGAGTTATTGTATGGGTGAATGAGTGAATGTGTGTGTAGACGTAGGAATCAGTGAGTGCGTATGTAGTAACTGGTATTGGTGTGTCATGATGTCATCAGTGATGTCATTTGAGATGTCATCAGTGATGTCATCAGTGATGTCATTTGAGATGTCATCAGTGATGTCATCAGTGGTGTCACTGACCATGTCATGAATGATGTAATATGTGACATCATCAGCAGTGGATTGCGGGTGCGCGATATATAGTTAGTGCAACTAACTATGGGGCTCATTAGGATGGCGGACGGAAGAGCCACCGCGGCCCTGGAGTAGGCGGAAAAAGCCTTTTCCGTGTCCGCCTGCCGCGGATACTCCGTCCGCCAAATCAGGATAGGAAAACGTGTCAAATTTCCGTCCGCGACGGAAAAGCACGCTCCGCCGCCGAACTACACACGAGACCGTGGCGGACGGAACACATCCGGAGGCCCCGCCGTACGTACTGACGTCGAAGACCGTCCCCCAAATCAAGATGGCGGAAAATACACATAAAACCGCAGCGGAAAAACAACCTGTCTGAACACGGCGGAATCCCCACTGCGAAGACAGGTGACATAGCAGAGATACCCACCGCAAGCTGACCACCACCATGGACCCAGCGCTACACGCTTTCCCGATGCTCTTCGCGATCCACCACGTCCTAGTCATGGCCCACCATGGACGACGACGCAGGTAAGGCACAAACCATTGGCTGTCTGCAGGGGAATACCAGTAAGGGACGTGACGTAGGGAGGGGGAGTGTCATGTTACCGAAACCACTGATGAGAAGCAAATACAAATACACATTAGTAGTACGCAAGCAGGAATGACAACGACAGACCACGAGACCTGATAGACTACCTTTATTGTACAAAATAGGGGTTAAATCACAGTGTATGCGTGAGCATGGGCAAAGTGGGCACCACAGCAGCTACATCATTGGCAGTCAACGAGAGGGCAGAATGCAGTATCAGAGCATCAACAGGGCATTGTGGAGTACAGAGCAGGTACATCATAGGCAGTAAACGAGAGGGCAGAATGCAGTATCAGGGCATCAACAGGGCATTGTGCAGTACAGAGCAGGTACATCAGAGGCAGTAAACGAGAGGGCAGAATGCAGTATCAGGGCATCAACAGGGCATTGCACAGAACAGGCCCATCAGAGGCAGCACGTGAGAGGGGCTAAGTGCATCAACAGTCCATTGCACAGAACAGGCCCATCAGAGGCAGCACGTGAGAGGGGCTAAGTGCATCAACAGTCCATTGCACAGAACAGGCCCATCAGAGGCAGCACGTGAGAGGGGCTAAGTGCATCAACAGTCCATTGCACAGAACAGGCCCATCAGAGGCAGCACGTGAGAGGGGCTAAGTGCATCAACAGTCCATTGCACAGAACAGGTCCATCAGAGGCAGCACGTGAGAGGGGCTAAGTGCATCAACAGTCCATTGCACAGAACAGGTCCATCAGAGGCAGCACGTGAGAGGGGCTAAGTGCATCAACAGTCCATTGCACAGAACAGGTCCATCAGAGGCAGCACGTGAGAGGGGCTAAGTGCATCAACAGTCCATTGCACAGAACAGGTCCATCAGAGGCAGCACGTGAGAGGGGCTAAGTGCATCAACAGTCCATTGCACAGAACAGGTCCATCAGAGGCAGCACGTGAGAGGGCAGAATGCAGTATCAGAACATCAACAGGGCATTGTGGAGTAGAGAGCAGGTACATCATAGGCAGGTAACGAGAGGGCAGTATGCAGTATCAAAGCATCAACAGGGCATTGTAGAGTACAGAGCAGGTACATCATAGGCAGGTAACGAGAGGGCAGTATGCAGTATCAGAGCATCAACAGGGCATTGTGCAGTACAGAGCAGGTACATCATAGGCAGTAAACGAGAGGGCAGAATGCAGTTTCAGAGCATCAACAGGGCATTGTGGAGTACAGAGCAGGTACATCATAGGCAGTAAACGATAGGGCAGAATGCAGTATCAGAGCATGAACAGGGCATTGTGGAGTACAGAGCAGGTACATCATAGGCAGTAAACGAGAGGGCAGAATGCAGTATCAGAGCATCAACAGGGCATTGTGGAGTACAGAGCAGGTACATCATAGGCAGTAAACGAGAGGGCAGAATGCAGTATCAGAGCATCAACAGGGCATTGTGGAGTACAGAGCAGGTACATCATAGGCAGTAAACGAGAGGGCAGAATGCAGTATCAGAGCATCAACAGGGCATTGTGGAGTACAGAGCAGGTACATCATAGGCAGTAAACGAGAGGGCAGAATGCAGTATCAGAGCATCAACAGGGCATTGTGGAGTACAGAGCAGGTACATCATAGGCAGTAAACGAGAGGGCAGAATGCAGTATCAGAGCATCAACAGGGCATTGTGGAGTACAGAGCAGGTACATCAGAGGCAGCACAACTACGTGTCCCTACCAAACCGTCACAGGGACCACAAGAGTGCCACGCAGTTCTCAATGGACACACCATGTGAACTAACATTTGAGTGAAGTGTACAGCACCTCACATCACAGAATCAGGGGGACTGCGTGAACTACCTGCCTCGGACACACTGGCAGCACCAGCAACAGGAGTGTGAGACACAGCCACAGCCCGAGTGACACACACATGGGCCACGGACCCAGACACACTGGCAGCACCAGCAACAGGAGTGTGAGACACAGCCACAGCCCGAGTGACACACACATGGGCCACGGACCCAGACACACTGGCAGCACCAGCAACAGGAGTGTGAGACACAGCCACAGCCCGAGTGACACACACATGGGCCACGGACCCAGACACACTGGCAGCACCAGCAACAGGAGTGTGAGACACAGCCACAGATGTAGTCACTGACACGTGAGCCACTGACCCAGACAGACTGCCAGCACCAGAAACAGGAGTGTGCAACACAGCCACAGATCTCCTAACTGACACGTGAGCCATAGACCCACATACCCTGCCAGGATCTGCAACAGGAGAGGGCACAACTGACACTGTGCCACCATCTGATACATGAGAGTCAACTGCACCAGCGCCACTGGGACAACTGAAATGATGAGCCACAGGGCTGTATGGGCCAGGAGGCAGGGTGGGCCTGGGAGCTGGGGATAGCTCACCTAGAGCCAAATCGGGGTTGGCAGGTGTCAATGGTGTGTGTCTGCGTTTCTTAGGGAGGTGTGAGTGCACCCTGGACAGGACAGGACTGCCAAGTGGTGGGGACTCCAAAGAATCACCACCCAGCATAGGTGGAGCAACTGCTGCCGGGGATCTGGTTTCGGGGGACGTGCTGGAGCCTGCTTGTCGTTTGCTCTGTGCCTGCCGCCTGGACTCGGAATGATGTGTAATGGGGGATGCAACAACAGGGGACACCCTCCTCTGCTTCTGACTGGCCTGGATGGGAGTGGAGGTATGGGGGGACTCCGCCGCGGAGACATCAGTTTGGCGTTTAGTAGAAAACATCAGCCTCAGTGCAGCCAGGGGTGAAGTATGCCTGTCCTTGATAGCGCCATTGTCCATGCTAGATGCCTTGTCCGTAGGATGTGCCTTATCCTTAGGTGGAGTGTTGTCTCTGGATGTAGCCTGTGCCCTGCTCGCCGCCCTGTTCCTGCCAGCAGACTTGTCGTCTGTGGTGCACCTGTCTCCAGCAGACACCTGCTCTCTGTGTGTGTCCCTGCCCTTGGGAGTGGTCCTATCCACTGCTGTGGGCCTGCTCTTGGGAGTCTCCCTGCTCTTAGTAGGTGCCTTAGTCTTCTCACTGTCCTTGGGAGTGTCCCTTACCTCTGCTGTGGGCCTGCTCTTGGGAGTCTCCCTGCTCTTAGTAGGTGCCTTAGTCTTCTCACTGTCCTTGGGAGTGTCCCTTACCTCTGCTGTGGGCCTGCTCTTGGGAGTCTCCCTGCTCTTAGTAGGTGCCTTAGTCTTCTCACTGTCCTTGGGAGTGTCCCTTACCTCTGCTGTGGGCCTGCTCTTGGGAGTCTCCCTGCTCTTAGTAGGTGCCTTAGTCTTCTCACTGTCCTTGGGAGTGTCCCTTACCTCTGCTGTGGGCCTGCTCTTGGGAATCTCCCTGCTCTTAGTAGGTGCCTTAGTCTTCTCACTGTCCTTGGGAGTGTCCCTTACCTCTGCTGTGGGCCTGCCCTTGGGAGTCTCCCTGCTCCTAGTAGGTGCCTTTGTCTTCTGACTGGCCTTGTCCAAGGAACAGTCCATGGACATGTGAGTATCCCTTGCCTTGGGAGTACCTTTCGTGTTGAATGCCTGTGTAGCTCCGGAAGGCATGTCCCCCAACAACACTTGTGGATCCTGTGTGTGTACTCCAGTGCATCTGACGTCGTCTACGTGAACAGATTTAGCTGATCTAGGGGATGGGGTCTGTGCCCTGCGTGCCCTGACGTGCTGTCTGACGCTGCTTCTAGTGCAATAACCTGTATTTGAGTCCTGCTCAGAATAATCACTACCCCCTGAGACATCCAGCGGTGTAGATGGTGAAACAGAAGTAGCACCCTGTTCGTTCGACTGTACTATTGCAGACGACACACTGCTTGCCAATGACTGCACTGTCCTGTGTAGACCTGCAAGATCGCCATGCATCCCTTCCATGAATGCCACCACCTGCCCCAACTTCCTATCATGGTCCTGGAAAGCATTTGTCATATTGGTCTGCCCCACACACAGCTGTCGCAGCAGATCAACGGCCTCAGCACACAGTGCATTTTGGCTCACCGTGGCAGGGGCAGCGGTGCCTGCACCGAACGCCACTCTGCTCCCCCTACTCCTCCGGCCACGAACAGTACATGGTGCAGTTGGCGGAAGTGTGGGCCCTGTGTGCTGTCTTACGACAGAAGGTGATGAGTGCCCACTCCCAGTCTGTGACAACAGTGCAGGCTCACCAAGAGTGTCCGACGAGGAGGACGATGGTGTCTCCACATGCGAGTCCTCAGGGACGGTCCTGTCCCCCTCTCCGGCGCTGGCCTCCTCCGTGTCAGTCTGCGTGTGTGCGAAGTCTGAGCCGGACTCATTTCCTCGGCTACTCTCCACCGTCTGTGGCTGAGTGTCCTCTGTCAAAGCTGAAATGCACAGAAAAGATGTGTGAGTCATGGGCACACTCACGTACAGAAGGAACAGGATAGCCAAATCACATAGCAGACAAAGGTTTAGGAGCCCTCATCCTGCACATGGCCCACCCCTACCAGTCATCCTCACATTTTCTGCCATGGGGCCATGGACCACTAGGGGATGTGCTTTTACACTCAACTACTAAGCAAGTGGCGTGTCAACATGGCGGACCTGGATGTCAAATGAGTACCACCCAATGGGACCAAAATGGCATCACAGGCATACATACGCAACACGGAACTCAATAGTGTGTCTGTGCACCAATACATGCATAGCACTCACAAGTTCCCTACACAGACAGTATGCTCACCGCTAGTTTGCTGTTGGTCGGCACTCAGACGTTCGGCCAGTTCAGGATGCGTCACTGCAATGATACGGTGCATGAGAGGGGTCATGGAGCGTCGGGACAGACGGGGCGTCCTTGGAATCAGGCCCAGTGTTACTTCCGCTACATTCTTGCTCAGCCTGGAAATGTCGTCCCAGCGTTTGTGGCAGTGTGTATGTCGTCTGTTGCACACCCCCAATGCCCGTACTTCCCGTGCTATGCTCCTCCACAGGTCCTTGCGAAGGTGCAGCTTGACCTACCATGATGGGAGACAAAAGGGTGTAAGTCAGTGGACAGGTGGCCTGTCACACACATAGGGGCAAGACGTTACTGTCAGCAGCCATGCACAATCAGGAACATATGTCTAGCCCACACTACACAGCTAAGATAGAAATAGGCCTGATCATTTGGCCCCCTCATGCACACCAACATGTCCCACACTGCACTTACCACCCGTCCCGGTGCGCCGTAGAGGCGTCCATAGTTGCGGAGTACACCGTCCACGAGGACATCAAGCTCCGCGGCGGTGAAGGGTCGAGACCGGATCTCTTTGCCTCTCGACATGGCAAGATCACGGAGTATGGCACTAGAGCAGCAGTCGGTGGTCAGCTCAGCAGCAGCAGCAGGTCGAGGTGATGGCACTAGAGCAGCAGTCGGTGGTCAGCTCAGCAGCAGCAGCAGGTCGAGGTGATGGCACTAGAGCAGCAGTCGGTGGTCAGCTCAGCAGCAGCAGCAGGTCGAGGTGATGGCACTAGAGCAGCAGTCGGTGGTCAGCTCAGCAGCAGCAGCAGGTCGAGGTGATGGCACTAGAGCAGCAGTCGGTGGTCAGCTCAGCAGCAGCAGCAGGTCGAGGTGATGGCACTAGAGCAGCAGTCGGTGGTCAGCTCAGCAGCAGCAGCAGGTCGAGGTGATGGTCACAGGCAGCAATGGTCCCCAGGGTAGGAAGTTTCATTTTGGCCAACACACATATATAGGGCCCTCAGCACGTGTCAGTGGCATACGTCGCCAGCAATTGGTCAGCCCTGGAAGCGTGATCGTGAAATGGGCCAATGACTGGCCCTGTTGTTGCGGTGCACAGCTTCCGCTACTTGCGATTGGCCGTATGCGGCCAGCGTCCCTCTTCCCATTGGCTGCATGTGCAGGGACCGTCACGGGCACACATCGGCAACCGCACGTGCAAGCCTCAGGCACGGATGCTTCAGTTGCAACAATGTACTATCACTGGCGCCTCCATGGCGGTGCACGTACACAGCGGGGGAGGTGCAGGCCTATACACCCTGCAGATGTACTCAATGGACATGCCAGTTCATGACCCCCCTTACAGTCACCTTGCATCATCCACCGTACACCGGCCGGAGCGGCCGGCCCATGAACAACCGCCGTGCCAGGCCCTGCCCAGGACCGCCGTGCCGGCCATGGCAACAACCGCCATTGCACGGCCCTTCCACTACCGCCGTGCCAGGCCCTGCCCAGGACCGCCGTGCCGGCCATGGCAACAACCGCCATTGCACGGCCCTTCCACTACCGCCGTGCCAGGCCCTGCCCAGGACCGCCGTGCCGGCCATGGCAACAACCGCCATTGCACGGCCCTTCCACTACCGGCGTTCCCTGGCGGTCCGTGCAATGGCGGTTGTTGCCATGGCCGGCACGGCGGTCCTGGGCAGGGCCTGGCACGGCGGTTGTTCATGGGCCGGCCGCTCCGGCCGGTGTACGGTGGATGATGCAAGGTGACTGTAAGGGGGGTCATGAACTGGCATGTCCATTGAGTACATCTACAGGGTGTATAGGCCTGCACCTCCCCCGCTGTGTACGTGCACCGCCATGGAGGCGCCAGTGATACAACATTGTTGCCAATCGACCATCCGTCCCGGAACCTTGCACATGCACTTGCCGGTGTGTGGGCGTGACGGTCTGTGCACGTGCAGACAATGTGAATGTCGAAGGCGGCCCGCGTATGCCCAGACGTAAACAGCGGATGCAGTGCACCGCCATGGCGTGGTCGATGTTTGCATCTTAGCCGATGATGCACCTTGTACCATTGTCTGCAGCTGCCTGCTCACGGTTGTGTGCGTGATTGCGTGGCTACACATGTCATGCTCCATCCCATGTGTGTCCATACCATGGGCATCGGTGAGCCACAAGTGTCCATCACGTGTGCAGGTCCACATCGGGTAGTACCCTACACAATTTTGTCGTACCTCACATGTACACAGTAGATCCCGTATGTATGGGCACCTGTGAATCAGTTGTCAGTGAGTGGTATGTGTCAGATGATGACTATGGTGGGGGTTCTGTTGTGTACTGTACATGTGTGTTGCCTATTGTGTCCCCATGCATGTGATGTCCGTATGCCCACCATTCCTGGTGTTGCCATTGGTGCATCATGATATGGGGGGGTGGGGGGGTGTTTAATTTAGTATGTGTGCATGTACTTGCATGTGTGCATGTGATGTTGGGCCTACACATGTGGGTCATGTCACATGTCTGGTTGGCAGTGATGTTGAGGTGAGACAGTGTGCATTGCACATGTTGCTAAACATCATGTTGCTAGTGGATGCACATTGTTGCTACGTCGATCCATGTTGTCCTGACAATCAGAGGAGTCACACATATGACAAGCATACACTGGATACTACATGTTGGTAGAGGGCGTAGACATGTGATTGAGGTGCACACACATGCGTTGTATGTGATTTGACTTCCATTCCATCTACTCCCACACAGGAGGGCTCCAAATGTCCATCGCCCATACACTGTGCTGGAGGATATGGTGGACGAGGAGGTGATCCGGAAATTCAGGCTGGATCGCCGTCGATTGTTGGAACTTGTGACCCTATTGTCTCCTCACCTGCAGCCGCGAAGAACCTATCCAGGTTCCATGACACCCACGCAAAAGGTGATGGCGGCACTCCATTTCTTTGCAACAGGCACATTCCAGTACACAGTTGGAGATGCCGGGGGAATGTCACAGGCCATGTTCAGCACGGTACTCCGGGATGTACTGACAGCCATGATGCTGTACAAGCATGACTATATACATTTCCCTCAGGCGGCGGAGTTGGCAGCGGTCAAAGCTGACTTCTATGCCCTGGGTCGTATACCACACGTTGTGGGTTCCATTGATGGCACGCATATCGCTCTCATTGCACCACGGGCACGTGAGCAGGTGTATAGGAATCGGAAACACTTCCATTCCCTGAATGTGCAGGTGGTGTGCCAGGCCGACAACATCATCTCACATGTGTGTGCAAGATTCCCTGGCTCTGCACATGACGCCCACATCTTGCGGAGCAGCATGGTCCCCCAACTGATGGCTAATCTGCGTCCGGCACAAGCGTGGCTTGTTGGTGAGTATGCTGTGGTGACAGGAGTGATATCTGTGTGGCATGGTGTGCCCCACAATGCAGGTTGTGATGTTTCTCTCTCTCTCTCTTCCACCAACACAGGCGACTCGGCTTACCCAAACAGGCCTTGGCTGCTCAGTCCCTTACGCAATCCCACTACAGCTGGAGAAATGAGATACAATGATGCCCATGGTAGGACACGTAGAGTGGTAGAACGGACATTTGGCCTGCTCAAGTCTAGGTTTCGGTGCCTGGATAAGACTGGAGGGGCCCTGCCTTACTCACCAGGCAAAGTATGCAAGATCGTGATAGCGTGCTGCATGCTTCACAACCTGGCTGTGCGCTATAACATTGAACTGCTCTTGGACCCTGATGAACTGCAAGTTCCTCGCCCTCCCGACCCAGCCATGTCAACTGATGAGGATAGTGGTGAGGAGGAAGGTGTGGACCAGAGGCGCCAGATCATTGATCGCTACTTCCCTTGATTGTGAGTGTGCTCCTCTTGTGCTGCTTGGGTATGCCCTGTGAATGTGTGCTGGTGTTGTGCCATAGTGGTGTGCTTCATCTCTGTGTTCTGCTATGTGATGCATGCATGTGTGTGTGTGTGCTAAATTGTGGCCAATGCACGTCTCCATGATGTGTGTCGTCTCATCCATTACTGTTGTGATGCGTGTGGGTTGTTAAATGTTGCACTGCAGTGTGTTCTGATGAGTGTGATCATGTTTCCTGACGTGTCTTTGCGGTTTCTATTTTCCCTAGGTCACTCCCGCAGCGCCATGATTCTGTACCAGTTGGATACCTGTACCCAGTTACATCTGTTTCTGATGCATTCATGTGAATAAACATGGAGGCAACACATGATTGAGTGAGTAAGTGGCTTTTATTTACAAATTGTGCATGGGTGTAGGTGCATATTTACAAATGAGTGAAGGGGTGGGGGAGTGAGAGTAGAAGGTTATGGCAGATGAAATGTCCGTGCGGACACCACATAGGGTGGTGTCTGCCTAGTACAGCAGGCCTGTGACAGGTGGGACCGGATAGTTGGCAGGGTGAATGGCATGCGCAGGTACTGGTACAGTCATTTTCTGTTCCTCTTGGAGCGTGTGGCAGCTGCTTCCACACTGCTGTCGCCCACTTCCAGCCTCGGACGGCCCCTCCGTCTTTGTGCCGGTACGGAGTCAGCTGGTTGCGCTGGGGCATCGGGTACCACATCCGCCGCAGGTGGCGGTGGCGGTGGCGGTGGCGGTGGCGTTGTTTGTGGCCTGATTGTCCTGGTGAAGATGTCCACTAGTTGGCCAAGCCGCCTCTCAATGGCCCCCAACATTGCAGTGTTATCTACAAAGTCCTGGTGGGCCCGGTCTGCCTGTGCCTGACCACGTTGGTAGCTCACCTCCACCCTGCCCAGTGCCTCCAATGACTGTTGCACTGGATTGGGTGTGTTGGTATCCTCCCGTCTTCTTTGGCGTATGCTCCTGCCTGCCGGATCTGGCCTTGCATCTCTGCCTTGCCTCACACTCTCCCTGCGTGGCTGGGATGGCGCTGGCACGGCGTTGGCCGTTGGGTTGGGCAGGGTGGCAGGGGCAGGAGTGGTGGTAGTAGTGGTGGTGGTGGAGGTGGTGCTGGTGGTGGCTGTGCAGGTCACAGTGGCCGGTGTTGTCACAATGGCAGAGGCCGTAGTTGTTGGTGCAGGGGTGACCTGGGAGCCAGATGGCCCTGGCTGGCTGCTTGTGCCGGGATCATCCTCTGCCCCGGAGGTGGCTGGCCAATCGTCCCCTGAGACGTCTGTGATTGGCGAGTCTGGAGGGCGGGTGTTGCTTCCAGCTGTCAGATTAGGATGACCTGCAAAACAGAAATGTGAGGATGAGTAATGTGGACTTGACAGGTTGTTTTCACTTTTTTTGCCGATTCTGTCTGCACTGGTACTCACCCCACCCACCACCACCACCGCCATCCCTATGGACATGGGGGCCTGTTGGGAGTTGTAGTTCCATCCCCTCACACCCACCACCACCACCGCCATCCCTATGGACATGGGGGCCTGTTGGGAGTTGTAGTTACATCCCCTCACACCCACCACCACCGCCATCCCTATGGACATGGGGGCCTGTTGGGAGTTGTAGTTACATCCCCTCACACCCACCACCACCGCCATCCCTATGGACATGGGGGCCTGTTGGGAGTTGTAGTTCCATCCCCTCACACCCACCACCACCGCCATCCCTATGGACATGGGGGCCTGTTGGGAGTTGTAGTTCCATCCCCTCACACCCACCACCACCGCCATCCCTATGGACATGGGGGCCTGTTGGGAGTTGTAGTTACATCCCCTCACACCCACCACCACCGCCATCCCTATGGACATGGGGGCCTGTTGGGAGTTGTAGTTACATCCCCTCACACCCACCACCACCGCCATCCCTATGGACATGGGGGCCTGTTGGGAGTTGTAGTTACATCCCCTCACACCCACCACCACCGCCATCCCTATGGACATGGGGGCCTGTTGGGAGTTGTAGTTACATCCCCTCACACCCACCACCACCGCCATCCCTATGGACATGGGGGCATGTTGGGAGTTGTAGTTACATCCCCTCACACCCACCACCACCGCCATCCCTATGGACATGGGGGCCTGTTGGGAGTTGTAGTTCCATCCCCTCACACCCACCACCACCGCCATCCCTATGGACATGGGGGCCTGTTGGGAGTTGTAGTTCCATCCCCTCACACCCACCACCACCGCCATCCCTATGGACATGGGGGCCTGTTGGGAGTTGTAGTTCCATCCCCTCACACCCACCACCACCGCCATCCCTATGGACATGGGGGCCTGTTGGAGTGAATTCGACGTTGGTGAGTATGTGGACTGCATGCATGGGTTGGGGTCTGGGAGATGTGTCTTCACAGTTGTGTGAGGCACACCATGTAGTAGTGCTCGTGGTGCTTGGTTTGTACTTACCAGCCTCTTCTCCCTCAGGAAGTCCATCAAGGCTCTCAGGGTGGATGATGGTCATCACCTTGTCCTCCCACTCGGTGTAGGGTAAGGGCTCCGGAGGGGTTCCACCGCCGGTGTGATTAGCCCGGAGATAGTTCTTGGCTCGTATGGCTTTGACTCGGGTCTTTAGATCGTGCCACCGCCTCTGGATGTCCTGCTTCGTCCTCGGGACGCTCCCGGAGGCATTCACCCTGGTGACTATCCGGTCCCACATGCTGTTTCTCCTGGCTATGCTGGTCTGCTGCACTAGGGCCCCGAATAAGTGGGGTTCCACACGGATAATCTCATCTACCATAACCTTCAACTCGGTGTCAGTGAATTTTGGTTTTTTTTTTGGTGCCATGGTGTGTGGTGCTCGGGGTGTGGGTTTGCGTGGATGGGGAGGTGCAGGTGTGTGGTGTGTAAGAATGGTGTGGTGGGTGTTTGTGTGGTGGGTGTGTTTGGGTGTGGGTTGTGTGAATGCTATTTCTCTTTGGTCTCAGTTCAGTGGTGTGTCCTGCTAGCAGCTATGCTGTGATGCAGAGGAGTTGTGGAGTGGGTGGGAGTTCTTTTATGGTGTGTGTCTAGACCGTGTCTGGATGGTTATTGGCAGTCAGGTGCTAGGTGGGAGTGTTGCCAGGTGTGGATTGTGTGGTGCTTGGCGGTGGATCATTGTGTGTTGTGATTGGTTTGGATGTTTTCGGTGGGTGGGCGTTTTTTTTCTTGTGTTTGGTGATTAACTTCCGTGCCAATGTATGGCATTGGTTTGACAGTAGGGATGTTGTTTGTGTTGTCGTTCCGCTGTGGTGCACGGATTCTCGGTGCATTTGTACCGCTGCGGACGTGGATGGCGGTGACTACCGGGGTACTTGAGGAGTTATCCTAATAGCGGACACGGACATTGCGCAGGTATCGCGGGGGTGGTGGATGTATTCGCGGTCATGTGCGTACGCGGCGGTCGGTGTTTTTACTGTTCCGTCCGCCTGCCGCGGACTCAGGTGTACTCCGACCGCCGCGGACGGGGATTGGTGTGCTCCGTACGCCGCGGTCGGCGTTTTTTGCATGTTTTATCCTAATTGCTGTTGCGGATTTTCCGCGGACAGGTCCGGAGTATCTTGCCACCTTCCGCGGCGGACGGTACACGTTTCCGTCCGCCATCCTAATCGACCCCTAAATATGGAATTTCAATGGTTTTGTGTGAGTAAAATAAGGTTTTCTAAATGCTAATTCCTAACTATATATGGTCTATAACCTATGGTTTTTTCAGTGAATTTTCAAGGTTTTGTAAATGCTAATTCCTAACTATATATGGTCTATAACCTATGGTTTTTTCAGTGAATTTCATTGGTTTTTTAACAGCTAATATCTGTAGCTGTAAAATGTATTCTTCTTTAAATCCAAAAATATATTTTATATGTTTATGAATAATTATTTTTTTAAATATTTTTTTTTCTTCGTTCCCGCTTCGCGAATCGGGAAGCTTCCCGATAGCTGACCTTGATGCCGCGAAATAGACCGTGAGCCGGTAAACGTTTCTTTACCGCAAGTGCCGCGTTAGAAAACAACATCGTGACGCCTCCCGTCCGCATGACGTTTCGCGTTGTCGCGTGATACGTCATATGACGTGCTACGTTAGCGAACTGGTACGCGAAGCGAGTCGCAAAGCGCAGGTTTCTGGAAGCAAACCGGGAGGCCCTGCAAAGCGCTTAACGTAAACACAGCAAGTCATGTGACTTGGTAATAACACTTTTCATTGGTTCATTTCACTTTTGGTTTCCTAATGATGTAAGACTAGGTCATATAATCTAAAATGAACACTTTTGATTGGTTGAGAACTCTTGTTTTTCCCAAATGATGAAAATCCCTCCTTCTTTCCTCACTCTGACTTTCATCATTGTGAGAGAAAGACCCTTTGTGATCACTGAGCAATGGCTTCTTTAGTAGCTTCAGCTGGTGCTTCCCCACCACCTCCACCACATCCAAGGAAGAGTGGACCACCTGCTCAAGTTATAATTCAGCAAGAAGAGGAAGAAGAGGAAGACGAGGAAGAGCAGGAAGAGAGGCAGTTTTTGCCTGAGGAACCCAGGACGTCTCACCGGAAAGAAAACATCATTTGGCAATTTTTTAAAATTCCCAAAGGTCAGAAAAAAGTAAATGCAAGATACGTAACTTGCCTTATATGTCAAGATAGACTGTCCAGAGGGACCGACAAAAAATACAGTTTCGGAAACTACACAATGCATCGCCATATGACTAGGTGGCATCCTAACAACTACAGTGCTGCACAGTTTCGGAACGACCTAGATAATCTCCCTATTATGGCCAGAAGATCTGTTGTACCGGAAGTAACGGGACCAGAGGGCAGGGAGATGGTGCCAAATATACAAATGAGATTTGGTGAAGTAAAACACATCTGCGTATTTTGCGATGGATTCATTTGCTACGGAGAAAGAAGCATCACTCTGATCAACAGAGCTATTGACTATCATATGCAAGTTTGTACGAAACGCCCAAAATAATAAATACTTTTTTTTGTTTTGTTGCTCCTGTTGAGCCCTTTACAATGAACAATTTTCATTGCCCCCTCCAAGAAAAACCCCAAAAAATATAAAACTGTTCAGAAAAATTCAAAAAAAGTAAAAAAATGTTCTGAAAAATAATAAAAAAAATATAAAACAACAAAAACAATAAAAAAAAAGTTCTTTTCAGAACTACCTCCCCGTTATTAAAAAATTGGTACAATATTTGGAACTGTGCCAACCTCTATTTCTCTTAGTTCGCTTCCCAGTTCGTTCGCCGGTACGCGAACCGGAAGCGAACCAAAAACAGTAAGTATAAGGGAAGGAAACAGACACTTATGTTAAAAGAAAGACAGCTATAGGGGAGTAAACTAGAGATACTATTACTCGTAATCCACTGCTGATGATGTCACATATTACATCATTCATGACATGCTCAGTGACATCATCAGCAGAGGATTGCGGGTTTTTTGGCAACGTGCCTTATCCACGGTTTAATAACGCTGCCTTTTGCTTTATATAAGTTTTCAAATTGTATGAAATATATACCAATAGGTCGTTATGAACCTTTAGGTAGTGCTTTTCTTCATGAGGTCTGGTCGCTTCCATACACATACAGATGTTTCAAAGATGATCAAGAAGTTTATCTGAATGGAGAGGAATGCACTGAGACGCCAGATCATTCACTAATGTGTAGGCACATACAGTTACACGGTTCATGCAACAAACACCGACCAAATATGGCTTGCGTGTTGCAAGGCACGCCAGTTCCTGCTATCATCCCCACGTTCAAGTTGTTGGAAAATGGTAGTTATTTGATGCTCAATAATGAAGATTGTTCTGAGTTAATTAAAAGTATTCCTTTTATCGTAACAGTAAGTGAACGGGTTATTTGCTGCAGAAATGTTCTATTTTCTCCCACACATGAACATAGGGAGTTTTCAATCTGGCCACAAATACCAACCTTGGGAGAGATTTCAACGGCATGGCAAGAATAAGAGCTCTTTTGTCTCAGAGAGAGGTGGCCTTGAGTTCGGCCCGTGAAACTTTCGTGCTTCACATAGCGAACACCCGTACAGAGGTGCAGACCCTTTTCAATTCAGATTTGCCTTTCAATTTCAGCAAGATGGTTCGGACTATCTTTAACGCATCCTCCACAAAGGCCCTGGCGCACTTTTTTAAAGTTGTTACCAGTGGTCTCGTGACTTCATTTGAGAAAATCTTTGGAGTCATCCTTGCTTTCTTTCATTCTATTTTCTCCACTCTGCTTCGTGGATTGGCATTTTTACTTGCATTACCAGCGGACGCTCTTGTGCTTTTTTACATTTTTAAATATGGATGTCCCTCCTATGCAACCTCCCACCCTGCAGCTGCTGACACTGTTCCGCAATCGCATGCTAGAATATTATGGCACAATGCCGTTGGCGATATTAAGCACGGCATATGGATTATCTTTTCGATTCTCCTACTTCACCTGTGTCCAGCCTGTATTTCACTGCCTGACCTGTGATTTCGATTGGGCCATTGATTTGTGTCTCTGCGGACCGGTTTCTCCTGACGTCGACTTTAATCAGCTGATGACTCCTATCATTACTCACGAGTTGGTTTGTCCTGGCGAAAGGATTATGGCTGTGGCATTGATGCATGGACTAATTGGTCCCTGGAATTTATTGGCGGCAGCACAGTCTTTCTTGGAACAGAGCTTTCTTGAAAACCCACCGAGCTGTCCTCTGATGGTGATAGAGGATCCGGTGCTGGGAGAGCACGTATGTTCTTTTCCGCTTTTAAATTGGATGGCTGAACTGTTTTCGGATGAAGACGGTGACTTCCTATTGGAGGCTGTTGCAGCTTATTTTGCATACACAGTTATGTCATAGACCTTTTTCATGTTTGATATGCTGAGTACTAGCATTTCATTGACAATTCATTGACTTATTTGTCAAGTTTTTATTATTTACCTTGCCTATTGGCTTAAGACTCGATAAAGTACTTGGCTGTTTTATTTTTCTTTAGCATTAAATTTTCCTAGTTTTTAATGCTTTACCTTGCGGACCGTCCACATATAAACTTGCAATCTGCTCTCATGAGATGGCACTTCTATTATCTTATTCAGTTCGTTTCCGGATCATGGGGAGGTGTCATCTAGGTCCTGGATATCTTTACACCGTGTTAAGTTAGCATGGGCTCATTACCGGTTTAAACGCCATTTTTCCTTTTTTGCAACTTCTGCACACGACACTTAGTTGTTGCTTTAGCTTTCCACCTAGTAGTTCATCGTGGTTTACATGAGAATAATATGTTATTGCTCTACTATCTGCTTTGCTTGTTAAACTATATCTGTACAGCGAGTGCTAAAGTTTCAAGAACAACACGATACAGAATTGTTATGAGGTCTGATCTCCACGACTTCATACTCATAACATAAGTGCAACTTCTGCCAATTCTGGGCATGAGGCGGGTTTTATATTGCTTTGCCGAACACACATACACAACAGTTGATGCGGTTCACATGAAGAGAGAGCTGGTGTATGCTGATGTGATTCCTTCAAATCTAAGACACTAAAGTATGGGCACGCCCTAAACCAACACAAAGAGACCTTCTTAGCAAATAATATAATATGTGTATTAGGGAGGGTGAGATATAAGCAGCCGCGGGCCGTGGAGGGAGTTACGGTGAGGCAGGGAGGCGGGGAGGGGGAGAAGCAGGGTGGAGCCCTCTCTACCCTGCCCCTCCCCCTCCCCGCCTCCCTGCCCCACCGTAACTCCCTCCACGGCTGCTTATAAGTGTTGCTAACTCTTATTCATTTACAGCATGTTAACATACTGTCACCATTCGCTTTTTATGTACTAGTAACTATGCTGGTAATTTTGCTACTGATAATATGTGTACTTGTATTCTCCACCCTGCTTCTCCCCCTCCCCGCCTCCCTGCCTCACCGTAACTCCCTCCACAGCCTGCGGCTGCTTATAAGTGTTGCTAACTCTTATTCATTTACAGCATGTTAACATACTATCACCATTCGCTTTTTATGTACTAGTAACTATGCTGGTAATTTTGCTACTGATAATATGTGTACTTGTATTATCTAAGATACTACGCCTGAGAAGACGGCATTAGTAAATAAACATTTCAAATACACATGTGTTCTTCTTAACTCCATGTTCTGGTTTCTAAGAAATATATAACGACCGACTGTTCATGAGTTCCACGTATCCTGATGTACTATAAGTTCATATTCTGGATTGTCTAAACATTGAGAGTTTGTTATATCCAATGTGACACTGTACCTAGCTTGCTAAGGAGTTTTTGATTACTAACGTGAGTTTTGGGACACCCTAATTCGCTGAGGTTCCAATCCTCTGTCCACAGTTCTGTGTGAGAACAGAAACCCTGCGACAGGGGCACCCCCGACCCTTGCTGGAGCTTCATCACACTTGCGATACAACTCCAGCAATGCGCCACCTTTACGGCACAGATACATCACGCATCTGTGCTGTTTTTGCCCCATGATGCGCCGCATTGTAAATGCAGCACACCATAGGTGACGGAACAGCGGCACAGAATGACTAACACATCCCTGGTGATGCGCCAGTCATCATAAATGTATCCCTATGCTTCTTATCTTGTTAGAGATGAACCGCCATATGTATCATCAAAGTTTTTTGCATTTCCTAAATAGCGAACTTTAAGGAATAAATAGCGATTCTTTACCATTCCTAGTTTGCGATTAGCTATTTGCTAATTACAAATTACCCATTCATTTCCTTCATTTCCATAGGGCGGTTGGACTCACTTTTAGCTCGAACGGCTGAATGGATTTCCACGAAACTTGGCAAAATTGTAGGGACTGGTAGCCCGATGTGCCTTTGCTATGTCTCAAGATATATGCTCCAGTGGTTTTTACGAAAATTAACTTTGAAAAATATATATTGGGCTACATTGGCCTATATATATGTTGGAGCCCAAATGTAGCCCAATGTAGCCCAATGAAGCCCAATGTAGCCCAATGTAGCCCAAAGATGGCCGCCAGACACACAAAAAAACAAATGTAGCCCAAATATCAGCCAGATGTAGCCCAACTATAGCCCAGTGACAGAATGACCAATCAGCTTCGCAAACCTCCGTTACGCGAAGCGGAGCGCTGTTACAGATATATATCTTTTTTTGAACGTTAATTTCTCAAAATCCACTGGAGCACATATATTGAGACCTAGCAAAGGCACATCGGGCTACCAGTCCCTAATATTTTGCCAAGTTTCGTGCAAATCCATTCAGCCGTTCGATTATTATTATTATTATTTTTTTTGCCCCGCGGGGCCCTTTTAAAACCTCCACATCAAACCTAGGGGGTCAGCGAGGATCTACTATGCCCCCTTATGGTTATTTCCCCCTTTGTTTTGGCCTCCTCTTGTCTCTCGAGCCTACCGAGAGACAAGATGGCGGCCGCTACGGACTTTTTGGAATGTTGACAGACGCCAGAGAACCAATCAGCTTCGCTTCACAAAGCTCCGTTGCGCGAAAAGTACGCGTCCTGGGACGCTGCCCGGTCCGCTGTTACAGATATATATCTTTTTTTAAACGTTAATTTCTCAAAATCCACTGGAGCACATATATTGAGACCTACAAAAGGCACATCGGGCTACCAGTCCCTACAATTTTGCCAAGTTTCGTGCAAATCCATTCAGCCGTTCGGGCTAAAAGTGAGGCCAACCGCCCTATGGAAAACTCAATGTTAAAAACACGTTTTGGGACCCCCCTTTTTTCTCGGCCCCCCCTTGACGAACCCCCCCCCAAATTTTCAAGGGCTGCTCAGAAACAAAATGTGCCATTTTCCTGAAAATTTCAGCCAATTCCGTCCACAAACGCCAAAGTTATTAGACATAGAATTTTCAAAAATCCCATAGAGAAAAAATCCTAACTATATATACCTACTGGCGACCGCCAGTAGGTAATATATATATATATATATATATATATATATATATATATATAAACAAAACACACTCATTTTTGCATTCCACTATTGTGAATTATTTAAAAATAATGTTTAAAATATCAAAGATTTGCTTTTAAAAATGAAATATAAATAAAATCATGGAAACAAAGTAAAATAAAATGCTAAAATACGATTGGTAAATGGAAATTTTACAAACATTTCACAGATACACAATTTGAGAAGGGTGAGTTTTACTAATCTATTTCCAGATCAACAAATCTGGTAAATGTGCATTAATTATATATGGGTTGAACCGACCATTCTAACTCCAGTCCCACAAACAATGTGACAAAACACATAAATTGGTCTACACGGATTTTAGAATAACTAGTTCTACGCCAAGTTTCCTAAACGTAGAATGTGCAGAAATCCGGGGGATGAGATTTACTATTGGAACTCCAATCCAATCAAAGTTAAGTAAAGTTCATAAATGAGAACTACAAACATCGTGGATAGTGCATAAATCGCTGGGGTGCGAGAGGGGATTGAGATTTACTATTCTGATTCCAATCCAACTAAAATTAGTACAGTGAAGAAGGAATGAGACTGTCTATACTACTTCAAAAGCTTACTTCAAGTATATTGGATACAATGGAACTGCTGGCAACCACCAGCTAAGACTATAGGTAGGAGAAATCTGAAAATACGATTTCTGTTTCTTTCATTTAGCAACCTGAAGTCGCCTCTGGCTGCTTGAGCACTACATGAATCCTACAAAAGCAATACAGATTGAGGCACTTAGAAATGCATACATTGATATCATTTAGACATCATTTTCTCCTATGGTAAATCAGACGTATATATCTTTCACATATAACGGCACAATTTTAGTAGGAATTTACTGAAAGTGAATACTTGTATAAACCAAACACAAAGTTATCTTGGTTAGCACACTTGAAGCAAGAACTTTCAACTTACACTGAGTAACTAAAAGGTGAAGGTTGGTTCCTAATTATAAGGCAAGAGGGGTGACTGCAGATGGGTTTTATTAGTACATTTACAACACGAACCTTTGACTGACATTAGGGGCCTGTTGAGGCATTATTTATCCTCCCTAAATAAATCATGATTGCACGGGTACGCTATTTATCGGTTGCGATAAATAATACCTATTATGAATATATAGGACGTAACAAGTGGATTCTTGTATTTAAGGCACCTAAATCCACAGGAAACAGTAAATACTATTAGTTTCCCCTGGTTAAATTTCAGCAGGTTTGACCAGTTGAAATGTAATGAATGTTGGGTAATTTAACGTATCCAACCCTAACATAGCTGCCAAGTTTTCAGCTTGCCTCGTGCGACATTTCCATGTTATTGGGTGGCTTATATGTGCCATTTTAATGCCTTTTGTGTGACATTATGAGTGCCAGTTCATCACGCATGGAATAAAGCAGGTTTGGCCACACAATAAGATAAAAAACACAAACTATCCACTTTCGGGAAATGAAATGATTTACAAATGACAAATAAAACGGTTCAGAATGCAAAGTAATAATTATGTCATTGGATTATCAGTCCCCTATATCTTCCCCCTACAGAGAGGCAGACACATTCACACAGAATTTCAAATATCACTTCTGTACGTTTTTGAAAATGAATGCCCTGCAAACAATTACAGCAGCAACACCATGCTTATCTGATAACTTTCACAAGCCTAGGGAAATAAACCAAAACTATAATTCCCAGAATGCATACTGTTAAATGAATTCTCAAGGCTGACCCAACCATTCCTCAGTGCGCAATTTGTTAATAATAGAATGAAGTCCTATATGCTACAGTAGAGTAGCAATACATTTCTTGAGCTCGGATTGTTGAAAGGCAGAGAAGGCCCTCCTAGGATTTTAATCTGTGAGGCCCAGTTTAAGGTCAAGCCCTGGCAACAGTGATTCTAACTACTTAGCTCCCTTATCATAAAAATATGCCATAACATTCAGTCCCAAAGAGAATACCATCATCTCAAATGTCACTCGAGTGCTGAGAATTACAACTAACTATACAAGGACTACAAACACATACAGATAGGAACATGTGATGCACGTCATGAAATAATCCTGCACACTATGAAACCAACAAAATCAGTCTTTGTTTGGCCTGGTCTCAAAGCCTCACTTTTTGTGACACTCCCCTCATTTTTTTCTGCCAACAGAACTTTGCATTCCAGGACATATAATTATGTTTTTCCTCTTAAATACACTTCTGTCCCAACATGCAGGTGGTGATGGCATAAAAAGGCAGATTTGCCTGAGTGTCATGTCAATGGGATAAAGATCAAATTGTGCTTTTAAACAGGGTGATAATGGAAAGGCAGACTCTAGATAATGCCACCTAACAAGTCTGCACGTTCTGAAAAAGCATGGGGCCCATAAAAGCTACTGAAGGAGTCTGTGTTTTCATTGTATTCATGTTTGAAATATAATGATAGTCCATGTTTTTCGTAGTTAAAGCATCGTGATTAAAAATGCTAAATTCTGCAATGCCTTGCTGGGTACACATTTCGTAAACTACAATTGTGGCTTGTGCAGCCATGCAAAGGTTGCACAAGTACAAAAAGTATATGGGGCTACCTTTAATTTTGATGAAGTCTATCCAGGTTTAGGACTTACTGATACAAACATTGATTTACTGTATAATCATCTATTTTCTCAGGCCTGACACACACATTAGCTGCAAAACCTCTGTTTAAACGAGGTACAGATTAGAGGTTTAAAACCCCCAAAACATAATGCAAGCACACTTAAATAACACTGTAATTTGTGTATGCCCTCTATGTTAAGTACAGAGCCAGCAGTCCAGAGAGTAATTCTATAGACAAGTGTATACAGGGTACTACTTGCATGGTAATGCTTACCTAAGAGTGGACCACCACCATATTTGTGACTTAAGAAGAGCAACCTTCAGTGCGCTAATGACTCCATTCAACACTTACTTTCAGAAAACTGATATCTAGCAGTGCTGTGATGAAAGGGCACCTGGAACGAACTAGTTGTACCACTGTTAGAGCGTCATGATATTCTGAAATTTGTAGGGGTGCATTATAATCACAGCTAGTCCGCACCAACATGTACTCTGCATTATACAAAAAATATTGGGGCAAATTTACAAGCCCCTTGCGCCTCTTATGCGCCGCCATTGCGTCACTTTTGTGACGCAGCGGCGGCGCAAAAGATGCACCATGGTGCGGGGTATTAACAACGTGACGCATCTGGGAGATGCGTCACGTTGTAAAGCCCTGCGCCATAAGGAGGCGTTCCTGCGCAGGGGGAGGCGTTCCTGCACAGGAATGCCTGCTTATAGTGGCTGAGTGAAATCTACAAGATTTCACTCAGTCACTTTTAGGCCAATGCTGCGTCAAAACCCTGCGCCTGCTTGAAGCAGGCGTAAGGATTGACGCAGCATTTGAAGGATAGGGCACCCTAGAGCCTTGCTGGAGCTGCGTCGCACTTGCGACGCAACTCCAGCAATGCGCCACTTTTACGGCACAGATGCGTGACGCATCTGTGCCGTTTTTGCCTCATGGTGCGCCGCATTGTGGCAGAGGCATGGCGCACAATAAGTGGCGCATCCCTGCTGATATGCAGGGATGCCCCACTTATTGTAAATATGCCCCATAGTCATTAGAAAAAAGTGAACGTAATAATGAAATTGTATGTGTAATGCTAGAAAATTAGTTTGTGTTAATAGAAAGGTCAAAACGACATTTAGATGTAACTGCCTATTGCAAGTGCTTCACAAATCAGTTCATATGTAACGTAATGCACTCGATTTAAACATGCACCATAAAAGTCTACACGTGTAGAGATGCCTAAATGTGCCCTAAAGTATAGAGATGTAATGCTTATTAATGTGTATTTGTTAGTGTGTAACGGCCTAAAACGAGTATTTACGTTTTGCAATGGAAAGGCCTCTTTGTGGTTTCTTATGTTAGCTGAATCGAGAAGGCCTGAAATGCATTTTCTCTGGGAAGGCTCTCAGTTGAAGCAGTCAGCAAATTTGTGCGTACAAGGTTGATGTGTTCAAATGCTTTCCGTTGCAGGTGCAAGGACGTTTTTCTCATTAGCTAGACTGACGCTCTTTGTTTTAGGACTTAGGTATGGAGGAGATGTGATACAATGTTACACTGGAATTTGATAATTCGAAGCTTGATGGAGAAGCCTGAGACCCAAGGACAACTCAAGCATTCTTGGATGAAGCACAAGTTGTGGAAAATCACCTGTCAAAGATGTCCATCCCAAGGAGATGTGTTGGGGTGTGTTCTTTGAGTTGACTGTTTTGTATTAGGGACAGGGCCCCAGGGAGGAGAGTCAGACGAGGTAGAGAGGGCAGATAAGAGCAGAGAGCTGTTAGGAGGGTAAGAGAAGGGATTGATTCTTAGAATGAAGACTTAGCTTTGGCTTTAGACTCATGCAACGTGAGTGTACTTCTTAGGAAGTCTTCACGAGCTGACACCTTTTCTCGATCTTGACTGGGAGATGTTAAATAGGGATGTCACATTAGTGATAGAGTAGGGATAGACTTAATTGATTAATTTTTCTTTCTTTAACTGATGAAGACATATATGGATATTGGAGCAGTTGTTGCTTGTTTATTTTTCTTTGAATTTCTTATTCTTTTCACTTTGCTCAGAATTAGGTTGATTCGTAGGATGAATTATGTATTAGTGCCCATGTATTTCTTCAACCTCGTTATGAGGTGCTAGTATGTTCAGTTATTTTTGGCTTTGTAATAAATCTTAAAATTTGAATTTCAGAGTCAGTGGTCCTTTAAATTGATTAGTTTACATTGAGGGTAGTGAATATATTGATTTTCTCCCCTTTACACTTCCAGCCGATAAAAAGGTCCAGTCGACTGAGGATTCTTAACAGATAATAAGATAAGATAAGAATCCGGTGTTATCAGTTAGTAGCAGAGTAGGATGGTTATCTCTGGAGTGAGGGGAGATTTAGAGGAGGGTAGGGATTGAGTCACCAAAGCCGTAGGAGCACAAGGTAATGGTTGTCTGACAGATCACGAGCGGAGGATGACGGATGGACATCGGCAGAGTGACAGTGAGGCGGAAGTAGCAGTTTGTGGGAGAGTGAGTATGAACAGGGTTGTGTGTCTGTTAGATTGCAGTGTTGTTTGATTGTGTGATGTCTTGTGGAGTTGGTATGAGAGTCGAGTGATTGTGGTTTCAGGCAATCCGCGTGCGGTCCATGAGATTTGATATCCTGAGATAAGAGATTGTGGAGTTGAAATTGTCTGACCAGAGCTTGTGGGAGTCATAAGATGTTGACTGACCCACCAGTGATAGGGAAATGTGTGTGTGAATGCATGAGTAGCCAATGCAGGTTGTGGGCTACTGTACGTGGACTATGGAATGAGTGGATCCTATAGTACATGACTGTCTGGCCGTTTATGGGCAGATAGTCTGAGGCAGCTGTCCGGTCGTTTCGCGGACAGATGGTTGCGAAGTAGCGGTCAACAATTCTGAGAGACTATCCCTTCGCTTGGTGGACAGACAGTCAGAGAAGTGACTGTTCGGTCGTTTCGTGGACAAACAGTTATTTCAGAGTATGAAAGAAATGCCTGTGTGTGCAAGAGTCGAATTATAAAGAGGGGAACTGCTGCAAGCGGAGAAAGTGTGATGTCAGAAAGTGTTGCACTGCGATAGGTCGGTTGGTTTGGAGCCACGCTGGGATTGGTGGATTGTCATCAGGAAGTAGAGTAAATACAAGTGAAAAGAAAATGTTGATTTAATTATGAATTTTTTAAATGTTTTATGAGATATGTGCAGGGGAGATAGACGGGTGATTACTCAAGGGGGAGAAGAGGCTCTACCTGAGGATACCCCAGCCCATTACATGCCTACGAATGTGGGATTGCACACTATACTTTGGCTTGAAAATTAGCATAAAATGACTGAAGAAAAGGAGGAATTGACTTTTCCCCATTATGGTACTTTCAGGTTGGAAGTGATGTAACAGTTGAAACCAGTGATGTCTTCCTTACGTCCCCTACGCCGACCAACACAGTTTGAGGCGCCACATGCATGGATCAGAGCAGCTCATGACAAGATGAGAGAAAGAAGTCAGGAAAGGGTGAAAAAGTTGATCATGGCATTTCAAGATGCGCGATGGGATGCATTGATAAAGAGATGGAGAGTAGAAACTATAGAGGGAGATAGGTTAATCCGTTATTGGTAAAGGTGGGAGGCTCCCAGAAGAAGCAGAGTGTCAAAGACAATGATAGTGACACAGATAACATCTTGTTGTAAAGGCTACTAGTGGAAAGACCACCTCCATATAATCCAGATTCTGTAGGGGGAAAGACAGGGACCGCAGAGGGAAGTGGGGGATCGCAGACCCAACCTAGTGCAACTGTGGTTGCGAAAATCTCCACGGGAACAGAAGGGATGGGAACGCAGACCCCGCAGGTACAGAAGCTCATGGAGTTGTAGGTGTCACAAGGCTGTCAGATGCTCTCACAATACCGGTTAACAACGGCCCCATAGTGTCAGTATATGATCCAGAACAAGTGAGAAATTGGAGTTTGGCACAATCAGAGACAGGAGATGGAACAGGCTCTGGAAGGAATGGAATAGTGATTGGAATAGCTCACCTACCGAGACCCATAGAATCAAGTACACTGCTACCAGCCACTGCAGATTCATCAAGAGGACAGGTAGATGTAAGGACAGCAAGACCAAGAACCTTGGCCTATTCAAGATCCGACCTCAGGATGAGAGAACCACCAGTGAGGAATCAGAATGATAGGGTGACAGGAGGCTGGGATCGAGGGGAGTCCGGAAGACAGGCATCCTTAGGAAATGTAGCAGAAGAGAATAGATAAGGAATCGAGAGCAGTGACAATGGGGAATCGAGCGGAATGTCTAGTCGATGGACTTTGAAAGTGGCTATAAGGGCAAATATGCTGGATGTAGTGAGGTTGAAAGCTGAGGTAGATGAGATAATTAATGGGAACTTGCCTTTGGAAAGAGTGGAACTGTACGAACCTGACGAGTGGCTGTTTGTAGCGAAAGACGTGACTCGCAAGGCAAGATCGGCACATGAGAAGTTAACCGATTTGGCAAAGAGATATGATGTAGATCTGTCAAAAACAAAGATGTTACAGGGAAGTCAAATGTTTCAGTATAGTGAGCAAGAACTGGAAGATAAGAGGGTCATAGGGTTGAGAGCACATATTCAAGAATTGATCATAGGGATATGCGCATGGAGCATGCTTGATAAGTGGGAGGAATGGTGGTCAAAGAAGAAGTGCACCAAGAAGAGTGTAGGAGAGACACCGCCTCTGGGAGGGGGAATGGTAGGAGTGTAGAACTGCCCTTTGTGGGAGGTATCCAATGGAGGGTATGTGCATGTGCCTTGCAGTAGAGGTGATTTGGCGGCATTTATGAGCGAATTTCCCCGGCTGAAGGAGAAGCCTGTCGAGTGGTACAAACAGGCTGATCGGTTTGTTAAAATCTCAAAAGAGTTGTGGATTGACCTGAACACATTGTTTGACATTGTGGTACCGGGCGACTTGTGGGCTGCTTGAAAGGTTGCGATTGATTTGCCTACCTCTGAACCAAATAAAGATCCCGTTATGAATAGTTCTTCACCTATTGTCATGAAAACGTTTGAGCAGGTAATCACATGGCTGAAATCCAATATATCACCACAGGATATTGATTGGGTTAAGGTAGATCGAACAATTCAGGAACTGAAGGAAACAGTGCATGAGTATTATGAGAGGATCTTACAAGCCTTTATGAAGTACAGTGGGTTAGACACCTTAGACTCCAAAGAAATGGGACAATTTGTTTCCAAGTTTGTTTTGGGTTTGAGACTAGAAATTAGTTTCATGATTCAGCATCATCTGATCTGCTGGTAGAACAAGTCAGTGGACGGAATATTGCGATATGCTAGGTACTGCAGTGATGAGGTAGACTTGAAAGACAGGAAGCTTAAGGACTAGCTGATGTTGGTTCATATGCAGACTGCTGATAGGGAACTCCAAGTACAGCCAAGTGGAGGGGTGCTAGGCAGAAGACAAGGGAACAATCAGGGAGGAGCTCAGAATGCCCACGGCCAAGGAAAGGGAAAGCCTGTAGACCCTAAGACAGGGGTGGATGTGGTGACACTGAAAAAGACCGCCGCGTGTAACCTTTGTCACAACATCGGGCATTGGAAACGCAAGTGTAGGTTGAATATAGCAAATAAGGTCTAGCAGGAGGAGGAGGTGGTGCAGGTACCTGAGGTCGTTAATACAGTGACGAGACCAAGGTCCAAGCAAGGGGGGACATTGGCACCGCAAATGCAGGTTCTGCAACCTCTGGGAATTCCACAGGGAATTAGGACGTACCAGCAGATACCCCTCTTTGAGAGTTTTGATGAGTACAGCTAGTACCCGTTGAAATGATGGTGCCTGAAAGGGGGAGGAAGACTACACTCTTTGGGAAGTCTTAAACGTAGACCAGAGGGGACCGTTTGTAAAGGCGGATGTTGACAGTCATTCAACCACCTTTTTGGTTGATACTGATGCTACCGATTCTACTGTAAGATCTGCAGTAGTTCCCAACCTACCCCTCTAGGGACAATCAATCCAAGTTGTAGAAGTGGCAAATATGAAAATGACAAACCCATTGACTGAGCCGGTTCCTGTGAGGATAGGGACATTCCGAGATCGACACCAGTTTGTGGTGTGCGACTTAGGTCCAGTCTGCCTGTTGGGACGAGACCTCTTGTGTAAGCTCAATTGTACCATCTATTGCACCCCTAAGGGAGTGGAATTGCAGGCCAATGACAATGATCCCACCTTTACAGATGCAAATCAGCATTTGTGTATAGATATGTATCCTGTGCTAACAGTAGAAGAGCTTCCACTGGATTTGAGAGACTGTCTCCCTGGATGTGTGGGATTTTACAGTCCTGCCAAGTATCACGCATCAGTCGTGATGCTAACGCATTTCAGTGTGGTGATCCGCATCACCGCACTGAAATGCATTGTCACGCATTTGTATAGTGTCTGAGTGCCAGGGAAGCATTGCCTAAAACGGTAAGTGTGGTAGCTGGCAGAGCGCCACCTGTGACGTGAACGCGCTGCTCCTGTCAGCTTGGTGCTCGTAGCGTAGCTGAGGTAAGGCTGCTGCCATGTATAACCTTAGTTATGTCCACACAGCTCTCATCCAGCATGACTTCAGCAGTGCGAAAAGGCTCCCAAGGTCACAGCCATCGGCCCAGTCAGATTAAGCCAATCCTTGTGCCGCGGGGGTAACGTCTGTCATCATGTCCTGCTGCGGAAGGGGCTGGAAGGGACTGAGCTGCGAGGGGCTGTTTATTGGTGAACCGGCGCCGCACTCATGGTGCTCATAGAACTGTATTCTGCTCACTTCGGGCGCCGTCCAAAATCGCCATGTGGAATATAATGATTGCCAGCCTCAGATCACGGAGCCAGTGACCGATCTAGCATCGGCCGCCTAGGACAGACTTCTGTCACTGGCCTGCCGACTCACCGAGGACTTATGGTCGCGCTATCCTGGGACTCAGCTGCGCTGGCAGCATCATTCAAACAGTTCAGTCAATACCACCCATGATACTGTTGCTGAGACTCTGGGCTGGCAGCATTCACGTGGCATGGTGTAATGTAGCCGATAATCACCCTGTTCTTGTGTTCGATCACTGACAGCCTGTAGGCAGATAGTCGGGCGGCAGTTATGTTTCTATAATTTGTTGCAGCTGAGTGCCCACACCGCTGCCTGCGCCCGGTCCACCAGTTTAATTGGTACCACAGTGCAAGTCTCTTCCGTGTACATTCATTCACTTAGTGACCAGAGCTATCCCAGAGGCTGCAAGACATTAAGTTGACCCGAATGTCGCACCCTGGTGTGTGCCAGCATGCTGCAAGACTCTGTACCGGCCAACTTGCCTCACTCAGGTCTGTATGATTATTGTTGTATATTCACATATGATAATGATTTACAGCGTGAGCCTGAGCCTCAGCCTGTAGTTCACTGCTCACCTCAGGCGGTGGTGGCGCCCGACGGGCTGGGCTCAGTTGATACTCCACTGTATTGATTGATATTACCATTTGAGATCCGCGGTGGCGCTTCTCAGCTGGTAGTTTGGGTGGACAGTTTTGTTGTCGGCAGAACGGACTCTTTAGTTCTTTTAATGTGTGACAAACTTCTGGGTCTTTCTGGTGATTAAATTATGTAACCTAGGGGCATTTTACGAGAAGGCTAATCCAGTTGCAGCAAATGTTGGAACACATACTTGTTTTCGTTATATCTTCATGAATTTGCCATCTGGGACACGTTGAGGAGTTGCTCGTACTGCAAGGTTTTCCATTTGCATGGCCTTGACTGGTTTCACTGGTTAACTACTGAAGCTGGGTTTTTATCTTGCGTATTAGTCAAAACTTCACAGAGAAGCACAAAAATAATAGTTACTGCTTTAATTTACTTGTAAGGAAGAATCATTTGTTTGGCAGTAGAAAGTCACGTATACACACACTGAAAGGACCAGAATGTCACACATAAGCAAACCTTGCCACCTATGCTTGTCATAAGAATTAAACACTCACTGCAGTGTTTGATTGGTTTATTGTCTCTGCAGTCAGGTGCTGCTCACTACAGACTAGTAAGTGCTAATAGTACCTTCTCAAACCCTTATTTAATTTACTTTTACTTTTAGCACGTCATGATCTTGAGCAAAAGTAAACCTGGCACTAGGTTTAAGGCCCATTTGTTTCTGGCAGTTTGCACAGTTTTAAGATATTCTTAGTATTTCTCGTTGCTCAAATGGGTATTATTTCTGATATTTACGTTTCCCTCACCTTTGTCTTCATTGCTTGATTTTGCTTGTGCAAAAGTGTCACGCATAGTCGTTGAATGTCACTCATAATTACACTGAAATTATGAAAATGTCACACATAGCAATCTGAAACCTTGGCAGCTATGATTTTACAGGAGAAGAGATTGGACTGATCAAGGGTGTTGAGCCAGTTAAGATCCAGGTCAAGCAAAATGTTGAGTTTCCAAGAGCACCCCAGTACAATTTGTCACCGGAGACGATCACAGGGATTAAACCTTAATCGAGTTCATGATCAAGCAGGGAATTCTGAAGGAGATAATGGGCAGTCCATGCAATTCACCCATTATGGGATTACAGAAGCCGAGTGGGTAATTCAGAATCGTGCAGGACCTGCGAAAGGTCAACACAATTGTTGTTCCATGTTGTCCAGTGGCACTGAATCCGTCAGTGATACTATTTCAGATCCCATGCAAGGCAGAGTGGTTTACGGTAATTGGTTTGTGTCAAGCGTTCTTTTCGATACCTCTCCATGAGGAAAGCTAATTTGTATTTTCTTTCCAGCTGGAAGACCATGTGTTAACGTGGTGTTGTATCCCTCAAGGGTATACAGAGAGTCCATCGATCTTTAATCAGATCTTGAAAAAGAACCTTGAGACTCTTGTGTTGCCGCAGAGCTCTGTTCTCGTGCAATACTTCGACGACCTCCTGGTCGCGTGAGAGGTGGAGGATGCTTGCCTGATCAACACCATTGCCTTACTGAACTATTTGGCAGAGAATAGATGCAAGGTGTCCCCAAATAGGTTGCAGTACTGTTTGAATGAGGTACAGTACTTGGGCCATCGAATAGAAAAAGGCAAGAGGAAGGTGTCACCAGATCAAATTGATGCCATCATGAATATTACTGTACCTACCACTCAGAGGGATTTCAGAATGTTTTTAGTGATGGTTGGCTACTGTCGCCAATGGATTCCTAGTCTTTCCTAAAGGCAAAGCCTTTGCAGGGGCTGACGCACACGGATGTCAGTGATCTGGTACCATGGGACAACAACTGTTTGATGGCTTTCTTACACCTGCGAGAGAGCTTGTGTCGTGCTCCGGCTCTTGGAATGCCTGAATACAACAAGCCTTTTTCATTGTTCTGAGCGTGAAGCTTGTGCATTATCAATTCTGAATCACAATCACGGAGATGTCCGTAGACCAGTTGCTTATTTCTCAGCTACATTAGATCCAGAAGCTTCAGCGTTGCCCGGATGCCTCATATCTGTTGCTGCAACGGGTGTCAGCATTGAGAGGTGTGAAAGCATTGTTATGGTTCATCTTTTGACAGTGTATGTTCCACATTCTTTTAAATTGCTGATGACAAGGACTAAAACACAGCACCTGATGAACAACAGACTCACACGCTACGAGAACATCACACTTGCTGCAGAGAATGTGACTGAAAAGGAGTGCTGTTTTAAATCCAGCTACATTGATGCCTTTGCCAAATGTAAATGATGAAGATTGTGTCGTGTATTTCTATAGGTTCTGATTCGATCCCCCTATTCCTGACCCTATTCTGGTTAAACTTACTAGCTAGTTAACTAACAGTCAGCCCATGAGGCAAGAAATCCCCCATGATGCAGATACCGTTATCTGACGCAGTCACACTACGGCCAGGAACGTGTTATCTGATTAGGTCATAACGCTTGAGATCTAATTAGACAAGCGATATTCCTCCAGCCCCTGATAAGGCATACGACGTTCTCATAACAAATCAAACCTATGACAACCTGGATAATCCGTGCGGCCATTGTTTTGATTTCACAGAGAACTTTAGTAAAGAATGTGCTAACGAGCAAGTCGTATGACATCTTTATTGACGTACCTATGTCCATCCTTACGTCAATCTCGGCACCTTTTAAGGTATAAATATTGCCGACCTTGCCCTATGCAAACACACGCGTGGTGACAAGACGGAGCAGCCATACTTGCCGAAGCCGAGAGCAGAAGCAGACCCCGCAGGCAGCAGCCCCGCCTTCCTGACGCGCTGAGAGACGCGCTGCTATCTCAAGCCGAGAGACCCAGCACCGGCGCTTCTGGGCAGCCCTCGCAGGCAGCCTGGAATATCGAGAGCAGAGAAAGAGATACCATTCCTCATTCATCCTAAATTCCAGGTACAGAACTGAATAACCCCTCCTAGAGAATTCTTTAGTTATTCACTTGGCAAAAACAAACTTAAACTAAACTGTAACTTTCTATTCCCGCCCACGCATTAGACTTAGGTCAGGTACACGGGGTAGGCGTATTTAGAAACACCAGTTGAGTACGTTTAGTCAAATGTATATGTGTATGTAAATATATTTTAATCATTTTAAACATCATATGGCTCAGAAACCATATCAATGTTTTTACAATATTATTTTATACTATTGCTTCTAATGTATGCACTTTACTTAACTATAAGTATTGCAATAATATCGATCCATTTCTCTTGTACGAGAAAAGAGACTGATCAATAAATAACATCTTTTATTGAACACGCCCGTCTCTTCCTTTTCTCTACATTCTGATGAGACTAAGAATGCACGTACTGACTGAGTAAAATAATTGCCTTGTGCTCACACGACTCTCGAGATTGACTCTTGATTAGGGGAGAGCAAAGTTGTCATGTTCTATGGTTGTCAGAAACTAAATCCCTTCTTGTCTAATCAGGGGAGTTCATCCTTCCTTGAACATTCGAGAAAGTTTCTAGCGAACTCTGAGCTTAGCTGGCAAACCCAAAAATTAAGTCTAGTTTCGACAGTAGTAGACCTAGTTAACGTCTGGCCT
Source organism: Lissotriton helveticus (assembly GCF_964261635.1). Classification (NCBI taxonomy): domain Eukaryota; kingdom Metazoa; phylum Chordata; class Amphibia; order Caudata; family Salamandridae; genus Lissotriton; species Lissotriton helveticus. Next base: position 854,783,092 of record NC_136070.1, on the reverse strand, counting down.
AGGTCTTTACTGCTGTAGGTACTATTCCAATGCGCAGAGCCTATTGGGAAAATAGGAGCTACACTACATGGCGCCCAACGCGTTTGGAAAGGGCGATAAAACTAACGTAAGACATTTAGAGTAACTCAGTCGTGCTTTCTCACTCAGACCCCTTTTCCCAAATACTCCAAAGACGTCTGGAGTGGGTGAAAGGTTATTATATCCTCCAAAACCTCGCAGGAGGGAACTCCTATGTACGGTTCTTGGTCTAGTCAACGTTGAAGGATAAAACAGTTCCAAAATATTGTGCACCTAATCTCTGTTTCCATAAAGAAACCTGATCTGCAAATAAAAATAATACCATCCTGTCAGTAAAATGGGAGACAGTGATGGAGAAAGAGAGGCAATTAGATTAGCTACTGAAATAGCAGATGCTGATGCTACCATGCAAACAGCAGACCCGGATATAATACTCATCCAGGTCGCCAAAAGGAGATCTATAACCTTAAAACTTATAGAAAATGGACTGACACCTAGAGGTGGCACAGTCATATTCGTAATTGAGGCACACGAATATCGGCAGACAGAGGTATACTATACATGGATACATTTTCCAGCAGCAAATGCTGTAACAAAGTACTTCCACTATTACAAAGTAGAGGAACCTCCTGAAACGTACACTCCTTTCGAGGAGGTGGAAGTACCACTCAAATTCCAAGAGCATTTGCTCTTATTTGATGGCGCCCTAAAACATAATAATCACATTACAAGGCTCGGTCCTTTAGGAAGACCAGGAGCAACGTGGCCGGTCTTAGCCGGATACACACCACATCCAGACATCGACGAGATGACTGCACCAGAGCTATTAATACAGCTAAAACAACTACTAAAAATTCACAGACAATTAGTTCAGTATGTAATGCGGACTTCAACAATTCAGCCAGCGATTAAAATTCCACAGCTGACCCCTCACCAGGGGAACACAAATAAAATCACACCACAGAACATCCAATCCTGCCTAGGTAAAGTTCCAGCTAAACGGGAACAGATACCATTCTGGTTGGCACAGAAAATCACCCAAATAGAGGCGGTGTTTCCTGACACCACCCCATTAGAAAAGCACAGGATTCTGACTATATGTCTCCCAATGGGAATCGCACCACACATTGAGGACTGTGACACTTGGGGTACGGTCTTTGCTTCAATCTACACAAAAACGCACGGTGTTCCATCCATTTCGGTAATACCAGATGTGCTAAAACAAATTCAAGATGAATACGGTCCAGAACCTGCTTTAACTCTTGGTATGAAATTACTGAAAGACTTCAAGCAGGTCTCGGCTATATTACTAGCCAACATAAAGGGTGAAGCAGCAAACGTGGCGATCCGCCAGAGGTTAAAAGAGACAGATATAGCAGACCAACCAGCTGAAATTGCCAGAATCATAGAAAAATCCTATGAAAAACTAGGCAGAGATAGTCTAGGTGGAATACCAGTAAAACCGCAACTGACTACAAGTCCAGAAAAAATATTTTTTAATAATAATTCACCAAAAAAGAACTGGGATGGAAATAAACAATCCAATCCTAAAGAAAAGAAATTCCAGTCCAGAGGAAGGTCTCCTAGGCGAAGAGAGAAATCTCCAAACCCGAGACAAAGGTCACCTCAGAGTGAACCCTCTGGGAATAGATATAACCTTAGAAATAGGGATAATATTAAAAAACCTGATAGATATCAAGACATTGATACACGTCCGTCTCAATCTTTTCAGAATTCCTCGCAGAAATCGGAAAGAAGAGGACGATCAGAAGAGCACGCCAAGTCCAAAGACAAGGAACCTGCTCAACTGAAAAAGAAATCACAATTTCCAAAAAAGAAGGTAGCCAGTATCAAGGTAGTTAACAATGCCGAGAATACTGAGGACACAACTGAAAAACGGAGAGTGGGCTCAGACAATGCTAGACAGCGCAGCAGAGGTGAGCATAGCTCGCAAAGTCCTTATGAATCATCTGGAGACAGTGGACACGAATGAATACCTTCAAGTGGAAACTGCAGATACCAGAGTTAGCAAGCCCCACAAAATATACGAGATAACATTACGTATAGAGGAAAATAAGGGGACTATTTTGGGATAATCTATCCAAGGGCTATGACATCCTTCTAGCTGAAAAAGACTGGCCACCGGAGTTTGTCAGGGAGTGCCCTCATGGCGAAGAAGTAATTATGCCTGCCTTCTCGAATCAAATACCGATTCATAAAAAATACACACTTGCTAGAAAGTGGGCAGTGGCCTTAGCACCTGCTTTATATAAAAATCACGTAGGATGGGATGAGGATTCTCCTCCTCACAAAGTCCAGTTAAAATCACAACCAACTGCACAAAGGCAGTACCCAATTAAGCAAGAAGCTAAAAAACAAGTAAATGAAATACTAGATCAGCTAGAATACCAGGGGGTGATTGAAACTTGCACCTCACAAATGAACAATCCTTTGTTTCCGGTCTCCAAACCAGACAATTCGTACCGTCTAGTTTTGGATTACCGACACCTTAACACATGTTGCAAAACTTTTGCAGTGCAAAACTCACACAGTGCTGCACTAATGAATAACATAGTGCGCAAAAAATACAAAACAACCTTGGACATCTCCAATGGATTCTTTTGTCAAAACATAGCACCAGAGAGCAGATATTTAACTGCATTTTCAGTAAATGGCACTCAAAAACAATTCTGTCGGTTAGCCCAGGGGTACAAGAACAGCCCGGGGGTATTCTCAGCGAGAGTAACAGAATTACTACAACTATATGATGATGAAGCATTATCTTATGTCGATGACATTTACTTAACAGATGATGACTTGGAAACTCACTTGAAAAGAGTGAACACCATAATACTTGGTTTCGCTGCAGAGGGTTACAAATTCAACTTCAAAAAGTCCAGAATTGCCCATCTGACGGTCCTATTCTTAGGATATGAGTTATCAAGTGAAGGCAAAAGCCTGGCAGACAATTTCCTAGAGAAATGTGCCGTAATCCAAGCTCCTAAAACACTAAAAAACCTACAGTCAATTCTAGGCTTCCTAAATTTCGGAAGAACTTACATTGCAAATTACGCAGAAAGGGTCAAACCCCTTTACGATCTAATTAAACCAGACTTTAAAAGATCCAGTTGGACTCAAGCACACACAGAAATTTTGAGATCCTTACAAACAGCCATGCTAATTAAAACAAAATTAGAAACCCGTGATAATACACGCAACCTTGTGATCCGAGTCATCCCAGGGAGATGCGGATTCACATACCTAACCTCTAATGAGGGAGATAAGGTACCAATTGCATTCAAATCACATTTGTACACAAAAGCTGAACAGAGATTCAACAACAAAGGAAAAATTGTTCAAGCAGTTCAAACCGCAATAGCTAGAGAAAAAGACATAGCTGACGGTAGACATATCACAGTCAGAACAGCAGAATCAGCCTTTGAGGCATTAACAACACCGTGTAATTTACCAACAACAACATTGGATCCAGAATGGTTACAATGGGTAAATTCAATCACAACGGACAAAGTATATTACTTCTTTGATCCAGAACTAGAAGAATTAAAAAATCTAAAATATGAAAAAACGTATCCTCTGCCAATCGACATTCTGCCTCTACGACATTACGCCTGTGTAATCTATACAGACGGACATGCTCAACCCTCCGTTTGGGGAGAACATGCATACAATCCCACATGTGAGATTACAAAAGAAGTGTGGCACGGAGGTAAACTAAGACCTCTATTAACAAAATCACACTCAGTAGAAACTAATTCAGAACTGCAAACTGAAATATTAGCTTTGAAAATGGCGCTAGATAATGCGGATCGCGAATTCCCGACACTTATAGTGTCAGATTCATATTTCTGCGTCAAAGCATATAACAAGGATTTGCAGACCTGGATTCAGAACGATTACAAAGATGACACGGATGCACCAATAAAGCAGAGACTGCTCTGGGAACAGGTAGCTCTTTTGAAAAAAGAACTACCAAAGACTCACGTGACACACTCACTGAGTCACCAGCGTGATGGCGTTCACGTTGTAGGGAATTTATTGGCTGAAACAGCCGCAGCGGCAGCCAGTAAACCGGCTCCCGTAGATCGAAAAAAGCGTACATTAAAATACATTGACGGCGAAACAGTGCTGGCAGTAAAAACGTCATCAAAAGGCGACTGCTCGGCGTTACCGATCAACTATCCACTCAATTACACATACATCATAGATGCAAACTCCATTCCTTTTGCTCGAATCCCTGGAGTGGGGGATAGAGTGATTCCAAACATGGACAGGAGAAACTTGTTAATCACAGACGCACACATGGGCGAGGGTCTCAGACACCTTAAATTAAAAGATTCTCTGGAAGAATTACAATCACGGTACTGGTGGCCAGGCATGAGCCTGCACTACACCATGTTTGTAAAAAACTGCCCAAACTGCAACAGAGATCGCAGTGGGGAGAGAAGCAGTTTAATACCTCGTCGTATCAAGGCAGATAACATCACCACTAAAAAGAATGGCTTGCGATTAACATATACAGGCTAGTTCCCACTTATAATGTAGATCCACAGCACTCGGCTGACGTCCGGACTGTTATACAAGATTTGCGAGTCTAAATGGCATATACGCTAAGAGCATGCTACGTTCGACCATTTTTTTCTTTTTCTCAGGCAATCCAGCCTGGGGGGGGGAAAGAATGGCCAAATGAGCACAGCCCAGCGGGAATCTTCTCACTTCCTTCCTGAGGGTATGGGATGGTGTAAAGAAAAAACTAAGACAGAAAGCAATCTATAATAGAAAGGATATTAGGTTCGGGAGCTGGGTGGGTCAAACATCTAATAAGTGTCCAACGTAGTCTAAATAACTTGCCAAGAAATTCTCTGAAGGGATTCAGTCCGTACGAATTATTATTCGGAACTAGGATGTTGATCTCTGACCTTGATAGTCAGACTTCAGTGGTAACAGAAAAAAGCTTTGATGTCAAAGACCGTTTGGCTATTTTGCAGGACTTAAACAAAACAAGAAAAGACCTGAGCAACATACAGTTGAAAGAACAGCCAACGACCACTGAAGAATCACCACCTGTCCCAGCAAGACCTGTCTGGATTCCAAAAGTCGGGGATCTAGTCAGGGAGAAGATCGCGGTAAAGAAGGAATTTGGGCCTTCTTACAGAAAAGCAGTTCCTGTATTGTCTGTCAACGGGACAAGATCAGTTGTACTACCGCCACTTGCTGGAAAAAAGGAGAACCGAGTTGTATCCATCGACCTGGTAAAACCACAACATGTGGCCGATAACCAACAGTAGGCCAAGTGGACTCCCAATAAGTAGCAGAACACCAAGGTTTGCTACCAGTACAGAGGTCCTATCAAAGAGGCTCATCACATTCGAAACGCCTACAGAAGAACAACAAGGACTATGCAACAATGCAATAGAACTTAGACCTCTGAAAACCCAAATAAAGACATTTAGCAGAGACACACCAATCTATACAGAAGTACCAAGTGAAAATGCGAGAAACAAAAATCCTGAACCAATTGGAACAATTGACAGAACTGCATCCGGTTACTTCATCAACTTCGATGATTCCTCTGAAGGCTTCAGCGAACAAAAGACACAGCCATCATCAAAATCCTTTAAAGACAAAGCGAAGGAACTTTTGAAACAACTGAAAGAAACATATCTAGTTTCTCCATGGATTGAATTTTGGGTGGGTTTTGGTGCATTTATCCTCATACTTTGGCTCATCATGGTATTTACCTTGGGACGCTTCATTGAGGGAAAATATGCTAAAATGGACACAGCAAGTCAGAACATCAACTTGGTCCTCAAACCACACACATCTTCACACGTCGAGAAAAGAGAACTTTCTTCAGAACTTTCTTCAGCCAACTTCACAGCAATTCCAATATCTGGTGGGGTAGCCTGGGACAACACTGACTATGAAATTTATGGTCCGGTCGAGATCCTGAAATATCCACACCAAATCAAGATCTCCTTGAGTGACTTTGCAAAACCAAACTCATTTGCTGATGATTGGGACTTTGAAAGTATAAACAATATGATGTCTGACTTAGTAATGTCTGCTAAATTTACAAAACATGATTATTTGCAGGGTTCTACAAATTATGACAGCATGTACTGCTATAACCATTATGGTAACCATTTCTTGCATAAATCTGCACAACCTAGAAATGTTTTAAATTTTAATCAATGGGAACATTGTGCTACACCTCCAAAAGGGAGCTCTAGAACCGTGTATGGCAAATATTCATATTTTTCAGGTTTTAACATAACTAATGCTGAAACATTTTATTACAAATTGTCAAACAAGACAGGGATGAAAACCATGATAACCAACACAAAATTGATATATTCAGATTCTTTCTTTGAAAAAATGAATACTTTTGGATTTGATTATTGGGACAAACATGTTGATTTGAAAAGTGTTTGGGGTACAAAAGAATGGCAAGTACAGGGTATAGAAGCTTTGTTTAGAGCCTGCATGATCCCAGAACAAATGATATTTTTAAATGACACCGTTCAACAAACCACCTGTCTTGGCTTAGCCAAAATCAAAGATTTAAATAACCTGTCTATTCCAAAGCCAACAATGTTTAGCAATAACTCTGAAACAGATGAAGAAATAGACATAAACCATATACTTAACCAAAACAGAACACATCCTGATTGGAAACAATGGTTGATCTGGCCCACAGATACAAATAACTGTCAAGATAGATTCCTGAATAAAACACAGGGTTTCAAAATGAACAGGCCAGACCCTAGATATCCCCAAAGACATCACCCAGGGATAATAACAACCTACAGTGTGGGCAAATTATGCCTTCAATGGCTACAAACTTCCACACTGCCTGAAATTAAGCAACACCTAACTTTACTTACTGATGGTGCTGACTTGCGTGATTTCATAATGGGACCACGCAAACAGCGTCAAAAGCGTTTCATAGCAGCCTCTGTATATGCAGCATACAATGAGGCCTGGAAGGTTACTCAAATTGAGACAGCAGAAAGAATACGGGAAATTGACCGTATTAATTTGGAAAAATCACTTTCTGTAGTGGACAATGGGTTAATGACTCTGTCCTCCAGAATTTTTTCATTGGACAGCATTGTGTCTTCAGCAATCGATATATTATCGCAAGACTTACTGTTATTACAACATGGTCAGTCACAATTGCGTTCTATTGTACAGCTTGGCTGGACGTTACAAAATCTGCGTTCATGCTATGTGCCTTGGCGTTTAATCAACACAACGTCACTATTTCAAATCTTTAACCTTACTGATAGACAAATCGGTATGGCGCAGAAGGGTGCTGATTATACAATCTTGAGCATTGAAAAACTAGAAAGATTACCGTTGACAATGTCAGAACGACCTGTCAGTGAATGGATAATCCACGGAATCATAAATATTCCAATCTTAACCTTCAGGTTTCAATACTGCCAAAAATATATACAGGCTGGCATGTACGAGAAATTGGGAAAGGGGTACCTTAAAACAACATGGAACCTGCCCTATTCACATGCATGTGTCAGTAACAAAGGACAGAAAGTGTTTCTTAGTGGCATCAATTGTGCTATGTCACTAAGCGGCACGCTTCTGTGTAACGGTATTAGTTTGCACGGAGCCTGTGAAGGGAATTCATACAACCTTTCATGTCACCAGCAAGGCGCACCTGCAACTGAAATAGAACCATTCTTTCAAAGACTCTATAATGGGAGTTACATTCTTATTGTAGACCGCAGATGCTGTAGTCTTATGCCCGGGACTCCTTATCTCGTCACTACGACGGCGAAGGTCAAGTGCTGTGGACGTTCTTTGTTCCCCAGCTCCTTTCCAGACAGGGAGGCGAGGGCATGGCCCAGTTTGAAAATTACTTCTATTCGAATAGACACTTTAAGCAGAATGAAAACAGTGCTTCTTCAGACGCCTACAAGGCTCACGTCATCTAAAGAAACGTATGATCTACAAGTCGCAAGGACGACTGCAGAGATACATACATTATTATCAACTAATTCCCCCGTACATTTCGCGGAAATCCTGAGCGAAATCTTAAATATTTCTGATACCACAGGGGTCTCAAAGGTATTTAAGACAGTATTTTCGATGGCATTAACACCATTCAAAGCCATACTGGGTATTTTTCCAGACTTCGTCCATTCGATTTTTGGCGGACTTCCCCTGATCCTAGGACTAATTGCGGGAATCCTATTCCTAGTCCTTATTTTTCGTTATGGCAACCCATGTCACAGATCAAACTCTCGCGACAATGGAAGATACGATCCTAGCCATTGGATACCGGGACCGGATATCAAAAATCCTGGGACTATCCCGGCTTAGAGACCTAAACATGACTTGGTTTCTATCATTTCGACCAATGTGGCAAAGGTGTGTTTTACCTGTACTAAGGTGTCTGCTATGCGGAGAAGAATGCGTGTTAGACACCTGTCTGACGCTACAATCGGATGCGCCGGTGGATGCAGATACACTGTTGGTTCCTACCAAGGTTCACGCACTGTGCTGCCCTCAAAGGCTGCCAATTCTGATGACGGCATTCCTGGAATCTTCACCACTGCGATTGAAGAGTAGTGAAGTTCAAGATGAAAGCAGCATCGAACAGGTACGGCCTTCTGTCAGCAATGCAAATCAGAATGTCAATGGAGACAATCATGCGCATGAATGCATGGTTACCCCTATTTCCGACTTAGTGGAACTTTCCCATGAAGCTGTTGACAGTTTTTTCGAAAGCCTGAATGATATGATGTTCTCTCCGGAACAGAAATAGAGACTTTTGAGTAAACTCGCACACGGCGTTCCCTGAATTCGGCCTTCAACTTTAAAAATAAAGTCACATGAACAATTACAATCCAGTTCACGGACAGCAACTTTTTTCAGCAAGCCCCTAAAATATTTTTCTATATATTTTTTCCCGGGACACTGATTTTCTGCTTAAAGTAAGAGACTATTCCTAGAGAACTAAGATTTCTATTTTAGATACTTTATAGACTTTATAGACTTTAGCTGCCCGCTGGTATGTTCGCAATAGATTTTATGTGATGAAATGGTTTCGACTTTTTTTTCTGTATAGCCATATTAAGAGCCATTTCATGTGTATTTCTCATATACCAACAATCAATAATGCATAACAATGCGTGTTCACTTTTGCATCTAATTCATAGCTTAAGTGCATACAATATATATGACTGCAATTTTTCAGTATATTTGAAAATTTCGAAATGCATTTATGTATTTTGGGGTGGTAAGGTATACACTATACTCTATAGTATGTTGTACTATGTTATACTATGCATAGATTAGTAGATATGACCATAGTTAGCGTGGAGTGGGTGTCGTGTATTTCTATAGGTTCTGATTCGATCCCCCTATTCCTGACCCTATTCTGGTTAAACTTACTAGCTAGTTAACTAACAGTCAGCCCATGAGGCAAGAAATCCCCCATGATGCAGATACCGTTATCTGACGCAGTCACACTACGGCACAGGAACGTGTTATCTGATTAGGTCATAACGCTTGAGATCTAATTAGACAAGCGATATTCCTCGGATGTATGACGTTACAACGCATACTTTTACTCCGCGTACCATTACAACGCGGTATTTACAACGAATACCGTTACAACGCATAGCGCTTTGGGGTGCTGGATAGTGGTAAGTATAATTTACTATTCTAACTCCAGTCCCCGTGGACCCTAGGGAAGGTGTTGGATAGTAAATTAAACTTACCTCTTATCCTAGAGCGCCCCCCAGCGCAATGCGTTGTAATGTCATGCGTTGTAATGCCCGCGTTGTAATGGTAGTGCGGAGTAAAAGTTGCGTCGTAACGGGTGTATACCTATTCCTCCAGCCCCTGATAAGGCATACGACGTTCTCATAACAAATCAAACCTATGACAACCTGGATAATCCGTGCGGCCATTGTTTTGATTTCACAGAGAACTTTAGTAAAGAATGTGCTAACGAGCAAGTCGTATGACATCTTTATTGACGTACCTATGTCCATCCTTACGTCAATCTCGGCACCTTTTAAGGTATAAATATTGCCGACCTTGCCCTATGCAAACACACGCGTGGTGACAAGACGGAGCAGCCATACTTGCCGAAGCCGAGAGCAGAAGCAGACCCCGCAGGCAGCAGCCCCGCCTTCCTGACGCGCTGAGAGACGCGCTGCTATCTCAAGCCGAGAGACCCAGCACCGGCGCTTCTGGGCAGCCCTCGCAGGCAGCCTGGAATATCGAGAGCAGAGAAAGAGATACCATTCCTCATTCATCCTAAATTCCAGGTACAGAACTGAATAACCCCTCCTAGAGAATTCTTTAGTTATTCACTTGGCAAAAACAAACTTAAACTAAACTGTAACTTTCTATTCCCGCCCACGCATTAGACTTAGGTCAGGTACACGGGGTAGGCGTATTTAGAAACACCAGTTGAGTACGTTTAGTCAAATGTATATGTGTATGTAAATATATTTTAATCATTTTAAACATCATATGGCTCAGAAACCATATCAATGTTTTTACAATATTATTTTATACTATTGCTTCTAATGTATGCACTTTACTTAACTATAAGTATTGCAATAATATCGATCCATTTCTCTTGTACGAGAAAAGAGACTGATCAATAAATAACATCTTTTATTGAACACGCCCGTCTCTTCCTTTTCTCTACATTCTGATGAGACTAAGAATGCACGTACTGACTGAGTAAAATAATTGCCTTGTGCTCACACGACTCTCGAGATTGACTCTTGATTAGGGGAGAGCAAAGTTGTCATGTTCTATGGTTGTCAGAAACTAAATCCCTTCTTGTCTAATCAGGGGAGTTCATCCTTCCTTGAACATTCGAGAAAGTTTCTAGCGAACTCTGAGCTTAGCTGGCAAACCCAAAAATTAAGTCTAGTTTCGACAGTAGTAGACCTAGTTAACGTCTGGCCTAGGTCTTTACTGCTGTAGGTACTATTCCAATGCGCAGAGCCTATTGGGAAAATAGGAGCTACACTACAATTGTGAAGAGCATGACTATCTCGATGAGACTGAACTTTGCACCAAAGCAAGACCTGACATTGTTGATGAACCCCTCACTGACCCTGATGAAATTTTCTTTGTCGATGGTTCATGCCTAAGAGACAATGTTGGTCAGTTGAGAGCAGCGTTTGCTATATGTACCATCACAGGAGTGGTTGAAGCTGTTTGTTTAGAAGGGGTATACTCCGCACAAGTAGCCAAAATTATTGCTTTGACTCACGCCTGTCTGGCGGCTGATCAGATTTGAATCACCATCTACACCGATAGCCAGTATGGGTTCGGTGTGGTTCATGATTTCAGACAGCTATGGTCTCAGAGGGGTTACATGGCATCATCTGGATCTCCCATCGGGAATGGGGAATATGTTAGACTACTGTTGGAAGCATTACAACGTCCTAAAGAAATTGGGATTGTGAAATGTACAGCACATGGGAGGGGAACATGTTTTATTTCTCTCTACAATAAGTATGCCGATGAAGTTGCATGTTTCTGTGCTGAACAAGGGTGTATATTTACGGGAGAATACACAGGAGAGAGCCAAGAGAGAACCGAACTCAACATGATGTTAGCCATGGCAGACACTTGAGATGAGCTCAAGTGCCTGCAGGACGAAGTTTCAGAGCAAGAGAAGGAACTACGGATTAAATCAGGATGTGAGAAGGGGGATGTTGACATTTGGATCTCGAGTGATGGCCAAGCAGTGTTACAGGATGACTTATTGAGTCCAATGGCAAGACAGATTCATGGTTCTGTACATCTTGGAAGGGATGCGATGGTGTGAGTGTTCAGACAGACATGGTACAATCCAAGATTTCGTGGAGTTGCTGAAGCTGTGTGTCAGAGGTATGTTACTTGCCAACAAATGAATGCTGGGAAGAAAACTGTGGTTACACTGAGTCATATTGGGAGGACCGGAGGACCCTTCAATACGATGCAGTTGGATTTCATTGAAACGCCGAAGTGCAATGGATTGATGTACATTTTAGTGGCGGTGTGTGTGTTTTCTTGGTGGGTGAAAGCTTACCCAATATGAAGGTGTGACACCCTCACTGTAGCAAAACTGTTATTGAGAGAGCTGATTCCCAGGTTCGGTTTTCCAGCCTCTTTGGAGTTGGACAGAGGAACAAACTTCCACAGCGAGATCATGAAGTTGCTTTGCACTGCTTTAAGCGTTGATCAGAAACCACATTGTAGCTATCGACCAGAGGCTTCTGGGATAGTGGAAAATATTAATGGAACTTTGGAAGCAAGGATGGCGAAAGTGTGTTTGTCTACATCCCTGAAATGGCATGATGCATTGCCTTTGGTGTTGATGAGTGTCCACAGTGTCGGAGGTAGAAGAACTGGTCTTTCCCTACATGAGATCCTAATGGGGAGGGCGAATCGGTTGCCAGCGGTGCCAGCCACAGCTTTGATAAACATCACTGATGACTTGGTCCTTGACTACTGCAAGGGATTGACTGATGTTATCCGTTCTGTGTCTCCGCAGGTGTAGGCTGCCGCTGTTCCCGCTTCAAATGATTTTTGCCAGGGGATTGGGTGCTTGTCCGGAAGCACATGAGGAAAAGCTGTCTGGATGCTCGGTGGTGAGGCCCTTACCAGGTGATACTGGTAACAAACACAGCAGTGAAGTGTGGAGGATTGCCAAACTGGGTACATGCTTCTCACACCCGCAGAGTTACAGCACCCTTGGAAGAAACAGTACCTCTCCCAAATGAAAATCCAGCTGTGGCAGCAGGGCCACGAGAAAGGACAAGGCAAGCTATTAGGGTTGCTGACGAAGCTAGCTGTTCACCAGGCCGAGCTGAGGGGGGGCTGCGCAATCTAGAACCCGGACATTGAATCTGAGAAAGAAAGCCATTCTGGGAGTAACCCAGAGTCAGACTCAGTAGAAGGTGGTGGTGAGTAGGGTGACCGAGAGGAAAGCAAAAGGGCTAAAAGTACAGAAGAAGTGCAGGCTGAATCTGCAACTGGCTCCAGAGAGAGATCCTGCCCCTCTGTCCGAGGTCTTTGAATTGGAGGAGAACGACAAAGAGCAGAATCAAGGCCTGAGAAGGTCCAGAAGGCCAAGGGTGCCTTGTCAGAGATATGCTGCCCTGGAGTGGACTTACACAGTAACTGATGCCGGGAGTAGGGCATTCTGGGAGGCTGAGGTCCGTGAGTGTGATCAGCAGGAATACGCTACTAAAGATAAGGGTGGTATTGCTGATGCCCGGTCTAGGAATTGAAGGGGCGTTGATGATCACAGTCCAGAATCCTCCGGTCCTGAGCAAGGTGTGACTCCTGATTCTACACAGGCTAGTTTTCCCGACATTTGGATTTGAAGCATCAACTCTTGAACTGTTAACTGTTCGTCTTGAAATTTTGCAACATGTTTTAGCTGAAATAGGATCTGAACTTATCGTAGACTGTTAATGAACTGTGTTTTGTGAAGTGAGTGGGAAAACAATATAATTAGGGACTTTCTGTAGAAGAGGAAATAGGGTTAAGGAAGTCTTCTGTGAACTGTGTAAATAAGGAACAAAAAGTGCTGAAGGTGGGGATTTCCAGCTCATCAAGAAGCGGCATTTGGACTGGTTAACCCGCAACTTGTGGTGTAAACAGAGACGCTAAGTGTGGTTGTTCAACTCAAATCCAACAGCGAGAATGGAGGCTGGAAGTCCGAACCGTAGATATAAATGTATGATAGCCACACTCATAGTAGGAGTGATAGTTTCAATAGTGATAGTTATCATAGTGTCAGTTGCTATTTCGCATAAGGTAGAAGTGGAAGGGGTGAAGGGAACACCTTCACCGAGCACTTCAACCCAGAAAGAGGGCGTCATAGGAGCTGAAAAGGCTTTGCTAGATCAAAATAGTTGTAAATTGCATGTAGATTTGTCTAGAGGTGATTTTAATCTTAATGCATATGGCAAGCTGCTATATGAGTATGTAGAGGCGATGGATGCGAAAGATTGTTATGTGTGTATGCAGTTGCCTGCCTCAGTGGACGAGAGTATCAAGTATCACCATCTTCCACTGACTTATGGCATCTCGTGTAGTTTGTTCCTTAGTATATCTTATGGAAGAGGCCATTATGAGTACTTCTTTTTGAATTATGATGCAGTGCTTTCAGAGGTACCAGCCTACAAGCACTTGAATAAGGTTGATTATTACAAGCAGGAGGACAGGATTGGGAAGTACTTCATACCAGATACCACGCTAGACACCTCGTATGCCCATAGACATAATTGCCGACGATGTGGTGCTACTAAGTCAGACGAGAATAGGCTTGCAACGTCTACTACAAGAACTGACCAGATACACTAAACAGAACTTGCTAGAAATAAATAGCAAGAAAACCAAAATCATGGTTATAACTCAACGCCGCAAAGCGCCACCAACATTCCTAATAGACAGCGTTAAGTTGGAAGTGGTGGAAAGCTATAAGTATCTGGGGATACAACTAGACAAGCGCCTAAATTTCTCTACACACGTCAACTGCATTGAAAAGAAGGGTACTGTTCTATTGCATGCTTTCAGCAACTTAGCGGCCTAACGCAAAGGCCCCCTGGTCACCCCCTTGCTAACTGCAATGAAAGCTAAGCTACTGCCTACAATAGCATACAGGAGTGTATTACATCATGGTAAAAATGCCCAACTCATTGACAAAATACAAACGAAAGTCTATAAACGTGTATTCGCCTTATCAAACAACGCATCACTGGCACAAGTAAGACTTGAATTTGGTTTGCAATCCCAAGTGCTCCTGAAAAAGTATGAGACCATCAAATTCTGGTATGATGTCTGAAGGAATCGGGAAATTGATGTCTACCGCAATATGTGGGAAGCAATCCATAAGAGTCCTAACTCCCATTATGCCAAGTATTTACGACTTTCACTAGAAACGACCGAGTTGGCAACACTCTGGGAAACCAAGCTCCCAGTTTCATCATTTAAACAGGTGGTAAAGAAGACTGCCAACAAGCACTCGCTCCTCAACGACAAGTTAACCTTTAGTCATCGAACCCACGCCTGGATGACAATTGATTCATATAAAAAGCCTGTACCAGCAGCCTATCTAGACCTCGCTTTCTCGCCATTCATTAAGCGTAAATACCTTAATCTAAGGTTGGGCAACCTTCCAACAAGTGCAGATCAACCGAAATGAAGGCCCCAAGAAAGTAAGGAATGCGATTTATGTGGTGCAGGAAAACAAGATTTCATCCATTTGATTTGCATTTGTCTAGAGCAGGACAAATGCCAGGAAACCAGGAACGTCGGTGTTGGCTAAAGGCCAAGTTGAAGGAACATGGTATACGCACTTGTCGGTCTGCGATTGTACAAATCCTATGCTCAGTGGATCCTCAGTTCATCTGTAGAACAATCAGACTTATTGCCAACTTTGAGAAAAAGCGAGGGCTATTGGCAAAGACTTGAAATTGTAACATGAACTCCTTATCAATGTGGCTTAGCCAGGGTTCCTGACAAGTTTATCCTTAAGCTTGAATGATATCTAATTTTACACATTTTTATCTTTTACATAGCAGTGTTAACTCCTTGCTTTTTAAATATTGTGGTATTTTATATTTTGTAATGGTTTTTATTAACTATACAATAAAGGATTAGTATTATCATAGACATAATTTGACTTGTTCGCTAACAGATGTAGAGAAGAAATTTGTAGACCAAATAGAAGATAGATATAGACAGCTAACCCAAACACGTAATACCGGATATAGTCCAGTAGATTGGACAGAGAGCTCACAGAGCAAAGGGGAGTTATGGCCGTGTAGCATTGGATCTGGTGCAGAAAGGGAAGTTGTTTTTGAAATGTGTACAGACTTATTATGATAAAATCTATGTAGGACAAATTTTGTGTGATCACATTATCACAATGGAAGTGTCTGCAAAGGACTTTCTGCAAGGTACGGTACAAGTGGTGCCAACAGTATATTTTGTGTGCGGGAAGAATGCATATGTGAGACTGCCTGCAAATTGGTATGGTACATGCTATTTGGGTATGATCTTTCCCAAGATCTACCATGCAGACGATTTACAGCTGCTGGAAGGTAAAAAGCATTCTAGAGCGAAGAGAGATGCTAATGCAGGTGCAGTGGTTGGAGATATTTTGGAGCGGTAATACCAGGTTTGGGAGTAATTCTGAATGATGTGAAGATAAGAAAGTTGGCGACTGTTGTGGATCGATTATCGACAAATACAGCTAAGTCATTGATACTCGTTGATGGAGAGATGTTGTCTATAAGGACTATGGTGGTGTAGAACCGTCTTTCTTTAGATGTCTTGTTGACAAAAGAGGGGAACTGATAGAGCGTCATGATATTCTGAAATTTGTAGGGGTGCATTATAGTCACAGCTAGTCCGCACCCGCATGTACTCTGCATTATACAAAAAATATTATCATTAGAAAATGTGAACGTAATAATGAAATTGTATGCGTAATGCTAGAAAATTTGTTTGCGTTAATTGAAAGGTTAAAATGACATTTAGATGTAACTGCCTATTGCAAGTGCTTCACGAATCAGTTCATATGTAATGTAAAGCATTAGATTTAAACGAGCACCATAAAAGTCTACACGTGTAGAGATGCCTAAATGTGCCTTAAAGTATAGAGATGTAATGCTTATTCATGTGTATCTGTTAGTGTGTAAAGGCCTAAAATGAGTATTTGCGTTTTTCAATGGAAAGGCCTAATTGTGGTTTCTTATGTTAGCTGAATCAAGAAGGCCAAAATGTATTTTCCCTGGGAAGGCTCTCAGTTGAAGCAGTCAGAATATTTGTGTGTACAAGGCTGATGTGTTCACATGCTTTCCGTTGCAGTTGCAAGGAAATTTTTCTCGTTAGTTGAACTGATGCTCTTTGTTTTAGGACTTAGGTATGAAGGAGACGTGATACAATGTTACACTGGAATTTGATAATTAGAAGCTCGATGGAGAAGGCTGAGACCCAAGGACAACTCAAGCATTCTTGGATGAAGCACAAGTTGTGGAAAATCACCTGTCGAAGATGTCCATCCCAAGGAGATATGTTGGGGTGTGTTCTTTGAGTTGACTGTTTTGTATTAGGGACAGGGTCCTGTGGGAGGAGAGTCAGACAAGGTAGAGAGGGCAGATGAGAGCAGTGAGCTGTTAGGAGGGTAAGAGAAAGGGATTGATTCTTAGAATGAAGACTTAGCTTTGGCTTTTGACCCATGCAATGCGAGTGTACTTCTTAGGAAGTCTTCACAAGCTGGCACCTTTTCTCGATCTTGACTGGGTGATGTTAGGTAGCGATGTCACCTTAGTGATACAGTATGGATAGACTTAACTGAATAACTATCCTTTCTGTAACTGATAAAGAAAAAATTGGATATCGGAGCAGTTGTTGCATGTTTAATATTCCTTGAATTGCTTATTCTTTTCACTTTGCTCAGAATTAGGTTGATTCGTAGGATGAATTATGTATTAGTGCCCATGTTTTTTTTCAACCTCTTTATGAGGTGCTAGTATGTTCAGTTATATTGGCTTTGTAATAAATCTTCAAATTTGAATTCCAGAGTCAGTGGTCCTTTCTGAGTCTAAATTGAGTAGTTTACATTGATGGTAGTGAATGTATTGATTTTCTCCCCTTTCCACTTCCAGAAGATAAAAAGGTCCGACCGACCGAGGATTCTTAACAGATGATAAAATAAGATAAGAATCCCGCGTTATCACCACTACCAAGGTACTGCCTTCCCAAGCAAGTATCTGAGTACTCAGTCAATACCTTAGGCAGAATGCTATGAGATGCGTATCCCTGCAGTGGATCGAACTCGTAGCAGCCTACCACTAAGAGGGGGACAGAAACTTACACACATTTAGAGGGCAGGCGTGCACTAACCTCAAGCGGTTCATGCACGTTTATTTATCCCCTTGGACCACGCCCAGCCATAAGGGATGTGTGCTTTAATAACGTTTTGTACTGGCTGGATGGCTCACTACATCCCTTCCAACATTTCAAAAAAGAAAACAACAATTCAAATCAGGAGGAATCAACATGACTATGAAAGTTCCAAATTGAATACGCTGTCAAGTCGGAGGACCATTGTTGCAGCAGGGTCAGTCAACTGATGGTTCGGGCGACACAGCAGCCCTGCTCTTGTTCATAACAATTTATGGGGTTGCAGCCCCACAAACAAAGTCTTTGAACCTCTGACTTGGGTGCAGGTAAATTCTCAGGTAATACGGGTGGCCAATGGCATGGTTCTCCACACTTGGCGCTACCGGGGCATCCTCTTCAGATGATACAACTTCAGATGGACTGTGATTCTGCTGAATGCAGCCACCAACAGCACAGTCTCCACTTTCCTCCATGTCAGAGACATTCATGAGAACATCTGTATCACACTGAAAGTCATCTTCCCGAGTCTGATCGGGGCCTTGGCAGGGAATCTGTTGCAACCAAGACACATTTCTTGTTATTTCAACATTTCCTCTTTTGCCCGATATCATGGTGCCTTTTTACTCTTACCACTTTCCAAACTTCCTTTTCAAAGTGGGTTCAATACTTCCACCCCAGATGGCAATCTGTTATTGCCTTCCTGGAGATTTGGATGAACGGCCCTCATCCCACGGCTTGTTTTGTCATTTGTTTTCCTCTTTACCTGCGCTGCAGATATGTCCAACACTGCTAGCTGCAGTCAAGGAAGGGGGACTGAGGGCTATTCAAAGGTCCAGCATACATGCCCAAGTTAAAGTACAAAACAAATAGGTATGCAGTTCCTAAGGGGGAGAAAGGTAAAAAGGCGAGATCCTAAGCTGAAAAAACAGGTATCTAACGGGCATGCTCCTCGTCGGGATGGCACTGCAATACCCGACGGATACCCTATGCAGGGGCTCTTTGGGAGAAATCTTTTATTCCTTGCCGTTTGGTGCAGTGGGTGTAAGGGAGTGTAGAAGTGCAGATGTGTATGTCAAGTAGACCTTGCGAGTTAAAGCAGCTCATAGTTCTAATGTCTCCATTTGCAACCTCCATTTCAATGACATCCTGGAGAAGAATGGGATCAGTTCCACCATATGTGTATATTTTGGCGCTCGTAAGCATGATAGCAGGTTTGAGTTTCAGCTATCGAAATTGTTCGGTCTCAATGATGTTCACTGACGCTCCCAATTCAATGATGGCCATGATTTTGACTCCAACCAACTTCGATATGGCACTTGGGGAGAGGTCTGCATTTCTGATTGATGCATCCTGTGAAAGAGCTGGTAAACACATCTCCCTCTATGTGGTCTCCCACAGCCCCATGAGCCAAGACACAACTTTTCTTCTTTAGTTAATGACAGTTGCTGCACGTTCACATTTGTGTTTCTTCCCTTTTGAGTTTGACCTGGAACTTACTCCTGAACTTTGGCAGACTTTTCAAAGTGGTTTTGACGTCGACATTTCAAACACGTCTTTCCCTGTGCTGAGCATCCCTGGAGTGTATGTTGGGGCATGCGTCAGTTACCAGCAGTCTTTCTCAGCAACTCGGGTGGGCGGAGCTCTGCGTGGTTTTCCCAGGTGCCACTGAACCGCCTCTACCTGTTATTCTTTACTTTTCACACCGCTCGCTGCTGTGGGGTATATGGAGGCACTGGAGAGCGCAGACTCCATCTCTCCTGCTCTGCTGTCTGCTAGTTTGTGAGATCGGCCTAAGATCAGGATTTCATCTAGCATTATGCCAGGCTGTTGCAGGATTAACTTTCAGAGATTAGAGGAGTCGCAGCCCTGGATATCCTGTGCTGTTATCTCGTACTGCTTATCTATCCCAGCGCATGTGCTTGCCAACTTTCGCAGCCTCAAGAAGAAGGTGACCCCTGACTCTACTTCCCGTTGACAGGCTTTTTTATTTTTTATTTAATTTTAACATTTTTATTGAGATTCTTAAGTGCCATGCTTAATCATGATACAGAAAATAAAGTTCATTTTATGGTTTTCACAGTATAAACTATACAAACGTGTCTATACTTTTAGTCAAAGTTGTTCCCCCATATTTTATCAAATTTTCTCATCCCTCGATTCTTAATGCATACATTTGTTCGCTTTTCTTGACTCATTTCATTTTCTGCAGCCATTCCTGAATACAAGGAATCTGAACTGAACGCCAATTCTGCAACAGCAAAGATCTGGCAGCCGCCATTACAATATACATTAATTTAGCCAACTTATCAGGTAGCGTAAGATCTAAATCAATACCATAAAGCATTAATTTAACATTCAGAGGAGTTACAATCTTCAGATAATCGTGACAATATGAAAAGATATCATCCCAAAATGGCTTAATTTTGGAACAATTAACAATATTATGAGACCAATTGGCCGGGGCATAATACAAACATCTGAAACAATTAGCAGAAGTATTAGGATACATTTTAGATATCGCTGCAGGAGTACGATATAATAACAATTTTCCAAAGTATAGCATTCTGTGCCAATTGGCTCCTTTTAATACAGTAAAATTGAGTTTATTTATACTCCTCCATGTACTCAAAGTTAACACATGATTCTCTTGGTTTAGCCATTTATCAATCGCTTTTGAATTAGTGCCGGTTTCCCGGCTCTGCATTATGCGTATTTTCCACGCTCCAGGTTTCCTTGGCTGATCGTCGAAAAAGAGATCATTGGTCGTTTGGGTTGGGAAGCTAATTTGTTTGAAATCTAATTGCTCCAATATTATATAAATTAGATTATATGAGCCAGCCAATAGAAAGTTTCCAGGGATCCGTACCATCATCTCTGATGGATTTATCCATAGACCGTTATATACAAAATCCATTAGTGTAGTAAAACCGGCCCTAGCCCAATTGGCGGCTATCTCAGATCCTATTTTAATCCCTAAAAATGGAAACACACTTAAGGGCGTTGTTAAATTTAATAGGGAAAGAGCATATCTTTTAAGCATAGTAGAGCGTTTTTTATGAAACCAAACCAATGTCTTATAGCGAGCAAGTTTTGGGAGTTTGAAAACCTGCAGGGGGGGGAGGGTATCTGAAATTCCGACCAAATTAAATCAAAAAAGAAATTGATAAACAATCCTTGACTATTACCATAATTTTTAAATCTTGATATATATTGCGCAAAATATGCATTATAGTAGTCTCTTACATTGGGTAAGGAGAGACCTCCTTGATCTAACTCCTCATAAGGAGTTCCGATTGCAATCCGAGGTGTCTTTTTAGACCAAACAAAGGCCGAAAACAAAGATTCCACCTTAGCAAAAAAAGTAGCTGGCAAAAAACAGGAAATGGTGGAGAATAAAAAATGACATAGAGGAAGGATGGACATTTTAATTAGAGCAACTCACCCAAGAATGGACAAGGGGAGCATATTCCACCTTGTAAACAATATACGTATTTTCTGAAGAAGGGGATCAAAATTGAGTCGATACAAATCATTCACTGAAGAGGAAAAAGAAACCCCACGATATCTTTTAGATTTGTTATTAATACAAGAGGTGAGATCGGGGTATAAGTCTGGAATTATTCCCCCACACACCAAAACCTCGGTCTTCTTTTTTTTAATTCTGTATCCCCCAGAGCCTCGAATTCTTTGAAGATCTGAAGAGCTTGCACTTGGGATTGTAAATTAGGCTTAATCATCAACATAATATGATCCGCATACAGCTTAATCTTCGCCATGGACGGAATAGGAGGAGAAATATACATACAATTCCTAATTGCTACGGCTAGCGGTTCAATAAAAAATGCAAACAAGGCCGGTGACAATGGGCAGCCTTGCCTCGTGCCCCGTTTGACTACCACTGTGCCTACCATGGCAGTATTGATAATAATATTGGCTTTCGCGTCAGCATATAAGTTTCAAATCAAATTTATAATTCTCCCAGGGATCCCAAAATTGTGTAAAATAATAAAAAGAGTTTCCCATACTACCAAATCAAAAGCTTTTTCCGCATCTAACAATAGAACCAATGCTGGAACCCCCCGTGTTTCAAAATAATCTAAAGCCTCAATTAAGTAGTGTATATTAGTAATTAGTTGTCGTCCTGCGATAAAACCATTTTGATCTGGATGTATTAAAGTTGTTGTGATATTATTGAACCGGATTGAGAGTAGTTTAGTAATGATTTTGTAATCAGAGTTTAGCATTGTGATAGGCCGATAAGAATTCAGGTCTTTAGCTGCCTTCCCCGTCTTTAAAAAACTCACCACCGTGCCTTCTCGGAATGACTCTGGTATTGGACCCCCTTCTAACATAGAATTAACTAATTGCAAGAAAAGAGCAGAAAAAACACTAAAGAAAGCCTTACAAAAATTCAGCGGGAAGCCCATCTGGGCCACAGGCTTTTCCATTCAGGAGGTTTTTCATAACAAGCTCCAATTCTTCCATTGAGAATGGAGTAATCATCGCCAGATAATCTGTATGGGAGAGTGTAGGCAAAACATTTTTTCCCAAAAATTCGGTTAATTTAGAATGATCAATCTTGTGTTGCTGACTATAGATTATAATGAGCGAACATTATTTTCCCTATGTCCGCCGAATCTGAAACATCAACCTGAGTCACAGGGCATTGTAGCACCCGAATCAAATTTGCTGCAGCTTGTTCTCTAGCTTGCCAGGCAAGGAACTTCCCCGTAAAGTTGCTCTCCTCATAGATTTTTTGAGAATGGCTTCTAAACCTTTCCTCGCTCTGGGCTTTAAAGTATATGTTTAGCTCACATTTAGCTTCATTTAACTGTTTTTGTATATCGGGAGAGGAATTCTGTAGTCTTATACCTGTTAATGTTTGGATTTTATGCTGCAGCGAATTCTTTATAGATCTAGAAGTAGCTAATATAGTAGCATCCTTCCCAATGATTATACCGCGAATAAACGCTTTCAAAAAGTCCCAAATAATGTTCAGTGGGTCTGTACCCATATTTCGTGCAATAAAATCTGTGATCTCTGATTTTAACGAAGCAACCCATAACTCTTCATTCAAATATGTCTTATTAAACAGCCAGCGTTTAAGTATTTTTGTGACTGTCCCCAAAATGAGTTCAGCCACTAACATAGCGTGGTCAGAGAATCCATTGTGCAAAAATTTCAAAAAGCTAAAATTCAACTGTCTTGAAACAAGAAAAAAATCGATCCAAGAAGAAGACTTAAACCTTCCTGACCAACATGAATACTCTTTTTAAATGGATTTTGATTACGCCAGGGGTCAGCTAAATCAAGTGTTCCTATATAATTGCTTATAGAATTCAGTGATTTGGGTTTAGCTTGTTTACGTAAATGTGAGGTAGAGTCTAACTTGGGATCCATAACAATATTAAAATCGCCTCCAATGACAATGTCCCCTCCCACCATCAGTAATGATTGAAATAAATCTTCATACATTTTGGAGTTGTCATCGACCGGAGCATAGAAACTTACAAAAGTAATGGGTATTGGTCTGTTTAAAATTTTACATGTTACCCAACACCAACGACCCGGGCCGCCCTCCCCTACTTGCAAAACTTCAGTTTGTATATTCTTATTCAAAAAGACGGTGACACCTCGATGTGATTCAGAAAATGACAAAAAACCCCGATACGATGCCCATGTTTTAAACATGGAAAACTCTTCAATTTTTGACAGAGAAATATGTGTTTTCTGTAGCAATATTACAGAGGGGGTCTCAGATTTAATCCATAGTTCAATAGCACGCATTTTTTTTATTGTTTAACCCATTCACGTTAAAGGAAACTATTTTCAAACTTTCTCTAGTAGTCATTCAGCTGGATGTTCTATACATAAAAAGAAAAAACCAGTAACACATTTTCTGTTCACCCAATCTCTTTGCAATGATCTCCCCCTTTTTTGTTTTTTTTATTATTTACATAGCTCCAACGGGACTTTCTAACAAAGAAGAAGAATGCATTATTAACCAGCGTTGCATCAAGCACCTCATTTTTCCAATTATTTTTGTTACCCCCCACACCTGTAACCACCCCTCCCCCCAACTGTGGCGGAATCCTTAACACCTTACCCACGCTAGCCACAGAACCTTACCCTCTGACCTTGGGGTGTCCTGTAATTATACCCCCTAACCCTCCCAGAGACCCTCTGCCCCGCCCCTTCACCTCTCTCGAAAATACCAGTATGGCAGTAAAGTGGGGAAAAAAAGAAAAGAGAGAACATTTTTAAGTTACTCAAATTAACTAAGAAGTAAGTTTCCAAACAGATTGCACAGCCTGGCAACATCTAGGCCCGCTGTCCCTGAGAAATCTCCCTAAGCAAATCCTGTGCCTCATCCACATCCGACAAGATATAAAATCTGCCTTTAACCAGGACTTTAAGCTTAGATTGCTGGGCAATCATAGCTTGAGCGCCCTTGGCTTTAAAGAGGTGAAGGAGCTTTACAAACTCTTTTCTTCTGCGCGCTGCCGCAGCAGACATGTCCGAGAATATCCGACATTTACTTGACTCAGTCACCACGAATTGTCTTTGTTGAATAGCTTTAGACAAAATAGTTTCTTTTATTCGAACATCAGCAAAATTCAACAAAATAGTACGAGGCAGTGTCGAATTAGGAAATGGCTGAGCGGGGACCCGATGTGCTCTTGTTATCATTAAATCTCCTTCGTGCCCTGGAACCACTCTCTGTTGTAAAAAAGACGTAACCCACTGAATCATATTGGCCCCCTCAATGCCTTCCGGGACCCCCACTATTCGGAGGTTGGATCTCCTATTATAATTTTTGAGATCATCTAACTTTGCCTCCAATGTTCGTGTGGATTAAGAAACAATTTTAACATTTTTTTTGTCTCTGTCATCTGGTCTTCCAGGCTAGAAATTCGACTCTCTGCTTCCTGAAGATGAGCTGGAAGAGTGGAGATTGTGTCTTCAATTTTTTCCAAACGTTGTTGAATTGAAAGCAGTTCTACCTTTTGGGACCTCTTCACCTCCCTTACCTCGTCCAGAATTAGGTTTAGCATGTCCTTCACTGTCATTTGCATCTCTCCCATGGTCTCAGTATGCGCACTTAGTAAAGGACTGAATGGAGCAGAGGAGGTCGTTGGCTTGACTGTGTCTTGTGACATTTGGGATGGTAAAGATCCATGACCTAAAAGATCTGGGGGTCTCTCCTCTTGAGACAAGATCAGGGAAGGGCCCAAACTAATAGCAGTCCCGTTGTCAATTACAAGAGCCGGGCCTTGAGAAGGCTCACCCACTTCTGAGTTGCCTGAGGTAGCACCAGTAGCAAGCCAAGTGAATATGCAATTAGTAGGATGATTGTTTTTTTCCGAACAAAGGGAACTGTTTTGGAGCTGGCGTTGAAGTTTTCCCACTCAAAATAGACTGACCAGGCGGCAAGCCGTCGTGACCCCTGTTCATTTTTTCTAACTCAGGTAAGCCTATTTGATCAGCAGGGGTGATCTGAAAAGGTTGCTCAGTAAGGGTTCCCTTCACTTCATCCGAGCTCCCACCAGAAACATCATCTTTTCCTTCATCTATCGATTTTGCAGCGTTTTCTGCATCCTTGGCCTTTTGACGGCGAGCTTTTGCCTTATTGCATGCATTCAGGAGTTTTCCCATCTTGGTTTTTGAGAGCTGTGGTAACAGGGGGGGTAATAGAGGAAAAAATATTGTGTCTGTATTAACTATGTTGATAGCCCCTATAACCACTCAGTGAGGACAGAGTTAGCGTATTTTCAAGTAATCTTCAAATCACTTTTCTCCTTTCCATTCCTTTCCAGTCTTTAATATGAAATATACAATATTTCAATCCTTTGTAGCAATACCTGGCAGACAATAAGATAAGGATCGAGGCAGTTTAACCGCATGCGCGCTAGCGGTTTTCCCGCTGCGCGCTGCGATTTAAAAAATCCAGCGTTACGTGACAAGGTCAGCTCGTCATCCGCGTAGCGCAGGTTACGCTCATGACGAGCTGACCTTGTCATGAGCGCAGAAGGGGTTAAAGGAGAGAAAAAAAAAACACCACAGGAGTAACACAGCTTTTCTATTCAACTCGCTTACTATTCGCTCTCTTTTTCCTTCCCAAATACGAGCTTTTTAAATGTACACGCAGTTGATGAATCGGTCTTTTATAATAAGAAAGCAGCCATGTAATTATTTTACCGGCCACGGCTCTGTGCTCTTCTGCTCTCACGCTCCACTCGCCTGCCAGATCCACCATCACAAATGCCTCTGCTCACCACAGCCACGGGGAAAGTCACAGAAGCCTTTTTGCAGCCTCGAAATTATCACTTTCTGACAGCGTCGTCTTAGCCTTCTCCAAACACGGCTTCTGGGCCTAGATGTATCAAGCATTTTGCGAATCGTTATGGCCGAAATTCGCAGAATTTTGACCATAACGAATCGCTAATGAATATTTTGCATATTTCGGGATGTATGTGTTATTTCGCAGCGCTAAATAAGAAATCGCTATTTTTTGCGTTTCGTTATTTACGATTTCATGTTGATGCGAATATTTCCTAGCGATTCTCTATTTTGCATGATCCCATTTTAAGAAGTCGCTATGAAATGTATCAAAGAATCGCAAATAGCGAAAAACGACAAATCGCAAATTAAGAATTCGCAATTAACACTAAGTCAAACCAGGTGTAATTTTTTTTGAATGTTTAAAAGACAGCCCCAACTGATTTTTTCAACAGAACCATGGCTGGACTTTACCTGATAGCTAGAAGACTGCGCATCCAAGCTCTTGCACAGATGAGACAGAGGCAGGAAAGGATTTTCAAACTGAGGATTACCTTATTTCAACAGACTGAAGAAGACATTTTTGAGAAATATAGACTGCATCCACATACCATTTTGGACTTAATAGAGGAGTTAAAGCCTTTTTTGGAGCATGAAACACACAGGACACATTCTATACCAACTCATGTGCAGGTCTTATGTTCCCTGCACCTTCTTGCCTCAGGATCTTTTCAAAGGGTGATTGCAGAGGTGGGAGGAGTATCTCAGAGTGCCTTTTCAAGGTTTTTTAGGGTATTTTTGGATGCAATGATGAACAGGTTGCAACATCATATTTACTTTTCCAGCACACCTCAAGATATCCAAATTTCAAAATTTGATTTTTATCAAATTGCCCATTTTCCACATGTAATTGGATGTATAGATGGGACACATATTGCCATTACACCTCCAGCTGCAACTGAGCATGTTTATAGGAATAGGAAAAGTTACCACTCTTTAAACATTCAAATGGTGTGTAATGCTAAGTATATTATTACTGACATTGTTGCAAAATTTCCAGGAAGCACTCATGATTCATATATATTTAGACACAGTGGATTACATGGACGTTTGAGTGCTGGTGAATTTGGAGATGGATTTCTGCTTGGTAAGTGCTACTTAAAAAAACAAAATCAATTGTAAAACTTTTGTCAATCTATTTTTAAAACTGTCACATTTCTGAAATTCAAATTTAGGAGACAGTGCCTATGCAGTTCGTGATTTCATTTTGACACCTTATCTAAATCCAAATAACATTCATGAAAGGAGATACAATAAGGCACACCGTTCAACACGTGGAGTTATTGAAAGAACTTTTGGAATTTTGAAAAGCAGGTTCAGAAGAATCCATAAAAGTGGAGGATCCTTGCAATATAAACCTTCATTGTGTTGCAAAATAATTACAAGTTGTGCTATGCTACATAACATGGCTATTAGGAAAGGAACAGAATGTGAAGTGAGTGACCCTGAATCTTCAGACAATGATGATGTCCCTCCACCATGAAGATGTGCTACCGGTTTAGGAGCAGTGGCTGGGCGACAAAGGCGTGCAGAAATTACAAACAATTATTTTTAGGTAAGAAGTAAAAACACAACATCTTTGTTTTCATTGTGTAAACCTTTTATTCTTCAAAATTAGAAGGGTAACAAAAACCTGGAACCTGTTAATCCACAGGACATACATGTGAGAATGTTTGCTCACAGTGTCATTCTCTTTTATTAATATATATGTTGAATTTTCTTTTTAATTTTTTCCCCTTCTGCTACTCCTGCGTTGGCCTGGCCCACTTCTCCTCACAGATGTATGTTGGCTACCAAGGCTTCCACTCCTCATGTCAGGGGTGTCCAAAGTGGGTGTAGGGTTACTGCTGGTTCTACTGGAAGTGTCCTCAGACTCAATGGCCTCAAAGAACGCACTTGCCCCTTTCTGACAAGTTTTTAATAATTCAAAAGAATGGGATACTTTATCCAGCCCTTTGGCCACATTTGTACTGCATTCACCAACCATGCGTTGCATGGCAATGCTTCTCCTATTACTCTGTGCAGTCACAGTGCATAGTCTATTTATAGCTCCATAGTACTTCTGTAGTCTGATATTATGACTGCGAGAATCCCTCACTCTGTTTGACTCTGATCTTTCAAAAGCTACACAAAGTCTGTCCATGGAGTCAGCCATCCGCCTCATACCATCACCCACCTTATTGTTACTCTTGTTTAATTTATTTAGTTGGGCATTAATTGACCTTAATGCTTTATGTTGTTTTTCTTGCACAGAAAGCATGTTGTTCTCCAAACCAGCAAAAACATTTGCTGTCTCTGTGACTTCTCCCCTGCTTCTCCTGGTATTATTATTAGAATATGATCTTCTTGAAGCAGAATCACTAACTGTGTCAAGATGTATAACTTCCTGTTCTGACACAGTTATGTTATTTGTTGATCCCTCAGGTTCATCATCTGATTCCTCAAAAGGTTGCAGTTGTGCAACTGCTTTTCTTTTTCTTCTCAAAAAAGACAATGATTCATGCTCATCACTGACATTGACTTCTTCTGGGGCTGTAATATGTTCCTGTGAGGATTGCCCCCCATCACCATCATGTGAATCTACAACATGATCTGGGAATAAAGAAAGAGTCACATGAGATGCTTGCCTATCTGTGTGCTACATGCCTATTAAATTATGCTAACTAAAGAGATAGTATTGTGTACTTATTCAGATGCATGTATGTTAGTGCAGCTTAAATGTACAGCATATCATAATTAAGCAGTAATGTTAAACAAAAAAGGGATCAATGTACACATGTAAGTGCTGTAATTTATTAAACACATGGAATAATGCTCACACACTCATACTCATACACTCATGCTTCTAAATTATGCAATGAAAAAGTCAAGCATCCTGCTTACCATGTTCAGCAACTGTGTGATCAGAACTGTCAATGGCAGAGACTCCGGAAACACTTTCATGCTGAATTGTAGATTCAATGAGCTCCTCATGTGGGGTTGGTTGGTCTACATTTCCAGATCCTCCACCAGTTTTATTGGCATCCTTTAGTCTCTCAGCAAGTTTTTCCTTTGCCCTCAGCCTCATGTCGTACCAACGCTTTTTAATTTCATCAATTGATCTTGGGATGACACCAACTGCATTGACTTTTTCCTGGATTTCCAGCCATAACTTCCTCTTCCTGACTTCAGGAACATATTTGGCTTGCTTCCCAAACAAAAGTTCATGGTTGCAGGCAATTTCCTCCACCAGTGTCTCCACCTCCCTCTCAGAAAACTTTTGCTTCCTTTTTCTTTTTTCTGCTGAGGGGCCTCCTTCTGAATTTGCAGCCTCCATCCTGAAGTCAAGCAGCTCCTCTCTCCAGCCAAACAGGTTTCCAACTGCCACTGGGTGTGGCTCAGGCAGGCAGGTGAAACTAATCAAGCTCATTTCCTGAGTATGACTCAGCTATTTCGTAGTTGGCAGCAGCAGATTCACGCTTTTTTGCGATTTCTTAATTTACGAAATTCGCAAATTAAGAAGTCGCATAAAATTCTAAAAAAAATTGCGACTTCTAAGGAATCGCTAAAAAGTCGCAGAAACATACATACATCGCATTTAACGATTTCTTAATAGCGATTCGCAACGACTCGCTATTAAGAAATCGCTAACGAAAATCTTGATACATCTACCCCCTGGTGTTCCTAGTGCTCCGTCAAAATCGGAAGATCCGAGAACGCCAGCCTGCCTTCCTGCCGCTGCCGCCGCTCGCCGCCATCATGCATGAGGGAAAGGGGAGGGGTCACAGCTAGGGCCTCCAGGTGCTACGTGGAGGCGTGGATCTCCATCCGCCTTCTAGTTGACAGGCTTGATGATTTTTTAAGCATTTGTTATCCGGGTTCAATTGTGGATCAAAGTGCTGGTTTAATGCAGTGATGACTACCTCGAAATCATGATCTGACCCTGTATTTGGTAAATTTTCGATTAGTTCATAGAGTTCATCTCCACCCAGGTGCAGCACTTCACTTCTGGTGCAGGAGCACGCTGCCACAGGACCAGAGGCAGCAGGGTTTGCACCCACCTCGTAAGTTCAAGCGTGTCACACAATGGATCAACCACTAAGCAGGAGACACAGACACTCACACGCATATAGAGGGTAGACGAGCACTATCCTGGAGCTGTCTTGCCCCTTTATTTATGCTTTTGGGCCGCGCCTGGCCATTAGGGGTGCATGCCATAACAATGTATTGTAGTGGCTGGGTGGCTCACTACAAATGCCTTCCCGTGGAAGATTCGGTTTCCGAGGAATGCCAGGAGCTGGTTTGACAGGAGAAAATTTGTTCTGTGGTACTTCTATGAATGTCAACTTGAATATTCTTTTTCTCAGACCGTTTTTCACATTTAGCTTTTACGTGCAATTAATCTACTTGAAAGTAATTCGAAAAAATTCAGGCCATCAATTTCGAATGATTTTATCATTAAGAGTTTGGTGACATATTTAATGATGACCCACACAGGCATGGTAGACAGCTTACAAAGATCCTAACCATCCCTCTGAGCATTTTTTAATGAAATAATGTCTCCCCGAGCACCTTGGACTGGAGTGTTTCCTTTATCTTTCGAAACCTTTATTACATGTTGCTTTATCTACAGATAAAGGCAACGCTTCCTCTAAGCGAGGTTTCTGTCCCAAAAAAAGCTGCAGCTCCAGCAGCACAAAATCAATCACAGAAATGTGAGGCAGATTAAATGTCCTCCCTGCAGAGCAATTACCTCTATCGAGGAACTGGACTGGATCCCAGCTGGAAGAAGGGAAATGAGAGCTGCAGTCCCTGTAGACTGCATTCAGAAATAAGGCACCTCTGTACTGCTCTGCGGGTTTAAGCATCTGCTGTAGCAGACTTTCTTTTTCTTGAAAGTCACATTTTCGAATCCTGGAGGGGCCGGACTATGAGTTTCCTCTGTCTTTGGTTGTTGAAATGTTTAATATGGACCTGTATTAATGGTAATAACATCTGCTTTCAGTGCAGCGAGTTTAATACTATACCAGTGCCACCAGTCAAAGAACGGGTTCTTTGGTGCACAGGGACTTAATGACAGCACAATGTGACATTCAGGGCCACACTCTAACTACTAGAAAGAAAGTTCAACAAGGAACTGACAATCTATTTCATGTTATTTTCCCTCATTTGACTTGTATAAGATCTGGCATCCTTTTCTTGGTATCCCTAGATTTGTTGCCTTCTGACTGCCTGTTATACTGTTGTTGACTTCTTTTTCGCTGGCTTTAGGAATTTGGGCACTTTAAAACTGTTAACCAATACTAAAGTGCATGTGTTCTATGCTTAAAACATGGTACTATTGGCTTATCTACAATTGGCGTATTTCATGTACCTATAAGTACCCAGTAAATTGCACTACATGTGCCCAGGGCCTGAAATTTAAATGGACTTGAGGGCCTGCAGCACTGCTTGTGCCACCCACTTAAGTAGCCCTTTAAACATGTCTCAGGCCTGCCACTGCAGAGGCTGTATGTGCAGTTTCAAACTGCCATTTCGACCTGGCAAGTCAGCCCACTTGCCAGAGACAAACCTTCTCTTTTAATTCATTTAGGTCATCCCTAAGGTAGTCCCATGGTAGTCCTAGGGCAGTGTGAAGTGTATTATGGACTCCCAAAAAGGCATTTGAGGAACTGAAGAAGGCATCATCCACTGCACCAGCACTGAAAGCGCCTGACTACAGACAGCCTTTCACTGTACAGACGTATTCCTCCTACAAAGGAGATGGAGCAGTGTTTGCTTAGCTGGATGACAAAGGTAAGGAGCGTCTGTTAGCTTTTATTAGTAGGGGATTGTTACCCAAAAAGCACAACTGGGCGGCTCTTTAGAAGGAATGCTTTGCCGTAGAGTATGCACTGAGTAAGTTCCACCCATATTTGCTTGCCACTAAATTTGTTGTTCACACAGATCAGAAGCCACTGAAATCATTGTTGGCCATGAAGGGAGAGAATCCTAAGTTGTTGAGACGGTCTATTTCTTTGTTAGGGTTAGACTTTGTAGTGGAGCACAGAGCGGCTTGAGTTACAAGAATACTGATGAACCTTCCTGAGGTTTTACCAATCTGACCAACGAACCTCTCCAGGTTTGGAGTTGATTGTTCTGATCTGGGAGTGGCAGCTGTTGGGACAAATATGTCCTCTCAGTGGGAAGAGACATGCACCCCTGCCCTGAGTGCCCAACTGTACTTTTGTCTGGGTCCCTTATGCTGATTTTGTTTTCATAAGCCAACATGGATCAGGCATGCACACCATTACATTGGCCTGTCTTGTAGATTGGGGTCTTGTTGGACCGGAAGGGATGCTCTAAGTGCTATACCCAGATTTGTGGAAGGATACTGCATGGAGTTAAGCAGCACAAACGTGGCGGTGGTAGCATACCTTGTGGTGATCAGTAGTAGTGGACCTTTTTATTCTGTGTCACTGGAGTGAGGCCACAAGCTCATGCATCTTTTTCTGAAAAGTGCCATTGCTGTGTGCTTAACTCACACTTGGCCTACATTAGATAGATGTGGAGTGCTGCACAGCACATAAGTAGTGTCTTTCCATTAGTTGTAAGTGTGCACTGAAGGGTACAGTACAGGTTGGAGCAGAGTGGTGTAGTACATATGTGGTTAATAAATGCACTGGGTGTTTGTATACCTGAGAGCAATACATAACCTAAGAGATGTGGTGCTGTTCAGTTCAGACGCAGGGACAGCATGAGCTGGGTGTATGTATATGTGCATGCATGAAGGACAATACATGAAGGGTGAAGAGTTTCACAGAATGCACATAATGTGGGTAGTCTGGCAGTGCATGTATTTTTGAATAACACATCCTGGTTAAAGATAGGAAAGCTTCAATGCTGGACAGTGTGCACATACTAAGAGTGCATGCTGGATGCATGGGTACATGTGAGGGTACAATGCATAGAGGTATTGGTGCTGAACAGTAAGTGTGCTGAGAATGTGTTCTGAGTGCATGTGCCTGCAAGGGTACATGGTATGGAGGACCCTTGGTTCTATTTGTAAAGCCCAGGCCTGCATAGTGAAGACATAAGGAAGAGGTGAATCCCACCAAATTGATTACAGATTTATGGATAGATGCATTCCTGTGAGCTGGTTGGGAGCAGACACTGGCGGGAAAGAAGAGATTTCCTTTACAACCTATAAAATTGCTCTTTGATTTAGTGATAGATCACAAGGAATGGGCCTGACACATATCAGGAAGGGCAATGGGGCTCATAAGAGAATCATAAAGAGTTGGGCTGAGAGTCTGGGATTAACCTACTTATGAACATATCACTTTTGCTGATGTCCAGGTGTGACCTCTGGTCACTACCATGAATTATATTGTGAACAATCAACTTCAGAGTCATGCCTGCTGTGACCGAATCTCTTTCATGAAGGAAGATGAAAAGGAGAAGTGCCCAAGTTTCAAGTTTTTATTAGTTTAGCACAGTTACTTAAAACTATTGCTGTACAAAGTCTACTTTAGCATGAATATAAAATTTAGTTTTAAGCACATTTATCAAATAAAAACAAGGCTAAAAAGCAATTTACAAGGCTTAGTGACCAATATGCTTATTGAGGAGCAGTATTATGGTTGCCTATGTGAGCGTTTTGCTATGCTTGGCCGGATAAAATAGTTAAGACAGAGGGTACTGGGCCAAGGGACGGAAAAAGTCTGTAATGAGTCTTTGAGGGGAAGGGGGAGGAAGCATGGCAACCAAGGGGGGTAATAAAAGATTGTCCAAAAGTCTCACAAATTTTCCAAACCTAGCAAGTGCTTGAATGTCAGTAGATGTAAAGCACAAGGCCGAGGCCTCCCAGCACGTCCTGGCGCCCCATTTTAGGAACAAGGGTTTCAAAAGGGACCTCCTAGGGGCTGCTAGTGCCGGGCAGCAGCACAGGAGATGCAGCCATGATTCGGAGTGGTATTTGCACAGCCTGCATACTCCCCCCTCGCTTGTTGGGGCCTATTTATTAAAGGCCGTCGAGCGCAGGCCTAGAAGTCGCATAAACATTATGTTCTTCCTAGCCACTTTGCTTAAGTTTTCCTGGCAGTATGCTTGTGGACGCCCAAGAAGATACGAAGAGTTCAAGGGGAGCAGAATGGTTGATGCCTTTAGAGCCTGCAGATCCATGGACTGAGAAATAAGTTTGACTTGCTTATTGATGGTGCTTTTCCAGGCCGAGTATGGAATAGTGACTGAGGGGAGAGATGACTCGTCAATCTCTAACACTCTTATGGCCTTTATAATCTGGGTGTTCCAGGGATTGCCGGGGCTAGATAGGATTCCTTTTAGCTGGAATTTAAGAGTGTTATCACCTGCTTTTAGGGTCCTAATAAAGTATTTCAGGGTGTCGGCCTCGCAGTAAAGAGATTGTCTTTGTAGGCCCAGCTCCAGTCGTAGTCTTGCCCGCTGAATAAAACTTGGCAGATGGAAAAGTTTTTTATAGGTGGAGATTTGGGCGAGCTCAAGACTAGAGGAGCACGCTACAGGAAAGGCCTGGTGTCCATAAGTTAATGCAGGAAGTAGAGTGGCTTTAGCCACCTTCAGGATGGCTTCTGCAGAGGGGCTGCCCATTTCAAAAGAAGCAGAACCCCATGATAAGTCTACAAAGACCCAGACACTGAATAGCATTTGGTGTCTGGAAAATGACTATATGAAGCGGAGGTGAGTCCTCAATGTTTTGTCATCTGACAAGCAGCCACACAGGCTGTGTGAGAAGGGGAAATTCTGCAAGACTTCTGCCTGTGACCATGACCTGGAGCAACGGCCTGCTAGTCTCCCTGCTGGGTGCGGCTACATCACCCAGTACACCAAGATCATCATCCCGGGAGCCTTGAGTACAATCACCTGCCTGCTTGCCAAGACTAGTGTGCCCTGTGAGGGAGAGGAGAGTACTGGAGAGAGTGAGGTTGGTGAAGAGCCCTACACGAGGATTCCCTGAGAAAAATGTGAGGCTATGCACAGATCGGGCCATTGCTGTGTGCAGTATCAACTCTGCAACACTCATATGCCAGGAGAGGGCCATGCTTTTCAGTGCCGTATTGAAAGTTCTGAGCGGGAAGCACCAAGTTACACCAGTGTGCTGCTGTGACCCTATATGCCAGAGGGGGGACCGGTGAACTGAGTTTGAGTCAGGTGTGCAGGATGACTGATGAGATCTGAACCTCATATGCCAGGAGGGGCCTCTGTAGGAAAGGTGATCACCTAAGGAGAGGCTGTGCTTTCTTTGTGAGTACCACAGCATCACCGTTTGCTGTTACCACTTTGGTCTAGATTTCAGGCTGTCACCCCTAACCAAAGAAGAACTGCCAGTGACCAGCAGATCGAACCCTCACGTTGTCTGCACCTGATGAAGTCCCTAGGTTTCACTGAGACGCAACTGATGGCATCGCCCTCTACTTGGAGCCCCGGTTGGGAGCTGAATGATCACACCGGCACCCCTCAGCCCCTAACAGAGGGAAGAGAAACGTACCTTTTTTGTCCACCGAGCGGGAGAAGCTACGATAACTGGAACCTGACCGACAGAGCTGCTCGACAGGAATAGCCTACGCCAGTGGGTGCTGCCACGTGCATTGTGGGCGGCCCAACTTCACCATACAGGATCTACACCTAGGAGCACATGAGGAGATGGCACTCACTGCACTGCTGAACACAACCATACTTCCGGAACTGGTAAGACTGAAACTGGGACTTTGGGGTCCTGGGAGTCTTGCTGCAGATGGTGCCTCAGCACTATAAACACTTTCGACTGAGTTCCTAAAAGGTCAGAAGGGAGACCTGTTTAGTTTAGCCTAATAGTTTGCATACCCTGATGGGGCCAACAGTCAATGGGTAATAGCTCTGGACATTTTAAACATGGTGCGACAGGGATTTGCCTGACAACTTCTAGAGCCCCAACCTCAAGAGGAATTGAGTTGTTGCTTCCTAATGTTTTATCCCTTTCCATGTGTAGAGTTGGAAATAAAATACAGTTTTTTTATATAAAGGCAAGTATTTGACTGAACATTGACTCATTGTTTGTGCTTTTGGCATTCTGAGTTACGAGTCATGTTCATTGACCTGTATTTACATCCCATCGAGGAAACCTTAACTGCTCAACTACGGGGAACAGCATGTACCACAACATTTTTCCAACGAAAAGCAATTACAACGCATTTTCTACATCGTAGTTACTATCACCACGTAAGTATTTACAATGCAAGTAGTTTACGTATTTAAAAGGATAATTTAAAAGGGGGGTTTGGGGGGTCTCCCCTTAAAATATTAGAACACCTGTAATCAACACAAATGTATTTTGTTAAATATCCTAATTCTGTGGGGGCCGGAGGGCTATCAAGGAATTGGTGAGACTCATACGAGCACAAGGGAGTGTTTGTAGTGCCACAGACAAATAGATTAAACCGGCGGGAGAGGTAGCCCTGAGCGCAAACGCGCAGTTACAGGCAGTGGGTGTCAAAGGGTATTACGCTCCCAAAAAACGATGGCAGAAGAATGGGAAAAAGAGCGCGAGGAGGCAGCACTAGACACTTTTAGGGACAAGGATGAGGAAGTAACAGAACCATCCTCAAGAAAAAGGGCACAACAAACAACCGAGGGAAATGACATCAAAAGACTCCTAAATTAACTTGAGAAACTACGCAAACACGAAATAGCCAAATGGTGGGAAGGCACCTCCCTCAAAAGGTACCTGGAAGTAGGGAGGATACCCAGAGGGCTGAGAATCCTAGTGGCCCCAACCTACGAGAACCCAGACCCTGCCATGCTCCAGGATTGGGCGGATAACAGTGCTGAATCATCTCGTAACATGTTACGCATCTTAATAAAATACGCAAGCACAGACAGGGAGAAACTGCTCCTATAGATTGACTGTATCATGGCAGAGCTGGGCAAACTACCAAATCAAGATGAAGTTAACAAAGGATTATCGGAAATCAAAACAAGGGTCCAGAAACACAAGAACACCATTAAAGAAAGGAAGGCGGAGAAATTTCAGCTGGATCGAAATGACTATTTACAACACAGGATCTACACGTTTGCCCGAAAATTTGAAAACATCCACCGGCAGCAGCTCTCAGCAACCCGCAGCTCCCTGCCATGCCCACAAGAATTGAGTGAATCGGAAATCAGTTCAGGAGCAGAATCAGATCCAGAAGCAGGCACATACCCAAACCAACGCAAGAAAGTACTCACCCCAGTAGACAAATTTGCTTTTTTACGGAGGGAACACCTCATGAGCCTCAGACCAAGAATGCCAAGGCAAGACCAAACACCAAGCAAAACCAACCATCAAAAAGCAGAAGGAGGAAGAACAGACGCTGGGGCAGACATGGCACAAAGAACAAAACCCACCCAAAGACGAAACAGAAGGAGATGAAAACACCCATGGAAACAAACAATACAGTCATAAATCTAACCAACATGGAATTAACGACTAAAGAACAAAAGCCATTGGCACTAGGACTCTCTTTCTGTAAAGAGACACATTTTAACTACACGGAGACCAGAATTGACTTTTACCATTTCACTCGCAAGTTCAAATTAAACAAGTACTTTTCCACTTTGAAAGACAAACCCCTGGATAAACGAGCTGCACCAGAAACTACACCAAGCAGTACCTTATTGAGTGTAGTAGACGTGGAATTCCTAAAAGAAATGACGGAAATGGACTTGAACATAACCGATGGGAGTCTCAGCAACACCCAAACGGGAGCCCTTGCCAACCTCACGATCTACGCCTCTGAAACGACCCCATTCAAACCCAAGTCAACATTCTACCCACCCATGCCAAGGGACAACATTGACACGTTTGCTGACAGAGTCACAAAGGGCCTGAAGGAGTTAGCCCTCTCCAACAGCATATCTTTCAACAAAAATTCTAATGACTACAAGACCAAGTACTGCAAGGTGATGGAAAAGATCAAACAGCGTCCTGACATAGTAGTTCGCTGTGCGGACAACGGAGGGAACATAGTGCTATGGCCGCTGGAGATGTATGACAGGGAAGCCATGACTCAATTACATGACAGACAATGCTACATCAGGACCAGCAACACGAACATAACGAATATCAAAGAAAGATATCATGCGTGTCTGTATGATTGGAGGGGCAAAGGCTTAATCACCAAACCTGAATTGGACTTCCTCAAAAAGGACTATCCCATCACCCCCCAGCTATACCTTATTTCCAAGGTCCACAAAAACATCAGTTGCCCACCCGGCAGACCTATAATCTCGGCTATAGGAAGCCTATTTGAAAACACCAGCAAGTATATAGACTATTTTCTCCAGCCATTAGTGAGAATGCTACCTGCCTTCCTACAAGACACTGGGGACTTTTTGATCCATATTTCTGACTTTATGTGGCATAATGATTTTATTTTTGTCACACTAGATGTACAAAGCCTGTACATGAGCATTAGGCACACAGATGGACTAAATGCAATGAGGCACTACTTGGGCACTAGGGACATCACTCTACACCAACACACCATGATGCTTCTACAGATGACAGAGTGGTGCCTAGACAACAATACATTCTCCTATAATAAACTTCTTTACAAACAGACACAGGGCACGGCCATGGGTACTTGCTTTGCCCTCAGCTATGCGAATCTGCATATGGGCTGGTGGGAGGAGCAAGTACTCATGGTCCAACACCACCACACAGTCATCAACAACATAGTGCTGTACAAGCGCTACATAGACGACATCTCCATGGTATGGCGAGGTTCAGAGGAAAGCGCACTGGAATTTGCGTCACTCATAAACAGCAACAGTCTCAATCTCAAGTTCACCTGCACCACCAGCACAGACAAAATTGTATTCTTAGATCTAGAGGTCTTTCAAGTGGGGGCAAGGTAGAAACACGAACACACAGAAAGGAGACTGCTGGAAATGCCATCTTACACGCCACAAGTTACCAGCCTGAAAGAGAGCATACCTTACGCCAAGTGCCTTAGGATGAAAAGAAACTGCAGCCTAGAAAGTGATTTGCTAGCTAGTACAGAAAGCCTTTTTGATTGACTCGGGGACAGAGGTTACCATCAACAGACTCCAAGCAAGGCCAGAGAAAAAAGCAACGGTCTCAACAGGTCGGATTTGCTGCATAGGAACACAAAAGCAAACACTGAACACACAACCACCAAACCCACTATGGCTCCTAGGCTAATAACAGGATTTAACAAATCTCACCCCAACCTTCACGAAATCCTGTACAGACACTGGCCACGTATCAGAAATGACCCAACCCTGGGCCCTACTTGTCCGAAGTTACCACAGTTAACCTTCCGTAGGGCCACCTCCATGAGGCAGGAGTTAGTCAATAACGCACCGAGTCTGCAAAAAACAAAACCTGGCTTCAAGCACAAACAGGCTTCTTCAAATGCACGAAATGCAAGGCCTGCAAGCAAGGAGTAAACACAAAGACAGTACATTTACCATTCAGAAAATTGCCCTATCTGATCAAAGAGCATTACACATGCAAAACCGATTTTGCAGTATACGTGCTAAGTTGCACTTGCAGTAAACTTTACGTAGGCAGCACCATCCATCCAGTGCATCTCAGGATCTTACAACATCTCAGAGCCATTTCCAATGATGATCCCTCATATCCAGTGGCCAGACACATAAACTCCCACCACAACGGTAAAGCTGAAGATCTCACATACTTTGTGATCGACAGTGTTGCACAAAACCCCAGGGGAGGTAATAGGCAACAATCACTAAGAAGACTAGAATCAAAATATATCATCGAACTAGATTGTAAAATCCCCAATGGGCACAACGCAGATGAAGCCCTTAGCGCACATCTGTAAAGCTGAACTACTTATTCTCCGCAGTCAAGCCTCCTCGCGCCGGTCAAGCAACCCATTCTTTCGAGAACATCTTGCTTCACCATCTTTTTTATTTATTTATAGCACGAGGCACTGTAAATAGTAACCACTCACTCACCACACTTCACAAGCACTTTATCCAGGTTAGGCTACATGATCACTCACATAGTCACAGAAACCAACAAAAGGGTAACGCAATGTCTGACCCCCGTACCCTGTTACCATAACTACTAATGGATTAAGCTGCAGTTCACACTGGCACCACCTGTCCGCAACCAACACAACACACAGACCAAGTGGGTCCAGATAGAGATTAATGGTAGGAACCGCCCAAACAAACAAGTCCGCTCGCCCACAGGGGCTAGATCCCACATTTTAAACGCCTAGGAATTTTAAGCTGATTAGAAAGTCTTTCTTGCCGCACCCGGGCAGAGTAAAACCCTCCTGATATTGGCATCAGCTATAGGCATAGGACTTGGCCCGCAAACAAACACACACCATTGGCTGTTTGTAGGCCACCAGCAGCTTGTGACATCATCCACACTCAGATCCCTCCCTGCCTGACTCACCCACGCAGTCTGTTATTCTCACACAGACGCTGCAAAGCGCGCCCTCCTCTCCCACCAGATAAACACATCTAAAACTGGCTGTCATGAACATTCCTCAGACCGAGCGGCATACCACAATCATGCCGAGCGGGGGCCACCCTCCAAACACATCAACTACCCGATCGCCTGGGGGCCCTCAATACACAGCAGCACCAGAACACACAACATACACACACAGAAGAGCTCACCTGTACGACGGACGGTACAGAAACCGTGCACGCAGGATCCTCTTAAACGGCCTAATCCAGTCTTCTATGTCAATTACAACACGTACTTGCACGTTCAACCCACATTGAGCGGAGGGTCAATTCAATCATGGCATAAGACACTATAATTTCGTTACATGTTGTAAATATTAGTGTGATTATTTGTAGCACCCAGATAGAAGTATTTAAAGTTAAAATGTAAAGAATTATTTACATGTCTTTAATTGTTTATACCATGACTTGCACTTCTCATCTAACTCAAACTTTTCCATGTCTATCTCAATGTCACATGTTACCTGGGCTACCAACTGACCTCCCCTTGGTTACTTTGCACCACTATATAAAAAAGCTCACTTCAATGGTGATGACAGATGTAGTGAACAAGGCGGACTTGTCCGCCGAAACGCATCTGGTAGTTTTTTTAATAAATTCCTTTGATCTTCAAACCCACGGAGTCGGTGCCTGTTTTTCAAAGTCTAAAGAACCAGGATTGGATCCATATATATATATATTTATATAAACAATAAAGTATTAAGAATTAATGTGTAACAATTTAACACTACGTGGCAGTGTTAGACTGCGACTGGATTTTATACTAACAGTAAGCGTGGTAAAAGTAAACCTGGAAGTGAATTGCATTGTGAAGGTATTTCAAATGAAAGTGAATGTGAATGCGAGGTAGTGGAATGCATTGTAAAATATGCGTAGTAAAAACGAGTGTGGTGAATAAATGCGTTTTAATGTCATAGAATCCTCAACCACAGCTTCCAATGAGAGTCAAGTGTAGAAGGAGTACTTGGCCCAGTTGAGCTGGATCCATTGTAGGTCGGACCCTGGTACACCAGGAGTAAAAGGGCTGAACCTCCTAGGGCACGCCTGTAGTACTCTGAAAGGGGTTCTGACACCCATAATGATGATATATGTAACAATTTATTTGTGGCAGTATTGAACATGAGCAAGACCCACTAAATTATCTTTACAGGTGTAATATATGTTTCTCATGAGCACAAACATTGTTATGATTTAAGCACTAATCGATGAGGAATGGTCTCTCTATGAAAATGTCATACACAGACAAGTGTGCCCAAACAGGTTTTTCACTCAACGTTCATTCAATTGAACGTCAAATAAAGGTAGGTCCCTAGGAGTGTAAGTTCCAAGATTATAGAATTCCCACGTACCCTCTTTGAGACCTGAACTAAATCATATGCTCTTCAGAATACTCCTAAATGCTAAACTATTATGACTTGCTTTCAAACACACCTTTCATACTATCAAGGGCCACAATTGTGCTGTAATATTTATGTAGTGCTTATTACCCCTATGTGAGGCCCTGAAGAGCTTGCCTACATGGTTTGCATGCTACTTAGTGTAGAATATGTGGATGGAAGGATGTTGTCTTTCTTTTGATCTTATATGAGAATTGTAAAAAATGGACACACGCATCATGTGATGACCATCGAGGTGCGGTTATGGTGAAATGTGATGCATGCTTATCAGTGCGATGGATGAAGAAGTGTGGGAGATTAATGGTTTTGAGTTAGCTGGCAGCTTGAGCAGTTTTCCAGGCCCCTTTATAGCTTGTTTTTTATTTTCATAATCCACTTAACTAGTTACTGCACTGGGTTGTCCATTCCAAGAAGTTTTGTTTATTGTTTGTGGTTGTGAACAGGTATAAGATAGATCGTATAAATAGTGAAGAGATCTGCTGAGATGGATTTAGCTAATATTTTCCCATATCTGAATGTCATTGTGAGATTTCAAGAAGCGGTCATAGTACATAGCTAGTTTGAACCTGCAGTGGTCAATTAAATTAAAATCATTAATTGGCCAGCCTCATCAGGCGATCTCTTCAGTTATTTATTGTCTGTTCAGTTTGTGATCAGTGGTTTACCTGTGTCAAGCAGTAAAAGGGATTTATTACCTCTGACCCTCTGGGCCGGTCACCCCACGCACCGCGCTCACTCCTCCGTGTGTGAGCCCAGGCTGCCCCCGAGTGCCATCGCTGCCTGCAGCTGTGCTCCTGGCCCCCGACCGCCGCTGCTTGCGCTGCCTTGTATTGTATTGCCCTGTATTGTATTGTAATTTTTTCCTGTTTTCTCGCTCCGCTTTAGTGTGCTGTTTCTGCTCTGTATTTCTGTGATTGTATTCCCTCCCTGTGGTATCTAGTTATACTTAGTTCGTTGCCTTTGTCCCCTGTTGCCCCTCGTGGTGCTCAGCCCCTGCCGTGTTTCCCGCCACCTCCCCGCTCCCCGCCGCTGCCCCCCTGCGGCCCTGCCCCCTTCCCTCGGCCGCCCTTCCCATTCACCGCCCCGCTGCCGCCTCCCAGCTGCTCCTCCCTCGCTCCGCCCCCCCCACTCTACACATATGGCAGAGTGGCAAACGCGCAGCGTTGACGCGCAGCGGGCGCGCCAAAGGCAAGCCTGTCTGCGCCCGTCCGCGCCTGGCCCGCGCCCAGTGCCCGGACCCCTGGACCCCGCAGACACCAGCCCACCCGCCGGTCCTACAACGCCACCGAAATCAACGCACTCAACACCGGCCGGATCCCAGGATGCTACCGAGCCACCCTGAGACGCACCCACGGACCCTTCAGCTGCCACTCCTGCAAGTTCGCCTGCACCCGGAACTGCACCGCACCCGC
Source organism: Lissotriton helveticus (assembly GCF_964261635.1). Taxonomy (NCBI): domain Eukaryota; kingdom Metazoa; phylum Chordata; class Amphibia; order Caudata; family Salamandridae; genus Lissotriton; species Lissotriton helveticus. The sequence goes on along the minus strand of NC_136070.1, from coordinate 854,739,510 downwards.
TCCCACCGTGTCGACCCCCAGCAGCAACCACCTGAAGTGCATCCTGCTCAACACCCGTTCCGTCCACAGACACGCCGTAGAGCTCTGGAACCTGCTCGACACCACATCCCCAGACGTCGCCTTCCTCACGGAAACCTGGATAAATGCCTCCTCAGCACCCGACATCGCCATCGCCATCCCGGACGGATGCAAGATCACCCGGAGGGACCGCGGCAATCAGACCGGAGGAGGCATCGCCATCATCCACAGGAACACCATCCGCATCACGACCAACACCGACGGCACCCTCACATCCGCCGAACACCTGCACTTCCAGATCCACACCGACCCCAAGACCACCCTCAGAGGTACCCTCATCTACAGACCCCCGGGACCACGCACACATTTCAGCGAAGACATCGCCGACTTCATCAGCCCGCACGCCCTCCCCTCCGCTGACTACATCCTCCTCGGGGACCTCAACTTCCACCTGGAGAACTACAACGACCGCAACACCACCACCCTGCTGGACAACCTCGCCAACCTCGGTCTCAAGCAGCTGGTGACCACCCCCACCCACTACGCCGGACACACACTCGACCCCGTCTTCTCACCCAGCAAGGACATCGCCTTCAGCCACGCCACCGGTCTCCACTGGACGGACCACAGCTGCGTCCACTTCAGCTTCAGAAAGAACACGATCCACCACCACCAGCAACAGGTTGCATGCAGAAGCTGGAACAAGATCACAGCCGACCAGCTCGCCGCATCCCTGAGCCGGAACCCCCCCGCCAGCTCAGCGAACCCCAGCCAGGCCGCCAACAACCTCACGAAGTGGATCAGCAACTGCGCAGAAGACCTCGCCCCTCTAAGGACCCCGCCTAGCAGACCCGGCAGTAAGAAAGCACCATGGTTCACCGACGAACTCAAGAGCTCCAAGAAGAACTGCCGATCCCTCGAGAGAGTCTGGCGCAGAGACCCAACACCAGACAACATGACCACCCTCAAGCTCGCCACCCGAAAACACCACCAACTGATCCACACCACCAAGAAAACCGCATTCAAGGAACGACTGGACAACAACGCACACAACAGCAAGGAACTCTTCAACATCGTCAAAGAGCTCTCCAACCCAAACGCCGGAAACAACGACATCACCCCATCTCAAGACCTCTGCAACTCCCTCGCCTCCTACTTCCACAACAAGATCGCAGACATACACAACAGCTTCATCACTCAGCCAACGCACCCCACGACCGCAACGCCACCCCCCACCGCCACCCTCCGTGCCTGGACCCCGATCAACACCGAAGAAACCCGACTTACGATGAACTCCATCCACTCCGGATCTCCTACCGACCCCTGCCCTCACCACGTCTTCAACAAGGCCGACGCCGTCATCGCACCCCACCTACGAAACATCATCAACGCCTCCTTCGACACCGCTACCTTCCCGGAGAGCTGGAAGCACGCCGAACTCAGCGCTCTACTGAAGAAACCATCAGCAGACCCCACCGAACTCAAAAACTACCGCCCCATCTCGCTCCTCCCGTTCCCGGCCAAAGTCATCGAGAAGACCGTCAACAAGCAGCTGGCCACCTTCCTCGAGATGAACGGATCCCTCGACCTCTCCCAGTCCGGCTTCCGGGCCAACCACAGCACCGAGACCGCCCTCATCGCAGCCACCGATGACATCCGAGCCCTGCTCGACAACGGGGAAACTGCAGCCCTCATCCTCCTGTCCTCTCCGCGGCATTCGACACTGTCTGCCACCGCACCCTAGTGCAGCGCCTCAGCAACGTCGGAATCCAAGAGAAGGCACTGGAATGGATCATGTCCTTCCTCACCGGAAGAACACAGAGAGTCCGCCTCCCCCGTTCAAATCAGAAGCCACCGAAGTCATCTGCGGCGTTCCTCAAGGCTCCTCGCTCAGCCCCACCCTCTTCAATGTCTACATGAGCCCCCTTGCGGCCATCGCACGCCAACACAACCTCAACATCATCTCCTACGCCGACGACACCCAGCTGATCCTCTCCCTCACCAACGACCCCGCCACCGCCAGAGCCAACCTGCACGAAGGGATGACAGCCGTAGCCGAGTGGATGATGAACAGCCACCTGAAACTGAACTCAGACAAGACGGAAGTCCTCATCCTGGGCTCCTCGCCCTCCGCCTGTGACGACTCCTGGTGGCCCCCCGCCCTGGGCAGCGCACCCAAACCAACGGACCACGCACGCAACCTGGGCTTCATCCTGGACTCCTCCCTCTCCATGACCTAGACAAGTCAACGCCGTCTCCTCGTCGTGCTTCAACATCCTGCGCATGCTACGTAAGATCTTCCGGTGGATTCCCACCGAGACCAGGAAGACGGTCACCCAGGCCCTCGTCACCAGCCGATTGGACTACGGCAACACCCTCTACGCCGGAACCACCGCGCAACTCCAGAAGAGACTCCAGCGGATCCAGAATGCCTCAGCAAGACTCAGCCTCGACATCCCCCGACACAGCCACATCGCCAGACACCTGAGAGACCTGCACTGGCTCCCGGTCAACAAAAGAATCACCTTCCGGCTCCTCACCCACGCACACAAAGCCCTGCACAACCAAGGCCCAAGATACCTCAACAGCCGCCTCAACTTCTACACTCCCACACGCCAGCTTCGATCGACCAGCCACGCCCTCGCCGCCGTCCCCCGCATCCGAAGAGCCACCACAGGAGGAAGGTCCTTCTCCTACCTGGCCGCCAAGACCTGGAAATCCCTCCCGACCCATCTCCGCCTGACCCAAGACCACCTCGCATTCAGGAAGCAGCTCAAGACCTGGCTGTTCGAGCAGTAGCGGACCCCCCCCTCCCCAAGCGCCTTGAGACCCTCCGGGTGAGTAGTGCGCTATATAAATGCACTGATTGATTGATTGATTGATTATGCAGACCGTGTGTACTACACTCGACCACCCAACCACTGAGTGTTATGATGTTACTATAATTGTGTGTTATATGTTGTATTTGTATTGTAATTGCATTTCTATGTCACTTACTTCCCCATATGAGTGGTTGCAGTGTTTTGCTCAGGGCAGCATGCTGTTCAGGATGCTAGGGTTAGTAGATTGTTGTCTGTTTGTGGGTATAGAGATTAGTCTTACACTCATAAGAAAAACATGCCATGCCTTTACTTTACCCCAGCTTCTATGAGGTAGATTAAATTAATAGGAGTTAAGTATAAGCTTTAGTGAGGGAGTCGGGTGTTTTGTTTGAATTCATGCAATGGCTGGTGATGATCTACAAACAATTAAGTATTGTTAGAATGGAGGAGTAGCACTTTTAAAAAAGAGGTTGTGATCTTCGAAATTAGGTGTGGGCAATCTGCACAGATACAATAATAGGTCTTAAGGCAAAACATACAGTAGCATAGTTTAGGCTGTGCTCAGAGAGATGAGGCTGACAGAAGATGGAAAGGAAGAAGGGAATTCTTTGGAAGAAAGGTGACTCTGCAATCAGAAGTCAAAGTCAGTTTTCATGCAGGGTTTTTAGAAATATTGTGGAGCCTTTATGAGATAGTATGCAAAACTGTAGAAGGAAACAACTTTATTTGCATGTGTTACAATGCCAGTGTTTTGCCATAAGAACCCAAGCATGCACACACACTGTCACCACCAACGTTAAATACAATTTAAATATAGTTTAATTTTCGCAGAAAATCTTGTAGAGGACACCACTGAAGCTGAATCTGGAATGTTGTATTTTAAATGTCTTTGCTAGAGATGCTCCTCCTCTTTCCCTCTGATATTAAGGGTAGGAAAATGAACAACAGAGTCACCTGAAGTACTCTGTTTCCCACAGAGTCTTTTTAAAGCCAGTGCTTGTGGACTTCACTCTGATAGAGGTTGCTTGGCACTTCAGGCTGGATTGTTCCTATTGGTGCAATATCAGGGCTGATTTGCATGTAGCTGGGTCCAATCTGAGATGGCATTGTGGGCAAATATGATTTACTAAAATGCAGCCCCAAATAACTACCAGTGGCTGAGATTAATTCAAGCATCCCACCCATCACTTTTGTGTTTATATTTTTATTTATGGAGGTTTCTACTCTAAGGCACCACCATTGCTTCTGGCCCTTTGCCACCTATGAATTACACAGCAACAGTCATGATGCAGGCATATCTAGAGTTCCTGGCACTAAGAGCTGATCAAGTTCACTTTTTCAGTGCCATGACTACACTTTTTACTTAGGCTTTAGTCCTCTCTTATGCTCCTTTTGGCATCCTAAGTCTGACTAGGGCTCTTGATGGATTTCTCTGATCGCAAAGTATGAGCTCATACCATCCACCATTGCCTGACTAGGTAAATTCTCTCCCTTCAGCTCTTTTTTCCTCTGACAGGCAGCTGTTTTATACTTCATGTTGCCCTCGGGAGTAATGAAAAGGCTACACACAGCACCGTGCACTGTAGAATTAACAAATACACAAATAAATACATTTTCCTCCTGCTCGCACAAACATATGCCATTGGAGGGTCCTCCTGCCCATCATAGCCAAAATCCATCTGAGATGGCCTGAACCACTGAATACATTTGTTGTCATATTCTTTTCTGCCATTTCGTAAAACATTTTCAAGGAAATTGGTAATTTCAGAGAGAGAGAGAGAGAGAGAGATCGAGAAAGGTGAGAGTTTTTTTAGAAAACTATAATTTCTCTATGCATATATTTGTCAAAGATGCTCTGATTCTTCTCATAATGGATTGAGATTTGGTGCTCCCACTGAAATCCTAAATCCTCATTCTTCTAATGTAATTTGAACTATTGAGTCCTTCCAAAATATCCCATTAGAACATTGCAACAAGTAAAAAAGGAAGCTTTCACTATATTTTGTAATCTAGGCCCCTGTGACCACATCAGACCAGTACAGGCTTCTAGTACAGGAATACTACACATATAGGCTCACTGTCTAGTCCACCAGAATCTACAACCATATCATTCAAGGTTTCTGTCTCATGTTTGCTTATTTATCATCCCCCTGTAAACTACATTATTTGTACACTTTGAAAATGATCGTGCCTAATTCCAGCAGAGCCATGAAAAGATTCATAAAAGCTTGCAGCAGAGCCTGAGTAGGTGGAAGGATATTTTGTGTTGCGATTTCCACCCTGTTAATCTTCCATCCATGACAACGTCCTTGTTTTTTCTTTGATAACATGTGGTAAGCCTATAAAAACCTAGCTATTCCTATGATAATCAGTTGTGTTCATTTCTCTAACTCTCTATGGGAAACATCCATTACAAGGCAACTGTTATACTGCTACAGCCTTTACATTGCATGCCATTACAATGCATGCCATGGCAACGCATACCATTACAATGCATTATAAGGTAAGTAATGGAGATTTTCTAATTTTAGGGTGGGTATGGGTTTTGTGGTAGATGGGAATAGTAATTTTTACCTCTACGCTATCCAACACTATCACTACTGTTGCAGTCACTGGAGTGGGAGTAGTGATTTTTACCCCTATATTATCCAACACTTACCCTATTATTGCCCTAAAAGTATTATGCATTGTAATGATATGCTTTGTAATGGTATGCGTTGTAATGGAATTCGTTATAATGGTAGTTTTAAAAAATGCGTGGTAATGGCATGCGTTGTAAAATCATGTGATGTAATGGTAGATGCGATGCAAAAACCGCGTTGTAAAAGCATGCTTTGTAAGTGTTTGCGTTGTAACATCATATATTCCCCACTATTGCTCGAGTGTGCCTTGTGGACTTCAGGTGTAAGTAGCACTCAATAACACACTTAAAACAATCACAGATATAATAAAATGTTATTGTAAAATGGGGATGTTATTTTTCTGCAGGGCCTTTGAGGCTGATCCTTCTAGTCTATGATAGTTGCCGTGACTAAACAAAAGCTTTCTGATTTGTTGCTCCATGATTTTGGAAATGTTTAACATTATGCTGTACTTCTTCAAAGCTGGCACGGCAAACTGTGTAGGTCATTAACACTTTGGTGGTCATTAGAGCTTTCAACCTTAGTGCAGTCTTCCCCCAAACATTTTGCCTTCCTCCTTCATTTTGTTGCAGATCTTGTTTTTGCTGGCCTTAGGACTCTTCGCACTTTACCACTGCTGACCAATGCTAAAGTGCATGAGTTCATTCCTTAAAACATGGAAACATTGGCTTATCCCCCAGTTAGACACGGTAGCGTTATTCCAAAAATGTCCTTGAGTTATTGTTGATTTTAAATAAAGTTTAAATAAAGTAGTCATAAAGGAGTGCAACCGTTCTTCTTGTTTTCGATTCTTATCCCCCAGTCGCCATAATTATTGTATTTATATATCCCTTGTAAAGTGGTACTACATGTACCCATGGCCTGTCAATTAGATGCTACCAGTGGGTCTGCAGCACTGTTTGTGCCAACCACTTAAGTAGCCCCTTTTACCATGTCTCAGGCCTGCCATTGCAGCCTGTATGTGCAGCTTTTACACTGCCCTTTCAACGTGGCAAAATAAAGTTTTTACCAGGGCTAAACCTTCCATTTTAATACATATAGGTCGCCCCTGGGTAAGCCCTGGTCACCCAGAAGGCAGGCTTCAGTGTATTTAAGAATAGGACATGCAATTTGTAGGTTTTACATGTCTTGGCAGTTATCAACTCTTTTAAAATAGATTTTGAATACTGCAAGGCCTACCTCTCCCATTGGATAACATTGGAGTTACCTTATTGCAATTTAATAAGCTGTAATTTCCAAATGGGAACAGGTAACCAGTTCATGTTTGGTGTCTTTGAAATTGTAATAAAAAATCCTCGCTTATGGTAAAGTCAGATTTTAGTTAGCAATTTAGAAAAGTGCCACTTTTAGAAAGTTACAAAAACCTACAGGGGTTAAGCCCAAAGGACTGGACCAGGTAGGGCTATTCAAAAAACACAAAACAATGAACCCGGCTCCTTACTACCGTACACTCCTACTACTCCTGTTTCTTTAAAAGTTAATCAAAACAATTTTTTGGGTACTGAAAAAGAAACATAGACTTATCAAATTCACACATGAACTAAATCCCTCCCAAAATGCCGGCGCCCAACGTTGGGCGCCGGCATTTTGGGAGGTATTTAATTCATTCTGAATGCGGCGAGTATTGAAGGAAACTATTGGATAAAGGATTGATACACTACTCAGATACACTTTTGACACAGGAGCTGGAATAACATATGTGGTTCATAACATTGGATATGTTCATGTTTATTACTACATTTTGTATATGATGTAAATTTTTCTAAAAATGTGTTTTGCATCAGATTAATGTATGAATTCATTTGCTGATTTTGTCATGTTGCAAGCTGTTGCTAATACTTTTTTCACAGTTTCTAAGTCTATTTTTGTCTTTAACTGTATGTTTTTGTGAATTGTATATATGTGTAAGTTCATGTGTGAATTTGATAAGTCTATGTTTCTTTTTCAGTCCCCAAAAAATTGTTTTGATTAACTTTTACAGAAAAAGGCATGGTGTAATAAAAATTCCATTCGGACAGATAAAATAATTGACGGTTCGTTATCCCATGAGTAGTAGGAGTGTATGCTAGTACGGAGCCGGGTTCATTATTTTGTGTTCTGAACTTTTAGAAAGTTGACATTTTCCTGGCTTAGCTATTTAGCAATTTTTGCCTGCCCCTGGGCCACATGACTGGCTGTAGTTGACACCTGGGCTTTGTGTATTCCTCGTAGACAGTCATACACAATAGAGAGCTTTGGAATGCCTAGACAGGCCATCACAGGCAGGATGGGAGGGTGGTGTTGGGCACTTGAATAGACTGTGTCCTGCCTCCACAGAAAGGGCTACATACCCACTGGACTAAGACTGGAGCCAGACAGGGAAGGCAGATGACTATGGACTTCAAAGGGAAACCTCCAGAAGGTTTTCCCACTTTCCAGAGGGATGGCACCAGGTATAACTCTTGGACCTCAGACACCAACTAGTCAGTACACTTCTGGACCTGTGCAGGATTTGCCAGGAAGGACTGCTGTACTGCTGAGAGGACTGGTATGTGCCTGGGTAAAGCCCATGTAGCGTAGCTGCTTATTTCTTACATAGTTCTCTTTTGCACAATGACATTATTGCTGAGACCTTTCGCACATACTCACGTGCATCTCATATGATTAGCAGAGAAGGCACTTCAGCTGACAATGAGGGTCCCTGAATGCTGAGATTTCACCACGCAGTGGTCTGACATCTCTGTCCTGTTAGTGATCAAGATGGGGTCCTACATTCTCTCTCACCAGGTAATGGGGTTGGATCATCCCTAGCGGGGATTGTTGTCTTTACACTTTCACACACTCTAGGCACACATAGCATAGGGTTCACTTAGTAGGAGTATGCCTCATTACTACCTTGTGTATATGCCTGCATATATACATTAGTTTAGTACAATGGTGGCTATATCTAATATTTGCCATTTTGATGCACATAATCACTTTCAAATGCTTCTGTTTTTTGATTTTGCAGCACATGTACTTTATACAAGAATAACGTTGGTTCAATAAATATATTGGAAATGCACCAGTGTGTGTTCACGGGACATTTCTCTGAGAACAAATGAGCACGAGTGACTGAGCGAGAGGATCTGGTCTGTTACCACAATTTCTGAGTTGTCAGGGATGTCATGTCCAGTGGCTTCCAGAAACAAGTTGGTTCCTGGTAGGGTTACAGGGGCTTATGGTTGCACTGTATGGTAGCTGGTCTCTAGGCCAAGATTTCCTGTGGGGGTGCTTGTAATCAGTCTAGGCACCTCACCAAAGTTTATGTTGTCCAGGAAATGCGCAAATCCTACAGCTTAGTGGGAACTACATGACAGGACTTCCACACAGCAGGACTGCTGCTTTGAAAGACTGCTACCCTGCTGTGTTGACTTGCTGCACTCTTGGTGGGTAAGAAAGATTGAACCTGCACATGTTGAACCTTGGACCGCAAAGTGATTCCAAGGGTTAGTTGGCTGCCTCCTGACCAGAGTCTAATGGACAAAGGGCTCCAACAACCTTACACCCTGCACTTTGACTCTGCCATCTGTGAGTCCCACCCTCCCAAGTAGTGCCAACCCAAACATGGACCCTTTAAAGTGTGCATGAAGGTGCTCTTCCAACCCATTGGAAGATCCAGCAGAACCAGTGCATCTCCGCTGTAGTGCATCTTCAGAAGTACAGGAGCATCACCCTTGCTGTTCGGCACACTGCCTTTAAACCCTACCTCAAAGAACTTTACATCTACCCTGCAGCTGCATCAGAACTGCCATCTGTGCGACACTTTCCCAACACAGGCCCTCACATCTCTTGTTGATTGCAGCCTTGACAATGACACAGATTCTCGTAGTGCAGCCTCACTTCTGCTCAAACCGAAGCATAGCCTTGACTGCACGACAAGTCCATAACACCAAACTTCACATTGCAAGGCCTCATCAATGGGATCCTCAATGCGGGCCTCGTATTGCCTCAGATCCGATGTATGGGCTTGGCTGCACAATGCATCATTGGCAGGGAACCTCGCAGCACTCTGCAAACCAGTATTTAAGACTCTCTTGTTCAACATGCCTAACTGAGTCCCTCTAGCTGGCCCAAGCTCCATTGCGGTCTGCCTGAACTTGTGACTATGTGAGAAAATAGAGAATCTTCAAAAACACCACCAAAGGATCCACATCAAAAGCCTCCCTCAAACTCTATCATCATTAAGTATGAGGCGTAAAGAAAAACGTCCTAACTCAGACTCAAAGCCAGCTGCAACAAAGGCAAAGAACTCTCCCCATCGTCAAGGAGTTCCCTAATCCTGCAGCTGACAACAACAACATTACTCAATCCCAAGCACTCTCCCATGACCTGTCAAACTTCTTCAATAAATGATTGCCAATATCTACAACACATTTGACCCACAGCATACAAATGCAAACTCCCCCAACCAGCCAGACACCTCCTACATTGCCAAACAGTAGCTAAGCAACTGTAAGCCCCACTAGAAAGGAGACACTACCAACCAAATTAATGCAATCCACCAAGGAGCCTCATCAGAGCAATACCCCCCTTTATATACAACCTTGGAACAACCAGGATCTCCTCCGTGCTCACCGCTATAACCAACCCATACATAACTACTTGCTGGAAAACATCAACGCCCTATTGAAGAAACCAACAGCGGACCCCAACACCCTCAGCAGTTACACACCCATTAGGCTCCTGCCTTTTCCAGCTAAAGTCATGAAGATAGTCATCAATACCCAACTTGCAGCCAACCCAGAACTCCATAAACTACTAGACAGCTTTCAATCAGGCTTTTTGCACCAGCCACTGCACAGAGAGTGCATTCATTGCAGCGTTCCGATAACATCAGAAGCATCTTCAACTGAGGAGAAATGGCCACACTCATCCTCCTTGACCTCTACGCAGCTTTCATAACTTCAGAGACAATTAGAGACATGGGGCCTTCCTTCTCCTGAGCACCAAGTCAGTCAACATCTGCCAGAACTTCAAAGCGGTTGTGGACAGGTATGGCAAAGAGTGAAGGTGGCAATACGGTAGAGGCAGTGGCTGAGTCAACGTGGTCACTGTGGGGGTTGGACGCAAACACACTTGTTTTGTAAAAATAGCCCAAAGGGAGTGGTCAGATGTTTATATGAGCCATATGGCCCTCCTTACTGCCCAAAGAGCAACTACTTAACCAAAGACAGTGACTTAATCACCTTGCCGATCCATTGGCCCAGGACCAATCCAACTTACTAGTCTTGTCAACAAAATATTACTTCTCAACTTAAGAGAAAAGTGTCTATGTCGGGTCAGCTAGTGCTGAGTTTTATTCAACAAGTCATTGCGTGACTCTCGCAGGTCTATTCACAATGAAGGAACTCCAGTTGCCATAAACACATAGGAACAGGAAGCTGACAGGAGGTTGATCACTGATTGGTTAATTGTCTGTGCTGTGATCTCCGCTGGTGCTGGCCCCTGTCTATCAAAGTTCTCCAAAGGATCCCTTTGGCATCTTCTACTCTGATTTATGGCACAACCATCTCCCAGTTACAGGGTGATCACAGCTGTTTGGCTGGAAGATTGCGTCCTTATGGTGTGGCCAACCAGTACTCAGGTTAATAAGCTTTGAGGAATTTCAGCCAGCCTTAGTCTTCCGGCTATTTCAGGCATAGGTGTTGTTCAAACAGTGGAATTCAGATAAAGTCTAACCCCAATGATTAAGGGCCAAAAACATGAGTTCAATAGCATCTAGCCATATGATAAAAGATGAAATCATTTCCTGCAGTATAACTTTGAACTTCGTTATGTAATCCTCCAGTATATGCGCTCCCTCTATGGACTGGTAAACTGAGTGAGGAGGTCTAGTTTCCTTTGCCATAGGAGGAGGATGATCATAGCTGGGAGCTGTGGTTAAGATTGAGTTTGGTAAAAATTCATCCTTCTGGGTAGCTGTTCCCTTTTTCCTCGGCTTGGCCAAACACTTTGAATGCTTAATGACTGGCACAGGACTAGGGACAGGCTTTTTCCTGGCCAGGGCTGGCGAGTCCAGTAACCTTGCTGCAAGAAGGATTCGAGTCCATGGCAACAGAGAGTTGTGCAGAGGGTTCAGCTGTAGTCACTGAATTAAAGGAGAGTCTTCTCCCTGTGAGGTAAATCTCATTACTAATTACACTCACCGCCCTTTGGAGCATTCTGCCGGTTGATGTTGAAGTCGGAGCGGGCATAGCTAAATGCAAGGAGCCCCTAACCTTCTTCTTCCCCACTGTACTGAGTTAAATGTGCTGCTAACAGAGTAAGATAGAGGCTGGGGATTAATGCAATATAAATTCCAAAACATCAACCACACATACCTCAAAAAAGGACCAAGGGGGAGGCCCAGTTCCTTCGTTGATTTATGGCACCCCACCACCTCAAGAATGCCTGATGGCCCCCTCTCTGGGATGAGGATGCTGGGAATTGTTGTGAAGGTAGTGGCTGTTAGGGGCCACCCGGGCTACTTACAACCACCTGCTATGCCTTCCCAAATAATGAAGAGTCGGTCAGATAGAAGAAAAAGCAAACATGCATTTATTAGCAATACTCTGTAGAAGAGTCGAATCTGACCTGCACCCTAAGATGTCTGCCGAGGGAATGACTACTCAACAGTCTACAACATGTAATGATTCTTCCCCAGAGCCTCCAACCACGCCCACAGTGGAAAGTTACCGGCCTGGGCCGAACATGAACAAAGAGGGTACAGAGGTATGAGCTACCACCTGCCAGATGGGTACATGTTATCGACAACTCAAGGTTACCGTTCTAAGCCTCAGCGTCTCCTCACATGGGAGCAGAACTACACACTCGGATAGGTATGCAAGGGCAGAATGATCTATCCATTAGTAAGTCCAGAAAGAGACGAACAGAAGAAAAAATAATAACGAAAAACAGTAATAACGCAGCAGGCTCCACCCCTATCAGCAATAATGATGTCTAAAACCATCTGATTTTGAAAAGCAACGAGCCTTGTAGCCTGAACTTCAACTGTAATATTAGTCAGTATACCTGCAGTAATATTAATAACTCCCTCTACTACTCCGACAAGGTGTCGAATATTATGACTATTGAACATGGGACCCCAGAAAGGCAGAATACCCTTCACTATGTCAATAAATTGCTTTAGGGAGTTATCTGTCTGATCAATATTGTCTGGATTTGTTGCAAGGATTTCTGCTCATACACAGAACTGTGCACAGAGACCTAGGACATTAGTGAATTGTGGTGTACCAGAAACTCACCTCAGTACCTAGAAAACCCCAACCAGCTAGCATCAGAGTCACATTAGGTCTTCGTCCTATAGCAAAGTAACCAATGATTAGACAACCTAGAACATGCGACTTAGAACCATCTCTGGAATGGTGGGAAGTGAGAACACTCTTTTGTTATACTCTCATACCAGTCCACAACAGGAGCAAAAAAGAGTCACGGTAAGGTTAAAATATTTATTTTAACGAAGTGATCTCATGTGCAGTATTTTAGTCAACATAAGCAGACATATGATCAAAAATAATATGGTCAGCATGGTTACAACTCCATAAAATACAAAAGTGAGGAATCATATTACAATGATAGTGCAAACAGGTGATATAGCGCCTAGTTTAAACACCCTCCCTATATAGAAACTATGTATTACAAAACTATAGAAGGTCTCCTGAGCTTGTTTCGGGTGACCCCATTACCTGTCCGCTCAGTAAGGGTAAATTACATCTGGATCGGCAAGTCTCTCTGCATTTCTGAATTCTTCCAAGTGTGTGAAATTCTGGCACGTGTGCTATGATAAAGGCGCCAGAATCTTGCTCGGCTTGCAGCTGCCAAAATGTTGTGTCTATAATGTGTTACACGGACCGCCGATAAACAGGCTCACATGTTATGATAACCTTGATGGCTCAGCACTCACTGTACAGACTGGGGGCACGATGTATGTCTAGAGATGTCGGAAAACAAACCTTTTCTCATGTATAGACCTTCGTGAAAGCTAACTTTCCAAAAACAACGCAGTGTCATGTGCAAAAAGCAGCAAAAGGTAAAATGGTGTTTAAACTTCTAATAAGCCATGCTAATTTAACATGCACCCAAAAAGAGGCCCATAAGCTATACTACACCCTCCCTTGTTCGGGGAACACACAGTAATCTGGCCAAACTTCATAGAATGCAGTGTTCAAGTTCGAATGAGACAGAACCAAGTTCAGAAATGTTGCCAAACTTGAGAATAGGGAATGAAAATTTGAATCCAAATAACCAAGTCAGGGAAATCAATCACAGGTGGCCATGGTGTGAAAAAAGACCTCAAACAAGTAAGGAAAAATTAGACAATAACAAGTAAAATATTCATGAGTCCTGAACGTGTCTATGAAGCAGAAAAAAAAATTGTACTTCAGTCCAGCAACTTATAAGCACCATATGTTGCAACTGCCTTCAATAGGAAGTCGCTGATATCATCCATGAACATTTCAGCCATCCAATTAAGTAAAGGGAAAGAACATACATGTTCCTCGATTGCCGGAGGCTCCAGTACCATCAGAGGACAACTTGGGCTTACTTCAAGATAACTGCGCGCCATAAAGTCACTGGCCGCAGTCCAAACGTCCCATTTGCCTAGAACCCCATGTGCCGCTGCGCAGGCCAAAATCCCGGTACTAGAACAATCTATTTCATGAGGAACTAAGGGACTCATTAGTAGATTAAAATCCAGATCAGGAGACACCGTGTTGCAGAGACACAAATCCAGGGCCCATTCAAATCCACAATCCAGGCATTGGAAAACTGCATGCAAGTGAAGAAAGAGAACCGGAAAGATAAACCATACGCCACACTTAGAGTCGCCAAAGGCAGCGATCCATAGTATTCTAGCATCCGGTTACAAAGGTGGAGCAGTCAGGACAGATCGTCGCACAAACTGTGCATACATTCTGTACTAAACAAAACAGCAGCAATATGCTGGTGCCTAAAGCCAGGAGCAAGGGGAAACCGCCAAATACACTCGAAAAAATCTAATTAAAAAACGCAGGGATCACACCGAATATAGTCTAAAAGGAGGTCACAAGGCCAGAGCATACTACTTTAAAAAAATGAGCCAAGCCAGTAGTTGACGAGGCATTTAAGATTGTGTGAATCAAAGCACCAAAATGCAGGGGCAGGTCTGTGTTTAATAAGTCATTTACCTTAGTACGAGTATTTGCAACGTGAAGGACGAATATCTCACGCACAGATGTAAGGGGGACATCCTTCTGGGACAAAAGAGCTATTATTCGACTCATCTTGTTGAACTCTGCTTTCAAGGTCGGAATCGAGGGCCAGATGGAAACATCGAGCCTGCCATGCGGAGGAGGGAACAGCACATTCTTGCAGCAAGTTACACGCTGGGAAACTGTAACAATATAAGCGATTCCAGCATGCATCCCACAACACTCCTCATTATTTAATAACAAATAACTACCGTTTGCAAGCAATGTGAATGTTGATGTAATAGCCGGAACTGGAGTACCTTTCATAACACAGGCCAAGTTCGGTGCAAGCACATTACATGAGCCGTGCAATGGAAGATTTCTGCATGTTAATGAATGATCTGGTGTCATGGTGCAATCTTCGCCATTTAAAAAAACTTCCTTTCCATCCCTCAAACACCTATACGTGAACGGAAGATTCCACACTTCATGAAGATAAGCTCCACCCAGGGGCTCAAACCTGCCTATGTCATAATGTTTCATGCAAATTTAGAAAGGGGAAAAGGTAGAATTATCAACCCATGGATGAGCCAAACTGCCAAATTGGAATCTGCTACCAAAAAAGGTAAAGGGTCTAACTTTTCAATATGCAACAGTGAAAACGTGGCATTTTCATTGACATGAATTGCTGTTTAACAGTCAAATTGAAAGGCAGAAATAATAAACTCGTGTTCATATAATCCCATGGAACTCGACCATTTTTTAACGTTTGCAGAGTCCAAGCAAACTGCATAACAGAACGCAATTGATTTCGTCCATGATACAGTACGGCAACATCTTCCTGCACAGTATCAACCACAGATGACACAATATTATCTAGAGTGTAAATTTGGGAAGAAAGGGTGTTAATGCTATTATCTACAACGGCAAGCACTTTTTCTAAATTGGCCTGATCAATAGCTCTAAGCCGAGAAGCAGCTTCAATTTGCGACAGTTTCCAAACCTCATTGTAAGCAGCATTTATCCATCTTTTCGATCTGCCTTCTGCAGGACCTTTTACAAAATCATTTAAGTCAACAGTATCAGTGAGTTTGGATAAATGAAGCTTAACAGATGCTAAGGATGAATGTCTGAGCCAACTCTGGCACAATTTGCCTACAGAATAGGTAGTGACTGAATGTTGAGTCTGAAAACGGGGATCAACTCTGACCTCTGTATAGCCAGAAAACGGTGCTGGCAGAACTCTGCACTTTTTTGGCATAGTAACCAGCCCTCGGGACTAATGCTGGAAACATTAAAAGAGGAATTCCTAAACAGGGAAGTATTGGTATCATTATTCCAATGGGGTAATTCACCCAAATCAGGAAATGAAGGAGCATTCAATTTTTTAGGAGCAGCTAATCCAAAGCAGGTGGTTTGTGAAATAGTGTCATTCAGAAACAACATATGGTTGGGGATGAGACATGCACGATGCAAAGCCTCAGTGCCTTGCACTTGCCAACTTTTAGAACCCCAAACAGATTTAAGATCAATAGTATCTCTCCACAGTTCATAGCCCCCAATCGCCAACTGGCCAATAAAGGACTTCGAATACAGTAATTTTGTGTGGGTAAGTCTAACCTTGGAAAAAGACTTCTCAGTCAATTTAAAATAAAATGCATTAGGGTTTGATTGCTCAAAATCAGTAAAATAGGGAAACTTTTTCAAAAACTTTCGAGCGGCCTTCCACTGGCGCGGGACAGTGCTCCCACTGTGTGTAATTAACCATATTTCTAATTGAATTAGATTTATGCAAAAAGTGATTGCCAAAATGCTGGTAACAGTACAAATCACCCTAATTCGCCGATTTCAAATATAAATCTTCAGCATCAAAAGGAGCATAATATTTCAAATCAGTAAATAAAGCCTCTATCTTTAAGGTCCCAATCATCAGAGCGAATATGTTTTTTTAACCACATCCCCCATAGAAACACGGAGTACATTGGGAACATTAGTAACCTCTGTGGGACCATGTGTCTGGAACTTTACAGCATCCCATACAATCCCATCTAAAACGGGCCAAGCAGTTATATTCACAAATGTCTGGTCCCTCTTCATGATGTGCGAAGAGGAGTGGGGAGCCAAAGTTCCATCAATCACTTGAATTGAAGTTCTTTCCTCAACATAGTGTCCATTTAAAAAATATACCACAAATCCTAGGGACCTGAACAAAAAATGTGCAATCAGCACCAGCCAAATGTAAGTCCAAGGAGGAATCAAAAAATATTTTTTAACCAGGTAGCAAAAATCGAAACTTTGGAAGGGGACTTAGATGTGGAAGAACCAGTGTCAACTGAAAAACGGGATTGATTAGCCACAAGGGTCTCCAAAACAGGCATGGACAAGTCAGTGGGGTAAGTATATTCAGTGTCATTAAGAGGATCACCAGCAGGTTGATTCAATAAAGGATTCGTAAGTGGACTCATTTCAACGGCAATATCAGGCCCGATGGCAGGATCCAGAACCAAAACAGAGTGTCGCACCATTGCTGGACACAAAACTGCAGGCATCATACTATTGAGAATCGGCCACCCTGTGTGGTTTGACATTGTCAATTGAAATGTACCTGTTCCCCTTTCCCCCAGGAAGAGGAGGTAAAATGATTGTTCTTGTACCATGCACGCCAAGCACGACAACTGGAGCTTGATAGGAAGGACCAAATTCTTTCTTGTTTTCGATCTTCTCTCGGACCAGTTCTCCAACTTGGGGTAGCCAGCCGACTACCGGAATCTGCAACGCAGCTTGAGATGTGGAGGGCAAGTGTTCTTTTGCAAGACTGTCTCTGGTCTTTTGTAGGTTCTGCAAAACATTAGAATGTTCATCTACGTCAAAGGATGCATCTCCCACCACCATGTCTAGACCATCAAGGTCCGGAACAAACATCTTGATGCCAAAGAGCATTTCGTATGGGGTCCGCCCACCCAGAGACCTTCTAGTGCTTATTGTATGCTATTGAGGTGGGTAAGCCAGTCTCTGACAGCACCTAAAACTTTCACTGTCAAGGATTGCTTTAAGTCACGGTTTATCCGCTCCACAACACTATTACCCTCTGGCCGGTATGGAGATGAAAATTTGACCTGGACCCCCAATGAAACCATAGCATCCATGTACGCTTTAAAGGCGAACGCTGGACCCTGGTCCGATTGGAAGGTACCATACCCAAAAATTCCCACAAAGACACACAAATGCCTTATGACATATCTAGAATCAGTGCTCCTTTGAGGCCACACCCAGACAAAGCACGTGCAAGAGTCAACTGCTACTAAGATGTTTTATACGCAGTATCAGAGGAGAAAGGACTGCAGTGATCTAAATAAACACACGCAAGTGGTTTATTAGATATGTACAACTGAGTTTGGGGCGGGCGTGCAGCTAAGGAAGGTTTAATTTGCGAACATAACCAACATTGAAGGACAAAATTATGTGTCTGTTTGTACAAACCCCGCCACCTATATTGTTGCTGGAGAAGAGGTACAGTAGCTGACACGCCGGCATGAGCGGAGGCCATCCCGGCGTGGGCTGCCGTAATCAAAGCCTGTCTGCAGTCCGCGTTGGGATCAACTTGTCACCAACGTCGTTAATTCTCACATAAGGAACTTTATCAGGACTTAAATGATTAGACTATTTAGAAGGGAAACCCTTAGGGTAATTACCTCCCTTCTCTGTTGTAGCAATAGCTGTGAACATGTCATCTTCAATCTTACTTTCGGAACATGTAACCGCTGCCACTGCATATGTTGCAACTGCTGTCTTTGCGGCCTCATCAGCAAGACAGTTGCCAACAGCGTGAACTCCAACGCGCTGGTGACCCAGAGTATGAATTACAAAGACGAGTGGGAGGCGTTCTTTGAGCTCGGCCGCTCGAACCCAGATCATTTTATGTTTCATTGTGCGACCATTGGAGTCACAATAATCATTTTGTTTCCAAAAAAGTAGATTGTCATTGTAAGACTGAACACAGTAGTAAGAGTCACTCACAATAAGAGTAGTCACACTGGGGTCCGCGTATTCCAATGCAAGCATCAGAGCACCAAGTTATGCCAACTGGGCGGTACAGTCCTCTAATGTCTGTGTATGCACGACATCGGACTTGAATTCACCATCCACCATAGTACCAACCACAATTGCGCAGGCTGTGGAATACCCATGCCTAGAGCCCGTAGGCGCTTGCACACTTCCGTCAGTGTAAATGATACAACGGGAATCCTCAAGTGGGCGCATCGTAAGAGGGGCAGGATGAACAAATTCATACTGCAAAAACTCTCGAGTCTGCAATGAGGAGTCAAAACTGAATGTTACATCCGGGGAAGTCAAGGATGTAGCCCATTGCATCCACCATGGGTGCAAAGTTTTGGAATTCGGTACACTGGCTTTCATCACTACCTCTAAGGCAGGATACGGAGTAACAACCAAAATGCGTTTTCCCTGCGACAGTGCACGTTCCTTAAGAATCGCCATTTGCACTGCTGTCAAAACTTTTTCCACAGTGGAAAACACCAACTCAGCTGAAGTGTACAAGTGTGACTTCTAAGTGATAGGGACTGTGTCACCTTCATTAAAAGTGAGGTACGTGAACCCACTGCCCCTGGTACGATTCTTATCACCAGGTTAGTGTGGTTGTCACGAGTCGACAAGAATTTAGATTCAAGTAGGTCAGCCTGAAAAGATTGCAAGATGGCTGAATGTTCTGGCAGCCAGCACGAGTTGGAAAAAGTAGGTTGTATTAACGCATAAATCGGTTTGATACGCTGGGCATACTCCGGAATGTATGTACAACCGAAATTGAAAAAGCCCAGTAAAGATTGTAGCTATTTTAGTGTTGTGGGAGCTTGCAAAAGTGCGCATTTCTCCAGGAAGTGAGGAGCCAAACCTCGACCCTCATTGTTGAGCTCGTAGCCCAGAAACAACACAGTGTACTCTGCAATGTGTGATTTAGCAAATTTAAATTTAAAGCCAAAGTCCCCAAAACGGCAAATTATGCGGTCAACACGGCACAGATGCAGCCATAATTCGTCATCTGTGAGATAACTTTCATCCACATACGAACATGCATCTGCGTCGAGTCTCTCCAAAAGAGAAACAATGCGGGCGGCAAATAAGCCTGGACTATTCTTGTAGCCCATAGCCAAACAAAGGAATTGGCCCTGTTTGCCACCGCTTGTAAAAGCTGTCCATTGACTACTAAGAGAGGGCAGATTGTGGGCAAAAAAAACAATGGATATGTCAAGTGTGGTTTTGAACCTTTTACGCACGAGACTATCCACAATAGCAGAACTGTGAGTATTCTGCACCGCGCATGTATGACAATGTGAGTTTAAGTGGCGGTATTCCAATACCAAACGGTATGAGCCACCTGGCTCGGTCACAGTAAAAAGTGGGTTTTTCATCAGAGACACAGAAGTTTCAATCACCTTGATATTCTAATTGTTCTAGGATTTCTGCAACGGAGGCCTTCGCTTCTCGTTGTATGGGGTATTGGGGTTGAGGCTGTGACATTGACCGCAATGGAATTTCATGTCAAGGGGATAGTTTGTCCCATCCACAATTAGTACGGTACAACGCCGGCGCAAGCGCCTAAGCCCAATCTTCTGCAAACTGCAGTGCCTGCTCCTTCGGCACTGTGTGCGCGAAAGCGGGGAGGATCACCTCCTCCCCTTGCGGAGCAGCTAAGACAAAAGGCCAATCGACCTCCGCCAACAAAATATCATAGGTAGTTGTTCGATTTTCCCCCCAAAAAACTTTTATGGTACGTTCTATGTCAGCTTCAATTACAAGGACAATTTCTTAAAGTCTTTCAGGGGGAGCCACTCTAGTGTCAGCTGTCTCAACCACAACAAAGGGTCAGTCGCTGTCAACCTCAGTAGTGGACGCAGCGCCTCTCGAACGATGGTAATCTCCGCCACACTGCCCAGCAGCATCAGCACCCAGGTCAGGTTCCAAAGCTGCGTTCTCACTATCTGTGGCATATCTCGCTATTACCGCAGCAACTGTCTTCTTCTGAAACTGGGGCCTTTGACGCAGTGTCTCATCCTGCTTGCCTTTTCCGTCAGCCTGTTTGGCACCTTGACCTCTGCCGCCACCTCCTCCACCGGTGGCTGTTACCGATGTTTCCTGCAAAGAGCGAGGAGAACGTTGTTCAGGAACCTGAAATCTATCAGGCGACTTAATAGTACTGCGGTCGGTTAACTCATATTTACGCTCAACAGGGGCAGGTGTAGGTGAAGCCAGATGAGAAACCTGTTTCTGTTGCTGCTTACCCTGTTTTTTGTTCTTACTCCAATTCTGTTTCTGTACTTAGGGGCAGTCATATTTATCAGATGACGCCTGTTGAGTTTGGTGATGTTTCTCTTTCATAGCGAAAGGCTTAACACCTAAACTATTTCGGCCAACGGTCTTAAAAGCCTCCGTAATAATTTTCAGTAACTGAAGGGGTTTGTCGGTGTCAGGGACATTGGGCAGAGCAGTATAGACCTGGAAACCTAGCGCATCCCGCTTGACATTCGCAAGGACGAGATCGCTTACCATATCAAACGCTCCCAAGAGTCGCATTCCCAACTCCACAGCCGCCTCTGGTCCGTGCTCATCTTGAACATGCTTGATCACAGAGGGCAGAACAGTCATTGATGGGGTGCCGAAGCACCTAGTATAGACTGCAAAAATCACCCCCCAAGTTGTACACTCATTTACGTCAGGCACTAAGTCTTTCTGCAAACTAACAGTGAGGATCCTGTGGTTCCCAACAGGACTAGTATTCGGGAAAACTGCTTCCAGTTGGTCGAATTTCTCGGCAAGCCAAAAAGGCATCTCTTCCTTATCCTGGCGACACTTGCACATGACCGCATTAAATATGACGGGACTAAGCTTCAGTCCACCACCGCCAACAGGATGCGCCGCACTACCCGGGGCCCCACCCGGGAGGTTGCGGGAAATGTAATGAACCAGACCACTAATAACTGACACTGCCGAGTCATATAGGGGTCTCAGTTGTATTGCAGTTAATAAACCCGCCAGAGGATGCGGGGTGTACGCAGCTAAAACAGGCCAAGTCGCGCCTGGAATTGACAACGGTCCTTGTCTGACCGCTGTAATAATGTGTGGGAGGGCGCTATTAAACCAAACGGCATGCTGCCAAGCAGAAATCAGAATTTCCACCATCCGATATGGAGCATACGCAGCAGGAGCATCAGCAGGGGTGTAAGACTGAAACACACCCGAAACAGCATCCACCGCAGTAAACGTAACCCATGAGTAGAACTCAAACGGGTACACTGCGTCAGCTGAGACTACAAAAACGACTGACTGTCCCTCTAACGAAACAAGGTATTCCTGCAAATGATTCCGTACAGCCATACGACTCTGTGCCGGGATCTCAACAGCCATATCGATACAGTGTTAGATTAGTACAATGCAATAGAAAAATGCCCAACTGGGTAGTAATTCAAATAGAAAACAGTTTTATATTATCAAGCCTGAAACAACCTATGTAACTATAGGTAGGTTTAATCCGTCAATACTGTCAACCAGAAACAATAGTGAGGGGGGCGTAGACTGATATAAGCACTACTCAAGCGACTCAAAATGAGACCACACCTGTTGGCGGTGCCATGTTGCAAGGATTTCTGCTCATACACAGAACTGTGCACAGAGACCTAGGACATTAGTGAATTGTGGTGTACCAGAAACTCACCTCAGTACCTAGAAAACCCCAACCAGCTAGCATCAGTGTCACATTAGCTCTTCGTCCTATAGCAAAGTAACCAATGATTAGACAACCTAGAACATGCGACTTAGAACCATCTCAGGGTTTTGTTATACTCTCATACCAGTCCACAACAGGAGTAAAAAAGAGACACGGTAATGTTAAATATATTTATTTTAACAACGTGATCTCATGCGCAGTATTTTAGTCAACATAAGCAGACATATGATCAAAAATAATATGGTCAGCATGGTTACTACTCCATAAAATACAAAAGGAGGAATCATATTACAATGATAGTGCAAACAGGTGATATAGCGCCTAGTTTAAACACCCTCCCTACATAGGAACTATGTATTACAAAACTATAGAAGGTCTCTTGAGCTTGTTTTGGGGGACCCCGTTACCTGTCCGCTCACTAAGGGTAAATTACATCTGGATCGGCAAGTCTCTCTGCATCCCTGGAATCTTCCAAGTGTGTGAAATTCTGGCAAGTGTGCTATGATAAAGGCGCCAGAATCTTGCTCGGCTTGCAGCTGCCAAAATGTTGTATCTAAAATGTGTTACACAGACACACTGATAAACAGGCTCACATGTTATGATAACCTTGATGAATCAGCATTCACTGTACAGACTGGGGGCACGATGTATGTTTAGAGACGTCGGAAAACAAACCTTTTCTCATTTATAGACCTTTGTGAAAGCTAATTTTGCAAAAACAACTAAGCAGTGTCGTGTGCAAAAAGCAGCAAAATGTAAAATAGCGTTTACACTTCTAATAAGCCATATTAATTTAACATGCACGCAAAAAGAGGCTGATAAGCCATACTACAGATTGACAACTCTCTTTACTCAATGCAAATGGAGATCCCTACGCTGTAGCCTATAGCCTATGATCCTTATGATAATTAGACGATGCAATAGCACCAGCCAGACCATCCCCTGGGGAGCCATGTATAAACCTGTTTTCCACAGACTAAGTAAACATCTGCAGGTGTAAGTAAAGGAGGGTCACTAGTGGTACTCCATCGGTATGTGTAGTTACAACTGCTCTGTCCTACTGGAACGTTCCCTGAGCCTTCAACACAGAAACTAGCTGTTGCATTGATCACAGAGACAGGCATGGCTTTATCTTCAGTGATATTTCATTTCCGGAAACATTTGAAGCATTCAGTAATATTAAATCCTTGGAAATCCAACATTTTATTCTGCAACCAAGTGACATTTTCATTTATTTCAAAAAAGTTCATGCAAGCTTCTGGATTGTAGGGTACCCTCCTTGCCATCTGCCCCAGGTGTATATCCCTGGTGTACCACTATATACTCCAACACTGCTTCGTAATCAGACTGTACCATTTTCATAGCGTCAGCATGATAGTGCATGTATACCATAGAAAGCAGCTGGAACCATGCCTCACAACTACCCAAGTATGACAGGGGCAATGACACCAGCAAATCATCCTTGTGCATAACTGCATAACAGAGGGGAGTAACCCACCCACCCAACAATTTGTGGCATTAGTGGTACTGTATAGCTGACGAAGCATCTGCAGGAAAGTGTTTTTGGTATAAGTCTGTCTATGTCTGTCTTTTTGCGGGCCAGTATACTGAGCAGGTGCTCAGGTGGAACCGGGGTAGTCCCTACCAGAGTGTGTACAGGATGCTGTTCTCCTAAATACCAGACCACCCCAAATAGCGTTAGCATTGCTATGAGGATGACTACTACAACTACTACACTACTCCCAGTAGACCAACTAGACCACACAGGACCATTTGCTGTAATGGAGGGGCCACCAGAGGCTGTTCCTCCTTCATGACTACATGGCCAATGGGTACATAGGAAGAAACCTTAGGAATTGGAGCCAAAAAAGTACAACCAACCAGAGGGGCGCAAGTCATCCAGCATCCGTTTGGAGCTTCGCCGGTATGTTCCTATTGTTCATCAATGATGGCACTATGAAGCACTCCCACGGGGGAGCTGCACGATCGCAGCCCGTGCTGATAAACAAATCCTCTTCTTTCAGGAGGCCACCCTCCCTCATTGGCAAGTACCCTCAACGATCCTGTCCAGTGTTCAGGGCAGTTCACCAGTGTAGCTCACTCTAATCTAATGCAGGCACCTTAGGCACAGCACCCACGCCCTAAGCTCAAATCCTCCCCTAACTCCTGGACTGCTCTGCTGGTGCACCATCCTTCTTTCGGGCCCGAGGTTGTACCTGGTGTACCTGGTGACTCCGAGTACTGTCTGGTCAACAAAAAGGGGATATTGAGACTCAGATTCTGGAGTACTGGAAACGAGTTCTCCAGGGAGGCCCTTATCTCTGGTGGGACCGCCTCCAACAAGTAGTAGCAGTTCTGATTTGCCACCTGTGCATGTCTCTATCCTCGCTCCTGCTAGGGTCATAAACCTCAATTATCACAGACACGTTTTGCGAAAACCACAGGACCGTATTTTTTGGGAGTCTTTCCCTTTATTTCTTTTTTCCACCATTAGGTTCCTAATTTTGTTTCCTTTCCCATACCCTACCCCCTTTTCCTCTTCCACAGACAATTTCTAAATTCAATCAGGCATGAACCTATCTGTGTCCTGAAGATGATCCTAATCATTACTTCAAAGAACCGAAACGTCATCGACCCATGTCAAACAGCTTTGCACATTAATCCATTGAGTAAAATCAGTGCATTGGTTGTTTCTACAAAGCTTAAGAAATTCACATTTGAAAAGCCAAATTTGTTTTGCCTGAAATGTCTTCTCACATGTTTTGTACCTGGCATGTCTCACATAGGATACAGGATTGTGTCCCACTATATTGATGTTTACAACTACGGTTGTTTAACAGTTGTGTATTTTTAAAATTACTTTCTGGCTTGACATGTGAAAGATAGACCTGATTTCAGTCTATACTTATCTTATCAGTAATTGTTTTTGTAAGGACCAGTGTTTTTGTTCATAACAGGCTGCAGCGTGGCGTGAATCTGTTAGTGAATAGAACAGAGATATTTAGTTAACTCGTACAGATAATCTACAAGCAGGGGGTACTCTGTCTCAGAGAAGCGCTTGGGTCTTGGGATGCCCCAGACTTTGGCGGGCATCCAAAGACCACTTCATACGGGGACAACCCTGTTCTAGAATACTCTGTCGCTCTGGTAGGTAATAACTCCAAATGTAATGCATATCCATCGCAATCCGGTGCTTTCCTGAATCTCTTCTACCTTCAGTTTGAGAGTACCATTGTACTTCTCAACCAGGCCTGCTGACTCGGGGTGATTCGCTATATGAAACTTCTGCCTAATATGCATGCTTTTGCACACCAATTCACTAACTTTTGAATCAAAGTGACTTCTGTTGTCACTCCAAATCACATGTTCTGGAAATACTCTTTTAAGAGTGCCTTCACCGTTGCTATAGCCGTATTCTCTTTGGTGGGATAAGCGTCAATCCATTTTCTGAATGCACACATCACTACTAGCACATACTTCAGATTGTTAACTTGTTCCATTTCAATGAGATCCCTCTGGAGAACCTCGAAAGGGAAGGAAGGCGGTGCAAAGTTACTTGCGGGTATAGGAGTACCTTTCCCAGGATTATGCTTCAAACAAATGATACAGCTACGATGTGTGGCTACCTTAGAGATATCATCGTTCTGCCATACTGGGTCCAGTAGCTTACATATTCCTTTGGCACTAATGTGTGCTGGGCCATGGGCCATGGTAACAACAGGGAGCACGTAAGCATTGGGCAACAACCACCTCTGTTTCCCTGACATGTCAGTCCAGCACCCATCCTCACCTAAATTCCCTGAACTCTCCTCCCATATTGCCAATTCATCCTATGGTCGCCTCACCCTGAATTTCCCTGATATTTTCCAATGTCTCCTCGAACATGCCATTGTTATGGACCCACCTAGCCAGACGTGTCACAAACATTTTTTCATCTTTGATCGAGCTGTCTCCTTAGCTGTCTGGTCTGCGAACGCAAATCCCTTCTTCCCAACATCATCTGTGATGGCTTTGTGAGCGCTACATTTTATTATTGCTAACTTATCAGGAAGTGTCAATGCAGACAGCAATCTATGTATCAATGGGCCGTTCTGTATTCGGAGTCCATGCGAAGTCAAGAACTCTCTCTCCGCCCAAAGGCACCCAAAATTATGGGCCACCCCAAATGCGTACTGGCTGTCGGTATAGACATTAACAGCCAGTCCCTCACTCAACTCACAAGCACTAAGGAGGGCAACCAACTCTGTAGCTTGAGCCGATTGGTATGGGATACGAGATATCTCAACTACAGTGTGTAGCATTATGATTGCATAGGCTGCAGTGGTAGTGCCATCTGGTAGTTGAAAACAAGAGCCGTCAACATATACCTCCACTTGGAGGTCAGATAAGAGAACATAAGTCAGGTCTACCCGTCCTTTCGTTTCTACCTCAGTACGAAATAAACAATCATTGACATCATTATCATTTTCTTCTGAAGGGAGGGGATTAGTAATGTGGCTGGGTTCAGAGTGGCATATCGTTTGATGGTGATGTGCGGAGCAAACAATGTTAATTCATATCCTGTCAGACGTGCACTAGTAAGGTGCTGTGTCTTTGTCTTATTCAATAGCATATCCACAGCATGAGGTACCATTACTGTGAGATCAGTATCAAGGAACAGGCCTGCCGATTGTCCAATAGAAACTGCCACCACTGCGGCATCTCTCAGGCAGCTCGGGAGAGATCTGGCGATGTTATCAAGAAGAGCAGAGAAATAAGCACAGAGTTTCTGCTTACCACCGAAACCCTGAGTTAGAGTAGAAAGCGCACAACCCTCCGCCTCATGTACATAGAGAACAAATGGCTTCTGGTAATCAGGAATACAAAGCACAGGTTCAGAGCAAAGTGCAACCTTTAATTGCTCAGAAGCTTGCTGGCATGCAGATGTCCAAGGCAGGGGTTCATGCATATCTTTGGTGGAAAGACAAGAAGGGATTTCATTACTAAGGAATAGTTAGGGATCCAGTGACGACAAGATGAAGTTATACCAATGAACGTGCGTACCTCGCGTTGAGTTTTAGGAACAGGCATATTAGTAATAGCAGCTATGCGTTTAGGTGTTAGTCTGTGACCCTCCTTCGACAGTAGGTGACCTAAATAGGTGACCTCCTATCGATAATATTGAAATTTGGAAAGTGACACTTTGTGCCCATGGTGTGCCAACTGTAACAGTAATTTAGAGGAGTCCAAACTGACCTGCACCCTAAGATGTATGCCATGGGACTGACTCTCCAACAGTCTACAAAACATAATGATTCTTCCCCAGAGCCTCCAAACACGCCCAGAGTGGAAACTTACTGGTGTGAGCCGAACACAAAGAGGACACAGGGGGATGAGCTGACACCTGCCTGATGGGTACATGTTATCGGCAACTCAAGGTTACAGTGCTGAGCCTCAGTGTCTCCTCACGTGGGAGCAGAATTACACACTCAGATAGGTATGCGAGGGCATCTTGGCCTATTCATTAGTAAGTCGAGAAACAGCCATGAACAGAAGAGAAAATAATAAAGAAATACAGTGTTCTGCTGAGGCAAGCAATACGAGTAATGAGACCTAGTTCAGGCACAGTCTAAGCAGCCTAATAGGGATTATGAAATACAAAATGGAGTCACACTCGATAACTGAAGCCAGCACATTACGGGGATAACTCAGTGGGTTGCATAACGTGAATACAAATGGCGTCTATTTAGCTACACACTGCTAACCCAATATGCATGAAACAAGTGCATTACAGAAATGGGATTTTCAAATCTAACAGTAGTCTCACCAGCAAGAAGCAGGCATGGAAGTTGTAGGCTAAAGTGAGGGTCCAACCAAGTAGGGCCTCTTGGCATAGTACCCCCATTCAGGACTCAGGGATTATCAGGGCCCTCACACCATGGCCACCGCTGCCATCAGGGGCCCTAGGGGTCGTCTCAGACAAAAGACTCCAGGTGTGGATTGTAGCTCCCTAGTGCTCCAGGGGGACTCAGCTGTCACAACCAAAGCAGGCCCCATAGTGAACCATTTGTGCCTCCCGTGGCCTTCACTGTGGGACCCTGCATCTGACCGGACCATGCCAATCTGGGCCGGCAGCTCACGTCTCGCACAAGTCACTCATCAGAAAGTTTCAGCACTCAACGAGTTAGACTTTCCCCCTACACCTCATAATCCAAGAAATTAATCACCAGAGTCCCTCAACGACCCTCGCTCAGTCCAACACTCTTTAACTTCTAAATAACGCCCCTCTTGAACATTGTCAGAGCCTACTGCATCAACATGGTAACTGCAATTTACATCAAGGCTGGATTATGATAACACTCTGTACAGGGGCCTACCTGCATACCTCCTGAAGAGATTACAGCTGGAGCAGAGTGCTGCCTTGCTTTTATTTCACCTTCCCAGGCGAGCCCACATTCAACCAGGCCTAAAGGAACTACACTGGTTGCCTATAAAAGAACGAGTGAGAATTAAAGGTTTGGTCCTGGCACATAGATCCTTCTATCACAAAGGCCCTCTGTATCTGTCAAATAGACTTATACCTTACCAACCAGTGCATTCTCTTTAATCATCTAATGCGTTGTTGGTAGCAACTCCACACTTCCTATGGAAGAAGTGAGGTGGTAGCTCCTTCTCCTACTTGGCTGCCAGGAGTGGCATGCCCTCCCAGTTTGCCTTCACACTTCTAGGGACATTGGGACTTTTAAGAGACTTCTTAAGACCTGGCTCGTCACTTCCACTTTCTAGGACCCCTGTTATTTCGGGGTCAGATTTTATATGAAGAGCCAGGACACTTTTTTGAGTAGATGTCATGCTCTACAAATCCTTAAATATTAATATTACGGTGATAACATACAGTTCATCCTCTCACTTACTGATTCAACCAGCATTGACAAAGCAAACTTAGCCAACTGCATGAGCAACTTTGCAACTTTGATGAAAAACAACTGCCTCCAGCTCAACACTGACAAAACTGAAGTCTTGATATTCAGCATCATCCAATATCCCTGGGATGCCTCTTGGTGACCCTCCAAACCTGGCCCCCCACCCAACCCCTATGGACCATGCCTAGAACCTTGGGATCATTCTGGACACCAAGCTCTCTACTAGAAGACAGATCAACTCTGTCTCCTCATCTTGCTCCCACATCATGCAAATGCTACACAAGATGTTTTTTAGAAACTTGGGTTTTGGTTGGCAGGGGTATACACCATACCCAAGCAGGTACCACAATTCTACTCAGGGTGCATCAGATACACACAATAAAATAGCTTGTGCTCCCCCTCTGGTAGCTTGGCACAGAGCAGGCAGGGTTAACTTGAGAGTCAATGTGTAAAGTAGCAGTGCAACTATTCAAACCGTAACACAGTAAATTCACCCCAAAAAGTCTCCACCCCAGTTTAGAAACATAGATTATGATTTTATAAATTAAACAAAAACAAAATGACAAAAATCAAATAAGTAGAGGTCAAGATTATGATTTGTTTTAAAAATGAACAGTGAAAAATTGATCTTAGCAGCGAAGCATTAAATGCTAATGGGGTTATCTGGTCGCCCTGTATGAGAGCAACGTCAAGCGATCAGGTTGACTGCGATGGAGAGCTGCCCAGATACAGATTTCATGCAAGGCGCGCTGAACAAAAGTATCTTGATCCTGGTCACAACAGTGAGATGCGGAGTGCAGCTGAGCGATGCTCCACACAATGATGGTGATGCGGCGGTTCTAAATACGAAGTGCGAGTTCCGAGTTGCAGTGGACGAAAGCTCATGGGCCGGGTTTCTCCATGCAATCGAGGGAATGTATTGATTGTCTCTCTGTAGTGGTGGCAGTGCAGTGGTTCTGATGCATCATTTCTGAAGAGCTGGTTTCTAAGATTGATGTGCTAGTTCTATTCTAGCACATGCAAAAAGAACAATTGATTAACAGAATGCTGATCAATGTCAAACATACACCCCAGTACAGGATGTGTGTGGCCACTCAGTTTCACCTAACCTCCATTTGTGTGTGATTGTGTAGCAGAAATGCACAGATTCTAGCTGTCACTCACCCCAGACATGTATTGAAGTCAGGATGCAGGCACACAAAGCTACAAGCAGAGAATTGCAGCTTTCTAAAAGGGGCAGTTCTAAAATATTGATGATAAATTTAACTTTGCAAGCAAAGAAGATGTATCATTACTGTTAGAAATAGGGGTCTCTAGTTGGCAAAGGTAGGTACCTTTGTCCAAGTAGGGACACTACTTTCTAGTCAGGTTAAGGGGATACACTTCAAAAATAACCCCTGCCCACCCCCTCGGTAGCTTGGCACGAGCATACAGGCTTTTCTCAGAGGCAGTGTGTGAAGCATTTGTGAACACATAGCGTAATACAGTAAAAACAATATAAATGGACACCACACCATTTTAGAAAAATAGGTAATATTTATCTAAGCCAAAACATCAAAAATCCACAATACGGTACTAAAAATATGATTCTTAAAAGGTAGAAACAGTTCTGTTCCAAGAAAATGTGGGATGCAACACTTTTACACAAAGTGCCTTGGATGTGTCAAAAAAGGAAAGCAAAAATGGTCCAGGGAAGGTGAGGTGTTGGTTTCTTACACTCAGGGAAGGTGATGCGTCAGTTGCTTACTGCTGTGCAGGGGAGGTGACGTGTCTTACTGCATGGGGAGGTGATGCATCAGTTTCTTACTGCGTCCCCCAACAATGCAACAGACTTGGGGCCAGATGTAGGTCACCAAATACTGGTCGGTAACGGCCGATTTCGGCCGTTACCGACCGGTATTTGGGATTTGACATGTAGGTGGCCTTAATTTTACCGATTCTGTAAATTTACCGATTCGGTAAAATAACGAATCGGAAAAGTTACCGAATCGGTAAATCCAGATGTAGGTGGCACTTTAAACAGTGCCACAGGCCATTACCGATTCGTTATTTACCAGCACATACTCTTTGGTGGTAAATAACGAATACCTGTGTACATGCACACCTGTGCATGTACACCTGTGCCATGTGGCACACATACATGCCCTAAGGGCCAAAATCAGGGGTGCAACAGGGTGTCAAAGTGACACCCTGTTCCCCTTGACAAATCGGTATTTTTACCAAATCGGTATTTACCAATTCGGTAATTGACATTGATTCCTAGGGGCCTCAAGGCCCATAGGAATCAATGGCAATTACCGAATCGGTAAATATCGATTCGGTAATTACCGAATCCTACCGATTCGGTAAAAAATACCGAATTTTTAGCTACCTCTCATTTACCGAATCTAGAATACCGAATCGGTAAAATTCGGTATTTTAGAGTCAGTAAATGAGGATTACCTACATCGGGCCCTTGATGCTTTGATGTGATGCGTGACAATCCGGTACGATGCGTGACAACATGGATGTGAGGCGAGAAGTTCTCTTTGAAGGCTTTTCTTTCCCTGAAGCTCTACTTTAATCCCTCTAAACTCTAACATCAGGATAATGAAAGCACAGTCCAGTCCTTTCCCTGCCCAAGACAGCAGCAACCACTGTAGGCCAATCCAAACAGCACAGGGGCAGTACTCCTCCTCCAGCTTTCCTGGTGCTTCTTCCTGGCAGGTTCCTTAGTTTAGCAGTAAGCTAAAGTTCAGGGGCCTGGGCCCCATTTTTTACAGCAAAAATTCCTTTTCTCTCTTGTGGCAGAGAAGCTCTTTATCCAGACAAAACCACTTTTGTCCTCTCTGGTGCAGCTGCCCCACAGGAGGTGGAGACAGCATTGTGTAAGACAGACAGGGACTATTTAGGAGCAAGGGGATTCTCCTCCCACCACTCTAAATGCAGCCCAGGTCTATTCAGCCAAGCCCTGGCTCATTCAGGAAGGACTGGACACACATCAACCCCCCCCCCCCCCCCTGTGGCTGTTTGAGATAATGCACCTCCCTAGCCCCTGTCACTCCAAAGCTAGACAGTCAATACACAAAACAGCAGAGGCACACATGATGGCTAAGCAAGATAATACCCACTTTCTAAAAGTGGTATTTACAAACACACAAAATAAAAATTATCTGTACTAATAGATGCATTTTCATATTCTGAGTTCAGGCATACTAAACTTTATTTTCCTATCTTGTTCCCATGGGAAATTATGCTTATAAAATGTTATAAGCAAACTTCCCATTCTATCCTATGGAACAGATACCCTTTTAATTGTGAAAAACAAACTTGCAGTATTTCACTGTCAGGACATGCCACACAAGTCAGGGCATGTCCTACCTTGTACATACACTGCACCCTGCACACAGGGGTTCCTTGGGCCTATATTAGGAGTAACCTACATGTAAGAAAAGGGAAGGTTAGGGCCTGGCTAGTGGGTGCACTTGCCAGGTCGACATGGCAGTACCAAACTGCATGCAGGAACTGCAGTGGTAGGTCTGAGCTACATTTACAGGATGCGTATGTGGGTTGGCTCAATCAGTGCTGCAGGCCCACTAGCAGAATTTGATTTAGAGTCCCTGGGCACACACAGTGCACTGTACTAGGGGCTTACCAGTAAATCAAATATGCCAATCATGGAATCACCAATCCATCATAACAATTTACAGGGAGAGCATATGCACTTTAGCACTGATCAGCAGTGGTAAAGTGCACAGAGTCATAAAACCAAAAACAACAGGTCCAAAACAGGACTCAAAAAAGCAAAAAGTCTTGGGATTAACTCCCCTGGAAATGCCAGGTGTAACAATAACCATTCCAATGATGTTAAACATGACATAGCTACTGCTTCCCAATTGGGAATTACAGCTAAAAAGTGTATTAAGGAATTCCTAATGGTAACCTATTAGAGGGGTAGGCCTCACAGTAGTGAAAAAACATTTGTGGGTGTTTTTCACTACCAAGGCATGCAACACTTAGGAGTACATGTCATACCTTTTAATTACAAAGCACCCTGCCCTAAGGGGCTACCTAGGGCCTACCTTAGGGGTGGCATGTAGGTAATAAAATGCAGAGTTTAAGGCTTGGCAGAGGTTTTAAATGCCAAGTCAGCATGGCAGTAAAACTGCAAACACAGGCTCTGCAGCAGCAGGCCTTAGTCACGTCTGAAGTGCTACTCATGCGGGTATTACAATCAGTGCTGCAGGTCCACTAGTAACATATAATTCACAGGCCCTGGGCACAGGTCGAGCACTACTAGGAATTTATTGATAAATTAAATATGTCAATTGCGGATAGTCATTCAAACCAGGTTTTAGTGGAGAAACACATGCCAGTTGGCACTGGTGGGCAGTGGAAAAGTGCTCAGAGTCCTAACGCCAATAAAAAGAAATCAGCAAAAGGTGAGGCAAACTGGCAGAAAGTTTGGGGAAGACCACCAAAAGGCTCTCAGGTCTAACAATGTTCAAATGGCTCCCACTGAACACCAAATGAATGGTCAGCTAGGCTCTTATCACAAGTAGACTTGATTACGGAAACAACCTCTACATCATAATATCAACCCATGTCCTACACCCACTCCAAATCACCTAGAATGCCACCGCCAGACTCATACTAAACATCTCTCAAAATAACCACATCTCTCCACACCTAAACAATCTCCACTGGCTCCCAGTCTAGGAAAGATGCAGTTCAAGGTACTCCCACACATCTACCAAGCTCTCCACAACTCCGGACCAGCTTACCTTAGCCACCATCCCTACTTCTACAAATTCATCAGACACCTTCGATCATCTGCATCCCAGGCAAGAGTACACCTCCTTCGCATCAAAAGACCAGAAGCAGAGGACACTCCTTCTCAAACCTCGCAGCCAAGATCTGCCACCATGTCCCATAGCACTTCGGAACCTCCTCCCCTCCCATGGACATCCGATGGAAGCTAAAGAAATGGATCTTCCAGACGGAATAGTCAGATCTCCTCCTCTCCCCTCAGGCTTGCCCTGCTCAAAAGCTGGATCCCTCATGGGTGATTAGCTGTGCTCTACAAATTCACATGCAAAAAACACAGTTGATGGACAGAATGTAGAACAATGTCATACATTCACCCCAGTACAAGGATCTGTGCCTAAATCCATCGTTTTTTTGCACTCCACACCACCCTGGGTTAGACACTGGCTATATGCAAATCAGCTCTGACCCTGTGCCTCTTGGGAACAGTCCAGTCCGAACTACCAAGCCATGTCTTTCCCAGACCGGAATCAAGCATC
Source organism: Lissotriton helveticus (assembly GCF_964261635.1). NCBI lineage: Eukaryota > Metazoa > Chordata > Amphibia > Caudata > Salamandridae > Lissotriton > Lissotriton helveticus. The sequence goes on along the minus strand of NC_136070.1, from coordinate 854,704,912 downwards.
CAAGGACCGGTTTCTGGCTATCAGCCTTCATCAGCCTGGATAGCTTGGATTCACATACCATAACTTTGTCCCGACCAGGCACAACCTGATATCTATAGTTTGCATTTTGTGCTTTTCAGCTCTATTTTCACTACAAACCTTTAACCTGCATATGTCTGGTTCAACAGATTGTTTTTTGTTATTTTGGACTTGTATTATCTATCAAAAATTACTCTAATTTTCTAAACTGGTTTGAAATCCGTTTGTGGTGTGCTTTCACTGTATTACTGTTTGAAGTGTCACACAAATGCTTTACACGTTGCCTCTGCGTTAAACCTTACTGTTCTGTGCCAAGCTACCCAAGGGTTGAGTACAGATTAACTTAAAGTTTGCTTGTGCCTTTACCATGAGAAGAATTGAGTTTACTGCTTGAGAAGGGTTTTAACCCCCCAACCATGAACCCAATTTCTCACGGTGGTTCACCCCTAAATCGCTAGGTCAACGGAGACATTGGCCTTCAGTTCCAAGACCACCTGCCATACTTAGAGATCCACACTTGCCATGTAGGACTTTCTTTGTCTATAATGAATCAGCTGGTAGAGTGGATGCATTTTAGGAAGTGAGGTTCGCAAATTGAATGCAATTTTGTTTTTTAACTCAGCTATTTCTTTTTTATGTTTCAGGAAAAATCTCCAAAAGCTGGAGGGTTTTATAGGACAGGCAGAAAAGCAAAGGTTTTGATTTGCAGGTTTCTTTTTCATGAGCGCTAAGGTCATTGATTGATTTCCCAGCCTGAGACGTGTGCACCTTGCTTGTGATCTTGGCAAGGTAAACCCGGCCCTAAATAGTATGGGAAGACCATTATTATGAAAAGGTGCACCAGATCCAGCGACGGTTCTGCTGTCAGAAACCCTAAGGCCTTGTTTATGAATCAGGTGGGGCAGAATGACTCTGCCTGATTCAGAGTGGGTTGTTGTTGCCGAGTGCTATTTTCTCAGGTGTAGGAACACCAGATCTGATTTTTCTAGGTGATAATTTCACTCAGAAAAATCGTTTGAGATTTTGGATGTAGTCGCAGGCAAGCCACAATCCCGTTTGTGTTTCTTTCTTTTTGTGGCAGGGAGGTGTCGCTGTGTGTGTGGGGGGGTGGTGGGGGTGGGGGAGGTTGGGTGGCTTCTGCTACCAGCACCTATATTTTCTTTCCCCTCTCTCCCACGAGGTCCTCCCCTCAACATCCCGAATCTGAGGCAGAAGCATTTATTGCAGTGTACTGGCATACATTTCCCAGTAGCATGGAATCAGGGCCTCAGCAGAGTGTCAGAACTGCAGGTTTTCCGAGATGGGAACATCCATTGATTTTTATATGGATGTCTGGGGTCTGGCAAACTCAAAACGAGAATCTCAATCATCTTGAAGCCATTCCAGCCAAATGACAGTCAGATAAATCTAAATGCTCATTGGCAAGAGAAATTGAAAATCAAAGCGAGGACTCACATTAAAAGTTACAAAAAGGCATAAATTGGCACATATACAATAGCCAATGAGAGCATTCAGAATATAGGAGGTCAGGTGTGTGCCTTTTCTTTCCAAATCGTTATTTATCCACCAAACAAGCAACTTCAATTTGGCCGACTGGAAATAACGTCAAACCGACAAGGTTACCGGAAAATTACAAACTAACGGTACAGAATTTTTTTTACTGATTTTAATGTGTCCAGGTATTTTGTCAATGTGCAAGCCTTGTGTTATTCAAGAGCAGTTTTCCTGGAAAACGTTTTATATTTGTCATGGCTTTATGTTAATTCCACTTTGTGAAGAAGTGATAAAAGATGACTTTGAAAGCCTAGTTGTTACTGCCTGTGATATACACCCGACTTGTTATTTTCTGCTGACAATTATAGTTGTCCTACAATCACTTCAAATGCTACTTTTCCGGGAACAATTTTTTTTAACATTTGAACTATTTATCTAGTCTCCTGGCGCGGACAGGGATGACGTCATCTCAGCCTGGCACATGCACCTCCAATACATTTCTGGAATACATATCACCATAAATGGCACGGGCAGGGTCACCTTGACCAGATATTGTGGGAAGTTGAGGTGAATTTGTAGTCTTTTTGTTTCTGGGATTTATGCCTCTGTGTGAGAAATTAATGCTTTATTTCTACATTCCGAGTACCATTTAAAATAGTTATTCCGTTTTACGTGTGCTCTGTTTATTAACACCGTCTATGTATTTGGGTAGACTGCAGAGGGACGCATGCTTTTCTTCTAATCGCCCAACAATCTCAGTTTTTTTATTTAATGAAGTGTCATATCCCTGTCTTTTCTGTAGCATCTACATGGCGAGAGGGCACTGATAAATACACATTAGTTATCCAGCTAACTAAGTGGCAATGTTAATATACTGATATCATTCACATATTTCTGCCTCATGCTCTATCTCTACATGCAGGTCCATTTATTCTGGCTCGTATCAAACATTCTTTCTTCTATATTCATAACCCTGCTACTCTGGATTCTTCTGCTGCCCTCCTTTCACTTCTCCAGGTGTTGTCTCACAATATTTATACTTGATGTTCTTTTGCCTTTCCTTCTATTCTAGTGATCTCTAATTGCCAGGCATGTTTATTGCCTCTCTTGAAGAAAGCAGTGCACCCTAAGAGACCTCTGGATTGCCAGCCTGGAAAGCAGCTTTGCATTAACCAACCTTCAACAATTGTCCATTGTCTGCTAATAATGCACACTGCCTTTTACGTGCTGTGTTTATTTCCACTACTGAGGGAAGGGATTGTATGCATTACAACATGCATTATGTCACATGAGATATAGTGATCTATAAAGTCGGGGATTGTGCTGTATGACTTAGCGTTTAGTGTCTTACTCACTACCATTACTGTCTTCCAGGGACACTCTTACAGTGTTTGTAGTGTGCATATTGTCATAATGCAATAAAAAAGATACACATTAACGATACAAATGCAAGAGCTTCAGGAAGTTACAATCAGCATCAAAGAGTTAAAAGGATAAAACAAACCACCAAGTCTTAAAAACACAATCACCATTCATCTATGGGCCCAGCAATACATAAAATTAAAGATCCAAGACAAAAATACATATTGGTATAAATAATAAATTCTGGAGCTGCACAATACCATAAAAGTGCCAATTTCATTTGTAGGAGCATTTCCCCTGTTTCTTATCAACCATGCATGAAACAAAAACATGGACAGTGCACTTACCAAGTGTGAGGTCGTATCAGCTTGAAGGATTCTAAAGCATCCTCATTCCTTAAAGTGCCTAATTTCCTGCAAATGGGTGTCAACCATTTTACACGCAGTCCTTTGTGGGCTGGACAAAAGAATAACAGATGGCGTGGATGCTCCCTCTTATAGCCATACAACTGGCACTCCTGGGCTTTAGTGTTTGGTGTCCCTGACCATTTTGACTTAAAACTGTTGAGGGGGAGATTTCCATGTCTGAATTTCACATAAGATTTTTTAGCTAAATTCGGCTCTATGTCGTCACTGAGATTTTCCAAGAGGAAGTTATCCTTAAACGTTAGAAAGCAGGTAGATAAAGTGCCTTTTGCATGCATTGGAAGGTTGTTGCGTTTGTAATTTTTAAATTGCGTTCTCAGCTCATTCGCAGTCATTGTTGGGCAGCATGCCAAAGTTTTGACAAGCCAATCTCCTTAAAAGAGTCTTTAAAAAATTTGATCCAGGGGAGTTTAATTGCATTCCGATGGCTAAGAATTTCCTCCAATCCATTTCAGGATAACGAAAGTTCAGGGGTTACCGTGTGCGTCTTCAGTAAATCAGCCTGCAGAGTTCTGTCTTGCCAGTTATGTCTTTACAAAAGTGGGATAGGATCTTATTAACACTAATGTTTGATGTTTTTTTGTTATTCTCCATTACTTTGTTCACTTTTGCTAGTATTTGTGTTATAATTATGACAACCCTGATCTATATTTTGTATTGGTTATTGTTAGACCTGTCAGCCTTAGGATGGTCTTCTGCCAAACTTTTTGCCGTGACCCTCCTATGTTGTTGATTTCGTTTTGCTAGCTTTATGACTCTGTGCACCTTATCACTGCCTTGCCAGTGCTAAAGTGCTTGTGCTCTCTCATTTACACATGGTAAAATTGGCTTACACCTGAATGACATATTTAATTTACTTAATAGTCCTTTGTAGGGAGGTATACCATTTACCCAGGGCCTGTAAATTAAATGCTACTAATGGGACTTTTGCACCAATGGTGCCACCCACTGAAATGGCTCCTTAAAACATGTTCCAAGTCTGCCATTGCAGTCTGAATGCAGTATCAAACTGCAAATTAGACTTGACAATATAATGTTCTTGCTGAGCCTTAGATTCCTCTTTTATCATCAACACTAAGGTAGGGCCTGGGTAGGTCATAGGGCACGGTGCATGTGTTGTAATTTCTCTAATTAAAAGGCTGGAATTGTACTTTTAGGTATTACATGTCATGGCTGTAAAAAACTCCTAACTTCGTTGTTTACTACAGTGAGGCCTACCTGTCCCATAGGATAACACTGGGTTGCCTTATTACATTTAATAAGTGCTAACTTTTGATTGGGAACAGGTTGGCATTTCATGTAAGGTGTCTGTGAAATTTTAATAAAAAAAATTGAAAATCTCACTGTTAGAAAGTTGTCATGTTCCTGTTCTAATATTGTTGCCTGCAGCCTGTTCCTTGGTCACAAAACTGGGAGTAGTTGGCTTGGTAAGTAGACATAATATCGAGTTTGTTGAAACTAAAAAAATATCGTTTTTTTAATATCGACGTCAAGAATATCGATTCAGTGTGTTGTAGAAAATATCGTTGTTACAAATATTGATTTTGAAAATATTGTTATTTACAAGTATTGATTTTGTAAATGTAGTGACTTTTTTATGATAATATATTTGTAAATGTATTATTCATTTTTAATAAATTGGATATGTTTTATAGAAAAATTGTTTTAGGAGCGAGATGTTGGGTTTATAGGGATAAAGGTGGGGAGTGTTATAAATGTATTTTTTTAATTTATGCTTTTTAAAAGTAATATGAAAGAAATTAAAAAATGTTTTTTAGGAGCGGGATGTTGGGGTTATTGGGAATAAGGGTGGGGAGTGGTTTATAAAAATATGTTGAAAATTAAAAAATATATATATTTATGATAAATCAATTTAAAATTGGATTAAAAATTAAGTAATAATAAATTAAAAAATGTTTTTGGGATTGGGATGTTGGGTTTATAGGATATGAGGGGGTAGTATATGAGTAAAAAAAAGATTAACATTTAAAAATAAGAACAAAAATACAAATAGTAATAAACATTTATTATGGACAGTAATAATTTGTGGATTTTGCAGATAATGTGGAGTAACGTTTAAATTGAAAAAATAATTGGTAGTAGTGAAAACTTGAAATAACATTTTAAAAAAGTGTTATGATTTATTGTTTCTATATGGTATTAAAGTAGTGAAAAATATATATTTATAAAAAAAATAGTTTTAATGCAGAGGTATTTTGTGTTGAGATGGGATTATTGTGATTTTATTAAATACATTGTAATTACTTTTTTTAGATTTCAAAATCTTTTAATTAAAAAATTTGTAAATTGTAAAGCTTGAAAATGTTTGGGGTTAAAATGGTTAATGTTATAAAACTGAGAAGTATTTTTTGAACATTTTTTAAACAAACAATTATATTTTATTTTTTAATAAAAAAAAATAATATTTTTATCATGAAATACAAGAAAATGTATAAAAATAATTTTAAAAGTCTCATAACTGTTCTGGATATGTTTTTATAATTTGGGATAGGTTACCATGTATGTATAATGTGCACTCTTTTATATGTGTTTATGTAATGGTTTGGGGAATATTACATTTAATGAGTATATTGCTTTGCACTTTCTTTGAGTTAATATAGTCCAGAGTGGGAATAGTAACGTATATATGTTTAGTGTCCAGCACCTTCCCTGAGTAACTATATAGTTTGGAGTAGGAGTAGTAAAATATATATGTTTAGTGTCCAGCACCTTCCCTGACTTTTTCTAGTTTGGAGTGGGAATAGTAAATTATATCTGTTTAGTGTCCAGCACATAACCTGACTTTTTCTAGTTTGGAGTGAGAATAGTAAATTATATATGTTTAGTGTCCAGCACCTTCCCTGACTTTTTGTAATTTGGAGTGGGAATAGTAAATTATATATGTTTAGTGTTGTGATGAGGAGCTGCCTGCAGACTCCTCCTCCCATGCATTGACTGATCAATTACCCCCTTACTTGTCACCTTGTCCCCTTCTCTGTTTCCAGCCCTCCACCGGGATGAGCGGGATACCCTGGCCCTTAATTTTTCATCACCCTCGGCTTCCGGAGGGAATCACGTGACCTCATCAACGGACCTTCTCCCCTTTAAGAAGCAGGATAAGGGTGGAGTAGAGCGTTGGCCACAGACCCATCCTCACAGAGAATCAGCGTCGTGGAGAGCAGAGAGAGGAGCAGAAACCTTCTTCATTCCTCCCGGACTCGGAGAACCAGAAGCCTTCATCGGGATTGAGCCGGGAGCCCAGCGGGTCGGAGATGCGCCACCCCAGACCGAGGAAAAGAGAGAGCCGGACCTCTTCTGGCAAAACGTGAGAGCCAGCCACGGCCCAGGAGGGTCATGGCTTCTTAAGGTACGGGGCCACCTAGGGGTCGTGTGGGATAAGGCGAAGGCGGGAGAGAGGGGTGAGCAGTCTAATTGAGTACAAACCAGCCTCACGTAACCTACTTCAGAGAAGCAGCACATCTCACAGTGACAGTCAGGTGCCCATTCCCTCACTCCCTTTTCCTTGTGTGCAATATTCGTGGAGACACACCCCCAACCAGGCCTTTCTTTTTGTTTTCTTGCATTGTCAACGCGGAGGGAGGGATCGTTGTTTGCTTTGCCCAGAAAGTGGAACCTCTGCAGCTGACTCACTCATCTCAGAAGAAAGAGAGTAAAGAACTCAAACTGACATTGTTGTTTTGTTATTCCTTTAAAAAGACCTTGGTCAATAAACCCCTTTATTGCCTAACATTCTCACAGTCTCCCTGTCTCCTTCTCCACCGCGCTGCACGTGGTGTCAGAAGTAGGATCGGTGTATGCCTCCACGCTTGGAACATGGAAAACCTCAAAAAGCAGCTTATACGCAGCCAGGAGAAGCTGGAATTGGCCATCGAGAAGCAGTTGACAAATGCCCATGCTGACAGGGAACTGTTTAAAGGCACCATCGTCAATCAAGCTGAACAGTTTCAAAAAGTGGCGGACAACCGCCTAGATCTGACCACCCAACTCCAAACCTGTGCGGGGGTAGGCCCCAGCGTCTCCCTACAGAAGTATGCAGCAGGAGAAGATCCCAACGCGTTCTTTTTAAACTTTGACAGAGCAACCCGTGCTTCAGGTTGGCCAGAAGTTAAATGGACGTTCTTTTTGGCATCACTCCTCATCAGGGAAGCTCAGGTCACCTACCAGGTGGCAAAAGCCAATGGTCACACGCCATACCAGGAGATAAAGCAGATAATCCTGGATCAATTCGGAATGGATGCCGGGGTGTATAGGGTCAGATTCCGAAAGGAGAGGGGAACAACCACCGACAACCCGAAGACCCTTTATTTTAAACTCAAAGCAGCCTCAGATAAGTGGCTAAGGCCCCAAACCAACACCAAGGAAGAAATCATGTCGCCTATCTATTTAGAGCAGTATGTAGAGACGTTGCCATACCCTATACAACGCTGGCTCAAGCAGTACACCCACTTAACGGTCAAACAAGCAGTTGATATGGCAACATCCTTTTACCAAGCACAACCTCCCCCCCAGCTTTGGGACACCAAGAAAGCCATCCGCCCTTCCCCTACCACCAGCAAACCAGAAAAAAAGACCTGGGAAACTCTTGAAGAAACCCCTGAGGACTTGACAATACCGAGCGGATCCCATACCCACTAGAGGCCCTCAATGTTTCGAGTGCGCTGACTGGGGACACATCGCTAGGAACTGCCCCAGAAAAAAAAACGGGAAGAACCAATGGATGTGAACTACATCCCGCAATCTATCCTATACACTGAAGAAATGAGACCAAGTTTTTATGTAAGTGTTCTGGTAGGTGGGGTCACTGTAAAAGCCTTATTGGGCTCTGGCTGTACATAGTTGGTTATTCGTCAGTCCTTGGTTACCCTTCCCTTTCCTCCTACCGAGTACAAAATACCCATTTGTTGTGTACATGGGGATGAAAGCCTTACCCCCTAGTCACCTTGCCCATCTCCCTCCCGGGTGGGGTGGTTCTGAGAGCCAAGCTTGGGAACTCACTTCCCAAAGAGCTAATATTGGGGCAAGACAATTCATCCTTTCTAACACTTTTACGCAACTCCCTTCCTTCCATAGAAGGTCAGGTCACAACACAACCCTCTTTCCTTACTCAGGCACCCTGGCTCTCCGATAGAAGTTTCAGTTACAGCCAATGTAACGATCCTACAATTCAGTTTGCATGGGATTACGCACAACTGACTCCCCTGTCCCAGAAGCCGGTTTATCCTCTGTTTTGTGTAGAGAAAGAGCTTCTCTATAGGATCGCAAAGGAAGGCGATGCACTGTAGCTTGTGGTTCCTTAGACTTTCAGGGAACAGGTTCTCTTTTTTGCACATTCCCACCTGCTGGCTGGTCAAAGGGGTGCCCAAAAACCATTGATATGACACCACGCCACTTCTATTGGCCAGGTTTTGCCAAGAATGCTAGATTTGTCAAAGGAGAAACCCCTATAAACCCCCACCGGCCCCACTACAACCTCTCCCCATCATTGGTACTCCTTTTGAAAGGATTGGCATTGACCTTATCGGCCCGCTTCCCCAAACCAAAAGAGGTAACCTCTACGCGCTAGTGGTGATGGATTACGCCACATGTTATCTGGAGGCCTTTCCCCTACGTGCCCCTACTAGTCAAAACATCAGCGACCGACTCTTGGAACTGTTTTCCCGAGTCGGATTCCCACGGGAGATCCTCACGGATCAAGGGACTCCTTTTGTTTCCAAGATAATGTGGGAAGTATGTAAGTCCCTTGCTATCTTCCACATCAAGACTTCTGCATATCATCCCCAGATAGATGGCCTGTGTGCGCGTTATAATTCCACCCTTAAACTAACCCTGAAAAAATTACTGAATGTGGAAGCGAAGGACTGAGATAAGCTTCTCCCTTTAGCCCTCTAAGTGGTACGAAGCCAGACCCAGTCCAGTATGGGCTGCTCCCTTTTCAGCTCCTTTATGCTAGAGAACCCTGACGTTTCCTAGAAATCACTAAGGAATTCTGGGAACAAGAGAAAGAGGAGGAAACCAGGTCCTTCTTGGAATACACCCAAGACCTACGCTCACGACTACAGAAATTGAGGGAGTTTACCGATGAGAATCTAGAGAAGGCCAAAACAAAACAACAGATTGTCTATAACAAAGGAAAAAAATGGCGACACCTAAAAGTGGGAGACTGGGTTCTGGTTCCTACACCCTCTAGCATTACAAAGATTAGATCTAGCTGGCAGGGTCCTTTCCGGATTGTGCAGAAGGTTGGTCTTACATCCTACCAGGTTCAAGTTACACCCAAACGTACCCAGTTATACTACATAAACGTCTTAAAAAAATGGCTGGGTCCTCTTCCCAAAGACCTTTATGTGGTAGATCCCAAGACCAGCACCCAAAGCACTCTACCCCACCTTGTAGTTAATCATGAACTAACAGGAAAGCAAAAAGAGGCCTTGCACAATGCTTTGTCTCCATATGCCTCACTATTCTCTGACCTCCCTGGCCATACCCCGTTAGCCGAACATGCCATTCCCACCCAACCAGGAAGAGTCGTCAAATAAAAACCCTATCGCATTCCGGCTGCTAGGAGACAGGCCATAGAACAAGAGCCCAAAAACATGCTTGCCCTAGGGGTTATACGCCCCTCCCAAAGCAATTGGTCCTCGCCAATCATTTTAGTACCAAAAACAGACGATCCGTCCGGTTTTGCATTGACTTCAGGGCTGTCAACGCCTTTTCCAAGTGTGACTCACACCCCCTCCCACGAGTGGATGAGCTAATTGAGCACTTGGGGAATGCACAATTTATCAGAACCCATGACCTCACAAAAGGGTACTGGCAGGTGCCTCTAAGACCCCAAGATCAAGAAAAAGCTGCCTTTGCAATACCTTCTGGCTTGTTCAAATTCACTGTCGTCTTTCGGGCTCCAAGGGGCACCTGCCACGTTTCAACGTCTTATGAACAGGGTATTATCTGACCATCAGACCTATTCCTCGGCGAATTTAGATGACATTATCATCTACAACCCCACATGGAAATCCCATCTCCGCCACTGCCAGCTGGTCCTTCAGGCTCTCCAAAAGCATATCAAAGCAAAAAAATCCAGAGCATGCTTCCAAAAAGTGAAGCATTTGGGGAATCTCTTAGGAAACGGCTACATCGAACCCCAGGAGGAAAAGGGGAAAGCAATATCCCAGGCCCCTTCCCCTACCACGAAAAAAGAAGTTAGGGCTTTCCTTGGCCTCGTAGGATACTACCGCCGTTTCATACCTCAATACTCTGAACTGTCCTCCCCTCTCACTGATCGGTCATCGAGAAGACCGTCAACAAACAACTGGCCGCCTTCCTCGAGACGAATGGATCCCTCGACCCCTCACAGTCTGGCTTCCGAGCGAACCACAGCACCGAGACCGCCCTCATCGCTGCCACCGATGACATACGAACTCTGATGGACAACGGAGAAACAGCGGCCCTCATCCTCCTGGACCTCTCCGCGGCCTTCGACACTGTCTGCCACCGCACCCTAGTACAGCGCCTCGGCAACATCGGAATCCAGGACAAGGCACTGGAATGGATCACCTCCTTCCTCGACGGCAGAACACAGAGAGTCCGTCTACCACCGTACAAGTCAGAGGCCACCGAAGTCATCTGCGGCGTACCCCAAGGATCCTCGCTGAGCCCAACCCTCTTCAACGTCTACATGAGCCCCCTCGCGACCATCGCACGCCAACACAACCTGAACATCATCTCCTACGCCGATGACACCCAGCTGATCCTCTCCCTGACCAACGACCCCGACGCCGCCAGAGCCAACCTGCACGAAGGGATGAGAGAGGTAGCCGAATGGATGTCGACCAGCCGCCTGAAACTGAACTCAGACAAGACGGAGGTCCTCATCCTGGGATCCTCGCCCTCCACCTGGGACGACTCCTGGTGGCCCCCCGCCCTGGGCACCGCACCTAAACCGACGGACCACGCACGCAACCTGGGCTTCATCCTGGACTCCTCCCTCTCCATGACCAGACAAGTCAACGCCGTCTCCTCGTCATGCTTCAACATCCTGCGCATGCTACGGAAGATCTTCCGGTGGATCCCCACCGAGACGAGGAAGACGGTCACCCAGGCCCTCGTCACCAGCCGACTGCACTACGGCAACGCCCTCTACGCCGGAACCACCGCCAAGCTCCAGAAAAGACTCCAGCGGATCCAGAACGCCTCAGCAAGACTCATCCTCGACATCCCCCGACACAGCCACATCTCCGGACACTTGAGAGACCTGCACTGGCTCCCGGTCAACAAGAGAATCACCTTCCGCCTCCTCACCCACGCGCACAAAGCCCTACACGACCAAGGCCCGAGCTACCTCAACAACCGGATCAAATTCTACACTCCCACGCGCCTCCTCAGATCAACCAGCCACGCCCTCGCCGCCGTCCCCCGCATCCGAAGAGCGACAACAGGAGGAAGGTCCTTCTCCTACCTGGCTGCCAAGACCTGGAACTCACTCCCGTCCGACCTGCGCATGACCCAAGACCACCTCTCCTTCAGGAAGAAGCTCAAGACCTGGCTGTTCGAGCAGTAACGGCACCCCCCCCCTCCCAGCGCCTTCAGACCCTACGGGTGAGTAGTGCGCTCTATAAATGTCTTGATTGATTGATTGATCTCCTCTGGAAGAGCATGCAGCCCAAAAACTCCTCTCCCCATCACCCGCTGCCCTGCATGCATTTCAACTCCTTAAAAAAGCCATCACATCTGTTCCCATTCTCCGTTCCCCCGATTTTTACAAACCCTTCCTACTGCAAACCGATGCTTCCGAGAACGGGTTGGGGGCTGTTCTTTCTCAGGTGTCCCCCGAGGGGTTTGAACATCCCATCCTCTTCCTGAGTAGGAAACTATTCCCTAGGGGGCTGGCTTATCCCATCATTGAGAAGGAATGTTTTGCTATCCAGTGGGCAGTGGACAAATTAAAATACTACCTTGAGGGATCCTATTTCTTCTTGTATACGGATCATACCCCCCTCCTTTGGATGAGCCGAACAATTGGAATAACCAGCGTGTCCTGTCCCTGCAGCCCTTCTCTTTTGAGGTTTGCCATCGCAAGGGCTCGGATAATGGTAATGCTAACTTCCTTTCGGGACTACCCCTGTTCCCCGATCGTGAACAGGCTGGGGTGGGAGTGTGTGTGACGAGAAGCTGCCTGCGGACTCCTCCTCCGCTGCATTGACTGATCAATTACCCCCTTACTTGTCGCCTTGACCTCTTCTCTGTTTCCAGCCTTCCACCAGGACGAGCGGGATGCCCTGACACTTTAATTTTTCATCACCCTCGGCTTCCGGAGCAGATCACGTGACCTCGTCAGCTAGCCTTCTCCCCTTCAAGGAGCAGGATATGGGCAGCGTGGAGCGTTGGCCACAGACCCATTCACATAGAGTATCTGTGTCATGGAGAGCAGAGAGAGGAGCAGAAAGCTTCTTCATTCCTCTGGGAATCGGAGAACCACGAGCCTTCATCGGGAGCGAGCCGGGAGCCCAGGGGGTCAGAGATGCACCATCCCAGAACGAGGAAAAGAGGGAGCCGGACTCCTTCCGGCAAAACGCGAGAGCCAGCCACGGCCCAGGAGGGTCGTGGCTTTTAAAGGTACAGGGCCACTTAGGGGCCGTGTGGGATAAGGGGAAGGCGGGAGAGAGGGGAGGGCAGTATAATTGAGTACAAACCCAGTCGCACGTAACCTACTTCAGAGAAGCAGAGCGTCTCCTGGTGACGGTCGGGTGCCCAGCCCCTCACTCCCTTTTCCTTGTGTGCAATGTTCGTGGAGACGCCCCCCCCTTACCAGGCCTTTCTTTTTGTTTTCTTGCATTGTCAACGCGGAGTGAGGGATTGTTGTTTACTGTGCCCATAAAGTGGAACCTCGGCGGCTGACTCCCTACTCTCTGAAGAAAGAGAGTGAAGAACTCCAACAAACATTGTTTTTTTGTTATTCCTTTAAAAAGACCTTGGTCAATAAACCCCTTTTTTGCCTCACTTTCTTACGGTCTCCCTGTCTCCTTCTCCACCACGCTACAAGCGTCCAGCACCTTCCCTGACTTTTTCTAGTTTGGAGTGGGAATAGTAAATTATATATGTTTAGTGTCCAGCACCTTCCCTGAGTTATTATAGTTAGGAGTGGGAATAGAAAATTATATATGTTTACTGCCCAGTCCCTTCCCCATTTGCCTACTCCCACCAGAGAGCAGCAGAGAGCTGCGAGCGAGCCGCGAGTGAACGCTACACGCCGTAACAGACGCCATAGCAGACCGTAGCAGACCGCCGCCACCGCCATCATGTAGCCATTGAGCAGCCACAAGGAGGGAGAAGCTACGGCGGCATCCAACTCGACCTTGGGGAGCCTGCGGCGGAGAGCAAGAGAGCGAGAGAGCAGGAGGTGAGCGGAGGGAACGGGGCACGGGGGCAGCGGCTGCTTGCCGTCTTTTCATCGGCGGTGCCCCGGGGGTTCCCCCGTTGTGCAAGCCCTGCATCCAGGCTCCAGCTGGACCCCAGCCGTCAATAACCCTCTCGTCCCGCTCCGCTCTGTTCGCCCACCCCAGCGCCAGTGTGGAGAGGAGGAGTGGGGGAAAAGTGAGGCCGTGTATCTGGCCGTGCATTTTGGCATTTGGCATCTGGAATCTGGCATCTCATCCGAATCTCATCCGCTCACCACACGTTTCACCAGTAAGCAGCGGCAACAGCAGCAGCAGCGCGGGTTGGATGCTTACCCACGGATTACCTTCATTACCTTCATTCCACCTACACGCAAGCCGCAAAGCATTGCCATTGCCATTGCCAAGTTTTCTTTTCTCTCTTCAACCTGATCGGAGCCGCTAAAACACTAGCCCTGCGGCAGGAGTCGTAAGATTCGCCGGCGCGGCCGGAGCCGCTATAACATCATCCTTGCCGGAGCTGCAAGATTACCCTAGATGTGTAACAGCGCCCAAACGAGACAAGGGTGGGACCAGTCCCTCGGCCACACACCGCAATAGTACGTACTGCGCCATCTCCCTAACGGCAGCTGTTCCGACTGAGGATACAGACAGGCTTGGGAGGTGGGATGGGAAGCGGAGCGGAGACGGCAGGGGACACACAAAATAATAAAATAAACAAAAGGGAATGAGGTCGGGGAGAACACGCACAAACCCACCCAAGAATCCAAGGAGAAAAGCCAAGGCCAAACCTAAATCTCCCGCCGGCATAGCGGATGGAAATTCACCTGCACCACTAATTCCGCCCGTATATCCAATCTTCAGTAATATGAATATGAACCACACTGGCAGATTTGCCTTTCTGAAAGATCCTACAACAACACTTTTCGCATTACCAAATACTCCAACAGGCTTGCAAAAACCAATGTCACCAACTGAAATAAGGCCAGCAGGACCAACAGTACAAACAGTACCAAGGACTCCTCGGAATGCCCATATCATGAATACCGACAAGGCCAACGAAATAGAGGAGACGCATAAGCGCACGAATGCCAGCCTTGTAAAAAAGCATTTTTCAATTTCAAGCCCAGGTGCACATGGAGAATAAAAAGGTTAATAAAGCGCACAATACAACTCAAGGGCAAGTACAGGAGAAGTTACTAACATCCCACACAGGATCATCTAACACAAAGGGTGGCCAGCATGAAGGAAATAAAACAAGGTCCCCACCCAAAAAAAAAATGAGAATAAATACGACAAAGTTTCATCAACACCACTAACACCATCAATACCATTAACACCATTAACATCAATCCATGCTATATCTAATGAGCAATCAATAACGGAAAGCCACCCGGTCCAATCCAACAACGAAGCCTGCCACAATTCAGACATAAGTACATATGAATTGGCACATGAGGTGACTCCATACAGCCACTCAACCCCTAGATCGGACCAAGGTATGAGCCGAATATTGAATAAATCCATAGAGACGATAAAGACAAAGGACTTACACCTCTGCTGGGCAACTCAAGTACTGATCCACAACAAAGGAAGTACTAAGACACAAGAAACTTGCTCTGACAGCCATATAATTCAAAGTACCCAAGAAGGGCTGAAAATCCGCAGCAAATCAATCGCCTCCGAAATTGAGGCACAGGAATTAACTGGAAGCAAACATGAGGGACAAAAAAACCCTAGCAAAGTAACCCATACCGGAAAGACGAACCAAGGAGCAATGAAAACCGGTTGGGGTACTAAAAACCTTCCATCACAGGAGTCGTCAAGTAAAATCATACTAGATATATCCAGTGGAACAAACCAAGAGGTGGATATTATTCTACTAACATATTCTTCGCATGCGACTCACATATACACCCAAGCAGAGCCCTCAATCATAGAAATCTCAAATGCTTCAGCTGCCCTCAATGTGGCAACAACAAAAACTCCTGAAATACGCCGTGAAATAAGGCAAAAAAACAAAGAGCAGGACAATGATTTAACATCTACAAAGCAAGCTCCACATGGACTTTCACCTGGCTGCAACGTTGGAGAACTACCCTGGCAAAAAAGAGGGTATGACATCGGCGATAACCTTGAATCCATAATCACATTGCATAGTGCACTAAGGTGCATATTGGAAACCTCAATCAAAACCCCCAATATGCAATCTGATAAACTGGATATTCAAATACACCTTATGAGCACAATGGCGGAATACATAGCTAACATAAATAAAAAGCTAGACGACATGGCCAGCGACTTTGCCATCTTCAAAGACTTGACCCGACCGTGGGTACCATCTCAAACCTGCACCTGCCATCCAATATTGGAAAAATTAAAGAACCTGCCATCGATACTCACAGATATACTGCAGGAATGCAAATGCGCAAATCATAATGACAATAACACACTAACTGGAGGTGACCTTATCTCTTTTGAGAACTCCAAGAGCCAACAAAACGAACATGCAGACCAATCAAAAGGCTCAGTAAGGCAAATAACAATGGGAAAAATCGCACTGCATAAGCTGCAAATGAAACCTGACGATGTAATAGAAGAATCGGAATCAATCGGAGCAACATTCCATATCGTATAAAACAATGACCACAAACAACTAGGACTACAATCACCAAACCGAGATGGGGCGAATCACAATGATCAGAAATGCTTAACCAAGAGGCAAAAAAAACGGGCAAGGAAAATCAGAAATCAGCTGTCAAACTGCCCACCCGCCAATAAACCGACATTGATCACATTCCCTATTTTTAATCAGGCAAGCACTAAACCAAAGTTAGAACCGAACGCCACAGAGGGGAAACACAATCCATCAATTAAGATAGAGACGGAACATAAAAAACATAAAGACCGTGAAGATAGCCAAATACGACCATGGATAAGCCCCAAGGCCACATCTCAAGTGATAACAACGAAAAAGTTGTCACAAATCGTGGGAGTTGGACCTGCTAAAAACTCAGAAGCGGGGAATGCTAGTAATGCGGAACTTTGGAGTTCAATAATCACTGCAAGTATTACCGACAACAGTATGGACCAAGGGCTCGGAGCAGCTACTCACTTCAACAAAACTCAAGATAATCTTTTGGATGAATCCCAAAAAACTGAGTCCGTTCCCAAACAAACAGGGCGCACCAGTTTTAATGACAAAAGGAATCACACAAACAAGACCGAGCAAATGAATAGATATGATCTAAGTAACAAGAGACCCCATTGGGCTGTACTTAAAGACACAAATAAAAATCAAAAAAAGCTCCCCTCCATTCGTGTCACATTACCAAGCATCAAGGCAACCACAGGGAAAAGTATCACCATATCGTCTGACCATCAAACTCCAGGAAAAACCGACCAAAAGAGTCATAGGCAAATAAGAATAAAGGCTGACAGTCGTATGGATGACCAACCAAAACTCACAATACACTTCGGCATTAATGGCACTCAAGCATCTAAAGAGATTGTAAATGCGGAAGGAATAAGTCCATGCCCTGGACCAGCGATTACATGCATTGGGCACCACCGAGAACAGGCGGGACCTAACAGATTAGCCCGTGAGGCAAAAACCACGACAAAAACTCCACCAGTACTAGCTCAGAATGAAACGTACAATCAAATAGGGCAATATCTCCACCTTAATGCAGAGGGTTACGATGATCAAAAATCAACCACTAACAAAAAAGCCCAGATCAGTAGTAATACACCCTCTGAGATGCAACTAGCCACAGCGGGGAAGATACTGTTCATTCCCACCTACGAGCCCCAAGGCAACCAAGACTTCTTAAACCGTGGGAACATTCTCCCCCTCACATCCTCCATTCCCAGCCTAACCCACCTAACGTCGGCTGACCTATCATCAATCGAATTCGTCACGTTAGGAGAGAATGCCCTAAGGGAAGGCACACTTACCACCTGGAGGAGCCTAGAAGTGGCAAAAAGCATCCTCGCAGAAGTAAGTAAATTTGAAGAGTGGGTAATTTCTCTGAAAGAACAAACAAAAAAGGGCTACCCGTCACCATTGCTAAAAAGATGTAGGAAAAGAGAAGACCTTACAATCCCGACCACTCATTCAATACTACATGCTGCCAGGGGGGCCGAAACATCAATCAATAGTCACCAGAGACAAACACAAGGCTTTAATGGTAATTGTACCTATTATGAGGCTGGTAAAACTGAAGAAAACGTAATAAAACTACTCTCATGGAACATCGCAGGAGCAAAAAACACCCTAAATCAAAGCAGGAAAATAGCTACCTGGGATCAATATGACATTATAGCGCTGCAGGAAACTTGGTCAACTGAGCCAATTGATGTACCAGGAAGACTATGTTTCCATGAAAAAGCGACACTCTTTCAGCGCTATGGCCGCGCAAGGAGAGGTCTATCTATTTATATTTCGACCTCATTAAAGATCAATGTCTCCCGAATGCCTGCCTCAGCAACGGATATGCAAATTATTAAGCTGGAGAGCATAATCAAATGCGTGGCAAGGACAATCGTCCTTATCAACATATACGCCCACCCGAAAAAACAGCAAAAAAAAGAACTGTTCCAACGTGTAGTTAATGTTGTAACTTCCATCAGTTTAGATCACCCGAGTTGGGAGATCATCGCTACGGGTGATTTTAACTCCAATCTTTTACATCAATCGGAGGAAGAGGACAATATCTTAGTGGCAAATGAAATGTGGAATGTCGAATCCCAGGAGATCATATTGCCCTTTAGGTCAGACCAAGTGGGTAAGCAACTGGTCTGGGACGTGGAACGACTCGGTCTACGGGTATTAAATGGAAGATCGGCGCACGATAAACCCCAGCTGCTACTTACATAGGTCATAACACAAATTCAACTCTGGACTATACATTAATAACATTGCCCCTATTGAACCTAGTCAAAAAATTTCAAATAATCAGCACTCTAGACAGTGATCATTCCATGCAACACATTGAAATGAAACTAAACTCCCCTAGGTATACAATGGCTCCAAAAATACCAGCACAACTATCAACCTTCAACCTGAAGCGGCTTAAGTGGACAAGCAAAACACTATCCCAAATAGCGTTGGATGCCAAGAACTTAATACAAATGGTCATGGTTGAGAATGATCTTTGTTCAGAAACCTGGGCTAACTTCCTGGAAAGATTGCCAAAATCAAGCAGCAAGGCCAGGAGGCAGAGCAGTCCTATGACCAAAACCAAATTCTCAATAACTACTCTTGCTATGAAGAAACATCTTCAAAAGCTCACAAGATGGGTACAAGGTTCAAGAACAAAGCAAAGCACCTGGCAAGAAGTTCGGTTGATTAGGAAAGAATACAAAAAGCTAGTATGGTTGGAAAAAAGGAACAAATACGATGACTTCTGGGCCAAATTGATGCTTAACACTAAAAAAGCAGACTCCAGGGCGTTCTGGATGCAAATCAATGCAATCAACAGAACAGCACAACCCACAAGCATGACATGCGTCCCGGAAAACGTCTGGGTCCAACACTTAATTGACACATTCGCGGTAAAACCAGTGGAGCTCCAGGACATGATGAGCACAACAGCACCTGAAATTACAAGAAACAGGATCAATGAAAGCATATCCTTTTCCAGTCCCAGTGTCACGCTCAATTGCGTGGAGGGTTTGGACCAATCAATCTGGTCAGCTGACGTTCAACGAATATGTTCTATAATTAAGAAAGGCAAGCAAGAGAGTGCACCGGGGCCAAATGGCATCCCGCAGGCGATCTATAAAGAGGACCCTAAATTCTGGGCAAGCAAATTTAATCTCCTATTCCGGTCAATTAGCAATTCTGGTCGGGCCCCGGAAAGTTGGAGGGGTGCCATTAAGTATGAGCGCAAAATCCGTTACGCTCGCGGATTTTGCGAATTTTCGGTAAATTCGCGATCCGCGAACTCCCGCGAATTTACCGCAAATTCGCAAATCCGCGAGCGGCGGATTCCAGGGGCAAAAGTTCAAGCCTTGCTGGCCTGTTGTAACTAATTTACGATGGCGCCGGCAAGCTGCCAGCGCAATCCTAAAATAGTTACTAAATTAGCTTCAACAGGAAGCTCTAATAGATAAGATAAAGCAGGTGCTCGAGCGCCTGCTTTATTTTATCTATTAGAGCTTCCTGTTGAAGCTAATTTAGTAACTATTTTAGGATGGCGCTGGCAGCTTGCCGGCGCCATCGTAAAATAGTTACAACAGGCACAAAACGGTGGCGTCTTCTTGAATAAATATGAAGGGCAGGGTTCATTCTGGCACGACGGTCCTGGCACAAAAATTAAACCTCAACCGCAAGCACTTACAGATATCACTTAAGCATGTGCCCTAGTTGAAGCTTAAATTCAGTGACTCATTCATCGGCCCAAAAAACAATCGTGAGCGTTGTCAAGGCTGGGCAGATGTGCCTTCTTCCCAAATATACCATCGAAAATCAGCTGTGATGCTGGACAGAGGCCTTTGCATCCTTGACTTTCACGAGCGCAATCCTCGTGCTGTTCCTGTGGCCAGGAGCTTCTGTATCTTCATCTGCTGCTCTGATCGGTCTCTGACCTTTTATACACACAAGAGGCATGTGCACTCGCATGGAAACCCCGTCCGTTTGGCCCGGCCCACACACTCGTGGTGTGCACCGTCTTCCCGCCATTTACCCACTATGATAGCTCACTCAAGGGACCCCTGCGCCCTTCGGCGCGATTGCATAGTAACACACACCTGGTCGCTGTAGACAACTCTCTGGCACTTTAGGTAGCTGTAGTGTAGTAAAAGCACTATACATTTACCCAACGAGGTAGCACTTACTGATTATCCAGTAGAAAGTACTCCAGTTGAGTAGAGGTATGGCACAAAACGGTGGTGTCTTCTTGAATAAATATGAAGGGCAGGGTTCAATCTGGCACGATGGTCCTGGCATGGAAGCCCCGCCCCAAATCCGCCGATCCGCAAAATCCGCGGATTTTGCGGATCCACGATCCGTGAATACGCAAATCCTTGAATCGTGGATCCGCAAAATCCGCCCATGCTTAGGTGCCATCATCAACCCCATCTATAAAGGCGGTGATCGCAAAAATCCAACAAATTACCGCTTAATTGCCCTGATTGATGCTGAGGCAAAATACTATGCATCCCTGGTGCTAGCCGATCTAATACAGTGGTCGGACATGCACAGCAAGATCCCGTTAAATCAGACAGGGTTTCGTCGCGGAACTAGTACAATGGCCAATGCAATGGCGCTGAGCATGATTGGCGAAAGCAGTCTATTTAACCACCGGGAACTATATACCTGTTTTGTCGACTTTAAAGCGTCATTTGACCGTGTTAATAGGAATCTGCTATGGGCCAAATTGAAAAAGCAGGGTCTGCCGGAGTCAATCCTAATGCCAATCATCGACCTGTATAGAAACACCTGGATGCAGGTAAAAATCAATAATGGGCAAAGGCTAACCAGGAAGATACACACCTTTGATGGGTTGAAGCAAGGTTGTGTGTTGGCTCCCCACCTCTTCAATTTATTTATGGCCGACTTAACACAAAGGCTCGATCTGATCAATGCCCATCCTCCTCGGCTGGGCACGCTTCGTGTAACACACCTATCCTACGCCGATGATGTGGTCCTGTTAAGCCAGACTCGAATAGGCCTGCATCGGCTACTACAGGAGCTGACCCGCTACCCAAAACAGAACATGATAGAAATAAATAGCGCGAAAACAAAACCTATGGTCATAACCCGATGCCATAAACCACCACCAACCTTTGCCATAGACAATGTCAAACTGGAAGCAGTAGGAAGTTACAAGTATCTCGGGATACTACTGGATAAGCATCTCAATTTCCAGGCACAATTCAACAGCATGGAAAAGAAGGGCATGGCCCTAATGCACGCCTTTATGAGCTTAGCTACCGAACTCAAAGGTCCTTTGGTCTCGCCATTGTTAACAATAATGAAAGCTAAACTTATACCAACGATAGCTTACAGGAGCATATTGCACCATGGCAAGAGTGCACAACTTTTGGATAAAGTGCAAATGAAAATTTACAAGCGTGTCTTCGCGCTACCAAGTAAAGCATCCCCCAGGTTAGACTGGAACTTGGCCTGAAATCTCAAGTGCTACTGAGGAAGTATGAGACCATACAATTCTGGTACAATATCTGGATGCACCAAGAGATCATGATCTATCGTGCTATGTGGGAAACCATCATCAAATGTCCAAACTCAAACTACTCAAAAGACAAAAGGATGTGTGGAGGGTCAAGGGGTAGTTTAACGACCTGTATGCTCAATCCCCTATACTTTACATTCAAAACAAATGAGAGCAAACCAAGTCAAGGGAATGGTGTCCAGCTATGTGTAAAACCATGTACAAAATTTGAAAGCATGTATGAGCACCTGTCATTGAGGTACATAGGCTGAAAATAAAACCCCATCAGACCAGCCATTTGCTGGAGAATACGTCATATGAGGGTTTAGTATAGCATTAAACCCCACAACCGACTTAGTATTGACGGTGTAGGAGTAAATGTCAGTACTTTAGCCATGAAACTCAATGCAGAGATATCGTGCAGTGCTACAATGGTGGTGGTACTTAAAAATGACTACTCAGACTCAGACATAGGTTCAGAACGAAAGACTAAGTGTCAAGATTAAAAGCATGCCGAGTAGTAAGACTACCCTATGGCAATTATACAGAACGGTCGACATGTTTCAGCCAGAAAGGGAATTACCCTGGCTTTCTTCAGGACCTTTAAATATAATATGGCTACTGCAACTGTGAAAAAAACTTTTTGTATCAAGTGTGACATAACAGTATGTACTGAAAGCAAGTTACATAACTACCAGGAACTTGAAAGAATGTGAGTCCACTGGAAGGGAAGAGACATGTCTTCTTCCTAACAAAACAACAGAAAACATGTAATTGTTTTTCTTGTTCAACAACATTGGATTTCACACATACATTCGCTAAATGCACATAGGAAACGCGTAGACAGACACCTGCATAAATAATTTGTATTATGCATTATAAAGAAAGCATATTAGCTTAATCACCAGGAAGCATTTCTTCGCGGTGATACTCACCCAGCGTTGTGTGGATGAAGACCTCATCTCACCCGGCAACCGCTCGGGAGTGTGAGGCCCCGCTCTATGGTGTAAAGAAGAGGGCACAGTAAGTACTAAGATCCACTGTGTCCAAACCAATTGTTTTACACACTTAACCCAACAAACGTGTATTAGAAACACCCTTGGCCATACCTCAAAAAATACCTCAAAAAATACCCACTACGAAGTTCTCTAGGAACCATAGAAAGCTATAGGACTTTCACAAGATTTTTGTATACTGTGGATAGTTAGAGAGCACTATAGAGTCCTTCTTGTCTCAAATTTGCAGTATCAAACGACATTGGTTGCAGAGAGCCTGACCAGCAACTCACCTGTCCGTCGGTACCTCCATTCGTACTGACATTTACTCCTACACCGTCAATACTAAGTCGGTTGTGGGGTTTAATGCTATACTAAACCCTCATATGACGTATTCTCCAGCAAATGGCTGGTCTGATGGGGTTTTATTTCCAGCCTATGTACCAAACTCAAACTACGCCAAGTACCTTAAAATGTCAATGGAATCAACAAATCTGGCTGGACTTTGGGAATCCAAGCTCCAAGTATCTCAATTCAAACAGGTGGTCAGGAAGGCAGCCATTAAACACTCATTGTTGGACGACAAAATAGCTTTCAGTCTCCGGTCACATGCCTGGATGACTATCCAATCATACAAAAAACTAGTACCGGCGCACTTCCTGGACCTGGCCTTTTCGCCTTATATCAAACGCAAATATCTTAATATAAGGTTGGGTTGTTTGCCAACCAATGCCGAGCATCCTAAGTGGAAGTCCCAAGAAAGTGAAGGGTGCGGGCTATGCGGTGCAGCAAGACAAGACTTTATCCACCTGATTTGCATCTGCCCGGCTCTTATACAGGAACGTCGGAATTGGTTGAAAGCCAAGTTCAAGCAGTTTGGAATACGTACCTGTAGGTCTGCGATTATACAAACATTATGCACCACAGACCCGCAATTCATTTGTAGATCAATCAAATTTATTGAGTATTTTGAGAAAAAGCAAAGAACATTGGCAAAACCTTGAACTTGGAATTGTTATTTTTTACCCCAGAAAGACACTTGCTTTTACCTCCAATTTCAAATTTGATCCCTTAGTGTAAATTTTCAGTGTGTTTTTAGCATATTATCATATTTGTATCTTTGTAATGGTTTTAATTAACTATACAATAACGTTATTTCACTTTCACTTTCACTTTCAGTCCCTTCCCTTAGTTAATATAATTTGGAGTTGGAATAGTAAATTATATATGTTTAGTGTCCAGCACCTTCCCCGAGTTAATATAGTTTGGAGTGGGAATAGTAAATTGTATATGTTTAGTGTCCAGCACCATCCCTGAGTTTATATAGTTTGGAGTGGGAACAGTAAATTACAGATGTTTAGTGTCCAGCACTTTCCCTGAGTTGATATAGTGTTGAGTGGGAATACTAAAAATCAAGTTCTTTATTTTGAAGTAAGGTTAATGATAAAAACTTATGTTTAAGTGATAATAGTATGTTATATATGTGTATTAAAAAGATATATTTATATAGCCAGCAAAGATGGCAGTCGCACCTTGAGTGTGCTCCCAGACCCCAATGCTATCCCCCCACAATTCACCCGTCATAACAGCCATCCCGCCCTGAAATCTGGCGCCATTCACTCCTGCCACAAACCTGACGGTGGCCCTGGCTGTGGGGACCCAGGATATCAGCGCCTCGTCGTGATCATCTGATTGTCCGGTCAGTGCTCGCCTCCATAATGGCGGCCTCCTCCTACTGCCATCTGCTACCTACAGCCTGGTTTTGAGCTGCCTGGGCCCCTGCTGCGATGTCAGTGGCAGCCTGAGAGCCCCTAGGAAGCGCTCGGCCTCGTAGGTGCTGGAATGATTTAAATGCCGCTTGCCTCCTCCTCTTCTGTCCCAGGCTGAGCTCCCGTACGGACTCCGGCTGACTCTGGCCCACTGCTGCTTTGATTGGCACCACTATCGCGGAATTGCGTGCGGACCTCCGCCCAAGGCAGAGACACCCATCGGCCGCTTCACCGGATGGCGAGAGCTTGGAGATGGAGGTTGAAGGTCAGCGGCGCTGAGGCCTAGACACAGAGTGGTCATCTGTGGGGAGGTGTGAGGCGGTTTGCCCCCCCTATTTCCTTGCCTCGAGCATCATCTCCCTGCCGCCTAGTCGACCCGCCTGAAGGGCGGCGTTGTCCCTGCATCTCCCTGTGCAGTAGACCCTGCAGCTACACGCCTGCTCACCCACAGCATTGCCGTGCTACCAGCCACCACATCGGGCGGCGGGGGGCTGGGGACCGGACCCTGGACGCTGCTTGGCGGCCTACGTGAGGTGGAGACCTGGAGCTGGCTGAATTTGAGGGCGGTGAGTCTGGGCGAAGGGGGAGGTCCTAGGATTGTTGAAGGGGACCACCGTGCGCCAGGCCTACCTACGTGCCTTGGGCCCTGGGCAGTGCTGCTTGCGTTTTGGCCTGCTGCTCCCTTCGGACCTCCTGTTCTTTACTCCTTGGAACTGTCTGCCCCCTCCTCCCTGAGGCTGTGTCTCTGAGTTGCCCCTGAGACCCGGGCTGACATCATCTGGGTTGCGGGCTGCCACCTATTAGGCGGCCTGCCGAGGGCGGCATCCCTGGTCAGCCCCTGGGACCCACTTGCCATCATTGAACTCATGGGCCTTCATCAACTCTGAGGCCCTCTGGGAGTGCGTGGAAGAGGCCTGCACATGATCTGATCGATGTTGAACCGAGGCCGGGTCGCTGCTACAAGTGCCACTGGCTGCCGCTGGAAGGAGTGCTCATGCGAACTGACCTGGAGGTAAGGAGTGGGGGTGCTGAGGCATTGGGTTGGGGTGAGGATTCGGCCATCGATCGGGTGGCAGGTGGGGTGCGGGGGGACCCTGGGTTAGCACGGCTCCTCTTCTCTCCCACTTCCTCCTCCCCATCCTCCCTCTGCTGCCGATGTCCCTCCTGTGACCTGTGGCAGATGTGTACTCATCCTGTGAAGTGGTTGCGGTGGAGAGGCCTGCTGGGCCTCCCCTCTTTGGGCTTAGGTGTAAGTGGAATTGCTCAGCTGCCACTTCGGGTGGCGGTGACCCCCTAGGGGACGTCCTTGAACCAGGCATGGTGGTCTGATGGCTCCCCGGGACCCCGACCATAACTTAGTGTGGTGGCGCTTGTATGGCCTCCTAATCCTTTCCTTGGGCTTGTCATTGGTCATTGCTGCATTCCAGGGATCATCTGCCCACACCGGTCCTTTAGCCTGGGACCCGCTGTGGCCTCGGACCGCTACGTGTTGCTGCCCCAGCTGATTGCCGGGTGGCCCTGGAGAGGGGGGCCTGCGTGCTGCCCTGGATCGCTGCCCTGCTCCTTTCTTCTTCCTCGAATTGGCCACACCTTTTGGGTGGTGGCAGTCTGATTCATGCAGAGTCTTGATGTCTGCTGGTTGTCCCTGCTGACCCCCGGCCCACCTGTGCTGACTTGTCAACTTCCCACTGTGATGTCTATTAGTGGGGACTCTGTGCCTGTGTGTTCCTGAGGGTCGCCTTGGGCAGAATGGACAGATCGGCGAAAGCCCCTGTCATCCGGATGAAAAAGGACCACTTCACCACCTTGGAGGCGGGGGCAACCGGAGGTGCGATTGAACAGAAGGAACCTCCGTCTGCGGATTTGGCCACCATCCTCCTGGCTATTCATGCCTCACAGACCTCGGTGGAGAGCAAGATCACAGAAGTGTAAGTAGACATTCGACAGGATCTCCGAAACGACACTGCTAGGATTAAAGAGTATGGTACCCGTATCTCCACTGTGGAGGATGACGTCCGACAACTTAAGGGTCAGGTGGCCCGTCTCCAGTCGCACACTCAGGAGTTACATCGCCGGCCGGAGGATGCCAAAAACAGATTCCAACGCAACAACCTCTGCCTTGTGGGCTTTCCAGAGGGGGCTGAGTAGGGCCGCGCGGTCAACTTCTTGGAGAGATGGCTGCGGTCATCGATCCCGGAAGTTTCTCTCACCGCCTGGTTCGTGATTGAGCCGGCCCACAGGTCTTTGGCCCACAGGTTGGCACCGGGTGCGCCTCCTCGTCCATTCATAATGCGGGTTCTTAACTTCAAGGATCGCAACGCCATCCTGTCCGAAGCTTGCAAACAACAGCGGCTACATTATGAGAATGGTGCAATCATGATCTACCCGGACTATACCCGCGAGGTCCAGGGCCAGCGCCGCTCCTTTGGGGAGGTCAAGCAAAAACTGAGGGCACTCAACATCCAGTATCAGCTCCTTTTCCCGGCACGCCTGCGAGTGGTTTTCACGAACAAGAGGCTGTTCTTCGACAACCCGACGGAGGCCTGGACATGGGCAACGGAGGAGCGCCCTCTGCAGGCCGAGGACCGGGCCCCGGGCATGGATGGAATGAAAGGCGGACCTGGCCGCCTCGCTCCCTTCGCTCCTCGACCTCAACCTCAACGTAATAGCTCCCGCAGGTGCCTTGGACAGAGGAGGGCCCGCACGGTCTCTCCACAGGGCTACTCGCAACAACCAATATCGCTTTCTGAGGGACCCTCGACTGGGAGGCGCTCTGGTTCCTCCGGTCGTCTGGATGGCAGTGGTGCTTCGCTTGGGTCCACGGCGATTGATCTCCCAGAATCAGACCTGTCCCGTAGCCCGTTGCTCCTGAAGGGCACTGCTTGATCTGATCTCTGCTTGCCGGGCCTGGCTCCACTGCTGGAGACAGTGTTTTAGCTCAGAACACTTCTTTCCTTCCCGATGGACTCATTAGCACACATCCGGGCTTGAGGATGGGTCCTCCACGCTGCCCCATTCCCAAGCGTTTTAGTTCGGTTGTTTACTCATTGGTTATTGTTAGGGCGACAGATGCTTTTGTTCTCGAAGTGTAGGGTGGGGGTGGGAGAGGGGTTGGGGGGTGGGACTGGTGTCCTGTGTTTTGGTTTTATGTTTGGTTGTTGTAATTTTTAGTTTCGTGCACAAGCTTTCACAACACCCTGATCTGCACCCCGAGAGACAAGCAGACCTCCTTTCAGGCACCTCGATGAGCCCGCTGATATCCAACTGGGCAGCCATATCCCCTGCAGGACCCACAGTTTCACTGTAATGTGCACCATTTTGCCTGGCGCACCCCTGCGTGGAACTTTTTTGCATTCCACCAACACTTATATCGTGTCCGGACTTGCATCCGGCAGAGTACACAGTGTTCCCCTTGGATGCTACACTATGCCCTCATGCGCTCCTTTTTGAGGTGCCCCCCCTTCTGGGACTCCATTGCCATGCCATTCCACCATGTCATCATGCCAGATACATCCCCCTCGAGTACCTCTCTAAGCATCTTGTCTTGGAACGTTAATGGTCTTCTGGACCGTTTCATGCGGATGGATGGCCTGTGCAATCGCACTGCGCACCGCCTAGGGGTAGACGTATTACTACTGCAAGAGATACATCTGCTAGGTAATCATTGCCCCTTCCTAGCATGCTATGGATACAACAGGGCAGGGCACTCGGGGTTCATTCGGGGATCCCGAGGGGTGGCGATCCTTGTCATTGTGCAGACAACCCTCGATGCCCAGGGTACATTTGTGGCCATCAGCGGTAAAGTGCATGGGAGCCCCATCAACCTTGTATCACTCTATTCTCCTCCTTTCATGTTGGCAGCGACTTTAACTAAATCTACAGATCTCTTGACATCCTTACCACTGGGCCCCACTTGCCTCAGGGGGATTTCAATGCGGTCTCTTCACTGGATCTCGACATGACCGGTCCCCCTTCCTCCAGTAGAATTACACAAGCCAAGCAATTGAGGCCCTGGGCCTATGTGATACATGGCGTACATGACACCCACATTCTAAGCAGTTCACACACACTTCAGCAGCACACCACACGCAAGCACATATTGACACCATTTTCGTGCCATCAACAGATTGCCTCACGGCCCAGGTCGTCGCCATCCTACCACGAGGTATCTCAGACCACTCCCCGGTGGTGAACCGCACAGGCCCTCCTCCAGCCTTCATGAGGCAGACATGGAGACTTAATGCTTGGTTTCTCCAAGACAAGGAGTTCCAGAAGGCAGTGGGTCAGGAACTAAAACAATATTTCCTTTCCAATGATGGATCCGTCTCCTCCCCGGGCGTTCTGTGGGAGGCGGGCAAAGCCACAATTAGGGGGTTTGCCAAGGGCCAGTTTACACATCAGCGCCAGGCCCAAACAGAACAAATTACCAGGTGTGAGGCGTAAGCCTTGCCCCTTGAGCGAGCCCCTGCTCAGTCTCAAGACACCCCTGACGCCAGACGCCTTGCCCAGCTCCGGTCATCAGTTGTTGCTGGAGGCGGCCAAACTCCTCTGGCGTTCATCCGTGGCCAAAGTGTATGGCTGGGGCAACAAGAATGGTTTGCTCCTCTAGCACCTTTACCACATATCCTAAGGCGAACCTCATAATTCCAGAGGTCATGGCGCAGGATGGCTCGCTGTGCCACTCCCTAGATGGGATGGCCCGTGCCTTCGTCTCCTATTAGGAGGGGGTTTAGGGATGTTCTATAAGACATCCTCTATAAGACATCCCATACTTGCCGTATTTCTGAACTGTCTGGCCCCTCCGATTCCTTTCAAGCTCTTCATTTTTCAATAAATTCCCCCTGTGTTGCCCCTTTTATGGGCATACTGATCTACAGACCCCCGGGTCCCAGAACTGATTTTAGCCAGTCCTTGCTTAACATTCTGGAACCCTATTTTGGTTGTGCTCAATTGACGGTTCTGGGCGACTTAAACTTTCATCTGGACAATTTTGTTTCCAGACACTCCCTTATCCTTTTGGACTCTTTGTCCGCCTTTGGCCTTCAGCAGCTGGTTATATTTCCCACCCACCAGGCGGGTCACATCTTGGATGGGGTGTTTTCAAATGACCCTAGGCTAAAAACTGACCCACCTATTCCATTGGTCTGGTCCGACCATCTGGCCGTTCCGCTGGAACTTCAGGCTCTCCCTAGGAACCTTAAGCTGACTGGTCCTAGTAAAATGGAACCTAGGAAAAACTTTAGGAGGGTTACTAACTTTTCCCTTGCCCCTCTAACTCAGAAATCCACTATTGATTCAGCCAAAGATGTCAATATAGCTGCCCTCGAACTAACGAATGCTATTACGGCAGCAGTAAATGTGCTAGCCCCTGTAACTTTTCAATATTCTGCCCGAAAGAGACCATCAGCCCCGTGGTTTTCAAAGCCTTTAAGGCTCTTAAGGCAGGGGTGTAGGAAGCAGGAAAAGCTATGGCGGGTGAGTTGGAACCCTCAAGAGAGGGAGAAGCACAAATCTCTCCTCAAGGAGTATAAGGCGGAGGTAATTAAGGTGAAACAAGAATACTTCGCCCATCTAACGACCACTCTTACCTTGTTAAAATCTGGATTGTGGCGTAAACATTATCGGCGCCATCTTGTCCTTTTCAGATCCATACGTGCGCGTAAGCAGCAGCCATTTTGATTGCCATGGCCTCTCTGTCCACTCCCGATAGCCAGCGCGTCTCCCCCCCCTCACTCTCTTGTTTCCCCAAGCATCCCCCCCGCGCTCCGGCAACCCCCGATCTCTCCTCCTTGAACCATAAACGAACCATAAGCGCGATCCTGCCTCAGCGCAATATCCCGAGCCGAAACCATATAACCCTTTCATCCCTTCACGGGAACAAGCCTTTGATATCCTCTTCCTCCCTGCCCGATTGTCCAAGCTGTTCCCAGACCACCGCCAGGCCCCGCAGATGTAGTTTATTGCCCCCTACAGTAGGAACTCACCCCATCAAATGAGCGGGGATTAATCAACGCTTTCGCACCCCGAAGATCCGACTGATCACACACATCCCCGTTCCCAGCGGAATGTCCAGCTGCGCGATAACCACCTCATGCTGAGATCGGGGTGGGAACTCTACTGTAGATGTGTGTGGGAACGGGCCTGGACCGGGGATTCCGAGGATGTCTTTTCTGTCCTTCAAAGAAACATTACGGATGCAGTGTATGTAATAAAGCCATAAACCTGTGTATAAGAGGCCAGGCCTCAGAGATGCGGTTAGAGCACCTCGAGAAGATTCCCTGTTGTCTGATTTGACGTGTTCTGCTCCGTCGGAATAAACTCCTGTTTCCTGCCTTCCTGTCTCCAGCGCCTGCCTCCTTGTTTGGTAATATCGGATGGTATGAGAGGCGGCTAACGCCGGGCAAACACTGAAGGTTCTTGGTCGACATCGGCTCTACCTTTTTACAATTGGCGTCCCAAACGTGGGGCCCATCAGCGACACGTGGATCCAGTGGGAGAGGTCCCGACGACAGTGTGAACAACTGCAACCATCGGGAAGAGCTCCTGCCCAATAGACCCTCGTCTGGCAGCCGATCATCCGAACTTCACCGGTTCTGAGCAGACCTCTCTCGAGTGATCTACGGTCCTGACTGGGAACCATCAGGAGTGCCACAGCAATTACGGAGAATAGAGGACGATCGGGCACTGGAAGCGGAAGACGAGAAACCGTCCATGCGGTCCGGGTAAGGTCGTGTAACACGACGAATTGCGAATTGATTGTTTGATTGTTTGAAAATACTAATATTACTCATTTGATTGTTTCTGAGAGATTCTCTGTCTGCAAACAGGGAAGAATAGGAGTATTCTCTCTTTGCAGATAGTGAAGGGTAGGTAACGCAGGCCTTTGCCCCCGTTGTAATCCGTCGTGCCTGCTTCCCTCTCCATTTGATTGATTGTTATCCAAGCATTTACTGTTTTGGAATTGGTTCTCTTTGGATCATTCTCTATTTGCAAACAAGCACAGAGTCGCAATACTCTGTTTAGTCTTTGCAGATAGTGAAGGATAGGTAACGCAGGCTTTTGCCCCCGTTGTAATCCGTCGTGCCTATTTTTATCCCTCATTTGATTGATTGTTTATCCGAACATTGATCGTTCGGAATTGGTTCTCTTTGGGTTATTCTCTATTCACAAATAAGCACAGAGTCGCAATACTCTGTTTAGTCTTTGCGGATAGTGAAGGATAGGTAGTGCAGACTTTTGTCCCCTTTGTAACCCGTCATGCCTATCTTCGCCCCGTTTGTTGGTAGTTGGTTCAGCCCGGACCGCTTATTAGAGGTGAACCATCCGGCTCCACTGGAGGGCACCCCTAATAAGGACATGTTTACTAAATATGGACTAGTCACCGTGGCTTATAGTAAGCTGTGGCATAAATACACGAGAAAGGATCGGGAAAATCAGTGGCCACTGATAGGATCCTTTGATAACGATAAAATAAACGTGCTGGGAACAGCCCTTTATAACAATAAGACAACACCCACTATGCTCGATAGCTTCGGCATGTGGCGCAAAGAAACAGAACAACGGAAAAAGAGAAATGAGGTCAGGTTAGAAAAGGAATTACGCAAAGCAGCTCACCTAGCCGCTAACAAATTGAAGGAAGAAATAAAAGAAAGAGAGGAAACCAAGCTAAAACAAGATTCCGAATCATCGGGCCGGTGTCCCGTCAGGACACCCTCTCCACTTTACCCCGAGTTACCTTCGAAACATCGAACGAACGTTGATTTACTACTAGGTCCCCCGATCATCTACATGCCCCCTCCATATGCCCCTTCCCAACCCTTAGCGCAGTACCCACAACCCCCAACGACAGGCGAGAGTAGTGCCGGAGCCTCAGTCCTCATGGCCTCTGCGCCGACCGAACCCCTCGCACTCAGCGCAGCGCGAGCAGCGACTTCAGATGATCCCGAAGCAGGGAGGAAAGACCCTGCAAGATCGAATAGATTAAGTAAGGATGAACGAGCTGGGATCGATAAGATTGTAAAGACACTGGTGGTGCGAAAGGAAAGTGAGGATTATGTAACGGATATGTACAATACATATGCCAATAGCCACAGACGACACTTTGTCGTACGCCTTTGTTACCACACCCTTAATGCCTACGAGGACCGATACCAAGGAAAAGGCCCTGAAAACCTAACGACTTTGTATAGGAAAGTTGATGTCGGAGATGGGGGGCGAGTGTGATGTGACGAACCTCTTCACGCGTACGCTTGAAGTTTTCCGCCACCTCACGGAACTGAAACTAGAGACTAACACCACGACTCCTGCAGCGACTGAAGCCAGAGTAGAAAAAATTGACACTATGATGCCCATAAAGGAGGCCGCTCCCTATTGGGTCCCCCCACGAGGACAGGGAACACACGACGATATTAACCACCAAGATGCGAGAGGGAGGGTAGTTTACAACTGGGTTTACCAACCATGGGATCGGCAAGACATCCTGACTTTCCGAAAGTCCTTGCCTGATCTGCGAAAGAACCCCACAGCCTTCTATACAGAATTAGCCACCGCTTTGGGTTCGACGATTATGACCCTAGCGGATATCGATTTGTTTTTCGGGTTATGTCTGCCAGCTGATGGTTGGAAGCAGATCCGGAAAGTCGACCACCTTGAGCTGTTCGGACATACCTGGATACAACTCGGTGATGTAGACAAACAGCGAGAGCCGGGACAGAAACCTTTGAAAGCCATTCTAGACCTACCAGATAAGATCGTGCAGAAATTAAAAACCCTAGTCCCAGAAAGGAAGAAGGACTGGTCGATAGTAACAGCCTGTCGCCAGAAACCCCAGGAAGACGTATCAGAATACTTCTCCCTGTTTGAAACGGTGTTCTCCGATTACAGCGGCCAGGACATGACCACTGCAACCGGACATCACTTGTTTGTCCAGAACTATGTGAAAGGCCTGACACCAGAAGTCTCGCAGAAACTACAGACTAGCGAGAGTAGTTGGGTGCCTCCAAGCCCGCAGCTATCCTTCAGATGGCTCAATACTATGAGCGACAAAAGAACGAGAACGATCGAGCGACTGAGAAAAAGAAAAAGGACTTGAAAGAGAGGGTGATGATTGCTCAGTTGCAAGGGGTGACTATCGGAAGGGAACAGTATAGAGGGAACTACCAGTCGAATGCTCCTAGAAATCCACCCCCTAGAGACCGCACAGCCGCACCCAGCGCTAACAGACCTCGATGAGAACCAGTGTGCGTTTTGCAAAGGATTTGGCCATTGGAAGTCTCAATGTCCAGCTCTGCAAGAAGCACTCAGAAATAAAGACATGAGAGACGTAGCGGGCGGGCCGAGAAATATAGGACAGGGACGAGGGCACACAAACGACACCAACAATGACAGACCTGGCAGACCGAACATGTTTGACCGTCCCCGACAGAATCAGTGCCAACAGTCTGACTGCGACAATGCCCACGACTTTGCATAGGACTGCCAAGGGCAAGGAAGGGATCCAGTCGAGCTCTATGTTGACCAGCAAGGTCATTATGTCACCGCTAAGGTCCTAGGTACGAAGTCTCCATTTCTGTTAGATACTGGTGCAACACGTAGTGCGTTGTCTAAACGATTGATTCCCAGGGCACCCTTGTCTGGCTCACATGTGACATCAATAGGTTTTGATGGAACGCCCTCCACTAATCCCTTGTCCACACCGATCTCTTTTAACTTGGACAATAACACCACTGACACGACGTTTTTGCTCTCCTCCAACACCCCTGACGCTATTATGGGACTTGACTTGTTGAAACATTTTCGAGCTACTATTAGGTGTTCACAAGACGGAGTTCGAGTCATTCTGTACGACAACCCAACGCTGCTCAGATCTTGTCACACACAACGCATGTTTTCCATCACTGACGCTGACTTGTCCTTACTCGACACCCTACCTCTGTACCTATGGACAAAGACTGACTCGGACGTAGGACGCATGATGATAGACCCTGTACACATAACTGTTCAACAGGACGCAGTGCTCCCAAAACTCCCACAGTATCGGATATCGCCCGAAGGAGTGA
This sequence comes from Lissotriton helveticus, assembly GCF_964261635.1. NCBI lineage: Eukaryota > Metazoa > Chordata > Amphibia > Caudata > Salamandridae > Lissotriton > Lissotriton helveticus. Next base: position 854,670,202 of record NC_136070.1, on the reverse strand, counting down.
AGGCATTGGTAAAAATCATCCAGTCCCTGGTAGACGCAGGAGTGGTAGAAGAAGTAGTTAGCAATGTTTGCAACAGCCCTATCCTACCCATTGTGAAGAAGCAGGGTGAGGGAGATGAAAAAGCTTCATCATCGACCTACGAGAAGTCAACAAAGTAGTCGTACCTCAGTACCCTGTAGTCTCAGACATCACCACCATTCTGACCCTGATTCCTTCCACTGCCACCACCTTCACGGTAATCGATCTCAAGAACGCATTTTCTCCATCCCCATCCACTCAGACAGCCGCTACCTTTTCGGCTTCACTTTAAAATCCCGCTCATATAGATTTTGTAGAGCACCCCAGGGCTACACTGAAAGTCCAAGCATCTACAGCCAGGCCCTCAAGAGACAGCTGGATGCAGTCCAGTTACCGGATGGAGTGGTGTTGATACAGTACGTCGATGATATCCTTTTGGCGGCCGACACCACTCCACTTGCCGTCACAGCCACCATCCAACTCCTGCACTTCCTCGCGGAAAACGGTCACAAGGTCTCCAAGAAATAGTTGCAATTCTGCCAACCTCAAGTCACTTACCTAGGCCACCTCTTGTCCAAAGATGGGAGAAAACTCACACCCGATCGAATTCAGGCTATTCTAGAGACCCCTATCCCTAGAACCCCGAAGCAAGTCCGCTCTTTGGTAGGCCTCACCTCCTTCTGTCGACAATGGTTGCCAAATTTCAGCCTCATTGTGAAACCACTACTTTCCCTACTGGCTAAAGATGTCCCCTTCCCGCTCCCTTGGACCCCTGAATGCCAATCCTCCTTCAAGGAACTACGAGACGCCCTTTGTTCAGCACCAGTCCTAGGAACCCCTGATTATACAAAACCCTTCTCTCTCTACACCCACGAAAGGGAGGGATGCGCTTTGTCTGTCCTGACCCAAACCATCGGCCCCAAACAACGACCATGTGCCTATTTCTCTGCCACTCTTGACCCTGTAGCGAGAGCTTTGCCTGCCTGCCTTCGAGCAGTAGCTGCTGCTGCTTTCTCTATCCGACAAAGTGAGGGGATCGTACTCTCGAATTCCCTCACTGTACTAGTGCCCCATGCTGTTGACACCCTCCTAAACCAGACCAAGACACAACACCTGACCAGCGCACGACTGACTGGGTACGAACTGACACTGCTCGTACCTCACATCACGTTGAAACGATGCACCGCACTGAACCCAGCCACCTTGTTGCCTCTGCCTGAGAATGATCCCGATGTGCCCCCTATACATGACTGTGTGACCCTCACGGACGAACAGACTAGGAGTAGAGTGGACCTTCGAGACACAGCTTTCCCAGATCCTGACGGAGAGCTATGGGCGGATGGCTCTTGCATCAAACTCACCGATGGCACCACCTCAGCTACGTATGCAGTCACCACAGCCCGAACTATAGTTGAGATCGCCCGCATCACACAGAAATCTGCACAGGCAGCAGAACTGATTGCCCTCACACGAGCTTGTATACTAGCAGCAGGGACGACAGCAAACATTTACACGGACAGCCAGTATGCCTTCGGGGTGGTGCATCATTTTGGGCTCCTGTGGAATGAAAGGGGATTCCTGACCTCACACGGCGCCCCATCCTACACGGAGGTCTAGTCTCCGCTCTGACTGAAGCAGTTCTCCTTCCCAAACGACTTGCTGTGATCAAATGTCAGGCACACAAAAGGGTGACAGATATCGTCGGACAGGGGAATGCACTGGCGGACATCACCGCCCGGACGACAGCAGAGAATAGGACGACAACACTCATATACGTGACCAGGTCACAAACAGAAAAATGGAAGGACGCTAGGGAGACCATTAGGGACATCCAGATAGCCAGTGCACCACACGAATTGACTGAATGGGCACGGGTGGGACTGAAGGACGATGAAGGCTGCCGGCGGACAAAAGACACGAACAAATGGTTGCTACCCAATTCATACTTGATCCCTATACTGACCATGGCTCACTCCCCTGCACACATAGGAGCAGCCCCTATGGCTGAACTTGTCTCCCGAGTGTGGCATAACGACAAAATTACAGACTCACCAAACGTCTTGTCCAACAATGCCTAGTTTGTCTGCAACACAACCCTGGGAAAGGAACTGTCGTACCCCGAGGAGGATTTGGGGTCCCCAACCACCCATTTGAAGTCCTACAGATGGACTATATTCAGTTAGAGAGATGTCAAGGACTGAAGTATGTACTTGTTGTTGTATGCGCTTTTAGCAAATGGGTGGAAGCCTACCCGACGCGTGACAACACTGCCATTGCCACTGCAAAAGTACTACTGAAAGAGTTCTTCCCTCGCTACGGCCTTTGCCGTATTTTATGGAGTGACAATGGCCCCCATTTCATAGCCGAGGTTATCCAGCTTATCCTGAAAGGATTGGGGGTACGACAGAAATTCCACGCAGTTTTTCACCCCCAATCTGCTGGACTGGTCGAGCGGCACAATGCCACATTAAAACTAAAACTGGCGAAAATAGTGGCTACCACAGGACTAAAATGGCCAGACGTTCTTCCCCTGGCATTGCTGTCAATGCATTCCACCCCCACCAGACACCACTTGACCCCTTATGAGGTCGTTTTCGGCCGGCCCATGAGTATCTGGTCTGCACCCAAACCGACATCTATTCACGACGTCCCGGACGTCCTAATGTCTGACTATCTGTATAACCTAACTAAAACACTGTCTGTTATTCATCATCAGGTGCTGCAGGCCATCCCCGATGCTTCCAGGGGCCCCGGACATACCATCCAGCCTGGAGATTTCGTCCTAATTCGGAACTTCCAGCGGGAGAGGAGTCTGGAACCCCGCTGGACGGGCCCCTGTCAAGTCTTGATCACCACCCGAACAGCTCTTCGAGTGGAGGGGAAGCGAAATTGGCTGCATGCACATCATTGCAAGAAAATCTCTCCGACCCTGATGTCGACCGAAGATGTGACCACCCAAGAAGAGCTCCTGAACAAAGACCAATCCATCCCTGAGCTGCTACCCTGAGACAGAGACACTCGAATTGGCGAAATTCCCTGATCCCACTGTGCCATCCAGAGAAGGGTATAACCTGCGACGAAAGAAGGGAGCTTCGGCTAAGCAGACCACTGACTAAGTTACAATTCTCAGACTGGTGGCCTAACACTACTAAGGCTGCCAGGAGAGAAGCCCAACGAAGTTTGTGGTTCTGCCCACTACCGAGCACCTTGAAGATGATGGAAGCGCCCGATACGAAGATGATGGAAGCAACCGGACATCCGAAGACCCACTACAGAAACCCGAAAACTGACAGGTTGCACAGCTCAAAGACTATTGCTCTTCTTATCGCTCTTCTCTTTTGCCTCCTCCTCATGACTACCTTCTGGATCGTGGAAGAGAACTCACCGGCTCATAAGACATTTCTAACGACTGCACAGCCTACCACCATGAAAGAACACTACCTGGTCTCTCTTTCACCTCAAATCCAAGAAAGGCGTAAGGAGTTCTGGAACAACTCCTTCGTACAGTTGCTGCACCAACACAACCTTGCTGCCAATGCCACGAATTGCTGGATCTGTGGGTTGATACCACATGCCATAGGACATTCCATCCCCTTCATCCCTTCACCTTTCTCTGTTCATGGTTCCTGCCTTGCTTGGCTGATCCTCTTGCAAGAGAGCTACAGAGACAATGCCACTTCCAGCGGAACTATGTCGCACTTTTATCATGGGGTCTGGCTGGACAAAACCGGAAGAACTGCTGCTTCCTTCTGCCCTCTATCCTCCAATGCTTCTGTTCACATGGACATCCCCGCCAAAGAAAGGGTGGAGATGCAAGTATTCAACAATCCAGCCAGACCCACCTTCTCCTACCTCCGGAAACGAACGGCTGCCACCCTGACTGTGGCCCTATCTGTCGTCAATGTCTCGGGCCTTGTATGCATCACAGGCCATGGGACACAACTGGTGGGCCACAGCGCTTGCCGCATCACCAGAACTTTGGACTCAACCGACTCACCCTCTTTTGTCACCTCTCCAAACATGTACTTCGTCTGTGGTACAAAAGCCTACACCTGGCTCCCAAAGGCTGGGGAGGTACCTGCTACATTGCCTTCATCCTTCCTCCGACCTATGTGGCTCCGGCAAACCATCACCGACAAAAACGAGCAAAGGACATTGAGCAGCCGACTCCACTGGAGCACAATTCTTGGATGCAATAAAGGGACTTGTTCCACTTTGGGGTCCGATGGCGAACAGTCGTGCCATTCGGCATTTGTCCCAGGCAGTCTAAACAACGATGAACATTACAGCTGGTATCCTCACAAACAATACAGCCGAGCATCAGGCGGTCCGTCTGGTGGCTCTTCAAAACCGCCTTGTTCTAGATGTGGTTCTGGCGGACCGTGGAGGAGCATGCCGTATCATCGGGTCCAGCTGTTGTACCTACATACCAGACAATTCGCCCTCAGTCTACAAAGCCGTTGAACACCTCCACAGACTCTCCTCAGAAGTTCATCAGGAACAAGACGGATGGTCACTTGGGAGTTGGTTCTGGAGTGCTGTTAAGGACTGGGGATGGAGGTTGTTCATGATCGTACTGATACCAATCGTCGTAATATGTGGACTCTGCCTGGGTATTCAATGCTTGCCGCCTCTGTGCTCACTGTTTGCTAACTGTATTTGCCCTAAGACTCCGAACTTCGAAGCTGAACGTATGAAAGCTTTGTATGATATCGAAATACGTAATATAATGGGGATAGACATAAATTGACAAGCTGGCTAGATATGTTGAAAAGGGAGGACTGTTAAAATCTGGATTGTGGCGTAAACATTATCGGCGCCATCTTGTCCTTTTCAGATCCATACGTGCGCGAAAGCAGCAGCCATTTTGATTGCCATGGCCTCTCTGCCCACTCCCGATAGCCAGCGCGTCTCCCCCCCTCACTCTCTTGTTTCCCCAAGCATCCCCCCCCGCGCTCCGGCAACCCCCGATCTCTCCTCCTTGAACCATAAACGAACCATAAGCGCGATCCTGCCTCAGCGCAATATCCCGAGCCGAAACCATATAACCCTTTCATCCCTTCACGGGAACAAGCCTTTGATATCCACTTCCTCCCTGCCCGATTGTCCAAGCTGTTCCCAGACCACCGCCAGGCCCCGCAGATGTAGTTTATTGCCCCCTACAGTAGGAACTCACCCCATCAAAGGAGCGGGGATTAATCAACGCTTTCGCACCCCGAAGATCCGACTGATCACACACATCCCCGTTCCCAGCGGAATGTCCAGCTGCGCGATAACCACCTCATGCTGAGATCGGGGTGGGAACTCTACTGTAGATGTGTGTGGGAACGGGCCTGGACCGGGGATTCCGAGGATGTCTTTTCTGTCCTTCAAAGAAACATTACGGATGCAGTGTATGTAATAAAGCCATAAACCTGTGTATAAGAGGCCAGGCCTCAGAGATGCGGTTAGAGCACCTCGAGAAGATACCCTGTTGTCTGATTTGACGTGTTCTGCTCCGTCGGAATAAACTCCTGTTTCCTGCCTTCCTGTCTCCAGCGCCTGCCTCTTTGTTTGGTAATATCGGATGGTATGAGAGGCGGCTAACGCCGGGCAAACACTGAAGGTTCTTGGTCGACATCGGCTCTACCTTTTTACAACCTCCCCGAGAGAACTCTATAAGTTAGTTTATTCATTATGCACGTTACAGATGCCTGATCCCATAGTGTGTTCACAAGACCTCTGTGATAAAATCGCAGGATATTTTCACACGAAAATAGCAGGTATTTATTCGGCCCTTGAATTACAAAAGGCCTTAATGCCCCCCCCTTCTCCCAGTCCAGCCCTCTCTCTTTCTGAAGTTGATGCCTCAACTACTACAGTGAGTCTGTCTGTGTTTCCACCGCTTTCCCTGCAGGAACTTGACTTGCTTTTAAGCAAGATGAGGTCAGGGTCTCCTTTAGACCCCTGTCCTCTCAAAGTTCTCAAGGACTGTAGAGATACTTTGCTGCCTCCGCTTCTGGACATCATGAACAGGGCAATGAAGGATGGTATTTTCCCCTCCCAGTGGAAGAGTGCGGTGGTTAAGCCCCTCCTTAAGAAGCCTACATTAGACCCTGAGGTACTTAAAAACTTTCACCCCATCTCTTTGCTCCCAGCACCAGCAAAGATGCTGGAAACCCATCTAAACCAGCATTTGGCAGCGTTTTTGGATTCCTCGGGTCTTCTAGATCAGTCCCAACATGGTTTCAGGAGAGGCCATATCACGGAGTCGGCCCTTACGATAGTGCTTAACAACATCCGCACTGAGGTCGACCAGGGCCATACTTCCCTGCTGATCTTATTAGACCTGACAGCCGCCTTCGATACCCTGTCTCCCTCGGTTCGTACATCTCGTCTGAGGGAGATAGGGGTAGAGGGCGCAGCCTTGAGTTTACTGGCCTCTTTCCTGGATCAGAGGGAGCAGAGGGTTAAGCTGGGAGAATATCTATCTCCACCCACACATGTGCAATGTGGGGTTCTACAAGGGTCGGCATTAAGTCCGACCCTGTTCAACATCTATGTGGCCCCACTTGCCAGGCTTGTGAGATCATTTGGCATGGAGGTAGTCTCCTATGCTGATGACACTCAGATCTTGATGTCCCTCTCTCACTCGGTGAACGCTCCCATTCGTAATTTTAGAAACTGCATGGAGGTGGTCTCTAAGTTGATGATTTACAATTCACTAAAACTGAATGGGGAGAAGACCGAGATTCTGGTCTTCGGCGGAAACACAAACATCTGGACGGCCGAATGGTGGCCCCCCTCGCGGGGAGTCTGCCCCACACCAACAGATTCTGCAAAGAATCTGGGAGTGATGATCGATCCAGCTCTCTCAATGGTACAGCAGGTCAATAGAACAGTCGCTACCTGCTGGGGCATTATTAAAATTCTTCGTAAAATTGAAAATTATTTGTCCCCTCAGGCTCGTAAGCAGGTTGTCGTTGCACTTGTCGCTTCGCGACTTGATTATTGCAATGCTCTGTATGCCGGCGCTAATAAAGGCCTGGTGCAGTGCCTTCAGACAGCCCAGAATGCGGCGGCCAAATTTGTACTTGATGCTCCAAGACTCTCCTCCGCCACGGCTGCTAGGAAAAGCCTGCACTGGCATCCTATTGAGTCCAGGATTGTCTTTAAGATTCTTTGCTTGACCTATGGGGCACTTGCTGGCAAGGGGGCCGGTGGTGTGAGGAAATTGTTGCTTCCTTATGCACCGGGCAGAGACCTAAGCTCCTTAACTAAGAGCTTGTTGGTGGTGCCTTGTGTTCGAAGAAGTAAATGGGGTTGGAGGGCGTTTTCAACGCTAGCCCCCAAGCTGTGGAATAGCCTTCCCCTAGAAATTAAATCCCAATTGTCGGTCCTGAAGTTTCGGAAAGCTCTTAAAACGTGGCTATTCTCAAAGGCATACCTGTAGTGCTGGTTATCTGGTCAGTTTGATTTCTTCTATGGTAGGCGCCTTGATGCCTTTGGGCTTAGTAGCGCGTTATAAGACTCACTTCATTTCATTACCAGCAACTACACATGGCCAGATCCCCGTTCCTATCTCTCGCTAACATGTTGGAGGTCGAGGGTGGCCCTCTCCCCAGCTTCGACCCCCATTAGCCAGAAAGACATTGAGCGCCCCATCATGCGCGAGGAGATAGACGGTGCTATTGCCCTTGTTTCATCCGGTAAGACACCTGGCCCAGAAGGCTTCCCACAAGAGTACTACATGTACTACCGAGACAGCCTCACTCAACACTTGGCGGGGCTGTTTCAGGAGGCGGTTGGAAAGGGCTCCTTTTTGCTAGAGACTGATCTGCCCACCACTGTGGTTCTCCCCAAGTCTCAATCTCCCTCATCAACACTGAGATTAAACTGTTCGCCACGATCCTTCCCAATGACTCAAACCCCACTTGTCCACGCTGGTTCATTCCAACCAATGCAGATATATGCCCTCACGTGGCACTAGGCATTGTCTTCGCAGACTGCAAGTCGCCCTTGTGCACCATCATCTCCTCACTCTCTTCCTTGCAATTCTTTTGGTGGACTTTAAAAAGGCCTTTGATTCGGTGGACTGGGGGTTCTTAGAGGCCGTCCTTGCTACGATGGGACTCGGTCCCCGTTTTCGTGCAATGGTTAAAGTCCTTTATGCCTCCCCCACTGCCCACGTCCTAGTGAATGGGGTTCTATCGGAGCCCTTCCCGGTTCGTAGAGGAACGAGACAGGGTTGTCCCCTATCCCCCTGCTTTTCGCCTTGATGATGGAGCCCCTGGAATCCACGATACAGTCGTGCAAGAGTGTGAACCGGATAAAATTGTACTCTATGCAGACGTCCTCATCTATTTGGCAGATCCCACCGTGTCAGGCCCACATTGCCTCCGTATTCTACACCTCTTTGAACGGGCTTCGGGCATAAGGCTTAAGGCTTAACCCGGATAAGTCGGACTTGGTTCCCCCACACTTGTCCCGGGAATGTTTTGACTGGCAATCCAACATTCCTCTTCACTGTCAATCATTAAAATCCTTGGGGATATGGATGACCTTGCTTCCGGAGCTCAGCTGGGCTCTCAATGTGGCCCTCATGGTGAGGCAGATCTCCAGAAATGGCAGACATTGCCCCTGAACCCTAGGGGGGGGAGTCGCCCTATTTAAAATGATGGTGCTCCCCCGTTTCTTCTACGTACTACAAATTATACCCTATCGGCTTTCCCAGAACCTGGTACAGTGAGCTTGACAGCATAGACAGCACGTTTTTATGGGGAAAAGGCAGGGCCCGGTTGGCACTCAATGTGTGTAGGATCCCATCATTCGACGGGGGACTGGGGTTCACTCACCTCTACCTATATTATTATGCCAAGCGGCTTCTCTCCATACATGATTGGTTCAATGGGGTTGGTCAGACCCGGCATACAGGTTCGAAGTCGCAGAATTGGGTTTCGCCAAGATCCAGGCTATGCTATACGGGCCCCTATTCCCTTCCGCTTGCCAGAGGTGACATGCTCTGTGCTGCTGACCTGGCGGGCTGCTCTGTGACATACCAAATGGATGCACATGTTAACCCAATGTACACCCTTGTGGCAGGAGACCTGGCTCATAGACGTCAATGCACTACAGGGGTTTAGAGCCTGGGATTTGATAGGCATTTCATAACTAGGCAATGTATGGGTGGGGATCACATGCGGACCTTTGAGGACCTTCAAGGCAGGTACTTCTTACACCTGCCACAATTCTATAGGTACTTGCAGTTACACCATGCTCTTCACACCCACCTTGCGACTGGCACACGCCTTCCTGATCACAATCCACCTGAAGCCCAGATAATGTTCGGTGACCTGGGGAGCTAAATCATCTCCCGTATTTACCATGCTTTGATCAATAATGCTCCCACTTCTTTGGATTGATTACGGGTTCAATGGGAGGGTTGGATAGGCACCTTAGACAAAGAGGACTGGCGAAAACGCCCTTATGGCCTAGGACAGTCACATCCTCCGCTAGACTGCGCTTAGTGCACTTGTACTACTTACACGCTGCAAATCTCACCCCGACACGCCTTCACCGGGCTGGACTTAGCCAAACCTCCACTTGTGCCAGGTGCGGTTATGACCCAGCTGATTTTTTCCACATGGTATGGGAATGTCCCCACTTGGAGCGGTTCTGGGGGGAGATTGAGGAGGAACTCACTGAGGTTTTGGGGTGGGAGGTCCCCCATGACCCAAAACACGCGCTCCTGGGTATCACTGATGGGCTGGATGGGTCACAGAACGAAAAACTGTTTTACACAATGGCAACGGTGGTTGCAAAAACAGACATTTCCGTCTCCAGAAACTCTCTGTGCCTCCGTGCATTGGTCGCTGGAGAACGGGTGGATTGGTGTGCCACGCAGGAGAAGGTCATGTACGAGGCTCGTGGGTCTCCTAAGAAATATCGTAGTGTTTGGGGGAAATGAGTGGGGGTGGCGGAGTAGTCATGAAGGGAGTGCCCAAATTTATACTCCTATGTATTTTTTTTGTTATTACCTGTAAATCTTAAGGTGGTGCTTTCCTTTTCTATATCCTGGACTTATGCGGTGTTAGACTGTAAGACTGGTGTAAGTTCTTTATTTTTTCAATCAATAAGCACAAAAATGTGTTTATGAAAAAAAGATATATTTATAACTGACAATGAATGTAAGATAATTATTGTATTGAAATGGAGAACAAATAATATTATAGGAATTAAATACAGAACAATGTTTATATTTTATTTACGTCTTTATTTTCATCCAAAGACTACGGCAAATAAATATTATGCATTTTATTTTATTGACATTGTTTGATATATATTGTGATACAGAGAAATAATAATACATGTTTCATTTTTGGATACATTGCATATTTAGTATATATTTGAACATAAATATATCATTTTTATGTATAGTCAGCATGAAACATTTGTATGTTTATTATAATGGAGAAGTTGGTAAATATGTACATTTTTTACATATTAATGATGCAGTTATTCAGTAATTTTTATACATTTTAAAAATATTTTTATTTATTTATAATGTAAATATGCATTACATAATTATATATAGTGTACATTTTTAATAACATACATTTTGTTACAATATTAAATTTTATGATATTTTTATTTTCTTTGCATAATTCCTAATTAATAAAATTATATTTTTAATAATATCAGTTAAATTGTAAATATAAATAATATTATAAAGGAAGGAGAGCATTTTGTTAAAGAAAAATATTTTTTAACATTATTACATTTTTTCACGTTTAGCAAGCAGTACAATGTTTTTTTCTTATATTCGTAAGTTAACATCATTTTTTTAAAATTTATAATATTAAATATTATTTTTGTTCTAATATTTTCTATTATATTTTAATAATTTTAGACAGCAAAGAAAAAACATTTTGTACAATTTTAATATGAGGTAGTATTGTTTTAACTTTTTTTGTATTACATTTCTAATATACATTGAGTTTAATGTAGAAAAGTATTTTTCCTATTTCAATAAGGGAGCCATTTTTTAAACTAAGGGGTCTATTAAGATGGCGGCCGGAAGATGAGCCCGACCGCCATGGTAGCAGGAAAAGACCTCCCGCAAGGACCGCGGCATAACCGCCGGTCCGATTAGCATGCTCCTCAGTTAAAATCTGACCACGGCGGTACGATCGCGGCAGTTGGTGCTGCCAGCAGCACCACCGTGATGTGAAGGATCTTGGTATGAAATTGATCAGTAATACTGAAACCAAAGCTGTGACATTTCTAAAAAAATGTACATGGTAGGGTGCGTTTGTTGCTATTCTCCAGAGGTTACATGCCTATTCCAAAAGACCTGAAAGAACCTAAACTGATAGTCAAATATGCACTACCGTGAAAAAGGATACCTTAAGGGCAATATCTCCTAAGCTCCGGATAAAAATAAAATATAAAAATATGATAAACGTAAAAGAAAGAATCAGAGGAAAAATAAATCAAAGAAAGACAGATCTAAAAGTCACTGAGTGGTACCAATATTCTGTTATCTTCAATCTTCACATGGTCAAGGAGATATAAGAAGCTTAGGAAAACATTGATGATCGAAGTGGCAATCAACTAAATGTTCACGAGACTGAACAACCTTCCAAAGCAAAGAATCTGACAAACAGCAGTCCTGATACAGGGTACAAGAGGATAGAAATCATGAATTGCGGCATTAAGCATAAACCTACAATAGGAGGCTGTGTCACTGGACACATAAAACACATCATAAAACTGGTCTACTGGTGTTTGGCAAGGTAAAATCTAGACTCCTTTTCCATGGAAATCATGTTAGGAAATCAATGAGATGGAATGACTGCTGCTGTATTTTTGGAAAAATTGTGTGTATTTTTAACTAAATAATTTTACAATTATTTCAAGAATTGTAGATCGCACCTCGCCTTTTGCAGCATTACACGTTTTTTAACACTAAACTTTTTGTCAGCTTGCTGCTGTGGGATTAGTTTTTTTCATTTTCTCCTATTAAATTCATTACAAACTGAACTGATGCCAACCTAAACTGTGCTGACACTGTCCCCCATCTTGCATGGATGTCCCAATACATCACGTGCGGACTACTATTATTGTTTCTTGTTCTAAATAAAGAATTACAAATTTTACAACAATAAATTGAGAGCATTTCAGAGACTTTTCACACAGTCCACCTAACCAAGGATATACCAACTGTTTCAAGCTATTGAGTTCAATGAATGAATTACCATGCTCAAATATACTGTAATACTACCATGAGATAATCTCCCCATGGATTCTGTAGTAAAATGTTCCTTCTCGCTTGTTCCTTATTGGTGCTTAGGTGCATATATTGAGAACGATGTACTTGTGTAGGATGTATGAAAGTCTTTGTCTAAAGCCCTATGTAAGGACATGTAATGTTCTTTACACCAGAACCTCCTAATCCCCACCTTTAGAAGGCAAATCTATGTTGTATTTCATGTAGAACTGTAATGAGTTCTTTGTACTTATGACTTGTACACTTTGCAGCTAACCCAACTGATGGCATTTTTCGTGTATATTGCTAATTCCTTCTTCACATACAATTTCAAATAACAACTCTTGCCTGTCATTTTTATGACAATGTTTCACGCCTTTTGAGGTATCATCATTTAGGATAAGTTTGCACACCAACAAATCTGCTAGAAGAGGTCATTGTTCCGACTGGAGCTGACCAGTAATTGACAAACTAATTGGCTATAGAACCGAGTACTCCAACTTCATGATCTAAGTGGTTTCCCAAGAGATTTAAATTTACCCAGCCCTAACCCAATCCTGGTTCCGTAAAAATAAGGTGGCTGAAGAAGAATGGCATGAAGATTAATAGGGATTGCATGAATATGAAAAATGATTCAGTTGCATTGCAGTACTTTTGGGAGTCGATGTACGTATATTGCGGTGGAATGCAGTGCACAGATTTTGAGAGTAATCATTATGTGAATTTGCTGTTCAGATTTGTGGGAGTGATAGTTATTGTATGCTTGATGATATTGTTTGATTTTTTTTTTAAATTGTCAAGTGGATGAATAGTAATTCACATGATATGGAGCTAAGGAGATGTACCTCAAGTTAGAGTAGTGAACTGGTAAACTTGCCTGCTAAGGTGATGTGTGTTGTGAGGCGCTGTCTGATGCACCAAGATTGGGATGTAATCTCGTCTTGCTCAATTGCACTAATTGAACCCAGTACCTTAGTGCATAGGAGTGAATGTGCCATGTATAGTGACATTCGAAGGGTGAGGGCTCACTGGTGTATTAAAGTTGGTAATAGCCTTACTGCTGTAGACATTTTCTGTTTAGTTGAAGCAGGCAAACAGAAAAATTATGAAAATCGGTTCAAAAGCAGTGTGGCAGTATTCAGGCAATGCACAATCAAGGTGTTGTGCAGAGATTGGCTGGTGGTTGTCGTAGACATGGGTTACACACATGCATGTTGCTTAGCCGATGGCACAAATACACGTCCAAGGATGGGGCACTGTGAACTGGGGAACTTGAGGAGGAGAATATATGACTTAAAACCACAGCCTAGACCCACACAATATTTGAATCCCTAAATCTTTGTGAGCCAATGGTAAGTGAACATAAATGAAAGAAATGTTAATTACAAATCTCTAGTATTGCTCGTACATTGAGAAGTGTGCAGGCTGAGGAGTGGCAGAGAAAGTGGAGGGAGGACGTCATTGAGACCATCAGTGCCTAGCCCTTAATAGAGAAGGAAGAGCAGGAGAAACCAAAAAGGGAGACAGAAACAGAGAATGAGGGGGAAGACATAAGCAAAAGAGATCCCCAAACAATGTGGCAGAAGCTGCACTGAGTACCACAGCCACAGCAGTAAGCAAGGCTGGCATGGTCGCAGAATCCCCTATAGACGCTTGTTCACCTCCGAGTTATACAGAAATCTCTGCCTAATTCCATGTTCATCTCTCCATAGCCATGCAGTAAGCACACTGTTTTCATAAAACACCTTAATTGCTTGTTGAGACACTTGCCTGTGCTTTACCGAGTGAACATATCTCAAGCATCCCTCAGGACTCTGCACCAAGTCCTGGGTGTAATGGCACTAGGATTCCCACAAAGAGAGGATTTAGCTAGCAGCGTTTGGGAGCTCAGACAACTAGTGCAGCTTCACAAGTTAATGCGTTAAGCACAGTGCAAACGCCACAGTAGCAATGTCACCCAACTAAAAACTGAATTTGAAGAAATCATTAAGGGGAATGTGGGAATGGACTACTAAGGACGTTACAGTGAAAACAAGATGATTTACATGAGCAGCAAAGCAGCAATAGTGGTAAGAAAGGTGCATGCAAGGATGCAAAAGGTGGGCATGGAAAGTGAAAAAGACATAACCCAGAGAAAGAATTTGCAGAAATATGCTCATATGACATTGGAAAGAAGGAGCGAAATCTGTTGAAATTGAGAGGTTTGATGACACATGTTAGGCAATTGATTGAGACATTCAGAGAATGGAGTGTGACTCAAAGGTTTAGGGAGTTTTGGTCAAGGAAGGAGAAGGTCAAGGTGAATAAAAAAAAGAGGATTAGAAGGAGAAGGGAAAGGAGATGTAGGAGGGCATTAAAGGAGTGACCTTTGCAAGACATACAGGGAGGAGCATATATACATGTCCCCTGATCACAATCAGACCTTTACCATTTTCCAAGCTCCCTTACTAAACTCAGAGAAAATACTGATAAGTGGTACACACAGATGGAGCATATTGTGACCATCTCCAAGGTTCTGTGAGAAAATTTGGATGTACTCTTTGAGGTGGTGGTCCCAAAGCACCTGCGGGCAGAGTGTAAAGGGGTAGATTATTGGCCGACACAAAAACCTCAATGGGTGGTAGGGATGAATGCCCCTTTACCCGTAGTCAAAACCAAATACAATGAAGTTATAAATCATCTAAAGATAAAGGTTCTCTAAAAGGAGATGAATTGATGTAAGATTTTATGAACCTCTCAAGAGCTGAAAGAGTCAGAGCATGCTTACTTTGAGAGTTTGATGCAGGTATACATGAAGCACAGCTGGAAGATAATATGGTAGGGTTTCTCGCCTCCTTTGTACAGGAACTGAAACCCAAGATTAATAATCAGATCATCTAAGGTGTCCTCTGCTGGAATAGAAATCCTGTTGATGAGATCATACTGTATGCAAAATAATGCAAGGACATGGTAGAGGCAAAGCAAAAGGGGTTCAAGGAAAAGTACACAATAGCCCAGGCACAGTTGGCACACAATAGTGTAGCAAAATGAATTAAAGTTCCATTCCAAGGACCTGAAGTAGACACCCGTTATAGAATAGCAATACAAGTAGTCTCCATGACAGTGGAAAATTCCAGCAATGGAAAGAGGATGCAGTGAACTGTCAGGGGCAGGCATTAGTGCTCTAAAGAACGTTACTCCTTGTCACATTTGCATCAAGGTAAAGCATTGGAAGAGGGAATGCTGCTACAATCCAGACCGACTCATGACCGATCCCCAAGTTTTGAGTCCAGCAGGGCAGGGAGAGTCTCCCCCAATACCTAGACTCTCAATGTCAGCCCCAAATGTTCCTAAGTCTTGCATGCTTCTGAATTCCTTCAACCCAATGCAGATGCTGGGAGGAATTCCACATTCCCAGATAAGCAACTGAGTACCTCGTAATCTGATGATGTCTCAAAATGGTCCAGTCACCATGATATTTGAACAATCACAGATTTCAAACAGGACCAATGAAGGTGAAGTGGACCAGCGTGGACCACATGTGGACAGAGAGGTTAACTGATATCTCATATTTTCACTGATAGACACGGGAGCCACTAATTCAATGGTTAGAACAGTTGAGTTCCATAAATTACGCCTCTTAGGAAAGGAAGTCCCCGCTGTAGGCATTACTAATCAGCAGCAGATCAGCCCAATTACTGCCCCAGTTCCATTAAAAATAGGAGAAATCAGAGAACAACATCAGTTTGTGATTTATGATTCTAGCCCATTAAACTTGTTAGAATGAGACCTTCTCTGTAAACTCAACTGTGTCATCTATTGCATGCAGGATGGTATTTGAATTGAAACACAAGCAGCTGATGCCAAATTTAAATTATGGTCACCGGAACTTTTTGTCAGGTTATGTCTGGTCATTACAGAGGAGAACTTACCAGATGCTCTGAGAGAGACTGTTAGGGATTATTTCTGGCATTTCACAGGGAGAGAAATTGGATTTACCAAAGGTGCCAAACCCATAAAGATTACCCTCCAACGCAATGCTGTTTTTCCACGGACCCAAACTTGGGCACAGGGATCACCCCTTTGATTGAGAGCATGATAGAACAAGGCATTTAAAAAAAAATTATTGGGAGTCCAGGTAACTTTCCGTTCATGGCTTCACATAAAGCAAGCAAAAAGTGAAGGATAGATCAGGACCTTCGGAAAATTAACCACATTGTCATTCCATGCTATCCTGTGTTATTTAACCCTGATGTAATCCTGTTCCAAATTTCCCAAGAGGCTGAATGGTTCACGATCATTGACATCTGCCAAGCATTCTTCTTGGTTTTCTTACAAGAAGAGAGCCAGCATCTCTTCGCATTTACATTCAAAGAGAAGACCCTTGTGTGATGTTGAGCTTTACAAGGGTATACTGCCCATCCAATTTGAATCAGATACTTGAAAAGAATCTAGAGTCTCTGTAGCTATCATACAGTTCAACCTCAATATAGTACAAGTTTTATTTTCTTGATAATCAAGGAAGTTTGCAATACACGACTGCTCTGCTCATCAATTTGGCTAAGAACAGGCATAAGGTCTCTCCAGAGAAATGCCAATACTGTCAAAAGGGAGTCATCTACCACAGACATCAGATAGAAAAGGGAGTGAGGCTAGTGTTTTATGAACTCTTAGAGAGTACTTAAGATGTTGTTCTCAACCACGCAGAAGTGCAGATTTTCCTGGGCATGGCTGGCTACTACCGACAATGGATTTCAAACTTTTCTTTTTTGGGGTAGAAGCCTTTACTGAGGGTAACACACATGGATGTCAATGACAAAGTAGACAAAAAAAAGGGAGCCTTCCAGGAGCTTAAAAATCTACTCAGTAGCTCAACCGCTCTTGGAAGCCAGGCTACACAAAAGAATTTGTACTCCTTTGTCATGAAAGAGATGGGTGTGCATTGTCTGCCCATGCTAAGGCTAAGTATCCTCTTGAATACTTTCCAGCTAGTTTTGACTCTTTGGCAACAGTGTTGCCTAGTTTTCTCAAAGTGGTTGCAGAGGTAAGTCTTAGCATTCAGCAAACTGAGGGGACAGTGATGGGTTACCCCTAATTGTGATGGTACCTCACTCCATTGAGAAACTTATGACGTGTACCCGAGCCAATCATTTGACAAAAAGTCGCTTAAACTCCATGAGAGAATAATTTAGCAGCTGAAAATGTTTAGATCAAAAGATGTAACACAATAAATCTTGTTACCCTTTAGCCAACCCCAGAGGGAGATGATGAGGGTGAATTTGATCATGACCGTGTTAGTGTACTAAGTTGTGCACAAACCCTATACCTGAAATAATGATGTACCCCTTCCTGAATCTGACCTTACCCATTGTGTTGATGGTTCCTGCTTGAGAGACAGATGTTATTTTAAAAGCTTGTTATGCTGTGTGTGTGCACTGAGCAGAGTTGTGAAAGTCACTTACTTGTGCCATGTAACGTCAGTGGAAGTAGCCGGACGGAATCCCCTTACCAAAGCCTGCTAAACTTGAGAAGGCTTGCAAGTCACTATTTACACTGACACCCAATACGAGTTCAGAGTTGTGCAAGACGTTCATCAATTCTGGACACAACAAGATTTTAGGACCTCAGCTGTTCTCCCAATTGGAATGGGCTGTATGATTCGAATGTGTTTGAGTCTTTGCAATTGCCAAGGGAAATTGCTATGTTGAGGTGTACTACACACAATATTGGCAGTGATTTTGTCACCTGAGGTAACTGTTATACCTATGAAAATGCACAATATTGTGCTATTGAATCCAGCACCTTCCATTTGGATGAATCATGTAATGCAGAGGGAGAAACTTTTTCCAACATGCTACTGAATACTGTACATACCTTCAATGCGCTGAGGGAACTGCTATATACTGCTACAGAGTTAGAGAAGGCAGAGTGGGAAAGGCTAAGATGTGTGATGTATGCCAGTGATATCTGGGTGACCAGTGGTGGGAAACAAGTTCTCCATGATTCCCTTTTACCTGCAATGGTGTGGCCCATGCATGGTCCAACACATGTGGAGAGATATGTGCTGGTGTCCTCTTCCAAGCTTTATTGGTATAACCACAAGTTCCATTTAATGGCAGAAAGCTTATGCCAGTGTTGTACCACTTTCTGGAAACAAAATGTGGAGAAAAGATTTGCTGTGACTATGAGACACATTTGGACGTTTCATGGTCCCCTCAACCGTCTCCAGATTGATTTTGTGGAGATGCCCCTATTGTAACCAACTGAGGTATATCCTCTTCATTGTGTGCTTTTTTCGTGATGGGTTGAGGCAGGGGATGTCACAGCCTAACATTTGCTAAATTATTGCTGCAGAAGTTGATACCATGATTTGAGATGACAGTTGATCCTGAATCACATCAAGGAACACACTTTAAGAGTGAGGAATGCAGTTGCTGTGTACAGCCTTTTGGATTACCCAGAGATTTCACTGTAGCTACAGGCCAGAGGTATCAAGCATCGTAGAAAGATGGAATGTAACTGTCAAAGCTAAACTGGTGAAAGTATGTGCCTACATATCACTCGAATGTCCTGATGCTTTTCCATGTGTGCCAATGAGTATTCAAACTACCCCACTGTAAGAGAACAAGATTAACTCCTCAAGACGTGCTGATGGGAAGAGCCATTCAAATTCCTACCATTCCAGCATCCGCTCTCGTGAAATTCCACAGATGACCTCATTCTTGAGTACTGCAAGGGATTATGTAAATGTAAATGTAAATGTACAGGAATTTATATAGCGCAAATCACCGAGCGGTTTCTAAGCGCTTGCTTAGGGAACCCGTCCTGGTATTCCCCTGTGAGATAACCCCGGCAGGGTATCCGCAAGGTGAAAGCCAGGCATCCCGACGCGAGGGGCCGTTGTGGAGATTAAGCAAGCTATTGCCCAGAGTCGCAGAGTGTGAACCCTTGAATCGAGTAGGCACCGGAGATGAGAATTGTCGAGTCCATGGACATTTTAGGACTCAAGACCCCGCCGAGCCGGGAATTGAACCCTGGTCCCGGGCTGACCTCTGCTTCCAGGTCTGCCTCCTCTAACCAGTGAGCCACACTTCTCCACTATTCTCTGATGTGGTGCGTTCTATCTCTCATCAGGTCACTGCTGTACAAGGGTCACCAGGACATCATTTTAATTCTGGCGATTGGGTTCACGTCAAGAAACATGTCTGCAAATATTGCTTGGTGGAGCACTGCAGAGGCTCCTGTGAGGTGATACTGATAACCAATACTGCAATAAAGTGTGCTGGTCTGCCGAACTGGATATACGTCTCGCATACCAAGAGGGCAGGACAAAAAGAGGAGGAAACAGAGCCAACATCCACTAATTCCATGAGTTATTGCTGTTTTGCAGTTTCCGGGGCTTCGGAACAAAAGGAAGACCAGACTAAGTGTCCACAGACTCCATCAGAAAAGCATCATCCAGGATGAGAGCCAGATTAAAGCATAGTATTTCATTGAGCACTGTGATACCAACCTCTGGATTGAGTGTATGCATTAGCCAGTACAGTGACAACTCATGAAAGGCTGAAACTAACCTGCCCCAGCCAAAGCCACAAGAAACAGAGGTTGGTGTGGGGCAAGGAAGTTCCACCTTAGAGAGCGAATCAACTTTGTCAGAACAAGAGATCTCAAGCCCCTCTAAGGATCAATGTCCATCTGAAGAAGGCTGGCTGAGAACTACAACCACCCAAAAGAGACTGATTACGGCTAAGAAAAGACCAGAGACAATTAGGGGAGATAGTGAGCTAGAGGAGTCCGAACAGGCTGACCAGCCTGATGTTGTGGATGAAATCCTGGACTTGACCACTGTCAAATGACGCAAAAAGGAGAGAACGATTAACCAGATTTATTCAGGTCCAGATTGGACATAAATTGCAAAAATCAAATTTGACTCTGATGATTGCCTGACTGATACTGACAAACCTCCCTAAGACTCAGACTAGCCACTCCAAAAGCATATCCATATTGATCACTGACAGACGTCGAAAGTACAGTCATAGAGTTAGGGTAAGAGGGTAGTTCCTTAAGGTCTCCAGTTGACACAGAATAAAAATCCTGGCAGCTTACAAGGTAGGGTAGGATAGGATAGTCTCTAAAGGACTAACCATTTTGATCTTATTTGAGCTAACATGGTGAAGCAACACTGCAACATTTTGCTTGTAGCTTCTACAGTTGTCATTTCTGTTTCCATGTTTGCATGGCTATTGAATGTTTCTCCACTGGGAGGGGATATCCCTCACAATTTGACAAACTCCACCCTTGAATATATAGTCAAACCCACTGCACATGTGAGTAAAGTGTGTATAGTTATAAAGTATATTATCAAATGCTAGCTGAATATGTGAATGTTTTGGGGTTGTAGAGAATTGTTTCCTGAGCTCTTACCTTACAGCAACCACGACTGAGAGTGCAACATATTTCCACTTACCTTTGTCTAATTCCTTTTTCTTGTTCTGTTTTCTTAAATGTCTTCGTCAGGTCTATCATGTCTAACCTGAATGGGATTCTCAGGAACACTACCTTCCCAGAGACCCAACGTTTGGCAGTTTGGCACTGCTATTTACACCAGAGTAACAGAGTGGCCAAATGAAGGGAAGAGTTTTAGGGTAAGTACAGCAGGGAGGGAGACCTGAAAACAAAGCACAATAGAAAAGGAAATATTCAGTCCAACAATAATAAGCTGGAATCAACATAAAAAATATAAGTCCCACAAAGTAGATGACTAATTGCAATGGATAAGCGAAAGGGAGTTTTTATGACAGTCATAAATAATTTGCAATTCCAACCATTCAGTGTGTTACTCATGTACATAAGACAAAAATGATAACATCACAACCTTAACTCTTTAATCCCATCTGGACTAGAAAATCAGTTTTCTTCTAACAGAGAATGAAAGAAAGATATTGATATTTAGAAGTCATTTTTCATGTTCTTTCCCGCGATTGGTGTACAAGTCAATATAAATATAAATACGTTCCCAATGAAAATTGTTTTAAATTCACATCCAGAAGGTAAATAATATATGGCTTACATGCCAACTTGAATAGAGTATCACAAGTTAGCCAAGTTAGATATTAAGGGTCATATAAATAGTGAAGTGGCGGAGAGAGGCGTTAGCCTTTCTGGCTTAACGCCTCTCTCCGTCACTTCTGAAATGCAAGGCTGCACCATATTTACAAGAATGTGGTGCAGCCTTGAGTTTCCCCCTGTGATGGCGCTAAGTTTAGCAACTTAGCACCAACGCAGGCACCCTTGCACCATGGATGTCTGCATGCAGGGGAGGATTGATTATGTGTAGGAAGGTGTCCTTTCCTGCACATAAACAATCCTCAAATGCCATTCTGTCACTTTCATGTGTGCTGCTTCATGCAGCACACATGAAACTGACAAAATGGCATTTAAAAAAAAGTTTGTTTATGTGCAGAAAGGGACACCTTCCTACACATAAACAAACAATGGAATTTTGCTTTTTCCATATTTGCTGCACAAGGCAGCACACATGGAAAAAGCAAATACGGGGAGAAATAATGCATTTCTCCTCGTTACGCCATCTTAAGACCAGTTTTTTACCTGGTCTTAATTTTGGGGCTGCCTCCTATGTACCCCATCCTTGTACATAGGGAGCAGCGTCAAAATAAATTGGAGATGCGGTGAAACGCCCACCCCAACACCCACTGCCCACCCCTTTCACGCTAACCACAGCGTGTAAGGGGGCCTTATGTACAAGGCAGCGTTAAGCCACGGTAAGTGGCTTAACTCTGTCTTGTACATAATGTGCAGCCCCTATTGCCTCACAGTGTCACTATAGGTGATGTTGTGGTGGCGATAGGGGCTTGTACATATGCCCCATAGTTATTTCAAGTGCACTCGACAAGAATCGAAATCACACAAACAGAATGTGATTCAGTGAAAACGTAACTGACATGAAATAAATTCACCTGAAAAGAATGCCGTACGGCAACCAGGATATATTGTTCACCAAACAACCAGGTAAGAGTGTCCACACATGATCCAGCACTCCATTCACCCATTCAAGGTTGTGCTACCGCAACCAAAAATCCAGGTACAGATGCAGCTGCACACTTCAAGAACCTGAAAGTGTCTATCACTGCGTACCAAGACGCGAACCACAAACCAGAAGGAAGGCTTTATCATACTGTTACCGATGAAACCTATCCAGAAGATAAACACTCTGAAGACACTAGACTGCTTACACCGAGAGTCTAGAATAATCAACACCTGCCTCTAGTTTCCAGGTCCTTTAAGTATAGTTTGATCAAGTGCTTTCTCACTCCTGAATGTGGCAGCCATCTTGGAACCAGTCTATTAACACACAACCACCAGGGATTTCCTTGTGCAACATGCCATTTCCCACACAACTTTGTCCTCTATTGCCAAAATTGGATGCCTTATGTGTATATAACGATACAGAAAAGGGGGTGGTGATGAACAGAGTGTCTGAATTAAGCAGACCACTCCTACCCAGTCCAAAGATCAGGGCTTGATCCATCACCGTTATTTAGCTCACTGCCCCATCCCAGCTCAGAACCTGGCTATATGCAAATTAGTCTGTCCCTGGCCCAGTGCATCATGGGAACAGGGCAGACCAAACTACCAAGCCAATTCTTCACCAGAAAGGATACAAGCTACCGGGGACCGGTTTCTGGCATTTCAGCCTCGTCGGCCCGGCTTGCTTACAGCCAGGTTCTGAAACTGGGATGGTGCAATGAGCTAAAAAACGGTGTTGGATCTAGCCCTGATCTCTTGACTGGGTGAGAGTACTCTGCTTAATTCAGAGACTCTGTCCATCACCACCCCTTGTTGTAAATATTTTTGTCCACCCTAAGCGTGGAAGGGTATACTCAGATGTGAGTCCCTTGCTCATTGCACCATCAGGATTCAAGCAAGCCGGGCCGAAGACGGCTGTAATGCCAGAAACCGGTCCCCGGAAGCTTGTTTCCTTCCCAGTGTAAGAATTGGCTTTTGTAGTCTGGTCTGCCCTGTTCCCATGATGCACTGGGCCAGGGACAGACTAATTTGCATACAGCCAGGTTCTGAAACTGGGATGGTGCAATGAGCTAAAAAACGGTGTTGGATCTAGCCCTGATCTCTTGACTGGGTGAGAGTACTCTGCTTAATTCAGAGACTCTGTCCATCACCACCCCTTGTTGTAAATATTTATGTGTATATAAGCTACCAATCGTGACTCACTTTAAACATCAGGATATTCAACTGCTCTACTCGTATTTTGATGAGCCATTAGAAGATGAGCCAGTTGTTACCAGTGCGTATCTGTATTTGTGGTCTACTAAACATGTTTCTTGTTCTTACACAGGGCTCAAATCAAGAGATCAGCGTGAGTATATGATGAAATTCTTTACCCCATTGACTAACATGAGCATTACTAACCAGCTCTTGCATGATGTAACCTGTATAGTTAACAACGATGACAGAGTATTTGAAGATGAATTGAATGAGAGGATAAGACATCCCAAACGGAGGTGGGTGAACTATTCTCAAACCAAATTCAACCAGGCGCTCATTGAGAAGGGTAACCCAGGGGGAGTGGGAGTGGAGGAAATTAACACCAACCTAGACCAGCGTATCACGGAGGCCCTGGACCTGCAGGCCCCACTCGGTACAGCAAGAGTGGGTGGCCGGGTTCAGAGAACGGCACCATGGTATGATGAGGAGGTGCGAGCAGCCAAAGTAGCATGTAAACGTGCAGAAAGACAATGGAGGAAAGCCCTCACTGCGCATGCGAAAGCAGAGTATATAGCTAATAGGCGTATTTACCACAGACTGATTAGGAAAGCCAAGACTCTGTACTTTGGCAGTAGGATCAAGGAAGCCGAAAACTCCACAAAAGAACTATTTTCAATTTATAAATCACTCTCGGTAGGGAAGCCTGCAGCGGTGCCCGAAGAACTCTGTTCGGTGGAGGGTTGTGACCGCATAGCAGAGTTCTTCGCTAAAAAGGTAGCGACAATATACACCGCCTTTCCTCAGCAGGCAAGTCGGAGTCCTAAGCCTATTCAAACAACTAAGGCAATGGGGGAACAGTGTCTGACTAGTTTTTTTACCCCCCCTACTGAGGATCTCATCCGCATCTGCAGGTCTATAAAATCTGGCTCCCCGAGGGACCCAACTACGCCCAGACTTCTGATGGGAAGTTTGCAGGTACTAGAACCCTACATTCGCCATCTATTAGACACCTCTTATGAGACTCAGACCGTCCCCACTGCTTGGAAAAAAGCATTCGTACTTCCTTTGCAGAAAAAAGCTAATGTCAGTTTTGAAAAATTAGATAACCTACGCCCCATCTTCCTCCTGCCATACATGGCGAAGGTAGCGGAAAAAATAGCGAACCTTCAACTGATGAAATTTGTGGATGAAGCCTCCCTGCTCCACGATTCTCAGTTTGGCTTCCGTCCCCGACATTCGACGGAGTCAGCTCTTCTTATGGCGGTAGAGGCTTTGCGACAGGGTGCGGATGAAGGCCAGACTATGGCCTTGATCCTACTGGACCTAAGCGCAGCATTCGACACTGTGGCACATTCCATCTTGCTACAGTGTCTGAATGAAGGAGGAGTTTCAGGAGCTGCGCTTGGGTGGATAAGATCCTTCCTGACAGACAGATGTTTTCAAGTTCGTCTGGGTGATTGTTACTCGAGGGAGATTGGGTTGGGCCAGGGCGTGCCTCAGGGCTCGTCCCAGAGCCCGACCTTATTCAATCTTTATGTTTCCCCTCTGGCGACAATTGTAGAAAGATACGGTCTGTGCTTAGTGTCCTATGCCGACGACACGCAGTTGGTTATCTCCCTCTCGCGTACGCCCGGTCTTGCGGCGGACAACTTCAGAGATTGCATGAAAGAACTGGCAACCTGGATGTCCGCCAACTGTTTGAAGCTTAACGGTAGCAAGACCGAGGTACTCGTAGTGGGAGGGGGGCCGACTGCTTGGTCGTCGGCATGGTGGCCTCCCTGCTTGGGAGAAACTCCAGTCCCATGTCGGGAGGCAAGGAATCTTGGAGTGTGGCTGGATGTAGACCTGGCCTTTGGCCCCCAGATCGGCCGAGTGGCAGGGGTATGCTTCGGCGTTCTGAAAATCTTAAAGAAGGTATTAGATCTCCTTCCTGTTGCAGCTCGCCGAACGCTGGTGCATGCCCTGGTCACATCGCGCCTTGATTACGGCAATTTGCTGTATCTGGGGGCCACGGGAAAGGTCATAAGCCGCCTCCAGGTGCTGCAAAATGCAGCCGCTCGCTTAGTACTGAGGCTCCCTAGGAGATCTCCCTCTAAAGCAGCGCTCCAAGCACTACACTGGCTTCCTGTTGGGAGAAGGGTGGAGTTCAATGCCCTCTCCACATGTCTCCGCATTCTGAACGGTAAAGCTCCTGCTCTGCTACGGAGCTTGGTGACTTGGTATGAGCCCACGCGCAATCTCCGCTCCTCCCGCACGGGACTTCTGATGGTTCCAAGAGTAAGGAAGGCCCGAATGGGAGGGAGGTCTTTCAGATACTTGGCTGCCAAGTGTTGGAACGCCTTACCCCCGGAATTGCGTTTGGAACC
The DNA here is from genome assembly GCF_964261635.1 of Lissotriton helveticus. NCBI lineage: Eukaryota > Metazoa > Chordata > Amphibia > Caudata > Salamandridae > Lissotriton > Lissotriton helveticus. The sequence continues at coordinate 854,644,348 of NC_136070.1, read as the reverse complement.
GTCTGAAACCATCTTCAGAAAAAAACTTGAAACTCATTTATACAGTAGGTAGGCGTTCATGAGGGTGGTTGGACTGTAGCTCCCACTTATCATAGCGCGGGGACACGCTGGTGGGCGTACTTCCAGGCGCTCTATAAATGTCCAAAATGAAATGAAATAGATGAAGACAAAGGGGAAAAGAAAGCAAGTGAAGAACATATTATAGAAAAGGATAAGAAGACCATAAAAGAACCACCCCAAAGATTGAGCATTGATGTCACCATGGGATCTGTATGTAAAATGTGGCAAACAGAGTGAAATGTTATTGTTGAGAATTTGGGATGGAGCAAATGTGAGCATACTTATTCAGTTAAGGGAGAGACCTTCTCAAAACTGTTGAGAAGTATAAAATGCATCTATTACATGTGCAGTAGGCCAACCTATTTCCAATTGCCACAGAACAGGGCATGTAGTTACTATGCAGCCCTAGTTTTCCTTAGGATTCATCACACTAGTGTGCTAGATTTTCCTCTTGAGCAGTAAATAAGGCAAAGCAAGTGCAGATTTAAGTAGGGTTGAACGGAACTCAAGGAGTTATACTCCATGGAGTTCTGCTGAGTCACATAAAAACTCTGCTTGATTCCGCAGAGTTTTGCCCACTTTGCAAAGTTATGTGTTTGATCAGAAGACCTTTTAATTCAGATAATCACAAGCTGCAGCAGGGGCAAATATGATATTGTCACTGATTTGAATGGGCCCGCCTTACAGCCTTGCACTAGGTAATAATGTATCCCACAGTTTAGAAAGGAAGATCAGTGATTACATTTGACTGCACGGTGATTCAAGTAACCAAGGCATTTGTACAGGAGTTTAATCCCTCAGGGTGAACACCTGCACATCAGACTCACCGGTTTCATAGTGGTTGCACTGCAAAACCTACTTGGGGTAGACAGAGACACCCAACCAGAGAGGGTCGCCGGCCTAAGCCCTCCTCACATGGGTACCGCTCAGCAGTTAGTTTTGGGGCACAGTACTAGGGAGCATGGGACAGAGTGGGCTACAAGAAGTGACTTACTAGTGACAGGACGTAGTAACAGCCTGGATGTCTCTCTGAGGCAGAGGGTGCCTTAGACACAGCTTTGGGGAGCAGTTGGTATCTAGCTGTGCCAACGTCGGTATGGACAATAACCTATTTGCCAGCTACCACTCTGGTAATAACTAGGGGTGGACGCCGGTAACCTCCACTACGTGGAGGTTGGTGGACTTTTTGCCACACTCTGTCTTTTAAGCCAAGCAGAAAGTGGTAAAACTCAGTGAATTCCACCGACAGAGTGGAGCTTAACATCCACTACTTGTTTTGAACAGAACCTTAGTGATATCTTTCCAGCACTCATACCTTCTATAATAGTGGAACTAAACAATGTGAAGATTAGAAAGCTGTCCACGTTGGTAGATAAGCTTGCCACTGATACAGCAGGAGAGTTAACAGTACTCAATAGAGAATTACTTGCAATGAGAGCTATGATTATGCAAAATCGCCTTGCTCGTTGGAAAGGAATGCAGAGTTCACAGATTCTCTCATGCTCAGGAATTCTGTGCCTACATACCATGCATAGCTAAGAAGCTTGAAATCTACATCAGCAATTTCACAAACAGAACACATGAACTAATTGAGCTATTGATGATTTTTAATTGTAATATATAGCAAATGATTTTAACATGTTCATTGTAATGCTTTTTTAATGATGTTTACTGAATATCATCTGTATCTTGATCGAACATTTATTTGTACTTCTTTTATGATATATATCGATCGAAATAAAGATTGAAAGAAGAAGAATTGAGCTGGGGGAGTCAGGAGCCTGGGAAGGATTGGATCTATATTTGATCTATAAGAAGAGGTTTTGCTAAAATAGGAGAATGGCTTGGTAGTGTAGGAATTTTTAAATTGCTTTACCCCTGTCTTGGTTATGCTAACCATTGTGTGTGTGCTTATTTTCCTAAAAGTTTGCAAGCAAGTTTAATCATGGAATGGTATAGATTGTAGGTATAAGATTATGCCAGCAATGAGTTGAAACAGTGAAAGAGACTTGACATGAAGGTCGAAGAAATGCAAAGTGAACTATTTGACACCTTGAAGAATTTGGGAGAATCGAAAGAGAAGAATCCAAAGTTAATGAATGATTTGCTGCAATAATGAAATTAAGTATTCTTTTTCTCATATCAAATGCATTATAAACTGAGGGTACACTCACCTAAACTGTGTTTACACTGTTTTCTATCTTCCATTGATGTCATAGTACATCATGTGATGCCATTGTTGTTAATTGTTCTAAATAAAGAATTGTGAGTTGTACACTAATAAACATTGAGCGTCCCGAAAGACATTTCTTGCACTGTACCTAACCAAGGACAAGCCAACTGTCTCATACTACTAACGTCCAATGTATGAACTAGCATGCTCGAATAAATTGTGAGAATGACTGAAATCCAATGTAGTATTGCCATGAGAGAATCTCTGAATGTATTCTGTAGTAAAAATGTTCTTCTCGCTTGTTCCTTTTTGGTGCACATGCCAAAAATAATGTACCTGTGTAAAATGTATGAAATTATTTATCTAAATCCTATTAAAGGACATGTAATTTTCTGCATTCCGAAACCCCATAATCCTTACCTTTAGATGGTCAATCTATGCCATATTCATGTAGAAATGTACTGAGTTATTTGTACTTATGACTTGTATGCTTTGATGTAAAACTTACTGATGGCACATTTCATGTATATTGCATACTACATCTTACATACCGTTTCAAACCACAACTCGTAAGTCATTCTTATGAGAATATTTCAGCATTGGTTAGTGAACTTGATCAAAATGCTATTAGTGAAGGATACAATTGGTGGAGAAACAAAATCTGTATAGGTACTACGCTACTCCCACTCCTAGCTGTGGGTGTGCCTTTTGGGCATCTCGGATAAGTTTGCCTGCTGACATTGCCTTATAATTAAGGCTACCTGTTTTCCATTTTTACTGATTTTTACAGATAAATACAGACAGAAAACCATTTATTTTCTTGTCTGTTTTTATTTTTAAATGTGGATAAAATCGGAAATTGGGTGCATTTTGTGTGATTCTAAATACACTTTGCCATGACTGCCAGGCCAATAACTCTGCGGTTTGATAGGTGAGGGGGTTAAATAATTTTAAAAGGAATTTTAGTAAAGAGGCTTAAACAGCAGTAGATATGCACAAGGCTGATACTGAAATGTGCATATTTTCATATAGGTGCATTGATTTATCTTCTGCAGGTGTTCATATCACTGAAACCTGGCAGGCATTCAAGCGTGACTGCATATTTATTGGGTAAATAAATGCGGAAATATACCAGTTTCAGCTTTATTTTTTTCAGAAAACCCATAATAAATATGGAAAAATACAGATAAAGTTGATAAAAAATAAATATGGATAAATACAGACGGAAATGTCTAAAAAATAAATACCATAAAACCGGGAGCCCTATTTATAATTAGGGGCACAGTTATCACATTTTCCCGCAGTGCAGCAAGCCACTTTACTGCGCTGCGTGATAGGTAAAGGGCAGGATTGCGCCGTATTTAAGATTATACAGTGCATTCCTGTCTTTTCCCTGCGCTGGTTAACAATGTGCTGCTTAGCACCAACGCAAGCACCCCTGCACCAAGTTGCAAAGGTGCCTGCATTGTGAGCAGGATTGTTTTTGTGCAGGAAGTGACACCTTCCTGCCCAAAAACAATCTTCTCGGGCATTTTCCTCTTTCTATGTGTGCTGCAGAATTCGCCACATATAGAAAAAGGAATACACTAGGAGAAATAAAAACTACTTCTTGTTACACCTTACTTGGGGAGGAGTAGAACTTTGACGAATACCTAGGTCTAGCAGTAATGGTATATCTGGGATTTCACCAAAATCCATGGGTATCGGATGCATGGGAACACCCACACTCCACCTATAGAACACCTCCCTGGGGCGGAGTAAAGCAAGGCAGTGATTTGCACTGTGTTGCATTACTCAAGATTTATCAAGCCACAGAGGACCATGCAAGGTTGCTTTGCATGGCGTGATAAATCAAAGTCAGCAGCTGCGTCACCCTTGCACCCCATTGCGTAGTGCAAGGGCGATGCACCTGCATGATAAAAATGGCCCACTGTGTTTAGTTCACTGCCCAAAAACAGAGGGCTCCTTATAGGACAGCTTAATTGCTAAATTGTTTTACTTATATCTGACATTGAACGAGTTGTAGAAAAACTAAATAAAAAACTGCAGATCCCTGCCATCAGTATGTGCAATCATTTGTCTTCTCCTTTTCCCGCAGTTATTATAGAGTTAAGTGTCTCAATGCTAATAGTGTCCAGCCTCCCTTGCTTTTTATGGACCCACACCCTGAGTCCTATTCCTGAGAAAATGTGGGAACGTGGAGCTCTGCCAAATTTGGTAGCATCGCGCTCCGACCTTTTCAAAACACGGGGATGAGCGGTATTCACTAGAATGCGGTGCACCCCTGTGTAGTTCCTAGTGCTGGCACTTAAATTAGTTGCCAAGCACCAACGCAGGTACACCAGCACCATAGTACAAGGGTGCCTGCATTGCAAAGAATGATTGTTTATGTGGGGGATGGTGTCTGTTCCTGCGCATTGACAATCACTAATGGCGATTAGTTACTTCTGTGTGTGCTGCATAATGCAGCTCACGTAGTAGTCAATCATCATTATTTAATGATTGTTTATGTGCAGGAAGGGACACCTTCCTGCATATGTGCAGGAAGGGGCACCTTCCTGCACATAAGCAATCATTAATGGCAAAAATGAAGAGAAAGAAAAGTATTTGTCCTCTTTTTACCATTCTAACGCCTGCTCTTGCATGGCGTTAGTTTTTGTGCTGCCTCACTTTTACACCTTGTTGTAGTTCAAAAGCAATGGGTGTTGTAGTGGAATGCCCACAGCAACACCCATTGCACGCCCCTTTCACGCTAAGTGATGCTTGTAAAAGGGCCTTTTTTACAAGGCGGCGTTAAGCCACAAAAAGTGGCTTAACGCAGCTTTGTGAATATGGAGAAGGGAATATTGCCACCAGAACTTGGCTAAAAGTGACCCCCTCGTAAAAATGACCCCCTTTTTCCTGTGAAAGTTTTTTTTTAAAAAAGCAGGAATTCATATAGTGCACTTTGTCGATGTGAATCACATTGATAGAAAGTAGGTCTTCCTCTGCCTTCTGCAAAATGTAGATGGCTAGGTTGGGCTATTTATTTATGTGAGATCCACCCTGGTTCACATAAACTTTAGTTGGCATATTGTCTTTTCAGATCAGGGTGAGTGCTATTGAGTAATATAGTGCTAAACCCAACAGGGTGACCCTGGCCATTTGAAGAGCCCACCTAACCTGTGTTCCTGGATAGACCACAGTCCTCACAGTGAGTTGTTGTCACAGTGGAGTTTCATTCATAGCCACTAGCATTTGACATCTGCACCTGTGATGCTGGTTTCTTCATGAGGGGCCCTTTTATGAGTTTGAAAACCTCAATACCCAATCCTTATCTTGTCGGTGCACTGATTCTGAAGGAACAATTTTTCAAAAACATGCATGAAATCCAGAGCTCAGTCCATCAGATCCTATCATGGTGTAACTTTGAATTCTGCAGTCACAAGTAAACCCAATCAATTATCTGATATTTACTGATTGTGAAGAGGCCCTTCAGTGAAGACAAGATGGTGGTAAGGCATGACTATGCTGATTTAAGGCCAAATGGTTGGACATTAAATTGCTAATGATGGTCTAAAACGCCAAATTTCAGCATTCTGTTGTGTATCTCCCTACTTAGTGCATACAGGAAGTTCTACTGATTGGCTGTGAATTGCCAAGGCTGGACAATAAGAACCACCATAGCAGAAAGTCCTAATAACTTATATAAACAATAGTTACCATAAAGTTAATGTATCGACTAAACTCATTAATATTTTTAACCACTATCTATCTGAAAATTATATTAAAAAGGTATATATGCATCACAATATTTGTATGTAACACGTTTTTAATTTCCAATCTTCCTGCCTCCCAATATTTTTAACTCAGTATTTTGCCCAGACACCTCCACAAACTACTAATCATCGCTTCACTAAAGCCACAGCTCCTCTAATGTCAGCCAACTGAACGACCCACATTCTTTCCCTATGAAAGATGCTTAGAAATAACTTGTTTTCTACTTTAAAACATGTAGTTAACCTGTTAAATAGCTTCACAGCTGAATTGCATCACATGTGCATAAATTGAACGAATAAAGAAGTATTTCAGAAGGCAGCCCCCACTTTGTATGGTTGTTAGCAGATCTACATGCAAGTGCATTCAGACTCCGTTTTCAGGAGTAGGTGAGTGAGGACAGAAGAGGATGATGTGGGCACTTACATCTGTGGCATTCTGGAAATTGTGCATGAATCAGGGGCGACTCCTCAATTTGAGTGGAGGAGCGTTGCCCCACTTAATTGCCCCAGAGACGAAAAATAAAACAGTAATGAAGTTATATCATTACCATTTCATTTTCCGTCAACACTACCTGAACAGAGTGTCAGGACGAGGTGGGGCCATTTGAGTGGCAGTGGTGGTAGGCTGCCTGACTGTGCACTAGTTTATAGTGCGCATGTACCTTTGGCTGGCTGTCTTGCCACGGCCAGCCTCACATGCGCACTATAAAGATCTCAACTTGGCTGTCTAAACAGCTGGGTTGAGACCCTACACAGGCCTCTACTGTGCTCTGGAGCAGCTAGAGAAGCCCCTCCCTCCAATCCTGGCACTGCTGTCATGCAGCGACAGGATTGGATAAACCCAGATGGGCATGAATTGATGTCAGTGACCTCAGGAGAAGAAGATAACCAGAGCAAGGTGGACGTGGGTCCGGAAAATGGTAAGTACCTTTTAATTTCTTTAATGAATTTAATTGTATTTATATACTTTTTTATGTTTTAAATCTCTTTTGCAACCCGCTAATCGGTCAACTCTCCAGCTGCCACTGGAATGCATTCAAATGGTTCCTTACACATCAAGGCAAACTGTGTTCTAGCTTGACAGTGGTGATACGTATAGCTCGGCACAACTTTTAAATCAATACCTTAATCAAAAGAAAGAACTCCTGTAAACTGTGACAAACCCTAATGTATTGCAACATGTTGTTGATTCGCCTGTAAAATTGTATGTTTTTAGTCGATGAATTTGAAAGATAATGGTGCAAACTACAATAATTAGACCTAGCGGCTTATTTATATCATTTTTGCACCATGCAAAGTGGTATATGCATGACACAGGGTTCTCATAAAAATGAATGAAGACACACAGAGCCAGCCTGCGTGGCTTTGAGTGGCCTCATAAATCATCAATAAGATGACGTAGCATACATCCCTACATCTCCTTACTCTGTGCCCAGACGTTCCATGGATGTTGCAATGGGCTTTCCCATGCATCTTGCAGGAAATTTGACTCTGCCCCAGATTTACAAATGATGTAAACCTGGGGAAGTGATGAATCCATACGCCTTCCGAAGTGAGGCATAATGAGGAGAAATATGTTTATTTCTCCTAGTTGTTTCATCTTTTCATGTGCGCCTCATTCTGCAACACACATAGAAAGAGGAAAACACCTCAAAGAACTTTTTTGTGCAGTGAGGTGCCCCTTCCTGCACAAAAACAATCCTGCCTGCAACGTAGGCACCCTTGCACCATTGTGCATTGGGTGCTAGACTGCCAAAACGGTGCCAACGCAGGCAGAAAGGACAATATATAAGCAATATGGTGCATTCTGCCCTTTCACTTTGGCATAGGGCAGCACAGCAAGGTGCCTTGCTGCGCTGCCCTTTTGCCAAAATGCCATAAATGAAGCCCCTTAGTTTTCTAACAGCCGTAATCGAGGAGCAGTGCCCCTCTAACGACCCTGGGCCTGCACCTGACACACGACTGTTGGCTGCATACCCGCATTTGAGCAATTTATTTTTTAAGCAGCACAACCAATATATCATTATATGAATGATGGGCTGTTTGTCAGTCAGCAACCAGAGAATTATTTTCTGTAAGGCATAAACTACAGTCTCAATGCTTGCACAACGATGGGTCTTGGGCGCCAAGGAGTCTTGCCCTACAAATTCAAATTAGATGGCATAAAAATGCACTGTGAATTTAACCTCCGTTTTGGTGCCCAATCTATATCCAGCATTCTGCTTACTGACTTTGGTTCTACGGTTTTATTTTTTTGCTGCAAATTATTTTACAAATGCTTTAATTGGAATTAGTATGCAGCATCCAGTGAAGTTTCATTTGCAAATCTGTGGACGACTGCTTTATTGTTTGGGAGATGCGTATACAATATTTAATATCAGGCTCTTTACATATTCATTATTATATGCAATCATTTCACAAATATCATAAACATGAAAAATGCATACGAAATGAAATGACTAAAGAAGCAATTAAATAGAAGCGCCACCTGACATTCATTGTCATTATAGTGTTTATACTAATTGTGATAGCAAATATGCGTAGAATGTGGTTGGGGAAATGCCCTTGCTACGTGTTTCATCTGCGATTTATGCTCTTCAAAATGTCAGTGTAGGTTCCAGAAATGCAAAAGCAAACTGCTTTCCTGCTCTAATCATTCTTTTAGCAGAGCTGATAAAATAGTGAGTAGAAATGGTCAACAGAAACGAATTATGGGAGTGCCACTGTTATTGGCTATTGGCCTTTTGGAAGCCCCGGCTTATCAAGATATAGCAACAATGTTCTCAGTAACCCTGATTCTTCCATGCTGCTGTTAAGAAGAGTGCAGTTATATCATGAGAACACTTGGGGGTCCATTAGGAAGTCCGCCCGTGATCCTAGCGTGGATTGGGACCGCCCGCCATTAGGGCGGGGGTCCCGTGGGTGGCATTAGGATGCGGCCGCCACAGTGGCGACCGCATCTTGCATTCATAACATTGTGGCGGGCAGTGCACTCTGCACCGCCCGCCACAATGCTATGAATGCTTGCATGCATTTGCATACGCAATGCGGCAGGCACCGCGCGGTGCCTACAGCATTGCATATGCAAATGCAGGGGGGTACCCCCGTGTGCACCCCCCACCCCTCCTTCACTTTGGGGACCCGCAGGGGGCCCCCAAAGTGAAGACCGCATGCGATGCCGCCACGGAAAGGCATCTGTTTCCCCCCATCGTAATATGGCTGGCGGTGTCTGTTAGACACCGCCACCATATTATTCCTATTCCGCCCCGGCCGCAAGGCGAACGGGGCGGAAAAGCGGCGGACGGTCTTTCCGTCCGCTGCGGTCCCCCCCGCCATACTAATATGGCGGGGGGAATTCGGGAAACGGTGTCGGGCGGATTGCCTCCGCCAGGCCGGCGGTGGCTACCGCCAGCCTGGCGGAGGCAATCCGTCTGACATCGTAATGGGCCCCTAAAACTCTACAGTGGGATGACCGCATGAATAGGAGGGACATTCTGACCTACACTTATTGGTGTCTTTGTGGCAGCCAGTGGTTGGTCACAGGTTTCTGCGGGTGAAACCAGCTGAGACCCTCCTGGCAGAAATCTGGTACTTTCCCCACCTTTAAATGGGGCAGGAGTATTGCAAGGTTGACGGACAGGGCACCTACTGCTTTCTGACATATCACGCATCCACCAAACTCTAAATGACTCACTAGGTTATTTTCTGAAGAGACCTTGTGGTACTTGAGGATCACAGTTGTCCATCCCATTAATATAGTTCGGTGGGATTAGTCTCCTCTGGGGAAGCAGGTCACAATTTCCAAACCCAAATACAGATCAGTGATATATGATGCTGAGATTGGTATGAAACCCACACGTCATAGGTAAGAAAAAGTGCGGCATCCACTCAACCATTTATATGCTCAGTTTATAAAAATTGCGGGTGAGCTTAATGTTTTATTCCGCCCACAGAACTGGGGGAATTTGGTGACTCCCCATAACTCATTAGCAGCGCCCCCCCACAGCGCCTTGAGACCCTCACGGGTATGTAGTGCGCTTTTCAAATTGCTATGATCGATTGATAATGAAGAGTTCCTGCCAAAATCCACCAAATCGCGCTTGGTGGAATTTTTGTCCTGTGAGGCTCAAGAAAAGCAAGTGTGATTTTGGTATCTCCAAGCATGATTTCCTACCGCGGGCGGTCGCTGGCAGGGGTGGCCAGAGCGCTGCTTATTGAGTAGGTTTGCTGCCGCTTGGGTAGATTTTCTACTCAAGCACCAGCAAAATTTACTAGAATAGCTGTGTGCTCTTGCACAGCGCAAGGTGCCATTTGCATTGATTTTTCGGAACTGTTCGCGCTACTTGTGCTAAATTGCAGCACGATGTGCATATTTTCCACCCATTGGCGGAACTCAGCGGAATCTCGCTGAGTTTTTATCTATGTCTGCGGAATTCCACAGAGTTAAATTACACAAGTTATGCCCACTCCCAGAAGAATAGCAATATTAACACCGATAATTGAAACACCAAGATGAAGATACTTTACAAATGTGAACTATGCAAACTGACAATGTACCTACACTATTTTTCCTACAACAATCCTTTGTAATCGTCAGTGAATTTTGTTTCTTTAGTTAAATAAGAAGTACCAACAACTTCCAAAACATTAGAATTTTTGGGGGGCATTTTTTCACCTTTGTAATTTTTCATGAACTCACGGTTGTTGTGTTGGCTTGCTGTTTTGTGTATGGATCAAATTTCACAAAATCAATCTAGTGAAACAGATTTGCAAAATAATTATAAATCTGTTCAGAGAAGCAGACAGGTGCCATAACTTCATATTTTCAGTGATGTAGGTTTAGCTGCAGAGATCTTTGTGAAACCTCCTGGGGATACATACTGACCTTTTATAGTCAACCAAAAATATTAAACTGCGAAGTAGGTATATTTGCAGCTCCCAGAGAGGCCAAAATACATTCTCTAAAACACAAACATCAATGTGAAAATAAGTTTAGGTGTAGATCTTACAATCTAGAAGGAAATGGAGAAGTAGGCATATCTTAGATCATCTCCCAAATCCAGTGTGATAGTAGCAGTAATGACATAATACATTCCCTCTATTTTAGAGTGATAACACACCTCCAGAAGGTTGAGTGCCTTGTCAATCGATCAACTAGCATTTCACGCTGGTGGTCCGCCGTTTTCTTACTTCCAGAGGGTACGTATTTGCCTTTTTTGAAGATTGTGAAGTTGTGATCCCCATCACTCAAAATATTGTGCTCATTCATAGAATTCTGCTTCTTGTTGTAAGGAAGGTGGCGCCCAGGTTTTTGTGCTCAAGATCAAATAGCTATTGCAGTACTGTTGGGCATCACTACTCATCTGTTTCTGGACAATCTGAACACTTTGCTTTTATCTTGGAATTTGTTTTAACAATTATCAGTCTTAATGTTAGAAATGGGTTTTCTTGTTGGCTAGGGTGTGCACCTAAGCCAGGCAGAACCCACCCTAGTCAGGGTAAGGGAGTTAGTCCCTGCTCAACTCCTTGGTAGTTATGAAGCAGATAAACTGCTGAATTCCTAGTTGGTACATAAATCTGATTTTGACACCTTTTTGAGAAAAATTACAAACTTGCACAAGTTGTGCTTATTATGCATAGGGGAATAATGAAAATAAGAACATGAAAACACTGAGGGCTTAATTACAAGTCAGGGGGTCCATGGAGTGCCAGACTCGTGGAGGCGTCGCAGTCCTCTGACTGCCCTATTACAATGAGGGTGGTCGGACTGCATTACCACTCCCAAAGACACCAGGAAACTGCCATTTCCCCCAGGTCGTCTAGGTGCTTATAACAGCAAGTTCAGTAAGATGCTGAAGGAACTGTATAAGACCTAGTCAATTGGCAAAGAGGCTGGTTTTTAATGATTTCCTGAATGCTAACAGTGTAGGACTGTTCTTTAAGGTGGCTGGAAGTGAGTGCCATGTTTTGACCGTCCCTAACAGAAAGCTTCTTCCACCCCATCAGGTTTTCTTAACCTGGGGGGTTTGTAAGATTTTACTGTGAGCAGATCTTAGATTTCTGGAAGGCGCATACCAGATCAAGGGTTTCTTCAGAAATTGAGGACCAGCGCCATGCAGGGTCTTAAACGCTAGACATTGGGATATGAAGTTGATCATCTTTTCTACTGGGAGCCAGTGCAGAGGTCTAAGACAATGGGAGACTGGCTGGGACCTGGGGATATCCAGTAGTAGTAGGGCTACCGCATTCTGGAGGTGCTGTCGCTTCTGCAGTAACTGTTTTTGGATATCCATGTACAGGGCATTGCCGTAGTCCAGTCTGGACAGCGCTCCCAGGGCTATTACCATTGTTTTTAAGGAATCAGGCGGGATAAGAGGACGGACCTTCCGGATCATTTTTAAGATAGAAGAAGTGAGTGTCTTGATCTGGTTATTAAATTGTCAGTTTATCATAGAAGATTAAATCTAAGTTTTTCGCCTTCTGCACTGGAACAGGAAATTCTCCTAAACAATTGGACCTCATCCACTGGTTTAGCTGTGACACTGAGACCACAAGCGGGGTGTCATTCACCGACAATACTACTATGAAGCCATGGTGTCTGATGATTGTTGCTATCGGAAACATGTATAGATTAAAGAGCAAAGGGCTTAGGGACGAACCCTATGGCACCCCGCAGGGGAGTTTAAATTGCTTGGGCGCAAATACTCCAGACTCTACTGTTTGAACCCTGTCTGAAGAAATTACGTTAGCAACTTAAAGGCTGAGTCTCTGATTCCCAGACAAGCGAGCTTGATGGCTAATATTTTGTGATTTGCTGTGTCAAAGGCTGCGGATAGATCTATCACGATCAAGGTGGCCTTACTCTCGGGGTCTAGTATAGTTCTTAATTCTTCTGCTGCCATGACCAGGGCTCTCTCAGTGCTGTACCCTGCCCGGAATCCGTACTGTAAGGGGTCTAGAAGGTCAGAGACAGAGATAAATGCCGTAAATGGAATGTTTAATATTTTTGCCAGTACTTTAGCCAGGAAGGGTAGTCTGGTGATAGGTCTATAGCTGCTTGGATGTGCTAGATCAAGATTGTTTTTTTTTTAGTATTGGAAGAATCAATGTAATTTTCAAAGCATCAGGGAACATACCTGAGTGAATTCTCTGCTTGTAAACCAGGGTTAGTTGTTCACTGACAGCATCCAGTACCAGGTGCAATATTTTAGGATGACAAGGGTTGGATGGGGCCCCTTGAATTGGATGATTATATCATCTGGATGATCTGCTCTGTGGAAGGGGGAGAAGGATGTAAACACATATGGAGGGGGAGGAGCGATCACTGCTAGAGGAATCCCAGATGTTGTTTCATCATAATCCGTAAAGGATTTGCACACAGTCTCCACTTTGTCTTTAAAAAACTGAGCCAATACGTTACAGAATTCAGGACTACTTTCCAGCCTTAGTGGCTCAGGGGATTTAGTTAGCCTATTAACTGTAGTAAAAAGCTCTCTGCTGGAGTTTTTTGCTTGTTAAATTTTGTTGATAAGTATTTACTTTTTTCTTCTATTATCAATTTCTTGTATTCCGATAGTGACTGTGCATATTGTATTTTTAACCCGTTCCGTGGGCCGACACAAGCACTACCTTGCTGGTGCTGCGCACGTCCATTGGCCAATGCAGCACCACCTACTCTTTAATTTATTTGCCGTGCGGTTAAGGGGTTAACTTGGGGTTGTAATTTGCTCTCCACTGCCTGGCTATTCTTTTGCAGACTTGTTTCTGCGCTCCTAATTTAGCATAAAACCATGGTTCCGAGGGGTTTTTCTGCCTGGAAGAAAAGGTCTTGGTCAGTGATAGTGGGTCAACTGCGTTTTTGATCCAGATAGAGAGCCCGTGAGCAGTGGTATTGGCATTGGTGTTAAGTTCTGGCTTTGAGCAGGATAGGTATACTTGTAGAGTGCTTGGGTCGATGTTCCCCCAATCATAAGCTTTGGAAGGGACAGGTGGATTATGCGGTCCAGAGGAGTGCTGATCAATGCTTTAAGAGATCATTACGGCTTTATGGTCTGACTATGCTACCGGCAACACTTCGTTGACCTTCAAGGATGGATTTGAGATGAAAATGCCATCTAAAGTAGTGGGTAGCATGCTCAACTATTTGTCTCAAGGGAAAACTAGCGATGGCGTGGACTAATGTGGATGCATTGTGGTCATCCTATTTTTCAAGATGGTAATTAAAGTCGCCTAACATTGTAAAGTCAGTTGCCTTGATACTGGATTCCTCAAACGGGCTGATGGCATTCAAAAAGGTGGTCTTTGACTTAGGCGGTCTGTATAGGAGGATGCCCCTAACTGTATGGTTTTTAATTAGCATGATTCAAAAGGATAGTACTTCGCAATCTTGGGAGCTTCCTGCTGCGGATCCTGGGACCCACAAGTCTTCCCTGAAGATAAATTCAGGCCCCCCTCCCCGCTTGTCTGCTCGATCAGCGTTAAGAATTGAGTATCCTGCTAGTATAGCTAAACTTAGTTCTGGGCCAGTGAACTTATCTGCCCAGGTTTCAGTTACAAACACCAGGTCAAGCGTATGCGTGCCCACCATCTCAGCAAATTCAGTACAGTATTTGACGAAGAATCGCACATTAATGAGCCTGCCTAGGAGCACCTTTGCAGCTCCGGGTATCAAATGTTTATGCAGGGTAGCCACTGCACTGTTTCTGACCCTGGCGAAACACAGTTGCACCGGTGGCATTGCCTGAGTTCGTTCTGGAGATCTAGTAAAGGGCATTCATGATTTCGAACATTTTTGTTAAGTGCCAGAAGTTCATCCCTGGCATATTTGATAGATGAATTACAAAAAACACAGTTGATGGACAGAATGTAGAACAATGTCATACATTCACCCCAGTACAAGGATCTGGGCCTAAATCCATCGTTTTTTTCACTCCACACCACCCTGGGTTAGACACTGGCTATATGCACATCAGCTCTGACCCTTTGCCTCATGGGAAAAGTCCAGTCCGAACTACCAAGCCATGTCTTTCCCAGACCGGAATCAAGCATCCAAGGACCGGTTTCTGGCTATCAGCCTTCATTCAGCCTGGATAGCTTTACTCCAGTGGTGTGGAGAGCCTGGGACTCACGTCTGAGCATACCCAGCCCACTCGGGGTGAAAAATTACAAAAAACACAGTTGATGGACAGAATGTAGAACAATGTCATACATTCACGCCAGTACAAGGATCTGGGCCTAAATCCATCGTTTTTTTCACTCCACACCACCCTGGGTTAGACACTGGCTATATGCAAATCAGCTCTGATCCACATTATGTCCATCATTGTTGTGTTTGCAGTTACCGCTCCATATTTGATAGATGACCCACTCTCTGGTGAAAAACTGGCAGGAGTTCCGGCGCAATCCAGGCATGGAAGGGCGCAGTCGGGCTTGCCTTTGGCATGCCTTCGGCACATTACTCTGGTATCGGCTAATGAGGTGGTTGCAGCAGGAAAACTAACCTGCGCACCACCCGGAAGTGCCTTAGCTGCCAGAAATTAGGAGGACTATTGGATTGGTCCAGACATGCCCCCCGTGCATACGGCACGTGCCGCGGCAGAACATGGCTGAGACCAGAATCCTGATGCCCAACTGGTAAGTGCTTGTGGAAATCCACAGTACAAATGTTTTAAAACTATCTTAAAAATGCCCCAAAGAAAGA
Organism: Lissotriton helveticus; assembly: GCF_964261635.1. Lineage (NCBI taxonomy): Eukaryota > Metazoa > Chordata > Amphibia > Caudata > Salamandridae > Lissotriton > Lissotriton helveticus. The sequence goes on along the minus strand of NC_136070.1, from coordinate 854,628,657 downwards.
ATGCTTTAAGCCGCAAGTAGCTATAGTAAAATGCAACGTGGTGCACGACCTCTTAAAGAGTAGCTCTAGTAAAATGCAACGAGGTGCGCGACCTCTTAAAGAATAAAAAAATAAAAGTCAAGCACAGCGTTTGAAGTATAGTGTGTTTTTAGGAAGATAAGCAGCAACGGCGGCAGTCTTACCGCTTGTATGCGCGTCTGCTCCGGCATCGGCTAATAAGGTGGTTGCGGCGGGATAACTAACCCGCCACCACCCGGAAGTGCCTTAGCTGACGAGGTAATTGGATTGGTCCAGACATGCCCTCCGAGTAAACGGTACTTGCCATGGTGGAACAGGGCTGAGACCAGAATCCTGAAGCCCAACTGGTACGTGATTGTGGAAATCCACACTACAAATGCTTTAAAAGTATCTTAAAAATGCTCCAGAGAAAGAATGTTTTAGGATTCAAGTAGCACTAGTAAAATGCAACGAGGTTCGCGACCACTTAAAGAATAAAAGAATAAAAGTCAAGCATAGCGTTTGAAGTAAGTGGGTTTTTTGGAAGCGAAGTCGCAACAACGGCAGTCTCACTGCTAGATGACGTTGTGTGTGTATTGTAGGAGCCTCATATTTGAACTCCATGTTTTGCGTGTGGGAAAATGTGCAGCAAGTGAAGAAAGGAAAGAAGGGTTCTGCACATTTATAGAAATTCCAAATTCTTTGAAACTTCTACAGAATAATCTTCATATATATACTAATGGTAGTCACTAGAAACAATTATGTTTCTTTAGAGATTTAAATAATTGTGCATGTTTATACTTTGGTGCTGTAGTAATGTGTCATAGTTACATTAGTATATTGCAAAGAATCTAAGATGCCTCATGACTGCAAAGAATTAGAAAACAAAAAATATAAATGTTTTAAAGACTCTACATGAAATGCATATTTTTAATATGTTATATTGTATATTTCCTGAACAAAATTTATTATAGGCCTGCATTTCCTTTCTATTGCTTGACTTTATTATCATGGAAAGATTCTTCTGACTTGTAATGTGAGGTGAAATTATGTGTCGCAGAAAGAGTTCCCATGATCATGCTAGGCCTACTTGTTATTACATTGTTACAATAGGAACATCTGTCATGAGAAACTGTCCTTTTGAACTCACTAATGAGCCATTGTTAAAGGACTATTGTTTGCACTTTACAATTTTGAATGGTTTGACAGCTTACGTGATGAGCACCATCTATTTCTCATAAAATATGTCTTCGTTATGCTGCATAACAATCAATCTATACAAACTGACTAATGGACTGAGTGGTCTTACCGAATGAGGAGACTAAGGGGATGTCACTCTGGAACTTGAGAACTTATTTCATACCTTGGAGTGATGAGAACTGTTCCATTCTGCAATTTTCTGCCACTTTTGATATTTGTCTGATCCCCACATATTTTTTTTTTGTTTGTGTTCACTATTTCCGGTGTTCTTTCTTTTTAGGGAGACAGCCTTTGACATGGGGTGATTTATTCCCTTTCTTGAACTCTTCCTCTCAAGCTTTGATAATTGATGGGCCCTAGGAGAATACATTGATTATTCAGCACTCCTAAATTCAAATGCCTGAAATTGATGTACCTACACCTTAATTACTGATAAAAGCTAACCACTCTAAAAAAAATAGTCTCTTTATGATTTGTCTACAATAATTGATTGTGCATTCCAATCTGAGCATTATTGAGGGATGGGAATTCTAATAGAGAGCTCTCTGGTCAACATATACTGATGCTACTATTTTGCATTGCTCTAACTGAACTGTTAGTTTGCATGAGTCTAGTCCGACTATCTTTCTTCAGGAAATTTGTTCTACCTTTGATAATTCTGTGTTTGTACAGTCTAGTCTTGAGAGTCTTGTACAGTAATGTAATTACTAGTCTGTAGGTCAGTTACCCAATTCCTTCTCCTCATTGTATACTTGGATGGGATTCCCTATATTGGACTCCTCTTTACATGGTTAGAAGATCCATCGGAGGACCAAGTAAATGACTCTGAGGTGTAGTGTAAATAGACAAAGTGAGTGAAGTAATTGGGCACAGTAGTGCTACATCGGTATCTTGGCCAGAGCAGTCAGACTTATCCCAGAGGCAATGCGTATAGAGACTCCATACAATATTACATGAAAATAAATTCTGTATTACATATAAACATAGACCGAAACAACATGAAACAATAATCACTTTGCCAACTAGGCAACTGTCAAAACATCACAGATAGTGCAATAAGATAAAGACTTCCATGTTGCACTGTGCATACAAATGCAATGCCTGAAATAATACTCATTATCCTGACACTGCCAGGCAAAAACTACATAAATGATAAATCAGGTCTGAAAATGAGGCAGAATGTAATAAATTACAAAACCTCACAGGTCAGCAGGTATCACCCTGAGTGTTTGTTAACACCATAACCACATCAAAAACAACACCTCATGCAGGCTGGAACTCCTGTGCTCCTATTAGTGGGGTTACGGTGATCCTAGTGAGCCTGGCTGCAAAAGAACAGATAGCTTGCTGATGTAAGACTAAGGGTATGTCACTCTGGAACCTGAGAACTTATTTCATACCTTGGAGTGATGTGAACTGTTCCAATCTGCCATTTTCTGCCACTTTTGATATTTGTCTGCTCCCCACATATTTTTTTTCTGTTTGTGTTCACTATTTCCGGTCTTCTTTCTTTTTAGGGAGACAGCCTTTGACCTGGGGTCATTCATTCCCTTTCTTGAACTCTTCCTCTCAAGCTTTGATAATTGATGGGCCCTAGGAGATTAAATGGATTATTCTGCACTCCTAAATTCAAATGCCTGAAATTGATGTACTTACACTGTCCAGTTTTGCTCCACGGGATCCGATTGATGCTTACAATGTTCCACCTCCAAACGTCACAATGCCTCTTGTAGAAACACTCAGAGGGATTGAGCCATTAGGTGAGGGATAAAAGAACAGGGAAGGGAAAGGGAAGGGCCAGCAGGGAAGGGATATTCCTGTAACGACAAAAACAAAGTACTTAGACATGCAGTCCTAAACAAATGGCTACTCTCATATGATCTCGCTAAAGAACTGTGTATACCTTGTGATATAACAGGTAAACGTTTCTGGCAACACGTCTCCTCTATCACCTCCTGTCACCACAAAAACCTATCAGGACACAAAGGTAGGTCAGAAACAAACACACTCCCATGAAACACACACACCACTAGTAGCCAAATCCCTACAGGTTGCATACCATGACAACAGGCGAGAGACGCTATAACTGGATTCAAATAAGGCACAGCACTCTGCTGTATAAGGAAAAGTAAATAGATCCACAAGGAATGAAAGTGAGCAAAGGCTTCCTTATTAACAGAAAACGGCAGTGCATGGGAAGCAAGAACCACAACATTCCGCTCTGTGATCAGCTGTTCATGAATTAAAGGTCAGTGTACGGTGACGTGTAGTTTCGACCACCACAGCACCCCGCAACAGAGTCACACAATAAGTCTTTCCTTCTCCGTACAACGAAACAAGGATTGTTTTGGTTTAATTGTCTCCTCCGAAGTTAACTCCACTCCGAGGAAATCTAGAACGGGAACGCGTGGCGGACTACCACCGCGCTCCGCTCTTGCACAGCCTGAAGACCGCGTGGCGCAGCAAGACGCTACCGCCCGCAGATGAGGCAACCCCAAAGTACAGATCCTACCTGGATCTAGAACGCCGATGAACTCCGGCTTCACTTCACCAAACTGCTCGCCGAGCAGCCGCGGCATGCAGCGACTCCCGACCTGCTCCAAAGCGAACTCGAAAACACAATGAATTACACGCAACAGGAAGCGTGTAGACGATGCACAATTACTTCCCCTCACCGAGGAGTCTGGGAGTTGTAGTCCAACTCCCGTGGCAGCCACAATGTCCATTCCACAGTTTTTTCCCCTCATGCGTGCTCCGACAATGCAGGCGCAATAACTGAGAACCTGACATACACCCTAAGTACTGATAAAATCTAACCACTCTAACAAAAAAATTGTCTCTTTATGATTTGTCTAGAATAATTGATTGTGCATTCCAATCTGAGCATTAATGAGGGATGGGAATTCTAATAGAGAGCTCTCTGGTCAACATATACTGATGCTACTATTTTGCATTGCTCTAACTGAACTGTTAGTTTGCATGAGTCTAGTCCGACTATCTTTCTTCAGGAAATTTGTTCTAGCTTTGATAATTCTGTGTTTGTACAGTCTAGTCTTGAGAATCATATACAGTAATGTAATTACTAGTCTGTAGGTCAGTTACCCAAATCCTGCTCCTCATTGTATACTTGGATGGGATTCCCTATATTGGACCCCTCTTGACATGGTTAAAAGATCCATCGGAGGACAAAGTAAATGACTCTGAGGTGTAGTGTAAATAGACAAAGTGAGTCAAGTAATTGGGCACCGTAGTGCTACAATGGTATCTTGGCCAGAGCAGTCAGACTTATCCCAGAGGCAATGCGTATAGAGACTCCATACAATATTACATGAAAATAAATTCTGTATTACATATAAACATAGACCGAAAACACATGAAACAATAATCACTTTGCCAACTAGACAACTGTCAAAACATCACAGATAGTGCAATAAGATAAAGACTTCCATGTTGCACTGTGCATACAAATGCAACGCCTGAAATAATACTCATTATCCTGACACTGCCAGGCAAAAACTACATAAATGATAAATCAGGTCTGAAAATGAGGCAGTATGTAATAAATTACAAATCCTCACAGGTCAGCAGGTATCACCCTGAGTGTTTGTTAACACCATAACCACGTCAGAAAGAAAAACCTCATGCAGGCTGGAACTCCTGTGCTCCTATTAGTGGGGTTACGGTGATCCTAGTGAGCCTGGCTGCAAAAGAACAGATAGCTTGCTGATGTAACACATAGGCTGCAGTAGCACCTGCCTGCCTAATACCAGGAAATACGGTAATTTCAGGCCTTCTCTGAATCCACAAAGCGGGGTCACCATCAGGTTTTGTCATGTAGTTTCCACAAATCAGTTGGAACTGCACATTTGGGGACAACATAAACGTAGGATGGTGCCAGACTGATTCCACGCACCCCTGCTATCTATGTTGTCCCTTAGACCAGCTAGCTCACATTGCCACTGTTAGCCCTCCTAAACCTGGACAGGGAGCAAACAGTTCTTGCAACTACTGAACATGACAACTCTGTTCCCTCAGGACCCGCGGAAACAAACCTAGAACTTTTTGCTCAGTCACTCGTGCTCTCTTACGCTCAGAGAAATATTCAAAGAATATACGGAGGGATGTTTTCAACATTTATTGAACAATAGTGATTCTTGTATAAAAGATATATGCTGCAATGATTAATAGACAGAAGCAGACACATATTATAATGAGTGTAAAAATGTGAATTCAATTAAAAGTTCCACCATGCTGTTGAGCTGGGAGAGGTGTGGTGCTGCGGCCAGGGCGACTGACGCTGGAATCTGGGGACCACGGTTCGATCTCCAGCGGCAGGTTAGCCCAGCACCATGTGACTCTGGGCAATAGCTCGCTTAATCTTCCCGACGGCCCCCAGCGCCTAGAGACCCTTACCGGTGATTGTGCGCTTTACAAATGTGGACTTTTACTTTTTACTTTTTTATATATGCATACATATACAGTATTTATAATAATCTAGCATACTCCTGCAATGCAAACCCTAACCTATGTGTCTAGGGTGTGAATGTATGGTCTGCCAAAAAACCTCCTTCTGGATAATCTAACCCTTTTACCTGGTGGGTAAATGTGTGGGATCCCTTCTTGGTCATGCACTGGACATCCCACATGGAGATGTCAGTCATTGCTAGACGAAAGCTTAAGCACGCACGGACTCCTCAAAGTCAGCAGAAGGGTCTCCTCTGATTGTATTTGGAAACAAAAGGAAACATATAGAAAAGGGCCTCCTTGACTCAAGCCATGAATTTTATCCAGCTGCCTATTGTTTGCATTCTGCAGATAGCTGTGTGGCCATATGGACGTAATAACAAACACATTTGTATCACTCACATGAAGGCCTACCACATAATGCCAAGGCAGTATGATAGTGTTCTATGAAGCTCTCTTGTGTCAGCAAGGTCTGTGATTCTTAGAAACTAACCCAAGTGCCACAAATGCAAATGTGTGTCAAAAGTTGATGTGACAAAGGGAAGGCAACTTTAGGAAAGAACTGTGTTCTTGTAAATTGCCACTATTTCCTACCAGGTCTAATTGGGGCACCTGACGGGTTCACCCCGTATGGAGACACACAAGTAAATGCCCTTAAATTATGTGCCGCAACGGGGGTCACATACACACACACCTCTGGGCACTGCAGGGAGACCTTGCTGTAGCCCCTGCCTACAACAGCACCAGGCAGCTGCCCGCAGTAGCGCTGTGCAGCTGCCGAAATGAAGACATTGTTTTACCTCCTACCACGCTGCACCACACCCACAGTTGATTCAGGACCTCATGGGCCACTGCTGCAAGTTGCTGACCCGGAGGAGAGTTTGTTGTAACAACAACAAATCGGTGGGCCTCTGGGGCTGAATTCCTCTGTGTGTGGCTTTCCCGGCAGTGTCGGTGCTGGTCTTTCCCTTTCGCCAAAGGATTGTTGACATCACAGGTGTCAGCCTGTTACCACACGTTCATGAAGGAGGGTTCCCCATGCCCCAGAAGGGATTTGGTACACAGGGGCCAAGTGCCTCAACAGGCCACCTGCCTCAGGACCACTGCACATCGTGATTTGCTTTTCCTGGGGGATGCTGCGAAGAGACCACACACTGCAATCATTGGGAGTAGGAAGTACTCCACATGCACTGGCAGGGGAAAACTGCAGTGCTCCCCATGCTGTATCATCCTAAGAACCACAGAAATAAGGCGCAAGTCCCTGGGAAAAATCATGAGAAGTCCATAATACTCCCCGCATGCTGAGCTAAAGTGAGATCACTTGGATGCACAAAGGAACAGGAAGGCAGGCAGGTAGGCCACCAAAGTCAGGGCAGTTGCAAGGTGACAGTCCCTCCAGTACCCAGCAATCAGCAATCAGCAGGCCAACACAGCAAAGCAAATAGTCCAAATGTTGGTCAGAGCCCCTGCACTTATACTCAAAGTGTCTTTGATGTGGAGGTAACTTTTAAAACTGCACAACACCCCCATTCAATCCCAGCTCTGGCTCCAGACATCAGTAGGGGGTAAACAAGCCCTTTGTGTGAGGGCAAGGTTCAGCCTTTACAAATGTAAGTGTGCCCTACCTTCCTCTCTTCCTCTCTTCCAACCCAGAAAGATCATTCCGTATGTAGATGAATGCAGATGCAACCCTGTAACACCCAACCATTCCTGTGTAATGGCTGTCTGGAAGGAATGCACAAGCCAAGCTGCCACTATACCCTAGACGTGGATTGGAGTCAGACTGCAAAGCACAAATAGTCATAAGCACGTAGAAATGCCCACTTTATAATAGTCTTAAAGAAAAGACAAGGGAACCCTACTCACAACGGAGCCTGGGTGATTAAGTATTATTAGAAAAAACAGTGGCTCCTGCGGGGAAGATACTTAATAGTTCATTTGAAGGAAGGCGAAAAATCGCATACATAGCCAGGGATTTAAGATGAAATGTCAAACAGAAAAAGGCTCGGACACACTGGTTGAGTTCTTCAGTACTTATATTGAAAGGCAAATTTGCAGTGAGATAATTTTACACGACAAAATAGAAAATATTTACAGTTTGTGTAGTGTGTCCCAAGTGAAGTTGTGAACCAAAACATATAAATGATATTTGTGAAACAATTTGTGCAAGGTTTCATTTAGATTTGGTTGTTTACAAAAAGCGACCACTCTCTTTTTTCAAAATACATAGCATCTATATAATAATAGAGTGCACAGTTGCATGGTTCGCTTTTCAGTTGTCGACGGCGTTTCAACCCTATTATGGATGTAGGGTTTCTTCAGGACCTATAATGTTGGGGACATCTGATTTGGGAATTGCTGGATTATCGGTGTTGTGCGTGAAAAAAACGTGCGCAGCTGAATTTAAAATACTCACAGGGACACCCAGCCCTATATATCAAAGGTGCTCAATGGCTGTCCTTTATGGCAGCAGGCTTGGTTTAGGATGATTCCATAGCCGACTGGTCTTTTCCTGATCAACACATGTGTGCAGTAGTATTTGCTGCTGTAGCTGTTGATTTCTTTTTGGATTCGTACGGCAGCAACAGAACCGCTTCCGTCAGTTCTCGTGTGGTGCATTGAGCCTTTTTCTGTTTGACATTTCATCTTAAATCCCTGGCTATATATGTGATTTTTAGCCTCACTTTCTAATAGTGGCATTTCTACAATCATAATACAAACTCCACTTACACCCATAAGCAGAATTTATCACACACTAAACATGGCAAAACTACTTTCAGATCAGAAATTACCACTGAAAAATATATCAAGGAATTCCCAATGCAAACCTATGAGAGGAGCAGGCCTCACAGCAGTGAGAAATCAAATAGGTTGTTGTGACTATCAGGACATGCCAAACAATGAAGACACATATCCTACCTTTTACCTAGGGAGCACCCTGCCAATAGGGCTCCATAGGACCTAGCTTAGGGGTGACGTCTATGTAGCAAAAGAGGAGTTTCAGGCTTGGCAAGTGCCAAGTCAATGTAGCAGTAAACTGCGCATGCAGGACCTGCAGTGGCAGGCCTGAGATAGGTTAGAAAGTCTACTTCTATGGGTGGCGCAAGCAGCGCGGCAGGCCTACAAGTAGCACTTAATTTACAGACACTGGGTGAATGGGATACCACTGTACAAGGGGCTTACCCATACATTAAATATGCCAATGAGGTGTAGACCAATCATACCAAGTTTAAAGGAGAGGGAAAATGCACTTGAGCACTCAATAGCAGTGACAAACTGCCCAGAGTTCTAAAGACAACAAAACCAGGTAAGAGAAAATACAGTTTTTTTAGTTTATTGATTGATTATTTAAAATCTTTATAAAGAGTGAATGCACAAAAAAAACATTTCAATTACGATAATGCGGTAAAAAATTGATTTTCTTCAAAAAAAAAAAAAGATTAACTTTTAAAATAGTATACATGGATTATAAAACTGCTTTAAATAGGTAAATGCATATGTTTAAAAGTTCAGGAGAGAAAAATATAATCAGTATGACAATTAATATTATAAAAATTCTAGTTTTTTCCAGGCAAAGATAAAAAAAATTGAAAAAGCAGAATTAATGAATACATCATCTGGTCAAAGACACTGGAGCAGTGCTTGTTTGCAAGTCCTTATCGCTCTTTCATTGAATAGCCTTTTCAACAATGTTAGTCTTTCATTTTTTAGTTCCGGACGGAGGCACAGTAGGTGTATAATGTTTTCTTCTCCTGTGTTACACAGTTGACATGATATGTTATTTTCAAGTTTTTTCCATGGTAGTGCTTGAGAATCTCCGGGTAATATTCCGAACCGTGCTTTCATGAATATATTTTTATTTTTCCAAGACCAAGCTGTATTCAAATATTGTTGAGGGCTCTTTTTTTTTGTAACCATTTATTATGGACCAAGCATGCTTCCTTTTAACAAAGGACTCTTTGTCACTTATCAGCGATAGGAGATCGGTTGTTTTATTCACAATTACTTTTTAAAGATTCCTGGGAAATAGTAGTAGTCCAAATCCCCTTAAGCCCAAATTCATCCAAAGCCTTATCAAGATATTTCCAGCAGATGATTTGTTTTTGCCCTCAATTTCTTTCCATAAAAGCTGCGAAATTAAATTCTCCTTATCATTTTTTACTCGGTTCCATACTTTAATTATATGACCCATTCGAGCATATAGTGGGTTATTCAAGCCGAATTCCAGTCTAATTTGGGATTGTGAAGCATTTTTAGGTAAACAAAAAAGAGATCGACAGGTTTTTGAGATTTCTTTGGTAATTGTTATTGCATCTTTTCCGTTTAACGCCTCACTACCGTAGGTTAAGGAAGGTAACAGTTTTGCAGATATGACTTTGAGTAGAGGTTGATAAGTTAAATTACTGGTAGACTTTTTTATTATCCCAAATGCACCTGTTAGAGAATTCACTTTCCATGCGATATCCAATTTCTGAGGTTTAAAGTTACCATTGTCATCAAAAACCACTCCCAGGTATCTGTAGGTTTTAATTTGCTCCAAGTTTTCCTTTCCTAAGAACCATTTTGAGTTGTACTTCCTTCTTAAGTTTTTTGAGATAACCATAACTTTGGATTTTGATTCATTTATTACCATTTTGTTTTCTATCGCGTACTCCTGTGTGCATGCCATTAACCTTTGCAAACCTACCTTTGTTCTACTTAAAAGGATGACATCATCTGCATATAGCAGATTTGCTATATGTTTATCTGCAAGCTTGGGTGGGTGTGCATTTATATTGTTCAAGACCTCAGTTAGATCAGCTAAAAATAGATTAAATAATAAAGGTGCCAATACACAGCCTTGCTTCACTCCCCCTAGCGTTGGTATTTCCTCAGTTAATGAATGGCCGTTCCCAATGTGTACTCTAGCCCAAGTTTTTGTATGCAGAAGACTGATCAAATATATTAAAAGTGGGGGAATCCCTTGTGCATGTAACTTTCCCCATAAAAGATCTCTATTGACACAGTCAAAAGCTGATTTAAAATCAGCAAAACATGAGAATAATGACTCATTGTTTGTAATTGCTTTTTCAATTAAAACAGATAGTGCCAGGATATTGGAAGTTGTACCTAGTCCTTTAATGAAGCCGGTTTGGTTCGACAGAAGAATGCTGTTCTTCTTTACACAGTCGGATAAGATTGTTAGCAAGTGGGCTGCAAATAGTTTTGCATCAGTGTCCTGAAGGGTTATTAAACGATAATTTAAGGAAGCGCCCAATTTCCTTTTTTAAATATCGGGGATATTAAGGATCCTCTCTAGCTTTCCGGTATCTCCCCTTTACTAACTACTTCTTTAAAGACCTTTACAAGAAGTTCTGCCCATGCCTCGGTATCTTCTTTGTATAGAGCAAAGGGTATCCCGGTCGGTCCTGGTGCTCCATCTTTCTGTTTCTTTATTAGCTTAACAATCTGTTCTGGTGTTATTTCCAGGACTAGTTCTTGCTTTGTCATTGCAATTTCCTTCCATGAGCTATGCTCTTTGGTTCCATGTTTTGTTGAATGTGGATTTAAGTGGTAACTCAGAAAATTCACCCATTCTGTTTCAGTCAATACTGATGAGACTACCGCTTTATCCGGCCTTGTTAGGCTATTAATCATCTTCCAGAACTCCCTTGAATTTCCTTGGTTACTAGCATAAAAAATCTGTGTCCAAAGAATGTTATTAGCTTCAGTTTTTTCATTCCAAATTATCTTCTTTAGATTTTTATTTACCTCTTTTAGGGCGATTTTAATTTCTTCTTTATTTGGGAAATTAGTCAGCTCTTTCCTTAATCTATTTCTAGTTCGTTTCATTTTCTGTACTGCGTATGGGAGATTAATATGGGTTACCCTTTTTAATGTTCGAGTCACATAGCTATCTCTTGGGTTATTAATATTACCTTTGTAAGTAGGCAATCAGGAAGTGAAACTGGCCCATTGCTCAATTGCTGATGCAAATGTTGCCAAATCGATGCATTCCCTGACCCGTTTTAGTGCCAGATCGCTAGTTAATCGTTTGTTTTGTGACTCTGTTTCCCAATTTAATTTTCGATAATTAATGGTTCTAATTTGACCTTCAGTAGTTAGATAGGTTTGATGATTTTTATTTGTAAATTATGTGGTGATGATTTGCTGACTGTGATCACTCTCCAGGACCTTCTTTAGATGGTATGATGTACAATTGCCAAAAATATTCAATGATACCATAGTATAGTCAATACGGGATTAGTGTTATGGGTATAGTAGGACCATGCTGGAGGTGAGTCTGTTGGAAATCTACCATTCAGTGTTCGTAACCCCATGGCTTCTATATCCTTTATAAAATGTATACCTATTAGTTGGTGACCTTGTTTATTTGGGGGCTCTAACACTTGGACCGGGATTGACCATTGGTGATCTTGTGACTGTGTTACTTTGTACCTTGTGAAAGGGATTAAAAGATTGAGATTGAAATCTCCTGTATTGATAAAATCCATAAAGGGGTCCGCCATCCTTTGCTCAAGCAAGTACGTAGAAAGTGAAGCACACATAGTCTTCCTAGAGATGGTCGTAGGTGGGATGTATATATTAACCAACTTTAATGATCTTTTTTGTTCGTACATCCTATATTTTAGTAGTACAGACTGTACCATAGTACTGTTTGTGACTATTTCTGCATGTTACGCTTTTAAATCAATTGAGATGAAAATTGCTAGGCCGCCTGAGGGGCGTCCATAAGTGCTTTGCTTGGTAGCAGGTACATAGTATCCTTTATAGCCATGAATTATGAACGGGGCTATTGCCCAGGTCTCTTGTAATATAATTTTTTGATAGTTCTGGAGTGATTCAGTTTTATTATCTAATTTGTTGCCTATACCATTTACATTCCAGGAGCAAAATGTTATTTCCTTATTGAACTTATTTGTATTTTCAACTGATATTTCCTGTTTTGCTTGTCATTGTGTATTATTTCCATGTAGCGCACTTTTAATCCATGAATCATTTATCCCATTTTCAATTTCGTCCCTAATGTCTTTTGCTTGATCTAAAACTCCTTTATCTAATTGTTGGTTTGGATTTCATAGCACAGAGTAGGTTGGTTGCCCCTTTTTACCTTTTTCAGGACCTAACAGATTTACTGTTTTCAAAAGTGGTGTGGGGTATTCTTTTGTCATAATTCTATTAACCATTATTCCCCAGTTGCGAAAAGTGTCTTCTTCCTTCTTAATTTGTTCAGCTACGGCAGGGGATGCGACTGTTATCACTGTTATCGGTAATTGACCGTCTGAATTTTGTAGGAAGCCAACACAATCAATTTATAGTTGTCAATTTTGCCAGCGATGGAACTGATGAAAAAAGGCACAATAGATTGCCTCTATTTAGCGTATCTTGTTGTCCTCTGGACTCATATACTGGCTTAAAAATTAATTGTTCCTTCCTCTGATTTTTTGTATCCCCTTCGTTGTTTGTATTCAATTCCTTTTTGACTATATTTATAAGTCGTTTGTTATTACCACTTTTAACTTTTACTATTTGATCTTCTTTTATTATATCTGCCACATCTTCTGTTAGGGCAATTACTTCCAAGGGTTTTGTTGGTACAATCAATGGGAGTTGTTTTATATTTATGATTGTTTTATTTGTGGTTTGTTTCAATAGTTGTCTTACCAGTTTAGTTGATGAAAGTTGATTCCTGTTTGCTTCTTCATTTTGAATTTGTGTCACTGTTTGTTGTTCCGTGAGTTCAGCATATATTGGACCTGGATTGTTTTCTTCTTGTACTGTATTACCTATATCTTGTTTTTTTGGACCGATTACAATGCAACGATTGAGTTGTGTGCGAGCCTGAGTTTTTTCAACTTTATCAGCAGAAAGATCACTTATATCACTTACATGGTAAGCTGTATCATTTTTAGATTTGTTATCAGCACAGGTCTTTTTTTTTCAGATCCTTATCCGTGTTCGTGCAGTTTCTATGCTGTGCAAATATATCATAATACTTAATTTTTTTTGCATTTGGTTTTGATAACGAGTTATTACATATTTTCCTTGTTATTTCCCTTATAGGTTGTTGTCCTTTAATTCCCATAAGGGGGTTGTTTTGCAATGTTCATCTAGAGAGCCTTGACCTACTTGATCCACTAACTTTGCTTTATTTCGTGCTTTCCGTAACTTTTTCTTGTTCCTTTTTGTCGTAATAAACGGATTCTGGTCCATGTCAATTTTGTCCTCAACATCAATATACAACATAAGTATTTTGTGAATCCACCATATTTGTACCCCTCACTATTAGGCTGGAAATAAGGAGGAAGTATTGCCACTAGACATCTTGGATAGCAGATCATCGTAGTAGTAAAGACAGATAAACGTACAGCATAAAGTTGTTACATTTACAATTAACAGAAATAGCAGATTCAACTATGTCCCCTCCATCCCTAACCCTCCCAACCCCTTCTCATGGTCGTTCGGTTTTTCCGGTGTCCACTATAACCTCAAGAGGAAGTATCCACAGTGTAGGTCAACAGGGTATGCAGTAATCATGAAATACCATGTATGGGTCTGAGTCTTGAGATCTTCTGTAGAGGAGTCTCATTAGTATCTCTAAGTGCTTACGGGTGTGGGGTACCTCGTGGGGCTAATAAGTCAAGCGATTCGAACTCATGTAGCATGATTTCCCAGTCCATCAAAATGGGTTGTTTCCGAAGCCCCCTTATTTCCTCCCTCCTAAGGGCCTCACCTTCTGCCTTTCCCCATTGATTCATGTCATCTTGCCAGCTGGATAACGCTGGACATCTGGTGGACTTCCACCTCATGGTGAGGGCTCTCACAGCTAAAATGAGGGCCAGATCTAGAAATCTCAGGCGTATCTTTATGGACTATCGAGCGTCTACGGAGGCCCATAAGGCAGTTCAGAGCATCGTCTGATTTGTGTGACTTCACCTATGGATTAACAAACTCCCTCCTAGTAGCCCCGAAGGTGTGAGCAAGACCATAGCATATGAAGGAAGTCCACTTCGTCTCCTTTACAGCGGGGCAGCAATGTGTAGTGTCAGGGAACATGCGATGGATCCGCTTGGGGGTGAGATATGACCGATGCAGGATCATAGTCTGTATGGATTTTAGTTTGGCATTACTGGAAACTCTTTTCGGGTGTTCTAGCATGCTCTGCCATGTCTTATTGGTGATCTCTGTACTAGAATCCTTAGACCATTGCATTCTAGGTGAAGTAAGTGTGATTGCCACATGCATCCGTATACCAGTGTATAACCAATGAACTGGATGTCTCCCGTTTTCCATGTAATATAAGAGATGTACTAAGTGGTGCTGTGGGGGTTCACTGCACTGTGGTGCCCATGTGTTCTTTATGTAGTGTGATACAGTGGCGAGCAATAAATATAATCATGGTAGTGCGCCCGTAGTCTGTAGGAAGGAGTCGTGGTCCAGCAAAGTTCCATCCCCAAAGAACGCCCGACGTCCTCCACTCCTATTTCTATCCAATCATGCATTCTGGTCTTTGAGAGACAACCCCTGTGTGGGGATACCCAAGAGAGGGATGTTCATCGAATAGGGGGCCACCACGGAGGTATAAGACAGTGCCTTCTTCCAGCATTGTAGGGCCGTCTTCAAAAGCGGGGGACTGTCTATGGGAATTTTGGCATTCGGCAGGAGCAGGGAGTGTAGCACACCCCTGTCTAACTCCCGAGGTGTGTACCCGATTTCCTGTAAGTTTCTCCCTGCGGTCCAAAAAGATAGCCATTGGAGCTGGCTAGCATAGTAGTAGGCTCGAAAGTCAAGAACTCCCAGGCCACCACTCCTGCTCTCCAGTTGAAGTTTCCACAGGCTAAGATGTCTGCTGCCTTTACCCCATATTAGGTCCACCAATATGGTGTTTAATGTATTAAAGATAGACTGTGGGATTACGACCGGTAAGTTCACAAAGTAGTATAATAAGCGAGGGAGCATCACCATCTTGGAGATGGCAACCCGCCCCATCACTGACAATTGTAGGGAGGACCAGAAGGCTACACTAGCCCGGAGACCCGCTATGGTTCATATTATATTACCTTCAATTTGATCTGTCTGTGTCCTATATACTGGAATGCCTAAGTATTTAAAGGTGGTGGGAACCACTGGCAGGACATAGTCTCTGAGCCGCAGGATAGTTTGGTATTGTATATCCCTGAAAAAGAAGGCCACAGATTTTCCCAGGTTTATAGCCAGCCCCGAGAGACGTTCGAAGGTGGTAAAAATGTCAGGGAGGGGAGCATTCTCGGCCAACAGGTCACGCAGGTACAATAGGATGTCGTCAGCATAGATGGAAGTCAAGTGAGTCGCACCATCAATGGGTATGCCAAGCCGGTCTGCCGACCTTCGGAGCACTATCGCTAAGGGTTCCAGTGCAAGAACAAACAGTAGTGGTGACAATGGACACCCCTGCCGTGTGCCCTGGGAATTGTATGTGGATCAGATATGTAATGACCCGTACGGGCTCGGGCTGAAGGGGATGTATATAGAAGGCGTACCCATTTAAGATATGTATCTGGGAACCCGAATCTTTGAAGAGTTGCAAATTCCCAGGAGAGAGAGTCAAAAGACTGACGGAGGTCTAAAGCTATGCAACCCGCAGACTGATAAGCATGCGGGGTGACCTTCATTATATAGTGTAATCTCCTGGTATTGAGAGACGTACTTCGATTTGGTAAGAATCCGCACTGGTCATTATGTATGAGTGTATTGAGATGGGGTCTGTATACGATTGGTGAGAGGTTTACGTAATATTTTATATTCCGTCGCTAATAGGGAGAGGGATCTATAATTGTGTAGATCTAGAGTGTCTCGTCCTGGTTTGGGCAAGGATGTAACCAGTGCTTGCATGGTGGAATGTGGTAAATGGCCTGTCTGGAAGGCCGCTATATATACTGATTCCAATGTAGGTACCCGGGCCTCTGAGTATGTGTGATAAAATTCAATAGGTAGCCCGTCAATCCCAGGTGTTTTGTTTTGGTTTATATCCTTTATCGCAGCTCGTATTGCTTGTTGTTTTATGGGACCATCTATTCCCTTTTGTATCTCTTCAGAAAGTACCAGGATGGGTAAAATCATGCAAGAATTCTGAAATAGAAGAGTTTTCCACAAGTGGGGGTGTAGCATAAAGTATATCAAGGTAATCGTGGAAGGCTCAATTTATTTCCCGTTGGGTATGGACTATATTTCCATTAGGTGTACAGATGCTAGTTATGATCGGTGAGTCGGCCTGTCCCGGACTATAAGGGCTAGTAGTGTGCCAGACCTGTCTGCTTCAGTGTGTTTGCGTTGTAGGAATGCCCTATGATCGATTACCCTTAGAGTTTCTAACGTTTCAGCATGTTCGATACGGGCGGTCTGTAGTACCTCCCTTTTGTCAGGGTCTCTCAATGCTTCCTGTTCTAGCGCGGTCATATTTTGCTCAACTCTGAGTAACTGCTGGTGCGTTTCTTGTCGCGCCCCCACTAATTGTCCTACCGATGCCCCCATCACCACCACCTTTAGTGCATCCCATTCAAATAAATTAGAAGAGGCTGTATTTCAATTTTCGGCTAGATAGTTAGTGATAGTAGTGGAGAGGGCTGTCCGAAATGGAGTATCTTCTTATAGTTGTGGATGTAATTTCCAAGTGGGCACTGGGTTGGACACATTACCCCAGTTCAGTGTAAGCTCTAAGGGGTTGTGGTCAGAGAAGGATTTGGCTAGGTAGGTGGAGTGGCAGACCTGCATAACATTGGATCGAGAACAGAGGAATCTATCGATTCTGGTATGGAGACCATGCACTGGGGAAAAACAGAGTACTCCTTGTGGGTAGGATATAGACACTGCCGTGCATCCACAAGCGCCCAGCGATCCACCCAGGTAGTAAACAATTCAGTCAACCTAATGGCATTTGTATCACGAAGAAGAGGGTGAAATCTATCTAGGTTAATATCCAGTACAGCGTTCTAATCTCCTCCCAGCACCCAGGGGATACATCCCATTCTGCCAGTGCAGTACCCAGTCAATGTAGGAAATGGTTCTGTTCAAAGTTAGGGCCGTATACACTGCTTAGGATTGTCAGGAATTCGTGCAGTGTGCCTTTTAATAGTATGTACCTCCCTTGGTCATCGACCCAGTGTTCCAATTCAATAAACGGGACCCCATGTCGCACCCAAATCGTCGCTCCCCTGGCGAATGCCGAGTAGTTAGTGGAATATATATGTCCCCTCCATTTTTTGTGTGTTTTTAGTGTTTCTGAATCGGTTAAATGTGATTGTGGCAAAAACATGATATGTGCTATACGCCTGAGAAGGTATGCGTGTATACGATGTCTCTTCTGTATTGCTCCCAACCCACGTACATTCCATGTGACTAGGCTATAGGACCCTAAGGTGGGAAGTGTATTTGGCATAACACTGTATGTAGGGAAAAGCTCCCATGTGTATGGAGCCATTAGATCGATTTCAACAAGGAGTCCCATTCCCCATGAACATCAACAAAACATGGCTCAGTGTTCAAACTGCACTGGGCCCAACAATAATTCATAGTAACCATAGAACAAATAACGGTGCATTCGCTTGTAGGGGGACCACCTCCCTCTGTCATGAAAGTCTCCAAGAGTCAGATTTTATATCTTCTGCATAACCCCTTGCCTGTCCACAGTTCCGAAAGGTTCCACGCTCGTCAAGTGAGCTCAACGGCTTCAATAATCAATTATGTCGTCTGCCGCCAAGGGGGTAATTGTGGGGAAAAGTGTTATACTATGCTTGGAATCTGAATTCAGGTTGCTGTCCTCCGAGTCTGTGGGGATTTTAGTGTAATCTTTGGGGAAAGCCACTGCAGCAGCGAAAGCCCCTGCCTGGTCACGACGTTGTTGCTCGCGCGATGGTCCCACTCCATTTCCATCCTGAGTGGAGTTCTGAGATCGGTGAGATCCTGGTTTTGGTAGTTTGCCGGAGCTCTGTGAGGACAGATCCGAGTGGCTGAACTGACTAGGCCCTAGGCACATGACTTCCATCCATTACTCGGCATCTGCAGGTCTCTCAAAGAAATTCGTTTTTTTTGTCATAAATGACTTTCAGCCTGGCAGGGTAGAGGAGTGCATATGTAAGAGGGGTATAGAAAAGGCAAGTGAAATGCAGACACAAGCAACAGAGATGCAGTTTCTTCTTTACCACTTGGTAGGACGCTCTCTGTCTCTGAACCATGGTGGTATATTCGGGGTACCATGAGATGCGGTGATTTTCGAACTGAATCAGTGATTTTTCCCTCGCTTTCTGCAGCAGCACATTGCGATCCCTGTAATTCAGGATTTTCACTATCAATGGACGAGGTGATGCGCCTGGTTTGGGTGGCCCGGTTGGGATTCTGTGGGCTCGTTCGACACAGAAGTATAGAGAGAGTCCCTCCGGTGCTACATGATCTCTAAACTATGCCTCCATAAAGTCCACCGCCTTAGTACCCTCGCTGCGTTGTTGCGTCTGTTTCTGCCCTCCGCATCCTCCACCCTGTCTAAGAGGCCAATCATCTGCTGCTGTAGCTGCCGTATCGTTGTGGAATTCATGGTTACTCGAGGGTCCAAATCCTGGAGGGATTGTCCGTGATCCTTGACGGTGTACGCCAATTTTCCGTGGTCTGCCCTGAGTAGGGTAAGGCCTGTAGTGAGTGAACCAATCTGCATTTCAATTGCTGCCCTGGAATCTCGGATTTCCTTCAGGATTAGATCCAGTTTGACGGGAGCAGTCTCTGTCAATTCAGAGGATATAGTCCATGGGGAGGAAGGCCGGACGGAGGGTTCCACCATGGCAGAGGGGGACCCCGTCCCTTGTTGGCCATCCAGCGCCTCCGCCCTGATTCGGCCCATAATGTAAGATTACTGTATTGGTGGAACGTGATCTCCACTCCGTGGGTGCCTAAAGGAAGTATTGGCTGGACTCCGTGTGGTTAGCGGGAGAGGCCCAGGTCACTCACTTTTAGGTCGGGAGTGTGCGCCACCACCAAAAGTGCGCCAGCTGAAGAGGGTCAGTAGGCTGGGAGAGTCTTATACGGGAGCCAGTGAGAGCACCCCCCTGGCAGAGTTACCAGTAAAAAAAACAAGCTTTGGTTGAAAAGGCTAAGCTGGCCAGTGGAGTTCCCAGGGCCAAACTCGAGCAGCGATTTAGTCAGGAGAGGCTGTTTACTGACGGCACTGTCCCAATCAATCTGATCATGCCCCTCTCCCACTGGCACAGCGCTGCTGGTAATAGCGGGGATTCCTCAGCACACCCCGGCCGGTAGTAAGGCCCTGTATTGATGATGTAGGCCTCACCACTGGGCGCGCTCCTGAATATTCTGCAGTACAGCAAGGGACAACGCAGGGCCACTGCAGTATTATGGCTTTCTATGAGGGAGGATAAGTCTGCGGTGTCCTCCGGGCATAATCTAGGATGAATTCGAGCCTTCCGAAAGGATAACCGTCCCATGTCCGGGACCTCAAAGCTCCTTCAGGCCCCAATTCATGCGGCACGGGGGGAAGGGGGGAGGGAGGGTAAACTCAGCGGCGCGCTCCAATGAAGCGAGCAGGTATGAGGCAGGATGTCCAGGCCGCAGCAAGCGTCGCCCCTCACCGCCTATAGCTTGCAACCGTCCCCAAATAGGCCGCGCAGCCACCTGCCACCGCCTTGCGGGAGCCACCACGGGGGCCCCAGCCCACCCGCGGCTTTTCAATGAGGTAGAGCGGGCCGCGCCTGGCAATAAATGCCTCTACACATCTCTGCAAAACCAACAGTTGATGGACAGAATGCAGAACAATGTCATACATTCACCCCAGTACAGAGATCTGGGCCTAAATCCATTGTTTTTTTGCACTCCACACCACCCCAGTTCAGACATGGCCATATGTAAATCAGTCTTGACCCTGTACCTCATGGGAACAGTCCAGCCCGAACTGCCAAGCCATGTCTTTTCTGGACCGGAATCAAGCATCCTAGGACTGGTTTCTGGCTATCAGCCGTCTTCAGCCAGGATAGCTGGACTCCAGTCGTGTGGAGAGCATGGGACTGACGTCTGAGCATACCCTTCCCACTCGGGGTGACAAATGCAAAATCAACAGTCCTGCGCTGTCACCACGCACGGCTAGCTCCCGCGACACCTACAACTTTGGTAATCAGCGGGCGGGGCCTCGCTTCATGGCATGCCGGGCTGCGCGCTGCGCGCGAGCTCGCTCCACACTGTAGGCCCCTGCTTCCGCCCGATCCTGGTGGCGCGCCGGCCCGGGCTGACAACTCTCCTACACCTCAGTTCAGGGGTTCCCCTGAGGCACACAGCGATCCTGGGGGCTCCAGATCATCGGATGGTAGTTCCGTCGGTCGGCTGGCGAACTGAAAGAGCAGCACAGTGGAAATGGAGCCCCCCCCAGGAACCGGAGTTCTACCAGGACTCGACTGCCATATTTTCACCTATTTTCGTACATTCAATGAGTATTACCCACAGCTTTCCACTCTCAGTGCTCCCACCATCCCTTTAAAACTTGAGACTGCTTGCTTGTCTCTCCTTCCTTATCAGTCAGATGTACGCTATTTCTTCCCTTAGGAACATTTGTTATGTGTCTCAGGTATCCTGTCAATCATAGCCCCAATATGTCAGGTCTTTCTCATTCCTACCTGTGTGTTTTATGTTGTTCACCTGCAACCGCCCATTAAAGCAGTTTAGCGGCCCAGAGTTCAGGGTCTTGCTTCTTACTTATTTTCGCTAGACTGTAATACTTCAGTGTTTACAGCTGGAAAGTCTTAGGATGTATATTCCAATTTCACCAAATGGTGCTTTGTGATGAAAACAGTCACTCAGTATCCTGAGGTCAAGTCGACGCAAACTTTTGGAACCCATAAGTTAACTTAAATAGAAGAAAAGCATACACGTTCCTTAGGTGAACATTTAGTTTACATAATAGTGGCTTCCCTATGTCTATACTTAAAACATATTTTACTCAGTAAAATGAGCAGAGACATTATTGCAAACATAATCCAGTATCCAGCTTTTAATTAACAATGCACTGTCCAAATCAAATGGTGGAGTGTTAGAAATGGGATTTCTGGCTAGCTGAGACTTGTGCCAAAGCAAGGCAGAAACCACCACTCTATTCAGGATGAGGGAGTTACACTTCTAAAATACCCCCACTCACCCCCTTGGTAGCTTGGCACAAGCAGCAAGGTTTATCTTAGAGGCAGTGTGTAAAGCATTTGCACATAACCAACAGTAAAACTGTGTAAGCACTACAGAAGGACACCACACCAATTTAGAAAAATATCAAATTTTTGACATACTTAAAACAAGACCAAAGACGATAAAATCCACAATACAATACTTCCATATCTTCGTTCAAAATATGCTTTTAACAGTTGTTCCTTGATGTCAATAGCTCTGTTCGGGGCTATAACGGCGTCGTGAACAACAAATCCAAAAACGATTCTGGCTGACCGCGGATTCGCAAGCCAACTATGGTGTCGGGAAGACTCACAAACAGGACCTTTTCAGAGATGCAGGATGATGGGGCCCTTGAAGTCACTCGTGTTGCAGGTCGAGCTCCTTTCTGATGGGATCCGGAGCGCTGGCGCCAACAGGCGTCGGGTACTGTGGTGTGAAGCGCAGAGATGCAGCGTGCGGTGCCCCCAGTTTGCGGTGCGAGCAGTGGCTCAGTGGCGGCATCAGATGGAGTCGTCGGTGAGACCAGGGTCACAGTGCGAAATGGAGGCAGTGCTCGACACGGTGCTAGCAGGTCACGGTGCAAGCATTGGCGTTGTCGTTGCTGAAGCGCCGTCGTCGGCTGACGAACTGGAGTCGATGGCATCGGCGTCGGTAGGCCAAGGCTGCAGTGCGGGATGAGGGTGGTGCATCATGTAACTTACGAGCGTTGCCCTCGAACCACGGTGCAAGCAGCCGCATTGAATTTGGCAGAAAGTGGCGGCGTCAGGCCAAACAAGGAGTCCTCGTGAAGCAAGGCAATGCGGAGTGCAGTGCCCACAGGTCGCAGTGTGAGCAGCAGCTCAGTGGCGGCGTCATCTGGTGTCGTCGGTGAGACCAGGGTAGCAGTGCTGCTTTGTTGTGGTGCTCTCTGTGGTGCCAAAGCTTTGGCATGAAACAAGGTGCTGCGGAGTGCAGTGCTCAGACGTCACAGTGCAAACAGCAGCTCGGTGGCGGTGTCAGCAGGCGTCGTTGGTGAGACTAGGGTTGCAGTGCGGCGATGCGGCGGTGCCCTCTGCGGTGCCAAAGCTTTGGCGTGAAGTGAGGCGGTGCGGAGTGCGGAACCCACAGGTCATGGTGCAAGAAGCGTATCAGTGGTGGTGTCAACAGGTGTCATCGGTGAGACCAGGTTTGCGGTGTGGTGTTGTGGTCCGGTTTTGCGGTGCGGTGTTGCGGCAGTGCCCTCTGCAGTGCTAAAGCTTTAGCGGGAAGCAAGGGAGTGCAGATTGCAGGGCCCACAGGTTGCAGTGCAAGCAGCAGCTCGGTGGCGGCTTCAACAGGCGTCGTTGGTGAGACCAGGGTTGCGGTGCGGTATTGCGGCGGTGTCCTATGCAGTGCCTTCAGGTCATGGAGTCAGCAGTGGCGTTGTAGACATCGTCGAGTTGGTGTTCTTTGGGTAGCAGCACAAAACACACAGTCCCCAGTGCTGCGGGTCAAAGAACTTGAAGTCTTTGCTGTTCCTGAGACTTCGTGAACAGGGGGCAAGCTCTACCTCAAGCCCTTGGAGAGACTCACAAATTAGGTTGCAGAGAGTCCAGTCCAGGCCTTTCACTGCCCAAGACAGTAGCAGCCAGTGCAGGTCAGCCCAGAAAAGCACGCAGCAAAGTGGTCGTTCCTTTCAGCAGTTACCCCTGCTTTTCTTCTGTGCGGTTTTCTTGATCCAGATGAGTTCTGATGTTCAGGGGTCTGGAACCCAGCATTTGTATCTAAGAATCCTTTGATCTTTCAGGCAGAGGGTGTCTGTGCCCGGCCAGAACCAGTTCTGCCTTCTCTGCTGTAATTTCCTGGCAGGAGGTGGAGACAACATTGTCAGAGACAGACCATGCCCTTTGAGGTGCAAGGAAATCTCTCCCCCTTCCCCTCATTGCAGCCCAGGTCTAATCAGCCCTTTCTTGACCTACCTAGGCCATCTGGAGCCCCTCCGGCCTCCCAGCCTTCTATCATCCAAAACACAGACAGTCAATCCACATTCCAACAGAGGTATATGGGATGACTGAGCAGGAAAATACCCACTTTCTATAAGTGGTATTTTCAAACACAGAACGTACAAATCACCTTCACTAAAAGATGCATCTTTAGATTCTAAGTTCAGGCACACTAAATTCTATTTTCTTACCAAATTCCCGGGGCCAGTAAGGAAAAACGAAATTGGCTGTAATTCACTATTAGGACATGCCACACACAACAGGGTATGTCCTACCTTTCGCATACATTGAACCCTGCCCACAGGGGGACCTTGGGCCTACCTGAGGGATGTCTGACATGTAAGAAAAGGGAAGGTTAGGGACCGGCCAGTGTGTGCACTGGCCTAGTCAACATGTCAGTTATAAACTGCGTGCAGACTCCACAATGGCAGGTCCGAGTTATCGTTTTCAGGGCTACTCACAGGGGTGGCACAACCAGTGCTGCACGCCCCCGAGTAGCATTTAATTCACTGGCCCTGGCACACACAGTGCACTTTACTAAGGACTAACAGGTAAATCAAATATCTAATCATGCAAACACCAATCCATAAGACAATTTACACAGAGAGCATATGCACTTTAGCACTGATTAGCAGTGGTAAAGTGCCCAGAGTCCTAAAACCAACACGCACAGGTCAGGGGAAAAAAGGAGGAAAAAGCGAAAAGTTTGGGGATAAACCTGCAAAAAGAGCCATTTCCAGCACAACCTTCTTCCAGCCTAAAGCCGGGGGAGACCAATCCATACCTCGATAGGCTTCCTTGCTTAGGGGGGGATGGAACACAGAACCTGGCCCGCAAAAGCAGGGTTTCCCTCTCGTTCTACGCCTTCCTGAACCTAGTTGGATCCCTCTATCCATACTCTCAGGGCCCGCTAAACAGACCCATGGGGAATCCTTCTCCTCACCTGTGTACCCCATCTGTTCAGCACCTAAACTTACTTTGCTCACAGTTGGGTCCCAACAGGCAGACAGTACCCACAAGTCCATTACAAGGGTGTGGCCCAGTCCACCTGGGGGTGACTCCTTTTCCCCTCCCAGGGGCAACTTTGTCCCTCTGGACAGCCAGCCACAGTGGCCACTGAGATCTGTTAGTGATGAGAGCCAGGCCTTATGCCTTTCGGGCCACTCCAACCATTGTGGCATCAGAGAGTGGGAGGCAGTTGCTTCAGGTGCCTGGCACCCTTTCTCTACTCTCCCCCCTGCCAAGTCAGGTATGGCATGCTGACACTGGCCCACCAGCCCAGAGTCTGTACCCTGCGGCTGGACAGGAGGTGGGGGTGGGCTCTCCCAAAATCTCTCCTTCTCACTGGGGCTCTGTGCCCTCCCACCTGGAGCGGTACCCCCTTCCAGGATTGTCAGGGCACCTGTGGCAGGTGGCCTGCATAATTTAGCCACCAGTTCAGGGGGACTATCCTGCAAATGATACCTCAGTCCAGGGTCTCTACCCTGAGGCTGAACAAGGATCTGGGGTGGGATCTCCCACATCTGGTCCTCTTCCATGGGGCTCTCTACCCTCCCGCCTGGAGCAGCACCCCCAGAAGACAAACTGGTAGGGGTATTGTTAGCAGTCGCCTCTTCCCCCAGGTCAGGGGGGACACCCTGAATCTTGCCCTCCAACCCAGGGTCTGTACCCTCAGGCTGACCGGAGGTCTCGGGTGAGGCTCTCTCCTCCTTACCTCTCCTTCCGGGGTTCTGCGCTCTCCTCCCAGGAGAAGCACCCTCAGAGCAAAAAACTGTCAGGATGCCTAGTCAGCCCTCCCCAACAATTCTTCCACGAGCTCAGGGCCTTGACCATACAACTGACCCACCACCGGAGGATATAAACCCTCGGGTTGAACTGGGGTCAGAGGCGAGGACTTCCTCCCTCTGCATCCCCTTCCAGAAATCTGTACCCTCCCACCTGGAGTGGTACCCCTAGAAGACAAACCAGTCAGGACACTGCTTACAGTAGTCCTTCCCTCCAGGTCGGGCGGAACCTGAACCTGGCCTCCCAACCCAGGGACTAAACCCTGCGGCTGAGCACCTGCCTGGATTACCAGAACTTCCTTGGGAGCATGCATGCCCCCCCTGAGGTTAGCATATGGCTCAGGTGGTGTGTGACAGTCTGTCTGGAGCAGATCTCCTGACCTCTGTGCATCTGACAGTGCACAAAGATCCCCCAGGACAGAAATGGTGTCACCATGGTCACTCCTAGGAGGCTCAGCCCTTCTGGCTGGCCCCTGACCCATTGTTTCTCGTACTGAGGAACGCATACCCCTCTCACCCCTCCGTCGGGACTTATGTACCCTCCACTTAGGAGCCGCACCACCAGACATCAGGACCTCTGAAGCTCTATTTACAGACATTCCACGTCCTCCTGCCACTAGGAGATCCCCCTCAACAGAAGGCCTACCTGTACAGCCTAGGCTCCCCACCTGGTGTTCCCTCCTGGAACCACCCAGGTTCTGGGACCGGGTTTCGGGCACCTGGACCACAGCCCATTTCCACTCCTTCTCTGCAGACACAGGATGTGAGTCCCCACACCCTTCCCACGACACCGGGGAATTTCTGGGCTACCACAAACCTTTCCCACCACCCTTGGTTAGGAAATACCTAAGCCACTTCCTTCTGGGTCACCCCCAGATGCTTCTCCAGACCCTCTGGAATCCCCCAAAAGCTCTGCCTCCAGTGCAAGCTCCCTGGGGTCAGAGAACTTACAATCCACTGGGTTTTGGCATAGCTCTATAAAACAGGGACTTAAAATATGCTTTCCAACAATTGAATCACACAGCCCCACACAGTTGTTAAGCAAACTACCCTTCACCCAATCATCCAGTTCCTCAGAACAGTACCCCACATCATTCTCACAAGACTGGCAAGACAGTGTCTGACTGTTACTGTCTCTTAACCATTACTCTTCTGGCTAGTCTCCATAACCAGTTACTAGGGCTTCTATCATGGGGGAACCCCTCTCCCTGCACCTCTCATCTAGAGTCAGTAGTGGATCCCTCCCACTACCAGGAAGAGAATCCCCTGTGCCCATTCCCCAATTTACCTCAGGGACACTGAGCACCACTGGAGGAATATCATAATCCTGAACCCCCGGGTGTATGTCAACCCCCCTGCGCGAAACAGGGCCCCAAATCTGTGTGTGTGTACCTCCTCCTCAGTACTGGACGTAAAACTTTCGCTGCCACCATCTGGGCTGGGCCTTGCCCCATGGGCTTCCCAGTCCAGCTCTCTCATTCTAAGCTCATAGTTTAACATCATACTTTTCTCCTCCAGTGCTAACGTAAGCTTCTCCAGTTCCACAGAAACTCTCCTTGCTTCCAGGCTGTCCTCCAGCTCCTCTGGGGACATCCTGCTGCTGTCTTGGTTAGAGGGTAACCTCCCCTCACAAAAGCACATCCACCATTGGAATAGGCACCTCTGCCTTCATGCCAAGATCCCCAGACAGCTCACTAGCATGTCTTGCTGCTACCCAGGCCCTGCGCGACTTTTGTAGCTCCTCTCTTCTGGTGAGGCCCCTGATTTGGATTTTGAGATTTTTGCAGATCGCCTTCAATTCCTTCACATTGTAGGTTTCCAACTTCTCCTCCTCAAGGGACACTTCCAAGGATGTAACAGATGATGCAATTGATTCAGGCATTTTGTATTGGAAAGTTCAAGTTAAAAAACCACTGGAAAGGAAAAAATAGACCAGAAAAAACCCCAGTATGTGGTACCTAATGGTCTGCGAAATGATAGTAGTGCACACCAATCACTGTATGTCAAGTGCAAACGCAAGACCTATCCTCACCGCTGCCAACCAATGTTAGAAATGGGATTTCTGGCTAGCTGAGACTTGCACCAAAGCGAGGCAGAAACCACCACTCTAGTCAGGATAAGGGAGTTACACTTCTAAATTAACCCCTGCTCACTCACCTGGTAGCTTGGCACAAGCAGCCAGGGTTATCTTAGAGGCAGTGTGTAAAGCATTTGCACATAACCAATTGTAAAACAGTGCACGCACTACAGAAGGACACCACACCAGTTTAGAAAAATATCCAATTTTTATATACTTAAAACAAGACCAAATACGATAAAAATCCACAATACTATACTTGCAAACCTTAACTTTTCAAAATATGCTTTTTAAAAT
The DNA here is from genome assembly GCF_964261635.1 of Lissotriton helveticus. Lineage (NCBI taxonomy): Eukaryota > Metazoa > Chordata > Amphibia > Caudata > Salamandridae > Lissotriton > Lissotriton helveticus. The sequence goes on along the minus strand of NC_136070.1, from coordinate 854,600,692 downwards.
AGTTCCTCGATGTTGATAGCTCCGTCCGGGTCTATCACATCATCGTGAACAACAAATCCAAACACAGTTCTGGGTGACTGCGGGGTCTCAGGCCAACTACAGTGAGGGGAAGACCTGCAAACAGTACCTTTTCAGAGATGCAGGGCGATGGGGCCCTTGAAGTCACTCTTGTTGCAGGTCGAGCTCCTTTCTGATGGGATCCAGAGCGCTGGTGCCAACAGCTTCAGGTGCTGCGATGTGAAGTGCAGAGATGCGGCGTGCAGTGCCCCCAGGTGGCGGTGCAAGCAGTGGCTCGGTGGCGGCATCAGATGGCGTCGTCGGTGAGACCAGGGTCGCGGTGTGAGATGGAGGCGGTGATCGTCACGGTGCTAGCAGGTCACGGTGCAAGAAGCTGCGTTGTCATTGCTGAAGTGCTGTCGTCGACTGACGAACTGGAGTCGATGGCGCCGGCGTCGGTAGGCCAAGGCTGCGTTGCGGGATGAGGGCGGTTCGTCGTGTAACTTACAAGAGGTGCCCTCGAACCACGGTGAAAGCAGCAGAGTTAATTTGGCGGGAAGTGGCAGCATCAGGCCAGCCAAGGCATCCTCGTGAAGCAAGGCAATGCAGAGTGCGGTGCCCACAGGTCACGGTGCAAGCGGCAGCTTGGTGGCGGCATCACCAGGCATCCTCGGTAAGACCAGTGTTGCGGTGCAGCATTGCGGCGTTGCAGTGCTGTTTTCTGTGGTGCCAAAGCTTTGGCGTGTAGCAAATCGGTGCGGAGTGCGGTGCCCACGGGTCGGAGTGCAAGCAGCGGCTCGGTGGCAGCGTCAACAGGCGTTGTAGGTGAGACCAGGGTTGCAGTGCGGCGTTGTGGCGGTGCCCTCTGTGGTGCCAAAGCTTTGGCAGGAAGCAAGGCGGTGCGGAGTGCGGCGCCCACAGGTCGCGGTGCGAGCACCGGCTTGGTGGCGGCATCAACAGGCTTCATCGGTGAGACCAGGGTTGCGGTGCGGCATGCCGGCGGTGCCCTCTGCGGTGCCAAAGCTTAGGCGTGAAGCAAGGGGGTGCGAAGTGCAGTGCCTACAGGTCGCAGTGCAAGCAGCAGCTCGGTGGCGGCTTCAACAGGCGTTGTCGGTGAGACCAGGGTTGCAGTGCGGCATTGTGGCGGTGCCAAAACATTGGCAGGAAGCAAGGCGGTACGGAGTGCGGCACCCACAGGTCGCGATGCGAGCAGCTGCTCGGTGGCAGCATCAACAGGCATCATCGGTGAGACCAGGGTTGTGGTGCGGCATTCGGCGGTGCCCTCTGCGGTGCCAAAGCTTTGGCGTGAAGCAAGGGGGTGCGCAGTGCGGTGCCCACAGGTCGCAGTGCAAGCAGCAGCTCGGTGGCAGCTTCAATAGGTGTCGTTGGTGAGACCAGGGTTGCGGTACAGCACAGCGTTGTGGCAGTGCCCTCTGCGGTGCCAAAGCTTCGGCGTGAAACGAGGCGGTGCGGAGTGCGGTGCCCACAAGCTGGAGTGCATGCAGAGGCTTGGTGGCGGCATCAACAGGCGTTGTCGGTGAGACCAGAGTTGCGGTGCAGTGTTGCGATGATGCCCTCTGCAGTGCCTTCAGGTCACAGAGTCGGCATCGTCGGTGTCACCGAGTTGGTGTTCTTCGGGTTGAAACACAAAACACACAGTTCCCAGTGCTGTGGGTCAAAGAACTTGAAGTCTTTGCTGTTCCCGAGACTTCGTGAACAGGGGCAAGCTTTATCTCAAGCCCTTGGAGAGACTCACAAATTAGGTTGCATAAAGTCCAGTCCAGGCCTTTTACTGCCCAAGACAGAAGCAGCCACTGCAGGTCAGCCCAGCAAAGCACGCAGCAAAGAGGTCACTCCTTTCAGCAGTTTTCCCGGCTCTTCTTCTGTGCAGTCTTCTTGATCCAGATGAGTTCTGAAGTTCAGGGGTCTGGAACCCAGCATTGTATATGAAAATACTTTGATCTTTCAGGCAGAGGGTGTCTGTGCCCGGCCAGAACCAGTTATGCCTTCTCTGGTGTAATTTCCTTGCAGGAGGTTTAGACGGCATTGTCAGAGACAGACCAGGCCCTTTGAGGTGCAAGGAAATCTCTCCCCCATCCCCTCAGCAGAGCCCAGGTCTAAACAGCCCTTTCCTTACCTATCTAGGCCATCTGGAGCCCCTCCGGCCCCCCAGCCTGCTGTCATCCAAAACCCAGGCAGGCAATCCACATTCCAGCAGAGGCATACGGGATGACTGAGCAAGAAAATAACCACTTTCTAAAAGTGGTATTTTCAAACACAGAATGTAACATACATCTGTAACAATACAAACAATCCTCCTGAGGCGGAAAGCCGGGAGAGCGGCAGAAATCGTGATTTGTGTTTTTAAAACTGCATTTTACTGTGTTTCTACTGTGTTCTTAACTTACTTACTGCACTGAAGCCAGGCAGAACATCCTCAAACCCCGAACAGCCGACTTGACGCTGTAACGGGGTTCCCTCTCGATCGCCTTCCCAGAGAGGAACTTAGCCCCGCCCACCTTGCTGGCCACGCCCCCCCTCAAGGTAAAAGGGCGCGCTGACCGCTAGCGCAGCCCATACAAACAATCCTCCTGAGGCGGAAAGCCGGGAGAGCGGCAGAAATCGTGATTTGTATTTTTAAAACTGCATTTTACTGTGTTTCTACTGTGTTCTTAACTTACTTACTGCACTGAAGCCAGGCAGAACATCCTCAAACCCCGAACAGCCGACTTGACGCTGTAACGGGGTTCCCTCTCGATCGCCTTCCCAGAGAGGAACTTAGCCCCGCCCACCTCGCTGGCCACGCCCCCCCCTTCCGCCCCTAACGCTACTATTTCATCATGTGCATTTACCGGAAGCGCAGCGGGCGCGACGATGGCGCGCCGAAGGCGCGCCTAAGGCAAGCCTGTCTGCGCCCGTCCACGACCGACCGGGGCTAGGGGCACTCCACTCTGCCCAACATATCACTTACACTTCCCCCCAACTCCTCATGCTCCAGGGCACATGGTCTCTACCTGCCTCCGTTCGCTCCCTTATATCCTCCCTTGACCTGAGCCCTCCTTCCCCTCCCTCTGAAGAAGTTACTAGGTCAACCTTACCTAGAACTCTCTCAGCTTACTACCTCAACACCCAGTCAGCAGTGGCCCACTCACATGAACTATCGGTGCTATTAGATCTCCACGCACCGGACCTTCTCTTCCTAACCGAAACTTGGTTTGGTGATGACTCCCTCCCCGCTCTACTTGCCACTCTCCCTGCTTCATACTACGCCCTACGTGCTGACCGTCCTGCTGGTAGGACAGGAGGTGGTGTCGCGGTCATTGCATGAGTTGACCTTCCTTTTCAATCACTACCCCTGCCAGGTATTGCCACCACAGAGTATCTAGCCATCCGTACCACATCTACCACTCCCCCTCTTACTTGTTTTCTCACTTACCGCCCCCCCAATCACCCTTATTATTTCTTTCTGAGTTTCAGGAGGTATTGGCCACCCTTACGGTTAATAACTCCTCTATCTTATTATTGGGAGACTTCAATTTTTGGCCTACAGATCCTGCAGAGTGCCTGTCCTCCAAAGAGTTTTCAGATACTCTCCAATCCCTCAATTTTGTACCCCACGTCCATTCCCCCACTCATGTCAAAGGGCATATTTTAGATCAGATTTGGTCTTTAGATTGCCCGGTAAAATCCCTTACTATTTCACCCTGCACTTGGTCTGACCACCACCTAATTTCTTTTTCCCTTCCCAATAACTCCTCTACCAGGCCCCCACTCCCCAAAAATGTGTGGGTCCGATCATGGAGCCAAGTGGACCTTGAGAAACTATCCACTTCTTTAATTTCTTCCTACCCCACTCTACATGGTTTATCCTCTCACTCCCAGGCCTCTGCCATTGAACATTGGCTATCCTCAAACTGTGACTCCCTTGCCCCACTGAAGAGGGTAACTTCTAAACGGGAGAAGGACGCCAACTTGTGGTTTAATGAAGATCTCAAAGACTCTAAACTAGCGGTGCGCCGAGCTGAGCGTGCCTGGAGGAGGAATTACTGCCCCTTACTTAGAGCTGAGTTTACTAATACTCTGGCCCAATACAAGAAAGCTATCTTGGCTGCCAAAACTGCTTATTTCTCCTCTAAGATCCTGGCAGTGCAGAACCAATCAAGGGAAATCTTCTCGATTGTCCACAATTTGGCTTTCTCTGATAGGACATCCCTAAAATCCACTCCCTCCCAAGACCTTTGCCACTCCTTAAACACTTTTTTCATAGAGAAGATTGCCATCATCAAAGCCAATATTCCCCCTCCCTCCTCCTCTTTTGTCGACCTTCAATGCCCTCTTCCTAAGGGACAACTTAATGCCCTTCCCCCCCTGACCAAGGAATCCCTGCTTTCAATAATCCCTCTTGTTAAATCTGGCTCCCCACTAGACACCTGTCCTGCGCACATCCTCCGCCATATCTTCACTTCGTGTCCAGTCCCAGCTCTCCACTTCATTAATAGCTCTCTTACTCAAGGGGTTGTTCCCAGCTCCTTGAAGACAGCAGTCATCGTCCCTATCCTGAAGAAGCCTGGCGCAGACCCCTCGGTCCCTTCCAACTATCGTCCCATCTCTCTCCTCCCATTTTTGGCCAAAGTACTCGAACGCCATGTCACCAGGGTTCTGAGCACTTTTGTGGAGGAGCATGGAATCTTAGCGCCCCGCCAGGCTGGCTTCCGCCCCGCACACTCTACTGAAACCGTGGTACTGTAGGTCCTTGACACCCTCAGGGAGGGTATGGATACCAACCGGACCCAGGCTTTGATCCTCCTCGACCTCTCAGCCGCCTTTGACACGGTAGACCACACCATCTTGCTTTCCCGTGTCAGGGCGGCGGGGATCGGAGGGACCGCCCTGGTATGGTTGTCCTCCTTCCTGAGGGACCGCACCCAGGCTGTCCGCCTGGGTGATTTCTCTGCTGACCTTCAGAAAGTTCAGTGCGGGGTTCCCCAAGGTTCCTCCCTTTCACCCCTTTTGTTTAATCTTTATATTTCTCCTTTGATTTTTGCACTACAGGAAATGGAGGTCGACGTATATAACTATGCGGACGACCTCCAACTTGTGTTCAATCTTTCCCCTTCTTCTGTCTCTATTCTAAATTTTCAGTCTATTATGATTTTTATCCGGGACTGGATTAACCACAATCATTTGAAACTTAATCCGGACAAGACCGAGCTGGTGTTGACGGGTGGTTCATCCAGTCCCTGGTCCTCACTTTTTTGTCCCCCTTCCCTTGGTCCCCCCCCGTCGCCTCTACCTCAGTCAAAACATTAGGCATCAAACTTAACTCTGACCTCACCCTTCACTCTCAGGTTAGCGCCGTGGTGTCTTCTTCCTTTTTGTCACTCCGTACCATACGCAAGGTATCCCGCTTTTTTTCTGTCGATGCCCTGAAATCTATCATCTTGGCAATGGTCATCTCCCGCCTGGATTACGGCAACGCCCTATATGCTGGTTTACCTGCATATAGTTTAAGGCGTTTGCAGTTGATACAGAACCAGGCGGCACGGCTGGTACTCAACCTCCCCAAGTTTCATCATGTAACACCCATCCTCAAATCCATTCACTGGCTCCCTGTTCGTGAACGTGTCCAGTTTAAGCTTGCGTCTATCATCTGCCAAGTACGACTGGGCACGGCTCCGGCCTTCATTACTTCAGAGATAGTTCCCTACGTTCCTACTAGGGCACTACGCTCAGCCTCGCAAGCCCTTTTGACAGTTCCCCGCTTTCGAAGGAAGAAATGGGGAGGCTCAAAGTTTTCCACCCTCGCACCAGCCTTATGGAATTCCTTGCCTTTAGAGCTTAGGTCCATTCCTCTCTACCCCCAATTCCGAAAAAAGCTCAAAACCCACCTATTCACCAAAGCCTTTAGTTAGATCACTCGTTACTCCGTTTTCCTTCATTTACCCCTCCCTTTCCCTACCCCTTGAGGTTGTATGTTAGCGCCATGAAACCGCTGGTGAAAGTGCGCTCTATAAATAATTTTTAAAGTAAAGTAAAGTAAAGTAAAAATCACCTTCACTAAAAGATGCATCTTTAGATTCTGAGTTCAGGCATACTAAATTGTATTTTCTTACAGAATTCCCGGGGCCAGCTATGTTTATAAGATGTCATAAACAAACCTCTCATTCTATCCTATGGGGAACTGGTTGTCTTGCAATAGTGAAAAATGAAATTGGCTGTAATTCACTATTAGGACATGCAACACACACAAGGGCATGTCCTACCTTCACATACATTGCACCCTGCCCACAGGGGGACCTTGGGCCTACCCAAGGGATGTCTGACATGTATGAAAAGGAAAGGTTAGGGACTGGCCAGTGTGTGCACTGGCCTATTCGACATGTCAGTTACAAACTGCGCATAGACTCTACAATGGCAGGTCTGAGTTATCGTTTTCAGGTCTACTCACAGTGGTGGCACAACCAGTGCTGCAGGCCCCCGGGTAGCATTTGATTCACTGGCCCTGGCACATGCAGGGCACTTTACTAGGCACAAACAGGTAAATCAAATATCCAATCATGGAAACACCAATCCATAACACAATTTACACAGAGAGCATATGCACTTTAGCACTGATTAGCACTGGTCAAGTGCCCAGAGTCATAAAACCAACACACACTGGTCAGGGAAAAATAGGAGGAAAAAGCAAAAAGTTTGGGGATAACCCTGCAAAAAGGGCCATTTCCAACAGGGAGTGATGCAGTGTATTCTTTATTAAACTTTAAGTAGGCCAACAACCCACCATAGCATATTGGTATACTAAGGCCTGATTACTATTTGAGCAGAGAACAATTACTGTGTGGAATTCCACTATCCAGTTATCATTTGTCCCGTGTTCCAGCACCGGAGATTCTGGGTTTTGAAACTTCGGACCAAAGTTTACCAGGAGGAAAATCCAGCCAATAAAATCACTTAGGGAAAAGGGCTGCCCGAATCCATGCTCTGATTTTCACCTGACCTTCTCCAAGTCATGGGTAGAGCATGCAATGTTCCCTCAAGCCAGGCAACATCCTCTGCTACCCTACTATCTGCTTCCATCCTCCCAAAACTCCACACAGGAGTCATTGGGTCATATTCTCAAGGACTCATCGTTTTTTAGCGGCTCCTTTCCGCCACAAAAGTGGCAATAGATTTTTTGCGTGATTCACAAGCCTGTGCTAACAGCGGACATCGTCAGTTTACCTGCAATAGCTGCCGCTAAAAACATCGCTAAGGCTGACAGCGACAACTAACGCTAATCATATGCAGAGTAGGCATTCCCATTGCAAAAACTCATGATAACACCACTTCGCAATATTTTCAACTACTAGCCAAACTGGCGATCCGGTTCAAAGACAGGCGAAAAGACACGTTAGCAGCTGGGACTTAAGACCTGATTTTTTCTTTTTCTTAAGTAGTACGAAAACCTGCAGTATAAAGGGAGCCCAGCCAGAGCCACATCTGAAGACCAACAGATGCCATGGAGCTACAAATCATGCTGCTTGGAGACCCAAGAGGGCCACAACACCCACCTCCACCACCCCCAGGACCACTCCCACCCCCAGGACCACATCCCACGGACTGCCACCAAGGCAGCGCAGAACAAGACAGCGGACCTTCTGAGAATGCCCCAGCCTCAGAGACTTAACGCCAGAGTATGTCATTGCCCACTACAGGCTCAAAAGGACAACCATCATCCTCATCCTGACCCACATTACCCACAGGCTGACGGTACCAACATAGCTGACAACCAACATTCCCCCGCAGACAAAGCTGCACTTGTTGGCCTCTGGTACCTTCCAACCAACAACTGCCAGAGTCAGAGGAGTCTCACAGCCAACCCTAACAAAGTCCCTCACACCTGTCTTGGATGCCATCATCAGCTTGATACCCCAGCACCTTCACTTCCCCCACACTGCGCAGGAACAGCTGGAGACCAAGCTAGGCTTCTACGCCATAGCTGGATTCCTGCACGTGTTGGGGGCAATTGACTGCACACATGTCCTACTTGTACCCCCTGTCGACCCTGCACACAATTAACGCAACAGTTAGCACGCACATTCCACCAATGTGCCAGCAATAGTAGACCCCTGGGGACTGTTTACCAATGTTGTTGCCAACTTCCCAGGCAGTGTGCATGATTTCTACATCTTCCGACCGTCCATCATCAACCAGCCCTTTCAGGATGGCACCTATGGCAATACACTGCTCGTTGGTAAGTACCAACAGAACACACCACACACCTCCACTCCACAATCATACAACTCACAACTGTGGGAATGCACACGTAACATAATCACATACAACATGCCAGCAACATGTCCACCTACCAGACACAACAACACAAGTAACTGTGGTAAAAGGGGCCAGACTTGTAGACAAACCATTCACAAATGCATAGCCCCTCTGCCACACAATTGCAGAATGTGGGGAGAGGTGGGAACCAAGAATGTGTGAAGGAGGCAAGGGACCTACGAATGAGAATGTACACAATGCCAAGTGTGGCGGTGATGTGCTGGACAGTCTTGAGTATGCAGAGCACATACATGTCCATGTGGACATATACTGCTGGTGTTTGTAGTGTTGTAGACAGTGGATGCAACCATGTTACCTCAGGCAGTTGGGAGGACCTTGGACATGTAGCTATGTCGCACCCCCTGTAAGCGTAAGTGTAGTGCGCTGGGCTGGCGTACACCAGTCCAGCTTAGGAGTGTGAATAAATAGCCCAAGGCTCTAGGCGTGGTTCACTTCCGGAATGGCCACCAAAGTAACTACTGTGTGTGTCTCTGTGTCCGCCATATCCTGACCATAGGCCTACACACACGTGGCCGACATCCTTCAGCATGCTGTAGGAGTGCAATAGATTGCAACAGCGCAGCGCACACAAGTAAATAGTCTCAGGGGAAGGGAGGAGCAGCTGTGAGGCTACGTAATACACATTGATCCCGCACATTTTCAAGAAGCAATACATGGCAAACATGAATACCAAAGTCGAACAAATCACACGCCACAAAACTTGTAAGTCTGCCAACACAGCATGCAGGACCACCAATTTACACTAATCTGACTTACCTCTCACAGTTGATCAAGGATATGCACTCTGCCCATGGATGATGACACCCCTCCGAGCCCCGAACACCTTTGCCCAGGGGCAGTACAATTTGTCCCACAAACGCACCAAGGACATTGTTGAGCTCGCATTTGGCCTGTAAAGACATGTTTCAGGTGCCTGGACATCACGGGTGGAAGACTCATGTACAGCCCAGATATAGCGTGCAAGATGATCATTGCATGTTGTGTATTGCACAACATATGTGTACGCACCAATGCCCCATGGATCGAAGTGCCAGATCCACCAGACGATGATGAGGAAGATGATGCAGGTGGACCACACCCCACTGCAGCTGCAGCAGGAATAGCCCAAAGGAACACAATCATTAACAATTTCTCGAATGAGCACGTCACATTGTGACTATTCTTAGCAATCATGGTACAGTACAAAATGACCACTTGAACAGCTTGTGCAAATACATTCATTGCAACACACATTCCCTGTGTGCATGTCAGTCCTCTGCATTAACACATTACTCTGACAAGTGTAAGTGCAACATTAAGTGCTAACAATCTCACAAATAGCAAATAGATGGTGGGTATGTTACCTCTGTACAGAGAGGCTGTTTAAGGTGTCACGTATTTGAAATGCCATTTCAGGGTGTCAAATGTAGTACATAATCCCACTCTCAGCGTATCACATGTGTACTAAAACATGACATGAAAGATGTCATTGGTGTTCAATAAAAGACAACAGGGTGTCATTCGGGGTAAAATATGACATTTTGGGTGTCATTTGGGGTCAAATAGGAACCACCCTGATGCAGAGATGCACCCTGTGTCTCAAGTCCCACAACATGAGCAACATGGACGTAAGGGGGATGAATTCAGGCGTTGTTTGTGCATGTGGATGTGTCAGAGTGTGACCTGCTCTTTTACGGAGTGGTTCATACTCAGGCACCTCAGTTTTTGGCGTGCACCATGTTATGATAGTTGGACTTCAGCCATGCTAATCATCATGCAGTGTTACTTGCATTGTCAGTGTGGCTCATGGACCCGCAGCTTTGCTGGGTTAAGCACATGTGCATGGGTTTGTTGTGCGATTAGTGATGTGTGGGTAGGGCCCCCTCTAGGCACATTGTTGATGGGGGCCTTCTTGCTGTTTCTGTGTGTGCTGCAGTATGCCAAGCGGATCAGGGACATGATCCAGAGTCATTGTGGGTGTGCATTGTGCTATACTTTTTTGTGCAAGTGTGCCATTGTGCCCATCTCCCCCCCTTCCCCCCAGTCCCTGGTCATTACTCACCCTGTTGCTCTTGGATCAGGTCACGTTGAGCAGTGCCTGGTCCCCCAACTCCTGCAACCGTCTCCCCAATGATGACTGTGGACACCATTGCCTCCATCTCATCCAGCTCCTACTGTGGCGCTGGACTCCCACCTCCAGTCTGCATTGCTGCTTTCCGGTTGTTAGCGAGTTTCAGCTTGGTTTTGCGCTTCACATCATTCCAGTGCTTCTTGGCACTTCACTTTGACTGCATTCACATTGGCCAAGATGGACTGGCATATTGCTTTTTAGTTGCCAATGACACAGTGGAGGAGAGGAACAAATGTTGGTGGTATTCTGTCACCTCTTCTTCACCTTGCCCTTCTCCTTCCGAGAGGCCCTGGCTGGTCCTGTGGGGGGTTTGTGGGGTTCTGATTGGCCTCTGTAGTTGCTCCAGCTTCCTCCATGGTGCTTCTCAGTTGTTTGGGTTTTGTGTTTTTTTTTTGCAGTTTGTATGGTGATTTTTCCTGCATGACATGGGAATAGCAAGCCTGGCGCAGCTTATCGATGATATTTTTATCACTGTTGGGCCCATTCCCACTTTTTTCACTTTCGGGTTTCCGTTTTTTTCTTCATCCCGGTAATTTTAATGCACACATTTGATGCGTTATCGCGAAACTATCGCCTGTTGCCGGAGTGTTGAGAATATGCCGTTAACACAGCTTTAGTTTCCCGCAATAGACGGCGTTATGTAAAATTGCTAACCTAGGTTGGTGATAATTATCGCCCGTTCTTGAGAATATCCCCCTTTGAACATAGCTGATAATTACTCAACAAAGTTACTCCCAATTCTGAGTGGTCGAATATTGCAGGAATTTTACATGGGATTCCAGCTGGTGTCAGTAATTCAAGGTATCTCCACATGGAATTCCTCACAACTTGTAATTCAGCTCTCTGTCAATTGCAGCCTTCTAAATCATTTTAAAGGTAAGGACCATAGCTGGAAAACATATTTAGGTATGTTTAAACTGAAAATCTCTTCCTTTAATCTAAGAGGCCTAGTAATGCAGGATAAAGGACAGATAGTTCAAGAACAATACAATATTCACCAAATCAATGTAAAAATTCCTCACTGAATCTGTTTACATTACCCCAACCCCCAACATTCCATGACTATATTTTATGCGACTTGTCGGCGGCAAATCATCTTGCAGGCCTATTTGAAGTCTGAGGGCCCCATTAGGATAGCGGGCGGAAAACCACCCCGCCCGCCATGGAGGCAGAAAACAACCGCCCGCCATGGAGGCGGTGCAACCGGCAGACAAATTAGGATCGACCGCCACTAGAGACCGACCGCGGCGGTAGCGGTGATAATGAAACCGCCCGACGTGTGCGGTGATGACAAAACTCCGACCGCGGCGGTCGGAAAAGCAGCGGAAAATACAAAACCGCCCACATGGAAAGCGGAGACACCGCACAGGAAATTACGATATCCCCGAGGGTGGCGCGGGCGGAACCGCAGGCACCGACCGCCGCGGTCGAAGGCAGGATTGCATGGGATAAATGGCGGACAAGCACCAGCAAAGTCACCGCAGCGGAAGAACATGAAATACATGGCGGTCGATGTCAAAGCACCGCAGTGATGCCAAATACTGCATAAACAAAGTAGCCCTGCCTCCAATAGATACAACACAAACACACAGACACAGAAATGGCAAAAAAAATATACAATACTACACAACCACACCCACAACACACCTGACAACCCCCAACCCAATTGGACACACCCACACAGCTGAGTACAAAGCCACCCCCTCCACTCACCACAATCCTTTGCATCTTTCCAGAACAGAAGGCCACACACCACATCTGAGAGGAGAGGCAAAATCGCACACCACACCCACCCACCCACCACCAGCATCAACACCACCATCACACCATCACAATCAAACCCCCAGCACATAACACACCCCATCACCACACCCCTGCACCCACACACCCCTGCACCCACAAACACCTCAACCCCCCCACACCATGACATCACAAAAAATGCCAAAATTCACAGAGAGTGAGTTGACAGTCATGGTCAACGAGATTGTGAGAGTAGAACCACAACTATTTGGGAACCTAGTCCAACAGACACCATTAGCCACCAGGACCCAAATGTGGGAAAGGATTGTCCAAAGGGTGAATGCAGTTGGGGCCACCCCAAGGTCCAAGAAGGAGATCATGAAGCAGTGGCATGATCTCAAGAGGGTTGTCAAGGAGAAGAGGAGCAAGAACTGGAATCTGGCTAACGTGACTGGCAGTGGCCCTCCCATCCCACCGAAGACATTCACACCATGGGAGGAGAAGGTGCTTGCTATCCTGCTACCTGAGAGTTTCACAGGAGTAGCCGGGGGAGCGGAGGCTGGTAAGTACAGACAACCACATTGACTTTTACCTCCTTGCAATACCCAACCACCAATACACTGTCCATCCCTAACCAACATGTAGCCAGCCATTCTGCTGAGGAGGCCTGTATGGGGCCGGAATGTCAGTACAACAACTCCCACCATAGCCCCTGTCCCACAGCCCAGCAGCATGGAGGCCTGCCCCACCCAGGAGCAAGTGTCAGCCATTGCACTGTTTAACAAACAAACTTACAGGTTGCTAGCCATCTTCACTTGGAGGGAGTGTGATGGGAGGCCTGTCTCACTACTCCCAGCATGCCCCCCTGTCCCACAGCCCAGCAGCATGGAGGCCTGCCCCACCCAGGAGCAAGTGTCAGCCATTGCACTGTTTAACAAACAAACTTACAGGTTGCTAGCCATCTTCACTTGGAGCCTGTTTGTGGGTGTGAGGGAGGGAGGGAGGCCTGTCTCACTACTCCCAGCATGCCCCCCTGTCCCACAGCCCAGCAGCATGGAGGGCAGCCCCACCCAGGAGAAAGTGTCAGCCATTGTACCCTGCACACTCACCTTACAGGTATGTAACTACCATATATCTTCATGAAGTGTGTGTGTGTATTAATCAAATTACTATTGTACAAAATGCATAGACAATCAACCTTTAGGACTCCATGATGTAACTCTCCACTATGTAATGTAACACGGTGTTGCCATGATTTGTACAACTGATGACAGCAAAATGCACTAGTGTACAGACAGATGATGATACGCAGATGACACAAACACTGACCACTCCCCATCTACTCCACAGGTGATGAAGAACTCACTGCTGGGGACAACACCAACGACCAGCAGAGCCAGTCTCCACCTCCGGCACATGGACTCACAGATGCAGACTCCCAGGACAGTTTGGATGATGAGCTTAAGCCCGGCCCATCCGGTGTTCCACAGACCCAGAGGTCCCAGGCACCCATCCTCCCCACCACCACCTCTGCTGCAACGACAACGCAGCAGACCCCTGCTGTCACGGCCTCTGCCTCCACCGCAACCACAACCACAGCCACTGCCACCAACACCACCACTACCACCAGTACCACCTGCAGCACCATCCCTGTCCCTAGGGATGACCAGCCCACACCAACAACTGTGGAGGGCAGGGAGCCAGTGTGTGGCCCACCAGTGGCGAGGGAAGAGGTCCGTGGCAGCAGAGCAGGTGGGAGGGCCAGGGTCAACACCAGACCTCGGGAGGAGTGGACACCATCCCTGGACCACTTCACCAGAGTTGTGGAGGCCTACCAAGAGGTCCAGGGACAAAGTGGCCGGTCGGATGAACTATTAAGGGAGCTCATCCTGCTGATGAGGTCCATCGATAACCGGCTGGGACAGATGGTGGACCTCATGGGCCAGCAAGTGGCGTTGCAGAGGGACAGGCCTGTGTCCCAACCACCACCTCCGTCCCCTCCTGTTGTGCCGCAGGATGACAGTGCTCCATCCTCCCCTGCGCCAACAGAGAGGGGCGAGTCCTCTGACGCCGCTGGCCATTCAGCAGGCCCCCCACTGCAAAAAAGATCTAGGGGGCGTCCGAAGAAGAGCCTGGGAGTCTCTGGAAGCCAAGCACCTGCCACACGCCAGTCACGGAGCCAGCCGTGAAGACAACCCTCTCCCCAACTGCATTGACTTTTTGGACTGTCTTTCCCCACATTGCCTTGGCAATGGCACCTGTCTGTTGGACTGGGTCACCCCATCCATGTGGTGTCTACTCTTGCATCTCTGCGACCATGACTGTCAACTCACTGCTCATTCCCCACCTTCCTGTAAATATTCCCGCACAATTCACATGTCCACCCCGTAAATAAAATACCTTACAATCCAGATTTTGTGTATCGAATTCTTTAGTGCAGTATTTACAATGATGATAATGTCCATGATATGTAAACATGATGTACAGTATGCAGGGCAGGAACACTCTGGAGCACCTAGGGAGACACAACAGAAGTACAGTCACTGGTCTCATCGTGGCAACACATACAGATCACTGCTCCACAAATATCCAAATTATCACAGGTACAATACACATTGTCTAGCTGATATGCACAAATACCGTCCAGAATACATCTCCGTACGTAACGTCCATTCCAACAATACCATACATAGGTGACAGAACAAGTGGCTATTGGGAACATCTGCGCATATCCATTCACAACGTAAGCTACCACACTAGACTATGTAGACGTTGTAACTTGTCACACACCTTCAAGTGAAGTAGCATTCGATTAGCTGCTGCCGTTGGTCAACTCCTTCCTCCTCTCCACTGTCCTCATCACTGGATTCAGGTCCCTGAGCAGGTTGTGCCCTTGGTTCCTCACCGTCGTCCAGAAGCAGGGGGACCCCCTTGTGGATGGCCAGGTTGTGTAGCATACAGCATGCCACAACGATCTTGCACACCTTCCCAGGCGAGTATGCGAGTGCGCCTCCAGTCCTGTCAAGGCACCGGAACTTTGACTTCAGCAGTCCAAAAGTCCGTTCAATTACCCGTCGTGTCCTGCCATGGGCCTCATTGTAGCGGATGTCTGCTGGTGTCTGGGGATTCCGGAGTGGGCTCAACAGCCATGGCCTACTGGGATATGCAGAGTCCCCTGTGAATAAAAAACACCCATAGTAATGTTGTACGGCCACAGTAAAGCCAGTGACACATAGCACGTGATAGCAGTAGTGTAACTCACCCACAATCCAGGCACGTTCGGGATGCTGATTCTTCATCATCCGTGGCACCATGCTGTTCCTCATGATGAAAGAGTCATGTGCCGAACCGGGATACTTAGCACACACATGCGAAATTGTCATGTCTGCAAGGCACACCACCTGCACATTCATGGAGTGGTAGTGTTTGCGGTTCCGATAGATGTGCTCCGTCGCCTGCGGTGCCACCAGAGCCACATGGGTGCAATCTATCGCACCGACTACATGTGGGATGTGCCCAAGTGGATAGAAGTCCCCCTTAACGGCAGCCAATTCACGTCCCCGGGGGAAATGGATGTAGCGATTCCGATATATCATCATGGCCTCAAGTACATCCCTCAGCACCATGCTGAACATGGGCTGCGACATTCCCCCAGCGTTAGCCACGGTCTCCTGGAAGGAACCAGTCGCAAAGAAGTGTAGTGCTGCCATTACCTTGTAGGTGGGTGTGAATGCCGTAGGATAGTGACGGCGAGGCTGCAGGTGGGGCTCCAATAGATCACACACGATCTTCAATGTCGGTCTGTCCAGCCTGAATTTCCTGATGATTGCCTCATTCTCCATGTCCTCAAGCACAATCAACTGACGTAGGAGATTTGGCCTCCTCCTAGTTTAGGATTAAAAAAAATAGGTCAATGACAAGCATCATGAGATGGCCATAGCACAAAGCATCAATGATGTAATGGGAAAACAACAAGGGCCAGAGAGATGCATGGCACATCTGGTTACATGGCTGGCCAATAGCCACACACAGAGGGCAGGCCTCTCCAGTGACAATACCCAAGTTACAGCAACACATCGGGTAATGTGAAAGTGGATATAATGATTGAACTTGTGACATGCGCAGACATGGAGCTACTAGAGCCACAAATCTAATGTGACTTAACATGTCTGTCATACCCATCTGCCGTACCTGCCACACCTCAATGCATCATGTACATTCTGCAACCATTCATTAACACAATGATCACAATAGCAGGGACACTTCTGGTTGTGTGCATGATCAGTTGTGAATGCACAAGTCATGTACGATACAATGCAGTGCCACCAGCCCGGTCAAGGTCTGCAATGACCAACAACACATTAAACCTCACGACATCTATGTAGAGCACCTGACGACTGTCAATCATCATCACCCATCAAAACCCTTACTAAAATGGCACAAACACATGCTAAAGTGGCTCACACTGAACGTGCGTCCTCCTGTGGATGCAATGGCTCTGTGGCATCGTGTGTACAATGATGTGCCCTACACCATGTAGCTGCATGGTACTTATACATTGTCCAGGATTGACATACACAGCAATGTGTACGAAAATGCCATAACCTACCGCCGGTCCCCGGCGGTGTGACCCCAGCACCACCATCTACCCAGCCAAGGTAGCCATTGGCACATGGACTTGTGTACATGCCGCTGGCTATGCTCCGCCGCATGAGTCGCGGTAACTACCGCCGGACCACGGCGGTGTGACTCCAGCACCACCATCTACCCAGCCAAGGTAACCATTGGCACATGGACTTGTGTACATGCCGCTGGCTATGCTCCGCCGCATGAGTCGCGGTAACTACCGCCGGAGCGTCACCGCCGTGGAGCATTGCATACAGCCAATGGCATGGGTGTTCTCTGTGGCATGATGCAGATTTCAAAAATGCGGAAGCGGTGCTCCGCCGCCGCGGACGCGGTCATTGGATGCTTTTGAATGATGCACCATCGCGGTAGCGCACCCCGGACACCCGCGGTGCGTCACCGCCGTGGAGCATTGCATACAGCCAATGGCATGGGTGTTCTCTGTGGCATGATGCAGATTTCAAAAATGCGGAAGCCGTGCTCCGCCGCCGCGGACGCGGTCATTGGATGCTTTTGAATAAGGCAGACCCAGACAACCAATTGTAGCACCTTATTAGCTTCCTTACGACCCCAGGGGCCTATAAATCTGTGGGAGTGAGCCACACATTCCCACTGCTAACAGAGCCTGCTGCCTGGGACCCTCTCCTGCTGCTGCCTGGGACCCTCTCCTGCTGCTGCCTAGGACCCTCTCCTGCTGCTCACAGAGCCTGCTGCCTGGGACACCTCAGAACTCACTTCCGCCACAGGTCTGCCATATCCACAGGGATGTCAAGAACAGATAAGATCCGTGCCAGTCCATTCACTAGTGAGGAGCTGGATGTCCTTGTGAACGAGGTGCTGGCACAGTACTCACGCCTGTTTGGTGGCCCCAATGTCGTGGTAAGTCACCATGTAGGAGCAGTAGGGCAGGGTGGTGTCAGACGTGTATTCATGATGCTGCACTATGTTTTTTTGGATGTGGGGTGCAGACAAACACTGACAGACAAGATGTTTCCAGGTGGTGGGAGTGTGTGTTTTGCATTGTGACTCTGTCCTAGGCCTATACTTGTATGCGTGAGTGGGATTTTCTACTTTTTGGGGCAGACATGACCAACGGTTGTTTGCCTTGTTGCTGGTTGGACAGTGTCCGCTTGTGATGTAATTTCAGGGTGCCCCTGTAGTCATAGTCAGTGTGCCACACAGAGTAGGTTCAGTGGCTGCACAGCCAAAGTTTGTCCATCAGCCAACTTACATGCTACAGTTGCTGCACACTGATTAGTGGATATGCCCCATCAATGCCCTGTACAATTTCAGATTTACACAGTGCTGTCGATGCATTTCTGTTGAAGCATCATTATTTAGTGTGATTATCATGGAGACTACGAAGCTCAATGTGTGCATGCATTCACTAATGTTTAGGCCATGCAGAGTGGCCTTGTGAGGGTACCCCCAGTTCTGGAGGGAGGTCGGTCACTGTGAGTCCCGATTCAGTGTCTGGCTGCTGTACTGATAGATGCTGACATATGACAATGAGTAAATGTTAATTTGGCATTCTTTACTCTCATACCTGCAGCTCAAAGTACACCAACATAAGGCTGTCTGGAGGGCCATAGCAGCAAAGGTGCGAGCCCTGGGGGTATCAAACAGACGACACACACACTGTCACAAGAGGTGGGACGACATCAGCCGGCTGGCTAAGCAAGTGGCAGAGATGACCTTGGGGATGGTACCACGCACAGGGCGTGTGGAACGGCGCACCATGACTCCGCTGATGGGACGCATACTGGCAGTGACCAATCCAGACCTGGATGCACGTCTGAAGGGCCTTCAGCAGCAAGACAGAGATGGTGAGTATCCGGGGAGGGAGAGTTTGTCTGGGAGTGGATGCATGTGTACAGTGCCTGTGCCTGCGGTGACACATGTGATGTGCGTGTGCTGCCAGGCTGTGATATGTGATGTGAGTGGCGACTGTGATGTGTGGCTGTATGAGGCATTGGGCCACCATGGCCTTACTCTGCAGCTCCTGCCTGCAGTTTTCACTCCTTGACAGATATTTTGTTGTCCACATGGTCACTCTTCTTTGTGATGGTGGGTGGAGTCCCTATTATGCCGTACAGCTGTGTCCACTTAATGAGTGTGACACGATGTCTGTCTACTTTGCATGCACCTTCATGGTAGTGGCCCACAGATCTGACAACAATGTGAACCCAGATTGGCACATGGTGATTGTAATGGCCTATTTGACAATGTGGCATGTGTAGACAATACAGGTGTGTGTATTCCCCTTTGGATCCATTTTGGGTCTGTAAGTGGTGATGTTAGTTGTGGCTACATCATGTCCATGGGGCAGGTCCATGTGGGCTGGGGGAACAACATCCATGGGCAGGGTGTAGTGCTGTGTGTCATCGACATTGGTCCACTCCTGCCTGTTTGTCCGCATGACAGGCACAGTTGTGGTCTATATGGTGTGTAGCTGCACATTGATTTGAGGGTGTGGTGGTTACCATGTAGCTCTAGGCCTCTCATGTGCTGCATTGCTCTGATATCGTGTGACCAGACAATGACACTTATACAACCATGTTTTTGTCACTAATGCAGATTCGCAAGACACCACGGCGGAACATGATCCTGAAAGTGGTGGCGAGACCAGCACGACAGCGGCAGCAGAGCAGAGTGAGACGGAGCAAAGTGACACTGACCACACCAGCGCTGATGAGGGTGACAGGAGTATGCATGAGGAATCTGTGGCTGAGACACAGAGTGCCACTTCATCTGAGGGCATGGGGAGGCGTCCATGTTAGCAGCCACAGGAGATGGGGAGTCTGCTGCTGCATCTGACTACCAACGGCCACTGCCCACCCTCCCATCCACTTCCTCTGGGGCTGGCCGTATCTGTGTCACAAAGAGGGGACGTGTGACATTCACACATGGCACCGCTGCACCTGCACCTGTCCCCCCTGCTGCCCTCAGTGCAGTGTGCGTAGAGCTCCTGCGGCAACTTTGCGTGGGCCAGACCGCCCTGCTCAATGCCTTCAGTGCACACAATAACAAATTAGGCCAGGTTCTGGCATTCATTGAGGGCATACACTCTGACGTGGGTGGCCTACATCGTACACTCCTGTCATTGTCAGGTACAGTGACGTCAGCCCTTCAACAAGCACATGCCCCCTTTGCAGCTCAGGTGCCTGTGACGTCCACCCAGTCAGTGGCCACATCAGATAACAGTGAGCACTTGGGACATACATCGGGTAAACGTTACAACACTAGGAGCACAGGTCAAACCCAAAGCAAACAATCCCGTTCAAAGACTCCATCCCCAAAGAAGAGCAGGGACCCCCCAATATGCACAGACAAGGTGAAGTCACAGAAGAGCAAGGCCAGAAGAGCATTGTGTCAGACACCAGGCTCACATGCTGCAGAGCCATCACCAGAAATTGACTCTGCTATGCCCACAGAGGATGTGTGGGATGTCATGGCTACACCTGGGGAGAACACAGGGACACAACCACCTACCACATCAACCCCAGAATAAAATACATCGAGGCAGGTGGAGGGAAGCCCTGTTGTGACCAGCCCAGTCATTGTGGCAGAGGAGACCCCTGTCGTGACCAGCCCAGTCATTGTGGCAAAGGAGGGCAGTGTAGTGGCCATCCCTGGCAAGAAGGGACAGGAGGGCACTGTAGACACCACCCCTGGGGTAAGTGGGAAGGTGGTCACTGTGGGGGGTACAACTTCCAGAGAGGGTAAGGTGGTCCGGAGGCGTAGCCAGCCCAAGCGTACTGCAGGATCAAGCACTTCTCCAGAGGGAATGGCAGTGTCTGCCCCTGATGTGGGACAGTTGGGGGGTGTGCTGGTGGTGTCAAAGCCACTTCCCATCAACCCCATGACAGGGAAGCCAATTCATATTCCAAAGAAGTGGAAGGGCACCCCTCCAACCTCTCCCACCCACACTGTGTCAAGGGAGTGCATGACTCCACCTCCACGTACCACGGTGCCACCTGGTCCGCACAGCCCTCCACCTTGCAGGCCCTCTGTAATAGCCACATCACATGTCCCTCTGTCACACCAGTTAAGTGGCCCTGCAGTCCCTGACACACAGCCAGGTCCCACTCCACATGACAGCCAGGAGTGAGTTGTCAACACCCTCAGACGCCTGTGCCACACATAGGTGTGCTACACTAGACCATTGTTAGCGATGTGGGTGTGTTCCTGGGCCTGTTGCTCTGATGTGCTCTCCCCTGCCCTGCCAAGAACTCTGGGCCTGTTGCTCTGATGTGCTGTACCCTGCCAAAGACTCTGGGCCTGTTGCTCTGATGTGCTCTCCCCTGCCAAAGACTCTGGGCCTGTTGCTCTGATGTGCTCTCCCCTGCCCTGCCAAAGACTCTGGGCCTGTTGCTCTGATGTGCTCTCCCCTGCCAAAGACTCTGGGCCTGTTGCTCTGATGTGCTCTCCCCTGCCCTGCCAAGGACTCTGGGCCTGTTGCTCTGATGTGCTCTCCCCTGCCAAAGACTCTGGGCCTGTTGCTCTGATGTGCTGTACCCTGCCAAAGACTCTGGGCCTGTTGCTCTGATGTGCTCTCCCCTGCCCTGCCAAGGACTCTGGGCCTGTTGCTCTGATGTGCTCTCCCCTGCCAAAGATTCTGGGCCTGTTGCTCTGATGTGCTGTACCCTGCCAAAGACTCTGGGCCTGTTGCTCTGATGTGCTCTCCCCTGCCCTGCCAAGGACTCTGGGCCTGTTGCTCTGATGTGCTGTACCCTGCCAAAGACTCTGGGCCTGTTGCTCTGATGTGCTCTCCCCTGCCCTGCCAAGGACTCTGGGCCTGTTGCTCTGATGTGCTCTCCCCTGCCAAAGACTCTGGGCCTGTTGCTCTGATGTGCTGTACCCTGCCAAAGACTCTGGGCCTGTTGCTCTGATGTGCTCCCCCCTGCCCTGCCAAGGACTCTGGGCCTGTTGCTCTGATGTGCTGTACCCTGCCAAAGACTCTGGGCCTGTTGCTCTGATGTGCTCTCCCCTGCCCTGCCAAGGACTCTGGGCCTGTTGCTCTGATGTGCTCTCCCCTGCCAAAGACTCTGGGCCTGTTGCTCTGATGTGCTCTCCCCTGCCCTGCCAAGGACTCTGGGCCTGTTGCTCTGATGTGCTGTACCCTGCCAAAGACTCTGGGCCTGTTGCTCTGATGTGCTCTCCCCTGCCCTGCCAAGGACTCTGGGCCTGTTGCTCTGATGTGCTCTCCCCTGCCAAAGACTCTGGGCCTGTTGCTCTGATATGCTCTCCCCTGCCCTGCCAAGGACTTTGCACTTCCCAATTGTGTTTGACCAGTGCATAGTCTATGCCATTTGTACATGATTTTGAGACTTGATGGTGTCTACTAATGTTGTGTAGCTACATCTGTGCAATATGTGAATAAATACAGTAAATTATGGTGTGTTTTCTCTGTCTCCTTACTGATTAAAGTCCTTTTCTTGTTTGCATATGCTTGACTGAGTACCATGGTCTATTTTGTACATCACCATTGCAAGGCTCTATGTGGCCATATGATTTTTAGACAGGGGGACAGGGTCTTCAGTCCATTGTGGCCCTGCTGATGTTGTACTCTGTGATGGTTATTTTGCAGGCCATGCAGTTTTCGTGTTGGTGAATTGCTATTGCTGCATACACTGTTCACAGGTCACCTTGGGGGACACTGACAGCACAGGGTGTGCAGCTGTGCTGTGGTGTGGTAGATGTCTATGATGTGATGAGGTGTGTGTTTTCCTTTCTGTGTGCCCAGACGTGTATGTGTATGGTCGTCTTGTGTTGGCCCTTAGTCCTGGTGGCATGGCTTACATGGCATGTGTGGTGTTGGGTGTGGCAGAGGTGTGCAGTGTGAAGGGCGTTAGTTTGTAGTGTATGTATGTGTGCCCCTGTATGGTGTGAGACACACATGTGTCAGCCAGGAGTTGTATGCCTGTTGTTTGTTTTGTCTTGCCCTGTGTGGATGATTGTATGCAATTGTGTGGGCTGTGGGGAGTGCACTGGTGTTGTGTGTTCCTTGTCAGCCAATCCTGCAGTGCCTGTGTCCCTGGTTGTGTGTCGCAGTGTGTGTGTATTGTGCTTGTTGTTACAGTGCTTGTAGATGTGCATGGGGGTGCACGGGATATGCACCTGGCCTGTGACTAGTTCGGGTGGTGTGCAGTGTTGGTCGGGGTGGTGTGTCGCTGTGATGTTTGGGACCTGCCCATGCCTTGGTGTTGCCCTGCCTTCTGCATAGTGCGCATGTGTTGACCGCGGCGGTGACGTGTCCGTGACCGTGACGTTGCTGCAGGTTGGCTGACGTTGTGTGTTCTGGATGCCGTGGGGTGCCTTGTTGGGAGGTGGGTGATGTGTGGGTGCCCATGTGGATGTGGTGTGCCCCCCAGCAGCATGCCAGTGTTGTGTTTGGGCCCTGTGTCGGCATGTGTGATGTGTGGTGCATATGTGTAGTGGCGTACCTGCGGCGGCATCCGCGGCGGCCCATCTGGCGATAGTGTTGCAGCAGGTACATGACCGGATGCATGTGGAGGGCTGGGTCCATGGGGTTCATGTCGGGTCTCGGCGTTCGTGCTCCGCTGTCGACTTTCCGCCTGCTAGAGCTGTGCGGTGTATCCGCAGCGGTGCGTCTGCTTGTTTGGGCCATCCTAATTTGACGAGCGGGGCGGACGTCATCGGCCGCGGCGGAGGGTCTCGATTGGCTGCAGCCGCCGCGGTGGCGGGCGCACATTGATGGCGGTGCGCGGCGCTCCGCGGCGGACAGGAAATGACCTGTGTTTACCTATCCTAATGTGGCGGACGTGAATTCCACTGCTCGCGGGCGGAAAAAGCTGTTTTTCCGCCCCGCCACTGCCGCGGTGGTGCCACCGCCCGACATCCTAATGGACCCCTGAGTGTATCGATTAAGCAAAAATAAGCTGGGTAATATGATAATGCAAAGTAACAAGAGTTGCCTCTGGAGAAGTGAACACCCAATGTTAAACCCTTCCCGAATGCCACTGAGTTTTTATAGACTTTTCCAGACTCTGTTATCATTGCACTTCTACTGTGTTACCACAAGAATAGCTCAAAAGTCCTAACAAACATAAAAAATAATATCAATGAATACACGCTGAGCTAGCGACTTGAAATGTCTCACTTTGCACTGCATGAGAGAGAGACGAGGGTATGTCAGAAAGGAAGAGGGGTCCCAGACAGCCAGACACTTATTCATACATTGATGTATTATTCAAAAAGAAGTTTTTCAACATATAAGTCAGTGGTTACGTTGAATTTATTTCACAATGTAACCCATAGAATCAATAAATGGTTCAAGCAAATAGCGAAAAATTCATTTGCAATTCATAAGCATTTGCGTGCCCACATAGAAAAGGGGGTGGGAAGTGAGGTGAGGGATAAAAGTGAAAGTAGTGACAAAATTACTTCAATACTCAATTATACATCATTGAATAAAGATTCCTTAACATATACATATACACCGGTCTCCTAATTTTGGAGCCACGTACAAAGGAGCGTATCACAATCCAAAGTCAGAGAAACAGTATCTCCTATACAGGGTTGTATGATTCATATATAACCAAAGGAGTAAATATCATGAAAAAACGTCTACGTTTCGACCCTGAGCGGTAGGTTGGATGGCCCTTACAGGCGGGTCTTCATCAGGACATTGGAGAGGTGGGCAGACCTCCTAGGGTGAAGAGAAAATAGAATAAAAGTACTTAATGGGGTGATAATTCCCCGAGTACCTCTGCGTGTGTGGTCCGCAGGGCAAAACGTTAAAAATACAGTGAACTTAGGAGGACTATCAAAAATACACAAGCTATTACCTTCAGAAGGGGAGGTTCGAAACAGTGGCCTCCACCATAGGTCGTTACCACCGCCAAGTATTCTAAACAAAAGAAAGGGGGGGGCGAACCCCAGGATTTATTACCAGGCATTACAAGAGGATTCAATCAGGGCATTGTATGCTTCAACGGTCGGGGGGGGGGGGGGGGAGGGGGGTTTTAATCATACCTTCAATCCCTTGTAAATCGTCACGTGCGATGTCAGAATAGGGTTAGTCCAAATCACTAGAAACAATCGGTATAAAAACTCAGTGAGAGACCGGTAGCCTCAGTAGGCATTCACACAAATTAGTCCATTTGGCATTAAATGAAAAAATCAAGGTGGAGGCGTTGGTTTACCTTATCAATATAAATTACAGGCGTAGTCTATAAGCAGTCAATTGTGAGGGACTCGTATTTCCAAAATTAATTCGGCGTTACTAGAAAAAAGAGAATGAGAGCGTGGCTTCAGTGTTCAATCACACAGATTGGAAAAAACCCAAAGTCAATTTCATAATGAAGGGCTAAGGTTGAAGGGATTCGTTTACCTATTCGGTCAAGATCATGGCGTGGTCTCGAGGCACTCACTCCAAACGACTCGCGTAACCAGGAAGTGGCTGCGAGGGGGCGGGGTTACGTTTATAACGTCGAGTGCAGACACAGTGGAAGGACTGTGTCGTTGCTAAGCACTGAAGGACGCTAATTAAAAAATCCGCGATAGCTCGATCGCAGAAGATATACACCCGTACTGATTTCGAGCAGAGAGACTTGAAAAGGAATGAACAAAATATTGAAAAACTTAGTTATTAAGAAAGGTTGAAAAAGGTTAAAAAGGGGTAAAAACCCCCGACTCGCAGGAGGCTTCTAGAGAGAGGGGCGCTCACCCAGTGGTGTACATGAGCTCATCCCAGACACGGGGCTTCTCACAAATAGTTGTACGTTTTTACCTCGGTATGTCTGCACCTCACACAGCGCGTTGCAAAACAATCAGCTGTCATTTGTACATCTGAAACCACTTTAGAAAAAGGCATACGATACTGTTCAAGGGAAAATGGCAGGGTGAAATAACACACTTGGTCGCTTTCAGAGTGTATGCATGTGGAAGCTGATACCATATGAATATATCTATTTACAATTAAATACCTGAATATACACGCTGTGTGTGCTGGAGGCACAGACCGCAAACCTGCATGGGTATTGTACAAATCATGGAAAACAGTGGGTGATACCATGCCAGATGCGTGCATGTACCTACCACGCAGGGTGGTAAAAATGCATTTGCGATCGAATAAATACAAATACAAATACAAATGAGGGGCAATATTCAAGAGGTATTAACAGGCTAATCATAAGATCGCTAATTGCGCGAAACTGCTATCAGATTCGTTCAGGCCGTTTCGTACTGAATCAAAGGTGTGCATCCATTTTAGTTCTCTCAGGTTTAATATTGGAGCAATATTACCACCCCTGGGTCCCAATTTCACCTGTTCCAAAATGACCCATCTCAGGCTTTCAGGTACATGATTGTTTTTGAGACAGTGTTCCACAAGGGGAGCCCCTTCCACCGCACATCGTATCCTACTGCAATGTTGTAAGAAGCGCGATTTCATGCGCTGTTGTGTTTGGCCCACGTATATCAGATTGCATGGACAGGTGATGCAATATATTACATCCTCCGTGTTGCAATTCGTGTGTGATTTGAGTTTCACACGGTGGTGCTTGAAGGTGAACTCCTTGGTTTGGATAGTTGATGGGCAGGCCTTGCAATTGCCACACTTGAAATGTCCCAAAATTGGAGGGAGGTTCCAGAGGGACGTGATGGTCGGATTAGGGGTGGTACCCAACAGTGAGCATACCACATGGTCACGTATATTCTTGCCTTTCCTGAAGGAGTGTAGGGGTAGATCTTGGCAACCCAGGTCATTAGTTATCATTGGCCAATGGCTGTTGACCACCTTTTTGATCTCATTACTCTTCGTGGAAAAAGTTGTGACACAAATGAGTTTTTGATCATTGTTATTCGTACGTTCATTTGATTGGAGTAGCATCTCTCGTGGGTTAAACCATGCTCTCTTGCGAGTTTCGCCAACCGTGGCCGTGGTGGCTACAGGGGTAGACGAAATTATTCGACTTTTTCGGATTCCTCCTATAGCTCAGGTGAGGATTCCGCTCAGTCTGATCCGAGTGGCACCTACGGTTACCAGGATACGTACGGCCCTACCTACCCCCAACCTTTTTTAGGACGGGGTGGATGGAGACCCCCACGAGGACGGGGCAACAACTGGGCCAGGGGGACCGGCAGAGGCCAACAAATGGTGGACCCTACTTGGAACAACGACAGAGGACGCGGCACCAAGCAGGTCCACTTCCAACAGGAGGACCATGGAGAGAGATCCACCCGCCGGAAGACCTACAGGTGGTAAGGCAGCCTAGCAACCCTGTTATAAATATTTCGTCACAGAATCTCAACAACGAAGAGGTCAAAGTACTGAGTCGGGGTTTGTCTTTCGTGCCAACCTCTCTACCCAATGAGTTCAATACCATCAGGGAACTCCATAATTTCTTCAGAAAAATCCGACTGAGATACTTTTTTAAGGACAAACCGCATATGACCACAGGAACAACAACTGGCCTTCGAATACCATCTACTTTTGTGCCTCCCACCTATGCAATGACCAGCACTATTTTGGCTTATGAGAGCCTGGTTCTCCGGGATGTCAATCGAATCCTGAAAGAGCCCAGGTATATCAAATTTAATATCAGCAAAGCTGAACGCATGGCTCTATCATCCATCAGGGACAATAAGGACATCATAGTCAAACCAGCAGACAAGGGCGGGGCCATCATTGTCCAGAATGTATGCAACTACAGAGATGAAATCATGAGACAACTATCAGACGGGGTTAGTTATAAGAAACTACCGGGCGATCCTTCAAAGGATTTGGCTGCCGAAATACAAAGAGTCACCAAGGAAGGGAAAGATGAGGGTTTCCTGTCAGAACAAGAGTACCAGTATCTCAATCAAAGCAACCCTAGGATACCAACTATCTACACCTTGCCTAAAGTCCACAAAGACCTACAAAATCCGCCAGGCCGACCGATAGTGTCAGGGTGTGGATCAATATTGGAACCACTGTGCCGGTACATAGACTTCTTTTTAAAACCACTGGCTGAACAGACGGAAACCTACCTGCGGGACACCACACACACTATTAACATTGTTGACGGACGCCTTTTTGACCACAGTAAGGAACTACTGGCCACGTGTGATATCGTGTCCTTGTACACGAGTATCCCGCAGGACGAAGCACTTGCTGTGGCTGCTCGAGCATTGGATAAACGGGCAGCTCCTGTACAGGTTCCCACTAGATTCATTGTCCTATTACTGAAGATAGCGATGATGCGCAACTTCTTTATTTTCCAAAATTCGTTCTACTTACAGACCAAGGGTGTGGCGATGGGGGCAGCCTATGCTCCGGACCTTGCGATTATCTTCATGTCCGCATTTGAAACCACTTTCGTCTTGAATGATATCAATCCCTTCCGGTCAGGAATTAAATTATGGATGAGATATATAGACGACATCCTCCTCATTTGGTCTGGTAATGATGACGACTTAAACCATTTCTTCAGCTGGCTCAACAACAGATCATGCGACATACAATTCACGATCGAATTTGACAAACACAAGGTCAATTTTCTCGACCTGGAAATAATTGCAGAAGAGGGTGCACTGCATACCAATCTGTTTCGAAAACCAACAGAACGAAACTCCTTGCTGCAATACACGAGCCACCACCCGAGGAGCCTGAGGGACAACTTGCCCTTTGGGCAATTTCTCAGAATTCGACGCAACTGTAGCAGGAAGGAAAATTATATGGAGGAGTCACAGAAATTGATGGATCGGTTAATCGAACGAGGCTACCCCAAAAGACTTACAAAAAAGGCTCGCAAGAGAGCATGGTTTAACCCACGAGAGATGCTACTCCAATCAAATGAACGTACGAATAACAATGATCAAAAACTCATTTGTGTCACAACTTTTTCCACGAAGAGTAATGAGATCAAAAAGGTGGTCAACAGCCATTGGCCAATGATAACTAATGACCTGGTTTGCCAAGATCTACCCCTACACTCCTTCAGGAAAGGCAAGAATATACGTGACCATGTGGTATGCTCACTGTTGGGTACCACCCCTAATCCGACCATCACGTCCCTCTGGAACCTCCCTCCAATTTTGGGACATTTCAAGTGTGGCAATTGCAAGGCCTGCCCATCAACTATCCAAACCAAGGAGTTCACCTTCAAGCACCACCGTGTGAAACTCAAATCACACACGAATTGCAACACGGAGGATGTAATATATTGCATCACCTGTCCATGCAATCTGATATACGTGGGCCAAACACAACAGCGCATGAAATCGCGCTTCTTACAACATTGCAGTAGGATACGATGTGCGGTGGAAGGGGCTCCCCTTGTGGAACACTGTCTCAAAAACAATCATGTACCTGAAAGCCTGAGATGGGTCATTTTGGAACAGGTGAAATTGGGACCCAGGGGTGGTAATATTGCTCCAATATTAAACCTGAGAGAACTAAAATGGATGCACACCTTTGATTCAGTACGAAACGGCCTGAACGAATCTGATAGCAGTTTCGCGCAATTAGCGATCTTATGATTAGCCTGTTAATACCTCTTGAATATTGCCCCTCATTTGTATTTGTATTTGTATTTATTCGATCGCAAATGCATTTTTACCACCCTGCGTGGTAGGTACATGCACGCATCTGGCATGGTATCACCCACTGTTTTCCATGATTTGTACAATACCCATGCAGGTTTGCGGTCTGTGCCTCCAGCACACACAGCGTGTATATTCAGGTATTTAATTGTAAATAGATATATTCATATGGTATCAGCTTCCACATGCATACACTCTGAAAGCGACCAAGTGTGTTATTTCACCCTGCCATTTTCCCTTGAACAGTATCGTATGCCTTTTTCTAAAGTGGTTTCAGATGTACAAATGACAGCTGATTGTTTTGCAACGCGCTGTGTGAGGTGCAGACATACCGAGGTAAAAACGTACAACTATTTGTGAGAAGCCCCGTGTCTGGGATGAGCTCATGTACACCACTGGGTGAGCGCCCCTCTCTCTAGAAGCCTCCTGCGAGTCGGGGGTTTTTACCCCTTTTTAACCTTTTTCAACCTTTCTTAATAACTAAGTTTTTCAATATTTTGTTCATTCCTTTTCAAGTCTCTCTGCTCGAAATCAGTACGGGTGTATATCTTCTGCGATCGAGCTATCGCGGATTTTTTAATTAGCGTCCTTCAGTGCTTAGCAACGACACAGTCCTTCCACTGTGTCTGCACTCGACGTTATAAACGTAACCCCGCCCCCTCGCAGCCACTTCCTGGTTACGCGAGTCGTTTGGAGTGAGTGCCTCGAGACCACGCCATGATCTTGACCGAATAGGTAAACGAATCCCTTCAACCTTAGCCCTTCATTATGAAATTGACTTTGGGTTTTTTCCAATCTGTGTGATTGAACACTGAAGCCACGCTCTCATTCTCTTTTTTCTAGTAACGCCGAATTAATTTTGGAAATACGAGTCCCTCACAATTGACTGCTTATAGACTACGCCTGTAATTTATATTGATAAGGTAAACCAACGCCTCCACCTTGATTTTTTCATTTAATGCCAAATGGACTAATTTGTGTGAATGCCTACTGAGGCTACCGGTCTCTCACTGAGTTTTTATACCGATTGTTTCTAGTGATTTGGACTAACCCTATTCTGACATCGCACGTGACGATTTACAAGGGATTGAAGGTATGATTAAAACCCCCCTCCCCCCCCCCCCCCCCCGACCGTTGAAGCATACAATGCCCTGATTGAATCCTCTTGTAATGCCTGGTAATAAATCCTGGGGTTCGCCCCCCCCTTTCTTTTGTTTAGAATACTTGGCGGTGGTAACGACCTATGGTGGAGGCCACTGTTTCGAACCTCCCCTTCTGAAGGTAATAGCTTGTGTATTTTTGATAGTCCTCCTAAGTTCACTGTATTTTTAACGTTTTGCCCTGCGGACCACACACGCAGAGGTACTCGGGGAATTATCACCCCATTAAGTACTTTTATTCTATTTTCTCTTCACCCTAGGAGGTCTGCCCACCTCTCCAATGTCCTGATGAAGACCCGCCTGTAAGGGCCATCCAACCTACCGCTCAGGGTCGAAACGTAGACGTTTTTTCATGATATGTACTCCTTTGGTTATATATGAATCATACAACCCTGTATAGGAGATACTGTTTCTCTGACTTTGGATTGTGATACGCTCCTTTGTACGTGGCTCCAAAATTAGGAGACCGGTGTATATGTATATGTTAAGGAATCTTTATTCAATGATGTATAATTGAGTATTGAAGTAATTTTGTCACTACTTTCACTTTTATCCCTCACCTCACTTCCCACCCCCTTTTCTATGTGGGCACGCAAATGCTTATGAATTGCAAATGAATTTTTCGCTATTTGCTTGAACCATTTATTGATTCTATGGGTTACATTGTGAAATAAATTCAACGTAACCACTGACTTATATGTTGAAAAACTTCTTTTTGAATAATACATCAATGTATGAATAAGTGTCTGGCTGTCTGGGACCCCTCTTCCTTCATAATAACGTACTACCCAGGTCCCGATGACTATATGGGTTTGACCCTGTTTTGTGCTAACGAGGGTATGTCAGAAGCGGTGCAGCTTGTACGACCGTAGCTAACCTGGGCAAACATGATTGCATTAGTTTAAACACCATGACATTGCTCATGCTAATTTTAAGGCAATCTCGGACAGCTTCTCAGACCTGACTACCTATTTATATGGGACATAATTCTGGATGCTCAGTACATACCCTCCGGGGCTCTTACTGATAGGATTCAGACTTCCTGTCGTTACATTCCCATACAGTTCAATGTTTTCACGCCTTCTGTCACAAGTAAGGAAGCAAATCACATTACCTCAAAGCAGTCACAATATTGAATCTGGACACACTAGTTATTTGAAGGTCTATCTCCCAGCCTACAGGTGCTCAAACTGAAAGCTTGCAGACGTTTGCTGCAACAAAGTGTATGACCTCAGGAACCTGAGATTTCTCCCAGGATAGCCTGAGAGAGGCCTCGCCTACTACTCTAAATTAAGAGCTATCCAGAGACTACCTGTGAGAAAGCATCTTCAGGGTCATGTAAACCATATGCAGACTGACCTCGGCCCCTTATCTCTTAAACTTTTCATCTGCAACTTCTGTGAGGCCGACCTTCGACTCTCATGTGACCAGATTTGCCCATCACTTCAACACCAGCTAATCCAGGGATGACACCAAAGGAGACTTCAGCTCTGAATGTAAATGAACATTCCGCACAGAAAACAAATACACACACACGAACAGAAAAATAATACAACCCTAAAAGAATGTACTCACTGTCAATAAATAAGACAAGCGTCGTTTGGAATCCTGATCAGACTAAATGACACTAGAGTCACCGTGCAGTGTATCACAATCGCCTCTGCTAACAATGTATTTCCTAGTCGTAGACCAACAATTGAATTATTGAATTATCAGTCCAGGAGAAATATACATTTCAAATGTAACGTAACATACATATCACGAGATAACATGGGGACTATATCTTACCTTGTCGCCATAACATATCAATTTTCACTACCAGTACCAAAGCAGTGAGGCAGGACATAGCATAACATCTCTGAAGAGAAGATATACTAACTTCACTAAAATTCAACCTCGTATATTGCACAAGCTCATTTATTCCACACATCGTTTGAATTTGAAAATAGACTCAAACATTAGCATTTTAGCATAAATTGTCTTTTAACAACCCCCCACTTTACTTTCTGCGTTGATGGTAATATGTTATTAATTTTAAATATCCCTGTTTTGTTTTCTCTACAGATTATTTAAGGTTGCATCTCCCCGGCTGCCTATAGCCAAACTAGAAGCTTTTGCTTTTAAGCATCGGAACAGTGGCCCCCGGTTTATGTGTTTTTTTTCTGACAGGCCTTAGATGCTTAAACATCATTACACTGCCGGGAGTTATTTTGTGTATTTTATTTTGCAATGTTTACTTAAAATGTTTGACATGTCTAAGGGCACTTTTACAGCAATCCTGCCAATGAGCATTCTGTTTCATCCGTTCTTTAAATGATGTAACATAAAATGGCAATGGGGGCCTCAGGGTGAGCAATTGCTTAGATTACATTTGTGTGTGCAGCACCATGGAGCCCATAGAAAAGCATTGATGTGGAACAACAACACTATTAGAGTCTATATAGATAAAACTGTGATCTGCACATTGACTATAATGCACTGAGCAATAGGTTTTTAAACTCGTTTATTAATTTGATATTTTATCCAGTAACAATCTGAGGGCAAATTTTATCGATTATGTAAACCTATTAACATATGGAAAACAATAGGCGCTGTTTTATCCATTATTTGAATGGAATGTTTAAAATCAACATTATTGCGGTATTTATACCATTATTTGTTGTTATATGAATCAACTAACAAAGGTCCTGTATGCCAATGTTAGCGCTAATTATCATCGATATTCTGGTACCTGTCATTTGTTTCTATGCACAAACCTTGTACTTTTTTATGCACTGTCAATTTATGCCTTTGAAAAAAAGTTGGTAAAAAATGGATTAAAACGTACCTCTCCCATGATGTGCGTGTCATGTGATCAAGACACCAACAATGTTGAAACGCGTCATTGCTTCACTTTCCTGGCACATCGGCGAGTTTAAGGTGAAGTGTGACGCATATATATATATATATATATATATATATATATATATATATATATATATATATATATATATATATATATATATATATATATATATATATTCACTGAAAAAACCATAGGTTATAGACCATATATAGTTAGGAATTAGCATTTACAAAACCTTATTTTACTCACACAAAACCATTGAAATTCCATATATAGTTAGTTGCACTAACTATATATCGCGCACCCGCAATCCACTGCTGATGATGTCACATATTACATCATTCATGACATGGTCAGTGACATCACTGATGACATCACTGATGACATCTCAAATGACATCACTGATGACATCTCATTTGACATCAATGATCACATCACTGATGATATCATTCATGTGACAATACAATGCATCTCCTCACACTTTAATATAACCTCTGTTACACCCAGTGTTAAATACAGAGTATAATTTTTGAAACCTTTGACACACCAATACATACGCACTCACTGATTCCTACGTCTACACACACATTCACTCATTCACCCATACAATCATTCATACATACAATCACTCATCTTTACAACACTATCATATGCACTCATACACCTATACAGACACTCACACTCTGCCACTCATCCGTGGAGTTACTCACACACCTAGTCAGTCCTGTAAAGAATCAATCACACTTCCATTTTCTCATCTATACAGTTAAACATAGAACACCTTACATTTTCAAACATATACTACACACATACTTACTCTCTTATACAATCACTGATACAAGTACACATTCATCTGCACAGAGTCACACACCTCCCAGCCAGCCACACACACACTCAGTCTCCCATACAAATACTTGGGCAATCAATCAATAACCCATATAGTTACTCATATAGCTACTGATCAACACATGCAGCAGTTTACAGAACAACAGACATAATGATGCACAAATTAAGACAGTTTAGTCACTAACCCATGCACTCAGTGAGACATATTTAATCACTCACTCATACAGTCAGTCATGCACCTACTAAATCATTCATCCAGACGCTTATACATCCACTCATTCTTCAATATGTAAGACATATTTAAACTTTACAGAAACATAAAATTACTGGATGTTGTTTTCAGTGATGTCATCAGTGATGTCATTTGAGATGTCATCAGTGATGTCATCAGTGATGTCACTGACCATGTCATGAATGATGTAATATGTGACATCATCAGCAGTGGATTGCGGGTGCGCGATATATAGTTAGTGCAACTAACTATATATGGAATTTCAATGGTTTTGTGTGAGTAAAATAAGGTTTTGTAAATGCTAATTCCTAACTATATATGGTCTATAACCTATGGTTTTTTCAGTGAATTTTCAAGGTTTTGTAAATGCTAATTCCTAACTATATATGGTCTATAACCTATGGTTTTTTCAGTGAATTTCAATGGTTTTTTAATAGCAAATATCAAAAGCTTTAAAATGTATTCTTCATTAAATCGAAAAATATATTTTATATGTTTTTAATACAATTTTTTTATATATTTTTTTTTAATAATTTTTTTTCTTTCGCTTCCGGACCGCGAACCGGGTAGCTTCCCGTTAGCTCAATTTGCTGCCGCGACCCGGTCCGCGAACCGGTAAACGTTCCGTTTGCGCAACTGCCGCGTTAGAAAACAACATCGTAATGCGTCGCGTAACCGCGACGTATCGCGTTGTCGCGTAATGCGTCTTATGACGTGCCGTTAGCGCACCCGGAAGTGCTCCGGTGCGCGAAGCGAGGCGCGAAGCGCAGCTTCCCGGAAGCGATCCGGGACGCGGAGCGGGTAACGTAAGCATAACAGGTCATGTGACTTGTTAATAACACTTTTCATTGGTTCATTTCACTTTTGGTTTCCTAATGATGTAAGGCTAGGTCATGTGACCTAAAAATAACACTTTTCATTGGTTTAGAACTATTTTTTTTCCCAAATGATGAAAACCCCTCCTTGTTTCCTCACTCTGACTTTCATCTTTGTGAGAGGAAGACCTTTTTTCATCACTTAGCAATGGCAAGTGTTGTAGCTTCAGCTGGTGCACCCCCACCACCACCACCACCTTTTAGGAAGAGAGGACCACCTCCTAAGGTTATGGTTGAGCAAGAGGAGGAAGAAGAGGAAGAAGAGGAAGAGGAAGAAGAGAGCCATTTTTTGCGAGAAGAGCCTAGGAGGTCCCGTGTCCAAGTGAATTTTATTTGGCAATTTTTTAAATATCCCCAGGGCCAAAAAAAAGTGAATGCTCGGTATGTAACTTGCCTTATTTGCAAGAAAGATCTGTCCAGAGGGACAGATAAAAAATATAGTTATGGCAATTATACGATGCATCGCCATATGGAGAGGTGGCACCCTAACAACTACAGTGCTGCGCAGGTACGTGACCTGCAGGATAACCCCCCTCCTGTGGCCAGAAGATCAAATGTAGAGGAAGTGACGGGACCAGAGGCGAGGGAGACGGTCCCAAATATACAGATGAGGTTCGGGACAATCAAACAAGTGCGCATGCGTTGCGGTCAGTTGATTTGCTACAGAGAAAGTAGCATCAATTTAATCAACTTAGCAATTGACAATCATGATTGTCCAAACCGGCACAGAAAATAAATAATCTTTTTTTTTTCTGTTGCTCCTGTTGAGCCCTTTAGAATGAAACGTTTTCGTTCCCCCCCCAAAAAAAAACAAAAAAAATATAAAACCGTTCAAAAAATACAAAAAAAGTAAAAAAATGTTCAGAAAAATAATAAAAAAGATATAAAACAACAAAAATATTTAAAAAAAAGTTCTTTTCAGAACTACCTCCCCTTTATAAAAAAATTGCTAGAATGTTTAGCACTCTAGCAACCTCTATTTCTTTTGGTTCGCTTCCCGGTTCGCTCGCCGGTACGCGAACCGGAAGCAAACCAAAAAAAAAAGAAGAGTAAGTATAAGGGAAGGAAACAGAGAGTAATGTTAAAAGAAAGACAGCTATAGGGAGTAAACCAGAAATACTGTTTAATAGATCTATTTACCGAAGAAAAGATGGAAGAGGGTATAATTGTGAAAAACAAAATAGATAAGGAAGTGAAAGAAAAAAAGGAGAGTAGAAGAATAATAAACAAGAGTTTCTTAGAGAATGTGAGTGAATGTTCAAAATAAGATTAAAACATGTGGAATAACAGAGAGAAAAAACAGAAAGCAGAAAAGAAGAAGTAACAGAAAAGGAATGATTGAAACAGCAAAGAAATGTAAATAACATAGGGGCATATTATCAACATAGGCGATAAAATTATCGCTGCTTTTATCGGCAGAAATCTGCCGGTAAAGCCGCTTTTGCGGCAGAAAACTGCCGCTAAAGCCGCTTTTGCAGCAGTTTTCTGCCGATAAAAGCAGCGATAATTTTATTGCCTGTGTTGATAATATGCCCCTTAGTGTGCTTGAACTACAGGGAGAAAGCATAATGAACAAGTAGTGAAAGAGTGATCAGTCAGAGACAGTGAGAGTAATAGAGACAGAATGAGTGAACAAGAGTGAGGAACTATGAGAACAGAGGGACTGAGAAAAGGAGTGGAAGAAGTAGAGTAAGTAAGTAATAGAGAAAGGAATGAGGGAAGTAGCAAAGTCAGGAAACTGAGGGTTAAAGAAATGAAGCAGTGGAACTAATAGAAGTTAAATGTGATAGAAATGTAACGAAAAGAGTACAAAACACTTACCTTATAATTGTCGTTAACTTAGTCACTTGTTATTTTTATACTTTCAATCTGTGAAAAAAAATAAAAAATTTGAAAAATATTAAAACATGTATTTAAAAATTAGAAAAGACAAGGGAAAAGATTGACAATCATCCAATTTTACAAAGAAATAAAGTTAGAGATAAACATGCAGAAAAAAAAGAGAAAGAAACGGTGATAGACAGTCAGACACAAAAAGAAATTTAAATAGAGTAAATTACTTAGAGAGAAAAAAAGAAGATACTTTCAGTGACAGAAAAGAAGGATAGAAGAGTAAACTAAATTGAAGTTGTGTAAGCTACTAAAAGAAAGTGAGTAAGGTAAACTATATAAGGAAAGGGTGAATAAGGAAAAGAGAGTGAGAGAGAGAGGAGACAGAGGAAGTGAAGGAAAGAGTGTCAGATACAGACTGAGTGAGGCATCTACACAATGTGATTCGTAATGTTAGGAAACACAGGTAATGTATTTGAAAAACGTGCAATTTTTTTTGCTCAATCCACAATCACATCACTTGTGTTTCCTTTGCTTAGGTATCTCATTGTGCAGAAGTAGTCTAGCATATGAATGAGTACGCAGAAGGTGAGCACTGTATGCAACAACTTTGACACTTACAGAAGCCTCAGCTTCTCCATGCCCCCTACACAGTCTTAAATATATACATTTTAAACTGACGGTATCTTGTTGCAGATGAAGTGAGGCCAATCTTGCAACATGGTGCATCTTTTGCACTGCTGCTGCGTCACAAAAGTGACGCAATGGCGGCGCAAAAGAGGCGCACGGCCATCATAAATCTGCCCCTAACATTTTAAATGATTGTTTCAGGATGCCGATAAGGTGTGGACTATCCAGAGATTTGTTTGAGGTGAGGCCTACTCAGGGTTGCAGATTAAATTTAGGCTTATTGAAGAGTACAGAGGAGATAATACATGTGCAGGCCTACCAATGAAGTGAGTCATGTCCACTGCACTCTTGAACAAAGGCCACACCTCCTCTGTGTCCCTGGACAGGCCTAAACCTCATCTGCACAATGTGATTCGTAATGTTAGGAAACACAGGTGATATAATTGAAAAACGTGCAAATATTTTTGCTCATTTCACAATCACATCACCTGTATTTCCTCAGCTTAGGTATCTCATTGTGCAGATTTAGTCTAGCATATCCAAGAGTACGCAGAAGGTGAGGACTGTATGCAACAGAGCAATGTACATTACTCACCTCCCTTGACACTTACAGAAGCCTCAGTTTCTCCATGCCTCCTACACAGTTCTAAATGTATATCATAAATACAAAAAGGTACAGAAATAATTATACATGTTAAATGGTTTATTTTTGCTGTTCTTAGAATATATCAAATTTCACTAAAAACAGTGAGTTGAAGGTATTCATCATATAACAGCGGGGAAAAAATACACAATCAAAATGATTGTGTTTAAAAAACCCATATAACATAACCAATCAGAAATCAGAACTCCTGAAAAGTAACTTACTTTCCATGATATCGAAGGATGTCCTATGAACAGCTTATACTCTGTTGTGCTGTTATTATTTTCTGCCCGCCACTTTCTGAAAGAAAAGCTCCATCGTATTGACAAATATGTCACATACAATAAATGACTTCTCGCTCTCTACCGCACTTCTCCTCAAGGCCAAATAGTGGAAGAGCCATTTATAACTCTTGGAATTCTTCTAAGCAAATCCCGTCATTTTCTTTTTCCGCAACTTTCAGAAAGAAAACGTCCAAGATCACTTTCACAATCCTGTACTAGTAATATCTCACCCTTCTTGCTCACTCATGTTCCACATTACCTTTTCACTCTGTACTACACTTATCCTCAAGGCCAAATAGTGTAGGAGCCATTAGAACCTCTTGAAATTCCTCAGAGCAAATCCCGAGATTCCTACCCTAACATTTTGGTTGTAAAAACACCAGGTAAGAATTTTTAAGGTCAAAAGGCAATTTAAAAAAAAAAG
The DNA here is from genome assembly GCF_964261635.1 of Lissotriton helveticus. NCBI lineage: Eukaryota > Metazoa > Chordata > Amphibia > Caudata > Salamandridae > Lissotriton > Lissotriton helveticus. The sequence continues at coordinate 854,561,564 of NC_136070.1, read as the reverse complement.
TTAAAACAGAATCATTGCAGAATGACCAGCCGTGTCTAGACTTCAAATAAGCTGTGTAATGTCCTGATGTTGTTGAAGGACCGTCATGATATATAATTGCTGCAGTTACAAAAGTCCTTCCTGATATTGACAACTGCGAAGCCACAAAATTTTTAATTAAAGTTGTCAATTTTGTTCCATCAGGCCTACATCGTTGGAACATTAAAATGACATACTGGCCATATGTTTGTATAAATAATGTGGAGAACATTGCAGACTTACATTGGTTACACTCCATGTTGTGATCAGCTGCTTTTACTAGCTTACTAAAGGACACTGATTTACTGTCTGGCAAAGTTAAATATATAAATCTTTCAGACTCTACACTAGTAGTACTTGATACCCTACAGTTCTCGCAGTCATGCTGCCATTGATAAGAAAGGCCAAACAGATGATCTATATCTACACCTTCATCTTGCAATACATCAAGCATATACATTAAATACTCCTGACAATCTTGCTGAATATTTTGAGAGAATTGAATTTGACCTGAACATTTGTCTAACAGATTTCGAATTTCAGACACACTTTCTATTTTTGTTCTATCAGTGCTACATTTCTCTAACACAGAATTCAACAAACTGCAAAATCTTTGATCCGAATTGACCACAATCTCTTCTTTTAAAGTTTCTAGAGAAAAGACAACATTAACCACTACATTAGCATAGTAGTTGACACCAGAACTATTTTCAAATTGAAAACCAACAACATCTTCAACAGAATCCATTTTTTTTCTGCTAATAATTTCAGGTTCATCGACTTTTCGTCTTTTTGCTACAACCTCCCTACTATTGGTCACATTTCTTCGTTTCCGGCCTACCACACGTTTCTCAAACAAAGGATATTGAGGCAAATGTGGCGCATACTCTCTTCTTAACCTATTGTATTCGTTAACACAATCTAGATCCGCACAAATGTTTGTGACATCACACTCAATCAAGTACAATCCCGATAAACTTCTGACTCATGACAATGCCACATATGCCATACCCTCCTTGAACACAGAACTGCCAATATTCACCAATGTACTGTCTACACTTAAACCTTGTGATTTATGGATTGTCACCGCATATGCCAAGCAAAGAGGAAACTGCTTACGGCGAACATATAAGTCTTTTACAAGCAAAAACCTAGCAGAGCAACGACCAATTAGCTGTACTTCCTCAATGCCATCAAATTTAATTTTTAAAAATTCAATTCCATCTCTATTTCTGTATTTCACAAAATCAACAACATTACCCATTGATCCATTTACCAGACCTCTTTCAACATGTAAATTCCTTCCTAAAATTATACGGCAATTTAAGCACACATTCAGAGTCTTTTCAAAACCTGCAGTTTTAGATATAGTCTTCTCTAATGAATCCAATTTTGATTTCAAATTCTCAGACAAAATAATTGTTAATCCCATATGCTCTACTCTGTCAATAGCTTCCAGTTTCACAATCTCTTGGTTTTCTAAATGCAACATTTTGTTGTTGAAGATGGCACATTCTGCAAGAGTTGGCATCAAACATATTCCAGATTTCTTCTCAGTAATTTTCCGAAAAATATTCTCAGGCACAACGTCTTCTTCTGGATACAAATTTGACAGTAATCGTGCATGTAAAGCTTCTTTCCCATGCTCGGTCACTTTTCCCATTCTAACATCTTGTAGAATATTCTTATAATCTTCATCCTTCGCTTGACGCATATTTTCACGGAGTTCAGCATAATTGAAGTTTAACCATATATTGACGTTGCCAATGCTCCCTAGGCACTTCCTGGTATCTTCATGCGTGAGCATTTTGAACACAGGTTTTCCTTTCACTGGTGTCAGCTGCAGAAGATCACCGAAAACAATGATGTGTTTGCCACCAAATAACACATCATACTCTGTTTTGAGAACTTCTTGCATTCTCAAATGCACAAAGGCAAGCATGACTTTGGAAACCATGCTTACTTCGTCAATGATAAGAAGTTTCATTTTCCTCAAGACTCTTAAAAATTCACAACAAGCATCTCCAGATAACTTGTGGTATTGTAATTTGTTATCATGCTCCACTGGCAGCATCAGTAGACGATGCAAAGTAATACCTTTAATGTTATGTGCTGCCAGTCCAGTTGGAGCGGTGAGAACACAAGACAGCAATGACTCAGTCCTTTTCTGCAAATAACATGAAATTGCTTTAATGAGGAAACTTTTTCCAGTTCCCGCTTCTCCACTCACGTACAGTCGGACAGGCTTCAACGACGTACATGAGCACTCTTTCTTCTCATGACTTAATCCATGATCAATTTGGTTGGTAACTTCATCATATATTTTCCTCTGCTCAACGTTGAGTTGTATTTCCAAGTCTTCTAAGTTAACCACACCCTCCTGAGCATGTGCCATGGCTCTTCCACTTCAATCATGGCAGTGGCAGCTTCATTTTCGATAACTGGTCCTCCTAGTGGATCCTGACTCAATGAAACAGAACTCTGACTGTCCTGAGAACTGTCTCTAGCAATCTCGGCTGCAATCATTGCTTCCTGCTCGATTTCCGCATTCAACATTTCTAGATATTTGGGAAAAACAGGACATTCTATGGTCTCCTTGGCGGCATTGAAAGAGTCTTCGTAACAGAGGAAATCTCCAAGCAGTTCCTCTTCTGCACGCCAAGGCTTGAAAAGTTGCAAAAGAGCTAAATAGAAAAACTCTTTTCTTTCAGGAGATTCGCCACTCATTTTTCGATGGTTTACCAATTGGCATTTTCTTTGCTTGACCAGACATCCCTCACTTCCAATTACAGCATACACTCCTTTATCAATATCTTCTTTGATGTTCCTCTTGAATATGTAATTTTGTAGAACCTCATACAGACAAACATTCTCGAGGTGACTGCTTCTATTTGGATAATATGTATCCAACTCTTAGTCTTCAAAATATCGGTACTGTTTGGCTCCTTTTCCGCCAAATACTCAATTTCTCGCACAGGTTTCAGAACTCGATTACGCGTTGCAGCAAGACCAAGACTCACCCAAATGATACTCCTAGATTTGGCATAGAGACTTGCTGAAGATAACCGGTCAGAACATTCGTAAGCTCCGATTTCTCGATGCGACAACATCTTCAGACTGAAACTGTACAACTTCTTACTGAGGCTTTTTTCATGGGAAATGTCCTCCCACATATCCTTCAATTCTGTCTTTTCTTTTTTAGTGATGTAAGATGTCACATACCGAGCCACAGCCATACAGTTATCAGCCACAAACTGTATATCCATGTTAGCATTCCACATGGACAAAATCACTGGGTTGTAGTCGTTGATGTACTTGGACTCTTCGTTCCTTTTCAAATTGTATGTGTTTTTGGGTGATTTCCTCGTCACATTATGTCGCAGCGAAGACATCAAACTGTTCACTCTTCCTTTAGAAATCACAGGTCGTGGAAAGCCGAAACAACATTTTGTGTAGAACTTGTCCTTGTTTCTGAATTTACGACGGCAGTACTTTCCGCAACGATGGCTTTGGAAGCGTAAAACTTGTTCTCCTATGCTTTTGTCTTCCTTTGTCTTTGGAACAGCACATGTAGAATACTGTTCTATGAAACTCATCACTAAGTAATCCGGATCTGTTCCAAATTTGGGTGCATCTTTGATCCATAGCAGCATATGTATATGAGGAGCACCTCTTGCTTGGTACTCCTTTCTCCAGAAGAAATCCAACACCTCTCCAAGAGGTGGATTTTTCTTGTTCATGATGAAAGCCATCATAGCTTCAAACCTATGATTGAAGTACCTGCATACATTCACTGGATCCAAAGAGCACAGTTCTCCGGGTGTCTTGAATTCGATATTTTCAATGTTTCCATTTGCCTCTCGTAGAAATTCAAGTAAGTCTTCCCAGCCATACTCGGCACAGCTGAGAGTGAGGAACCATGTGGGAGTTCCTAAGTTCCTCAGCATACATTTTAAATCACCATGACGACGGTACCAGTACTCATTAGTACCACGCTGACACGCCATGAGATTAATCAGATGAGAATCCAAAATACTGTCTTGCACATTGACTTTATCCATAAAGTCCCTTGCCGAGATATTTTTCATCTGTACACCACTTTTCAAGATGTGGTTCACTGCATATGACAGTCCAGACAGATCGCTTTCAAACAGGAGATGAAACAAATAGGGAATGCATTGACGAAACCTAGGATCTTCTGCATACAATCGTAAAGTACGGTATTCAGAAGCAGGAATTTGATCAGGTCGCTCATCATATCTTCCTCCTTCACCTGTTGGAAATAGCTGTGGGAAACACCGAGCTTCCAAACTTTCCTCCCAAACACTAATGGGACTCCCTTTGGCTTGTTTCATTTGAAACAACTCAATAGCATTCCCCATGACTTCCTTGGAGTGCAAAGGATGAACACTATAATGTTTATATATTCCTTCATTTTTAGAGGCTTCTACTTTCTCAATTTGACCAGCACACAAATCGCTATCCTCTTCTTCACTTACTTCCTCTTCTGCAACATATACATTCTTATAGTACTTATTTTTTTTCTTCAAATACAATGTTGCCTTTTTGACTTTCCTAACATCCACTAAATCTTGCCATATTTTCTTACTCTTTGTCGGAACCCCATTAACTAAGATAACCAGAGGTTCCTCTTCCACTTTCTCTACTCCAATTGTATTAATGTTTTTCCTCAAATCTAGAGGCAAATAAAAAACTTTTCCCTTTAATCCTCTCTGTAAATCTGATGGAGGCAATTTCCCTGTCTTTGGCTCCATTCGTACAATAGCCTGAAAGGGATGGACACTTTGAATCAAAATAGATTCATAAGTATTTAAATCCTTCAATTCAGAAGGAATCTCAACCAATTCCAGATTATTATGAACCGCTCTAGCAGGCATCCGGTTTTGATTTAATTTGTTACAACAATAAGTACACACATGTTGATCCAATCCCAAATCAAAACAATTTTCTACCATCAAGTATGTTGCGAAATCCTTCCATTCACTAATATTTTCTCTTTCACTTTTTGCATATAAATCCACTAACTTAGTCTAATTCTTATAATAAGTGCATCGACAACACACACAAGTGAAATTAGGCCTCTCACTTGATTTCACCTGAAACGTGGCAATTTCCTTCTGAAAATTATCTGTACTGGAAATATGTACACTCTCTTCCACATTACCTTCTTCTTCTGGATCAATTTCAACATTCTCCTCTTTACTTGCAAAGTAACAAAACTCAATTTCTGCACAAATATTCTTCACATCTACTTCTGAACCATGCAAAAGAGCAGTGCATAATTGTTTAAGCATAATTGCTGGACTCTTAGGATAATACAACATTCTAACTAATTTCCTCACTGTATTATGATGCACTGCTAGCATCCTGAAATGATGAAAAACACTCTGGCATACTCTCCTGGAAAGACAAGCCAATGAATGACCATGCAAACCTGTTAGTTCTCTCAATCTGCAAGGATCTAAGTCTTGCAACAACTTAATTTTTTGTTTCAGACTTTTCTTACTATATGTACGTAAGAAATTACAAAACAAATCAATTGATTCCTGTAGCACACTGCAAATACTACTACACTTCCAGGTGTACACTGGACCCTTAGGACGTCTCCCTAAAACTTCATCACCTAACACCTCTTCTGCCTCTGTTGTCACAAGTTTTTCTTTTTCAACCACACATCCATCTTTCACCTCATATGCTCGACCACTGGTGTCAACTGCATGCACCAAATCATTATCCTGGAAATAACTCTCCTCATTAAAAAATGCCTCACAACTTGAACTATGCATCCATTCTCCTGTAAAAACTTCACAAAAATTACTACGATTAACTGTTCTCTTCCATCTACTATTTGATTTGAAATCATAAATTGCCTTGTTTAGTTTCCTAATTCTATTGATTATCAAAATAAATAACTTTCGCTTAATTTCGAAAGCCTGATCAATAATTTTCTCTCCATCTTTCTTTCTCTTATAAAAAGCCACTTTCTGTTGACTTTTCTTAATCTTTTTAACAAATTGCCAATTATCCTATTGCGGAACATTCGTCTACGAATGTCCCTAAACTGATTTTTCCTTCTACTACCATGCACAGAGTTATCTCCTGCTCTAGCAGTAACATTTTTGAGTGGCCTTTCCTTCCCATTTAAATTGGCTCTCTTTTTCTGGACTAAAACATGTTCTGTACTGATACTTTTTCATCTGCAAATGTTTCTTAAAAAGATTTCGTTGTCTTACCCGGAGCTTTCTTGGTGACTTGACAAGTTTTTATTGTAGAGGACTGCTGCAAGCATTTAGTAAGCTGCTGTGTTTGACGTTTTGTAGCCTTTTTCCTCCTGTCCTTCGAAGGCATCGTATAATTTTGAAATGATCTGCAGTTGAATCTGTGGTAAAATATAATAAAAATGTTATTAACCACTATTACCAAACAGTAAATCAATAACAGTCATCAAAAAATTAACAGACTAGTTGTCAATTCTACATACAATAATTTTTAGTGCTTTAGCAAATTTAAAACTCACAAATAGTAGCAAAGAAATGGAATGCTTCTACATTTGACCTGTGCTCTTTTATATGTGAATCTGATCTAATTTTATTAGCATATTTCACTATTTTAATAAAGACACTTCACACAATCTGTTTTTGAAGTTGTATTTAATTTTAAATAAAACTGTTTACATGGTTACTTTTCATTTCGAGTAACTTAAATTTATTTTTAAAAGTCTTTATAGGTTAATAGGCTCGAGCAGGTCAGCTGCCCACCCTATGTCATACAATTCTGACAAATCTGCATCCTCATCATATTCTTCCTCATCCACAGGATATAAATCATCCAAGGGATCTACTTCCACTGACGTTTCAATAACAAGTTCAATGATAAGATCGAGATCAACAGATTGGTCATTATCACTCATGCTTGATGTTGTCGTGATCTTTAAAAAAAGAGAACAACAATGAGATATTGCAGAGTAAGAGACAAATCTCAGAGACTATAATAGTAAAATTGTTTAACAAGAGTAACATTTTGCAGATATTATTTAACCATGTCCAGCGATGCTGAGGAGGTGAGGCCTATGTCCAAGTTTTCAGTGAACAGGACTCATCTCTTCTTAACCTTGGATAAGCCTCACCAACACTGTGTCCCCTGCTAATACTTAAATTTAAAGGAGCAGATTTATGTTAACTGGCGCATCCCCAGGGATGCACCAGTTAACGTGCACCACTTGTCTGCCACCCATGATGTGCCGCATTTACAATGCAGAGCACCATTGAGCAAAAACAGCACAGATGCGTCACGCATCTGTTCCACAAAAACTGCGCATTGCAGGAATCACGTCATAAGCGCGTCATATCTACTGCAATGCACAGGGGCAAGCCACACATTGCATGGTGCATCACTCCTTATGCCTGTTTCAAACAGGCGTAAGGATTTGATTCAGCAATGCCATAAAGGTGACTCAGTGAAATCTTCTTAATTTTACTGTGTTAGTTTTACAGGGCTTTCATGCAAATGACTGCCCACCCTACAACAAAACACTCACATGAAACCTGACGCAGGTTTCATGTGGCACAGGACTTTACAGCATGACACATCTGCCTAAATGCATCAAGTTGTAAATATGTCGCAACATAGCACATCTTTTGCACCGCCGCTGCGTCACAAAAGTGACGCACAGCGGCGCAAAAGAGACACACGGCTATCATAAATCTGTCCCTAACATTTTAAATGATTGATTCAGGATAACGATAAGGTGTTGACTATCCAGAGGTTTGTTTGAGGTGAGGCCTACTCAGGGTTGCAGATGAAATTTACGTTTGTTGAAGAGTACAGAGGAGATAATAAATGTGAAGGCCTACCAATGAAGTGACTGTGAAACAAGGAAGGAACTGGATCCTACATCTGGCCAGCCCGGATCTCAACAATAGGGAAAACAGAGCAAGTTGGCTGGGCAGGATTGTTAACAAAACGAATATGGGCGCACACAGTCAGTGTATACTACGTGGTCAATGAAAATATATTTCAAGAACATTTATTTACATTCAAATTGAGAATTCAAAAATTTCAACGTCAACAGACATAAACAGAAAACTGTCAGTGCAGTAGGTTCAACGACATACAATCATGTATACAATATCTACAAATCTACAATTTTACAAATCTACAGACAGCTAAGGTGAAAGAGTCGTGCAAAAAACATATTAACACACCAAAAACAGTACTGCTCAAAGCTAATTGCGAAGTACAAGTGCTAATGGAGACCAAACATTATTTGTGCGTGAAAAAAATTAACACAGGAAAACCAGTCCTTAGAACTAACAACCACTGGACAGGCGGAACAGGGGTGGAAAAAGTGCCTGCCTGTCTTACACAGCCTGTGGTCGGATGTTTTTTAGGATTGCATTGCTAGGGCCCAATGAAATGGAATGATTTTCACCCTGGCTGCACCCTTTAATCTTGCCACAGGTTGGGGATGTCGACGCGTTTCGAACCTTAAAAGTAAAAGGTTCTCCTCAGGACAGGGACTGGGAAAGAGTTTATCTGTAAGGAAATAAGGGATTGGTGTCAGAAATATGCCACAACAATTGTATGGGTCACCTCTGACTCTAAAAAATGGAAAAAAGAATGTTACCTGCACGGTAGGCACAAGGGTTGCCGAGGTGTAGGTATGTCGCAGTAGAAAAAATGGAGGTCTACAAGAGAGTAAAACATAGCACAGGGTGATCACACATCGTGGTATCAGGCAAATTAAAGTCACAAGTGGCCTGTATGGAGGCATTGCCTACCTGTCCGTCGTACAATAGAGCTCTGCGGGCGCAGTGCCCGCGCTGCGGTGCACGCCCAGATCGGAGAGCCATTCACCACTTTGGAGCCAGGATTGTAGGCTGTTGAGGGTAAGGGCGGAAAAACGCCAATGAGTGTTTGCAAAAAAACAGTCGTCTAGAGGCCCAACACTGCCCTGACACGAGGATCCCAGCAAGCTCCTACCTGTATTAGGATGGGAGTGGAGACCTGGGGTGCCGCTGGTCGCAGTAATCAATACAGCGAGCGGGAACAATTCAACAGGGACCCGCTGAAATTGACATACAAGGGGAGACCATGTCAGTAAAGGAGTGTGTTTGCAAAGTTCGCGCTATAAAGGGACAGTGTTATGGCAGCGACTCCGTGGCACTTACTTGTGTTGCAGGAATCAATTAGCCGCTCCAAAGGACCTGAATCAGTGGGGCAGACGCGGACACTGCCGCGGTGTATTTGATTGAATGCAGGTCCGGGTGGTGGAAAGCATAGAAATCAAAATAGGACTTCATCCCTGACTGAGGCATGCTGGTAATTGTGGTCTGCGCACAGCCTGAGAAGTCTGGCCCTTGCGTGGAAAACATGCTCGTGAAGACTAAAGGCAGGCCAGCGGCGGATGGCGGGTGCAAGAGCCGGAGAGGGCGGCGACACCCACTTAGGTGTATGCGTCGCTATCAAAAACCCGTGCATTTGAAATCTCATGCAACACAGTTACAAGCTCAATGGAGTCCGTTTAAAAGGAGAAAACCTGGCGAATGGCTGGAGTTTGGCATTTGGCAAAGCAGTGTGACTGAAATGAAACACATCAAGAACACACATGGGTATTTGAAACAAGTCGAGCGGTCTCACATGACACAATGGTATACATTCTCTCAAATACAAAACATATGACAATTGTTCGAAATGCCAATTCTTAATTAGAAAATAATAATGATGGTAATAACTGCCTTGCAGCGCACAAAAAGAAGTCAAAGTGTGATGTTATACAGGTAAAAATACAACGATTACTCACAGAATCAAGAGCATGTATCTAGTGCATAAAACAAACAAACACAACTACAACGTGGATAGATATTCCCATGGGTAATATTATAACCCGCATGAATACACAATTGTCCAAAGAGTCTGAAGCATGTTTCAGGTGTAGATCGAACAAACAAAGCGACAACGTGGGTTACTAATCCCATAGGCGGTATTAATGACCCTGTGGCAGGTTTTCAGGTGACAAGACCAGACAGTACAAGAAATATAAGTGTAAAAAAGAAGTAATGATTGTGATAACAGAAGCAGCACAGTGGGGGACACAGCTCAACCAGAGGGGGCAGAGTAAACTTCAATAGTACGGGAAAAAGTAGTTCATAGGCTGGCAATTTCAGACATTTCATTGAGACCGGTATTGGATGTGTCGAATTTCAGTATGAGGTACGCCTCTTTTTGGGAGAGCCGCAGATCAGGATCACCACTGCCCCCTCTTATAACTGCCAGCACAGTCCATCTGATATCGAGGGAGGAGTGTTTTTGTTGCAAAAAATGGGAAACCAGGGGTGCGGTAAGATTTTTATTGTTAATTCTTGAGCGATGTTGAATGATTCTTTGGCGGACCTCCTCGCTGTCTGGTCTTGTCACCTGAAAACCTGCCACAGGGTCATTAATACTGCCTATGGGATTAGTAACCCACGTTGTCGCTTTGTTTGTTCGATCTACACCTGAAACATGCTTCAGACTCTTTGGACAATTGTGTATTCATGCGGGTTATAATATTACCCATGGGAATATCTATCCACGTTGTAGTTGTGTTTGTTTGTTTTATGCACTAGATACATGCTCTTGATTCTGTGAGTAATCGTTGTATTTTTACCTGTATAACATCACACTTTGACTTCTTTTTGTGCGCTGCAAGGCAGTTATTACCATCATTATTATTTTCTAATTAAGAATTGGCATTTCGAACAATTGTCATATGTTTTGTATTTGAGAGAATGTATACCATTGTGTCATGTGAGACCGCTCGACTTGTTTCAAATACCCATGTGTGTTCTTGATGTGTTTCATTTCAGTCACACTGCTTTGCCAAATGCCAAACTCCAGCCATTCGCCAGGTTTTCTCCTTTTAAACGGACTCCATTGAGCTTGTAACTGTGTTGCATGAGATTTCAAATGCACGGGTTTTTGATAGCGACGCATACACCTAAGTGGGTGTCGCCGCCCTCTCCGGCTCTTGCACCCGCCATCCGCCGCTGGCCTGCCTTTAGTCTTCACGAGCATGTTTTCCACGCAAGGGCCAGACTTCTCAGGCTGTGCGCAGACCACAATTACCAGCATGCCTCAGTCAGGGATGAAGTCCTATTTTGATTTCTATGCTTTCCACCACCCGGACCTGCATTCAATCAAATACACCGCGGCAGTGTCCGCGTCTGCCCCACTGATTCAGGTCCTTTGGAGCGGCTAATTGATTCCTGCAACACAAGTAAGTGCCACGGAGTCGCTGCCATAACACTGTCCCTTTATAGCGCGAACTTTGCAAACACACTCCTTTACTGACATGGTCTCCCCTTGTATGTCAATTTCAGCGGGTCCCTGTTGAATTGTTCCCGCTCGCTGTATTGATTACTGTGACCAGCGGCACCCCAGGTCTCCACTCCCGTCCTAATACAGGTAGGAGCTTGCTGGGATCCTCGTGTCAGGGCAGTGTTGGGCCTCTAGACGACTGTTTTTTTGCAAACACTCATTGGCGTTTTTCCGCCCTTACCCTCCACAGCCTACAATCCTGGCTCCAAAGTGGTGAACGGCTCTCCGATCTGGGCGTGCACCGCAGCGCGGGCACTGCGCCCGCAGAGCTCTATTGTACGACGGACAGGTAGGCAATGCCTCCATACAGGCCACTTGTGACTTTAATTTGCCTGATACCACGGTGTGTGATCACCCTGTGCTATGTTTTACTCTCTTGTAGACCTCCATTTTTTCTACTGCGACATACCTACACCTCGGCAACCCTTGTGCCTACCGTGCAGGTAACATTCTTTTTTCCATTTTTTAGAGTCAGAGGTGACCCATACAATTGTTGTGGCATATTTCTGACACCAATCCCTTATTTCCTTACAGATAAACTCTTTCCCAGTCCCTGTCCTGAGGAGAACCTTTTACTTTTAAGGTTCGAAACGCGTCGACATCCCCAACCTGTGGCAAGATTAAAGGGTGCAGCCAGGGTGAAAATCATTCCATTCCATTGGGCCCTAGCAATGCAATCCTAAAAAACATCCGACCACAGGCTGTGTAAGACAGGCAGGCACTTTTTCCACCCCTGTTCCGCCTGTCCAGTGGTTGTTAGTTCTAAGGACTGGTTTTCCTGTGTTAATTTTTTTCACGCACAAATAATGTTTGGTCTCCATTAGCACTTGTACTTCGCAATTAGCTTTGAGCAGTACTGTTTTTGGTGTGTTAATATGTTTTTTGCACAACTCTTTCACCTTAGCTGTCTGTAGATTTGTAAAATTGTAGATTTGTAGATATTGTATACATGATTGTATGTCGTTGAACCTACTGCACTGACAGTTTTCTGTTTATGTCTGTTGACGTTGAAATTCTTGAATTCTCAATTTGAATGTAAATAAATGTTCTTGAAATATATTTTCATTGACCACGTAGTATACACTGACTGCGTGCGCCCATATTCGTTTTGTTAATAATCCTGCCCAGCCAACTTGCTCTGTTTTCCCTACCAATGAAGTGAGTCATGTCCACTGCACTCTTGAACAAAGGCCAGACCTCTTCTGTGTCCCTGGACAGGCCTAAACCTCATCTGCACAATGTGATTCATAATGTTAGGAAACACAGGTGATGTAATTGAAAAATGTGGAATTCTTTTCCTCATTTCACAATCACATAAACTGTGTTTCCTTTGCTTAGGTATCTCATTGTGCAGATGGAGTCTAGCATATCAAAGACTACGCAGAAGGTGAGCACTGTATGGAACAATTTTGACATTTACAGAAGATTCAGCTTCTCCATGCCCCCTATACAGTCCTAAATGTTTACAGTTTAAACTGACGGTATCTTGTTGGAGATGAAGTGAGGCCTATCTTGCAACATGGTGCATCTTTTGCATCACTGCTGCATCACAAAAGTGACGCAACAGCGGCACAAAAGAGGCGCACGGCCATCATAAATCTGCCCCTAACATTTTAAATGATTGATTCAGGATGACGATAAGGTGTGGACTATCCAGAGGTTTGTTTGAGGTGAGGCCTACTCAGGGTTGCAGATGAAATTTAGGCTTGTTGAAGAGTACAGAGGAGATAATACATGTGCAGGCCTAGCAATGAAGTGAGTCATGTCCACTGCACTCTTGAACAAAGGCCAGACCTCTTCTGTGTCCCTAGACAGGCCTAAACCTCATCTGCACAATGTGATTCGTAATGTTAGGAAACACAGGTGATGTAATTGAAAAATGTGGAATTTCTTTTGCTCATTTCACAATCACATCACCTGTGTTTCCTTTGCTTAGATATCTCATTGTGCAGATGGAGTCTAGCATATCAAAGACTACGCAGAAGGTGAGCACTGTATGGAACAATTTTGACATTTACAGAAGATTCAGCTTCTCCATGCCTCCTACACAGTCGTAAATGTTTACAGTTTAAACTGACGATATCTTGTTGGAGATGAAGTGAGGCCTATCTTGCAACATGGTGCATCTTTTGCATCACTGCTGCATCACAAAAGTGACGCAACAGCGGCACAAAAGAGGCGCACGGCCATCAAAAATGTGCCCCTAACATTTTAAATGATTGATTCAAGATGACGATAAGGTGTGGCCTATCCAGAGGTTTATTTGAGGTGAGGCCTACTCAGGGTTGCAGATGAAATTTAGGCTTATTGAAGAGTACATACAAGATAATACATGTGCAGGCCTAACAATAAAGTGAGTCATGTCCACTGCACTCTTGAACAAAGGCCAGACCTCTTCTGTGTCCCTGGACAGGCCTAAACCTCATCTGCACAATGTGATTCGTAATGTTAGGAAACACAGGTCATGTAATTGAAAAATGTGGAATTTCTTTTGCTCATTTCACAATCACATCACCTGTGTTTCCTTTGCTTAGATATCTCATTGTGCAGATGGAGTCTAGCATATCCAAGAGTACACAGAAGATGAGGACTGTATACAACAGAGCAATGTACATTACTCACCTCCCTTGACACTTACAGAAGCCTCAGTTTAATATTTCTCAGTTCAATATTTATTTAAAGAAGCAGACACCAATATGACCTTCTCATAAATGTGAAAAGTGTTTTTAAAAAAAAAAAAACTATTTTCTGGTCATAATTTGAAAACACAACACAGGTCCTATGTAGAAGCACACCCTGTCAGTACTTACATTTGCCAAGCACACATGGGGGCGTATTTACAAGGACCTTGCACCACGGGGAAATGTCTTAAATTAAAATGGGAAAAATAACATCAAAGGGACTCAAAGGCCTTGTAAATATGCCCCAAGCAACCTATGAAACTCTAGCAGTACATATGAAGAAACCTAATTGATTTCAAAAAACGTTTTTAAACACATCATGTTAAGCAATTATATACCTACATTCATGGGGAAGTGACTTAAAATGCCCTAAGACACATGAAAGCGTATTTTTAAGGCCCTTGCACCATTTTTGCGTCACTTTTAACATGGCTATGTAACTCAAAGAATCAAAATCTAAATTTGCCAAGCACACATGGGGGCGTATTTACAAGGACCTTGCACCACGGGGAAATGTCTTAAATTAAAATGGCAAAAATAACATCAAAGGGACTCAAAGGCCTTGTAAATATGCCCCAAGCAACCTATGAAACTCTAGCAGTACATATCAAGAAACCTAATTGATTTCAAAAAACGTTTTTAAACACATCATGTTAAGCAATTATATACCTACATTCATGGGGAAGTGACTAAATGCCCTAAGACACATGAAAGCGTTTTTTAAGGCACTTGCACCATTGTAGCGTCATTTTTAACATGGCTATGTAACTCAAAGAATCAAAATCTAAATTTGCCAAGCACACATGGGGGCGTATTTACAAGGACCTTGCACCACGGGGAAATGTCTCAAATTAAAATGGGAAAAATAACATCAAAGGGACTCAAAGGCCTTGTAAATATGCCCCAAGCAACCTATGAAACTCTAGCAGTACATATGAAGAAACCTAATTGATTTCAAAAAACGTTTTTAAACACATCATGTTAAGCAATTATATACCTACATTCATGGGGAAGTGACTTAAAATGCCCTAAGACACATGAAAGCGTTTTTTTAAGGCCCTTGCACCATTTTAGCGTCACTTTTAACATGGCTATGTAACTCAAAGAATCAAAATCTAAATTTGCCAAGCACACATGGGGGCGTATTTACAAGGACCTTGCACCACGGGGAAATGTCTTAAATTAAAATGGCAAAAATAACATCAAAGGGACTAAAAGGCCTTGTAAATATGCCCCAAGCAACCTATGAAACTCTAGCAGTACATATCAAGAAACCTAATTGATTTCAAAAAACGTTTTTAAACACATCATGTTAAGCAATTATATACCTACATTCATGGTGAAGTCACTTTTAACATGGCTATGTAACTCAAAGAAACCAAATCTATTTGTAAAACACTTGACACAAAGCAACATTTTAAATACACAACTTTCTTCATAATTTTCTCCTTAAAGCATACTAATCTCTATTTAAATTAAATGAATCTTTTCTCACCTTAGCAAATACTTTTTGAGTTTCAAAACAGTCTCAGACACACACCAATTTGTCTTCAGCAGAACAAAGGGTATGCACTCCAGAGGCTGCAACCAACAATGGCACAGAAATGCTGTAATTCATCACACATATCTCTCATGTCACCCAATCAAAACTCTTCCCTCACTTTTTTCAAATCAACACCCTTCCCCCTCTGCCCTTTCTGCCTTTTTTGCATAGCAACCACCTCCTGAAAGACCTCTCATGTTTGCAACTTCACACAACAATGTTTCAATTGAACTCTGAACCCTCAGTACACCTGCGTATCTAGTGCAATCTTTCATACAATGATTTTTTCTTGACCATTCAAATTACATCTTTCAAAGAACTCATCCATGCACCCTAACTTTCTGTTTCCAGCAATCAAAATCCACCAATCACTGCTACTGATTCATTAGCACAGAAACTCCACAGTTTTTTTCATTACATACTCCTACTGTTTTAACTACCATTTCATTACCACACTTCATCTGACTGCAGCAGAACCTCCTCTCATTATGTTTTCTGTGTGGATTGTTGGACATAGTTACATCCATTGGGCTCAAAGGTATGCTGATAACAGAAATTTACACAACCTCAATTTACAAAATGTGGAAATCAACTGGATTGGCCACAGAGGATTAAGATGTCACCAATTGATACCATTGGTGAAAACCTTTTTGCATTAGCCAAAACCTGACCTGTTAATTGTGCACTGTGGAGGAAGTGATTTGAGCACTTTGACAGGGGTAGGTCTGGAAATGCTTTTAAAGGACACCTTTGAGCAATTGATGGCACTTTTTCCTCAATCTGCCTTGGTATATTCAAATATATGCCAAAGACAGAAATGGAGGTGGTCCAAGCAATTTTCTCCACAAATTGAGAAATCGAGGAAGCATGTAAATAAGTCTGTTTCAGCTTACATGAGAGACCATGGAATGGGCTCCATCTACAACAATAACTTGCGTTACTACATGCAAGATATCTACAGAGAAGATGGAGTTCACTTCTCAGATGAGGGGAACAGACTTTTCATCCTGAATTTAAGACTATGTATTGGTACCTACTTATAAGTACCTAAATCTACCACAGACCCAAAAGCTCTTCTCAGAGCTACCCTTACTATGATCACTATAAACAAATTTTGAATGTAACTTTTTTTTTACTAATTTTCACAATTTACGCTTTCGGGAGCGCTACCCGGTACGCGAACCGGACGGTAACCGCGCGAACATTTTTAAAAAAATGTTTTTTTTTCGCACATATCGGCCTCCTCAGCCACCCTCAGAAAACCTAGGGGGTCAGGATACATCTACCGTGCCCCCTTCTACCCATTCTGAACATTATTTGCCCTCCATCTTGTATCTCACTTCTACCGAAACACAAAATGGAGGACTCCCGTAACGCTGCCGGTTCGCGTACCGGGGCGCGCACTGGGAAGCGCTCGCTTTAAAAAGGTGGGAAAGTAATTTACAGAAAAACTACTGGAGACACTTTCACCAAATATAGATGAGCTCATACTACATACCAATCCCTACCATTTTCACAAATTTGGTTGGAATTCCATTTAACCAATCAGCCTGTAGACCTCTCTAAATACCCTGAGGTAAATTACTTTACAAAACACTTCTGAAGTGTTGGAATTGACAACCAATTAAAATGTTACTTTCATTTTCTACTTTTTTTACCTGACATTTGATTGGTTATGTACCTGAATATATATAAAGAAAGAGAGAGAAACACAGCCATTTTGACTACTACTTCCTGAAGTACATTGCAAGAGCATTTTCACTGACAACTTAAACTTGTTTTTAAAAGTTAAGATGTTATTTTGAAAACTAAAGTATATTGTGCACTTTAAGTTAATATGCAAAACTTTTTCTGATAGTTGTATACTATCCCTCTATAATAGTTATAGATTTAGATAGACTTTTCTGTTATAGTTATGGATAGATTTAGGCTTGTCTTGTATAATTATGAATTTACTAAGGTTTCATCACATACACATTTTTATATTTCTACTACCAGTCTGATACTATACACTGCCCAAAGATAAATTCACTGTTAAATTAATCCCAACAGTGCCTTATCTCTACATATATATATATTTTTTTATGCAAATTTCAGGCAAAATGGAAGGAGAACAAAAAGTGTCATTTGAAATTGTCCTTGAAGAGACCAATCAAGAAAACATTGAACCAAATGACATTGAATTCATGGATGAATCACAGGACCATGAACTACTACAATGTGTACAATCCGTAGATTTCCTCCTTCAAAATGAGGACATGTTGCAAGTTATGTTCACTCAAAATAAGGACATTTCGGACACTCAAATGTTGGAAGTTATGTTCACTGAAAATGACGAAATTTCGGACAGTCAAATGTTAGACGTTCTATTAAATTTTGAAAAACAATCACAAAAATAACCCCCCCCCCCAAAAAAAAACAAAAAACTGAACAATCAATAAACATACAATATTTGAAAAGTCTATCATTCTTTTTTCCTCATAGTACGCTCCCCGGTGCACGTACCGGGCGCTCCCCACGCAAAAAAAACGATTTTTTTTTTTTTTTTTGCCACGCGGGGCCCGCCTCCACATCAAACCTAGGGGGTCAGGGAGGATCTACTATGCCCCCTTATGGTCATTTCCCCCTTTGTTTTGGCCTCCTCTTGTCTCTCGATCCTACCGAGAGACAAGATGGCGGCCGCTCCGGACTGTTTAGAATGTTGACAGACACCGGAGAGCCAATCAGCTTCACTTCACGAAGTTCCGTTACGCGTCAAGTACGCGAACCGGGGCACTAATCGGGGCGCGCTTACAGATATATATATTTTTTTGAACGTTAATTTATCACAATCCACTGGAGCACATATATTGAGACCTAGCAAAGGCACATCGGGCAAACAAAATCTACAATTTTGCCAAGTTTCGTGGAAATCCATTCAGCCGTTCGAGCTAAAAGTGAGTCCAACCGCCCTATGGAAAATTGCATGGGAAAAACGCGTTTTGGGACCCCCCTTTTTTCTCGGCCCCCCCTTGACGAAACCCCCCCAAATTTTCAGGGGCTGCTCAGAAACACAATGTTCCATTTTCCTGAAAATTCCAGCCAATTCCGTCCTCAAACGCCAACGTTATTCGACATAGACTTTTCAAAAATCCCATAGGAAAAAAATCCTAACTATATATACCTACTGGCTGCCGCCAGTAGGTAATATATATATATATATATATATATATATATATATATATATATATATATATATATATATATATATATATATATATATATATATATATATTCACTGAAAAAACCATAGGTTTCACACCAGTTATAGTTAGGAATTAGCATTTAAAAAACCTATTCAATTCATTTAAAAAATCATATGTTTCACACCAGTTATAGTTAGCTGGAAGTTTTACTCGCATAAAACCATTGAAATTCCCACGTTATAGTTAGTTAGACTCACTATAACTTGCGCGTGCAATGCACTGCTGATGACGTCACATATTACATCACTCATGACATGGTCAGTGACATCACTCATGACATCACTGATGACACCATCCAGTGAATGTGTATCTTTTTAAAAAATAAATATGTGTTATATGTGTATATGTAAAAGTTGATGGAAGAATAAATGTTTAAAAAAGTGTTTACATGGATGTTTTTTTTTTAAATTGATTGGTTAACTGGTTTATTAAGTGTATCTTAGTGAATACATATATTAGAGAGTAATGTTTAAATATTTAAATATATGTATTAGTGTTTCACTTTGTGTATAAGTGGCTGCATGGGTTGGTGAGTAGCTACATGTGTATGTATATGGGTTATTAGATGTTTTTCTTAGTATCAGTATGAGTGTTTGTATGGTTTGGTGGGGGTATTACTGTTTTAATCTAGTATATGTGAATATTGATGTATATAAGTGAGTATATGTGAGAGTGCGGAATTGTAGGAGTTCCTGTTTAAATTAGTATGTGTTTCTATAAGTGATTGTTTAAGAGAGTAAGTATGTGTAAGTTTCCTTAGAAGTAAAGTGGTAGTGTGTGTATAGCTGCATATGCAAATAAATGGATGTTCAATAGTTTATTTGCATGTGTGAGTATGTGTGAGAGTATCTTTTGGATGACTGTCAGTGTGTAAGAGGATGTATAGGTGTATCACTACATATGATGAGTAAGTATATGTATGAGTGACTATATAGAACTGTTGGTGAATGAGTGGATGTGTATATAGATGGTGGAATTACTGAATTGGTTGTTGTAACTGGTATGGATATCTCCTTTTTTTTGTAAATTTTAGTTTCTATTTTTGAATATGTGTTTCAAGGGTTACATTACAGTGAAATGAGGTCTGTCACTCTGTCACAAGGATGGTGTCATCAGTGATGTCATGAGTGATGTCACTGACCATGTCATGAGTGATTTAATATGTGACGTCATCAGCAGTCAATCAATCAATCAAAGACATTTATAGAGCGCACTACTTACCCGTAGGGTCTCAAGGCGCTGGGGGGAGGGGGGTGCCGCTACTGCTCGAACAGCCATGTCTTCAGCTTCTTCCTGAAGGAGAGGTGGTCTTGGGTCAGGCGCAGGTCGGTCGGGAGGGAGTTCCAGGTCTTGGCGGCCAGGTAGGAGAAGGACCTTCCTCCTGTAGTCGCTCTTCGGATGCGGGGGACGGCGGCGAGGGCGTGGTTGGCTGATCGGAGGTGGCGTTTGGGAGCGTAGAAGTTGATTCGGTTGTTGAGGTAGCTCGGGCCTTGGTCGTGTAGGGCTTTGTGTGCGTGGGTGAGGAGGCGGAAGGTGATTCTTTTGTTGACGGGGAGCCAATGTAGGTCTCTCAGATGTCCGGAGATGTGGCTGGTTCGTGGGATGTCGAGGATGAGTCTGGCTGAGGCGTTCTGGATCCGCTGGAGTCTCTTCTGGAGCTTGGCGGTGGTACCGGCGTAGAGACGTTGCCGTAGTCCAGTCGGCTAGTGACGAGGGCCTGGGTGACGGTCTTCCTGGTCTCGGTGGGGATCCACCAGAAGATCTTCCGTAGCATGCGTAGGATGTTGAAGCACGCCGAGGAGACGGTGTTGACTTGTCTGGTCATGGAGAGGGAGGAGTCCAGGATGAAGCCCAGGTTTTGTGCGTGGTCTGTCGGTTGGGGTGCGGTGCCCAGGGCGGGAGGCCACCAGGAGTCGTCCCAGGCGGAGGGTGAGGAGCCCAGGATGAGGACCTCCGTCTTGTCCGAGTTCAGTTTCAGGCGGCTGGTCGTCATCCACTCGGCTACCTCTTTCATCCCTTCGTGCAGGTTGGCTCTGGCGGCGGCGGGGTCGTTGGTCAGGGAGAGGATCAGCTGGGTGTCGTCGGCGTAGGAGATTATGCTGAGGTTGTGTTGTCGTGCGATGGCCGCGAGGGGGCTCATGTAGACGTTGAAGAGGGTGGGGCTCAGCGAGGATCCTTGAGGGACGCCGCAGATGACTTCGGTGGCCTCTGACTTGTACGGTGGTAGGCGGACTCTCTGTGTTCTTCCGTCGAGGACGGAGATGATCCATTCCAGAGCCTTCTCCTGGATTCCGACGTTGCTGAGGCGCTGTACTAGGGTGCTGTGGCAGACAGTGTCGAATGCCGCGGAGAGGTCTAGGAGGATGAGGGCCGCTGTTTCTCCCTTGTCCATCAGGGCTCGGATGTCATCGGTGGCGGCGATGAGGGCGGTCTCGGTGCTGTGGTTGGCTCGGAAGCCAGACTGTGAGGGGTTGAGGGATCCATTCGTCTCAAGGAAGGCGGCCAGCTGCTTGTTGACGGTCTTCTCGATGACTTTGGCTGGAAACGGGAGGAGCGAGATGGGGCGGTAATTCTTGAGTTCGGTGGGGTCCGCTATGGGTTTCTTGAGTAGAGCGCTGAGTTCGGCGTGCTTCCAGCTCTCAGGGAAGGTGGCGGTGTCGAAGGATGTGTTGATGATGTCTCGCAGGTGGGGTGCGATGACAGCGTCGGCCTTGTTGAAGACGTGGTGAGGGCAGGTGTCGGTCGGCGATCCGGAGTGGATGGAGTTCATCGTGCGGATGGTGTCTTCGGTGCTGATCGGAGTCCAGGCGTGGAGGGTGGTGGTGGGGGGTGGTTGTTCGGTCTTGGTGTGCGTTGGTTGGTTGTTGAAGCTGTTGTGTATGTCCGCGATCTTGTTGTGGAAGTATGACGCGAGGGAGTTGCAGAGGTCTTGCGATGGGGTGATGTCGTTGTTTCCTGCGCTGGGGTTGGAAAGCTCTTTCACGATGTTGAAGAGTTCCTTGCAGTTGTGTGCGTTGTTGTCCAGCCGGTCCTTGAATGCAGTTTTCTTGGCGGCGCGGATCAGCTGGTGGTGCTTATGGGTGGCAAGCTTGAAGGTGGTCATGTTGTCCGGAGTTGGTTCCCTTCTCCAGACTTTCTCGAGGGCTCGGCAGTTCTTCTTGGAGCTCTTGAGTTCGTCGGTGAACCATGGGGCTTTCTTGCTGCCGGGTCTGTTGGGCGGGCTCCTCAGCGGGGCGAGTTCGTCTGCGCAGTTGCTGATCCACTTCGTGAGGTTGTTGGCGGCCTGGCTGGGGTTCGCTGAGCTGGCAGGCGGGTGCTGGCTCAGTGAGGTGGCGAGCTGGTCGGCTGTGATCTTGTTCCAGCTTCTGCGGGCAGCCTGTTGCTGGTAGTGGTGGGTCGTCGTTCTTTTGAAGGTGAAGTGGACGCAGCTGTGGTCCGTCCATTGAAGCTCTGTGGCGTGGCTGAAGGCGATGTCTGTGCTGGATGAGAAGACTGCGTCGAGTGTGTGTCCGGCGAGGTGGGTGGGGGTGGACACCAGTTGCTTGAGTCCAAGATTGGCGAGGTTGTCGAGCAGGGTGCTGGTGTTGCGGTCGTTGTTGTTCTCCAGGTGGAAGTTGAGGTCCCCCAGGAGGATGTAGTCAGCGGAGGGGAGGGCATGCGGGCTGACGAAGTCGGCGATGTCCTCGCTGAATTGGGTGCGTGGTCCCGGAGGTCGGTAGATCAGGGTGCCTCTGAGGGTGGTCTTCGGGTCGGTGTGGATCTGGAAATGCAGGTGTTCGGCGGTGGTCAGGGTGTTGTCGGTGCTGGTCGTGAGACGGATGGTGTTCCTGTGGATGATGGCGATGCCTCCTCCCATCTGGTTGGCGGTGCGATCCCTCCGGGTGATCTTGTAGCCCTCTGGGATGGCGATGGCGATGTCGGAAGCTGAAGAGGCGTTCGTCCAGGTCTCCGTGAGGAAGGCAACGTCAGGAGCTGTGGTGTCGAGGAGGTTCCAGAGTTCGATGGCGTGTCTGTGGACGGAGCGGGTGTTGAGCAGGATGCACTTGAGGTGGTTACTGCTGGTGTTCGGCTTGGCTGGTGCTAGTGCGAGGCAGGTCCGGATGCAGGAGAACTTGCAGGCGTGGCAGCTGAAGGGTCCGTGGGTGTGCTTCGGAGTGGCTCGGTAGCATCCTGGGAGTCGGCCGGTGTTGAGAGCGATGAGGGTGGCGGCGGAGTACGTCAGGCGGGTCGTTCGGGGTCTTCGTGGGCCAGGGGTCCTGGCGCTGGGCGCGGTCCGGTCGCGGACGGGCACAGACGGGCTTACCTTTGGCGCGCCTTCGGCGCACAATCGGCGCGCCCACTGCGCGTGAACGCTGTGCGTTCGCACGGTCGCCATATAAGGCGAAGTGCGCGGGTGGGCGGAGCAGCTGGGAGGCGGGAGCGGGGAGGGTACAGAAGGGAAAAAGGGGCGGGGTTAGCTGTGGTGGCGGGAAGCGGGGAGGGAGAGCGGGGACGGCGAGACAGCGGCCAAACAGGAAGGAAAACCACAATTACGGGCACAGATTCAAATAAAAACAGGCACAAAGGAAGGAAAAGACAAAACAAATGAAAAACAGTCGGGAGAAACCGGCAGGCTCTCACGGACCACGCCGCTCGAAGGAGGGGGCGTGGTCAGCGGCAGCGAGGCAGGCAGCGAGGCTAGGGGGCACACGCAGCAGCTGGTGGCCGTGCGGCGCGGGGGTGTCCCACAAGTAGGCAGTGCATTGCACGCGCAAGTTATAGTGAGTCCAACTAACTATAACGTGGGAATATCAATGGTTTTATGCAAGTAAAACATCCAGCTAACTATAACTGGTGTGAAACCTACGGTTTTTAAAATGAATTTAATAGGTTTTTTAAATGCTAATTCCTAACTATAACTGGTATGAAACCTATGTTTTTTTCAGTGAATTTCAATGGTTTTTTAATAGCAAATCTCTATAGGTATAAAAAGTAAAAAATGTTATAACTAATTTTATATTGTATAATTATGTATTTTTTTTTAAATCTTTTTTCCCTGGAGCGCTCCCGGGGCGCGTACCGGTGAACGCACAGGTAAGCGCAATGTTGAGTCGCGCCCCGGGCGCGTACCGGGGAGCTTCCCGTTAGCGCTATGCTCGCGAACAAAAACAACATCGTGATGTTTCGCGTAACCGCGTGATGCGTCATATGACGCATTGCGTAAGCGCACCCGGAAGCACGCGAGCGCATACGATCGCACAACGTCCTGACGCGCTTACGCTACGCACCCCCGGGCGCGCCCCAGAGCGCGACTACGGGTGCGCCCCGGGGCACGCAGCGTAAGCGCGTCGGGTCATGTGACCTTAAAATACCTCTTTTCATTGGTTGCTAACATTTTTTTTATAGAGAATTAAATCCCCACCCATTTTCTTCACTTCTTCTTTCACTTTTGTGACTGAAAGACCTGCCTGTTTTGCTGTGGATATCTTGGATTATCATGGCTGCCAGACCATCCAGCAGTGAAGATGACTCCATTGAATTCATTGATGAAGAGCCTCCTCAGGCAAAATACAAAGAACATTTCATCTGGAATTTTTTTTCCATACCTCATGGCCAGAAGAAGGTAAATGCTCCAAAAGTGGAGTGCAGGATCTGTCACACAGTCCTGTCACGGGGTAACCCCAATAAAAAATATTCGTTTGGAAACTCCACAATGATTCGCCATGTGGAGAGAAGGCACCCCCAGAATTTTGCCCGGGAAAGTGTCAGGGCTCTGGCACAAAAGGTTCCCAGTGATGGGGCCTCTACATCAACCGGAGGATGAACACCATCGTTGAGGGGGAGATCACAAGAGCAGGTTCTGAACATTCAGCCTGCATTTAACAAAGGCGCCCTTAAATGCAGATACTGTGATTAGCTACTTTCCTGTGGGGAGCAAAGTGTTCTGCTCATGGTTCGAGCATTGGAGAACCATCACTGCCATTACCAGCCCTACCTTTTTTTTTTTTTTTGCTCCTGTTGAGCAGTGTCCATTCCCTGTTTTTGTTGTAGTTCTAACAAAAGAAAAAAGAAGAAAAAAAAAAGTTCTTTTCAGAACTACCTCCAATTCTCATCAAAGAGCTATATTCTTAAAAAAATGAAAAAGAGTAAGTGAAGTGGAGTGCATTGATAAATGAAAGGAAAATGAGTGAGAAAGAACAGAAAAGTATGAGAGGAGAAAGGAAGTGAAGTAGGGGGACTGAAAGAAGGTGAGTGTTGGGAACGAAAGTAAGGAGAAGGAGAGTGAACATGGGGAATGTGGTTATTCAAATACAATTTAGAAAAGGAACGGGGGTGTGGAAGGATAAAAAAAGATGCATTGCTGAAGTTGCATCATTTTTGTGACACTCTCCAGCAATGCATCACTTTTGCGCTTACAGATACGTCTGAAATACTGACGTATCTAAAAGTACTTGCGACATAATACGTCATATATTTAGGATGGCGCATGAGTAGAAGACTGAAGGCCTCATTTATGAGGCCATGCGTCACTTTTACGCCACCGGTGCGTCACTTTTTGTGACGCACCAGTGCTGTTAGAAAATGACCTTATTCAGTTATATTTACAAAGTGACGCATCTAGGTACATGCATCACTTTGTAAACCCCTGCGCCACATTCTACCTACGTCAGGTGTAATGTATGCAGAAGGGACATATTGACGCAAGAAAGGGTCGTAGAGGTGACGCAGTAAAATCTATGAGATATCACTATGTCACTTTTATGACGCTGTTGCGTCCAAATCTTGCGCCTGTTTCACAGCAGGCGTAAGACTGGTGCAGGCCCTTTCACAAGGGGCCTGGCCCCATGTGAAAGGATGCATTGCTGGAGTTGCATCATTTTTGTGACACACTCCAGCAATGCATCACTTTTGCGCTTACAGATACGTCTGAAATACTGACATATATAAAAGTACTTGCGACATAATACGTCATATATTTAATATGACGCATGAGTAGAAAACTGAAGGCCTCATTTATGAGGCCATGCGTCACTTTTACACCACCGGTGCGTCACTTTTTGTGACGCACCAGTGCTGTTAAAAATGCACCTTATTCAGTCATATTTACAAAGTGACACATCTAGGTAGATGCATCACTTTGTATACCCCTGCGCCACATTATACCTACATCAGGTGTAATGTATGCAAAAGGGACGTATTGACACGAGAAAGGGTCGTAGAGGTGACGCAGTAAAATCTATGAGATATCACTACGTCACTTTTATGACGCTGTTGCGTCCAAATCTTGCGCCTGTTTTACAGCAGGCGTAAGACTGATGCAGGCCCTTTCACATGGGGCCTGGCCCCATGTGAAAGGATGCATTCCTGGAGTTGCATCATTTTTGTGACAGACTCCAGCAATGCATCACTTTTGCGCTTACAGATACGTCTGAAATACTGACGTATCTAAAAGTACTTGCGACATAATACCTCATATATTTAATATGACGCATGAGTAGAAGACTGAAGGCCTCATTTATGAGGCCATGCGTCACTTTTACGCCACTGGTGCGTCACTTTTTGTGACGCACCAGTGCTGTTAAAAATGCACCTATTCAGTCATATTTACAAAAAAGTGACGGATCTAGGTACATGCATCACTTTGTAAACCCCTGCGCCACATTCTACCTACGTCAGGTGTAATGTTTGCAAAAGGGACATATTGACGCAAGAAAGGGTCGTAGAGGTGACGCAGTAAAATCTATGAGATATCACTACGTCACTTTTATGACGCTGTTGCGTCCAAATCTTGCGCCTGTTTCACAGCAGACGTAAGACTGGTGCAGGGCCTTCACATGGGGCCTGGCCCCATGTGAAAGGATGCATTGCTGGAGTTGCATAATTTTTGTGACACACTCCAGCAATGCGTCACTTTTGCGCTTACAGATACGTCTTAAATACTGACATATCTAAAAGTACTTGCGACATAATACGTCATATATTTAATATGACGCATGAGTAGAAAACTGAAGGCCTCATTTATGAGGCCATGCGTCACTTTTACACCACTGGTGCGTCACTTTTTGTGACGCACCAGTGCTGTTAAAAATGCACCTTATTCAGTCATATTTACAAAGTGACACATCTAGGTAGATGCATCACTTTGTAAACCCCTGCGCCACATTATACCTACATCAGGTGTAATGTATGCAAAAGGGACGTATTGACACGAGAAAGGGTCGTAGAGGTGATGCAGTAAAATCTATGAGATATCACTACGTCACTTTTATGACGCTGTTGCGTCCAAATCTTGCGCCTGTTTCACAGCAGGCGTAAGACTGATGCAGGCCCTTTCACATGGGGCCTGGCCCCATGTGAAAGGATGCATTCCTGGAGTTGCATCTTTTTTGTGACAGACTCCAGCAATGCATCACTTTTGCGCTTAAAGATACGTCTGAAATACTGACGTATCTAAAAGTACTTGCAACATAATATGTCATATATTTAATATGACGCATGAGTAGAAGACTGAAGGCCTCATTTATGAGGCCATGCGTCACTTTTACGCCACCGGTGCGTCACTTTTTGTGACGCACCAGTGCTGTTAAAAATGCACCTTATTCAGTCATATTTACAAAGTGACGCATCTAGGTACATGCATCACTTTGTAAACCCCTGCGCCACGTTATACCTACATCAGGTGTAATGTATGCAAAAGGGACGTATTGACACAAGAAAGGGTCGTAGAGGTGACGCAGTAAAATCTATGAGATATCACTACGTCACTTTTATGACGCTGTTGCGTCCAAATCTTGCGCCTGTTTCACAGCAGGCGTAAGACTGATGCAGGCCCTTTCACATGGGGCCTGGCCCCATGTGAAAGGATGCATTCCTGGAGTTGCATCAGCTTTATGACAGACTCAAGCAATGCATCACTTTTGCGCTTACAGATACGTCTGAAATACTGACGTATCTAAAAGTACTTGCGACATAATACGTCATATATTTAATATGACGCATGAGTAGAAGACTGAAGGCCTCATTTATGAGGCCATGCGTCACTTTTGCGCCACCGGTGCGTCACTTTTTGTGACGCACCAGTGCTGTTAAAAATGCACCTTACTCAGTCATATTTACAAAGTGACGCATCTAGGTAGATGCGTCACTTTGTAAACCCCTGCGCCACATTATACCTACGTCAGGTGTAATGTATGCAAAAGGGACATATTGACGCAAGAAAGGGGCGTAGAGGTGATGCAGTGAAATCTATGAGATATCACTACGTCACTTTTATGACGCTGTTGCGTCCAAATCTTGCGCCTGTTTCACAGCAGGCGTAGGACTGGTGCAGGCCCTTTCACATGGGGCCTGGCCCCATGTGAAACGATGCATTGCTGGAGTTGCATCATTTTTGTGACACACTCCAGCAATGCATCACTTTTGCGCTTACAGATACGTCTGAAATACTGACATATCTAAAAGTACTTGCGACATAATACGTCATATATTTAATATGACGCATGAGTAGAAAACTGAAGGCCTCATTTATGAGGCCATGCGTCACTTTTACACCACCGGTGCGTCACTTTTTGTGACGCACCAGTGCTGTTAAAAATGCACCTTATTCAGTCATATTTACAAAGTGACACATCTAGGTAGATGCATCACTTTGTAAACCCCTGCGCCACATTATACCTACATCAGGTGTAATGTATGCAAAAGGGACGTATTGACACAAGAAAGGGTCATAGAGGTGACGCAGTAAAATCTATGAGATATCACTACGTCACTTTTATGATGCTGTTGCGTCCAAATCTTGCGCCTGTTTCACAGCAGGCGTAAGACTGATGCAGGACCTTTCACATGGGGCCTGGCCCCATGTGAAAGGATGCATTCCTGGAGTTGCATCATTTTTGTGACAGACTCCAGCAATGCATCACGTTTGCGCTTACAGATACGTCTGAAATACTGACGTATCTAAAAGTACTTGCGACATAATACGTCATATATTTAATATGACGCATGAGTAGAAGACTGAAGGCCTCATTTATGAGGCCATGCGTCACTTTTACGCCACCGGTGCGTCACTTTTTGTGACGCACCAGTGCTGGTAAAAATGCACCTTACTCAGTCATATTTACAAAGTGACGCATTTAGGTAGATGCGTCACTTTGTAAACCCCTGCGCCACATTATACCTACGTCAGGCGTAATGTATGCAAAATGGGTATATTGACGCAAGTAAGGGTCGTAGAGGTGACGCAGTGAATGAACGGGGTTTTCCCCATGCTACGCTCCCCGGTACGCTCCCTGTAGGTAGATGCGTCATTTTTTAAACCTCTGCGCCACATTATACCTCTTTCAAGTGTAATGTACACAGAGGGGTCATTTCTCCACAAAAAGCCTCGTAATAATGACGCAGTGAAATCTATGAGATTTCACTGCGTCACTTTTAGGACAATGTTACGTCAAAATCTTGCACCTGCCTGACAGCAGGGATAAGACTGAGGCAAACGCTTTCACATAGGGCTTTCCCCATGTGATAGGATTCTGACACCTAAGCAGGAGTACTTGTAGGTACCTAAATCAGCCACAGAACCCAAAAACTCTTTTCAGGGCTACCCTACCTCTGATCACTCCAAATGATTATCTTTTTCTAACTTTTTTCACTATTTTTCACCAAAGTACTCTCCCCGGTGCGCGTATCGGGCGCTCCCCCCGCGAAAATTTTAAAAAACAAATTTCTTTTTTGGCCTATATGGGCCTCCTAAGACCTCCTCAGAAAACCTAGAGGGTCAGGGAGTGCCTACCGTGCCCCCTTATACCCATTCCCGATGTTGTTTGTCCGCCATTTTCTGACTCAAATCTACCTAAACACAAAATGGAGGACTCCCGTAGCGCTCCCTGGTACGCTCCCCGGTGCGCGTACCCGCGAAAATCGAAAAAAAATTCAAACAAATTTTTGTCTCGCAAAACCCTTTTATGGCCCCCACATCAAACCTAGGGGGTCAGGGGGGGTCTACCCTGCCCCCTTTTGGTCATTTCCCCCTTTGTTTTTTGCCACCTCTAGTGTCTCTATCCTACCGAGACACAAGATGGCGGACTATTTCGAATGTTTACAGACACCCGAGAGCCAATCAGCTTTCCGTGCGCAAGTCGCGTAGCGCGCCCGGATCGCTCCCCGGTGCGCGTACCGGGGCGCGGCTATAGATATATAATTTTTTGGGAACCTAAATTACTGAAAATCCTCTGGAGCACATTTCTTGAGACATAGCAAAGGCACATCGGGCTACCAGTCCCTACAATTTTGCCAAGTTTGGTGCAAATCCATTCAGCCATTCGAGCTAAAAGTGAAACAGACCGCCCTATGGATATTAACATGGGGAAAACATGTTTTGGGACCCCCCTTTTATCTCAGCCCCCGCTTGACGAATCCCCCCCAAACTTTCAGAGAAGGAGCGGAGAGCTGCGAGGCAAAGTTGCTGAAAAATTCAGGCTGATTCCTCAACGGGCGCCAAAGTTATTCCAAATAGAATGTTGCGATTTCCCTATGAAAATCAATCCTAACTATAACTACCTACTGGCGACCGCCAGTAGGTAATATAT
This sequence comes from Lissotriton helveticus, assembly GCF_964261635.1. Taxonomy (NCBI): domain Eukaryota; kingdom Metazoa; phylum Chordata; class Amphibia; order Caudata; family Salamandridae; genus Lissotriton; species Lissotriton helveticus. The sequence continues at coordinate 854,531,134 of NC_136070.1, read as the reverse complement.
ATATATATATATATATATATATATATATATATATATATATTCACTGAAAAAACCATAGGTTATAGACCATATATAGTTAGGAATTAGCATTTACAAAACCTTGAAAATTCACTGAAAAAACCATAGGTTATAGACCATATATAGTTAGGAATTAGCATTTAAAAAACCTTATTTTACTCACACAAAACCATTGAAATTCCATATATAGTTAGTTCCACTAACTATATATCGCGCACCCGCAATCCACTGCTGATGATGTCACATATTACATCATTCATGACATGGTCAGTGACATCACTGATGACATCACTGATGACATCTCAAATGACATCAATTACCACATCACTGATGATATCATTCATGTGACAATACAATGCATCTCCTCACATTTTAATATAACCTCTGTTACACCCGGTGTTAAATACAGAGTATAATTTTTGAGATCATTGACACACCAATACTAGTTACTACATACGCACTCACTGATTCCTACGTCTACACACACATTCACTCATTCACCCATACAATCATTCATACATACAATCACTCATCTTTACAACACTATCATATGCACTCATACACCTATACAGACACTCACACTCTGCCACTCATCCATGGAGTTACTCACACACCTAGTCAGTCCTGTAAAGAATCAATCACACTTCCATTTTCTAATCTATACAGTTAAACATAGAGCACCGTACATTTTCAAACATATACTAACACATACTTACTCTCTTATACAATCATTGATACAAGTACATATTGATCTGCACAGAGTCACACACCTCCCAGCCAGCCACACACACACTCAGTCTCCCATACAAATACTTGGGCAATCAATCAATAACCATATAGTTACTCATATAGCTACTGATCAACACATGCACCAGTTTACAGAACAACAGACATAATGATGCACAAATTAAGACAGTTTAGTCACTGACCCATGCACTCAGTGAGACACATTTAATCACTCACTCATACATTCAGTCATGCACCTACTAAATCCTTCGTCCAGACACTTATACATCCACTCATTCTTGGATGGATGGATGGATGGATGGGTTTTTATATAGCGCAATATCACCGCCAGGTCTCAAAGCGCTTTGCATTGGGAACCCGTCCTGGTTTTTCCCTGTGAGATAGCCCCTACTGGGTGTCCCCAAGGTGAAAGCCAGGCATCCCGCCGCGGGGGGCCATAGTGGAGATTAAGCAAGCTATTGCCCAGAGTTGCAGAGTGAGAACCTGTGATTCGAGTAGGCACCGAAGCGAGAATTACTGAGCCCGTGGACATTTTGGGCTCAAGACCCTGCCGCGTCGGGAATTGAACCCTGGTCCCGGGTCTGATCTCAGCGTCCGGGTCTGCCTCCTCTAACCAGTGAGCCACACTTCTCCACTCCACTCCAGTCCACTCCATTCTTCAATATGTAAGACATATTTTAACTTTACAGAAACATACAGTCACTGGATGTTGTCATCAGTGATGTCATCAGTGATGTCATTTGAGATGTCATCAGTGATGTCATCAGTGATGTCACTGACCATGTCATGAATGATGTAATATGTGACATCATCAGCAGTGGATTGCGGGTGCGCGATATATAGTTAGTGCAACTAACTATATATGGAATTTCAATGGTTTTGTGTGAGTAAAATAAGGTTTTTTAAATGCTAATTCCTAACTATATATGGTCTATAACCTATGGTTTTTTCAGTGAATTTCAATGTTTTTTTAATAGCAAATATCAAAAGCTTTTTTGTGGAAAATGACTAAAATTAGGTATACATGAGCGGCGTTCATTTATGTTCACCACAGCCACTGTTGAAAGTAAAGTGAAAGTCGCGAAACAGTGGCCACGCCATCTAGTCCCTTTTAGGCCCCATCATGCACGTAAGTGACAGCCATTTTGTGTGTCATGGCCTCTCTGCCCACTGCCAATAGCCTATGATCGTTCGGAATTGGTTCTCTTTGGGTGATTCTCTATTCACAAATAAGCACAGAGTCGCAATACTCTGTTTAGTCTTTGCGGATAGTGAAGGATAGGTAGTGCAGACTTTTGTCCCCTTTGTAACCTGTCATGCCTATCTCTGCCCCGTTTGTTGGTAGTTGGTTCAACCCGGACCATTTATTAGAGGTAGATCATCCGACTCCACCGGAGGACACCCCTAATAAAAAGGACATATATATATAAAATGCGGACTAGTCGCTGTATCGTGCTAGCAAACTATAACATAAAAATCATTAGAAAAAACAAAAGGAATTGAGCAAAATCAGTAGGCCACTGGTGGGATAACTTTTTGACCTCGCTAAAATAGAAACATTAGGAACAACCCCTCATGAGAAATATGAAACTAGTGAGAGGAACCGAGCTCGACGCCATGATCTCTGCAAGACAGCTCGGCTCCGCCGCCCACCCCGCCCAAAATAACGACAAACCCTATGCAAATATTATAAATATATACAACACACCAGCAAAGTAACAGGGTAAAACGTTTTATTAAATAACTATTTACATGGCAGCCTGCTGCAACATCGATCCAAATGCATGACGCTGTTCCTGTCCCTCCTTGTGCAGCAGGTCCGCGGCTACGCCCATCCGGAAGACGAGGCCCCCGGCACGTATAGGGCGGGGCCTTGCTGGCAGCCATCGGCCGAAGAGGTCGTTGGGTGGATGGCCCGGAAGCACCACGGCCACGATGTTGTTGTACTGGCCTTCCCATTCGTCCACCCTGAGGTGGCATCCAGCGAGCCACGGGTGGGGGGGGGTGAATGCCTTGCTGATGATCCCCCCCCTCCTCTTATTGCCTGGTCCGACCATCACATATACCTGCGCCAGGAGACGGCGTGGGGTGCACTGGGAGGGAGAGGCGGCGCGAACGAGCCTCCCCCACCTGCCCAGGTGGAGGTTCCTCAGCTGCACCCCAGCGCTTCACTCGGCCAGCTGAGTTGCGCCCGCTCTTGCGGCACAGTGCCTCGCTCGGCCAGCTGAGTCTCACCCGCTCTTGCGGCACAGTGCCTCACTCGGCCGGTTGAGTTTTGCCTGCTCTTGCGGCTACAGCGTCTCACCCGCCATCCGGCTGAATTGCACCCACTCTTGCGGTACAGCGACAGGCGGCTGCCACGGAGCTCACGAAATGGCGGTCTGCTCCACAGACTTGAATGAAAGGAAGGGGTCCTAAGACTTAGAACAACGAAAATTACAAATTCTTTCCATTATAATAAATCAATTCAAAGAAGCAAAGCTATTCAATGCAAAAGAAGTTTAATTCAAAATTTGCATATATATCCTGTGCAATGGATTAGAATTTATATAACAATAAACAATTTTCGAGTATGTTTGTGCCCACATTCACAACAGGGAGGGGTGAAGTGAAGGGAGTGTCGGGAATAGGATAAAAGTGATCTGAGTCATTCAGTGACAAATCTTATTCTTATTCAGAAAAGTACATATGGGTGGTCCTTTAGAATAAAGGCCACATCACAAGGCTCATGGAGAGTCCAAATTTGTTCAAGTAGAAGGAGCCTAACTCCCTTAAAGCGATCAGTGTCTATATCGGGACAGGAGTTGGTCGGTGGTGTGTAGTCGTCTACGTTTCGACCCGAAAGGACAGTAGGAGTCTTTTCCTTACAAAAGGGTCTTCATCAGGACAAAGAAGTTGTGGGCGGGCAACCTCCTAGGGAATAATTGAAAAATTAATTAGAAGCCAACCCATCCAGTTATATTTTCAATGGAGGGTGGAAAATAGTTAAAAACCGTGTCGTCTATCAGTGTCTAAATTACACACTATTACATCTAACATTAAGTACACGACTAGTTCTCACCTATCGCCGAAGGCGAGGGAAGTAGGAACTACTTCAAGATGGATTATCTGGTCCGCAACAAAGATTTGAGGATGTAGATAGTCAGGTTGTTTGTACAGCGTATTGATATCGTCTAAAGCAAACGAGAATTCAGACTTAATGGAAACAGTTAGATCATCTCTTGACTTCAAACACAAAAGACTTCCAAACCACAACTAACAGTTACGCACACATTAGAGAATACCACATTATAGTTTTACCTATTGGCCTCTACAAGGTCTGCTCTTAGCTGATTCTAATAGAGTTTTTTCACGTTAGGTTGGGCAACCTACAAGGTAAAAGAGGTTGGTTATCATTTTCTTGGCGTCATTAATATTATACCACAATGTATTTAGCATGTCCGTACCTAAAGGCGAGCTTCAAACAACCATCCAGCTTAATTTGCTCCACAGACTTGGGCCTGGCCTGCAAGGATGGCTCTGGGCAACCCTGGAACTCGGACGCTTGACTGCTAGGGCATGGGCCCCATTCCCGAAAGCGCCCCCTCAGCCTTGAAGATTCTACAAGAGTCACCGGGGCCCCCGACTCCCGCAGGCTTCCGGTGGGGAGCGACTGCCATGATTGCTCGCGGAATGGCCACGACGTAGCCACGGGATGGTGGTGCTCTCATGCTGACGCCAGCTTCAGTCTGAAACATCCAGAAACACTGTAGACTACCAATTCGATCAGTTCCGGTGGAGCCCCAACGTGACCCGGTAGGGAAGAACTTGCCCTCCCCTCTTTGACTGATGGTTCTTGTTGCCTGTCCCTTCTGTTGTCATTTAATGGAACTTTTTGGACTGCTGAAAGGGGTTCTGGTCCGACCGCTGGTTGGTGGAGACATTTTGACTATATTCTGGACCTGCCCGGCCTCGCCCAAAATGGCGCCGGTATAAATGAGACTCGCAACTCCTTGATGTGTACTGGTTGCTCAGCCTTGATATCACGAGATATGTAAGCAGTTTTGGAGCACATGGCGGGCGGGGACGGGTACTGATTGAACATTTGGATATCCCTATTGATATTAAGTTCTGATGTATTATTGATTACTGTACTATTGAAAGTTCGAAATAACGTTACTCATGGTACTTGCCCGCAAATGTATATCTAGATAATTTCATTGTAACTGGTCCTGTCGTACTTTGATTATAAAATTAACGTCCACCGATTCCGCAACTGTTAGACACTTTAATTCCTGCAACCTAATGTCCCGCCCGTTACGTTTTTCTACAGTGTAAATGTCCCCTCATCATATACGATTCCAGTTTGCTCCGTGGCCGGCCCACGTGGTTGTAGGCCCGTATTTGTATACTGACATTTTTGCAATAAAGAGTTTTCGAAGGAAGTATGGAATCAGCGTCATAACAATCGTCTAGGTTGGTAGGGTTTTTGAATAATGGCTGTTATTCCCAAACAATAGAAGACAGATAATGCAGACCCTTTGCCTGAATTTTGGATTGATTGAAATTTGTATCCGTCACACCTGCCCTTTTTCCAGAATTGTTAGAAAATGGTTGACCGTAGCTTAAGGTATCTGCCGAATGTAAGGTGTGGTATTTTGTCCCATAAAATACGACTAATTGAGAAACAAATACACGAAGAGGGAACTCGAATTTAGAGACAAACAAAATGAAACATTTTTTAGCATCATAAGAAGGAGAGGATATGTTACACAGAAAAATAATGCAAAAGGGATAGCCAAGATCTGTTGTATCACACGTTCCTGCAGCTAGTCTGATACATGGTAAGTAGAAGCTTTTTCGTGTTTGCGCGCGCTGACATGCTCTGAATGCTGTATCCCCCCCTTTCTTTTCTCCTTTGTAGGTTACATCGGAGTTCCGACTGAAGAATGGAGTGGACATGGACCGCACGGTGCTCCATGTAGGGAAAGACATAGACAAGCGCTGTGAGATATTGCATGGAGTGCAGACCATCACTGGGAACGTGAAAAATTGTATGGTGTGACTGTGCGTACGTGCCCTGATTGTATGGTATGAATGTGTATGTATTCCATATGCCCGGGTCGTTGGAGAGAACGTCTTTTGTATGACTGAAATGCTGGTCTACCGATCAAAGGGATGGGGAAATAAGCCCGAATATGGTAACTCCTCGTCTGAAGAAACAACTCTCCCTCAGTCCAGGAGTTGGGGATATTGGCATGTTTTAGATTCACCACATAAAAAAAATAAGAGGTGTACCACTGAACGCCCGACCAATACCCCTCCTCTGTCCCGGTTTTTGATCACCGCCTGCCCAGAGGTTGGAAGGCTCCACCGTGAGTATAAGCACGACTGGACTAATGTCTGACCGGAAAAAGAGGAGTAAGTATTTTTTTGAAATGAGGCCTCCAACAAAATTGCCCAGAAAGGGAGGGGAGTGAAAAGTCCGACCCCCCCCCAAAAGAATGACGGACTATACTGAAAATACACAGCACGCATAGAAAAAGGAAAGGAAAAGAAAGGTCCCCTTACCCAAAATAGCTCTGTGTCTTCGTCTTAGATTTCTGCGTTTGATGTATGTACTGTCACACCCTATCCGGTATTTGTGTGTACGTGAACGTTGAATTTATGTTTTCCCTCAGCTTGTGTTCTTGTACGTAAACCTGACCCGTGTTGCTCTATGTTGTGTGTGCACCAAGTAGCCTATTATCGTACACGTTTGTCTCTCTCTCTCTCCCTCGTTTTATGTCGTACGTGTACCAAATAGCCTACTTGATGCGCACGTCTCTCTCTCTCTCTCTCTCTCTCTCTCTCTCTCTCTCTCTCTCTCTCTCTCTCTCTCTCTCTCTCTCTCTATCTCTCTCTCTCTCTCTCCCTCTCTCTCTCTCTCTCTCTCTCTCTCTCTCTCTCTTTCTTTCTTTCTTCCTCGCTGAAGGCCCCTTGCCCTCTTTTAAATAAGTAACGACACTGTACCTCCTCGGTATATGTATAATTGGCTTAAACTCGACAGGGTTCGAACAAATTATCAGAAGCAAAACAACCGTATTTTGCCACACTACTACCTCTCCTTTCTGTAAAATAATGGAACTTAATTGGCTGAGAAAGAAAGGACAGGTAAGACGACTGATGTCCCCCAATCTGGCCCTTTTTACGGGAACTATACGTCAGTGGTTCTGCATGTGTTGATCAGTAGCTATATGAGTAACTATATGGGTTATTGATTGATTGCCCAAGTATTTGTATGGGAGACTGAGTGTGTGTGTGTGGCTGGCTGGGAGGTGTGTGACTCTGTGCAGATCAATGTGTACTTGTATCAATGATTGTATAAGAGAGTAAGTATGTGTTAGTATATGTTTGAAAATTTAAGGTGCTCTATGTTTAACTGTATAGATTAGAAAATGGAAGTGTGATTGATTCTTTACAGGACTGACTAGGTGTGTGAGTAACTCCATGGATGAGTGGCAGAGTGTGAGTGTCTGTATAGGTGTATGAGTGCATATGATAGTGTTGTAAAGATGAGTGATTGTATGTATGAATGATTGTATGGGTGAATGAGTGAATGTGTGTGTAGACGTAGGAATCAGTGAGTACGTATGTAGTAACTAGTATTGGTGTGTCAATGGTTTCAAAAATTATACTCTGTATTTAACACTGGGTGTAACAGAGGTTATATTAAAATGTGAGGAGATGCATTGTATTGTCACATGAATGATATCATCAGTGATGTGGTCATTGATGTCAAATGAGATGTCATCAGTGATGTCATCAGTGATGTCATTTGAGATGTCATCAGTGATGTCATCAGTGATGTCACTGACCATGTCATGAATGATGTAATATGTGACATCATCAGCAGTGGATTGCGGGTGCGCGATATATAGTTAGTGCAACTAACTATATATGGAATTTCAATGGTTTTGTGTGAGTAAAATAAGGTTTTTTAAATGCTAATTCCTAACTATATATGGTCTATAACCTATGGTTTTTTCAGTGAATTTTCAAGATTTTGTAAATGCTAATTCCTTACTATATATGGTCTATAACCTATGGTTTTTTCAGTGAAGTTCAATGGTTTTTTAATAGCAAATATCAAAAGCTTTAAAATGTCAAGTACGTGGTAGGTAAAAACATTTTCGTGTTTATGCACGCTGATGTGCTTTGAACGCTGCCCCCCCCCTCTTTTCTTTTAGGAGTATTCTCTCTTTGCAGATAGTGAAGGGTAGGTAACGCAGGCCTTTGCCCCCGTTGTAATCCGTCGTGCCTGCTTCCCTCTCCATTTGATTGATTGTTATCCAAGCATTTACTGTTTTGGAATTGGTTCTCTTTGGTTCATTCTCTATTTACAAACAAGCACAGAGTCGCAATACTCTGTTTAGTCTTTGCAGATAGTGAAGGATAGGTAACGCAGGCTTTAGCCCCCGTTGTAATCCGTTGTGCCTATTTTTATCCCTCATTTGATTGATTGTTTGGCCGAACATTGATCGTTCAGAATTGGTTCTCTTTGGGTGATTCTCTATTCACAAATAAGCACAGAGTCGCAATACTCTGTTTAGTCTTTGCGGATAGTGAAGGATAGGTAGTGCAGACTTTTGTCCCCTGTGTAATCCGTCATGCCTATCTCTGCCCCGTTTGTTGGTAGTTGGTTCAGCCTGGACAGTTTATTAGAGGTAGATCATCCGACTCCACCGGAGTACACCCCTAATAAAAAGGACATATATATAAAATGCGGACTAGCCGCTGTATCGTGCAAGCAAACTATAACATAAAAATCGTTAGAAAAAACAAAAGGAATCAAGCAAAATCAGTAGGCCACTGATGGGATCTCTTTTTGACCTCGCTAAAATAGAAACATTAGGAACAACCCCTCATGAGAAATATGAAACTAGTGAGAGGAACCGAACTCGACGCCATGATGGCTGCAAGACAGCTCGGCTCCGCCGCCCACCCCGCCCAAAATAACGACAAACCCTATGCAAATATTATAAATATATACAACACACCAGCAAAGTAACAGGGTAAAATGTTTTATTAAATAACTATTTACATGGCAGCCTGCTGCAACATCGATCCAAATGCATGACGCTGTTCCTGTCCCTCCTTCCTTAAAGTAGCAATGCTGGGCTACCTTGGGCTACTTTTTAGTAGGATGTGGGCTTTAGAAAGTCTACAAAGGCCATCAGCCGGCGAGATAGCGGCCTAAGGGTGGAGGACCGTTGTGCAAATAGCCCGGGGGCGACACCACGTGCCAAGGCTCATCCCCAATACACCCAGAGATGATGTCCAGCAAGTTGTGTGGGGGGATGCCTTGCTGATGCCGCCACCCCCCCACCTTCTTGTTGCCTGATCCGGCCAGCTCAATCGATCGAGCATGAGACTCTTAAACCCAGGGTCGTAGGCCCGGCCATCTTAGTGATGTGTAATGCATGCCGCCGTTCCCGGGATTTCTCCCCGACTACTCTGCGGCCTACGAGATGGGGAGGCCGGGGCGTTGACTAGGCGGGGCCTCCGGCCGCAACCACAGCGCCAACGATCGCTGCTGACGGAGGGGAGCCTTGCCGGTGAGAGCCACTGATCTGAAGAACCGCTGCCTGCGGTGCCTCCCTGAGCCGCTTGACGGAGGCCCCCGAGGGGCGGTGTGGTGGTGCGGACTCGGAGGGGGCGCTTGGCTCCTGCCCCCTCCCCAAGTCTTGTTGCCCTGGTGTGGCCTGAGATCGCCCCCGACATAGGCGGCCGGCTCCCGGGGTCCGGCGGGACTTTTAGCCTTTTGGTGACTCTTCCATTCTGGACCCTGTCCCACAATCCGTTTGACCTGGGGACACGTCCTGCGGTGCCCTCGCAATGCGGCCTGGTCCCTGAATGTGTGCGGGGGGACGGTGTTGATTGGATCAAGATGGCGGCTGGTGCCCTTCTTCATGGCTCACGTCCGGACCGGGCGACTGTTCCAGGCCCCCGAGGGGCGGTATGGTGGCGCGGACTCGGAGGGGGCGCTTGGCTCCTGCCCCCTCCCCAAGTCTTGTTGCCCTGGTGTGGCCTGAGATCGCCCCCGACATAGGCGGCCGGCTCCCGGGGTCCGGCGGGACTTTTAGCCTTTTGGTGACTCTTCCATTCTGGACCTTGTCCCACAATCCGTTTGACCAGAAGACACGTGCTGCGGTGCCCTCGCAATGCGGCCTGGTCCCTGAATGTGTGCGGGGGGACGGTATTGATTGGATCAAGATGGCGGCTTCACACAAAGCTGACTCAAGTGTTGCTGCTGATGCTATGCAGACAAAAACTGGTTTTCAGTTTGTACATTCTTCAGGATTTTTCCATCCAAGGCTGGTTGAGAGTTTGTAGAACGATGGCTTCCGATTTTCAACATACTACTCTTCAACATTCTTCATAAATGTAAGAATGTGAGACTCACTAGGAGAACGGCCGTTTATCTTTCCTTTCAAAATGCTGCCAACAATATTTTCTGTATGGAAGACACCATCTTGTAGCATAAAGGGCTGCGTCAAGGGTGGTATTGCCCAGAATGTCTTGTTTTCAAGTGCTCGTAATGACGAAGCCAGGACTGTGGCAGAGCGTCCAAAATCTACAAAAAACACCACTGCCAACTCTTCAATAACTTCCATCACCCAGCACCGCATTTCCAAAGAAACAGCATAGCAAGCTTTCGTGGCCTTTAGAGTTTTCGGAAGCAGTTTCCCAAGACCATCACTGCAGCCATTGCAATCCAACAGAGGAACTTTTTCCAAGATCGGCATATTAACAGGGCTGCTGGTGTAATCGGGGCTCTTGCAGCCATTCAACTTAATTGAAGCTTTCACAATGACAGACCGCCCACTGAACTTCGTGCCATGACATTTACTTATAACATTCTGCTGGGTCTTCGCCGAACTGAAGTCTACAAATGCAAAGCATTTCATTCCGCTTTGACATTTCTTGACATGTAGTGGGTTGAAGTCTTTAAAGATGTCCACAATTTGCTCCTCAGTCACATCACTTGAAAGATTCCCCAAGCCAGGCAGGTCCCACACCACTTGAAAGGACCTGCCTGGCCTCGACCAAAATGGCGCCAGTATGGGAGCGACTTGCAACTCCTTATGACGTTCTAGTTACTTAGCCTTGACGTTATGGGGGATGTATGCGGTCTTTGTGCACATGGCGGGCGGGGAAGGGTACTGACTGGGCATACGGACAACCCTATTGATGTCGGTTTTTCATTATTGATTATTGTATTATTAAAGCTTCGAAGTAATGTTACCCATGATACTCGCCCTTGGTGTGCGTATGGACGATTTTATTGTAATTGATCCTGTTATACTTTCGAATAAAAAATCAACCTTCACTGATCCTGCAACCGTTTGTCACGTTTATTTTTTTCAATTAAATGGCTCGCTTGTTACATACTCCTATACCCCTGGCTTTTGACCCTTTCCTACGCGCGGTCTGTACTACCGCCCTCGGGCGATCTATGTAATGAACAGACTACCATTGCCGAGACACAAGGGAATGCATCTCAGAGAGATAAGTCAAGTACGTGGTAGATAAAAACATTTTCGTGTTTATGCACGCTGATGTGCTTTGAACGCTGCCCCCCCCCCCTCTATTCTTTTTCTGCAGGTTACATTGGAATTTCAGCTAAAGTATGGAGAAGACCTAAACCGCACCGTGTTCGACGCGAGGAAAAATAGGCTAGCTCTGTGAGACGGTACATTATATGTACGAGCTATCTCTGGGAGCGTGAAAGATTGTATGGTATGAATGTGCGCATGGGCCCTGATTTGTACGGTATGAATGCGTATGTGTGGCCCACGACTGGGTCAATAAAAGAATGCTTTTTGTATGACTGAGGCGTTGATCGAACGGTTAATGGAATGAGAAAATTAATCCCGAACATGGTATCCGCATGTGAAGGACGAAAAAGAATATAGCACTTTCCTTACTTAGGAATGACTCTCTCTGGATGTTAGTGAATGGGAGAGTAGCGTACACCAGAAACTTGAAGGGTTATTTCAGTACGACGAACCCGACCCCAACCGATATTCCAAATGTACACCCAAAATAATGCGCACCAGTAAGTCAATTTATGTGCTGACTAAATAAGAGAAGTTAGCTCGGCTCCGCCGCCCACCACGCCCAAAATAACGACAAACCCTATGCAAATATTATAAATATATACAACACACCAGCAAAGTAACAGGGTAAAATGTTTTATTAAATAACTATTTACATGGCAGCTTGCTGCAACATCGATCCAAATGCATGACGCTGTTCCTGTCGAGGTAGCATAGGTGGCGGCCTAGGGTTGGAGGACCGTTGTGCAAATAGCCCGGGGGCGACACCACGCGCCAAGGCCCGTCCCCGCGGTCAGCTGCAGCAGGGCGACCCTTAGCGTTTTACTCCCCGGTCAGCTGCACCATGACTGCCATTGGAGTTCCACTTGGTTGGATGGCCGGGGACCCGCTCCGGTGGCCGGGGTGAAGAGCGGCTGTTGCTGCGGAACGCTCAAAATGGCAGCCGACTCCCCGGATTTGGGCCTGGTCCACTAGAACGACTCTGGACTACCCTGGAACTCGAATGCTTGCCTGCTCGGGCATGAGCCCCACTCTTGAAGACGTCCTCTCAGTTTTAAAGGTTCTACGAGAGTCGTTGGCCCTCGACTCCCGCGGGCTTCCGATGGGGGCAACCGCCACTGTTGCTCGACTATCCCCCATGGATATACCGCTGCCACGGGTGTCCGCCACCTTATCCAGATCTGGTGCCGTGAGGGAGGCTGATTCAGTGCATCGGCAGAGGGATACGCCTGCTGTCCCGCTCTCCGGAAGTGGCCACAACATTGTCACAGGATGGTAGTGCTCTCATGCTGACGCCAGTTTTTGTCCGAATTACTAAGAGACACTGTAGACTGCCAACTTGATCAGCTTCGGTGGGACCTCAGCGTGACCCGGTAGGGAAGATTTTGCCTCCCTCGCCTTTGAGTCATGGTTCATGCTGCCTGTTCTTTCTGTTGGCGCTAACGAACTTTTTGAACTACCGAAAGGGATTCTGGTCCTGCCGCTACTTATTGGAGACATTGAACCATACTCTGGACCTGCCTGGCCTCGACCAAAATGGCGCCAGTATGGGAGCGACTTGCAACTCCTTATGACGTTCTAGTTACTTAGCCTTGACGTTATGGGGGATGTATGCGGTCTTTGTGCACATGGCGGGCGGGGAAGGGTACTGACTGGGCATACGGACAACCCTATTGATGTCGATTTTTCATTATTGATTATTGTATTAATAAAGCTTTGAAGTAATGTTACCCATGATACTCGCCCATGGTGTGCGTATAGACGATTTTATTGTAACTGATCCTGTTATACTTTCAATTATAAAATCAACCTTCACTGATCCTGCAACCGTTTGTCACATTTAGTTTTTTCAATTAAATGGCTCGCTTGTTACATACTCCTATACCCCTGGCTTTTGACCCTTTCCTACGCGCGGTCTGTACTACCGCCCTCGGGCGATCTATGTAATGAACAGACTACCATTGCCGAAACACAAGGGAATGCATCTCAGAGAGATAAGTCAAGTATGTGGTAGATAAAAACATTTTCGTGTTTATGCACGCTGATGTGCTTTGAACGCTGCCCCCCCCCCTCATCATTTAGATTACCACCGCCCATTGCACAAAAGCGTACCGGGCGCTCCCCACGCAAAAAAAACGATTTTTTTTTGCCCCGCGGGGCCCTTTTAAAGCCTCCACATCAAACCTAGGGGGTCAGGGAGGATCTACTATGCCCCCTTATGGTCATTTCCCCCTTTGTTTTGGCCTCCTCTTGTCTCTCGATCCTACCGAGAGACAAGATGGCGGCCGCTCCGGACTGTTTAGAATGTTGACAGACACCGGAGAGCCAATCAGCTTCGCTTCGCGAAGTTCCGTTACGCGTCAAGTACGCGAACCGGAGCGCTACCCGGAGCGCTGTTACAGATATATATATTTTTTTGAACGTTAATTTATCAAAATCCACTGGAGCACATATATTGAGACCTAGCAAAGGCACATCGGGCTAACAGTCCCTACAATTTTGCCAAGTTTCATGCAAATCCATTCAGCCGTTCGGGCTAAAAGTGAGGCCAACCGCCCTATGGAAATTAACATGGGAAAAACGCGTTTTGGGACCCCCCTTTTTTCTCGGCCCCCCCTTGACGAACCCCCCCCCAAATTCTCAGGGGCTGCTCAGAAACAAAATGTTCCATTTTCCTGAAAATTTCAGCCAATTCCGTCCACAAACGCCAAAGTTATTAGACATAGAATTTTCAAAAATCCCATAGAGAAAAAATCCTAACTATATATACCTACTGGCGACCGCCAGTAGGTAATATATATATATACAAGACGGAGGGAACGCCGTAAATGCGCCAAAAGGCAAAGGGCGGCCACGAAAGAAGAAAAACTGGGTGAACAAGCAGTAGCGATGGAAAAATCAATTGTGAATTTGTCCAATGTCGAACTCGATCAGGCAGAGAAACAACTACTTGCTCTAGGATTGTCATACTGTCCGGAGAGCAATTTTAACTATGGTAACACCCGAGTTGATGTATTTAAGTTTATCAGGAAACTTAAATTACGCAAATATTGTGCCATTAAGGGAGGGCTAACACAGAACTTAAAAACTGTTACAACAACTACTAACCCTGAAAGAAGTGGATTACAGGCTAAGGATGTGCCCCTTTTGAAAACCATGCATTGTCTGCGTAACGATAACACATCCATTCCAAGCACTCAGGATGCAGCCTGTGATGAAAACATAGACATTGGTCAAAGTGAATCTAGTGGCTTTAAACCACCATCAACTTTCATCCCATCCATGCCGAAGGATGCCATAGACACTTATGCGGAGTTGTTAACCAATGGTCTGAAAAAACTACATACCCAAGTCAGTAAACAAAAAAATACCATCAATTCAAGTATGAAACCATACAATGATTTAATCAAGAAACTACAATCCAACGATACAATCATTATAAATCAATCTGACAAAGGGGGTAATGTGGTCCTTTGGAGCAAATTAGAGTATATGGAAGAAGCTTATCGCCACTTGAATGACACAGTATGCTATGCACAAAGCGACCTAAGAACAGCAAAAAACATCCAGCTGGCTTACTACAAGGAACTAAATGGATGGAAAAGAGATGGCCTTCTAACTAAAGAGGAGATGAAATATCTGTACAAAGAGCATCCTGTAATACCGAACATTTATTTCATACCAAAGGTCCATAAAGGGGTCAGACCAGTGCCTGGGAGACCCATAGTATCTGCAATCCATAGCTTGTTTGAAAACACCTCGAAATATATAGATCATTACTTACAAGACTTTGTGACTTCTTTGCCTGCATACATTAAGGACAGTACGGATTTCCTTAGAAACTTGAACCAAAGTGTGTGGTCTTCAGATTATTTGTTAATCACCATGGATATTGCTAGTCTCTATACTAGTATCTCCCATCAAGATGGACTCAAAGCTTTAAAATTCTACCTGGACAAAAGACCAGTAGAATTGCATAAACACAATGTAATGCTTCTGTCTATGGTAGAACGGTGCCTCAATAATAACATCTTTTTGTTTGATGATAAAGTCTTTAAACAGTTGAGAGGGGTGGCCATGGGGGCATGTTTTTCCCCAACCTACGCGGGGCTCCACGTGGGTTGGTGGGAGGAGCATGTCCTCAGGGTACATCACTCGAAGGTATGGCACAATAATATTGTAAAGTACATGAGGTACATCGATGACATTTTCATTATTTGGAAGGGGAGCCAGGAAGATGCTGAATGTTTTGTTAAAGCCATCAATGTAAATGATTCCAACCTTATTTTCAGTGCTGAAATCAGTAACACTGAAATTAGCTTCTTAGATGTGCAGGTAACTGTAGTCAATAACACTCTGATTACAAGCCTCTATAGAAAAAACACAGCAGGCAACACAATACTGCACGCCCACAGTTTTCACCCGAGTCACACCATCAGATCCATACCATATGGGGAGTTCCTTAGAATTCACAGGACGTGTAGCTCATTGGAGCAAAGGGACTTCCATCAGGAAGAAGCCATGAAAAGGTTGGAAGCAAGGGGCTATAAATCCAGTGCACTAAAGATGGCTATGTCCAAAGCCAATGAGTTAGACAGAACGAGTCTCCTGCGGGCCCCCTCCAACTCTGTTTCCATCTCTGAGAATCAAAAAGAGTATAGCAACACCATACGGTTGATTACTGGTTTCAGTCGTCAGGCCAACCAGATTTCTAAACTAGTCAGAGGACAGTGGTCTGTTATTCTCACTGATCCCACTCTCAAAGACGTCCTGCCTAAAAAACCTGAAGTGACCTACAGACGGGCTTACAGCATGAGGAATGCTTTAGTGTCCAGTTCACCGGAATTAATCAATAACAATGATTGGTTATCACCTCGAAAAGGTTTCTTTCGGTGCATATCTTGCAGAGCATGCAAATTTGGCACCAATACTAGATCATACATGACACCATTCGATAGCAAACCAACCTATATTAAAGGCCACTATAATTGCAAAACCGAGTTAGCAGTATACGTACTCACGTGCTCATGTAATCTGAGATACGTTGGTAGCACAAAACTACCAGTGCACCAACGTATCCTGCAGCACCTACGGGCCATAGTGAACTGTGACAAAAATTACCCTGTAGCTCGGCATTTTGACCAATTTCACAGCAGAAACCTATCCCATCTAAGTTACTTTGTGATAGATGCAGTCAGAACTTCCAAGAAAGGTGGGGACTATGAAAGACAGTTGAGACAGTTGGAGTCCCTTTATATTGTTCGCCTCAACATAAAGATCCCGGGGGGTTTGAACATGGGGGAAGATTTAAGTACTTTTCTTTAAGACCATGTCTCTATACAGTATCACAGGCCATCATTACATTTATCACTATCAGAGCAGGCAGAGATCCGTTTTCATCAGGCTTTATGTTTTGTCCTTTTGGTGCATTATTATGTTCCCTCATTTGCATTGACGGCATTTCCACGCTTGATTCTTTGCACAAGATATAGCAGGGAAGACGTTGGTCTGTGGCAGGGACCTATGTCAACCATATGCGTTAGACAGATTACACCACCCTGAATCACATTAGGGCATTACAAGAGAAATTTAATGAACTGGTTCATTATGCAATTGCATATTTTAACATGTTTTTGATTCAATTAAAAAACATTTTTTTCCCCATACCCCATGATGTCTTTTCCATGTTGATCAGGACATTCTAGCACTCCTTCACTTTATTAATATTATTTAGTCATCTAGCGGTCTGAATATGCATAATTATCTCTTGACTATTTAATGTAAAACAACTTAGTACAATTCTTTGCATACTTACCAATAGATTGATATCTATTTCTACTCGCCATTCTCCACATTTTACAAATGGAATGTTTTCTTTGGGCTAAACTTATAACTAAAATGATATTATGTTACTAGTTACAGAATTGCCTTTGAGAATGATTGTTTATAAGGGCAGGAAGAACACCTTTGAGGAAATTCATTTTTCGTACATATATGAAAAAAGAGCATTTGTTTACAGCGTATTTGCACATGATGAAATTAGACTTTTTGCGTATTTGCACAGTAAAAATTCGCACTTCTATAGTATCAATGCATTTGCACTTTAAAACAGAATTTCCTTGTGTTTAGGTGTTCACTCATGAAAAAATGCCTTTGTATATTTGTATGCATATACTATTTTATCTTCAGTAATGGCAACATCTGAAGCATACCATTACCATTCAAGTATGGCCGCTGAAAATGTATGGTGTGATTTCACTAAGCATAGAATGTAGTCCACTTTCTATGTCACTTAATTACTGGAAGCGTTTTGGCGCGATGTAGCAATTGATCATTGCATTATTTAAACTTGTACTCAGCCGCTTACCCGCTGACAGTGAGCAAGGGCGTTCACGCCCGAAACGCGTCTGTTCGGCATTCTGTTGCACCTCTGCACTTTATCATGAAATAAAGAAAGAAGAATATCGATGTAAGACTGGCTGTGGATTTATTCATCTGTGTCTGCGTACTGGACTTTGTGCAAAGGCGTTGCGCGAGTTTTCTGGTTGGAGTATATATATATATATATATATATATATATATATAAAACCTACTGGCGGTCACCAGTAGGTAGTTATAGACAGGACCTCGTTTCCATAGGAAAAGCATTTTTTCATGTCCTTATAACTTCGGCGTCGTTTGACAAATCTTTACGAAATTTTCGGAAAAGTTTCTCTTTCTAGATCAGTTCCTATCTTGAAAGATTGGGGGTGATTGGTCAAGGGGGGCTGAGAAAAAAGGGGGTCCAAAAACGTGTTTGGAAATCACGTCCGCAGAAAAACTGTGCACGGTATTGCAACCAGCAGTGTGTAGAGTGCACACACAGGTAGTGTGAATGTTGCGTAGTCCGTGGAATTCCCGTCCACAAAACAACGACGCACAGTATTGCGTCAATGTTCAGTAGGCTGTGAAAATCATATGGGGAAAACACCAATGCGCCGTATTGCGGCCTTCCTTTAATATAATGCGGAGTAATGTTTAATTATAATGTGGTGTTCACTTTTATCACGGATAGTGTCACTTTGTTAGAGGAAATGTAATATTATTAGGGAGGGCATGTTCTCTCCCTGTGAGTGGTACAAAATGAACGTTTAATTGGTTGAAGTGTTCTAACAACGAGCTTAATGTTCATTGGCTGCAAACCATTGAAAGTAGAAGTGTTGCCAGCTATTCACTTCCCCTCTGCGGAGTAGCAAGGACATCCGATTGGCTCACATGTTCCAATGAGGACCTTCCAGAGCTTAATGTTCATTGGCTGCAAACCATTGAAAGTAGAAGTGTTGCCAGCCATTCCCTTCCGCTCCGCAGAGTAGTCGGGACATCTGATTGGCTGGCGTATTCCGAGGAGCTTAATATTGATTAGCTGTAAACCATTGAAAGTAGAAGTGTTGTCAGCGATTTCTTCCCCCTCTGCGGAGTATTAGGGACATCTCATTGGGTAACGTGTTCCAAGCAGGACCTTCCCAAGCTTAATGCTCATTGGCTGTGAATCATTATAAGTGGAAGTGATGGCAGCCATTCCCTCCCCTTCTGCTGAACACCATGGACATTTTATTGACTAAAGTGTTGCGGGTACAAGTTTGGTCCTTATTGGGTGCCGCTCGCAGCCTGGGACTTTGTAAGCTGCTGCAGGGCTTCTTTTCCCTACCTTTCCCCGGACTTCTGCGCAAAACAAAGCCTGATCAACGAGGACCTTCTACTCTCCGCGCTTTTACCGCTGCCGCCGGGACTGCGAGACCCAGGGTGCACAGCGCTCCATCACCATAGCGCACCTGGTGTCTCTTCCCGCCCCCAGCTCTCTTCCGGCTAGTTAAGGCTCGCGGCCCCCGCTCTGCGGGAGCCGCTCGCAGCCTGGGACTTTGTAAGCTGCTGCAGGGCTTCTTTTCCCTACCTTTCCCCGGACTTCTGCGCAAAACGAAGCCTGATCAACGAGGACCTTCTACTCTCTGCGCTTTTACCGCTGCTGCCGGGGCCGGGACTGCATGACCCAGGGTGCACAGCTCTCCATCACCATAGCGCATCTGGTGTCTCTTCCCGCCCCCCAACTCCCGCATATAAGCATTCCTACCCCCGGGCACGCGGGACGCGCGCGGGACTCAGCCTGGGCCTAAGCCCGGGCAAAGGGCGGGCCGTTTAAGGCCGTTCGAGAATGGTCGAGACAGGGACTAGGCCATCCCCCTTGATTCACTTTAATCTGAAATCCTTTTCCTGCAAACATTGGATTTAATTCTGTGAGACGATGACCACGAGGGAAACAAGGAGTAAAAGCACTTTGGCAGCAGCGGGAGCTGCCAAAGGTACATTGGACAATTACTTTGTTATAGCAGGGTCACTACTGATTGATGAAATTACGGTCTTGGAGAGGCGCATTTCACAAGAAATAGACTGGGTGAGGAGATCCTCTATGGGTCCCTTGGCACAGGCTAAGACCCCTGACAACAGACCTGAGCATATTGAGCACATTGAGTTTAACAATGGGGAATCTGGTGCTGGCGATTCCTCCGTGAACCTAGATATAATAAACTCGACCTCACAAAGCAGTGCAAAGGACCTCAGCGAATATGTCGACCTGAGCATGCTAAATTTGCCACAGGTCCAACTCCACCCTATCCCGTTCCCTACTCCTGCCCTTGCCCCCGACGCTGATACCACCAATGGCAGAGATAGTAATCGACTGCAGGGGGTAAGGGAAGGAGCTATCCCCAAAAGGAAAAGAGAAGTTCAAAACAAAGGGCGAAGGAAGGCAAAAACTCCAAAGCTTAACCCTACCCCTGAGGTCATTAGCCCTGGTCTAAGCACAATGGAGAACCTGCCCACCGATACAACTGAGGTTATATCAATCGAGATCCCGCGTGTAGAGACAACAGAACACACTAACATGAACCCCTTTGAGACCTCTGGTAAGGATATTACGCTTGCAGACATAGGCGTTCTTCTGAGGTCCCTACTAAGTCCCCTAGAAGCGCGGCTAATTAAGATGGAAGCCAGGCTAGTGTCCATAGAGAATTCGACGGTGCAACTAGCCGATAGCTTAAAAGCAGATATTAAGGGTGGTAGAGGGGGCGTTGAGATAAAGAACAAAAAGGGTGTCCCAGCTACCACTAAAATGGATATTAGTGCAGCACCCTTGGTCCAAAAGGCTAAATCAACCCCCTCCCAAAGTACGATCATGCAATCCAAGGTTAATGCAGCTAATCCTAATCAACCCACAACCCGACATGTACAACAACCTCCTTCTCAAAGTATGTCTAAGCAGGCTAAGGACAACGCCTTTGTTCCCAACCAGCCCCAGAAATTAGCTGCACCAACAGTTGAGGCATTAGGCAATATCAAGAAGTTCAGAGCAGTGAACTTGCCTCCGGAGGCGAGTCCGTACACAGTAATTTTAGCAGGGGTTCCAGAGCTGAAAACCACTTTTAAAGAATCCACGCTTCTTTAAAGAACAAGGTGGTTAGTTGGCTATCTATGTACAGACCTCTCCCGCAAGGCATAACCAGCGATATTCTTATGGTAAGAAGGGTTCCATGGGTAGGCAGTTCAAAAAAATCCATCAATGGAGATTGTGTCCTGATCAGTTTTAGAGATCCTAGGACCGTCTCCCACATTTGTGGATGGTTCCCCGATGATCAGGGGAGCAATATCAAGTCCCTACCCCTCTCTTTTTTTTACCCGCCGTTGACTTACGCATGTGAGGAGGAGAGATGGGGCAGCCTCCCGGAGAGAGGGGGGTGGGATTTTAGTGGGAGAGGAAACTTCAACCACCCCAGAAGCCAACATCAAGCGTACTTTACAACAAATTCTGAGGAGGAGGGTTGGGAAATTTATCATGGGAGGGGAGGCGTTTGGGGGGGAAGAAATAGAGGAGACTACCCCCGCCCCAGAGTCCACCAGCCTATATATTTTCCTACATCCAATAGGTACAGCTACTTAGAAATGGAGGATTGACAGTTTAGGCGCAATGGTAAGGAGTATTACTATTGTCACAGAGAGGGTATGGAGGCAATTGTCACACCCCCTAGATCTATAAGGGATCCATTGACAGAGACAGGGAAGTCTGATGTTCCATGGTATAGTAGGGAGGTCAACCAAACCATTGTTGAGCCGCCCCACAGTAACAGGGAACCAGGAGAAGTATTAGGAGATTTGGCTATAAGAATGACGCCTCTGGGTAACCCAAATGATAACGTTCCCTCCCTTACTCGACCCCCGAACCCAAGGCCACCATCCTTGAAGATAATATCATGGAACGTGGCTGGCCTGGGCAATAAGCTGGATCAACAGGAATGGACTTCTTTTATTGACTCCAAAGATATATGCCTCTTTCAAGAAACCTGGGCGAGGGATGAGCATTCTCCCCATGGTTTTGCGGCATTTTCCATTCCTGTGAAATGGGGGGGCAGGGGCCGCCCGTCCGGAGGCCTCTCAACATGGGTGGCAACCCACTTGGGATGCCAGGCCACACGTCTCCCCTTGGCTTCAGAGGACATACTAGTTGTGCTGCTCGAATGGACAAACTCCCGCAGACTTGCCGTGATAAATGTATACTCTAGACCAGTAAACATATCACGGGAATCGCCTACCATTGAGGAACTGTCAGCTTTCCTTAGCGAAATTCCCAAGGGGATCCCATTTGTGATGGGTGGGGACCTGATTTCACACTTTGAGCCCCTTGCAGTCCTCTTGGATGGGTCCTCCCTAGAGGAGGATGCTAGATGGTCAGTACCCCCCACGGTGGCTCCTCCGCCTAGAGCTTGGACCCCACTTGTGCTACAGATTACCGCCCTGACCCTCATACATGGCGTCAGGGCGTGTAATGGGCGTACCAAATCTGATAATCCCAGTAAACATACCTTCAATAGAGTGGGCAGGGAGTCAAGACTAGATTATGTCCTAGTCCAATTGTCCTCGTGGTCGCAGATTATTGATTTTAGGGTGTTAGATAGAGTAGATAGCGACCATAACGCCCTGGAATTGGACTACGTTCTCCCTGGCAAGGAGGGTAGGGACCATGTTACGGTGGTGGGAAATTCAGGCCTTCTCCTTGAAAACAACAGAAGGAGAGTAAGGTGGGAAAAATTAGTTAGTAGTAGAGAGAAGCTACCCAGCCTTTATACAAGACTCATCCCAATATTAGAAAAAGTGGGTATTCTTAGCGAGGAACCCAGCACACGGGAAACTCATAAATTACTGTGGCTGGCACATGAGGAACTCGTTAGGACCTTGGCGACAGACCTCTTCTCTAAGGGACATAGTAGAGGTGGCGGCTTCCACCGTATCACATGGTACAATGCCGCATGTCGCAAGGCAAAGGGAGATCTCCTGTCTTCTATTAAGGAGGGCAAAAGTAGACTGGAGATACAGGCCAGAAGACGGGTATACAAGAAATTGGTCACCAATGACAAGATGTAATGGGGTCAAGATAAATGGGAGGAACTCTCTAGTTCTTTAGCCGTCAGGGATTCCCGTAAGTTCTGGTGAATTGTTAACACGGGATCCGAGGATTTAGTATCGGCAATAGAACCAAATATTGCACCAAGTGTATGGCAAGAGCACTTTCAGTCCCTCTATACAGAGGAAACTGGGGCCACACGTTATTTACCCCCAACCGCGACTAATTATGTAGAGGGGGACCCCTTCACAGAAAAGAAGGTGCAAGTTGCTATTGCGGGCCTGTCATCCGGCAAAGCGCCTGGGCTGGATGGTCTCCCAGGCGATCTTTTTAAACAAGAGCCTGATGTATGGGCCCCCTACTTATTGGCAATATTCAATGCTGTCTTGAAGGGCATGGAGGTGCCCTGTACTTGGCTGGGCGCAGAGGTTGTTCCTATATTCAAGTAGGGTTCACCTCTGCTCCCAGCCAATTACAGGCCCATCAGCCTTATAGATGTGTCCCAGAAGCTTTTTGGGAGGCTTATACTAGATCAGCTTCAGAACTGGCTTGAGGAAACTGCTACTCTGAGTCCATATCAGGCGGGTTTTAGAAGGGGGGTGTCTACAACTGACCAGATATTCCGCCTAAACCTCATTTATTGGAGGACCGCACTAATTGAGGGGGGTAGCTTGTACACGGTGTTCGTGGACTTGCGAGCCGCCTTTGATTTAGTGCCAAGATCTAAATTATGGAGTGTGCTTGCAGACATAGGTGTCCCGGTGGACATTCTTTCTATTCTGATGAAATTAGATCAGAATAATTTTGCGCGTGTCAGGTGTGGCAGGAACGGGAACCTCACGGATAGATTCCCCGTTGACAGAGGAGTGAGACAGGGCTGTGTGCTCGCACCTACCCTGTTCTGCTTCTTTGTGAACGGGGTAATCGCCCACCTGACCGGGATCGGTGACATTGACGCTCCCAAATTGGATGGCAGCAGGGTGCCCGCTATCATGTTTGCGGATGACACCCTGCTGCTGTCGAAATCCCCCATGGGAATACAACGGGTACTGGATGGGTTTTTAAAATTTTGCACGGAGAGGGGCCTTGAGATCAACGCTTCTAAAACAAAATATATGATCTTAAACCCCACTCCCTCCACACGCCCTAATCCCCTACTTGGCACAGTGCGATTAGAGAGGGTCTCTACATTTGAATACCTAGGGGTAACCCTAAACGAGAATATGCCATGGGGAACACACCAGACCAAGGTTAACATGAAACTGGTGCAGATAGTGGGTGGTATTTCAAGGATGGTGAACAACTCAACATATCGTCCACTTGGCGCTGTTATACAAATCTACAAATCACAGGCACGGGGGGCAGTTACCTATGGGGGCGAATTGTGGGGTCACACTTCTGCCCAAAAATTGATGATTACGGAAAACAAATTCATCAGGCAGCTGGTAGCTCTCCCCTCAAGCACGCCGTTGTTCCCTTTGAGATTGGACTTGGTATCAGGCCAATTGCAGAGGAATTGGGACTTAAACCTCTAACTTTTGGGCGACGATTGTGGAGCTGCAAAGAACTTATCAATTACAGGACTGAGCTCCAGGAGTTTCTAACCGCACCAAATGCCACCCATATTCCATGGTTAAGCTACATAAAAAGGTCGTTCGAGAGCCTAGGTCTATTAGAACTTTGGACTGACCCGGCAAATGCAAGTAGCAGGATTACACGCAAAGCACTGTCAAAAGCTTACTACGACCTAAAGCTTACTATTGCTTTGGATAGTTCGCGTGTGGGTTCTTTAACAAACCTATTCATTCAAAGTAAAGACTTTTACTCCCTGGAATGTGCTTTGGATGGTATGACCCCTGTGTTATCCAGGAAGTTATTTCTGCAGTGGCGATATGGCACACTACCCCTAAGGTCATTCACCAGTTCCTGGTCTTTGCCTCCGACTACAGAGTGCTGCCCGGCATGCGCGCATTTCCAAGAAAACGACTTACATGTGGCACTTTTCTGCAAAGCCTACCAAAAAATCAGGAAATACTGGCTCGTCCCCCTTCTCAAAAATCTGGGCTTCAGACACTTCCTCCCTGCGTACAGAATCCTAAAGACTGATGTGTCCCCCTCGATAGTGTTCGCAGTGGCAAAGTATCTAACGGCAATGTGGCACGCACGTACTCGCTTTTTGAAGGCGGAGGTGGACCTTTAATAATTTTAATAATTTTAGTTTGTTAATGGTTTTAAGCATTTCTGAGGACGAACTGACTTATACCTTGTAGTCCAATTTTTATAATCAGTGTTTTATTGAATTGTCTAAATTATAGATGACTTTGATTGTCTGTATATCTTTTATGATCTTATTGGTCGAAATAAAGATTTCAAACAGGGTGGGAACGGTTCACTGTTGTCAGCCATTTTGTGATGCACTTCAAAGGAGTATGGGGAAACAAAGTAGTAGAGGGGATGGTAGGAACACTATTAACTCTGTACAGTGGTCACAAGGTGTTGGACAGGAACTATAAAGGTAAAAAATAGTTTTAAATATATTTTAAGGGCCATTTATATAATTTGCGTGGGGCCTACAAATCATGTCGGGAAAATAGCAGTGTGTTGCGGTCTTCTTTTTATTAAGTCAGCAGGTGGGATACTGCACAGGAGCAGTATTTACTTATAATGTGGTGGTTACTTTTCTGACGAGGAGTGCTACATCTTTGGAGCAAATTTTCTAATATGGAGGAAGGGGTTGAAAAAGAAGGTGCGCTGTTGCGGTCTTCATTTAAATAAGGTTCTAAGTAACCTACTTCTCTGGAGCAATGTTTACTTATAATGTATAGTTATAGTGCGGTGCTTACTTCTATCTTCGGTAGTACTATTTCCTTGCAACAAAATAGTAGGTGTGCTTGTGCTGCAAAAAAGTTGGTCTAGGTTTGAAACAGTTTTTACTAGGCAATCACAAATAGGCTATCTTAGGAAAGTGTAGCTGTATATATCAGAGGGGTGACAAATAAACACGCAATTCATAAAATATCTCTTAAGCGTGGCCACACCCTCTTTTTTTTGCCTATAGTTTGTAACAGTATTGCCCCATATTCTTGTTAATATGAGAGGGCTTCAGTTACTTTTAGATAAAGTAGAAAAGAAGTGCTACAAGAAACATTCTCACACTACATCATCTCAGGTCACAACAACAATAACAAGTAAAAAACTGTTAAACATAAATTACATCATACTACCTAGAAATGCACGCTTCATCAAAACATCAAATAAAGCACTATTAATACAGTGTTTTAGGGACTATTATTTTATAAAATATTGGCAGTATTACAAACTGTGAGGTAGTAGGTTATCAACGGAAATACCTGTAGTAAATGTTCCTAATATCTCTCAGAGATAGATCTCTAACCCCTCTAAAGTACTATGGGTTCACAGTATTAAAATATACACAGTGACCTTATAGTATTCCACAGGAGAAGAAGAATAAGGAGCACAACAAAAACATTTTTTTTACAATCTCTGTTCTGTTGAAGTCGGGAAAGTTTTGTCGTAGTACTTAGAGGTCGCTCACTGCTCTGCTAACAGATCACATACTCCTTTAAGAATATAAAGGAAAGTAGTAATATATACAATACTATTACTACATATTCTATAAGGAGAATGAGAATAGTATCCACAACAAAGAAAAAGAGAAATATGAAACTATCAATTAAGAAATGTAGGGTTTAATAATGGCATTCAGTAAAAAAGTATCTATGTAAATAATCTTTTTTAAACTGCTATTTCGAAAAATATTCTCACTGTAAAAATATCTGATCAAGTAAGTTATAAAGGTCAGTAAGCTGTATTTCAGATGGTTTACTACTGGCGGTGACAAATCTCCAAATCCTCTTGAGTGAAAATATGACACTCTACTACAATTTAGAGAGAATCACTGATGCTACACAAAAAAGGAAAAGGAAAATAAACACGATCAATAATGAAATATTTTTCAGCTGTGAATATTTTCAAAGCTTTTTTCCAGAACTTTGAAATCTTTCATTTTCACGCCGACGGCTCATAAATTACTCTCAGAGCATAATGACTGTGAATTTTATAATATACGTATTCACAGTATATGGTCAAAGGAGGGAAATACAGTAAGAAGGAGAAGCTGTCCACATTACATATAAATCTTTAGTCTTCGTGTCGACCGGTCACCAACACCTCTGAAGTTCACTATACTCTGATTATTACAATGTACATAGTCACAGTATATAACCTCAAAGGAGCCAGAAAAGGAACAGTGTTTCCTCTATTCTGGGTGTTTGTCAATACAAGCTGCTGACGTTACATATAAATAAAAGGGTAGAGGTGCCTTCAAGGGAATTCGCTTGAGCAACTATTAATAATTCAAGTGTGACTTGAAGGGATAACTCAATAATCCCTATATGAATTCAATTGAAATCAGTGATGTCATCAGTGATGTCATTTGAGATGTCATCAGTGATGTCACTGACCATGTCATGAATGATGTAATATGTGACATGATCAGCAGTGGATTGCGGGTGCGCGATATATAGTTAGTACAACTAACTATATATGGAATTTCATTGGTTTTGTGTGAGTAAAATAAGGTTTTTTAAATGCTAATTCCTAACTATATATGGTGTATAACCTATGTTTTTTTCAGTGAATATATATATATATAAGTATCTGAACATTTAAAAAAATTCCCGGGAGTCGCGCACCCATCGCGTCCGATATGCATACGATGTCACACTCTACCGCGTGTCCGTCACGTCGTGTAATATGTACATCTCATGCATGCGCCAGAAGTCGCGTACAAGTGGCATATCGCCCTCATTTAAAAAGTCGTACTTGTCGCACACCCTACATGGATCCTATACAGCAATCCTAAAATGGCGGACACGTTCCGCGCAGGGAACGAGCAGGGTACGCTTTGGGGGCGCGACTCCAAAAAAAAGGAAAAACATAATTTAAAAAATAATTTAAGTATATTTTAAACAATATAAAAAAAATTAAAAAAATATATTTTTATTTAAAAAAAATATGTGCAATGTAATTTAAAAAATACCATATCTAAAGATAAAAAGATTAAAAAAATGTAGTTGAAAAGTATTTATAAAATATAACAATACATTTATTTAAACATTATGATTTAAAAAACCTTTGAAATTCACTGAAAAATGACATAGCTTTCAGATGTATTACAGTTAGGAATTAGCATTTAAAAAACCTTTGAAATTCACTGAAAAACCATAGGTTTCAGACGTGTTATAGTTAGGAATTAGCATTTGAAAAACCTTAGAAATTCACTGAAAAAACCATAGGTTTCAGGGACGTTATAGTTAGTTGAACATTTCACTCATACAAAACCATAGAAATTCCACTGTTATAGTTAGCTCAGCTAACTATAACTCGCGCCCCTGCAATCCACTGCTCAGGACGTCACATAATATATCATTCATGGCATGGTCAGTGATATCACTGATGGCATCACTGATGACATCTCAAATGATATCACTGATACATCACTGATTACATCATCCAGTGACTCTGTGTTTCTGTAAAGTTTAAGTGTGTTTTATATGTATGCCAAGATGTATTGAAGAATGAGTGGGTGTCTGAATGGAGGATTTAGGTGGTGTGTGACTGATTGTATAAGTGACTGGTTATACGTGTCTTACTGAATGCATGGGTTAGTGACTAAACTGTGTGAATGTCTGTATCAGTCTGTCTGTTGTTGTGAAAGCTGGTACATGGGTTGGTCAGTAGCTACATGACTGTCTATATGGGTCATTGATTGTTTGCCTGAGTATTTGTGTGGGTGCCTGAGTGTTTGTGTGTGTGGGTTGGAGGTGTGTGACTCTGTGCATAGATGTGTGAGTAGTTGATTCACTGGGTGTATGGATTCAAGAGTGCATGTGGAAACAGCTCTATGAGTGGGTGAGTTTGTGTATGGGTGTGTTGGTGAGTGAATGGATATCTCAGTGGTATATGTGAGTAACTACATATGTAAAAGGCAGTATACGTGATTGAAGGTGTTTATAAATAACTGTATGTGAGAGTGAGTGATTGTGAGAGTGGCTGTATGGATGAGTGTGTACTTGTATCAGTGATTATATAAGAGTGTAAGTATGCGTTACTATCTTTATGAATTAGTGAGGTGGTGTGTGTATAACTGTATAGGTGAGTAACTTGAAGTGTGATTGATTCTTTACATGACTGACTAGGTGTGTGAGTAACTCCATGGATGTGTGGCAGTGTGTGAGTGTCTGAATAGGTGTATGAGTGCATATGATAGTGTTGTATTGATGAGTGACTGCATGCATAAGTGATTGTATGGGTGAATGAGTGGATGTGTGTGTAGACCAAGGAATCAGTGAGTGTATATGTAATAATTGTATTGGTGTCTTGATGGTTTCGAAAATGGTAGTCTGTATTTTCACAGGGGTGTATCAAAGGTTATATTAGACTGTGAGGAGGGGCATCAGATTTTCACGTGGACGATATCATCAGTGATGTCATTTGGGATGTCATCAGTGAAGTTATCAGTGATATCACTGGCCATGAATGATGTAATATGTGACGTCATGAGCAGTGCATTGCGGGGGGCGCAAGTTCTAGTTAGCTGAACTGTATGAGTGAAATGTCCAGCTAACTATAACGTCCCTGAAACCTATGATTTTTTTCAGTGAATTTCTAATGTTTTTAAAATGCTAATTTCTAACTATAACGTCTGTAAAACCTAAGGTTTTTTCAGTGAATTTCAAAGGTTTTATAAATGATAATTTCTAACTACAATGTCCCTGAAACCTATATTGTTTCTAAGTAAATTTTAAAAAGACGTGCATACCTTTTGTAGTGAAAAACTAACTGTAACAGTATTCTGTTATTAGTTATAATTTAACAATGTTTAAAACTTAATAAATAGTAATTAACATATAATTGTGGAAAAAGGGTGATGCAGCAGCTTAGATACCTGACTTCGAACAACAGCGTTCACAGTTCGATTACCGGCTCAAGCGGCACGTTAGCCCACCACTATGTCACTGTGGGCAACACCTTGCTTAATCTTCCCGAGGCCCCCGAGCACCGGCACACCTTTCTCGGGGTACCTGTACGCTTTACAAATGCTGTTTTTTTAATTTAAAACCATGGTGATGAGAACTATTAGCACATACTTTTTTTTCTATTCTGAACAATATTTTTTTTATATCTTCTATTTAGAATTATGGCAATTAATAGATGCATTCAGTCACAAGAAAGGAAATGACACAGTTTGCCAGGTAACAGTTTTTAAGCTCTCCAACTTATGTACATGTTAATGAACTTATACTAATGAGGATCGAAAGTGAAACCTTTACGGCTTCCCATTTTGTAACTTTTCCCAACACGTGCACAAGTGAAACAGTGAAAATGGGCGCAGGTGTCAACTGTAAAATGTTACATCTAAATGGGCGGAGCCGCATCTTCCTTCCATAGACTACTCCATAACCAAAACGTATATAAACCACAACTGTTCAAATAGTTTTGTTTTTCGAGTCATTTACTTGTGTCCATTCGGTGATGGCCGTTTCCTTTCTAGGGTCGGATTCTTCTTTTGCGACAACAAAACATATTACGGAGTTGTAAGTTGTTTGATTATGGCATAGTAGATATTTATAATACGTAGCTATTTGTGAATATTCAAAGATTTGTATCGCGAAAAAAGTGTTATTGGTTGTTTTTGCTATTTATATATAACAAAAATGTAAACAGTGAGCAACCCAAAATACCCTTGAGGGCTTGGGTGATTAAGTAAAAGGGTAGAGGTGCCTTCAAGGGAATTCACTTGAGCAACTATTAATAATTCAAGTGTGACTTGAAGGGATAACTCAATAATCCCTATATGAATTCAATTCCACTAAATAGGTTTTGAAAAAAATTCATCACAATTCATAAATAACTACATAAAAGACAAACACAAGCGAACCGGTAAGAAATCAACATAGTGACGGTATCGCGTTGCCGCGTAATGCGTCTTGTGACGTACCGCGTTAGCGCACCCGGAAGTGCCCGGGGCGCGGACCGAGGCGCAAAACGCAGCTCCCCGGAAGCAATCCGCGGCGCGTCGCGAAAGCGCGTCATATCGCGTTGCCGCGTAATGCGTCTTGTGACGTACCGCGTTAGCGCACCCGGAAGTGCCCCAGGGCGCGGACCGAGGCGCGAAGCGCAGCGACCCGGAAGCTAACCGGGGCGCGTTCCGCAGCGCGTAACATGAGCGTGAGAGGTCATGTGACTTGTTAATAAAACTTTTCATTGGTTCATTTCACTTTTGGTTTCATAATGATGTAAGGCTAGGTCAGGTGACCTAAAAATAACACTTTTCATTGGTTTAGAACTATTTTTTTTCCCAAATGATGAAAGCCCCCACCTTTTTTCTCACTCTGACTTTCAACTTTGAGAAAGGAAGACCTGATCATTTGCTCTGATTAAAAAATGGCTTCAATAGTAGCTTCAGCTTCTGCACCCCCACCACCACCACCACCATCTCCTCATAGGAAGAGAGGACCACCTGCACAGTTTATTGGAGACACAGAGGAGGAAGAGGAAGAACAAGACAGAGAGGAAGAAGAGGGACCACGATTTGTCAAAGAGTTACCCCGGGTATCTCATCGCAAAGTTAGCTTTATCTGGCAATTTTTTTCCATTCCACCAGGAGAGAAAAAAGTCAATGCACGCCATGCTACGTGCCTTATCTGCCAAGATAAGTTATCCCGGGGCACTAATAAAAAATACAGTTATGGAAATCACACGATGCACCGACATATGCAGAGGCGGCATCCAATCAACTATAGTCGTGCAGAGACGCGTGAACTACAACAGAACCCCCCAACTTCGGTGACAAGAACATCTACTGATATCTCTCTCACAGTTGGAGAGGCCAACGAAACAGTGCCAAATATTCAAAAAAAAATTGTCCATATTGTGGCACTTTAATTTCATGCGCAAACATGAGTCTGAAATTAATTAATTTGGCTTTCGAGAAAGACCGATGCTCCAAACGCAGCAAGTTTAAATTTTTTTTTTTGCTCCTGTTGAGCCTTTTTCAATGCCTCTTTCTGTTCTTTCCCTTTGAAAAAAAACAAAAAAAACAAATAAGTGTTCAAAAAATACAAAAAAAACAAATAATGTTCAAAAAAGAAAAAAAAAATATAAAACAACAAAAATATAAAAAAAAAAGTTATTTTCAGAACTACCTCCCCGTTATTAAAAAATTGCTAGAATGTTTAGCACTCTGGCAAGCTCTATTTCTTTTGGTTCGCTTCCCGGTTAGCTTCCCGGTACGCGGACCGGGAGCTAACCCAAAAAATAAAAAAATAAAAAATAGAGTAAGTATAAGGAAAGTAAACAGAGAGTGATGTTAAAAGAAAGACAGCTATAGGGACTAAAGAAGAGATACTGTTTAATAGATCTATTTACCGAAGAAAAGACGGAAGAGGGTATAATTGTGAAAAACAAAATAGATAACGAAGTGAAAGAAAAAAAAAGAGAGTATAACATTAACAAAGAAGAGTTTCTTGGAGAATGTGAGTGAATGTTCAAAATAAGATTAAAACATGAGGAATAACAGAGAGAAAAAATAGAAAACAGAAAACAAAAAATAACAGAAAAAGATTAATTGAAACAGCAAAGAAATGTAAGTAACATAGAGCCATATCATCAACATAGGCAATAAAAGTTTTGCAGCTTTTATTGGCAGAAATGTGTCGCTAAAGCTGCTTTTGCGGCAGAAAACTGCCGCTAAAACCACTTTTGCACCAGTTTTCTGCCAATAAAAAGAGCAATAATTTTATTGGCTGTGTTCATAATATGCCCCTTAGTGTGCTTCAACTACACAGAGAAAGCATTATGAACAAATAGTGATACAGTGATCAGTCAAAGACACTAAGAGTAATAGAGACGGAGTGAGTGAACAAGAGTGAGGAACTATGAGAAGAGAGGGACTGAGAAAAAGAGTGGAAGGAGTTGAGTAAGTAGGTAATAGAGAAAGGAATGAGGGAAGTAGCAAAGGCAGGAAACTGAGGGTTAAAGAAATGAAGCAGTGGAACTAATAGAAGTTAAATGTGATAGAAATGTAACAAAAAGAGTACAAAACATTTACCTTATAATTGTCGTTAAATTACTCACTTTTTGTTTTTATACTTTCAATCTGTGAAAGAGAGAACAAACATTTGAAAAATATTAAAACATGTATTTAAAAATTACAAAAGACAAGGGAAAAGATTGAAGGACAAACAGTTTTTCAACAACTTTGACACTTACAGAAGCTTCTGCTTCTCCAGGCCCCCTACACAGTCCTAAAGATATACATTTTAAACTAACAGTATCTTGATGCAGATGAAGTGAGGCCTATCTTAAAACATGGTGCATCTTTTGCATTGCTGTTGTCTCAGAAAAGTGTCGCAAGACACTAAAATTTTAAATGATTGCTTCAGGATGCCAATAAGATGTGTCCTATCCAGAGGTTTGTTTGAGGTGAGGCCTACTCAGGGTTGCAGATGAAATTTCGAGTTGTTGAAGAGAATAGAGGACATAATACATGTGAAGGTCTACCAATGAAGTGAGTCATGCCCACTGCACTCTTGAACAAAGTCCAAACCTCCTATGTTTCCCTGGACAGACCTAAACTTGATCTGCACAATGTGATTCGTAATGATAGGAAACACAGGTGATGTAAATGAAATACGTGCAATTTATTTTGCTCATTTCACAATCACATCACTTGTGTTTCCTTTGCTTAGGTATCTCATTGTGCAGATGTAGTCCAGCATATGAAAGAATACGCAGAAGTGCAGCACTGCATGCAACAACTTTGACACTTACAGAAGCCTCACCTTCTCCATGCCTCCTACACAGTTCTACATATACATCATAAATGCAAACAGTACAGAATTAATTATACATGTTAAATGGTTTATTTTTGCTGTTCTCAGAATGTATCAAAATTCACTAAAAACAGTGACTTGAAGGTATTCATCATATAACAGCGGGGAAAAAAAACACAATCAAAATGATTGTGTTTAAAAAACCCATACAACATAACAAATCAGAATTCAGAACTCCTTAAAGTTAACTTACTTTCCATGACGTCAAAGGATGTCCTATGAACAGCTTACACTCTGTTGTGCTGTTATTACTTTAAACCTGCCACTTTCTGAAAGAAAATCTCCATCGTTTTTAAAAACATGTTACATGCAATAAATGACTTCTTGCTCTCTACCACAAGTTTCCACAAGGCCAAATCTTGTCAGAGCCATTTATAACTCTTGGATTTCTTGTAAGCCAATCCCGTCATTTGGCATTTCTGCAACTTTCAGAATTAAAATGTTGAAGATCATTTTCACAATCCTGGAATAGTAATATCTTCCCCTTCTTGCTCAGTCATGTTCTACATTTCCTATGACACTGATACTGCTTACTATTAAGCAGACTTACACTACCTCTATGAGTACTACAATTATTTAATTCTCTACATCACTTTTAATCACAAAGCAATGTAAAACAGTAGACAGCATTGCAGACTTACATTCCCTCTACTCTATGTTTTGATTGGCTGCTTCAATTAGCTTATAAAAAGAAATAGTTTTTCTGAACTCATTCAAAGTGCACTTATTTCTCCATGACGTCCAGTCTTATGGTTAGAAGTTATGTCTCTGAACTACACTTATCCTCAAGGCCAAATTGTGTAGGAGCCATTAGAACTTCTTGAAATTCCACAGAGCACATCCCGAGATTATTTCCCTAAAATTTTGGTTTTAAAAACACCAGGTAAGAGTTTTTAAGGTCATACGGCAATTTTTTTTTGAAAATTAAAACAGAATCATTGCAGAATGACCAGCCATTTCTAGACTTTAAATAAGCTGTGTAATGTCCTGATGTTATTGAAGGGCCGTCATGATATATAATTGCTGCAGTTACAAAAGTCCTTCCTGATATTGACAACTGCGAAGCTACAAAATTTTTAATTAAAGTTGTCAATTTTGTTCCATCAGGCCTACATCGTTGGAACATTAAAATGACATACTGGCCATATGTTCGTATAAATAATGTGGACATCATTTCAGATTTACATTGGCTACACTCCATGTTGTGATCAGCTGCTTTTACTAGCTTATTAAAGGAGACTGATTTACTGTCTGGCAAAGTTAAATATATAAATCTTTCTGAGTCTACACTAGTAGTACTTGATACCATACAGTTCTCGCAGTCATGCTGCCATTGATAAGAAAGCCCAAACAGCTGATCTACATCTACACCTTCAGCATGCAATACATCAAGCATATACATTAAAAACTCCTGACAATCTTGCTGAATATTTTGAGAGAATTGTGTTTGCCCTGAACATCTGTCTAACAGATTTCGAATTTCAGACACACTTTCTATGTTTGTTCTATCAGTGCTACATTTCTCTAACACAAAATCTTGGATCAGAATTGACCACAATGTCTTCTTTTACATTTTCTAGAGAAAACAAAACATTAACCACTACATTAGCATAGCAGTTGACACCAGAACTGTTTTCAAATTGAAAACCAACAACATCTTCAACAGAATCCTTTTTGTTTCTGCTTGTAATTTTAGGTTCATCGACTTTTCGTCTTTTTGCTACAACCTCCCCAGTATTGGTCACATTTCTTCGTTTCCGGCCTACCACACGTTTCTCAAACAAAGGATACTGAGGCAAATGTGGCGCATACTCTCTTCTTAACCTATTGTATTCCTTAACACAATCTAGATCCGCACAAATGTTTGTGACATCACACTCAATCAAGTACAATCCCGATAAAGTTCTAACTCGTGACAATGCCACATATGCCATACCCTCCTTGAACACAGAACTGCCAATATTCACCAATGCACAGTCTACACTTAAACCTTGCGATTTATGGATTGTCACCGCATATGCCAAGCAAACAGGAAACTGCTTACGGCGAACATATAAGTCTTTTACAAGCAAAAATCTAGCAGAGCAACGACCAATTAGCTGTACTTCCTTAATGCCATCAAATTTAATTTTTAAAAATTCAATTCCATCTCTATTTCTGTATTTTACAAAATCAACAACATTACCCATTGATCCATTTACCAGACCTCTTTCAACATGTAAATTCCTTCTTAAAATTATACGGCAGTTCAAGCACACATTCAGAGTCTTTTCAAAACCTGCAGTTTTAGATATACTCTTCTCTAATGAATCCAATTTTGTTTTCAGATTCTCAGACAAAATAATTGTTGATCCCATATGCTCTACTCTGTCAATAGCTTCCAGTTTCACAATCTCTTGCTTTTCTAAATGCAACATTTTGTTGTTGAATTTGGCACATTCTGCAAGAGTTGGCATCAAACATATTCCAGATTTCTTATCAGTAATTTTCTGAAAAATATTCTCAGGCACAACATCTTGTTCTGGATATAAATTTGACAGTAATCGTGCATGTAAAGCTTCTTTCCCATGCTCGGTCACTTTTCCAATTCTAACATCTTGTAGAATAGTCTTGTAAACTTCATCCTTCGCCTGACGCATATTTTCATGCAGTTCAGCATAATTGAAGTTTAACCATATATTGACGTTGCCAATGCTGCCTAGGCACTTCCTGGTATCTTCATGCGTGAGCATTTTGAACACAGGTTGCCCTTTCACTGGTGTCAGCTGCAAAAGATCTCCGAAAACAATGATGTGTTTGCCACCAAATAACACATCATACTCTGTTTTGAGAACTTCTTGCATTCTCAAATGCACAAAGGCAAGCATGACATTGGAAACCATGCTTACTTCGTCAATGATAAGAAGTTTCATTTTCCTCAAGATTCTTGAAACTTCAAAACAAGCATCTCCAGATAGCTTGTGATATTGTAATTTGTTGTCATGCTCCACTGGCAGCATCAGTAAACGATGTAAAGTAATCCCTTTAATGTTATGTGCTGCCAGTCCAGTTGGAGCAGTGACAACACAAGACAGCGATGACTCTGTCCTTTCCTGCAAATAGCATGAAATTGCTTTAATGAGGAAACTTTTTCCAGTTCCCGCTTCTCCACTCACGTACAGTCGGACAGGCTTCAACGACGTACATGAGCACTCTTTCTTGTCATGACTTAATCCATGATCAATTTGCATGGTAACTTCGTCATATATTTTCCTCTGCTCAACGTTGAGTTGTCTTTCCAACTCTTCTAAGTTAACCGCATCCTCCTGAGCATGTGCCATGGCTCTTTCCACTTCATTCATAGCAGTGGCAGCTTCATTTTCGATAACAGGTCCTCCTAGTGGATCCTGACTCAATGAAGCAGAACTCTGACTGTCCTGAGAACTGTCTCTGGCAATCTCGGCTGCAATCGTTGCTTCCTGCTCAATTTCCGCATTCAACATTTCTACATATTTGGGAAAAGCAGGACATTCTATGGTCTCCTTGGCAGCATTGAAAGAGTCTTCGTAACAGAGGAAATCTCCAAGCAGTTCCTCTTCTGCACGCCAAGGCTTGAAAAGTTGCAAAAGTGCTAAATAGAAAAACTCCTTTTTTTCAGGAGATTCGCCACTCAATTTTCGATGGTTTACCAAGTGGCATTTTCTTTGCTTGACCAGACATCCCTCCCTTCCTATTACAGCATACACTCCTTTCTCAGTATCTTCTTTGATGTTCCTCTTGAATATGTAATTTTGAAGAACCTCATACAGACAAACATTGTCGAGGTGACTGCTTCTATTTGGATAATATGTATCCAACATGTTGGTCTTCAAAATGTCAGTACTGTTTGGCTCCTTTTCCGCCAAATACTCAATTTCCCGCACAGGTTTCAGAACTCGATTACGCGTTGCAGCAAGACCAAGACTCGCCCAAACGATACTCCTGGACTTGGCATAGAGACTTGCTGAAGACAACCGGTCAGAGCATTCGTAAGCTCCGATTTCTCGATGCGACAACATCTTCAGACTGAAACTGTACAACTTCTTGCTGAGGCTCTTTTCATGGGAAATGTCCTCCCACATATCCTTCAATTCTGTCTTCTCTTTTTTGGTGATGTAAGATGTCACATACCGAGCCACAGCCATACAGTTATCAGCCACAAACTGTATATCCATGTTAGCATTCCACATGGACAAAATCACCGGGTTGTAGTCGTTGATGTACTTGGACTCTTCGTTCCTCTTCAAATTGTATGTGTTTTTAGGTGATTTCTTCATCACATTATGTCGCAGCGAAGACATCAAACTGTTTACTCTTCCTTTAGAAATCACCGGTCGTGGAAAGCCGAAACGACATTTGGTGTAGAACTTGTCCTTGTTTCGGAATTTACGACGGCAGTACTTTCCACATCGATGGCTTTGGAAACGCAGAACTTTTTCTCTTAGGCTTTTCTTCTCCTTTGCGTTTGGAACAGCACACGTAGAATACTGTTGGATGAAACTCATCACTGAGTCTTCTGGATCCGTTCCAAATTTAGGTGCATCCTTGATCCACAGCAACATATGTATATGAGGAGCACCTCTTGCTTGGTACTCCTTTCTCCAGAAGAAATCCAACACCTCTCCAAGAGGTGGATTCTTCTTATTCATGATGAAAGACATCATAGCTTCAAATCTATGATTGAAGTACCTACATACATTGACTGGATCCAAAGAGCACAGTTCTCCGGGTGTCTTGAATTC
This sequence comes from Lissotriton helveticus, assembly GCF_964261635.1. Classification (NCBI taxonomy): domain Eukaryota; kingdom Metazoa; phylum Chordata; class Amphibia; order Caudata; family Salamandridae; genus Lissotriton; species Lissotriton helveticus. The sequence continues at coordinate 854,492,682 of NC_136070.1, read as the reverse complement.
GATGTTATCTACGTTAGCATTTGCCTCTCGTAGAAATTCAAGTAAGTCTTCCCAGCCATACTCGGCACAGCTCAGAGTGAGGAACCATGTGGGAGTACCTAAGTTCCTCAGCATACATTTTAAATCACCATGACGACGGTACCAGTACTCATTAGTACCACGGTGACACGCCATGAGATTAATCAGGTGAGAATCCAAAATACTGTCTTGGACATTGACTTTATCCATAAAGTCACTTGCCGAGATGTTTTGCATGTGTATACCACTTTTCAAGATGTGGTTCACTGCATATGACAGTCCAGACAGATCGCTTTCAAACAGGAGATGAAACAAATAAGGAATGCATTGTCGAAAGCTAGCATCTCCTGCATACAATGCAAAGTCCGGTATTCAGAAGCAGGAATTTGATGAGGTCGCTCATCATATCTTCCTCCCTGACCTGTTGGAAAAAGCTGTGGGAAACACCGAGCTTCCAAACTTTCCTCCCAAACACTAATGGGACTCCCTTTGGCTTGTTTCATTTGAAACAACTCAATAGCATTCCCCATGACTTCCTTGGAATGCAAAGGATGAACACTATAATGTTCATATATTTCTTCACTAGTAGAGGGTTCTACTTTCTCAATTTGACCAGCACACAAATCGCTATCCTCTTCCTCACTTACTTCCTCTTCTGCAACATATACATTCTTATAGTATTTATTATTTTTTTTCAAATACAATGTTGCCTTTTTAACTTTCCTAACATCTACTAAATCTTGCCATATTTTCTTATTCTTTGTCGGAACCCCATTAACTAAGATAACCAGAGGTTCCTCTTCCACTTTTTCTACTCCAATTGTGTTAATGTTTTTCTTCAAATCTAGAGGCAAATAAACAACTCTTCCCTTTAATCCTCTCTGTAAATCTGATGGAGGCAATTTCCCTGTCTTTGGCTCCATTCTTACAATAGCCTGAAAGGGATGGATACTTTGAATCAAAATAGATTCATAAGTATTTAAATCCTTCAATTCAGAGGGAATCTCAATCAATTCCAGATTATTATGAACTGCTCTAGCAGGCATCTGGTTTTGATTTAATTTGTTACAATAATAAGTACACACACGTTGATCCAATCCCAAATCAAAACAATTTTCTACCATCAAGTATGTTGTGAAATCCTTCCATTCACTATTATTTTCCCTTTCACTTTTTGCATATAAATCCACTAACTTAGTCTGATTCTTATAATAAGTGCGTTGACAACACACACAAGTGAAATTTGGCCTCTCACTTGATTTGACCTGAAACGTCGCAATTTCCCTCTGGAAATTATCTGTACTGGAAACCTGTACACTATCTTCCACATTACCCGCTTCTTCTTGGTCAATTTCAACATTCTCCTCTTTACTTCCAAAGTAACAAAACTCAATTTCTTCACATATATTCTTCACATCTATTTCAGAACCATGCAAAAGAGCAGCGCATAATTGTTTAAGCATAATTGCTGGACTCTTAGCATAATACAACATTCTAACTAATTTCCTCACTTTATTATGATGCACTGCTAGCATCCTGAAATGATGAAAAACACTCTGGCATACTCTCCTGGAAAGACAAGCCAGTGAATGACCATGCAAACCTGTCACTTCTCTCACTCTGCAAGGATCTAATTCTTGCAACAACCTTATTTTCTGCTTCAAACTTTTCTTATTAAATGACCGTACAAAATCACAAAGCAAATTGATGGAATCCTGTCGCACACTACAAATACTACTACACTTCCAGGTGTACACAGGACCCTTAGCACGTCTTCCTAAAACCTCATTACCTAACACCTCTTCTGCCTCTGTTGTCACAAGTTTTTCTTTTTCAACTGGACAACCATCTTTCACTTCATAAGCACGACCACTGGTGTCAACTGCATGCACCAAATCATTATCCTGGAAATAACTCTCCTCATTAAAAAATGCCTCAGAGCTTGAACTATGCATCCATTCTCCAGAAAAAACTTCACAAAAATTACTACGATTAACTATTCTCTTCCATCTACTATTTCTTTTGAAATCATAAATTGCCTTGTTTAGCTTCCTAATTCTATTGATTATCAAAATAAATAACTTACATTTAATTTTAAATGCCTCATTAATAACTTTCTAAACTTTTTTTTTTCTCTTATAAAAAACCACTTTCTGTTGACCTTTCTTAATATTTTTTAACAAATTGCCAATTATCCTGTTGCGGAACATTCGTTTACGAATGTCCCTAAACTGTTGTTTCCTTCTACTATCATGCACAGAGTTATCTCTTGCTCTAGCAGTAACATTTTTGTTTGGCCTTTCCTTTCCATTTGAATTGCTTCTCTTTTTATGGACTGAAACATTTTCTGTAGTAATATTTTTTTTACTACACATATTTCTTATGAATGTTTTTGTACTCTTACCCGGTGCTTTCTTCGTGACTTGACAAATCTTTTTGTTAGAGGACTGCTGCTTCTTTTGATTGGCCTGCTGTCTTTGACGTTTTGCAGCCTTTCTCTCTCTTTCTTTCGTTGGCATGGTGAAATGTTGAAATGATCTGCAGTTGAATCTGTGGTAAAATATATTAAAAAATGTTATTAACCACTATTACCAAACAGTAAATCTATAACAGTGATCAAAAACTTAACACACTACTTGACATTTTAAATAGAAGATTTTTTAGTCCTTGGCAAATTTACAATACAGAAATAGCAGAAAAGAAATGGAATTTATATTCATGTTACCTGTGCTATTTTATATGTGAATCTGATCTAATTTTATGATAATTTTTTAATATTTTATTGAAGACACTACACATAACCTGTTTTTGAAGGTGTCTTTATTTTTAAATTAAACGGTTTACACTTTTACTTTTTATTTATTATAAATTTTAAAAATAAATGTTTATAGTTCCATAGGCTCAAGCAGGTCAGCTTCCCACCCTATGTCATATAATTCGGACAAATCTGCATCCTCATCACGCTCTTCTTCATCCTCAGGATTTAAATCATCCAAGGGATCAACATCCACTGATGTTTCAATTACAAGTTCAATGATGAGGTCAAAATCAACTGATTGCAGATTGTCGCTCATGTTGATGTTGTCTTTATCTTTAAAGAAAGATAACAACAATGAGATGTTGCAGAGTAAGAGACAAATCTCAGAGATTATAATAGTAAAATTGTTTAACAAGAGTAACATTTTGCAGCTATTATTTAGCCATGTCCAGCGATGCTGAGCAGGTGAAGCCTATGTCTAATTTTTCAGTGAACAGGACTCATCTCTTCTTAACCTTGGATAAGCCTCACCAACTCTGTGTCCCCTGCACATACTTAAATGTAAAGGGGCAGATTTATGTTAAATGGCACATCCCCAGGCATGCACCAGTTAACGTGCACCGCTGCTCTGCCACCCATGGTGTGCCGTATTTACAATCAGATAGGAGAAAGCTGCGTCAAAAACCTGCGCCTGCTTTAAGCAGGCATAGGTCTTGACGCAACATTGTGGAGATGGGGCACCCCTGAGCCTTGCTTGAGCTGGTTCGCACTTGCGATACAATTCCAGCAATGCGCCACCTTTACAGCACAGATACGCCATGCATCTGTGCCATTTTTGCCCCATGCTGCGCCGCATTGTAAATGCAGCACACCATGGGTGGCGGAACAGCGGCGCAGGATGACTGGCACATCCCTGGTGATGCGCCAGTCATCATAAATCTATCCCTAAGCTTCTTATCTTGTTACAGATGAACCGCCATATGTACCATCAAACTATTTTGCATTTCCTAAATAGCGAATTTTAAGGAATAAATAGCAATTCTTTACCATTCCTAATTTGCAATGAGCAAATTGCTAATTGCAAATTACCCATTCATTTCCATGGGCTAGGAGGCTCATAGGAATGAAGGTGCAATTTGCGATTAGCAATTAGCTCATCGCAAATTAGGAATTTTTCCAAGGGTGCATGGGTGTCTCAAGAACACCCTGCTGCACCCCTGAAAAAGAAATTTGGGGGCATATGGCGCACATACATGCCCTAAGGGCATGTATTGGCGTCATGTGGCACCTTTTGTTTTTTTTAAAAAAATTATTTTTGAAAAGAATTCGCAAATTACCACCAACTAGAAGTTGGTGGTAGTTTCCAAATCCTTAATGTCATTTTTTACATATTTTTAGTTTGATACATTGCATTTAAGGAATCGCAAAATTTGCAAATCCTTCAGTGCAATCGCAAAATAAGGAATAGCAAATTTTGCTATTCCTTATTTTGCATCAAACTTGTTTGATACATACCATTTGTCTAATTAGCATTCGCAAAGGCTGAAATTTGCAGAATTTTGATCTTTGCGAATGGTAATTATCTTGATACATATGACCCCAAGTGAGGCCTGTCTTGCAACATGGTGCATCTTTTGCATCACTGCTGCATCGGTTTCATGTGGCACGTTTTTTTTACACCATGACACATCTGCCTAAATGCATCAATTTGTAATTTTCTCGCCTCATAGCAAATCTTTTGCACCGCCACTGCATCATAAAAGTGACGCACAGTGGCGCAAAAGAGACATACACCTATCATAAATCTGTCTCTACCATTTTAAATGATTAATCCAGGATGACGATAAGGTGTGGCCTATCCAGAGGTTTGTTTATGGTGAGGCCTACTCAGGATTGCAGATTAAAGTTACGCTTGATAAAGAATACAGAGGAGATAATACATGTAAAGGCCTACCAATGAAGTAAGTAATGTCCACTTTATTGCGCCAGTCATCATAAATGTATCCCTAAGCTTCTTATCTTGTTACAGATGAACCGGCATATGTACCATCAAACTATTTTGCATTTCCAAAATAGCGAATTTTAAGGAATAAATAGCAATTCTTTACCATTCCTAATTTGCAATGAGCAAATTGCTAATTGCAAATTACCCATTCATTTCCATGGGCTAGGAGGCTCATAGGAATGAAGGTGCAATTTGCGATTAGCAATTAGCTCATCGCAAATTAGGAATTTTTCCAAGGGTGCATGGGTGTCTCAAGAACACCCTGCTGCACCCCTGAAAAAGAAATTTGGGGGCATATGGCGCACATACATGCCCTAAGGACATGTATTGGCGTCATATGGCACCTTTTGTTTTTTGGAAAAAAATGCTTTTTGAAAAGAATTCGCAAATTACCACAAACTAGAAGTTGGTGGTAGTTTCCAAATCCTTAATGTCATTTTTTACATATTTTTTGTTTGATACATTGCATTTAAGAAATCGCAAAATTTGCAAATCCTTCAGTGCAATCGCAAAATAAGGAATAGCAAATTTTGAATTAAGGACATTTTAAGTCATTTCCACATGTGCAGTGTTTTCAAATTATGATTTGAAAATCGTTTTTGGGGAAAAGGAATGGTTTGCAAATTTATGACAATGACATAATGGTGTATGCTTCTCTATAAGGCATTTCACTGTCTCTGATGTCATTTTTCCCATATTACATTATAAGACCTTTCCCCATGGAGCACATTCCTTGTAAATATGCTCCCACCTGTGCATGGTGAATTTAGATTTTGACTGTTTGAGTCACATAGCCATGTTAAAAGTGACCCCAAAAAATTGCAAACGCTTTAAAAAAACACATTCATGTGTCTTAAGCACATTTTAAGTCATTTCCCCGTGGACAGTGTTTTGTAAGTGGCGCAAAAGAGGCATACACCTATCATAAATCTGTCCCTAGCATTTTAAATGATTAATTCATGATGACGATAAGGTGTGGCCTATCCAGAGGTTTGTTTAAGGTGAGGCCTACTCAGGATTGCAGATTAAAGTTACGCTTGATGAAGAATACAGAGGACATAATACATGTAAAGCTCTACCAATGAAGTAAGTAATGTCCACTTCATTGCGCCAGTCATCATAAATGTATCCCTAAGCTTCTTATCTTGTTAGACATCAACCGGCATATGTATCATATAACTATTTCGCATTTCCAAAATAGCAAATTTTAAGGAATAAATAGCAATTCTTTACCATTCCTAATTTGCAATGAGCAAATTGCTAATTGCAAATTACCCATTCATTTCCATGGGCCAGGATGCCCATATGAATGAAGGTGCAATTTGCGATTAGCAATTAGCTCATCGCAAATTAGGAATTTTTCCAAAGGTGCAGGGGTGTCTCAAGAACACCCTGCTGCACCCCTGAAAAAGAAATTTGGGGGCATATGGCGCACATAAATTTTAACAACATTCCATTACCTCAAAAACGATTTTCAATTCATAATTTGAAAACACTGCCCACAGGGAAATTACTTAAAATGTCCTTAAGACACATGAAAGTGTTTTTTGAATGCCTTTGCAATTTTTTTGGGTCACTTTTAACATGGTTATGTAACTCAAACAGTAAAAACCAAAATTAACATGCACAAGTGTGACCATATTTACAATGAATGTGCCCCATGGAGAAAGGTCTTTTAATATAATATGGGAAAAATGACATCAGAGACACAGAAATGCCTTATAAAGAAGCATACACCATTATATCTTTGTCATAAATTTACAAACCATTCCTTTTCCCCAAAAACGATTTTCAAATCATAATTTGAAAACACTGCACATGAGGAAATGACTTAAAATGTCCTTAAGACACATGAAAGTGTTTTTTGATTGCCTTTCCAGCATGGTTGGGTCACTTTTAACATGGCTATTTAACACAAACATTCAAAATCTAAATTTGCCATGCACAGGTGGGAGCATATTTACAAGCAATTTGCGCCACAGAGAAAGGTCTTACATTAAAATGGGAAAAATAACATCAGAGACAGTCAATTGCCTTATAAAAAAGCATACACCATTATGTCCTTGTCATAAATTTAAAAACAATTCCTTTTCCCCAAAAACGATTTTCAAATCATAATTTCAAAACACTGCACATGGGAAAATTACTTAAAATGTCCTTAAGACACATAAAAGCGTTTTTTGATTGCCTTTGCAGCATGTTTGTATCACTTTTAACATGGCTATGTAACACAAACATTCAAAATCTAAATTTACCATGCACAGGTGGTAGCATATTTACAAGCAATTTGCGCCTCAGAGAAAGGTCTTACATTAAAATGGGAAAAATAACATCAGAGACATTCAATTGCATTATAAAGAAGCATACACCATTATGTCCTTGTCAGAAATATTATAACCATTCATCTTCCTCAAAAACGATTCTCAAGTCATAATTTGAAAAGACTCCACAGCTCCTATGCAGAAAAACACCCTGTCAGTACTAATACTTCACATTTTCTCCAATTACATTTTCTCAAAGAAACAAAATCTATTTGTAAAACACTTGAGACAAAGCAACATTTGAAAAACACAACTTTCTTCATAATTTTCTCCTTAAAGCACACTATTCTCTATCTAAATTAAAGAAATCTTTTCTCACCTTAGCAAATACTTTGAGTTTCAAAACAGTCTCAGAAACACACCAATTTGTCTTCAGCAGAGCAAAAGGTATGCACTCCAGAGTCTGCAGCTATCAAAAGCACAGAAATGCTGTAATTCTTCACACATATCTCTCATGTCACCCAATCAAAACTCTTCCCTCACTTTTTTTCAAATCAAAACCCTTCCCCCCTCTGCCCTCTCTGCTTTTTTTGCATAGCAACCACCTCTTGGAAGACCTCTGGTGTTTGCAAGTGCACACAACAATGTTGCAATTGAACTCTGAACTCTCAGTGCACCTGCATATCCAGTGCATTCTTTCATTTAATGATTTTTTATTGACCATTCAAAATACATCTTTCAAAGAACTCATCCATGCACCCTAACTTTCTGTTTTCAGCAATCAAAATCCACCAATCACTCTTACTGCTTCATTAACACAGAAACTCCACAGTTTTTTTCATTTTAAACTCTTATTTTTTCAACTGCCATTTCATTGCCACACTTCATCTGACTGCAGGAGAACCTTCTCTCACCATGTTTTCTGTCTGGATTGTTAGACATAGTTACATCTATTGGGCTCAGAGGTATGCTGAGAACAGGAATTTACCTAACCTCAATTTACAAGATGTGGAAATTAAGTGGTTTGGCCACAGAGGATTAAAATGTCACCAATTGATTCCATTGGTGAAAACCTTTATGCATTTGCCAAAACCTGACTTGTTAATTGTGCACTGTGGAGGTAAAGATTTGGGCACTTTGACTGGGGTAGGTCTGGAAATGCTTTTAAAGGACACCTTTGAGCAATTGATGGCACTTATTCCTCAGACTGCCTTGGTATATTCAAATATATGCCAAAGACAGAAATGGAGGTGGTCAAACCAATTTTGTCCACAAATTGAGAAGTCGAGGAAGCATGTAAACAAATCTGTTTCAGCTTACATGAGAGACCATGGAATGGGCTCCATGTACAACAATAACTTGCGTTACTACATGCAAGATATCTACAGAGGAGATGGAGTTCACTTCTCAGATGAGGGCAACAGAGTTTTCATTTTGAATTTAAGACTGTGCATTGGTACCTACTTATAAGTACCTAAATGTACCATAAACCCAAAAGCTCTTCTCAGAGCTACCCTACATCTGATCACTCACAATTATTATTTTACTCTAACTTTTTTCACTAATTTTCAACAAAGTACGCTCCCCGGGGCGCTACCCGGTACGCGAACCGGGAGCTAACCTCGCGAAATTTTTTAAAAAAATGTTTTTTTTCTCGCACATATAAGCCTCCTCAGCCACCCTCACAAAACCTAGGGGGTCAAGATAAGTCTACCGTGCCCCCTTCTACCCATTCTGAACATTATTTGCCCTCCATTTTGTATCTTAATTCAACCGAAACACAAAATGGTGGACTCCCGTAACGCTTAAGGTTCGCGAACCGGGGCGCTCAACAGTTCGCGTACCGGGTCGCTCCCTGGGAAGCGCACCATCAAAAAAGGTGGGAAAGTAGTTTACAGAAAAACCACTGGAGACAATTTCACCAAATATAGATTAGCTCATACTACATACCAATCCCTACCATTTTCACAAATTTGATTGGAATTCCATTTAGCCATTTAGCCTGTAGACCTCTCTTAATACCCTGAGGTAAATTACTTCTCAAAACACATCTGAAGTGTTGGAATTGACAACCAATTAAAATGTTACTTTCATTTTCTACTTTTTTTACCTGACATTTGATTGGTTATGTACCTGAATATATATAAAAGAAGAGAATGAAACACAGCCATTTTGACTACTACTTCCTGGTGTACATTTCAATTGGATTTTCACTAATCACTTCAACTTCTTTCTAAAGGTAAGTTGTTATTTTAAAAACTGAACTATATTGTGCACTATCAGTTAATATGGTAAACTTTTTCTGATAGTTATATACTATCCCTCTGTAGTAGTTATAGATTTAGATAGACTTCTCTGTTATAGTTATGGATGGAGTTAGGCTTCTCTTTTATAATTATGAATTTACTTACGTTAAATCACATACACTTTTTTATATTCCTACTTCCACTCTGATACTATACACTGCCCAAAGATAAATTCACTGATAAAAAATGCCTATCTAAAATTAATCCCAACAGTGCCCTATCTCTACTAATATATTTTTTTTTTATCCAAATTTCAGGCAACATGGAAGGCGAACAGAAAGTTTCATTTCAAATTGTCCTGCAAGAGAGCAGCCAAGAATTAATTGATCCAAATTATATAGAATTTATGGATGAAACTTGGGACCAAGAACTACTGCAATGTGTGCAAGCAGTGGATGACCTCCTTCAAAATGAGGACATTTTACACCCTCATAGATTACAAGCTATGTTCAATGAAAATGACGACATTTCAGACAGTGAAATGTTAGAAATGTTATTAAATTTTGAAACACAATCACAATAATAAATAATTGCTTAAAAAATAAAAAAATTTAAAAATAATCAACAAAACCAACAATCAATTAACATACAGTATTTGAAAAAGTCTATCATTCATTTTTCATTGCAGTACGCTGCCCAGAACGCTTCCCGGTTCGCGGACCGGGCGCTACCCACGCAAAAAAAACAAAAAAAAAATATTTTTTTTTGCCCCGCGGGGCCCTTTTAAAACCTCCACATTAAACCTAGGGGGTCAGGGAGGATCTACTATGCCCCCTTATGGTTATTTCCCCCTTTGTTTTGGCCTCCTTTTGTCTCTCAATCCTACCGAGAGACAAGATGGCGGCTGCTCCGGACTGTTTAGAATGTTGACAGACACCGGAGAACCAATCAGCTTCGCTACGCGAAGTTCCGGTACGCTTAAGGTCCGCGAACCGGGGCGCTGCCCGGTCCGCTGTTACAGATATATATCTTTTTTTAAACGTTAATTTCTCAAAATCCACTGGAGCACATATATTGAGACCTACAAAAGGCACATCGGGCTACCAGTCCCTACAATTTTGCCAAGTTTCGTGCAAATCCATTCAGCCGTTCGGGCTAAAAGTGAGGCCAACCGCCCTAAGGAAAACTCAATGTTAAAAACACGTTTTGGGACCCCCCTTTTTTCTCGGCCCCCCCTTGACGAACCCCCCCCAAATTTTCAAGGGCTGCTCAGAAACAAAATGTTCAATTTTCCTGAAAATTTCAGCCAATTCCGTCCACAAACGCCAAAGTTATTAGACATAGAATTTTCAAAAATCCCATAGGGAAAAAATCCTAACTATATATACCTACTGGCGACCGCCAGTAGGTAATATATATATATATATATATATATATATATATATATATATATATATATATATATATATATATATATATATATTTAGCACGTGGACACACCGGGAGGTGTTACCAAGCGCTCTACAAACTCCTTTAAACTAAACTAAACTAATATATATATATATATATATATAATATAAATATTAAGACAAGACATTATCTGAGGTAATTAGAAAAATAATATTCTTTAACTTCCAAAAATAGCACATGACTTTTAAATTCAATTTCGCGAAGTCGCACATGGTGCGAGCTGGGTGCGTGCACCCTACGCATACCCCATGTGACCACAAAAAAAGAGATTTGATTTGTTCATTAGACTTTCTATTCAAAGTATTAAAAGACCCCACCCATTTCAATAACTCTTCTTAGACCTTTTCTTAGGGAAAGAAATGCTGAGAAGAACTCCTGTTTTTAACTCATTGCAGACCTGATTCACCTCATAGTTTTCAAAATGGCAACAAATCCACCTTCTTCATCTGATTCTGAAGAGTCCACCACTCAGGAATTTGTTCCAGAACCTCCCCGTCCAGAGAGGTATTTATCTATTGTGTGGAAGTTTTTCACATTCCCAGCTGGACTAAAAAACGTCAATGCAACCAAAGTAATGTGCAAAATATGCAAAGCGATCCTCTCTAGAGGAAATCCAAACAAAAAATACTTGTGTGGGACTGCGAGTATGAAGAAGCATTTGCTGACACGCCATCCAGTCAAGTTAGCACAAGAGGAGATGAGAAGACTACATCAAAATGCTCCTGCACCACCAGCTGTACCAAGCACATCTGGGAGATCACCATCATCTTCTAGTTCACCACCAGATATACTTCCCCAATTTGCATGAGTCAGGATAAATTGTGTAAAATGTGGACGTCTCATTGCTAATGGTGAGCAATCAGTGCATCTTTTATGTCGGGTTATCGACAACCACCATTATTAGGTTTTTTTTCTCCTCATAGTTTTTGGTTCTGTTCATCCTGTTTCCCTGTTTAAAAAAAAACAAAAACATTGTTCAAAAAAATAAAAAACTACAAAGCAAAACAAAAAGTTCTTGGCAGAAGTACCTAATGTGGTTAAAAAAAGAGCTAAACTTGTATGCTAGTGTGTGAAAGTTTAGATGTATGTATGTGTAGTGCATAATTGACTGAAAGAATGCATTTTTAATGTGTGGTGAATACATAAGTGTAGAACTATAAGAAAATGCTGCAGCATGACACTGTAAACTATTTACCTACAGCATGCTGCAGTATTTCCGAAGCACAGGGATGCAACATTTGTACATAAATATGTTGCAAGTCTGTGCTTACCTCTGCACAGCTGCTTAAACTGCAGCCATGTGGTGACACATGCACCCTTGCACCATGGTGGAAGGATGCGCGTGTCATGCGAAGATTGTTTTTGTCCAGCCACCTTTTTGCACAAAAACAATCAGAAAAGGCATTTTTCACCTTCAATATATTCTGGGCATTGTAGCATATATTGAAAGTGAAACAATGAGGAGAAGTCAAAACAATTCTCCTTGTTGTGCTTTGCTACACCAATTGGAGGATGGTGCACCATTCACAAATATGGCCAGATTTATAATTTTTTTATAAAACTGGATATATGTCTTGTTCTATGACTCTTCTGTGCAAAAACACACAGCAAAACCTATGGAACACCTTTTCAAAGGAAAGTGCTATGTATGATGAGATTATCTTTACATGGAAAACAAAAAGTACATAGAATGTCTTTTTCCCACCTTGCAATTAGGAAAGAGAGTTAAAAGCTAGGCCAATTCTTATTATAGGAGTACATTTTTGTACTACTAACAGAGAACAAGATACATTTATAAGAACTTATGTTTTATGAAACTTATAGCACATATTTATATATGACTGAAGAGAAGGGATGGAGCCTACTGTCACATGTAAAAAAACACTTAGTAATGTGCTTTAGGTTAAATAGTTTTATTTCTTATAATTCTAAAAGTACCAGGACCTACAAGACCACCATATGTCTCTTTTGTGTACTATACCACGTATCTTGTAGACAGGTGTTCTGAAGCTGTCTCCTATTTGATACCTGTCTGCAATGAAATTCTCTGGCACAAATCTAGTCCATCAATCTTCCATTTTTTCAACTGTGTGCAAACACAGTCCATTGTGCATTTTAAGACTTACTTAAACTTACCTCAGCAGTAATACAACAAAAAAAAAGCTACACATTTTATTCAGTTGTTTTTTGTAATGTAAAATATAGAAAATTCCATATTTTAGAATTAGGATCTGTAAAAGAAAAGAAAAAATTGTTATAACGTAATAATACATTTTTGATAGCACAGCATAATTTTAACATTTTACAAAGTCATTTATTTGCCTTTATTGCTGTTCTCAGAATATATTGAATTTCACTTCAAACAGTGATTTCAATCGTACTCATCGCATAACAGCGGGCAAAAAAACCAAATCAATTAGATTGTTTAAAAAAACAAAACAATAATCCATCCACAGTAAAATACCAGATAATACAAATCACACATATAAAAATGGTTACTGCAAAGAACATTTTATAACTTAAATTATAAACAATGTAAATGTCGTCGGTTAAAATTCTACACCGAGATAATGTGCAACAAAAAGTCCATAATTTGAAGACATACCTTTCCTTGAGGCCAAATTGTAATTTTACAGTCATTTTTATGTAAATTGTCCAATGGTAATCCTATTAAATCATAATAATACATTCCTCAGAGGCTGAATTATCTTCCTAAAACGTTGGCTTAAAAATATTAGGTAGGAATTTGGTAATTTGAAAGGCAAACGTTGTTTTAAAACCAACTCAGCATCATTACAAAGGGGGAACAACCATTATAACGCAACTTTTTGAACGCAATACCTTTACAACAAATCTTTTACAACGCAAGTACCTTATCAACGCATGCTATTACAACGCATGCTATTACAACGCAGATGCTATTACAACGCATGCTATTACAACGTAAGTATGGGTACGTTTTTTATTATTTAAAAAAAAAAATGTACATCTCTCTAGTTCCCTAATTTTAATACCCCACTGGTTTTTACACCTCCCTGGATGTAGATTATTAATTAATACCTTACCCTAGTAATTAATACTCCTACACTATCCAGCACTTACCCTACTATTACAACCCCCTGGAGTTAGAATAATAATTAATACTCCTGCACTATCCAGCACTTACCCTACTTTTACATCCCTCGAGTTGGAATAGTAATTAATACTCCTACACTATCCAGCACTTACCCTACTTTCACACCCCCAGGAGTTAGAATAGTAATTAATACTCCTACACTATCCAGCACTTACACTATTTTTACACCCCCCAGGAGTTAGAATAGTTATTAATACTAATGGACTATCTAGTACTTTCCCTACTATTACACCGCCATGGAGTTAGAATAGTAATTAATACTCCTGCACTACCCAGCACGCACACTACTTTTACACCCCCCTAGAGTTAGAATAGTAATTATTACTCCTACACTATCCAGCACTTACCCTACTTTCAGACCCCCTAGGAGTTAGAATAGTAATTAATACTCCTGCACTATCCAGCACTTACCCTACTATTACACTCTCACGGAGTTAGAATAGTAATTAATACTCCTGCACTATCCAGCACTTACCCTATTTAACTCCCCCTGGAGTTAGACTAGTAAATAATACTTCTGCAGTATCCAGCACTTACCCTACTTTTATAACCCCCTAAAGTTAGAATAGTAATTAATACTCCTACACTATCTAGCTCTTACCCTACTTCCACCCCCCCAGGAGTTAGAATAGTAAATAATACTCCTACACTATCCAGCACTTTCCCTACTTTAACAACCCCATGAATTTAGAATAGTAATTAATATTCCTACACTATCTAGCATTTACCCTTCTTTAAAACCCCTCTGGAGATTTAATTTTAATTAATACCTTATCCCCTAAAAATATGGTTAGTAATTTTAAAAAATACTACATTAATTAATGTTTTTTTTAAAATGGGTAAAACATTTTTTTTTATTTATTATGTTTCAGATGTTGTTCTTTATTTTTAAAAATTATTACTTTTTTTAGATTTGTTAGAAATATTTATAATTTTTAATTGAAAATATTTTCTCACGCTTTTACATTGTAATCAATGTAATGTTTTGTCCTTCATTTATTTCCATAGCTGGCTATGTGTTTGCCGCTTGTATCATTGCTGAGTTCATTTGAAGATTGATGCGGGAAGGAACAGAAGCAAATGGGAGCAGCTTAAAAGGTAAGTACAATATTTACGAATTATTCACATGCTTAGATTATTACTAGTATAATAAATATAATATTTATTTAAAAAATAATTGGACTGAGAGACAGTTTATTTTTTAATAAAAAAAAATATTTGTTATTAAAGAATATTTTTTAAATATTTAAATTATTATTTGAAACATTTTGATGTATTTTATTATATAACAAATACTTTTTTATAACATATATTACTTTTAATAATAAAAAGAAATTAAATTGTCCTTTTTCTTTTTTCATAGTGTGGAAAATTAGTACGGTTTGGTAAACATTATCTGCGCCATCTTGCCTTTTTCCCCGGATGCCACACTTTTTGTCGTGTGCACCCGCCATTTTTGGTGCCTCGATCAGAACCACCCTCTGCACGCCACTGGCCCCCAGCATAGCCCTTCGCCCTCGCAAAGCCCGCACGCTGACAACCCCCCCCGCTCTCACATGCCCTGAGTCATAAACCCCTCTTCAGCGCGACTCTGCCTCAGAACCCCATCCTGTTCCCAGCACGACACCTCCCTTCATTCCTTTCATGGTCCCAGGCCCTTTTGATGCAAACCCCCTTTTCCTGTGTGCCCGTTTGCCCTCCCCGTTCCCAGGCCGACACCTAGCCCTGCCGATACTGTTTATTGCCCCTCCCCGTACAGTAGAAAGCTTCCCTCCTCAAAGGACCCCCGAATCGATCAAAGCCCCCACCCTAAGAGATCCGATCAAACCCCCACGTTCCATGAATCGGCGGAATGTCCAGCTGCGCGATAATCATCACCTGTTGTGACCGGGGTGGGACTTCTGCTGTATATGTGTGTGGGAACGGGCTTGGAGCGGGGGTTCCGAGAATGTCTTTCCGTACATCAAAGCATTGCCATGAATATGTAATATGTAATAAAGTAATAAACTTGTGTATAAGAGGCCAGGCCTCAGAGATGCGGGTAGAGCACCTCATGACGATACCTGCTGTCTGAATTGTTGTGTTCTCCTCCGGAGAGAATAAACCTTGTTTCTTGCCTTCCCGTCTCCAGCGCCTGCCTCTTCATTGATTAATAATTTGTGGGTCAAAGAGGCGATACCGCCGGGCAAATATCGATTGTCCCTTGACCTTAGATCCAACAATTGGCGTCCCAAGCGTGGGGCCCATCAGTGACTCGTGGATCCAGTGGGAGAGGTCCTGACGACAGAGTGAACGACTGCAACGATCGGGAGAGCTCTTGCCCAATAGACCCTCGTCTGGCAGCCGATCATCCGAACTTCACTGGTTCCGAACAGACCTCTCTCGAGTGATCTACGGTCCTGACTGGGAACCATCAGGAGTGCTGCGAGGAATACAAAGACAAGAGGACGATCGGGCGCTGGATTCGGAAGACAAGAAACTGTCCATACGGTCCGGGTAAGGTCGTGTAGACACGACGAATCACAAAATAATTGTTGATTGTTCAGAAAATACTAGTATTACTCTTTGTTGACTCATTTGGAGATTCACTGTCTGCACACGGAGAAACAGTAGGCTCTTTCCCTTTTGCAAACAGTGAAGGATAGGAAACGCAGCCGTCGTGCCTATTTTTCTCCCCCACTGGTTTTATTATTTATTTGACGGCTTATTCTCGGGAGACTCCCTCTCCCACACTGATTAACTGTTTTTGGCCCCGAACTACTGTTCGCGGATTGTTTTCTGGAGATTCTCTGTCTGCAAACAGGAAATAACAGATTCCTCTTTACGGATAGTGAAAGGGTAGAGGACGCAGACTTTTACGTGCCTACTTATTCTCCCCACTGGTTTTATTTTATTTTTATTGGTTATTTTTGTTATTGGTTCATGAGGTATTCACTGCTTGCAAACAACGTAGAATAGAAATATTCTGTCTAGTCTTTGCGCGCAGTGATAAGATAGGCAGTGCTGACTTTTTGTCCCTCGTCGTGAGCTGTCATGTCTGTCTTCTCCCCACTGGTCGATAGCTGGTTCAGCCCGGACCGTTTATTAGAGGTGGATCATCTAGCTCCGCTGGAGGGCACCCCTAATAAAGACATGTTCGTAAACTATGGATTAGTTACCATAGCCTATAGTAAACTGTGGCACAGGTATACCAAAGAAAGCCAAGAGAAACAGTGGCCACTGATAGGATCCTTCGACCTTGATAAAATAGAAACGTTAGAAATAGCCCTGCGTGATAATAAGACAACGCCCGTTATGCTTGACTGCCTCGGTATGTGGCGCAAAGAAGCAATGCAACAAAAGAATAGAGACGAGGACAGAGCAGGTAAAGGAACATATCGACAGGACGACCTCAGAACACAACGTCCTGAAAGTAATCCCCCGACACTACGCACAGGACGGCCAGACTTAGGGCAAAACCAATGTGCTTTTTGTAGATATGCCGGCCACTGGAAAGCCCAATGCCCGACTCTACTGAGCGTGAATAGGAGCAGAGGACCGACAGGAATAACAGGCCGGCAGAAAGAGAAAAGGCGCGAGACAAAGATGAATCAGACTGACTTGAACAGGCCAGATAGAACCACCACGTTTGATTATGCCCGATGGCACAGATTTCGCCAAGCCAATTTCAGCGACATGTTCGAGTCCTCATAGATCCAAAAGTTTAGGGTATTTCGAGGTAAGGGTTACACAAGTATCCTTCGCCGATAGGACTAGGGATATTGCCTATGTCTGAAGACCTACTACTTCCTTTTCTTCCGCGTCCTTATAGGCATATAACTGAAGCCTGCTCCATTGCCCCAACAAAAAGTATGCGCAGCATATAAAAGTGAGATAATTATGGCCAATAACTGTATTATGTTTGTCTTGGGTCTTTCTATATAATATTTGTACTGTCTCCCCGTCTGAGTTTGTGTGTACGTAATGCATGAATCTGCGTCATCCCTCTGCCTGTGTTACCTTGGTACTTAAACTTTTGTTAACAGAAGCTTTAGTATGGAACAACCTGGAAAGAAAGGAGTGAGAAAACGAAATCCATAGGCCACTTATGAACTTGAACTTTTATTTAACATAACGAACAAGAAACAAATAACAATATGTAATAATAACACTTAATAATGCCCTAACAACAGAAAACGTTTGAAACAAGAACGATAAAACTAGAAAATGAAAGTCAACAGAACATTCGCCCCCCCCCCCATTCTGGAACCTTCCAAAGTAGGGCAGGGTTACGGTTACGCCCAGCCGGCGGCAACCCATATAAGGCGGGCCCTGCTGCCAACAACCGGTCAGGAAATCATAACATAGAGTGGAACCGGAGGAGAGGCAGGGGCCAGCGGAGTCCGGCCGCAGCGGCCCTGGATAGCTGCAGGTAGTCCCGCCACATGTCTTCCCGGTCCGGCCACGGTGGCGCATGGGAGTTTTTAGGTAGTCCCGCCACATGTCTTCCCGGTCCGGCCACCAATGGCCAGGGACCGGGGCCAACTGGATCCGGCTGCAGCCGATGAGCCAAAGAACCCGTTCATGGGGCCAGAGCAAGGGGCGTCCGGCCGACATCCGCCGGAAGCCCGGTCCAGAGAAGGACAGGACACTTCTTTCTTTTCCCCTCCGTAATGGCCGCAGCAGCACGCCCGGCGCCACTTCTGTCCTGAACAATGGCCGCGACAGCTCTGGGCAGCGGGATGTCTTGTACATGCCTCCAGTCCTGGTCGGGCTGGGAGGGAGAGGCGACGCGGACGAGCCTCTCCCACCTCCACGGATAGGAGGTTTCCCAGCCCCCGGCCCAGCGCCGAACTCCTCCAGCCAGGCGGTGGTGCCAATACCTGCGTAGCACCGAACATACCATGGTGGCGCCCCGATACTTGCGCAGCACCAAACATGCAACGGTGCCGATACTTGCGCAGCACCGAACATGCAACGGTGCCGATACTTGCACAGCACCGAACATGCACCGCAGGTGGCCATACTTCCGCAACACTGGACATGGGTTCATTCCAAAAGGTCTCCTCCACTCTTGCAGGCTCGACGAAGGGCGGCCGCTGCAGGCCTCAAAATGGCGTCTGGGCCCCCTGGAAGGCGGGTCTCGGCCGCTAGAGTAACTGTGAACAGCAACGTAACTCGGGCGCTTGCCCACCGGAGCACGAGCCCCCACCTCCGACAGCACCCCCACAGCCTTGAAGATTCTACAAACGTCCCAGGAGCCCTCGGCCCCTGCAGGCTTCCGGTAAGGGACAACTGCCTCGATCGCTAACAAAACAAGCATGACATTGCCACTCTTTCTGTTAGCATGAATTCTCGAACTGCCGAAAAGGACTCTGGTCCAACTGCCGGTTGTAGGAAACATTTTTTTTTCTGATGCTACTTCCGGACTAACCCGGCCCGCCCAAAATGGCGCCGGTGACAATAGGAACTTACGAACGCCACGTGGTGTCTTCTTTTTGCTAATAAAGAAAAACTTGATTTTCTGAGACATGTACCTGACCCTTTGTACGCTTAACGAGAAAGAAAGAGAATTCACTCGATGAACATATAAAGGGACTCCGTTAAAAAAAAAAAAAAAAAATGTTGATTACAAATGTACGATGTATTATATTTTTTTATAGCTGATGTATAACCTCGCTCATGACGCACATACACGGTATGCATATAGGAAATCTGATTGCGACTAGTCTGACGGTGCTTCTAAACTATGAAATAAATGCCCCCCGATCCCCCGACCAATTTATAGACGTTTTTAGTTTCCTACGAATGAATGAATAAACCTTTCTAATGTTTTCTAATGCTGCAAATTAACACCCTACTGTACGCACTTTAGCCATTACCGTGTCCAGCCAGGTACGACTGCACCTTCATAGATCTGAATGATTTTGCAAAATAAAGGTTTCTCGAACTATGAACGGATATTGCATGCTTTATTTAAAATACGGGATCGGCGGGAGAGTTCTTTTCTGTGCACCCTACTCTGCTCTCTCTTTAAGGTTAATAGAAGATGGTTGCCCAGCCCCGGATGGAGGATCGAATCTGAGACACGACACTCTGCCGTCAAATATGCGACTGACTCAGGGACTCGCGCCTGGAGAAAGACCTCGACTTCTGGGGATGGGTAAAAGCGAAATGGTGTAAAAGATGGAATACAAAGGTTGGGTAAAATGAAACGATGTAAAATGATAAAATATTATAAAGATACAACACTCAAAGATACTAGGGAACAGAGTTGACCGAAGAGCTGATAAACCTTAGAACATCACAACGTTGAAAGAGGTTTAAGGACCCCAATAGCTAAATGCACCTACCAACTGGAAACCTCGCACTAAGTGCTTCTGATTCTTTAACGTTTCCCTACTCACAGCCTATGAATCGCACTGCCCCCATTCCCCCCTTGGCTCCAGAAACCAAAAAATCCAGGGATTCTATCCCGAGGGGATAAGACGAGTATGAGGTAAGTAAAGGACTTTCGTACCCGTGCTTTTGATATGCTCGAATGTTGTCCCCCTCCCCTCCCCTCTTTTTCCCCTCTACAGGCCACACCGGAATCACGACCAAAGTATGGTGAAGATCTGAAGCCTCGCCCTGTCTGATATACGAAGCGGACTAACACTGCCTGGTGGCACATAAACACACCCACAAACTGCTCTCTTTTTACCAAACGAGCCAATAGAGTTTATGACATGATAAAAGCGATCACCCTTGATCTATGTTGCGTGAATGGACACCTGTCACGTATGTCTGAAACTATGAGATGACGTTTGTGTATGACTGACGCGTTGACTTAACTGATTAACGGACCGAGAATGCAAGAAATGCGACACTGGTGCCCTTTTTTTTTCCTCGATGTATGTCCCCTGTACCCGGCCTAATGCTCGTCCATCCCAAACTGCGTGCTTTCAAAATTCTAACACAGACCCGTAATGCCTTATGTTGCGTAATGCGCTGAATAGCCTGTCTTAATGCACGGCCACTCCCCATGTCGCACGTGTACTATTTAGCCTGTTGTTGCACATCTCTCTCTCTCTCTCTCTCTCTCTCTCTCTCTCTCTCTCTCTCTCTCTCTCTCGCTCTTCCGAACGACTAAGCGCCTAAATTGGCAAACCGCCACCCCTAGTGCCCCACCAATTGGCCCCAAATACCACGAGTATTTGCTCAAAATTTGTCCTAAAAAAAATAATAAAAAAAAATAAAAAATCACCCTGACGCCGTGTCACTCTCCTCTCCTTTCTGCTAAATTGATGAAACCGAGATTTGGCCAAGAGGGAAAGGACAGGTAAGACGACTGAGGTTCCCTAATCTGACCCGAAATAAGGAAACTACATGTCAGCGGCTCCTGTGTTATTGTGTTATAAAAAGATGCCTCAGATAACGCGACCTTCCCCGTCCCGAATTGTCACAATACCCAAACAGTAAAGGTGATCGAAACATCCCCATCTTCCCAGAACACCCCCAGTTTCGTATCAACTGCCCCCCGACGGGAGATTTAAACTGCCCCTCACCCCCGGTCGTAAGAGATGGGTCGATTTACGCCCTTACCACAGCTTTTCTATGTCCCTAGTTGTTTTCCACAAGACCCCGGTTTTTTAATTAAATAGTCAGGTTGTAGGAGGCTATGTAGGAACTAGGACGATGTTTGCAAAATTAAGATTAGACCAAAGTGAAGAAATCGTTGCAATGAACCCTGTTGAAAGTAAAATGTTTAGCTGAAAGGCAGGATGCATTAATAGAATGAAAAATGTTTAGCCTATGTTCATCTCTCAGAAAGATACCTATCAGACCATGGTGATAGCACATTGCGTTTTTTTATATCTAGCCCAGGAGAACGGTATAGCTTTGTAAGGCTCGTACTAGGAAGGTGGGTCTCCGTCAGAAGAGCTGACGTAACTGTAATGCAATAAAAGGCACCAGATCACGTACCATGACCAGGCAGAAAACACCATTGCGTTCTCATTTACCTGGAGCTGGGAGAGAAATAGACTTATGTGATTACCTTCCCTGCCAATTCTCTAAAGACTGTCTTTTCAAACTCATTTAAGGGTACGACTGTCGGAGGAAAGAAGGACCGGATGTGGGAGCACGTGGCCTGACTACCAACTATGGAACATCTGCAACATTGGCCAGGCGAGACCGCGACAGTAAGGAGCTGCAGGACGAGGCACTGTTTTTGACAAGATAAGAGGAAAGGGCTGACCTGATGCCCCCGCTCGATGTCTAATATATGCCGAAAAGTCCCCGCTCTCAAAACTCGGTCATGAGCCCGCCTATCTGAAGTTTTTCCGTCCCCCTAGTCTGTTCCCGATCTGGCCCTGCTCCATCCCCCCTTTTTCTCCGACCTACCCTAAAGGACTGCTCACTCGCACATTTCTTCCATCTGAACCTTTTTGACAATCAACTCAAAGGACACAGGGCGAAAAGGACCTTTTTGACCAGAAGCGCGAGGAAAAGGTCGTGCCCTGCAACGCGGGACCTCGAATAGAGCTGGACCCTTGGCTCCACCGCCGGTGCTCCACAGCGCCAACAAAAAACGACAAAGAATGCTGAGAACTCATTAACTTCGAACATTGACTCCCTCAATCATCGTTTCTGCTACGTCTCATTTCTCTCCCAACCACCATTGTATTGATCATGCTCCAACTAAAAATGAACAGAACTTACATATGTAATAACCTATCAGTTCACATTCCGAATGACCACAAGTATCTATGAAATGTACTCAATGATCACACTACAGAATCGTTTTGTCCGATATTGCATTACTATGACCTTCTTGCAAACGAGTTTATCGATAGACCCGCCTCCTAAGACGAAATATTTTAAATGTAATGTTTATAGCTTCTTCACCTAGGTTCCCATTTCTTTACTTATGACCGCCACAGTAGACATGGATAGGAAATAGGCCAGCAAGATGTCTTGGATATGTTAAAGGGAGGACTGTGGAAAATTAGTACGGTTTGGTAAACATTATCTGCGCCATCTTGCCTTTTTCCCCGGATGCCACACTTTTTTTGTTGTGTGCACCCGCCATTTTTGGTGCCTCGATCAGAACCACCCTCTGCACGCCACTGGCCCCCAGCATAGCCCTTCGCCCTCGCAAATCCCGCACGCTCATAAACCCCTCTTCAGCGCGACTCTGCCTCAGAACCCCATCCTGTTCCCAGCACGACACCTCCCTTCATTCCTTTCATGGTCCCAGGCCCTTTTGATGCAAACCCCCTTTTCCTGTGTGCCCGTTTGCCCTCCCCGTTCCCAGGCCGACACCTAAGACCTTTCCCCATGGAGCACATTCCTTGTAAATATGCTCCCACCTGTGCATGGTGAATTTAGATTTTGACTGTTTGAGTCACATAGCCATGTTAAAAGTGACCCAAAAAAATTGCAAACGCTTTAAAAAAACACATTCATGTGTCTTAAGCACATTTTAAGTCATTTCCCCGTGGACAGTGTTTTGTAAGTGGCGCAAAAGAGGCATACACCTATCATAAATCTGTCCCTAGCATTTTAAATGATTAATTCATGATGACGATAAGGTGTGGCCTATCCAGAGGTTTGTTTAAGGTGAGGCCTACTCAGATTGCAGATTAAAGTTACGCTTGATGAAGAATACAGAGGACATAATACATGTAAAGCTCTACCAATGAAGTAAGTAATGTCCACTTCATTGCGCCAGTCATCATAAATGTATCCCTAAGCTTCTTATCTTGTTAGACATCAACCGGCATATGTATCATATAACTATTTCGCATTTCCAAAATAGCAAATTTTAAGGAATAAATAGCAATTCTTTACCATTCCTAATTTGCAATGAGCAAATTGCTAATTGCAAATTACCCATTCATTTCCATGGGCCAGGATGCCCATATGAATGAAGGTGCAATTTGCGATTAGCAATTAGCTCATCGCAAATTAGGAATTTTTCCAAAGGTGCAGGGGTGTCTCAAGAACACCCTGCTGCACCCCTGAAAAAGAAATTTGGGGGCATATGGCGCACATAAATTTTAACAACATTCCATTACCTCAAAAACGATTTTCAATTCATAATTCGAAAACACTGCCCACAGGGAAATTACTTAAAATGTCCTTAAGACACATGAAAGTGTTTTTTGAATGCCTTTGCAATTTTTTTGGGTCACTTTTAACATGGTTATGTAACTCAAACAGTAAAAACCAAAATTAACATGCACAAGTGTGACCATATTTACAATGAATGTGCCCCATGGAGAAAGGTCTTTTAATATAATATGGGAAAAATGACATCAGAGACACAGAAATGCCTTATAAAGAAGCATACACCATTATATCTTTGTCATAAATTTACAAACCATTCCTTTTCCCCAAAAACGATTTTCAAATCATAATTTGAAAACACTGCACATGAGGAAATGACTTAAAATGTCCTTAAGACACATGAAAGTGTTTTTTGATTGCCTTTCCAGCGTGGTTGGGTCACTTTTAACATGGCTATTTAACACAAACATTCAAAATCTAAATTTGCCATGCACAGGTGGGAGCATATTTACAAGCAATTTGCGCCACAGAGAAAGGTCTTACATTAAAATGGGAAAAATAACATCAGAGACAGTCAATTGCCTTATAAAAAAGCATACACCATTATGTCCTTGTCATAAATTTAAAAACAATTCCTTTTCCCCAAAAACGATTTTCAAATCATAATTTCAAAACACTGCACATGGGAAAATTACTTAAAATGTCCTTAAGACACATAAAAGCGTTTTTTGATTGCCTTTGCAGCATGTTTGTATCACTTTTAACATGGCTATGTAACACAAACATTCAAAATCTAAATTTACCATGCACAGGTGGTAGCATATTTACAAGCAATTTGCGCCACAGAGAAAGGTCTTACATTAAAATGGGAAAAATAACATCAGAGACATTCAATTGCATTATAAAGAAGCATACACCATTATGTCCTTGTCAGAAATATTATAACCATTCATCTTCCTCAAAAACGATTCTCAAGTCATAATTTGAAAAGACTCCACAGCTCCTATGCAGAAAAACACCCTGTCAGTACTAATACTTCACATTTTCTCCAATTACATTTTCTCAAAGAAACAAAATCTATTTGTAAAACACTTGAGACAAAGCAACATTTGAAAAACACAACTTTCTTCATAATTTTCTCCTTAAAGCACACTATTCTCTATCTAAATTAAAGAAATCTTTTCTCACCTTAGCAAATACTTTGAGTTTCAAAACAGTCTCAGAAACACACCAATTTGTCTTCAGCAGAGCAAAAGGTATGCACTCCAGAGTCTGCAGCTATCAAAAGCACAGAAATGCTGTAATTCTTCACACATATCTCTCATGTCACCCAATCAAAACTCTTCCCTCACTTTTTTTCAAATCAAAACCCTTCCCCCCTCTGCCCTCTCTGCTTTTTTTGCATAGCAACCACCTCTTGGAAGACCTCTGGTGTTTGCAAGTGCACACAACAATGTTGCAATTGAACTCTGAACTCTCAGTGCACCTGCATATCCAGTGCATTCTTTCATTTAATGATTTTTTATTGACCATTCAAAATACATCTTTCAAAGAACTCATCCATGCACCCTAACTTTCTGTTTTCAGCAATCAAAATCCACCAATCACTCTTACTGCTTCATTAACACAGAAACTCCACAGTTTTTTTCATTTTAAACTCTTATTTTTTCAACTGCCATTTCATTGCCACACTTCATCTGACTGCAGGAGAACCTTCTCTCACCATGTTTTCTGTCTGGATTGTTAGACATAGTTACATCTATTGGGCTCAGAGGTATGCTGAGAACAGGAATTTACCTAACCTCAATTTACAAGATGTGGAAATTAAGTGGTTTGGCCACAGAGGATTAAAATGTCACCAATTGATACCATTGGTGAAAACCTTTATGCATTTGCCAAAACCTGACCTGTTAATTGTGCACTGTGGAGGTAATGATTTGGGCACTTTGACTGGGGTAGGTCTGGAAATGCTTTTAAAGGACACCTTTGAGCAATTGATGGCACTTATTCCTCAGACTGCCTTGGTATATTCAAATATATGCCAAAGACAGAAATGGAGGTGGTCAAACCAATTTTGTCCACAAATTGAGAAGTCGAGGAAGCATGTAAACAAATCTGTTTCAGCTTACATGAGAGACCATGGAATGGGCTCCATGTACAACAATAACTTGCGTTACTACATGCAAGATATCTACAGAGGAGATGGAGTTCACTTCTCAGATGAGGGCAACAGAGTTTTCATTTTGAATTTAAGACTGTGCATTGGTACCTACTTACAAGTACCTAAATGTACCATAAACCCAAAAGCTCTTCTCAGAGCTACCCTACATCTGATCACTCACAATTATTATTTTACTCTAACTTTTTTCACTAATTTTCAACAAAGTACGCTCCCCGGGGCGCTACCCGGTACGCGAACCGGGAGCTAACCTCGCGAAATTTTTAAAAAAAATGTTTTTTTTCTCGCACATATAAGCCTCCTCAGCCACCCTCACAAAACCTAGGGGGTCAAGATAAGTCTACCGTGCCCCCTTCTACCCATTCTGAACATTATTTGCCCTCCATTTTGTATCTTAATTCAACCGAAACACAAAATGGTGGACTCCCGTAACGCTTAAGGTTCGCGAACCGGGGCGCTCAACAGTTCGCGTACCGGGTCGCTCCCTGGGAAGCGCACCATCAAAAAAGGTGGGAAAGTAGTTTACAGAAAAACCACTGGAGACAATTTCACCAAATATAGATTAGCTCATACTACATACCAATCCCTACCATTTTCACAAATTTGATTGGAATTCCATTTAGCCATTTAGCCTGTAGACCTCTCTTAATACCCTGAGGTAAATTACTTCTCAAAACACATCTGAAGTGTTGGAATTGACAACCAATTAAAATGTTACTTTCATTTTCTACTTTTTTTACCTGACATTTGATTGGTTATGTACCTGAATATATATAAAAGAAGAGAATGAAACACAGCCATTTTGACTACTACTTCCTGGTGTACATTTCAATTGGATTTTCACTAATCACTTCAACTTCTTTCTAAAGGTAAGTTGTTATTTTAAAAACTGAACTATATTGTGCACTATCAGTTAATATGGTAAACTTTTTCTGATAGTTATATACTATCCCTCTGTAGTAGTTATAGATTTAGATAGACTTCTCTGTTATAGTTATGGATGGAGTTAGGCTTCTCTTTTATAATTATGAATTTACTTACGTTAAATCACATACACTTTTTTATATTCCTACTTCCACTCTGATACTATACACTGCCCAAAGATAAATTCACTGATAAAAAATGCCTATCTAAAATTAATCCCAACAGTGCCCTATCTCTACTAATATATATTTTTTTTATCCAAATTTCAGGCAACATGGAAGGCGAACAGAAAGTTTCATTTCAAATTGTCCTGCAAGAGAGCAGCCAAGAATTAATTGATCCAAATTATATAGAATTTATGGATGAAACTTGGGACCAAGAACTACTGCAATGTGTGCAAGCAGTGGATGACCTCCTTCAAAATGAGGACATTTTACACCCTCATAGATTACAAGCTATGTTCAATGAAAATGACGACATTTCAGACAGTGAAATGTTAGAAATGTTATTAAATTTTGAAACACAATCACAATAATAAATAATTGCTTAAAAAATAAAAAAATTAAAAAATAATCAACAAAACCAACAATCAATTAACATACAGTATTTGAAAAAGTCTATCATTCATTTTTCATTGCAGTACGCTGCCCAGAACGCTTCCCGGTTCGCGGACCGGGCGCTACCCACGCAAAAAAAACAAAAAAAAATTATTTTTTTTTGCCCCGCGGGGCCCTTTTAAAACCTCCACATTAAACCTAGGGGGTCAGGGGGGATCTACTATGCCCCCTTATGGTTATTTCCCCCTTTGTTTTGGCCTCCTTTTGTCTCTCAATCCTACCGAGAGACAAGATGGCGGCTGCTCCGGACTGTTTAGAATGTTGACAGACACTGGAGAACCAATCAGCTTCGCTACGCGAAGTTCCGGTACGCTTAAGGTCCGCGAACCGGGGCGCTGCCCGGTCCGCTGTTACAGATATATATCTTTTTTTAAACGTTAATTTCTCAAAATCCACTGGAGCACATATATTGAGACCTACAAAAGGCACATCGGGCTACCAGTCCCTACAATTTTGCCAAGTTTCGTGCAAATCCATTCAGCCGTTCGGGCTAAAAGTGAGGCCAACCGCCCTAAGGAAAACTCAATGTTAAAAACACGTTTTGGGACCCCCCTTTTTTCTCGGCCCCCCCTTGACGAACCCCCCCCAAATTTTCAAGGGCTGCTCAGAAACAAAATGTTCAATTTTCCTGAAAATTTCAGCCAATTCCGTCCACAAACGTCAAAGTTATTAGACATAGAATTTTCAAAAATCCCATAGGGAAAAAATCCTAACTATATATACCTACTGGCGACCGCCAGTAGGTAATATATATATATATATATATATATATATATATATATATATATTTAGCACGTGGACACACCGGGAGGTGTTACCAAGCGCTCTACAAACTCCTTTAAACTAAACTAAACTAATATATATATATATATATATATAATATAAATATTAAGACAAGACATTATCTGAGGTAATTAGAAAAATAATATTCTTAAACTTCCAAAAATAGCACATGACTTTTAAATTCAATTTCGCGAAGTCGCACATGGTGCGAGCTGGGTGCGTGCACCCTACGCATACCCCATGTGACCACAAAAAAAGAGATTTGATTTGTTCATTAGACTTTCTATTCAAAGTATTAAAAGACCCCACCCATTTCAATAACTCTTCTTAGACCTTTTCTTAGGGAAAGAAATGCTGAGAAGAACTCCTGTTTTTAACTCATTGCAGACCTGATTCACCTCATAGTTTTCAAAATGGCAACAAATCCACCTTCTTCATCTGATTCTGAAGAGTCCACCACTCAGGAATTTGTTCCAGAACCTCCCCGTCCAGAGAGGTATTTATCTATTGTGTGGAAGTTTTTCACATTCCCAGCTGGACTAAAAAACGTCAATGCAACCAAAGTAATGTGCAAAATATGCAAAGCGATCCTCTCTAGAGGAAATCCAAACAAAAAATACTCGTGTGGGACTGCGAGTATGAAGAAGCATTTGCTGACACGCCATCCAGTCAAGTTAGCACAAGAGGAGATGAGAAGACTACATCAAAATGCTCCTGCACCACCAGCTGTACCAAGCACATCTGGGAGATCACCATCATCTTCTAGTTCACCACCAGATATACTTCCCCAATTTGCATGAGTCAGGATAAATTGTGTAAAATGTGGACGTCTCATTGCTAATGGTGAGCAATCAGTGCATCTTTTATGTCGGGTTATCGACAACCACCATTGTTAGTTTTTTTTTCTCCTCATAGTTTTTGGTTCTGTTCATCCTGTTTCCCTGTTTAAAAAAAAACAAAAACATTGTTCAAAAAAATAAAAAACTACAAAGCAAAACAAAAAGTTCTTGGCAGAAGTACCTAATGTGGTTAAAAAAGAGCTAAACTTGTATGCTAGTGTGTGAAAGTTTAGATGTATGTATGTGTAGTGCATAATTGACTGAAAGAATGCATTTTTAATGTGTGGTGAATACATAAGTGTAGAACTATAAGAAAATGCTGCAGCATGACACTGTAAACTATTTACCTACAGCATGCTGCAGTATTTCCGAAGCACAGGGATGCAACATTTGTACATAAATATGTTGCAAGTCTGTGCTTACCTCTGCACAGCTGCTTAAACTGCAGCCATGTGGTGACACATGCACCCTTGCACCATGGTGGAAGGATGCGCGTGTCATGCGAAGATTGTTTTTGTCCAGCCACCTTTTTGCACAAAAACAATCAGAAAAGGCATTTTTCACCTTCAATATATTCTGGGCATTGTAGCATATATTGAAAGTGAAACAATGAGGAGAAGTCAAAACAATTCTCCTTGTTGTGCTTTGCTACACCAATTGGAGGATGGTGCACCATTCACAAATATGGCCAGATTTATAATTTTTTTATAAAACTGGATATATGTCTTGTTCTATGACTCTTCTGTGCAAAAACACACAGCAAAACCTATGGAACACCTTTTCAAAGGAAAGTGCTATGTATGATGAGATTATCTTTACATGGAAAACAAAAAGTACATAGAATGTCTTTTTCCCACCTTGCAATTAGGAAAGAGAGTTAAAAGCTAGGCCAATTCTTATTATAGGAGTACATTTTTGTACTACTAACAGAGAACAAGATACATTTATAAGAACTTATGTTTTATGAAACTTATAGCACATATTTATATATGACTGAAGAGAAGGGATGGAGCCTACTGTCACATGTAAAAAAACACTTAGTAATGTGCTTTAGGTTAAATAGTTTTATTTCTTATAATTCTAAAAGTACCAGGACCTACAAGACCACCATATGTCTCTTTTGTGTACTATACCACGTATCTTGTAGACAGGTGTTCTGAAGCTGTCTCCTATTTGATACCTGTCTGCAATGAAATTCTCTGGCACAAATCTAGTCCATCAATCTTCCATTTTTTCAACTGTGTGCAAACACAGTCCATTGTGCATTTTAAGACTTACTTAAACTTACCTCAGCAGTAATACAACAAAAAAAAAGCTACACATTTTATTCAGTTGTTTTTTGTAATGTAAAATATAGAAAATTCCATATTTTAGAATTAGGATCTGTAAAAGAAAAGAAAAAATTGTTATAACGTAATAATACATTTTTGATAGCACAGCATAATTTTAACATTTTACAAAGTCATTTATTTGCCTTTATTGCTGTTCTCAGAATATATTGAATTTCACTTCAAACAGTGATTTCAATCGTACTCATCGCATAACAGCGGGCAAAAAAACCAAATCAATTAGATTGTTTAAAAAAACAAAACAATAATCCATCCACAGTAAAGTACCAGATAATACAAATCACACATATAAAAATGGTTACTGCAAAGAACATTTTATAACTTAAATTATAAACAATGTAAATGTCGTCGGTTAAAATTCTACACCGAGATAATGTGCAACAAAAAGTCCATAATTTGAAGACATACCTTTCCTTGAGGCCAAATTGTAATTTTACAGTCATTTTTATGTAAATTGTCCAATGGTAATCCTATTAAATCATAATAATACATTCCTCAGAGGCTGAATTATCTTCCTAAAACGTTGGCTTAAAAATATTAGGTAGGAATTTGGTAATTTGAAAGGCAAACGTTGTTTTAAAACCAACTCAGCATCATTACAAAGGGGGAACAACCATTATAACGCAACTTTTTGAACGCAATACCTTTACAACAAATCTTTTACAACGCAAGTACCTTATCAACGCATGCTATTACAACGCATGCTATTACAACGCAGATGCTATTACAACGCATGCTATTACAACGTAAGTATGGGTAAGTTTTTTATTATTTAAAAAAAAAAATGTACATCTCTCTAGTTCCCTAATTTTAATACCCCACTGGTTTTTACACCTCCCTGGATGTAGATTATTAATTAATACCTTACCCTAGTAATTAATACTCCTACACTATCCAGCACTTACCCTACTATTACAACCCCCTGGAGTTAGAATAATAATTAATACTCCTGCACTATCCAGCACTTACCCTACTTTTACATCCCTCGAGTTGGAATAGTAATTAATACTCCTACACTATCCAGCACTTACCCTACTTTCACACCCCCAGGAGTTAGAATAGTAATTAATACTCCTACACTATCCAGCACTTACACTATTTTTACACCCCCCAGGAGTTAGAATAGTTATTAATACTAATGGACTATCTAGTACTTTCCCTACTATTACACCGCCATGGAGTTAGAATAGTAATTAATACTCCTGCACTACCCAGCACGCACACTACTTTTACACCCCCCTAGAGTTAGAATAGTAATTATTACTCCTACACTATCCAGCACTTACCCTACTTTCAGACCCCCTAGGAGTTAGAATAGTAATTAATACTCCTGCACTATCCAGCACTTACCCTACTATTACACCCTCACGGAGTTAGAATAGTAATTAATACTCCTGCACTATCCAGCACTTACCCTATTTAACTCCCCCTGGAGTTAGACTAGTAAATAATACTTCTGCAGTATCCAGCACTTACCCTACTTTTATAACCCCCTAAAGTTAGAATAGTAATTAATACTCCTACACTATCTAGCTCTTACCCTACTTCCACCCCCCCAGGAGTTAGAATAGTAAATAATACTCCTACACTATCCAGCACTTTCCCTACTTTAACAACCCCATGAATTTAGAATAGTAATTAATATTCCTACACTATCTAGCATTTACCCTTCTTTAAAACCCCTCTGGAGATTTAATTTTAATTAATACCTTATCCCCTAAAAATATGGTTAGTAATTTTAAAAAATACTACATTAATTAATGTTTTTTTTAAAATGGGTAAAACATTTTTTTTTATTTATTATGTTTCAGATGTTGTTCTTTATTTTTAAAAATTATTACTTTTTTTAGATTTGTTAGAAATATTTATAATTTTTAATTGAAAATATTTTCTCACGCTTTTACATTGTAATCAATGTAATGTTTTGTCCTTCATTTATTTCCATAGCTGGCTATGTGTTTGCCGCTTGTATCATTGCTGAGTTCATTTGAAGATTGATGCGGGAAGGAACAGAAGCAAATGGGAGCAGCTTAAAAGGTAAGTACAATATTTACGAATTATTCACATGCTTAGATTATTACTAGTATAATAAATATAATATTTATTTAAAAAATAATTGGACTGAGAGACAGTTTATTTTTTAATAAAAAAAAATATTTGTTATTAAAGAATATTTTTTAAATATTTAAATTATTATTTGAAACATTTTGATGTATTTTATTATATAACAAATACTTTTTTATAACATATATTACTTTTAATAATAAAAAGAAATTAAATTGTCCTTTTTCTTTTTTCATAGTGTGGAAAATTAGTACGGTTTGGTAAACATTATCTGCGCCATCTTGCCTTTTTCCCCGGATGCCACACTTTTTGTCGTGTGCACCCGCCATTTTTGGTGCCTCGATCAGAACCACCCTCTGCACGCCACTGGCCCCCAGCATAGCCCTTCGCCCTCGCAAATCCCGCACGCTCATAAACCCCTCTTCAGCACGACTCTGCCTCAGAACCCCATCCTGTTCCCAGCACGACACCTCCCTTCATTCCTTTCATGGTCCCAGGCCCTTTTGATGCAAACCCCCTTTTCCTGTGTGCCCGTTTGCCCTCCCCGTTCCCAGGCCGACACCTAAGACCTTTCCCCATGGAGCACATTCCTTGTAAATATGCTCCCACCTGTGCATGGTGAATTTAGATTTTGACTGTTTGAGTCACATAGCCATGTTAAAAGTGACCCAAAAAAATTGCAAACGCTTTAAAAAAACACATTCATGTGTCTTAAGCACATTTTAAGTCATTTCCCCGTGGACAGTGTTTTGTAAGTGGCGCAAAAGAGGCATACACCTATCATAAATCTGTCCCTAGCATTTTAAATGATTAATTCATGATGACGATAAGGTGTGGCATATCCAGAGGTTTGTTTAAGGTGAGGCCTACTCAGATTGCAGATTAAAGTTACGCTTGATGAAGAATACAGAGGACATAATACATGTAAAGCTCTACCAATGAAGTAAGTAATGTCCACTTCATTGCGCCAGTCATCATAAATGTATCCCTAAGCTTCTTATCTTGTTAGACATCAACCGGCATATGTATCATATAACTATTTCGCATTTCCAAAATAGCAAATTTTAAGGAATAAATAGCAATTCTTTACCATTCCTGATTTGCAATGAGCAAATTGCTAATTGCAAATTACCCATTCATTTCCATGGGCCAGGATGCCCATATGAATGAAGGTGCAATTTGCGATTAGCAATTAGCTCATCGCAAATTAGGAATTTTTCCAAAGGTGCAGGGGTGTCTCAAGAACACCCTGCTGCACCCCTGAAAAAGAAATTTGGGGGCATATGGCGCACATAAATTTTAACAACATTCCATTACCTCAAAAACGATTTTCAATTCATAATTCGAAAACACTGCCCACAGGGAAATTACTTAAAATGTCCTTAAGACACATGAAAGTGTTTTTTGAATGCCTTTGCAATTTTTTTGGGTCACTTTTAACATGGTTATGTAACTCAAACAGTAAAAACCAAAATTAACATGCACAAGTGTGACCATATTTACAATGAATGTGCCCCATGGAGAAAGGTCTTTTAATATAATATGGGAAAAATGACATCAGAGACACAGAAATGCCTTATAAAGAAGCATACACCATTATATCTTTGTCATAAATTTACAAACCATTCCTTTTCCCCAAAAACGATTTTCAAATCATAATTTGAAAACACTGCACATGAGGAAATGACTTAAAATGTCCTTAAGACACATGAAAGTGTTTTTTGATTGCCTTTCCAGCGTGGTTGGGTCACTTTTAACATGGCTATTTAACACAAACATTCAAAATCTAAATTTGCCATGCACAGGTGGGAGCATATTTACAAGCAATTTGCGCCACAGAGAAAGGTCTTACATTAAAATGGGAAAAATAACATCAGAGACAGTCAATTGCCTTATAAAAAAGCATACACCATTATGTCCTTGTCATAAATTTAAAAACAATTCCTTTTCCCCAAAAACGATTTTCAAATCATAATTTCAAAACACTGCACATGGGAAAATTACTTAAAATGTCCTTAAGACACATAAAAGCGTTTTTTGATTGCCTTTGCAGCATGTTTGTATCACTTTTAACATGGCTATGTAACACAAACATTCAAAATCTAAATTTACCATGCACAGGTGGTAGCATATTTACAAGCAATTTGCGCCACAGAGAAAGGTCTTACATTAAAATGGGAAAAATAACATCAGAGACATTCAATTGCATTATAAAGAAGCATACACCATTATGTCCTTGTCAGAAATATTATAACCATTCATCTTCCTCAAAAACGATTCTCAAGTCATAATTTGAAAAGACTCCACAGCTCCTATGCAGAAAAACACCCTGTCAGTACTAATACTTCACATTTTCTCCAATTACATTTTCTCAAAGAAACAAAATCTATTTGTAAAACACTTGAGACAAAGCAACATTTGAAAAACACAACTTTCTTCATAATTTTCTCCTTAAAGCACACTATTCTCTATCTAAATTAAAGAAATCTTTTCTCACCTTAGCAAATACTTTGAGTTTCAAAACAGTCTCAGAAACACACCAATTTGTCTTCAGCAGAGCAAAAGGTATGCACTCCAGAGTCTGCAGCTATCAAAAGCACAGAAATGCTGTAATTCTTCACACATATCTCTCATGTCACCCAATCAAAACTCTTCCCTCACTTTTTTTCAAATCAAAACCCTTCCCCCCTCTGCCCTCTCTGCTTTTTTTGCATAGCAACCACCTCTTGGAAGACCTCTGGTGTTTGCAAGTGCACACAACAATGTTGCAATTGAACTCTGAACTCTCAGTGCACCTGCATATCCAGTGCATTCTTTCATTTAATGATTTTTTATTGACCATTCAAAATACATCTTTCAAAGAACTCATCCATGCACCCTAACTTTCTGTTTTCAGCAATCAAAATCCACCAATCACTCTTACTGCTTCATTAACACAGAAACTCCACAGTTTTTTTCATTTTAAACTCTTATTTTTTCAACTGCCATTTCATTGCCACACTTCATCTGACTGCAGGAGAACCTTCTCTCACCATGTTTTCTGTCTGGATTGTTAGACATAGTTACATCTATTGGGCTCAGAGGTATGCTGAGAACAGGAATTTACCTAACCTCAATTTACAAGATGTGGAAATTAAGTGGTTTGGCCACAGAGGATTAAAATGTCACCAATTGATACCATTGGTGAAAACCTTTATGCATTTGCCAAAACCTGACCTGTTAATTGTGCACTGTGGAGGTAATGATTTGGGCACTTTGACTGGGGTAGGTCTGGAAATGCTTTTAAAGGACACCTTTGAGCAATTGATGGCACTTATTCCTCAGACTGCCTTGGTATATTCAAATATATGCCAAAGACAGAAATGGAGGTGGTCAAACCAATTTTGTCCACAAATTGAGAAGTCGAGGAAGCATGTAAACAAATCTGTTTCAGCTTACATGAGAGACCATGGAATGGGCTCCATGTACAACAATAACTTGCGTTACTACATGCAAGATATCTACAGAGGAGATGGAGTTCACTTCTTAGATGAGGGCAACAGAGTTTTCATTTTGAATTTAAGACTGTGCATTGGTACCTACTTATAAGTACCTAAATGTACCATAAACCCAAAAGCTCTTCTCAGAGCTACCCTACATCTGATCACTCACAATTATTATTTTACTCTAACTTTTTTCACTAATTTTCAACAAAGTACGCTCCCCGGGGCGCTACCCGGTACGCGAACCGGGAGCTAACCTCGCGAAATTTTTTAAAAAAATTTTTTTTTTCTCGCACATATAAGCCTCCTCAGCCACCCTCACAAAACCTAGGGGGTCAAGATAAGTCTACCGTGCCCCCTTCTACCCATTCTGAACATTATTTGCCCTCCATTTTGTATCTTAATTCAACCGAAACACAAAATGGTGGACTCCCGTAACGCTTAAGGTTCGCGAACCGGGGCGCTCAACAGTTCGCGTACCGGGTCGCTCCCTGGGAAGCGCACCATCAAAAAAGGTGGGAAAGTAGTTTACAGAAAAACCACTGGAGACAATTTCACCAAATATAGATTAGCTCATACTACATACCAATCCCTACCATTTTCACAAATTTGATTGGAATTCCATTTAGCCATTTAGCCTGTAGACCTCTCTTAATACCCTGAGGTAAATTACTTCTCAAAACACATCTGAAGTGTTGGAATTGACAACCAATTAAAATGTTACTTTCATTTTCTACTTTTTTTACCTGACATTTGATTGGTTATGTACCTGAATATATATAAAAGAAGAGAATGAAACACAGCCATTTTGACTACTACTTCCTGGTGTACATTTCAATTGGATTTTCACTAATCACTTCAACTTCTTTCTAAAGGTAAGTTGTTATTTTAAAAACTGAACTATATTGTGCACTATCAGTTAATATGGTAAACTTTTTCTGATAGTTATATACTATCCCTCTGTAGTAGTTATAGATTTAGATAGACTTCTCTGTTATAGTTATGGATGGAGTTAGGCTTCTCTTTTATAATTATGAATTTACTTACGTTAAATCACATACACTTTTTTATATTCCTACTTCCACTCTGATACTATACACTGCCCAAAGATAAATTCACTGATAAAAAATGCCTATCTAAAATTAATCCCAACAGTGCCCTATCTCTACTAATATATTTTTTTTTTATCCAAATTTCAGGCAACATGGAAGGCGAACAGAAAGTTTCATTTCAAATTGTCCTGCAAGAGAGCAGCCAAGAATTAATTGATCCAAATTATATAGAATTTATGGATGAAACTTGGGACCAAGAACTACTGCAATGTGTGCAAGCAGTGGATGACCTCCTTCAAAATGAGGACATTTTACACCCTCATAGATTACAAGCTATGTTCAATGAAAATGACGACATTTCAGACAGTGAAATGTTAGAAATGTTATTAAATTTTGAAACACAATCACAATAATAAATAATTGCTTAAAAAATAAAAAAATTAAAAAATAATCAACAAAACCAACAATCAATTAACATACAGTATTTGAAAAAGTCTATCATTCATTTTTCATTGCAGTACGCTGCCCAGAACGCTTCCCGGTTCGCGGACCGGGCGCTACCCACGCAAAAAAAAACAAAAAAAAATTATTTTTTTTTGCCCCGCGGGGCCCTTTTAAAACCTCCACATTAAACCTAGGGGGTCAGGGGGGATCTACTATGCCCCCTTATGGTTATTTCCCCCTTTGTTTTGGCCTCCTTTTGTCTCTCAATCCTACCGAGAGACAAGATGGCGGCTGCTCCGGACTGTTTAGAATGTTGACAGACACTGGAGAACCAATCAGCTTCGCTACGCGAAGTTCCGGTACGCTTAAGGTCCGCGAACCGGGGCGCTGCCCGGTCCGCTGTTACAGATATATATCTTTTTTTAAACGTTAATTTCTCAAAATCCACTGGAGCACATATATTGAGACCTACAAAAGGCACATCGGGCTACCAGTCCCTACAATTTTGCCAAGTTTCGTGCAAATCCATTCAGCCGTTCGGGCTAAAAGTGAGGCCAACCGCCCTAAGGAAAACTCAATGTTAAAAACACGTTTTGGGACCCCCCTTTTTTCTCGGCCCCCCCTTGACGAACCCCCCCCAAATTTTCAAGGGCTGCTCAGAAACAAAATGTTCAATTTTCCTGAAAATTTTAGCCAATTCCGTCCACAAACGCCAAAGTTATTAGACATAGAATTTTCAAAAATCCCATAGGGAAAAAATCCTAACTATATATACCTACTGGCGACCGCCAGTAGGTAATATATATATATATATATATATATATATATATATATATATATATTTAGCACGTGGACACACCGGGAGGTGTTACCAAGCGCTCTACAAACTCCTTTAAACTAAACTAAACTAATATATATTACCTACTGGCGGTCGCCAGTAGGTATATATAGTTAGGATTTTTTCCCTATGGGATTTTTGAAAATTCTATGTCTAATAACTTTGGCGTTTGTGGACGGAATTGGCTGAAATTTTCTGGAAAATGGAACATTTTGTTTCTGAGGAGCCCCTGAAAATTTGGGGGGGTTCGTCAAGGGGGGGCCGAGAAAAAAGGGGGGTCCCAAAACGTGTTTTTAACATTGAGTTTTCCATAGGGCGGTTAGCCTCACTTTTAGCCCGAACGGCTGAATGGATTTGCACGAAACTTGGCAAAATTGTAGGGACTGGTAGCCCGATGTGCCTTTTGTAGGTCTCAATATATGTGCTGCAGTGGATTTTGAGAAAATAACGTTCAAAAAAAGATATATATCTGTAAGCGCGGACCAGGCAGCGCCCCGGTACGCGTACTTGACGCGTAACGGAACTTCGCGTAGCGAAGTTGATTGGCTCTCCGGTGTCTGTCAACATTCTAAACAGTCCGGAGCGGCCGCCATCTTGTCTCTCGGTAGGATCGAGAGACAAGAGGAGGCAAAAGCGAAGGGGCAAATGACCATAAGGGGGCATAGTAGATCCTCCCTGACCCCCTAGGTTTGATGTGGAGGCTTTAAAGGGGCCCCGCTAAGCAAAAAAAAAAAAATTTTTTTTTTGTTTTTTTTCGTGGTTAGCGCCCGGTACGCGAACCGGGAAGCGTACTGGGGAGCGTATCACAATAAAAAATGAATGATAGACTTTTCAAATGCTGTATGTTAATTGATTGTTGGTTTTGTTGATTATTTATTTTTTTTTTTAACTTTTTTTATTGTGTTTCATAATTTATTAAACTTTCTAACATTTCATTGTCAGAAATTTCATAATCATGGAATATAGATTGTAGTCTCTGAGGTTGTAAAATGTCCTCATTTGCAAGGAGGTTATCTACTGCTTGTACACATTGCAGTAGTTCTTGGTCCCATGTTTCATCCATAAATTCAATCTCATTTGGATCAATGATTTCTGTGTTGGACTCTGGAAGGACAATTTCAAATGAAATGTTTTGTTCACTTTTCATTTTTCCTGAAATTTGCATAAAAAAAATATATATTAGTAGAGGTAGGGCACTGTTGGGATTAATTTTAGATAGGCAGTTTTTATCAGAGAATTTATCTTTGGGCAGTGTATAGTATCAGAGTGGAAGTAGGAATATAAAAAAGTGTATCTAAATTTATAAGTACTACAGAGGGATAGTATATAACTAACAGAAAAAGTTTGCCATATTAACTTAAAGTGCACAATATACTTCAGTTTTAAAAATAACAACTTACCTTTAAAAAGAAGTTGAAGTTATTAATGAAAATCCAAATGAAATGTACACCAGGAAGTAGTAGTCAAAATGGCTGTGTTTCCTTCTCTTCCTTTATATATATTCGGGTACATAACCAATCAAATGTCAGGTAAAAAAAGTAGAAAATGAAAGTAACATTTTAATTGGTTGTCAATTCCAACACTTCAGATGTGTTTTGTGAAGTAATTTACCTCACGGTATTTAGAGAGGTCTACAGGCTAAATGGCTAAATGGAATTCCAATCAAATTTGTGAAAATGGTAGGGATTGGTATGTAGTATGAGCTAATCTATATTTGGTGAAATTGTCTCAAGTGGCTTTTGTGTGAACTACTTTCCCACCTTTTTTGATGGTGCGCTTCCCAGGAAGCGACCCGGTACGCGAACCGGTGAGCGCCCTGGTACGCGAACCTTAAGCGTAACGGGAGTCCACCATTTTGTGTTTCGGTCGAATTATGATACAAGATGGAGGGCAAATAATGTTCAGAATAGGTAGAAGGGGGCACGGTAGACTTATCTTGACCCCCTAGGTTTTGTGAGGGTGGCTGAGGAGGCCCATATGTGCGAAAAAAAACATTTTTTTAAAAAATTTCGCGAGGTTAGCTCCCGGTACGCGTACCGGGTAGCGCACCAGGGAGTGTACTTTGTTGAAAATTAGTGAAAAAAGTTAGAGTAAAATAATAATTGTGAGTAATTAGATGTAGGGTAGCTCTGAGAAGAGCTTTTGGGTTTATAGTACATTTTGGTACTTATAAGTAGGTACCAATGCACATTTTTAAATTCAGAGTGAAAACTCTGTTGCCCTCATCTGAGAAGTGAACTCCATCTCCTCTGTAGATATCTTGCATGTAATAACGCAAGTTATTGTTGTACAGGGAGCCCATTCCATGGTCTCTCATGTAAGCTGAAACAGATTTGTTTACATGCTTCCTCGACTTCTCAATTTGTGGACAAAATTGGTTTGACCACCTCCATTTCTGTCTTTGGCATATATTTGAATATACCAAGGCAGTCTGAGGAAAAAGTGCCATTAATTGCTCAAAGGTGTCCTTTAAAAGCATTTCCAGACCTACACCAGTCAAAGTGCCCAAGTCATTACCTCCACAGTGCACAATTAACAGGTCAGGTTTTGGCAAATGCATAAAGGTTTTCACCAATGGTATCAATTGGTGACATTTTAATCCTCTGTGGCCAAACCACTTAATTTCCACATCTTGTAAATTGAGGTTAGGTAAATTCCTGCTTTCAACGTACCTTTGAGCCCAGTGAATATAACTATGACCAACAATCCAGACAGAAAACATGGTGAGAGAAGGTTCTCCTGCAGTCAGATGAAGTGTGGCAATGAAATGGCAGTTGAAAAAATGTGAGTTTGAAATGAAAAAAACTGTGGAGTTTCTGTGTTCATGAAGTAGTAACAGTGATTGGTGGATTTTAATTGATGAAAACAGAAAGTTAGGGTGTACAGATGTGTTGTTTGAAAGATGTATTTTGAGTGGTCAATAAAAAAATCATTAAATGAAAGAAAGCACTGGATATGCAGGTGCACTGAGAGTTCAGAGTTCAATTGCAACATTGTTGTGTGAATTTGCAAACACCAGAGTTTCTCCAAGAGGTGGTTGCTATGGAAAATAGGCA
The DNA here is from genome assembly GCF_964261635.1 of Lissotriton helveticus. Classification (NCBI taxonomy): domain Eukaryota; kingdom Metazoa; phylum Chordata; class Amphibia; order Caudata; family Salamandridae; genus Lissotriton; species Lissotriton helveticus. Next base: position 854,451,129 of record NC_136070.1, on the reverse strand, counting down.
GAAAGGGCAGAGGGGGAAGGGTTTTCATTTGAAAAAAAGTGAGGGAAGAGTTTTGATTGGGTGACATGAGAAATATGTGTGAAGAATTACAGCATTTCTGTGCTTTAGATAGCTGCAGACTCTGGAGTGCATACCTTTTGCTCTGCTGAAGACAAATTGGTGTGTTTCTTAGACTGTTTTCAAACTCAAAGTATTTGCTAAGGTGAGAAAATATTTCTTTACTTTAGATAGAGAATAATATGCTTTAAGGAGAAAATTATGATTTATGTGGCGCAATTTGCTTGTAAATATGCTCTCACATGTGCATGGAAAATTTTGATTTTGAATGTTTTTGTTATATAGCCATGTTAAAAGTGACGCAACCATGCTGGAAAGCCAATCAAAAAATGATTTCATGTGTTTTAATGACATTTTAAGTCATTTTCTGATGTGCAGTGTTTAGAAATTATGATTTGAAAATCGTTTTTGTGGAAAAGGAATTGTTTTTAAATTCATGACAAGGATATAATGGTGTATGGTTCTTTATAAGGCAATTGACTGTCCTTGATGTTATTTTTCTCATTTTAGTGTAAGACCTTTCTCTGTGGCGCAAATTGCTTGTAAATATGCTCTTACATGTGCATGAAAATTTTAATTATCAATGTTTGTGTTACATAGCCATGATAAAAGTGAACCAACCATGCAGGAAAGCCAATAAAAAAACGCTTTCATGTGTTTCAATGACATTTTAAGTCATTTTCTCATGTGCAGTTTTTTGAAATTATGATTTGAAAATCGTTTTTGGGAAAAAGGAATTGTTTTTAAATTCATGAGAAGGACATAATGGTGTATGGTTCTTTATAAGGCAATTGACTGTCCCTGATGTTATTTTTCCCATTTTAATGTCAGACCTTTCTTTGTGGCGCAAATTGCTTGTAAATATGCTCCCACCTGTACATTGAAAATTTTGATTTTGAATGTTTATGTTACATAGCCATGTTAAAAGTGACCCTACCATGCAGGAAAGCCAATCAAAAAACGCTTTTATGTGTCTTAAGGACAATTTAAGTAATTTTCCCATGTGTAGTGTTTTGAAGTTATGATTTGAAAATCGTTTTTGAGGTAAAGGAATGTTGTTAAAATTTATGTTCGCCATATGCCCCCAAATTTCTTTTTCAGGGTTGCAGCAGGGTGTTCTTGAGACACCCCTGCACTTTTGGAATAAATTCCTAATTTGTGATGAGCAAATTGTTAATCGCAAATTGCACCTTCATTTATATGAGCCTCCTAGCCCATGGAAATGAATGGGTAATTTGCAATTAGCAATTTTCTCAAACAAATTTGGAATGGTAAAGAATCGCTATTTATTCCTTAAAATTCGCTTTTTTGGAAATGCAAAATAGTTATATGATACATATGGCGGTTGATGTCTAACAAGATAAGAAGCTTATGGATACATTTATGATGACTGGTGCAATGAAGTAGAAATCACTTACTTCATTGGTAGGCCTTTACAATAAATTATCTCCTCTGTATTCTTCATCAAGCATAACTTTAATCTGCAATCCTGAGTAGGCCTCACCTTAAACAAACCTCTGGATAGGCCACATCTTATTGTCATCCTGATTTAATCATTTATAATGCTAGGGACAGATTTATGATAGGTGTATACCTCTTTTGTGCCACTTAGAAAACATTGTCCATGGGGAAATGACTTAAAATGTCATTAAGACACATGAATGTTTTTTTTTAAAACGTTTGCAATTTTTTTGGGTCACTTTCAACATGGCTATGTGTCTGAAACAGTCAAAATCTAAATTTGCAATGCACTGGTGGGAGCATATTTACAAGGAATGTGCTTCATGGGGAAAGGTCTTATAATGTAATATGGGAAAAATGACATTAGAGATACTGAAATGCCTTATAGAGAAGCATACACCATTATGTCCTTGTCATAAATTTGCAAACCATTACTTTTCCCCAAAAACGATTTTCAAATTATATTTAGAAAACAGTGCACATGTGGAAATTACTTAAAATGTCAATAATTCAAAATTTGTGATTCCTTAAATGCAATGTATCAAAAAAAAAATGTAAAAAATGATATTAAGGATTTGGAAACTACCACCAACTTCTAGTTTGTGGTAATTTGCGAATTCTTTTCAAAAAGCATTTTTTTTTTTTTTAAAAAAAAAGGTCCCATATGACGCCCATACATGCCATTAGGGCATGTAGGTGTGCCATGTGCTCCCAAATTTCTTTTTCAGGGGTGCAGCAGGGTGTTCTTGAGATACCCCTGCACGCTTGAAAAAAATCCTATTTTGTGATGAGCTAATTGCTAATCACAATTTGCAACATTAATTCCTATGAGCCTCCTAGCCTATGGAAATGAATGGGTAATTTGCAATTAGCAATTTGCTCATTGCAAATTAGGAATAGTAAAGAATTGCTATTTATTCCTTAAAATTTGCTATTTATAATATGTAAAATATTTTGATGATACATATGGCAGTTCATCTGTAACAAGATAAGAAGCTTAGGGATAGATTTATGATGAGTGGCGCATCCCCAGGGATGTGACAGTCATCCTGCGCCACTGTTCCGCCACCCATGGTGTATTGCATTTACAATGCGGCGCAGCATGGGGCAAAAAAGGCACAGATGCGTGACGCATCTGTGCCGTAAAGGTGGCGCATTGCTGGAGCTGCATCGCAAGCGCGATGCAGCTCCAGCAAGGATCAGGGGTGCCCCATCTATACAATGCTGCGTCAAGACCTATGCCAGCTTCAAGCAGGCGCAGGGTTTTGAAGCAGCTTTCTCCTATCTGATTGTAAATGCGGCACACCATGGGTGGTAAAGCAGTGGTGCACATTAACTGGTGCATGCCTGGGGATGTGCCATTTAATATAAATCTGCACTTTAACATTTGAGTATGTGCAGGGGACACAGAGTCGTTGAGGCTTATCCAAGGTTAAGAACAGATGAGTCCTGTTCAGTGAAAAATTAGACATAGGCTTCACCTGCTCAGCATCGCTGGACATGGCTAAATAATAGCTGCAAAATGTTACTCTTGTTAAATAATTTTACTATTATAATCTGTGAGATTTGTCTCTTACTCTGCAACATCTCATTGTTGTTGTCTTTCTTTAAAGATAAAGACAACCTCAACATGAGCGACAATCTGCAATCAGTTGATTTTGACCTCATCATTGAACTTGTAATTGAAACATCAGTGGATGTTGATCCATTGGATGATTTAAATCCTGAGGATGAAGAAGAGCGTGATGAGGATGCAGATTTGTCCGAATTATATGATATAGGATGGGAAGCTGACCTGCTTGAGCCTTTGGAATTATAAACATTTATTTTTAAAATTTATAATCAATAAAAAGTAAAAAGGTAAACCGTTTAATTTAAAAATAAAGACACCTTCAAAAACAGGTTATGTGTAGTGTCTTCAATAAAATATTAAAATATGCTCATAAAATTAGATCAGATTCACATATAAAATAGCATAGGTAACATAAATATAAATCTCATTTCTTTTCTGCTATTTCTGTATTGTAAATTTGCAAGGACTAAAAAATCTTCTATTTAAAATGTCAAGTAGTGTGTTATGTTTTTGATCACTATTACTGATTTACTGTTTGATAATAATGTTTAATAACATTTTTATTATATTTTTCCTCAGATTCAACTATGCCTAATAAAATAAGAGAGATGAAGGCTGCAAAACGTCAAAGACAGCAGGAGAAAAAAAAAATGCAGCAGTCCTCTAACAAAAAGATTTCTCAAGCCATGAAGAAAGCACCGGGTAAGAGCTCTAAATATTTCATAAGAAATATTTCTAATAAAAAAAATATTAGTACAGAAAATGTTTCAATCCATAACATGACAAGTAAATCAAATGGAAAGAAAAGGACAAATGAAAATGTTACTGCTAGAGCAAGAGATAAATCTGTGCATGATAGTAGAAGGAAACAACAGTTTACGGAGATTCGTAAACAAATGTTCCGTAACAGGATAATTGGCAATTTGTTAAAAAATATTAAGAAAGGTCAACAGAAATTAGTTTTTTATAGGAGAAAAAAAAAAGTTGAGAAAGTTATTGATCAGGCTTTTGAAATTAAACGTAAGTTATTTATTTTGATAATCAATAGAATTAGGAAGCTAAACAAGGCAATTTTTGATTTCAAAAGAAATAGTAGATGGAAGAGAATAGTTAATCGTAGTAATTTTTGTGAAGTTTTTTCTGGAGAATGGATACATAGTTCAAGCTGTGAGGCATTTTTTAATGAAGAGAGTTATTTCCAGGATAATGATTTGGTGCATGCAGTTGACATCAGTGGTCGTGCTTATGAAGTGAAAAATGGTTGTCCAGTTGAAAAAGAAAAACTTGTGACAACAGAGGCAGAAGAGTTGTTAGGTAATGAGGTTTTAGGAAGACGTGCTAAGGGTCCTGTGTACACCTGGAAGTGTAGTAGTATTTGCAGTGTGCGACAGGATTCCATCAATTTGCTTTGTGATTTTGTACGGACATTTAACAAGAAAAGTTTGAAGCAGAAAATAAGGTTGTTGCAAGAATTAGATCCTTGCAGAGTGAGAGAAGTAACAGGTTTGTATGGTCATTCACTGGCTTGTCTTTCCAGGAGAGTATGCCAGAGTGTTTTTCATCATTTCAGGATGCTAGCAGTGCATCATAACAAAGTGAGGAAGTTAGTTAGACTGTTGTATTATGCTAAGAGTCCAGCAATTATGCTGAAACAATTATGCGCTGCTCTTTTGCATGGTTCTGAAATAGATGTGAAGAATATATGTGAAGAAATTGAGTTTTGTTACTTTGGAAGTAAAGAGGAGAATGTTGAAATTGAGCAAGAAGTAGAGGGTCATTTGGAAGATAGTGTACAGGTTTCCAGTACAGATAATTTCCAGAGGGAAATTGCGACGTTTGACATGAAATCAAGTGAGAGGCCTAATTTCACTTGTGTGTGTTGTAGACGCACTTATTATAAGAATCAGACTAAGTTAGTGGATTTATATGCAAAAAGTGAAAGGGAAAATAATAGTGAATGGAAGGATTTTGCAACATACTTGATGGTAGAAAATTGTTTTGATTTGGGATTGGATCAACGTGTGTGTACTTATTGTTGTAACAAATTAAAACAAAACCAGATGCCTGCTAGAGCAGTTCATAATAATCTGGAATTGGTTGAGATTCCTTCTGAATTGAAGGACTTAAATACTTATGAATCTATTTTGATTCAAAGTATCCATCCCTTTCAGGCTATTGTAAGAATGGAGCCAAAGACAGGGAAATTGCCTCCATCAGATTTACAGAGAGGATTAAAGGGAAGAGTTGTTTATTTGCCTCTAGATTTCAAGAAAAACATTAACACAATTGGAGTAGAAAAAGTGGAAGAGGAACCTCTGGTTATCTTAGTTAATGGGGTTCCGACAAAGAATAAGAAAATATGGCAAGATTTAGTAGATGTTAGGAAAGTTAAAAAGGCAACATTGTATTTGAAAAAAAATAATAAATACTATAAGAATGTATATGTTGCAGAAGAGGAAGTAAGTGAGGAAGAGGATAGCGATTTGTGTACTGGTCAAATTGAGAAAGTAGAACCCTCTACTAGTGAGGAAATATATGAACATTATAGTGTTCATCCTTTGCATTCAAAGGAAGTCATGGGGAATGCTATTGAGTTGTTTCAAATGAAACAAGCCAAAGGGAGTCCCATTAGTGTTTGGGAGGAAAGTTTGGAAGCTCGGTGTTTCCCACAGCTTTTTCCAACAGGTCAGGGAGGAAGATATGATGAGCGACCTCATCAAATTCCTGCTTCTGAATACCGGACTTTGCGATTGTATGCAGGAGATGCTAGGTTTCGACAATGCATTCCTTATTTGTTTCATCTCCTGTTTGAAAGCGATCTGTCTGGACTGTCATATGCAGTGAACCACATCTTGAAAAGTGGTATACACATGCAAAACATCTCGGCAAGTGATTTTATGGATAAAGTGAATGTCCAAGATAGTATTTTGGATTCTCACCTGATTAATCTCATGGCGTGTCAGCGTGGTACTAATGAGTACTGGTACCGTCGTCATGGTGATTTAAAATGTATGCTGAGGAACTTAGGTACTCCCACATGGTTCCTCACTCTGAGCTGTGCCGAGTATGGCTGGGAAGACTTACTTGAATTTCTACGAGAGGCAAATGCTAACGTAGAAAACATCGAATTCAAGACACCCGGAGAACTGTGCTCTTTGGATCCAGTCAATGTATGTAGGTACTTCAATCATAGATTTGAAGCTATGATGTCTTTCATCATGAATAAGAAGAATCCACCTCTTGGAGAGGTGTTGGATTTCTTCTGGAGAAAGGAGTACCAAGCAAGAGGTGCTCCTCATATACATATGTTGCTGTGGATCAAGGATGCACCTAAATTTGGAACGGATCCAGAAGACTCAGTGATGAGTTTCATCCAACAGTATTCTACGTGTGCTGTTCCAAACGCAAAGGAGAAGAAAAGCCTAAGAGAAAAAGTTCTGCGTTTCCAAAGCCATCGATGTGGAAAGTACTGCCGTCGTAAATTCCGAAAGAAAGACAAGTTCTACACCAAATGTCGTTTCGGCTTTCCACGACCGGTGATTTCTAAAGGAAGAGTAAACAGTTTGATGTCTTCGCTGCGACATAATGTGATGAAGAAATCACCTAAAAACACTTACAATTTGAAGAGGAACGAAGAGTCCAAGTACATCAACGACTACAACCCGGTGATTTTGTCCATGTGGAATGCTAACATGGATATACAGTTTGTGGCTGATAACTGTATGGCTGTGGCTCGGTATGTGACGTCTTACATCACCAAAAAAGAGAAGACAGAATTGAAGGATATGTGGGAGGACATTTCCCATGAAAAGAGCCTCAGCAAGAAGTTGTACAGTTTCAGTCTGAAGATGTTGTCGCATCGAGAAATCGGAGCGTACGAATGTTCTGACCGGTTGTCTTCAGCAAGTCTCTATGCCAAGTCCAGGAGTATCGTTTGGGCGAGTCTTGGTCTTGCTGCAACGCGTAATCGAGTTCTCAAACCTGTGCGGGAAATTGAGTATTTGGCGGAAAAGGAGCCAAACAGTACCGACATTTTGAAGACAAACATGTTGGATACATATTATCCAAATCGAAGCAGTCACCTAGAGAATGTTTGTCTGTATGAGGTTCTGCAAAATTACATGTTCAAGAGGAACATCAAAGAAGATACTGAGAAAGGAGTGTATGCTGTAATAGGAAGTGAGGGATGTCTGGTCAAGCAAAGAAAATGCCACTTGATAAACCATCGAAAATTGAGTGGCGAATCTCCTGAAAAAAAGGAGTTTTTCTATTTAGCACTTTTGCAACTTTTCAAGCCTTGGCGTGCAGAAGAGGAACTGCTTGGAGATTTCCTCTGTTATGAAGACTCTTTCAATGCCGCCAAGGAGACCATAGAATGTCCTGCTTTTCCCAAATATGTAGAAATGTTGAATGCGGAAATTGAGCAGGAAGCAACGATTGCAGCCGAGATTGCCAGAGACAGTTCTCAGGACAGTCAGAGTTCTGCTTCATTGAGTCAGGATCCACTAGGAGGACCTCTTATTGAAAATGAAGCTGCCACTGCTATGAATGAGGTGGAAAGAGCCATGGCACATGCTCAAGAGGATGCGGTTAACTTAGAAGAGTTGGAAAGGCAACTCAACGTTGAGCAGAGGAAAATATATGACGAAGTTACCATGCAAATTGATCATGGATTAAGTCATGATAAGAAAGAGTGCTCATGTACGTCGTTGAAGCCTGTCCGACTGTACGTGAGTGGAGAAGCGGGAACTGGAAAAAGTTTCCTCATTAAAGCAATTTCATGCTATTTGCAAGAAAGGACAGAGTCATCGCTGTCTTGTGTTGTCACTGCTCCAACTGGACTGGCAGCACATAATATTAAAGGGATTACTTTACATCGTTTACTGATGCTGCCAGTGGAGCATGACAACAAATTAGAATATCACAAGCTATCTGGAGATGCTTGTTTTGAAGTTTCAAGAATCTTGAGGAAAATGAAACTTCTTATCATTGACGAAGTAAGCATGGTTTCCAATGTCATGCTTGCCTTTGTGCATTTGAGGATGCAAGAAGTTCTCAAAACAGAGTATGATGTGTTATTTGGTGGCAAACACATCATTGTTTTCGGAGATCTTCTGCAGCTGACACCAGTGAAAGGGCAACCTGTGTTCAAAATGCTCACGCATGAAGATACCAGGAAGTGCCTAGGCAGCATTGGCAACGTCAATATATGGTTAAACTTCAATTATGCTGAACTGCATGAAAATATGCGTCAGGCAAAGGATGAAGTTTACAAGACTATTCTACAAGATGTTAGAATTGGAAAAGTGACCGAGCATGGGAAAGAAGCTTTACATGCACGATTATTGTCAAATTTATATCCAGAACAAGATGTTGTGCCTGAGAATATTTTTCAGAAAATTACTGATAAGAAATCTGGAATATGTTTGATGCCAACTCTTGCAGAATGTGCCAAATTTAACAACAAAATGTTGCATTTAGAAAAGCAAGAGATTGTGAAAGTGGAAGCTATTGATAGAGTAGAGCATATGGGATCAACAATTATTTTGTCTGAGAATCTGAAAACAAAATTGGATTCATTAGAGAAGAGTATATCTAAAACTGCAGGTTTTGAAAAGACTCTGAATGTGTGCTTGAACTGCCGTATAATTTTAAGAAGGAATTTACATGTTGAAAGAGGTCTGGTAAATGGATCAATGGGTAATGTTGTTGATTTTGTGAAATACAGAAATAGAGATGGAATTGAATTTTTAAAAATTAAATTTGATGGCATTGAGGAAGTACAGCTAATTGCTCGTTGTTCTGCTAGATTTTTGCTTGTAAAAGACTTATATGTTCGCCGTAAGCAGTTCCCTGTTTGCTTGGCATATGCGGTGACAATTCATAAATCGCAAGGTTTAAGTGTAGACACTGCATTGGTGAATATTGGCAGTTCTGTGTTCAAGGAGGGTATGGCATATGTGGCATTGTCACGAGTTAGAACTTTATCGGGATTGTACTTGATTGAGTGTGATGTCAGAAACATTTGTGCAGATCTAGATTGTGTTAAGGAATACAATAGGTTAAGAAGAGAGTATGCGTAACATTTGCCTCAGTTTCCTTTGTTTGAGAAACGTCTGGTAGGCCGGAAACGAAGAAATGAGAACAATACTGGAGAGGTTGTAGCAAAAAGACAAAAAGTGAATGAACCTAAAATTACAAGCAGAAACAAAGAGGATTCTGTTGAAGATGTTGTTGGTTTTCAGTTTGAAAACAGTTCTGGTGTCAACTGCTATGCTAATGTAGTAATTAATGTTTTGTTTTCTCTAAAAAATGTAAAAGAAGAGATTGTGGTCAATTCTGATCAAAGATTTTGCAGTTTGTTAAATTCTGTGTTAGAGAAATGTACCACTGATAGAAGAAACATAGAAAGTGTGTCTGAAATTAGAAATCTGTTAGATAGATGTTCAGGCCAAACACAATTCTCTCAAAATATTCAGCAAGATTGTCAGGAGTTTTTAATGTATATGCTTGATGTATTACATGCTGAAGGTGTAGATGTAGATCAGCTGTTTGGGCTTTCTTATCAATGGCAGCATGACTGCGAGAACTGTATGGTATCAAGTACTACTAGTGTAGACTCAGAAAGATTTATATATTTAACTTTGCCAGACAGTAAATCAGTCTCCTTTAATAAGCTAGTAAAAGCTGCTAATCACAACATGGAGTGTAGCCAATGTAAATCTGAAATGATGTCCACATTATTTATACGAACATATGGCCAGTACGTCATTTTAATGTTCCAACGATGTAGGCCTGATGGAACAAAATTGACAACTTTAATAAAAAATTTTGTAGCTTCGCAGTTGTCAATATCAGGAAGGACTTTTGTAACTACAGCAATTATATATCATGACGGCCCTTCAATATCATCAGGACATTACACAGCTTATTTAAAGTCTAGAAATGGCTGGTCATTCTGCAATGATTCTGTTTTAATTTTCAAAAAAAAATTGCCGTATGACCTTAAAAACTCTTACCTGGTGTTTTTAAAACCAAAATTTTAGGAAAATAATCTCGGGATATGATCTGTGGAATTTCAAGAAGTTCTAATGGCTCCTACACAATTTGGCCTTGAGGATAAGTGTAGTTCAGAGACATAACTTCTAATCATAGGATTGGACATCATGGAGATGTATGTGCACTTTAAATGAGTTCAGAAAAACTGTTTCTTTTCATAAGCTAATTGAAGCAGCCAATCAAAACATGGAGTAGAGGGAATGTAAGTCTGCAATGCTGTCTACTGTTTTACATTGCTTTGTGATTAAAAGTGATGTAGAGAATTAAATAATTGTAGTACTCATAGAGGTAGTGTAAGTCTGCTTCATATTAAGCAGTATCAGTGTCATAGGAAATGTAGAACATGACTGAGCAAGAAGGGGAAGATATTACTATTCCAGGATTGTGAAAATGATCTTCAACATTTTAATTCTGAAAGTTGCGGAAATGCCAAATGATGGGATTGGCTTACAAGAAATCCAAGAGTTATAAATATCTCTGACTAGATTTGGCCTTGTGGAAAATAGTGGTAGAGCGCAAGAAGTCATTTATTGCATGTAACGTGTTTTTAAAAACGATGGAGGTTTTCTTTCAGAAAGTGGCGGGCTGAAAGTAATAACAGCACAAAAGAGTGTAAGCTGTTCATAGGACATCCTTGGACGTCATGGAAAGTAAGTTAACTTTAAGGAGTTCTGAATTTTAATTTCTGATGTTGTATGGGTTTTTTAAACACAATCATTTTGATTGTGTTTTTTTTTCCCCGCTGTTACATGATGAATACCTTCAAGTCACTGTTTTTAGTGAATTTTGATACATTCTGAGAACAGCAAAAATAAACCATTTAACATGTATAATTAATTCTGTACTGTTTGCATTTATGATGTATATGTAGAACTGTGTAGGAGGCATGGAGAAGGTGAGTTTTCTGTAAGTGTTAAATTTATTGTATGCAGTGCTGCACTTCTACGTATTCTTTCATATGCTGGACTACATCTGCACAATGACATACCTAAGCAAAGGAAACACAAGTGATGTGATTGTGAAATGAGCAAAATAAATTGCACATATTTCAATTACATCACCTGTGTTTCCTATCATTACGAATCACATTGTGCAGATCAAGTTTAGGTCTGTCCAGGGAAACATAGGAGGTTTCTACTTTGTTGAAGAGTGCAGTGGACATGACTCACTTCATTAGTAGACTTTCACAGATATTATCTCCTCTGTACACTTCAACAAGTGTAAATCTCATCTTGAACTCTGAGTAGGCCTCACCTCAAACAAATCTCTGGATAGGAGACATGTTATTGGCATACTGAAGCGACACTTTTCTGAAACAAGAGCAATGCAAAAGATGCACCATGTTTTAAGATAGGCCTCACTTCATCTGCATCAAGATACTGTTAGTTTAAAATGTATATCTTTAGGATTGTGGATTGTGTAGAGGACCTGGAGAAGCAGAAGCTTCTGTCAGTGTCAAAGTTATTGAAAAACTATTTGTCCTTCAATATTTTCCCTTGTCTTTTGTAATTTTTAAATACATATTTTAATTTTTTTCAAATGTTGGTTCTCTCTTTCACAGATTGAAAGTATAGAAATAAAATGTGATTAATTTAACGGCAATTACAAGGTAAATAGTTGTACTCTTTTCGTTACATTTCTATCACATTCACCTACTATTAGATCCACTGCTTCACTTCTTTAATCCTCAGTTTCCTGCCTTTGCTACTTTCCTCATTCCTTTCTCTATTACCTATTTACTCAACTCCTTCCACTCTTTTTCTCAGTCCCTCTGTTCTCATAGTTCCTCAGTCTTGTTCACTCACTCCATCTCTATTACTCTTAGTGTCTGTGAATTACTTTCCCAACTTTTTTTTTTTTTGGACCGCTTCACGGGAAGTTGCCCGGTTCGCAAACCAGCAGCGTTATGGCAGTCCACCATTTTGTGTTTCGGTCGAATCAAGATACAAGATGGAGGGCAAATAATGTTCAGAATGGGTAGAAGGGGGCACGGTAGATGTATCTTGACCCCCTTGGTTTTCTGAGGGTGGCTGAGGAGGACCATAGTTCTTCACTCTTGTTCACTCTCTCTGTTTCTATTAATGTCACTGTTTATGACTTTTTTTTAAAAAGAACAGTAACTATAAGGGAAGGAAACAGACAGTTATGTTAAAAGAAAGACAGCTATAGGGAGTAAACTAAGGATACTGTTACCCACAATCCACTGCTGTTGATGTTACTGACCATGTCATGAATGATGTAATATGTCACATCATCAGCAGTGGATTGTAGGTAACAGTATCCTTAGTTTACTCCCTAGAGCTGTCTTTCTTTTAACATAACTGTCTGTTTGCTTACCTTATACTTACTGTTCTTTTTTTTTAAAAATATTTTTTTTGGTTAGCTTCCGGTACGCGTACCGGGTAGCGCTCCGGGAGCGAACTAAGAGAAATAGAGGTTGGCAGAGTTCCAAATATTCTACCAATTTTTTTATAATGGGGAGTTAGTTCTGAAAAGAACTTTTTTTTTATGTTTTTGTTGTTTTATATTTTTTTTAGTATTTTTTGAACATTTTTTTACTTTTTTTGTATTTTCTGAACATTTTTAAAAAATTTTTTGGTTTTTTTGGGGGGGGGGGGAAACAAAAACGATCCATTATAAAGGGCTCAACAGGAGCAAAAAAAAAAAAAAAAGAATTTATTTTTTGGTGCGTCTTGTACAAACATTAATATGATTTTGAATTGCTCGCAAAATCAAAGTGATGCTACTTTCTCTGTAGCAGATGAAAGTGCCACATTCCACGCACACTTGCTTTACATGCCCAAACAACATTTGGATGTTTGCAATCGTCTCCCTCGCCTCTGGTCCCGACACCTCTGGAACCACAGATCTTCTTGCCATTGGGAGGGGATTTTGTTGTTCGTCACGTAGCTGGGCAGCACTATAATTATTTGGGTGCCACCTACTCATATGCCGATGCATAGTATGATTGCCATAACTATATTTTTTATCAGTGCCCCTTGACAATCTATCGCCGCATATGCGGCAAAACACGTAACGTGCATTGACTTTCTTTTGCCCCTCAGGAATTCTGTAGAATTGCCAGATATAATTCTCCTTCCGATTGTACCTCCTGGGCTCCTCTGGCAAAAACTCATGCTGTTCCTCCTCTTCCTCCTCTTCCTGTTCTTCCTCTTCTTGCAAAATTACTTCTGCAGGTGGTCCTCTCTTTCTTGGATTTGGTGGAGGTGGTGGGCTAGCACCAGCTGAAGCTACTAATGAAGCCATCACAAAGTATCAATAAAGGGTCTTTCTCTCACCAAGATGAAAGTCAGAGTGATGAAAGAAGGAGGGTTTTTCATCATTTGGGAAAAACAAAAGTTCTAAACCAATGAAAAGTGTCCATTTTAGATCACATGACCTTGTATTACATCATTAGGAAACCAAAAGTGAAATGAACCAATGAAAAGTGTTATTACCGAGTCACATGACCTGCTATGTTTACATTACGCGGTCGGCGCCGCGCCGCGGATCGCTTCCGGTTCGCGTACCGGTGCGCTTCCGGGTACGCTAACGTAGCACGTAATATGACGTATTACGCGAGAACGCGAAACGTCATGCTGACGCGAAGCGTCGCGATGTTGTTTTGTAACGCGAGAGGTGCGCAAAAGGAACGTTTACCAGTTCGCGTACCGGGTCGCGCCTCCGGATTGAGCTAACGGGAAGCTAACCGGTACGCGTACTGGGAGCGAAACAAAAAAAAATAAAAAAAAAATTGTATAAAAAACATGTAAAAAATATTTTTCTTTTTAAAGAATAATACATTGTAAAGGTTTTGATATTAGCTATTAAAAAACCAATGAAATTCACTGAAAAAACCATAGGTTATACACCATATATAGTTAGGAATTAGCATTTAAAAAACCTTATTTTACTCACACAAAACCAATGAAATTCCATATATAGTTAGTTGTACTAACTATATATCACGCACCCGCAATCCACTGCTGATGATGTCACATATTACATCATTCATGACATGGTCAGTGACATCACTGATGACATCACTGATGACATCTCAAATGACATCACTGATGACATCACTGATGACATCTCAAATGACATCACTGATGACATCACTGATGAAATCATTCATGTGATAATACGATGAACCTCTTCAGACTGTAATATAACCTTAGATACACTCAGTGTAAACACAGACTCACAGATTGTCACTCATCCATGAAGTTATACACACACCTAGACAGTCATGCAAACAATCAATCACACCTCCGTTTCCTTAACTATACAGTTAAACACACCTTACTTATTCAAACATATACTAAAACATATTTACTCACTTATACAATCCTGGATACAAGTTCACAATGATCCATACAGCCACTCACACATTCACTGGCTCTTATGCACAGTTTTTTATATATGTCAACTCTCACATGTATTGTATTTTACATATGTACTTAATTTGACATGTAGCACTGAGATATCTATTCACTCAACAATACAGTCATGCACACAGTCAACCGCCCATACCGCTGTTTCCAACATGCACTTTTGAACCCATACATCTATGCACAGAGTCATACACTTCCCAGCCACCCACACACACACTCAGTCTCCCATACAAATGCTTGGGCAACCAATCAATAACCCATATAGTTACTCATATAGCTACTGATCAACACATGCAGCAGTTTACAGAACAACAGACATAATGATGCACAAATTAAGACAGTTTAGTCACTAACCCATGCACTCAGTGAGACACATTTAATCACTCACTCATACATTCAGTCATGCACCTACTAAATCCTTCGTCCAGACACTTATACATTGACTCATTCATAAATATGTAAGACATATTTTAACTTTACAGAAAAATACAGTCACTGGATTTTGTCATCAGTGATGTCATCAGTGATGTCATTTGAGATGTCATCAGTGATGTCATCAGTGATGTCATTTGAGATGTCATCAGTGATGTCATCAGTGATGTCACTGACCATGTCATGAATGATGTAATATGTGACATCATCAGCAGTGGATTGCGGGTGCGTGATATATAGTTAGTACAACTAACTATATATGGAATTTCATTGGTTTTGTGTGAGTAAAATAAGGTTTTTTAAATGCTAATTCCTAACTATATATGGTGTATAACCTATGGTTTTTTCAGTGATATATATATATATATAATATAAATATTAAGACAAGACATTATCTGAGGTAATTAGAAAAATAATATTCTTTAACTTCCAAAAATAGCACATGACTTTTAAATTCAATTTCGCGAAGTCGCACATGGTGCGAGCTGGGTGCGTGCACCCTACGCATACCCCATGTGACCACAAAAAAAGAGATTTGATTTGTTCATTAGACTTTCTATTCAAAGTATTAAAAGACCCCACCCATTTCAATAACTCTTCTTAGACCTTTTCTTAGGGAAAGAAATGCTGAGAAGAACTCCTGTTTTTAACTCATTGCAGACCTGATTCACCTCATAGTTTTCAAAATGGCAACAAATCCACCTTCTTCATCTGATTCTGAAGAGTCCACCACTCAGGAATTTGTTCCAGAACCTCCCCGTCCAGAGAGGTATTTATCTATTGTGTGGAAGTTTTTCACATTCCCAGCTGGACTAAAAAACGTCAATGCAACCAAAGTAATGTGCAAAATATGCAAAGCGATCCTCTCTAGAGGAAATCCAAACAAAAAATACTCGTGTGGGACTGCGAGTATGAAGAAGCATTTGCTGACACGCCATCCAGTCAAGTTAGCACAAGAGGAGATGAGAAGACTACATCAAAATGCTCCTGCACCACCAGCTGTACCAAGCACATCTGGGAGATCACCATCATCTTCTAGTTCACCACCAGATATACTTCCCCAATTTGCATGAGTCAGGATAAATTGTGTAAAATGTGGACGTCTCATTGCTAATGGTGAGCAATCAGTGCATCTTTTATGTCGGGTTATCGACAACCACCATTGTTAGTTTTTTTTTCTCCTCATAGTTTTTGGTTCTGTTCATCCTGTTTCCCTGTTTAAAAAAAAACAAAAACATTGTTCAAAAAAATAAAAAACTACAAAGCAAAACAAAAAGTTCTTGGCAGAAGTACCTAATGTGGTTAAAAAAAGAGCTAAACTTGTATGCTAGTGTGTGAAAGTTTAGATGTATGTATGTGTAGTGCATAATTGACTGAAAGAATGCATTTTTAATGTGTGGTGAATACATAAGTGTAGAACTATAAGAAAATGCTGCAGCATGACACTGTAAACTATTTACCTACAGCATGCTGCAGTATTTCCGAAGCACAGGGATGCAACATTTGTACATAAATATGTTGCAAGTCTGTGCTTACCTCTGCACAGCTGCTTAAACTGCAGCCATGTGGTGACACATGCACCCTTGCACCATGGTGGAAGGATGCGCGTGTCATGCGAAGATTGTTTTTGTCCAGCCACCTTTTTGCACAAAAACAATCAGAAAAGGCATTTTTCACCTTCAATATATTCTGGGCATTGTAGCATATATTGAAAGTGAAACAATGAGGAGAAGTCAAAACAATTCTCCTTGTTGTGCTTTGCTACACCAATTGGAGGATGGTGCACC
The DNA here is from genome assembly GCF_964261635.1 of Lissotriton helveticus. NCBI lineage: Eukaryota > Metazoa > Chordata > Amphibia > Caudata > Salamandridae > Lissotriton > Lissotriton helveticus. Next base: position 854,434,366 of record NC_136070.1, on the reverse strand, counting down.
ATTCACAAATATGGCCAGATTTATAATTTTTTTATAAAACTGGATATATGTCTTGTTCTATGACTCTTCTGTGCAAAAACACACAGCAAAACCTATGGAACACCTTTTCAAAGGAAAGTGCTATGTATGATGAGATTATCTTTACATGGAAAACAAAAAGTACATAGAATGTCTTTTTCCCACCTTGCAATTAGGAAAGAGAGTTAAAAGCTAGGCCAATTCTTATTATAGGAGTACATTTTTGTACTACTAACAGAGAACAAGATACATTTATAAGAACTTATGTTTTATGAAACTTATAGCACATATTTATATATGACTGAAGAGAAGGGATGGAGCCTACTGTCACATGTAAAAAAACACTTAGTAATGTGCTTTAGGTTAAATAGTTTTATTTCTTATAATTCTAAAAGTACCAGGACCTACAAGACCACCATATGTCTCTTTTGTGTACTATACCACGTATCTTGTAGACAGGTGTTCTGAAGCTGTCTCCTATTTGATACCTGTCTGCAATGAAATTCTCTGGCACAAATCTAGTCCATCAATCTTCCATTTTTTCAACTGTGTGCAAACACAGTCCATTGTGCATTTTAAGACTTACTTAAACTTACCTCAGCAGTAATACAACAAAAAAAAAGCTACACATTTTATTCAGTTGTTTTTTGTAATGTAAAATATAGAAAATTCCATATTTTAGAATTAGGATCTGTAAAAGAAAAGAAAAAATTGTTATAACGTAATAATACATTTTTGATAGCACAGCATAATTTTAACATTTTACAAAGTCATTTATTTGCCTTTATTGCTGTTCTCAGAATATATTGAATTTCACTTCAAACAGTGATTTCATTCGTACTCATCGCATAACAGCGGGCAAAAAAACCAAATCAATTAGATTGTTTAAAAAAACAAAACAATAATCCATCCACAGTAAAATACCAGATAATACAAATCACACATATAAAAATGGTTACTGCAAAGAACATTTTATAACTTAAATTATAAACAATGTAAATGTCGTCGGTTAAAATTCTACACCGAGATAATGTGCAACAAAAAGTCCATAATTTGAAGACATACCTTTCCTTGAGGCCAAATTGTAATTTTACAGTCATTTTTATGTAAATTGTCCAATGGTAATCCTATTAAATCATAATAATACATTCCTCAGAGGCTGAATTATCTTCCTAAAACGTTGGCTTAAAAATATTAGGTAGGAATTTGGTAATTTGAAAGGCAAACGTTGTTTTAAAACCAACTCAGCATCATTACAAAGGGGGAACAACCATTATAACGCAACTTTTTGAACGCAATACCTTTACAACAAATCTTTTACAACGCAAGTACCTTATCAACGCATGCTATTACAACGCATGCTATTACAACGCAGATGCTATTACAACGCATGCTATTACAACGTAAGTATGGGTAAGTTTTTTATTATTTAAAAAAAAAAATGTACATCTCTCTAGTTCCCTAATTTTAATACCCCACTGGTTTTTACACCTCCCTGGATGTAGATTATTAATTAATACCTTACCCTAGTAATTAATACTCCTACACTATCCAGCACTTACCCTACTATTACAACCCCCTGGAGTTAGAATAATAATTAATACTCCTGCACTATCCAGCACTTACCCTACTTTTACATCCCTCGAGTTGGAATAGTAATTAATACTCCTACACTATCCAGCACTTACCCTACTTTCACACCCCCAGGAGTTAGAATAGTAATTAATACTCCTACACTATCCAGCACTTACACTATTTTTACACCCCCCAGGAGTTAGAATAGTTATTAATACTAATGGACTATCTAGTACTTTCCCTACTATTACACCGCCATGGAGTTAGAATAGTAATTAATACTCCTGCACTACCCAGCACGCACACTACTTTTACACCCCCCTAGAGTTAGAATAGTAATTATTACTCCTACACTATCCAGCACTTACCCTACTTTCAGACCCCCTAGGAGTTAGAATAGTAATTAATACTCCTGCACTATCCAGCACTTACCCTACTATTACACCCTCACGGAGTTAGAATAGTAATTAATACTCCTGCACTATCCAGCACTTACCCTATTTAACTCCCCCTGGAGTTAGACTAGTAAATAATACTTCTGCAGTATCCAGCACTTACCCTACTTTTATAACCCCCTAAAGTTAGAATAGTAATTAATACTCCTACACTATCTAGCTCTTACCCTACTTCCACCCCCCCAGGAGTTAGAATAGTAAATAATACTCCTACACTATCCAGCACTTTCCCTACTTTAACAACCCCATGAATTTAGAATAGTAATTAATATTCCTACACTATCTAGCATTTACCCTTCTTTAAAACCCCTCTGGAGATTTAATTTTAATTAATACCTTATCCCCTAAAAATATGGTTAGTAATTTTAAAAAATACTACATTAATTAATGTTTTTTTTAAAATGGGTAAAACATTTTTTTTTATTTATTATGTTTCAGATGTTGTTCTTTATTTTTAAAAATTATTACTTTTTTTAGATTTGTTAGAAATATTTATAATTTTTAATTGAAAATATTTTCTCACGCTTTTACATTGTAATCAATGTAATGTTTTGTCCTTCATTTATTTCCATAGCTGGCTATGTGTTTGCCGCTTGTATCATTGCTGAGTTCATTTGAAGATTGATGCGGGAAGGAACAGAAGCAAATGGGAGCAGCTTAAAAGGTAAGTACAATATTTACGAATTATTCACATGCTTAGATTATTACTAGTATAATAAATATAATATTTATTTAAAAAATAATTGGACTGAGAGACAGTTTATTTTTTAATAAAAAAAAATATTTGTTATTAAAGAATATTTTTTAAATATTTAAATTATTATTTGAAACATTTTGATGTATTTTATTATATAACAAATACTTTTTTATAACATATATTACTTTTAATAATAAAAAGAAATTAAATTGTCCTTTTTCTTTTTTCATAGTGTGGAAAATTAGTACGGTTTGGTAAACATTATCTGCGCCATCTTGCCTTTTTCCCCGGATGCCACACTTTTTGTCGTGTGCACCCGCCATTTTTGGTGCCTCGATCAGAACCACCCTCTGCACGCCACTGGCCCCCAGCATAGCCCTTCGCCCTCGCAAAGCCCGCACGCTGACAACCCCCCCCGCTCTCACATGCCCTGAGTCATAAACCCCTCTTCAGCGCGACTCTGCCTCAGAACCCCATCCTGTTCCCAGCACGACACCTCCCTTCATTCCTTTCATGGTCCCAGGCCCTTTTGATGCAAACCCCCTTTTCCTGTGTGCCCGTTTGCCCTCCCCGTTCCCAGGCCGACACCTAGCCCTGCCGATACTGTTTATTGCCCCTCCCCGTACAGTAGAAAGCTTCCCTCCTCAAAGGACCCCCGAATTGATCAAAGCCCCCACCCTAAGAGATCCGATCAAACCCCCACGTTCCATGAATCGGCGGAATGTCCAGCTGCGCGATAATCATCACCTGTTGTGACCGGGGTGGGACTTCTGCTGTATATGTGTGTGGGAACGGGCTTGGAGCGGGGGTTCCGAGAATGTCTTTCCGTACATCAAAGCATTGCCATGAATATGTAATATGTAATAAAGTAATAAACTTGTGTATAAGAGGCCAGGCCTCAGAGATGCGGGTAGAGCACCTCATGACGATACCTGCTGTCTGAATTGTTGTGTTCTCCTCCGGAGAGAATAAACCTTGTTTCTTGCCTTCCCGTCTCCAGCGCCTGCCTCTTCATTGATTAATAATTTGTGGGTCAAAGAGGCGATACCGCCGGGCAAATATCGATTGTCCCTTGACCTTAGATCCAACAATTGGCGTCCCAAGCGTGGGGCCCATCAGTGACTCGTGGATCCAGTGGGAGAGGTCCTGACGACAGAGTGAACGACTGCAATGATCGGGAGAGCTCTTGCCCAATAGACCCTCGTCTGGCAGCCGATCATCCGAACTTCACTGGTTCCGAACAGACCTCTCTCGAGTGATCTACGGTCCTGACTGGGAACCATCAGGAGTGCTGCGAGGAATACAAAGACAAGAGGACGATCGGGCGCTGGATTCGGAAGACAAGAAACTGTCCATACGGTCCGGGTAAGGTCGTGTAGACACGACGAATCACAAAATAATTGTTGATTGTTCAGAAAATACTAGTATTACTCTTTGTTGACTCATTTGGAGATTCACTGTCTGCACACGGAGAAACAGTAGGCTATTTCCCTTTTGCAAACAGTGAAGGATAGGAAACGCAGCCGTCGTGCCTATTTTTCTCCCCCACTGGTTTTATTATTTATTTGACGGCTTATTCTCGGGAGACTCCCTCTCCCACACTGATTAACTGTTTTTGGCCCCGAACTACTGTTCGCGGATTGTTTTCTGGAGATTCTCTGTCTGCAAACAGGAAATAACAGATTCCTCTTTACGGATAGTGAAAGGGTAGAGGACGCAGACTTTTACGTGCCTACTTATTCTCCCCACTGGTTTTATTTTATTTTTATTGGTTATTTTTGTTATTGGTTCATGAGGTATTCACTGCTTGCAAACAACGTAGAATAGAAATATTCTGTCTAGTCTTTGCGCGCAGTGATAAGATAGGCAGTGCTGACTTTTTGTCCCTCGTCGTGAGCTGTCATGTCTGTCTTCTCCCCACTGGTCGATAGCTGGTTCAGCCCGGACCGTTTATTAGAGGTGGATCATCTAGCTCCGCTGGAGGGCACCCCTAATAAAGACATGTTCGTAAACTATGGATTAGTTACCATAGCCTATAGTAAACTGTGGCACAGGTATACCAAAGAAAGCCAAGAGAAACAGTGGCCACTGATAGGATCCTTCGACCTTGATAAAATAGAAACGTTAGAAATAGCCCTGCGTGATAATAAGACAACGCCCGTTATGCTTGACTGCCTCGGTATGTGGCGCAAAGAAGCAATGCAACAAAAGAATAGAGACGAGGACAGAGCAGGTAAAGGAACATATCGACAGGACGACCTCAGAACACAACGTCCTGAAAGTAATCCCCCGACACTACGCACAGGACGGCCAGACTTAGGGCAAAACCAATGTGCTTTTTGTAGATATGCCGGCCACTGGAAAGCCCAATGCCCGACTCTACTGAGCGTGAATAGGAGCAGAGGACCGACAGGAATAACAGGCCGGCAGAAAGAGAAAAGGCGCGAGACAAAGATGAATCAGACTGACTTGAACAGGCCAGATAGAACCACCACGTTTGATTATGCCCGATGGCACAGATTTCGCCAAGCCAATTTCAGCGACATGTTCGAGTCCTCATAGATCCAAAAGTTTAGGGTATTTCGAGGTAAGGGTTACACAAGTATCCTTCGCCGATAGGACTAGGGATATTGCCTATGTCTGAAGACCTACTACTTCCTTTTCTTCCGCGTCCTTATAGGCATATAACTGAAGCCTGCTCCATTGCCCCAACAAAAAGTATGCGCAGCATATAAAAGTGAGATAATTATGGCCAATAACTGTATTATGTTTGTCTTGGGTCTTTCTATATAATATTTGTACTGTCTCCCCGTCTGAGTTTGTGTGTACGTAATGCATGAATCTGCGTCATCCCTCTGCCTGTGTTACCTTGGTACTTAAACTTTTGTTAACAGAAGCTTTAGTATGGAACAACCTGGAAAGAAAGGAGTGAGAAAACGAAATCCATAGGCCACTTATGAACTTGAACTTTTATTTAACATAACGAACAAGAAACAAATAACAATATGTAATAATAACACTTAATAATGCCCTAACAACAGAAAACGTTTGAAACAAGAACGATAAAACTAGAAAATGAAAGTCAACAGAACATTCGCCCCCCCCCCCCATTCTGGAACCTTCCAAAGTAGGGCAGGGTTACGGTTACGCCCAGCCGGCGGCAACCCATATAAGGCGGGCCCTGCTGCCAACAACCGGTCAGGAAATCATAACATAGAGTGGAACCGGAGGAGAGGCAGGGGCCAGCGGAGTCCGGCCGCAGCGGCCCTGGATAGCTGCAGGTAGTCCCGCCACATGTCTTCCCGGTCCGGCCACGGTGGCGCATGGGAGTTTTTAGGTAGTCCCGCCACATGTCTTCCCGGTCCGGCCACCAATGGCCAGGGACCGGGGCCAACTGGATCCGGCTGCAGCCGATGAGCCAAAGAACCCGTTCATGGGGCCAGAGCAAGGGGCGTCCGGCCGACATCCGCCGGAAGCCCGGTCCAGAGAAGGACAGGACACTTCTTTCTTTTCCCCTCCGTAATGGCCGCAGCAGCACGCCCGGCGCCACTTCTGTCCTGAACAATGGCCGCGACAGCTCTGGGCAGCGGGATGTCTTGTACATGCCTCCAGTCCTGGTCGGGCTGGGAGGGAGAGGCGACGCGGACGAGCCTCTCCCACCTCCACGGATAGGAGGTTTCCCAGCCCCCGGCCCAGCGCCGAACTCCTCCAGCCAGGCGGTGGTGCCAATACCTGCGTAGCACCGAACATACCATGGTGGCGCCCCGATACTTGCGCAGCACCGAACATGCAACGGTGCCGATACTTGCGCAGCACCGAACATGCAACGGTGCCGATACTTGCACAGCACCGAACATGCACCGCAGGTGGCCATACTTCCGCAACACTGGACATGGGTTCATTCCAAAAGGTCTCCTCCACTCTTGCAGGCTCGACGAAGGGCGGCCGCTGCAGGCCTCAAAATGGCGTCTGGGCCCCCTGGAAGGTGGGTCTCGGCCGCTAGAGTAACTGTGAACAGCAACGTAACTCGGGCGCTTGCCCACCGGAGCACGAGCCCCCACCTCCGACAGCACCCCCACAGCCTTGAAGATTCTACAAACGTCCCAGGAGCCCTCGGCCCCTGCAGGCTTCCGGTAAGGGACAACTGCCTCGATCGCTAACAAAACAAGCATGACATTGCCACTCTTTCTGTTAGCATGAATTCTCGAACTGCCGAAAAGGACTCTGGTCCAACTGCCGGTTGTAGGAAACATTTTTTTTTCTGATGCTACTTCCGGACTAACCCGGCCCCGCCCAAAATGGCGCCGGTGACAATAGGAACTTACGAACGCCACGTGGTGTCTTCTTTTTGCTAATAAAGAAAAACTTGATTTTCTGAGACATGTACCTGACCCTTTGTACGCTTAACGAGAAAGAAAGAGAATTCACTCGATGAACATATAAAGGGACTCCGTTAAAAAAAAAAAAAAAAATGTTGATTAGAAATGTACGATGTATTATATTTTTTTATAGCTGATGTATAACCTCGCTCATGACGCACATACACGGTATGCATATAGGAAATCTGATTGCGACTAGTCTGACGGTGCTTCTAAACTATGAAATAAATGCCCCCCGATCCCCCGACCAATTTATAGACGTTTTTAGTTTCCTACGAATGAATGAATAAACCTTTCTAATGTTTTCTAATGCTGCAAATTAACACCCTACTGTACGCACTTTAGCCATTACCGTGTCCAGCCAGGTACGACTGCACCTTCATAGATCTGAATGATTTTGCAAAATAAAGGTTTCTCGAACTATGAACGGATATTGCATGCTTTATTTAAAATACGGGATCGGCGGGAGAGTTCTTTTCTGTGCACCCTACTCTGCTCTCTCTTTAAGGTTAATAGAAGATGGTTGCCCAGCCCCGGATGGAGGATCGAATCTGAGACACGACACTCTGCCGTCAAATATGCGACTGACTCAGGGACTCGCGCCTGGAGAAAGACCTCGACTTCTGGGGATGGGTAAAAGCGAAATGGTGTAAAAGATGGAATATAAAGGTTGGGTAAAATGAAACGATGTAAAATGATAAAATATTATAAAGATACGACACTCAAAGATACTAGGGAACAGAGTTGACCGAAGAGCTGATAAACCTTAGAACATCACAACGTTGAAAGAGGTTTAAGGACCCCAATAGCTAAATGCACCTACCAACTGGAAACCTCGCACTAAGTGCTTCTGATTCTTTAACGTTTCCCTACTCACAGCCTATGAATCGCACTGCCCCCATTCCCCCCTTGGCTCCAGAAACCAAAAAATCCAGGGATTCTATCCCGAGGGGATAAGACGAGTATGAGGTAAGTAAAGGACTTTCGTACCCGTGCTTTTGATATGCTCGAATGTTGTCCCCCTCCCCTCCCCTCTTTTTCCCCTCTACAGGCCACACCAGAATCACGACCAAAGTATGGTGAAGATCTGAAGCCTCGCCCTGTCTGATATACGAAGCGGACTAACACTGCCTGGTGGCACATAAACACACCCACAAACTGCTCTCTTTTTACCAAACGAGCCAATAGAGTTTATGACATGATAAAAGCGATCACCCTTGATCTATGTTGCGTGAATGGACACCTGTCACGTATGTCTGAAACTATGAGATGACGTTTGTGTATGACTGACGCGTTGACTTAACTGATTAACGGACCGAGAATGCAAGAAATGCGACACTGGTGCCCTTTTTTTTTCCTCGATGTATGTCCCCTGTACCCGGCCTAATGCTCGTCCATCCCAAACTGCGTGCTTTCAAAATTCTAACACAGACCCGTAATGCCTTATGTTGCGTAATGCGCTGAATAGCCTGTCTTAATGCACGGCCACTCGCCATGTCGCACGTGTACTATTTAGCCTGTTGTTGCACATCTCTCTCTCTCTCTCTCTCTCTCTCTCTCTCTCTCTCTCTCTCTCTCTCTCTCTCTCGCTCTTCCGAACGACTAAGCGCCTAAATTGGCAAACCGCCACCCCTAGTGCCCCACCAATTGGCCCCAAATACCACGAGTATTTGCTCAAAATTTGTCCTAAAAAAAATAATAAAAAAAAATAAAAAATCACCCTGACACCGTGTCACTCTCCTCTCCTTTCTGCTAAATTGATGAAACCGAGATTTGGCCAAGAGGGAAAGGACAGGTAAGACGACTGAGGTTCCCTAATCTGACCCGAAATAAGGAAACTACATGTCAGCGGCTCCTGTGTTATTGTGTTATAAAAAGATGCCTCAGATAACGCGACCTTCCCCGTCCCGAATTGTCACAATACCCAAACAGTAAAGGTGATCGAAACATCCCCATCTTCCCAGAACACCCCCAGTTTCGTATCAACTGCCCCCCGACGGGAGATTTAAACTGCCCCTCACCCCCGGTCGTAAGAGATGGGTCGATTTACGCCCTTACCACAGCTTTTCTATGTCCCTAGTTGTTTTCCACAAGACCCCGGTTTTTTAATTAAATAGTCAGGTTGTAGGAGGCTATGTAGGAACTAGGACGATGTTTGCAAAATTAAGATTAGACCAAAGTGAAGAAATCGTTGCAATGAACCCTGTTGAAAGTAAAATGTTTAGCTGAAAGGCAGGATGCATTAATAGATTGAAAAATGTTTAGCCTATGTTCATCTCTCAGAAAGATACCTATCAGACCATGGTGATAGCACATTGCGTTTTTTGATATCTAGCCCAGGAGAACGGTATAGCTTTGTAAGGCTCGTACTAGGAAGGTGGGTCTCCGTCAGAAGAGCTGACGTAACTGTAATGCAATAAAAGGCACCAGATCACGTACCATGACCAGGCAGAAAACACCATTGCGTTCTCATTTACCTGGAGCTGGGAGAGAAATAGACTTATGTGATTACCTTCCCTGCCAATTCTCTAAAGACTGTCTTTTCAAACTCATTTAAGGGTACGACTGTCGGAGGAAAGAAGGACCGGATGTGGGAGCACGTGGCCTGACTACCAACTATGGAACATCTGCAACATTGGCCAGGCGAGACCGCGACAGTAAGGAGCTGCAGGACGAGGCACTGTTTTTGACAAGATAAGAGGAAAGGGCTGACCTGATGCCCCCGCTCGATGTCTAATATATGCCGAAAAGTCCCCGCTCTCAAAACTCGGTCATGAGCCCGCCTATCTGAAGTTTTTCCGTCCCCCTAGTCTGTTCCCGATCTGGCCCTGCTCCATCCCCCCTTTTTCTCCGACCTACCCTAAAGGACTGCTCACATGCACATTTCTTCCATCTGAACCTTTTTGACAATCAACTCAAAGGACACAGGGCGAAAAGGACCTTTTTGACCAGAAGCGCGAGGAAAAGGTCGTGCCCTGCAACGCGGGACCTCGAATAGAGCTGGACCCTTGGCTCCACCGCCGGTGCTCCACAGCGCCAACAAAAAACGACAAAGAATGCTGAGAACTCATTAACTTCGAACATTGACTCCCTCAATCATCGTTTCTGCTACGTCTCATTTCTCTCCCAACCACCATTGTATTGATCATGCTCCAACTAAAAATGAACAGAACTTACATATGTAATAACCTATCAGTTCACATTCCGAATGACCACAAGTATCTATGAAATGTACTCAATGATCACACTACAGAATCGTTTTGTCCGATATTGCATTACTATGACCTTCTTGCAAACGAGTTTATCGATAGACCCGCCTCCTAAGACGAAATATTTTAAATGTAATGTTTATAGCTTCTTCACCTAGGTTCCCATTTCTTTACTTATGACCGCCACAGTAGACATGGATAGGAAATAGGCCAGCAAGATGTCTTGGATATGTTAAAGGGAGGACTGTGGAAAATTAGTACGGTTTGGTAAACATTATCTGCGCCATCTTGCCTTTTTCCCCGGATGCCACACTTTTTGTCGTGTGCACCCGCCATTTTTGGTGCCTCGATCAGAACCACCCTCTGCACGCCACTGGCCCCCAGCATAGCCCTTCGCCCTCGCAAATCCCGCACGCTGACAACCCCCCCGCTCTCACATGCCCTGAGTCATAAACCCCTCTTCAGCGCGACTCTGCCTCAGAACCCCATCCTGTTCCCAGCACGACACCTCCCTTCATTCCTTTCATGGTCCCAGGCCCTTTTGATGCAAACCCCCTTTTCCTGTGTGCCCGTTTGCCCTCCCCGTTCCCAGGCCGACACCTAGCCCTGCCGATACTGTTTATTGCCCCTCCCCGTACAGTAGAAAGCTTCCCTCCTCAAAGGACCCCCGAATCGATCAAAGCCCCCACCCTAAGAGATCCGATCAAACCCCCACGTTCCATGAATCGGCGGAATGTCCAGCTGCGCGATAATCATCACCTGTTGTGACCGGGGTGGGACTTCTGCTGTATATGTGTGTGGGAACGGGCTTGGAGCGGGGGTTCCGAGAATGTCTTTCCGTACATCAAAGCATTGCCATGAATATGTAATATGTAATAAAGTAATAAACTTGTGTATAAGAGGCCAGGCCTCAGAGATGCGGGTAGAGCACCTCATGACGATACCTGCTGTCTGAATTGTTGTGTTCTCCTCCGGAGAGAATAAACCTTGTTTCTTGCCTTCCCGTCTCCAGCGCCTGCCTCTTCATTGATTAATAATTTGTGGGTCAAAGAGGCGATACCGCCGGGCAAATATCGATTGTCCCTTGACCTTAGATCCAACATAGCTCCTGATGACGTATACGCGTAGATGTGATTCATCGCGGCCATATTGAGGAGCATCGATGGACAGGGCAGAAGCAAGGAAACCTGTGCTCAGGTAGGAAACTTTTAAAACTTTATTTATAATTTGAAACTTGTTTAGAGTTACATATATTGCAAGGAGAGAGAGGGAGGTTTAGTTTAGATATAAAGTTATGTTATTATTAGCTTTTTAGCATGTCACTGATCGTGTTGCTAGAGTATGCCGATGTCGGGTCACGTGTATTTAGTTTTAAAAATGATAGTAAAATTTGATATTAATAGTACTATATATAGTACTGTTAGTAGTTGCTTTTGCATGTTTTTTTCGTAAAAAGATGTGGATTTGAAAAGACCGGACACAGAAGAAGATCGATTTCTTGGGATTGGATTTGTTTTTGAGAAAATGGATTGCTTTCTTTTTTTTTTTTTAATTCTTTGAATTGAAGAAGCTATCTTTGTTTTTGGGATTCGTTGGATTGTGGATATTGAAGACTTGGATTTAAAAGAGAAAAAGAAGATGGAACGATTTTTCCTTTGGATTTTCACTTTGCTATCGTTTGGATTTGGAGAAGATTTTTGTTGGGGGTTTTGTTTGAATCGATCTTTTTTAAATGGCCTCTTTTATTTTCAAATTAATTACCAAAGTTGGAGAATGTTGGGGCTGGATTTTTTTATGGATTTCAAAAAACGTGGATACGGTTTGGATTTACAAAGAAAATAAAATAAAAAAGAAGACCTCTAAGGTAAGGTGACCCGACTTTTTAATTTGAAAAAATGTTTTTGAAAAATGTCAATCTAATTGCATTGTTTATTTAATTTAGGGCAAAACAGGAAAGTAATGGTGTAGGTAGAGTTAGTAATGTAGTATGTGTGCAACATTATCCAGGTAGTCTGAAGCGACACACAACGAAAATTGTTGTAATGCTACCAATAGTCTTTCTGACATTTCTTTTGATCTTTTAGAAATTCGTGGGTTTAGACTACCTGTTAATGCTTGTGACATTCTCATTTCTTGGAAACTTTGCTCCTTCCTCAAATTTTCTAAAAAAAGATAAAAGTTAGGGTGAGGTTTTCCAATTGTGTGGTTGAAGGAGTTGTGCCATCCCTCTATGGCATTGTTTGTCTTTGCTCCTCCTTCTAAGCAACTCGTGTAGCAGTTCCACCACTCCACATGGAATCGTGACTTCCTCCTGCGACCCGACCTGCTTAGATGTCCAATCCATGTGACCCTTGCCCCTGCCTGCAGGGCCGGTCGCTCCACACACGGCGCAGCTCCCTCCGTGACTGCTGGGACCCTTGACCCCCCCGCTGCTGCCTCGCACAGCCGTGTGACTACATCCCTGTTCTGCCAGCTCTCTGCCGGTTTGTGCCCGTATTTTGCATTCTGTTGTCTCACTGATTGTTAATTGTTGTGCCTTCTGTGCCTGTGCCCCTTATTTGTTGTGCCACTGTGCCCCTGGTATTCTTGCCGCCCCAGTGTCCTTTTCCGCTGCTTTTTCCCGTCCCCGCTCCCCGCCGCTGCTCCCCTGCGGCCCCACCCCCTTTTTTTCCATGTAACCCATTGGCCACCCCGCTCCCGCCTCCCAGCTGCTCCTCCCTCCCACTTCGCCATTTATGGAGGTCGCCGCGCGGGAGCCCAGCGGGCGCGCCGATTGTGTGCTGAAGGCGCACCAAAGGCAAGCCCGTCTGCGCCCTTCCGCGCCTGGCCCGCGCCCAGCGCCAGGACCCCTGGCCCCCGACGATCCCAGCCCACCCGCCGGACCTACGACGCTGCAACTATCTACGCACTCAACACCGGCCGCACCCCTGGCTGCCACCGAGCCATCCCAGGACGCACCCACGGACCCTTCACCTGCCAATCCTGCAAGTTCTCCTGCATCCGGACCTGCACCGCATCCGCCAAGCCGAGCACCAGCAGCAACCACCTGAAGTTCATCCTGCTCAACACCCGCTCCGTCCACAGACACGCCGTGGAACTCTGGAACCTCCTCGATGCCACATCACCAGACGTCGCCTTCCTCACGGAAACCTGGATGAACGCTTCCTCAGCGCCCAACATCGCCATCACCATCCCGGACGGATACAAGATCACCCGGAGGGACAGCGTCAACCAGACAGGAGGAGGCATCGCCATCGTCCACAAGAACACCATCCGCATCACGACCAGCTCCGACGACACCCTCACAGCCACCGAACACCTGCACTTCCAGATACACACCGACCCCAAGACCACACTCAGAGGCACCCTCATCTACAGACCCCTGGGACCACGCACTCAATTCAGCGAAGACATCGCCGATTTCATCAGCCCGCACACCCTCCCCTCCGCTGACTACATCCTCCTCGGGGACCTCAACTTCCACCTGGAGAACAACAATGACCGCAACACCACCACCCTGCTGGACAACCTCGCCAACCTCGGACTCAAGCAACTGGTGACCACCCCCACCCACTACGCCGGCCACAAGCTCGACCCCATCTTCTCCTCCAGCAAGGACATCACCTTCAGCCACGCCACCGGACTCCACTGGACGGACCACAGCTGCGTCCACTTCAGCTTCAGAAGGACCACAATCCACCACCGCCCACAACAGGTCCCCCGCAGATGTTGGAACAAGATCACAGCCGACCAGCTCGCCACATCCCTGAGCCAGAACCCTCCCGCCAGCTCAACGAACCCCAACCAAGCCGCCAACAACCTCACGAAGTGGATCAGCAACAGCGCGGACGACCTCGCCCCACTGAAGACCCCCCCCGCCAGACCCGGCACCAAAAAAGCATCATGGTTTACCGACGAACTCAAGAGCTCCAAGAACAACTGCCGAGCCCTCGAGAAAGCCTGGCGCAGAGACCCAACTACAGACAACATGACCTCCCTCAAGCTCGCCACACGAAAACACCACCAGCTGATCCACACCACCAAGAAAACCAGATTCAAGGAACGTCTTGACAACAACGCCCACAACAGCAAGGAACTCTTCACCATCGTCAAAGAGCTCTCGAACCCCAGCGCCGGAGACAACGACATCACCCCATCGCAAGAACTCTGCAACTCGCTTGCCTCGTTCTTCCACAACAAGATCGCAGACATACACAACAGTTTCAGCACACGGCCGAAGCACCCTACGACCGCACCAACGCCCCCCACCACCACCATCCACGCCTGGACCCCGGTCAACACAGAAGAAACCATCCGCACGATGAACTCCATCCACTCCGGATCTCCAACTGACCCCTGCCCTCACCACGTCTTCAACAAGGCCGACTCAGTCATCGCACCACACCTGCGGGACATCATCAACGCCTCCTTCGACACCGCCACCTTCCCAGAGAGCTGGAAGCACGCCGAACTCAGCGCCTTACTGAAGAAACCATCAGCGGACCCCACCGAACTCAAAAACTACCGACCCATCTCGCTTCTTCCTTTTCCTGCTAAAGTCATTGAGAAGACCGTCAACAGACAGCTTGCCGCCTTCCTCGAGACGAATGGATCCCTCGACCACTCACAGTCTGGCTTCCGGGCCAACCACAGCACCGAGACGGCCCTCATCGCAGCCACCGACGATATCAGAGCCCTGCTCGACAACAGGGAAACAGCGGCCCTCATCCTCCTGGACCTCTCCGCGGCGTTCGACACGGTCTGCCACCGCACCCTAGTACAACGCCTCAGCAACATCGGGATCCCAGAGAAGGCACTGGAGTGGATCATCTCGTTCCTCGCCGGGAGAACCCAGAGAGTCCGCCTCCCCCGTTCAGATCCGAGGCCACCAAAGTCATCTGCGGCGTACCCCAAGGATCATCACTCAGCCCCACGCTGTTCAACATCTACATGAGCCCCCTCGCGGCCATCGCACGCCAACACAACCTCAACATCATCTCCTACGCCGACGACACCCAGCTGATCTTCTCCCTCACCAACGACCCCGCCACCGCCAGCACCAACCTACACGAAGGGATGAAAGACGTAGCCGAGTGGACGATGAACAGCCGCCTGAAACTAAACTCAGATAAGACGGAAGTCCTCATCCTCGGATCTTCGCCCTCCGCCTGGGACGACTCCTGGCGGCCTCCGTCCCTGGGCAGCGCACCCAAACCGACAGACCACGCACGCAACCTGGGCTTCATCCTGGACTCCTCCCTCTCCATGACCAGACAAGTCAACGCCGTCTCCTCGTCATGCTTCAACATCCTCCGCATGCTACGTAACATCTTCCGGTGGATCCCCACCGAAACCAGGAAGACGGTCACCCAGGCCCTCGTCACCAGCCGTCTGGACTACGGCAACTCCCTCTACGCCGGAACCACAGCCAAACTCCAGAGGAGACTCCAACGCATCCAGAACGCCTCGGCACGCCTCATCCTGGACATCCCCCGACACAGCCACATCTCCGAACACATGAGAAACCTGCACTGGCTCCCCGTCAGCAAGAGAATCACGTTCCGACTCCTCACCCACGCACACAAAGCTCTCCACAACCAAGGCCCAAGATACCTCAACGACCGCCTGACCTTCTACACTCCAACCCGCCAGCTACAATCGACCAGCCACGCCCTCGCCGCCGTCCCCCGCATCAGAAGAGTCACAACGGGAGGAAGATCCTTCTCCTACCTGGCTGCCAAGACGTGGAACTCCCTCCCCATCCACCTCTGCCTGACCCAAGACCACCTCTCCTTCAGGAAGCAACTCAAGACCTGGCTGTTCGAGCGGTAGAATGGTTATGTTCAGATGCTTTAACAACTGTGTCACCCAGTGTAACCGCTCTGCCTTTGCAATGGCTTAAGTAATATTGCACGCATCTCCAATGTCTTCTTGGTTCTGTAATTCTCTCCTTGCAATATATCTACCCTGCATGTTTCAATAGGCGGTTTCCCTTGCTTGAAGTTATATACTTGGCTGTCTTATCTGTTGACATTATCTGAAAAGAAAAACAATTTAAAAGAAAAATATTGGAATTTTAATGGTTTTGTTTTTTAAAACAGTGATTTTTTTACCTCTCTTTATTATCCAGCACCTACCCTATTTTAACACCCCCCCTGGAGTTAGAATAGTAATTAATACTCCTACACTATCCAGCACTTACCCTACTTTTACTCCCCCCTGGAGTTACAATAGTTATTAATACTACTGCAATATCCAGCACTTTCCCTACTTTTACACCCCCCTGGAGTAAGAATAGTAATTATTACTCCTACACTATCCAGCACTTACCCTACTTTTACACCCCCCTGGAGTTAGAATAGTAATTATTACTTCTACACTATCTTGCACTTACTCTATTTTTATATTTTACTGGATTCTGAATTTTATTTAATGCTCTTGCACGGTCTTGTACTTACCCTACTTTTACACCCCTCTGGAGTTAGAATAGTAATTAATACTCCTGCACTATCCAGCTCTTACCCTACTTTTACACCCTCCTGGAGTTAGAATAGTCATTTTGGAAAAATCTATTGTTTTACCTCTTTTGAAGTTGGTTGCTTGTTTTTGTAGATGTTCTTTGATGATCTTCTAGTTGCTTTGTTGACCTTTGAATTCGTTTAGCTGTTTCAAAATAAAGAAGAAAATATACGTTGTTTATGCTTATTTGCGACGTAACTCTATGAGGAGTTAAAGTGGTTTATTGATTTCATTTAACATTTTTATTTAGTATTTACATTTAGTTTTGATGTATTGTTGATGGTTTCGTATTTAGAAGAAGATGGTTTTCAGCTTGTTTTTTTGTTCGATTTTCCTAGTTGATATTTCTTATCTGTAGTGGCATATAGGTATAATAAACTGTATATTTTCTAAATATTAAATCTCTATTTTAAGGATTATCAGGTATTTCATTAATTCATTGAAAAACTGCTTTAAGATATTTTGACATTCAATTGTGTCTCCATTTTTCATTCCACATTTGTAAAGTTATAGCTTTCAAACAGTTGTCACATTATTTCGGAAAAAATATAAAATTGTTTAAAAAAGCATTCTTTATTACATTAAATTATTTATTCGGTATTCTCTTTCATTACCTTTCAAAGAGATGTCTTTATAAATTGTAGGTGTCCTTTCTTCAATCTTTTTTATTTTGCTGAAATTGTCAAAAAGTAACATGGTTTAGCTTTGTTAATGTTTTTACATTTTACAGAAAACATTTTATTTATGGCTTTCTTCTTTTCAAATTTTAAAAACACTGTTTGTTCAACATTTTTAGATAAATATAGAACTGTGCCTTTTATCAATGCTTTCTTTGAATTATTTTTAAAAGAAAAATCCATTTTGAGTGATATACTCTTTAAAATGTTTTATTTTTAAATGAACTTACTACTAATAGCGTTATTTGATTTCCAATATTCTATTCCTAGTGTGCTGAAAACTGTAAAATGTAATGAATCCATTTAAAAAAAAATGTGAATTATAATTCATTAAAAGTAATTATTTTTTCTTATATGTGTTATACTTACTTGTTCTTTGGAGAATTGATGTATGTCATTTGCTGAGTACTCGTTTGTCTGTAATCATCAGAGTATGTGGCAAATCCGTCTGAACTCGCTAGTAGTCTGTTGACCACTGGCTTCAAAATGGTGTCTTCCCCTTATTTATAGCTTTTTGTGTTGTCACCATAATTTACGGGAAAAGTTTCTTAGTTATTTGTGTTTTTTTGTGATTCATTTTATGTGAGAATTTATATTTTAAATGTATTACTTTAAACTTTTTGTTTATTCTGTTAGACAGTGTTTACTCCTCCATTTTATTTTCTGTGGCTTAGGGGCTCTTTAGGATGGCGGGCGGACTTTGCCCGCCCGCCACCATTGCAGAAAACGGGACTGCCCGCGAACTGAGCGGCGGTCCCGCACTGCATATTAGGATAGACCCACCACAGTGGCAGGCGCATCATGCATTTCTAACATTGTGGCGGGCGGTGCTCTCAGCACCGCCTGCCACAATGCTAAAAAGGAATGTATGCATTTGCATACACAAAGCGGCAGGCACCGCGCGGTGCCTGCCGCATTGTGTATGCATGTGCACCCCCCACCCCACCCTTCACCATGGGGGTCCACTGGTGGCCCCCGAAGTGAAGACCGCATGCCTTTCCGTGGCGGCATTGCCACCATGGAAAGGCATCTGTTTAAGCCCATTGTAATATGGCTGGCGGTGTCTGATAGACACCGCCACCATATTAAACCTTTTCCGCCCCCGTCGCAAGGCGACCGGGGCGGAAAAGCGGCGTACGGCCTTTCCGTCCGCCGCGGTCCCCGCCATGTTAATATGGTGGGGGGGAAATGGGTGGCGGTCGGACTTGGATATCGGGCGGATCGCCACCGCCCACATGGCGGTGGCGATCAGCCCGACATCCTAATGGGCCCCTTAGTGTTCTCGTCATGAAAACTGTTGTAGGACTTGTTCTTCTCGATGGTTTTAAAATGGTGGCTCTTTTTATGGTTTAATCTCTTTTTTCTTGTTGTTTTACCTTAATTTGATTTTTTACTGTTTGAAAAATAATATTAATCTCATTTCCTCTTGTTGTTTTGATTTTTAAAAAATATTGTTTGTTACTAGTTTAACACTCGAGTATTTATTTTAATACCAGAGTATTAATTTTGTTTAAAAAAATTGTGATATCGTAATCATGTGTTTAGTTGTGTTACACTTTTTAATACACTTCCCCACCCAAAACCCCTATTTTCCCTGCATCCCGTCCCAGGAGTTATTTTACAAAATTTAAAAAATATATATATTTTAGCGTTGTAATGGTATGCGTAGTATTGTTTTTCGTTGTAATGGTACTTTTAATCGTTTCTAATTACATCGCGTTGTAATGGTATGCGTTGTAGAAACATTCATTGTAATGTATTTTGCGTTGTGAAAATTGCATTGTAATGGCATGCGTTGTGATAGCATGCGTTGTAATGACATACATTCGTTTTAGGGTAGTGCAGTAGTGTTTGAGTAGTGTAGGGTGTCATGCTAGGGTAGATTTAAGGTTTAGGGTAGTGCAATGGTGTTTGGGTAGTGTAGGGGACGAGCTGGGGTAGTGTTTTAGGGTTTAGGGTTGTGCAGTGGTGAATGGGTAGTGTAGGGAGTCGTGCTGAGAGTAGTTTTAAACTTTAAGCTAGTCAGTGAAGTTTGTGTAGTTTAGGAGGTCGTGCTGGAGTTGATTTAAGGTTTACAGTACTACAATGGTGTTTGGGTAGTGTAGGGGGTCATGCTGAGGTAGTGTTTTAGGGTTTAGGGTACTGCAGTGATGAATAAGTAGTGTAGGGAGTCGTGCTGTGGGTAGATTTAGGGTTTAGGGTAGTGCAATGGTGTTCATGTAGTGTAGGGGATCGTGCTGACGTACTCTTTTAAGGTAGTACAGTGTTGTTTGGGTAGTGTAAGGGGTCGTGCTGGGGTAACTTTAAGGTTTACGGTAGTGCATGGTATTTGGGTAGTGTAGGGGGTCGTGCTGGGGTAGTATTTTAGAGTATAGGGTAGTGCAGTGGTGTTTGTGTAGTGTAGGGGATCATGCTCTGATAGTGTTTTAGGGTAGTGCAGTAGTGTTTAAGGAAGTGTAGGGTGTCATGCTGGGGTAGATTTAAGGTTTAGGGTAGTGCAATAGTGTTTGAGTAGTGTAGGGGGTTGTACTGGGGGTAGATTTAGAGTTTAGGGTAGTCCACTGGTGTTTGTGTAGTGTAGGGGTCGTACTGAGGTATTATTTTAGGGTAGTACAGTGGTGTTTGGGTAGTGCAAGGGGTCATGCTGGAGTAGGTTTAAGGTTTAGGATAGTGCCATAGTATTTGGGTAGTGTAGGGGGTCATGCTGGGGTAGTGTTTTAGGGTTTAGGGTAGTGCTGTGATATTTGAGTAGTGTAGGGAGTTGTGCTGGGGTAGTGTTTTAGGGTTTAGGGTAGTGCAGTGGTATTAGGGTAGTATAAGGGGTCATGCTGGAGGTAGTGTCACTGCAAGAGTACATGTACGTATATGTCTCCAAACATATCAACCAACCCAATTATTCTATCTCAGTTTTCCCAAATCGACACTGACTCACCGTGTGATTCTAGACAAATAACAATATTTCTTGTAAATGGAATATATAGATACTGACTGGGGAAAAGTAGGCCTCAAACACAAGTGTGAAGGTGATTACACTACTACTTGCATAGTGCATAGGAGTTTCAAGCACTGAATGCCCTAAAGCCTGGCTCACTGCAAGAGTACTTGTACTTATATGTCTGAAAATACATCAACCAACCAAATCATTCTCTCTCAATTTTCCTAAAAAGGGACACTGACTTACAGTGTGATTCTACACATAACAGTATGTCTTATAAATGGAGTGTACAGATACTGACTGGAGAAATGTAGGCCTGAAACACAACTGTGAAGTTAGACTACTTCATGCATAGTGCATAGGAGTTTCAAGCACTGCATGCCCTAAAGCCTGTCTCACTGCAACAGTACATGTAATTATTTGTCTGCAAACACATTAAGCATCCATTCCACATATTTCATAACTGCATTTTACTTTTAAAGCTAAACTCATTTTGGAAACACATAACCAATAACTATTTTCTAATTCTACCAAAATGTGAGAACACAATACGTTTTTAATCAATTACATGTCAGGAAACACATGAAGTACCAAAATGCTTCTCTCAGAGTGATTCCTAAATGCACACAGACTCACTGTGTGATTCGAGACCAGCAACTCTATCCCTTGCATTTTACCAAAACACATTTACTAGTCTACAACACTTTAGGTGACTGTAAACATTGCACAAAATTATCTACTACACATTAGTATAGAGTGCTTCTATCAGAACGATTCCTAAATGCACACAAGACTCACTGTGTGATTCTAGACAAACATCACTATCCCTTGCATTTTACCAAAACACATTTCATAGTCTATAAGGAGTACTACATTTTAGTGTAGAAACTTGCCTTCTTTTGCAAATACATTAAAAATGACTGGTTTATAATTCTACCAAAACATGAGAACAGCAAAGCTATCTGTCTGCAAACACGTGAAATACACAAATGCTTATCTCAGAATGGTTTCTAAATGCACACACACTCACAATAAAGTTCTAGCAAAATAAAGTACTCCCTGCACTTTAGCAGGAGAAACACATTAGTCTGATTAAAATCAAAATGCACCACATACATCCCCTCACAAATTAATAACTCACCTTTAAAATTGTTTTGTACAATAATAAGTATGTCAGTCACACACCATGGTTTACTCCGCCTTTGAGGGAACATAAAAAGGAGCTGCGTCTACTCGAAAGGAATTGGAGGAAAACTAAAGATGGAATAGATCAAGAACAGTATAAAATCTCATTAAACTCATATAAGAAGCTTATTCTGGTAGTAAAAGCAGAATACTATGAAACCCGTATAAATCAGGCGGTGAACGTCCAGAAAGAAACGTTTAAAATCTTAACTGAGTTGAGTAAAAAAACAGAAAATATCGATACTATGATTGATTGTAATACCTTCCAACACTATTTCTTTGAGAAGGTGGAAATCATTCTTTCTGAAATCAAGAAAAACACCGTAAAGGGATTTGCTCCGTTACAGGATGCTCGAATCTCCCCGGATTGTTTCATCTCAAGGTTCCCAGAGATAGACTCTATAAGTCTTGAGCAACTTATGAGTACAACTAAGTCAGGTTCTCCGGCGGACCCTTGTCCCCCTAGTGTCTTTCGATTGGCGCGTCCTATCTTAGAAGACCACATTATTTCTCTTCTCAATAGTTCAATGGGGACTGGTCACCTCCCATCTAGTCTCAAGGAGGCACGTGTAAAGCCCCTGATAAAGAAACCTGGAGCCGATCCGGCTACTTTAAAGAACTATCGGCCGATATCCCAATTGCCTTTCTTGTCCAAAATTTTGGAACAGCATGTGCTGAAGGCCCTTTCCTCTTTCCTGGAGTTACACAATCTTCTCCAGGAGCGGCAGGCAGGGTTTCGGGCACACCACAGCACCGAGTTGGTGATGCTCTCGGTGCTCGATGAACTTAGAGGCATGGCTGACAGTAAGAAATCGAGCGCCCTGATACTTTTAGAGCTATCAGCGGCGTTTGATACTGTCAGCCATGACCTGCTTTTGGACAGACTGGCTACTTTTGGGATAAGGGAGCTGGCCCATAAATGGCTTAAATCCTTTCTGACAGGAAGGACGCAGAGGATTCAGCAGGGAGATGATATTTCCGATGTGGGTATTTTGGAGCGCGGAGTCCCGCAGGGCTCCGCGTTATCCCCACTATTGTTTAATCTGTACTTACAACCGCTGATTGTCTCTCTAGTAAACATGGGTTGCCGAGTGTTTAACTACGCCGGTGACACCCAGTTGTTATTTAGTATTGACAACTCAGTCTCGGCGCAGACTCAGGCTGAAACATCCTTAGATTCACGGTTGGTTGGATGACCCCCAATCTGTTGAAAATAAACCCAGAGAAAATGGAGGTTCTGGTGGTGTCAACTGGTGCCTCACCCTAGGGTGATTTGTACTGGCCCCAGGAATTAGGTCCCACTCTGATACCAGTTGATAAAGTAAAAAGTCTTGGCATTAAGATTGACCTTGAACTATCAATGGCCACTCAGATTTCCTCCATTGTAGGAACCTGTGTTGGTTTAATCAGGCAGCTGCGCAAGCTTGCTCCCCTCCTTTCACAGTCCATGCTTCGTACTGTTGTCTCGGCTACAATTATTTCGAGACTGGACTATGGGAACGCCCTCTATTTAGGCCTTCCCAAAATTCTGACCAAGAGATTGCAGGTGGTCTTGAATGATGCGGCAAGATTAATTTTCAGGCTCCCCAGAAGAACCCATGACTCTCCTCTGCTACTTAAGCTCCACTGGCTTCCTATAGAGCAGAGGACGAAGTTTAAAAGCTTATGTATAGCGCACAAGGCAATATATGGGCGGGTTCCAGCCTATATAAAGGAACGCTTGGAGGTTTACAACCCCAAGCGATCGCTTAGGTCCTCTGATGCCCAGCTGCTGGCCTGCCCCCGTTTTAAGCTAGCAACCAAGGGAGGAAGATCTTTTTCGGTACAGGTTCCACAGCTGTGGAACAAGCTGCCTGACCCCTCCGCAAAGAGGTAAACCTTTTACGTTTCAGGAAGTCGCTTAAAACACTCTTGTTTAGGGAAGGCCTAGGCTCCATTTAAATTTAAATAATATGATACTGGCATCCTTTCATTTATGGAGTCGTTGCTGTTTCCTCGGTCTAGAGCGCCTTGAGACCTGCCGGTGAGTTGGCGCTATATAAACCGAAGTTAACAATAACAATAACAACACCAGATTTTCTTATACAGAATCTCTGTTCTGTACACCTCTCACCAGAATCAAAGAATGGCAAAGTTTCCCTCCCATTTTGAACACATATACACCTGAACATCAAATCACATTGCTTCCCACATTAATTCAAAAGCAAACATACATTGCTATTGGTTACACATTTGATCCCTTTCCAATTGACATTAATGTGAACACTACCCCCAATCTGCCTTCTGCCTGTTACCATAGAAACAGTTTATGGAACTGAACGCACAGGTCAAAAGTTCATCACACAATGTTGCTAATCAAAACAGCAAGTGTGCTTGACTTTTCGACATATCAGCGTATCCTATGTAACGTTCCTTTCAATCAGATTTTGTTAACCAATAAGAATCATGCTTTAAAAAAACAAAAACATACACCCTACTTCTCAGTGTAAAATGTTGTCAAACAACCAATGATTTCTTTTCTTTTTTCAAAACTGCATCTTATCCACTATTTTAGAAAATTTTTAATTTTCAAAGTGCCATTTCATTTACAGAGACCATCTGAGTGCATCCAAATCTCTCTTCAAGATGCTTAGAGCGTGGATTGTGGGACACAGCTATATTTTCTCGAGCCTAAGGTACGCAGAAATCAAAGGAATTCACAAAGACCTAGGTTTACCAAATGTAGACATTAAATGGATTGGACAGAGAGGGTTAAAGTGGCACCAATTGATGCCATTGGTTAAATCCTTTTTTGCATCTCCAACATCCTGACCTCATACTTGTGCACTGTGGTGGCAATGAACTAGGCACTTTGACTGGGGTAGGTCTGGAAATGCTTATGAAGGACACCTTTGGAGAATTGATGTCCTTTTCCCCAAAACTGCCTTTGTCTATTCTAACATATGCCAAAGGCAGAAACGGAACTGGTCCAATCAATTTTGCCCACTAATTGAGAAAGCTAGGAAACATGAATAAATCTGTTTCTGCTTTTCTCAGAGACTATAGAATGGGGACAATTTACCACAACAATCTACATTTCAATATGGATGGCATCTATAGGAGAGATGGTGTACATTTTACAGATGAGGGTAACAGAGTCTTCCTCTTGAACTTGAGACTCTGCATAGGTAATTACTTGTAGGTACCAAAATCTCTCAATAAACACAAGGGCTATTTTTAGAGCCACCTAAGAACTAAACACTTGAACTTGAAATCTAAAAAAATATTTTTTTTTTTGCTTGGAGTCACGCAAACAATGAGTAGAAGTCATGCACCAAACACTCCCGCCCTCTCATAGCAAACAACCACCCCAGGACACTGCAGGAGCCTCCCTAGGGGGTGGCAGTCCCCAGGACCCTCGAGGTCTCCAGGAGGGGGGCCATACAACCCCCCTCCCACAATACACAAAGCCCCGAGGGGTGGTGGTCCCCGGTGCTTGAGAGGCCGTTGAGCCCCCCCACAAATTATACTGGGAGGGGCTTTTGAGCCCCTCCCAACAATTTATTTTGTTGCCCCGGGAGGTAGCGTTTCCCGGGGCTAGGGGGCCCCTCGGGGGCCCCTTTAAATGTATTATTTGCCCCCCCCGGGCTAATTATAAAAGAAGCTCTGTTTTATTTTTTTTACTGCAGAGTCCGCACACTCTACACGCACCTGCCGGATCTTTAAAAAAAAATGTGGGCCCTGGGGGTCCTTCTGGGACCCCCTAAGCAGGTTTAGAGGGTAAAATTATTTCTACCCTGCTCCCTTTCTACGTTTTCCACACATATTCCACTGACTTCCTCAGCCTCGCTTCTATCTAGGCACAAAATGGCTGCCAACAGTTCCTGGTTTCGAATGTTGACAACCACTTGACAGCCAATTAGCATTCAGCGCTTATGGTACGATGACGATGCGCGCAGACTCTGCGGATCCACCGCGCCCATAGATATATACATGATTTTAACTGTGATTTTCTCAGGAACTACTGAACAGATTGACACCATTTAAGCAAAAGGCACAAGTCTGAACTGAGGACTGCCTCTTTGCCAAAATTG
Source organism: Lissotriton helveticus (assembly GCF_964261635.1). Taxonomy (NCBI): domain Eukaryota; kingdom Metazoa; phylum Chordata; class Amphibia; order Caudata; family Salamandridae; genus Lissotriton; species Lissotriton helveticus. The sequence continues at coordinate 854,408,644 of NC_136070.1, read as the reverse complement.
GCGTAATTCCGTTCAGCAGTTCGGGCTGTAGCTGTGGCTAAATGTCCTATAGGAAATTGCATGGGGAAAACAGGTTTAGGGACCCCCCTTTTTCTCAGCCCCCACTTGACGAATCACCATGAAACTTTCAGTAGGAGTGGACCAGAGCTGGACAACAGTTTAGAAAATTTTGCAAAGATTCATCAATCGACGCCAAAGTTATTTGGAATAGAATTTTGCGGATTTTCCATGGATAATAGGTCCTAACTGTAACTACCTACTGGCGAATGCCAGTAGGTAATATAGACACACACACACACATATATATATCCTTTTAATAGTATTTCAGCACTCAAAAGTGCACCCTTAATATAAGTGAGGTTGAGTATCAGTGGATGATGAACTAAAAATGTATCCTTTGAACTCTGAGGGGTGAACTTGGATGAGAACACATGAGTCTAATGCAGGGGTCCCCAACCTCTTCATTAATAAGAGCCACTATTGTTCAATGAAAATCATGCTGAGCTACTAATCTTTTTTTGTGTTGCAGACATCAGGCAAGATCATATTAGTGGCCACCCTCTGCAAGATTACCAGCCATGATCACTTCAGTGCAGGATTGCCACCAGTAATGTAAAAAAAGCTGTGTGAATTTGAAATGCCTATACAGTAGTAATATGTAATAGCCACAGCTGCAAGGCCCCTGGCACCAATGCAATAATATAAAGATACAAATATTAGTAATATGTCTTCCGGTGTTTTATGATTTATTGTTCCAATATCAGCTTTAAATATATTAAGAAAATTACGGATTTGGAAAATGCATGCATTTTCATCTGATGCACACTTTTTAATTTTGGTATGCATATATTATTTTAACCAAGCAAAAGGTTATAACAGTAGTGACTGCTACCGGACAGGGGTGGGGGGCGATATAAAGAAGAAAAAAACCGTACCTTGAAACAGCAGGCCGCTGCCTCTCCCTGTTATCTTCCCTCTTCCTATCGCCAGTTCCAGCAGCAGGAAGCATCTGGGCTCCCAGTTTCCCCTAGGCCAATCACAACACTGCAATACAGCATTGTGATTGGTCTGAGTGCCGTGGTTCGGCACTCAGATGGGGACAGCGACCCTGTGCATGCTTCCTACCAGGCAGTGCAGCACAGCCTGGTGGGGAACATGCAAAGTGTGCGTGAACTGATTGGCCTGCCCAAGAGGGCTGGCCAAATAGTCATGTGCACTTAGGGAGAGCAGACCACTCCTCCCTTACTCTGGCCAGCTCTGCCCTAACCCACATTGAACAAGACTGCAATAGGAAAAATAAAATGATATTAAGGACATGTTACTGTCTTGTTATTTTTCCTTTTGCGCAGTGGGGCGATGCTCCTCCGCCTTAGCAGAGGAGCTGCCACTGGCTTTTACTTTATTTGCCTGGGCTGCACACCGGAGAGCTACTTACTGGTAGCTGAAGAGCTACCAGTAGCTCACGAGCTACTCATTGGAGAAGCTTGATATAATGCTTATCCCACATCTCTAGATTGGCTTACTTCTCCAGGCTACCCATCCGTTCTGCAGGGGAGGCAAAGGATGGTTCTTAAATGTTCATTCGGATCTTAGCCTCTCTACTAAGATTGCAGCAAGCAAAGCAAAAAGGATGAGTTTCTCTTGTGCTTGGATTTTAAACATGCAGTGTAACCCTGTCACTATTCAAAACAGATACAAGCACTGGCTCTTCTTTTGACTAGGGATTACATTCCAGTCCATGCACAAATAAGAGTTTTTTTGTACAAGTATTAGCATTCTGAGTCTTGCCATAAATATTGCCTCCCAGTTGTTTTCCTCAGAAGGATTTTGCTAAAGACCACTTAGCAACTTGTATCATGGAAAGGGCATGGTGACAAACAAATCCTGGGTATTTTGGCGTTGTAAGTATCAAATACACAAGTTATTTCTCATTGGCAGTACAAAAATGCAGAATAGGAGGTATTTACGGCACACAGTTAACATTGTTACCTCATCCAACAGATTCCAACCACATCTTTAGCTGGGTCACTCATAACTACAATGAGAAGCCTTGCCCCCTCATATGGAAGAGCGCAGGCAGCATAGACCAGCTATAACGACCTTGGTTTTTTGTTTGCCTCAGACATCTCTGCTATGAGTAGTGGTCCATAGCAACAAAAATAACGTTTAAGACATTGCATTATTTGTTCTGTTATGAATGGGGCAGCCCACCCAATGCCTTCACCTACAGCATTAAGCGGGGGCAACATTCTTTTCTCAAAGGTGTTGCTGATTTCAGGAACTCAGATTTCCCGCTTCTCAATCAGGTATGGATATCTTGTGGTGGACAGACAGGACATCTGTAAGGGATTGTCACATGCCCTGTTCCTGTCCACCTATAAATGAGGCCTTAAACTGAAACTGCACACAGCTTCATCAGGAGAGGGGTCAAGTCTAATATCCATGCCACTATGGAGAGCAAGGAGTTCATTTAGATGAAGAGAGACAATTTTTCCATGTTTTTTAGTGATCCTGAGGACAAATGAACATTACTCCAGGATGGTTCTTTGAATCCTTATTCTGCATTATCTTTAAACTATAAGGGCTTACTTTCTGACATTTTGGCCTAAGGCAGCATACTAAGGCACCTCACTGTGCTTCCCTACGCCAAAGTGAAAGCTCAGGAATGCACATTATTTAAGAAATACAGTGCATTCCTGACCTTTCTACCTGCGCTGGCACTATTTTGTTGGCAGCCTAGTACCAAAGTAGGCACCCTTGCACCATAGAGCAAGGTTACTTCCAATTCAGGCAGGATTGGTTTTGTGCAGGAGGGGGTACCTTCCTGCACAAACACAATCCTACAAGGTGTTTTCCTCATTCTATGTGTGCTGCAGAATACAGCACAGATGGAAAGAGGAAAAAATGAGGACAAATAATCATATATCTCCACATTATGCCTCACCTCGGGAGGTGAAAGAATATGGCACTTCACCAGGTTTACATCACTTTTTAACTGTGGGGCAGCATAAAATTCCATGGGTGTTGCATGGGAAAACCAACCGCAATGCCTGTGGATTGTCTCCTGGGCACAGAGAAAGGCGACGCAATGGATTGCGCCATATTGCCTTACTAATGATTTATAAGGCCACTCAAAGCCACACAGGGTGGCTTTTCATGGCTTCATAAACATTTATGAGAGCCCTGCATCACGCATGTAGCACTTTACGTGGTGCAAATGTTATGCAGGGCTATCATAAATATGCCCCTGTGTGTAGCAGAATTATTTTCTGCATTGTTTTTAAACCCATGATGTCACTCCTGGTGACTCCAAACGTATCCCAGTAAGCAGGTACTGGGCCTCTTCCTTCAAGAGGAGGGGTCTGCAAGCCCTTGTGGGGTTGATTGCAAGTAATCCCACTGGTTTAACATATACCACCGTACAAGTTAGTAGCCCAGCAAAGTAATAAAAAAACCATTACCTTAACCTTACACTAAGGATATTAGTGAGCCAATTGGGGAACCAAACGGAAGAAAAGAATATCATATAAGTGTGATTTCAAATGCTAACTATTAAAATATTCATTCTATGTATTGGTAATTGTGCATCATACTACTGAAAATGTTCAACAGATAGCTCTGCTATTAAACTAGCAGAAATAGTCCATTAAAGCTCCATCAAATATGAATCCACTCCATAGTCGTAAAACAAGATACTTTCTTCTCTCCCTCTGAAGCATTCATTCTCGCAGCTGACCCTGTACATTAGCACTTAGTCATTGCAAGTATGTGCCTGGAAGACAATTGTGGAATGACATACACTTACAGTGATATCAACTTAAAGGAGAAAACAAATCGAGAAACCCGTTATAAGACGTGTTCCCTAAAAGCATTAATCCAAAATGCGAACAGATTTTTTTCACATTCTTGCACCACTGCCACTCAGTAGCAGACACAACATTTTCACACATGCAGTTTTCCTGATAAATATAAATAAATATATATATATATATATATATATATATATATATATATAGCGCACAAACAACAATGTGTGGGAATTGGGTTTGAGCAAATATTTAACATTTGCTTAACATTAGCAAAGTGTCTTGATTTGCTTTCATCCTACTTGGTTGGCAGGGGTATGCACCCTGTCTAAGCAGGAACCACAATCCTAGTCAGGGTAAGTCAGATACACACCCTAATTTAACCTTTTCTCACCCTCTGGTAGCTTGGCACAGAGCAGCCCGGCTTAACTTAAGAGGCAATGTGTAAAGTATTTGTGCAACACTTAAAATACTAAAATAGTGAAAACAACACACATAAATAATCCACACAGTTTAGATAAATAGAGCTTAATTTAATGAACAAAACAATACCAAAACGACAAAAATCCAATAAGAAGAAGCGAAGTTAGGAATTTTTAATGATTACATTTAAATATACTGCTTAAAAGCATAACACTCCAACCGGGGACATCTCCTCGGACTAGACTGGGTCAAATCTAAAAAATAAAGCTGGCTGCGATGGAGAATGAGTCAGATACAGGAGCCACGCAGAGCCCGCTGCAAACAGTACCTTTACAGAGAAAGCTTTGAGGAGCAGCTACGAGGAGCAGTCAAAGCCAATGCACCAGCGTCTATTTGAAGGAATGTAGGCAATGAATCAATTCTGAGTCACACAGATCAGGGAGGTGTCAAACCCCTGACGATGAAGGCAATGTGTTGTCATTGAAAATTTCAGTTCCGGCCAGGGCAAAGCAGACATCGCTTGGATTTTGTAGGATAACAGACAGAAAGCCCCCTTCCAAGGGCCTAGGACTGGATTGCCACCACTTGGCAGGGCCGGTTTCACAGTTAGCAGAGTCCAGAGGCAGTAGGAGGGCTGAGGGAAATTTTTAATGTCTCTGAAACTTCAGAATAGGGGGCAAGCCAGCACGACCTTGCAGTCACTTTGTTCAGGGAATGTAGAGATTCAGGTCCAGTCTTTCTCACAACCAGGCAAGGGGCAGCAGGGCAGGCAGAGCAGAGCAAGAGTCCAGTAAATTCAGCAGAGTCCAGGACAGTTTCAGTCCTTTCAGTAGCAAGGCAGTCCCTCTTCCTGGCAGAGTGTCCTCAGGTCCTTAAGTGTACTAATTTGGTGGTGTCAAGGGTCCGGTAATTATACTCAGTTGTGCCTTTGCAGTTGGGGAGAATTCAAAGAGAGGACTTTGAAGTACACAAGATTTCTGCCCTTCAAACCCTGACTCCAGACTCAGTCAGTGGGTATGAAGTTCTTTGTGTTGGGACAGGCACAGCCCTATTCAGGTGTAAGTGTGTCAGCGCCTCCCTCCCATCCAGCCCAGGATGGCCCATCAGAATGTAAATGGCTCATCAGGGTGTGAATGGCCATCAGGCACACCTCAGCTCCCTTTGTGTGTGGCTGACGAGGGTATATACACAGCCCACCTGCCACCCACCCCCAAATGTGTATTTAGAGAGAGGTAGAAGGCACAGAATGGTTAAAGTTAGAACATGAAAACTTTCTAAAAGTTGCATTTTCAGACTTACAACTTGAAATCAGACTTTACCATAAGTTGTTATTGTAAATTGTAAGTGCAGAGACACCAAACTCGAAATACCTGTATTTTCCCAATTTGAAGTTTCAGTTATAAGGTCTAATAATGTAATGCCATTGTTAACCTAATGGTATGAAATAAGAAATAAGAATGTAATCGTTTTTCTTTACGAGGACATCTAAAACTTAAAAGTACATGTCCAACTTATTAAATACACTGCACCCTGCCATTGGGGCTGTCAAGGGACTACCTTAAGGGCGACTTATATGTATTAAAAAGGAAGGTTTGGGCCTGGCAAGGGGCTTAACTTGTTAGGTCAAAAAGGAAGTTTAAAACTGCACACACAGGCTCTGCAATGGCATGGCTGAAGGTACGTTTAAATGGCTACTTGAGTGTGTGGCACAATCAGTACCGCAGTCCCACTAGTAGCATTTAATTTACAGGCTCTGGGAGCATGTAGTGCACCTTACTAGGGACTTATAAGTAAATTAAATACGCCAGTAGTAGATAAGTCAATGTTTCTGTGCTTAAAACAGAGAGTACATGCACTTTAGCACTAGTTAGCAGTGGTAAAGAGCCCAGAGTCCTAAAGCCAAAAAAAAAGAATTCAGCAAAAGGGGAGTAGGAAGGCAAAATGTGTGGGGGTGACCCTGCAGAAAGGACCAGGTCCTCAATAGCCACTATTTAAGTAAACATTTCTACTCCCTATCAATCGATTAATCACACAAAATACGCTTTATTCGATTTAAAATATTAAATCATAAAAGCATTGTACAGAAAATCATACATCGATTCTTCCATATAAATTAAAACAAAACATTAAAAAACATTATTTAGAAAAAGGGAGAGCTTCAGCATCATTTTATACTCATCCTTCATATGCATAAATTAAAAATAACATCAAATCATGATGAAAGAAGGAGATGTTACATTCTTTTTCTACATCTAACTACCCCTTTCCTGTACTTGGCTAAGCAATCAATAAAAATGTCATCATCTAAATATTGCAGTTTAATAAATACGGGTCGTCACTGTCTCAGACTTACTCTTTTAAAATAGGCAAGATCCATCTTTTTCTTAGCAATGTATACAATTTGCAGAAAAACATAATATGAATCGTGGTCTGGGTGGATATGTCGTCACATGGGCAGAGGCCTTGAGGACGTGGCCAATCGTTCACATTCGGAAATATAACCATATTATGAAAGTTACCTAGGCGTCGACGTGTCAATAACATCCTATCATAAATCCCCTTTACATTTCGTAGATATGGTTGTATCAGAAACATTTGGTTCTCTCGGACAGTCAATGTGTTATTATTGAGGGAAAATCCCTCATTCTCTAAAAAATTCATACAAACACTTTTTAGTTCTTGCCTTTGGATGATTGCGATGCTAACAGGGTTAGAAAAGTATTCAGGGTATCCCAGGTAAGCCACAAAATGTTTAACATAATTAAGCCATGGGATGCATGATACCCGCTGTAAGTTCATACAGTCTTCTAACACATCCTGACTAAGACTTGCAGCTGTGCTTGACCATATCTTGTGCCATAAAAGGACCGGTTGCATTTTAAGTAAGTCAGACAGATATGACATTCCCAATTTGTCATGAGCAATGTAGGTAGCTGTGCCATTTGGGGCTGCTAAAAGATATCTTAAAACGTATTCTCAACCATCTGCAGCGATTCTACATTTGCATATCCCCAAACTCCGGCTCCATACATACCGGTTGAAATACATTTGGCTTTTTTAAATTGTAAGCAATTCGGCGATGGGATGCTTTCCTAGCTTCCTAGCAAAATTTACCAAGGGCTTTGGCAAATTGCAATCTTCTCGCTCTAATAGCATTCACCTATGACCCCCCTTTAGAACAACAATTCCTAAATATGCAAAATAATTGACAAACTCTAGTTTCTTGTTATCAACGAAGATATCCCGGCACTTAACACTGTGCTTGCATTGAGGTCTAACCTAGACATGTAAGTTGCAAAACTCTTGACACTTTTTTGCAGTCCAATTTGAGTGTGAGATAAAAGGACAGCATCATCCGCATATACTAATGGTCCTATAGGCTGTTTACCAATGCACGGTAAGTCCTGACATTCCCTGGATAATGTTGCACCTAGGTCATTTATATACAAGGTGAAAAGGAAGGGGGCTAGCACACACCCCTGCCTTACCCCCTTCTTAACAGGGAATTTTGGAATAAACTCTCCTGCACTACCAGGACAAAGGAAGTTAATAAGTGCAGTTTCCATCCCCATAGACTTTAGGATACTCCAGAGTTTCTGATGATTCACGCAGTCAAAAGCCAAGCTCAGGACAACGAAATATAGGAAGAGATTGCCGTGTTTAGCTTGTATATATTTTCTCCATATCAGGCTTAGATTTAGGCCTTGATCTACGGTACCTAATCCTCGACGGAAACCATACTGTAATTCCGAGATTACTCCCATATCTTCTGCCCACCTCTGCAGTCTTTTCAGAATAACTTGCACGCCACTTTCACAAAGGAATCTGAAAGTGAAATTGGTCTGTAGCAGGCCAGGTCATTATGATCTCCTTTTTTGAAGATAGGGACTAGAATGGATTCTGCCCAGGTAGGAATAAAGCCCAGTTTGCAATAATTTTTTTAACAGAAGTTAGTAATGGGCCCACAACAATGGACTCGATTTACGTAGGTTCACTGGTATGCAATCAGGGCCAGGAGTTTTCCCTCCAGTGCTCGTGTTGATAGCTATTATCACCTCATCCACACTGAAGCCTATTTTGATTGGGAGATAGCTCGCAGAGCTTACTCTATAATCCGGACATAGGTCTTTGTCGGAATTATCACTATAGAGCTTGAAATAATGAGTCACCGATTGGTCTTCTCCAACGTTGATCTCGATGCTGGGATTATTTTGTGGGGCCAGAAATGGAGCATTTACGGCCTTCCAGAAGCCTTTTACATCTTTTAATTCAGTTGCTTAGTGAAGAGCCTCCCATAGTTCTATTTTTATGGCTTCCTTGCGATCTCTGAGCGTGGTTCTATACGCAGCTCTAGCCTTTTTTATTTCAACTAAATCTCTTGTGTAAGGCGATTTTTACCGCTGTGTGGGCTTTAGTGCAATTAATATCAAACCAGCCTGTTTTAGTGATAGGGGGTTTTCTATATTCTATTAATAGGTCCTTCTTTATGGCGTGAGATATTGTTTGCAAAGAATTGAAAATGTCAGAGTCTGCGGCTGACTCATCCAGGCATACTGCAACTTCAAGCTTACAATTGCTTAAAAGCGACTAAGTTAGCTTTAATGGATCCACTCCTTTCCATTTAATTGTATAGCTGTTAGATCTAATAACAGCGATATCCTGCACAGGATTTATGACCTGATGACTTTTAGCTAACAGTTTGGTTGGCATCTCAAGGGTGACACTAATAGGGTAATGGTCGCTAAAAACAGCATTGTGGGTTACAAAATTAGCTATTCTTCTGGCATATCTGTTAGAGACCAGTACATGGTCTATGGTGGAACGCATCCCATGTCCGTAAAAAATGCTGCTAAAAGGTATAGATGGTAAAATAATTCATTAGCAAAACCCATATCCACAGAGTATTTTATGTGGTTAAGTTGATCCCCAAGTGGGGTATGCCAAAAATGGCTAATGTCGCTGTCATCGTCAGATATCGAACCACAAATACCTCCGTCTGAATGATGGCACAAGTCAATATTAAAATCCCCTCCCAAGATTACACAGATGTCCTTGTTTGTTACCCTGTGCCTATTGTTTAAATCCTTCTCTAGTTGCCCCAGGACTACCTCTGTTTGCACTGCTGGGAAACTATTATAAAAATCCACTTGCACAGTACAATGAGTATTATCAATCTGTTGTGTAGAAACCTGATAGTAGATATTTGAGGCTGTAAAAACGAGTTGTTTGACCTTGACCCTAAAGGAAATATCGGTGGATAATCCACCCTTTTTTCTCCCATGACTAGTGGGTACAGCTGGGGTAAAAAATGTTTTATACCCATTATTATGCTGTGCGGTATCCACCCAGGTCTCTTGAAAGCACAGTATATCATAGGTATATACAAATTCTAACCATGCAGGGTTATTAAGTGTAGTATTTAGGCCCGCCACATTCCAGAATAGTATTTTACTAGGGCAGGCCCTACTCTTTCCCTGGGTGTTTATGTGATTATGTTTTAATTCAACATTAAGTTCACTAACGTAATGGGCAGCACTGTTTGGTAAATTTAGAGGGAAAATACAGATTTCTGTCTTTACTTTTCCCTTCTCAATATTATTGAGCTCTATAATGTCACTGTCTACTATAGGATAGAACTGGCCGTCTAGTTGTGACATTAAGTTGTGACTAATGGCAATCACGTGTTTATCATTTCTGATGTTGGTCTTAACGTGGTGCAGATCCTCAGAGTCGGTAGATATCAATTCATAAGCAATATGGTGCTTTGTGCTTATCAGATTTAAATCTACAGGGGTGTCTGCAAGGGTAAGTCAACCGACATTTTGTAAAGAAGGAAGTATATCAAATCTATTCTGGGTTGGTATGCTAAAATGATATGATGAGCTGTGATTGGGGGCTCTCCATGATAAATGGTATAGCATTTGGTTTGTAGGGTGATAAAAATAGCCAAGGGGCAATACCTTTATTTCCCTATTTGTCACAAAATCGATGCCAAGTCTAGAGAGAATCTCGCAGATCAGTTTGGACATTCTAAAAGTAAGAACTATACAATCACCAGGAAGAATTTTATTCCTTTTTCCCTCCCATCCTACTCTTTGCGCCATCTTAAATTCTCCAAACAGGGCTCTGTTAGACCAGTTTTAGTGCCGAGCCAGCAGAGGGCCTTGTTTCACAATGCTTCCCATGTTTCAACTCCCTGAGAGGATGGCTGTGGGACATTTGCTAGGATGATAGTATAAAGGGTAGCCTCTGGTGGAAGATTCAATCTAGGCCCTTTCTTATCTGTGCGCACTACCCCGGGGGGGAGTCATATTCTGATTTGGTATAGCCTCGGTGCAAGAAGTTGCACCTATATGGTTTCGGCTAATATCATGTTTATTGCCAACCACTTCTTTCTTTTATACTGTATTAATGGGTGATTTTAACATTCATTTTTGTGGAGCAAACTGTATTATTAATGATTTACTGTGTCCCGAGCATGCGGTGCCCCCTCATTTTGAACATACTTCCCAGGGTGAGGCCTTGGAGGATCTTTTGGCTGACCTAGATCTTTTTGAACCCGCATTTATGGCGGTATCTGACCGTGTTCAAACTTTTAAGGCTAAAGATAGAGACACCATTATTGATTTTATATTTTTACCCCCTGCATTGTTGGATAAGGTTGAGTTTTATAAGGCCAAGCCTTCACATTTTAGTGACCCTAACCCGGTCATTCCTGAGCTAAAAATTGATATTGGTCCCCCTACCCCAACGCTAAGGAAGACTGATCCTATAGGGCTGGTGGCAACGCAACAGGGGAGAAAGATTAAATGGGCCAAGATAGTCCCGGATTCCTTTTTTTCTAACCCATGTAATAGGGCCGAAGAAGATATGGCAAAATGTTTAGATCTTCTTTTTTTTTTTTTTTTTTTTGGAAGGGTGACCGCGATAGCTGCACTCAATTTTGCACCTGGATCAACCAACAGAACCCTTATCTGAGATTTACAGGCTCCATGTCTGAGACAGCCCTGCCCTTCCTTGACCTCACGATACGGCTGGGCCAAGCCGGTCTGAGCACCACCCTGTTCCACAAGGACACGGACAGAAACAGCCTTCTCTTGTTCAATAGTCATCACCCTAGGGCACTACGTGAAAACCTTCCCCGTGGCCAATTCCTGAGGGTACGTAGAAATTGCTCCTCTAGGGATGACTATAGGCAAGAAGCCAATACCCTCCAACACAAACTGCAAGATAGAGGATACCCCACTAAACTGATACGTGACTCCAGCAAGAGAGCCCTCAACAACCATAGGGAGGCTCTCCTTGAAGTACATCAAAAGGAGCATGATGACCTAATAACTTGCGTCACAAGCTTCACCAGAAACTCCAACTTCATTAAAAAAACTGTGAACAAGCACTGGGGCATCCTTAGCTCAGGGGGCACTGAGTTACCCAAACCAAGGTTCGCTTTTAAACGTACGGCCAACCTAAAAGACTCCCTGATACATACACGCCCTAAGAGACAACCTGGTGGTGGACAACGGACACTGTGGCACCTCCCTCCTGTTGTTGGACACTACCCGTGTGGGGGCTGTGCGGTATGTCCTCAGTCCAGACAATGTAAAGAAATCAAGCTTACTGATTCCTTCACGTGGAAACTCAATAGACACACAAATTGCCTCAGTACTAAATGTATCTACCTCCTGATCTGTCCCTGCGACAAATTTTATGTAGGAATGACCATGAGACAGGTGAAGCTCAGAATAACGGAGCACAAAAGCAACATACGGTGCTCCAAGACCCACACGAGACTGTATGAACACTACCAATTACACAATCACTCTGCAGACAGCATTCAATGGTTAGTGCTCGAGTCCCAACCAGCCATGACCAAACAGGCACTGTTTAAGCTTGAACAGAGATGGGTACATCGCCTTCAGCTTGATATAGTAGGGCTCAATGATGCTATTCCCTGGGCTACCGTCTCCAGATAACTTTTCCTAGCCAGCCCCTGTACTTAGTTATAATTACACACCTCCTAGCTCGGCACAGGTCTTCCCATTATAGAGGATTAATGGCATGTCATAGGGCTTTACGATGCAATGACTTGGGCTATCGTCTCCAGTTAACATTCCCTAGCTAGTCCATGTACCTAGCTATCCTATGAATCACCCACATCCCAGCTCGGCAATGGTCTTCTAAACACAGAGGATGAATGACATGTAATACTGTTGAATACTCACGAATGAGGTATCCCAACCTTTCGGTCCCTAAGCACCAGACCGACCCTTGTCATCTCTTAGACGAGCCTCACAACCCGGCCAAATGAAGGGTTTCCTTTGACATCCCGGGGGTTTTAAATTGGTGGCAGCCCCCTCTCTCCAACAGCTGTACGGCACTCCGCCCTCGCAAATTGCAACACCACTGCCTCAACCCAACACAAACAAACCCCCCCCCCACAATACTCGCCTCGCGCGCTAGTTTATCAAGAAGTTTTCCCTACACAAATACCTGAATGAGACTCTGTGATCAATAGTCACCCGGTTCACCGCCAACCCTAGCAGACCTCATTCTCGGCATCAGCGACCCCTCCAACATGGCCGCTATGCTTGGCCATCTTCATCCGGATGTAGGTCTAGTTACCGCATTGCCCACACGCATGCGTATGACGCGCGACAGGCGCGACGGTACCGACGGCGCCTTGGCGGATTACTAAATAACCTACTTAAAGGCGGACCCCTCCGGGATCCATTACCAGCTGCTCCGCACCCTGACCAGGTGCCACGAGCGTGAGGGGTAGGTGTTCCGCCGTTCCAGCGCCTGTACTAAGGTAAGCCTTGTCTCCATCCCCTGACCCCCTGAGGCTCGTCTCTATGTTTGCAGCCCAGTTCTATTGACAATTGACGGGAGCTGCTCCCAGCCCCGAATTGGACTCACGCCCACTCGTTATAGTGCCATATCTACCTAATGCACTTTTACCATCCCTGCAGCCCCATGTGACTGGCGGCAACGGAGTCTGCTCCCAGTCCCACCATTGACCCACGCCACCTCTCTAAAGTGCGGCCAGTAGTCTAAGCGGAGGGGGGGGAGTGCCCCCCTGCCCCTGACTAAACTTACTCTATTTAACCCACATTTTGAAAGTTGTGATCAGCTCGGTGACCCGCATTATCACGGCCCTGGCTTCAACAATGCTCCAGGCTTGTCAGCATGGAGTGTCGCCTGGGTGCCGACCTTACATACTGGGCTCTGCCCTGGGGCCCCTCTGACCTCCATACACACAATGCAGACAGAGTGGTCGTTCCTCCTTCAACTTCTTGTTTGTTTACAGAGGCTACTGTTTTAACCATGGAGGTCTCTTGTTTAACTAGCCTCCACCATCAAGCACTAACAGCCCTCTCCTTGATATGTAACACACAATTCAATCCCTCCCTTACATACCCTACAGGTTCATCCACCAGACAGCGCTGGCCTCACAGGAGCATGCTGCGAGGCCCGTGTTACTCTCCCTTAGGGTAAGAACCTTCCTGCTATTCTCCTAGGAATGGGTGTCACTTTGAAAGATTCGGCTATACACTTCAGATTAGTGCCCTATTTGCACTCTGGTTCCTCCAATGAGAGATAATAATCGTGCCATCTCTAGACCGATTATGAAGGGAAATTCCACCCATTGTTCGGTATGATCGATTTCCCTACACGCCCCCCCTCACCTCTCACAGTGTGGAGAGCATTCACTGAAGTCACTCTACACCTTCTGATTATACAGTCAGATAATCACTATATGACTTGACTCGCTCTCTATTAATCAATTTTTTCCCCCTACCTCTAGGTCACCTAATTAGAGCAGGACCCCGTGGCCCTCTTTGTACCCGACCCAGAGAGGTTGTATTTGCTTTTTACTACGTGATTGAGCATTTATTCGATTGTTTTCTTGTGTAGTACTTTGTTTAGGTCCTGATGAATCGCCGGTTGGCGAGAAACATGTTGACCACACCAGGGGGTTGAGTTAGTTTTCTGTATACCTCCACAGTCCCTAGCTCCCCTCCCACCCCTTTTAATCAGAGAATCAACCACGTCAATAAAACCCATTGTGGACTGATTACCCTTTTTAATATTCACTCACTTTGCACCGACTACACTTTCTTTCATCCTCACTCACACTCACCATCGGCAAGGAACAAAAGAACTCCGCCAAAAGAGTACCTTTGGGCACTCCGTCAGACATTGCAGTGCCGGTCTGACGAGGAGCAGTGAGCCGATGATGATACTGGACATCCTTCAGTCAGGGTGTGTTTCACACCTAACGCTCTGGGTGTGTGAGGCTCTCTAGTTCCGACAAGGGAACTCTCCCAGTTCCTTGACATTGTACATCCACTCTCTTCTCCACACTGTAGTACTCCCCGGGGAACTTTGTATCCTTCTGTGTGCAATATGTTTAGATCCCCTAGCCTCTCAACAGGTGGTCATCAACGCCTTCGAAGCCATCTGTGCACTGGTAGCAGCAGATCTGACAGTTACCTCTAAACCTAGAGTAAACATAGGAGAAAAGTGGTTTGACACAAAATGCTCTAGCGCCCATCATAATTTAATTAGAGCATTAAAAACTAACCCAAGAGACAGGGCCCAAGTCGCTAGCCTTAGGAAAATATATAAATCAGCAGTAATCACACGAAAGGCGAAATTAAAAATGAAGCCTGGGATGCCCTTTTATCTGTAGAAATACTCAGGGATAGTTCTAAATCTTGGGCAATTGTTAATACCCCCCTTTTTCAGGCTCTCAAGAATGTTTGTATGGAATCCAATATTACAGAGGACCAGTGGCTAAAACATTTTGAGAATATCTATGGCTCGGGCGAGGAGCAAGATCTTCTGGTTGATGTAGATTTTTCTGGTGATCAGTGTTTTCTGGTTTTTAATGAGGATGAGATAGAAACAGCCATAGTACGGACATCGAGTAATAAAGCCCCAGGGCCAGATTGTGTCCCTGCAGATTTATATAAAGGTGAACCCAAATTTTGGGCGAAGGTACTGGCTAGTGTTTTTAATACCTCTGTACAGCAGGGGTTTCCAGAATCTTGGTCAAGGTCGATCATCATCCCAATATTTAAAAAAGGCCAGAGAGGGGACCCACAGTGCTATCGGCCAATATCGTTAATCGACTCAGAGGTTAAAATTTTAGGGAAAGTGATTCTAGAGAAACTTTCCAGCTGGGTCAAGGAGAAGGGGATTTTGTTGAATCTCCAATATGGGTTTAGGCATTGTCGTAGTACTATGGACCAGTGTCTCAACCTATATCTATTGATTAATAAATATACGGCAGCTAAGAAAGGTTCATTATATATGGCCTTTATGGATCTCACTTCAGCATTCGACCTGATCAATAGACGCAAATTGTGGTCAATCCTTTTAGAATTAGGAATGGACCCTTGTTTGGTTCACTTTCTGGCTGATTTACATAGGAATCTTTTTGAAGCTGTCATAGTTAACCAGGACGGGAAATGCACGAGTCATTTTAAGTCAGGGAGAGGTGTGAGACAGGGGTGTATATTGGCACCCCTGCTCTTTACACTTTACATTAATGGCATAGAAAAAGACCTGGTTAAGGCCAGCCCGGATACGCCACATGTAGAAGACTGGATTATTCCTGTCCTCCTATACGCGGACGATGCCGTGCTTCTTTCCCATACGGCCATCGGCCTACAGAGACTGCTAGATGCTTTTGGAGCATATATGAAATCCATGGTCCTGGTTGTGAATATGACTAAATCTCATGTAATGAGAGCTGGTTGTTACAACAGAAAAGTTAAGACCATTTTTTGTAATGGGGTTTCGGTATCCAAAGTGCCTTCATTTACCTACCTGGGGGTGTTATTTGATGAAAAAGGGTCCTGGGTTCCCCAATTCAGAGCAAAGAAAAACACGGTGATTAGATCAACATCTGCGTTATTGGGGTCCTCACAGAGGTTGGGAGCACGGCCTTTTGATGCAATTCTTGCTATCTATAGATCTAAGTGTTTGGCTATCGCCACATTTGGCGCTGCCATTTGGGGCTATAGACAGCCCCGAGAAATTCAAGTGGCTGAAAACAAGTTTTTACGCACCCTTCTGTCGGTTCCCCAATCCACCCCGACTTTCTCAATTCATCAGGAATTAGGCCAAGGGTACCTGACTGACCAGCTGAGATTGGCCCCCCCTAATATGCTGGATTAAAACCTGGCTCAATCCTGAGTTAACATTGACCCATCGCATTTTAAGGGATTGTATCGCTCTAGATGAGGCCAGACGGATTCCTTGGTTGTCATATATCAAATCTATGTTTAACAATTTGGGGCGGGCTGACATTTATAACAACCCTGTTAGGATTGTAAAAGAAGACGCAAAATGGGTAAGAACACAGTTCTTGAATCTACAGATGTTAGAGCGGGAGGAGTCTGAGCTACAAAAACCTCTGGTAAGGGCTCACTTTTTATTAAATACCTCTCCTCTGATCGAACCATATTTAAGAATTGTGACAAAACCTTATCATCGATGGCTGTTGACGAGGTTTCGTTTCAACCAAATTCACTTTTCATTGTGGAACCTGTCTGGATGGTGTAAACCAGAAGACCTAGCTGTGTGTCAATGCGATGATTGTTCTATTCAGGACACATTGCATGTCATCATGTTTTGTGTTTTTTACGATTCCATCCAACGCCGATTTCTAGTTCCTCTTTTGAGAGGAAAAGGATTTCAACATGTAAAACCAGCTCTATTATATCTCCAATTGCTTGATGATATATGGTCCATTTTTTATATTGCCAGTTTCCTTGTTGCTGCGGTGAGGTCAAGGAAAAAGAGATTCCCTAGTATCATGACAATATGAATTATGTTAGAAATATAGCTTCAAGTTATCCATGAATTATGTTTTTCCTATCTGTGATGGGGGGCTTTTTACAATGGAGGATGATCATTTGGGTCTTTTTAAAATATGGTGTCTCTTTGATCTTAGTATTTGTAAATAATCATGTTTTAATTTTTTTTTTTTTAAAGTATGTTTTTACTTTGTATGATTTTAATTAATTGAATAAAGTGGTTTGACTGACTGACTGGCCAACCAGTGTTTTAGCCAGTCCTTGAGTGTTATCAATCTGGGCAGGCAGTACAATATTTGCGAATCCTGCTAAGGGGTTTGCAGGATTATTCAAGGGATTATTGGGACATGTACCATGACCATTCTAGGTAGATCCTCGATAGCTGAGACCCTTGTCAACAGTTTATCCAGGTATTTTGTGAGTATTTTCTGAAAAGGTGCCATTCTAAGGTGAATAGTTCCATAGTCCTCCTTGTGATTATTTCTACCGGAAGTCGAGGCTAGGGTCCCTATTCCCCCCTTCGCAGGTTTTAGTTTGTTGTTACTTTTCTTTATTTTTTTCCCTGCTGTCTTGGGGATATTTGAGGATGTATCTAGATCCATGACCACTACTGTTATGTCTGGTATTCTTGGGTGATTCAATGGAGGTTGGATCTCATGTTCCTGATCAGATATATTTATATGATAAGACGCATCCTGCACGCACCCATTTACCTGAATAGAAGGATGTTTAGTGGAGGTATGTCCAAGATGAGAAACACATAGGTCCACATCATCGGAATTAATAGGCCCCATGGATTCTTCGCCTATCCTAATGCCCTGACTTAGTGTTACTTCTATTGTTTGTATTTGGTTCTCGATAGTTCCGATTTCCCCAGGAAGATATTTCATGAGTGAATTCTGTGACCCCCCACCCTCGATGTTATTTCAGCTTTTCTTTTTCCCATTTCTCCTACCCTCCTCAGCCCAGTCTACTAAGCGTGTACCCCCACTTCCGTGTGGCCTATAGCCTCGTTTATTTAGTAACAAAAACTATAGTAGCAACAGTGTATAAGATAGGATACAAGTTAAAATGACTCCTCTTCGGCCACAAGATGTAACAGTTAAGTTATAAGTCTCAATGATCATGCAAGTTATGATAGATAAAGATCGGAGGTGATGGCACCATAGCTGCACTATTTTTCCCCAAACACTCCCAGCTTTCGAAGTTTTTAGTCAAAGAAGGAGCCTAATGGACTCAGGACGAATGGTAGACAAGACTCACCCTCCGGGTATATAATCCACTAGGCAGAAGATAATAAGGAGGCCCAGCCCGGCCTCAGTCGGTCTAGGATGGGCTAAGACGGGCCTGTCTTGGCCCGGTCTTGGTCCAGGCCCAGCCTGGGCATGCCCCGCGCGTCCCGCGCTATGGGAGGCGATAAAGGTAAAGTGCAAAAATGGTTTTAAAATACAGGCGTTGAAGTAGGGAATCTAAACTTCTTTAGAAGTTGTTTCAATACAGGGTTTGGACATAGGAGAAGCGGAATTCAAACAAAGGCCGAATGTATCCTTTGCACATACAAAGGACCTAAAAACGTTAATTGTTCCTTTTGCATGTCAAAAATTCCTATTCTCAGGGCAGCCCTACATGTGCCCTTCTCTCCCAAAAATAGGGAATTACCCTACCTAAGAACTGCAGCTAAGGATAGGGTATAGGACAAGACTAATCCGAATTCGAGGCGTAGTGCATGTGGGGCTTCCAAAGAGTTTAAATTGCAAATTTGACGCAAGATTTGTCCTTACGCCTCATCGAAAGAAAGCCAATAGTTCATGTCCAGCACCTCGGCAGCATATGTTAACGAGGGAGGCATTTTTACCTTAAAAACAGATAAAACATGGCCAAAGTGGCATCTCCCGCAAGTTTTGTGTTGAGCCCGACTCTTTTTAACATCTTTATGACCCCGTTGGCGGCATTGGCTGATTCCTTTGGGGCCCAGATCGTATCCTATGCCGATGATACCCAGCTCCTCTTTTCGTGTAGGAAAGGAGAAGATTTTGATGGAGAGAGTATCCGTGATTGCCTTGGGGCTGTTTTTAAATGGTTCCAGCTGAACAGCCTCAAGTGCAACTCAGATAAATCTGAGGTACTCTTCTTCGGCTGTCCTTCCGACCCGGATTGGCAGGCATGGTGGCCTGAAAACATGTTCCCTCCGTCTTGCTCTTCCCAGTTGGTTAAGAACTTGGGGGTCAACATAGATAAGGGTCTGACGTTAAGATCTCAGATCCTTGGTCTGACGGGAACATGCTTCGGTCTCCTCAAGATGCTCCGGAAGTTTTTGCCTTTACTTTCAGAGGAGCACAGGAAGACGACAGTGCAGGCCCTGATTGGTTCAAGACTCGACTATTCCAACGTCCTCTATCTGGGCCTGCCGGAATATCTTTTGCAGCGGCTGCAGGTCGTTCAGAACTCGGCTGCGAGGGCAATCTATGGCCTAAACAGGCGAGTTAGTGCTGTTAGCCTTTTGCAGTTGCTCCATTGGCTGCCTATCCGGAAGCGGATAGTTTTTTAAGGCCTTGACCTTGGCCCATAAGGCTCTTCATGCTGCGGGAGCACAGTATCTCCAAAGGAGACTCGCCTTTTACCACCCGGCCCAATCTCTAAGATCTGAATCTCTACTTCTTGCGGTGGTCCCGCGAGTGAAAAGGGCTCGTATTGGAGGCCGCTCCTTTGGGTTTCTAGCACCACAGCTTTGGAACACTTTGCCTCTGGCTCTTCATGGTGCTACTAATTTGTTTTCCTTTAGGAAGGGCCTTAAAACCTGGCTTTTTGACCTCTAGGCTACTTTACTCAGTTTTACTATTTTGTAACTTGTGTTCTTGTTGGTTGTGTTGTGTTTACCTTGATTCAGGTTTTCAATAAAGCACCGGGACACTCTTTTTGAGTAGCCGTGCGCTATAAAAGACAATATATAACATAACATAACATAACATTTTATGGAATCTGTTTAGTGCACTTGCCTGGGAGACAGCTTTACTGACACAATGTTTAATATGCTCTAAAGCTTCCCCAAATATAGGTACGAGTCAGCGAGTTCCAATTGTTCGTAAGCAAGCATCCATCTTAAACATTTCTTTATTTTAAGCCCCTTCTAACGAAATACCAAAATCTTACTTTTTGCGATATTGATTTTCAAGAAGTGAGCCTCTGCATATTTACTTGAGGCATCTAGTCTATGTTGCAGGCCAATAGGCAGTAGATCGAATATTGCAACATTGTCTTCATATAATAGAGAGCCAATGGACGTTGTTCCAATTTTTGGGGAATCCCCCCTTACCGAGTCCAGAGTGCCGGGGAGATCAGCAATATCCAGAGAAAATAAAAGAGGTGCCAATAGGCAACCCTGTTTGAGCCCATTATGCATTCTAATTTTACATGATAGCGCCTGTGAACCTCCCATCAGAACTCGGCACCACGTTTCTGTATGCAATTCCATAAGATGACCGACGAGATGATATGGTATGCCAAGGAGGACGAGTTTTCTCCACAGCGTCTAGCAGTCCACTTTGTCAAACGCCGTGGAGAAATCAATAAAAGATGTATGTATTAACATTCCTCGGACAAAAACGTATTTCTCTACAAATTGTCTGAACAACTGCTATATTATCCAAGGTGCCATGGTTCTTTATAGTACCAGCTTGTTCCGGGGTAAGGATAATTTTATCATAGACCCATTGTTGAAGATGGCTTAATATGCTTTTTACAAATAATTTGCCTGAGGCATCCAGGAGGGCAATCTGTCTGAAACTAGTTGGCACCATTTTCGGCCTTTTTTCATTCAGTGGGACTATAATGCTCCCCTTCCAAGAGGGAGGAGGGGGGTATTTTTTTCATGAGAAAGCAATATTGAAAAAGAGGCTCTAAAAAATCTCCCCACTTCTGGTTCCTTTTTAATTAGTGCAATCGGGATTCCATCCGGCCCTTGTGCGCCAGAGGTTCCTGCATTCTATATATAACTTAGCACTTCCTTTGCAGACGGGGGGGCAAGTTCAGTCAATTCAATGGATGCAGGTTTAACCCCTTCTGTCATCACGGAAGAGACTGGGCTATTGTTTCCATATAATAGGGGGATGTAATCCACCCGGTCCTTTTCTGGAATCGGTATGGGTAGTGCCCTCTGCCTTGAATCACAGTATTCCGCAATCAAGCTACAATATTTTCTTGAGTCTTTGGCCCTTGCGGCTTCCCTCAGCCCAATCCACTTGTTATCCAACTCCTTTCTTTTTTCACAGAGCATAATACGTCTTTTCACTCACTTAAGGCGATCAATTTCCCGCTGCCGGCCAGTGAAGAAATGTATATGCTGTTTTCGGACAAGATGGCTAATTGCTTGTTTTAAGGAAATCATATGAGACGTTGCCTTTTTATAGGGGCGAAGTACAGAAAATGTAGAACTTAAATTACAAATCTTCTCCATTTGAGCCTCAAAGAAGGGTATAATATTAGAGAGAGTTAAACCTGGCTGTTCTACTTGGGCCATCTTTACAATTGAGCCTACTTAATCCCTATCAACTCTAACATCCCCATGACTTTCCTAGTATTTGTCCCCCATACACATTTCAGTATTTAAGGGCCTTGGAGTCTTCTGTGCTTGATCTGTCTTCCCTCTTCATCCTCTACATCTAAATGGAAGATTCATTTCTTGTTCATGCAGTGAAACAGAGCAACCACATTTGCTGTGCTGTTTTTCACAAGGTAGAAAACACAAAGCAAAGTCATATCTATTAAGATTGGCCTGCTGCTGTTGCTGCTTACTTCCTTGAATTTGAGCTCTAAAAGGCTGGCTTGTGAAGATGCACAACCTAACAGACCTGAGTGTGCACTGCGTATCATAGGATATTGTACTGCAAATATTCCTTTGTCTAAACAAAAATAGAACGATCCCACGCACTGGATGTGTGCTATGCACCTCAGTGCACAAGCTGTGCATGGGGTTTTCAGATATGAACACATTTTTTGCTAGAGCCTGCTTCAAGGAAGCATTTATTTTAGACATAGAGCAATTTCTGGCGTCATTAGTTTATAGGGCTTTCCGTCAAATCCTATGGGTGTTTAAACTGATCTGCCCAAGTAACACCCCAGTATCACAAACTTGACACAAAGCAATGCAGAACAGGGAAAAGGGGTATTTGCACTGAATAAAAAGTATACCTTTCTAGCACAAAATGCATTTTGCACGAGAACTTAATACCAATACATTGCTTTCATTTTGCATTGCTTTGCGTGACTTTGTGACTGTGCAAAGCTTTAGTAAATTTGGGACTAATTGTCACTGATTAAACTCCCACTTGCTTTAGTGATTCCCATCTCTCTCCCATCCTCTAACAATTCTGCCCTCTTTAATAATTGAATTGAACATCTTACCACACACTCTCCAGATAATGTAATTTATTTGTCTCCCTTTACGGTAGTTAGCAAATCCTTCCCAAGTTCCACTACTACCAACTTCAACTTCACCGGTATGTCTCTGTACGAACTAGTGATAAGTGCAACCCACAACTCAGAGAGTGTGGACTACCTGTTAGCTGTATTGTCACCTTTCTTCCAACTCAAGTTGTTCAGTTTGCAGAGCCACAATTCTTCTCTTTTAACCTGCATCTTGGTTCAATGAATGGGAGCCAGCTTAAGTGTCCTGTCCCCAACTATGCATTGCAATAACAAATTAACAATATTTTAGCTCTTCACTAACTGTTCTGTATTGACAATAGTGTTTTTCTTAATCTGCTGTACAAACTTGAATGCTGCAATCTGGTTCAAAACAATCTCACACAGGTAAGTCACTATAAATCGTAAATAAGGAAGGTCATATTCTGCTCCTTTTCAGAATTGTGAATCCTCAACTCATGCCACCCTGCCCAACCAGTAAACTTCTTGTCCTCTTAAGAAAATGCCACCTATGTTCTATACTTTATTGTACGGACATGAGCTTCTGACTATTTGTCCATGCCGCAGCTGTAAGAATAGACGTTTAACGTCACAACTCTTTCTGCTCCCAGTAGGTGATCACCTAATGCTTAGTGATCCACATGTATGGCATTCTTGTTCTTGTTAATCACTGCGTCTTCCTATATAGTTGCTATTTCTCAAATTCCTGCTGTGTCCAGCTTCAGTGATTTGTCTTTAACCATACAACATAACTCAGTATCAAGCAGTAGCAAAATTATGACAAATCCCAATTCCCCTGATCCTCTCAAGACACCCACAAACAGAACACTTGAACTTGAGAAAGTCAAGGAAAATGGAGTGCAACATAAAAGACACTGGCTATCAAATTTATGAATCTGTTAATTCACACATTAACCATGCTACAATTGACTGGCATTCATAGAAGTCATGAGGAGCACAGGGTTAAAAAAAACTCAGAACAAAAAGGGCATTAAGAAGTCAGGAGGAGCCTACACTCACCTCCAGGGACAAGGGGAAGGGAAGGGACCCCAGGCATTACAAATAAATAGGAACATCATTGTTTTTATCACTGGATTCTCAAATCCTGTGCTAGATTCATGAATCCAGGACCCTTCATGGATTCTGAGGGTCTCATGATATCTGAATCATGAAAACAATTGATTGGTACACTGTAGATGTTGCTTGGCCAACCCTGCTGCGTATTTCATTCTGTGATGTGCAGCAGGTGTTGTTCACCTGTACTGGGTTCAGTACATGGGAACTATTTTGTTGTCCTAAGAGGACAAGAAATAATTAGGTTGCCGTTAGAGAACCTGGAGGCGATGAGTGCTGTTAAATGTTTGCCTCTTTACTATCAGCACTATAATATGTGGCAGTCAGGTGTGAGTTATCCTGTTTTGGGTATTTTTAGAGATGTTCACAGGAGCCTCTTCATAGAAAAGCTTGGTAGAACCAAGCACAGAACACATAGGGCCATATTTATGAGAGGCTTGCACCAGCATTTCATCACTAATTGATAGGTGTGAGAGACACAGGCAGTATTCCATTTCTACAAGCCTACCCATGTGGAAAAATGTGTCAGTTGTTGCATGCCTGCGTAGAAAAGTACTTGCGCCAAAACTGGCTGCGCCATGCATACAGTAAGATATGCAAGGAAGGAGCTCCCGTAAATTCTATTGTAAAACCCTCACAGTGATATTTATGTTTTTTTTAATGTGTGATGCATCATTGGCAAGTGCCGAGCAGAGCCTAAAATGCATCAACATTTCTGCACATCGACAGCCCAGGTGCAGGAAATGACTCAGTGGCTGTGGTACACCAAGACAAGCCACACAAAACAATATGGCAAGCTCAATTACGCCATGGAGGTGTTCATTCTGCAGCTGGGAGTTGTGAGGTGGTCACCACCATCACCACCACCACATAGGCTGCGTGTTTTCTCACTAGCAGATTTTCCTCATTGACCTCAGGGAGGAGGAGGTCATCAGATATTACAGACTTAGGAGGGGCTCCATAAGAGAATTGCTGAACAAGATAGTGCCAAAGCTCCAGCCTTCAACTTCCAGGCCCACCCACATCCCTTTGCAGGTCAAGCTGATGGCAGTTCTCCACATGCTGGCATCTGGTTCCTTTCAGATCACAACAACCAGAGTGGCAGAATTATCACAGCCATCATTTTATGCCTTCCTACCCTTTGTACTGGATGCCATAATCTACCTCACACCCCAGTACCTCCTCTTCCCCAAAACCCAACTGCAACAGATGGATAACAAGCAAGTCTTATATGCTATTGCTGGATTTCCCTGTGTGCTAGGTGCCAAGGATTGCACACATGTGTAACTGGTTCCCCCTGCAGAAACATCACACCTGTACAGGAACCAGAAGCAGACCTACTGTATCAACATCCAGGCCATCGTGGACCCTTTGGGGATGTTCACTAATGTGTCCTCACAAAGACATGACAAGACATGATTTAGCAGTTCGGGCTGGACTGTTCCCATGAGGCACAGGGTCAGACTGATTTGCATATGGCCATGTCTGACCTGGGGTGGTGGAGTGAGCTAAAGAATGGATAGATTGACTCCGTGATCACTACGCCACTAGAGTCAAGCTATCCCGGCTGATGACGGCTGATAGCCAGAAACCGGTCCTAGGATGCTTGATTCCGGTCCTGGGAAGACATCGCTTGGCAGTTCGGGCTGAGCTGTTCCCATGGGGCACAGGGTCAAGACTGATTCGCATACGGCCATGTCTCAACTGGGGTGGAGTGGTGAGCAAAATAACGATGGATTAAACCCAGTCTGTGACTGGGGTAAATGTTTTGCCATTGTGCAACATTCCGTCCATGATCTTGTGTGTTTTGCTGTTTGCCCTATGTGGGAAGGGTATGCCCAGACGTGGGTCCCGTGCTCACTATGCCACTGGAGTCAAGCTATCCTGGCTGATGATGGCTGATAGCCAGAAACCGGTCCTAGTATGCTTGAAACCGGTCCCGGGAAGACATGGCTTGGCAGTTCGGGCTGGACTGTTCCCATGAGGCACAGGGTCAAGACTGATTTGCATGTGGCCATGTCTGAACTGGAGTGGCGTGGTGAGCAAAATAACGATGGATTAGACCCAGATCTGTGACTGGGGTGAATGTTTTGCCATTGTGCAACATTCCGTCCATCATCTTGTGTGTTTTGCAGGTCTGTGGTAACAACATCAGTGTGACCAACATAGAGATGCTCCACCATACAACTCCTGTATGTCAATCCAAGTGCACAGTGACCAATTGTCTGATGAAAAGCAACAGCTGAAGGCTGATAATACATTGTACAACTATCCATGTAACATGTTGGAAAGGCACCACATGCGCGCACCAAATTCTAATTCTAAAGTAAGGAAACAATTCAAAGGCTGTGTCATTGTCAGGTAGGACAGCAACAACATAAGAGGTTCTACAGGAACATATGTATGTGTGAGTGTAAAGCATGTTGGCACTGTCACAGCCTACCCAGGGATGACCAAAAGGCAAACAATCAGTCAAACAAATATTGAGAAAAGATTGAGAAACACTTTAAATCATTTTGTGGTATATCAATGAAATCTAAAAAGGTCTACAAACTAGTTGATGTTAAACCATACCTCGCTCTCTTCAAAATCACATCAATAATATCCATATCTCATATCTCTTGTAAATATCTAAAACATCTTTCTTCATACAGTAGTTACTTTGTTTCAGCTGTACATAAGTTACTGAAAAACACATTAATAGTAGTTATTACTCATATCTCCTATAAATAAATAAAGCATCTCTCTTAGCATCATATATTATCATGACCCATCTTCATATGTTAATACATCAAGGTATGAATGGCTTTTTCTGCTAGAGATGGCAGTTATAATAAAAGTACCTACAGAGTAACTTAGGTCCACATTTTCGACCAATCAAATATCCTTAAAAGCTTCCTGATAATAAATGTAGTTTCCAGTAACAAAAGGGGTTGTAGTATTTGCTTTCTTAAGTCCTTGTAAAATTTACAGAACAGGATAGCATGTATAGTCGATTGATTGGAAGCCATCACACAGGGATTTGGCAAGAGTCTGTGACCATACCCCCATTTTAGGAAATGCAGCCTTAAAGTGCAAGCTGCCTAAACGCAATCTTGAAAGATAGAATCTATGTTGTGTATTCCACATAATTAATAATTATTTTTGGATACCTTCTTTTATAGGGGCTGAGTAATAACTTCATACAAAGAGCTTAATGTTCTCTCGTTTGTCCCTGTCTGCCTCTTTCTTCCCCATTAAAATAGATTTTAATTCCTTCTTGCTATAACGCAAGATAGTAGTGTGGTCCTTCATACTAAGAGTTTTATCCATCATTATTGAAATGCTTTATATATACGCTAGCCATGTGATCCTCTCTCTGTTCTCAAGTGTTAGACAACTACAATATCAATTTTTTTCATAAACGTAATACCAGTTTTACTCCATAGGCTGCCCCAAAACAAAATTTGGCTGAGCGGGTTAATATCCTCCAAGAAAGGTACTTTTTAGGTACAATATTAGAGGAGGTTGACTTTGGGACAGCCAAAAGTCTATCTAAAAAGAGCTTCTCTTATTTCTGTAAGGGAGCACAATTTGCTTAATCCCACCATGGTGTCCCAAAGGTAACACTGGGGAGACATTTATCTTTGTATAAAGTAAACAATTCTCTGATTGGCTTATTTCCAATTTTGACAGAAATATGAAACAGGGTTCTATGGATCTTAAAAAATCAGTTTTGCAGCTTTCAGCTGTGTCCCCCAATTACCACAATTAGTGAATTGCATATCAAGGTATGGAAAACTTTGGGCTTCGGCCAGTCATTCACCCTTAATATAGTGAACCTGTATTTTGGCCCGCCCTTTTCCACACACCATGGTAAATGTTTTCTTTAGGTTAACTTTCATATCTTTATCCTCCGAATATGATACGAAGTGTCACTCAACATCTGAAGCCCATTAGCGGTTCTAGAAATCAGAACCATGACATCAGCATGTACGAGAATAGGGACTGGATGATTGTTAACCCTAGTGCATCAGCCTGAACTTTTTGTATTTTATCATCCACTCCATTGATGTATAATTAAAATAAATAACAGGGGAGCAAGAACACATCTCTGTTGGATCCCGCACAATACCTTAAAGCAGGGGGTACATTCTCCCTTTGACCAGTAATGAACTCGGGCAGTCAAGCAGGCAGTTGTGATGAAAATACAATAATCCCAAATGGGGCCCCCAACTTCAGTAATGTCTCCTACAACTTAGCGTGAATCACTAAATCAAATGCACTACTCAGACCTGCAAAACATAAATTGATGTGTCCCTTTTATGCTACAGTATATTTGCTCTTAAGCAGATATAAGTTAACACATTGTTCCATTGTACCAACATCTCTCCTGAAGCCATATTGTGTGTCTGTAAGGATATGATTGTCAGACACCTATGTCTCCATCCTTTCTAAAATGACTCTACCGATTAGTTTAGCTATAGAATCCATGAGGAATATTGGTCAGTAGTACCTGGGATCTCCTCTATCACCCTTTGCGAAGATTGGAACAATAATAATTTTGGTCCACATGTCAGGGCGAAAAACGCTTACCGCGGCATTGCAGACTTGCATCAGGATTTGGGCCCATGATATAACATATGACTTAGGTCCTGGTGCCTTTGCATTAACTGATTTTCCAAGGGCAGCAGTTACCTCTTCAAGGCTTATAGGAGATAATTGTACAAGCTCAGTCTCTTTGCACATGCAGAGAGTGCACATAACATAGAGTCATTAATTAACCTAATCAAAATAACTCTCACTGTAAGCTGCTGCCTGTCACCAACCGAGTCAACCAATCTGTCCGCCAGCCCGTTCTTCCTCGCCTGTCCCAGAAGTCAGGCTGGTGGGAGGGTTCATGCTGCAACACTTGACGCGTAACTAAGAGAAGACGAGAGACCATGTCAGTGGGGAGAGGTAGGAGGAGACGGAAGCGAGAGACGCGAGAGGACGTAACGCCAAGTAGAGGGAGAAAACAAAGACGCAATCCAGGAAGGAGTGTCGGGAGCAATGATCCAGCTAGAGCCCAGTTTGCCTACGAAGGAGCAGAGAACCCACAATGAGCCAGAGGTTCCTCTCTGCCGGTGGGCGACCATCTCCAGCCGCAGCGCAAAACTAGTGATGAAAGGAGCAGGAAAGCGGGGGAGAGAGAAAGAAGGGTATAACAAAGAGGGAACAAAAGGCAAAGTGGGAAAAAGAAAAGGAAAGTACAACCCAAAGGAGGAAAACCAGAGAAGGGACCCTGAAAGAAAAGAAAGAAAGAGAGAGATAGAGAAAGAAGGAACTATACACTCCTTCTACTTACTGTCCCAATCACCCTAACATAAACTTACCATGCACAACAGCATAAATACAGCACTGATATCACAATACTAACTTTCAGTTTAAGTCACATAAGCAGGCACTTACCTGCTTTTCTGTTTGCATCAAAGGTGCTGGCGGAGAGGAACTCCAAAAGACCAATAGAGAAAGAAGAAGATGCTGTGAACTGCAGATCAAAACTCCCATTATTGTCAACAAGACCCTTATATTGTTCTTTAATAATAAAGTATAATATTGAACCCTCTACTGATCTTTAGTACTACTTAAGCGTTAAAACCTCTGACTCGATCACACTGTCTGTGAGGGGGATGGGCGGAAAAAGAATCGAGGACTTTTTATGCGTGTATCAATGATGGCGTAATTTATTAAGGTTCGACAAAAGATAGAAAAATAATAATCAGGGTTGGCTGGCGATCTTCTGTCTTCAGTCTTTGGTTGGGTCTTT
Source organism: Lissotriton helveticus (assembly GCF_964261635.1). NCBI lineage: Eukaryota > Metazoa > Chordata > Amphibia > Caudata > Salamandridae > Lissotriton > Lissotriton helveticus. Next base: position 854,379,305 of record NC_136070.1, on the reverse strand, counting down.
TCCCTTCAGGTGAGTGGTGGTAATGTCCCCCGGGTACTGTGAAAAAGAAGAGAGGGTATGCGGTAAGTATTTAGATTCTTCAAAGATCTTAACTAATGAAAGAGGGAAGACCGTCACCAAGGAAAGAGGGAGAGTGGGACACCCAAGTGCACACACTGGATGGAAGTGCAAGGCTAAATCAGGATGAAGAAGTCCTCTAAATTAAATCTTATACATGAGACTTGGCCACCTTAATCTCAGGTAACCGCTTATAATGGCTACTTCTGTAGAGCTGGGTCTCTTAACTCCAAAAACCCTCCTCAGACTGCCTGGACCTGCCTTGCCCTGAGTTGGATGGAGGCATGTCTCCTATGCTTTACACACACTCCAGCATGTACTCTTGCCCGGGTTTTTGCCTACATTCAAGCCCATTCATACCTGCATGCAATAAAGGAGAAACTCCCCCCCTTCTTGTGCGGTATTTCAACCAAAAAAAAGAACAATCCCTTCTTCCCCCTCCCTTCCTGCCCCTCTCCCTGGTTCACATACCGCAGAATCCGTAACTCTTTAAAGTTACAGCAGCGTGAAGGCGTCCTCCGGGGGCATCCACCAGTCCTCCATCCAGGTGTCTGGTTCCACGTCTTCTTCCTCCGTGCTGCGTGGGTTTTGTCTGCCAGTCCTCCACCCCACTCCGTAATGCTCCTCTTCACCGTCCATGGTCCTGTTCTCTTCCTCCAGCCTCCTGATCTCCCCTTCCCCGTCGTGATCTGGCGTCTTCCTTTAAGGGGCTCGGCCCGCCTCTTGGGTCTCTCCTGATTGGTCCCTCTCCTCTCCTGGCTGTTCCTCTTCCCCCGCAGGCTGTTCCTCTTCCTGTGTGTAAGAGGAGTCGGGGTTAGTTAACCCTTGTATGCCTGAAAAAGTCCGATCGGCGCGCTTTCGGTACTCTGGGATACCGAGGTCAGTGACCCCGATAGGGGTGAAGGCGGGCTCCTCCTCACATCCCCCTTCCCTAACTTTCTTGCTAGCAAGAAAAGGGTCAAGTGGGTATCTGGACAATTAGTCTGCATTGGTTGGTCTTTCCCTTTTTTGTGTCGAATATGGAATCGAAATGGTTGTAGAGTAAGAAACCATCGTAGTATCCTGTCATTATGCCATTTGTTTCTAGCTAGCCACTCTAGTGGGGTATGGTCGGTATACAACGTGAACTCCCGCCCTTCTAGGTAGTATCTAAGGTATTCTACTGCCCACTTAATAGCAAGGGCCTCTTTCTCAATGACTGCGTATTTTGTTTCCCTGGGAAACAGTTTCCTGCTTATGAAAAGAAAGGGTCTTTTGTTTCCTTGGAGGTCAGTCTGGGACAGTATTGCACCAAGGCCGGCATCTGATGCATCTGTCTGTACTATAAAAGGCTGAGAATAGTCAGGACTCATGAGAACCGGCCTTGAAGTAAGGGCTTGTTTTAATTTAAAGAATGCCTGTTTCAGGAATTGGGTGGGGTGACTTAATTCTCTCTCGATTTTTCTATTCTTTTGCAGGAGATCCGTTAAGAGGGCTGCTAATTGTGAAAAGTTAGGAATAAACCATCTGTAAAACCCCAGATCCCCAAGGAATGCTCTTAGCGCTTTCTTTGTCTGAGGGAATGGGATCGACGTGATGGCCACTATCTTTTCTCCCTGCGGTTTGATGTATCCCTCCCCAGGAGGTACCCCAAATATTTTACGGATGGGGCTGCTAGCCTTCTCTTAGCGGGGTTTATGGTAAGTCCACTATCTCGCAGGGTTTGCATGACCTTGGTTAAATGGGTTAGGTGTTCTTCCCATGATGAACTGTGAATGACAATATCATCAATATAGGCTGCGGCGAAGGCGCACAGGGTTTCAAGACTCGATTCATTAATCGTTGGAAAGTGACTGGAGCCCCATGAAGACCGAAGGGAAAAAAGGTAAAGTGGTAGAGGCCACTGGGAGTAGAAAAAGCCGTTTTCTGGCGTTAGGAGAACCTGCCATTAACCTTTGCAGAGGTCTAAAGTACTGATGTAACGAGCAGTGCCCAATCGTTCCACCATCTCATCAACTCTCGGAAGAGGGTAGGAGTCGAACTGGGAGATTTTGTTGACCTCCCAGAAGTCGATGCAAAACCTAATGGACCCATCAGGTTTTGGCACCAATACTATGGGAGAGTTCCATTCACTTGTGGATGGCTCAATGATACCCATTCTCAACATTTGCTGCACTTCCTGCTCTATCGCTTGCCTTCCGGATTCAAAGATACGATAGGGGTGCAGTTTTACTCGTTTTCCTGGTGGAGTAGAAAAAACATGATCTATTAGATTGGTTTTTCCTGGTTCCGTGGAAAAGACACTTTGCAAAGAGTGTAACCTGGCTTCTAATTCTTGTCTTTGGTTTATGGGAAGATCACTGTCTATGCTCTGTTGAAATAAAGGGGTTGTTCTTTGGTTGATTCCTAGGTAAGTAGGTATGGCCCCCTCCTACTTCTTTAATAAGTTGATGTGATATATTTGGGTGTTTGACTTTTTCTTGGGGTCTAATTCTAGGCGGTATGTCACGGGTGTAACTTTTTCTACAACCCGGAATGGAACCTGCCATTGACGTAATACTTTGTGATCTGAGGAGGGCATCATTAGGAGAGCAAAATCATTTATTTCTCAACTGCATTCCTTTGCCTTCCTAACATATTGCACTTTTTGTGCAGCTTGGGCCTGTTTCAAATGAGAGGCGACTATACTATGGATTTGTCTCAAATTAGTTTTTCAGTCAAGTACATATTCTGATAGGGAATTTTCCCCTTCAGGCTCTTCTTCCCACTCTTCTTTTAGCATATCCAGCAGGGTGCGGGTCTGCCTGCCGTACAATAACTCAAAGGGTGAATATCCATGTTTTGGCGAAGGGTGAGCCATTCTTCTTCTATGAGACAATTGAGTTATGTTTAATGATGGGAATAAATCTAATATAGCTATATATTACTTTGTGACCTCTTCACATGGTAAAAGTTACACACTATAGCTATGTTTCCTATTTTAACAGAGCGGGCCTCATTTTTTTCCGAGCGGGTGCCGGGTGAGGTGAGGTTACTTCCCACATAATGCTGGGTAAGTACATTTTCAAATAATTCCATAATCTAGCATTTTGATATCTCTTGATACAGGAGGACCTTGTGTCTCTTGTTATTGTAAGGATAACTTTTTTCCCTTGCTATTTGTGTGTGTTGGTTGTTTTGTTTGCTGTGTTATTTGTGGACTATTAAGGTTATCAGTTCTGACACTACACTTGTTGTTTTGCACAACTGTTTTTCCCTTAGGAAAAGGACGATTCATCTAGAGTTTCCTCCAGTTAATATTGGGGCTCCAAATTTCTGGTAGGATTACTTTTTGTCATTTGGATTGCCGTTTCATAGTCCTGCAGTTGCATCTCTGTTATCATGGTCCTGGCGAAAGCTGGATAATGTCTTTAACAGCTGAAACATGTTGACCACACTGCACTGCGCCACATTATAGTTATAATTTCAGACTATAAAGCGCATGTTCTTAATCACAACACTAGAACAGTGCCTAATAAACATATTTTCTGTTCTAGTAGTTGTTTTTAATATTTTCTTTCACACTTTTTCATTGAGCACTGCACATTCATCAGCACCACTCTGAAATACACTATGGCTAGAAGGTTATCAAGGTTTTCCGGTCTCTGCACCATCTATTGATGGGTTGGGTGAGATTTGGAATATACCATCGGTATCCCACATGACGATACATCCGCCATGATGGTGGGCTGATGGGAATTTTTCAGCCTGGTGTAATTTCATTTCCACAATACCTGACTTCACAACAACACACACTGTTCTGTGACTATGTGCCTCCTTATGTATTTATGGATATGCCTAGAGTTGTGAGGTACTATGGTCATTAAACCAACCCATATAGACCCCCCTAATTTTGTGTATTTTGGTATTTAGAGCAACTTCGGTTGCGGGTCTCTTTCTCACAATCGGACACTTGCCTCCCCTGATTGTTTAGCTCACTCAATTGCTCTCTAGTTTTTTGGCACCCCTTGTGCTTGGATATGGCTGACTTTGCTGGTCTAGCCTTTGATGATGACTATCTCAGTTCTATTCTTGAGGATAATCCCTGTATTTTGGATTCCTTGCCTGATACCGCAGGTGCAGCGAAAGATGATTGGCCTACTCTACTTAATCTCAAAAAAGCACAGTCCCGGATCGCTGTCCATGGACTCATCATGGCAGAGTACTTACGAGGAAAGTGCACCCCAACAGGGCTAATTGTCACAAACGCCCCTAGGCTATTTCTAACTGATAAAGAATTCATTCGAGACTGGTCTCTTATAGCATGGAGATGCACACGGGATTGGTCAATCCTGATTGTGAGCTCCGCTAAGAGGATAGCTGACACTATGCTTATCGAGATACAGACTTTGGAAGGTCAGATTAAGGCCACTTGCAGTACACTTTTCAAGAAACGCCTTGATGAGACAACTTAAACAAATAAAGATTACAAAGACAACATACTTTCGAGTAAGATCGATAAATTCAAGAAAGATCTTGCCCGTTTTTCACTGGTGAAAATTTACCCCTATACTAGTGAGAATTATGCGGCCCCAGTATCTAATGACAGAGGGAGACGTTATGGCTCTAACTACTCAACTTCAGGTACAGACTCCAGTGACTCCGACAGCTCAAACTTCTCCGGCCCACAACCCCGGGGCGGAGGACAACAACGGTCTTCAAGGAGGGCAAATAGACAGAGAAGTGGCATGCAGGGTAATCACCAAGGCAGTTACCAGAATTCGGGTCCATGGTGGCCTCCTGGTCCTTGGGGTTTCCAACCACCTCAGTTTGCACCACATATGAACCCTTACATGCAGCCTCCACAGTTCTTCCCTGACCCGTCTTTTTTAGGACGTGGCGGCGGATTCAACCGCGGCAAAAGGAGAGGACAACAAATTGTACAGTGGGAGGCCGACCCCACCTTCCCGAACACACGGAGCAGGAGGGCAGCTCAACAGAGCACCAGCACAGAACCGAGCAGTACCTAACTGTTAACCTGAGTTCACGAGTTCTTACAACAAATGAGTTAGCAGTTCTAGAGAGAGGACTAGGTTTTGTCCCCACCAATAAAGGCGACCCCTTCCAATTTAGGATCGAACGTGAAAAATTTTTCAGGAAAGTACGTCTTCACTTCTTTTTTAGAGACAAACCCGATTCTGACAATATCTTAGAACCGGCTCAAACCAATACTAGGCTACGCCCAAAATCTACATTCACCCCTCTCAGTCATCAGGTTCCTTCTCAGGTTATAACGTTTGAGCAAGCAGTCACCCATGACATCATGAGGCTTCATGATGGAGCGTTTGAGGGCTTTCAAAACCTCCCGAGGAAAGAAAAAAGCGCACTGATCACATTATCTAAAAATCCGTCGATTACGATCAAACCGGCGAACAAAGGGGGTGCGACGGTTATACTTGACACTACCCAATATCGACAAGAATGTCTTAGACAATTGAACAACTCACAATTCTATCGTCGATTGTCTGTGGATCCCACCCCTCGTCTCCTTGTCGAAATTAAGACTCTAGTAGACGAAGGCAGTGCTGAGGGATGGATTACTCCTCACGAGGCGAGATTCCTGGTGACAGAAACCCCGGTCACACCGGGCTTTTACTGTTTGCCAAAAATACAGAAAGCCACTAGACCACCACCGGGACGCCCAATTATCTCGGGGATTGGGTCCCTTTTAGAGCCACTCTCCACTTTCGTGGACCGCTTCCTTCAACCAATTGTAAAGGAAATGCCCACATTTCTACAAGACACGGCTGACGTCCTGCGAATGCTGCCAGATGTGGACTTCAATGTCGGAACTGACCTATTAGTCAGTTTCGATGTTGAGTCGCTTTACACCTGCATTCCACAACTGGAGACTTTAGAGACTATTAGACATCTGTTGTCCCGGCGTGATCTTGACAGCATCACTCCTATTCATTTCATCATGGACTGCACCAAAATAGCCATGACCGAGAATTTTTTCAAATTTGAAGACGACTTCTTCCTCCAGATTTCTGGGACCTCAATGGGGAGTATATTTGCTCCGAGCCTTGCCAATCTTTATGTCCACCAATTTGAGCAAGACCATGTCCTCAACCATAGCAGCCCTTTTCTCCATCAGGTGTTGCTATGGAAGAGGTACATTTATGATATTCTGGTGGTATGGCGAGGCTCATCAGATGAGGTACAATTGTTTCACCAATGGTTGAATGACCAGAACCCGTACCTTAAGTTCACTGTTGAATTCAGCCATGAGAGACTCTCATTTCTGGATCTTTCCATCTTTCCGGTGGGAGGTAAATTGGAAAGCGAGCTTTACACCAAACCCATGGCGAGGAACTCCCTTCTACTATTCAACAGTCATCATCCTCGCTCATTACGAGCCAACTTGCCAGTAGGCCAGTTTTTTCGTCTTAGAAGGAACTGCTCTTCCAAAGTTCTGTTCGATAAGCATGCTAATCAACTGTCTCAACAATTACAAGCAAGACACTATCCCAAAGATCTGGTTAAGAGAGCATGGAAACGTGCCTCGAACAACCATCGAGACTCCTTACTGGAAAATCGACAACAGAAACCCCCTTTGGATCGACTCACATTCTTTAGTACTTTTAGTGTGCTTTCTAGCAGTATACAAAAGACGATACGTAAACATTGGAATATTCTAAATATCACCAATGAGAATATTCCTTTACCTCTGTTCTCTTTTAAAAGAGCACCCAGTCTTCGTGATAGTTTAGTTCCTACGAGACCACGATCCCAGGAGATGTCTAGATCCAATACACTGTGGGATCTACCACCAGTACAGGGCCACTACCCATGCGGCTCATGTAGTGCCTGTCCGCAAACTTCTAAAACTGAACAAGTGGACTTAGGGACAGGTAAAATGTGGCTGCTCAAGAAACACACTAATTGTAACACAGAGAGAGTCATATATATGATTACCTGTCCCTGCTCTTTGAGGTACATAGGATTTACAACTAGGAAAATAAAACTAAGGATCGGAGAACACAAAAGCACCATCCGCTGCCGTAAACAATCGACCAGGCTCACAGATCATTTTCTCAATCAAAAACATTCTGCAGAAGACCTTAGGTGGGTTATTCTGGAACAGCCTTACATTCCGCCCCACATCAGCGATATATCCAGATTTCTCTTCATCAAAGAACAGAAATGGATTTTTTCACTTAAAAGTGACAGTAGGGTTCTGAATGACGATATCGCTTGGACAACACTTTAAACATCTATTGACATCTCTGTATAAAATACTACAAATTAAAGATGTCATGCCTACAATTACTTAACATGTATGAGAATATCGCTTGGACAGAAATACTCGACATCTCTGTATAAAAGACTTATGAAATATGTCATTTCCAACTTGTATGAGAATACTGATTGATGATTCGTCTGTTTTATACAATTCATTAATTTCAGTGAGTGGGACTAATCATGTTTCGCTTGCACCGCTTCAAGGTATGCAGTACACTTATTTTTGATATTACACCCGTAGGTGGTAGGTGGCAGAATTGTGCGTTATCCTCGCGCCACAGAACCACACAACAGCGCTGGCTTTTGTATTAATAGCGCCGTCTCTCTCCAACGCGTTATCATGCGGCACAGCGCATGCGCGATTAAACCCCCAGTGCCTCGCGCACTCTATGCACAGCGCATGCGCGGATAGTAAAACTCTATTCGCGTTGGCCTTTGTGCATATGCATGGAACTAGCTCATTACCTGCATTCGCGCATGCGCCGGTAATGGCTCTGACTCCGAGCATGCGCGGTATGGATAATAACACACGGGGTTGTCTCACGAGCTGATTGCTCGTTTCAACACGCTTATTAGCATGATTGGGCCAATTAGCACACGTATAAAAGGCGTGCTCCCTACCTGTCCGCTACCTCCACTCCCACTTGGACGCTGGCTAGAGGTACCGACGGACAGGTAGGTTTGCGCTCTTCCACTCCTTGCTACCTTTTGCACTGCCCCTTTATTTTGGGGTTTAAGGATAACATCATCATAGGGCTCTAGCTTAGAGCGTTAAGAATGTACTATTTTAATGTGACCAGCTTAGTCCATGTTTTGGCGAAGGGTGAGCCATTCTTCTTCTATGAGACAATTGAGTTATGTTTAATGATGGGAATAAATCTAATATAGCTATATTTTACTTTGTGACCTTTTCACATGGTAAACGTTACACACTATAGCTATGTTTCCTATTTTAACAGAGCGGGGCCTCATTTTTTCCCGAGCGGGTGCCGGGTGAGGTGAGGTTACTTCCCACATAATGCTGGGTAAGTACATTTTCAAATAATTCCATAATCTAGCATTTTGATATCTCTTGATACAGGAGGACCTTGTGTCTCTTGTTATTGTAAGGATAACTTTTTTTCCCTTACTATTTGTGTGTGTTGGTTGTTTTGTTTGCTGTGTTATTTGTGGACTATTAAGGTTATCAGTTCTGACACTACACTTGTTGTTTTGCACAACTGTTTTTCCCTTAGGAAAAGGACGATTCATCTAGAGTTTCCTCCAGTTAATATTGGGGCTCCAAATTTCTGGTAGGATTACTTTTTGTCATTTGGATTGCCGTTGCATAGTCCTGCAGTTGCATCTCTGTTATCATGGTCCTGACGAAAGCTGGATAATGTCTTTAACAGCTGAAACATGTTGACCACACTGCACTGCGCCACATTATAGTTATAATTTCAGACTATAAAGCGCATGTTCTTAATCACAACACTAGAACAGTGCCTAATAAACATATTTTCTGTTCTAGTAGTTGTTTTTAATATTTTCTTTCACACTTTTTCATTGAGCACTGCACATTCATCAGCACCACTCTGAAATACACTATGGCTAGAAGGTTATCAAGGTTTTCCGGTCTCTGCACCATCTATTGATGGGTTGGGTGAGATTTGGAATATACCATCCATATCCCACATGACGATACATCCGCCATGATGGTGGGCTGATGGGAATTTTTCAGCCTGGTGTAATTTCATTTCCACAATACCTGACTTCACAACAACACACTGTTCTGTGACTATGTGCCTCCTTATGTATTTATGAATATCCTGTACTCCTATGCACTTTACAGCGGACAGCAAAAAGGGCCAACGGTAACATGTCTTCCCACTTACGTGTTTTTAGGGTAGCGTTGTACCTTTCTACCAACCCATCAGTCTGGGGTGATATGCTGCTGTGCGGATTAGCTTGATGTTCAAGAACATACATACTTGTTTCATCAAGCAAGGGAATTCCTTGATCAGTAATAATTTACCGTGGAAACCCCACCCGGGAAAATATACTAATCTGTGCTTTAGCAATCTGTGCAGCATTCGGATGGCGTAAGGCCACAGCTTCTGGGAAGAGAGAGGCATAATCCACTATGAACAGAACAAAATGACTTCCGCTACGGGAAGGAAGTAAGGGCCCAATAATGTCCATCCCTACTCTGGAAAAGGGTTCCTGAATGAGTTGCAAGGGTTGTAAGGGGACTTTCTGGGTAAAACTCAACAGTTTTTTGGCATATTGCGCATTCTATGCAATATTGCAAACCTGTTGGTATATACCTGGCCAATAAAACTTCTCTAGAATGGGCTTTTTGGTCTTCTCTTCTCCGAAATGGCCCCCCAATAGATGGCTATGAGCCAGGAACAGCACTTTTTCTCTATATTGTTGGGGAACTAGAAGTTGTAGTGACATATCCCTTCCTCCCTTCCGGTATAACAAACCCTTTTGAATGAGGAACTGAGGACCTACTTGCTTAGGGTCTTCCTCTTCAGTGGATTTGACCCAGGCTTCACGTAACTTGGGATCCTCTTTCTGGGCAAGTAGGAAACCCCTGTCGTGTTGCCATATAGGCGCATTCGAGGGATTAGCTAGCGCCACTCTATTCCAGTTTCGTTTCTCCCTTTTTTTCTGTTTTCCTGTTTTCTTAGGCTTGCTCTCAGGATATATTCAGACTCGGATACTTGTGCGAAATGGCCAGTCCATTCATTACCCTCAGTACAGGTTTCCCTCACAAATTTAGGCATATGACGGTAATCATTTCCTAGCACCAAGGACTCTGGTAGTCGTGGGATGAGGCCGACTCGTAGCGGCAGGGCGTTAACAGAAGGATCATGTTGTACCTGAACATTGGTTGTGGGAAAATGTCGTTCATCCCCATGTACACACTGTATATTCACAAACCCAGTGGGCTGAGCTACTCCTCTGGGGATTTCTTGGGGCCTCATTACACTGTGAAAACAGCCAGTGTCTACTAGTGCTTGTCGTTTTTCCCCATTGCCTAACATGTCTTTGTGATATGGAGGGCTGGAGCCGGAAGGGGTACAATAAAAATTACGAATGAGACCGACCTCCATGAGTTCCTCCTTCTGAGGACATACCCGAGCTACGTGTCCAAAACCCCCACAGTTGTAACATTGCAGTCCCTGTTGGGGAGGGGTCCTAATAGGAACCCGTAAAGTACTGGGCATGAGGGCTCGGATTTAGAAGGGGGCGGCTGTCTTGTTGGTTGGACGGGGTTACTACCCAGACACTTCTAATGGTGTTCTTCCTTTCCTTTTTAAAGTTCCTGTGCCCTATTAAAGGCACTAGCTATGTCGATAGCCCTCTCTATATTTAGCCCTGTATGCTGACGAACCCACTTCTGTACATGGGGGCATAGGGATGTTAGGCACTGCTCTAAATACATCTTCTCCATGATCTCCACCTTAGTTGCTTTTTGGGGTTTTAACCATCTATCTGCCATGTCCCAAATGCAATATGCAAGATCTCTGGAGGTTTCCTGAGGCCCCTCCTTCATTTGTCTTAACTTGATCCTATAGGTGTCTTCATCAATACCCAATCTTTCTAATATGTTCTTTTTCACTTCATCATAAGGAGTAAGGCTTTGGGGATTGACAGCCTGATACGCAGCTTTCATGTTTCCCTGAAAGGAGTGGACCCAGATACGGTCCCCACTTATCTATGCTCCACCCTGCGGCTCGGGCCATCCTTTTGAAATTAGAGAAAAAAATCAGGATCTTCTCCTTCTACGTATTTTTGGAGGACTACTGAGGGGAGTCCTCTAGGCTGGCTGAGGGTTTCTGCCAGTTTCCCAATGACCGTTTCCTGTGCTTGGCTTTGAGTGGAAAGAGTTCTGTGCAGTTTTTCCCTATCCTCCTCGGCAACTGCCAAAAACTTTTCCATTATGCGTCCCAGCTTCTCTTGTCCTTCCGCCATCTTCTGAAATGCAGCCTCCATTTTCCCTGATGCCACTTCTGACACCAAATGTGAGCGGGAGGGGCAGAAAAAAAATGGAGGAGGTCTTATGCGTGGATCAATGATGGCGTCATTTATTAAGGTTCAACAAAAGATAGGGAAATAATAATCAGGGTTGGCTGGTGGTCTTTTTTCTTCAGTCTTCCGATTGGGTCTTTTCCCTCCAGGAGAGTGGTGCTAACGTCCCCCGAGTACCGTGGAAAAGAAGAGAGGGTATGCAGTAAGTATATAGGTTCTTCAAAGATCTTAACTAATGAAAGAGGGAAGACCGTCACCAAGGAAAGAGAGAGAGTTCGACACCCAAGTGCACACACTGGATGGAAGTGCAAGGCTAAATCAGGATGAAGAAGTCCTCTAATTAAATCCTATACCTGAGACTTAGCCACCTTAATCTCAGGTAACCGTTTATAATGGCTACTTCCGTAGAGCAGGGTCTCCTAACTCCAAAAACCCTCCCCAGTCTGCCCAGACCTGCCTTGCCCTGAGTCGGATTGAGGCGTGTCCCCTATGCTTTACACACACTCCAGCATGTACTCTTGCCCGGGTGTTTGCTTACATTCAAGCCCACTCACACCTGCTTGCAATAGAGAAACTTTCCCCCCCTTCTCATGCGGTAATTCAACAAAAAAAAAATAATCCCTTCCTCCCCCTCTATTCCCGCCCCTCTCCCCGGTTCACATACCGTCGAAGCCGTAACTCTCCAGAGTTACGGCGGCATGAAGGCGTCCTCCGGGGGCGTCCACCAGTCCCCCGTCCAGGTGTCTGGTTCCACGTCTTCTTCCTCCGCGCTGCTAGGGTTTTGTCCGCCAGTCCTCTGCTCCACTCCGTAACGCTTTTCTTCACCGTCCACGGTCCTGCTCGCTTTCTCCAGCCTCCTGATCTCCTGTTCTCCGTCGTAATCTGGCGTCTTCCTTTTAAGGGCTCGTCCCGCCTCGTGGGTCTCTCCCGATTGGTCCCTCTCCTCTACGGGCTGTTCCTCTTCCCCCGTGGGCCATACCTCTTCCTGTGTGTAAGAGGAGTCAGGGTTAGTTAACCCTTGAATGCCTGAAAAAGTCCGATCGGCGCGCTTTCGGTACTCTGGGATACCAAGGATAGTGAACCCAATATGGGTGAAGGCGGGCTCCTCCTCACACTTTCCAAACACAAATGTCTGCATGTAAAAGTGTCCAAAGTATCAGGCATGCATATCAATTGCTATGACACAGAGAACTGGAAAGGACATGTGTAATACAATGGGCAAATGTATACGTAACATATATTGTAAATACTGGAATAAAAGTGTATCAGTCATTCAGTACACATAACAGACATGTACAGGAAGTTGGCTGTAACAATCAGCATAGTCATTGACATTGCTAATATTTTCTTATTTCAGATGATTTAGTATATGGTCTGCAGCCATGGGTCTTGGCCCAAATTGCTTATCCTCAGACTGAGCCAGATGGCAGTATAACCAGGCATTGGCCACGACCAGGAACGTTGTGGAACATATGCTTGGTGTGCTGAGGCCCCACTTACATGCCTAGACATATCAGGTCCTCCTTGTATGTGTTATCCTACACAGCATATATGAGGGGATAAATGTCCCGTGGATTTTTGACCATGAGGAGCATGAACCAATGCTGGATGAGGAGGAGGAGGAGGAGGATTAGGATGAGGATGGAGGAGAGACTCAACACACATTGGCTGGTTATAGGCAACAATTACACATTGTGCTGAATTTCTTTGTGGGAATTTCTGTTTACTGGATGCAAAAAAATCTTACATATGATCAGAACTGTGAAAAAATGTAATTAAATGTTTATACTCTTCCTTTGTGTTGGGAATTGTATGTCACAGTCACAGTAAACATCAACTCCCTCACATCTCATAAACTTGAATTAGGCCTCAGCACGAAACAATAACGTTTTCAGACCCGTTGAGAAACATGGGGCTATAGGTGCCATTATTCAAACCAATGATACAGAGAAGAAATGTGATGCAAAGGACTGCATTAAAGAGACAGGCCAGGCATGCCACATACCTACCTCCCATGGGATCATTCCTGTCCATGTGTACTTGAACAGTACAGTGGGGCACAGCTAGCAGTCTCGCTCTACTCTGCTGCAGCAAAGTGTGTTGCAGATGACTCTCAGTGAGCGTTGGAAGACAAACCACCAAATATGTCCATACCTGAGACAATCCACTCAGTGTAGTGTGTTTCACCAATATGTTACCTTGCACAATGGCAGCACTTTGCAGGGGCTAATGTAGTAGCACATACCTTCACAGATCACGAGTGACAGTTGTCATGGGAAAAGGCCAAGTATGATGTGTATAAGATGATATTTTGGCCCTCATGTATGAGGCCCTTTGCGCCACCTGAATGCCACATTTTGTGAAGTTCTGTGGTGCAGGAGCCTGCTTCATATTTATGAGGCAGCAGTAAGCTACTTTTTTTGTCTTAATGCTGCTTAGTAAATATTGTTCCCTGTAACGCACTTTCCTGAGTTAAAGGGGTGTGCCTTGGGTATTGCTGGGGGCATTAGCAGCAACATCCATGGCTTTTTGACACTGCTCCAGATTTACAATAAATTGTTAATCTGAGACCATCCCAAAAACTTACACCTCCCCAGTGGAGGCATAAGGGAGGCACAATGAGGAAAAATATCTTTAATTTTCTTGTTTTCCTTTTTCGATGTGTGCTTCATTCTGCCTCCTGTGATTGTTTAATGCAGGAAAGTTTCCCTTCCTGCACAAAAATAATCATCCCGCAATGCATGCACTCTTGCACCACGGTGCAAAGGTGCCTGCGTTGGTGCACGGCAGCCCATTGTGTTCCGGTGCAGGGGGAAAGGACAGGAATGCACTGTATCTGATATATACAGCGCATTCCTGCCCTTTTCTTTTGCTCTAGGGTAGCACAGCAGGAAGGCCTACAGCAAAACCTCATAAAGGACCCCTTCTTGTTACAGAATGCACACATGCATGTATAGGGAACCTCAAAGGACTACAGATGTGACTCAATTCCTAGCTAACTGTCATACCTACCACTTCAGGCCACAGTTGTCAGTACACACAACTCACAGGCCTTGCACAGTCATGCGATGAGAGTCAAAGTCCTATAACACAACAATATGAGCAGATGACTTTGCACTGTGCAAGTGCAAGTGCCTGTGCAAGACATCCACAACAGACATTTTGCAATGTGGAACAATGTGCACATGCTGAGAGTGTGTGTAGTGCTACAGTGTGATTACCTTCAGACCATCTAGCACAGTCCAGAGGAGTATGAAAATGGAGAAGCGTTTTGTAAATACACACCTGAAGAATATAGAGATGCCAAGTGTTATATGTCCATGTAAAAATTCTGGCAAAACTGTATGGTTACACCCACACACATTCATTGAACATGGTGTGATGGAGGAATTTGGATAACACTTACATCTGCAAGGCTAGAGTAGTTTACCCCTGTCCTGAGTGTACAAGGGCATAGTTGAGGGATTTGCTAATGTTTTCTTATCCCAAAGGAGACATGCATTTGAGTGTGTGCCATTACAAAGGTATATGTCAGGAAATGCTGTCTACTTGAACGAGGCAGAAGGTTCACACAAAGACCAGCCCTCAGAGTAGATGTGCTGCAACTGTCTATGACAGTAGTGAGACAGAGATCATGTGTGACTGGAAGAATTATCTACATTGAACAACAGTAGTGAACCTGACCGTGTGTCCCTGGTTCACTGCAGTGAGCCCTAAATGCTCACTCGCCTATTCCAATGGTCTGTTGCTATGTGTCAAACTCACCCCTGCCCAACATCATGTCTATTGAAACATGTATGCATGTTAACACCATGTGCAGAACACATGTGCCTGTGCAAGACATGTGCAAGACATACACAACAGAATTTTGCAATGTGGAACAGTGTGCACATGCTTAGAGTGTGTGTAGTGCTACAGTGTGATTACCTTCAGACACTCTAGTACAGTCTAAAGGGAGTGGAGTTCTAAACAATGGGTTTGCTACACGCCATGATGTTTGTTTCTGTCTTACAAATGTGGATCACAGTACAGTCTCCATAATGTCCTGTGACTGTAAATAGAGCGGCATATAACGGCTATGCCCACACAATGCAGCACAGATACACTTCCTATGCTACTGCTATGTTTAAAAGCAAATTGCAACAAATGTGCTGTATCTAACAAAACACATTACAATCTTTCATTTCCCACCATCCCAGTGCTGTATTGGCTGCCTAAGCCCAACACAGACACATTTGCACCATGGGGTAAAGATGCAACTATTACATGCAGGAATGTATATTAGCATGAAGGTATGTCTTATTGCTAACCACTATATTCTGTGAGTCATAGTGCTCCATCTACATGTGCTGCTGTACACAGGACACATAGAAACATGAAGTATCAAGGAGATGTTCAGGTCTAACTCCATGTAATGTCCCTTCTGAAAAGGTACTACTTACTGAAAGACTTGAGATCTTCCTGGTGCCTTCTGTTTGTAAATGCATGTATTACCATCTGATGTGAATGGCTACCCCCATGAAAAGGTCAAGGAACTTTTCTCTGGTGCAAAGTAAGACAATGCATTGAACTGCAATATATTATGCACTCATGATTATTAACACTTGTCTGGCTACTCAAGCTCAAGCTGGCTTTGTTAGCCCTCCCGCTCCCGGTAGTGTTTGGGTGAGGTCTGACAGCTCCGTGGTGAATGCACAACACTACATTTCTGAGTGTCTTTTCATGCCAGGAGTTGATGATATGAGCCAGCAACCAAAGAAGGGTTGGCTGAACCGATTTACAGGTACCCACGTAGGGTGCTGCTTGTGGTTTATCTGTTTTTACCCACTTAGACAACCACAAGTAGTGTAGATCACATTGTTAGCTTTGGTCTTGAAGAATTGCCATCTACCTTGTGACACTAAGGCAATAAACATGTTGACCACCAGATAATGTGCAATATCCTGCAACATTGAGACAGGGTTGCGCCATATCCTTTTTAATCAGGATAGGAGCCAGTTTCATTAAAATTGTTTTGAGTGGACTTATATTTCCTGTTTTAATCCACAACTAGTCTAGTGATCCACCTCTCACACATCTACACTTTTTCAGGCCCCTCACACCCACTGCACCAATACGGCATGGAATAAAACGAATCCGCCGAAGAGCCCCTCATAGGGAGCCTGTCAGGTATTGCAGCACTGACCTGACGGGGAGTGCGCCCTATGATGAAGCATGACATCTAGCTGGCTAGGTGTGTGAGGTCACTTATTCCAAGAGGAGGTATTCCCCTTTCCTTCCTTCGTCCGGTGTAATTTGGTTTACACCAAGACAACCTATTGTGCCTTCTCCTCGGTAGGAACTGCATACTCATCTTGTTGGCTTGTTAGGCTCAAACAATAAGTTTGGGTAACACATTTACCATGGGTCATTGTGCATGCCCCACATATATTGTTTCAGCCCTGACTGCCTGTTAGACCTGGCATCTTTGGCGTGGTTTCCCCCTATCTTTTTGCCTCTACCCCCTGTATTTTTGATGCTGTGCTGGATTTCGTTTTTGCTGGTTTAGATGCTTTGGACACTCTGCCACTGCTGATCAGTGCCAGAGTGTAAGTGCTACCTATGTAAATTGATTTTGTGATTGGATATACCTGATTGGCATATTTGTATCACCCTGAAGTCCCTAGTAAAGTGCACTGGGTGTGCCAGGGCTGGTGATGACAAATGCTACTAGTGGGCCTGCAGCACTAATTGTGCCACCCACATGAGTAGCTCTAAAATGGTGTCTAAGGCCTGCCACTGCAGTGCCTGTGTGCAGTTTAGAAACTGTCATGTCCTCCTGGTCAGTGCCCCCACTGACCAGGCCTAACCCTTCCCTTTTTGTGCACATCAGTCACCCCTATGGAAGGCCCAAGGTACCCCCCTGGGCAGGGTGCAGTGTATGTAAAAGGTTGAGCATGTACTAGTGCAGGTGACATGCTCTGATAGTGAATGGAAGCCATTTTCGTTTTTCACTATTGTAAGGCTATCTTGCTCCATAGATTAACAATGGGGGATGCTGGCTACAGTGGCTTCCAGCATTTCTTCCCATAGGAACAAGATAGGACATAAGTATCTCGTATTCCTGAACTCAGAATTTAATAACACATCTTTTAGGAAAGGTTGTTTTTAAATCCTGTGTTTGAGAACAGCACTTTTAGAAAGTTGCTGTTCTCTTGTCTGACCTTTCTGTGTGCCTTGGCCTGTTTGTGGGTTGACTCTCTGGTTTGAGAGTGACAGGGGCTGGGGATGCCCCAGGAGGCTGGCTGAGTCAGCCCTAGGCTGAATGACTGCATTTGCAACTGGAGTGGTGGGAGGAGTTAGCACCTGGGCCTGAATAGGGCTGTGCCTGCCTTCCACAATGCTGGCTCCACCACTTGCTGGGCGGCTGACGACCCTGCCCCTCACTCTGAAAGGAAAGGAGAAGCCAGGAAAACAAAGTACTGAGGAGACACCCAGAACTGGTTCAGACCGGGCTCAGTGCCCACTTGCTCAAAGAGAACAAAGACTTTTAGGGGTATAAGTACAGGACCCCTGACAGCAGAAAATTAGATCATCCTGGAATCAAGAAGGAACCTCTGCCAAGGAGAAAGCTGACTCTGAAGAAGGAAGACTGTCCTGCTGTTGCTCTGCTGGACTGACCTGCTGTTGCTTTGCTGCCAAGGAGAGGGGAAGGACTTTGCTAGTGTGCTGTGTCCCCTGTCTTGAAGGAATCTCCAAGGGCCTGAGAAGAGCTGGCTCCCTGTTCTGAAGTCCCAGGTACAAAAGGACCACACCCCCAGCTTCCCTTAACTCTGCTGAGAGAGTTCTGTCCTTCCTAGAGTGCTTGATCCAGTTGTGGGGCCTCTGGAAGTTGTACCTGAGCTGGGAAGCTTGAAACTAAGCATGAGAGACTTTTGCAATTGAAAAGTGTTGCATCGCTCGCTTGTGAGCGCATCCCCGACAGTGCGAGAAGATTCCCGCCGCTACGAATGTCGAGATCGTCGCAGCGTCTGTTGCCGCTGCCAGAGCCGTCGCATCCTTCGTTTGCGGAACGCACCAGACCGGTGCGGGAAAGTCGAACATCGCTGCGAGTGTCGTCGCAGAGCCTGTCGTCGCTGGGTGAGATCGCCGCACCTCTTACTTGCGGACCGCATCACGTCGCTGCGAGCATCATTGCAGAGCCATCGCATCGAGGAGCTGCGAGAGAGAGGATCACCGCTGGATCGCACATCGTCGCCCCGGAGATCGTCGCATCCCCTACGTGATCGTCGCATCGTGCCTTTGCGAGAACAAACTTCCTACTGAACCTACGCACCGGAATCCATACAAGTGGCCTTCCTCCCCATACAGACCGGATTCGTCGCAACACGCCCGCTGCTGCAGCGGGGCTGTCGCTTCGCCTCCCCAGGGTCTCAGGAGCAACGCATCGCTTGTTTTCCACCGCACCAGCTTCTGCTTTTGGAACTTTGTTGCAACTAAAAGGTACTGTGAGTAAACGTGACGCAACTGTGAACTTTTCACGCATCTGGGGATTATTCGATTGCAACCTAGAGAATTTTAACGCAACCTTAAGAACTCTTTTGAAACCATATTCTTGAACTGTGTATATTGGATTTTTGTCATTTTGGTCTTGTGTAGTTTAGATTAAATACCTTTATTTTTCTAAACTGTTGTGGAGTCAGTTTGTGGTGTTTTCACTGTGTTACTGTGAGTGTTGGTACAAATACTTTACACATTGCCTCTGGTTAGCCTAGACTGCTCGTGCCAAGCTACCTAGAGGGTGAGCAGGGGTTATCTTAGAGGGTTTCCTCCTTACCCTGACTAGAAGCAAGGGTCCCTATTTGGACAGTGGTACCTACCCCTGCCAACTAGAGACCCCCAGTTCTAACATTGGTGGTCAGCGGTGCGGATTGAACTTGTATTTGTACTAGACCCACAGTAATTGGTGTACATCACTAGTGAGTGCAGACCACTACGCCACCACATACCACTGGTTTTTGATTTTTGATTCTATTTTTGAGTAACTCTTCAAAGCATCATGTCTGCGAAAGGAAAGGCACTCAGTGAGGGGGCAGAAGCAGAATTGGAGTTTGTCATTGGAGATTTGTATTCATACAAAGTTGAGCAACTTAAGAAATTCTGCCTTGAGTTTGAGTGCCCTATAAAGAGCGCCTACAGAAAAGAGGAGCTGCAGAGAATCTTGAGGGCCCATTGGGAGGCACAAGAAGGAAATGATGATGTGAATGTAGTGAATAGTTTTCAAGTCACAGATCTGCCAGTGGGCAGAGTAGGCTCAGGAGCTGGCAGCAACCATTCCGGTAGGGGCTTCACCCCAGAAGAGTTACAAGAAAATCAGAGAGTGAGAGAATATGACTTGGAAGTCATGAAAATGAAAATGAAGCAATTAGAAATGGAGAAAGAGAATCAAAGAGCTGAGAGAGAAAGGGCGGCGGAGGAGAGTAAAAATGCCCGTGCCCTAGAAGAGAAGAAATTGCTTCTGGCTCATGAGTTGAGCATGAGAGAACTGGATCTTAAAGCCAAGGAGGTGGATGCCAGTTCAAATGGTGGCAGCGCGCAGCCAGTGCAGGGGGTAAAGTATATATTCCCAAAGACCTGGTACAGAATTACCATAGGAGTGAGGATATTTATGCCTGGTTCACTTCGTATGAAATTGCATTGAAGATGAATGGTGTGCCTGAACAGCATTGGGGGGCGGGCCTGTGGAAACATTTTGAGGCTTCTGGGAGGAGTGCTCTAGAGCCCTTAGAGATGGCAGGTGCCATGACCTACCCCAATATGAAGGAGGCCTTATGTCTCAGGTATGGCCTTACTCCAGAGCAGTATAGACTGCAGTTTAGAAACTCCAAGAAGAGAGCGTCTGAGACTTGGTTGGAATGTGTGAATCAGTACTCACGTGCACTGGAAGGTTGGATGAAGGGCAGTAAAGTAACTGATTTTAAGGGGTTGTTGCATTTAATCAGTTGGGAGCACTTGAGTAGTCTTTGTGTTCCAGAGCTGCGCCAGCATCTTTTAGACAGCAAGCTGACAGACCCCATTGAGCTTGCTAAGGAGGCGGACCGCTGGACCAGTACCAGGGTCCACAGAGGAATTGTGGGTACCACAGCCAAAGGTGGGTAGGGTCCCCAGCAGAAGAGTGGGGGGGACAAGGGTAACCAAAAGGAGTTCTCACAAGGGCCCCAAAATAGTTCCCAGGGAAAGGAATCCCAACCCCCCAAACCTAGAGAGCCATGGCCCCCTAAGGGCAGGCGGGACAATAGAGACAGAAGAGATAACCAAGGTCCCTCTACCTGATATCACTGCAATGAGGTGGGCCACTTTGCTCCAAAATGTCCCAAGAAGAAGCAAGCACCCACTGGTGCTCCCGCCCCAGCATTATCAAGTATAGCTTTGGGAGTGGATTCGGTTTCTAGTGAATGGGGGGAGCTAGCAGTTATGACCCTTGTCTCTCGAGGAGACCAAGAGATGGTCCAGGAAACCTTACTGCCCTTTAACACTAAGAAGTATGGGCAGAAGGTGACCATCAATGGGAGGGAGATAGAGGCTCTGAGAGACACAGGAGCCAGCGTGACATCCGTGAGGTGTCAGTGGGTGTCTGAAGAGCAAATCATCCCTGATGTACTCCGCCCTGTAGTGGCAGCTGACAGCTCAGTGCGCCTCTGCAAGCTGACGCGTGTTCCCTTTGAATGGGGGGAGTCTCTGGTCTTTTGGAGGTAGTTGTCATTGATGCCTTGCCTGTAGACTGTCTGCTAGGTAACGACCTGAAGAGTTCTCCATGGAAGGATGTAGAACACAGAACTCATTTGGAGATGTTGGGTTTGCCTGCGTGGATCTGTGTGACCACGCGTGCTATGGCAGCCAGTAAGGGTGACTCAGCAGAACTGGAGCCTGAAACAGTGGCCCAGAGACCTGCCAGGAGAGGAAGAGGCAGGGGGCGCGGGAAACCCGCCCCAGCAGTTCCCACGGTTCAGGAAGGAGCAGAACCTGAGGGGGATGCCCTGGAACCTACAGGGGAACAGGTGGCCGAACTGGGAGACCTACCTGAGCTGACCCATTGGCCGCAAGAAGGTGGTCCATCCAGGGAGGAATTCTGCCAGGCGCAGAAAGAATGCCCTTCCCTCATTGGTCTGCGGCAACAGGCTGTAGATCAGGCAGCAGGTGGAGCAGCCAGAGATCACTTTATCTACTGGGAAGATGACTTGTTGTATAGTGAGCCTAAGTTTGCTGAGCCCGGTGCAGCCCGTGTGCTGGTGGTACCCGAGCACTTCAGAAACTTCCTAATGGGTCTGGCTCATGACGTGCCTCTTGCAGGACATGTGGGGCAAGACAAGACCCTAAACCGGCTTGTCACCCACTTCCACTGACCCCAGATGAGGAAGCATGTTGGTTCCTTTTGCAGATCTTGCCAAACCTGTCAAGCCAGTGGCAAGACTGGAATGAAGTTGAAGGCAGCCCTCCAACCCTTTCCAGTGGTGAGCACCCCTTTCGAGCGGGTGGGCATAGACATTGTAGGGCCCCTGGACCCCAAGACAGCCTTAGGCAACAGGTTCATCCTGGTCTTGGTGGACCATGCCACCCTGTACCCGGAAGCAGTCCCTCTCAGGGCAATCACAGCACCCGTGGTGGGCTGTGCATTGATGGGGATCTTTTCCCGTGTGGGGTTCCCCAGAGAGGTGGTCTCCGACCGGGGTACCAACTTCATCTCTAAGTACATGAAGTCTCTGTGGGAGGAGTGTGGGGTAACTTATAAGTTCACCCCTCCTTACCACCCTCAACGAAATGGGTTGGTTGAAAGGTTCAACCGGACCCTAAAAGATATGATTATGGGCCTAGCGGAGCCCATGAGACGGAAGTGGGACGTCTTGTTACCATGCCTGTTGTTTGCCTACAAGGAGGTGCCTCAGAAGTCCTTAGGGTTCAGTCCCTTTGAACTCCTGTATGGCCACCCTGTTAGAGGACCTCTCTCACTGGTGAAGGAGGGTTGGGATAGGTCCCGTGGGAAAAACCTCCAGGATGTGTTCAGCTATGTGCTGGCCATCCGCAACCAGACACAACGCTTCAGGAAGCTCTCTCAGGCGAACCTGGAAGCAAGCCAGGAAGAAATGAAAAGATGGTACGACCAGAATACCACTCAGGTCGAATTTCAACCTGGGCAGAAAGTGTGGGTGATGGCGCCAGTGGAGCCTTGCGCGCTCCAAGACAAGTGGACTGGGCCATATGAGGTGGTGGAAAGGAAAAGTGAAGTAACCTACCTGGTTAACCTGAAGACTCCCAGGCAGCCACTGAGAGTTTTGCATGTGAACCTCCTCAAACCACACTTTGAGAGGTCTGAAGTGACAATGCTCATGGCTACAGATGCAGGAATGGAAGAGGATAGTGATCCTCTCCCTGACCTCCTGGCAGTTAAGGAGCAAGATGGGTCAGTGGATGGTGTGGTCCTCTCGCCCACCCTGACCCCAGAGCAGCAGAGTGACTGTCGCCAAGTGTTGGGTCAGTTCGCCACCCTGTTCTCCCTGACCCCAGGAGTCACCAACTGGTGCGTCCATGATGTGGACACTGGAGACAGTCTGCCTGTGAAACACAAATTTTACAGGGTATCTGACAAGGTCAGGCCAGCATCAAGGGAGAGGTTTCCAAGATGTTGGCACTAGGGGTAATTGAGCCCTCCAGCAGCCCCTGGGCTAGCCCAGTGCTCTTGGTACCAAAAGCTGCTGCGCCCGGTGCCACTCCAGAACTCAGGTTTTGCGTGGACTACCGTGGGCTCAATGCGGTCATGAAGACTGACGCACACCCCATCCCCAGAGCTGATGAGCTCGTGGATCGGTTGGGAGCTGCCCAGTACCTCAGTACATTTGATTTGACTTCTGGATACTGGCAGATTGCCTTAACTGAGGGGGCCAAAGAGAGGTCAGCATTCTCAACGCCAGAGGGGCACTTCCAGTTCCGAGTCATGCTCTTTGGGTTGAAGAATGCCCCTGCCACGTTCCAGAGACTGGTTAACCAGGTACTGTCCGGGCTGGAGGAATTCAGCGCCGCATACCTGGATGACATTGTTGTGCTCAGCTCCACATGGGAGGAACACTTGCAACACCTCTGTGAAGTGTTGAAGGCTCTGCAAAGGGCAGGCCTCACTATCAAGGCCAGCAAGTGCAAGATAGGGCAGGGATCTGTGGTGTATTTGGGACACCAGGTAGGGAGCGGCCAGGTGGCGCCCCTACAGGCAAAGATTGATACAATTCTGGCTTGGGAACCCCCCAGGACCCAGACAGAGGTGAGAGCTTTTTTAGGTCTCACCGGGTATTACAGACGGTTTGTCAAGGGATATGGCACCATCATTGCCCCCTTGACAGAGCTGACTTCCAAAAAGCAGCCCAAGAAAGTGAACTGGACCGAAGCCTGCCAGACTGCTTTTGACGCCCTGAAGACCGCCATGTGCACAGCACCTGTGCTCAAGGCACCTGATTTCTCCAGTGAGTTCATAGTGCAGACAGATGCTTCAGAGCATGGTGTGGGAGCAGTACTCTGACAAATCACTGAGGAGGGAGGAGACCAGCCGGTAGCCTTCATTAGTAGGAGACTACTCCCCAGGGAACAGTGGTGGAGTGCGATTGAGAGAGAAGCATTTGCTGTGGTCTGGGCTCTGAAGAAGTTGAGGCCCTACCTGTTTGGGACTCACTTCCATGTTCAGACCGACCACAGGCCCCTCAGATGGTTAATGCAAATGAGGGGTGAGAACCCAAAACTGTTGAGGTGGTCCATCTCCCTACAGGGAATGGACTTCACGGTGGAACACCGCCCTGGCACAGAACACGCCAATGCTGATGGTCTGTCCAGGATTTTCCGCCTTAGTGAAGAGAACTCCCAAGAGGGTGGGTAGTTCTCCCCACTTTTAGCTGGAGGGGACACGTGTTAGACCTGGCATCTTTGGCGTGGTTTCCCCCTATCTTTTTGCCTCTACCCCCTGTATTTTTGATGCTGTGCTGGATTTCGTTTTTGCTGGTTTAGATGCTTTGGACACTCTGCCACTGCTGATCAGTGCCACAGTGTAAGTGCTCCCTATGTAAATTGATATTGTGATTGGATATACCTGATTGGCATATTTGTATCACTCTGAAGTCCCTAGTAAAGTGCACTGGGTGTGCCAGGGCTGGTGATGACAAATGCTACTAGTGGGCCTGCAGCACTAATTGTGCCACCCACATGAGTAGCTCTAAAAAGGTGTCTAAGGCCTGCCACTGCAGTGCCTGTGTGCAGTTTAGAAACTGCCATGTCCTCCTGGTCAGTGCCCCCACTGACCAGGCCTAACCCTTCCCTTTCTGTGCACATCAGTCACCCCTATGGAAGGCCCAAGGTACCCCCCTGGGCAGGGTGCAGTGTATGTCAAAGATAGAGCATGTACTAGTGCAGGTGACATGCTCTGATAGTGAATGGCAGCCATTTTCGTTTTTCACTATTGTAAAGCTATCTTGCTCCATAGATTAACAATGGGGGATGCTGGCTACAGTGGCTTCCAGCATTTCTTCCCATAGGAACAAGATAGGACATAAGTATCTAGTATCCCTGAACTGAGAATTTAATAACACATCTTTTAGGAAAGGTTGTTTTAAATCCTGTGTTTGAGAACAGCACTTTTAGAAAGTTGCTGTCCTCTTGTCTGACCTTTCTGTGTGCCTTGGCCTGTTTGTGGATTGACTGTCTGGTTTGAGAGTGACAGGGGCTGGGGATGCCCCAGGAGGCTGGCTGAGTCAGCCCTAGGCTGAATGACTGCATTTGCAACTGGAGTGGTGGGAGGAGTTAGCACCTGGGGCTGAATAGGGCTGTGCCTGCCTTCCACAATGCTGGCTCCACCGCCTGCTGGGCGGCTGACGACCCTGCCCCTCACTCTGAAAGGAAAGGAGAAGCCAGGAAAACAAAGTACTCAGGAGACACCCAGAACTGGTTCAGACCGGGCTCAGGGCCCACTTGCACAAAGAGAACAAAGACTTTTAGGGGTATAAGTACAGGACCCCTGACAACAGAAAATTAGATCATCCTGGAATCAAGAAGGAAACTCTGCTAAGGAGAAAGCTGACTCTGAAGAAGGAAGACTATCCTGCTGTTGCTCTGCTGGACTGACCTGCTGTTGCTTTGCTGCCAAGGAGAGGGGAAGGACTTTGCTGGTGTGCTGTGTCCCCTGTCTTGAAGGAATCTCCAAGGGCCTGAGAAGAGCTGGCTCCCTGTTATGAAGTTCCAGGAACAAAAGGACTTCACCCCCAGCTTCCCTGAACTCTGCTCTTGCTGTTAGGCCAAATCCTCTCCCCTATCATCGGGAGTTAGTGTTTTAGGGGGTTGCACATGTTAAATGGGTCAGTTCCCATACCCTGCCAGCAGTTTGTCGAGTGTACTCATAACTGAACATAGCAAGATCTATGAGCATTCCCTTAGGTGACATACAGAAATGACATGGGGATGCTTGCAAATTCCCATGACATCCACTGTTAAAGGCTGAGCTGGAGATGTATTTTTCAGCAGCTTTTATGTGTAATCATCAAAGTATACTGCTCTGTGCTGTACATGTACACAGATTGATATGCCTTATAAACATCTACTCGTGCAGGACTGTGTGTGTTTTCACATAAAATAACAACATTATTCATGCTGACAAGGCATGCAGTCTCACACAAAGTTCGAAGGTACAATTTAAAACTAGTCAGCACTGAGACTGGAATCTGACATGATGCTGTCCAGCATTACCAACTACATCACATCCCAGAGTCATGCTTCAGGCATGTCATGATGGGTACATCGCCATCCGGCCAGCTCAAGCCTACAAGCGACCTAGCTGCTTGCAATAATCTGGTCACATTGACATATGTGTGCTTAGGCTGTTGTGAAAATCAGACATTTTGGGGTAGCATAGTTTGTAAGCTATAAATGTAAACAAATGTGAAAGAAATATTTAAAATGTAATGTCCTCATTAATTTCCCTGAGGTAGACATCGACCATTTACAAGGGGAGAGGAGGGCTCCTTCCAGGACCCCAATTCTACCAGTAAGTGTATGGATCATTTTGATGTCTCAGTGTGATCTATGTGAAATGTTACATTGTGATGTGTGGTGGGAAGTAACATCCCATCAATTAGTTGTCTGTGTGTGTGTGAATCTGAATAGAACCTGCCCACAGATACTTTAAGAAAGACCAAGGAGTAAAATCCTTGAGAATGTATGTAGGGTGTAAGTAAGCTGACCCACAGGATCTGAACAATTTTACATATGCTTTAATGCTGGCACATTTATAGTCATGTTGCTTTAGGCACAGTGACAATCATCTGGCACAGTCTCTGCATGTGTTCAACAGAAGCACATTGTCTTGTACAACAAATAACACAAACCAAAAGAAACACAGAGACAATGTACATCGTTGCACATTGAAATATGTGTTCCTACGCATGTCTGGGCAGGGATCAGTTGTATATGTCCAAAAGTGTGCATGACGCTGGTGCAGATGAGGTGAAATATGTATACACAGTCACTGTTTTTCCAAGCATGGACAGGATAGCTATAATAGATTCAGATTTACACACTGTGTGATTCTGCAACATATGTTCATCAACATGCAGCATAATGGGTTCAGACATTCTGCATACTTTTGAGCTCTCATGATGTGACATTTTACTTTGACTGACCATAAGGGTAGGTAAACATACCTGCTGTGTTACATCTAATATGTTATGGAAAACATAACTTCTCCTGTAGCAGTATGACCAAACAAATTCAGAAATGTGAAAACATGTATGACAATGCCATCAGGGTTGCCATCACAACCTAACCAATTTTTAATATGGTATTTGCACCATATGTTTTTGTGATGGACTTAAATCTTCCTATGGAATGTATTTTGCACATGAAAGACAACAAATGACATGGCTATGTTTGTGTCTGTTCATGTGATTATTCATTATTCTACGGACATATAGATCTACAATGTCTTAGGCTACCATAAAGTGCTTCTGTTGTAATCCAGTCTCAATGTTACTTGAGCCTCCCTCAGAGACATGGTGCAGGGGGCCATGCATCATATCTAAAAATGTTTTTGCTCAGATGAACAGTACGGCAAGCATGCACATGCAACTGAGATGTTATTTACAATTTATAATGTATGCATTGAATGCAGTCTTGGGGTGATGTGTGCACATAAGCATTTTTAAGCATGACTCACCTTGATTTTCCCTTCAAGTGTGAAGCAGAAGATAAATATTACATTTCTATACAATTGCCTAAGGGTACATATTTCTAACAATGCCCAGTCATGGTCTACAGGAAAGACATGACAACCCCTTATCCATGTATTGACTATCTGACAGAGTAGGCGATGCCAACAATGTGTGCAGCACTGTTACTCCAGATGGGGTATGCAACACAGAGCCACTGTGCCTGGACTGTATCACCTTATCCACTTACTCATACACTTAGTTGGAAGAGCAATGATTACCACATATACATGACACAATTCTACATAGATGTTTAGGGGAAACAGGACAATGTGTCCACTATAAATTATGGACTTTATCATGAGTGTGAATTTATTTTCTGGGTGATATGGTAGTTATCACATAGTACCTACTGTCACATTTAGTGCACCTACGCAGATGGCGCTTGGCTCAGTTTTCCTGGCTCAAGTATGGGATATCTATGTATTGGCTCTCTATTGTACATTTATCTGACTCTATTACCGGTGTCCGTCTGGTCAGGCACATATGTGTTACAATATCAGCCTATTTCTCACACACATCATGTACATGTATTGCATGTGATAACTATTTTGTCCATTATTACCCTAGATAACATGACAGGACCTTTGAAATGAGATGTTACAGCTACAGGTACATAAGGAATGTCTCTAAGGTATACAGCAATCTAAATAAGCTCTACAAGCATGACAAGGCAACAGGGTACTGAAACGTCCCTTGACCCACGACACCTTCAAAGGTAACATCTGCAACAAGCCACCACACAGCAGGACCGAGCCAGCAACAGGCACCCCAAACCCCAATTTCGACGGCTACCCCTGCAGCCACAAAGCCAAGAACCACATGGGCCATGAAGCCCAGTGAAAGAAGGGAATCAGTTTTCAATAGCATCATGATCCAAGAAGTCAGGCAGGTGAATAAAAAATCTTTTGACATTAGGAGAAAGCAGGCAGAGAATGGAGAACATGGAGTAAGCCATGGAGCAGCTCGCCCCACTCCTGTAGACATTTTTATCGGCAATGTTTTCTATTTTAATAGTAGGTCATTATTTTAGGACTTAGAGTGATAGTTAGTGAATAGTATAGGTTTAGATTTATTAGTTTAGATTTTGATAGTGTTTTATAGTTAAATGATTTTATATATTTATGAGCTTTTAGTGTGGAGGGTTGATGTTAAGCATTTGTTAAAAAAATATATAAAAATTAATACCAAAATCTATAGTTTTGTTCAGGTTTACATGTGTAGTTAGTTTATGTATAGGTGTAGTTGATGTTTTTTATGTTTTTGTCACTCTATGGGGCCTATTTTGATGTTGGGGCAAAACTGCTTCTGCCCGTCACCTACTCGGTCCTGGGAACAACTGACACCAGGTCGGCAATCCCGACCGACTCATTTCAATGCAACCATAAACTGTTCGGTCGCATGCTCCCTTTCCTCAATGGGAGCTCCAGTTACGACCATAAACCGTCCGTAACACAAGCTCCCATTGAGGAAAGGGGGGTGCAGTTCATCTCTGCACCCCGTGGCAGGCACCACAAGTTGCCTGTCACAAGGTGCAGGGATCAGTAGGGGAGCACCTATCGGCCTCCAACTGGAGGCAGTGCACCAAAGGGGGCCCTACTGGGGGCCCCCCAGACACACTTTCAGAAAATGGTTGCCATGTCGAGCAGGCCGGCATGGAATCCATGTCGATAAGGTGCATCATAATCTCAGGGGCGGAAAGTCCCTCCCTTGAAATTACTGGCTGGCTTCCGATTGGCTGAAGTGTTTTCTGAGCCCATCGGAAGCCAGCCGGTATGACTGGCCAGTTTCCTTTATGACTGTCTCCATCATTATGAGTGGGTCAGAAAGGAGATTGTGTGGCTCATTACGATGTGGCCCTGAAGGCTCTGACCACAGGATGGAGGTTTTATAGGCTGCATCATAATTGGCCCCAATGTGTCTCAATGGGGGGGTTGATATCTAACATGCCATTTGCGTGAAATGTCTAGGACAGATTAAGATCAATTAAGTTACGTTAAGGTAGTGTTAAGGTTAGTTAGTGTAGGATAGATAGGTTAAGATAGTTTAGGCTAAGTATAGATTGTGTAAGTTAGTGTAGGCTAGCTAGGTTACGGTAGTTTAGGTTTAGTTTAGCTAGTGTACGTTAGTGCAGGATAGGTAGTTTTATTTTGTTAGTATGGCATTTTGTTCTATAAATACCATTTCTACTTTCACAACTTTATAATAATTCCATGCAGAAGAGTTGTCATCAGTGCTTAGGTTTTGGTCAGTACATTATGTAGAAATTTCATGCAGTGTTTATAGAGACGTATTACAGTGTGAGAGACCTATGGACAAGAGTCAGTGTACCTCACGATTGAGTCACTTCAACACTCTTCACCATGCTTTAGGCACTGTGAGTGGTCCTTTTCATGTGAATTGATGCACAGCCCAACACAGATAGTCACCTATTGTTGCACGGTGTATGTAAGAGATGCTGCATGTATTGTAGGGATGGTTATGTAACTCCAGATGACCCATTCATGGCTGTGATGGGACACACACTTGTCCCTAGCTACTTATGCACTCACCCATGCACCATTGTACTAGTAGGTCATTGTTATTAGCTGGTTAGCTAGCATTAATGTGGCCCACACCTGCCTGGATAATCTCATTCATTCTTGGCATTGAGTACTTGCTAAGTGTGGCACGTCATGCATTTGACTTTGTCCAAGTACTTGCTAAGTTAGAAAACCTATGTTTCACATTTCCTCTTATCCTGGGGATGTGTAGGTTTGTTCCTGGGTCTCTGCTATGGCTCCTAATTAGTGATGTGTGCATATTATACAATTGATGTAATGTGTGGTTACACTCACACTCAATGCTTGTGAGGGCTCTCAGGGGCAGAGAAACAAAAAGACCCTATGTATCCCAGTGTGTCTTTCAAAACAATGTATCTGTTAACACAGGACCACATCTACTTATTAAATGCATTTCATGCATACTGACATCCAAGGTGCTGCACTGAGCTTCTACATCCTATAGTATCATAGGTATGGAGGAGTCTGGTTATGAGTATCTGCATGTTGTCCGTGCATGCATACTTATAGTACATATAGTATATCTTCAATATAAGCAGTGAGGCTATCATATGTGCTTGATCACATGATCATGATCACTGAGCAAGATAGATGTGGATGTGTGAAACTGTTAGTGGCTCACATGCCCCACAGGACCCATTTTGTGCAGGTAGGGATTTCTGTTATTAGTAAACCTTTTCACTGTGTGCCAGTCATTTAACTGATGCTTATTGTCACACCATGATGTCCAATAGTTAAATGAGACTTCTGTATAATGCCATGGCAGTGGATGTACATGATGCTTTTATGAGAAAGACCTGTAATCTGACCTATTTCATTTCAACATTGGCAAAAGGCTCAACCTGAGACATTTCGCCATAAACACAGTCTTAGCACATATAATTTCTGTTATGATTTTATTTTGTTTCAAACACATATTTTTTCTTTTAGTTATATATATTCTCTATCGTTTGTGCTCATATGATCATAAAACAATACAGATATTTACAAATTCATAATTTTTAGTGGTATTATACATTACAGGACCAAATCTCCAAAATGTGATTACCCCCACACAAACACCATCATACCGACATTCTCACCTTTCATCCTCTTCAATCATACGGGTAAACATACAACAAAAAAGTGACAATATAAAGAGAATATATATATTAAAAAAAGAAAAAGACAAGGGCCTGATGGCTTGTCAACAAGGCAACAACATCACTGTGGAAGGCACCCATAGTTGCAATATGGGAGTCCTGCTTGCGCTCCATAGATTGGAGGATGGTGAGGATGGCCCACAACCAGGTGACAACGTCACTAGTGTCATATTGGCAGGGCTCTTGTTGATGCCTGTGCCTCATGACACCAACAATGTCAGATAGGGCTATTCAATTTTAAGGAGCAAAAGGTAGGTGTCTTTGATTGCCTTAGAGGTGTACCTATTGGACATATTGGGTTGGAGGTACCTAGGGACTCCTTCTAGGGTGTCCATGATGATCTCCATCCCCACCTGCACCGCATATACAGCTCACTTTGGGGTCCTCGGAGTCCAGAGCTGAGTTTGAGCTGGCAGATGCATCGTGTTCTGTGGTAGGCGGTTCTTATGGAGACCCAGCAATGGTGTCATCCCTTGCCGTGACTGGAGAAGGTGTTCCATTGGAGTCCAGAAGTTGCTGGAAGATGTCATCGAACATGGAGGGTAGGATGTCATCACCAACAGGTTGGTCATCCAGGATAGGCTGCTGGTCAGGAAGTGTTGTTTCTCCATCTGCAATGAAGTACAAATATGTTAAGGGTGATCTATGTTAGATGTTAGCATGAGTAATTTTGCTGACATAGAGAATTTATTCTACAATAGTGGGGAAAGTGTTAGATTTCAGAGGGGTAAAATGTAGTGTTCCCACCCCAATGAGTGTAACAGTAGGGAAAGGGAAAGTGTTGTATAGCGGAGGGGTACAATTTACTATTCCAACTCCAGTCAGTACAGCAGTCGGGAAAATGTTGGATTGCGGAGGGGTGAAACGTACTATCCCCACTCCAATAAGTGCAACAGTAGGGAAATTGTTGGATAGTGAAGGGGTAAAATTTAATATCCCCACTCCAGTCTGTTCAACATTCAAATCAAACAAAATATCTTCAACAAAATAACATTATTTGATAAAAAAAGTTAATACATATATATATAAATATGTTGACAACTAAATATATATTTAACATTAAAAACGAAAATATATATATATATATATATATCACAATTTTAAATACATATCACAAATGCTTACAAATATTATTATAAATAAAATCCAACAATGATTTTTATACACATAAATCTTTTTACTTATAAATTCTTCATTAAAAAAAACATTATTTCTTAGATATATTTACTTTAGTTACTTCCCACCCTCTACCGCAAAACTCAAAACCTGCACCTAAAAAAGTATTTACACTATTTTTATTAATATCCATCAACAAAATAATTTTCATTAATTAAATATTAATTATTAATTAATTATAATTAATATACTTCTCACAATAAATCCCCACAAAGCATGCAAAACAATTAAAATTAGTTTTCAAATAACTAATAGTATTTAACAACTAATTAGAACGTAATTAAAAATAATGTAATCGTACCCTTCACAGCTATAAATCCAAAACCCGCCCCTAAAAAAATGTAACTAAATAATTAACATATTTAATTATCAACAAATTCATTAATAATAATGATCAACTAATTAATAAATGTAATTAAAAATAGATTACTTCCCACCCTTTACCCCTAAAACCCCACAACCAGCACCTAAAAAATACACAAGTAACATAATTATTTACCAATGAACTAATTAATATTAAATATCATCTAATTGTTAATTAAAATAAATTACTTCCCACCCTTTACCCCTATAACCTCACAACTAGAACCTAAAACATACACAATTAACATAATTAATTACCAATGAATTAATTAATGTTAAATATCAACCAATTATTAATGAAAAATAAATTACTTCACACCCTTTACCCCTATATCCGCACAACCAGCACCTAAAAAATTACATAATTAACATAATTAATTACCCATCAATTAATTAATAATAAATATAAACTAATTATTAATAAAAAATAAATTACTTCCCACCCTTTACCCCTATATCCCTAGAACCTGCACGTAAAAAAAATTCACAATTGACATGATTAATTATCCAATAATTAATTAATATTAATTAACAACTACAGGTCTCATTACAATGTTGGTCGGAAAGGCTCTGAACGGCATTTGGATTTGCCTAACCTGTTTCAGGAGCGGTGTTTACGGCCAACTCAGAAACATTTCCGACCGACCGGTTACGATACAATGTAACCAGTGGATCATTCTGAATCGGTTGCAACCGGCATTCGTAGAGTCTGATTCGGTCTGAGCCGAATTGTACAGCTTAACGTACCACATTATCGACCGACCGATTGCGATGTCGGTTTCTGACAGCCGTTGCGAATTGGTGTGTCCGACATGGATCGGCTATTGAAATCTGACTTTGGGGGTGCACAGCACTTCCCCCTTCACCTGGTTGCCTTTGGTTGGGGCTTATGAGGGTACCCCTGGGACCCCTCTTTCCTACCATGCACAGTGTGGCAGGCACCATGGGGTGCCCGCCACACGGTGTAAGGTTTTCCGCAACCACCCCGTTTTTCAATAGGAGCCTGTGTTGTCAGTCGGAACAGTTCCCACTGAAGTCAATGGGAGTCCGACCGAACAGTGTTCGGAACCATTGTTCCCCGAAGGCGAGTCGGTCAGAAGGGATTCCGACAAAGAGTTGGTTGGAATCCTTTACGACCAACATCGTAATGAGGCCCAAATTATTATTTAATTAAAAATATATGACTTGCCACCCTCTGCCCCTATTAACCCCACAACCCACACATAAAATGTACCCCCCACAAAATTAAAAGCACAACTAAAACAATCAAATATCGATTAAATAAATATTTTCAAATAAAAAATAATCATTAATGTATTATAAATAAATTACTTTCGACCCTCTTCCCCTGTAAACCCACAACCCACTACGGAACTAAAAAACACAAAATGTATTTACATTTAATTTTAATTAATAACTATAAATAATAAAAACACATATATTAAAAAACATAAACAACCCTTGTACCAAAATATTACATCAACACATTAAAAATAAATACTAAAATGCATAACACTAATTAAAAAACAATATTTTAAACAACTATGGGCATCATTATGATGTCGGTCGGAAAGCATTCTGACCGACTCCTTGTCGGAATTGTTTCCGACTGACTCTGGTTTGGGAAGTCCGTCTGACCAATTATGATGGTTCCGAACACCAGACAGTCAGACTCTCATTGACTTCAAAGGGAGCCTGTGTGCCTACCAACAACACAGGCTCCCATTGAAAAATTAGGTGGCTGCAGAAGACCTGCCACACTGTGCATTTACTAGAAAGAGGGGAACCTGAATGTCGGTCGGAACAAATTCGGAATCACAGACCGGTTAACTTGTATCGTAATTGGTTGATTGGAAATGTTTCTGAGTCGGTCGGAAACACGGCTCCCGACATGGGTTTGTGAAACCTGAATGCCATTCAGAGCCTTTTCCTACCGCATTGTAATCGTCCCCTATATTTTTACAAATTATATTAGTGACTTCTATATTTTAAAAATCTAAATTAGTTACTTTGAAATCAATATTTTTTACTTCAATATTCTTGGCATTGATAGTTCCATGTCCCAATTTTTTAAACCCGATATTCTTGTCTGTCGATATTTGCAACTTGATATTTTGTCAAAACACCCCAGGGGCCCACCATCCTCACACAAAATCTATCCTGCCAACTCATGGCCATCCTGTATGCATCACTTGCATTCACCCCCATCCCAAGTATACATATGTACATGACAGGAGGTGGGGTGGTCTCTTACATGGCGGGGGACACCTGTGTGCTCTCACCGTGCAAATCGGGAAAGCTGTGTGCAAAGTAGTTTCATAATGCTGACTCTATACATGGCTGTTCACAAGATCCTACGTGGTGATCCTTCACATACTCCAAATCAGAACTTTCTCCTAGATGAGGAGTTAATCCTTTGGCAACTCCATTCCATTCCATTGCTTTACAGTCCAGATTTGGCTGCATGGGCCCAAGTTAGACACACTAGCCTCATGGTGCAAGGGGGTCTGCCTTCTCACAGTCTGGTTTGGCAGGGTTCAGGTATCTATGCATGATGTACTGCTGCAGTCCAGGTTTTTTGCTTTGTATTGTGGGACTTGTAGTCCTGGTATCTCATGTTATACATTCCACTACAAGTTCCAGTATTCAAAGGTGAACCCGGAGTAGTGCTGAACATCAAACATTGACGGGACATACTTGATTGACCAGGACTAAACAGTACAAAATTTAATTAAGCAGTATGGCTTACAGCTATACGATTCATCAATTAACAAGTGAGAGATTCCTGCCCTTTCCCTAGCAAATGAGCAAAAAGAACAATTGATAGACAAAATGATGAACAATGAGAAACATTCACCCCAGTACAAAGATCTGGGCCTAAATCCATTGTTGGTATGATTCCCATGCCATTCCAATGTAAACCCAGCCATGTGCAAATCATCTTGACCCTGCTCCCCATTGGAACGGTCCAGACAGAAATTCCAGGCCAGGTCCACCCTGGTGCAGAAACAAGCATCCTGGGATCGGTTTCAGGGTTTCACACCTCATCAGCCAGGCTATCTTGACTCCAGTGGCATGGAGAGCACGGGACCCATGGCTCGGCATATCTGTCCCACTTGGGGTGACAAATGCAAAAAGAGCAATTGGTGGACAGAATGCTGAACAATGTCAAACATTCACCCTAGTACAGAGATCTGGGTATAAATCCATCATTTTGTTGCCCCTCATGTAATTTCAGTTTAAACCCTGCTATATCCAAATCAGCCTTGACACTTCTCTCCATGGGCTCTGTCCAGCCCGAACTGCAAGGCCAGGTCCTCCCCGGACCAGAAACAAACATCCTTGGACCGGTTTCAGAGTTTCACCCTTTATCAGCCAGGCTAGCTTGACTCCAATGGCATGGAGAGCACGGGACCCACTTCTGGGCATACCCATCCCACTTGGGCTGACAAATGCAAAAAGAACAACTGATCAACAGAATGCTGCACAATGTCAAACATTCACCCCAGTACAGAGATCTTGGCCTCAATCTATCGGTTGTTGTCTCCCTGTCTCATTCCAGTTTAAACCCAGCTGCATTCAAATCAGTCTTGAAACTACTCCCCATGGGTACAGTCCAGCCCGATCTTCAAGGCCAGGTCCTCTCTGGACCGGAAACAACCCTCCTGGGACTAGTTTTGGGGTTTCAAACCTCATCAGTCAGGCTAGCTTGATTGAGGCACGGATCCCTTTATTGTAGGTGGATAGTTCAGAGGGGTAGTAAATTAAGTCTTTACAAGTGCTTTAAAACAAATTAAATGTATTTGGGAGTGGGGATATGAAGAGAAGAGGGCCACTTTTGCCGGGTGTTAGTGAGAGAATCTGAGGAGGAGGTCATGGCGGAGAGGGTTGTTGAAAAAGGTTGTCGCAACTGGCACCACCAGCTTTAAAGCCAGTCCTGTTTCAGAGCATTCAAGATAAAATGAATAAGATGGCAACAGCTATGAGCATTTTGAAAATTAATTTTCCTCAACTATTTTAAGAAGAGCTGTTAAGCAATGGCATTAAAGAGAGTTTACTGGTTGATATTAGCCCTTGGTATTTAATAAAATTCAGATGATTAAATGTTCCAATTGCACCCTTGGAGACTAGCAATTTCAGTCACATTTTAGACTTGTGCATTAGAATCTATGTATATTTATAGGTTGCAGCTGATATTTTGCAACTAATCTTATTTTTCTTCTTCTTATGGATATAGAAAGACTGATAGAGGAAATATATAGTTAGGGAAAATGTGTGACTAAAATGATCAACTGAACAAGAAACTATTTAAAGAGAATTGCACCTATTTTGGATTTAGATCTAGTTTATTGAATTTATATAGAAATAATTGATACACAACTACTCACCTGCATCTATCGCCAGTGGTGTTTCAGTAGTGGGCAGTAGGCATGCATCACGTAACAGTAGAAAAGAATAGAAAGAGTAAAAAAGAGACAATAGAGAAAATCAAGCTTGGGAGGGGGAGGCATGAAGGTGTGTGCCTGGCGTCTATGACTTCCAACAAGGGTGCATATGCTCTAATGCTCTGCAGATAACGCTGTGGAGGTTAAGCAAAGTATCCTTAGATACCGGGGACAAGACAGCTCCTTGAACTCACCAGACAGGTACTGCAGGCAGGTTTGCCACATCTTGTCGAAGCAGAAAAGTTAAACTGTAGCAACTGCGGACAGCTTTTCCATCCCCAGTATATCCCATAATTTGGGTAGCCAATCCAAGTGTGAAGGCACCGCTTCTACACCCCATCTTGCGTGGACAATCTCTTTTGCCACTTCAGGTACTACTATTAGACGGAGGCGGGTAGGTGAGACCCAGGAGTATACAGCTCAGGAATCTAGTTATATCTGTCACAAATATAACTTTTACCGCATCCAAAGCTCCCAAAAGGGGTGTGTGTGTGCCCTTATGTCCAAAATGACACCAGAATTTCCCATGTCCCATAGGTTCCCAGATGGCGATCCTGGCTTAGGTGAGGTTCCAATATCTTTAGGAGCATTTCTGTACTAGTGGTGTTAAGTGCAGAGGTTTGTGTTTGGTGAAAAATAACACTCCACTCTCTGAGAAGGGGCCCCCACATTCTCCCTTCCATCTAGCTTGTGCAGGTGAGTTGAGGTGGCTCAGAGATGTAAACAAAAAGGCATAAAATCTGAGAGTAGTTTTTTATCTGTGGAATGAGTGAGAATCCACCTCTCAAATGCTATCAGTACCCTAGTAGCATGTGGCCGAATAAAAGTTTGAGTCAACCAGTGTGCTACCGTCAGATATTGTCATTGTGCCTTGTCAGGAAGGCAGTAATATATCTGCAGTGTAGGAAAGTCCAGAAGTCCATCGGTGTCAAACAGATCCCCAACTCATTTGCAATTAGCTTCCTGCCGTGCCTTAAAAGTTGAGCCTGTGGTGGCCGGTGGAATTTCCGTGTTGCCTATCAGTGGTGTTTGTGGGGAGATTGGAGTGGAAAGACCATGTCACATTTTCACCTTGTCCCAAACTCCAACAGTGGCTCTCACTGCCGGGGACATATAAACACTGGCTGGTCTGTGTGGTTTAGGCAGTCAGGGTATCTTCCAGATGTGAATATCCACAATTGCCTGATCGATGAAACACCAATGTTTTTCTATGAGGACCCTTCCACCATGTATCATAATTGTGGCATCTGGTAGTAGAAGCGCAGATTTGGGATTCCCAGAAAAGCGCAGGTTCTGGGCATCTGCACTTGCTTACTCTCCCAGATGAAGTCCCAGGTAAGTGCTTGTAGTCCGTCCAGTATCCATGGGGGATGTTGGAGGGGCAGAGTTTGCATGACGTATAGGAGTTTAGGGAGTAGGTTATTTTAACAGCTGGTATGCACTCAAGTCAGGAGAGTCTGTCGGGCTTCCATTTGGTGAGGTCTGCCCGCGTGGTCGATAGTACAATTATATGCAGCGGTGGCCGTAGTTGTGGGATGTATCTGTATCCTCAGATATGGGAACCCACCCTCCGCCCACTGTAAGGGAAAATGGGCACAAAGCTGGGTGCTCTCTGGCTCTGAAAAAGTCATGCCTAGGATTGGGGACCTCTGTGGATTGATTTTAAAGCCAGAGGCATCTCCAAATGTGGTCAATTCTGTCATAATGGCTGCCAACGAATTATCTGGATTGGTGAAAGTCAAAAGAACATAATCTGCTTATAGCATAGTCTTATGCTCCCTCCTTCCCATCGGGATGCTCGCTATGTGAGGATTGGCCCTCATTCGCTCTGCAAAGTGCTCCATGTAGAGCACAAAAAACAGGGGGGACAGGGGGCAACCCTGTTTAGTTCCCTGTTCATTAGCGAATGAAGGCAACCTCTCTCCATTTACACATATTCTAGCTTGGGGAGCTGTATAGCATGACTGAACCCAGCTGCAGAACAGCGGCCTCAGGCCCACATGCTCCAGAACCTAGTGCAAATAGGGCCATTGCACCTGATCACACACTTTTTTCAGCGTTGATTGTTAGCAAAAGGACCGGTATTTGTGAACATTGTACATTTTCCAGGAGAAGACATGGTCTTTTCGTGTTGCCGCTACTCCCTCGCTGTGGAATAAAACCTGGTTGCTCGGGATCAACCAGTCCCTCGACATAAGAGGCCAGCCTTCTTGTCCAAATTTAACAGGGAGATTGTGCGATAGGAGGTGAAGCATTGCGTTCCTTGCCCATCTTAGGGATTTCTGTAATGGTGGCTAGGCGAATCGAGTCTGGCAACATGCCCATCTCGCCAAATAAATTGAACAGCCATGCCAGAACTGGGGCAAACTGTGTGCCAAGGGTCTTATACAATTCTACACAAAAGCCATCTTGGCCTCGTGCCTTAGTGGGCTGTTATTTATTTATGGCAGCCAGTACCTCCTGTGGTGTAATGTCCACATCCAAGGCTGTAAATGTGATCGTAGTAGCATGGGGGAACACCTGAGATAGATACGCCCTCACATCCGAGTCCTGCAGGGATTCAGCAGTATAGAGGGTCTTATAAAAGGTTCTGAAGGCATCTGAAGAAGAAGAATGTGTTTATTGTTCGATTACTTAAAGCCATGACAATTTAGGTTAAAACAAACAAGAGAACACATTTTATCTTAAGTGCAACAGGAAGAAGTTAAAAGTGTCAAAAAATACAGTAGTGACAAATATATATATATATATATATATATTCACTGAAAAAACATAGGTTATAGACCATATATAGTTAGGAATTAGCATTTACAAAACCTTATTTTACTCACACAAAACCATTGAAATTTCATATATAGTTAGTTGCACTAACTATATATCGCGCACCCGCAATCCACTGCTGATGATGTCACATATTACATCATTCATGACATGGTCAGTGACATCACTGATGACATCACTGATGACATCTCAAATGACATCACTGATGACATCACTGATGACATCTCAAATGACATCACTGATGACATCACTGGTTTGACATTACTGATCACAT
This sequence comes from Lissotriton helveticus, assembly GCF_964261635.1. Lineage (NCBI taxonomy): Eukaryota > Metazoa > Chordata > Amphibia > Caudata > Salamandridae > Lissotriton > Lissotriton helveticus. The sequence continues at coordinate 854,338,955 of NC_136070.1, read as the reverse complement.
CACTGATGACATCATTCATGTGATAATACGATGAACTTCTTCAGACTCTAATATAACCTTAGATACACTCAATGTAAACAGACACTCACAGACTGTCACTCATCCATGAAGTTACACACACACCTAGTCAGTCATGCAAAGAATCAATCACACCTCCATTTTCTCAACTATACAGTTATACACACCTTACTTATTCAAACACATACTAACACATATTTACTCTCTTATACAATCCCGGATACAAGTTCACAATGATCCATACAGCCACTCACACATTCACTGGCTCTTATGCACAGTTATTTATATATGTCAACTCTCACATGTACTGTGTTTTACATATGTACTTACTTTGACATGTAGCACTGAGATATCCATTCACTCACCAATACACTCATGCACACAGTCAACCCCCCATACATCTGTTTCCACATGCACTTTTGAACCCATACATCTAGTGAATCAACTGCTCACACATCTATGCACAGAGTCATACACCTACCAGACACCCACAAACACACTCAGTCTCCCATACAAATACATGGGCAACCAATCAATAACCCATATAGTTACTCATATAGCTACTGATCAACACATGCATCAGTTTACAGAACAAAAGATATAATGATGCAGAAATTAAGACAGTTTAGTCACTAACCCATGCACTCAGTGAGACACATTTAATCACTCACTCATAGAGTCAGTCATGCACCTACTAAATCCTTCATCCAGACACTTATAAATCCACTCATTCTTCAATATGTAAGACATATTTTAACTTTACAGAAACATACAGTCATTGGATGTTGTCATCAGTGATGTGATCTGTGATGTCATTTGAGAAGTCATCAGTGATGTCATCAGTGATGTCATTTGAGATGTCATCAGTGATGTCATCAGTGATGTCACTGACCATGTCATGAATGATGTAATATGTGACATCATCAGCAGTGGATTGCGGGTGCGCGATATATAGTTAGTGCAACTAACTATATATGGAATTTCAATGGTTTTGTGTGAGTAAAATAAGGTTTTGTAAATGCTAATTCCTAACTATATATGGTCTATAACCTATGGTTTTTTCAGTGAATATATATATATATATATAACATTTCTATGGCAAAATGAAACCCCTCATTTTGTTCCTTTTCAAATTAAATGTATTAGGTGTTACCACTTTATTCCAATCAAGATGACTTCAGGTGTGCCATACTTTTGTCATAAGTAAGACTGTTAGCGTTCTAGTTGTTCTTTAGAACACTCTGGGACATTCTATCATTGGGCTATAGTTGGGCTACATCTGGCTGATATTTGGGCTACATTTGGGCTCTATTGTCTCTGGTGGCCATCTTGGGAGACTGCATATCAGAAATGTTTTTAATGAAATATAAGAGGATTTGAGAAGTCACTCAAAATGTGCCCTAATTTTTCTTTCTTCAGCACTAATCATAATTTCTATGGTAAAATGAACCCCCTCATTTTGTTCCTTTGAAAATTAAATGTTTTAAGTGTTAACACTTTATTCCAATCAAGATGACTTCAGGTGTGCCATACTTTTGTCATAAGTAAGACTGTTAGCGCTCTAGTTGTTCTTTAGAACACTCTGGGACATTCTGTCATTGGGCTATAGTTGGGCTACATCTGGCTGATATTTGGGCTACATTTGTTTTTTTTGTCTCTGGTGGCCATCTTTGGGCTACATTGGGCTACATTGGGCTACATTTGGGCTCTAACATATATATAGCCCAATGTAGCCAATATATATTTTTTCAAAGTTAATTTTCGTAAAAACCACTGGAGCATATATCTTGAGACATAGCAAAGGCACATCGGGGTACCAGTCCCTACAATTTTGCCAAGTTTGGTGGAAATCCATTCAGCCGTTCGGGCTAAAAGTGAGTCCAACCGCCCTATGGAAATTAACATGGGGAAAACATGTTTTGGGACCCCCTTTTATCTCGGCCCCCGCTTGACGGATCCCCCCGAAACTTTCAGAAAAAGGAGCGGAGCGCAGAGAGGCAAAGTTAAGGAAAATTACAGGCAGATCCCTCATTCGGCGCCAAAGTTATTCCCAATAGAATGTTGCGGATTTCCTATGGAAAACAATCCTAACTATAACTACCTACTGGCGATGCCAGTAGGTAATATATATATATATATATATATATATATATTCACTGAAAAAACCATAGGTTATAGACCATATATAGTTAGGAATTAGCATTTACAAAACCTTGAAAATTCACTGAAAAAACCATAGGTTATACACCATATATAGTTAGGAATTAGCATTTAAAAAACCTTATTTTACTCACACAAAACCATTGAAATTCCATATATAGTTAGTTGTACTAACTATATATCGCGCACCCGCAATCCACTGCTGATCATGTCACATATTACATCATTCATGACATGGTCAGTGACATCACTGATGACATCACTGATGACATCTCAAATGACATCACTGATGACATCACTGATGACATCTCAAATGACATCACTGATGACATCACTGATGACATCTCATTTGACACTTACAGAAGCCTCACCTTCTCCATGCCTCCTACACAGTTCTACATATACATCATAAATGCAAACAGTACAGAATTAATTATACATGTTAAATGGTTTATTTTTGCTGTTCTCAGAATGTATCAAAATTCACTAAAAACAGTGACTTGAAGGTATTCATCATATAACAGCGGGGAAAAAAAAACACAATCAAAATGATTGTGTTTAAAAAACCCATACAACATAACAAATCAGAATTCAGAATTCCTTAAAGTTAACTTACTTTCCATGACGTCAAAGGATGTCCTATGAACAGCTTACACTCTATTGTGCTGTTATTACTTTCAGCCCGCCACTTTCTGAAAGAAAATCTCCATCGTTTTTAAAAACATGTTACATGCAATAAATGACTTCTTGCTCTCTACCACAAGTTTCCACAAGGCCAAATCTTGTCAGACCCATTTATAACTCTTGGATTTCTTGTAAGCCAATCCCGTCATTTGGCATTTCCGCAACTTTCAGAATTAAAATGTTGAAGATCATTTTCACAATCCTGGAATAGTAATATCTTCCCCTTCTTGCTCAGTCATGTTCTACATTTCCTATGACACTTATACTGCTTACTATGAAGCAGACTTACACTACCTCTATGACTACTACAATTATTTAATTCTCTACATCACTTTTAATCACAAAGCAATGTAAAACAGTAGACAGCATTGCAGACTTACATTCCCTCTACTTTATGTTTTGATTGGCTGCTTCAATTAGCTTATAAAAAGAAATAGTTTTTCTGAACTCATTCAAAGTGCACTTATTTCTCCATGACGTCCAGTCTTATGGTTAGAAGTTATGTCTCTGTACTACACTTATCCTCAAGGCCAAATTGTGTAGGAGCCATTAGAACTTCTTGAAATTCCACAGAGCACATCCCGAGATTATTTCCCTAAAATTTTGGTTTTAAAAACACCAGGTAAGAGTTTTTAAGGTCATACGGCAATTTTTTTTTGAAAATTAAAACAGAATCGTTGCAGAATGACCAGCCATTTCTAGACTTTAAATAAGCTGTGTAATGTCCTGATGTTATTGAAGGACCGCCATGATATATAATTGCTGCAGTTACAAAAGTCCTTCCTGATATTGACAACTGCGAAGCTACAAAATTTTTAATTAAAGTTGTCAATTTTGTTCCATCAGGCCTACATCGTTGGAACATTAAAATGACATACTGGCCATATGTTCATATAAATAATGTGGACATCATTTCAGATTTACATTGGCTACACTCCATGTTGTGATCAGCTGCTTTTACTAGCTTATTAAAGGAGACTGATTTACTGTCTGGCAAAGTTAAATATATAAATCTTTCTGAGTCTACACTAGTAGTACTTGATACCATACAGTTCTCGCAGTCATGCTGCCATTGATAAGAAAGCCCAAACAGCTGATCTACATCTACACCTTCAGCATGTAATACATCAAGCATATACATTAAAAACTCCTGACAATCTTGCTGAATATTTTGAGAGAATTGTGTTTGGCCTGAACATCTGTCTAACAGATTTCGAATTTCAGACACACTTTCTATGTTTGTTCTATCAGTGCTACATTTCTCTAACACAGAATTTAACAAACTGCAAAATGTTTGATCAGAATTGACCACAATCTCTTCTTTTACATTTTCTAGAGAAAACAAAACATTAACCACTACATTAGCATAGCAGTTGACACCAGAACTGTTTTCAAACTGAAAACCAACATCTTCAACAGAATCCTTTTTGTTTCTGCTTGTAATTTTAGGTTCATTGACTTTTTGTCTTTTTGCTACAACCTCCCCAGTATTGGTCACATTTCTTCGTTTCCGGCCTACCACACGTTTCTCAAACAAAGGATACTGAGGCAAATGTGGCGCATACTCTCTTCTTAACCTATTGTATTCCTTAACACAATCTAGATCCGCACAAATGTTTGTGACATCACACTCAATCAAGTACAATCCCGATAAAGTTCTAACTCGTGACAATGCCACATATGCCATACCCTCCTTGAACACAGAACTGCCAATATTCACCAATGCACTGTCTACACTTAAACCTTGCGATTTATGGATTGTCACCGCATATGCCAAGCAAACAGGAAACTGCTTACGGCGAACATATAAGTCTTTTACAAGCAAAAATCTAGCAGAACAACGACCAATTAGCTGTACTTCCTCAATGCCATCAAATTTAATTTTTAAAAATTCAATTCCATCTCTATTTCTGTATTTCACAAAATCAACAACATTACCCATTGATCCATTTACCAGACCTCTTTCAACATGTAAATTCCTTCTTAAAATTATACGGCAGTTCAAGCACACATTCAGAGTCTTTTCAAAACCTGCAGTTTTAGATATACTCTTCTCTAATGAATCCAATTTTGTTTTCAGATTCTCAGACAAAATAATTGTTGATCCCATATGCTCTACTCTGTCAATAGCTTCCAGTTTCACAATCTCTTGCTTTTCTAAATGCAACATTTTGTTGTTGAATTTGGCACATTCTGCAAGAGTTGGCATCAAACATATTCCAGATTTCTTCTCAGTAATTTTCTGAAAAATATTCTCAGGCACAACATCTTGTTCTGGATATAAATTTGACAGTAATCGTGCATGTAAAGCTTCTTTCCCATGCTCGGTCACTTTTCCAATTCTAACATCTTGTAGAATAGTCTTGTAAACTTCATCCTTTGCCTGACGCATATTTTCATGCAGTTCAGCATAATTGAAGTTTAACCATATATTGACGTTGCCAATGCTCCCTAGGCACTTCCTGGTATCTTCATGCGTGAGCATTTTGAACACAGGTTGCCCTTTCACTGGTGTCAGCTGCAAAAGATCTCCGAAAACAATGATGTGTTTGCCACCAAATAACACATCATACTCTGTTTTGAGAACTTCTTGCATTCTCAAATGCACAAAGGCAAGCATGACATTGGAAACCATGCTTACTTCGTCAATGATAAGAAGTTTCATTTTCCTCAAGATTCTTGAAACTTCAAAACAAGCATCTCCAGATAGCTTGTGATATTGTAATTTGTTGTCATGCTCCACTGGCAGCATCAGTAAACGATGTAAAGTAATCCCTTTAATGTTATGTGCTGCCAGTCCAGTTGGAGCGGTGACAACACAAGACAGCGATGACTCTGTCCTTTCCTGCAAATAGCATGAAATTGCTTTAATGAGGAAACTTTTTCCAGTTCCCGCTTCTCCACTCACGTACAGTCGGACAGGCTTCAACGATGTACATGAGCACTCTTTCTTGTCATGACTTAATCCATGATCAATTTGCATGGTAACTTCGTCATATATTTTCCTCTGCTCAACGTTGAGTTGTCTTTCCAACTCTTCTAAGTTAACCGCATCCTCCTGAGCATGTGCCATGGCTCTTTCCACTTCATTCATGGCAGTGGCAGCTTCATTTTCGATAACAGGTCCTCCTAGTGGATCCTGACTCAATGAAGCAGAACTCTGACTGTCCTGAGAACTGTCTCTGGCAATCTCGGCTGCAATCGTTGCTTCCTGCTCAATTTCCGCATTCAACATTTCTACATATTTGGGAAAAGCAGGACATTCTATGGTCTCCTTGGCAGCATTGAAAGAGTCTTCGTAACAGAGGAAATCTCCAAGCAGTTCCTCTTCTGCACGCCAAGGCTTGAAAAGTTGCAAAAGTGCTAAATAGAAAAACTCCTTTTTTTCAGGAGATTCGCCACTCAATTTTCGATGGTTTACCAAGTGGCATTTTCTTTGCTTGACCAGACATCCCTCACTTCCTATTACAGCATACACTCCTTTCTCAGTATCTTCTTTGATGTTCCTCTTGAATATGTAATTTTGAAGAACCTCATACAGACAAACATTGTCGAGGTGACTGCTTCTATTTGGATAATATGTATCCAACATGTTGGTCTTCAAAATGTCGGTACTGTTTGGCTCCTTTTCCGCCAAATACTCAATTTCCCGCACAGGTTTGAGAACTCGATTACGCGTTGCAGCAAGACCAAGACTCGCCCAAACGATACTCCTGGACTTGGCATAGAGACTTGCTGAAGACAACCGGTCAGAGCATTCGTAAGCTCCAATTTCTCGATGCGACAACATCTTCAGACTGAAACTGTACAACTTCTTGCTGAGGCTCTTTTCATGGGAAATGTCCTCCCACATATCCTTCAATTCTGTCTTCTCTTTTTTGGTGATGTAAGACGTCACATACCGAGCCACAGCCATACAGTTATCAGCCACAAACTGTATATCCATGTTAGCATTCCACATGGACAAAATCACCGGGTTGTAGTCGTTGATGTACTTGGACTCTTCGTTCCTCTTCAAATTGTATGTGTTTTTAGGTGATTTCTTCATGACATTGTGTCGCAGTGAAGACATCAAACTGTTTACTCTTCCTTTAGAAATCACCGGTCGTGGAAAGCCGAAACGACATTTAGTGTAGAACTTGTCCTTGTTTCGGAATTTACGACGGCAGTACTTTCCACATCGATGGCTTTGGAAACGCAGAACTTTTTCTCTTAGGCTTTTCTTCTCCTTTGCGTTTGGAACAGCACACGTAGAATACTGTTGGATGAAACTCATCACTGAGTCTTCTGGATCCGTTCCAAATTTAGGTGCATCCTTGATCCACAGCAACATATGTATATGAGGAGCACCTCTTGCTTTGTACTCCTTTCTCCAGAAGAAATCCAACACCTCTCCAAGAGGTGGATTCTTCTTATTCATGATGAAAGACATCATAGCTTCAAATCTATGATTGAAGTACCTACATACATTGACTGGATCCAAAGAGCACAGTTCTCCGGGTGTCTTGAATTCGATGTTATCTACGTTAGCATTTGCCTCTCGTAGAAATTCAAGTAAGTCTTCCCAGCCATACTCAGCACAGCTCAGAGTGAGGAACCATGTGGGAGTACCTAAGTTCCTCAGCATACATTTTAAATCACCATGACGACGGTACCAGTACTCATTAGTACCACGCTGACACGCCATGAGATTAATCAGGTGAGAATCCAAAATACTGTCTTGGACATTGACTTTATCCATAAAGTCACTTGCCGAGATGTTTTGCATGTGTATACCACTTTTCAAGATGTGGTTCACTGCATATGACAGTCCAGACAGATCGCTTTCAAACAGGAGATGAAACAAATAAGGAATGCATTGTCGAAACCTAGCATCTCCTGCATACAATCGCAAAGTCCGGTATTCAGAAGCAGGAATTTGATGAGGTCGCTCATCATATCTTCCTCCCTGACCTGTTGGAAAAAGCTGTGGGAAACACCGAGCTTCCAAACTTTCCTCCCAAACACTAATGGGACTCCCTTTCGCTTGTTTCATTTGAAACAACTCAATAGCATTCCCCATGACTTCCTTGGAATGCAAAGGATGAACACTATAATGTTCATATATTTCTTCACTAGTACAGAGTTCTACTTTCTCAATTTGACCAGCAAACAAATCGCTGTCCTCTTCCTCACTTACTTCCTCTCCTGCAACATATACATTTTTATAGTATTTATTATATTTTTTCAAATACAATGTTGCCCTTTTGACTTTCCTAACATCTACTAAATCTTGCCATATTTTCTTATTCTTTGTCGGAACCCCATTAACTAAGATAACAAGAGGTTCCTCTTCCACTTTTTCTACTCCAATTGTGTTAATGTTTTTCTTCAAATCTAGAGGCAAATAAACAACTCTTCCCTTTAATCCTCTCTGTAAATCTGATGGAGGCAATTTCCCTGTCTTTGGCTCCATTCTTACAATAGCCTGAAAGGGATGGATACTTTGAATCAAAATAGATTCATAAGTATTTAAATCCTTCAATTCAGAAGGAATCTCAACCAATTCCAGAATATTATGAACTGCTCTAGCAGGCATCTGGTTTTGATTTAATTTGCAACAACAATAAGTACACACACGTTGATCCAATCCCAAATCAAAACAATTTTCTACCATCAAGTATGTTGCGAAATCCTTCCATTCACTATTATTTTCCCTTTCACTTTTTGCATATAAATCCACTAACTTAGTCTGATTCTTATAATAAGTGCGTCGACAACACACACAAGTGAAATTAGGCCTCTCACTTGATTTCACCTGAAACGTCGCAATTTCCTTCTGAAAATTATCTGTACTGGAAACCTGTACACTATCTTCCACATTACCCTCTTCTTCTTGGTCAATTTCAACATTCTCCTCTTTACTTCCAAAGTAACAAAACTCAATTTCTTCACATATATTCTTCACATCTATTTCAGAACCATGCAAAAGAGCAGCGCATAATTGTTTAAGCATAATTGCTGGACTCTTAGCATAATACAACATTCTAACTAATTTCCTCACTTTATTATGATGCACTGCTAGCATCCTGAAATGATGAAAAACACTCTGGCATACTCTCCTGGAAAGACAAGCCAGTGAATGACCATGCAAACCTGTCACTTCTCTCACTCTGCAAGGATCTAATTCTTGCAACAACCTTATTTTCTGCTTCAAACTTTTCTTATTAAATGACCGTACAAAATCACAAAGCAAATTGATGGAATCCTGTCGCACACTACAAATACTACTACACTTCCAGGTGTACACAGGACCCTTAGCACGTCTTCCTAAAACCTCATTACCTAACACCTCTTCTGTCTCTGTTGTCACAAGTTTTTCTTTTTCAACTGGACAACCATCTTTCACTTCATAAGCACGACCACTGGTGTCAACTGCATGCACCAAATCATTATCCTGGAAATAACTCTCCTCATTAAAAAATGCCTCACAGCTTGAACTATGCATCCATTCTCCAGAAAAAACTTCACAAAAATTACTACGATTAACTATTCTCTTCCATCTACTATTTCTTTTGAAATCATAAATTGCCTTGTTTAGCTTCCTAATTCTATTGATTATCAAAATAAATAACTTACGTTTAATTTCAAATGCCTGATCAATAACTTTCTCAACTTTTTTTTTCTCTTATAAAAAACCACTTTCTGTTGACCTTTCTTAATATTTTTTAACAAATTGCCAATTATCCTGTTGCGGAACATTCGTTTACGAATGTCCCTAAACTGTTGTTTCCTTCTACTATCATGCACAGAGTTATCTCTTGCTCTAGCAGTAACATTTTTGATTGGCCTTTCCTTTCCATTTGAATTGGTTCTCTTTTTCTGGACTGAAACATTTTCTGTAGTAATATTTTTTTTACTACACATATTTCTTATGAAATATTTTGTGCTCTTACCCGGTGCTTTCTTCGTGACTTGACAAATTCTTTTTGTTAGAGGACTGCTGCTTATTTTGTTTCACCTGCTGTCTTTGACGTTTTGCAGCCTTTCTCTGTCTTTCTATTGTTGGCATGGTGAAATCTTGAAATGATCTGCAGTTGAATCTGTGGTAAAATATAATAAAAAATGTTATTAACCACTATTACCAAACAGTAAATCAATAACAGTGATCAAAAACTTAACACACTACTTGACATTTTAAATAGAAGATTTTTTAGTCCTTGGCAAATTTACAATACAGAAATAGCAGAAAAGAAATGACATTTATATTTATGTTACCTGTGCTATTTTATATGTGAATCTGATCTAATTTTATGGGCATATTTTAATATTTTATTGAAGACACTACACATAACCTGTTTTTGAAGGTGTCTTTATTTTTAAATTAAACGGTTTACATTTTTACTTTTTTTTTATTATAAATTTTAAAAATAAATGTTTATAGTTCCATAGGCTCAAGCAGGTCAGCTTCCCACCCTATGTCATATAATTCGGACAAATCTGCATCCTCATCACGCTCTTCTTCATCCTCAGGATTTAAATCATTCAAGGGATCAACATCCTTTGATGTTTCAATTACGAGTTCAATGATGAGGTCAAAATCAACTGATTGCAGATTGTCGCTCATGTTGATGTTGTCTTTATCTTTAAAGAAAGATAACAACAATGAGATGTTGCAGAGTAAGAGACAAATCTCAGAGATTATAATAGTAAAATTGTTTAACAAGAGTAATATTTTGCAGCTATTATTTAGCCATGTCCAGCAATGCTGAGCAGGTGAAGACTATGTCTAATTTTTCAGTGAACAGGACTCATCTCTTCTTAACCTTGGATAAGCCTCACCGACTCTGTGTCCCCTGCACATACTTAAATGTAAAGGGGCAGATTTATGTTAAATGGCACATCCCCAGGCATGCACCAGTTAACGTGCACCGCTGCTCTGCCACCCATGGTGTGCCGTATTTACAATCAGATAGGAGAAAGCTGCGTCAAAACCCTGCGCCTGCTTTAAGCAGGCATAGGTCTTGACGCAACATTGTGGAGATGGGGCACCCCTGAGCCTTGCTTGAGCTGCATCGCACTTGCGATACAACTCCAGCAATCACTACCTTTACAGCACAGATACGTCACGCATCTGTGCCATTTTTGCCCCATGATGCCCCGCATTGTAAATGCAGCACACCATGGGTGGCGGAACAGCGGCGCAGGATGACTGACACATCCCTGGTGATGCACCAGTCATCATAAATCTATCCCTAAGCTTCTTATCTTGTTACAGATGAACCGCCATATGTACCATCAAACTATTTTGCATTTCCTAAATAGCGAATTTTAAGGGATAAATAGCAATTCTTTACCATTCCTAATTTGCAATGAGCAAATTGCTAATTGCAAGTTACCCATTCATTTCCATGGGCTAGGAGGCTCATAGGAATGAAGGTTTAATTTGCGATTAGCAATTTGCTCATCACAAATTAGGAATTTTTCCAAGGGTGCAGGGGTGTCTCAAAAACACCCTGCTGCACCCCTGAAAAAGAAATTTGGGGGCATATGGCACACATACATGCCCTAAGGGCATGTGTTGTCGTCATATGGGACCTTTTGTTTTTGGGAAAAAAAGCTTTTTGAAAAGAATTCACAAATTACCACCAACTAGAAGTTGGTGGTAGTTTCCAAATCCTTAATGTCATTTTTTACATATTTTTTGTTTGATACATTGCATTTAAGTAATCGCAAAATTTGCAAATCCTTCAGTGCAATCGCAAAATAAGGAATAGCAAATTTTGCTACTCCTTATTTTGCATCAAACTTGTTTGATACATACCATTTGTCTAATTAACATTCGCAAAGGCCGAAATTCGCAGAATTTTGATCTTTGCGAATGCTAATTAGCTTGATACATATGGCCCCAAGTGAGGCCTGTCTTGCAACATGGTGCATCTTTTGCATCACTGCTGCATCTGTTTCATGTGGTACGTTTTTTTTACACCATGACATATCTGCCTAAATGCATCAATTTGTAATTTTGTCGCCTCATAGCAAATCTTTTGCACCGCCGCTGCATCATAAAAGTGACGCACAGTGGCGCAAAAGAGGCATACACCTATCATAAATCTGTCCCTAGCATTTTAAATGATTAATCCAGGATGACGATAAGGTGTGGCCTATCCAAAGGTTTGTTTAAGGTGAGGCCTACTCAGGATTGCAGATTAAAGTTACGCTTGATGAAGAATACAGAGGAGATAATACATGTAAAGGCCTACCAATGAAGTAAGTAATGTGCACTTTATTTCGCCAGTCATCATAAATGTATCCCTAAGCTTCTTATCTTGTTACAGATGAACCACCATATGTACCATCAAACTATTTTGCATTTCCTAAATAGCGAATTTTAAGGAATAAATAGCAATTCTTTACCATTCCTAATTTGCAATGAGCAAATTGCTAATTGCAAATTACCCATTCATTTCCATGGGCTAGGAGGCTCATAGGAATGAAGGTGCAATTTGCGATTAGCAATTAGCTCATCACAAAATAGGAATTTTTTCAAGGGTGCAGGGCTATCTCAAGAACACCCTGCTGCACCCCTGAAAAAGAAATTTGGGGGCATATGTCGCACATACATGCCCTAAGGACATGTATTGGCGTCATATGGCACCTTTTGTTTTTTGGAAAAAATGCTTTTTGAAAAGAATTCACAAATTACCACAAACTAGAAGTTGGTGGTAGTTTCCAAATCCTTAATCTCATTTTTTACATATTTTTTGTTTGATACATTACATTTAAGGAATCGCAAAATTTGCAAATCCTTCAGTGCAATCGCAAAATAAGGAATAGCAAATTTTGAATTAAGGACATTTTAAGTCATTTCCACATGTGCAGTGTTTTCAAATTATGATTTGAAAATCGTTTTTGGGGAAAAGTAATGGTTTGCAAATTTATGACAAGGACATAATGGTGTATGCTTCTCTATAAGGCATTTCAGTGTCTCTGATGTCATTTTTCCCATATTACATTATAAGACCTTTCCCCATGTAGCACATTCCTTGTAAATATGCTCCCACCTGTGCATGGTGAATTTAGATTTTGACTGTTTGAGTCACATAGCCATGTTAAAAGTGACCCAAAAAAATTGCAAACGCTTTAAAAAAAACACATTCATGTGTCTTAAGGACATTTTAAGTCATTTCCCCGTGGACAGTGTTTTGTAAGTGGCGCAAAAGAGGCATACACCTATCATAAATCTGTCCCTAGCATTTTAAATGATTAATTCATGATGACGATAAGGTGTGGCCTATCCAGAGGTTTGTTTAAGGTGAGGCCTACTCAGGATTTCAGATTAAAGTTACGCTTGATGAAGAATACAGAGGACATAATACATGTAAAGCTCTACCAATGAAGTAAGTGATGTCCACTTCATTGCGCCAGTCATCATAAATGTATCCCTAAGCTTCTTATCTTGTTAGACATCAACCGCCATATGTATCATATAACTATTTTGCATTTCCAAAATAGCGAATTTTAAGGAATAAATAGCGATTCTTTACCATTCCAAATTTGCGATGAGCAAATTGCTAATTGCAAATTACCCATTCATTTCCATGGGCCAGGATGCCCATATGAATGAAGGTGCAATTTGCGATTAGCATTTAGCTCATCGCAAATTAGGAATTTTTCCAAAGGTGCAGGGGTGTCTCAAGAACACCCTGCTGCACCCCTGAAAAATAAATTTGGGGGCATATGGCGCACATAAATTTTAACAACATTCCATTACCTCAAAAACGATTTTCAATTCATAATTTGAAAACACTGCCCACAGGGAAATTACTTAAAATGTCCTTAAGACACATGAAAGTTTTTTTTAAAAGCCTTTGCAAGTTTTTGGGTCACTTTTAACATGGCTATGTAACTCAAACAGTCAAAATCTAAATTTACCATGCACAGGTGGGAGCATATTTACAAGGAATGTGCTCCACAGGGAAAGGTCTTTTAATGTAATATGTGAAAAATGACATCAGAGACACTGAAATGCCTTATAAAGAATCATACACCATTATGTCCTTGTCATAAATTTACAAACCATTCCTTTTCCCCAAAAACGATTTTCAAATCATAATTTGAAAACACTGCACATGAGGAAATGACTTAAAATGTCCTTAAGACACATGAAAGTGTTTTTTGATTGCCTTTCCAGCATGGTTGGGTCACTTTTAACATGGCTATGTAACACAAACGTTTAAAATCTAAATTTGCCATGCACAGGTGGGACCATATTTACAAGCAATTTGCGCCACAGAGAAAGGTCTTACATTAAAATGGGAAAAATAACATCAGGGACAGTCAATTGCCGTATAAAGAAGCATACACCATTATGTCCTTGTCATAAATTTAAAAACAATTCCTTTTCCCCAAAAACGATTTTCAAATCATAATTTCAAAACACTGCACATGGGAAAATTACTTAAAATGTCCTTAAGACACATAAAAGCGTTTTTTAATTGCCTTTGCAGCATGTTTGTATCACTTTTAACATGGCTATGTAACACAAACATTCAAAATCTAAATTTTCCATGCACAGATGGGAGCATATTTACAAGCAATTTGCGCCACATAATTCATAATTTTTTCCTTAAAGCACACTATTCTCTATCTAAATTAAAGAAATATTTTTTCACCTTAGCAAATACTTTGAGTTTGAAAACAGTCTCAGAAACACACCAATTTGTCTTCAGCAGAGCAAAAGGTATGCACTCCAGAGTCTGCAGCTATCAAAAGCACAGAAATGCTGTAATTCTTCACACATATCTCTCATGTCACCCAATCAAAACTCTTCCCTCACTTTTTTTCAAATGAAAACCCTTCCCCCCTCTGCCATTTCATGCCTTTTCTGCATGGCAACCACCTCTTGGAAGACGTCTGGCGTTTGCAAGTTCACACAACAATGTTGCAATTGAACTCTGAACTCTCAGTGCACCTGCGTATCCACTGCAATCTTTCATTTAATGATTTTTTATTGACCACTCAAAATACATCTTTCAAAGAACACATCCATGCACCCTAACTTTCTGTTTTCAGCAATCAAAATCCACCAATCACTGTTACTGCTTCATGAACACAGAAACTCCACAGTTTTTTTCATTTTAAACTCTCATTTTTTCAACTGCCATTTCATTGCCACACTTCATCTGACTGCAGGAGAACCTCCTCTCACCATGTTTTCTGTCTGGATTGTTGGACATAGTTATATTCACTGGGCTCACAGGTATGCTGAGAACAGAAAATTACCTAACCTCAATTTACAAGATGTGGAAATTAAGTGGTTTGGCCACAGAGGATTAAAATGTCACCAATTGATACCATTGGTGAAAACCTTTATGCATTTGCCCAAACCTGACCTGTTAATTGTGCACTGTGGAGGTAATGATTTGGGCACTTTGACTGGGGTAGGTCTGGAAATGCTTTTAAAGGACACCTTTGAGCAATTGATGGCACTTTTTCCTCAGACTGCCTTGGTATATTCAAATATATGCCAAAGACAGAAATGGAGGTGGTCAAACCAATTTTGTCCACAAATTGAGAAGTCGAGGAAGCATGTAAACAAATCTGTTTCAGCTTACATGAGAGACCATGGAATGGACTCCCTGTACAACAATAACTTGCGTTACTACATGCAAGATATCTACAGAGGAGATGGAGTTCACTTCTCAGATGAGGGCAACAGAATTTTCACTCTGAATTTAAGACTGTGCATTGGTACCTACTTATAAGTACCTAAATGTACCATAAACCCAAAAGCTCTTCTCAGAGCTACCCTACATCTGATCACTCACAATTATTATTTTACTCTAACATTTTTCACTAATTTTCAACAAAGTACGCTCCCTGGGACGCTACCCGGTACGCGAACCGGGAGCTAACCTCGCGAAATTTAAAAAAAAAATGTTTTTTTTTCGCACATATAAGCCTCCTCAGCCACCCTCACAAAACCTAGGGGGTCAAGATAAGTCTACCGTGCCCCCTTCTACCCATTCTGAACATTATTTGCCCTCCATTTTGTATCTTAATTCGACCGAAACACAAAATGGTGGACTCCCATAACGCTTAAGGTTCGCGAACCGGGGCGCTCAACGGTTCGCGTACCGGGTCGCTCCCTGGGAAGCGCACCATCAAAAAAGGTGGGAAAGTAGTTCACAGAAAAGCCACTGGAGACAATTTCACCAAATATAGATTAGCTCATACTACATACCAATCCCTACCATTTTCACAAATTTGATTGGAATTCCATTTAACCATTTAGCCTGTAGACCTCTCTAAATACCCTGAGGCAAATTACTTCACAAAACACATCTGAAGTGTTGGAATTGACAACCAATTAATATGTTACTTTCATTTTCTACTTTTTTTACCTGACATTTCATTGGTTATATACCTGAATATATATAAAGGAAGAGAAGAAAACACAGCCATTTTGACTACTACTTCTTGGTGTACATTTCAATAGTATTTTCACTAATTCCTTCAACTTCTTTCTAAAGGTAAGTTTTTATTTTTAAAACTGAAGTATATTGTGCACTATAAGTTAATATGGTAAACTTTTTCTGATAGTTATATACTATCCCTCTGTAGTAGTTATAGATTTAGATAGACTTATCTGTTATAGTTATGGATGGAGTTAGGCTTCTCTTGTATAATTATGAATTTACTTACGTTAAATCACATACACTTTTTTATATTCCTACTTCAACTCTGATACTATACACTGCCCAAAGATAAATTCACTGATAAAAACTGCCTATCTAAAATTAATCCCAACAGTGCCCTATCTCTACTAATATATATTTTTTTAATCTAAATTTCAGGCAAAATGGAAGGCGAACAGAAAGTTGAATTTCAAATTGTCCTGCAAGAGAGCAGCCAAGAAATCATTGATGAAAATGATATTGAATTTTTCGATGAAACTTGGGACAAAGAACTACTGCAATGTGTACAAGCAGTAGATAACCTCCTTGAAAATGAGGACATTTTACACCCTCAGAGACTACAATGTATATTCAATGATAATTATGAAATTTCTGACAATGAAATGTTAGAAAGTTTAATAAATTATGAAACACAATCACAATAAAAAAAATGCTTAAAAAATAAAGAAAATAAAAAATAATCAACAAAACCAACAATCAATTAACATACAGCATTTAAAAAGTCTATCATTCATTTTTCATTGCAGTACGCTGCCCAGAACGCTTCCCGGTTCGCGGACCGGGCGCTACCCACGCAAAATACAAAAAAAAAATATTATTTTTTTTGCCCCGCGGGGCCCTTTTAAAGCCTCCACATTAAACCTAGGGGGTCAGGGAGGATCTACTATGCCCCCTTATGGTTATTTCCCCCTTTGTTTTGGCCTCCTCTTGTCTCTCAATCCTACCGAGAGACAAGATGGCGGCCGCTCCGGACTGTTTAGAATGTTGACAGACACCGGAGAACCAATCAGCTTCGCTACGCGAAGTTCCGGTACGCGCCCCGGTCCGCGAACCGGGGCGCTGCCCGGTCCGCTGTTACAGATATATATCTTTTTTTAAACGTTAATTTCTCAAAATCCACTGGAGCACATATATTGAGACCTACAAAAGGCACATCGGGATACCAGTCCCTACAATTTTGCCAAGTTTCGTGCAAATCCATTCAGCCGTTCGGGCTAAAAGTGAGGCCAACCGCCCTATGGAAAACTCAATGTTAAAAACACGTTTTGGGACCCCCCTTTTTTCTCGGCCCACCCTTGACGAACCCCCCCCAAATTTCCAGTGGATGCTCAGAAACAAAATGTTCCATTTTCCAGAAAATTTCAGCCAATTCCGTCCACAAACGCCAAAGTTATTAGACATAGAATTTTCAAAAATCCCATAGAGAAAAAATCCTAACTATATATACCTACTGGCGACCGCCAGTAGGTAATATATATATATATATATATATATATATATATATATACAAATATATATATATATATATATATATATATATATATATATATATATATATGTGTGTTTGTTTTTTGAAGTGAGCAAAAAGCGGCTAAAATAAGTTAAAAACATGATGACCTTGTTGATGGGTGTGAAACCCACCCTTAACTTTCAGTAATACAAGCAAAAGGCACCAACAATGAGAGTCTTGAAATTTGATAGAGAACACAGAGGTTCCAGTTTGGTCATAGAATCACATATTCTGACGATGGTTGCTGTAAACCTACAGAGTTACTTTTTTTGCAGTTTTAAAAACAAATTTTGTAAACCAAACATTGAGCATCATGTTGTTGGGATTCATTGCTGATATAATGGCTTGCCGGCATGATCGAACGCCGTATTTGATCCATTCGAGCAGCAGCAACCGCCTTCTGTCATTGAGAAATGCGGGGTAAACTCACACCACGTACTCGATTGTTTCTAAGTGATGACCGCAACCCCTACTATTAATGTCCTCGCTTAAGTGACGCCAAGCTGGTAAATGTTTTAAAAAGGGACATTAGCCCATCCTTAGTGCCATAAATCTTTTCTTCCAGATAGCTGCATTAGTGCTCAAAAGATATGGGGCCTCTGGTCTGCGTTTGAGCTCTGCAATTATAGACCAGGCGTGTTTTCTTTTGGACAATTGTGCCTTGTCTCGATGGAAAGACCAGAATCGAACACTTCTTTTAATAGGACAGTTTTAGTGCCTGCTGGGGCGCATTGGTACCCCAATAATCCACAACATCGAGCTGTTTCAATGAGTGTTCAAGGTAACGTCCGTGTTTTTGACTGGATTGTCCTGCTGATATTTCTTGCCACAACTTGGCCTCCAGGCTTCCTTCCCTTGAGTTTCTTATCCAGGCCATTAATATTCCAGGAGCATATTGACAAGGTCGGGCGAATAATATTTCAGTCTTTATGGTATCGAAACAGGGCCCCTGACATCCAGACCCAATGGGGCTTTATGATAGATTGACTTTCTGCGGCTGGCCCCCCATGCTCTGTTGGAGAGCTACTTCGAGATGATCTCACTATCGAAAATGGTGGGTTTGCTGATTGAGTGGCAGGAACCAAAGCGCTAGCTAGGATTGAGGGATACCGGAGATCGCTAGGTGTTTCTAAATTGATACCCCAGATGTTAAATTGCTCTATCTGTGATTGTGCCAGTTCCTTTATTGTTTCAGTTGCCAAGGTTATCAGAGTTGTGTCAATTGATCGGTTGCTGTTACTGGGTTTGAATCCTATGGCTATTATGTTGCTAGATTCCAATTTACTTAATTCTGGAACTGCTTTAAAAAGTCTGAGAATGTTCTCGCTAGTAAAAATGTCATGCGGTGCTTGGCACTAACAACAGTTTGGACTGGGTTCCTTCTTTGGGCAGGTGTCTCTCTGAGGGGACGATAAAGAGCGCTGGTGACTTTACAGTGTTGTTTGGTCTCCATTGGTTTCCAAAGGATCTTTGCAAAGGATCTGACTTATCGCTTGAAGAAATGAGAGACACTTTATTAGGGATAGTTTTAGGGCTGAGGGAGTTTAGACTTGCTTTATTAAAAGTGGTTTTACACTTAGTGGTAGGACCCTGTATCATGGTTGGTGTAAAACGACGTCTTTCCCCAGTGTCATGGCTGTGGTTAACTGCAACGTGTACTAGACTCTCCAAGTTCTTCCCTGGTCTCATCTTGCCTGCTGTTAGCAGGGTAGTCATTATGTTGTGGTTTATGGGTGATTGGCTTGCCTGATCTACTTCAGGCTCCACAATGGATGGAGGATGGCCTCTTTTGGTGTTGTTTGGGGAGTGGGGTTAAGAACTTCAATTTGCTCAGACCAAGTGTTTGGTGCAGGTTGTAGGTCATTTGTTGACGTAGATTTTTTATACAGAGATGAATGTTAGGCCAAAGACTGGCTAGTAGTAAAGCTAGTTGTGCTGGACGAGTTCGGTGATAAGGTAGAAGTGTTTTATTAAAGTAAAGATTTATTGTATTTCGACTTTCAATTACTTGTCTGTTACGATTTTCTGAAGTTTTTTTTTCTCTCTTGCTCATCTTGTGCATCTGTACCATATTCCCTACTTTGACGTCATCTGTGCCGGAACACTAGGGAGCCTTGTTGCCGATTAAGCATATGTTCTTTAGAGGGGTCACTTGGTTTTATTTTAAGGAGGTCGGATTCGCATTAGCTATTGGGGATTAGTGGATTAAGCAGTTTGTTATGTCCACGTTTAGAGATTCAAGTGCAGGATTGTTAATGCCGGAGGGTGTTGGTTTGACATATCTCAAGCTTTCTAATGAGGTTTTAATGTTATCATGGCCCTGATTCCTGTTGTTTGAATCCTTAACAAGTGGGTCGGATACAACAGGAGAACAATAATCCTGAGATGGAATACGGACGTGCCCTGATGACGGAAGTTTCTTGACTTCGGTTAAAACCGATGCAAGGAACTCCAGTAAGGAGGAGAGGCTGTCGGTTATTGGTGAACAACGTACCGCCTGCACCAAGTGAACTTTAGATTGTGCTTTTGTGATCAGAGTGTTAAGAACCTCTAACTTTTAGTTAATCCAGTCTGTGTACACGGCAAGTGTGTTTAAGAGGTCCACCTGCAAGTCCAATTTATCGGAATGATAGTTTAAATCTGAAACTGTTGATTGGAGCGTTTGCAACAGTTGAGACCAAAGAATGTTCTCGTTGTTCGAGTAGCAGCTCTCAGAGGCAGAAGGCTTTTTATGATTGTCATCAAAAAAAGACAGATCAAATGAATTTTTAATGATTGGTCTACCTATTGATGGGCCGTTGTTGTTACACTGGTCAATTGGCTCCGGTGTGATTTTTGTGGGCGATAGTAGGTCCTTGCATAAAGTAGACCCCTTTGGGCAGTTAATTGTGGTTTAGTCCCTTCCTGTTCGTCCGTTGCTGTAATCGTGGTCTGTGCATTTGATGTTAATGGTGATGGCGAGCTTGTATTATTAAAGAGCTGGTCATCCTCCCTTGAAAAGGTATTTTGGAGCAAATCTAAGGTTGGCTCTACGTATGTCTGAGCATACCCTGCCACACTTATGGCGGCCAAAGCTGTAAAAAAGGGGGTGGTGATGGACAGAGCATCTGAACCAATCAAACACCACCCTCTTTTGTATAACTTTGGCCGCCATGAGGCACAGGGTCAGACTGATTTGCATATGGCCATGTCTGAACTGGGGTGGCAGAGTGGGCTAAAGAACGGTGATGGATTAAACCCAGATCTTTTGACTGCGTGTGAGTGTTTGATTGGTTCAGATGCTCCGTTCATCACCACCCCCTTTTGTACCGCTTTTGCTTCACCCAGGCATCCAGTTGTGAGTCACAGAGTGACAGCTGTCAGTCATAAAATATGTATATTAGTTTGAGTGTTAGGAAGTGGAAACGAGGCTGTCCGGCTCCATTTCATAGAGCCAGGACTGTATCTGAGACTGTTTGTTTCTGGTGGAGATAGCAGGAACTGAAACTGCTTCTTGGGTGGGTTGAGTTTAGTTAGATATTGGGCATCAAAATTTGAAAGAGGCACTAATGTATAGTTGTTTCCATGTTTTCAGCCTATAGCACTACTGATAGACCAGGAGCAGTGATAATTCCTTACGAATGTTGTTGCTTGACAGCTGGTCTTGGGCATGATGAAAATCAAATATCAAATAACATTTTAGAATTAAATGTAAAGCCCATTAGGCTTCACAATAATGACTAACATGTATTATATTGGAAAAATTTATTGGAAAATTAAAGGTATTACTGAAAGCAAATAAATAGCAAAGAGTCAGTCAGTTAGTCATTTGACATATGTATGCATGGAGCTAATAACAAACAGCAAACTATGAAATTGCAGAAAAGAGTATAATCTTGCTCAGTAAATAAGTCATACATCAGAGATCAGATTGGCCTTGTAATTTCTTCAAATTATTAGAAGAGAGTGAGCCTGTCACCCTTTGGGTAAAGTTCATTGTATATGGTGAAATAAAATAAGGTGCATACATTTGATGTGAATGTGCAAAGCCCTAGAAAACCCATCCAATTAGGTAAAAAAATGAATGGTACAATTTACAATCACATTTTTGAGCTCTATCACTCAGATTCATATGATGTAGTTCTCATCCCGGGTGTTCCTGTGACGTTATATGGTTTAAAAAAATGCCATTACAGTCAAGGTTCAGTTCTCATGAAATTTGCATTGTGGTCCCAAAAGGTTACACCTTGGGAAAGAGTTTACTATGTTAAAACAGCATAAAAAAGAAGCTTGAGAACAAAGCATCATTAGGACAGGAGAGAATGATGTAGTGTTTTAAAATATTTTTGCAAAATATCTATTATAAGCTGACTGCACAATGTAGAAAAATGATTGCATGCAAGAATAAAATGGCAGCAACAAACATTTTGATATCCCAATGCCCATCCACCTAGAAGATCAATGGGTACTGGTCCTGCACCTCCAAGAACTGATCAGAAAGCAGAGGATCTTAAATGTGTTATCTGTGGTTTGGCCATAACAAGGGCCAACTGGATTGATTGAAAAACAAAGTACAGAGTATGTGAGTCTCAAAGGGCAAACATGTTTTTATCTGCAGCAAGTTTCTGCCAAGAAGAAGTTTTCAGTCAAGTAGCTGATCTAAACAGCGACGTGAATGTATTTGCCATGGATCTGTATGCCCATCCGAACTGCAGGCGTGCATACATTTGAAAATATAAATGTACAATGAGCTCCTAGTAACATCGTAACCGCCAGCCTTCAGTTAAGTTTGCACTCTTTGAAAAACCAAATGCACTTTTAAAGCCGCTTTTGAGTGCTGGCTGCAGGTTCCTGCTCCATGAGATTAGAGAAATATTGGTCAAAATTGATGAAATAGTATTGATCCATAATAATTAAATTTGGATTTTTCTATGGCGAATGTAGAGTGACAGAATTCATTTTTGTCAGTTTAACAAAAGGAATGATCACAAGATGTAGTAAAATCAGCAGGAACCATTTTAAGAAACATCCATGAAGATTTCGATTTTGCACTTAATTACACATTTTTTGATATCCCAGAGCTCCACAAATCTTGGGAGACAACAAGAATGCCTGATGTTGTCTTAACATTTTTTACATCATTGTTTAATAACAGGAAAGCAACCCTGGTGCAAACTAAAGTTCTTGAGATCGGAACAGTAGCCGACAACATTTATGATGGCTTTAAAGACATAAGCAAAGCAGTGGAAGACAATCCCATGAGCTGACAGGCTTATGCTATGCAAATGTAATGTCTTTTTCAAATCATGTTTTATGAATTACTTCACGGAAAAAGAAAACTCTACTACACATGATGACTGCCCATGCAATCTATGGCAAGTGCAAAAGTAGAGAGCTAATCACTTCAATGTACAGGATTGGTTTATCAATAAGTTATAATTACATGGTATGGACCAGGAACTTGTTAGCAGCTCACTCTTTAAAATCTTGTGAATCCAACAGCACCCCACTTCTGAGTCACTTTTCCAAGAAACGATTTACAATTGCTGCTCTTGATAATTTTGATTTTGAAGTCATCTCTGATTTGTCTGGAACATCCAGCTCACATTACACTGTCATGGTGCTTTTCAAAGACTGTACCAATGAAGTAGCTACTGTAAAACAAGCTGTGTCAGCTGTAGGCATAAACAAACAAAGTTGCAAACTTATAACCCAACTGCCTTACCAATGTGTGTAAAATCACTACTAGCCATCAACACATGCCAGCCTACCAGAACGTTTCAAAGTGGCTGAGGACATGGATCTTCTTTTACTTAAAGCTGCAATCCTCAAAGCTGATTTAAATGCATTTATCATATTGTTTATTCGGTGCGGACTGAAGGATGAAGATATGCCACTTCCTCTGTGGGCTGGAATCCAAACTCTCATCTCCCAGAATACTGTCTCACTGAAGAAGGTTGGGTTTTTACCAGTAATACCATCTCCAGTCACAAACTAGGCAACTGTACACAGCTCTAAAAAGTTCCAAAATGCGCATAGTCAGATTGAAGACCAGCCTATCCTGCCAACGTTTTGAGGATCTTTATCCAATGATAGGTGCTCTCCACATGAACAAAAGTTGTTTTGCAGTGTGCAAGTTATCTCAGTGTATGTTACATTGATGATGCACTTATTGAGGCTATAATCTTTGGAAGCAAAACTGTCCAGTCAGTATTGAGAGGAGCTCATTATGTTTGGTCATCACAAGGTATCCTCATCATACCCGAGGCAATAAAAACATTGTGTTGGAATGCTATCTGGAACAAGAATCACAAATAAGGGCGAGGCGGGGGCAAAGATGGTGTTTGCTTAGCTTACCTGCCTTGTCTGCGCTGCCTCAGTCTCCTAATGGTCCTTGGATTTGCGATCTGCCTCAGCTGGAGGTCGGCGCTCCCGCTGTGTGGATGCGCCGAATTGGTCAATTGGCAGGGAAAACAATTTCTGCACGGCGTTTGTGCAGTTTTGTTAAGGGCCAGAGTTAGTATTGGAGCACGGCCGAGTGGGAGTGGAAGAACCGGCTGTAAAACAGGCATGACGGGCGTGGAGGAATAACTTCAAAACCGTGGACTGTCCGATCAGGGCATACCGGAGTCCCAATAGGTGGAGTAAACTCCGGAGCCACTCCTGAAGCTGGCAAAGATCTGAAGCAGCGGGAGTGCTTGAGCAGCTCCAAAAGAGAGACTGGAGAGAGCAAAAAGCAACTAGTGCGGACACTCCAGAGCATAGGATTGCAGGAAGGTGGGTCCTCACAACCAACAATCATTTATTTGTTTGCACCCCCCCATGGCAGGTGTGGATAAAAAGAATGATGAGTTTCCCCTAGAGCCAGGAAAAAAGGCCCCTAAACTGAAGGGAAGAGAAATTAAAAAAAAAACAGGAGGAACATGTAAGGGACAAGGTAACCAGAATACTGTTGACAATGGAAATTACCCTCTAAGAGCTGCTGCAGGAAATAACCAGGGAGAAACATCGAACCAGGATGCTGCCATAATCCCAGAAATACCAGGTGTAGCTCAAGCAGAGGAAGTGAAGAACACTACAAAAATACATAAAGAAGCTACACCGGTGGGGTCAGGGAAATTAAGTTATAGGCAGCTGGGAGCTCTATCCCCAGAATGGCCATGGGGGAGGAGTTATTTTCATTGACGGACGGATCGGATTCCTCCAAGCAAGAGTGTTCATCTTCAAATAATGAGGCTCTTTCAGACTCTACCAGAAGCACCTCATTGGATGATCTGCAGATGACGCAAAGGAAGAAGACCTCAAAGAGGAAAGCCAAGGGGAAAAAGTGAGAGCGTTTTTGGGAGCAGTAATCAGCAATTGAAATGGGATTACTCTAATGCCCATTTATCATTTCAAGAGTCAGGACTAAGTGACATTAGTAACACTGACACAGTAATGGCTCCGGCAAGGCAAGAACCGCTACTCACCACCATTTTTTTTCTCTCAAACAAATGTAAGAAGGGAATTGGAGTGAAAGAGCGACGTGCAATGGTTGCCTCCAAGAAACTGCAAGGGGGGAAGTAAAAACTGAATAAAGCCTGCGGAGGACTTGCAGATTGTCTAACTACAGTAGAAGGCCGAACAAAGCCCTTGGAAGCACAGGTGGAAACCCTGAAAGCACAAAACATATCACAGGGAGTGGCCTTGGCTGATGTCATATTCAAGATGGAGGACCATGAGAACTGCTAACGGTGGAATAGCGTACATTTTCTGGGGATTCCAGAAGGAGTAGAGGGCGGCAACCCCAGGGATCATATGGTCAATTTATTGAATGGAGACTTCCTGGATCAAATTAAATGGGATTGGGACTCTGAAATCCAGGCAACCCACCGGTTTCCATTAATGGCGAGAAAGCACCCACAAAGTGAGACTGAAAGGCCTTGAGCAATGCTAGATGTTTTTGGCAATTTCTTGTTGAGGCAATTAATTCATGATAAGGCCCGTCTGAATGCCCAAAATAATTTGAAGGGGTAGTATTCTGCACCAAATTGGACTTTGCACATGCTACTGTGGAACGGAGATGGCGTCTCCAGCAGTTAATTAACCCTTCTCTAAAAATTGGGGTGGAGGCCTATCTCTTAAACCCAGCCAGGTTAAAGATTATTTTTAGAGGACAAATTCGTAGCTTTATCCCAGAGATACAAGCTAAAGATAATTTGCCCGTGTTAGAACAGGGAAGTTGCAATAACAACACTAAGGGGCTCATTAGGATGGCGGACGGACTTGCGTCCGTCCGCCACCCTAGAGTAGGAGGGACCGTCCGCATGGGCTGCGGCGGTCCCTCCGTGCAAATTAGGATGTGACCGCCACCCTGGCGGTCACATCCTGGATATTTAACATTGCGGCGGGTGCAGCTTCAAGCTGCACCCGCCGCAATGTTAAAAAAGCATACATTGCATATGTATGCAGCAAGCAGCAGGCACCGCGCGGTGCCTGCCGCTTGCTGCATACATATGCAGGGGGGTACCATAGGTACCCCCCATGTGCACCCCCCAACCCCCCTTCACCCAGGGGGCCTGCAACGGGCCCCCGCAGTGAAGCTCCATATGCTTTTACACGGCGGAATATCCGCCGTGTAAAAGCATTTCTTTCTGTGCATCCTAATATGGTGGACGGTGTCTGAGAGACACCGTCACCATATTACAGCTTTTCCGCCGCGGTTGTAAGCCAACCGCGGCGTAAAAGCTGCGGACGGAAACCAGGACCCACCAGCCATCCTAATGTGGCGGTGGGTCTTTGGTGGGTCCGCTGCGGTTTTTCCGCATCCTCCGGGCCGGCGGTGGATTCCGCCGGCCCAGAGGATGCGGAAAAACCGCCATCCTAATGAGCCCCTGTATGACCTTTAGGGTGTGATTTTCAATGTATTACCTGAAAGAAGCACTGGTTATGGGTAAATGGAAAAAAAGGCTTTTGTTCCACGGTTTTGGAAAGAGGGGCGGCGGGGGTAATGAGCTTAGCACTAATCGTTCAGGCTATGCCTGATTGATCAGTTTGCGGTGGAGGGAGGAGGGGTGGGAGGGTGGATGGCGGGATCACACAGTTCGATGGCATGTGATTTTGGGGTACAGGGTATTCTTGGTAGTTCAAGGAGTATGCCTGTTACACGTGATATAGGGCTCAAAGAGGGCACAATGTACTATGGCTGATCAGATGAGAGTGGTTGGGAATCCTCAAATTGCCACTTTAAATATTTGTGGGCTAAATGATGTAAAAAAAACGGTTCATCAAGGGCTGTAAGCATTACAGGCAGACATAGTCTGCTTGCAAGAAACCCACATAGAAGAGTCAAGGATTGGCCTGTTAAAGAACTTAGACTATAGACTTGTAGGGGGGACAACCCAAGGATCATGTACATGAGGTGTGGCTATATTAGCCTGAGATAATAAGTTACAATTTCTTCAAACAAATCCGTATTCTATGGAAAGTGTGGGTAAACACTAAGGGGCCCATTAGGGTGGCGGGCAGATCGCCACCACCCATATGGCAGTGGCGATCCACTAGTTTTCTGCCGGTAGACAATCCACCCAATTGCCTACCGGGAGGAAAAGGCCTGCAATATGGTTGCGGTGCCTTGCAGGCACCGCCATCCATATTATGATTATGGCAGTGTCTTGTCTTTCCATGGCGTAGACTATGTCATGGAAGGGCATGTAGTCTTTCTTTTGGGGGCCTGTTGCGGTTGCGGGCCCCAAGGGGGTTTGGGGGGTTGGTGGCTGCACTTGGGTGGGACACCTGGGTGGTAAGGTTACATAGGTCAAGGCACCGTAGACAACCCAAATTTCAGATCGCCTGTTGGAACGTATACACCAGTACTGTGGCTCAAAAAGCCAAAACAAACAACGCAGTGGAAGGATGGCATAATGCCTTCCACGCCACAATAGGAAGGGGACAACCAACACTACATAAATGAATTGAGGCCATTAAAAAAGAACAGACTGCCAAGAACTCAGACTTGAGCAATCACTAAGTAAAATAGGACCTAAACTAAGTAAGCAAGCTAAAACCATGTACGAATACCTGCAACATAAAACTAAGTTGTATCCAACTACACAAGGTCTAGAATACCTAGACATAATAGCAAAATCAATTCTTTAAACTAAACCAAATACTAAACCTAATATAAACATTAAAACTATAAAACATATAAACATCATAAAATTGTATTTTTTTTAATATTTATAATTATGTGACATAAAATAAATAGTAAACAAAAAATAAACACTGAAAAAAGAGATACATTTCCCACCCATAAAATATCTAAATAATACTCACAGTTATGTAGCAGTAGAATATCCTTGAAAATAATAAAATCCACAGCAAACAAAATAAAATGGAATCCAGTTCATACAAAAACCCCTCAAAAAATTCAAAAATCCAACTGTAAAAATAAAACACAACTCTGCAATCCTCTTAATAACAAAACCCCTTAAAAATCCCCAAAATAGTGTAGAATAAAACACCCCAACAACCCGGGAAAAAAGAGAACATGTCAGATAACTTGTTCTCCGCCAAGAAATACCATTTTCCTTTAACATAAAAAAAACGCGTTGGTAAATAGAGCCGTTCAGAAAATCCAAATCCTGTAAATAAACAAGTAAACAACACCCACCCACAACACAAATACAAACCCACAAGCATTACTATTAACATTAAAAACACAAAAATACATCTAATAAACACATAACTTACACTACATAACATACTAATTATATCCAGCACTACGTCCAACACATAAAACACTAAACTACAATAACAACACCTAACTACACCAAAAACCATCTAACTACATCCTATAAAATCTATTGACACTACTACTACTACCTTACCCCTACCCTGAAACTAACTTAAAAGTATATAAATTAAACTTACCTGAATGGACGAAAAGCAGCTCCCAACCACGAGGTTCCATCTTACAAAATGACCTAAAAACAAAACCGATAGAAAGAAAAGTGAGGAATAAAATAGCGGCATAATTGAAATGAAACAAAGACTAACTCCCCAAAGAAAACAATTGAAATGATAGAAAAAAATAGTTAAAATAATATATACAACTCTATGTCTTGCAATTTCTTTTCCTAATGTTTAAAAAAATATTAAATATACTGTTATATTATTAAAAAATTGGCTCTAAATGCTACAAAAACTAAAACAATGTTAATAACCAACCGTCGTGTATCACAACACTCTATCTGGTTAGAAGGTAAACCGTTGGAGAAAGTCTCTAATTATAAATATCTGGGTTACTATATCGACGATCAACTTATTGGCCCAGAAAAAATATCTGACGCAAAGAGCGGGAGCTTTAATATTCGGGCTAAGCACTCTTTCAAAGAAATTGGAAGGACCATCATTAAAACCACTATTAACTGTGATGGCGAATAAAGTTCTTCCCACGCTGACATATGCAAGTGCAGCAATGTACGGAAATGATGCAGACCTATTAAACAGCTTAATAACTAAAATTTATAAAAAGGTACTCCGACTACCCAACAAGGCTTCACCTGCGCAAATGCGCCTCGAATTTGGCCTAAAAAACGAAACATTGGGAAGACTATATTCGTATATCAAGGTGTGGTACCAGATTATGAAAAAAGCAACTGTCAATAATCTTAATACTTTTCTTTGGCAGGAGCTGAAAACACATAAAAACTCAAAAGCAAATCAATTTTTAACGCATGCATTGGAGGCAACATGCTCCGCAAATCTTTGGGACAAAAACTTGCCATTTGCCGCATTAAAACAGGCTCTAAATAAAGTGGCAAAATTTCACTCCTTGGTTACGGACAAAGACATTTTCTCGCACCGTTCCCACTCTTGGGCCGTGATAAACGGTTATAAGACACTTACCCCTGCATTTTACTTGGAAACAACCTACTCAATCTTTATTAAGAAAAAGCTGATGGACCTGAGATTTGGTAAATTTCCAACCTTAGCTGAGGAGCCCGCCTGGAAGCAGCACGAAGCCGTCATCTGCCGACTGTGTGGTAGTCCCAAAGAAGATCTAATCCATATCATTTGTCATTGCAAAATGTTAAGTAAGGAACGGTTATACTTCTTAAAGCATTCCTTTCGGATTAACAGGTTACGGACATGTAGATCCGCCATTATTGGAGGTCTGGACTCAACCGCCCCTCTAATACACTGTAAGCTGGTAAAGTTCTTGCAGAGATTTGAGAATTGCCTTAAAACTGCTGGAAGTCTTCAAATTGTTGATGGCTAATTCCTCACACCTCATTTTCGTTTTAATTACTAAATTTTTAATGTGATTGTTTTCTGTTTTAATGAATATTTTAAAAGTTTTTTTTTTTGTTTTGTTTTTTTACTTGGTTGTGCGCTGTTAACGAAATTGTTATGGTTTTAATTAACTAAACAATAAAGTTCAAATTTCAAATTTCAAATATACAACTCTATGTCTTGCAATTTCTTTTCCTAATGTTTAAAAAAATATTAAATATACTGTTATATTATTAAAAAAACTAAAATATAATATGTAATGAATATTAAAATAAATGTTTATTTCATGCAATATAAAAATGCAATAAAAAATAAATATGTTGTACCAAAAATGTCTGTTATAAATATTGTAAACGTATTTAAAATATTAAATATTATTTAATTACAAATAATATTCAATATACTAAATAATAAAAAGGAACTTTGTAAAATACATGGTATTTAATTTTTCTAAAATGAAAAAATATGTTAAATATTATAAAATATATACAAATGTTATCTTTTTTGTAAAAAAACATGAATAAACCATAAACATGAAACTATTTATAATTAAAAACTGAAAATACTTTGCTTTACCAGTCCATTACTATGTTACCAAAAAATGTACTATATATCAAATTTTTTTTTTTAAATGTACGTATAAAAAAAATATTATTTTTTACAAATAAAAAAAATATTATTTTTTACAATGTACACATAAAAAATGAATGTTACAAATATGTTATGTTTTGTAATAAAATATTCATAACATAAAACATCATGATTTAAGTTTTCATATTTTAGTAAAATGTCTAACTTAAAAAAATACAAATAAATTAATTGTGAATGTAAATATATGTTTTCACATAAAGAAATGTTAAAAAATAATAATATATATATCTATGTAATTATTACAATATACTTATAAACTGTACAAAAACACTTTCATAATAAAATTCCTATTACAAATTTCCAAATAAACTAAACTCTGAATAAAACAAAAAAAATACCCCCAATTACAATCCCAACAACACTAATTACTATACTCAACAAAATTACTTCATAATAAACCATAGTATTTTACAGTTCCAACTCAAAATCCAAATAAACTCAGAGAAAGTGCTGGATAGCAGACCATAATAATTTACTATTCCAACTCCCAATCCAACTAAATTTAGGGAAAGTGCTGCATAGTAAACCATAATGATTTACTATTCAGACTCCAAATCCAATTAAACTCAGGTAAAGTGCTGGATAGTAAACCATAATAATGTACTATTCCAACTCCAAATCCAAAATAACTCAGGGAAAGTGCTGGATAGTAAACCATAATAATTTATTATTCCAACTCCAAATCCAACTAAACTCAGGGAAAGTGCTGGATAGTTAACCATAATAAGTTACTATCCAAACTCCAAATCCAAATAAACTCAGGGAAAGTGCTGGATAGTAAAGCATAATAAGTTAATATACCTTTTTATTTTTTTAATATTTGTATTGAGCATAGAAATAACAATAACATGTGAGCAAACATTAGCACTAATCGACACAAAAACGATAGCTTCTTCTTTCCAAGTAAGTAAGTAAGTAAGTATTTATTAGCAAAATTAATTAAAATTGTTGCAATTTGTACAGACAATAGTTACAATTACAAGAGAAGCATTGATCAAATTTAAATAAAAACCAGTGAGCACATAGAAAAAAGGGGGCAGTTAATTTTAGCGATTGGAGGTCATTCTTGGTTACCTGGTGGTAATAAATTGTTGATTCCTGACATAAATTTTACAAAACGAGTGGCCATCTGAGATGAGTCTCCCCTTCTGCACAGTTCTAGTGCTTCATGACATGTCCTAATATTAAAAGAGATCCAGATCGGACGAAGCCAGAAGATTCATAGGGCATCAATCGTCTACAAATGCACAGGATGTGAATTAGGTTTTCTTCCTCTTGTTTGCAGAAACGGCATTGCGTAGGAGTTGCTTTCTTATATCCTTGTCCGAACTTATACGCCATCAGTGGAATTAGGCCAAAACGAAACCTCATTAATTGGTGCTTAGCATATGGTTTCATTGGCGATGAAAGTTAGAGCGGTAATGTTTTGGGAGCGTAGAGTTTAGAAGCCCAACTGCCATGAAAGAGCTTTAATACAGATTGAGCATCGTTTTCATAGGACAGAATTTTTGCTTGTTTGGTCAAAAGTTTTGATGTCGTCTCTATGGGTAGCGAGGCTGACCATATGTCTTGGGCCTTTAGTGATTCCAAGCAATATGACAAATATTTATTCCAAGATGTGTCCGGATTGCAAAGCAATGACCATATACTGCTCTTTAGATTATGGGGGCGAGCTAGTTTTGTTTTTAGACTATAAGCAATAAATGTTGCACTCATGACCCAGTGTTGGGAAGACAAAGAAAATTCCATTCGGATTTGAGCGTGAGAGGTCGAGTTTGGTAATTGGAACACTCTGCGGAAGCATGCTGACTGAGCTCTATCTAGCCAGGTGGACAATTTGTCTTTGTAAGTTGAAGCACCGAAAGCTATTGTCGGCAAGAGTTTTATGCCTATCAGTCTTATTAGTGGGGCAAAATCCGGGGAGTGGAGGGATCTCTTTGTTCTAATGAAAGCCCCCTCCAAGCTGCGGGCAACACTCTGCTTTGCGGTAATGTGCGCGGCAGGTCTCCCCTTGTGGTCTATCCAAACACCCAAGTATTTATATGCAGTAACTGATTCAAGTGCCTTCCCCTCAATAAACCAAGTACTCTTTCTTGTTTTCAAGGTCGAAACTGTCATCACTTTGGTTTTGGTGATGTTAATCTCCAATGGGTTGATATTACAATACTGCACAAGGGAGTCAAATGATCTTTGGAGGCCCACCTCGGTTTGATCAAATAGGATGGTATTGTCAGCATACTGCAAGGTTTGGATTTTTGTTGATTCGATTCGCGGGGGGAAAGCTCGGCAGCAGACTAGCCATTCAGGGAGATCTGCAAGATACAGATTGAAGAGTAAGGGTGCAAGGATACATTCTTGTTTTAGGCCTCTGTTGGTGAAGATTTTATCGGTTGATGACCATCTCGAGGTAACTCTTATTTTCACCCAGGTATCTGTGTGTACAGCTATGAGAGCTTTCAATAGGGGCTGAGGGATGCCCCATTTTGCCAATTTTTCCCACAGTTTGGGGCAAATCACACTGTTGAAAGCCTTCCGAAAGTCAATAAAGCCCAAGTATAATGATTTGCCTTTCGTGGCTAGAGTGGACTCAATCATATGGGACAAACAGATCAAATTATCTTCAATATGACAGCCCTTTTGGAAGCCGGTTTGAGTGAAGGGAATTAAGTTACAATTTTCCACCCTGGTTGTTAGTTCTGATAAAAGGACACTTGCATACTCCTTTCCATCTACGTCGAGAAGAGCAATCATCCGATAATTATCGGGGCTGGAGCGAGAGCCTTTTTTGTGAATGGAAACGAGTAACGATCCTCGCCCGGAAACCGGGATGGATCCACCCAGTATTGCTGTTTCGAAAAGAGGAGCCAGCAGGTTGGCCCATTTCTGGGCAGCGGCTTTGTATACTTGGGTGGGAATACCGTTAGATCCTGGGGCGCCCCCTGAGCGCATTTTCTTTATTATGAGCGCAACTTGGTTTGGGATTATCTTAGCAGTCAACTTCGTGTCATCGTGGGAACTAGAGTGGGTAAAGGTGCAGAGGCCATTACAGAGTAAGCCATTCGGTTCTGTGTATAGTGCTTTGATATAAACCTCCCAGTCAGCTGGAGGGATGTTTGTTGTGCTTGGTGGTTCAGTGGTTTTATCAGCCTTGTTCTTCCAACTCCAGAATTTTCTTTGATCTTTTGATTTTATGATCTCATGGGCAGTTGCCCAATGATGTTCTTCTTCCAATCTCTTGAGGATGAACCTGGCCTTCCTGTATTCTTTTCGGGCAGCTGTTATTTCACACCGCAGAGATTTGTATGCACTTTCGTTGTGGGCGTAATTACGCTGTAGCCTATTTAGTTTGTGTTTGGTGGTAATTATGAGTGTTTTTGCTCTGAAACGGAGGATGAAACCGGGAGGCCTTTGCCTTGACTTTTTGTTAACTTTAAGGCTAGTTGTTCTCTAAACTCGGCCAAAATGATTTCACATGACGGTGCTGTCAGACGACAATTGCAATCAGATTCTCATTTGTTCAGAAGTTCATCCACCTTTGCTTCAATTATTTCCCGATCGTCCTCAGACCATCTTAGTTTTTTGATGATTTCTAAATTAGATTATTTCCAAATAAGGGAATTTTTGGGCGATGTGAATGCCAATGGTCAATTTTGCACGTGAGAATTGCGTGATCACTTTCCAATGAAGGAGTTACCAAAAACTGCTGTACCAACTGGAAGTGAGTTAGCGAGATCCATATGTAATCCAAAGTGGCCATTCGAGAGGAAGATGCGTGAGTATATGCCGCTGGTTGATCTGAGTCAATTCTGCAATTTAAAATGGGAAGGCCTAGTTGGTTTAGATGCGTTGACAATTTTATCCCTTTACCTTCCTTGCGTTGGAACTGAGATTTTATCTCTGGAATAGACCACATTTTGTCGGTTGAGGATGGTTGAAGAGAAAGAGTGGGCGCTACCTCCATAAGACCGGTGTTAAAGTCGCCCATTATCAGCCATATGTCGTTTGGGTGATGAGCCTCGAGGTTGTTTATGTCAAGGAGCATTTTGCTCAGTGTGTTCTCTCGTCTTACTAAATGGATGCAAGTAGACGCAGCCGAGAATGATTTTACGCTGTCTCAGCTGTTCCTTTTCGTGGCACTGAATCTCGATGCTGATAAAAATGTAGTCACCCTGGCCCTTAAAGAGCAATGCTACCTTTGCAACCAGTGTGTTCTTCACAGCGATAAGCACACCTCCGGAGGCGTGGCCACCTACGACGGAAGGAATAGCATGGGACTCAATAACAGTAAAGTCCTCCCAGACGGTGTTTCCAGGGCCCAGGTTTCTTGAGGAGCAAATATGTACTGAGTCTTCAGGAGGCCCTTGGTTAGCTGTTCATTTTTCTCTTTTGTTAATCCTCGAATGTTCCAGGAGCAAATATTAAGATATTGTACGTTGTCATAAATGTTATTACCCCCACTTTAATCCTACTGGGAATACAAGAGAACAGTAGAACTGATGAGGGAAGGGGTCTGTTAAGCATTTCAATGGCCAGATTCGGATTCCCCCTCTTTTCAGCAATGACTGGCCAGGCTGTTGTCAGTTTATAACCTCAAAAAAGCTATATATGCTCAGAAAGGACTCAGGGCAAAGAAAAAAGTTAGGTAGAATGAAGAATGGATACATTATACATGCACTCTATAGATATGATTTAGTAGAATAGTTGATTTTACCATTTAAATGAATTGCTATTTATTGAAAAGTGTATGTATTTACTCTTTGTTTAGATTAGGATTTTAATTGCGTTACAGATTTGATTGCCAATGGATCCCTGTCTCCTCTATGCTTGTTTGTTATTTCACTGTGTGGGGGAGGGTGGATGGAGGGTTAGGGTTTGGGAAAAAAATTGCTTTACAAAATAAATACATTTTAACAAGACAGATATTAATTTTTAAAGAATCACATATTAGGTTTTGCATATCTCACCAAAAAAGTGAACAAGGCACAGGGTGCATCAGTTTCAAAAGACAAAGCCAGGCAATGTTCAATACACTCAATTCAAAATTAGAAAACCAAGGGCATCATTAGGATGTCCACCCGCCATCCTCACGGTAAAAGGGACCGCCCGCCATAAGGGCGGGGGTCCCGTGGGGGAAATTAAGATGCGCCTGACACAGTGGCATGTGCATCCCGTATTTTTAACATTGCTGAAAGCAACGCCCGCCGCAATACAAAACATACATGTTGTGCTTTTCAAAGCACAAGGTGACAGGCACCACGCAGTGCCTGCCACTGCGTATGCGCCAGGGAGCTGCGTTGCAGAGAGGTATTCAGAGACCATGCCCCTTTTTACAACACTGCAACATATTTCTGTGGCGCTTACTGTGTTGTATAGGATATTAGGACCCTAGTTTAATTTTCCCGATTCATGCCCTTATATAGGTATAAATCACCCTATCGTTATATAGGAATAGAAATCATAACCTTATTAAGACATAGCTCAGGCAGTCCAAATACGGCATGGCTACTTCCACTAGTTCCGAAAATCCACAACAATTTCTTGGAAAAACCCACCTTCAGCAGTCAGGGACCACCCCTTGCTTGAATATTGATTTATCCAAAAACTCATGGAGTTTTTAAAGAACTGAGTCTTTGGTGACGTTATTATGTCCAACCTTTCGTCAAACTCGGCACCTTCAAGGTAAAAATATGCCCACACTTGCCCAGGCAAACACATGGTGGTTTGGAGCAGTTCGACTATCTACCTACACGACACAGCTTGCCCCAGCAAGTGCTGAAGGATGCCGACCCTCCATCAGACGTGCTGAGAAAGACGCTGTCTTTTCTCCTGCTGAGAAATCCACCTCCAATGTTTCCAAGCTACCCTTGCGGGTTGTTGGGAAATTGAGTCCTGAGAGAGAGAGAGAGATACCAGACCTCCATCATTCTAAACCAAGGTACGGAGCTGATTAGACCCTTAAATAATTCTTGGATAGATTCCTGGCAAAGAATACTGAAACTAAGCTACACCTCACTTACTTCTTCCCTCGTACTAGATTTAGGTTAGGTACACCGGGGTAGGCGTATTTTAGAAGCACCAGTTGAGTACTTGTAGCCTTTATTTATTAATGTATGCATTCTATGTATTTTATGGCTTAGAAACCATATCATGCGTTTACAGTATTATTTCATGATACTCTTCGTACTGTACGCATTGTACTTCACAACCAGTATTACGATTGTAGCAGTTAATTTCTTCTGCATGAGAAAGAAGACTGTTCAATAAATACTTTTTATTGAAAACGCCTGACTCTCTATTTCTCTGCACCTCTGGTGAAACGAAGCATGCATGATTGACTGAGTGAAATAACCATCTATTGTTTCCGCGACTCTAGAAATACATTTCTTTTTCTTGGGAAACAAAGTTGTCATGTTTATGCGGTTGTCAGGAACTAATCCCTTCTTGTTTATTCGAGAAAGTTTCTAGTGACCTCTGAGCTAGCTGGCACTCACAATTAAGTCTAATATATTCGATAGAGACCTAGTCGGCCTAAGTCCTACGTCAAATCTATAGTATATATTATTCCAATGCGCAGAGCCTATTGGGAATATAGGAACTACACTACAATTGGAGGTACCTGGTGGGCTAGTTGACTCCTACGGGACCTCTGGATGGAAGAGGAATTAATTTCCCAACTTAAAACACATCACAGGGCGTGTTTGCACACATATCACCTTAGGACCCGCCCCCTACCTTCACCACTGTGCAAACGCGCCCTGTGGCGTGTTTTAAGTTGGGGGATTAAGTCCCCTTGAATCCTGCGGTAACCTGGCGGCCAACTAGCCACCAGGTACCTCCATTGGGCGCCAGGGAGCTGCGATGCAGAGAGGTGTTCTGAGGCCATGCCCCTTTTTACACCTCTCTGCAACGCAGCTCTGTGGCGCTTACTGGAGGTACCTGGTGGGCTAGTTGGCCACCAGGGGACCTTAGGATTCAAGGGGACTTAATCCCCCAACTTAAAACGCGCCACAGGGTGCGTTTGCACAGTGGTGAAGGTAGGGGGCGGGGCCTGAGGGGCCTCTTTTTTTATGGCCCAGGGGGTCCTTGTGGGACCCACTGAGCGTTTGTTTTGGGTTTTTTGTGCCTCGGCTCTACCGAGGCACAAGATAGCTGCCAACACTTTCTGATTCTGACTGTTGACAGCCAATCAGCATGCAGCTCGTGCACGGCAGGGTGCGTGCAGGCTGCGCTTTGGGAACGCGGATAGATACGCGGATCCACCGCGCCCATAGATATATAAATGATTTTAACCGTCATTTTCTCAGGAACTACTGAACAGATTGACACCATATAAGCAAAAGGCACAAGTTGGAACTGAGGACTACCTCTCTGCCAAATTTGGTGTAATTCCGTTCAGCCGTTCGGGCTGTAGCTTTGTCTAAAGGTCCTATGGGAAATTGCATTGGGAAACATGTTTTGGGACCCACCCTTTTTTCTCGGCCCCCCACTTGACCAATCACCCCCCCAAACTTTCAGGGAAGGAGCGGAACTGAGCTGGCCAAAAGTTTGGAAAATTTCAAGAAGATTCATCAATCGACGCAAAAGTTATTGCCAATTGAATGTTGTGGTTTTCCTATGGATAATAGGTCCTAACTATAACTACCTACTGGCGATATATATTCCAACAAACGGCTACTTCTTTTCCCTCTTTTGCGAAGCAATAGAATGCTTGTGTGGGATCAAGTAATCAATTTCAGCCATATTAATTTTCAATTAGATAAAATATCTTAAAATATCTTAAGAAAGAAGACACATACATAATGGACATAAATAAGAAAAGGTGGCCAAGGACGATAAAGTGTCTGTGCATTGTCAGGAATTCAATTTTAGCCAGACGATTGATTCGTTCAGGCAAGGTGTCTTAAAGGGACACAAATATAGTACACTTAGTTAACAATAAAGTGGCCAAGTGCGATCTTATGTGGGCAAATGCATGTTACACTAGATAACAAGCAAGTAACCAAATGCAAAAGGACAACAGCAATGTCAGATAAAACATGAGTTTGATATTAAAATAGCCCTATAAAAGCTAATTATGTAGAGAAAAAAGATGGGAATCATGGCGACGTTAAAGAAGAAACTCGCCTGTTCTCAGATATCATTAGTGACTAGTAGTAGGCATTAAATTGCCCATAACCTTGTTAACTCCTTTTTGTAATAGCGCTGCGAATATGCCACATAAAGTACAGAAAACGTGAGATAGAAAACATGATGGGCATTTGGGTGTCGTACTTTAGTATTTTAAGTGTCTCAGAACAATGTCTGAGGCCCATGTTCCAGCACAGCTGGGCCAGCCAGCTGGACCTTGGTCTCCTATACGCAGGGCAAAGGAAGAGTATGTGCACTTCGGTCTCCTCCACGTTCAGACATACGGGGCAGTACCGACTGCGGTCGCCCAACCAGTTAGTGGTGAACGATCGAAGCGGAAGTGTCCTGTGTCTGAACTGGATGTATAGCTTCTTTGCAAGGAGTGGTTGGATGTCATCCAATGCTGGTTCTAGCCGATATTCTAATTTTGTTTCCATAAACCATTGCGATAGGTGCCCTGGGGAATTCCTCTATAACTGGGTCAGTTTTAACTTCCTGTAGATCCCAATAAGTGCCCTTCTGGGA
Organism: Lissotriton helveticus; assembly: GCF_964261635.1. Taxonomy (NCBI): domain Eukaryota; kingdom Metazoa; phylum Chordata; class Amphibia; order Caudata; family Salamandridae; genus Lissotriton; species Lissotriton helveticus. The sequence goes on along the minus strand of NC_136070.1, from coordinate 854,299,565 downwards.
GTCACAATACTAGACTCTTCGGCTGAACTCCACAGATTTGCCCTCCCAAGGCCTGGCATGTGTTCTTTATATGCACCAGCCAAGGCAATTCTCCTGCACCATGCAAGCTCATGACCTCCCTTAGCTCCTCCCTATAAGGGGCAAGCTCTGGGGTGCTCCACAGACATCGCCAGAATAGAAGCGGTCTTAATGCTGTTTCATCTGCTATGGGGATAATCCCAAGATCGCTGGAGTAGTGACCCCATAGTTCTGTTCCATACAGAGTGGCTCCTCTAGCCTGGACCTTATTAAGTTCAACTGCAGGATCTATTACTTTGTGGGAACATTTGTTGTAGACCTTCAAAATACTCCCCGAGGCCTGAGCCAATTTTACGTTTGCTTTTTTTATTTGAGCCTCCAGTCCATTTTCTCGGTTTAAGTAATCCCGAGATATTCAAAAATCGCCACCCTCTCTAGTGCCTTTCCGTCTAAACAAAGATTGGGGCGAGTGCAATTTTTTTAATTGAACACCATGTATTTGGTTTTCTGTAGATTAATCTCCAAACCCCTGTTTTTACAGAAGGCACTGAATCCATCAAGGGCCCTTTGCATGCCTATGGGAGACTTTGAGAGTAGGAGAGTGCCATCTGCGAACATCAGAGCAGGTATATCGCTAGCCTGGGGGCATCAATGTATTTTCCTGCCATTAAGAACTCTATTAAACGATTTATAAAAAGAGAAAAGGGGCCAGGATGCAGCCTTGGTGTACGCCTTTTTCGACAGGGAAGGGGTCTGAGAGCTCTCCGTTTTTGCCATACCTTATTTGAGCGTAGTTGCCTTGGCGGAGATGTTTCATCTCATGGCAAAGGTATTCTGGAGCCCCTTTTTCCATTAATATTCCCCACAATTTATCCCTCGGAACTAAATCAAAAGTGGATTTAAGGACCACAAAAATAAGATAGCGGCTGCCACCCTCTATGGTCACAGTTTTCCAATACAGGAGCTGTAATCTGAAGATTTGATCGATGGTGGAGATCTTGGCCCTAAACCCAGCTTGCAGGGGTGTGAGGACATTTTCTGGCTTATGTCAATTAGGCTAATGGGGCGGTAGTTTGCAGGGCTCAACGGGGAGCCCTTTTTATGGATTGGAATGATTTCTGACCCGGCCCAGGTTGAGGGAATCGCCATACCCTGATGGATGGCGTTAAACAGAGTCCACGAGTAAGAGGATTCAGAGCGAAAAAGGTCACCGGGGATCTTATCCAACCCTGGAGCCTATGCTGGAAGGATCTTGCCTAGAGCTTCCGTAATCTCCTTAAGGGTGAACAAGAGGGTATCTCGTTGTGGTGGTTCTAGGTGGAAAGGGGTCACTACCACCAGCCAGGCTTCCTTCGCAGTCATTTCATATAGGGATTTGTAGTGGGCTCTCCAAACTTCCTTCCCTATGTTTGCTGAAATCGAGTGTTTGCCCTCAGTCGTTCCGGTGGTAATCAGGTTCCGGGATACCCTCATATTGTGGTTTTCCAGCGCGATTCTTAGATTAATCCATTTTTCACACTCCCAATTTCTTTTAGCTTAAGCTATGGCTAGTTTAGAAGTTTCCTTAATTTGTGATCTATTATTGGCTTTAATGGCAACTAGAAGCTCTGACTTAGCTGTTCTAAAGTGTTCATTGTACCATAGATGATGTGTATTACTGTTCGACCTAGTCTTTCTACAAGTAACAAAAAAGGAAGCCAGAGTGGATAGCATGTCTTGATGATTATTGGAAACTATGATCTGGGAGGTTGAGATGCCAGTCAGGTTTTCAGGTTTTAAAGTCTTTATTTCGATTATTAAAAAAATCATAAAAGACAATTTTACAAGCAATAATTAATTGACATTAAAATATACATACATTAAAAAGGAATTAAACAGTTTGTAGACAATCCTGAGTCAAGTTCCCTAAAACAGATTTCCCCAAATAGAATGGGATTACAAGTAAATTCATGCTATCCAGATTTAAGCTACTGTTTTGCCCTGAGTATCCACGCCCAACCCAGATATTTGGCAATACACACTGTGATAATTTCCAGTGTGTTAGTTTTTAATACATGGATAGCCTCTTCTGATTTTCTTATGGGCAGTCTCTGAAAGAGTGGTTTTAGCCATTTGATCCTTGGTTCATGGTATTTGGGACAAGCAAACAGAAAATGGCCCTCTGTTTCTTTCTGGCCTGGGCACCATTTGCATTGATCCGTGGTGCTAGAAGACCAATTTTTCGTGAAGGTATTCAACGGCAAAGTGCCCACCCGGAACTGGTGGAAGAGTTTCCTGTCTAGGGATTTGGAAACCGTGTCCCAGTAGTGTTCACGTATGGGGTCCAACTTAAAACAAAGAAACCTACCAGTAAGACTAGTAGAGCAGGAGGCATTTATTCTGTTCAGGCGAAGCGTGGACCAGTACAATTCTTTAAATGCCTGTTTAGTTGGAAAAATACTAACAGCTGGGGAAGTCCAAAGGTACTCTAAGCCCATGTCCGTCAAGATCAATTTAACCGTTCGGAACCAGGGAATTTTGTCCGATCCACTGATTGCCCTTACTTCTACTACCCCGTTTGCAAATAGGGTAAGGTCGGGCGAGGTCCATAGGCGCCTCCAAAAGGCAACCAGTCTGAATCTGGCCAACTCGTTAATTGGAGGACATCCCAAATCCAAACAGAGGGGGATTGAGGGGGACGACTGTGGCAAACCAACCAAGTTGCGGAGGAACTTACACTGTACTCTAAACAGGCCCTGCAAATCCATATGACCCCACAGATCCGCACCATATAGAATTGCAGGGTTAATTTTGGCATCGTAGATTTTGAGGGCTGGTGTGACCCGCTTGGTAAAAGATTTCCTTTGCTCACTCAGTAAACAGCCAGTAAGTCGTGCAAGTTTAAGATGTTGGGCATCAACTTGTGTTTTCCATTTCAAACGACTATCTAGCATAACCCCCAAGTATGTCATGTTCTCAACTTGGTCCAGCTTGACCCCTCCCATACTAACTGTACTCCGGACAGTGTGGTTCTTGCTTAAGACCATAAATTTGGTTTTCCCAACATTCACCTTAAGGTCGCTGATGACACAGAACTCCTCAAAGCGGTCCAGGGCCCGCTGTAGGCCGCTGCGTGTTCTGGAGAGGAGTAAGGTGTCATCAGCAAAGATGAGCATTGGGAATCGCTGTCCTGCCAGCATGGGGGCATCAGTTGGGGTTGATTCAAAGAATTTTACGACTTGGTCAATAAACAATAGGAAGAGAGTGGGTGCCAAAACACAACCCTGGCGGACACCACGGGTGACTGGGAAGAGTTCAGTCACCTGGCCCTGGTCACCCCATCTTACCCTTGCAAAGTTGTCCTTATGCATTTTAATTATCAAGTCAAGCAATTCGGTTGGCATCCCTAGAGTCTTCAGAACTCCCCACATTTTCTCCCTCGGTACAAGATCGAATGCGGACTTCAGATCGATGAACGCTGCAAAGATGGTACCGCCGCCAAGCAGCACCACCTTCCAGTAGATCAGACAAAATCTGAACACCTGGTCGATGGTGCTGGTTCCCGATCTGAAGCCCGCCTGCATTGGGGATAGGATGTCCTCCATCTCAATCCATCCTTGGATCCTGCCCAGGACCATGCGAGCGATAAGTTTTTGTATAGAGTCAATAAGACTAATCGGGCGATAATTACCCGGACTAGACCTATTGCCCTTTTTATAAATCGGCAGGATCTCCGCCCCCTTCCAAGATTTGGGTATGCCTGCGCCTGCAGCAATGGAGTTTGCCACCATGACAATGTATGGTATCCACAGGGCAGGGTTAGCTTTGAACAGGTCAGCGGGTATAAGATCCATACCTGGCGCTTTCCCTCGCATGGTACAATTTAATGCAAGCTCGACCTCTCCTTCTGTAAAAGTGATGATCTCGCTTTGGGTGGTGGAGTGGGGAGTCTTTTCAATTGTGCTAGATGGCGTAGGGTTAACAGCACGGAACTGGGTTGCATAGAAGATCACCCATTCATTGGGGGGCACATGGTTTGTGGGGATACGTCCGTCCGGATCCTTCCCCCACTTAACTATTTCCCAAAATTTGATGGGGTTGCTAGACATGGAGGCTACCAAGAGGTCGGACCAGTATTTATCCTCCCACTCCCTTTTAGCCTCCCCTTGTGCTTTCCTATAGGATGACCTAGCGGCTTTCACCAAGCTTGCATTCCGAGACTTAACAGCTTTAACTAGGGCAGTATGTGCTTCCCTGCATTTTTTATTGTACCATTTGTGGGGACGAGTGGATACCAGGTTATTTCCCTGTCGGCAAGGTTGAGAAAGCAGGATTTTTAGATCTTCAAAGCAGCGATTATGGAGATTTAGGATGAGGTCAGCTTCTCTGGTTTTGTCCCCCAGCTCAGCGTGAGTCCGCATTTTATTAAGAGTATTGTTAACCACACTAGAAATCTTGTTTCTCAATAGCTCGTCCCCCTCAATTTTGGACCATTTTACCCTCTTCCTATCATTTGTTAAGTAGGTGACCCCCGTCTGTGAGATACCGGGTTCCTCTAATCTTGCTAGACCTGGCACCTTTAATTGCAGAGTCAGGGGATTGTGGTCGCTTTCAGGGCGGGGAGTTACCTCCATGTCCAGCATCAGAGGCCAATCTGCTACTTTTAACAGGATGTAATCGATGCGGCTTCTTCTTAGCCCGTTGTCAAAAGTGCAGCTGGCTCCCTGGTCTGATTTAGTTCGGCCATTACAGGCCCGAAAGCCACTGTTGAGACAAAAGGCCGTCCAATTTACCGCTGCCTCTGTGGCAGGTACTGGTTTTACAGACGTCAGCTCAGGTATGCCCCATACTGTGTCCTCCACAGAGCCCCAACAGTCCCCAGGGTCTAGTAGGGGTTCAAAGCAACAATTTAGGTCCCCAGCAAGCAAGATGACATTGGTACAATCGAGGGCTGCCAAAGCAGATTCCAATACCTCTAACAAAGGTGGCGTACGGCCACCTGGCAGGCCTCGTGCATATATATTTAGCAATATCAGGTCCTGGTGGCCAGTCCTTCCCAACCTAACAATGAGGAGGTCCAGGTTTGGTACACTTATCTCCGTGATACAATAACCCAGGGATTGTCTCACCCAGATCAGTAACCCCCCGGAGGCTCGCCCTTTGGCATTCCCAGTAGCACTATGAGTGGCTGCTTTATAAAAATTTACATAGCCCTGCTTATAAATTGGGTCCACAGCCCAGGTTTCCTGGAGTAGTATGACATCATATTTGTCCATGAACTCAAGCCAATCACTAGAGTGGACGCGGTTTTTAATCCCAGCAATGTTCCAGGACACTAGGGCAAGAGTTTCCGATGTGGGTACCATAGAAGAGGCCACCACCTCGGAGACTACATGCGTTTCCTGTCCTATCCCAGCTTCCAGCCCATTTTCTGACCCCCCCATGAGGCTATGTTCAACCAACAACAAAGAGGTTCCCCCTTCCCTTGAAGATGGTGTATCCTTCCCTTTTGATAATGGGACCCTTTTCCACTCCTCTACCATGACTGTGAGTTGGATGAGCGCCTGGCCCTGCCTCTTACCCCCTACCCCAAGGTCAACATTTTCTACGGGTTCTGATGTTTGGGGTGGTTTATGGAGTCAATCAATTGCCTCCAGATCGGACAGGGGACCAAAGCGGTTGAATAGTGATGGAAAAATTGGTAGGTGTGGTGTCATAGGGTTGTTCTTAACGATGGATCGTCCCTGTCTCGGGGCTTTTTGGGAGTGAGCCTGTCTTTGGGGATAGAAATAAGAAAGGTCTAAAGTTTGAACGTCCCCCTGTCTGGCAAACCTGGCTTCTCGACAGATTGTATCCACCACCCAGGAGTCCCTGAACGATATTAAAATACAGTCACCCTCCAGATCCTTGGGACTCTGGCCCACCCAGTCAACCCTCCTTACAAATAAGATTTCTGTTGGCGAAGATGGGGGCAGGGGTCTGTTTTTATTCAACCAAAAGATAACCTTTTTTCGCAGGTCTTCGTGAGTCTCCCTTTTACCTGATGGCAGTGGGGCAACACCGGTCAGCACCATGGTATAAGGTGTTGCCTCTATGGGGATATCGACCCGCGGCGTGGGATGCCTGGGTTGCTTCTTTGCCAGGGGATTAAGGGCGTTTTGGTGGTTTGCTTGGGGCCTATGGGGTGGGAAACTCTGGGTGGCGGTATTGGGTTTTACCTGAGGGGGTAGTTTGGTTGGTTGACATCTGGCTGGGGTTTTATTCATAGGCTTTGTCATATGAGAGCGTTGGGGTGCGGCCTTTAATACCTTATTTGGAGAATTTTTATGAGCACTCCCTTTGTTGGAATTGGGGTTGTCCGTTACTGGTCCTGGTGGATTATGATTGTTATCAACTAGACTAGGTGGAATGATAGTTGTTTTTGGGGCCAAAGATGAATGGGTGTGTTTAGCCAACCCAGAATCTATGTCCGATAAGGACAATAGTATTGCAGAGTTCGCATTAACTACAGCCTCCAGAGAGTTTATTTGCAGTAACATTAGTCTAGTCCTCTCCAAAACAGGTGATAGGAGGTTTTTCATTAAAACCTCCATCTTTGCCAGCAGGGAATCATCACTGCTTAAACATGTCGGACAGGGGTTTGAGGAACCTAAGGAAATAAGGGAGGGGCATAGGGTGTTAGGCAATGCATTTGTGCATTGATTTCCGCTTGAATGGCCTGAACCTAGTGTGTGATTACCAACGGGATCTTTTAATTTCGGCATCTTGGATTCTCTCCCTCCCATATAACTGGAGTCTTGTTTTCTTTTCCTAGAACCCTTGTCTGTACCTGTGAGATCTGTGTAAACTGGGGCATTAGAATCTACTTTAGGTGAGTCAGGGATTAAATCGACCGAATCAAAACTTTGTTTAGTAATATGGCTATCCTGAGTATCAATTTCTCCTGTTACTTCAAGGTCGTCTAGGGGATGTTTAGGGAAAAGTGTAGTGTGGGCAAGAGGATTTATATCCTCGCTATCCATGTGGACAATAGCTTCCGTGGTGTCTAGGTGTATACAATTGAAAGCTGCGTGTGCTTGTGCTGGTGGTACGGGGCTAGGAATCTTGGCCAACCCACCTAGTGAGGAGCGTTTTCCGCTAACTAAATCTAAGGAAAGACGCTTTTCCACCATTGCAATTTCCTTTTCCAGGATACCCGTGGCTCGCGTGATAAAAGCATCTAGTGGGCCTGATACCACTCCTGTGGGTGTTTGGATTTGGACGTTGCGAGTTTTACCGGATCTCAGAACCATGATTTCGGAATTAATCCCAGCTTCTGTAATCGTACCTGATTACAATCTTTATACAAATGCGATAAAACTAGATAAACCGCCCTAATGGACAGTACGAATATGCAAGAACCCAAACCCGCTCCGGGCACAATTTAGCCAATCTTACTATTGTTACACAGCGGACCAGGGATTGTGGGCCGGGGCCGTCCGCTGCCGTCCTTGAACGGCCTCAAACGGCCCGCTCTTAGCCCGGTCTTCGCTCCGGGCTGCGTCCCGCGCTGCGGGAGGGCTGGTCCCAGTTATACCTGCGCTCAGGAAGGTGGGCGGGCCGCCAGGGAGAGCGGACCGGAAGTTGTTACTGGTCTGGCAGGGACTCCTGGGTAATGGAGTCCCTGACGCTCGCAGCCCTGCAGCCCTCAACCACTAGCACAAGGTTTTCCCCACTGGATTCAGGGATGACGCCCCTTGCAGAGTCCAACGCCGAAGCGGCACCCGCGGAGCGGGTGCGGCGAGGTCCGGTAATGCCAGGTGATGCCTGTCTCCCAAGCCGGTGAGCGCGTCCTTGTAGTGCGCTGTCTGTAAAGTTGCAAGTGTCCCGCTGGTACTGGGGGAAATTGGTGTTTTTAAAGGTCCTTCGGTGGGCGGCCGCCAGGGAGAGCGGACCGGAAGTTGTTACTGGTCTGGCAGGGACTCCTGGGTAATGGAGTCCCTGACGCTCGCAGCCCTGCAGCCCTCAACCACTAGCACAAGGTTTTCCCCACTGGATTCAGGGATGACGCCCCTTGCAGAGTCCAACGCCGAAGCGGCACCCGCGGAGCGGGTGCGGCGGGGTCCGGTAATGCCAGGTGATGCCTGTCTCCCAAGCCGGTGAGCGCGTCCTTGTAGTGCGCTGTCTGTAAAGTTGCAAGTGTCCCGCTGGTACTGGGGGAAATTGGTGTTTTTAAAGGTCCTTCGGTGGGCGGCCGCCAGGGAGAGCGGACCGGAAGTTGTTACTGGTCTGGCAGGGACTCCTGGGTAATGGAGTCCCTGACGCTCGCAGCCCTGCAGCCCTCAACCACTAGCACAAGGTTTTCCCCACTGGATTCAATGATGACGCCCCTTGCAGAGTCCAACGCCGAAGCGGCACCCGCGGAGCGGGTGCGGCGAGGTCCGGTAATGCCAGGTGATGCCTGTCTCCCAAGCCGGTGAGCGCGTCCTTGTAGTGCGCTGTCTGTAAAGTTGCAAGTGTCCCCAGTCGTTTCAGAGTGCAAATGTGCTACAGTGAGTAGCGGGATGATTTTCTGGTAGAAAGAGGCAAGCTTGGTCTGTGATTCCGAGAGATCCCCTAAAGTATTCTCCTGCCTCCATTAGCCTGAGTAAGTCTAGGGATGGGTTGTAAGGTTCCACCTTGAGAGCTTATGTCATATGGGGGAGATACATCTAAATCAAGGGCGTTGTGGTCGCTCTCGTGATGGGGAGTTATCCTAAAATCTAGGACCTTATGCCATGATTTAGTGTCCACTAGGATGTAATCAATGATTTATACATGTCCTGGTCTATTATATGTGTGCTTCCCTGGGCTGTCCGATGTTAGACGGCCATTGCATGCCCTTAATGAAGGGCTTAATGTAAGTGCATGCTTCTTTAAAGCCAACAGGGTCCAGGCCCGCGTGGATTTTTGGACTCCGGAATGGTCCAAACTGAGTCCTCCTCGCTTGAGATAATCTTGGGGAGACCATTCAGGGGTTTGAATTGGCAATTGAAATCCCCTCCTAAGATTATCCAATAATTGTCCAGTATTGTTAAAAGGAAAGTGGACAGTATATCAAGAGTATTGAAGGTTTGGCCGTAACAGACCAGGTGTGAATAAACCTTAATCAGTGCGATTTTGTTTTTGAGGTGAAAGTTAAATTAATACAGAGGATGTCATGAGATGGAGTTTCTATCTGTTTGACCTCACAGCCAAGGTACACGCCAACCCAGATAGTTAGACCCATGAAAGGCCTGCCCCTTTCCCCCTATCAGCTGGAATACTATAGGACGCATATCCCGCTCTGTGTGTTGCCACCCTAGCCCAGGTTTCCTGGAACATGGATATATGATGTTACAACGCATACTATTACAACGCATGCTTTTACAACGCATTTTTTACAACGTAAATACTATTACAACGCATGTTTTTACAACGATTACTATTACAACGCGAAATAGTGTTATTCATAGTAATATGCAATAACATCGAATTTATTTACAACGCATACCATTACAACGCAAAAATATAAATTATATATATATATTTTTTGTAAAATAACCCCTGGGACGGGATGCAGGGAAACTAGGGGTTTTCGGTGGGGAAGTGTTTTAAAATGTAGAGAAAAACTGAACGTAATTTTTAATAAATTCTAAAAAAAAAAAAATTAATACTCGAGTATTAAAATTAATACCCGAGTATTAAAAATTAATACTCATATATTCGTCGCTATTTAATATTTTCTAAACTGTACGAAAAAACCACTAAAATAAAATCGAATCATATTATTATTATTATTATTATTATTATTAATAAAACAAATTATAGGTAAACAAAAAGATAATACATAGATCTGTCCACCATTTTAACATGTATTCTTCCAACATAAGTCCTACAACTCTTTCTATTAAATTAATACCACAACAGTGCTTCTAAAATGGATGCCAAAACGGAACGAAACATCGAAATAATTTACTCTTTTAACTACATTTTAAATTATAAGTTACCTCAAAAATATAATGTCCCTAAAAAAAGATTGCCAACGCTGTATTTCTTTAAAAAAACAATGACACACTGAAAAACATATAAATACGAGCCAGACTCCATTTTTAAAACAGTTGATTCTCAACTCCCAGAGAGATCAGACGCCAACAGCTGACCCTCTGACCTGATAGCAAAGATAATACCCGATTATATATTAGAAGGAATATTTCTCATAAGACAAGTAAGTTATTAAATAATATCTAGATTATTTTCAGCAAACGATTAAAATGTTTACTCTAATAAAATGATTTTTCGTATTTAAATATAATAATATAATTTCCATATTTTATTGTATGTATGAATACATATATCCATAAATAAAAAACTATCCATATAAAAAGCAAAGTTAAATATATATATTAAATATTTATCATTACAATAGAATATACACCTATATTATTCAGTAACATCACTAAATGTGACATTTTTATTATTAGTCGAGGCACTATAATCTACTACGAAAACGACAACAGCAAATACATTTGGGTTTTCTCAAAAAAACAACACTCTACTTCAAAATTCATTTCAAGGTACTTTTTTTATTTTTACAAAACGATTTAATATCCAAAAATTAAACAAAATACATGTTTAAAACCATATATATTTTATTTATTTTTCACAGAGAAAATCGTTTTGAAAAAACTCTTCTCTACTTTCAAAATTTAATCGACCACTTAAAAAAGAAGGTAAATCTTTATTTGTACAAATTATTGATTTTATAAAAATGTAGTCATTAATAAATATTACATATTTGGTTTAGGGTGTAAGTCAATGTAACTACAAAAGTAGGGTAAATGTGGGATGGTGTAGGGGTATCAATTACTAATCTCACTCCAGGTAGGTGCAACAGTAGGGTAAGTGTGGGATTGTGTAGGGGTGTCAATTACTAATCTAACTCCAGGTAGGTGCAACAGTAGGGTAAGTGTGGGATGTTGTAGGGGTGTCAATTACTAATCTCACTCCAGGTAGGTGCAACAGTAGGGTAAGTGTGGGATGGTGTAAGGGTGTCAATTACTAATCTAACTCCAGGTAGGTGCAACAGTAGGATAAGTGTAGGATAGTGTAGGGGTGTCAATTAGTAATCTAAATCCAGGTAGGAGCAACAGTAAGGTAAGTGTAGGATGGTGTAGGGGTGTCAATTACTAATCTAACTCCAGGTAGGTGCAACAGTAGGGTAAGTGTAGGATGGTGTAGGGGTGTCAATTACTAATCTAACTCCAGGTAGGTGCAACAGTAGGGTAAGTGTGGGATGGTGTAGGGGTGTCAATTATTAATCTCACTCCAGGTAGGTGCAACAGTAGGGTAAGTGTGGGATGGTGTAGGGAGATCAATTACTAATCTAACTCCAGGTAGGTGCAACAGTAGGGTAAGTGTAGGATGGTGTAGGGGTGTCAATTAGTAATCTAAATCCAGGTAGGTGCAACAGTAGGGTAAGTGTAGGATGGTGTAGGGGTATCAATTACTAATCTAACTCCAGGTAGGTGCAACAGTAGGGTAAGTGTAGGATGGTGTAGGGGTGTCAATTAGTATTCTAAATCCAGGTAGGTGCAACAGTAGGGTAAGTGTAGGACGGTGTAGGGGTATCAATTACTAATCTAACTCCATATAGGTGCAACAGTAGGGTAAGTTTAGGATGGTGTAGGGGTGTCAATTACTAATCTAACTCCAGGTAGATGCAACAGTAGGGTAAGTGTGGGATGGTGTAGGGGTATCAATTACTAATCTCACTCCAGGTAGGTGCAACAGTAGGGTAAGTGTGGGAATGGTGTAGGGGGATCAATTACTAATCTAACTCCAGGTAGGTGCAACAGTAGGGTAATTGTAGGATGGTGTAGGGGTGTCAATTACTAATCTAACTCCAGGTAGGTGCAACAGTAGGGTAAGTGTGGGATGGTGTAGGGGTATCAATTACTAATCTAACTCCAGGTAGGTGCAACAGTAGGGTAATTGTAGGATGGTGTAGGGGTGTCAATTACTAATCTAACTCCAGGTAGGTGCAACAGTAGGGTAAGTGTAGGATGGTGTAGGACACTGTAAATTCAAACATTTTTACACCAAATTTTACTGACATTTATAAGTTCATGATAAACATTTTGCATTTCATTGACATTTCTTTTAGAAACTCTCAAAAAACATTCAGACACTCAAATATCTGAAAACATCAACAACTCTACAGGCCTCCAAGAGACGAAAATACAACCAGAATCCAGTCCATAAAGAAAAAAAGAAAACCACAAGGTATATAAAACACAAAAGGCAACAGAAAATGTACAATGATGTTTGGGTAGCATTTAATATTGTAAGTGTAAGGAGGTGCAACAGTAGGGTAAGTGTGGGATGGTGTAGGGGTGTCAATTACTATTGTAACTCCAGTTAGGTGCAACAGTAGGGTAAATGTGGGATGGTGTAGGGGTGTCAATTACTATTATAACTGCAGGTAGGTGCAACAGTAGGGTAAGTGTGGGATGGTGTAGGGGGATCAATTACTAATCTAACTCCAGGTAGGTGCAACAGTAGGGTAAGTGTAGGATGGTGTAGGGGTATCAATTACTAATCTAACTCCAGGTAGGTGCAACAGTAGGGTAAGTGTGGGATGGTGTAGGGGTATCATTAACTAATCTAACTCCAGGTAGGTGCAACAGTAGGGTAAGTGTGGGATGGTGTAGGGGGATCAATTAGTAATCTAACTCCAGGTAGGTGCAACAGTAGGGTAAGTGTGGGATGGTGTAGGGGTGTCAATAACTAATCTAACTCCAGGTAGTTGCAACAGTAGGGTAAGTGTAGGATGGTGTAGGACACTGTAAATTCAAACATTTTTACACCAAATTTTACTGACATTTATAAGTTCATGATAAACATTTTGCATTTCATTGACATTTCTTTTAGAAACTCTCAAAAAACATTCAGACACTCAAATATCTGAAAACATCAACAACTCTACAGGCCTCCAAGAGACGAAAATACAACCAGAATCCAGTCCATAAAGAAAAAACGAAAACCACAAGGTATATAAAACACATAAGGCAACAGAAAATGTACAATGATGTTTGGGTAGCATTTAATATTGTAAGTGTAAGGAGGTGCAACAGTAGGGTCAGTGTGGGATGGTGTAGGGGTGTCAATTACTATTGTAACTCCAGTTAGGTGCAACAGTAGGGTAAGTGTGGGATGGTGTAGGGGTGTCAATTACTATTGTAACTCCAGGTAGGTGCAACAGTAGGGTAAGTGTGGGATAGTGTAGGGGTGTCAATTACTATTGTAACTGCAGGTAGGTGCAACAGTAGGGTAAGTGTAGGATGGTGTAGGGGTATCAATTACTAATCTAACTCCAAGTAGGTGCAACAGTAGGGTAAGTGTGGGATGGTGTAGGGGTGTCAATTACTAATCTAACTCCAGGTAGGTGCAACAGTAGGGTAAGTGTGCAATGGTGTAGGGGTATCAATTACTAATCTAACTCCATGTAGGTGCAACAGTAGGGTAAGTGTAGGATGGTGTAGGGGTGTCAATTACTAATCTAACTCCAGGTAGGTGCAACAGTAGGGTAAGTGTGGGATGGTGTAGGGGTATCAATTACTAATCTCACTCCAGGTAGGTGCAACAGTAGGGTAAGTGTGGGATGGTGTAGGTGGATCAAGTACTAATCTAACTCCAGGTAGGTGCAACAGTAGGGTAAGTATGTGATGGTGTAGGGGTATTATTTACTAATCTAATTCCAGGTAGGTGCAACAGTAGGGTAATTGTAGGATGGTGTAGGGGTGTCAATTACTAATCTAACTACAGGTAGGTGCAACAGTAGGGTAAGTGTAGGATGGTGTAGGACACTGTAAATGCAAACATTTTTACACAAAATTTTACTGACATTTATAAATTTGTGATAAACATTTTGCATTTTATTGACATTTCTTTTAGAAACTCTCAAAAATCATTCATACACTGAAATATCTGAAAACATCAACAACTCTACAGGCCTCCAATAGACGAAAATACAACCAGAATCCAGTCCATAAAGAAAAAAAGAAAACCACAAGGTATATAAAACACATAAGGCAACAGAAAATGTACAATGATGTTTGGGTAGCATTTAATATTGTAAGTGTAAGGAGGTGCAACAGTAGGGTAAGTGTATGGTGGTGTAGAGGTATCAATTACTAATCTCACTCCAGGTAGTTGCAACAGTAGGGGAAGTGTGGGATGGTGTAGGCGTGTCAATTACTAATCTAACTCCAGGTAGGTGCAACAGTAGGGTAAGTGTAGGATGGTGTAGGTGTATCAATTACTAATCTAACTCCAGGTAGGTGCAACAGTAGGGTAAGTGTTGGATGGTGTAGGGGTATCATTAACTATTCTAACTCCAGGTAGGTGCAACAGTAGGGTAAGTGTGGGATAGTGTAGGGGGATCAATTAGTATTCTAACTCCAGGTAGGTGCAACAGTAGGGTAAGTGTGGGATGGTGTAGGGGTGTCAATTACTAATCTAACTCCAGGTAGGTGCAACAGTACGGTAAGTGTAGGATGGTGTAGGACAATGTAAATTCAAACATTTTTACACCAAATTTTACTGACATTTATAAGTTCATGATAAACATTTTGCATTTCATTGACATTTCTTTTAGAAACTCTCAAAAAACATTCAGACACTCAAATATCTGAAAACATCAACAACTCTACAGGCCTCCAATAGACGAAAATACAACCAGAATCCAGTCCATAAAGAAAAAAAGAAAACCACAAGGTATATAAAACACATAAGGCAACAGAAAATGTACAATGATGTTTGGGTAGCATTTAATATTGTAAGTGTAAGGAGGTGCAACAGTAGGGTAAGTGTATGGTGGTGTAGAGGTATCAATTACTAATCTCACTCCAGGTAGTTGCAACAGTAGGGTAAGTGTGGGATGGTGTAGGCGTGTCAATTACTAATCTAACTCCAGGTAGGTGCAACAGTAGGGTAAGTGTAGGATGGTGTAGGTGTATCAATTACTAATCTAACTCCAGGTAGGTGCAACAGTAGGGTAAGTGTGGGATGGTGTAGGGGTATCATTAACTATTCTAACTCCAGGTAGGTGCAACAGTAGGGTAAGTGTGGGATAGTGTAGGGGGATCAATTAGTATTCTAACTCCAGGTAGGTGCAACAGTAGGGTAAGTGTGGGATGGTGTAGGGGTGTCAATTACTAATCTAACTCCAGGTAGGTGCAACAGTAGGGTAAGTGTAGGATGGCGTAGGACAATGTAAATTCAAACATTTTTACACCAAATTTTACTGACATTTATAAGTTCATGATAAACATTTTGCATTTCATTGACATTTCTTTTAGAAACTCTCAAAAAACATTCAGACACTCAAATATCTGAAAACATAAACAACTCTACAGGCCTCCAAGAGACGAAAATTCAACCAGAATCCAGTCCATAAAGAAAAAAAGAAAACCACAAGGTATATAAAACACATGAGGCAACAGAAAATGTACAATGATGTTTGGGTAGCATTTAATATTGTAAGTGTAAGGAGGTGCAACAGTAGGGTAAATGTAGGGTGGTGTAGAGGTATCAATTACTAATCTCACTCCAGGTAAGTGCAACAGTAGGGTAAGTGTGGGATGGTGTAGGGGTGTCAATTACTAATCTTACTCCAGGTAGGTGCAACAGTAGGGTAAGTGTAGGATGGTGTAGGGGTATTAATTACTAATCTAACTCCAGGTAGGTGCAACAGTAGGGTAAGTGTGGGATGGTGTAGGGGTATCATTAACTAATATAACTCCAGGTAGGTGCAACAGTAATGTAAGTGTGGGATGGTGTAGGGGGATCAATTAGTAATCTCACTCCAGGTAGGTGCAACAGTAGGGTAAGTGTGGGATGGTGTAGGGGTGTCAATTACTATTGTAACTGCAGGTAGGTGCAACAGTAGGGTAAGTGTAGGATGGTGTAGGGGTATCAATTAGTAATCTAACTCCAGGTAGGTGCAACAGTAGGGTAAGTGTGGGATGGTGTAGGGGAGTCAATAACTAATCTAACTCCAGGTAGTTGCAACAGTAGGGTAAGTGTAGGATGGTGTAGGACACTGTAAATTCAAACATTTTTACACCAAATTTTACTGACATTTATAAGTTCATGATAAACATTTTGCATTTCATTGACATTTCTTTTAGAAACTCTCAAAAAACATTCAGACACTCAAATATCTGAAAACATCAACAACTCTACAGGCCTCCAAGAGACGAAAATACAACCAGAATCCAGTCCATAAAGAAAAAACGAAAACCACAAGGTATATAAAACACATAAGGCAACAGAAAATGTACAATGATGTTTGGGTAGCATTTAATATTGTAAGTGTAAGGAGGTGCAACAGTAGGGTCAGTGTGGGATGGTGTAGGGGTGTCGATTACTATTGTAACTCCAGTTAGGTGCAACAGTAGGGTAAGTGTGGGATGGTGTAGGGGTGTCAATTACTATTGTAACTCCAGGTAGGTGCAACAGTAGGGTAAGTGTGGGATGGTGTAGGGGTGTCAATTACTATTGTAACTGCAGGTAGGTGCAACAGTAGGGTAAGTGTAGGATGGTGTAGGGGTATCAATTACTAATCTAACTCCAAGTAGGTGCAACAGTAGGGTAAGTGTGGGATGGTGTAGGGGTGTCAATTACTAATCTAACTCCAGGTAGGTGCAACAGTAGGGTAAGTGTGGAATGGTGTAGGGGTATCAATTACTAATCTAACTCCATGTAGGTGCAACAGTAGGGTAAGTGTAGGATGGTGTAGGGGTGTCAATTACTAATCTAACTCCAGGTAGGTGCATCAGTAGGGTAAGTGTGGGATGGTGTAGGGGTATCAATTACTAATCTCACTCCAGGTAGGTGCAACAGTAGGGTAAGTGTGGGATGGTGTAGGTGGATCAAGTACTAATCTAACTCCAGGTAGGTGCAACAGTAGGGTAAGTATGTGATGGTGTAGGGGTATTATTTACTAATCTAATTCCAGGTAGGTGCAACAGTAGGGTAATTGTAGGATGGTGTAGGGGTGTCAATTACTAATCTAACTACAGGTAGGTGCAACAGTAGGGTAAGTGTAGGATGGTGTAGGACACTGTAAATGCAAACATTTTTACACAACATTTTACTGACATTTATAAATTTGTGATAAACATTTTGCATTTTATTGACATTTCTTTTAGAAACTCTCAAAAATCATTCATACACTGAAATATCTGAAAACATCAACAACTCTACAGGCCTCCAATAGACGAAAATACAACCAGAATCCAGTCCATAAAGAAAAAAAGAAAACCACAAGGTATATAAAACACATAAGGCAACAGAAAATGTACAATGATGTTTGGGTAGCATTTAATATTGTAAGTGTAAGGAGGTGCAACAGTAGGGTAAGTGTATGGTGGTGTAGAGGTATCAATTACTAATCTCACTCCAGGTAGTTGCAACAGTAGGGGAAGTGTGGGATGGTGTAGGCGTGTCAATTACTAATCTAACTCCAGGTAGGTGCAACAGTAGGGTAAGTGTAGGATGGTGTAGGTGTATCAATTACTAATCTAACTCCAGGTAGGTGCAACAGTAGGGTAAGTGTGGGATGGTGTAGGGGTATCATTAACTATTCTAACTCCAGGTAGGTGCAACAGTAGGGTAAGTGTGGGATAGTGTAGGGGGATCAATTAGTATTCTAACTCCAGGTAGGTGCAACAGTAGGGTAAGTGTGGGATGGTGTAGGGGTGTCAATTACTAATCTAACTCCAGGTAGGTGCAACAGTAGGGTAAGTGTAGGATGGTGTAGGGGTATCAATTACTAATCTAACTCCAAGTAGGTGCAACAGTAGGGTAAGTGTGGGATGGTGTAGGGGTGTCAATTACTATTGTAACTGCAGGTAGGTGCAACAGTAGGGTAAGTGTAGGATGGTGTAGGGGTATCAATTACTAATCTAACTCCAAGTAGGTGCAACAGTAGGGTAAGTGTGGGATGGTGTAGGGGTGTCAATTACTAATCTAACTCCAGGTAGGTGCAACAGTAGGGTAAGTGTGGAATGGTGTAGGGGTATCAATTACTAATCTAACTCCATGTAGGTGCAACAGTAGGGTAAGTGTAGGATGGTGTAGGGGTGTCAATTACTAATCTAACTCCAGGTAGGTGCAACAGTAGGGTAAGTGTGGGATGGTGTAGGGGTATCAATTACTAATCTCACTCCAGGTAGGTGCAACAGTAGGGTAAGTGTGGGATGGTGTAGGTGGATCAAGTACTAATCTAACTCCAGGTACGTGCAACAGTAGGGTAAGTATGTGATGGTGTAGGGGTATTATTTACTAATCTAACTCCAGGTAGGTGCAACAGTAGGGTAATTGTAGGATGGTGTAGGGGTGTCAATTACTAATCTAACTCCAGGTAGGTGCAACAGTAGGGTAAGTGTGGGATGGTGTAGGGGTATCAATTACTAATCTCACTCCAGGTAGGTGCAACAGTAGGGTAAGTGTGGGATGGTGTAGGTGGATCAAGTACTAATCTAACTCCAGGTACGTGCAACAGTAGGGTAAGTATGTGATGGTGTAGGGGTATTATTTACTAATCTAACTCCAGGTAGGTGCAACAGTAGGGTAATTGTAGGATGGTGTAGGGGTGTCAATTACTAATCTAACTCCAGGTAGGTGCAACAGTAGGGTAAGTGTAGGATGGTGTAGGACACTGTAAATTCAAACATTTTTACACAAAATTTTACTGACATTTATAAATTTGTGATAAACATTTTGCATTTTATTGACATTTCTTTTAGAAACTCTCAAAAATCATTCAGACACTGAAATATCTGAAAACATCAACAACTCTACAGGCCTCCAATAGACGAAAATACAACCAGAATCCAGTCCATAAAGAAAAAAAGAAAACCACAAGGTATATAAAACACATAAGGCAACAGAAAATGTACAATGATGTTTGGGTAGCATTTAATATTGTAAGTGTAGGGAGGTGCAACAGTAGGGTAAGTGTACGGTGGTGTAGAGGTATCAATTACTAATCTCACTCCAGGTAGTTGCAACAGTAGGGTAAGTGTGGGATGGTGTGGGTGTGTCAATTACTAATCTAACTCCAGGTAGGTGCAACAGTAGGGTAAGTCTAGGATGGTGTAGGTCTATCAATTACTAATCTAACTCCAGGTAGGTGCAACAGTAGGGTAAGTGTGGGATGGTGTAGGGGTATCATTAACTATTCTAACTCCAGGTAGGTGCAACAGTAGGGTAAGTGTGGGATAGTGTAGGGGGATCAATTAGTATTCTAACTCCAGGTAGGTGCAACAGTAGGGTAAGTGTGGGATGGTGTAGGGGTGTCAATTACTAATCTAACTCCAGGTAGGTGCAACAGTAGGGTAAGTGTAGGATGGTGTAGGACAATGTAAATTCAAACATTTTTACACTAAATTTTACTGACATTTATAAGTTCATGATAAACATTTTGCATTTCATTGACATTTCTTTTAGAAACTCTCAAAAAACATTCAGACACTCAAATATCTGAAAACATAAACAACTCTACAGGCCTCCAAGAGACGAAAATACAACCAGAATCCAGTCCATAAAGAAAAAACGAAAACCACAAGGTATATAAAACATATAAGGCAACAGAAAATGTACAATGATGTTTGGGTAGCATTTAATATTGTAAGTGTATAGAGGTGCAACAGTAGGGTAAATGTAGGGTGGTGTAGAGGTATCAATTACTAATCTCACTCCAGGTAAGTGCAACAGTAGGGTAAGTGTGGGATGGTGTAGGGGTGTCAATTACTAATCTATCTCCAGGTAGGTGCAACAGTAGGGTAAGTGTAGGATGGTGTAGGGGTATTAATTACTAATCTAACTCCAGGTAGGTGCAACAGTAGGGTAAGTGTGGGATGGTGTAGGGGTATCATTAACTAATCTAACTCCTGTTAGGTGCAACAGTAGGGTAAGTGTGGGATGGTCTAGGGGGATCAATTAGTAATCTCACTCCAGGTAGTTGCAACAGTAGGGTAAGTGTGGGATGGTGTAGGGGTGTCAATTACTATTGTAACTGCAGGTAGGTGCAACAGTAGGGTAAGTGTAGGATGGTGTAGGGGTATCAATTACTAATCTAACTCCAAGTAGGTGCAACAGTAGGGTAAGTGTGGGATTGTGTAGGGGTGTCAATTACTAATCTAACTCCAGGTAGGTGCAACAGTAGGGTAAGTGTGGAATGGTGTAGGGGTATCAATTACTAATCTAACTCCATGTAGGTGCAACAGTAGGGTAAGTGTAGGATGGTGTAGGGGTGTCAATTACTAATCTAACTCCAGGTAGGTGCAACAGTAGGGTAAGTGTGGGATGGTGTAGGGGTATCAATTACTAATCTCACTCCAGGTAGGTGCAACAGTAGGGTAAGTGTGGGATGGTGTAGGTGGATCAAGTACTAATCTAACTCCAGGTACGTGCAACAGTAGGGTAAGTATGTGATGGTGTAGGGGTATTATTTACTAATCTAACTCCAGGTAGGTGCAACAGTAGGGTAATTGTAGGATGGTGTAGGGGTGTCAATTACTAATCTAACTCCAGGTAGATGCAACAGTAGGGTAAGTGTAGGATGGTGTAGGACACTGTAAATTCAAACATTTTTACACAAAATTTTACTGACATTTATAAATTCGTGATAAACATTTTGCATTTTATTGACATTTCTTTTAGAAACTCTCAAAAATCATTCAGACACTGAAATATCTGAAAACATCAACAACTTTACAGGCCTCCAATAGACGAAAATACAACCAGAATCCAGTCCATAAAGAAAAAAAGAAAACCACAAGGTATATAAAACACATAAGGCAACAGAAAATGTACAATGATGTTTGGGTAGCATTTAATATTGTAAGTGTAAGGAGGTGCAACAGTATGGTAAGTGTATGGTGGTGTAGAGGTATCAATTACTAATCTCACTCCAGGTAGTTGCAACAGTAGGGTAAGTGTGGGATGGTGTAGGGGTGTCAATTACTAATCTAACTCCAGGTAGGTGCAACAGTAGGGTAAGTGTAGGATGATGTAGGTGTATCAATTACTAATCTAACTCCAGGTAGGTGCAACAGTAGGGTAAGTGTGGGATGGTGTAGGGGTATCATTAACTAATCTAACTCCAGGTAGGTGCAACAGTAGGGTAAGTGTGGGATAGTGTAGGGGGATCAATTAGTATTCTAACTCCAGGTAGGTGCAACAGTAGGGTAAGTGTGGGATGGTGTAGGGGTGTCAATTACTAATCTAACTCCAGGTAGGTGCAACAGTAGGGTAAGTGTAGGATGGTGTAGGACAATGTAAATTCAAACATTTTTACACCAAATTTTACTGAAATTTATAAGTTCATGATAAACATTTTGCATTTCATTGACATTTCTTTTAGAAACTCTCAAAAAACATTCAGACACTCAAATATCTGAAAACATCAACAACTCTACAGGCCTCCAAGAGACGAAAATACAACCAGAATCCAGTCCATAAAGAAAAAAAGAAAACCACAAGGTATATAAAACACATAAGGCAACAGACAATGTACAATGATGTTTGGGTAGCATTTAATATTGTAAGTGTAAGGAGGTGCAACAGTAGGGTAAATGTAGGGTGGTGTAGAGGTATCAATTACTAATCTCACTCCAGGTAAGTGCAACAGTAGGGTAAGTGTGGGATGGTGTAGGGGTGTCAATTACTAATCTAACTCCAGGTAGGTGCAACAGTAGGGTAAGTGTAGGATGGTGTAGTGGTATTAATTACTAATCTAACTCCAGGTAGGTGCAACAGTAGGGTAAGTGTGGGATGGTGTAGGGGTATCATTAACTAATTTAACTCCAGGTAGGTGCAACAGTAGGGTAAGTGTGGGATGGTGTAGGGGGATCAATTAGTAATCTAACTCCAGGTAGGTGCAACAGTAGGGTAAGTGTAGGATGGTGTAGGGGTATCAATTACTAATCTAACTCCAGTTAGGTGCAACAGTAGGGTAAGTGTGGGATGGTGTAGGGGATCAATTACTAATCTAACTCCAGGTAGGTGCAACAGTAGGGTAAGTATGTGATGGTGTAGGGGTATCATTTACTAATCTAACTCCAGGTAGGTGCAACAGTAGGGTAATTGTAGGATGGTGTAGGGGTGTCAATTACTAATCTAACTCCAGGTAGGTGCAACAGTAGGGTAAGAGTAGGATGGTGTAGGACACTGTAAATTCAAACATTTTTACACAAAAAGTTACTGACATTTATAAATTCGTTATAAACATTTTGCATTTTATTGACATTTCTTTTAGAAACTCTCAAAAATCATTCAGACACTGAAATATCTGAAAACATCAACAACTCTACAGGCCTCCAATAGACGAAAATACAACCAGATTCCAGTCCATAAAGAAAAAAAGAAAACCACAAGGTATATAAAACACATAAGGCAACAGAAAATGTACAATGATGTTTGGGTAGCATTTAATATTGTAAGTGTAAGGAGGTGCAACAGTAGGGTAAGTGTATGGTGGTGTAGAGGTATCAATTACTAATCTCACTCCAGGTAGTTGCAACAGTAGGGTAAGTGTGGGATGGTGTAGGGGTGTCAATTACTAATCTAACTCCAGGTAGGTGCAACAGTAGGGTAAGTGTGGGATGGTGTAGGTGTATCAATTACTAATCTAACTCCAGGTAGGTGCAACAGTAGGGTAAGTGTGGGATGGTGTAGGGGTATCATTAACTAATCTAACTCCTTGTAGGTGCAACAGTAGGGTAAGTGTGGGATAGTGTAGGGGGATCAATTAGTATTCTAACTCCAGGTAGGTGCAACAGTAGGGTAAGTGTGGGATGGTGTAGGGGTGTCAATTACTAATCTAACTCCAGGTAGGTGCAACAGTAGGGTAAGTGTAGGATGGTGTAGGACACTGTAAATTCAAACATTTTTACACCATATTTTACTGACATTTATTAGTTCATGATAAACATTTTGCATTTCATTGACATTTCTTTTAGAAACTCTCAAAAAACATTCAGACACTCAAATATCTGAAAACATCAACAACTCTACAGGCCTCCAAGAGACGAAAATACAACCAGAATCCAGTCCATAAAGAAAAAAAGAAAACCACAAGGTATATAAAACACATAAGGCAACAGAAAATGTACAATGATGTTTGGGTAGCATTTAATATTGTAAGTGTAAGGAGGTGCAACAGTAGGGTAAATGTAGGGTGGTGTAGAGGTATCAATTACTAATCTCACTCCAGGTAAGTGCAACAGTAGGGTAAGTGTGGGATGGTGTAGGGGTATCAATTACTAATCTAACTCCAGGTAGGTGCAACAGTAGGGTAAGTGTGGGATGGTGTAGGGGTATCATTAACTAATCTAACTCCAGGTAGGTGCAACAGTAGGGTAAGTGTAGGATGGTGTAGGGGTATCAATTACTAATCTAACTCCAGTTAGGTGCAACAGTAGGGTAAGTGTGGGATGGTGTAGGGGGATCAATTACTAATCTATCTCCAGGTTGGTGCAACAGTAGGGTAAGTGTGGGATGGTGTAGGGGGATCAATTAGTAATCTAACTCCAGGTAGGTGCAACAGTAGGGTAAGTGTAGGATGGTGTAGGGGTATCAATTACTAATCTAACTCCAGGAAGGTGCAACAGTATGGTAAGTGTGGGATGGTGTAGGGGTGTCAATTACTAATCTAACTCCAGGTAGGTGCAACAGTAGGGTAAGTGTGGGATGGTGTAGGGGTGTCATTTACTAATCTAACTCCAGGAAGGTGTAACAGTAGGGTAAGTGTAGGATGGTGTAGGGGTATTATTTACTAATCTAACTCCAGAAAGGTGCAACAGTAGGGTAAGTGTAGGATGGTGTAGGAGTATTAATTAGTAATCTAACTCTAGGAAGGTGTTACAGTAGGGTAAGTGTTGGTTGATGTATGGGTATTGAAAGGTTTTTTAAAAAATGACAGAAAATTAACATTTCAAATATTAGCAAAACTGTGATTTCAATAAAAGTAACATTAAAATTTAAATCTTTAGCATTTTTTTTACTCATACAAAATATTGAAAATTATTTTTGTTTCCTCCAACAGATAATGTCTACTCATGAAAGAGACTCTTACATAAAATCCAGGAAGGGAAATAAACTATTAAACCATGGTGGATACATATATGCTAAAGAAAGGATACGTTTTCCTAGGAATCATTGGAGGTGTGTGCAATACTACCCATCCCATTGCAGCGGCAGAGCAGTTACCCATGATGATATTGTTGTAAAAACTACTGATCACAACCACTCTGCCTCTGCAATGGAGATTGATGTAAGAGAAACTATTAATGAGATGAAAGAACTAGCAAGCACCTCCAATGATTCCACAGGATCCATTTTAAGAGTGGTTGCACAACATGTCCCCTCTCATGTAGCTGCTAATATGCCTATAATTCCAAATTTGAAACGAATTATACAAAGACAAAAGCAGGCAAGTAACACTCAATCCAGGACACCTCATACTTTTTCTGACATTGATATTCCACATGAACTTACTGTTTCCTTTACTGATGAACCCTTCCTTCTCCATGACAATGAAAACCCTCAAAAGCGTATTTTAATTTTTAGTACTCCCCGCAACCTTGTAAGATTAGAAAACAGTGAAATTTGGACGATGGATGGGACGTTTAAAAGTACACCCCATCCATTCTACCAAATTTACACTATTCACGCTAAAATTAACCATAATATAATACCCTTAGTATACAGTTTGCTGCCTGATAAGACTTCTGCAACAAACACTGAATTTTTATCAGTAATTAAAAATAAAACAACAAAAAGTCCTAGGAAAATAATAATAGATTTTGAATTGAGCATGATCAATGTGATCAATAAAATGTACATGGATACCCAAATTCAGGGGTGTTTTTTCCATTTTTCCCATGCATTCTGGCGTAAATTACAGAAAACATCCCTAGTTACAGAATACTCAACAGACAGCAAACTACAAGTTGAATTAAAAAAATTAACTGCACTTTGTTTTGTTCCTCCCGATAGTGTAGATGAGTACTACACTGCCATTACTGAATCAGAATTTTACATTCAAACTGAAGAAAAATTGGCACCCATCTTAAATTATTTCGAAGACACATGGATTGGACACCTAAGCAGATCAGGTTGCAGGAGGAAGCCACGTTACCATGTGGAGTGGTGGAATTGTTACTTGACCTGTTTAGAGGGAGAAGCTAAAACAAATAATGCCATTGAGGGATGGCATAACTCCTTCAATCATACTATTGGAAAACATCACCCTAATTTCTACTCTTTTTTAGTAACTTTGAAGAAAGAGCAAAGTTTCCAAGAAATGAGACTTTCTCAAGCATTAAGTGGTAGTCTAAACCCACGAGTTAGTAAAAAAACTAAAGAGATGTCTGAAAGACTATTGGGTATATTACAACAGTTTTCGTTGTCTGTGGCTCTGGACTACCTCGAAAATGTGGCTAACATTCTAACTTTCTAATAAAAACATTTGACCTTACTTTCCTGCTTTGCCCTAAATTCTAAAAACTCACTAATTACAATTAGGTAAATTTGCCTTTTTTTTCTAAATTAACTCAAAAATTTGATCGGGTCTGCTTACTTTATTATATCATATATTTTGCATTTGTAATATTATACTGAATGCAATTTTTTCAAAATTGAATAATGAGTATCATTCTCTACCAACTTATGAACGTTTCTTCAACTATAAAAATGATTTCAATGCTTCTTAAAATTGTTTCAAAAATTCCTAAATGAAATTGGTTCAATATACGAAATAATTTTGTACATTTATTATTTTTTGCATACAAAAAAAGCAAAGGTGTTGTTTTTAAAATACGCACTTTCATTCTTTGTTCAAAAAATTTTTCAATTCTAAAATAATAGCACACTCTATTGCATTTTCAAATCTGAAACATACCAGTTCCATTTGAACATCCCAAAAACTTTTCTATCTCCTACATCAACATTTTCTCGCTATGCAACCCTAACTAGTTTGATATTTTTCCAAATTAACAGGCAGTTTGGCTTCTATTGTAAACTTTTTTTCCAAATTATCCAAACCAAAAAAACTCATCCAAAACAGCTGCTATATTATTTATAATTACAAAACAAAAAAAAAATTTTTACCGACAGACCAACAAATCGAAAAACATGAAAAAATCCACTTACCGTATTTTCCGGCGTATAAGACGACCCGGCGTATAAGACGACCCCCTACTTTGCTTGATAAAATGTAGGTTTCGTGCTATACTCGCCGTATAAGACTACCCCCACTTCCAGCGCAGTCCAACGCAGTTCTGCATAGTTGGCTCGTACTTTGTACGCTTTTGTAACCTGCACACTTATCACTTTTTTCTCCAGGAATGTACTGATTGCTACCTCATGTATTTTGGTTGCTCACTATTGTCACTTTTGATCCATGTAACTTAACGTTTGCTTTTGTAATTTGTTCATTTGTAATTGTTCCTCTTTTATCAATACTGTTCCTACTGTAAAGCGCTCTGACACCTTCGGGTAAAGTCCGCGCTATGTAAAAAACGCCTGAAAACATACCTTTAAATTTTGTACCCGGCGTATAAGACGACCCCCGACTTTCCAGAACATTTTAAGGGGTTAAAAAGTCGTCTTATACGCCGGAAAATACGGTAATCATTTCTGAATTCCTATTCCAACTTTCAATAGAAAATATTTTAAATAAATGCAAAGAAACAAAATTATTTCCTGACAGTCTACCTAACAAATAATAACAGAAATAATTTTAAGAAGCATTTTCCATTAACGATCTTCTTTCCGTTTACAAAAATATAGTTGAATGCATATCGATTCTATTTCCATGAAAAAGCATGTCCTATTAAAATATATCTATAATGAAATAAGAAATGCATATGAAATACATATTTATATCTTTCAATTCAAAAGTTAACTTTTTTTGTGATCCGACATAGGCATACAGTATTTACACGATCGTCGACATGTTGTACTTCTAATTTTTTATTAATAATATAAACGGCAACCACTCCTTATCCTTTCTTTAACATATATGTATTTATTTTAAATTTAACATGTATCTTATAAGTTAAAAATGTTTCCTACCTGGACGTAGATCAGCTTCCAGCTGCTTCCTCCATCGATGCTCTTCAAAATGGCCGCTTACGATGACGTTTACGTGAATACGTCATAAACTGCTGCAAAGATAGAAAATGGACTAATAAAATACTGTTATTAAAAAATTACATAATATTTAATAAAAATCATTACTGATATGATTAGAATTACAGAAAAATATTAATAAATATTAAAAATTATTTGCAGTTTTTCTATATTATTTTAATAAAAAAATATCAATTATTAAACAATGTTGTCTGTTTTCTTTTAATGTATTTATGTTATTCTTCTTTTTTAATAATATGTATATATTCTATAAATAATAATATTCCTTCCTTACCTTCATCCTTTTTCTTTTTCTTATCTACTCATCCCCTTTCTTCTTCTTTGAGACCTTCTTTATCGTTTCCGCGGACTGTAGTGCTCCAGCTATTGACATAAATGAAGGACAATTGTTTCCATTGGAATGAATGTAAAAGCGTGAGAAATTTTTTTCATATACTAATAATCATAATTAAAATTTCTACAGTCTTAATTTTATTTTTATATTAAGTAATATTAAAAAAATATTTTAATTAAATTTGTTTTAAATATATATCACATTATTATTATTAATACTACAGTATTATTTCTTAATACTCAATTTTATAAATTTATAAATTAAAAAAAAAATAATTTAATATCAAAATAATAAATATTTTTCAAATATTAATTCAATATTTATACAAAATAATTTTCATACATTACTAGAGTATTTATTTATTTTTTAATAAATACATTTAAAATAATATTTATTAATATTGCTAAATTTATCAAAATCAATTAATAATATTTTTTACAAAACAATAAATATTTTTCTATTAATAATTCAATATTTATACAAAATAATTTTCATACATTACTAGAGTATTTTTTTAATAAATGAATTTAAAATAATATTTATTAATATTGCTAAATTTATCAAAATCAATAAATAATTATTTTACAATATATTTGATAATTGTAACATAATTATAAAGTATTATAACAATATTATTAGCTAAAATTACTAGAGTATTAATTTTTGTTTATATTTAATATTTCATTAAATTATTATTAACATTTACATTAACTAATAATAATCATACTAAAATTACTAGATTCTCAAAATAATACTAGAGTATTAATTTTTTTTAAATAACTGTTTGTCCTATTTTTTTTAAATATTTTCTTACAATTATAAACATCATAATAAATGAATAAATAAAAATTTAAATAAAAGATATATTATTATTAATACTACAGTATTTTTTTTTAATACACAAACTAATATATTTATAACTTTAAAAATAATAATTTAATAACAAATTCATATAGTATATTCTTAATAATAAATATAAAATAAAATTTATAAATTAATGTAAATATTTATTTTATTAGTATCTATATATTGTTTTTAATACTACAGTATTATTTCATAGAACATAAAGTAATATATTTATAAATGAAAAAAGTAATATATCCATTTATTAATATAGAATTTATATTTATTTAATTTTATTTTTATTTTTTTAATTAATTATTTTAATATATTATATATTTATATACAAAATAAATTAATAAATAAATTAAAAAAAGTAATTTTATTATCAAATAAAATGTAACATATATAAAAATAATACTTGCGTTGTAAAGGTACTTACGTTGTAAAAGTACTTGCGTTGTAATAACATGCGTTGTAATAACATGCGTTGAAAAAACATTTGCGTTGTAAAAGTTTTGTTGTAATTGTTGTGCGTTGTAAAAGTTGCGTTGTATAGGTAACATACCCTGGAACATGCGTAGTCTGTGTTGTTCAACAAAACCCCCAATCTCGTATATCTAGTTTTGAGGTGAGTCCTGCTATGTTCCAGGATAATAGTTGCAAACCAGCTGTGTCCGTCTCGTTTACTACGTGGTTAGCCTGTGGTAGACTGGGACTTAAGAGTGCCCGTTGTAGGTTATGCGTCCCTCACTTGCCGAGCGCCACTTGGTCAAAGTCCGAGCCGCTAATACTCATTGCTGCTAAGGAATGCTTTGCGATGGGGGGGTGGTGAAATTGTTTGTCTTCAAGTTGTATTGGGGTCTATCGGGGATTGGATGGCTCATGCATGTTAGTTCCAGAGTTGTACTATTAGGTAGCTCGCTTTCCCCCCACATCCCTTCTGTCCTTCTCCCATGTGCTTCCTAGGTTCTCCCTGGTGTTTGAAGGCATCCGGGTGTGATTTTATTACTTTATTCTCTACTTTGCAGCTAAGAATTTGGTATAAGGGCCCAGTGAGAGTTAGTCAATCAATTAAGTCTAGGGGGCTAAATCTGTTTACAATAGGAATGTTGTATAGGGGTGGTCGGTTAGGATCCCAGTTCTGGCTGAGCGATGGCCTGTCCTCAATACTCGCGCCCTTGTCATTAGTAGTCCTTCTCGTAATGTAAGGGTTGAACCCGGGGGGATAAAAATATCCCAGGGGGGAGGAAGGCTAAACCCCCAATCTCCCTCTGGTACCCACACTCTAAAAGACATTGCACAGTCCAAGGGTCTCTAAAAGTCATCGCAATGCAGTCCCCATGAACATCTTTTGGTCTCCAGCCCACCCAACTTACCCTGCGAGTGAAAATATTTTCAATTCCGTCTTTACATCAGAATTGCCTATGTTTAACCAGCCAGAAAAAACATTTGTTTGTAAGAGCATAGTGATACTCCCTACATCCATTTCTTGCTTCTGGTACTCCTGCTAGTACAACAACATATGGGGTTGAGGCCATGGGAAGATTAATACGTGGAGAGGCAATCTCTTCTACTGGGGCTTTTTCAGAGATTGCTAGCTTTTCCCTATTCCCAGAGGTAGAACCTGGTTGCCAGAGAGCTGATCCTATTGCCACAGCCAGCTGAGGCTTGGGGGTGCTCTCTAAGGAGTTCCCTTGGGGGGCCACCTGCAGGTAGTTACTTATAGCAGGATTCTGGCAAGATGTTTTTTTCCCTGGCGGATCTGCTATGTTCAAATTAGTGGAGTTGGATCTGCTAGGGTTAATCTCTTGGTTTGGGGCTGGGGGGGGCTTTGTTGGTGGTGGGGGGTGCTGTTTGCAGGACTAAAGATGTAGTTATCTCCACCTCCTTGTTGATTAGCTCTTCCTTGCCCACCCAATTATCAGCCAATAAAGACAGTTTATCAACCCAGTCCATTAGAGTCTTAAGTTTCTCCTTTATAATAGTCCTAAACTGAGATAGGAGGTCCGTCACTAGGTTTTTCATCCAAGGTGGTTGTTCGTGGATAACCTGCGATGTGTTCCCTGTTCCTTCTACCCCTGTGTTACTGTTGATTGCTCTGTTCACTGTTTGTTTTTTCCGCTTCGGACCAGAAGTAGTCCCTTTTCTTTTGGAGATGCTCTCCAAAGGTATCTCAGTGTTTTGGTTGCTCCACAGACCTTTGCGCGTGTCCTTGGTGGTTCAGGTGTTGAATCCAATGTTAGCGCTATGGGCGGCGACAGGCTACCATGTTCCTGAGAGATAAAACAGGGGGCTATGACTGGGGTTAATGAAAGATGCCTTTTTGTGCGCTCTATTTCCATGGCTATAACTTCTATTGCTCTTTGCAGCATTTTATCTATTGAGGTGGTTTGTAATGGCAATGCAGGTTGGGGAGCGGCAGCTGTTCTTGGTTTGCCCATGATTGTGAATGTCAGTAATTCAGAAAATGCAGGAAGATAAATGCCGATTAACTCTGTTGCAGCTACCCACCACTGTTGATTACATATTTGGTTTGTGAATGTTGCTGTGAAGAAAGAAATTGAAAGGAGATGGATCACATGTGCAAAGTTCCCCTTGGAATACGTTATGACAGTAGTACACTGCACAGATGGATGGCACTAACCTTGGCATAATGATCCGATGTAAAAAATTTCCTGGGGGTACATAGCCAGAACCAAGAGCTCTGGCCCAGCCCAGACTCATCTGGGCTCTGATGGGTGCAGATGGGCCCGCCCTTGGCCCGGGCTTTGCCCGAACATGGCCTGGGCACACCCATGCGTGTCCTGCGCTGCGGGAGCCGACTGCAAAACTTAAAGTGCCTCCGAGCTCAAAGCAGTGTAGGGAGCAGCGGCAGCTGCTGCAACGAGGCCGGGACTTGTAGTCCTTGTCCCCTCCTCCGGTGGCCAGGCAACGGACAGCAATTTGGCAGGAGCGAGCTTCCCGTGCTGCGGGAGCCTGGGGTGAAATTTAAAGCGCCTCTGAGCGCAAAGCTGTGTAGGCAGCAGCGGCAGCGGCCACAATGAGGCCGGGACTTGTAGTCCTTGTCCCCCTCCTCCAGTGACCAGGAAACGGACAGCAAGTTGGCAGGAGCAGTAAATGGTTAAGATATCATCCATGCAAAACTTTGTAGAGGTTGTTCAGACTGTTCTACACATATCAAAGTCAGTGTGCACCTTGCACATTGTCTTTGGCAGTTATCTTGAACTATCTGTCAAAGAATGTGAGAGAATCAGACAAAGCTCTACAAGTGGAACTATTGACCTTGTCTGCATCAAAAATGCAACACCTTTACCTGAATAACTTGATACATTCTGGTTATCAACTTTGAACAAGATGAACTTGGAGATGTTAACTCACCAAAACATTGCTGATGCTTCAGTGAACACTGAATTTCCAATTATTGCAAGTGGAATAATTATCAATGAGGACTTGGTGCCTGCAGAGATATATTCAAAAGGTAGGGGCCATACTGTTTAAGCATTTAACAGAAAATTGGAGGAAGCTGACCTTTGTGTTGTGCCACATGTTGAGTGGGCAATTCGAAATGGTTCCGATCGGGTCATTGCACTGTCAAATGGCACAGATGGTATTATTGTGCCACTTAGATTTATTGCAATGTTCATAAGTCAAGGATTGTCAGAGTTATGGATATGTTATGGAACAGGCAAGAAAAGACACCTAATCCTGCTTTAAATTATGTACAAGAATCCTGATCCAGAGATGCCCAATGTTCTTTTCAAGGTACTTCAT
This sequence comes from Lissotriton helveticus, assembly GCF_964261635.1. Lineage (NCBI taxonomy): Eukaryota > Metazoa > Chordata > Amphibia > Caudata > Salamandridae > Lissotriton > Lissotriton helveticus. Next base: position 854,267,395 of record NC_136070.1, on the reverse strand, counting down.
CTCACAGGTGATTACACTATGAGCACATTTGGAACAACGCTTGGAGCTTTAACTGCTGTACCTGTGAAGTTTCTAAAAGGATTTGCTGGGACTGAAGTAGACCATAACTTTAAAGATGTAGAAAAATACCTTGTGCATGTGTGGAAAATGAGTTCTCACTGTCACACATTTTACGATCTTTGGAACAGTGAATTCAAGAGATCAGTTCGTTAAGTGGCCTTCCACTGATGTCATATTCTGTGTATGGACACATTAAACAAGTGTTCTACTTGATCACAAGATGTAAAAATGTTTTGGATCATGTATATCTAGGGAAAGATCCATGTGAATTTGGTTGGGAAAATATTGATGTGGTGCTAAAACGTACGTAATTTATAAAGCCTTGACCCACATTACTTACACGTACATGTACTTGCGAAACCTGTGCTACAAAAAGATGTCTCTGTCAATATGCTCTTCTCAAATGTTTAACATTCTAAAAATGTACCATGAGCGATTGCCGAAATAAATAAATAAACTGAACTATAAAATTGTGTCTGAAACAGAAGTGATAAACATCATTTTTTCCATATTCAAATCATAAGCAGTGTTTGGTGAATATATTAAAGGATTAAAAACCATTATTATATGTTTCATTTCTATATATTTCTCTTCATCCTCTCTTATAGCCGCCATTTTGGAAAATGGCAGAACGGTTGCTCTGATGAGTTATTTCCTGTCTCTGTAAGACTACTTGACCCCCAAAACCTGTTCTTACACCAAAATCAAGAATGTAGGTCGCATGGTTCCTAAAATATGAAATCACCACTGTAACAAATCTGCCATTCTTAAATATGTCAGCCGGAAAAATTCAGCCTGGATCAGCAATGTCTACACAAGCTATATTACTTCTCTAATGATCCAAAAACACAAACCAAAAGTGAAAGTCTCTCGACAACAATTATTTTTTACAGAGGTTTATCAGGAGGCAGGGATTATAGGATTTCTGCGAGTGTAATAGCCCAAACCTCACATGAATATAAACATTTCTAAGAACTATGAACTACAAAAGTGTAAAACATGGGAGGTCATAAATGTGGTGAGTTTCCCTTTGGCATGTCCATATTCTAATAGACCACCGTCGGGCATTCTATTCGATTCTATTCTGTCAGATTTATAGAGTGCATGGCTACCCAAAGGCTTCCCAGTGCTATAATCACCTCGCTATCATCAAATCTGAATCCAAACACGGTACCGTCTAGACTTTGAACAGCCAGGTTTTCTGGGCCTTTCTGAAGTTGGATTCTAGGTTCATTTGACACAGCCTGCTTAACAGGGAATTCCACAACTTAGGAGGCACAAAAACAAATGACCGGCCTTCCATCTTGCAGTGAAAATTATGGATGCTGACACATGATAGGTGCTTGCTAATTTCAAAGACCTGCCAAGGGTTTAGGGTGTGACCAATGACTATACTAGCTAGGGGCCCTTCTTTTGAAAGGCTCTATGTGCAACACATAGAGCTTTAATTTGCACCCATCCCTCCACCGGAAGCCAGGGAAGATCCACCAAGGCATTTCTAGCTGATTGGTGCCTAGGAATATTCATGAGAAAATGAGCAGCTGCAAGTAGTTAAAAAATCTCACCACCACAGCTGTAACACCCTAGCTGAAGGCAGCATGAGGTAGAGTTAGTGGAGTAGTGTGTTACAGTTAAGTGTCACCGTGTTTCGCGGGTTGTAAATAATTCTACCCCACACTTACTGAAACTTGTTCAGTTGATCATTTAAACTGTAGATCACCCTTTCATATGATACTGACTTGTGCATTTCTCATAACCAATATCGTGGCTACATTTGGTTCTCCATATTATAAGTTTGTAAAGTTTTGCCATTGCTACGGCTGTTGCAATTCATCTCATCCAAAGGTGTGTGATTTCTGGATATTTGGTAGTATCATCTAAGATTTCTGCGAGTCTTTTTAGAGTCCCTCTTTAAACAAATTTGTCTCTCATTCTTTTTCTTACCTCTGCCAAGTAGTGATCCAAGTTGTACTATTTTCCAGTTTGGGTGCGCATATCTCCAGCACTTTGTCTCAGTGATAAGTCCAGCAACCCTTTTTAAGTCAGGCTTCCCTGAGTGGTTTATCCCATCCTTTAATAAGGTCAGACCACTATTTGTCTTGGGAATCAATCTGTAAACTTGAAGACTACCGTATTTACGCTCTTTAGAGACTGGCTCTGAAAAGACATTACCCATGACAATCTAATAGAGTCTTTGTGTGGGCTCCATGAGAAAGTGGGCTGTTGATTGAGGGGATGTAAGCCCTTCTCAAGCAACCACCACAATGTTTGCCAGGGTGAACCACAAAAGTCACAAAATTAACCTGTGCCTCTCCGAGCCAAATATATGTGTTTCTTGGATGAGGGCGAGATTGTCCGCAATGAGTTGAGGTAACTGACTATTGTCTTTCTCCTTATATAATGGGCCTGCCTATTCACTTTAAGAGATATTATTGACCATATAAGAATCTCACAGCACAGATGTATTTATTTATTTATTTATAGAGTGCTAACAATCATCCCGAAGGATATCATGGCGCTTAGTAGCAGGAATTTGTTGAACAGTTACCTGCAAGAGTAGTGGATCTGACAGATATTAGGATTTAGGAAACAGATGGGTTTTGAGTTTTTTCCCTAAAACAAGAGATAATCTGCTGTCAGACGTAGGTCTTGAGGTATTTCATTCCACTTTTTTGCTGCCAGATATGAGAATGAACGTCCTCCTACCCTCACTTTCCTTATGCACTTTGTCCTGGCTTGTGCTTGGTAGAGTGACCGTAGGGCACCATCTTAGGAGCATAAAATTTGATTTTATTCTGTAAGATGTATTTATTTATTTATTTAAAAAGTTTTATATAGCGCTGGCTAGACCCGGAGGTATCAGAGCGCTTTACATGAGCATCAGATCATAGTTACAGGTCACATCGTTACAAAGGTTACACAGTTCTTAGAGCAAGGCAACAAAGTTACTTGTACGGTCGAGAAAAACAATAAGCACAAATACGTAAGGGGAAAAGAAGGCAAGGTGAGATATTCAGTGGGGGGTGGAGTAGGGGAAGTAGACAGATAAAGAAGGTGGGAAAGAGGGGAAGGGGAGGGTGAGAGACATAGCATGGGGAGAAGAGGGGAAGGGTGACGGGGACACAAACCGGTAGACGAGTCAAGGCAACGTCCAAAGTCCAGTAAGCTGTGATCCAGAGGGAAGTGATATCCCTTCCCTATCTCTATTGCGAGAGGCTCCCTTTATGCAGTGGACTCTCTCAGAGAGGTCTCCGAGACTCCCAGGCCTACATACTGGATCCTTCCCCAAAAAGGGGAGAGGGAGTGCTTTGGCAAGGGGTGCCATACCATACCTCAAGTGTGAGTGGTAGGCAGAGTAGCAGGCAAGGGGAGAGATTCAAGGGGAGAGAGGATAGGGGCTAGGGAAGAGACAATATGGAGAGACGAAAAGAAGTCTGCCTAAAGACCGACTGGGTAGGTGACGACCAAGGAGGGAATCCAAGGCCCATCTCCCCTATAGCTAAACCAAGTAGCTCCATCGGGCATCAGACAAAGTAGTTCAGTCTCAAAACATTGAGAGAGGAGTGAGAGAGAGACATAAATAGAGTGAGGATGCGGTAGGAGACGATAGGAGAGACGACAGGAAGTGCAACAATGTGGTTCAACAATATACTAGAGGAAGATCAACAAGTAAACATTAAATCAAACAATCAGCAATACAATTAGGGGAGGAGCGAAAGGCGAGAGAAAGTAGTGGGGGTTAGGGGAGGAGGGGAGTGAGGATAAGGGAAGATTCTTGGTCCACTGCAGTGTAGTGCCTTATGTGCATGACTGAGTAGTTTGAACATTGCTCTCTGTCGCATGGGTAGCCAGTGGAGTTGTTTCATGCACATGGATGCTGAGCTCAGTCTGCTTTTATTGCATACCAGTTTTGCTGCAGAGTTTTGTAGTACCTGTAGGCGTGTAAAAAGTTAGTCTGCCATGCCTACGAACTAGGCAGTGCCATAATCTAGCTTGCTAATGAGCAGGGCCTGTGTGACTGTTTGTCTGAACTCCGATGGGATCCAGGGAAAGAGACTGCTTAAGATTTTCAGGGTTGCAAAGCCCCTTCGCACACAGGGCCCGCACATGTTCCTTCATGGAAAGGGTATTGTTGATGAGGATGCCTAAGTTATTTATACATTGCTTGGGTGCTGGGGCATCTCCCAGAGTTTGTGGCCACCAAGTGGCATCCCAGATCAGGTTAGCTCAACCAAATAGCAAGATTTCCAATTTCCCTGCGTTTAATTTCAGGCAATGTTCTGACATCCATTGTGTCATCTCTGCGAGGCAGTTTTTCAGTTTTGCTTTGGTGTCCTCATGCCTTTCCTCAAGGGCTACCATCAGCTGGGTATCATCCGCATAGGAGCAAATGCTGAGGCCCCATTTTTTGCTGATTTTTGCTAAGGATGACACATATGCATTGAAAAGTGTAGAGTTCAGGGATGCTCCTTGTGGCACGCCACAGCTGATGGCCCTAGGTTTAGAGAAGAACGGGTCCAGTTGGACCCGTCTGTGTTCTGTTACTCAGAAACGAGCTGAGCCACTGTAGGGCTTTGGCGTGGATTCCTTTTTCATGCAGGATTTTCAGCAATTGGTTGTGTGAGACCGTGTCGAATGCTGCCTACAGGGCCAATAAAATCAGAGCTAATGCTCCCTCCTGATCGCTCAGTGGTTTGATATTATATAAGACAGCCAAAAGTGTTGCCTCTGTGCTGTTGGTAGCTCTGAAACCACTTGTGTGGGGTCTAATAAATCATTGGATTCTAGATAGTTAGACAGCTGTCTGTTCACCAAAACTTTGGGGAGGTAGGGAAGCTGAGAAATTGGCCGATAGTTTTCAGGGTTGTGCACATCTGTTCCTGCTTTCTTCAACAGTGGGGATCACTACCGTCTGCTTTCAGACCTCAGGGAAGGTAGCAGAGTTAAGAGAGTGGTTGAGTAGCTGAGTGACATAGGGACATAACACCGAAGTGATCCAAGCGAAGATAAAGTGAGGACAGGGGTCTAAGGGAGGTTCTGATTTCATTTCTCCCATCACTTTTAGGACCTCATCCTCTGTTAGAGGGGAACAGTTTCCCATGCTAGATGTTGCACTTGGGTGAGGAGTCTGGTGCTTCCATATAATTGAGTTTGCCATGGTATTTGGGTTAAAGGAAGAGTAGATTCTACTGATTTTGTCGGAGAAAAATCTACTGATTTCTTCACAGGCTTCTTCTGAGGGGGGGCAGTTTTTGGGACATACTCAGAGGTTTGCTAAGTTCCCTTACTATTTTGTACAACTCTTTTGCTGAGTTTCAATTATCGTTAATTTGTTGCACGTAGTAGGTCTTCTTAGCCTTTCTAATGGTGTTGTTGTAGATCCTAAGATCAGACCTATACCTTAACCTGTCAGGTTCCTGCTTAGACAGTCTCCAATGGTGTTCAGTTATTTTACAATTTCTTTTTAGTGCCCTCAAGTCCGTTGTATACCACTTCTCAGATTGGGGTTTGTTTGTCTTTTTGGATTTTACCATGAGGGCACATAGGTCCATGACTTTTATCATTTACGATTCGAGATTGACAGCTCCCATATTCACTGGGAGAGAACAAAATGACTTCATATTATCAGGGGTGAAGTGGGCCTGAAAGGTATCCTGAGTAACTAGTCTCCAGGCTCTATTGGCCACCTGCGAGAGTTTGCCGGATGTTGCTGGTTTTGCTGGCAGGCTGAATAAAAAGGGTATAAGGGATTGATCTGTCCAGGATAAAGGCTGTGTCTCCTGGATGAGTGTGGATTCAATATTAGTGAAAAGTAAGTCTAGTGTGTGCCCAGCAATATGTGTAGGCCCCTTGATCCACTGCTTAAGTTGAAGAATTGGCAAATCATTTTCTAGGTGTGTTGCTGCAGGGTTGTTCGCTTTCTCAAAGTGGACATTAAAGTCCCCTATCACTAGGAAATGTTCGTGTTTCAGACAGACAGGGAGAAGGTGGGGGTCTCGAGCTGTGTTCGACTTGATAACCGGGAGGATTATAGATCACTGCTCCACCATGCTTATCTTGCTTAGATTCCTGTTGAACCTAATCCCTCTCATGCTGTGTTTTCCTACGAAGAGATTTAAACATACTGAGTTGGTACCTTGCCCCTGTGATTGTAGCTCAGAGCAGTCGGATCTTCATATACTCTTTATTTTGTGGGTTTTATACGAATGATCGTACTAGATTTTTACACCCAATTTTAAAGAAAATGAAATTTAACAAATGTCGCCCGGCATTACTTTTAAAAGAAACTCTCGGATCCATTTGTATACTTCTCAGTAGCTACTTTTTTATTGGCATGTCTGAGGAGAAGGAAAACTGTTTTGTGCATGCCTTGTGAATATTGATGAATTGGCTATCTTGTTTTATTAATCCAGTTGTAATTTGGACATTCATAATTAGTTTTTATGAAATGAACTTCCAGACTTAGTCGTCTTTTTAACATGTTTGGAGTTAAGAATTAAATTAGGAATTGTGTGCAAATACATTTGATTATAAATGTTTTTATTGCTTTGTACTTTTATGATCTGTATTCTTAAATGGATCGAATAAAGTTTCTTTGATTTGATTTCAAAGGTCATTTGAGGTGATCAGTTAACGGCTATCTGGTTAAACTACGACATGAATATTTAATTGAACTCCACAAAAGGGGTGGCTCTTTGGGTCCTTGTTTGTGGTTAGGAAGTGTAAGAGAAGATATTTGCTCAAAGATTCCAGTTCTAGGAAGTGTGAGTAGGTCTCAGTGGCTTTGTTTGGACCCAATGTCATGTGGGAGGTAGTTTGTTGGCTACTGTTTATACAAGTTAGGTAAATTAAATCATGTGCCATGGTAATTGTCAAACCTGTGAAGTATCTAGACATTATTTGTGCTGTCAGGTAAGAGTCTGGTGCTTTGATTGGATGAGGTGTTTCCCGGCCCAATGTCCCTGTCATTGCACCAATGCAGTATTGGAAGATCTATCTGCTGTCAATGCAGACTATAAGGGAGGTAAGTGGTCACTCCTAAGTGGTCTTTAACGTAAGTATGGGGAGGCTACAGTGAGGGACATGTATCATGCTACTAAATAGCTATTAGTTTAGACATGTGTAACATGGGAATTAGAGGTCATCATTTTTATTGCCATCCTCATTCTAATGAGTTGTATCGGTATTCTGGTGCTTCACCCATCAAGTCATCCCTATGATAAAGGTTGACAATATAGGTATAGATATTATCCTTGTCAACTTCACTTTCTAAGATGCTACTGAAAGGATAGCTGGAGAAAAGTCAGCTCCTTACTGTTACAATGCCAACTGCAATGCTCAGACAAAAAGAATCATGATGGCCTTTGTGAGGCTTTTCACAGAGATCACACCTTTTCTCATGCAGGTTGTGGTTAATTCATTTCTTTGGGTCTGGGTATCACAGACTAATGCCTGGTCACTTCTTGCAGTCGCTGCCTATGCACCATTTGAAGCTCAGGTTGTGGTGAATTGTGATGGGAAGGGCATGGGTTCAAGTCATCTCATCTCTGGGTGATATACACGTCAGAGTTACTGCTATCGCCAGAACCCACGTAGTCACCCTCACAGAGTTCTGGGGAAGACCACAACTCCCAGCAGTCCCTTGTTTTGGCCACGCCCATCTTGCAGTGAAGAGTGCCATGCTACAACACTGTGCGGGACACATGTGGAATGCACAAGGGCTGCACCCTGGCAAAGCCCAGGCCAAGGGCAGGCCCATCCACACCCGGAGGAGCCCGGAGGAAGCTGGGCTGGGCCACCCCTCTTGGTTTCTGGCCTCAAGATAAAGAGAGGGAAGTGAGCACCAAGCATCATCCATGTACTATTGCTGTTGTGTGTACAAATATCACTCCAACACGTTTATAGACTAGCTAGCACCAGGGCATTGTAACAAGATAGGCAAAAGGAAGGCAAACGCCTGCCCACGTGGAGCCCCTAAGCAAGCAAAGAGGTCAACAGCGAGCAATATAGTGAATTGTGTAGCAGATGATATTGAGACCCTAATGGAAGAGGTTGAAAGTTTACTAAGTGGTCGGAACAAGCCATCTCAAGTGAGCTCAAAAGTGGTAGATATCTCTTTACAAAACAAACCTAGAAAAAAGATCTCATGCACAGAACCAACCTCGAAGGGTAAAGCCACATGTCAAGTGCACTCTGACAGTAGAAGCAGTCAAAAACACCTGGAGTCTATCCCCCTGGACTCATCTCCCGATCTTGATAGCACTAACACCGTTGTGGAGGGAGTGGCAGTCCCGAATACAGCATGCTCCAATCGGTTTGCTTCTCTCGCTACCAAAGACACAGTAACCCCTCATGCCCTCAATAAGACCACCACTAGTATTCAAGCACACTCTAATGCAGCCTAGTTTAGGCAAGGAATAATGAATGTCCTGACAACTGCAAACATGAGCGCTCTCCACATTGAACTAAGAGAACTACAAACTAATGCCAAGGAATTAATAGCAGAAGTCCTTGCACTTAGGGACATCGTAGCGTCCCTCACAGACCTGCTTAACAATGCTCACATCAGCATTACACGAAGGGTGGAACCTTGTACCACACACTGCCAAAGTAAAGGGGGGGGGAGATTATAGGTGACGAATTCAGGAGTCAGGGTAGTATTATGTGGTCCAGTGTCTCAAACCACCAGCAAAATGCAGAAACCAACTACACTCCCCAGTTCTTTTATCAAGTCCTACCAACCTCGCACCCCACCCAAGGGAAGACCATTGAGAAACCACTGTGTATGGTAACTCATATGAAAGGGGTTGGTCTCATGGTACAGCCAGAGGCTATGGTAGGGCAATGAATGAGGTGGGGCCACGGGGAGAACGTAATGGTGTAAAAGAAATTCCATATGCAAAGGTCTTGCCAGGGGAACATAGCCTTAAACCCCTACATGAAAAATTAGGGCATATTGACAGAAACAGTGGTTTCTCAAGGGGAGCAAGTCTGAGCAGGAATTGGAAGTCATCTAAAGAGGCCAGTGTTAGAGTCTTTATGATAAATGTACTGATGGTCTAGGAGAATCAAGGTACGCTCTAATTAACCAAGTCACCCACTGGATAAGGCAGGTGAGGCGATGCAGCTCAATAATAAGATCTGATATATTAAGTGCTAAATGTTGTTCCATGAATAAAGAACTAAACTACATCATACTTGACTTGGCTGATAGGGATTTGGTAGAGGGTTTAATCAATCTAGACCAGTGCACACTGCCCCCCAATAGATCTTTGATCCAGTTTATGCTCTCACCTCCCAAGTAAAGCCCTGCTTATTGATCTAAAGCAGGGGGATCACTCACAAAACCATTAACACCAATGTCCAGGCTCAGACTCAATCAGTTCCTGTGAATAGGCATAATTGACAAGTTCGGGGACTGTTTCTCCCCGAAAGCGTTAACTTAGTCATCGGAGGTTAGCATGATCAGTGTTTTGGAAGGACAGTCCCTAGTTCAAGTACAAACATATATACAATCTGCCTCACCTATTCATTTGACTATAAGCGAGAAGAGGGAACATCAACCAAACAGCGAGCATAAAAAGAAACTGAGACTGCTGTTTTGCAATTTAGCAGGTCTAAGATTGCCTGTGAAGACTGGGGGAAGTTAATAGATAGTTACGATATTTGCCTTTTTCATGAGACATGGGCCGTTGACAAAATACACAGAGTGGGATTTGCCAATCACAGTATGAAAGTCACACAGTCAAAAAAGGGTAGCCCGGCAGGTGGACTAATAATCTAGATTAAAATCGATTTGGGGGTTTGTATAAAAAACCTCGATTTAGATAGTTCCAACCTACAGGCCCTGACCATCAAAGATACCATCAACAGCAGGTCATTTCTATTATTGAACATCAATATCAAATTCCGCTCTCAACACCATGATTCTCCTACAAACATATACTTAGATGAAGTTCTTGAAAAGGAAAGGGCATCACATTACATAGCCATTGCAGGAGATCTTAATATAACTTTTGAGCCCCTTAAAGTCCCTAAAAACTTTACTGATGAAAAGAATGGCAAATTAGGCCTTCCAATGTGTGAATAAAATTTCCTAGGCAGTTAAACATTGGAAACCAAGTGACATAAAATGACAACAGAAAAGGGATTCAGGAAAAGTTACATGTAAAAAAACATCATTTTAATAAGCATAGTTAAAAATCATATAGTTTACTCCATAGTATATACTATATGATGGTACATAAACAAATTAAAAACCATACATTTATACAGAAACATTGATTGTACAAAATGGACAACAAACAACTAAAAATAATTGGTGTCCAAAACAGTGGCGAATAAACTCGACGCGCGTTTCGGCGTAAACAACGCCTTCCTCAGGAGCCACATAGATTTAACTGAAACTAATCACAAAGTATTTCTTTTGCAACATAATACAAATAATCTAAACGCAGAATTACATTTTAAAACAATATACTAAATTTCATCCTATAGTTATACAATAAAAAGGCAGAAAGGAGAACCAAATTCCTGTTGTCAAATTAGTAAGTGTATATCTCATCTTGTTTCCAGAGCCTACTTGATAAAGCATTATTATACAAATAACAGAGTACTCATAAGTCAGGACATAAAGGAGAAAAAAAGATAACAAAAGATAAATGGAGATTAATACAAAAAACAAACTAAAGAGACATCATGGAACCAAGGTGTCTAATAAATAACACATTGATATCGTTTCAGGTCTTTGCAGATAATCATTAATACTGGAGACAGGGAATGTAATCCCAATTTTTAACCTATCCTCCAGTATCCTTGAACCACATTGTGAAACTCTGTTCTCTAAGTGTCTTTCATATGTCCCACATGCCCATGCCAATGTCTTTGAGTTACAACAGGACATTATTTCCTTCTTTCGAAGGATAAGACTAAAGAAATTCTTCGCTGCTAATATGGACTCGGATGAGATCCAACATAGTCCAAGGCGATTGACCCTCCCTTCCACGTTTAGCCCCTCCATTGACCAATTGGGTCCGGAAGTGGCGGCATTTGAACTAGTCGTTCTCCAGAAATTAGAAAGAGCACTACTCTTTATACCAAAACCTGTGTACAACTTAAGTAGAGAGGAATCAGAAGTCCTAAAAACTTTGAGAAAGAATAATAACTTAGTGGTCAAGAGTTGTGATAAAGGTGGTGGTATTGTGCTAATAGATGCAGAAAAATATGAACAAAATATGATCAATATGTTAGCAGACGATACCACCTACTCCAAAATCAAGTCTAACCCTCTTAATCTAGTATCTAAAAGAATCCAACAAGTGACTAAACGGGCCTTGTCCGTGGGCGATATTGACCAAAAAGATTTTGATTATCTGAACTTCAACCAAGGAAAGACAGCATGTATTTATGGCTTGCCCAAGATACATAACAATCTTACTAATCCCCCTTATAGATCGATTGTTTCTACAATTGGAACAAACACTGAGCCTCTATCTAAATTCATTGATTTTTATTTACGCCCGCATATATCAAGGATTACATCCTGTATTAAAGATACGGGCGCAATGATTAAGAAAGTGGAAAATTTACATTTCAACCCGTTGAGCGATATTTTAGTGACCATGGACATCGAGTCGCTTTATAGCAATATCCCCCAAAAGGAAGCTATAGCAGCGACGAGTTGGTTCATTGACGAATACAGGATAACATGACCTAAGGATTTTATCTTAGATTTATTGAATATTGTGCTCACAGAGAACATCTTTGAGTTTGGAAGTACCCTCTACCGTCAGGTGAAAGGGGTAAGCATGGGTGCGTCAGTAGCGCCGTCCATTGCTAATATTTACATGGCGGCTTTTGAAACCAAATACATTTACAACGAAATAGCACCATTCTATGAGTCTATCTCCCACTGGTCCAGGTATATTGACGACATCTTTTTTATCTGGACCAGTGGGGAGGATTCTTTGATGGAGTTCCTAGAATGGATTAATATGACGGACATTAACTTGAGGTTCACAGCCCAACATAATGTTAACAAAGTAGAATTTCTCGACTTACTGATTAAACATCAAGACAATAAATTAATAGTGGACCTTTTTGTAAAGCCCTCTGCACGTAATACGTTGCTCCATTTTAACAGCTTTCACCCCCGGAGTCAAGGTCAAAGTATCCCCTTTTCACAGTTCTTACAAATTCGAAGGAATTGTTCTAATTTAGCAGATTATGACCAGCAGGCAAGTTTGATGAGGCAGAAATTTCTCAATAGAGGATACCCACACAGATTAGTAAGAGACTCAAACAAAAGAGCCAGGTTCTACGACCGTGATCATTTGTTAAGGACCAAGCTACCCAAAGAGAATAATCAGTTAGTGTGTATCACTAAGCATTCTACTCTCGATAATACAGTGAAGCAAATCATTAATGCCAACTGGCACATTCTTATCTCTAATCCAACTGCAAATGGAAAGTTATCCAAACCCCTTTTTGCACATAAAAGAAATAAGAACCTTAAAGATCTAATTGTAAATTCACGCTTTACAAATAATCATGCGCAGTCAGAATTTGTTCAAAGATCTTTGTCAGGTAACTTTCCAGTTAGAGATACGGTCAAATGTTCCTCCTGTAAATCCTGTGACACCATTCTAGGGGGCGAGTCATGTGAACACAATGGATGCCACATGAATTCCACTGATATGTGGAATTGTAAAACCTCAAATTGTATTTATTTCATTCTTTGCCCATGTCAACTGGGCTACGTTGGCGAAACATCGAGACCCATACAAACTAGATTGACTGAGCATCGCTCAGCTATACGTACAAACAAGACTGGGGCACCCTTAGTTAGACACTTCCAAGAGAAGCAACACAAACCGGAGGAATTCAAATGGCGAATTGTAGAGAAGATCAGGCTAGCAGAAAACAAGGGAGGCTGCAAAGTGCGTAAGAAAAGGGAAGTCTTCTGGATTTTTAGCTTGGGCACTTTTAAAAACGGGTTGAATAGTGATATCCCATGGGAGAAAGCAATAATTTGATTGCCATCTCCTTTGGTTTAATAAACAGTATTATTTTCCGAGACACTATATTCCTTTGAATAACTGCATCATTCCTTTGATGCGACTGCAGGGTAGCTCTATCCGTTTGTACTTTTCGAATAAATTAGTAGTGTTTAACATCAGTTTATGTCCTCCATATATTAGGTGGGACTGAAATGTGTATTTCCTGAGTACGATTGTTTCGTGGCTAGCGTTTAGCAACTAACTGATAAAAAATTATTTTCTTTTATTTTCATGGATATTTTATCTGTCGTGTATGTCGTGCTTTAAGATTTTTAGGTGTACCCTTTTCCATGACCCCCTTGGTTATTTTATTGTTATACACCCGAGTTTAGCGTTAGATGCATCCTTCACGTTATGTGAATTTGTTTCATCTTTCTAACTGAATGATAGGACTAATTTTCACTTAATGTGAACTTTGATATTCTGGCACACATATATCTGGGAATACAATATCTATGATTACTGTATTGCCCCGGGAATAAGTAGGGCATTAATAAGTGAGGCATCATTATATCGTGATTTATGATTTTTTGTTGTGATTAATTAGTCCCGACTCGGAGTTCTCACCCAATCCAAAATGGAGGACGCCGCGTTTTTATGACATCTCGGCCAGTCCCCTTTTTATTTCACAAGTTTATCTCGATTAGTCCTTCCTCCGTTACCATCGCGAATTGACCTAAGGGCATTTGCTTGTTATCGGCAAACTATTTAAACCGCCTCGCGATGGGGCGATTTTGTCCATTTCCACCTGTGTGTTGAAGGAGACGCCAGCACTACTGCCTGCATCAAGCATCATCCTGCGTGCCTTTTTCAGAAGGTAAGCAGCCTTTCTCGATGGTCTTTATATTTAGGAGAAATCTCCCTTTCTCGATGTAACATACGCGAGAGCGTTCTCTCGCCGTATTTTCCGAATTGTTAAAGTCCAAATTAGTGTATATCCTTCTTCATTTTTTGCAGAAGCCTGACTTATGACAGGGGGCTTTTAGCGATATCCTTGTGTTCTCTCCAAGAATAGATAAGGATTTCTACTACCGAGTTTGCAGAGAGATTTCTTCTGCTTTTAAGGTACTAATCTCTATGAATGTGCGTCTCTCCGTAGTGGTTGAGGGTCATGTATAAACATCACTGTCTGGTATATTTTTTATAAGATCATGATAGGGGGTGTTTAACGATATCCTCGCTTCTAGCAAGAATAAATAAGGAACTCTACAGCTGAGTTTACAGAAAGAATATTTTTTGCCTTTAAGGGACTATTTTTACTGAATTTGCTCTCTTCCGTATTAATTGAGAGTCGTATATAAATATTATTGTCTGGTCTATAATTATTTTTAGGACTGTATTCAGGATATCCTCCAAATACCCTAGCATGCTGATAAAATATCTGATATCGCGCCTAACACGACCAATTTAAAGATATTATAAAAGAGGTACATCGCTCAAGGTGGGCCTTTGACTTATTTTTGCTTCTCTATTTGTCTTCTTATGCTGCCCTTTACAACCATGCCCCTTTAAAATAGGACACGCTGAGACAACACTGAATCTTTTTTTCCTACCCCCTCCAGATTACAACTATATGCCCGAAACAGGTGGGGAAATCGGTGGGGAAACTGGAACTCTGCTTAATACGATATATGCGATTATCAATCAGGTACATTACTTGAATATGCCCGGTGCATGTTAATTATTTCCCAACCTTCTCTCTAGATAAGGTAATAGAACCTGTTTATTCATGGCGACAGGTAGACATAATGTAGCGATGTATATGTCACTCAATTGTTTTCATAGATGGTGAAATAGAATTCATCTATCTTGATAAAAGGTAGACACAAGGCTGCGCTTTATAGCTGACTATGAGGGAATGGCTGCACACCCTGTCTATTAGTACCAATGTATTTTGGGCCGTTTTAGGAATCTAGTTAAACGGACATCACTCTATTTAGATTTACTATTCATGGAGTATCCAGTGTTCAAATGATTGTATTGGTTAAATTATAACCCCAGCTTGTTTGGATTTAATAAATTTAACCCTGATATTATATGTGTTATTGCAGAGCCAGGATTTTATCGTTTCTGGTTACTTTCTATCCGGGGATACAATTTGAAATCACCCTTTTTCCTGTGAATTTTTACAAATAGTGAGATTCGACAATTTACTGCAATAAAAGATATTGTCTATATTACTGAGTTATTTAATGATTATCTGCAAAGACCTGAAACGATATCAATGTGTTATTTATTAGACACCTTGGTTCCATGATGTCTCTTTAGTTTGTTTTTTGTATTAATCTCCATTTATTTTTCGTTATCTTTTTTTCTCCTTTATGTCCTGACTTATGAGTACTCTGTTATTTGTATCGGTATTTTCTGATACGGCAAATACTGAATCGGTAAGTCACATGCAATCCTATGGGCCCGGATGCCCATAGGAATGCATTGAAACTACCGACTCGGTATTTACCGAGCCGATAAATACCGAGTCGGTAAATACCGAGTCGGTAAATACCGAGTCGGGGATACAAAATATCAGGCAGTTGAAGTATCAACCAATCACGTGTCTCCATCCCGCCCCTCAGCCAACCAGCAGAGCAATAGACCAATCCTGTGCATCGACCCCACCCCACAACCAGGAAGTGGCCACACCCATGCAGGTGCAGTGTAACTGATCACACAGGAGAGCAGACACACATAGACAGGCAGCTGTGAAGCAGATCCCTGCAGGAAAAACAAATGGAGCCCCAAGACTCTCAGAGGGAAGGACCAGAGAGGAAGAGAAAGATGAAGTTTAGCACTGGAGAACTGCAGGTGCTGGTGGAGGTGGTAGTGAAGCACTACCCAAGAATGTTTGGAAAGCAGTCCCTGCAGGTACCAGAGGCTGTCAAGAGGAGCACCTTGTCATGTTCTCTCCTTTTCTTACTATATATTTTCCTTCCCCTTTAAGATATGTCATTACATTCCACATTCTTTATTCTCAGAATGTACTCGCTTTAAGAGTTCTGTAAAGGTCAGTTAAGTGTGGCTGTTCGTGGATGAGGTTTTAAATAAACCCACTCTACTTAACAATATTGTCTTCATCCTTATTTTATTATAAAATATACAATATTATACTGGCGACGATCGGAAACGACCTCAACAGGACAACACAACAAGCTTCACGACCGGATTTCTTCTTCCTGACCTGTTTTCTCCTCCAGCGGCTGTCCGTTCGAATTTCAAGTGAAGCGAAGACTTCCCAGCGGCAGTTTTAAAATATCCTGGTGGTGAGGAGAGCGGGAGGTGTATTATTTGAATATAAGGATTTGGGAGATTTAAACTAAAAGACTTTGCGAGTGAAAAGCGAACTTGTTTATGCTCGCGCTCCGCTTCTGTTTATGCTCGCGCTCTGCCTCTGAATTTGCTGACATCGGCATGCGTTTCAAACGCATGCGTTCCAGCTTATGAAAAGAACGCGCTACGCACTGACGATATGCAAAGCTGATGCTGACGTCTTGACCTGCGCTTCAGGAAGGCTGCGCTGCGTTCCAGTAGAACGTTCATTGTTACTTGCGTGTTGAAATCTTAATAACGCTGTGATTCAGGAGGGCAGCGCTGTGTTCTAAGAGAACGTCCTTTATCTCAAACTCCGACACTGCATTCTATTGGAACTTCTTTTGTTTTAACACGTTCTGTTCTAGCTATTAGGCATTGGGAAGTGAAACTTAGAGCTATTGGACAATTAACATTTAATTTTCATTCTAACACAATAATACAATGGCACAAAGGAAGAAAATATACAGACAATAGATAAACAAGGCATAATTAGAAGAAAATTAACCTTAAGAGGTGATCAATTACAGGTTAGATATTTATTAAAATTTAAAGGGAATACTTACTTATTGTCAAAAAAAAAAAAAAATGCAAAATGTAACGCAACCTGCTTTTTTCCTTACAAGTCCTGGAGAGCCAAATATAAAATGTAAAAAATGGAAGAAAATATTTGCAAATTACGCTAGAGTTTGCGGAACCAATCTGAGTGCTGAAAGGAAACACTCACTTTTATTACATTGTCTTGGGGGTGAAGGACAAGATGTTCTCGAACATTTGCCAGACTTAACTGCTGCGGAACAAAGAAACCTTAATGAATACGAAATAGCCATAGTTCAACTTGACAGGCATTATTTACCAAGACTTAGCACCATCATGGAAAGGTACCATTTTGGCTTGTGTGAACAAAAGAAAGATGAAACAGTAGAAGAATATGTATCTTCCTTGAGAAAACTTGCTTCGTCATGCAACTTTGGGCAGACACTTGATGAAAGAATACGTGATCAGTTCGTTTTAAGATGTGCTCATGATGATATAAGAAAAGAACTGTGGCTAAAAGATGAGCCTCCTTTAGAAGAAGTTTTAACTATAGCAAAACAAGTGGAACACATGACGAAATGTGTTGGTGAACTTAGAAAAGAGAAAGTCTAAAGATGAAGTAAAAGTAGATGAGACTGTTTATCAATTAAAAAAAGTAGAACATTTTGTTAATGAAGAAAAGCATGCTAGGTCATTTAATTCTCCTTTATCTTCCTCCAGTAACAAATTTTCTTGTTTTAGGTGTGGTCAAAATAATCATTTGGCTAATTCACCTATGTGTCCTGCGTTGAAGGTTACATGTAATTTATGTAATAAGAGGGGTCATTTTGCGAAATTGTGCACAAGCAAAACATATAATAGTGATAACTCAAGAAGAAGATGGTCTCAACCTCATGTGAGATCAATTTGTTTTGAAGTTAATGATGACAAATCAGACCATCCATCTCATTTAGTTAGTGTTGAAGGCTCTATGATTAATTTAAAATTTGATTCTTGCTCTAAGATAACCATAATTGATGAAAAGTTATATAATGAGCTATTTAAGGGCAAAGTAAAACTATTCAAATGTGATATTTTTCCTTTAGAGTATAGTGAAAAACCCATTGTGATGCTGGGTTATTTTATGGCTGAGATAGAACTTGGTTCAAAGATTACTGTCGGTAAAGTCTATGTGTCAAAGAAAGGTGATGCACTATTAGGTTGGTTGCATCAACGCTATTTAGGAGTGACACTTGATCCAAATGCCTCTCCCCAAGTCCAAATTCATGTAGTATCTAACTCTGTAAGTAACAACGAGAGTGATGAAAGCTTGTCTTTGTCTTTAGCAAAACAATTTCCAGATGTTTTTAAAGAACAATTAGGGTGTTTGCGGGGGTACAAACTTCATATAAAATTAAAAGCCAATGCTCTTCCTGTTGCAGCTAAAGTAAGGAGGATTCCCCTTGTAGAACAAGCGAAAGTTCAGGAAGAACTTGACAAACTTGTGAAGAATGATATTATCGTACCTGTGGAGGCAACAGAGTGGCTTGCTCCAGTGGTTATAGCAAAGAAACCTACTGGTGAAATTCGTCTTTGCATTGACCTAAGGGGCTTAAATAAGGAAGTAGTGGTTGACAGGTTTCCCCTTCCTAATATAGATGAAATAGTCAGCACTTTAGAAGGTGCAAGATATTTTACCACTCTTGATTTAGCTTCCGCATACCATCAGGTAGAGCTAGATACTTATTCTCAAGACCTGACTGCCTTTATTACACCTATGGGTACGTTTAAATTTAAGAGAATGCCTTTTGGTCTCGTTTCGGCTGCCTCGGTCTTTCAACGTATCATGTCAAAGATCTTAAGAGGCTTATCAGGTGTTAAGTGCTATCAGGATGATTTGTTAATCTATGGAAATGATGTTCTTGAGCATGATTGTCGTGTGTCTGACGTATTAAAACGATTGGTTGGTGCTGGCATGACCTTAAAAAGATCTAAATGCAAATTTAGAGTTCAGGAAGTTAACTATTTAGGTCATCGTATCACTGGTGATGGTGTTTTTCCAAAGAAGGAACTTGTTGAATCTATAGACAAGGTTAAGGATCCAGTTTGTAAAGATGAACTTCTCTAATTCTTGGGCATGGTGGAATTTTATGGTAAATTTATTCCAAATTTCGCAGACAAAACCCATAATTTGAGAAAATTGACTGCAAAAAATGTAGTGTTTGACTGGTCTTGTGAATGCAAGGAAGAATTTGAGTGTATCAAGAAAGAGTTAAAAAAAGCTCCTTCTCTTCATGCGTTTGTTCCTGGATTACCCACTGTCATGTTTACAGATGCAAGTGATAAAGGCCTGGGTGCGGTCTTGGTTCAGAAGAGAAATGGTAAAGATTATCTTATTTGTTGTTCTTCTCGTTGCCTTAGAGGATCAGAGTTTAATTACTCTGTAATAGAGAAGGAATCTCTTGCCATTTTTTGGGCTTTGAGAAAGTTCAAGAATCTCATTTGGGGAACGAAGGTGTGTGTATTATCTGATCATAAGCCTTTGAGAGAGGTCTTTTCAAAGAAAGGTCTTGATGCCATTTCCTCAAGGATCAGAAAATGGATTGTTTCTCTGCAGGAATTTGAGTTTGAAGTAGAGTATATTTCTGGGATAGCTAACAGGTCGGCTGATTGTTTATCTAGATTAGTTAACAGTGAGAATACTGATCATGATGATTTGTGTGAACCTGATGAGTGTACTAATGTGTGTGAAATTACTGATGGTGCAATTGATGAAACTGAATGGAGGTCGGAGTTGGACAAAGATGAAGAAATATCCAATGTGATCCTTTCTTTAATGAGTAATTCTCGCCTGTCTAAACCTTGGTCTTTGGTTTCAGATGAACTCTCTGTAAATAATGGTCTGTTGACTCGTGGTACTAAACTTGTTCCTCCCTCTTCTCTAAGAGGAAAATTGTTGACCCATGCTCATTGTGGTCATCTGGGGATTGTGAAAACCAAAGAGTTCTTACGTATGCAATTTTGGTGGCCGGGTATGGATCTTGAAACGGAAAGAATGGTCAGAGAATGTCCTGAGTGTTGTTCTAGCGATAAGATCCTTAAAACAAAACAAATGCCCATGGTTAAGAGGGCTTTACCTGGTCATCCTTGGGATGAAGTTGCCATTGATATTCTGGGTCCTTTATCTGGTGTTTCTGATACTCCTTACCTCATTGTATTAATTGATCTCTACTCAAGGTGGATTGAAGTTTCTGCTGTCAGGGAAATTACTTCTGATTCCATCATTAAGTTCTTGGAACCTCTGTTTTGTAAGGAAGGATTTCCAAATAGTATATTATCTGACAATGGTCCCCAGTTCTGTTCCTCACTTTTTGTTGATTTTTTAAAAAAATGTGGTGTTACACAAAAAAAGTGTTCACTATATCACCCTGAGACTAATGGTGCCATAGAGAGGGTCAATAAAACTCTAAAGGAGTCAATTCAACTTGCTCGTGCTTCGGGTTTAAATTGGAAAACCACTCTCCAGGACAGGATAAATACCTATCGCTTCGTCCCTCATTCCTCTACTGGGAGATCACCATTCGAGCTGTTCAAAGGGAGGATTCCTAATACCTTGTTGTGTCCTGGGTGGATGTGCTTAAATAAAGGTCTGGTGAACAATGACATAGGTGAATGGAGGACAAGAGAATTGCTTAAGCAGAGTGCACGTAAGTCATACTTTGACAAAAAGAAAAGTGTTAATTTTCATGAGGTAAAAGTTGGTGATCTAGTAAAAATAAAGACCCCTGTTGGACGAAAACCATGGTCCAAATATGGCTGGGGATCCAGACTAAAATCAACGCCATAGGAGTGACCAACAGGGAAGTGGACGACCTAAAAAAGCTATGGTACGATCTAAGGATCATCACTAAGAAGAAACTGGCTGCAAGAAGCAAGGAGTCCAATTTAACAGGTGGAGGGAAGAACAAGGCACCTCCCCTCACAGACCTGGAAGAGCTAGTGGAGTCCACACTGGAGCCAGATTGCGTCCTGGGGCTTGGTGATGCAGACAGCTCAGCCCGAGCTGCAGCTAAGAAAGGTAAGGGACATGTCCATCACCCCACACCCCCTGCCTGTGTACCTCCCCCAATGTGGCTATGTATTGAGGAAATCCAGTCCTGACTTTAGTACTCACCTGCAATGCATTATGGGAGTGGTAGTCATGAGAATACCCATATGAGCAGTCAACATGAAATGTCGTCAGGCATGCCACACAATACAAGCAGACACATGGGAGGAGCAGAAAATAGTGATGTGAAACTGTAATTTAATATTGATGTACACGGTGAAAGCACCACTAAGATACTGTCCATGTCTGTCTAAAGGAGAGACATCACGCAAGTCACAGCAGGTGAGGGAGAAGACACATCCCCAAAGGGATAGCAGTGAGCAAGAAGGCAGGGATGCTGGGCCCAGCAGTGCAAGACCCACAGCACCATGCACACAAGCAGCAGACATACCAGAGGCAGACGACACCATGCAACTGGAAGCATCTCCTGTGCTCATTGGCTCACCACTACCTGCGTCAGAACAATCACACACACCAGCAGACTCCGAGGTGTCTGAAATCCTCAGTCCTGTGAGGCATGAGGGTCCCCCGCATAGGATCCTACAAACATCCTCGGATGAGGAAGGGGAATGTGATGAGACAATGCAGTCTATGGCAGGGAATGCACCACGTCACACATCCTCTCCTGTCAGGCCATCTGAAGGAACAAGACGTCGCAGGGTCCGGGAGTCAGGCGGCAGTAGCCGTGATGAGAGTGTGTTCCAAGGCCTCGAGACCACATTGGTGAAGGTTCAGCGCCTGCAGGCAAAAGGGCTAAGTGCAGTACACAGGCAGATGCGAATTCTGAACAGCAACTTCACAGACATTAACAAGGGAATATCATCTATGGCAGACAGCATGAAGGACATGGCAGAGGGAGTCAGGGACATGTCTCAGTGTGTGATGACACTGTGTGAGGAACTACGAGAGGACCGTGCACAAAGGCGCAGGGAGAGCCATCGCACGCACCATCAGACAAGGGGAATGCGCCAACTAGCAACTGCGACTTCACTGATGTGTCGCCGTTCAGTTGCAATGCAGGAGGGGCTGATGCACTGCTGTACTGATCTATCCCGGGGGATGGGGAGAGTCACTACAGCACTTGAAGTGCTGCTGACTAACCAGTCAGCCACCACAGGACCAGAAGTTCTTGGGGACACAGATACCCCTAGTAGCAGGAGCAGCACCCCTGTCCCTGAAGTAAGTAGGAGCAGCAGACGCCAGAGTGCCGGCGCAGGCACAGCAGACTCTGAACCTAATCAACCTCAGGTATCACGCGTGGGTGTTCTTGGGCGCAAGCAGTGAGTCTGCCATATGCAGATGGACATGTGAGGGTGAGGTAACCCCCGTCCACACAGTAGTGCTGGGCACACTAGGATGTGTGTTCTGTGGCTTATGTCATTTCGACGTAGTGCAAAATAAACTACGTGCATTGAAGTACAACACGTGCTTTGTCTCTATACTTACTCAGAAGTAGTTGTGTGTGATTTCTGCCCGTCTCTGTCTCCCGTCGGTGGGTGTTGGTCCTCCTACTGTGTTGGCTGCTGGTAGTGCCTGCTCATCCTCATGGTCTTCATAGGCCTCCAATTCCACCTCTGTGCCCCTCTTAGTAGCGAGGTTGTGCAACATCGCACAGGTAGCAATAATCTTACAGCACGTTACAGGTGAGTACTGCCGTGCACCCCCACTTTTGTGGAGGCAGCGGAACCGGCTCTTCAGGAGGCCAAAGGTGCGCTCAATGATGTTGCGGGTGGATTTATGTGCCACATTGTAACGTCTCTGGCTGGGGGTTGTTGGGATGAGGTAGGGTGTCAGGACGAAGGAACGGAGTGCATATGCACTATCCGCTAAAGTGGAAGACAAAATATACATTACCCAGATGCACACATTGACATACGTCTGCTTCATCTATCAAGGGAGTGTCACCCATTTCTTTACCTAGCAGGTATCCTTCCCCGAATTCACCCGCTGTCAGGCGGGTATAGATCCCACTGTTTTGGAAGATATATGAATCGTGGGTACTTCCTGGGTATCTGGCCACTATATCGGTGATGATGAACTTGGCATCACAGATTGCTTGTACATTAATTGTGTGTGTTGACTTCCTGTTCCTGTATATGTGCTCTGTGGCAGCTGGGGGGCAAATGGGGATGTGGGTCCCATCAATGCAGCCAATCACTTGTGGGAAGTTTGCCATGAGGTAAAAGTCAGTCTTGGTCCTGAGCAAGTCCGCATCAGTGTCTGGGAAGTGGATGTACTGATCCATTCTTTGCATCATGGCATCCAGGAACTTTTGGAAAAAACGCGACAGGCAGCTCTGGGACGACCCACCGTCCGCTGCCACTATACTCTGGTAGCTCCCAGATGCTAGGAGGTGTATGCTACAGAGCACCTGGACATGGGGTGGGATGGCATGGGCCCTTGGTCTTGGGTGGTCCAGGAGTGGATGCAGGTCCCTGATCAGGTCCATGATGGTTTCAGGGTGCAGTCTGTATCTCTGCAGTATCTCTGGCTCTGTCAATTGGAGGAGTGTAATCCTTTGTCTATATACCTGTTCCTCCCTTCTCCATTCCCTCTCACCTGCTGCCTGTAGCGTTAGCCGTCTTGCTATGACGTAAAATGCCGCCATTCTGCTTCCAGTGTTGCATTTTGGGGCCCTTTTTTATAGGCTGCACCTGATTACCACCTGCTTGCAATCCATGTTAAATACCGACTCGTAATTACCGAATTTCGGAGCAAATCGGTAATTAAAGGCTCACCTACATCTCGATGGCGTGGTATTTTCCATTTCGTAATTTCCGATTCGGTAAATTTACCGAGTCGGAACTTTTACCGACTCGGTATTTGTTCCGACTCAGTAAATTTACCGAGTCGGAACTTTTACCGACTCGGTATTTGTTCCGACTCTGTAATTTTACCGAGTCGGAACTTTTACCGACTCAATATCTTTACCGAGCCGGTAATCTACCGATTCGGTATTTTTTCCAGTTTTAGGCGACCTACATCTCATTTTTCAAATACCGGTCGGTAACGGCCGAAAACACCGATTTTCGGCCGTTACCGACCGGTATTAGGCTACCTACAACTGGCCCTTGGTTTCCAATGTTTAACTGCCTAGGAAATTTTATTCACACATTGTTATCCCTGTCCTAGGAGTTTGTTTTATGCTACTGATCACGGGGTCCTTGTTTTTTACAATCCTCCCTACCCACAGCTTGCCTGTGTAGGGCTGTTCTCTTCTTGTGCATCATCACCATCTTATATTGTGATTTCGAGTACTCATTTGGGCACCTGTCCTGCTTTATCGCTCCTTTCTCTAACGTGCCTTATTTTGGGACCGACATGGCCCATTTGAAAACATTCGGATTCTCTGATGAAGAATTTGCAGCATTAGTGGGGACCAGAGTGTCGTTTAGCGGTAATGGCAATGTAAATGGTCAGCACAATGATGATAGTCGGAAACTAATGGAACTAAAGAAAAAGTTTAAACGGATGGAGGCCCATGGGGAATCAATGCTGGCGTATTTGAGAACTGGCACTATCCCAATGGGCCTCAGAGTTCGTAATATTCCGGGTTTGTTTGTGCACCATAGACCATTCCTTGAGAAGTGGAGCCTTATAGCCAATAGGTGCTCCCGTGACTTAATGATTTTAATAGTTGAGACCGCGAAAGAGTTGGCAGCAGCGATAAAAACTGAGGTTGAGGAGTTGGAAGAAAAAATGAAACAACTAGGCAGAATAGAAGATGCAATGAAAAAAATAGAAGAAGCGAACAAAGAGTTGGAATCATTCAGTACCTATTTGAATAAACGTAAAAATTATAAGTTAACCAAAGACAAACGATTTTGTACTTTAGAGAACACCTATCCCTATTTAGCTCAGGATTTTTATAGACAAAATCACTATGTGGATGAAACTAGACCAGTGCCACAAAGAGTAAATATTTTTACTGACTCTTCGGACTCTGAAAGTGAAGGTGCCAATGCTTATTATGAACCTGAAGGAGCTTTTAACCAATATAACGGAGCCCGCCCCAAACAACCTTTTTTATCCAACCGGGGCCTACGACGGGGCCGACAAAAGGTTCACTTTCAGAGTTAGAACAGAGGGAATTTCACACAGGTGCACCATCAACATCAACAACAGGAACCCCAATTTGTTCGAGAAACAAGAAATCGGCAATACTGGAGACAGGGGATGTAATCCCAATTTTTAACCTATCCTCCAGTATCCTTGAACCACATTGTGAAACTCTGCTCTCTAAGGGTCTTTCATATGTCCCACATGCCCATGCCAATGTCTTTGAGTTACAACAGGACATTATTTCCTTCTTTCGAAGGATTAGACTAAAGAAATTCTTCGCTGCTAATATGGACTCGGATGAGATCCAACATAGTCCAAGGCAATTGACCCTCCCTTCCACGTTTAGCCCCTCTCTTGACCAATTGGGTCCGGAAGTGGCGGCATTTGAACTAGTCGGTCTCCAGAAATTAGAAAGAGCACTACGCTTTATACCAAAACCTGTGTACAACTTAAGTAGAGAGGAATCAGAAGTCCTAAACACTTTGAGAAAGAATAATAACTTAGTGGTCAAGAGTTGTGATAAAGGTGGTGGTATTGTGCTAATAGATGCAGAAAAATATGAACAAAATATGATCAATATGTTAGCAGACGATACCACCTACTCCAAAATCAAGTCTAACCCTCTTAATCTAGTATCTAAAAGAATCCAACAATTGACTAAACGGGCCTTGTACGTGGGCGATATTGACCAAAAAGATTTTGATTATCTGAACTTCAACCAAGGAAAGACAGCATGTATTTATGGCTTGCCCAAGATACATAACAATCTTACTAATCCCCCTTATAAACCGATTGTTTCTACAATTGGAACAAACACTGAGCCTCTATCTAAATTCATTGATTTTTATTTACGCCCGCATATATCAAGGATTACATCCTGTATTAAAGATACGGGCGCAATGATTAAGAAAGTGGAAAATTTACATTTCAACCCGTTGAGCGATATTTTAGTGACTATGGACATCGAGTCGCTTTATAGCAATATCCCCCAAAAGGAAGCTATAGCAGCGACGAGTTGGTTCATTGACGAATACAGGATAACATGCCCTAAGGATTTTATCTTAGATTTATTGAATATTGTGCTCACAGAGAACATCTTTGAGTTTGGAAGTACCCTCTACCGTCAGGTGAAAGGGGTAAGCATGGGCGCGTCAGTAGCGCCGTCCATTGCTAATATTTACATGGCTGCTTCTGAAACCAAATACATTTACAACGAAATAGCACCATTCTATGAGTCTATCTCCCACTGGTCCAGGTATATTGACGACATCTTTTTTATCTGGACCAGTGGGGAGGATTCTTTGATGGAGTTCCTAGAATGGATTAATATGACGGACATTAACTTGAGGTTCACAGCCCAACATAACGTGAACAAAGTAGAATTTCTCGACTTACTGATTAAACATCAAGACAATAGATTAATAGTGGACCTTTTTGTAAAGCCCTCTGCACGCAATACGTTGCTCCATTTTAACAGCTTTCACCCCCCGAGTCAACGTCAAAGTATCCCCTCTTCACAGTTCTTACAAATTCGAAGGAATTGTTCTAATTTAGCAGATTATGACCAGCAGGCAAGTTTGATGAGGCAGAAATTTCTCAAAAGAGGATACCCACACAGATTAGTAAGAGACTCATACAAAAGAGCCAGGTTCTACGACCGTGATCATTTGTTAAGGACCAAGCTACCCAAAGAGAATATTCAGTTAGTGTGTATCACTAAGCATTCTACTCTCGATAATACAGTGAAGCAAATCATTAATGCCAACTGGCACATTCTTAACTCTAATCCAACTGCAAATGGAAAGTTATCCAAACCCCTTTTTGCACATAAAAGAAATAAGAACCTTAAAGATCTAATTGTACATTCACGCTTTACAAATAATCATGTGCAGTCAGAATTTGTTCAAAGATCTGTGTCAGGTAACTTTCCAGTTAGAGGTACGGTCAAATGTTCCTCCTGTAAATCCTGTGACACCATTCTAGGGGGCGAGTCATTTGAACACAATGGATGCCACATGAATGCAACTGATATGTGGAATTGTAAAACCTCAAATTGTATTTATTTCATTCTTTGCCCGTGTCAACTGGGCTACGTTGGCGAAACATCGAGACCCATACAAACTAGATTGACTGAGCATCGCTCAGCTATACGTACAAACAAGACTGCAGCACCCTTAGTTAGACACTTTCAAGAGAAGCAACACAAACCGGAGGAATTCAAATGACGAATTGTAGAAAAGATCAGGCTAGCAGAAAACAAGGGAGGCTGCAAAGTGCGTAAGAAAAGGGAAGTCTTCTGGATTTTTAGCTTGGGCACTTTTAAAAACGGTGAAGCAAAAGGGTCAAATCAGGCACATTCCTAACATACAAGTATGAGCAAGCAGACTAATAAGTCTCCTAGTTGTTTTACAATAAGTAGAGATTATCCGATAGCAACAGTAGTTGAACATCACAAACAAGCAAGAAAGTTCAGAATGTCATGTTATTTATTCACAAAAAATCCGTAGAAGTAGACTTGACAGAAAGACAGCCGACACGTGTTTCGTCAGTACTGAAGGTAAGTACAAAGACTTTTTCAAGGCTAGATGGAATGGAATATCAACGTCGTGTGTCAGATAGAGGCTTGTCCAGTCATGATGAATATGAGGTAAGGAACCATGTTTGTAAAGAAGTCCGGATAGTCGGATATTCAAAGGGCAACGATCTAAGTATTCAGATATGTGCAGTCAGAGCAATGGGGTCTAGGTGTACCGGTGAATATAACCGGGAACTAAAACAACAAACGTAGGGATCCCCCACACAGGTTTCGTAGCCAGATATGCACAGTTAAAAAGTAGGCATCATGATCGATGTCTAATAAGAATTTCCAGAAAGTCGATGAGGAGATTCACTACGGGTTCAAACCGGTGCTCATATAAATATATAATGAGCTCAAGTAGCAGGCGTCCCCGAATAATGTTGCCCAAAAAGCTGCAGCCAAGCCCCACTGCAGCAAAAGACGTGTAGAATCAAGTCCGTATGATAGTGGATTTAGTGAAAAACGGGTTGAATAGTGATATCCCATGGGAGAAAGCAATAATTTGATTGCCATCTCCTTTGGTTTAATAAACAGTATTATTTTCCGTGACGCTATATTCCTTTGAATAACTGCATCATTCCTTTGATGCGACTGCAGGGTAGCTCTATCCGTTTGTACTTTTCGAATAAATTAGTAGTGTTTATCATCAGTTTATGTCCTCCATATATTGTAGGTGGGACTGAAAAGTCTATTTCCTGAGTACGATTGTTTCGTGGCTAGCGTTTAGCAACTAACTGATAAAAAATTATTTTCTTTTATTTTCATGGATATTTTATCTGTCGTGTATGTCCTGCTTTAAGATTTTTAGGTGTACCCTTTTCCATGACCCCCTTGGTTATTTTATTGTTATACACCCAAGTTTAGCGTTAGATGCATCCTTCACGTTATGTGAATTTGTTTCATCTTTCTAACTGAATGATAGGACTAATTTTCACTTAATGTAAACTTTGATATTCTGGCACACATATATCTGGGAATACAATATCGATGATTACTGTATTGCCCCGGGAATAAGTAGGGCATTAATAAGTGAGGCATCATTATATCGTGATTTATGATTTTTTGTTGTGATTAATTAGTCCCGACTCGGAGTTCTTACCCAATCCAAAATGGAGGACGCCGCGTTTTGATGACATCTCGGCCGGTCCCCTTTTTATTTCACAAGTTTATCTCGATTAGTCCTTCCTCTGTTACCATCGCGAATTGACCTAAGGGCATTTGCTTGTTATCGGCAAACTATTTAAACCGCCTCGCGATGGGGCGATTTTGTCCATTTCCACCTGTGTGTTGAAGGAGACGCCGGCACTCCTGCCTGCATCAAGCATCATCCTGCGTGCCTTTTTCAGAAGGTAAGCAGCCTTTCTCGATGGTCTTTATATTTAGGAGAAATCTCCCTTTCTCGATGTAACATACGCGAGAGCGTTCTCTCGCCGTATTTTCCGAATTGTTAAAGTCCAAATTAGTGTATATCCTTCTTCATTTTTTGCAGAAGCCTGACTTATGACAGGGGGCTTTTAGCGATATCCTTGTGTTCTCTCCAAGAATAGATAAGGATTTCTACTACCGAGTTTGCAGAGAGATTTCTTCTGCTTTTAAGGTACTAATCTCTATGAATGTGCGTCTCTCCGTAGTGGTTGAGGGTCGTGTATAAACATCACTGTCTGGTATATTTTTTATAAGATCATGATAGGGGGTGTTTAACGATATCCTCGCTTCTAGCAAGAATAAATAAGGAACTCTACAGCTGAGTTTACAGAAAGAATATTTTTTGCCTTTAAGGGACTATTTTTACTGAATTTGCTCTCTTCCGTATCAATTGAGAGTCGTATATAAATATTATTGTCTGGTCTATAATTATTTTTAGGACTGTATTCAGGATATCCTCCAAATACCCTAGCATGCTGATAAAATATCTGAGATCGCGCCTAACACGACCAATTTAAAGATATTATAAAAGAGGTACATCGCTCAAGGTGGGCCTTTGACTTATTTATGCTTCTCTATTTGTCTTCTTATGCTGCCCTTTACAACCATGCCCCTTTAAAATAGGACACGCTGAGACAACACTGAATCTTTTTTTCCTACCCCCTCCAGATTACAACTATATGCCCGAAACAGGTGGGGAAATCGGTGGGGAAACTGGAACTCTGCTTAATACGATATATGCGATTATCAATCAGGTACATTACTTGAATATGCCCGGTGCATGTTAATTATTTCCCAACCTTCTCTCTAGATAAGGTAATAGAACCTGTTTATTCATGGCGACAGGTAGACATAATGTAGCGATGTATATGTCTCTCAATTGTTTTCATAGATGGTGAAATAGAATTCATCTATCTTGATAAAAGGTAGACACAAGGCTGCGCTTTATAGCTGACTATGAGGGAATGGCTGCACACCCTGTCTATTAGTACCAATGTCTTTTTAGGCCGTTTTAGGAATCTAGTTAAACGGACATCACTCTATTTAGATTTACTATTCATGGAGTATCCAGTGTTCAAATGATTGTATTGGTTAAATTATAACCCCAGCTTGTTTGGGTTTAATAAATGTAGCCCTGATATTATATGTGTTATTGCAGAGCCAGGATTTTATCGTTTCTGGTTACTTTCTATCCGGGGATCCAATTTGAAATGTTATGTTATGTATTTATTTTTGTATAGCGCATAAGTCACCATTCGGTCTCAGAGGGCTTGCTGAGGATAGGGAGTGAGAGACAGGGGGAGATTTACAGATTTAAAATAGCCAGGTTTTAAGAATCATCCTTTTTCCTGTGAATTTTTACAAATAGTGAGTTTTGACAATTTACTGCAATAAAATATATTGTCTATATTACTGAGTTATTTAATGATTATCTGCAAAGACCTGAAACGATATCAATGTGTTATTTATTAGACACCTTGGTTCCATGATGTCTCTTTAGTTTGTTTTTTGTATTAATCTCCATTTATTTTTCGTTATCTTTTTTTCTCCTTTATGTCCTGACTTATGAGTACTCTGTTATTTGTATAATAATGCTTTATCAAGTAGGCTCTGGAAAGAAGATGATATATACACTTACTAATTTGACAACAGGAATTTGGTTCTCCTTTCTGCCTTTTTATTGTATAACTATAGGATGAAATGTAGTATATTGTTTTAAAATGTAATTCTGCGTTTAGATTATTTGTATTATTTTGTAAAAGAAATACTTTGTGATTATGTTTCAGATAAATCTATGTGGCTCCTGAGGAAGGCGTTGTCTACGCCGAAACACGCGTCGAGTTTATTCGCCACTGTTTTGGACACCAATTATATTTAGTTGTTTGTTGTCCATTTTTTACAATCAATGTTTTTGTATAAATGTATGTTTTTTATTTTGTTTATGTACCATCATATAGTATATACTATGGAGTAAACTATATGATTTTAACTATGCTTATTAAAATGATGTTTTTTTACATGTAACTTTTCCTGAATCCCTTTTCTGTTGTCATTTTATGTCACTTGGTTTCCAATGTTTAACTGCCTAGGAAATTTTATTCACACATTGTTATCCCTGTCCTAGGAGTTTGTTCTATGCTACTGCTCAGGGGGTCCTTGTTTTTTACAATCCTCCAAATTAGGCATTCCATCCTTGAGCCATGTGAAGACACTTATGAATGTGAAAGCCGCACCTCAAGTAGCATATTTCACTTATAAACATGGGCTGAGGGCTGTAAATGGTTGTTCCACCTCTGACCAAAGATTAAAACACATATAAGAGGGTGAATTGTAAAACCAGAATTGACTATTTATTGCTTGATTTACAACTGTGGTTAAATTTGGCTGACATTTGGATAATAGAGAGACAAAATAGTGACCACAATGCTCTCACCCTGGAACTAATAGAAGTACTTGGCCTCCACCAACCCTCTCTGAAATCCAATTCATCCAATGGCATTGTGCTTAGTAACAACAAAAAGAGGGTCAAATGCCATCAATAGAGAGCCGCACTGAGACCCTGGTGCAACTTTATACTGTAGTTGCCAACTTCTTGGTAATTTTGGGTACTAAAAGACTGGAGAAGCAATGCCTGGTGGACATATTTAAAAATCTTCTAAACAACATCAACATATTCTTTAATAAAAAACTATAATGGAAAGAAAATATACTGGAATAAAAAGAACAAATGGTTTGATGAGTCCTGTAAAGAAGCACGGCAATCCTTGATGGGAGCGATTAAGTCTGGTCAGAGAACAATTGTACAACAACAACATGACGGTAGGGTGAGACCCAGGGGAATATTTAAAGACCAAGCTCTGTGTATATCCCCAATGACCATGTGACAACAACAAAAAAATACCAGAGGGTCTTAGACAAAAGGACTAATGATATGTGTGGTGTGTGTGAAATCGAGAAACACATAAAACTTGCAATGAACCTAAAAAAAGGTGTTCTGTGACAATCAAAAGATGGCCAAAAGATACCCATCAGTCACCACTCGGAACCGCCCTTCATCATTTGGGTTTCTTCCATTACCATCTACCCAGGTTGGTTATTCTCAAGACAAAGAAGATCAAGATGTATACAGATCTCTTTGATTGTGAAAACCAGTAGTATGGTGTACCACTCCTCGAAATCAATGAGTGGAATAGTGTAGGGTGACTGATGCAGTGCAGTGCTAAAAGTGAGTAAATAATAATAAAAAGAAGAAAAGTGTGTCTTAAACAGACTGTGTCGTTCACATAACTTGTAAGAAGTGAAAGCCTCACCCGGCAGTTGCTCAGGAGTCGAGTGAAGCACCGCTCTATCCGTCGGTACTTCGGCGCCGGCGTCTGAGCCGACTGTGAACGACACAGTCTGTAAGGAACAAGACAAGACCTGTTCACTCTGAAGTCACAGGTGATCTCTGTACTTGTCTCTGAATGTTGTTACGTCACTATTTACACATTTATTATTTTTGCAGTAGCAGTTAAATTTGTCATAAGGTCCTGAAGAAAGCAAGGACACGTTTGTCCCTGAATTGCTGAAACAGGCAGTATATATTTTCAATCTGTCTTCACAAATTTTTTAATATTGGAAGAGTGAGTATCATCTGAATAAACATAGTTTTGTACTCCCTCAACCAAATTTTAAGACACACTTTTCTTCTTTTTGTTATTATTTACTCACTTTTAGCACTGCACTGCATCAGTCACCCTACACTATTCCACTCATTGATTTCGAGGAGTGGTACACCATACTACGGGTTTTCTCAATCAAAGAGATCTGTATACATCTTGATCTTCTTTGTCTTGAGAATAACCAACCTGGGTAGATGGTAATGGAAGAAACCCAAATGATGAAGGGCGGTTCCGAGTGGTGACTGATGGGTATCTTTTGACCATCCTTTGATTGTCACAGAACACCTTTTTTTAGGTTCATTGCAAGTTTTATGTGTTTCTCGATTTCACACACACCACACATATCATTAGTCCTTTTGTCTAAGACCCTCTGGTATTTGTTTTTTTTTTTTTTTTTTTTTTGTCACAGAGAACAATTGTAAACATAAGAAGGAAGGCCTACACAAAAGCACAACATGAGGCACAGAGGAACTGGCACAGTAAAAGATTTTGACACTTGATATGGAAGGGGACAAGAAGCTTACTCACAGAGGAAAGTTTTGACATCCTCCCACAGACATGGGAAATTCACTTCTCAAATTTGTACGCAGGACGGCAGCATAGCAGTGGCACAACCAGCAAACTCTTTAATCTGGTAACAGACACAGACTATATCACATTCACTATAGAAGAAACTTTAGGTGCTATCACAAGTTTGCAATGGGGAAAAACACCAAGCCTAGATGAAATTCCAGGGGATCTCTACCTCTCTGAGCTTCAAATATTTAGCGTGATTTTAAATTACACATTTAAGGCCATACTAAAAGGGGCAGAAATTCTGGAATCATGGCTGGGCGCTGAAGTAGTCCCCATATTTAAAAAGGGGGACAAAAGTGACCCAGCAAATTACAGACCTATCAGCCTTATTGATATTGCCCAGAAAATCTGTTGCTGGCAATTATTGGAGAGAATCCACGACTGGGCGAGAGAAGGGAAATTATTATCACCCCTGCAGGCAGGATTTAGAGGGAAAACAAGAACCGCTTCCTACTGATTCTGTGGAAATATGTGACAATTAAGAAAGGCACAATATATGTAGTGTTTGTAGATGTTTGCACTGCATTTGATTTAATCCCTCTGGAAAAACTCTGGGTAGCCCTAACCAAATTAGGGATTCCCAAAAATCTCCTACAAATATTCATTAGACTCCATACAGATAATTATGCTCAAATTAGATGGGGGAGCGAGGGGGGGTTAACGGATCGAATCAGGGTGAGTTCAGGAATGCGGCAAGGGTACGTCCTTGCACCAACCCTCTTTACCCTTTATATAAATGGTCTGATCGAACAACTAATAGATTGCAGGGGTGGTTCCCCCAGAGTTGCAGGGCAAGTAGTCCCCGCACTATTTTTCTCAGACGACACCTTGTCAGCTCCAGATGCCCGACGGGGCTTCAAAGTCTGGTGGCCAGCTCGGGGGGGGGGGGGTTGTGAGTAACATGGATTAGAAATTAACAGATCGAAAACGAAATTCATGGATTTTAATCAGCACAAGTCCTTCAACCGCAGTATAAAGTTGGGTTCAACTTCACTAGAAGAGGTGAGACATATTGACTACCGAGGGATAAGGCTTACCAACACGCAATGATGGTCACCACAAATATTAAAAAGCCAACTCACATTACAACACGTGGGGACTGCCTTAGTCAAAAAATTAAGAAAGTCAATTTATAGACCAGTGACCACAGTGATCCAAGTATATCAAGCCAAGGAAATAGTAGCCTCACTTTATGGGCAGAGCTATGGGGACATGTTAACACAGGCTCCATTGAAAATATTGAAAATAAATTAATGAGCTCAGTGTCGGAGCTGCCTCAAAATGCTCCACTAACACCAATGCGCTTAGATCTGGGCATGGAGAGCATCGCTCATGCGATTGCACTGAGGCCCGCATTTTCTGGATCAGTATCTGGTCGAATGACTCACAATTACCCATGAAACAATCGCTTTCAGAGGTATTATCATCAGACACCAGAGGGTGCATCCATGTGTTCAGCTACATCAAGGGATGGTTTGGCAAATTGGGAATGAGTGACCTGTGACTAAACCCCGGTAGTATCCAAAAACGTTCTCTAAACCTTCTTAGAAAGAGATACTGGAGCTTTGTTGGATGATAGTTGACTAAATAGGAGAACTGCAGGGAAATTGACAAGTAGGTTCCTTAGCAACAAAGACAAAATGCAGCAGGAAGAATTTTTGGATCCAATAGAACCACCACTTGCAAAATCACTATATCTAAAATTTAGATATAGTATTCTTCCAATTAATAGTTTCTGCAGCAATTGGAATGGTGTTGATATCTCCCCCAATTGTCTGGCATGTGAGGAAGCACTAGTAACAGAAGTACACTTTCTATTCTTCTGTCCTGAGTTTAAGCAGATCAGAAGATCCTTGCTAATCCCAATTTGCCGGATTGTGGCCGCTAACCACCTATCCGAGATTACCAGAATTCTAAAAAGTGATTGCACAGAATGCCTAGGGGCAGTTTTAGATGGCGGTTGGAAAACCACCAGACGGCCATGGAAGCGGAGAGCAACCGCCCGCCGGTACCGTGGAAAAACCGTTGGGCAAATTAGGATCATCACCAAAAAACGCCGACCGCGGCGGATGGGGCCAAGAAAAACCACCCGTAGCAGGCGGTGATGTCCAAAATCCGTCCACGGCGGTCGGATATGCTGCGGAAAAACACCAACACGCTGCAACTATAGCGGCGACACCACACAGGAAATGATGATATCCCGATGGTCCCGCGGTACGTTCCACTGTTTCCGACTGCCGCGGTCGCACACTGGTATGAATGGGAGAGCCAGCGGAAGAGCTGCAGCAGTTTTTTGCTATCTTGAATCCTGCCACTTTTTTTGGTGGTTATTTCCCCGGGTTGAGTAGACACTTTCTTGTGTTCTCTGGCTGGTCCTGAAAAAGGTGGCATGTCATCCTTGTTTAGCCACAGAAACGCGTCGACTAGAGCCTGACCAAGATCCTGCCTTGGGCAGTTGTTGGATACAGTCTATGGAAACTACTATGTCACTCTGTAGCAGATCCTCCCAGATTGATTGAGTGTGAGTTTGGGGAAAGTGGCTGTATGGTATGAAAGTGGTTGTGTGAGTTTGTTGCGTTTCGCCCTTCTCGGGGATAACATGTGTTATGTACATTATGTTATTTGAATTCTTTGGTCTATATACATCCTTTTTTTAAATAATTTATGTATGTTTTATAATTATAAAAAAGAGAAAAATAATTCATATATGTTTTAAAAAAAGAGAATAAGACTACAAAAAATATTTTTGATAAAAGAAATTAAAAAGATATTTTTATAAATGTTCTTGTGTTTTGAATAGTTTTTGGACGTCCCTTATATGAAAAGGGAAATAATAGTGATGTAAAATAACTGTAGGTCAGAGGGAGATCCTTTGTTGTGAGAGCTGCAGCATAGCAACTGCTGTGGACGATCCATGGAAAATATGGCGGACGAAGCAAATTAACTCACAATAATGCTAAAAAGTGCACACAGCAAACTAGCCATGCCCCCCAAATACACAAAACACATCCCAATGACACAAACACATGGCGCAAAGAAAAATACAATTCCCAGGACAACACACCTGACAGCAATACCCCATTTAAACACACCCACACACCTGAGTATAAAACCAGCCCCTTCCCTGACCACAATCATTTGCAACTTTCCAAAACTGAAGGCCACCAACTCTCACAACAAAGGATTGGCAAAGCAAACTCCATCACTACTCACACCACACACAGCACCACCACCACTTCCACACCTGCACCACCAACCCCCCTGCATATCACACACCATACACATCACTACCACATCCTCCACTCACACCCCTGCACCCACAAACACTTTGCACACCACACACCATGTCAACACATAAAAATGCCCAAATTCACAGAGAGTGAGTTGACTGTTATGGTAAATGAGATAGTCAGAGTGGAACCACAACTGTTTGGTAGCCTGGTCCAACAGACACCATTATCCACAAGGACCCAAATGTGGGCAAGGATAGTCCAAAGGGTCAATGCAGTAGGAACCACTCCGCGATCCAAAAAGGAGATCATGAAGAGGTGGCATGATCTGAAGAGAGAAGAAACAAAAACCGTGAGCTGGCTGACAGGACTGGCAGTGGCCCTCCCATTCCACCAAAACCATTCACACCATGGGAGGAGCAGGTGCCTTCTATACTGCATCCAGAGAGTCTCACAGGAGTAGACGGGGAAGTGGAGGCTGGTAGGCACAAACAAATGACTACCACCACACTAATATGTACTGTCATGCTCAACTACAAAGCTACACCACCTAGTACAAATACCATTCATCTGCACCACACACTCACAAAAACATGTCTCACAGATCCAACATTCACCCACTCCCATTCACCCCAAACGTAGCCACCAACATTACCATGGGTCATGTGTACAGGCAGCCAGAACTACAACTCCCACCATGCCCCCGTGTCCCACAGCATCAGCAAGATGGAGCCCTCCCCCACCCCATCCAGAAGCATGTGTCAGCCATTACACAACCGACATCAAACTAACCGGTAGGTAGCCATCTTCCCTAGGAGGGTATCTGGGTGTGGGATGCCCATACTACTACTCCCACCTTGCCCCCCTGGCCCACAGCCCAGTAGGATGAAGCACTCCACCCAGAAGCATGTGTCAGCCATTACACAACCCACATCAAACTAACAGCAAGGTAGTCATCTTCCCTGGGATGGTGTCTGGGTGTGGGAAGCCCATATTATCACTCTCACCATGTCCCCTGGCCCACAGCCCAGCAGAATGGAGCACTCCCCCACCCTACCCTGAAGCAGTTGGAAGCCATTGCAGTACACCTAACAAACTTATAGTTAGGTAGACATCTTCCATTGGAGGGTGTTTGTGTGTGGAAGGACTGTGCTACCACTCCCACCATGGCCCCTGGCCCACAGCCCAGCAGGATGGAGCACTTCCCCCACCCCACCCAGAAGCAGCTGGAAACCATTGCAGTACACCCAACAAACTTACAGGTAGGTAGCCACCTTCCAAGGAAGGGCTGTTTGTGGGGGGGAGGCCTGCACTACAACTCCCACCAAGCCCCAGGCCCACAGCCCAGCAGGATGGAGCGCCAACCCCCACCCCACCCAGAAGTAGTTGGAAGCCATTGCATTACACCCAACAAACTTACAGGTAAGTAGCCATCTTCCATGGGAGGGCTGTTTGTGGGTAGGAGGCCTGCACTACTACTCCCACCATGCCCGCTGGCCCACAGCCCAGCAGGATGGAGCACTCCCCCACCCTACCCAGAAGCATGTGTCAGCCATTTCACAATCCACATCAAACTAACAGCTAGGTAGCCATCTTCCCTGGGAGGGTGTGTGGGTGTAGGAGGCCTGCACTACCACTCCCACCATGCCCCCAGGCCCACAGCCCAGCAGGATGGAGCACTCACCCACCCTACCCAGAAGCATGTGTCAGCCATTATACAACCCACATCAAACTAACAGCTAGGTAGCCACCTTCCAAGGAAGGGCTGTTTGTGGGTGGGAGGCCTGCACTACTACTCCCACCATGCCCCAGAACCACAGCCCAGCAGGATGGAACACCAACCCCCACTCCACCCAGAAGCAGTTGGAAGCCATTGCATTACACCCAACAAACTTGCAGGTAGGTAGCCATCTTCCATGGGAGGGCGTTTTGTGGTTGGGATGCCTGCACTACTACTTCCACCATGCCCCCGGCCCACATCCCAGCAGGATGGAGCACTCCCCCCACCCCACCCAGAAGCATGTACCAGCCAATACACAACCCACATCCAACTAACAGGTAGGTAGCCATCTTCCCTGGGAGGGTGTCTGGGTGAGGGAGGCCTGTACTACCACTCCCACCATGCCCCTTGGCCCACAGCTCAGCAGGATGGAGCACTCCCCCCACCCCTCCCCAAAGCATCTGTCAGCCATTACACAACCCACATCAAACTAACAGCTAGGTAGCCAACTTCCCTGGGAGGGCTGTTTGGGGGAGGGAGGCATGCACTACTACTCCCACCATGCACCCTTGTCCCACAGGCCAAAAGGATGGAGCTCTCCATACCACCCAGCTGCATGTGGCATATAATGGCCGACCTCAAACAAACTAACAGGTAGGTAGACATATTATTCTGTCTTATGACACCACTGAGCAGGATGTAAGCCTCCACCACACACACACAGAGCACGTAACAGGTAGGTAGCCAGTATGTGCACCCACACAATTATCACAAAAGAAATGGTGCCATATGACAACACCAGCCCTCTCATTGCACAACTATGCACACTGAGCAGATTGCCACGCACAGTTTGCACACAGCTAAGCAAAGAAAGCAGTCACAGCTACAAAAATGTCACACACCAATGCAGATGTAGAATAAAGTCTGGGCACAAACATGCACAGCACCTATTGGCATGTGCATCGCCATGGGGCCAGAGCAACAAGGACCATTCCAAAGAAAATAAAGCATGTGTGGTGGTACAAATCAAGATATGCACATGACATGACAAATGTATGCAGGAGTTGACAATGGCCAGTCCATGCCGAGATGTAAACGTCTGCCAGGTCAGACAAATCAACAAAGAGTCACAAATGAAAAATATGTTGTGCCAGTCCCTAGATGGCGACAGGTCCCTGTAAATATAAATTATGCACAGGTCGCATGGTATGCATTGACACCTCACACCATGGACAAGTAATGCATGTACCACTGCATCATTTCAGGAGGCACAGTAGTGCACATAAAAAACAATGTGCTAATCAGCCAATTGTGTAGTATACAAACAGTGAATGACACAGGGCTTGTGGAGTGCACTACAAAGACCATTTCCCATCTGATCCACAGGTGACCAAGAACTCACTGCAGAGGACAACACCAGCAACCGGCAGAGCCAGTCTCCACCCTCGGTACATGGACTCTCGGATGTTGACTCCCAGGATCCGATAGACAATGAGCTCGAAGCCGGCCCATCTGGTGTGCCAGAGAGCAACAGGTCCCAGGACCCCATTGTCCCCCCACCACATCTGCTGCAGTAACAACTTCACTGCAGACCCCTGCTGTTAAGACCTGTGCATCCACTGCCACCACCACCAGTGCTGCCTGCAACACCCTCCCTGTCCCAGAGGATGAACACCCCACACACCCACTGAGGACGGCAGGGAGAGGATGCGGGTGCACACAGTGGTGAGGCAACAGGTCCATAGCAGCAGAGTAGGTGGGAGGGGCAGGGTCACCCACAGACACCAGGAGGCTGGGACCCAATCCCTGGACCACATCACCAGAGTCCTTGGCGCTTATGAACAGGCCCAGGGACAAACAGGCCAGTCGGACGAACTGTTATGCAAGCTCATCCTGCTGATGAGGTCCATCAACACCCGCATGGGACAAATTTTGACCTCTTGGGAAAGCAAGTGGCGGTATTGAGGGACAGGCCTGCCTCACAAACAACACCTCCACCTCCCTCTGGTGGTACACAGGATGACAGTTCACGATCCTCCCCTGCGCCCACAAAGAGAGGTGAGTCCTCAGTCCCCACTGGTTCTGCAGCAGGGCCCCCCTCCCAAGCGACGAAGGGGCCATCCTAAGAAGACTCTGGGAGTATCTGGAGGAAAAGCACCAGCCATACGCCAGTCACAGAGCCAGCCCTGATGGCAACCCTCTTCACTACTGCATTGACTCTTTGGACTGTCCTTCCCACACTGCCTTGTGAATGGCATCTGTCTGTTGGACTGGGTCGCCACATCCATGTGGTGACTACCTGATTACCTCATGTACCATGACTGTCAACTCACTGCCTAACCAATCACCTTATTGTAGATATCCACCCCCCTGTCACAAGTCCCCATTGTAAATAAACACGCCTTACATACACATGTTGTTGTGTCAGCTCCGTGTTTATTCCAGGATGTACAGTTTTCACCATGATTACCATGTACAAGGAGACTGGAATGTATGTAGGCGAGGAGAGGTTGAAGGCACCTAGAGAAACACAAAAGAACAACATTCACTGGTATAGGTCTGACATCACAGACAACTCACAACACCCACCATCAAGATAAGCCAACATGCACACATCACAATGGGCAACAAGTGTCAAAATACACGTCATGTAGATGTCCCCAAATGACCTGTCCGGGAAACATTGCTAACCACTGCTGTGTCTGCAAATGGCTGCTGTTACAATTCTCACATACCCCTTCACAACAGCAGCAATATCATCAGACAATGGGTATGTTGTACAGTGTCACCCACCTTCAAGTGAAGTAGCGGGTGATGAGCTGTTGACGCAAGTCAACACCTTCCTCCTCTCCACTGTCCTCATCACTGGACATGGGTTGGTTGACAGGCGGGGGCCTTGGGTCCTCATCATCATCCAGGAGCAGGGGAATCTTCTATGCAAATGGCTAGGTTGTGGAGCATGCAGCATGCCTCTACAATCTGACACACCTTTCTGGGGGAGTATGCCATTGCACCTCCGGTCTTGTCCAGGCAGGCGAAACGTGACTTGAGCAGACCAAAAGTACGCTCCACCACGTGACATGTCATCCCATGGGCATCATTGTAGCGGACTTCAGCCGGGGTCCTGGGATTCCGCAGTGGGTTCAGCAACCAGGGACGGTCGGGAAATGCAGAGTCACCTAAGCATGTCAAACACAAATAGACATCGCAATGTCGCTGAAGCTGAGGGCGGAAGGTCACCCACCCAGCACGCCATACGACTAGGCATACTCACCCACAATCCATGCACACGCGGGAAGCAGATTAGCCATAAGCTGGGGCACAATGCTGTTACGCAGGATGTAGGAGTCATGGGCTGACCCTGGGAATCTGGCACACACGTGGGAGATGATCATATCTGCCAGGCACACCACTTGCACATTTATGGAGTGGTTATGTTTGCAATTCCTGTAAATGTGCTCACTTGCTGTGGTGGCACACAACCAACATGGGTGCAATCTATGGCACCAACAACATGGGGTATGTGCCCAAGGGGATAGAAGTCTCCCTTGAGAGCTGGCAATTCAGCAACCCTGGGGAAATGGATATTTCTGCCTTTGTATATCATATTGGTGGACAGAATTTCACGCAGCACCATGCTGAACATCGGTTGTGACATCCCACCAGCGCTGGCTACTGTCTGCTGGAACGATCCAGTGGCAAAA
This sequence comes from Lissotriton helveticus, assembly GCF_964261635.1. NCBI lineage: Eukaryota > Metazoa > Chordata > Amphibia > Caudata > Salamandridae > Lissotriton > Lissotriton helveticus. Next base: position 854,225,393 of record NC_136070.1, on the reverse strand, counting down.
AATGCAGGGATGCCATCACCTTATAATTTGGGGTGAAAGCTGTTGGATATGGCCGGCGAGGCTGCAGGTGGGGCTCCAATATCTCACAAAGGGTTTTTGGCTATATCCAGATGGAATTTCCGGATAATCGCCACATCCTCCATGTCCTCCAGCACTGTCAAGTGACAAAGCAGATTAGGCCTCCTCCTAGTTGAGATGAAAGTGGACACATTTCGATGCAATACATCATGAGATGGACACAGCATCTCACATTCTGAATGACCCAACGCCAACAACGACTGCCATCAAAATTGAGTTACAGACCAGCTTACATGAAGGGACACCTTCATCTACACAAAGGGCACACCTGTCAACTTACACAAAACAAGAACCTCAAACACCACCTTGGTCAACGAGATTGCACATAGGGATATGGCCACATTACACATGGGCACGCTTGGGAGTATAGAATCCAGCATATGTGTAACAAAGCAACCCCACTGTCTCATACCTATCTGCTGTACCTGTCACACCTTAATGCGTCATTTCAACCTGGCACACATCCACAACACAATGACCACAGTTGGCGCAGAAATGACGATTGTGTGCATGAGCAGACATAAGAGGCCATGCAAAAAAACGACATCATTCATTGAGATGAGCATTGCTGTGATTGTCACTGCACCTCAACACATTGTAGAGTCCAGAACAACACTGTCCTGCCTCATCGACCATCAAATTCATAAGTGACATGTGAGGGAGTACAGGCCAATCTTTGAAATCTCATACACAAACATGGCATGTGTAGTCACCAGTGGAGTAAATGGAACATTGGAATCGTGTACACAATGGTGTGCCATTGACCATGTGGCCACTGTACACTGTTGATGTGTGCCAGATGACCATTGCCATTGTATGGCACACAAATCGCTGTAGCTACCGCCTGGCCCCAGCGGTGTGTCACCAGCACTCCCCATTCACACAAGTGCGGTAGTGATAGGCATGGAGACATGCCCAAATGGCGGTGGGCAGGCTCCACCACCCAAATGGCAGTGCCTCAGGTGATTGTATGGCACCCAAATCGTGGTAGCTACCGCCTGGCCCCAGCAGTGTGTCACCAGCACCCCCCACTCACACAAGTGCGATAGTGATAGGCATGGAGACATGCCCAAATGACAGTGGGCATGCTCCACCACTCAAATCGCGCTGCCTCATGTGATTGGATGGCACCCAAATAGTGGTAGTTACTGCCTGGCCTCAGCGGTGTGTCACCAGCACCACCCATTCACACAAGTGCGATGGTGATAAACATGGAGGGAAAAAATTAGTTACAACAAGGGGTGGTGATGGACAGAGTCTCTGAATTAAGCAGAGTACTCTCACCCAGTCAACAGATCAGGGCTAGATCCAACACCGTTTTTTAGCTCATTGCACCATCCCAGTTTCAGAACCTGGCTGTATGCAAATTAGTCTGTCTGAAATGGCAGAAACCGGTCCCCGGAAGCTTGTTTCCTTCCCAGTGTAAGAATTGGCTTGGTAGTTTGGTCTGCCCTGTTCCCATGATGCACTGGGCCAGGGACAGACTAATTTGCATATAGCCAGGTTCTGAGCTGGGATGGGGCAGTGAGATAAATAACGGTGATGGATCAAGCCCTGATCTTTGGACTGGGCAAGAGTGGTCTGCTTAATTCAGACACTCTGTTCATCACCACCCCCTTTTCTGTATCGGTGATAAACATGGAGACATGTCCAAATGGCGGTGGGCATGCCCTGCCACCCAAATCGCGGTGAGTCATGTGATTGTATGGGATCCAAATCGTGGTAGCTACCTCCTGGCCCCAGCGGTGTGTCACCGCCATGGAGCATGCCCTTACAGGCAATGGGAACATGGATTATGGTGACATGATGCAATTTTGAAAATCACTGTAATGTTGCTCCCCCACCGCGGAGGCGGTCATTGGATGCATTTGAAAGATGCACCATCACGTTAGCGCACACTGGGCCCCTGCGGTGTGTCACCACCATGGAGCATGACCTTACAGCCAATGGGAACATGGATTGCGGTGCCATGATGCAATTTTGAAAATTGCGGTAGGCGTGCTCCGCCACCACAGAGGCGGTTATTGGATGCATTTAAAGGAGGCTGAACTGGACCACCAATCGCTGCAGCTTGGCACCTTTGAAACAGCCCCAGGGGGCTATAAATGTGTGGGAGGGAGCCTCACATTTCCACTGATCCCAGAGCCTGCTGCCAGAGACCCCTCATCTGCTGATGCCTCCAGGGATTGCTGCCTGAGACCCCTGACCTGCTGCTGCTGCCTCTAGTGCCTGCTGCCAGAGACCCTTCATCTGCTGCTGCCTCCAAGGGCTGCTGCCTGAGACCCCTGACCTGCTGCTGCTGCCTCCAAAGCCTGCTGCAAGAGGCCCCTCATCTGCTGCTGACTCCGGTGACTGCTTCCTGAGACCCCTGACCTGCTGATGCTGCCTCCAGGGACTGCTGAGTGAGACCCCTGACCTGCTGCTGCTGCCTCCGGAGCCTGCTGCCAGAGACCCATCAACCCCAATCCAGCCGCAGTTGTTCCATGTCTACAGTGGTGGAAAGGACAGAGAAGTTCCGTGCCAGCTCATTCTCAAGCGAGGAGATAGAGATCCTGGTGGACGAGGTGCTCATACAGTACCCAAGGCTTTATGGTGCCCCAAATGTTGTGGTAAGTCCTCAAAAGTGGAGGTGTAGGGCAGGTGGGGGGAAACATGTAGTTGAACTGATGCAGTATGTGCCTGAGAGTGTTGGGTTGTATCATGCACTGCCAAACAAGCCGTCTCCAGGTTGAAGGTGTGTGTCCCAATATCACAGGTTTCCCTGCCTGCAGATGTAGATATGAGTGAGCTGTGTTGTGTTGTCAGCCACACAGTGACGCAAAAGGTTATTCATGCAGGAGTCAGGACAGTAATTGCTTGGCTGAATGGCTGTGGGTGCCCCTGTTGTCCATCTCAGTGTGAGCCCAGCAGCTGCCCAGCACAGTGTCTGCCCGCAAAGACAAGGACACATCACTTCACTTACAGAGTATTACATCAGTCTTTTCTCATTGCACTCCAACTATGCGCCATCTCAGCACTGTAGATTGCACACAACCGGCCTGGCGATGAGGATTTTTGCTTTGTGAGTTTATGTCCCTCAATGCGACATCCGTGACACAGTTATCTATTCACAGGGCAGGGACATTGAGTGCTGTGCAGTCTTGGACACAGTGAGTCCACCCTCCAGACAGAGGTTCATATGTGATGTATGTGTTGCTCAACCCAACAATGGACTGGATATGTGGGCAGGCCACATAGGTGTTTCAGTGCTGGCATCCTGCATGTGTGTGAGATGTGCAGGGACTGTGTTCCCCCTCAGAACTGCATGCATTTTTATTAGCTTTTCCCATACAGATGTCCCATGTGAGATGTACTCTAGTATCTGATAGACATACCGTTGCGTTTGTGATGAGTTTGTATCTTATTGCTATACTGATAGATGTCGGTACAGTACACTATGTCACTGATCATTCCCACATCTTGTCTCTTATCATTATTAAATGTGGGCGAAATTCACAAAATTTGCTTTCTCGTAACCTATGCCAAAGTTTGGGAAACATATTGTTATTATGTGAAATGCAAGTCCATAATGTAGTAATATATTTAAGAGTGAAATGCATCCTCATGTTAGTTTTTGATGCAGAGATGCATTTTACACTAAAAAAAGAACAAAAATTGCAATGAACAAAAGCCACCCACATTCCTGTTGTTCGTATTGCCCTGTGCATAATTGTGTCATAAACAGTCGGGTTATTAGCATAATTTCCGGAATTTCATATAACCATCATAACAAGTACAATGAGACCGGGGAATAACATCTTACCCAAGGACTGGTTTAGCCATTTTCAAGCAATTTACAATGATGGCACCGTTGGCTCTCCTACTTTTACTATTTTGGGTTCTGAATAGGTAGACACTGACCCTTTTACCGATAAGTACCTCGGCCGTGTGGGAACCAGAGGATGATGCAGGTATTTTCTCCCTGGTTGAAACAAACTGTGCTATTTGTTTGCATAAAGCGGGTAAAGCTCCTGGGCCAGACAAGATCCTAGACGATCTTTTCAAGTCAGAGCCCATCATCTGGGCTCGATATTTAAATCTCATTGGTAATGTTATCATGGCGGGTGCTGAAATACCTCCTCCCTGGAAAGGAGCAAAGATAATCCCTCTTTTGAAGAAATGTTTTAAATCCGACCCAATAAATTATAGACCAATAAGCCTTATCGATGCAACTCAAAAATATTCTGCAATCACAGTCAATGATAATAGGATCCTCTCCCAGTTGCAAGCAGGGTTGCATTCCAAGACCAGCACAGTAGATCAAGACTTCGTATTCCAGCTCTTAAAATGGAAAGTGGGGGGACATCAATAGAGGCAGCCTTTAAGTTGCATTTGTTGACAGCATTCAATATAGTCCACAGAGATAGACTCTGGTGCACCCTAAGAGAAATATGGCTAATACCTCCCCTACTGGACGTCATAATGCTTCTTTACACTGATAACTATCTGCAAATCAGATGGGAAGCTACTGACCAGATAAAAGTCGCTAAGAGGGTCCGGAAAAGATGTGTTCTTTCCCCAACACTATTCCTTCTTTTTATAGAGGGCTCTGTTGACTTTCTACTGGGCTGTGAAAATGTTTTGTGGTGCACAAAACCACAAGCCCTATTGTTTGTGAAACGATGCTTTGCTAGTGTCCAAAACACCGAGACCCTATTAGCTAGGTTTAAACTCTTTTGCATTAACCATGGCTTGGTCATTATTACTAGGAAAACCAAGTTTGTGGCTTCTCATCTGCACTGGCACTTAAGAGTGCTTTTACGTTTGGAGGGTGTGTATCTCGAGAGAGTGCTAGACTTTGACTACCTAGGAATCCTCTTATCCAGCGATATTTCCGTTAGTCCGATCACATAGTATGCTTTTGTTGACTAACAGGGTCGCAGCTACATTGAGATTCTCAAAAAATAACCTCCCTTCATCCTGTATCACCACTTTTAGAAATATGAATAGCACAAACATTGGTGGCCACAGTCGATGGGGCAGAACTTTGGGGACATAGTAACATCAATGCATTAGGAGCAGCATTTTTTAGGGCGGTACTTAATCTCCCCAAAGTACCCCATTAGTTTTTAAACTGGACTTGGACATGCAATCTATCATCCATAAAGTGAGGCTCAAACCAATTCTGTACTGGTTGAGATGTGGTTGATCACTGAGCTGGAACCTTACAGGTTAGGCCTTAGTGATATTTTGGACAGGCAAAGGGGAGTGGTATTTTTTATCTTGGTTAAAGTATGTGAGGCATGCATTAGTCTCCCTGGGCCTGACTTACCTTTTGATTCATCCAGCATCCATCACCTCTTCACTACTAAAATGGAGAAGACTCTTTTATGGGAGAACGAAGAGAAGAAAACTATCCACTCATTCAATGTTGGCACATTGACAAACTGATTTTTAGAGTTAAACCAACTCCCTGATTCGAGCCCTTTACGAACGAGATCCACCCACCTTTCACAAAAATACCTTTACATGAGGCTTAGGCTGAGAGCCCTTCCACTTGCAACTGTCACTGCTAAGTGGAAAGGTCCAACTGAAGGTAATACACTTTGCCCAGAGTGTAGCGAAATGGATGAAACTGATGCCCAAAGCACATCAGGCCGTGCAAGCTCTGGATTATGCCCCTTTGTCGCTCCCTGGAAACCCGCCACATGAGAATCTGTAAGTCGGACACCACATCTTACATTGTATTTTCAATTGCAAAATATCTTTAATATATTAGGCCCATTCGGTACACGATGTTATCTCGTTTTGCTCCTCTTGACCCAAGTACGTGTATCATCTAGTTCTAGTTAGCTAGTCCTCGCTTTGGACAAATGTAAGGATAATTTGATTGAAATGAGTACTAACAGAAGAGGGAAATATTCTATGTTATATGTTTGTGGAGTCTTGATGTTGTACCCTGTTATTTTGCCCCAGAAGGGCTCGATTTACTCATTTTTAGTCCCAGTTACAGTAGCTTTTATTGTAAAATCTTATTATTGTTGTACTCCCTTGAATTTTAATAACAAATCACTTTATTATATTTGAATAGCAAGTGAATCACTGTTGGGGACATTTTATTAATGTATTCGTATAAATATTTGTATTAATGTGCTTTATTACATTTGTATTCATGATGTTGCACGTTGCTGCTTGGGGTTAGAGGGGTATGAATCTTCCTTCCTTAGACAAAGCTAAAGTTGCTATCATATTTAATCCATCATACTGCTGTGTCATCCCTAATGCATTAAACAGAAGCACCTTAGTGCACTAGAACAACAAGTAACTCCTAGTGGCAACATCATAAATGTTATTGTATAAATGCACTTACCAAAGCACTTGACCCTCTTTGCTTTACATTCGAGGCTTTTCATGAAATTTGTCAAGTGTATTTTCGGTATGTCGCCCGATCTGAATTGTAAATATTTGATGTTTTGTTGTTTTCAAGTGGAGGATCGAAGATTGTAATTTGATTACCTTGCTTTAAAGGTCTTAGAAAGAAATAAAGTGCTTAAAACATAAGGCAAAAATCCAGAAAATATGCAAATTATACCCGTGTAAATTGTACCCAGGCCTAATGATTATGTAGTGTCATTGGACGTTGTGAGGTGACACTTTGCCTATACTTGGATAACTGGGGCTGGGGGTTGTCTGGAAAGACAGGTCTCGGGTTAGGCATTTTTGCCTGTAATTTCATATAGCTTTCTTGAAACAGTGATGGCCCTACCTAAGTAGCCCATGAGCGTGTCCCTAGCACATCATGGCAGAAACCAAGAATCAGTACTGCAACAATTTAGTGTTCGTGGTTACTAACAAAGGTAGTAACATTATTATCAATTGATCTTCCTCAGTGGCTGTTTTTGTCATTTTATTAATCTTGTGGTATCCGTACTGCTCTAGGATTCGTGTTTGTTGACACTTCAGACCCACAATAGTGAACAATGTTGGTTACAGTAATAGTGTGGGCAGGCACAGTAGGAAGCTAATAGTTGCATCAGATTTTCTTGAACTGGAAAACTCGTGCTCCCATTTCTCTGCATGCAAGATAAACTTTCATTGGATGGAATAGTAGCATCTTGATACTAGTTATGTAATTTAGTACTTCTCCAACTTAGAACAACATCTGCCCTATTGCTTAAAAGAAGCAGCACAGCGCCACCTCCTGGAGCAGACATCTTTCTATTTCTAGTACTGTGACACCAGGCAATGCTCCAATCATCACCTGTACAGGGCAGGAATGTATGGGCCTTGGAGCTTCAGATAATGGGTGGTTTCTGACCTGTCGTCTTAGTCCCCTTTCCTGAATCCCATTCAACAGCCCCACATCCTCTTCTGTTGCCTGTTCCCCATCATATTCCACTCACCCTTTCCATCTGCCGTGGTCCTCTTCAGCCCACTTAGCTACCCAAAGGGAGACTCCTGCCCTTGGACCTCCATATGCGTCAATGCCAAGCTGTCTAAAGAGGATAACACACAAGCCATGTCTTTTAAATGTAGAATTAGCATGGTCATTACAAGAAAACATCAATGCCAAAGCTATGCCGAGATACAACGCCATTATTTGAAAAGTGTTTGAACCCATGTATTACATTAAAAAACATCTTTAAATGAGGTTTAATATTTGTTTTAGAGGTTTTATCTCAGAATATCATTGATAAAAATATATGCTTGTATGAATATTGTGTTTACAGATCGTTTAAAAAAAGGATCATCCCATTAGCTGCAGGTTTTCAAAAAATATATTCAACTCGACGATATTTTTCAAAATAACCATTGGGACACAATGTTTTTGCCAGACGTTATTTTGTTCAAGATTTCTAGTAGCAGACATCTTCGGTAAAAATATTTGCACGGGGACATCTTTAGACTAATAAACATATTGAGCATGCTTTTACAACTGAAATCAAAAACATTCTTCAGTTCAAATATATTTAGATTCACAAACAAAGGACATCAGCACTGGACTTTCAAGTCTAAGCATTAATACCAAGAGAGGACCAACTCAAACCATTACACACACAAAGAATAGCAAGGCACACCATCAAAATAGACATTTCACACAAACCATCACACACTCTATCAAACTCTTTTACATGGTCATGCGCCTTCACATAAATACCATCACTTGGAACCATGCTACAAGGGAAGCCTGCGGAGATGCTGCTGTGTTGGTATTGCCCTGTAAATATTAGGGAAATGTGTACTGCTGTTGAGCATGCTGGACCACTGATGTGTGCAGAGCAAAAGGGTGGACGTGTTGTGTGTGCTTTACCTCTACTATGTGTAAGAAGAACGTTTGATGCGTCTGCAAAGAGGCATGCCCTGGTGGTTTCTTGTTCATTACTGGCCACTTTATCCGGGAAAGGTTTCCACTCCTGCTACACACATTCGGCCTGTTCTCTATATGCACAGTGAAGCCTACACTGCTGCTACCTGTGGGGATCTGTTCAGTGAGAAGGTAGCATGAACGGATTGTTGTTGCCACCATTCTTGTGCTTGTTATTTGTGTTGTTTCGCTTCACCGGGCTGCTTCTGCTCTACCTGTGTTGTGTGTTAGTGTCTTTATTTCTCCTTAGACACAGTGTTACCCTTAATGTCAGTATCATCTAATTGATATACTCTCACTAATATGATATGAGTCATTACTATTCACATCAATGCAGTGTCATCCCTGACCAATGGTTGAGTGTTCAAAGAGTATCTATATCTTAACCACACTGTCCATTCTCCTACTCGTCAAGCTTGATGTCTAAAATCAGCTGTCTAATATGTCTTCATAGATCAACAACAATGTAAATTACAGTACACTGCCCCAGCGAATATTCTAATTTAATCCTCTCTTGTGAGTTGACACCCTATAAGTCTATTGTTGCTCTTTTTATGAGTATCAGTTAAGGATTCTTTTTATCATGATTTAGTTGTTCTAACACTGCCCACTTTAGATGATTGATGGTATGTCCTTTCATATTAAAAGGCTCTGCCATTTTAGTGGTGGTTTGTTACAGTGTACGTTACTTCAATGTTCACAAATTCTGGTCTTAACTTTTCTCACAGTCATCCCTATGTATTGGAGACCAGACGGGCAGGTGGTAATGTAGATCACCTGTTTAGAATTACAGTTTGTATGCTTTTTGATGTCGATAGACTCAGGGCAGTTATGTGGGTTGTACTTGTGAGATGTCATAAGCTGCACTGGTCACATGGAAAAAGTCCTGTCAGCCTGGGGAGACCCAAGTGAGTTTGAATGGTGTCTTGTTCAACTCTAGTAAACCTTGATCTAGTCTGAACTAAAGCATCTCTCAGGCTCCTTGCCAGTTTGTGAGAAAAGTTTAGCAATTCGTACGTGTTCAGTCCTTTATTCTATGCACCAGTTTTTCGTTATGATCCTTTTAACAAAATGAAATGCTATATTTTAAGTTGTTACACAGATCAGTTTCTATTCCTTGGGTTCTTTTAAAACAGTGTTAAGTAGTGCTTTCTATTCTGATTACTGGCCATTTATTTTGCAGTTTGTATGGCACAGTCTGGATAGTTTTGTATTCTTAATGTATTTGATAGATTTTCAGCCTGTGCTCTGTAATTCTGAATTCTGATACAATGTCCTCTAAGGCACAATAATTGGCCATACGGAAGGTTTTCCCTCAGGGGCGTGGATTAAAACTATCAAACCACAACAAGTTATTTTTGTCTGTTGATTTATGATATGTATCAGCATATAAGGAACCTTCACCAGCAAAAATTGTAACACTGAAAAAGGTAAGAATGTCCTTGCTTACTGTATGTGTGAATCTTAAATGTGGGTCATATTACTCAACCAGGAAAAAAGGTGGTGGTGGAATTCTAATTCCCAGACCATAAAACCAGGATATCATCTATACATCATTTCCATGTCTTTATACTATTCTTACAGTGTTTTGAAGGATCAAGAATTAACTTTCTTTCACAATCATATACATATAATCCTCCCAAGCTTGCCGCAAACATACTACCAATGGGAGTTCTGTGGGTTTGTAAACACATAGTGCCTTCAAATTCAAAATAATTCCTGGTTAATGCCAGTCTTGCACATCCTGTGACACTATCTCTCTCATATGACATCACTTCCTCTGAGGACATCTGCCAGGTGATTGTGCTTCTAGGCTGTCCTAGGACACAAAAAGGACAAGTGATATGCCTTCTGCTACCCCATATATTTTTAAGACTCAGGGGGATATGTACAACGAAGTGGCGGAACATGTCGTTAGCCTCCTTGGCTTAATGACACGCTCCGCCACTTTGGAAACGCAAGGCTGCACAATATTTACAAGAATGTGGTGCAGCCTTGCGTTTCCCCGTGCAATGGCACCAAGTTTAACAACTTAGCGCTAACACAGGCACCCTTGCACCAGAGTGCAAGGGTGTCTGTGTGCACGGGAGTATTGGTAATGTGTAGGAAGGTGTCCCTTCCTGCACATAAATAATACTAAAATGCCATTTTGTGACTTTCATGTGTGCTGCAGCACACATGAAAATAGCAAAAACGAGGGGAAATAATGCATTTCTCCTCATTTCGCCAATTTAAGACCAGGATTTTCCTGGTCTTAATTTTGGTGCTGCCTCTATGTACGCCACCCTTGTACATAGGGGGCAGCGTCAAATTACAATGGGTGTTGCGGTGGAACGCCCACCACAACACCGACTGCACGCCCCTTTCAAGCTAACCATCGCGTGGAAGGGGGCCTTAAGTACAAGGCGGCCTTAAGCCACGTTAAGTGGCTTAACTCTGCCTTGTACATAAGGCAAGGCCCCTATCGCCGAAGGAACGTCATAAAAAGTGACGTTCGCATTCCGATAGGGGCTTGTACATATGCCCCTCAATATCTAATTTCGAAATCAGTGTCACCAATGAAGATATCTGATTTGTGATTTATTTTCCCTATGCCCCAATTCAATCACCCCCAGTGAATGGGAAAAAATTGAAGTTATCTGATCCAGTTCCCCCCTCCATTGTTTTGTCAGTTTTCCACAGGACTATTTGTTCCCACTAACCATGTCAACATTTCAGAACAAACTTTTCGAATATATGTAATGTAGAAACTATTTGAGAAAATACTGCAACATTTTTATAACTGTATCAAACCCTAGAAGGTTATTTTATAACTAAACCTCAAACACATATTTTTTCGATAATCCACTACCAATACATGATACAAAACACAGAATTGGATTATTCTCCGTTCTGCATTTCATTCTGCTTTCTGTCACATTGTACTGAAGCAAATTAAACTTGAAACAAAATGTCAAACGTGGCTGACAACCCTGTAATATCTTCCAAAATCTGAGCTTAAACAACTCCGTCTAAAAATAGAGCAAAGGAACATTTCTCCTTAATGCTTCAGTGGAACTGATATTGGATTAGGAGAGAGAGACTCTTCTCCTTCAGCTAATGAGCAGTTTGTGTTCCTCTTCTCCAAGCAAACAAATGTGAATTTAACAGCAAAAGCAAGTTATGCGGATGTAAGAAGAGAATCGAATTATTGGCTTAATTTAAGAAACTGAAATGGGAGATAATTGCATTTATTGTGGATAACTGCTCCTACCAACGGAAATCAATCCCAGTCGATAGCGCAAGAACGTGTTGCCGTTCAAAGAAGCGTGTTTAAAGTGCTCACTGAACAAGATGGTCATACTTATCCAGTGCCTAATTTGGAAAACATATTAGTTCTAGGGTTCATAGCCTTTATCTGGAGCCAGATGTCTACGCGGTCGAATCTAGGACCTGCCAGATAACAATGATGGCTATTCCTGATATCACTTCCGGCTTCTTTCTTTCATTATCCACCACTAGTTAGCAGATACCCAAATGAAGCACTGTTTTTATTAGAAGTTAAAACAAGCTTAATTAAAAATAGCCAGGTCTCAAAATTAAATATATAGAGCTTGCTTGTGAAATTTGTATCTGACATATATAGGGGATTTACATTCTCCACTACAATATTGGTGGAAAATACTCCACATTTAAACATGCCTGACGGTAAATCATATGGGCACCATCCAGATACCTAAGAGTATCCCTGCTAAAGAGACGCTTTGGGATGGAAATTCTACTATTAAATTTGGCCAGTGGAAATGTCGTACTACAATGGGGGTCACATTGTCCCCACATATAATTCATCTGTAGCATGCTGTGCAGTGTTTCCTAGCTCACTCCTCTCAAATCGCCCTCCCTGCTGAGCTTCCACCTGCAGGCCTTCCTTCTTCAACCACCTTGTTGTTAAATGCAACAGTCTCCATAATTATAGTGATAGTGCAAATAAATTCACAAGTGTTACTTGGCCTCAAGCCTTACTGGCGAGACAACAGATCCACTGGCAGGTGCAACTAGTTCAACGAGCAAGTATCCTTTGCTCTTCTGAAAATCTTGAAATTGCTCTGACAGTAAAGATAGCTGGGGGAGCATTCCAGAGTGTAGGAGTATTGGCTGAAAAGGCTCTTATGTTAATTCTAGATTTTTTCACTAGGGGAGCATAAAGCAGATGGGAAATGGCAGATCCTAGCATGCTGTTTCTAGGCAGCAGTCTGTTGAGAAAGGAAGAATCTTTTCTACTGTTTGCCTGATGACAGATGCACAATTCCTTAAACTGACTGTGACTGGTAACCAGAAGCCAGTGCCAGTGGTGGTCGGTAATTTTAACAGGGAGGGGGTGGGGGGCTACACGCGCACACATACTCCTCACTCACACCCATGCATTCACACCTGCACACAACCCATTTAAAACACTTATTAACAAATACACATGCATTCATACATACATGCATGAGCAGAACAAACAAAAACATACCTTAACTGGAGCTCTCCGAGGGGGAAGCCTCAGGGGCCGATGGAGAGCTGGTACTTCTTCCTTCCCTCTAGCCAGGGAGGGAAGGCAGCAGCCGCAACCTCGTCACAGAAGGGTATTGGATAAGTAAGACTGCTGACCCCACCACACTCTGTGATGAGGTGTCGCTGAATGACACTTTACCCCGGGCACTTCAGGTATTAAAAATGAAGTGCCGAGGCCTGAGTCAATTGGCCACTCTCCCCCTTGTGATAGGGGCGGACATTCAGGTTCTTTTTCCAGGATGAGCACGTCATGACGAAAGGCCTGTGAACTCCACAGCCTGGCAAAGTTTAGCTCAGGAAGCCGAGAGCCTGCACATTTAGCACTGGACAGCTCCTGCCCGCCTGACCTGAACAAGAAGAGTGTGTGACAGGCTGAACTTTGTTCAGCCTGATGGACACTCTTCTTGCCTAGAAAAAGGCGGGGCGTGCCCGCTCAGCCTGTAAGGATGGGCCGCTGCTGTCCAGTGTGGATCTCTTTGACAATCGGAAAATGAGGCAAACTTATCCAGTTTGAAGATTGCTCTAATAATAACTTTTTAAAGCATCTCAAATTGTTTTAAATTCTTGCTGCTATTTATAGTTAGCAAGAACTGGCATAGACTAACCAGGAGTTCACCACTTCACTGGCTACTATTCTGCCATTCGATGTGCTTAATGTGTAGAATATTAAGTCCAGGTGCTCACATTTTTGTTGGAGGCCACGCCCACTTCCCTGACATCACCTACGCCCTTCATTGGCTCCACCCCCAGTTTATTGGCTTCACCCACATCCTCAACTGGCCCTACTGAAAGCCAGATGTAATACCGAATCTGAATTCCTACCTTGGAAATATGATGGTTGACTTGAAACACATATTGGTTTGCAAGCTCCTTGGGAAGGATATCTTAACCAAATCAAGGCAAAACCGCAAAAGAAACTGGATGTTATGACTTCTGGAAATGAAGATAAAGACTCTAAAGTAATGCTGAAAAGACTATCTACTTCAGTTGTATTTTGTGTCTCCCCACCATAAATGTACATATTTTTTAAATGTATTTACATTTGTATTTACTTTCTGTCATGGTTGTGTCCTTTAAGTACCTTGTGAGAAAAGCTTGCTGCCTACTCAGGCACAGAGGGAGTATATTATCAGTCCCTGTGGCGGCTGTGACGTCACATGCGCAGAACGCATGGCCCAGGTACACACTTAATCGCAAACACACAATAAAGAGGTGAGGTACACAACAACTTCACAACAGCCTCCGCCACCCACCCACTGCATATTATTTGCATCATAGCGGCCGGGCTGTGCTACTACTAGTTATTTAACTAAACATCTTCTTCAGTACTGCAGCTCTTTGTTAAGACTGAGAGTGACTTACCGGTTTCGGTTAATTCGGGGTGGGCCGGGGCACTGCCTTGCTTCAATTATTAACTGATAAGGCCTGTCACCTGCCAGCCTCACCTGGTGGTGTTGCCAGTACTGGCGAGGGCCGGGGCGCTACTGCTACTGTACCAGGGCCAGGCCTTGACCTCAAGCCATCATTGGACGGTCGGGTGAGGTCGCGCTGCCTGGCACACACACACTCATTGGATTCACTTTTGCTTTGCTGCCATTTTGTGATTGTGCCTCCCAGCCCGTATCTCCACCCCGCTCCCGCCTCCCAGCTGACCCTCCCTCCCACTGATAGTACAGGAAGGACCCGCCTGCCCCAACGCTGTGACGGGCCTGTCTCTGGCAGTAACGGTCGCTCCCCACGCTCCCTTGGCCAGCTGGTATCGTAGCGCTTTGCTGCTTTGCTGCCAATTACCTTGATTTGATCTGCTCTCCGCCAATTACCTTGAATTGATCTGCTCTCAGTGCCTGAATATCAGCGTAGCGCTTATTGCATATTGTGCGCGCAATGTAATTTGTGCCTGATTAATATTTGTGCTTGCTCGTGCTTGCGTAATACTGTAGTGCTTTTCTGATAGTCCGCATTGACTGTTGATAAGATCTTTACCTGATTGTGCCGGTGCCTCTGCCCACATTTTGCCGATATCCCTGCTTGTACAAACAAACTCGCCCTGTTTCACTTTTGCTTTGCTGCCATTTTGTGATTGTGCCTCCCAGCCCGTATCTCCACCCCGCTCCTGCCTCCCAGCTGACCCTCCCTCGCTCCGCCCCCCTCCACTATCCACATATGAAAGACGCATTTGCGCGCAGCGTTCACGTGCAGCGGACGCGCCCTATGCGCGCCGAAGGCGCGCCAAAGGTAAGCCCGTCTACGCCCGTCCGTGACTGGACCGCGCCCAGCGCCAGACCCCCTGGCCCCCGCAAAATCCACTCCGCCCGCATACCATACGACGCCGCTACCCTCTCAGCCCTTAACCCCGGCCGCCCACCAAACTGCTACCAAGCCGCCCCAGGACACACCTATGGACCCTTCACCTGCCACTCCTGCAAATTTGACTGCATCAGGACCCACACCAAATCCACAAACTCCAAACAGAGCTCCGACACTAACCACCTAAAGTGCATCCTGCTCAACACCCGCTCGGTCCACAGACACGCCATTGAGCTCTGGAACCTACTCGACACTACATTGCCGGATGTCGCCTTCCTTACAGAAACCTGGATGAACGCCTCATCAGCACCCGACATCGCCATAGCCTTCCCGGACGGCTACAAGATCATCCGAAAGGACCGCACCAACCAAACAGGAGGAGGCATCGCCATCGTCCATAAGAACACCATCCACATCACGACCAGTTCCGATGATTACCTCGCTACCGCCGAACACCTTCACTTACAGATCCACACCGACCCCAAGACCACACTCAGAGGCACCCTCATCTACAGGCCACCAGGACCCCGCACACAATTCAGCGAAGACATCACTGACTTCATCAGCCCACACGCCCTCCCCTCCGAGGACTACATTCTACTGGGAGACCTCAACTTCCACCTGGAAAAGAAAAACAACAGCAACACCACCACCCTTCTGGACAACCTGGCCAACCTCGGACTTGAACAACTTGTCAATACCCCCACCCACTATGCCGGACACACACTCGACCCAATCTTCACCTCCAGCAAGCACATCTCCTTCAATCACACCACAGCTCTCCACTGGACGGACCACAGCTGCGTTCACTTCAACTACAAAAAGACCATGACCCACAACCCCCCACAACCTATTCCCCGAAGAAACTGGAACAAAATTACCACCAACCAGCTCTTCAAATCGCTTCACCAAAACCAAATCATCGGACCCAAACCAAGCAGCCACCAACCTCACACAATGAATCACCCACAGCGCTGACGAACTAGCACCCTTGAAAAACCATCAAATCAAACGAGGTAGCAAAAAAGCCCCCTGGTTCAACGATGACCTTAAGAAATCCAAGAAGCTCAGTCGTACCCTCGAGAAAGCCTGGAGAAAAAACCCAACCACTGACAACCTGGCCACCTTCAAGAACGCCACCCGCAAACACCACCAACTGATCCGATCCACCAAGAAATCAGCATTCAAGGATCGCCTTGACAACAACGCCCAAAACAGCAAGGAACTATTCAACATCGTCAAAGAATTTACCAACCCCACTGCCGGCACCAACGACATCACTCCCTCCCAAGACCTCTGCGACTCCCTAGCCTCATTCTTCCACAACAAAATCGCCGACATACATAACAGCTTTGGAAACCAGTCCGAAGACCAGTCCACTCTACCCACCTCCGAACCAAAACCGCCCTCTAACAACCTTTGCGCCTGGAAACCAATCACCACTGAAGACACCATCCGCCTGATGAACTCCATCCACTCGGGATCGCCAACCGACCCATGTCCCCACCACATTTTCAACAAAGCAGACTCCATTATCGCACCCCATCTCCGTGACGTCATCAACTGCTCCTTCAACTCCGCTACCTTCCCGGAAGGCTGGAAACATGCCGAACTCAGCGCCCTTCTGAAGAAACCCACAGCAGACCCCACTGAACCTAAGAACTACCCCCCATCTCGCTCCTCCCTTTCCCTGCCAAAGTCATTGAGAAAGCCGTCAACAGTCAGCTCGACTCCAACAAATCCCTCGACCCCTCACAGTCCGGCTTCCGAGCCAAACACAGCACCGAAACCGCCCTCATCGCAGCAACAGACAACATCCAAACTCTACTGGACAACGGAGAAACAGCTGCCCTCATCCTACTTGACCTCTCCGCAGCCTTCAACACAGTCTGTCATAGCACCCTCATACAACGCCTCAGCAACGTCGGAATACAAGGAAAAGCATTGGACTGGATCATCTCCTTCCTCGCCGGAAGAACCCAGAGAGTCCGCCTCCCCCCTTTTAGATCAGAGGCCACCGAAGTCATCTGCGGCGTACCACAAGGATCATCACTCAGTCCCACCCTCTTCAACATATACATGAGTCCCCTCGCATCCATCGCACGCCAACACAACCTCAACATCATCTCCTACGCAGACGACACCCAGCTGATTTTCTCCCTCACCAAAGACCCAAACACCGCCAAAACCAACTTACATGAAGGAATGAAAGAAGTAGCCGAGTGGATGAAGAACAGCCGTTTAAAACTGAACTCGGACAAAACTGAAGTCCTCATCTTAGGTTCATCCCCCGCTGCCTGGAATGACTCATGGTGGCCACCGGCCCTGGGAACCGCACCCATACCTACGGACCACGCACGTAACCTGGGCTTCATCCTGGACTCCTCCCTCTCGATGACCAGACAAGTCAACGCCGTCTCATCATCATGCTTCAACATCCTACGCATGCTAAAAAAAATCTTCCGCTGGATCCCCATCGAAACAAGAAAGACGGTCACCCACGCACTGGTCACAAGCCGACTGGACTACGGAAACACCCTTTACGCCGGAACCACAGCCAAACTACAGAAAAAACTCCAACGCATCCAAAACGCCTCAGCCAGACTCATACTAGACATCCCCCGTCAGGCTCACATTTCCGGTCACCTGAAAGACCTCCACTGGCTCCCTGTCAACAAGAGAATAACGTTCCATCTCCTCACCCACGCACACAAAGCCCTCTACGACCTAGGACCCGAATGCCTCAACACGCGACTGTCCTTCTACACCCCCACCCGCCAACTAGAATCGTCCAATCAAGCCCTCGCCGCAATTCCGCGCATCCATAGATCCACCATGGGAGGAAGATCCTTCTCCTACTTAGCGGCCAGGACCTGGAATTATCTCCCCACCCACCTCCGCCTTACACAGAACCACCTCTCCTTCAGAAAACAACTAAAAACTTGGTTATTCGATAAGTAAAGTACCCCCCTCCCCCAAGCGCCTTCAGACCCTCTGGGTGAGTAGTGCGCTATGCAAATTTTTGAACTTGAACTTGAACTTGAACTCAGACCTTAACAACAGGCGTTGGGGACTCGGTGGTGGAGTGCGACCCTGCTGGTATGGTGGGGCGCGGCTGCACCATCTGAAACGCTGCATGCTGCCCCACAGCCCGGCCCAACCCCCACAGAACCAAAATCAGTGTCCCGCCCACTGGGCTGGTAACACTGTGAATGTGAAACTGAAAGAAGTTAAACTAAGGACCGCAGCAGCCACCACCACGCCATCAAGGAAATTGAGATTCATAATGAATCTCCATTCGCTACTTGGCTCAGCCAGGGCTTATGCTCACCCATCAAGGCCAGGAGGGCTGCGGTAAGAGTCAGTCATACCAAGTGAGTGTTTACAAGTCCTGTTAGGCTGGGGCAGGCGGATCTTTGGTGGGCCGGAGGGGCTGGGGAGGAATCAGGCCAGGCAAACATGCAAGTCCCTGAGTGATCTCTAGAACATTGGCATTTAAGGACCGGATTTTGAGACGTCCCAGGATTAAGACACATTTGCATGTAGGAGTAAAGATCGGGCAACCAGGAATTTCCCTTTAGAAATCTGTGAGGGGGGGGCAAAGAGGCTGAACATTCAGTTGACCCTTTCATTATGAAGCTTGTCAGAAACTCAGCTTCCTTCCTCATTTGCATTCTGGTGACTGGTGCAGTTTGATGCAAGCTGTGTAAACCAGGATCAGTACTTACAGGTGTGACACTAGCAGGCCAACTCAGCCCGTCATGCTCACGAGGTGGATGAAGCGAGTGCACTGCCGCTGGATATCGAAGTTACCCAGTCCGATAGACCAGACTACCAGAAACACGCTATCCAATGAACACTTCCGACTTTAACAGCTTCTGAGGGGTCACCCCTGTGCAGCGCCCCCTCGCCCTGCGGATGGGCCATGCCTGCTGCTGCAGGCAGATACTATTGTTAGGGATTCACACGGTTCACGCTGGCATTAATAACTCCCACGGGCTAGGCTTCGCTGTGGCATGAACCGCGCCCGGCAAAGACCTCGCATGCCATCGACAGACAGCTGGCGTCTCGGTGGCTGCCCGCCCTGGGCATGGTGCCCGGCACAAGGGCTGGGCTTCCTCGACAGAGCCAGCCACCGTGCATCACCCTGGGCACCCAACAAACTGACCCATCGAGAAACTAAGAGATTTACTGACCGGACGCCAGGGCTGGAGCAGGGTCGGTCACAAGTCAGGCAGGCCCTGATCTTCAAAGGGCAGGGAGACTGCCCAGCCTACTGCGCCCCACCCTTATCAAATTGCTCCGAAGCGGATACCTTTATCAGCATGCCACCGGTCTCAAACACAAGGACCACAAACAGTTGCATGCTGCCACATGTCTCGCCCCCCCACCTTGCACCAAGGCTTCTGATGGGAATAAGCTCAGGGTCTCTGGATGCTGTACATACACACTGGGCAGGCCAGGCTCTTGATGCCATCATAGCTTCGTTGGGAGTGAGACAGACGGGACGAGCAGACAGACAGTACTACTGCAGACGAGAAGTTGTTGAAGTTGCACAACACTCTCCATGTCCAGTAGTGAGGTAAATAACTAAAATACAAAATAAAAATCAATGATGTGCAGCAATGCTTCTAGACCCGGCCCTGGAAATTAAGTGCCGGTGCTAAGCACCAAAAAGCACCGGCAGAAATTAAGCACTGGCCATTCGGTGTAAAAGGAAGAATTTTTCTTAATAAATTCAGGTGTAAATAGCAGAAAGTCCACACTAAATTGATTTGTGGAAGATATCTAAGACCCTTCTCAATAAGAAATTCAAGACTTTTACTTTAGTCCTTAGCTATGGGTGGGAAACCAAACTCGGATGGGGACAAAGATAAACACCAAAGACTAAGGGCCCGACGTAGGTAGGCAAATACCGGTCGGAAACGGCCATAAATACCGATTTTAGGCCGTTTCCGACCGGTATTTGGATATTGAGATGTAGGGGCATGTTAAATTACAGAATCGGTAATTTTACCGAATCTGTAATTTTTCCGATTCGGTAATTTAACATGTATAGGTAGCACTGTAATCAGTGCTACAAGGGTTTAAGAATTCGTTATTTACCACCAACTAGAAGTTGGTGGTAAATAATGAAAACCCTTCAAAAATCATTTTTTTTGCTTTAAAAAATGTGCCATGTTGCAGACATACATGCCCTAAGGGCATGTATGTCAGCAACATGTGCACCCATGCACAATTAAGGGGTGCAACAGGGTGTCAAAGTGACACCCTGTCCCCCATTCAAATTCGGTAATTTTACCGAATCGGTATTTACCGATTCGGTATTTGGCATTGATTTCTATGGGCCTCAAGGCCCATAGGAATCGATGGCAATTACCGAATCGGTAAATACCGATTCGGTAATTACCGAATCATTCCGATTCGGTAATTTCAAAAGTAAAATTACCTACATCCCATTTACCTACTCTTAAATACCGAATCGGTATGATTCGGTATTTAAGAGTAGGTAAATCGAGATTACCTAAATCGGGCCCTAGGGGCCTTATTACGAGTTTGGTGGTCCTCCTGTTGGATCACCGCCACTGTACCCACAGGAGGACCTGAAAGCCTATGTTGCACCTGACCACGGGATCCTGACTTGATTCCAGGGTGGGCGGGCAGGCGGTGCTGTAGCAGTTTCTCAATGGTGGCTGTGTGAGGCTCATAGGAGAGCATAACAGCACACCGCCACTGTGACAGCATCTGCAGCACGTTCCTGCAAGGTATGGCATTCACCATATTGTGCACGTCACACTGTGAAGGATCGGACTGCAATTCCAGAGGGGCACAAGAAGGGCCCCCCTGCATGCACCCCTGGGTCCTGAAGCGATTGCATCTTTGCCATGGGTGGTGGAAATACATCTCAGGAAATGCTCTTTGGCAGCCCAACGGCATGGACAGCATATTCCTACTCCATTTTGCTGCACCACCACCACAGAATCCTGGATCAGCACACACGTCTGATGGACCTACAGTGGTGGAGGTGGTCCGACCATGACCATGAGTACGGGGGTCCTAGGACCCCAGTACTCAGAATAAATCCCTAAGTAACCACCTAAATTATAGATCATGCTCCAATCTCATCATGTGGATTGTTGACAGGAGAGCAATCTCTGTTGCCCACTTAGGTCTGAATCTAAACTGTGTCCCATCTAGCCATTGAAAGTCTTCAAGCAATTTGATTAACCCTCTTGCCACAAATTGTTTTCCGTAATATAGTAATAGCTGAAAGGAAACAGATGTAAAATATGTACTGACTTCCAACAAGTTTAGTTTAGGCTTCTTCAGTAATGGTTTAACAAGGAAATAAAGGGCTATTTGACAGTTAAACAGATACCAGAGCCAAGTTTGGAGGCAAGGAAAAAGCGAAACAGGAAAAGCGTTGATTGTGTAAAGATCACACCTTCTCTCCATTCATACTTCAAAGTTCAGACTCAAATTGTACATTTAGCCCCTATACCTCCCCTCAAAGCAACATCTAACATAACATCTACATCCATATCCACACCGTTATCCGTGTCTATATCCTTAGCCGAGACTCAAAAGCTAGTTTCCACCGCCCCTTTTCAAGGTATGGATGGTAATGGCATTAGCATTGGTACCATTTAAGGCATGGACTGCGTAGATAGTGCATTTTGTCTGGAAAATAGTTTTGGCCCTCTTACTGCCATAGCAGAAACCGAAGTAAGCGAACAAATAAGCGAACAAGCAAAAACTGAAATTAATCCAGCTGACAACACTAATGAGATTGTGATAGCAGCTCTGGTAGTTCCTGCAATGGCAATGATGATAACATCAGACCAGCTAGAACGGCCCACCCAACTAGGCATCGAGGGACTAATATCCACTCTGTTAATAGAAGTTAGAGAAAAGTTTGCCATTTCTGAGACAAACCAACAAAAAATTCAAGACACTTGTGAAGCACTAGCAATTAAGAGCAATAGCTTGATGGACAGAGTTGAAGCAATTGAAAACTCTTTGGAAGATCTCTAAAAAAACATTGAGGTAAACAAGGACAAGATCACCAAACTAAAAGAAAGTGAAAAAGAACGGTGGAATAAGCTGGAGGTCCTTGAAAATATTGCTAGAAAGAAATAACATAAAGAATTTGAATGTCCCAGAGGGTCTGGAAGGGGAGGATATAAGGGGGTTTACAATCAAACTCCTGAAAGAATTCAATATGGATATTGACGAGCTTACTCTAGAAGGGGATATCCAGAGAGTTCACCGAGACCCTTACCTCAAGAGACCAGGGAGAAAGAACCCCAGGAAAATTCTGATTAACTTTAAATCTTATTCCCTGAAAGAGAAAATTCTATCAGGTGAGCTTAAAGCAAACGTATATAAGAAAGGGGAATGGTCTTTTAAATTGAGATCAAGCATCTCTCGCACAACGCAAGATAAACAGTGGGAGATAGGGAAGCACATCCCAGAACTGAAAGGATTGGGTGCTACTGCCAATATGTGTTTTCCTGCTTCCCTAAAAGTGATGTGGGACAACAAAATGCATAATTTCAGGGATCCAACTCAAGTCTGCAATTTCATTGAACAAATTAAGGCACAACACAAATAAAAATAAAATGTCTTCCACTGGTGTACCGGTGCTCAAAAGGAGGTAATCTACCCAGATACCTCTAGTAGCAGTAGGAGGATTCCCTGGGGCGGGTGCGTGGTGGGGGGAGGGGCCTCCCTGGCAAATTTCAAAACTCAATCAAAAAAATGACTTAATTGCACATATAGGGTGGGGGAGCACTTTGGCAAAAAATGAAAAAAACCTCATTAGTCATAATGATTTAAAAAGAACCAGGCACAGACTAGTTCTTTTAAAGAACTATAAGCTCCTGAATAACATTGAATACTTGGAATCACATGGCCAACTTAGATAGACCAAAGACATTAAAAATTATGCCATGGAATGTCAATGGTCTTAGAGTAGCCTCAAGGAGGAAAAAGATTCTAGAGTTCTTGAGACTTTTAGATAGTGAAGTGATCATCATACAAGAGTCGCATCTATCGAGGGATGAGTGTTTGAGATACTTAAATCACAGAAATGGGTAGAACATTATGTGTGCACCACCCAGACCTGCTGGACCAAGGGAGTTGCACTACTTTTTAAAAAATCCACTCAAGCACTTCTAGGAGAATGGTGGGCAGACCCTCTTGGTAGATTGGCGATAGCTACAGTTAAAATACTGGGGTCATGGCTGACCTTCGTGGGTATTACGGGCCCAATATAGATGATCTTGCCCCGTTGCAAGCTTTATTGTTGCACTTGAAAGACATCAAGACCCCTATCATACTTGGTGGTGATTTTAACATGGTCTTAGATTTAGCTCTAGACACTACTTCTAAACGAACCATGGTGACTCATTAGATGAGGAGTGTTTTAAAACAACTAATGACGGATTCAGGATAAGGGTGGGCGTAGTTCGCGAAGTAGCGATACGCGAAGCTACGCGAAGTGCACTTCGCACTACGCGAACTTCACGTAGCACTACGCGAGCTGCGTAGTAGCATGTTCGCACTGTGCAAGATGCGTTTTCAATGATTGCACTCTGCGGACAAGCATCCGGCACTGTGCAAGCATTGAAAACGGCATCTTGGACAGTGCAAGCTGTAGTTTTCTGCTGCTCGAGGGGATTATTACTCGAGCGGCAGCTTTCTCAACGCGAACAGGTAGTTTCTCATTGAGAGCGGTCGCGAGCATGCGCAACCACTCACAATGAGAAACCTGACCTCCTCACGTTGAGAATCTCGCCGGGATGTCATTTTGCTTGCTCGCGGTCGCGAACATGACGTTCAGGACCGCGAACCAGCAAAAAATGAGCGCTGCACTACGCTACGCTGCACTACGCATGTTCGCACTGTGCTACGTGCCGCTCGCGTAGTGCGAAGTTGCAAAAACTTCGCAAACTCCGCAGCGGAGCGTAGTGCTTTGCCCAGGGTTAATTTAGGCCTCTTAGATATATGGCGGTTGGTGAGAGTCAAGGCTGGGACTAATGGGGGACCTTTTACCTTTCATAACAAAAAGTATGCCCACCGGTCTAGGATCAATTTTTTTCTTGTTGACAACGTTATTAGTAAAATCACGAATAAAATAACTCACGCCCCAGAACACTTCTCCGACCACTCAGCGGTCATCCTAGAGGTTTTGCTAAAAACAAGGCCACTCTCTACCAGGTGGACAGTAAATAGATCTCTACTCTTAGACCAAGGGGTAGTAGAACATTTGAAAAACGCCACAAATGAGTTTTTTTTGTTCAATATAGATTCGGCTCCACTTGAGATTGTCTGGGATACATATAAGGCCTATATAAGAGGTAGGATAACGTCTCTATCATCCGAACATAATACCAAAATTAAGGCTGAAATAAAAAAACTAGAAAGGGCTTATCAAAGTTTACAAACACAATGTGAGCAAAACTTGAGTGAATTCAACTCGGTTCACTAAAGGAAAAAATTGCAAAAGGCAAAATTAGAGCTAGCTGACTACTTAGAGACCATTATAAAGAAAAAATGGGAAGCGAGTAAAATGTCAAATCATGACTATGGGGAAGGATGTGGTAAACTGCTGGCATGGAAAGCCAAAGTCAGACAAACAAGAAATCAAATTAGAGATCTTAGATGCCAAACCTCTGGCGACTTAATCTCAAATGAGGATGAGATCGAGAACGCATTTATCTCGTTTTTTCAAGACCTCTACAAAGAAGACGTCAAAGTTGATGATCAGAAAATTGAGGAATATCTTAGAGATATAGATCTCTCACCCTTGCAAGAATTGGAAAAAGAGAGACTAAATAGCCCTTTTAGTCTTGACGAGCTATATTCTATCATAGGGGCTTAAAAAAGGGGAAAGCGGCAGGTCCAGATGCCATCCCAAATGAGATTTATTCTTTGCTTAAAGAAGATCTAGCCCCGATTCTGCTACAGTTGTTTAACTCTGTTTTTCAGGCTAAACAGAACCCTCCGTCATCTTGGCATATGGCCACTATAACAATACTTTTAAAACCAAGTAAAAGCCCGAGGGCATGTGAATCTTACAGGCGGTTTTCTCTTCTTAATAGTGATTATAAAATCTTCACGCAGGCTCTAACCAAGAGATTGGATAAGGTGATAGGTTCTGTAATCCATACTGACCAAAAAGGTTTTATAAAAGGGACGCTACTACATGAGTTAAGTCATAAACTTATTGCAACCATCGACTTGGCGAAAATGAGTGGGAATCCTCTTACAATAATGACTCTAGACGCGACTAAGGCTTTTGACAAGGTTAGTTGGGCATTCTTGTATAAAACGATAGAACGCCTTAACCTGGGAGAAAACTTTTTGGCAGTAATAAAAACAATATATAGAAACCCTTTGGCAAAAGTGTTGGTAAATGGGAACTTGCCCAAACTCATAAAAATTGAAAGAGGGACTAGACAGGGCTGTCCCCTCTCCCCTCTCCTTTTTAACATTTATATTGAACTTCTAGCTTGTAAACTGAGGGCTAATCAATACATTCAACCCTTTTCATGTAACGGTTAGTTAAAAACTATTGGTTTATATGCTGATTATTTAATGATTTTTACAGGAGATCTTTCTAAATCTCTTCTGGCTATTTGGGAAACAGTGGATCATTTTTCAGGTGTCTCGGGGTACTCTGTAAACCAACAAAAGACACAGTTGATGCAATGGAACACTCAATATAGTAGTAGTTTGATAAGGAAGGAGATAAAATATTTTGGAATACATATCGTTCACTTGGTGCTTCCAAGGTTTTCTTTTCTTTTTAACACTATCCCTCTAGAGTTCAAAAAAGTATGGTTCCAAAAATTACTAGGAGAGTTCACCAGTTTTATTTGGGGAAACAAATGTCCAAGAATTGCCCTGAAAAAACTACGTAGGAAGAAAGAACAAGGCAGTATAGCCACCCCGATCTATATCTATATTACCAAGCTTTGAATTTAAAGAACTTTTATCAGCTTCTAAAGGATAGCTCTAGCCTAGCACCCTACTTAAATGCTTTAGTGAAAGACTCCCAATTTAAACCAGATTAGTTCCTCTTTAAATTCGGCCACTATAAAATTTTAAAAAAAGTTAAACTAAAAATTCTCCAGAATGCAGCCAAGAATTGGTACCACATAAGACTCACTCTTCAAATACCGTACTACAGTGTCTCTGCTCCTATTTGGGATTCCCCGGGCACACCGGCCTGCCTTTTAGACTTATTAGCTATCTCTCTACGAGAGTGTGGGATCAAGTACTGGGGTCAACTCATGGAAAACTCCACTTTAGTTTAATGGCAGAGGTTGTCGGAGGTAACTAATAACACTGTATCTAAATTCAAATATTACCAATTAGCCAGCTGGGCAAAAACATTGAAAGATAAGGGTAAGGGGAATTCCGAGAACGAAACCAAGATAAAACTACGTTCTAAGATACACAAAGAGATTGCAGAGTGGTACTAGCTGCTTATTGAGGCAGTAGAAGGGGCCCAGAATGTACTGATGGAACGCTGGAAGAGGGAACTGCTGGATAAAGATGACGAGTTTCTATGGCAAGTATCTATGGCTTATCTATGGCACTGCATGAGATCTGCTCCACTAAGAAAAAATCATGGGGCATATTATCAAGGGATTTATCCCCGCTTTTTTGGCTTTAAAAGCCAAGAAAGCGGAGATAAAATTATCTCCCTATAACCTACCTGTCGCTAACACCAATTAGCGACAGCTAGTAGGAGATAGCGACCATCTTGGGCCCCGCTTTGCAAGTCAGAAATATTTATCACTAATGACATGCAAAGTGGGCGTGCCAAGATGTTAGCGACTGGAAACAGTCGCTAACATCGCTATCTTCTATTACCAACTTTTGGAGATATTCGCGCTAAGCGCGAATATCTCCAAAAGCTAACACCTGCCCTGAGCAGTTCTTAGCCATGTCATCCAATGGGAGGTGGATAACATGGCTAAGAGCATTAGCTCGGTAATGCATGAATATAGCTGACTTTACAGCGATATTCATGCATTTCGGCCGATTTTTATCGCTTAGGAGATAAACCTTGATAATAGCAAGGCTCCTAAGCGATAAAAATCGCCGCAACACGGCGATAAAATTATTGCCGCTAAGCCAACATAGCGATAATTATCGCTAGTTGTTGGTAATATGCCCCTATGTCTTTACTGTCCATAAGGCATACTGGACTCCTCGAAAGTTATGGAAGATGGGAAGCCAGACAGTAAGAAAATGCCTCAAATGCAGCAAAGAGAACGCGAATGAAGCACATATGTTCTGGCAGTGTCCCTCGATCCAGTCCTTCTGGGAGAAAGTGGGTAAGATCATATCAGAGGTTCTAGGGTCAGAACTAGAGGTGAGCTTAGATATAGTCATCTTTGGGGTTCTTTCAGGGGTGGCAAATAATGGTAATTTTACTAACGCTCAAAGGGCTATTATTTCTCTGTTTATATTGCTTGCAAGAAGGGAACTGTGTATTAAATGGATACTTCCATGTTCCCCGACAGAGGTGGAATGGATCCTGCCAGTGCAAAGGGTGGCAACTCTTGATCGAGCGATTAGGTTAAGCAAGAAGACAAGATTTTGGGAATTATGGGATAAATGGTTAGAAACTTATAAAAATAGTTTGTTTTTACCCATGTTTATTATCTCTTAGGTTTCAAATATCGAATTTCAGCTCTTATGTTGTTTACTGTCATCTCCTCTGTCTTTCTAAAAATATCTGGTCCTATGATTAATAATATGCATCGCAGATATTGGCTCATCTGTGCCAGTACCAAACATCCCTTTTGTTTCGGTGAAGTTAGCCCTTTCGACCGGTGGGGGTGGTTTTCCCTTAAAGTTACCCGGGATGTTTTCAACATCGCCTCCTTATGGAGAGACCGGGCCCCACGTCCTAGTAGAAAGGGACTCCTTTCCAAATGGTATGCATATTGACAAATGAGGGCAACATTTTTTTTTTTTAAATGGTTTAACCACAGAAATGTACCACCTGCTTAGTAAAAAGATACTCAGAAGTTTATTCAATAACAAAATCAACATTTCCAGATAGACATCTAGGCACAGTTTCAAACCTGATAACGTTTCACTCCAACCTATCCATTCTTGGTGACCTAAACATTTGGTTTGGGAAACAAAATATGCCCCATCCAAAAATAATCATCACTGGCCTAGACACGCTAAACTTTCACCAGATCATCCACAAACAACACACATTGCTGAACACACCCTAGATGTCATCTTTGCAAATTCAGAAACAGTTAAGTTTCAAACGATTTCTCCAGTCACCTGGTCAGACCACCATCCACATATCGACCATGGAACAAACTCAGGGGCCGATTATGATGGCGGACGGACCTGAGTCTGTCCGTCACCATAGAGTAGGAGGGAACACCCCTTCATTGCCTGCGGAGTTCCCTCCTGTGCAATTAGGATGTGACCGCCACCCTGGCGGTCACATCCTCTATTTTTACCTTTGCGACGGGTGCGGCTTCAAGCTGCACCCGCCGCAATGGTAAAAAATGCATACATTGCATTTGTATGCAGAAAGCGGCAGGCACCGTGCGGTGCCTGCCGATTGCTGCATACAAATGCAGGGGGGTACCATAGGTACCCCCCATGTGCACCCCCGACCCCCCTTCATCAAGGAGGCCCGCAACGGGCCCCCGAAGTCAATGTCCATATGCTTTTCCACGGCGGAAAAGCCGCCGTGGAATAGCATATGATTTCCGCCATCCTAATATGGCTGGCGGTGTCTGATAGACACCGCCAGCCATGTTAGAGCTTCGGAAGGCGACCGCGGCGAAAAGCTGGGGACGGATTTTGAGACCCACCGCCATCCTAATTTGGCGGTGTGTCTTTTGTGCCTCCCCATCGGTTTTCCCGTATCCTCCGGGCCGGCGGTGGCTTCCGCCGGCCCGGAGGATGCGGGAAAACCGCGATTTTAATCGAGCCCTCAGTTTTGAACACATATTAGCAAAGCTAACATCCAATATAGATCTAGACACAATGGATTGCATTAAACAACTATATGAGTGGCTACAGTAAGCTTTTGCTATCCTAATACCACTAAGAACCACACAAAAGAACAAAAGAAAACAGACACCTTAGCAAAATACAGAGCTAAAAGAGATAAAACAGCATATTAGAAAGCTACAATGCACCTGGTACAAAACAAACACCAATCAAGACAAACTTTTGTAGGGAGGGCTGAGCCTCGTTTGCGCAAATTTCAATGTTAGCAAAGGTTTTTTAGAAGTTTAAACGCCATTTTACCTTTTGTTTCTTTTGCACACGACACTACATATATCTGTTGTAAGATAGGCTGCATGAACTATTCCACACACATGAGAAAGGTTTGTTTTCAGCATCCCTAGAACTACATCGTGACCCTAGTCTGCACAGTGAGTGCTAAAGCCTCCAAGGTTTTGATAACAAGGTATCTGTTGTTTGGGGTGATCGGCTCACGTTTTAGACATAATATACATGCAGCTGCAGTCCTAACAGAGATTCTGGCGCCATTATTATTACACTGTAGGCATGATTTCAGACACTTCGAAGATTTTTCATTTGCAGCGAGACAAAGAGCTTTTGCAGATCCTGATGTGATACACTCCTGCTGATCTTGGAGGTATGGGGTCCCCCACACAAGCCTAAGAGACCTTCTATATTTTACAAAACATAGTTCCTAGCTAGGGAGGGTGATATACTAGGGGCTATAAGACCTTTTTTCACCATCCTTGTAATATGTTTTCTCCTTTTGTGTTTTATGGAATTGTAACAATGCTGATCATATTATTTCTAATCAATTCAATTCAATTCAATTCAATAGAGACTTTATTTCGGTTATATTTCAGACTATACAAGTACACATATAGAATACATTAAACATTTCATATTTAAAATCACAATTACAAAAGAACATAATATGCGTATTTCATTAATGAGTAAGTAGGCGAATTCAACAATGAAGTGCTATTAATACTGGGTTTACAACATCATATAAGGTCTTTCAGCAAATAAGCTCATCATCCTTCAGAGGTATAGAATCACAGATCCAGGCACTTTCTCAGTTTGACAGTTAATTTTAAAAATTCTTTGACATAAAGAACACTGTCGCTATGTAAAAGCTGTAAATACATAAGTGCTGGTCTTATTTGATTAAAATTTAGTTTCTTTAAAAGAGCAACAAGGTAACGTCTGCGTGGATATTCATAAAACTTACATAAAAATATAAAATGCAGCATATCCTGTGGAGACTTCCCGTCGCAGCCACAGGGAGCAGCAGTTTTTAAAAAAATGTCCGACATAGGTCTAATTAAAAGATGATGAAAAATATTAAACCTGAACCTTGTCAGCAAAAATTTCTCATGAGAAGTGAAGGTGCATGTTAAATATAGTTCCATGGTGTCACAGGTTTTTAACATGACATATTTCCTAATATTAGGTTTCATGAGCTTCTCCCCTTCTCTTTGGGCCTTCCTGTCCATCCGAAAAGCCCGCTTAATTGCTGCCACATCACCCTTTACAATCCCACAGGGGTTTTCAAACAGATTCAAACATCCAAGCCTCAAAAAACAAGATTTCAAGTATTTTAGCCAGGGCACGCACATTGAGTTGTCCTGAGACACAAGGTCTTTCACAATCAGGTGGGTAAGCAGAATATCTTGATTTAACCACAATTTTACCCAGCATGTCAGTGGTCTTAGCGCAAATATATCGGATAGGTACTGAGTCCCCAATTCTTCGTGTATCATTAAGTTCGATGTGCTGGCTGGAACACAGAGGAGACGTTTTAAAAAATTGTTTTCAGTAACCTGTAACTGTTCACCACTTATGTAGCCCCACAACTCACTGCCATATACAGCAGTAGCTATCGATTTCGCATTATAGAGTTTCATCATTGCAGTATTTGGCTTGTTCCCCAATTTTGTAGCAAAATTAAAAATAGAGGCATTAACCCTTGTCATTTCCCCTTTCTTTCTTGCCACATGAGGACCCCAGCTGAGCTTTGTGTCAAATACGACGCCAAGATATGAAAATGTTTGGGTAATAGGGATCAGAGCATCATCAAGTTTAAAAATAAAATTCTTTTTCGATTGTCGGCCAACATGCATTATATATGATTTAGAATTGTTGACCAATAGGTCTCTGTTGGTCATAAAAATATTAAAAGCATTCAAGAGTGCCTGGAGACCCTTTTCCGTTCTAGAAATTAAAACCGCATCATCTGCGTATAAAAGTACAGGAATACCCCGCCTGCCAACTCTGGGGCAGTCTGATTTTACCTCCTGTAGTGCAGCATCTAAATCGTTAATATAAAAATTAAAAATAAATGGGGCCAGGATGCAACCTTGACGCACTCCCTTTTTGATGTCAAAATTATCAGTGGTTTACCCATTTGTTGAGTACCTAACATTTGCACTGGTGTTACTGTGCAAGTCCACCAGAAAATCCACAATCCCTACGTCCACACCTTTCTCCCGCATGGTCTGCCACAGCCTCCCCCTGTTAACACAGTCGAAGGCCGATGACAGATCCATGAAGGCAAGGTGGACGGCTCCCTTCTGCACAACAGTATATTTACTCAGTATAAGGAAGAGTTTGAGGCTCTGGGTTATGGTGGAATGGCCACTACAGAAGCCATATTGGGAGATGGACATGATGTTATTATCTGACGTCCAATTTGATATTCGTTGCAGTAAGATCCTCCCCATAATCTTGACCATGGAATCTATTAATGAAATTGGACGATAACAAAGGGGGCTGCCCTTGTCTCCTTTCTTGAATACAGGGATAATTGTTGATAAACCCCAGGACAAGGGGCAGCCCACTAAAGCAGCTGCATTAAATACAGCTACCAAGATGGGTGCCCAAAAACCTGGATCTGATTTATAAAGATCCGGTAGGATTCCATCAGGTTCAGGGGCCTTACTAGCTGTAAGTCCTTCTATGGCATCCATTACCTCGCTAATATCAAATTTAATTATGCCTCCCCTAGTATAAGGTAAAACATCAACTGTTACAGGGTCTGCTGAATGATAAATTTTTTTAAAATGAAGTACCCACTCCTCCTTAGTAATGCAGCAATCTAATCCATCACCCGGGTCTTCTACCAGGAACGGTCTTTTAACTAGAGCCCAGAATTTAGTGCTACAATTTAAGGTGGAGGGGTCAAGAATTTCATCCCAAGCCTCTTTTCTTAAAAACTCCTTGCGGGATGCAATAACAGACTTATATTCTTTCCGACACAGTTTTACACCCTCCTGATTTCTCGGGGTGACTGACAGAGCTAACCTGAGATTGCGTGCAGCTTTGGTACAATCGTGGTTAAACCACCTAGGACCCCCTTTCACCAAGTTCTTTGTGGGGGCCGTCATGAGTTCTGACACCTTCTCCGACAAGTTTTGATAGGCAATAAGGACATGCCTGGGATCTCCTCCCACATGTGTACAGTTCTTAATATCCTCAGTACATTTATCCACAATATTTCTGTACAGAAGATCTGGGGTAACCATTGACCATTTAAGTCGCCGCCTCCCATCTGTTGTGCACATCCTGCCTGAGCTATAGTTCTGGTTTCCCTTGTTAACCCAAGGCCCCTTCAGACGGATTATTAGAGGGTTATGGTCACTAAATTCACTTTGTTCAATACTGAACAAATCCAGAAAAGTCTGCATCGTCAGTGAGACTAACATATGATCGATAAAAGTGCCCCTGCCATGCCCTTCGAAAGTAGGGATATCAAAGCATTTTAACGGGTCCCTGAGTGTCATAGCCAGTGAGAGGTCAAAGTTGTTCTCTAGATCATTACAAACTTCCCCATCCACTGTATGTTCCATATGAATACCTCCCAGGCGCTCACAACACAAGTCTGTTAAACATTTTTTCAGTGGATCACCGCAAGGATGCACATTAAAATCTCCCATGATCATAAGATTATGTCCAAAATCTTTCATAGAAGTAGTAATAAAAGAGTTCAATAGCAATATATTATTTAAGCCTGCACTATCATTAGTTGCATTATAAAAATTCACCAAACCAGCCCGACAGTTTTCTCCATTTAAAACTAAACCCATCACTCCAGAATACTGTGATTCAATCCTACGCATTTTACAAGGGACTAAAATAGAAACAAAAATCACAAGTCCCCCCTTTGGTCTACCCCTTACAGATGGAATGGCTGGCACATAGAAGGCCTTGTACCCTTCCAGAAAAAGATCACACTCAACCAGCCAAGTTTCTTGTAAACAGATGACCTTAAATTGCTTGATGTAATTAACCCAGTTTTCATCAGCCATTTTGGCAGCCAAACCCGCAATATTCCATGAAACAACAAAACATCCAGAAATTATGTCCAGTAAGTTCTCTACGGGTATAGGTTCACCTGAAGCCACAGTGCCCTGAGCCGCAGGTACCTCCTGTCAGTCACACATCTCGAGTCCAGACAAAGCATCATACCTGTTCTGTGTGTCGATATTACACCCATGGTGATAGCGTCCAGCGCTAGTAATCCTGTTGTAGGTTTCATCCAAGTTTCTAGGTCCACATGGATTAGTTATGTTATATATAAATTGTGTATCCATGGCTGGGGTCTGAGGTTCAAGCACCCGCCTAGTTATCCTTTGTTGGGGGGTGCGTTTGCACAGGTGTGCGTAGAAGTACCCCAACGGGCGCACACAAATACTGTTCTCATTATATACTAGTGAGGATGCTCTTAAGAGAACAGTTGCCACATGTTGTGGATGTTTAAAATTTACCACAATGCAATCCCCACTTCCCAGCTTGTTGGACGGGCCTACCCAGTTCACCCTCCTTACTGCCATTATCTGATCAGAGTAAGAGGTAGGAAAGCCACAATTTTTGTTAAGCCATGCTATTGTCTTATTTTTCAATGATGTGTGAGATTCATCATAATGTGAGGCGGGGTGAGTGCCACATGGTGGAACGTTAGTCAATACCGCCACAAACGGTGCACAGTCAGGTGGTAAATTCACATATCGTTTTTTCCTGGGGGGCCTTGGAAGTAGTCCACTTCGTGGGGCTGAATTGGGTTTTGTCAACAAGGCAGGTGCTACTGGGACGACTGATGTACTTAAAGCATCATTCACAGTAGTAACTACTGCAACAGTATTACGAGTGTTCTGTTGGTCTTTAGCACTTGTCACCTCCTGCCCTCTTCCCCCAGCCTTAACCCTGCCACTGATGGGTGCAGCGTGGTGTGCAGACACTAGATCGCCCAGCCTAGCCACTTCCGTGACCAGGCTCTCTATCTGAATAGACAGTGGTTTGATCATCTCCTCTAATTTCCCTACAAATTTCGCTTCTAGATTTTTAATAAGAGAAGCAAACTGTTCAGTATTTAAGTTCAGACCACTATCATTATTTCCAGTGAACACAAAGGGGTTAATGACAGGGCTATTAATTTCTTTCCCAACCAGATCCTTTCTTTTGGTACTATGTTTCCCCCCCCCCGTTTTTGATGTGCTATCCTGCAGGTTCGCATCGGCCTAATGACAGGCGGAGCTTCACCTGTTTCCTCGCTTGACAGGGCGTGTTGGACTGAATGTACCTCGACACTCACCGTAGTAAGCGTCTGCGCATATTCTCTGACGACTCGGCTCATATTTGCCTCAACCTCTGTGATCACCCTTTGCGGAGACAACTCTGGTAAATCCAGCATCGGACTCCCCTTCCCTAGTGAAGCACGTCTTTCATTATTAATCTGACTAACTTTCTTCACCATATAGTTATCAATGGTGCCGTGGCCTATTGCAGGTTTATCATTTTTAGTTTTAGACATCTTATATAAATATAAAACAATATGCGAGGTCGTATAAGAGCCACTACTCACTCATATGAAAAACACCAAGATAACAAATAAAGTCTCACGTGAATAGTACACAATATAAGTCCAGGTTAAAAGGTGTAAGGTCCCTGGCCCAGCCCAGTCTCCTCAGACCACAGAGGGCCCGCCCTTTGCCCGGGCTTAGCCCGGCGCTGCCCTCGCGCGTCCCACGGGACGAGGGACTGGCGCTGCCTTTATGCGCCTCCGGGCGCTGTTGAGGGCGTCAGCTGGTGGTGGGAGGGGCCCGGCGGAGCCAAGCCTGGCCGGGAAACAGGCGGAGCAAGGCCCGGCCCTTTGCTGCTGGTGCTGCGGCGCTGCGGCGGAGCTGAGCCCGGCCGTGAAGTTTGCAGGAACCGTTGATAATAACCCCCACAGGACTCGGCCCTGGCGCTGCCTTTATGCGCCTCCTGGCGCTGTTGAGGGCATCAGCTGGTGGTGGGAGGGGCCCAGCGGAGCCAAGCCCGGCCGAGAAACAGGCGGAGCAAGGCCCGGCCCTTTGCTGCTGGTGCTGCGGCGCTGCGGCGGAGCTGAGCCCGGCCGTGAAGTTTGCAGGAACCGTTGATAATAACCCCCACAGGACTCGACCCTGGCACTGCCTTTATGCGCCTCTTGGCGCTGTTGAGGGCGTCAGCTGGTGGTGGGAGGGGCCCGGCAGAGCCAAGCCCGGCCGGGAAACAGGCGGAGCAAGGCCCGGCCCTTTGCT
Source organism: Lissotriton helveticus (assembly GCF_964261635.1). Taxonomy (NCBI): domain Eukaryota; kingdom Metazoa; phylum Chordata; class Amphibia; order Caudata; family Salamandridae; genus Lissotriton; species Lissotriton helveticus. Next base: position 854,189,543 of record NC_136070.1, on the reverse strand, counting down.
GCTGGTGCTGCGGTGCTGCGGCGGAGCTGAGCCCGGCCGTGAAGTTTGCAGGAACCGTTGATAATAACCCCCACAGGACTCGACCCTGGCACTGCCTTTATGCGCCTCCTGGCGCTGTTGAGGGCGTCATCTGGTGGTGGGAGGGGCCCGGCAGAGCCAAGCCCGGCCGGGAAACAGGCGGAGCAAGGCCCGGCCCTTTGCTGCTGGTGCTGCGGTGCTGCGGCGGAGCTGAGCCCGGCCGTGAAGTTTGCAGGAACCGTTGATAATAACCCCCACAGGACTCGGCCCTGGCGCTGCCTTTATGCGCCTCCTGGCGCTGTTGAGGGTGTCAGCTGGTGGTGGGAGGGGTCCGGTGGAGCCAAGCCCCGCCGGGAAACAGGCAGAGCAAGGCCCGGCCCTTTGCTGCTGGTGCTGCGGCGCTGAGCCCGGCCGTGAAGTTTGCAGGAACCGTTGATAATAACCCCTCTAATCATATGTCTGCTTATGTTAGCAAAAATACTGCATCTTAGAGCACATTGTTAAAAAAAATATTTTAACCTTTCCTGTGTCTCTTTTTTACTCTTATTGTGGACTGGTATGAGAGTATAATGAAAGAGTGTTCTTGCTTCCCACCATTCCTGAGTATAACCTAAGTCGCATGTTCAGGGTTGTCTAATCATTGGTTCCTTTGCTATAAGATGAAGAGCTAATGTGACACTGATGCTAGCTGGTTAGGGTTTCATCAATCGACTACACGTTGTCAACGAAGAAGGAGACTATTCGTGCCAGCCCTGTTTTGAACTTGAAGTTCATCATTATAAGGAAACCTCACAACGTACTGTGCCAAGGAAAATCACTGGAAGGAACAAAGTGGTCTCACTTACCCTGGAAGTGAGAGATACAGTCCTCACTGGAGTAACAGCATACTAACTTCAGGTTTCTTCACAAGTCAAGCCTGGGTGTGCCCCTTCCAGGTCCCAGAGGCGACATCACACATTTCCCACCCCCCAGTCCTGAAGAAGACCTGCCCTGACCCGCGAATCGGGCTTTATTAGGGTCGAAACGCCTACGGCGCAAGCCTGAGGACCAACGGAGAGTATTCCATAGAACCCGCCAACTGGAGTGGCACGTTGGAATAACTACAACTCAAATACCGTTTTGGCCTACATCCTGTTCTTATGCCCCCTCACTTGTATATAAGTCACTATTCCGATTACACTGTTGCACAATACATCACTGCGCACTTAATATCACTATCACCACGATTTGATACGCCATTTTAAGAAAATAACTTAATTGTTATGTGAATGTTGAGACAGGGTACTTATAAATGCATTTGAATTCATAAAATAATTTGTTTATACCCTATCTTTTGGTTTGGATTTGCATTTGTTTTGTATGGATTGAATACAATTGCTACTCGACAAATCACTTTGAGAATTAATTTTGAAAGCTTGAAGCAATCAGTTTTTTACCCAACAGAACCACTGTTTACACAATATATGGTTAGGGTTTCTAGGCACTGAGGTGAGTTTTTTGGTCCACCACAATTCACTGAGTCCTGGGTCTCTGTGCACAGTTTTGTGTAGGAGCAGAATCCCTGCAACATGGCGTACCCAACTTAGTGGTCTTGTTTTGAGACACTCGAGTAGTGCTTACATCAGTACACAACCCCCTCATTATTGTTTCCGGTTGACAGTGGTGATGGCTAGGCCTACCTATAGTTACATAGATCTTTTCAAACTTGATAATTTAAACAGTTTCTATTGAATTGACCTGACCTGGTCAGTCCGGTCGCTCCTCCTGCCGCGTGACCCACCCCGAGTGTGGCCGTTCTCCTCCCGCTGCCACCGCCGCTGCCAGGAGTAGTCTTGTGCCCTTGTTAGGTCTGGCCCCCTGCCCCTGACTTCCCTCTGTGCCTGCTTCGCTTGTAAATTGTTATCTGTATTCTGTATTGCTTCATCGATGTTTTTTCTCTGGCCCCCTGCCCCTGACTTTCCCTCTGAGCCTGCTTCGTTTTGTAAATTGTATTCTGTATTGTAAATGGTATTCTGTATTATTTCTTTGCCGTTTTTCTCGCGCTCCTCCTCGTGTTGGATTTTCCTACCCCGTGTCGCCCAGTTCGCCCCTGCCCCACCCCGCTCCCTGCCGCTGCTCCCCGCGGCCCCACCCCCGCACCCTCTAGCATCACCACATCGTTCCCCCCACTCGCCACCCCGCTCCCGCCTCCCAGCTGCTCCTCCCTCGCCCCGCCCCCACTCTCCATTTATGGCAGAGTGCATGCGTACGCGCAGCGTTGACACGCAGCGGGCGCGCCGATTGCGCACCGTAGGCGCGCCAAAGGTAAGCCCGTCTGCGTCCGTCCGCGCCTGGACCGCGCCCAGCGCCAGGACCCCTGGCCCCCGACAATGCCTGCCCACACGACCGACCTACGACGCCGCCACCCTCATCGCACTCAAACCCGACCGAACAAGAGCCTGCCACCGAGCCACCCCGAGACGCACCCACGGACCCTTCACCTGCCAAGCCTGCAAGTTCACCTGCATCCGGACCTGCAGCACTACCACCAAGCCGAGTACCAACAACAGCCAACTCAAGTGCATCCTGCTCAACACCCACTCCATACACAGACACGCCATCGAATTATGGAACCTGCTCGACACTACCGCACCAGACGTCGCCTTCCTCACAGAAACCTGGATGAACGCCTCCTCCGCACCCGACATCACCATCGCCATCCCAGACGGATACAAGATCACCCGGAGAGACCGCGTCAACCAGATTGGAGGAGGCATCGCCATCGTACACAAGAACACCATCCGCATCACAACCGACTCCAACGACACCTTCGCCGCCGCCGAGCACCTCCACTTCCAGATACACACCGACCCAAAGACGACCCTCAGAGGCACCCTCGTCTACAGACCCCCAGGACCACGTACACAATTCAGCGAAGACATCACGGACTTCATCAGCCCACACGCCCTCTGCTCCGCTGACTACATCCTCCTAGGGGACCTCAACTTCCACCTGGAGAACAACAAGGACCACAACACCTCCGCCCTGCTGGACAACCTCGCGAACCTCGGACTCAAGCAACTGGTCAACACCCCCACCCACTACGCCAGCCACATGCTTGACCCGGTCTTCTCATCCAGCAAGCACATCACCTTCAGTCACTCCACCGGACTTCACTGGACCGACCACAGCTGCGTCCACTTCAGCTTTAGAAGAACCACTACCCACCACCACCCGCAACAGGTACCTCGTAGGAGCTGGAGCAAGATCACCACCGAGCAGCTCACCACCTCCCTCAGCCAGAACCCACCCACCAGCACAACGGACCCCAACAAAGCAGCACGCAACCTCACAAAATGGCTGACCGACTGCGCCGACGACCTCGCGCCACTAAAGAACTCTACCAGCAGACGCAGAAGCAAGAAAGCCTCCTGGTTCACCGACGAACTCAAGGACTCCAAGAAAAACTGCCGCACCCTCGAGAAAGCCTGGGTCCTCGACCAGACCACAGACAACATGACCGTCCTCAAACACGCCACCCGCTAGCACCACCAGCTTATCCGTACTACCAAGAAGAAATCACTGAAGGAACGACTGGACAACAACGCCCACGACAGCAAGGAACTCTTTAGCATCGTCAAGGAGTTCTCCAACCCCAGCACCGACAACGACATCACCCCTTCACAAGATCTCTGCGACTCTCTCGCCTCGTTCTTCCACCGCAAGATCACCGACATCCACAACAGCTTCAGCGCACCATCCATGCACCCAACCGCCGAACCAACGCCCCCCACCGCCACCCTCCGCATCTGGACCGCGGTGACCACCGAAGACACAGCCCGCACGATGAACACCATCCACTCCGGCTCTCCGACCGACCGCTGCCCCCACCACGTCTTCAACAAAGCCGACTCCATCATCGCACCCCAACTCCGGAACGTCATCAACGCCTCCTTCGACACTGCCACCTTCCCGGAGAACTGGAAGCACGCCAAGCTCAACGCCCTACTGAAGAAACCAACAGCTGACCCCACCGACCTCAAGAACTTCCGCCCCATTTCGCTGCTCCCTTTTCCTGCCAAAGTCATCGAGAAGACTGTCAACAGACAGCTTGCAGCCTTCCTCGAGACGAACGGATCCCTCGACCCCTCGCAGACTGGCTTCCGAGCTAACCACAGCACCGAGACAGCCCTCATCGCAGCCACCGACGACATCAGAACCCTGCTCGACAACGGGGAAACAGCGGCCCTCATCCTTCTGGACCTCTCTGCAGCGTGCGACACTGTCTGCCACCGCACCCTAGTTCAACGCCTGAGCAACATCGGCATCCAAGAGAAGGCGCTGGAGTGGATCATCTCGTTCCTCACCGGAAGAACACAGAGAGTCCGCTTCCCCCATTTCGCTCCGAGGCCACCGAAGTCATCTGCGGCGTTCCGCAGGGATCATCACTCAGCCTCGCCCTCTTCAACATCTACATGAAACCTCTTGCAGCCATCGCACGCCAGCACAACCTCAACATCATCTCCTATGCCGACGACACCCAACTGATCCTCTCCCTCACCAGAGACCCCACCACCGCCAGAACGAGCCTACACGAAGGGATGAAAGACGTCGCCGAGTGGATGAAGAACAGCCGCCTGAAACTGAACTCAGACAAGACGGACGTCCTCGTCCTGGGACCATCGCCCTCCGCCTGGGACGACTCCTGGTGGCCCCCCGCCCTGGGCGCCACTCCCAAGCCAACAGACCACGCACGCAACCTGGGCTTCATCCTGGACTCCTCCCTCTCGATGACCAGACAAGTCAACGCCGTCTCCTCATCATGCTTCAACACCCTACGCATGCTCGGCAAGATCTTCCAATGGATCCCGACCGAAACCAGGAAAACGGTCACCCAGGCACTCGTCACCAGCCGACTGGACTACGGAAACGCCCTCTACGCCGGAACCACAGCCAAGCTACAGAAAAGACTCCAACGCATCCAGAACGCCTCCGCCCGACTCATCCTGGACATCCCCCGACGCAGCCACATCTCGGGCCACCTGAGGGACCTGCACTGGCTCCCCGTCAACAAGAGGATCACGTTCAGGCTCCTCACCCACGCACACAAATCTCTCCACGACCTGGGCCCCAAGTACCTCAACGACCGCCTGACCTTCTACACGCCCACCCGCCAGCTACGTTCTACAAGCCTCGCCCTCGCCGCCGTGCCACGCATCCGAAGAGCCACCGCCGGTGGCAGATCCTTCTCTTACCTGGCAGCCAAGACATGGAACTCCCTCCCCATCCATCTTCGGCTGACCCAGGACCATCTCGCCTTCAGGAAACAACTCAAGACCTGGCTGTTCGAGCAGTAGCGGACCCCTCCCCCTAGCGCCTTGAGACCCTGCCGGGTGAGTAGTGCGCTATACAAATGTTATGATTGATTGATTGATTGAATTACTACCCAGTTGTGCAACATTACTTTGTATTGTCTTTTTCTCTGCTGTATCATTATGGTTGATGTTGAAATACCCCTGCATAGTCGGATGGCGATCAGCAATAATTTGCAAACTTATGCGGTCCCCTTAGAGGGCATGGCAGTTGTTTTTGTGGTGAGTGCTGATGTGGCATATCCGGTTGAGCTTTTCAACTCATGGGTTACATTCCCTGCGGTAATGTAGATAGCAATACGTTCCATGTTTACACTCCCACAGCCGTGCCTTTGGAGTATACTCCATGTAGGACACAGGAGATCCCGATTTCAGCTTGGCAGCACTGCAATGGGTTTAATGGAGCCCTCCCCAACTCTCTAACGGCGGTTCGATTAGGTCCTTTGTCCATCCCAGGCACTTCTTGGCCTGTCTTGTCTGGATTTACACCACACCCCATGCCGCAACGGTTCCCATTGGTGAGTTGCAGCCCCTTTATACCTCTGCTGTAGTGGTTATAAGGGCCTTAGTTCAATAAATTTCTCGCAACCTCCAGGGTGGGGCACCTGGTGTTGCGATGCATCCAGTTGGACCGGGCGGGATGAAGCTTAGTCCCGTCATGGTTAATGCGGTTATGGGCAAGCGTCCCCAAGATAAGGATGACATGCCTTTCTGGCTTGCCGAGAAATTTGACCAACTGGAGGCAGTATTTCCTAACACGACTCCTGTTGAAAAACACAGGATTCTTACTATTAGTTTCCAGAAAGACTTAGTGCCAGAAGTGACTGATTGTGCCACATGGGGTATGATTTTTGCGGCAGTCTATGCTAAGTGCTTCTGCACTCCGTCCATGGCTGTCCTACCCTCCGTCATTAACCGTGTTCAGGATGAACACGCCCTCATCGCTACCACCGATGACATCAGGACCCTGCTGAACAACGGCGAGACCGCAGCACTCATCCTCCTAGACCTCTCTGCCACCTTCGACACCGTCTGCCACCACACAATATGCGCATGACTCGATGCCGCAGGGATGTGAGACAAGGCTCTGGATTGGACCACCTCCTTCCTCTCTGGCAGAACCCAGAGCGTCCGCCTCCCTCCATTCTGTTCCAAAGCCTCCAGGATCATCTGCGGCATACCCCAGGGATCCTCCCTCACCCGACACATTTCAACATTTACATGGCCCCACTCGCACATGTAGCCCGACAGCACGACCTCAACATAATATCCTATGCCGACGACACTCAGCTGATCCTTTCCCTCACCAAGGACCCCATCACCGCCAAAGCCAACCTCCATGAAGGAATGAAGGCCATCGCTGGCAGGATGAAGACCAGCCATCTGAAGCTGAACTCGGACAAGACAGAGGTCCTCATCCTTGGCTCCAACCCTTCAGCCCCGACACCCACCGACCATGCAAGCAACCTGGGAATCATCCTCGACTCAACGCTCTCAATGACCAAGCAAGTCAATGCCTTCTCCTCCTCCTGCTTCAACACCCTCCGCATGCTCCGCAAGATCTACAGATGGATCCGGACAGATACAAGAAAGACAGTCACACAGGCCCTCGTCAGCAGGCGACTCGGCTACGGAAACGCCCTCTACGTAGGAATGACTACAACGCATACAAAACGCCTCGGCACGACTGATCGTCAACGTGCCATACCACGGCCACATCATCCCCACCTGAGAAACCTGCACTGGCTTCCCGTCAATAAGAGGATATCCTTCAAGCTCCTCACCCACGCGCACAAGGCACTCCACAAGACTGGCCCAGCCTACCTCAGCAGATGGCTCTCCTTCTACATCCCCAACCGCCGGCTACGCTACGCCGACCTCTAACTCGTCACAGTCCTGCGCATCCGAAGAACAACCACTGGTGGGAGATCCTTCTCCCACCTCGCCACCAAGACATGGAACACCCTCCCACTGAGCCTACTACAGACCCAAGACGTGCTGACCTTCAGAAGTATACTCAAGACCTGGCTTTTCAATCATTAGTGCCCCCCAGCGACTTGAGACCCAAGCGGGTATGTAGTGCAATTTACCAATTTATTTTATTTTATTATTTTTTTATTTTATTTTTTCCATTTGTAAGGCGCTACAGCTACCCAGAAAGGGTTTCCCGGCGCCGAGACACAGCATAAGGATGTGCTCTCTAAACTTGACATGATTTTCCTCCTTTCGAGTGAAGGGAGGGAGTGTGTTCCAGAGGGATGGTCCAAGGTGGGCGAAGGATCTGCCTCCCATTTTTGCCAGTTTAAATCTTGGTACGCAAAAGTTGGCAGCAGATTGCGAGCGAAGATTACGCTTGGGAGTATAGGGTTGAGCCAGAGCTAGGAGGTATTTGGGAGCAGTACCTGCCTTGATTCTGAACATGTAGTTCAGGGCTTTGAAACGGATTCTGCTTTCAATCCTGGGCCAGTGGAGTTCGCGACGGTAGCTCGAGACTCCAGAATTTTTTGGGATTCTGTGCAGTAGTCGAACTGCAGCGTTCTGGACAAGTTGTAGTCGACTGACTACCGCCTTATTTGAGCCAAGGTACAGAATGTTGCCGTAGTCAAGTCGAGATGTAATGAGGGCATTGACTACGGTCTTTTGAGTGGAAGAGGGCAACATCCAAATAATTTTCCTCAGCCATTTGATGATGGTAAGGCAAAGGCCAACAACTTTGTTGGCCTGCTGGCTCATGGAGAGGGAGCTTTCCAAAATGACTCCTAGATTACGAACTTGAGTCACTGGGGTAGGAAAATTGCCCATCTGGTTTGGCCAGTGTGAAGGATTCCAAAGATCTTGACGTTTTCCTAAAAGAAGAATCCCTGTCTTGTCTCCATTGAGCTTTAATTGGTTTCTTGTCATCCAGTTAAGGATATTTTGCAGCCCTGATTTGAGGAGAGAAGGGGATGTCGGACAGGATTCGGATAGGGAGAAAATAATTTGGGAATCGTCGGCATAGGTCATGAGGGTAAGTCCAGATTTTTCGGCTAAGTCAGCTAGGGGTCGGAGGTAAAGATTAAAGAACAGGTATAGATCCCTGTGGCACGCCGTGGGGGGCCTTGACGGTGTCGGAGCAGGCCAGTGAGGATGTAATTTGGAAGGTCCGTTCCGCCAGGAAGGATCGGATCCAGTCAAGCATTTTTCCGCGGACACCATTTCTATGTAACGCCTTGATGAGGGTTTCGTGGGATATGGTGATGAAGGCCGCGCTCAGATCTAAAAGTGCGAGTGCGACCGTCTGACCTTTATCGAGGAGGTTCCGGATGGGCTCAGTAACTCCTAGAAGGGTGGTTTCTGTCGAGAAACCAGCCCAAAAACCTGATTGTGAGGGGTGTAAAAGTGAGTTTTCTTCGGCAAAGATGGATAGGGCAGAGTGGATGTGTCTCTCCATGCATTTAGAGAAGGCAGGGAGCAAGCATATGGGTCTGTAGTTGGCTGGATTTTCCGGATTTGCTGTGGGCTTTTTTAGCAGTGGCGTTATCATGGCATGTTTCCAGAGGGTCGGAACTGTAGAAAGTTCAAACGAGGAGTTAAGCGTATCTACGATGATTTCCAAGGAGCGATCGTCCAGTTGTTTAATTATTTTAATCGGAATCGGATCCCTGGTGGAGCCGGACTTGATGCTCTTGAGAATGGTTTTCAGTGTATCAACCGAGATGGGGGGCCAGGCTTCCAGGGTGTTTTCACAGGCGGGAGTATGTTCCAGGTCGGGAAAAGCTTGTGGTTCATTTTTGTTGATGTTAATGTCCCTGATGATTTTTTCGATTTTATCAGTAAAGAAACAAGCTATATCTTGGCATTGTTGAGTGTTCAATGGGGGAGCCGAGGCTGTGGTTTTTGCACCTGCTAGTTCTTTGACTATATTAAACAAAGTTTTTGGCTTATTTGTTGCTTCAGTGATAGTCTTAGAAACGAATGAGGCTCGTGCTTTTGCGCAGGCAGAGTGATATAGATTCCTGGCTTCATGGTAGATCTTTTTTGTGTCAGGGGCGAAGTCTTTTTGCCATTGACGCTCAAGTGCTTTGCATTTTGATTTTTCAGTTTTTAAAAAGTCATTGAACCAAGGGGCAGGGTGGCGGTGTCTGTTTCCTTTGATATGGGGGGTGGGTAGACAATGGTCAGCGGCGTCGCTGAGCCATTTGTGAGTGGCTTCCGCTAGACTGTCCATGTTGTGACCATTTCTGGGAGGGTTTTCGTGGAGTGCTGCATTTAGTTTAGCCAAGTCCAGTAGCTTCCAGTTTTTCCTGGATGTAGCTGGAAAGTCAGATTGCATAATGGAGGTGGTTGGGAGATTTATACTGAATTTTATTAAATGGTGGTCAGACCAACAAATGGGAGTGGTGTTTTGCCATTTTAGCTCGTTAATGTTGGAGATAATGGGGTCTAGCAGATGGCCCGCTTTATGTGTAGGTCCAGTATTGACTAAGGTCAAATTTAGGGCCAACAGATCCTCTAACAAGTTAGAGCAAGAGGGAATGGAAGGGTCCTCAAGATGTAAGTTTAAATCGCCAATAAGTGAAAAGTTTTTTGAGGCGATGTAGTAAGGAGTGATATAGTTGGCTAAATTTGATGCCCATTAGGAAGAATTCCCTGGGGGCCGGTATATCAATAAGCCTGACATCGTGAAGTTCGGGTTCAAAGACATTTTGAAGAAGCCGGCATCACAATCAGGGATGTCTACTTGTTCTAACGTGCATTTCAGGTCTCTGTTAAAAATGATTGCAATTCCACCTCCTAATTGTTTGTTGCGATCTATCCTAGTGATTGCGTAATTGGCGGGGAGGGCAGTAGCAGTGTCTGGGCCGGCACTCTCGTGCAGCCACGTCTCAGTCAGGAAGAGGACGTTAGGGTTTTCATCCAGTAGAAGGTTGAAGATGTTCAATTTGTGTTTTGGTAGTGAACGGCAGTTAGTGCTGTAGAGCACGTATTTTAGTGCCTCAGCGTTGCAAGGCTGTTTGCGTTTTCTGTGTCTTCTAGCAGTGTCGGAATAGGGTTGGCGGATAGTAGTGGTAAGTTTGCAGTTTTTGCAGGAGGTAACTCCTGTTTTGTGGAGATCGAGAGTAGTGCACCTCGTGTTATTTAGTGGGCGTAGCACTCTTAGTTCTGAAGGGGATCTTACCAGCCTTTTTTGGGTGGGGGGAGCATAGTCTTCTGCCCCATGCCCCGTACTGGCCCGGACGAGCACAGACGGGCTAGTCTTTGGCGTGTCTTCGGCGTGCTGGGGGCACGCCCTCTGCGCTCGTCCGCTGCGCCTCCGAGGAGCGTCCATAGTTATGGGGAAGAGGAGGGGCGTGGCTAGTTCTAAGGGGAGGGCCTCGAGTCTCGTGGGTGCTGATGGCGGCTGAGAAATCGCCCTTCCTACACCAGCGCTGGCTTCGCTGTGCAGGAAATTGTCATCAGAAGCCCAGAAACAACAGAATTAAAAAGAGTAGTAAAAACGAACACACAGTGTTTGTGAATTCAACAATGTGCAAATTACGTTGTATTTTAAAAAGTTAAGGAGCAACACCCCCGGCTTCCGCCTCAAGGGCTGTTTGTCAACACCGGCTTGTGGTTCAGCGCGGCGTTTTAAGCGTCTGGGAAGGGGTGTGGCTAGTTCTAAGGGGCGTGGCCTCGAGTCTCGTGGGTGCTGATGGCGGCTGAGAAATCGCCCTTCCTACACCAGCGCTGGCTTCGCTGTGCAGGAAATTGTCATCAGAAGCCCAGAAACAACAGAATTAAAAAGAGTAGTAAAAACGAACACACAGTGTTTGTGAATACAACAATGTGCAAATTACGCTGTATTCAAAAAAGTTAAGGAGCAACACCCCCGGCTTCCGCCTCAAGGATAGCTGTTTATCAACATCGGCTTGTGGTTCAGCGCGGCGTTTTAAGTGTCTGGGAGGGGGCGTGGCTAGTTCTAAGGGGCGTGGCCTCGAGTCTCGTGGGTGCTGATGGCGGCTGAGAAATCGCCCTTCCTACACCAGGGCTGGCTTCGCTGTGCAGGAAATTGTCATCAGAAGCCCAGAAACAACAGAATTAAAAAGAGTAGTAAAAACGAACACACAGTGTTTGTGAATTCAACAATGTGCAAATTACGCTGTATTTTAAAAAGTTAAGGAGCAACACCCCCGGCTTCCGCCTCAAGGGTAGCTGTTTGTCAATGATTGATTGATTGATTGACCGGAGGCGGCTGTTGAATTGGGAATGAGACGTGTTGGAGTGTTTGTTGTAGTTTCCGATCTCGTCCTTTCAAATGTTAAGGGAGATGCGGTAAGCTTCCAAATGTCTAATGCTTTGTGCGATGTCCCCGTTGCCGAGAAACCCCGTCAGTTACCAAAAATTATTACGGCGGCAGAGGAGGGGTGTGAAACAGGAGCAACCCTGGGACGGACGGTAAAGGCAAGCAGGCCGACTCTACCGGTCAAAGACCCCAGTTTCTAAAAAAGAAAGTTGCTGCTTTAACAGCAAGATATGCCACGAATAGTTAGAACACAGCTTCGGAACCTGACGTGGGCGCTGACGCTGTTAGACAGCACGGTGGAAATTACCATGGTACGGGAGGCGCTGCGTCCACTTCTGAAGGTGACAGCAACTGACAGGTTAATTGTTCTTGAGACAGCTGACAGTAGAGTGGCTCCCCCTGAAAGATTTTTTGAAATCGTCCTTTTAATTGAAGGTGAGATACAACGTACTGTAAAAGGGGTATATTGGGAGAATCTAACTACTACCTATGACATTTTGTTGGCGGAGGTCGACTGGCCCCCACCATTTGTTTTAGCCGCTCCCCAAGGGGAGAAGATGATCCTCGCTAGTTTCGCGCACACTGTGCCAAAGGAGCAGGCAATGCATTTTGCAGAAGATTGGGTAAGGTGCTTGCACCGGCTTTGTACCATACTCACTGTGGTTGGGACAAATTCTCCCCCCAACATGAGATACCATTGCGATCTATGCCACAGCCTCAACCCCAATACCCCATGAAGCGTGAAGCGAAAGCTTCCGTAGCAGAAATCCTTGAACAATTGGAATATCAAGGAGTGATTGAAACGTGTGTATCTCCTATGAATAACCCTCTTTTTACTATGACTAAGCCTGATGGCTCGTACTGTTGGTATTGGATTACCAGCACTTAAACTCTCATTGTCCTACGTGTGCGGTACAAAACACTCACAGTTCTGCCCTTGTGGATAGTCTCGTGCGCAAAAGGTTTCAGACCACACTTGACATATCGAATGGCTTTTTCTCCTACAACCTGTCCTCTATTAGTAGTCAATGGACAGCTTTTACCAGTGGCGGCAAACAACACCAATTCAGAAGATTGGCTATGGGCTATAAGAACAGTCCAGGCGTCTTTGCCGCCCGCATAGTCTCTTTTGGAGAGACTCGACCCAGATGCATGTTCGTATGTGGATTACATTTATCTCACAGACGACGAAATATGGCTGCATCTTTGTCGCGTTGACCGCATAATTTGCCGTTTTGCGGACTTTGGCTATAAATTCAACTTTGCAAAATCACACATTGCAGAGTACACAGTGATGTTCCTGGGCTATGAGCTCAACAATGAAGGTCGAGGTTTAGCACCTCACTTCTTGTAGAAATATGCACAGCTGTGCGCTCCTACAATGCTGAAGAAACTACAGTCTTTACTGGGCTTTTTGAATTTCGGGCGTACATACATTCCCGAATATGCCCAGCGTATCAAGCCTCTTTACGCTTTGGTACAACCTACTTTTTCCAAATCTTGCTGGCTGCCGGCTTATACAGCCATCTTGCAATCTTTGCAGGCTGATCTTCTAGAATCGAAATTCTTATTGACTCGTGATAACCACATCAACCTGGTGATAAGAAACGTACCTGGGGCGGTGGGTTTCACATACCTGACTTTTAATGAGGGTAACACAGTCCCTATCACTTATAAGCTGCACTTGTACTCATCGGCTTAGCTGCGTTTTTCCTCTGTGGAAAAAGGTTTGACAGCAGTGCAAATGGCAATTCTGAAAGAATGTGTGCTGTCGCAGGAAAAACACATTTTGGTTGTTACTCCATATGCTGCCTTGGAGGCAGTGACAAAAGCCAGTGTGCCAAATTCAAAAGCTTTGCACCCATGGTGGGGACAATAGGCCACGTCCTTGACATCTCTGGATGTCACGTTCGTTTTTGATTCCTCTTTGCAGACACAGGAGTTTTTGCAGTATGAATGTGTTCATCCGACTCCTCTGACCATGCACCTGCTGGAGGATTTCCATTGTATCATTTACACTGACGGTTCAGCGCAACTGGCGACGGATTCAAAGCACGCCTATTTTTCGGCCTGCGCAATAGTGGTTGCTACTATGGTGAATGGAGAGTTCAAGTCCGATGTTGTGCATACACAGACATTAGGAGACAGTACCGCCCAATTAGCAGAGCTCCGTACTCTAATGCTTGCATTGGAGTACGCCGATCCTAGTGTGACTACTCTTATCATAAGTGACTCTTACTACTGTGTACAGTCTTACAATGACAATTTGTTCTTTTGGACTCAAAATGACTATCGTGATTCCAAAGGTAGTACAATAAAACATAAAATGATCTGGGTTCCAGTGGCTGAACTTAAAGAACAGCTGCCACTGTTTGTGATTCATACTCTTCGTCACCAGCGTGTTGGAGTTCACGCTGTGGGCAACAGTCTTGCCAATGAAGTGGCAAAGGCAGCAGTAGCGACATACTTAGTGGCAGCGGTTACACGTTCCAAAAGTAAAATTGATGATGACATCTTGGCAGCTATTGCCACAACAGAGAAGGGAGGTAATTACCCTATAGGTTTACCTTCCAGATACTCTTATCATTTAAGTCCTGATAAAGTTCCTTATGTGAGAATTAATGACGTTGGTGACAGGTTGATTCCCAACGTGGACCGCAGGCCACACTGATTACAGCCGCTCATGAGGGTATGACATCCGCCCATGCCGGCGTCTCTGCGACTGTATCACTTTTACAACAGCATTACTGGTGGTGCGGATTTTACAAACAGACGCATAATTATGTCCTTCATTGTGACATTCGCCAGCAGATTAAACCTTCAACTGCTGCGCGCCCGCCCCAGACGTACATATCTAATAAACCACTTGGCTGTGTTTCTTTAGATCACTGCAGGCCTTTCTCCTCTGATACTGCGTATAAGTACATCTCAGTTGCAGTTGATTCTTGCACGTGCTTTGTGTGGGTGTGGCCCCAAAGGAGTGCTGATTCTCGAACTGTCATAAGGGATTTGCATGTCTTTGTGGAAATTTTTGCATGTGGTACCTTCCACTCGGACCAGAGTCCAGCGTTCGCCTCTAAGGCGTACAAGGATGCCATACGTTCATTGGGGGTCCAAATCAAATTTTCGGCTCCATATCGGCCTGAGGGCAATATTATTGTGGAGCGGATGAACTGTGACTTAAAGCAATCCTTGATAGCTAGGGTTTTAGGTACAGGTCGGAACTAGCTAGGCCCACCTTAATAGCGTTCAGCATGCACTTAATAATCTCCCTAGAAGGTCTCTGGGTGGGTGGACCCCCATACGAAATGCTCTTTAGCATCAAAATGTTTGTTCAGGACCTTGAGGGTCTAGACCAGGCGGCATCTGCCGCTCCCTTGGACGTGGATGAATATTGTGCTGTTTTCCGGAATCTACAAAAGACCCATGACAGTCTTGCAAAGGAACATTTGCCCTCCTCTGACCCGGACAGACTGAAAGACGCGATCGTGCACTGTCTTCTTGATTCACAGGCATCTTCCTCTCAGACCCCTCCCGACTCGATTAACACCACCGGCGGCCTCGGTCGCCTGAATTCAATTCGGCTACGCGCAGGCAGAGACCCAGTACCTGATCCTAGGACGGGTCATTTCTTCTATACTTCCACCCACAGTGTACCCGGCCGGGTTCACTGTAAGTAATTTTAATGCTCCTTATTCACGCATGGTTGACTCATCTTGAATATCAAGTACACCTCACCCAGATGTCCCACAACAATTGGTCCTGACGAGACCCGTCATTCACCCTCCGGGTCGAAACGCCGTCGACGCCACATGGAAATGAACCATACAAACAGTGCCTATGATTGTAGATACAAAAGGGGGTGGTGGTGATGGACGGAGCATCTGAACCAATCAAATACTCACACCCAGTCAAAAGATCTGGGTTTGATCCATCACCGTTCTTTAGCTCACTCTGCCACCCCAGTTCAGACATGGCTATATGCAAATCAGTCTGACCCTGTGCCTCATGGGAACAGTCCAGCCCGAACTGCCAAGCCATGCCTTCCCTGGACCGGAAACAAGCTTCCGAGGACCGGTTTCTGGCATTCCAGCCGTCTTCAGCCCGGCTTGCTTGAATCCAGTGGCAAAGTGAGCAAGGGACTCACGTCTGAGCATACCCTGCCACACCTATGGCGGCCAAAGCGGTACAAAAGGGGGTGGTGATGGACGGAGCATCTGAACCAATCAAATACTCACACCCAGTCAAAAGATCTGGGTTTGATCCATCACCGTTCTTTAGCCCACTCTGCCACCCCAGTTCAGACATGGCTATATGCAAATCAGTCTGACCCTGTGCCTCATGGGAACAGTCCAGCCCGAACTGCCAAGCCATGCCTTCCATGGACCGGAAACAAGCTTTTGAGGACCGGTTTCTGGCATTCCAGCCGTCTTCAGCCCGGCTTGCTTGAATCCAGTGGCAAAGTGAGCAAGGGACTCACGTCTGAGCATACCCTGCCACACCTATGGCGGCCAAAGCGGTACAAAAGGGGGTGGGGATGGACGGAGCATCTGAACCAATCAAATACTCACACCCAGTCAAAAGATCTGGGTTTGATCCATCACCGTTCTTTAGCCCACTCTGCCACCCCAGTTCAGACATGGCTATATGCAAATCAGTCTGACCCTGTGCCTCATGGGAACAGTCCAGCCCGAACTGCCAAGCCATGCCTTCCCTGGACCAGAAACAAGCTTCCGAGGACCGGTTTCTGGCATTCCAGCCGTCTTCAGCCCGGCTTGCTTGAATCCAGTGGCAAAGTGAGCAAGGGACTCACGTCTGAGCATACCCTGCCACACCTATGGCGGCCAAAGCGGTACAAAAGGGGGTGGTGATGGACGATTGTAGATAGCCACTGTAATACTATTGTGAAAATTATTGTTCATGGTCGCTTTCCCTTTCCATGTAAAATACCCCCAATAGAAACCTGTATATAACTCACTTACTGTCACTTAACTATTCTTTGGTTCTCACAATACACATGGGACACTTTTGCACTTTTCATGAATACTATGTGTACAATGTATATAATTGATTAATTTCCTTTTTTTGAAATACAAAGACAATGATGATATAAAAAGTATTATGAGCCTTGTTTCTCCGTCTGACATCCCTCTTCAATCCCTCTAAACTGTGATTGCTATTATGCTATCTACTGATATATTACCGTACATTTATTACCCCACAGGAACCACTGTTTTCTGTGCTTGGCAGCAGCAGTTCTCCTCCCATTAGATGTCTCCTTTGTCTCAATGCAGGCCACTTCACATGCCACCAGAAAAGTTTGGCTGAGCTTGTCAAAGGCTGGCCAATCAGGAGAGGCTGCTACAAGGCTGGATTTCGCACAACTGTTAAGCAAGTTCTACAACGTTTTTATTGTCATAGTTATAATAAATCTAACATTGGCAAGTTGTTGGATTTATTTGTACTATTATTTGGACACTTTGAAGAATCTTTTTAGCCCACTCATGTCAATAGTTAGACCATATAAAAGTGTAATAAAGCCTCCCCATGTTAGCCTTGAGAGCTATTGCACTTCAAAGGGGAAAAACAAAATTGTCAGTTTTTCCCTCACCAGGACTTATAAACATATTTTATAATGTCCCTGCCTATAGTTATAAGGCATCCTACTCCTGGAGTGCCTAGGGAAGACCTAAGGAGAGACTTATATGTAAAAATAAGGTTGTTTAAGACTTTGAAAGTACCTTTAATTCCAAAGTCGAATTTGCACATAATGTTATTTTTAAAGCAGCCAGCAAAGCAAGGCTGCATTTAAAATGGCAGCTGGAAAGACAGCAGTGCATGCCTAAGTACATTAAATCTACCAGGCCTCTGAACCTACATGCCCCTACATATACTAGGGGCTTACAGGTAGGTTGCCAGTACCAGCTGTAATCATACCTAATTACAATGTACCTTTTACACAGAGCACAGGCCCTGGGTCTGGTTAGCACAACCCAGGGCACATTCAGAGTCAGAACAACAGGATCTAGTAGTCAAATGGAGGCAAAACGTGGGAGGACACTGCAAAAAGACCTGGGGCCTCATTTATGAGGTTTTGCCATAGGGAAGCACAGCAGGCCTTCCTGCTGCGCTTCCCTACGGCAAACAAAAGGGCAGGAATGTGCCGTATCAATAAGATACAGAGCATTCCTGTCCTGTTTCCCTGCGCCGGTGCACAATGGGCTGCCTGCATTGCGGGGATGATTTTTTTTGTACAGGAAGGGAAACCTTTCTGTACAAAAGTAATCACAAGAGCCTTTTCCTCTTTCTATGTGTGCTGCAGAATGCAGCACACATCGAAAAAGGAAAAAATAGGAGAAACATAGCTATTTATCCCCGTTGAGCCTCCCCTGGGGAGGCGTAAGCTTTTGGCACTGCCTCAGATTTTCGATTTCTCGTAAATCTGGAGCAGTGTCAAAAGGCCATTGTACGCCCCTTTACCGCAGAACACTGCGTAAAGGGACTGATATTTAGCAGGCAGTATTAAGCCCAAAAAAGTGGCTTAGTGCGGCCTGATAAATATCACGAAGGCTTCTGCGCCACGGAATGTCACAAGCAGTGACGTTCCGATGGCGCAAGGGCACTCATAAATGAGGCCCCTGGTTTATCACACTGCCCACAGAGTCCAGAACTTTCCATCACAGATATGTAAGCGAATATGTTTTCTTAATCAATGTATGAGGTTTTCAAGGTATTTTGGGTAAAAAAACCTGTGAGAGTCACCCTGAATACCCCTAGGTGTCCACATTTAAAAATGTATAGGTTTGCTTTGTTTCCTTGGGTGTCGGCTGAGCTAGGGTTTAAAATCAACAGCTTCTCGCATTGGAAAAAATGTGATGGGTCCATGTTGCGGTTTGGGCTGTTTCCTGTTGTGGGCACTAGGCCTACCCACACAACTAAGGTACCATTTTTATCAGGAAACTTGGGGGAATGCCATGCAAATCACCCCACCCTGGATTCTCCTAGGTATCTAGTTCTAATGAATGCACATGTTTGCTAGGTTTCCCTAGGTGCTGGCTGATCTAGGGTCCACAATCTTGAGCTACCCATATTGGGAAAAAGGGTCAGTTTTCATTGGAAAAATGTGATGCATTCATGATGTGTTTTGCCTCATTTCCTGTTGCTGGCATCAATCTGTCCCACACAAGTGTTGTACCATTTTTATTGGAAGACATGTGGGAGTATAGAATACTAGAACATTTATTATTAACAATTGTATTTTGCTGCCAAATGTAAGTCAGTGTATAAAAAGAAGACTTAAAAAAAACAACTCTAAATCATACGCAAGAACGGGTACCCACAAATTCAGAGATGTAAAAATAACATATGCTCCTATACTCCAAATCTTGTGCCCTTTTCAGAAATATATGGGTTTCCTTGATAACCATCTTTCACTTCTCCTTGTCACTATATGAATTAGAGTATACCCAGTACTCAATGAAAAATCATTGTACAGTGCAGCTCAGTGTTGGCTCTGGGTACCTTGGGTTTTAGAGAACCTACAAGCCCTATATATCCCCACAACCAAAAGGGACTAATAGACATAATAGTATATTGTTTTTCTAATTCGGCCATTGTGACAAAGAGTTACACGTGAAAATGTTGTCAGGAATGGTTGTTTTTTCTATATTTGTTTACTTTGACAGTCATTTTCTTGAGAAAATGATGAGGAATCTACACATATGACCCCCTGCTAAATTTTGATTTTTTTCTACATTGCAGAATCTACAGCTTTTCTGGATCCCCCATGGGTTTCACACTGGTTTCCTCCACACAGTAGAAATAATTTGAAAGCACAAAACATTGAAAAAATGGGCTACCTCTTTAAAAAATGTTAAAATTGTGTTTGAAATAAAGTTGGGAAGATGGTGAATTTAGTACCGCAAATTGTTTGTTGATTCCACTTTTAGGAAAAAAAGACAGAGCCCTTTTTTCCTTTTTTTACTTTAATTTTTCTGCTATATTTTGCCTATTTTCTCAGTCCCCTCCAGAGGAATCCACAAACACTGGGTACCTTTAGAATGGCCAAAATGCTGGAAAAAAGGACGCAAATTTGGCGTGAATACCTTATGTGGCAAAATATTATGGCACCCTAAACGCAAACTACCCCAAAGAGCCCAACAAGGGTTATGCACTGGGGGATGGGGGCAGCAGCCAACAGGTTATGGTCATTCTGCATCTAGCATTGTTTGCATATTGACATCGCTGTTTACCCTCATTGTGTTGCAACGCTGTTTCATCTTCTCAGGTACCCATATTTCCTAGAAAGACCTGAATCTCTCCCTTTGTCTTAATGTGTGTTACAGTGGCGGAGGGATTTCATAAATATGCACAAAGACTTAATAAAGTTATGCTTGTTATAGTAAAGTCCAAGATGAGAGTTCCTGGGCTACGTCTTTTGCAAGCAGGCACTCGGCCCTTTGTATATCCATCAACATCTTCCGATGATGTAGTATTTAATTGACTTTGCTAATGGTCTTGATATATTTATAAATAACTTGGTGAAAAGACACATTATGGTTTTTTTTTTTTAAGTACCACAATGTCTTGTCTAGCAAACGACATTCTTTCTTTTTAAAAGGAAAACATATTTTATTTCCCCAAACAGCACGGCCACATGAAAATGATTTATGATGTAGGTTAGATCATTTTTCATCTCTCGTAGTATTTCTCATACTCTCCATGCCTGAAGGGGTTCATGTACAGCAAACCTGAATTCTATAGACAGCCTTGACTTATCTATTAAAATGTCCGCAGTGCTACATGCTTCCAAGGACTCTTCAGGTTGGTAATTTAACCCAGAAATACAGTGTAATGTAAATATTATTTTTAAGAAATTAAACATTCTGCAAAAAGAGTTATAAAACAGTTCGTGGATTTCGATAACTCTTAAATTAAAATACCGAACTATGGGGCATATTATCAAGGGGGTTTATCTCCACTTTTTTGGCTTTAAAAGCCAAGAAAGCGGAGATAAAATTATCTCCCTATTACCTAGCTGTCGCTAACACCAGTTAGCGACAGCTGGTAGGAGATAGCGACCATCTTGGGCCCCACTTTGCATGTCAGTGATATTTATCACTAATGACATGCAAAGTGGGAGTGCCAAGATGTTAGTGACTGGAAACAGTCGCTAACATCGCTATCTCCTATTACCAACTTTTGGAGATATTCGCGCTAAGCGCGAATATCTCCAAAAGCTAACACCTGCCCTGAGCAGTTCTTAGCCATGTTATCCAACGGGAGGTGGATAACATGGCTAAGAGCATTAGCTCGGTAATGCATGAATATCGCTGACTTTTCAGCGATATTTATGCATTGCAGCCGTTTTTATCGCATTTGCGATAAACCTTGGTAATACCAAGGTTTATCTGCGGTAAAAATCGCCGCAGCTCAGCGGTAAAATTTTATCTCTAACCAAACAATAGCGATAATTATCGCTATTGCTTTGTAATATGTCCCACGGGGTCTTGTCAATATCTCGTTTTATGTTTAATGTTTCAAAATCACTATGTTTGTTATTCTTTGGGACGCTATTTTGAAAAATGCACTTTATGGTGAGAGCATATTGCTCTTTAAATATAATGTACTGCTTTTTTTCTTTTGACTGTAGTCTCTTTCATCTGTTATCTGATCGTCATTGATTTTTATTGTGACCTCATTGAAATGAGATCATTCTCTTTTACTGGGATTTGAGGAATTGCAAGATTTTATCATTATGTGTTAATTTTTTATACTTGTTGAAATAAACCCAAGAGCTGAGGAGGAGGCTCTACACTTGCCTCATAACACAGCGGTTTTTATAGTGATTTTTCAAATATGTGTTTTGAAACTACAGCCCGCATTTTATAATATCAAACACTTGTACATATGTAATGGAACTCAATTTTGCTTTATGCTAAGGTTTCTGGAGTTTTATGTGATTTGTGGCCATTATCGACCAAATAATGTGATTGATTAGGTATTGGTGTGAGAATGATACAGGAACAATAGTATTACAGGACATTCACATTTTCTACTCTTTGACCATGTATTTTTTTTTAGAATTGGCACAGCCAAAGAGATCCAGCTGTGGTTACGTGCACAAAGAGGGTAATGTGTGAGCTCCCTCATTCATTGACCTTCTCGGGTCAATCCCGTTTTACCCCTGCTTGTTTGGAATCATTGTGTAGATGTTTTCAATTTTTCCCGTTTAAAGGCCCTATTGTTGATTGGCCCAGACCATCTCCCAGGAGCACAGGCAATAGTACTGATTACTGTCCCATTTATGCTGCTGTAGGCAGCACCAGAGTCGAGGTATGAAAGCATCCAATGTTCGGGACCAGAGGCACAGTGTCTGCAGCAGGTGTGGCTCACAGTTATAGCGCTGTATCTGAAGCATTCTTCAGTGTGAGTTCCATTCCAACCGTACTTTGTCACTAAACAGAAACTACAAGTTTGAAACGCTATTCCAAAATTGACACCTATAGTCGCTCCTTAGAGTCCTTAAGTGCTGTGGCGATTTCTGACTTAGATCTTTAAGTACCAATCAACCACACAACTACACTTCTAAAGGTCCTCAGAGGAGGAACTTGGTGACTCACAGGGTGTCAGGCAGTCAGGCAAAGGCCACAGCAGCGTCCAGTCCAGGTCCAGGGTCCACTGGTCAGCTGGATGCTTTCAGAAAACGGCCTCTTGTAGCTTATTGTATGGCTGTGACTTAAACAGTTCAGACCTATGACCGTTGGTGTGCACTTCTTTGTCTTGGCTATAACAAGGAGCATGTTCAGTCCTTCAACTCCTTTGCCGTGGCGCAAATTTCCCTGCGGTGCTGCGGTGATCATAACGGCTCCAGGCCGTCATGAGTAACGGTAGTTGTGTGCTCATGACAGCCTGGACTCATCAGAACTCCGCCCTCTGATTAATTCGCCTGCACAATCGGGCAAGTAATCACGCGTGGGCGGAGCGGCAGAGGCATGACGACTCCAGACCGTCATGAGCACACGACTACCATGACGTATGGAGGCCTGGAGACGTCATGAGCACCAAAGGGGTTAAGTCTTCTCTCCAGTTTCAGACAACAGGTCCAGTCCTCTTCTTATATTCCACAGTTCCAGAAAGTGTTCGGAAGTGGGTGCCTGGCGGACCAACATTTATACCTAGCTCTAACTAGTGGGTGAGAATGACTACTGGGCACACCTTAAACAATTCCCTCCTTGCAACATTTCACTCCTTGCAACATTCAGTTCCATACAATAGTCCATTCCATGTAACATGTTTCCTGTGCAACGTTTCTCTTAAACCATATGTCACTTCATATGGTATTTCAATGGTGCGCACTCCATATGGTACTCCTTTCTTTGCAACAGTCCACTGCACTGCATGCTACATTCAGATACAGGTACTGTGCATCCCTAATTGAAGTGGCCACTTTATGCAACATTCTGCTCTATGTCATAAATCATTGCATTCCAGGCAAGATGCCTCGACACTGGACAGTTTTAGCTCATGAAACATTCCACTCAGCCATACCCCAATGTGTTTCACTTAGTGCTACCTTGCTTGCAACACAAGGCTCGATCGAATGAACCATTTGAATCAACGCAAATGTTCTATAAATTTGGCACTCCTTTAAATGCATTTTGTCACCCACACAGTGCTTCATTTCTCTAAATGCAGTATTCCACTATGCATACTATTTATTTCCATGTAATCCTCTACATGGACATTTCATGGCTTGCAACACATAAATAAAAGCAAAAGGCCTCTTATAGTAAAGTTTTCTCACTGCAATATTACACTGAGTGCAGCTTTTTCTCTCAAAGCTATAATCCGCGCACTAGACTCCATATTACCCCTCCGCACTACGAGCTCAAAAAGACATCAGATATCAGCGCCCTGGTACTCAGAAGAACTCAGAGACAAAAAGCGCATCTGTAAGAGGCTGGAAAGAAAGTGGCGCTTGAGCTACGCTGCAACGGACAAAGCCACATACAGGGAGGCCATTGGAGCCTACAAATCGGCAATAAAAGTGACATAATCGATCTATTTCAATGACAAAATAATGTCGGCCAAATGTAAACCCAAAGAGATGTACCAAACGGTAAAAAGCCTAACTAAGCTTCCACCCCCACCAATCGCCATCCCCAATGTGCCCTCCCGATGTAACGATCTGGCTGATTTCTTCTGCCTTAAAGTAAACAAAATCTACACATCTTTTCCGGACATTGACACTGACCCACTTCCCCAAGGACATTATCCAGCAGCTGAAGTAGAGGAGTCGCCTCACAACACCCTAGCCCACTTCCCACAGTTAGACTCAGTAACACTCGAGTCTCTGATGCACCAAATAAAATCTGGCTCCCCATGCAACCCTGCACCACCGAATACGCTGGTCTCGGCTAGTCAGGTGATTCTTCCCACACTGTTGGAGTTATTGAACTCCTCGATAGTGACTAGCACAGTTCCATCGACCTGGAAACATGCCAGGGTCCGAGCACTCTTGAAGAAACCAACCTCGATCCTGGCAACCTCAACAGCTATCGCCCTATCTCATTGCTCCCCTGGGCAAGCAAAGTCCTCGAAAAACACATTAACACCTCTCTAACCAGGTTTTTCGAGAGCAACCATCTGCTTGACACCACCCAGACGGGCTTCCGTCCCAAACATGGTACGGAGAAGGCTTTGGTGGCAGTCACAGAGGAAGCGAGGCGGATCCTAGATCAGGGGGGATCAGTGGCAGTGATCCTCCTTGACCTGAGCTCCGAAGAACTGAAAAACATGCTTAGGATGGAGGTACCCCTTCAGGTTCCTGAAGTAAGGAGCAGATTACGATAAATCGAGAGTCGCAGAAGGCCCAAGGTGTGTGTCATTGAAGAGTCCTCGGTTCATAGAGCAGAGGGACAGAAGCCCTCACGTGGCCACCTGAGGAGTTCACATCTAGAAAGTATCAGAAAGAGAAGGGAGGCCGTACTCTGCCTCACAAGCTCAGACCAAGAGTAGTAAGGCATATGACACCTAGGGCCAGATGTAGGTAAAACACAATTACTCCTGACCACCCAAATCGCCGCAACAGGTGCATGAGATGGGAGGAAAGTGAGGAGGCAACTAGCCACAGCAGCATCTCACCCCCGATAACTGAGTCCAGGAGGCGCATTGAACGGCACAGAGCTGCCACTGGAGAGACCGCCAGGGACGACAGTGTGCCCAAGGAACGCGGCAGTGCTGCGCGTGGGCGCAGAAAATAATGACAGCCATCACCTGGCATTGTGAGATGGGTGATGTAACCCATTTCACCTTTTGAATGTTTAGTGCATATTGGCATGGCATGTTGAGGCCTTCATGGTGTGGCTGTGTGCTGTGCTATTGCCTGAGTTAAGGTTAATAAAACACTGTCACACAGTTACAGTTGCTGGCTTTGTCTCATTACTTACTCAGAAATAATTTTGTGTGATCTTAGCCCGTCTATGTCTCCCATCTGGTGCTGCTGCCACACCTGCTGCACTGTGCTCTGGCTGTGGACAATCCTCATCCGCTGAGTCAATTAGTTCCACTGCTGTTTCTTTCTTTGTGATAAGGTTATGCAGCATGGCAAATGTTGCTATAATTTTACAGCAGATGATAGGGCGGTACTGCTGTGCACCTCCACTTTTGTGGAGGCAGCATAACCGTCTCTTTAAGAGGCCAAATTATGCTCCACAACATTGTGCGTAGATCAATGTGCCACATTGTATCTCCTCTCACTTGGGGTAGATGTGTTGAGATATGGGGTCAGGATAAATGCCCACACGGCATATACGCTATCACCTGAGTGAGAAAGGAAGAGTCATTAATACCAGTCACCGACACATTCATCCAAGGTATACATCAAGGTGTGTCACATTGATTTACCTAGCAGGTATCCTTCCCCAAATTCGCCCCAGGCAGACGTGTGTAGATCCCACTGTTCCTGAATATGTAGGGGTCATAGGTGCCCCGTGGAAATTTGGCTACGATGTCGGGGATGATGTGGTCTGCATCACAAATTACCTGCACGCTGATGGAATGTGTAGATTTGCAGTTCCGATATATGTACTCTGTAGCTGCAGGTGGGCAGATTGGTATGTGTGTCCCATCAATGCACCCTATTACATGTGGGAACCGTGCCTTTTGATGAAAATCCATCTTGGTTTTATGAGGTTCCACCTGTGTGCTGGGGAACCGTATGTAGTGGGGCATTGTTTACATCATGGCATCTAGGAAAGTGTTGAAGAAACAGGACAGGAAACTCTGTGACACACCCCCTGCCACAACTATCACTCCCTGGTAACTACCTGATGCAAGTAGGTGCAGGCTACAAAGCACCAGGACATGTGGTTGTATAGCTTGCGCCCTTTGTGTCTGATGCTCCAGGAGTGGGTGCAGGTCCAGTATCAGGTCGAGGATGGTTTGGGGGTGAAGCCTGTACCTCTAATAGATTTCAGCCTCAGTCAGTTGGAATAATGTAATGCCCAGTCTGTACACGCATTCCTCCCGTCTCCAGATCCTCAGTCATGCTGCTTGCATCCGAAGCTGTATTGCAATGACATAGAGGGCTGCCATTGTGTTCACACTGTTGCATTTTGGGGCTGCTTAAATGCAGTGCACCTGATTACCACCTGCTTTGAGTCCATGGTAATTTGCGACCCCTAAATAACGAATATTTGAAAAAATGGTAATAGCAATTTTTGGTACATCAATTTGGGAATTATTTTAAGGATTTCTTATTTAGCAATTCAGTATTTTGGGATTCGGTGTGTACTAATCGCAAATTAAGGAATTGTTAACTGGTTTCCCTTATTTTTAGCGATTCCTTATTTTGAGATAGCGTTTGGTATTACCTACATTGTACAAGGCTATTTATCGGTCGGTAACACTGAAATTCGGCGAATTTCAGCATTAGCGCTCGGTATTTGGCCACCTACATCTGGCCGCAAGATGTCTCAGGAGGAGCTGTGGACAGTCACCATCTTAGCACTGGGTTTAGTGGCTCAAACCATGATACAAACTGAATGAACTTTTTTGATTAGAAAAAGTGAAACATGGACGCATTTTGACACTAGATGTTAGGGAACACATCTCTACCAGTGAGACAACCAGTTAATAGGTGCCTGAAGACGTTGATGATTTAACAATATTACAATGAGTGTGCGGTGTTAAATGCACCCACACAATGAATGGCAGTTGTGAATCAGTTACATGAGGCAAAAGAATACCTTTTTTCAGTTCAGGAAAACCTTTCCTCAGGAGATTAAGATTGAGATCAGTTATGTTTCCCAATCAATATTTTTGGTATTGTTGTTGAAGAGGGAAGCTGCTAGCCTGGGTAGAATGAGGGTATTCCATTATTGTCCAATAGATTTAGAACTAGAGATAGGTAAGCCACACAATGCGCTTAAACAACCACTTACTAGGGGACCGAGTAATAATGTCAGAGGTGGCTTGGGGTATTTGGCATTTTCTGAAGGAGAATGATGTCAAAAAGATTGGGAAAGTTCTTTAAAACACCCTTAAAAGCAGTGCTATGGGACAATTTATAGCTGTGACATCAAACTAAATAAACTGAGGTCATTGGTTAGACAGAGGTTTGAGATGGATCAGTCAGGTTTGGAAAAGCGATACTAATCTAAAGGATCACAGAAGGTATGTAGCAAGATCTTAGCGGTATGGGTACAGATTAAGGCCATCAACAAAGGTAAAGTGAAATTCCTACTACTGAGGGTGAAGCAGAGATTTTATGAGGTTGGAACCAAGGTTGGAAAGCTCCCAGACGGCAAACTGAGAGCCTGGATTGTTCACCTCTACAGCCCGGCAGAGGTTAATGTCACAGAAGATGAGGAGAAGTTCATCTGGGCATCTATGCAAGGGTTTATGCCAGAGAAAGGATAAAGCTGGTGTGGAGTAAACTCATGCTTAATACAGACATGTTGGAGGAGCCCATTGGTGTGGAGGAAATCATGAATTGGGATAGAATAACGCAAGTAAAAACTAGCAAGGCCCTGGCCTCTGACTTGAATACAGCTGCCTTCTAAAAAATGTTTGGTAGTGTTGCAAGCTTCTTCTTTGGCTGGACAACGTAACTCCTTCCTATGTAGTGGCAGCTCAGGGTGCCAGCCATGAGGATAAAGACTTCTATCTCAGTGATTTCAAAGTCAGGAAAATATGTAAAATAGGGCACAGCCCTGCATCTCTACTGAATTTAGATGCTAAGTCATTTGCAAATGTTTGGCAACTACACTGGAGCTACATTTCCCCTTACACTTGCACCTAGATCAGTGTGGTTTTGTGAGAAACAGGTTACGGGAAACAGCATCATGAAAGTCCTGCACAATATCAAGCATACCCAGCAGTCACATAAAGAAACAAATTTGCTCATCCTAAACGCCAAATTAGCTTGCAATCAGGTTCACTGAAGGATATGGGGCTAAGGCTGAATTTCAGGACATGCTTTATGGCATCGAGCGCTGCCCATGTGTCAGCTAACCTTTGCTTGTGACTGGGAAGGCCTCTCCTCTGAAGCTACCCAAATTACTGGGTACAGCTGGCACACAATATTAGGGACTTATGGGTACGGTAAATATGCCAATTAGAAGTATATCTAATCTCAACATGTTAGACAATATGTGTTGGGGCCTAAATAGGAGACCCCTAGCGCAGAGTAAATAAAAAAAAACATCAGCATCCATCCAAATGCATGGGTGTGGTCATGCAAAAAGAGACATTTTCCTACCATGTGCAATTCCCTCTTTGCAACAATGTCAGCCCATAGAGTATTGCTGTCTGTATAATATTGCTCTGCGGTGCAACATTCCACAACCTGCAGGGTTCTATTCCATGAAGTGTTTTCCTCCATTTCTCTCCATGTAACCTTTTGTTTTGTGAAACAGTCCACGAAATGCAAGACTACAGTTGATGTAACATTCTACTCTATGTAGGTTTTTTCTACATTCAAATCCTACTCCATGCATATTCAATGTCATGTAATATTGTTTTTCATGTGATATTTCACTGTATGCAAAATATGACTCCAAGCATCTTTCAAACCCCCTGTAATGTTTATTTTCCTGATATATTTCACACTGTGGTACAATGTAATCCATTTAACAGACCTCCCTAATACAATATTCCCCTTGATGCAGCCTTCCATTCTATGCTATAATCCAATCTGTATGGCATTCATCTCCATTAAACATTCCACCCCTAGCATGATTTTATATTAAGCAGCATTCCATCTCATCCAATAATCAACTCCATGAATCACTGGACTTTGTGTAACATAAGTCACTTTGTGATAAGGCTCTTTTTTTTTGCAATATTAAAGTTTAAGAAACATTCCAAGACAAGCAATAGTGTGGTGCCTCTAACATTTAATTCTATGCAGCATTCATATCGACAAGACATTCCTCTCTATGCAACATTCCATTCCATAAAACGTTCCACTTGCAATATTCTACTCCAAGCACCATGCGCCTTCAAGCAAAATCCTTTCGCAATATGCATTTATCCACTCCATGGAACATTTCAATTTGTATTACATCATGTAACATTTCTCTCAACATTCTATTCCATGCAACATGTCTTTCACTATAATATTGCACGCTGTCTGCATTTTGACCCGGACATCAGTCAGATCCATTTCACTTTAGGCAACCTTCTTCTCCAGGCAACATTCTTCTAAGTAACACTGCATACTATGCATACTATGTAATAGATTTCTTGATGTAACATTCTGCTTCATGCTGGTGCCCATGTATGCAACCCCGTACTGGATTCCTTCCCATCTTGATATCCTTTCCTCATATTATTCCAGTAAGTGCCACAGTATGCTCAACACAACATTCCACTTGATGCCACAGCCTTCTTCTGAGAACATTCCTCTCAGTGTAGGATCCGATATCATGCAATATTCACTTCTTGCAAGGTTAAACTGAAGGCAAAATGTGTGTCTTTTGCAGTATTCAACTCCATTCAAACCTCCTTTCCATAAAAGGTCTCTCTTCATGCATTGTTTCTTTGAATGCAACTTTTTTCCATGCATCATTCTGATACATGCAATGCTTAAAGAAAAAAAAAAACCATCCCTCCTTGCAACGTTCCATTCAGTATCACATTTTTCTCTATCAGAGATGCAGGGGTATATTTACAAGGACTTAACGCTGCCGTAGTGTCAATTTTTGATGTTACATAGGCTATTTTTTATCGCCTTATTTACAACTTGTAGCTAACTGGAGTTAACAGCACTTTTCCAGCAAAAATGTGAATTTTAAAGATCGCCACTTCTGTTAGCAAGAGTTAACAAAAATTGGATGCAAGATGGGCGTTCCTGTGAAAAAACTGAAGCTGCAGCTAATCCCACTTTGTGGTATTTCCTAGAAATTTCTTGTATGGTGCAAAACCCAAAAAACTGCCTCTAGGGTCACTTAGAGACAGTTTTTCAAAGACCAGAAAAGATCTGGTCTTAAAATTGGTGCAAATACTTTTAGAGATTTTGGTGCTGGACTGCACAGCAAAGAATATTGCTGCGCTGCCCTGTGCCAAAACAAAAACTCGGGAATGTGCTCAACAATAAGAAAGGGCACGGTCCTGGTCCTCATTCATGAAAAGTGTTGCATCACTGCAACAAAACAGCGTTGGCACACTTTTCACTGTGCCCTCTCTGCGACACCATGGTTGAGCCATATTTACTGTACAGCACTCCATGTTGCAAAGATTTACGGATATGTCAGTATTTCTGACATATCTGTTGGTGCTAAAGTCACAAATTGCTGCAATTTTGATGCAACTCCAGCAATGCATTGGGCAGGCCAATATCTATGGCACAGAGTCACCCATACACTCCCCATGAAGCAGGCATAAGGTTTTGACACAGTGGCGTCCTAGAATTGTCGCACTGAAATCTCATAGATTTCATAGTGCCACTCCTACAAGGCTTTGTTGCATGGGAAAGCCCACCCTGCATACATACATCCGTCCTGATGTGGCAAAGTGGTACACAAGGTTACGCATATGCCTAGATGCGTCCCTTTGTACTGGGTCTAGTTTGGCCTCCAGGTTGTCTGCTGTCACCTTTCCCAGTGGCCAGCGAGCCCCAGATGCTCGGTCCACTGACACGGAGGAGCAGCCAGGGTGTCCGCAACTTTGGAGCTCCATTGGTGGAGTTTGCCGCTACAGTGTTGGTGTGTGTAAACATAGGTGGAGTGGTGAGCTGAGGGAGTTGCCGAAAAGTTCTTTGTAGGCCTTGATCTATCTATGGCTGAGGAGCTGATGATGCAGTGGTTTTCGGTGGGCGTGGAGAAGGCATGATGCATACTATGATGGTCGGTCCAGGAGAGTTCAGTGGTGTGTCTGTAGTTAGAGTTACCGCTGGCAGAGAAGACGGGGTCGAGCTTTTGCCCAGCTATGTAGATTGGTGCGGTGACTAGCTGCCCGAGTCCGATGATGGCGAGGTTCGCCAGGAGGGTGGTGGTGTTCTGGTCACTGGGGTTGTCCAGGTGGAAGTTGAGGTCTCCGAGTAGGATGTAGTCAGTGGATGGGAGAGCCTGGGGTACTATGAGGTCTACAATGGCATTAGTGAATGGGGGTTCATGGGTTGGGGGCCTGTAGATGAGGGTGCAGCGGAGGGTGGGGTTGGTCCGGATCTGGAAGTGGAGGTGTTCCATGGTAGACATCAGGTCATTAGAGTTTGGGGCTAGGGCGGTCAACCTAGAAGCTGGGGAACTGAGTTCTGGTTTCGGCAATGACGCTGAACATCCTGTGGTTCTGGGCAAATCACTTAATCTCCCGTGCCTAACAAAAAATGAATGTGTCCTCATGTAACACAACTAATGCTATGTAAAGCGCTCTGATACCCGATTCGAGTCAAGTTTGTGCTATGTAAAAAAAAGAGTACATGGTCAGTCGGAGTGTGCATTTTTAGAAAATGGCAGTGCCTCCTCCTCCTCCTGAGTGCTCGGGATGGTCCGCGCGGCTGTTTTTGAAGCCACCGTGGACAGTGATAGCGATATCCGGTTCTGAGCAGAGGTTGGTCCAGGTTTCTGTGAACAAGGCAATATCTGAATAGGTGGCATCAAGGGGGTCCCATATTTCTGTTGCGTGTTTGTGCGGAGACTGCATATTGAGGAGGATGCAGTTGAGTCGGTCAGCTGCACTGTTGGTCAGCTGATGTGGCAGAAGGTGCGTTTGCAGTTTCAGCAGGCACAGGTTGCAAGGGGATTCTACTAAGATGCTACATGGCAAGCTGTGTGATATCCAGGGCTGATGGTGAGGAGGGTACGGGCGTTGTAGCAGTGGTGTGTCCAAGAGGGAGGGTCCTTGGTGCTCGGCATGGTCCAGGGGTGGACGGACGCAGACAGGCTTGCCTTTGGAACACCAGTGTTATGCCCGCTGTGCAAGGCCACACAGTGGTCACCATTAAGTAGTTCTGCGGGGGCAATAAACAACTGGGAGGCGAGAAAAGCAAATAAGGACACTGGAGGGGTTAGGGATGTGGGGGGAGCAGGGTTTGTAAATATATTTCTTTAAATGTTACCTTGAGGCCTGGTCCCGTGGCTTCTGTGCTCCTGATTTCCTGAGTCTGCTTCCAGGAACAGCAATCGGGCAGCCAGGCTCCCTCCCCTAAGCCAATCACAACCCGGCAATGCGGCAATGTGATTGTTCTTGAGCGCTTTGACAAGACATTCAGCCAGGGGCTGGAGGGGTGGGCATGTTCTCCATGGGCTGCATTGTGAACAGGGAAGTGCGAAATACTGCTTTGGGTGGCCTAAGCGAGCCGACCAAACAGTCATGAGCACTTTAGTGGGCATACCACTCTGCCCCTGCCTTGCTCTGGGAGTAAAGCAACCCTACCCACCCTCCTGCCTTCAAAGGAAACAAAAAATAAATTCAAAGGAAACAGAGCATGAGAATATCAGAAAATTATCATGTTATGTTTCCTCTTCTTGCACTGCTTCGGAGCAATGGGACAACACTCTTGTGCCATAGCTAAGGAGATGCCACTGGGGTGCATCACCTACAGGCTCTATTCCTAGGCCCGACTCGATCCCCAGGCCTCTTCCACTATGCGTCCTAACTCCTCCTTACCCGGACATTGATACCGTGGCACAATCCGCTGCACTCTTTCCAAATCTGTGACTCAGCCAGAAAGAGCCTCAGCCAGGAGGGATTTCACAAGCCTGGGTACAGCATTTGCCCACAAGTCCGCTGGGGAACCTCCTGATGCAGGTGATGCAACAGGGTCCCTTCATGCATGAAGCTGCAGAGCTCCTACCACACAAATTCATTGCAGCTCAGCGGCCACGCCCTCCACAGCGTCCGGCCAGAGCAACATCCACTGGCCTGTGATGCAGAGAGGTGCGGCCCACCATTGGTAATCCCCTCCGTGCACTCTAGTGTAGAGGTGGCACATGGTATGAGATGCAGACCTACCAACGTTGGTGCGCAGGAGCACCTCTACTGTTCACAGATCCAAGGGGCAACAGGCAGTCTTCTCACACTGGTCAGCAAATACCACGGCCCAGCAACTCCACGGCATCTCCGCATCCCACTCCGGCTCCGAGACGCAGGCACAGCAAGGCTTCTGGGCTCCAGAAACTGTCAGCACTTTCAAGGTTTTGGCTGCCATGGTGTTGCAAGGAGGGAGCTATGAAAAGTGATGCATCACAGGTTTTCCCCAGCGATGCCCCTCTTTCCATATATGTAGCCCTGAATCTGCATTTCCTCTTAACCTGGGACTCTGGCTGGACATTCTGGGTGTTGGGGGGTTTGGGGAGGTTGTTGATCTGTCCTGCACTTGCCCCTGGATACTCCACTCTGCATTACATTCGTTTTCCCTTATTTTTTTCATTGGAAGTAGACTTACTGGTTATTTTTGCCTCTAGAAGCAAAAAGGTGAAGTTCTGCTAACTAATGTGAGTTTTTTGCCCACAAATTGGCCTTTCCTCAGTTTTTGCTGGCTACGGTCAGAATTTGTATAATCTTCACGCTAGTGTTGTGGCGACAGTTTTCACAGCGGCTGCCTGAAACTATTGCCATGCAGCAATGTATTGGAAATACATCGCTAACAGGACGATAGTTTTCGGTGATGGCCCGCATTAAGAAAACTGCTGCTAACTAATGCTAACGCAAGTTAGCGGCAGTTCTTGTAAAAATTTCCCTCAATGTCAGATTTTTCTCTATCAGAGGTTTAACTGCATGAAGTATCCACATTCCATTCCATTTAACATTCCAGCCCAATAAACATTGTACTTCTTGATTAATTATTCTACTTCAAGCAAAACTGAACTCCAGTCAACATTGAACAGCATGTTACAATGCACCTTAGACAACATTACTCTCAATAAAAGATCTTCTCATGCAATATTACATTTGTTGTTGAACTCCTCTGTGTTCAATATTCCTCTCCAAGCACCATTCCACTGCGTCTCTGATAATTCTGCTGGTATTGGAAACAGAAGTTACTGTCCCAGCTGGAATTACATGTATTGTGGGAGCACTATAGGTCCATGGTATTACACCAAGATATTTCACTTGATGAATATCAGGAAAACTGGATGAATATCAGGAAAACACATGGCAAACAATTGCTGCTGTAGGTATGATTTCAAAATGCTCTTTCCCAAGCCCTCATAATTTCCCTTATTTCCTTGCCCACTTAAACAGTAATCCTGAGGCAGGGAAATAACAGTAAATATTATGGACCATTCATAATAATAGGCAATATCTGCAGTTACATTGTATGCCATTTAACACAACACTACATATAAAATTAATGACCTTGAAATAATTCACTACATAAAATGCTCCTCTCAATGCAACATTCCGCTCTAGGCATTCTTCCTCTCTAACTAAAATTCTTTCATTTTGCACCAAATAACATTTGACTCCATGTAAAATTCCTATCCATTAACCATTTATCTCTATTCAGTTTTCTACTTCATGCAATATTTCATTCAATGCAAATGCAATAAATGTTCTGCTCATGTACTACCTGACTCAATCCTTAGTCACTGATTGCATCTATCATCCCAGTAGCCCATCACAATCTAACAAATGTGCTCCCTTGGAGAGATATGTTTTAACTTTGCCTATGCATATTGGGATATCCTGAGTTTACAGCTCTTGACATAATCTCCAAATGTATTTACCTGCATAACTACTATCGCATATCAGCTATCTCTGCATATTTTTAGTGGTTGTTATTTACTTGTGTCCTTTCGTGGGGTTAATCAGTCACCTAATTCCTTTCAAGGTCTATGTCTAGTATCACACTTTTCTAGTGCAAACATTGTCAATATATGCCTTATTTTTTCTGCATTTATCTTTAGTTTCATCTTCATTAACCTAGAAGGACTTCAGTACCTATTCAATTTTCTCATGATCTCATTATCACTTGAACATTCACAAAGTATAAACCTTTTATTACCAAACATACCCAACGTGGTACACATGTAAAGGTGTACTACACCACTACAAGGGATGTATCCTGCATATAACATCTTCCAGAAAAACTGTGGCAGTGATCCTGTCACATATAAACTTCAGTTAATAATGGGGAATGCAGCAACAATTGTGAACTGAGGATCAAGATAAAACCAGCAAGCTCTCAAACGTCAGAGACCATTTCAAACAACTGAAGTTCATAACAATCCTGAAAGAACAGCACCATAAAAGAAATCAAGCAGAACAAGCACGTATTTAAGATGAAGTAACACAAAAGGTTCATATAACAGATGAAGGACTATCCTTTTTCAATGATGCATGCACTAAACCGAAGCAAAAGTAACACTACTCGAATATGTCCTAAAGGAGTACCAGACCAGCACCCAGAATCAATTTAAAACTTTGGCACACAATTCTTACGCCCCCAAACCCATGGATTACGAGTATCACGGGGGGAGAGCATAGGGAAACATAAATGCCAGCATGATTTTCTTGGTAACACACATTTTCAACCATTATGTGCTCGGTAAAAAACAACACTATAAGACACACAGACTCTCCATATAGCTAGAGTGTATTCAGTACTATCTGGAACTGCAAGGTCTGGCAGCAGACCTTAAACTTTCAGTGTCTTGTTCCGAGGAAATAAAACAACTTTCAATTTCCAGAGTACGACTAGAGATGAAAAACATGGAAGGATTTACTTCTCCATACTTCCCAACATGATCTGGGAAACAGCAACATGCCAATGGGAAAAGAGGACTGCCATTCCAGAGCATTTTCCCATTTCGATTACTTTCATGGTCGTTTCTGGTTCCTCTCTGAAAATTAATTGCCATGGTTCATTTCATATTTTTTCAAAAGCAACCCAAGCCAGACGTTTTCAATCACAATCCTGCTAACTATTTCTGGCCTAATGTTTACCAAGTTCACTATTTGGATGTTGTTTTTTTCGATACATTCTCTTCTTCTTTCTGTGCTTTCGGCTCAGGCCATGGGAATAAGTAGTCACAAGGCCTCCACCATGTTGTCAGGAGGCCAATTGATACATTCAAATTGGCAATGAATGACCCTACTCATAGGCTGAGTTGGAATCAGTGGAAGAGTGGATGAGGTACACGTTCCTGCACAGAGAGAAGAAGCAGTGCTGATCAGATCATTACAGCCACACAGCAGATTGTCGGGCTGCCACGCTATGCATTACAGAGGAGCCTATGAGGTCACAAATAATTCCTTTGTTTGAGGGAGCGTTTGGTGCTGTGCCTTTCTCCCTCAATGAATCTATCTTGACCAGCCAAACTAGGGCGCTGACTTGCTTGGGCCTAAGTACACAGACACATTGCAGGCGCCTGGACACTGTCTCTCCCCTTCTCCCTGTCCCGCCCTCCACCCTCTGAGTTTTCTGCCATTTCTGCCTTTTCTTTGTCCCCTTTCTTTTCCTTTTTCTGACCGATGCCCGTTGGAGCTTCCTAGAAAGCAATAAGGGAGACTGGCCTTGGATTATCTCCCTGACCGTCACCTACCCACACTGTCCTTGGGCTGACTTTCCCTTTATCTCCTTTCCTTTTTCCCCCTCGTCCTCTCCCTTCTCACTCCACCTCTCCCCTTTTCCTCTCTATTTGTCTCTCCGGACTTTGGACACAGTTCTTCCTCGTCTCCCTGATAAGGCTCCTTCCTCCCCTCCTTTTCCTATAAATTCTCTCAACCTCGTTGTTTGTTTACTGTACCTTTCTACGCCATTGTAACTGATGTACTTTGTAACGCAATCTTCCTCTGCTATAGCATTCTGATAACTACGGGTCTAGCTAGCACTTTATAATCCTTTTGATGTATTTTATAATGCAACGTTCCCTTGGGTATGCGCTCTGATACCTTCGGGTCTAGATAGCGCTATATAACCTTCGCAAATCAATTACACTAAAAACTGTTTTTTCCTGAAACACTGAGACCTGAGCAACATGGCTGATGACCAGTGGAGCTGCTTGACAACTAATGAGGAGTCTGGCCCTGGTTTTCCCCCTTGACCTACCATGCGGACATTGGGCATTGTTCCTCCTGTCTCCCAGCTATTACTCCTTCCTCCTGTTGTTTGTTTACTGTACCTACTATGCTATTGTAACTGATATAATTTGTAACGCAATCTTCCTCTGCTATAGCGCTCTGATTCCTATAGGCCTAGCCATCGCTTTATAATCCTTTTTGCTGTACCTTATAATGCAACGTTCCCCTGGTTATGTGCTCTGATACCTCCAGGTCTAGATAGCACCTTATAACATATAACCTTCGCATATCAAATAAACTAAATATTGGCTTTTCCTGAACGCTGAGACTTGAGCAACATGGCTGATGACCAGTGGAGCTGCTTGACAGCTAATGAGGAGTCTGGCCCTGGTTTTCCCCCTTGACCGTCACCTACCCAGCCAGACATTAGGCATTGTTCCTCCTCGTCTCCCCGCTATTACACAATATGGGATACTCGACAACGGCACGTCATCAGAACACACTACTCCATACTTGAGTATGCATCTTTTGAATCAGTGGTCATTTTCTCGGTGTCTCACATTCTTCTTCAATATATTCATATACCTCATTCAATATTTCTGCATCACATGATACTACATATTGTAACTTGACTTTATTATTACTGATTCATAGCCTTGAAAAAGCCGTTAAGATGAAACAGTTGTCAGCTGTATTTGATGCAAATCAATAACATTGATGTTGCAATTTGACGCTGTCCCATCAACAATAAATTCCAGCACAGCGAATGTATGAATTATTTCTTAACTACAGAATCTTATTCCTAGGTTACTATATTGATGTGCTCCAATCTTCTAATGTCTATGTGTGAGTGGCAATACCTTTTGGTCACTCATACCGCATGTGTGGGTAGCAGGATGATTGCATTGTCACCACATTACTTTATTCAAGTCATAGCTCTCAACAACCTTGTATCTCTCTAACTAGAGCCATACCTTTCTTGAATGTGCAATCCCTACCTCTCTGCTGTAGGTGAATTTATGAAATAATTATCCATAATATTATTGGTAATATATAATAATATCACTGTAATAATTCCTTTGTTGCTCAACTAAAATATAAATTGAAATCCCTTCCTATTAAAGGATCATACTCCATATATCTAGGCAGGTCTGTGTTTTAAAAGCAAACCTAATATCCACCTTTGTCCCATTCACATTTAACAGCATTGGCACCCTCATATAAAGTTGACAAAATGTGGTGTTTATGTGCTAAATGTGAGGAATAAGTGAGGGTAGTCTAAGCAGTGTTTCCTCATATTGAAACCACACCTGAGAGACAAAGAGATGTTAAGTCTGAGCAAAAATGTGCATTTTTGTAGTGAAAGGTGAGGAAAAAGTGCAGTAAAAGGGCGTTTTTGTGTTCTGCTTTACTAACCCCCTCTTTTCTCTTATGTCCATGTATACTTGGCTGAGGCACTCTCAGGATTGCAAGGAATTTTCAAAAAAATCTGCCTGGGTTGAGGTGGCAGTGTTTGGACTAGCTAGTTAACAAAACATCAACGTTCCATGGTTTCTACCATGAAACCGGTCTCAATAGGGAC
Source organism: Lissotriton helveticus (assembly GCF_964261635.1). Lineage (NCBI taxonomy): Eukaryota > Metazoa > Chordata > Amphibia > Caudata > Salamandridae > Lissotriton > Lissotriton helveticus. Next base: position 854,150,857 of record NC_136070.1, on the reverse strand, counting down.
AAGGAAGTTCCTTAAGTAATTTCATCCCCAAAAATGCATAAACATAGGTGACTTACGGGATCTATGACAGTAAATTCATTGATCGCACTGCCACACTGTATCTCTGCCTCTTGCCTTAGAAAACAGTGCAACAGGAAACAAGGAGGCAGTGCTGTTCTTCATTTTTCTGAATTCCAAAGGAAAAGAAGAAAGTTAAAAAAGACCACTGCTGAAGCATGCACAATTGCATGCTTCCGGGGAATTGCGCTGGTCACAAAACATTAGTCAGCAAAGCACATGTCTATGCGATTGTGAAAAAGTCATTGTTTTTGCCCTGATCACCCGCATTTTTTTGACTGATACTGATGGTAACTGACTCTGATATTACCCTCAACTCTGCTAACCGGACCCAGGGCAAGTGGTCTGTGTAAAAGGTATATAGGTATACTCTCCTGACTGGTCAGCCTTTGATAGGCCGAGCTAAACTGCCCTGATGAGGTGTGAAGTGATCTACATAGAGACAAAGGAGATCTGGTGGGAGGAGATATGCAGATGCAGAAAAAAAGGCAGTGGGGTGGAGTTGCCAAACTGGTCTTCAAAGAGGGAATGACAGTTAGGAGAGGAGAAAGGCTCACCGCCACCCAGCCAGACAGGAGCCCCAGTAACTGAATTAGCAGAAGGGCTGGAAGGGGAGTATTACGGGAAGTATTACAGAATGTTAGCCAGGCTTATCCAGATCTTAACCTCCACTAGAGAGTTTCTCCATTTTGGATTTTAAAGAACAGTGCTTTCTGGGACAAGAATATGCTATAATTTGGAGGAAGCTGTCATACCACTGGGGGGCACTCTGTACCCCACTGGTCAGGGGTGCCTCCCTGCTTGTCACCCAAGAATAATGGATAAATATGGGAGAGCTGTCCGGCAACTCAGATGCCTGCTGGAAACTACAAGAAGAAGAAGAACTGTCTCTCCCCTGGCCTGTACCAAGAGGATTACACTCCGACTGACTACACCTACTGCTTACTTTGGAACCTCTGCTCTAAGGACTTTGCCTTGCTTTAAAAGGTGAAGGAGTGGACTCCCTGAAAGCAACGGAATGAAATTGTTCCACCTTTATCAGCTCCAGCTAGAAGAAACCAGCTGAATGTGGTCAGCTGAACTTTAAAGGATTTTGTCAGGTGAATTGTGGGAGATGTTGTCCCAACATCCAAGGAGCAACTAAGAGCTTCTGGAACCTTGGATTGATGTAGTGGACACTTTGGTACCCAAAACGGACCTTCTGGAAGAAGATCCAGAAGCTTGGAGAACTTTTAAAAAGTGTTGATAAAAAGCTCCATATGTTGACCAACCTGTTATCAGGTTTGTCCCACTGAAACTCAGCAACTTTTCATCATTAACAAGACTTCCAGGAGTTCACCAAGGACTCGTGGTGGACAAGCCGCCACCATCAGACCAAAAGCCGGCCTGAAGAGTAGCCTCATTTGACATTGAGAGAAAAAGCTCCAAAAAAGTGACTAGGTCAGAAGGTACAAAGTTGACCAGGCCCTTCTGCTAACTGTATCCGACCCATGCTCCATCACAGTTGGCCTGAAACTTTGACTTTGTCCTGGTCAAGCGTGACCAGATGTCCCAAAGTGACACCTTTGGCTTTTATTTAATAGAAAGTGTTTTTTTTTTACAAAATTCCTATCTCTGGTTGCCTACATTGGATTTTTGTCATTTTTGGTGTCATTTTAATAAAAAAATATTTCCTATTTTTATCAATTGGTGTTGGATTTTTAGTTTATGTTGTGTCTTACCTATATAATGTATCAGTGTTTTTCAATGCTTTGCAAACCTGTGTCCTAAATTGGCCTGCCCTTGTGCAGCCAGCTACTGGGGGTTAAGCAACGGAATAATTTATTGAGACCTTGATTGGGCCTTGTATTGTGAGTGTGGCCTTCTTATTAGTGTTAGGTACCTATCTACATCTACTAATGAACAACATTTCAACAGTGGCCTATAAACACACACGAAAAATGCATCTTTACTTAAATATGCATTTTTTTATAAAGTAAGAGCACGACCATCATCTGCTCATGGGGAATGATTTACCCCAAAAACAGACAGTGGTAAAAAAAAACAACAACAAGAAACACTAAAGCATAAATGGGGATATTAGACCTGTAGTGCTAGACTGTCTGGATGGGCCACCACTGGCAGGATGGGAGGGATGAGTTAGGCACAGCTGCACCTGCACCTGAATAGACTGTGTCCTGCCATCACACAAAGGATTACATACCCCTTGTAGTTAGTCTGGAGCCAGGGGAGGGGAGGTAGGAAACCTATGCACTTCAAAGGGAAACCTCTAGAAGCTTCCCCCACTTCAAAGTAGGCACCAGGCATACATATTGGACCTCAGGCACCCACTCTGCATTGCACTTTTGAACCTGTGGAAAACACTGCCAGGAAGAGGGATTGTTGTGCTTCTGAAAGCATTGCCACTATGCTGGACTGTTGCACTAAAGGTCTATTGCCTGCTTTGCAGACATGGTGCCTGCTGAGCTCTTGCCTGGATGAAAAGGACTGGACCTGCAACCTGTCCCCAGAAGCACCAGAGAGACTCCAAGGGCTAGTCTCTTGTAACCAGTGCCTGGACTCAGCAACTGTGAGACATACCCTAAAGGTGCTCTGCCAGCCTCTCTGTGTACCAGTAGAACTGATGCATCTTCTCTGCTGCACGGCACAACCCCGAGCAGAGCTGCACATCGCTGCGGATGCATGGACTTTCCTGATGCAAGGACTTTGCATCGAAGCCTCGCCCCTCCATCAGAACCATAACTGCATGACTCATCCTGAATGCGGCCCCTCTCATCACAGGCCTCTTCTCATTGGGATTTTCGACTTTGCAACTGTGAGCCCTATGCTGCCAAGTGGTGCCACCCCAGTTCTAGAACCTTGGAAGTGGGCCTAAAGGTGCTCTGATAGCCTATCTGTGTACTGGTAGAACTGACGCATCTTCTCTGCTGCACATCACAACCACGAGCAGATCTGACACATCGCTTCTGCTGCATGGACTTTCCTGATTCAAGGGCTTTGCATCGAAGCCTCGCAGCTCCATCAGAACCCCCAAAGGCACGACAAATCCTCAATGCGGCCCATCCCATTGCAGGCCTCTTGTCTTTATGATCTTTGACGATGACGCAGGACCTCACACTGCAACCTCACAGTTCCCTAGAACTGATGCATTACCTCAGCTGTACGACGCACCATTGATGTGGGACTCCGCAACTCCTTGCAACCGGGATTTAAGTTACTCTTGATCAGCTGGCCTAACTGTGTCCCTGTAGCGTGCCTGCGCTCCATCAAGGGCAGCCTGAACTTGTGACTTTATCCCGGTCCAGCATGACCAGATATCAACAATTGGCACTTTGTTCTTTTCTGTGCTATTTTCACCTAAATCTTTAAAATTGCATATCTCCCATTTTACTAATTAGATATTTGCAATTTTGGTCTGGTTTTATTTAATAAAATCTACTCTAGTATTTTAATCTTATGTGGGATCCCTTTTGTGGTGTGATTTTACTGTGTTACTGTTTGAATTGTTGCACAAATAATTTGTACATTGCCTCTCAGTTTAGTCTGACTGCTCTGTGCTAACCTACTAGAGGAGTGAGCACATGTTACTTGAGGGTTTGCTTGTGACTTCACCCTGACAAGAATTGTGGTTATTACTTGAGTTGGGTTCCACCCCCTCAACTAGTAACCCAATTTCTTACAATAGCTGTAGATGTCTATCCTAAGTGAAATGAAGTGACATTAGTAACTGATCTGTAGAACCGTTTTCATTTTGATGTAGCCCATAATGCTTGTCACTTCACATTTTTATTCAGTGTATTCACATTATTGGCATGCCTATTTTGCCACCAGCCAAACCTTTCAAACCGCATTGCTTTTAAACACAACAACTTGTTTACATTCTTTGGTGCCAAAACTTTGCCTGTAATTCTCATGTTAGAATTATAAACATTATCATTCCCCTATTTATAGCTTCATGTTATTTGACACAGGGGTACTGTGATGTTGCTGCATTAGGGATCTGAGCTGCCCTCTCTTATAGCATCTAAAATACAGAGCATCCCCCCACCATTACTCCACTGACTAAGGAAATCAGTATTCAGCTCACATCAGTGTTACTCAGTCCTGCTCCCTCTTCTACAAGGAGGACTTGAAACCCATCTACTCGTACATATCTAATGGTTTCTTGTCCCCACCATATACTGCATTTTGTTACAACTTATTCCATTGCAGAACCTTGGATTATCCATTGTCTGCTGGAAATTCCCCATTGTTTGTCCTTCAATAATCTGTATTTTACTATACACTAGAAGGGTAATTATTAGAAAACCTGCTCCAGTCCTGTCATTCCTCTCAAGGGACACACTGCATGTGAAGATGTGTCACTCAATGAATTGCCAAATGCTAACACCTTGTTCTGCCCATCATCATATCAGGCATACATACACAAGTTTCCTAGTAGGACTGCACCTCCACTTACCCCATGTATCATTCCAATATTACCTGTGTATGCAGACTTGCTGCGATCTACTGGGTTTTATTGCACACATTGGATCACAATTCCTGATCTGTGTGATGTCAATGAGAGGGTCATCACCCAAAACACCATGCACTGCCATCCCACTTCTGCACTATTCCTAGGGCAATAAGCTTGTGTACATTCATGTATCAGTAAGTCAGCCATATTAATTCTCAGAACACAGACACCCAACCAGTGTCATTGAGATGGCTTTCCTAGTCTCTTATAGACCAGCCACACATTCGATCCGTTTTAGACTTTTTTGCCAGCTTAAAATCAAAGTCAAGTGCAAATTAGGTCAGTAGGACATGCACCAAAACATATTTGATCACAGAAAGGTCTTACCAAGAGCACACACTTAACCAATGCAAAATTTGACATCCCTTCACCAGATATTGTTCTTTGAAGGAGAATCTGCCAACCATTCGGACGCTTCAAGCAAGACAGATAGGCTGGGGAACAGTCTGTTGCCTTTGTAGGATAGAGACTGCTCCTCAAGCGGCATGATTAAGAGAAAAATACCAAAGAATATTTAAAGTTGTAGCACTGTTCAGAAACAGGATGAGATCAGTGTATTAAAGGTGTGATAGATGGCTCAGTCAACACAATGGTTAAATCCAATAAACGTTTCACAAGTATTTTTATTTTTAAAAACAAAAACCCAAAGCAGAATTGTGTTTCTTTACCTGTAGGTGTTACCTGGTGGTGGACAGTGAAACTGGCCATTTGACCGCCCACTCTAAATCAGGCGTTCAGTCAAATGGCTAAGTCTCCACAGCCTGTGCACCACTGGGCCACTGTAAGAGTTGGAGAAGTATGTCAGTGATAAAGACAGAGTAGTCTCTATTACAGACATACTAGGTGTCTGCCCGACTCTAAATCAGGTAAACGGACCTTCCGTTTTGCAGAGAGGGTACTCCGTTACCAATGCAATGGAGCGCCCTCTCTACCAAACTGTAAACCAGGCAGTTGGTCTGTACTTAGCATACACACACAACTAAATCCCTGCTCTGTACTTCCTAGTGCCTCCTAGATCTACAGGGACAATCTGTGGGGAAGCACACTCCTGCAATGACACAGGACACTTCAGACCCACGCTTGCAGGTTTTAAAAACTGGATTTTTAGCATACATTTAAATGCGTAATGGTTCTTGGCATGTCCCACCACTTTTTTGGTACAAGACATGTGCATCTTACCATCACATTTTCCAGCAGGTAGTTTCCATCAAGGTTTATTGATCCATATTTCTGTGTGGACTAAAACAGAAAACTGATATTTCAATTCTTCAACAATGTCTTGACACAAATGGTCAAGTCAGGAAGAGGTACACTTTTCCAGTGGGAGGTGATGCTGTATAATATGTAAGAAGCAAACTTTGAAACGTGGGTTCTAATCCGAGTCCTGGTCTTTAACTGAATTTTGAGTGATTTAGGGACATCAATCTACCTATGCCTAAAACTGTGAAAGTGCAATGGAAATGGAAATGTTAAATAAATCACACTGTTGGCCTGCAGTTAGATTCACACTATTTAAAAACCCATATCTGCATATGTATTATGTTCCCCATGGCAGGCACCAGAAAGTATTCTTGGTGCAAAAAACAGATGATGCTTCATCTTCTGTGTTTTCAAGTTAAGGTGTGGAAAATAGTGTCAGAGAATTAGCTCCTTGAAAGCAAATCACATACCATAGGAGGTGACCCTAAAGAGTTTTAGAAACACTTCCTAAACACCATTCCTACGTATTTATTTTAATGTGATGATATTCTTGTGTCTAGGGGGCACAATAATAGTCCCAGAGTGCTTTGTTAGCAAAAATCCAAAATCGCTAAAGAGAGCTCTAGGGCTAAGGAGTTCTTCTCCTATTCTCAACTAGAACTCACAATACTTTTCGACGTCATCCTTCAACACTCTCTCTGGGGTCTTGAAAAGGATGAGGTGCAATGAAAAATAATGGAGGATAATGGACTGAGGGCTAGATGTAGGTAATTGAAATTTACCGATTCTAAAATACCGAATTTTACCGAGTTGGTATTTTAGAATCGGTAAATGCAATGTGCGTAAATATTCGGTAAGTATTACCGAGTCGGTACGATTCAGTATTTACCGAATCGGTATTTACTGATTCGGCATTTGCCATTCATTCCTATGGGCCTGGAGGCCCGTAGGAATGATTGGCAATTACCGAATCGCTAAATACCGATTCGGTAAAATGAGGAAAACATTCAAGGATGCCAGGGTGTCACTTTGACACCCTGTTGCACCCCTGAATCGTGCTTGTGTGCAGATGTGACACACATATATGCCCTAAGGGCATGTATGTCTGCCACATGGCACAGTTGAAAATGCACAGATTTGCAGTTTCTAAGGTATTCTTTATTTACCACCAACTTATAGTTGGTGGTAACTAACGAATCCTAAAATGGGAAAAGCACTCATTTGAGTGCTCCTACATTGCAAATTCGGCAATTTACCAATTCGGTATTTTAAGGAATCTGTAATTTACCGATTCCTTAAAATACTGAATCGGTAAATTACCAAATTTGCAATTTAGGCCATCTACATCTCAGTAGCCTAATTCTGGCCGGTAACGGCCGAAATTCGGTAATTTCGTCAGTTACCAACCGAAATTAAGCTTCCTACATCTGGACCAGAGTTCCTACAGACATTCTGTCTGAAGCCTCTAATGGCATCTTGGCATCCACGGCTGTTTACCTGTACTCTGCCACTATGCCACCCAGAGAGGAGGAAAAAGAATACAGCGGAGTGGCAGCTAATATACAGAGAAGCTGCTATGTCGTGCGCCACCTAAAGAGTGGATAACCACTTTCTTTGCCCATATATTGTAGTGTAGTTCCTATATTCCCAATAGGCTCTGCGCATTGGAATAGTATATCCTATGGATGTGACGTAGGACTTATGTCGACTAGGTCTCTATCGAAATATATTAGACTTAATTGTGAGTGCCAGCTAGCTCAGAGGTCACTAGAAATGTTCTCGAGTTCACAAGAAGGGATTTAGTTTCTGACAACCGCATAAACATGACAACTTTGTTTCCCCAAGATAAAACTGATCTTCAGAGTCGTGGAAACAATAGATAGATATTTCACTCAATCGTGCATGCTTCGTTTCACCAGAGGTGCAGAGAAATAGAGAGACGGGCGTTTTGAATAAAAGGATTTATTGAACAGTCTTCTTTCTCAAGCATAAGAAATGAACTGCTACAATCGTAAAACTGGTTGCAAAATATAATGCATACAGTAAAAAGAGTAGAAAAAAATAATACTGTAAGAGCATTGTATGGTGCCTAGACCATAGATAAATACATACATAAATAACAGAGGCTAAAAGTACTCAACTGGCGCTTCTAAAATACGCCTACCCCGATGTACCTAACCTAAGCTTAGTACGAGGGAAGAAGTAAGTGAGGTGTAGCATAAATGTAATATTCTTTGCCAAGAATCTGTCCAAGATTTCTCTTAGGGTCTAATCAGCTCCGTACCTTGATTTGGAAGGAAGAAGGTCAGGCTCAGGACTCGTTTTCCCAACAACCTGCAAGGGTAGCTTGGAAACACTGGAGCTGGATTTCTCAGCAAGAGAAAAGACAGCGTCTTTCTCAGTGCATCTGCTGAAGGGTCAGCTTCCTTCGGCACTTGCTGTAGCAGGATGCATCGGGCAAGTAGATAGTCGAACTGCTCCAAACACCGTGTGTTTGCTATGGGAAGTGTGGGCATATTTATTACTTGAAAGTACCGAGTTTGACGTAAAGGTGGACATAATAACATCATCAAAGAGTCTCAGTTCTTTGAAAATTCCATGAGATCTTGGACAAGTGAGTTTTCGAGCAAGGGGAAATCCCTAGCTGCTGAAGCCGAGTTTTCCAAGAAATCGCTGTAGATTTTTGGAACTAGTGGAAGTAGCCCTGCCGTATTTGGACTGCATGAGCTATGTCTAAATATGGCTATGATTCTTATGCCTATATAAGGATATGGTGATTTATACCTACATGAGGGCATGAATCAGGAAAATTACAATAGGGTCCTTAAATGTTATACAACAATAGAATCATTTGACATCATTTGTCAGGCAGACCACCTCAATCGCAGCAGCGCTGGTACCTCTGCAATTTGGGGACGTGTCAGCTTTTAACCCATACTGATTTTTCTCGACTCTTCCCCTACAGCACTAGACACACGGGTGTCTGAAGGAAACATTGTCAGCCTGCTCTCCTGTCCTTTAACATTCTGCTCCAACCCTGAGGAGCAATGCTGGACTGTGCGATGCTGTACTTGTGCTCCCACCACCTAGGCAATTCCTCTCTACCTTTCCCTTCTGCTATTAGCTCCTTTTCATGGATGATGCACAGGAGGAAATATAAAACTGTTTCTTCTTTAGAGCTTGAGGTGGTCGGAAGCGGCAGCTGACACAGTTGCAGATACGGGGGGTAGGGTGGATCCGCCAAATTAGACTCTAAGACTGGGGAGCTAAGGAGGGAGACTGGAGTGTAGAGTGTTTGGGTTGGATGAAGCCTTACTTCACAGGTAAAACAAGTGTGGTGCAAAGTAATAATTCCTCCTAAAAAGCCGGTACTTTTTCTTCAACACCGCTGTTAGGCCTGACACCCTTGGCGTGGTTTTCCCCCATCTTTTTGCCTCTGTCTACAGTATTTTTGATGCTGTGCTGGATTTCGTTTTTGCTGGTTTAGATGCTTTGGACACTCTGCCACTGCTGATCAGTGCCAGAGTGTAAGTGCTTCCTATGTAAATTGTCATATTGATTGGGAATACCTGATTGGCATATTTGTATCACCATGAAGTCCCTAGTAAAGTGCACTGTGTGTGCCAGGGCTGGTGATGGCAGATGCTACTAGTGGGCCTGCAGCGCAGATTGCGCCACCCACATGAGTAGCCCTAAAATGGTGTCTCAGGCGTGCCAGCGCAGGGCCTGTGTGCAGTCAGTGGACTGCCATGTCCGCCTGGCCAGTGTCCCCAATGGCTGGGCCTAACCCTTCCCTGTCTGTGCACATCGGTCACCCCTATGGAAGGCTCAAGATACACCCCTGGGCAGGGTGCAGTGTATGGGTAAGGTAGAGCATGTACTAGTGCAGGTCACATGCTCTGGTAGTGAGCAGCAGCCATTTTGTGTGCTCACTGCTGTAAGGTTATCTTGCTCCATAGAATAACATGGGGGAGGCTGGTCCCATTGGATACCAGCCTATCTTCTCATAGGAACAAGATGGGACATAAGTGATTGATATCCCTGAACTCAGAATTTAATAACACATCTTTTAGGAAGGGTTGTTTTTAAATTCTGTGTTTGAGAATAGTACTTTTAGAAAGTGGCTGTTCTCTTGTCTAACCTTTCTGTGTGCCTGGGCCTGTTTGTGGATTGACTGTCTGGCCTGAGTGTGACAGGGGCTGCAGAGCCCCCAGGAGGTTGTCTGAGTCAGCCCGTGGATGAAAGGCAGCATCTGCTGCCAGGGAAGTGGGAGGAGACCACACCTGATAGTGACAGGGCTGTGCCTGCCTGACCACAATGCTGGCTCCACCCCCCTGCTGGGCGACTGTCACCTCTGTCCCTGATACTGAGAGGAAAGAAGGAAGCCAGGAAACCCCCAGTGCCTCAGCAACACCCAGAACTGGTTTAGACCGGGCTCAGGGCCCACTTGCACAAAGACTTCAAAGGACTTCAAAGACTTTTTGGGGTATAAGAGAAGGACCCCGGACAACAGAAAATCTAGATTCTACAATCAAGAGGAACCTCTGCTGGAAGAAGGACTGCTGGAGAACTGAAGGAAGATTGCCTTGCTGTGTGCTCTAAGGGCTCACCTGTTCTGCTGTCCAACTGGAAGCTGAGAAGGAGAAAGGGACTTTGCTGTGTGCTGTGACCCTGCCTGCTTGAAACTACAGAGACTTTGCTGTGTGCTGTGTCTCCTGAACTGAATCTCCAAGGGCCTGAGAAGAGCTGGCCTCCTGTTTGGAACCCAGGGTTAAAGGTTCCTAAAGCTTTGCCAAAAACGCTGGGGAGATCGTGCATGTTCCCTTCAGGGCACGTGATTTGAAACTGCTGGCCGTGTAAGAGGTTCGGTGTGCTCGTCAGCACAATCTTGCAGCAGACTGGAGACTCGCTGTGCTCCCCCCTCGGGAGTTATTGTCCAAAAGGCTTTTTGTGCCCACATGAGCGCTCTGCCCGTCTTCTGAGCCCTAAAAATCACCAGGCAGCTGTTCACCGCCGCTGCCCGGGGCCAGGAATACCCTGTGAAGTCGCCGTTGGTTTAGGAGCTGCAGCGGCGAAGATCGGAGCCGCCGTGCTCTCATTGGCTGAAGGAGCCGAGCCCCCTCACTGACGCCGCGACGGGATTGGCCCGTGTGCCGCAGCGTCATTACTGGTGCTGTACTGTGGTTGGCTGAAAATCGGAGCGTCATCGCGGGCCTGACCCGGGAGCCGCACTGCCATTGGCTGACTCCCGGGTGTGTCAGGAGGCTCGCCCCGAACGCCGCGACAGGATTGGTCCCCGTCATCGGGACCTCTGAGAGAGCCGTGCGTTCAGCCCCGGAGCCGGGGAAGAGTGAGCTGACCTCGCCGAGGGATCCCGCGTGAGTAATCTCTGCCCCCTGGCCTGCGTCCCAGCGCTGGAGCGCTGAGTCAGCTCCCTGCCGCTCTGCGAGGACCTGAGAGCGGGCGGAGGGCTGCCGGGACCGGCCGGGGCAGGGAGACAGTCTGCAGTGCTGGCGCGAAGGTGCCGAAATCACCAGCGGTGCCGATCGGCCCTGAAGTGTCCCTGGACCACGTGGGGAGGCGCGCTTGCAGTGCTTGGGGCCCATAGGGTTGAAGGGCTAATTCTTTTTAGTGATTCACCTGCTGGCAAGCTTAGTTCGCTCGTTTTGAAAGCCCATTGAGATAAGTCAGTATTACTATTTTTTGATACTGATTTACAAGAGACTTGAGACAATTCATATGAGAACTTCCTGAAATTAACTGCAACCATTAATATTAAGTATAACATATGCTTGAAGAAGTGATTATCGTGCAACTGCTTTATTTTCCTGCTGAAACTAGATAAAGATATATATTTTTATAAATATACGTACCTGTGTGGTCTCAGTTTGTGGTGGATTGGGGATTACTGTTGTGTTAAGTGCATTTATGATACACATTGCCTCAGAGATAAGCCTGTCTGCTCGTGCCAAGCTACCTAGAGGGTGAGCAGGGGTTATCTACTTTGGGTAATTCTTCACCCTGACTAGAAGCAAGGGTCCCTACTTGGTCTAAGGTACTTACCTCTGCCAATTAGGGATCCCCAGATCTAACATTGTTGGACAGCGGTGCGGATTTGAACTAATAATTGCACTTGACCTGCAGTGATTACTTGTACAGTCTAGTTTAGCAGCACAGGTTGCACAAGATTTTTTCTTTTTGGTGAAACCTTTTTGTTGAAAAGGTCAGGAAGCATCATGTCTCAGAAAGCAGCAAGCGTGAGAGTAGAATTGGAATTTGAAATTCAGGAGTTGTTCAACTACAAAAAGGAGCAACTGAAGCAATTCTGCAAACAGCTTGGATGCCCAGTGAAGGGCAGCGCAAACCTGGAGGAGCTACAGAAAGCTCTGAGGGCCTGGTGGGAGGCCCAACATGGTGATCCAGAAGTTGTTACTGGAGAGGGAGGCACATAGGAGAATGCTTTTGTATCCAGTGATTTGCCAGTGAGGAGGCCAGCGTCTGGGGTTGGCAGCAACCACTCCAGTAGGATCATTTCTCCAGAGGAGCTGGAGGATAATCAGAGACTAGGGCCCATGAGATTGAGCTTTTTAAACCCAAAGCCCAAGCAGAAGAGAGGGGACTGCGCCTTGAAACTGAGAAAGAGGCGGAGTAGAGAAGGAATGCTCTCGCTTTGGAGGAGAAGAAACTCCAGTTAGCTCATGAGTTGAGCATGAGGGAGCTGGACATTAAATCCAAACAGGTGGAGTCCAGTTCTAATGGTGGCAGCGCACAACCAGTACAGGCGGGTAAAGTATACATACCAAAAGATCTGGTACAGAATTATCAGAGGGGGGAGGATATTTATGCGTGGTTTAGATTGTATGAACTTGCCCTGAAGATGAATGAAGTGCCTGAGAAGAGTTGGGGGGCGGGTTTATGGAAGCATTTTGAGGCCTCTGGGAGGGATGTCTTGGCACCCTTAGAAGCAGCAGGTACTTTATCCTACCCTGCTATGAAGGAGGCTTTGTGCCTCAGGTATGGGCTCACTCCAGAACAGTGCCGTCAGAAGTTTAGGAACTTCAAGAAGCTTGATTCTAGTACTTGGGTGGAGTGTGTGAGTATGTACACGCATGCACTGGAAGGTTGGATAAAGGGCAGCAAAGTTACTGATTATGTGGGGTTGTGTCACTTGGTTAGTTGGGAGCACTTGAGTAGTTTATGTGTTCCAGAGCTGCGTAAGCATCTTTTAGACAGCAAGTTAACTGATCCCAGTGAGCTTGCTAAAGAGGTGGACCGCTGGACTAGCACCAGGGTCCACAAGGGGGTGATAAGTACCCCAGCCAAAGGTGGACAGGGTCCCCAGCAGAAGAATGGGGGGGGCACGGGTAATCAAAAGGAGTTTTCTAAAGGGCCCCAAAATAGTTCCCAGGAGAAGGAGTCTCAACCCCCCAAGTCTAAGAAGTCCGGGCCCCATAAGGGCAAGCAGGACAACAGGTCCCCGCCTACTTGATATGCATGTAGGGAGGTGGGGCACATTGCCCCCAAATGGCCAAAGAAAATCTCAGCACCCACTGGTGCTCCAACTCCGGCGTTAGCCAGTGTAGTTTTGGGAGGGGATTTGATTTCCAGTGGGGAGTGTCGTGTTTTGTAATCGAATCAGCCAAAACGGCACTACACGACAATCCAAGATCGGAATCTCAGTCGAGTCCCGGTGCCACCTGGAAGGTCAGATCAGAAGGAAGGAAAGAAACACCGTGGATGCCAAGACTCGGGTCACTCAATGGCAGCGATCGCTTCCATGGCGAGTTTCCAAACCTTCGTCTCGACCTCTCCTTCGGGCGTCCGAGTCGCCGATGCGTCCCTTCGTGGTCGCCAATTGTGGTGTGGGGTTCAACCAGGCCTACATATTCTGCTAAACTCTCGAACACCTTAGTATAGAAGTTGGCACGGACACTGGAAAATGCAAAAGACAAGTTTATTAAGACCCCATGGGGTGGTGGTACATTCCTACAGCACCCTTCGGCAATGTAAGAAGTAGCACACCGAACATCGGTGCGCGACCTCTTTTATACAGTTTAATGACAATAAAAAGATAGGCGGTTACAAGTTACACACTTTAGGTACATATAAGGTCATTTTTGGAACACAGCCAGCATGTGGGAGGAGTTTAATAGCACTGGTCAGTTTATGCTAACATTCCTAGAGAATGACCAGTCGATGCATAGTGCGCATGTGCGCTTGACCAGTACTAAAAATAGCCTGTTGCCGAGCAGAATAAATGACCATGGGTATCGAGAAAAGACAAAGGGGCACGCTGACCACGAGGCAGCGTGTTCATACAAAATGGAAGTCGGAAGGATTCAAAATGGCCCCCGTACATTTTGGTCAAGTTAACGGAAAAGATCGTGTAGCTGAGCTAAACGCTAACTCAGGAGCTGCCAAAACACGACAGGAGGATGGGTTGGCAGTGATGACCCTTGTCTTTTTAGGAGACCAAGAGATGGCCCAGGAAACCTTGCTGCCCCAAAACACTAAGAAATATGGGCAGAAGGTGACCATCAATGGAAAGGAAATAGAGGCTCTGAGAGACACAGGGGCCAGCGTGACATCTGTCAGGTGTCAGTGGGTGTCTGAAGAGCAAATCATTCCCAAGGTAGTCCGACCTGTGGTGGCATCTTACAGTTCAGTGCGCCTCTGCAGGCTGGCACGTGTTCCATTTGAATGGGGAGGAGTCTTCGGTATTTTGGAAGATGTAGTAAGTGATGCCTTGCCTGTAGATTGTCTATTAGGTAATGACCTGGAGAGCTCTCCATGAAAAGAGGTTGAGCACAGAACTCATTTGGAAATGTTAGGTTTGCCTGCGTGGATCTGTGTGACCACCCGTGCAATGGCAGCCAGTGAGGGCGGATTAGCAGAACTGGAGCCTGGAACAATGGCTCAGGGACCTGCCAAGAGAGGAAGGGGTAGAGGGCGCGGGAAACCAGCCCCCACCGTTCCCACGGTCCAGGAGGAAGCAGAACCTGAGGGGGATGCCCTGGAACCTACAGGGGAGTAGGTGGCCGAACTGGGGGAATTGCCTGAGCTGTCCCAGTGGCAGCAAGATGGTGGTCCCTCCAGGGAGGAATTCTGCCAGGCTCAGAAGGAGTGGCCTTCTCTCATTGGTGTGCGGCAGCAGGCTGCAGACCAGGCAGCAGGCCTGGGGTCCAAGGAACATTTGATTTACTGGGAGGATGACTTACTTTATAGTGAGCCTAAGTTCGCTGAGCCCGGTGCAGCCCGTGTGCTGGTAGTACCCGAGCGCTTCAGGAACTTCCTACTGGGTCTGGCTCATGACGTGCCTCTCGCAGGACATCTGGGGCAAGACAAGACCTATCACAGGCTTGTCACCCATTTCTACTGGCCCCAGATGAAGAAGCACGTCTCTGCCTTTTGTAAGTCTTGCCAAACTTGTCAAGCCAGTGGCAAGAGCGGAGGGAAGTACGTGGCACCCCTTCAACCCTTTCCTGTGGTGAGCACCCCTTTTGAGCGGGTGGGCATTGACATCGTGGGGCCCTTGGATCCCAAGACAGCCTTAGGCAACAGGTTTATCCTGGTCTTGGTGGACCATGCCACTCGGTACCCGGAAGCCATCCCGCTCAGGACAGTCACAGACCCCGTGGTGGGTCGTGCCTTGATGGGAATTTTTTCCCGTGTGGGGTTCCCCAGAGAGGTGGTCTCTGACCGGGGGACAAACTTCATTTCTAAGTACATGAAGTCCCTCTGGGAGGAGTGTGGGGTTACAAACAAATTCACCACTCCTTACCACCCTCAAGGAAATGGGTTGGTTGAAAGATTCAACCGCACATTGAAGGGCATGATTATGGGCCTGGAAGAGCCCATGAGGCGGAAATGGGACGTCTTGTTACCATGCCTGTTGTTTGCCTACAGGGAGGTGCCTCAGAAATCCTTAGGGTTCAGTCCCTTTGAGTTGCTGTATGGCCACCCTGTCAGAGGGCCTCTCACTCTGGTGAAGGAGGGGTGGGAAAATCCCGTGGGAAAAACCCTCAGGATGTGTTCAGCTATGTGCTGGCCATTCGCAACCAGACCAAGCGCTTCAGGAAGCTCGCTCAAGAGAACCTGGAGGCTAGCAGGAGGAAATGAAGAGATGGTATGACCAGAACACTTCTCTGGTTGAGTTCCACCCTGGTCAGAAAGTGTGGGTGATGGGGCCGGTGGAGCCTTGTGCGCTCCATGACAAGTGGACCCGGGCCATATGAGGTGGTGGAGCGCAAGAGCGAGGTTACCTACTTGGTTAACCTGAAGACTCCCAGGCAGCCCCTGAGAGTGCTGCATGTGAACCGCCTCAAACCCCACTTTGAGAGGTCAGAAGTGACTATGCTCATGGCTACAGATGCTGGAGGGGAGGAGGCTAGTGATCCTCTCCCTGACCTCCTGGCAGTCAAGGAGCAAGATGGGTCAGTGGATGGTGTGGTCCTCTCGCCCACCCTGACCCCAGAGCAGCAGAAGGACTGTCACCAAGTCTTGGGTCAGTTCGCCCCCCAGTTCTCCCTGACCCCAGGTGTCACCAAATGGTGCGTCCACAATGTGGACACTGCAGATAGTCTGCCTGTGAAACAGAAGTTTTACAGGGTGGCTGACAAGGTCAGAGCTAGCATCAAGGAAGAAGTTTCCAAGATGTTGACACTAGGGGTAATTGAGCCCTCCAGCAGCCCCTGGGCTAGCCCAGTGGTCTTAGTGCCTAAGAAAGCTGCTACACCTGGTGGCCCCCCAGAACTCCGGTTCTGCATGGACTACCGTGGGCTCAATGCGGTCACCAAGACTGACGCTCACCCCATCCCCAGAGCTGATGAGCTTGTGGATAGGTTGGGAGCTGCCCAGTACCTGAGCACCTTTGATTTGACTTCAGGGTACTGGCAGATTGCCCTAACTGAGGGGGCCAAGGAGAGGTCAGCATTTTCAACGCCAGAGGGGCACTTCCAGTTCCGTGTCATGCCCTTTGGGTTGAAAAATGCCCCTGCCACATTCCAGAGACTGGTTACCCAGGTGTTAGCTGGGCTGGAGGGTTTCAGCACAGCATACCTGGATGATATTGCTGTGTTCAGCTCCACTTGGGAGGAACACCTGCAACACCTCTGCACAGTGTTGAAGGCTCTGCAGAAGGCAGGCCTTACTATCAAGGCCAGTAAGTACCAGATATGGCAGGGATCTGTGGTGTACTTGGGACACCAGGTGGGGAGCGGCCAGGTGGCGCCCCTACAGGCAAAGATTGATACCATTCTGACTTGGGAGCCCCCAAAAACTCAGACTGAGGTGAGAGCCTTTCTAGGTCTCACCGGGTATTACAGACGGTTTGTCAAAGGTTATGGCACCATTGTGGCCCCTTTGACAGAGCTGAAATCTAGAAATCAGCCCAGAAAAGTGAATTGGACTGAGGCCTGTCAAACTGCTTTTGACACCCTCAAAGCTGCCATGTGCACAGCACCGGTGCTTAAGGCACCTGACTTTTCCAGTGAGGTCATTGTGCAAACTGACCCTTCAGAGCAAGGCGTGGGAGCAGTACTCTCACAAATCAATGATGAGGGCGGAGACCAACCAGTGGCTTTCATTAGCAGGAGTCTACTCCCCAGGGAACAAAAATGGAGTGCCATTGAAAGAGAAGCTTTCGCTGTGGTCTGGGCTCTGAAGAAGCTGAGGCCCTACCTGTTTGGGACTCACTTCCGTGTTCAGACCGACCACAGTCCCCTCAGATGGTTAATGCAGATGAGAGGTGAGAATCCAAAACTGTTGAGGTGGTCCATTTCCCTACAGGGGATGAACTTTACGGTGGAGCACCACCCTGGTAAAGAACACGCCAATGCTGATGGTCTGTCCAGATTCTTCCGCCTTAGTGATGAGGACTCCCAAGAGGTTGGGTAGTTCTCCCCACTTTCAGCTGGAGGGAACACGTGTTATACCTGACACCCTTGGCGTGGTTTTCCCCCATCTTTTTGCCTCTGTCTACTGTATTTTTGATGCTGTGCTGGATTTCGTTTCTGCTGGTTTAGATGCTTTGGACACTCTGCCACTGCTGATCAGTGCCAGAGTGTAAGTGCTCCCTATGTAAATTGTCATATTGATTGGGAATACCTGATTGGCATATTTGTATCACCATGAAGTCCCTAGTAAAGTGCATTGTGTGTGCCAGGGCTGGTGATGGCAGATGCTACTAGTGGGCCTGCAGCGCAGATTGCGCCACCCACATGAGTAGCCCTAAAATGGTGTCTCAGGCCTGCCAGTGCAGGGCCTGTGTGCAGTCAGTGGACTGCCATGTCCGCCTGGCCAGTGTCCCCACTGGCTGGGCCTAACCCTTCCCTGTCTGTGCACATCAGTCACCCCTATGGAAGGCTCAAGATACCCCCCTGGGCAGGGTGCAGTGTATGGGTAAGGTAGAGCATGTACTAGTGCAGGTCACATGCTCTGGTAGTGAGCAGCAGCCATTTTGTGTGCTCACTGCTGTAAGGTTATCTTGTTCCATAGAATAACATGGGGGAGGCTGGTCCCATTGGATACCAGCCTATCTTCTCATATGAACAAGATGGGACATAAGTGATTGATATCCCTGAACTCAGAATTTAATAACACATCTTTTAGGAAGGGTTGTTTTTAAATTCTGTGTTTGAGAATAGTACTTTTAGAAAGTGGCTGTTCTCTTGTCTAACCTTTCTGTGTGCCTGGGCCTGTTTGTGGATTGACTGTCTGGCCTGAGTGTGACAGGGGCTGCAGAGCCCCCAGGAGGTTGTCTGAGTCAGCCCGTGGATGAAAGGCAGCATCTGCTGCCAGGGAAGTGGGAGGAGATCACACCTGATAGTGACAGGGCTGTGCCTGCCTGACCACAATGCTGGCTCCACCCCCTGCTGGGCGACTGTCAACTCTGTCCCTGATACTGAGAGGAAGAAGGAAGCCAGGAAACCCCCAGTGCCTCAGCAACACCCAGAACTGGTTTAGACCGGGCTCAGGGTCCACTTGCACAAAGACTTCAAAGGACTTCAAATACTTTTTGGGGTATAAGAGAAGGACCCCTGACAACAGAAAATCTAGATTCTACAATCAAGAGGAACCTCTGCTGGAAGAAGGACTGCTGGAGAACTGAAGGAAGATTGCCTTGCTGTGTGCTCTAAGGGCTGACCTGTTCTGCTGTCCAACTGGAAGCTGAGAAGGAGAAAGGGACTTTGCTGTGTGCTGTGACCCTGCCTACTTGAAACTACAGAGACTTTGCTGTGTGCTGTGTCTCCTGAACTGAATCTCCAAGGGCCTGAGAAGAGCTGGCCTCCTGTTTGGAACCCAGGGTTAAAGGTTCCTAAAGCTTTGCCAAAAACGCTGGGGAGATCGTGCATGTTCCCTTCTGGGCACGTGATTTGAAACTGCTGGCCGTGTAAGAGGTTCGGTGTGCTCATCGGCACAGTCTTGCAGCAGACCGGAGACTCGCTGTGCTCCCCCCTCGGGAGTTATTGTCCAAAAGGCTTTTTGTGCCCACACGAGCGCTCTGCCCGTCTTCTGAGCCCTAAAAGTCACCAGGCCGCTGTTCACCGCCGCTGCCCGGGGCCAGGAATACCCTGTGAAGTCGCCGTTAGTTTAGGAGCTGCAGCGGCGAAGATCGGAGCCGCCACACTCTCATTGGCTGAAGGAGCCGAGCCCCCTCACTGACGCCGCGACGGGATTGGCCCATGTGCCGCAGTGTCATTACTGGTGCTGTACTGTGGTTGGCTGAAGATCGGAGCGTCATCGCGGGCCTGACCCGGGAGCCGCACTGCCATTGGCTGACTCCCGGGTGTGTCAGGAGGCTCGCCCCGAACGCCGCGACAGGATTGGTGCCCATCATTGGGACCTCTGAGAGAGCCGTGCGTTCAGCCCCGGAGCCGGGGAAGAGTGGGCTGACCTCGCCGAGGGATCCCGCGTGAGTAATCTCTGCCCCCTGGCCTGCGTCCCAGCGCTGGAGCACTGAGTCAGCTCCCCGCCGCCTCAGAGATAAGCCTGTCTGCTCGTGCCAAGCTACCTAGAGGGTGAGCAGGGGTTATCTACTTTGGGTAATTCTTCACCCTGACTAGAAGCAAGGGTCCCTACTTGGTCTAAGGTACTTACCTCTGCCAATTAGAGACCCCCAGATCTAACAACCGCCATAACTGAGCCCACAGGGTTCAACTTCAGCAAGGGGCATCACACAGAACAAGCCAAAATCAGAGCCCTCTATGGAAAAAAGGTCTCTCTTGAGGAAATGGAAAGTGCCTTGGATAATTCTTTATAAAAAGTTTAGACCAGAAGTTCCTTTGATTAGTTTATGGTTTTAGGCCTGAGAACCTATTGCCTGACACTGTTTTCTCTGGATTATCAATGAGAGATCTCAATGGTACTGTTAAGCGGAGGTACGATATTGGAGAACATTAAAATGCTAATAAGTGGTGGGAGAGCTGCAGATGGTGGTTCCTCACAGGTTGACCCTCCAACTAACGGAAGAGAAGGAGGATTGAGGGTTAGGAATCAGCACTAATATTCATGTGGAAGATTCTAAAGCTCATTTGACAGGGGGGAGTGTAAGTTTGGAAAAAGCTGGTGGTTCATCAGAATCTATTGAAGGCTGTTTTGATCACCGTTACCTTGTCCAACAATACCCATATTTTCAATCAAGAAGAGATGGAATATCCTTACATCATGGGACATTAGAGAATCTGCAGAACTGGCAAAATGCTGAAGGCTGGAGTAAGTACATGGACAACTCAACGCAGTCACAAGATATAATAAGCTGCAGCTTTAGTGTTAATGAAACACAGGATACAACCACAAGTCTAATAACTTACATCTTTTACTGTGTTCCATTACTGTGACAACTCTTCACAATTTCTCTTATTAGAATATACATGAACTAAATAGCTCACTGTTTTTGTTTTGCATAATGGTCTTAAATGATCTTTGAGTAATAAAATGGGGAACGGCAAGGCGCACTAGTAACACGCCGTGAGGGGAACAGCTTTGCTCTAATCTTGCACGCTGTGAGGGGAACAGCTTTGCTCTAATCTTCCATGCCGTGAGGGGAATGGCCGACTTAACAACTACAACTACAAATTCCAG
This sequence comes from Lissotriton helveticus, assembly GCF_964261635.1. NCBI lineage: Eukaryota > Metazoa > Chordata > Amphibia > Caudata > Salamandridae > Lissotriton > Lissotriton helveticus. The sequence continues at coordinate 854,130,003 of NC_136070.1, read as the reverse complement.
CAGCCCTCTGAGCCAGTCCTGTAGCTGTAACGCAGTACCGGCGGCCCCATATATGCCCCAGGCGCCCCCCGCAGCGCGGGTCCCACGAACACCGTCAGGGGAACGGCTTACCTTTTCTTCACCAGCTGTTGCCAGACCCCGTGAGGGGAATGGCAAGGCGCAGTAGGAACACGCCATGAGGGGAACCACTTTGATTTAATCTTCCACGCCGCGAGGGGAACGGGCGACTTGACAACTACAACTACAAATCCCAGCAGAACTCTGAGTCAGTCCCGTAGGTGTGACGCGGTACCGGCTGCGCCACATAAGCCCCAGGCACCCCCCGCAGTGCGGGTCCCGTGAATGCCGTGAGGGGAACGGCTTACCTTTTCTTCACCTGCTGTTGCCAGATGGCGTGAGGGGAATGGCAAGGCACACTAGGAACATGCCATGAGAGGAACGGCTTTGCTTTAATCTTCCACGCCGTGAGAGGAACAGCCAACTTAACAACAACAACTACAAATCCCAGCAGCCCTCTGAGCCAGTTCCGTAGCTGTGACACGGTACCGGCGGTGCCACATAAGCCCCAGATGCCCCCTGCAGCACGGGACCCATGAACGCCGTGAGGAGAACGGCTTACCTTTTCTTCACTTGCTGTTGCCAGATGCCATGAGGGGAACGGCAAGGCACACTAGGAACACGCCGTGAGGGGAACGGCTTTGCTTTAATGTTCCACGCTGTGAGGGGAATGGCCGACATAACAACTACAACTACATCCCAGCAGCCCTCTGAGCCAGTCCCGTAGCTGTGACGCGGTACCGGCGGCGCCACAAAAGCCCCAGGCGCCCCCCGCAGCATAGGTCCCGTGAACGCCATGAGGGGAACAGCTTACCTTTTCTTCACCTGCTGTTGCCAGATGCCGTGAGGGGAACGGCAAGGCACACTAGGAAAATACCGTGAGGGGAGCGGCTTTGCTTTAATCTTCCACGCCGTGAGCAGAAAGGCCAACTTAACAACTACAAATACCAGCAGCCCTCTGAGCCAGTCCCGTAGCTGTGACGTGGTACCGGGGGTGCCACATAAGCCCCAGGCGCCCTCCGCCATGCGGGATGCGCGCGGGCCAAGGTCGGGCCCGTCAAAGACCGGATAAGGCTGGGTTGGGCCATCCCCCTTATTATTTTTTTTTATAAATAGCCTGCCTTGTGTTTTAGCTGGTAAGACTATTTTCTTTTTATTTATTTGTTTGTTTATTAAATGGGGCGCGACCTACACTGAACTCTGGCCATGGAACAACATCATTTTAACGTTTGTTAAGGGTCATCGAAATACATGGGCATTCTGTTCTTATTTATTTGGTTTTCCTTAAAAAATTTCTTGTTCTGTGGTTGAACTGTTGAATATAAGTGTATTTGCCCTTGATATATATTTCTTGTCCATAAAACTGTACTAGTTCCTGATTGAGATCGCATGTTTGCATGTTCTTGCCTTGACCCCGATAAAGTTACTATATTATCTATAGCTATATGAGAATAGTTCTATCAAATACCTGTGGGTAATAATGGGGAAAAGGAAAGTAGCGGAAGTGATAACAGGCAGGAGAAAGATAGCAACGACAAATAAACAGTCCAAATCCGCTGCTGAGACCTGCACTTTAGCTGCCATTGACAATTTAATAGAAGAGGTAGAAAATATGTTGTCTAATGGCAAAGAGACTAGTTCTAAGGGGAAAAACAAAATCTCTTCTTATTACAGTAAAAAGGACAACATGATCACTGATAAACCTTGTAGCCCTATAGTTGTAGTCCATCAAACTTATGGGAAGGCATCTTTTCACCCAATAGCCGCACCTCCTTTAAAGGCAAGAACGAGCTCCTGCAAGACAACTCCCCCTAGTGAAGATAGTACAGACAATACAGATAGCAATCATGGAAATGGATTGCAAAGAGAGATCATAAATATAGAGTACTCTAAAATGTATTCACCCTTAGTAGACAACTGAGAGGGAACATTAGTGGAGGAACAGATAGGGAAAGATCTAAGTAGTCAATGCTCTACTAATCTGACCACAAGGGAAGTTCACACGCAGGCACAGTCACCCGACATACTAAGACTCGTGTTGGACCTCCGCAGATAATTAAATGTAGTCCAGGAAGAGGATATAGCACTGAAAAGTATGATTGAGGTATTAACTAGCAATTTACACATAAATCTGGTGGGGGGGGGTAGGTATTGCATCAGGGGATAGCAAATCTGTAGAGAATAAACCCACTCATAATAATACAAGAATTAACTTGTCCAAGAAACCGAATGATGGGATTTTGAATTGTCCTCCAAGCCATATAGTACATCAGAGCAATACCACAAGCTTAATACCTCACCTTCCATTTAACTTGGTGTACCGCGTGACTAATCCGAGGGAACATCATAGAGTGCACACATCGCAGCAAATAGTGCCACGTACAAATATACACCCAGATAACTTATGCATTAACAGATTGCCGCAGGGTGTTCGTGAATGTGGGAGGGAGCATAGGGGCCATGTATGGCATCAGGAATGGGATTAACAGGAAATCTAAATCTTACAATGTCTTTCTTACCAATGTCCCAAGATTAAAATCAGGTACCAGGGAGGATGGGAACTTCCTTGTAAACAAAGTTATACATTGGATAAGAACGAAATGACAGTGCCTTTCTGCAGGGCTGGACTGGCTACCGGGCGTTTCTGTGTGCTGACGAGCCAAGGGCTAATTTCTCTGTGGTGGGGGCTTATTTCGTTGATGGGGACCTGCGTGCGATTTGAAATAAAAAAAGCATAACGAATTTCGTTTTGCACACGCAGGTCCCCATCAACAAAATTAGCCCTCAGCACGGCAGCACACACAACTGCCCACTAGCCAGTCCGGCCCTGCCTTTCTGTAATAAGATCTGATATAAGGAGTGCTGAACGGTTACAGCAAGAAGAAGGGGAGTTGGATGACATAAGGTTAACACTCCATTCAAAATCCATTGCTGACAATTTAATAACCTTTAATTTAAGAACCCATTCACTTTTTAATTCTAAAATCTGTTTCAGGCAAATTCAAACTGGCATAGATAATTGCGGTGCTGCTCCTCATGCCTTAGGGGGACAAGCCAACCTTGAAGCTGTAGATTGACTGAACCAGTGGAGTAATTTGCCTCCTATGCTGGTGGGTACGCAGTACCCAATGGTTGGGGACCAAGATCTAGTTGACTTGGATGGGCAATCGAACTTGGAAGTATCCTGTGAAGGATATAGCCCAATGGAAGTCAAGTATCTAATACTGCCGAGGTAGAAGGATCTAGTGCTATAAATATTGGGGACCAACCTGGTTTGGGTGCAGAGGTTATGCAGCCCATAGTGGGTAATAATAGAAGGGCAATAAAATGCCCATCAATATTGGAAAAGCTTGAACCCCTCATTTCGATTTATACTATTTTTAGTGATCTTTTATCTTTCTTTTTAAATGAGTGTTCGAATGCCATACCAATCACTCAGATCCACCAGATGCGGGTAGAAAATATAAAACCCTACCTTACTAAAGCTGAGAAAAGGAAAGCCCTCCACAGTAATAATATGTGCTTGTCTAATCCATGGTTTACTGAAGATTGTGCAGTGGCAAAAAAAGTCTTATAAAGCTATACAATCTAAAAAGACAGTATTAATTAGGAAAGAAAGAAAAGTGTATAATAATGTATTGAGAGTAGCCCGTAGAAATTGGGAGGATGCCAGTTGGAAGGATTTGATAGCTGCCGCGAAGGCAGGTGTTCAAACTTTATTCTGGCGGATTATTGCTAATGGTAGCAAAATAAGTAATCCTGTCCAGGATTATAATTTAGACCCAAATACATGGCATAGACATTTTGCTTAATGATATGCATGTCCAGGGATGACACCTAGAGATCCCATACTTATCATTGAGGATTTAATGATGTCAAATGAGATTGCACTTCTATATTTTAGTATAGAAGATACTATACTGGCCATAGCTTCTATTAAGCCATCTAAAGTTCCTGGCCCTGATAAAATATCCAGAGATCTTTTTAAGCATGCTCCTGAGGTGTACGCCCCTTACGTCAACCTCTTATGTAACACAATTACTAGAGGGCAGCCCATTCCGGAATCCTGGAAGGGCGCGGAGATCTTACCAATATATAAGAAGGGCAGTAGGGACGAGTGGTCACGTATGCTCACGACCGCTCGCGATGAGAAACTACCAGTCCGCATTAAGAAAGCTGCTGCTCGAGTAAAAATCTACTTGAGCGGCAGAAAACTACAGCTCGCACTGTGCAAGATGCCGTTTTCAATGACTGCACAGTATCGGATGCTTGTCCGCACTGTGCAATCATTGAAAATGGCATCTTGCACAGTGTGAACAGGCTACTACGCAGCGTAGTGCGAAGTTCACTTTGCGTAGCTACGCATAGCGCTACTTCCCAAACTACTCCCAGGGTTAAATTTTATTAGGCACATAGTCACTTTAAACTGTGGATCTGGTTCACTTACAACTCAATTCTTGATGTTTAAAATAACTCCCTGTTTCAAATATTTTTTAGATGAAATAGAACTCCAACTTGCAAAGGTATTATATATGAAATACAGAAAAGAAGTGGGGAATGCTACAGAATGGGGAGAAAGTTTGTAAGTGTACATTATATCACTTAGGAAGAAATGAGGATATTGCACATGTCCTATTTTTCTGCCCTGCTTATGTTAATCCTAGAAGAAAAATGGATAAAACCTTTGGGCAGGAATTTGACATGCTGCATATCCTAAAAACGGATAGCTCCAAGCTTATTGTATTTGGTGTCAGTAGATTTTTTATTGGCCATTAATTTTATGAGAATGAAATAGGGTTGAAGTTGTAAAAACAAAATCTTTTTAACGTTAACCTATGAGGGACACATACATTGTTTAATGGTACTGATAGCACTAAAAGCACTTTACTACTTGAACCTTGTACTGTTAAAAGGCCTTGATGATATTTCACTCTGCATTTTGCACTTTATTGAACTCATTATATTAATGTTAAATGTATACAATAGAAGATCCATGAATTGTATTTTAAATAATCTGTTCATGTTTTTATCAAACAAAAGAAATGTTCTTAATATATTGTTGCTTTAATGATTCTATGAATCAAATAAAGATGTGTTGATGATGGTCAAATTATCTAATTAACTCACAAAACAAACAATGATATTAAGAAGACTGTCACAGACTGGAAAAATAAAGCACAAGTAATTTAGAGGAATTACTGCTGAGATGCTTGAAACTGTGGGGGTTGCTAGGAATCAGGAATAAGATATAGCACAAGATTCAGCACAAACAGCACCTATCAATCCAAATCTGTTGGTGAGGTCTGGGGAATCATTTACTTTGAAGGTCTTAATTGAATGCTGTTTTGGGCTGTAAACTATTCTTTGGGTCTCAGATTGTTTAACTGTTAAATCTAGATCTGTAGTGAACATGGAGAATTGATCCCACAATCTCTGTAACCCTAATTGGGACAACATCAAGGAGGACCTCGTCATAACAGAGCAACATAGGAATGGGGTCAATACCTATGCATGGGAAATCTATTCTCAGGCTAGCCAGGTGTTTCTCCAGTCCATTGATGCATAACATAAACAAAAATGGCGCAAGCACACAAACCTGTTGGACACCTCTCGTAAGTTTTAATGGTTTTGTGATCTCACTGTGTGTTTGCACCCATGAATAAAGTTAATTGATTAACATTTAAACTAATGAAAATGGAACATTCATTATATAAACATGGAACACCGATACAGTGGTTTTGTTGCCAGGTATGCGCGACTATTATGAGCACCAAATGAATTGTCATGTTGCAATAATTGATGCGATTGCAAACGGTTTGAATATGACAAATGGAAACATCAATTAAAACCTGCGTGTTTTTATTGTTGTTATGAAAAAGTTTAGCAAGTTAATTTATGTTAGTATTTGTAATGTTGAATTATCCCAAAGTTAAGTGGTCCGTTCAGAAAACAGCCATATAGCATTCTGAGAAGTTTCTATTAACAGATATGTAATTTTTTTTTTTTTAAAGAAGTGGAGATGTTTGACAGGCACCACGGTTCCAACTAACAAATGACTAAAATGACAAATGACTAAAGACACACTATTGTAGTTAAGATGGGGATTATTTTATTGTGTACGAAGTGTTTTCTAAGAGACAAATATTGTTCTTAAAGCTCTACAGAAGCATTGTTTGGGCATGGAAAGACTACTGTAACAATTTAAGCAAACAGTTTCTTGTTAATGGATTTTTTATAGATACCCCGGATAAAGAGAAATCTTTCCCAAAATGCATTGGGTGAATTTTAAATAAAGGTGTGACATATGGAAACACCTCCTGTTCATGAATATTCTTGGACAACGTTCGGGAATGAGTAAAATAAATCGATAAAAAGTGAAAAAAGATGACAAGGAATGGAGTGAAAAAGTGGATAAATTGAAAAGTATACATAGATAAACATGATTTATTGGATTCATTGAGCAACGGACAAGGATGTGCTGCTGGAAAAGGGTTCGTACAAGGTCCCCCTGTGTTTGTTCCACCTCTAACACTGACAGTCACATTGCTGTGCATTTGCGGAAGACAACTGACAATATAAGGCTGCACACCAATATCAGACAAAATGTCCCACAGTTTGGGATGATTTATGTGGTCGAAAGGGGAACTTAAGTCCAGAAAAAGGAGGAAAAGGGTGCCTTCTTTGACTATAGTATATATTTTTTTAAGAGATAAAGGTTTAGAAACTGTTCATCTGTGCGTAGGTTTGCCTGAAATCCTAACCGTAAATCAGAGAGTATGATTTTCAATGGCCCAAGTCTCAAGACAATCTAAAAGAGCCCTGCCCATAATTTTGGATGTTGAATTGATAAGAGATATAGAGAAGTAACACTTTGGGTCATCTTCACTATCCTTTTTAAAAATGGGCATAATAGTTGAATGGGAGCAGGATTGGGGTGGGCGAGTCCTAGCAATTGAATTCAACACAATGGTGATAAGAGAGACACATAAAGTGACATTCTTTTTATCCTAGTTTCTTTAGTCCTTATGCACCTATTTATTGGAGACAATTGAAGCTCAATATCAAATCCTGCATATTGTCCATCTACATTGTCTCTCATACCAATGTATGACTCATAATTCGCATCTGAACCATAATAGACTTGATAAAGTGCCTTGCCCACTTATCAGGAGATACCACGGCACCAAGGCCTGACTCTGGGGAGTCCATGAAATGTCACATATTGATCACCTGCCAAAATGAATGACTTTCTGTTTGAGCACTAGGAAGAGGCATCTTCTTTAATGTCTTTCTTTCGATTGGCAAGTTCCATCTTGAAAGCCATCCTATAAAGGCACATGTTGTCCATATTTTTCCAAACTGCTTAAAATCTGCAATGAAATTGCTATGTGCCTTTAAACAGTGTGAATCAAACCATCTGTCTGGCTTTGTCCTACAGTGTCATAGGGGATCAGAGTGAAGTACCCTAATGGAGCTACATAGGGTGCCATAGGACCTGACGATATCATTTGGTTCTGCTTTCTCATCCAGACATTTGAAAATGCTCTTTGCCACACAAGAGAAGATCAAAGAACTCCATCTCAGCAAAGTACCTCTATTTTTCTCAACAACTATATGAAGTGGATTGTATTGTATTTCTGAACAAAAAAAAAAGACCATCAATCAATATTTGATCATCATTTGTGATAGCTGACTGCATTATCCGCTTTCAATTAAAGCTACACACCCACTCCATTTCATTTTAAAGCAGCCGACTTTTGGTTCCAGGAGGAAGAGCATGGTGAAGCAAACACCAATGAAAGAGGAATTCCTTGTAGGTTTTTTTAAAAACAAAAACAAATAGGGGTTTAATTTTTTGAAGAAATTAAAAAATACATATATATGGAGAGAGAAAATTTCAAGGAAGAAGGGAAAGGAAACATTTTAGATACTCTGTTGTTTTTCTTGTTCCATAGTGGACCCCTCCTGGTGTTTTGCGTGGTGATACGCACACCATTGTTTTTTGTGCTTTTCAGGGTTTTGGTTGGGTAAAGCTACTCTTCATTACACTTTCATCATGCTCCAATCGTCATGAGTGACAATTTCCAGGTCTGTATCATATCCTTTGGGGTGCGGGGTCTTACAGAATTAGCCGTGTCCTGAAGTCAAAAAGGGAACATGGAGCAAGTTTCTATTGCGGCGCCACCACCATTTTGGCAGCATCAAGGGACATCAGCTATTCAGAGGGAAGACTGGATTGACTCTTCTTACTTGGTAGCAAGAGATCAGCCTTACCTATCATTTGCCATTAATCGCAGAACACTGAGAGACAATATGTACATGCGTCTACTTGGCCTACCAATATCAGATTTCAATCCGGCATTGGCCAACTGGGATAATGGAGACAACAGAAGGTTATGCAACTATAAATGAGAATCATGGTTGCGCCATCTGTGCTGCTTCCCTGTCATGATTCAAGAAAGGAGAGTCCTACTCAGGCCAATAATTTTTAGGCTGTGGGCCCGTACTTGCAGAGAGGCATTGGGTGTATGTATGTCTCTCACAATCTGACTTTATTATTCTCGCATGTTGCGAGAAATTTGTAGAAAACCTAAGAGACGCCATACAGCTTTTTTTTGGTCCAGCTCAACTGCGGCACTAAGTCCAGAAACGTATAACGGACCACTACACAAAAAAACGGGTTCTAAACAACCTCGCTCATTGAGCTAGTTTTTTTAGGAAAAGCGTTAAGATCGTCAATAGCATTGGACATGTCCAAGCATACATTTGCTGGTTTTAGTTTCTGTTAATTTAATGCCATGCTAGGTACTCTGGCTCAGTTTTAAATAAGCACTGTAACTGTTATCAAGCTTAAGATCTCAAAAGTCTAGCTACCTTTAATGCAATACACTTTTAACTAAGTTTGTAAGTCATTTCGACCAAACATTATAACCATACAACTCATCATTTCAAAGTTAAATAGAACTGTGGCCTGAAGAGACTAGCATTCGTTTACATGCCTACAACTGTAGATTTATCTATTTACTGTGTTCCATTACTGTGACAACTCTTCGGATTTTTTCCTATTAGAAGATACATTAATTAAATAGCTCAATGTTTTTATTTTGCATAATGGTCTTAATTGATCTTTGATTAATAAAAGTATCTAAATAATTCACAAAACAAACTATAATATTAAGAAGACTGTCACAGACTGGAAAATTAAAGCACAAGTAATTTATAGGAAACTAGGACAGACTAAAGTAAAAGGCCACTTCAGTCAGGAATACAGGCGCCAGTGCACGGGGATAACATTATTAAGTCACAGACAAAGGTACAGAACAATTAAGCTCAAGAAACGTGAATCTTATTGGACCATGTAAGTTCTCGCTCTTATTTTATAATAATGAGTTTGTAACCCAACATGGACTAGAGCATAAATGAACACTATATAAAACAATTAGAGTTGAGCACTTAGTTAAGGTACTCTGACACTTTAATTCACAAGACTTAATTAACTAACAGGGTCATGTTAAATGGATTATGCATTTATTTATTTATTTATTTAATTTCTTATATAGCGCAAGAATAGACTCCTTACGGGGTATCTCCGCGCTTTGCTCGTTTAGATGTATATATAGAGGAGGTGTGATGGATGAGCTGTGATCTGGTAAGCAGAACGATCCAATTATTCTTCAAGGAACAGTAAGGTTTTTAACTTTTTCCTGAAGGCGAGGTGGTTAGAGATTTGCCTTATGCTGAAGGGCAGGTTGTTCCAATAGGTGGGCCCCACCAAGGAGAAGGCACGTCCACCTTGTCTGGTATTTTTTACGAGAGGGGTTTTCACCAACAATTGGTTACTTGAGCGCAAGGATCTATCAGGTTTGTAGGGGTGTAGTGTTTGACTCAGATATTTGGGGCCATTTCCGAACAAGCATTTGTGGACGGTGCAACAGGTTTTAAATTTGACGCGTTGCCGTATTGGCAGCCAGTGGAGTTCTCTTAGTAAGGGCTTGGAGGGGGTTCGTGGAGGGGCATTCAGAATCAGCCTTGCCGCCGTATTCTGTACCACCTGTAGACGGTTTATGGCATCCTCGTTAGCTTGTATCAGGAGCCCGTTACAGTAGTCGAGGCGACTTATTACCATAGTTTGTACAAGGGTCTTTCTGTAGTTGTCCGGGAGATAGGGGAAGACTCGCCTCAACAGTCCGATGGTGTGGAAACATGCCCCCGCGATTGCATTCGCATGCTCTTTTAAAGTTAGATTTTGATCTAACTTAACTCCCAAGTTTTTTTTCAGCTAACATCATTGCTCTATTCCAGCGGTTGTATATAGATCTGTATGAGAAAATGTGATGTTTTTTAAAAGATTTTATATATTTTGTAATGGTTTTAATTAAGTGATCCAAATAAATACACATTTCACTTTTCACTCTTTCAATGCTCTAGAGTGACCAAACCACTGGAGATGACCTTGACATGCTGACATTATTCTCATTGTTACATCGAACAATCCTATAGAACACAACCCAATGTCACCTATTCACCAGCATTGTATCACCATCCTAAATCAAAACCTAGGGCTAGATGTAGGTAATTGAACTTTACCGATTCTAAAATACTAAAATACTGAATTTTACAGATTCGGTATTTTAGAATCGGTAAATGCTATGTAGCTAAGGGCATGTATTTCTGTCACATGGCACAGTTGAAAATGCACAGATTTGCATTTTCAAAGGTATTCGTTATGTACCACCAACTAATAGTTGGTGGTAAATAACGAATCCTTAAAGCACATGAGCACTCTTTAAAGTGCTTCCTACATGTCATTTACCGATTCGGTAAATACCGAATCAGTAAATGATGATTCGGTAAATACCGAATCGGTAAATACCGATTTGTTATTTACCGAATCCTCCCCTACATCACAATTGGCTCAATACCGGTTGGTAAACCTGAAATTTACCGAATTTCGGGTTTACCGACCGGTAATGGGCCACCTACATCTGGCCCAAAGACTATCATTGTCTTAGTAAGACAGGTCTCAACCACACTTCCTAACCCCCTCCTTTGCCCTTTAGTGACATCATTCTACCACCAAATTACTTGTTTCTAGGAATGGACTGTGAATGCTTAGCTATCATCCATAAATAACAAAGGTTTTGCCCCATCATTCGTACTCTTAAAATGTTTTGAAAACCTACAGGTTTAAGTCTTCAATTCATCCCGCTTAATACTGGGACGTGTCACTCTCTATCTACCCGCGCATTTTCCTCATTGATTTTAGTATCATTCATGTGGGCCCCACTGTCTCCGAAATCACACCTTTCCTTTTAGCAAACTGTCTGACACAACACTGTATGGAATCCACAAATATCAAAGGAGCTATTCTCAGCCTCATAATTGGCAGTCCAAACCTATCACAAATCTCCGATCCTATTCAAGTTGATCGGCATGACCACTCCTGAAACTGCTCTACGATTGTATGACATTCTCGTTAACAACATCCAAAAAACCAAGAATATAGTTGTTAGAGACATTGCAGTACAATAGACAAAGAATTGCTGATCTCCAAGATTTAATCCTCCAGAGGTTTCACAACCCATTCTAGTGACACACAAATTTCTTCTAGTCCTACAGTTTATCAAGAAATGACAACGTCATTGCACCTCATGAATTAAAACAACAAAACAAAAGAGGGCATTCTCCTAAATTGGTTCTCTCCTGACCTCAGTTAAAGCAGTCTGAAACTTTAAAAACAAGAAAGCACATCTATATCGTTTAAAAATATTCAAAACAATATGGAAACATTGTCCTAGCAGCATATGCCTCCTGTCCTCGCAAATAATTGGAACTAAAAAACAATCCAAAAGCTGTGAAGTAATCAGCTGTGAATTTTAAGACCCTGCCCACAAGGCCTTGATCTTTATTTATTTATTTAAAGAGTTTTGTATAACGCGAACAAGACCCTTAGGTATCAGAGCGCTTTACATTGTATGAGGTAGAATAAAGACATGTCTTACATAGTACATCTATACACAGTTAAATGATGAAGTTGAAAATGCAAATCGATGAATTTCAAATACAGGGTTAACACAGTATATGTTGTGTCAGATACAGCTTTATAATAATACTCATTATGTTGGAAGTTATGCCTTCCTGATTGCACTATATTCCACTGTGTTCTATATTCTACTATTTCTGTGTCTTTGAATTGGTATAGTACTGGACGAGGCTGTCTCCCACTAGTTGTGTCCTATAAATAACATGTTAATACACACACATTGACCGGTGGTAACTTAGATAACGCCTCAGTGAGAAATAATTTCAGTTGATTCCTCCTGCATAAACCATCTTCTCCAACTCTGGGTCTTGGTGCATGTAGTACTGCCCTCTCGTATGTCCAAATCCACCGGCGACTTTCATTTCACTCCCCTTGAGTAAAGTTTTGTTCTGTACTATAACATGGTGCTAAAGCTGAGTCGAATTGTCTATGTGAGGAATTTGCTCATTAGAAACATTTTCGTTTCCCTCTTAAATGTTGCTGTGTTTGTTATTTTTCTAATGTTTGGCGGAAGAGAGTTCCAGATTCTAGGTGCTGCTCCTGAGAACGCCCCATCATAGGTTCTCTTCTTCCGGAAGATGGGTGGTCTCAGAACCAGCTCCTTAGCACTCCTGGCTGGTCTATTTCCTCCAGATATTTCAATTTTCTGGGCACGGTATCTTGGAGTATTGTAGTGAAGCGCTTTGTGTGTGATACAGGCCATTTTTAGCTGTATTCTACCTTCGTACGGTAGCCAGTTTAATAGTTTCAGGTGTGGAGAAATATGGTCGAACTTTCTAGAGCCGGTGATAATTCTTGCAGCTGCGTTGAGGCATGCTTTTAGTGGTGCTGTGGAGATTTTAGGTAGACCTGCTAAAGTAGTGCAACGATATTCAATCCTCGCAATGACCAATGATTGAACTGCTAGTTTAAGATCCGCTTGGTAAATGAAGGGTTTCATCTTTCTAATGTAGTTCAAAGGAAAACGGGCACTTTTAGCCATTGCTTTGATGTGGGCTTTCATATCAAGGTTCTCGTCGAGTTTAAATGCAACTGTTTAGCATTTTTTTCTCTGGAAAGATCAAGAAAGATGAATTCACCAACTCCATTAGAATAATCATGACTAGGTCAAGCACCGCACAAAACATTTGACCACTTGGACAGATTCCAACTCTCAGAAATAACTTAATACTGTGCTTTCGAACTCTAGGCCCGTAGCATTTGTACGACTCCTCCCTAATCTAACGAAATAACTCTGTAGTCTATACTCGTGCACACTATCTCTAGCTGACTAACGTCTCACTCAGGAATTGTGGAGACCCCAAATGTCTAAAAACACAAGACACATCAAACTGCTCTTAAAAAAAAGCATTTGGACCAAAACACGACAGCAAATTACAACGTATCTCTGGATTTTTCTGGACAGAAACATTGAAAATATGTTGCTTCACCAAGGAAAGATAATATGCAGAATTATGACTAGCTTTGACCATACCAGTCTAATTTTACACATAAGAGTAGCGAAGCAAGTGTCACAATAGAGATCATTGTTCAATCTTATATACTGAGATACTTCAATGAAGGATTCACCTGCTTTTTTTTAGGTCTTGATCACAGATATCTTTAGATGCCATTTATTTAGGCTTGTACTGTATGTTTTGTTTTCAAACTGAAGTGAGCTGAAACGTTTTTAAAATACATTAAGTTCGCTTACATGAAAAGGCTGAAACTTTTAGGTGTTTGAGGCATATGTTTCTCTTTTTCTCTCCGTTACTAAGAGTCGCTAGCTTGTACAATAATCCGGACTGTGGACGGTTCAGCCACTGGATATACAAATCCGTTTTATGTTCTGATTTGACAGAACAACTGTCGCCAGACAATTATGTGAGCAACAGTAGAGAGGGGCTTTGGTTCTTCTCTGTTGGGAGCCTGGAGTACATGTTTGATTGGGCAGAAGTTGTGTGCTTCTACAGAAAAAAGTGCTTGCACTCCACGCAGCTGTATTAATTTTGTTTATTTATCCAACTGCCTTAGCTTGAAATTTCAGGGACACAAACATGACATTATAATGCTGCAAACAAGTCTTAGCTAACTAGGTAATTTATGGTGTTTGTCTTTTTCTGGCCGTAGCACAGATGGGAGGAAGGCAGTTATTACCCTGCATGTTGTTTTAGGTCTGGCTTGACAATGCAGCTGTCACCTGGCCTTTTGAACTACACAATATTATTCTACAGTTCTTTATTTCCACACAATACATATCCATTCCCATGCTAGTTACTTGTAATGGTCCATGCTATTTACTTGTAATGGTTCACATTACCATACAACATTCTTTCAAAACCAGACCTTTTGGCATTGCCAATGTTATTTTGACAAGCATCTGGTTTGAAGGTTAGGCAATGTGGAAACTATATTCCTGTGTGGCTGCTACCCCTTTGATAGTAAACCGCGTGAGGAGTGGTAAATTACCCTCGTAAATTGATTATTTCTTGAGATAGCAACAATTTGTTACAGAAAGACAGTTTTGCATTTGAGTTTATTTTTTGCCACTGCTAACTAGTTGACATGCAGACTTGGAAGAATATTTAATGTTCACTGCTGCCTCACAGTGCACTGCAGTGATACTCTTCAAGTACTTTTGTGACATGGTACCGTTAATGTGTCATAGTTAAATGATGGTGTCCGTGAGTATCTGGAAAAAAAGTGCAGTGCGAGCTCCCTGATTAATGGAGAAACCACCTTAACAACGCGGTCACAACCACTCAATACCTTTACCATGCATCCATTACCACGGAAATGCCTTTGTCACACATGTCTTTGTCATGCATGTGCCTTTGCCACTCATGCATTTACGGCAAAATGTAGGTGTATGCCAGGTAACTGTATGTATGTATTTATGTATTCACTGAAAAAACAAGGGTTGCATGGCGTTGGGGTTGGGAAACAGAATTTAAAAAGTCGTGGGAATTCACCGAAGAAACAAAAGGTTGCCCTGAAAGTGTGATTGGCCTCAGGTTTCGCTCTTACAGAGCCAGTGAGGTTTGGCAGTTGCAGTTGGCTGAGCTGGCTGTGGCTCACGCCCCGCAGTACACTGCTTGTGACCCGACATATTACATCACTCAAAAGTCATACATATGCCCCGTACTGAAGAAAAACGTGGACTCGCTGAATCCTGACGACTACAGACTGATTACAAATGGACATTTCCTGGGCAAACTGATAGAAAGAGCAGCATTCGTCCAGATGTTCCAATTCATTGAAGATAATGCCATACTTTCAGACTTCCAAATGGGATTCCGTCCAGTAAGAGGCACAGAATCTTCCTTTGTTGCTATCTGGGAAGACCTGAAGACCACAGTTGACCGCAGCGGGGTTGCTACTCTACTTCTCTTGAACCTCACAGTGGACCATTGCACTCTGATACAAAGAATCTATGAAGCAGGCATAGAGGGGACTGTTCTAGACTAGACCTCATCCTACCTTCGCAACAGAACTAATGTCATCCATATCCACCCTTTCTCGTCCAAACTGTACTTCACAAAAGCAGGGGTCCCTCAAGGTTTTATCATCTCGCCCATGCTTTTCAACTTCTACATGAAGTCATTACCGGCACTGATCAATCAGTTTAACTTCACGTGCTATAACTATGCAGATGACAGGCAAATACTCCTTCAACTGGAATATGCGAAAGACATTGAAAAGTCGCCTATTTTCAGTTGTCACAGAGCCGTGGATCATTGGATGATGTGGAGCCATCTCAAATTGAATGCTTACAAAAAATAAATACTAATGTGTGGCAATTGGAAAAATTATGACCTGTTCGCTGCCGGGCCTGATGATCTGGGAACACCTCTGAACATATCAAAGGAAGTAAGAAACCTCGGATTGACCATGGACTCCAAGCTATCCATTTTTTATTTATTTATTTATTTTCGGATTTGTAAAGCGCATGGCTGCCTCAGCGACGAGGAGTCCCAGCGCTGTTAGAACCCCCCACGGACCAGAACCTGTAGTAAAAAACCCACAGATAAGCTACTTACAAGGGAAAAGCCAGGTTTTCAAGGCCTTGTGAAAGGCCAGATGGTTCGAAGTAACCCTCATGGGAAAAGGGAGTGAGTTCCAGAGTTTCGTGGCCAGGTAGCCAAAGGAACGACCACCGACCCTCGCTCTCCGGATGCGTGGAACACTGACCAAGTGGCACACTAGCAAGATCAATCTTTGTTACTGTAAAAACTTTGTGACCAATCTTCCCCCATTTGGGATTTCTACACATAATCCAGCTACCATCTCTCTACTACTGTCCAATCTCACGTACGCCAATTGCCTCATTCACGGATCACCTTCAACGACTATGAAAAGACTACAATGGATTCCGAACTCAGCTGCCATACTACTCTTACACATAAAGCAGCAAGACCACATCTCCCCTGCCTTGAAAGTCCTGTATTGTTTATGGGTTGCCAGAAGATCCACTATCAAGCTGCTTTGTATCACCAAAAAAGCGGTACATGGAATGGGACCACTCTTCATCAGGAACAAAATCACCAAACGCATTCAACAAAGGAACCTCTGCTATAGAGTGCCACCTCACCTCAAAACACCAACGTACAAGAAAAAAAACATGGGTGGCACATCCTTCTCTGTTCAAGCAGTACAACTATGGAACTCTTTCCCCCAACATAATATCCATGGTTAACCACCTTATCTTCAGAAAACGAATCAAGAATTGGTTCTTCCCTGCATAACCACCATACGGAAACAGAAATATACAGCATATACCTCTGTATGTAAGTATTTATTTGCATTATAGATATGTACCTATATATCTGTGTTGCTTTGTACAAACATGTATAGTAATTATGATTTTAAAAATATAGATATTCGTTAGTTCTTCTGAACAAATGTACATATTACTGATAGTTACATTATTCTGTTTTAAACATGTATATTAGTGACTGCACAAATAAGTAAATCTTTTATCATAACTATTTGTCTACAATTGTTGTACTATTGTAGTACAAAAATAAATTACACATTTTAAAGTACAAGACGTGAAAGCTGAAGTTTATTAAATGCATCATTGATTTACATATACTACCTTCCTTATGCATATATATATACCTTCCATGTACTTCTGTATCTATGTATGTATTACTTTTCTTCTAATTCAGCATATCCAATGCACTATGCTATTTCCTACCCTATACCTCTATCAATATATCCTCTACCTCCACTCTCTCCTTTATACCAAACCCCATACCACTACTATCTTTCCCAAAATTGCCCTTTCTAGAGTCTTCCCTGCTCTACCCCTCCTTGCATCATCTCATACCTCTTATACTACTCAGATCTCCCAAACAAGCCTTTCTAAACCCTTCCCTCTGACTCTTCCCCCTCCACCTCCCTTTTGTTCACCCCAAATCACCTCCTACTTCTATGAGCTCCAAAAAAGCTATTCTAAATGCTTCCCTCTTCTATCCCTCCACTATCATTTTCAATTCAAATAACAGAGTGACATGCCCACCGCTCAAATCAATTTCATATTTCAGTATACTTATTCACCACTAATCGTTTATGGGTTCTGGAGTAGCGTGCTACTCGCAGACATAACGCTTCAACACCTCATCAGGGGTCTTAAGCACTATAAAAAATGCCAACCTTTTCCCTCTTCTATCCCTCCACTATTCTTCTTGCTCCAAAGAACTGACTAACATATCTACCACTCAAATTGCTTTCATATTTCACTATACTAATTCACCACTAATCCTTTATGAGTTCCGGAGTAGCGTGCTAATCGCAAAAAAAAAGCTTCAACACCTCATCAGGTGTAGCAAGCGCTATAATAAATGCAACCCTATTTCCCTCTATCCCTCCGCTATGGATGTGTGATGTATTCATGCGTGCTTTTACAGCGGATGCCTTTACAACGCAGGCACTACAGCGAATGTGTCGTTACCACGTGTTCCATTGCAATGCGTCATTACAACGACTTGACTTTGAGAAAGGCTGGACTTTGGAATAGTATATTTTGCTATTCCATCTCCAGTCTGTGCAACAGTAAGGAAGGTGTTGGATTTCAAATCCTGCAATGCTTTCCCTAAAGCAAGTCATTGTAATGTGTTGTGTTGTAATGAACACATGGTAACAAAGCATTCATTGTAGTGTCTGCATTGTAAAGGCACTGTGTAGTGCGTAGTTCTATCTGTGCTATAAACCCTGTTTCCCCTCCGCTACCCTTTCTCAATCAAAATATCTGACTAATATATCCACCACTCAAATTACTTTCATATATTCACTATACTAATTGACCACTAATCCTTTATCTGTTCCGGAGTAGCGTACTACTCGCCAAAAAAGCACTCAACACCATATCAGGGGTAGCAAGCGCTATATAAATGCAAACATTTTCCCTCTTTTATCCTCCCACTATCCTTCTCAATCCAAACAACTGA
Organism: Lissotriton helveticus; assembly: GCF_964261635.1. Classification (NCBI taxonomy): domain Eukaryota; kingdom Metazoa; phylum Chordata; class Amphibia; order Caudata; family Salamandridae; genus Lissotriton; species Lissotriton helveticus. Next base: position 854,111,472 of record NC_136070.1, on the reverse strand, counting down.
ACAACATATCCACCACTCAAATTTCTTTCATTTTTCATTACTCTATTTCACCACTAATTCTTTATCTGTTCCGGAGTAGCATGCAACTCTCCGAAACAGCGCTTCAAAGCCTCATTAGGGGTAGAAAGTGGTATATAAATGCAATTATAATACAATGCAATAATCGAGTACTATATCGTCAGTAAACCACCCATGCATGTGATGTGAAAACAATATGAAATCTTTTATACTTTGTTGATCCCTACAAACAAATGTGGGTCTTAATAACGGCTATGAAAAATTAGACAAAAGCAAACAGCAGCAGATATTTAGTTAGAAGCAAGTTGAGAGCTTCTCGATAGGGGTTGTGGCAAAAGTGAGTTAGTGCCAAACAATTAGCAGTATTGTATATTTAAAGTCCCCATCCATACCACAGATAAAGGGATATTACAGTTACTTACAAAAGCCATTATTTAAATTCTCAGTGAATGAATAATATCAATTTTGTTACAATCAAAATTATTATTAGTAAATAATTAACAAAGCTTTCTGTGACGTACAGTCAGGCCACATTAGTTGAAAGTGAGTTGACTCTAAGTAGGACTTCCCTTCGTATTTATACTCAATTAAAATTGTCAAATGTATATACATAAACCCAGTTGAGTGATAAAACTATCATTTCAGAGTTAGAACCTATAGTTCAAGTCTGAGACTTCAGTATTCGAAGTACAGAGCTCGCATTCCAAATGCTGAGTTCAAATATTACCACCTCATCACCAATCGCTACCTCATGACACTGAAAAGTAAAATTGTGAGAAATGGCTACCTAATGCAAGCCAGAACTATGGGCCCTCTGTTTCCTTAATGAGTAGTAAAAGACTACCATAATCAAGGTGCAATGGGCCCCTTACACTCCTGGGTCTAGGGGCCCACTTCACCTGCTGCACCATTAAAGCTACACTCTTCGAACTAATGGTTACTAGTGATCTTCGTTTGTATAGAAAATAAATCCCAAAGCGTCTGTTCTCGTTTTCGTTTCATTTCTAAGTGTTTATTTTTTAATGTAAAATCACCAATAGTTATGTATTTTTAATAGTTTCTTCAGAAAGATTCCTTTCACTTTAGTTCACGTTGACATCCTGGTTTTAGAAGTTGACCTTTTTGAAGCAATTGTAAGCAATCCTTCACGTTTTAGGCTAATAAATAAGAAATAACTTATGATATAAGCTACAACCAAGACGAACTATGAACTTCTGGCTAAAACAAGATAAGAGAGAAAAAAACTAGTGGGGATGCAGTGGATTGTGAGCGGCATCTTTAATAGCAGCAGGCAGCTAGTTTCTTTATTTTTTATGTTTCAGGTTCTGATATTTAAGTAAAGGGAAAGGCAAAAACTGGAGTGGCTGAACCAAAAGTATAAAAAAATCTTTTCAGGATAACTCCTGCGGATTGTGCAAAGATAAGACATATAAATATTTCAGTCGCCTTTAGATTGGCTAACCAGTCAAATGACCGGGAAGTGTTCAGCCCCTGAGGTTAGAGTGTTTACATTGACTTTTTAGGACCATTCCACTGTTATGAAAGCAATCAGTTCAATTGGTTGTAAGCATCGGCATCCCATAAAACCTGTTCCCAGGGGCACCTGTGCTTATTGCTGAACTTTATAAATCATTAAGAGCACCGCTCTAATTGGTCTCTGCCACTTTTTTTAAGTGTGCAAATGCTTACATGTTCTTGCTTCCCTTACTTATCGAAATGACGTGTCTTTTCATGAAAGCTCTTTGCTTTCCTGAAACTGTTGAATACTCTCTGATTGCTCTTTAGGGGCCTCATTTAGGAGGCCTTGTGTGAGTTTTGTGCTTCCGATGCGTCACTTTTTGTGACGCATCGGCGGCGTAAAACATGCCTCCTGATGCGCACTATTTACAAAGTGACGCATCTAAGCAGATGCGTCACTTTGTAAACCCCTGCGCTACATTATACCTGCGTCCGGTATAATGTATGCAGAGGGGGCGCTCACCCGTAAAAAGCCTCGTAATAGTGACGCAGTGAAATCTATGAGATTTCACTGCGTCACTTTCAGGACGCTGTTGCATCAAAATCTTGCGCCTGCCTCACAGCAGGCGCAAGACTGACGCAAGCCCTTTCACATGGGGCTTTCCCCATGTGAAAGGAAGCATTGCTGGAGTTGCGTCACTTTTGTGACACACTCCAGCAATGCGTCACTTTTGCGCCTACAGATACGTCAGAAATACTGACGTATCTGAAACTCCTTGCGACATGATGCATCATATTATAAATATGAGGCATCAATCATGTCGCAGGGAGAGCGCAGTGAAAAGTGACGCATCGCTGTTTTCACGCAGCGATGCGTCACTTTTCATAAATGAGGCCCTAGGTTTTTTTCCGTGATGCAAGTATGTAGGAATTCAGAGGGTTTTCTACTTCTTGAATGTACACAGCATTTTTGCCAAAGCGCATAACAATAAAATTAAAGGTGATATAATACACAGTGACAAAGCAACAAAAGAAAACTGTAACTTTACACAGAAAGACATGATTCTCAAAGTTGCTCTTTTAGAAGAGCCTGAAATGTATGAAAAGAGAAGTCGGAAGAAATGACATGGGAAAGAGAATCTGAGGGGCATATTCTCAAGGACTTATCGCCGAGTTAGTGGCACCAAAGTGGCGAGAAATATATCGCCCTATTCACAAGCTGGGGCTACCAGCAGATATCACCAGTTTACCTGCGATAGCAGCCGCAAAAAAACACTACAGATGACCCCGGCAAATAAAGCTAATGAGACGCAGAGTAGGTGTTCCCATGCAAAAAGCAGCAAAAACACCACTTTGCAAGATTCTCAACAACCAGCCAGCTCGGCGATAAGACCCCAAAACATGTGTTAAGGTGGGTTAGCAGCAGGGATTTAATAACACCTGCTCTTACCTGGTGTAAAGTCGGACGACAACCTGCACCATAAAAGGGAGCCCAGCCCAGAGCCACACCTGAAGAACAACAGATGCCATGGAGCTCTTGATCAAGCAGCTCGGACACCCAAAAGGGCCACAACACCCACCGCCACCACCAGGAGCCCCCCTCTCCCCCCTGGGCACCCCACCCACCCCTGGACAAAGATATGTTACATCAAATTAACAAAATCATGAACAAAACAATTCACAAGATGTCAGCCAATAACAGCACTTAACATTCATGTGTTCAGAAAAAGGAAAATCGTTCATTAATCATTGAATTTCCAAACAAATGATTTTATTCAAATTAAACTCAAAACAACTATTTGGATGAGTCATTGCAGGTCTACTCTGGACAATCTGTAAGTCACAGCCTGCAAGACAAAATTCAAGATATGAAGGTGTGTCATGCGCTCATCAAAGGACAGAGAAATAGAGAACGAGAGGGAAAGAGAGAGAGAGAAATCAAAAGAGAGGGAGAGGGAGAGAGAGAGAAAGAGAGAGAGAGAGAGGGAGAGAGGGAGAGAGATGAAGAGACAGAGAAAGAGAGGGAGAGAGAGAGAGAGAGAAAGAGAGGGAGAGAGAGACAGTGAAAGGAAGAGAGGTAGCGGGAGAGGGAGAGAGCATGCCGACTCTGCGGACCCAGGCCTCACTGCTCACCTGCTGCCACCGGTGTATCTCCTACCATGTGCCGGTATACACTGCAGTCCACCAGGTCCCTTATCTGAAACAGAGTCTAGATTTATGAATGGCAGAGTTCATACGATTGTACACGCCATCATTGCTGGCCGGCGCCTGCCCACACAGGCTGCTGCGCCCAGCATCTCCCACCACCCAGTATTGATTGCCCGCCCCTGCACACCCAGGCCTCACTGCTTACCTTCCACCACCGGCGTGTCTCCAAGAGGGTCCACCACATGCCGGTGCAAGTTCCAAACCCGAGGCCCCCGACCTTGGCAGCCTCCACATCATGCAGCCCAGCACCGCGGGCCACCAGGTCAGACACTTGATTCTGGTTCTTAATTTCAAAATGGCAGAGATCATATCAGTGCACACAGGATCACCACAGGCTGCACACCTGCTCAGCTCTTTAGGTGCCGCTGACTCTGTGAACGGAGAGGCAATGCCACGTGGCGGTTGGCCCGCGCTGCCCTCTGGCTTAGGGTTACACTGCAGTCCAGCAGGGCTCACACAAATCCTCACCAGTCCGGACCGCCAGGATGGGGCATCATCGCAGGCTGCACACCCGCTCAGCACTGAAGGTGCCCCTATTTCAGGGTACCGAAAGACACAGTCCTGTGGCGGTAGGCCCGTGCCGGCTGCAATGTATCCGGTGCCTTTAAATCTGTGCAACGCAAGTCATGGACCCTTTATGATTGAATCTCGTGGTGCATATGCCATCATGTCACCTCTGGCAGTAGGGAATGTGATGTGGTAGGGCCCTAGGCCCTCATGCATAAACAATCACCACACGGATACACCCAGATAGAGAGTGGAAATGGCTTCCAGCACGTGCGCCCGGCCCTTTTTATTGGCAGGGTCACATATCCTTTGACACGTGTGCTGGATGGGTATGGTGTGGGTGTAAACCAGCCATGAGGGAGTGGCTGTGGCATGCTGACAACTTGACCTGTGATTAGAAGATCACTACAGGGAAGACTTGAGACATGTAGCGTTGTCCCCCCCTGTGAGCCTAAGCAGAGTGGGCTGGCCTGGCGTATGCCAGTTCAGCGTAGGGGTGTGAACAATGACCTCGGGGCTCTGGGCATGGTTCAGTCCTGGGCTGGACAAGGAAGTAACTAATGCGCGTGTCTCTGTTGTAGTGTTGGCACCACCCGGACCACATTCGGTAATGTTGCACCCTGTGACTCAAGTCCCACAACATGAACAACATGGACATAAGAGGGAATCACTGACCCTACATTCATCCATACTTCCACACTTGAATGATCATGGACAAGACACATCCGTGGGAAAATGAATGTTTAATGCACATTCAGTGGAGTGTTGCAGCTGGAGCAGTACAGGGCCATGCAAGCCCCACTTTACATTGTTGGTCTGTAGAAGGCCAGCCAGAGTCCCTTAGGAAATGACAAGTTCATCGGAAGAGGAAGAGTTCAGTCCGCAGTCTAATTGGTGTGTCATTGGTAACCAAACAGAATATGGCAGTCCAAGTCGAGGTCCAAGGTGAGTGTCGCACAGTATATCGGGGGACAGTGGAAGGTGATGATGCAGAGGGCAGAACCAAGCAGAACAGAGATGAATGCTACTGCGTCCTTCTTACCACTAAGGCAGGATCATCAGCATCTACGTACTCTGCTGTTTCACGTGCCTCACATGTGGGTGGTGGTGTTCTTTCTCCAGCACTGTGTGGCAGTGATACCACAGGGGCCAGAGGTGGAACATCTGCCGCACTGTGTGGCAGTGACACTTCAGGGGGCAGAGATGTGGATCGAGTGGTATCAGCAGCATTCAGCTGTGCCAGGCCTTGTCGCAGCAATGCCAAGAGGATGGTCTTTAGGGCATTGAGGAACCCAGCTACCTATCGATGGTTTGCAGCCCTGGCAGCCGCTCTTTTCGACTACCTCTTCCATGTTCTCCATGATCCTCGGCATGTGTCCCAACTCCCAGGTAATATCACTGGGGCCACTCTGACTAGACAGTTATCCTTGTCTCAGAGTCAGGACTCCAGCGATGTCAGCCATGGATCATTGGAGAGTATGGAGCGGACTGTGGGTGTCCTTTAGGGACTGTGAGTGGTCCCTTACGGGAATTAGACACCCGTTGATGGCATCTAGTTTGGCTGCCATGCGGTCGAACCCCACACACACCTGTTCAGCCATCTGCTAATGGAACCACAACTCTAGGCATAGGAAGGCCATATGTTGTTTGTGGGGGTCCAAGGAGGCAGCCGTGGTGGTGGGTGATGCCTGCTGTGTGGTCTGTGCAGGGAGTGGGGTCTCATGATGCAGCTGAGCTGCCCTGCTCCTGAAGGTGACTTGACGTCACTGTCAAACTCTTGGAGGGCATTGGTGTTGAAGGTGTGTTCGTCCTCTACGTCATCAGAGAAGAGCGGTTCAGTCTGCTCTACAGGAGGGGTTGGTTTTCCATCTGCAATGTGAAGGGGAGATACAGTTTAACATTGTGTTCACATGTATGTTGACACATTGCACATGTTTCCATACAGATTGTATGACATGTTGCATTGTGACTGTTTGGGGGATAGCTGCCTATTTGATGCGGCACAGTGGACATTTTGACAACATCACGGATGAGTGTTTGTACTTGTAAATTAGGAAATCACATTTCTCTGCTATGCCAAATGTGATTGGCCAGTTCCTACACACAAGCAGCACCAGTTGTGTCCTCTGTTCCGGACGTGGAATGTATGTTAAAATGTTAATATACAAAATATCGACATACAAAAATATCGCAACAAAAATATCGATGTCAACAATATCGACATCCTATCTCCCACAAGGTAAGTACAAAAATATCAGAAAAAAAATATTGATGTCAAAAATATTGTTTTTTTAGTTAAAAAAAGATGTAAAATAAATTAAATAATACTTATAAATGCAATAAACATAGGTAAACATCTGTTATAATATTTAAAATTAATAATTAATATACATAATGTAATAAAAATGAATAGAAATATACATACAATACATAATATATACTTACTTAGTAATACCTTTTAATAATTATTTTAATAACTTATAAATAATTACAAATATTATAAATTACAAATACATCTATGCACATAAAATAATAATATGAATACAAATTAAATAAAAATGTAAAACAAATTTAAAAAAGTAAGGAGAATGTTGGATAGCATAGGGGTAAAAATTACTATTCCCACTCCAAAGAGTGCAACTGTAGGGAAAGTGTTGGATAGCGTAGGGGTAAAAATTACTATTCCAACTCCAGAGAGTACAACAGTAGGGAAAGTGTTGGATAGCGTAGGGGTAAAAATTACTATTCACACTCCAAAGAGTGCAACAGTAGGGAAAGTGTTGGATAGCGTAGGGGTAATAATTACTATTCCACTACAAAGAGTGCAACAGTAGGGAAAGTGTTGGATAGCGTAGGGGTAAATATTTCTATTCCCACTCCAGAGAGGGCAACAGTAGGGAAAGTGTTGGATAGCGTAGAAGTTAAAAAAAACATATTATTTTGAAATATAAAAAAATAAATATTAAATAAACATAAACTATTTACAAATACATATTTATAAAAAACATATTTACCAATTAATAATTAAGTAACAATAAATTAATAATAAATACCAATTAATAATAAAGTAATTACCAATTAATAATTAATTAACAATAATATAAATAGCAAAAACAATTAATGAAATTAAATGATTACTTAATTACATTTAAATTACTTCCCACCCTATTGCCCTATAAACCCATAACCGACTACAGAAAATAATTATCAATAAATCAATTAATTAAAATTAGTTACCAATTAATAACAATTATTTACCAATTAATAATTAATTAACAATAATATAATTAGCAAAAACAAATAATGAAAATACATTATTACTTAAATACATTTAAATTACTTATTATTATTATTATTATTATTATTATGCGTTCTTATATAGCACTCGATTACCCGTAGGCATCTCGGCGCTTGCCTTGGGAACCCGTCCTGGTTTTTCCCTGTGAGATACCCGTACTGGGCATCCCCAAGGTGAAGCATCCCGCCGCGGGGGGGCCGTAGTGGAGATTAAGCAAGCTAATGCCCAGAGCTGCAGAGTGTGAACCTGTGACTCAAGTAGGCACCGAAACGAGAATTATTGAGTCCGTGGATATTTGGGCTCAAGACCCTGCCGCGTCGGTAAATGAACCCTGGTCCCGGGTCTGACCTCTGCTTCAGGGTCTGCAGCCTCTAACCAGTGAGCCACACTTCTCACTTCCCACCCTATTCCCACATGAACCCCTAACCCGCAACAGAACATCATTATCAAGTAATCAATTAATTAAAATTAATTACCAATTAATAAAAAATAATTACCAATTAATTAAAATTAAGTTATAATTCCTAAAAATGAATAATTAATTTACTATAATTAAATTACTTCCCACCCTATTCCCCTATAAACCCACAACCCGCTAAGGTACTAACATACAAAGTTTACTTAAATTGCATAAAAAAATACATTTTAAATACATAAAAATATACATAAAAATCATAAAAATCGATAATAGTAACATCGATATTACTAACATCGATATTAGTAACATCGATATTACTTACATCGATATTAACAAAATCAATATTACTTACCTTCTATATTCTGTCCCTTCGATATTAAAACATCGATATTATTGTAAGTCGATATTAAAATATCAATATTTTGTCTGCCTACCGTAGACTTGTTGCGGTTTGTACCACATTGTTGTCAATGTTGATGTGCTTTGCATGTTATGTGTGTGAGCTGCATTTTGGGGGATTTTGCTGCCCCTTATCCCTTTCATGCCGTGTGCCTTTGACTTCTGTACTTATACAGTGCTGAGATGTTGCAGACTTGGGTACATTGGGCTCTTGGTGGGGTTGGGAGTCTGGGGCATGGTTTATCCGCAGATGTTTTGTTGTTGTCAGGGGTTGTTTGTGCACGTGGATGTGTCAGAGTATGACCAGCTCCTTTACGGATATAGTCAACACTCAGCCACCTCAGTGTCATGGTGTGCAACATTTCATGATATCTTGACTGCAGCAATGCTATTCGTCGCGCAGTGTCACTTGAATTGCCAGGGTTGTTCACAGACACTCCGCTTTGCTGAGTTTAGCACAGATGCATGGGTTGGTTGTGAGATTGGTGGTGTGTGGGAAGGGCCCCCTCTGGGCACATAGTTAACGGGGACCTCTTTGCTGTTTCTAGGTGTGTTGCAGTGTGCCAAGGGGATGGGAGACATGCTCCAGAGTCATTGTGGGTGTGCACTGTGCTCTACTTAATTTTGCATGTGAGCCATTGTGCCCATCGCCCTTGTCCCCCAGTCCCTGGCTGTTACTCACCCTGTTGCTGTTGTGTCAGGTCATGTTGAGCAGTGTCTGGTCCCCCAACTCCTGCCACCATCTCCATCCTGATGACTGTGCACAACATTTCCTCCATCTCCTCCAGCCCCTCCTGTGGCACTGGACTCCCACCTCCAGTCTGAATTGCTGCTTTCTGGTTGTTGCCCAGGTTCTGCTTGGTTATGTGCTTCACATTATTACAGCACCTCTTGACCTCTTCCATTGTCCTCTTCAGTAATGTCCAACTGCATTCACCTTGTCCATGATGGACTGCCATATTCCATTTTTTGTTGCAATTACACAGTGTAGGTGATGAACAGTAGTGATGGTGTTCTATCACCTCCGTTAGCAGGATCCTGTTTTCCTGTGGACTGAACTGGGTCTTCCTTTTCTTCTTGTCCTTTTCCTTCCCTGACCCTGAGGTCCCAGGCTGGTCCTACAGGTGACTCGTGGGTTCTGGTTGTCCTCTGTACTTGCTTCGGATACCTCCATTGTGCTTCACAGTTGTTTCGCTTTTGTTTGTATTTTTCTCTACTTTTATAGGGTATTTTCCCGTCTGACGTGAGTGAATTGCAGGCCTGGCACTGCTTATCAGTGTTTTTTTTATTGTGGTTGTGCCAATCGCAACTTTTTTCGCATTGGGGTTACATTTTTATCGCCATCCCGGTGACTTTATCCCAAACATTTGCCGTGTTATGGGGAAGATATTGCATGTTATTGCCGTGTTGTGAATAGGACATTAACACAGAGTTATTTTCCCGCTATAGAAGGCGATATGACACATTGTGTTAACAGATTTTGGTGATGATTAGTCACATTCTTGAGAATATCCCCCTGAATGTTTCCAGGAAAGGATGAAGATAGGATTAGAATTAGGAGATGGAGGAGCACCAGGGCGGAATTGGAAATGATAGGGAACATGAGTAAAGAGCACTCGTGGTCGAACGCTCCTACAAATTGTGACGTACGCAACAAGGTGCAGGGCAAGGCCCAGGGCCGGACTGGGAACTGAAAGCAGCCCTGGCAAATTTTTCCAGACCAGCCCCCGTCCGGCCCGTAGCGAGCGAGCACAGCATGCAAGCCCAACCGCTACCAGCGGGGTTTGGGGGGGGTTCTCCCCCCCAAGAAAATTTTGGAAAAAGACAGACCAAAATGGTGAATTTTACAGCACATTTTTCATTACATATTCAATTGTATCAACTTTCAAAGCACAGTAAATAGTAGATGATGACTTTAAAGAGCACCAGGTTACCCACCAAGTCATATGTACCCATAGATCTTCTTTCAGAGAGCACCAAAAATAGACACAGGTAGTGAATCAGAGAGAACAAAGTAAAAGTGAGACCAGCCCCCCCCATGGTGTGTAGCGAGCAAGCGAGTGAGCAACCACTACTAGGGGGAGATTAGGGGGTTCTGCCATAAGGGTGCACTCACTGAATAGTTCTTGAAAAGGTAAGTGTCTGAATTTCTCAGTTCATTGAGGAAAAAACGGTCCATAATATTAATAACTAAAAAAAAAAGTAACAGAAGACCAGTTAGGTTTCCCCTGAGTGAGGCAATGTACGTTTTGCCAAATAGTTTTGCTATGTATGTATTCTCTAATGAGTTTTGGAAAAGGCCCGAGTGATGCTTTAGCCGAAATATACCGAAGGCTCTCCGCCTCCCCCTGCCCCCTACTCACCACATGCCCTCGAGGTCCTCCTGGATTCCAGGTTTATGCATGTAGCATGTTTCGACCTCTGAGGGGTGGTGATGGCTCATGGCTGGCTAAGTTACATGGAGGATCGGGGTCCGGGATAGCCGCTCCCCGAGTCATCAATCTGAGCCTTTCTGGCCTAGAGCGTGAGGCCTGCCACCACCTCGCTCCGCCCCTGATCACAAAAAAAACCCACTACGCTGCGGAATCGGGCCGGGGCCTAGCCCTGCTGCCCCTTGCCCCTTTAGGACCCTTTTGCTTTTAATTCATTTCTCTGGCCCGGTCGCAACTCCCCCATACAGTGCCGCCCAGCACCCACCACCCGGTGGTCAAAGTGGGGGAAAAAAGTAGGGGAGCTGTGGACGGAAAATCAGAGGGCGGGAATAACCTGTGGATTGGGTCAGTGGGCAGAGTCAGAGGTGTGGCAGAAAGAGCAAAATATCTCAATTTTTTGTATTTGTTTCCCATTTCCTTAACCGCTTACAGCTTATTACGTTATTTAATTTAACCAATGGATACACATGATTATTTAAGGTTTAATATTAGTTATTGACATTAAAATACATTCACAAAGTGGGATACGTTTCCAATCATAGAATGTCCCAAATATCCTTAAAAGTGGAATTGCAAGCCTTTTGTCTCCCAGCCATGGAGTTTCTGTCATCAGAACTTCTCCTTTTTTTCCACAAGAGCAGTTCAAACATGAATGTCAAAATATCCTAGTTTGCAAATGTTTTCCACATAATTATGGCTCTGTCATATTTGCCACATAATACATCATCAGCTGCATAATTAGACGGTTTTAACTAATAAATTGTTTATACCTCAAACGTATCAAAAGTTACTAAGAAATGTGACTTGTGCTGCTGTGAAGTGGAGGGCCCCATGAAAAGATTAACTGTCACCTTTCTCACTGCTGAAGTTGTATGTTCCATTGGTACTAATAAGTAAAAATCTTTGCAGAGGCTGTTAGCATGAATTTGAATTTATTTGAATTTGAATTTATAATAATTTGTAAAGCGCTCATACACTGGGCAGTTTCTTGGCGCTAGAGAATTCCTGGGCTAGGGAAAGTGCAGAGGACTACGAGCTAAAGACTTGCTGGAACAAAAAAAGTCTTTAGTGCTTTGCGAAACTCGATGTAAGAGGGGGAGAATCTGACAGAGGGCGGGAGAGTGTTCCAGAAGGTGGGCGCGAGGACTGAGAATTTCTGACCTCCCGATCTTTTTTTCTTGAAACGGGGAATGACTAGTAAGGATTTGTTGGAGGAGCGTAGGTCTCTGGAAGGGCGGTAACTGGTGATGGCAGAGTTGATGAAGACAGGGGCGGTGCCCGCCCGGGCTTGGTAATTGAGGCAGCCGAGTTTGAAAAGGGCCCGTTGTTTGATGGGGAGCCAGTGAAGGGCAGAAAGGAGGGGAGAGGAATGGTGATATTTAGATAGGCCATGTACCAGGCGAGCTGCCTGGTTCTGCACCAGTCGAAGGCGGTGGAGCGCATAGGCGGGGACACCATTATAGATGATGTTCCCGTAATCGATCTTAGAAAAGACCATGGCCATTACAATCAGTTTGAGTGCAGAGGGAGAGAAAAACCGGGATACTTTCCTGATAATACGAAGGGTAAAGAAACAGGAGGAAACAACCGAACTAATGTGGGTGTGAAGTGTCAGGTGATGATTAAGTGTAATACCGAGGGTCTTAACTGAGTGAGAAGGGGTGGGAGGTGGACCGAGAGTGGGGGGCCAGAGTGAGGGTGACCAGAGGTTGCCACTGCCTCCAGTCAAAATCAGCTCTGTTTTATCCGGGTTGAGCTTAAGGTGGTTCGCATTCATCCAATCCCGGATAAACAGCATGACGGACTGGAAGCTAGTGGCACCTGGTGAAGAAGGGGAAGGGGAAAAATTAAAAATAAGTTGGAGGTCATCAGCGTAGTTGTAAACTGTGACCTCCAATTGTTGCAGTGCAAAGATGAGAGGGAAGATGTAAGGATTAAATAAGAGAGGAGAGCGAGAGGAACCCTGGGGGACGCCACATGTCACCCTACGGGGCGGGGCAGAGAATTCGGCAAGGTGGACTGCCTGAGTGCGGTCAGCCAGGAAGGAGCCTATCCAGGTCAGTACCTGTCCCCCAATGCCCGCCGCCTTGACACGGTAAAAGAGAAGGGAATGGTCCACCATGTCAAAAGCGGCGGACAAATCCAGGAGGACCAGGGCCTGACGAGGGCATGTGCAAAAATGTCAAACTAATAAAGTATCAGAACATTTACAGCACCACTTATACCCATGTAGGGTGTCGAAGCGCTTTACATCACACACATTACACAGAGACAATCAATCATACGTGCGTAAATCACTGTATAGGAAATGTTACATAAGAAAAAGGACTACAAGGTGTAGGAGTCACATGACAACCATACTGGTAAACAGCATAGCTTGACAGTGATTGGTCTGGAGAAACACAAACTCAGAATTTAAAACGTAATACCATGGTTGGAGGTTCTCTTGAATAATCAGAATTGATTTCTACCCAAATGAACCCTTTTTTGTAACATTAGTGTAATCAAAGACTGGGGAAAACAACATAACAATCTAATTTATACCTTGCAGTTTGCATGCAGCTCTTACATGACAGTTAATAGCTCACTGTTCTATGTTAGGATTTTAACTTATTAACTGCAAGTAACAATAGGGCCTCTCTGGCAAAAGCTGGAACCCACTGACCCATTTACATTATGCAAAAACAACAATTGATGAACAGAATGCAGAACAATGTCATGCATTCACCCCTGTACAGAGATCTGGGCCTAAATCCATTTTTTTGCTCACAATGCCATTCCAGTTTGAACCCAACCATATGCAAATCAGTCTTGACCCTGTGCCCTGTGTCCAGCCCGAACTGCCAAGCCAGGTCCTCCCTGAACTGGAAACAAGCATCCTAGGACCAGTTTCATTTGTTGCAGTTACACTATTTACATTATGTGCACTTTGTGATCTGTATGGTACATGTTCTTAGCAGCAGGCACATTAACCCTCTTTCCATGAGTCAAAACATCCACTAGACTAAACACCTTCTGTCTCTACTAAGAACATGAATCACTGGAGTTATCATGACATTTTTATTGTTGCCGAAAATTGTTGGAGGCCAGGAAGGAGGCAGCAAGTGCTTTTAAAACCATATTATACTTGCAAACACAACGCCCCACCTGAAGTCAGCGCCAGCCACGGTCCGTGCAGGTATGAGCGGTGGGGCCGGGTAAAGAGGGCCTTTGAGGGACAATGCAGAGCGAAAATTAATTATTTATTTCATTTTCCCTCTGCATCATCCCTCGAAATCCCCCCTTACTTGGCCCCTCTGCCCCACTGCTGTTACCTGCACTGACCGCGGCTGGGTAGCGCCTGGTGCGGTCGCACTGCCCTAGAGCCACCCTGCTCAAGGGTCCTCTGACTTCAGTGACAAAGTCACTTTCACTCTATGGTGTGCTGCTTCATAGGCCTGCCTGCAAGACTGAAGGTGAACTTCAGAATGAAGTGTAGCGTACAGGCCTTCTAGGTTAACGCACACTTGCCACTGCTAGGGTCCACCTGCTGGTGCTAAGACACCAGGGCTTCTAAGTTCTTGTGGGGCCTTCTAAGGTCTAGCATGGGAATGTGCTCTCTCAGGAGAGTGGTCTTGTGGACTGGTCATGAAGGCTGAACCTGGTTCTCCAGTTCCAAATTCAGCAGCTCTGACCGTAGTGCCCCCTCCTCTCCCCCACTGAATTCCATACTGCCCCACTGAGAGAAACTTGCACTGCACTGACCCGCTATAGACACCTGGATGTGACTCAATTCAAATCACGCACTAGACAAGAGCAATATGCTGCCTAAAAAAAAAACAAATTAACAACATTCTAGAAAAAGCAAACACTCATAGGGAATACAAGATTAAGTAAAGCATGTGAAATGTAAGCAGGAAACAACATGGTTATCTTTTTCTTTTTACAATCATTATTCAGAAATTAGTGAGTGCTTTTGCCTGAACAGTTAAAGCCCTCACTACAGGGCATAGAAGGGACCCATTTCAATGCCCATTGCTTATATCCTACAAAACATAAGCCGTATGGTTTAAAAAGACCACGTTTGTGAACACAAAGCCGCTGTACATATTTTGTTTTCCAATTCACCCATCAAGCAGGTATTTTAGTACCTCCAGAAATAGTGCACTTTCCAACCCAGGGTAAGCAATGGCGAGAGATGAGACAACAAAAGTAGCCTGAGTGTTGCAGTGTCCCTGAAATCACATCCTGCTAATAAATGAGTTGGCCTTGTATACAGCAATAACAGTGAAACTGTAAAGACATTTAACGAGACGATGGGATACAGACGATCCCGACTCACCTGTCTGGAAATAGACCACCTCCAGAAGTCTTCAGGAGCATCAGCAATTTTAAGATGCGAACCCTCCTCAAAATGGCCTCTTCCAGCCTAGTAGCAGTAGCAGAAATCTGGGGCTTTGAAGAGTGGTATGCTTTCTGCTAATCTCAACGAAGTTGATTGCTGTTACTATTATTAACCTGTTTATTTTGTATAATGCAAAGCAGTAGGCAGCGTGCCTGTCTTTAAAATGTTGCCAGGATTCTGCTATTTTTACCATTTGCATTACTGGCCCTAATGTTATGTCTGTGCCCTGCTGCCCGTCTGGCTATGTTTGTCGTGTGTAGATGCCTTTGAACGTGCAAGAAATCCAAACTGAGGTCATAAAACAGCAATAAATCTTACTGCACTGATGCTAACAAACATTCACTACTAAAAGATCCCATAAGACAGAACAGCATTCATACACCCTTCGGAGTCCAGTTGTGCTGCTTAGCTGGCTGTCACTGTGCTCATAACTGCACTACTGAAAAACGTATGCCACGCGCTGCAGTCCACCTGAATACATTGAACAGAACACTTGCTTAACAATAGCCCTTACCACTGTGCAACAACAAGCACAAATGTCCAGCAAAAGACATTAAACAAAACACCGTGCATAAAATCCACATAGCAAAAATATGCCAAGTAGTAGGCTACCACTGTTTTTGTAACAACGCTTCCCACCATGATATAACTTATGCAAATGTGCAACAGTCACGCTTGTAAAGGCCCAGATAAGCAATGAGACCCTCTGTACACGTCACTAATAAATGCCACACAGAAAGCAAGAATGCACAGATCTGTCAACGCAGAAGATGCATATGCAATTGCTGAAGCACTTCAGCCTTAAACATACGCCAACAGAGTAATACAAACCCACCTAACCAACAGGAGGGCCTGGACACGGTACCCTAACACACAATCACACCCCGGTCCAGCCCATGGCCTAGGATGAACCCTGTGGGAAGGCGTCCGGCTGCCAAAAGCTCTAAGATGCACAAACATGCTAGAATGTGCCCTATACAAATACCACTTTCACAACATGACATTTGCACAAGATAGCGGCCCGCGTGGCACAGTGTACTGCCACTGGGCGGCTTGGCGCCAACGGCATCGGCACTTATGCACTCCTGCAGGGGTTTGAAGTCCCACCGGCTGTTCTAACTCCAGCCAACCTCCTCTAGGCGCTTTGCTTTCTCTTCGCTCCACTCCCCACACTACTATTTGCAAGGATTTTAGGGCACGTGCACTGAATCGTCTGGTTGAGATTCTGGCACAAAAGTTGGTGATGAAACACAGTGTGCATAAGCCCTGTTGTGGAGTACGTTCTTATCTGTGCAAATGACTATTATTCATTGACTATCAAGATCAAACCCCCTTTAGAAATGTATTTCAGCTTCAACCTACTGTTGCTTTTGGAAAAACATGCTTTAAAGGGCCACATTTGCTAATATTTTCCACAATGGGTTTGGCTGAAACAATCACTGCAATACAACAGAATGCAACTGCACTTTGTGTCCTTTACAACGCCCTTAAAATTCCATAGGAAAGTATCACTGTTAATCCTCAACCTCACTCCCCACCAGTTGTAAAATCCTATCCAGTTCTGGTCAAAGTTACATACAGTGTGGTTTCATTTGGATCATTTGTCTCAAAGTACCCCTGTTATGTGATCCCCATTGTGTCTTAAATAGTTGTGAATTTCGATGCACGAATGTGCAGCACTGTGATCTGTTTTTGTCCCAGTCCAAGCCTGGTTGTTGAAATTTACAAATAACTAGTAACATGTTTAAAGATAAGCCCATAACGGTTGCCTCTTTCAAAAGCCATGGGAAACGTTTTACTGATCATGCCTAAAAGTGCAATTTAATAAAAATGAATTGTGTTCAGTTTGAATAACGGATGCTGGTTAAACGCAACTTTGAGATCACAAATAATGAATCATCAGGCTGCCATATTTCCTGATTTTAAATTGACATCTTTCTTCATTTTAATTGTGCAGGAACTTTGCTTATTCGTGGGCTACACTTCCTCCGTATATTGCTCAGCATCAGTACTAAGTGTGTCAGCCATTGCACTAGATATCTACTGGACTATAGTGGAGTGCTTTCGATATGGGACACCTCATCCTTTACTAGGATGGGGGCATGTCCTGGACTGAAGCCGCAGCACTAGCCATGCAGTGCTCTTAGCTGGCTTCTCGGTTTTACTGCCAATAATGATTTTTTGCTATTTTAAAAGTCGTCAGTATTGCCACTGAGCATGTTAAAAAGATTCAAGAGTTGGAGAATCAGCTACGTAGAAATTCTCTTACACCCAATAATGCTGAGATGGCGAAACCAACATGTTCTAAACTAATTTATTTCATACATTGCAAACGTCTAGCAGAAGCAAACTAGTGCGACACACACAGTATCTGTAGTTACTCTGGGGGTATGCAAACCCAAGCTAAGACCTTTCGGTACACGATTGTAAAGGGCCGGATAATCATGGACGGATGTTTCTTCTGCTTATTGTAGTTGTGTTCTCCTGTTCCTGTGTGGAAAAGTAAATTTTGCTATGTTCTGTGTCCCTACGTGTCATCCATCATATGTTATGTGTGCATGATTAAATATGCATATGCATTCCCCATGTTCGATTCAAGACGCAATTATAGTTGTGTCCACCTCTAGTATGTCAGTTTCCAGTCCTCGTGAATACTACGAATATCAGGCCTATGTAAAGCTACGTTGCCACGTCTCTCAGTGTGCACGTTATTTCATTGTAAAGTCCCCGTTTCTAGGCCTCAAAAAGGCCTGGACATCAGATTCAGCTCCTGTCTCCTAAAGCCTCGCTGAGGAGCGATACAGCCCCCACCTGTATCCTCGACCCTTCACTTACTTCCTGCCACGCCGTGCCCGGTTCACCCTGGCTCAACCTCTGAGTCTGCCAAGAATATGTTATGATTCCAGTTATCAGTTCAGTCCTCCTTCTCTGCATTCCTAAAGCTACTGAATCGCATCGATAGTTTCCGTCATTGTCTAGCCTTCACGTCTCCACGTTAGAGAAATACTGTATTAATGGTCATTTAATATTCTTCATCACGCACTACATGTAGAATAATGCATGCTCCAGTCTTAGAATCAAGTTAGCCTTTCCCCTCCTGACTTCTAGTTTATATCAACATGTTCTCTAAACATCAGATACTAGATACTGTTTAGGTACATGTCGCCCTGACTCTCCAGACTTCAGTCTCTGCTCCTAGCACAGAGTTCATAGCCCCCAGCTTCTCCTAGTGATACGTCATTGCCAGCTTGCGCGCACCATCAGGTTAGAGGTCCCGGCTCCTTAGGTAGCCCCCTCCATGGTTTCCGCCCCATTCGTGACATATTCTGTTACGTTTGCATCACATGTCTATGTATACGCCCCGTTACACCTCTTTTCACCCTTATCTTTCGCGACTGCTACACGTCACGCCTTTTGCTCCACCCACTGCTACGCCCATTGCAATGTAATGCTATGTGTTTGCGTTATGTATATATGCTCATACACTGTTATTAAAAAGTTATTCCCTTGTCCCGATCCTGACACCAGCAGCGCTGCTGGGCCCTGCCATCCTATTCCTATGCAGGTTGTCCTGTTCCTGTCCTTTATGCTGTAATAAACCTGCGAAACTCCTACTACCTCGAATTTTGACTCTTATTTATTGAGCTGTCTGTTATTCATTTATACATTCAAAAATAGGGTATTATTTATTTATTTACCACATAATGGCGCCCGAACAGGGACTTGCCCTTTCCCCACGCGTCGGTGAAGCCACGCCGACCCCCTGACCCTCTGCAGTCGTGACGGAACTCTTCTGCGCACCGGCAGATATTTCTGCTTCAAGTATCCCTCAGGCCCACGGAGGAGACGGAGGAGGCGGTCCAGCATCCAAACGAGACGGTGGAGGAACGCGGCGAGTCCCGACCAGAGCCCAAGCCGAGAGTCCAAGGTCCGAGGTATCCGGAGGTCCACCCGTAACTGAAGTCCGAAGTTCGCCCGTCCGGCGTCCAAGCAGTCCCGTCCAGTCTAAGGCCTTCCGTTCTTGCTGCCCGGTGAGTACCGTTACTGGGGTAGTATCTAGACAGGGTCAATTTAATTGACTCTGGTCCGTGGGTTGGTGGTACACAGACCCACAAACGAAGTGTCCACTTCGGTGGATGCGGGTCCTGACGTGTCTCTTTGTGAGACCGGTAAGTTTCGTACTGTTTCAGCAGTGCATCTAGTTCCTGTTCTAGTCAGTTCTGTTCTCGAGAAAATTCATGTATTCTGTGTTCCGTATTCCAGGTAGTATTCTGTTCGAACTGTTATTTTTAAATGTTCTTCATGTATTTTAATGTCGTGGTATGAATGGGGAATAAGTATCGTGTTTATTGTGTATTGTATTGTGTCTAGATTATAGTTCAGTCATGCCGCTCTTTTCGAAATTACGTCAGTTAAAAACCAGAAAGGGTCTGCTGGAAGCAGCAGTTCCAGTTCCGCCTAGGGACAGTCCAGGTCATTTTATGTATCAAAAGCATGGCATAAGCGCCATACTATATCTAGATTTATGGGTAGAGTATACCAAACAGTTAGAAGAAAAGTATAGATGGCCCGTATCGGGTACATGGGATGCCGAATGCATCATGCGAGTAGAAGAGGCATTATGGAAAAAGAAAGCCAGACAGTCACAGAAAGATGCCATCGAGTTATGGCGCAAAGAAGCTCATAAAAGAACTGAAAAGGAAATCAGAAAGTCAGAATTAAGTAGAGAATCCTTAGAACGAGCACAAGAAAAAGAACTAATCGAGATAGGTGAACAAGTCAAAGCCGAACAGTCAGACAGACAGAGGCATGCCCTTATTAGGGGTATGTATCCTCTCCTTGCCGAGGGCTTGCCAAAAGCGACCCCAGAGGCATCCAGTAATTTCCCGCCACCATTAGTTCCGACCAAACTACGTCACAAACAGACTGCAGCTGATATTTTTATTTCGTCCTATTTGGACGACACAGTCCCAGAATATGCAAATCCTGTTCGCGCTCCGCCAGTCCCTGTAAATCAGGCACTTCCCACTCCTCCAGACACCGGAGTACCTGTTACGGTACCCCCGGTCCAGCCCGCCATACAAGTCCAGCCTACATTTCCATTTCCCACTCTGCCAGGACGAAGAGCCTCAGTAGACGACTCTAGTTTAGGGGCCGCAGGGGGAGGTACTCCTCAAACCCCGCCGCCACACAAGCGTTTAACGTCAGCCGAACTACATGCACAAGCGTCACAGCGTACGCCCAGACATCAGACTGTAGCAGAAATAAGAAAAGCCCTTAATGAATGCGGCTATGATCCAGTCCCAGGCGAGGATAATATGGTTTTATATTCATTCCGCGTAAGAAAGGTGGCCGAGTATCTAGTCACCCTACCGAATATGAAAGAAGATCTAGACAGAATATATCGTTTCATCCGTACAGGGGATGATCCAGAAAGCATTAGCGAGGCCATGTCTCAAAGGAAAGCCGAGATCCAGCTCATGATATTAAAGTTTCTGATCAATTGTCTAATAAGAGAACAAGATTACCCGTCTAAAGATCCGGCTGAAATGAAAACCCTGACAAGGTGGAGTGATAATATAGCCGAGGGTAAGCACAAGACCGTCGGTGCTATGGAGAGTATGTACAAGAAAATCCGTAAAGAAATAATAAAATTACACGAACAGCGTAAAGCAGCACAAGTAAGCGAGAAAGAAAGTAACTCTGATACTGAAGAGATAGAAGACGAGAATTCCGCCAGAATAGCGTATGTAGGAAAACCTAGATTTCCAGATCGCCATTTACGCCTAGAACACAAGTCTATTTTTCATTATCCAGCACCAGAACAAGGTTCTCTAGAACAAGTGTTTCAAGCTACCGATCATATTCTGAAATCACGAATCGGTTACAGTGAGTTAAGTACCATGCATGAACAAGAACTAGCCCGATCAGCAGTCCGATGGATTACTGATTCTACCACTTTTCCAGACGAAATAGTGGCACAAATGTTTCTAAAAATGCCCCCAGCCGAGCAGCGACTGGTGGGTATGTATATGATTCAGCACCTCATTACTCTGTATGAGGGTCAACACTCTGATCCAGGCCCGTTACATGATATCCTGAACGAGTTACTCCAGTATAGATGGAAAGGTCTAGGTACCGATTTAATTAGTGTCATTCTAGAACAGCGTCACAAATATAGAACGTTTCTGAACCCGCATTTTGTTCAAGTCTCACCCCCAGAAAGTAAACCATTTTACATGGAGAGACAGAATCCGTTACGAGAAGTCCACCCAGTTAGAGGAACGGGTGGCGAACTAGAACGAGTGTTTGTTTACACTCCGATTACAAAGATGGAACTCCTCGAGATGAAGAAATTAATTCCCTGTCATGATAAAGATCCAGCAGGGTTCCATAGAGAATTAAAAGACATGCTCCGTATGGGAGAATACACATATCCAGATATAATTAAAATGTTAAAGGTTCTGCTGCCCGCAGGGGTGTATGAAAAGCTCAAGGAAAAAGAATGGGAGGTGGGAGAGAAAAAGATCGATTGGGCAGTTCTAGAAGCTGAAGATAAGGCACGAGTACCAGGTACCGGTCTCGGGGATAAATGTAGAGAATTACCTGAATTATTAATACAAGTTTTACCCAGATTATTGACAACTAGAAAAGAAGACTGGGATGCAATCTCAGCCTGTAAACAGAAACAAGACGAAGATATTAGTGATTTTTATTCTAGATTTGAAAAATGTTTTAGCATCAACAGTGGCCTCAAGACGAGTAGTGAGTCATACCCTCACCTTTTTGTTACTAAATTAGTCGAGAATTCAAGTCCACAAATTAAAAATCGAGTTTTGAAAGTCGAAAGTACCTGGCAAGCTAATACCCCGTCCCAGATGTTGCAGATGCTCCAATACCACCAGAATAGGATCAGGGAAGAACAAGAACACGAGAGAAAACGTATGAAAGACACAAAAATGAAAGTAATAGTTGCACAATCTGTTCCTCAAGACAGTCAGAAGAGGGGTCCAAATCAAGCCAGTCATCCTGCAGCTCCCGTTAAAGGGAACTGCAATTATTGTAAACAGCCAGGTCATTTTATAAATGAGTGTGCAGTTCTGAAACACAACATAGCTACTGGTAAGACTAAAGAAAGACCACGTCCGCCTAGACAAGAACAAGTTTCACAGATTCCTCAGCCACAGAATGCGCCACAGACAGTTACAGCTCCGCAGCCTATCGCTGCAACACAGCATGTCACACAGCAGATGTACCAGTATGCACAGTCTGAGTATCCAGAGTACCAACAGTATTCATGAAACAGCCTAGAGAGGGAGGTAGGCTTGTCTCTCATCGAGATACCTGTAGATCAAGAAGGTCCCTATGTTCACAGTCAAGTATTAGGGAAAGACAGAAAGTTTTTGATTGATACAGGGGCAAGTAGGACCACAATTAGTCACGCCGAAGTTCCAGGGGCTCCGCTCTCAGGCTCAAGAAATGTTTCCCTTGGATTTTCAGGAAAACCTATCGTAAATGAGATTTCAAAGCCAGTTTCTCTAGAAGTAGGTCCATTGTCCCGCACTACTGATCTGTTACTTACTAAGTCATGTCCAGAAAACCTATTAGGCATTAAAACACTGAAAGAATTAGGTGCAGTTATATGCTGTTCCCCAGAGGGAATACGATTGTTCCTACGTGACTTTAAGGGTCACTATGTATTACGAGATTTTGATTCAAGATTGTCTAATGTTCCACAGCATCTATGGGCGCAAGGTCCAACTGATGTAGGTTACATGCAAATCACACCCTATCGTGTGACTCTCAAGCCAGGTGTAGTGTTACCACGAATCAGACAGTACAGATTGCCACCTGAGGCTGTAGCAGCCTTATCCAAAATTATTGACGAGCTCATGGCTCAAGGAGTGGTTGTAGAAACTGACTCCAATGTATGTAATTCTCCGATCATTCCAGTCATGAAACGTACTGATCCAAATGCACCCCCAGTATATCGATTAGTGATTGACCTACGAGAGCTTAATAAGTGTATTATTCCTCAGTACCCAGTTGTCCCAGACATCTCTTCCCTATTAACAGCCATTGATTCCGAAGCCACGTTCTTTACTGTAATCGACCTCAAGAACGCGTTTTTTAGTGTTCCCATTCATCCAGACAGCCAGTTTCTTTTCGGATTTTGTTTAAATGGAAGGAGCTATATGTTTACACGAGCTCCTCAAGGTTTCACAGAAAGTCCTAGTATTTACAGTCAAGCACTCAAGAGACAACTAGACAACATTCACATGCCAACTGACACTGCCCTGCTCCAGTATGTCGATGATCTCCTGATCACAGCCCGTTCTGAACGTGCTTGCGAGCGAGCATCCCTTACAGTCTTGTATTTCTTAGCCGAGATGGGGCACAAGGTGTCCCCTTCTAAGCTTCAATTCTGTGTCCAGCAAGTGGTATACTTAGGACACTTACTGTCCAAGAGGGGTAGGCAGTTGACACCAGACCGTATCCAGTTAATAGCGAGTCTTCCTCAGCCCAAGACCCAGAAGGAGGTACGTGCTTTTATTGGCCTTACTTCTTACTGCAGACAATGGATTCCTCAGTATGCATTTCTAGCCAAGCCACTGATACAGTTAACGACACAGGAGGCAGCCGTATCGACTGTCCTCCCTTGGACATCTGAACATACACTTAGTTTCAATGAGTTAAAGAAAGCTCTATGCCAAGCTCCAGTTCTAGCGACACCGAACTACAGTAAGTCTTTTACACTTTTCGTAACTGAACGGGAAGGTACAGCATTATCTGTTCTCACACAAGATCAAGCAGGACAATACAAGCCCTGTGCTTATTTTTCGAGCACATTAGATCCTGTAGCCCAGGCTCTGCCTGCGTGCCTCAAGTCAGTTGCAGCCACAGCCCTAGCTATCAGACAAAGTGATTCCATAGTCTCAGGACATACCTTGACAGTACAAGTTCCACATTCCGTGGAAATTCTTTTAAACCGAACACAAACTCAGCACTTGACAATTGCACGTTTAA
The DNA here is from genome assembly GCF_964261635.1 of Lissotriton helveticus. Lineage (NCBI taxonomy): Eukaryota > Metazoa > Chordata > Amphibia > Caudata > Salamandridae > Lissotriton > Lissotriton helveticus. Next base: position 854,087,323 of record NC_136070.1, on the reverse strand, counting down.
CAGGTTATGAATTGACACTGTTCCAGCCACACATAGAAATCAGACGCTGCAACATTTTAAATCCTGCTACATTGTTACCATCAGTTACTCCGAATTCTGCCATACATGACTGTGTGGAAGTAGTTAACATTACGACAAAGCCAAGACAAGATCTGACAGATATTCCGTTACCAGACCCCGACCTGACACTTTATGTGGATGGTTCATGTATGAGAACAAGTACAGGAGAACTAGTCGCCGCGTATGCAGTGACTACTGATACTGAAGTTATTGAGACACACCGCATTGACACCCTGTCCGCTCAAGCAGCAGAGCTAGTTGCTCTGACACAAGCCTGCATACACGCCAAGAACTTGAAAGTTAATGTTTACACAGATTCACGCTACGCATTTGGAGTTGTACACGACTTCGGAGTGCTCTGGCAGGAGAGAGGTTTCATGACTTCTCATGGAACCAAGATTCAGCATGGTCTCCTTATTCAAGCTCTGTTAGATGCCATACATTTACCGACATCTATCGCTATCATGAAGTGCAAAGCACATACGAAAGTTACTGACACCATTTCTCAAGGTAACGATCTAGCAGATCGCACAGCCAAGCTTACAGCACAGACTCTAGACATTCCAGTTAACATGACACACACTCCAGATCCGATTACATGCATGACAGTTAAGGACCCTACACAAGATGTCATAGATATCCAGTTACACGCTACTCCCGAAGAAATCAAGAAATGGTCGGAACAAGGAGGGGTCCAGACAGATCAAGGATGGTTAACGAAGGGTAGAGCCACATGGTTTCTCCCCGACTCCATGGTTCAAGTCATTATCAATACCGCACATAGTCCAGCACATTTAGGAGAAAAAGCTATGTTAGACAGTATCCAGAACATTTGGTTCAACAAGCATTTACGAGCTGCAGCCAAGCAGAAAGTCCGTACCTGTATGATATGTTGTCAGTTTAATCCAGGTAAAGGTGTCCCGGTGGAACAAGGTGGATTCCAGCCTCCTGACCACCCTTTTGAAGTCCTCCAGATGGATTATATTCAGATGGAGCGAAGTCGAGGTTTCAAGTATGTCCTTGTAGTTGTATGCGCTTTGTCCAGGTGGACAGAAGCATATCCAGTCCCAGATTACACAGCCGCGACCACTGCCAAGCAGTTGGTTCGTGAGTTCTTCCCCCGTTATGGACTCCCTAGAGTCGTATATTCTGACAACGGCCAGCCATTCTCATCTGAGTTGATGAAGCATGTTTCCCTTTTGTTGGGGTACCAGTGGAAGTTTCATTGTGTACGCCATCCTGAAGCAGCCGGTCTCGTAGAGAGACATAACCAGACTCTGAAAATCCGAATCGCCAAAGTATGTAAAGAGAAAGGTGTGGACTGGCTGGTAGCTCTACCAGTCGCTTTATTTTATATGCGCATGGTCGCACATTCCAGATCAGGTCTGTCCCCGTATGAGGTCGTTTTCGGCCGCCCCCCAAATATGTGGGGTACTCCTAGACCCCGAAGTATTACCGATGTTTCAAGTAATATGCTGACAGATTACCTAGCTTCCTTGATGTCTGCCCTCAACTCATGTCGTTCACAGGTTGCCGCCGCATTTCCAGACAATACCGAGGTGGCACCGCATGAAATCGTTCCAGGATCCATGGTGTTGGTGAGGAATTTTGACAGATCAAGTCCGCTGGAGCCTCGCTGGAAAGAGCCCCGACAGGTCCTCCTCACCACCCGTACAGCCGTGAAGTTGGAAGGTCGCAAAGGCTGGGTGCACCTTTCTCATATAAAACAGTTTAATGGACTGAAACCCGTCTTAAAGAACATTTCCCAGGATTTGAAGGATTGCCAAAGCATTGTTCTCAAGGACTGTCCCGCAAAAGACATTGCTACAAACCCTCCCCTGTTAGAGAAAACTCCGCAACAGGAGTATAAACTCAAGTTAAGGTCTAGTAAAATAAGTCAGTCAGTTTGATTGTCTAAGTCCTCCCCTAGGTGAAACGGTTAGACTGTTTCTGACATGTATAAAATAGACCCCCATAGTGAGAGAGTTAGTCAAAACTCAATTCGATGTATCGTTTTTCTATGTTTCATATTGTTTCTCAGCATTATGATTTCCTGCACCAGTTATGCATTTTTCTTGTATTTCCCAGTTCTTCATGTAAATAAGTCTGCTAATGCTACAGTAGAGCACACGTTTAGTGATCTACCTCCCCATGAACTCTCTTACCGCCTCGCTATGCGAAATAATTCTTTTATCCGCATGTTACATTATTCACACCAGACCAGCAATGCCACTAATTGTTGGGTGTGTGGTCGACTCCCCCCTTTCCAGACACCGAAGGGAGTTCTGCCACTTTTTCCTTATCCATTTTCACATAATGGTTCGTGTGGAGCATGGTCCGCGTTAACGTCATCCTCAACAGATATGTCTTTTCTTAACAGTACATGTTTTCCAGACAAGCAAGGTCTCCCCCACAGAACCTGGTTAGATCTAGAAAATGAAGTGTATAATTTAGGTAATTATTCTTCGAATTTCATGGTCTTGAATGTTCAGTCTGATACTACTCCAGACTTACCTGCTATTTCAGTACTGCCAGTCAGAGGTGAATTATGTGTCCGAAATTATGGTTCCGTACATGTAGGACATAGTGATTGTACTACTATTGTCAAGTATAGTGACAGTGGGAAATCTATTTTTAAAGCTTCACGTCATTCTTATTTTATTTGTGGTCAAACTGCATATGTTCGTCTGCCCCTCGATTGGGAGGGAACCTGTTACATTGCCTTCCTACTGCCACCAGTTTTCCTAGCCCCACCTGATTATCATAGAAATACACATCTAGTACACATTAGACATAGAAGGGAGTCCCCAATTGTCGATTATACTGAAACTGCTCTAGAACAGTATACAGATTTCAATAGAGGTTTCTTTTTCTTTATAGGACCTATCCAGAATAGTAAGCTAATCCGCAGGTTAACCAGAACCCTCGAAGCTGTAGTAAATGAGACTGCCTCTGCTCTAGGTAATTTAACTGAAGAGCAATCTGCTATGAGATTTGTCGTTTTACAGAATCGTCTCGTCCTTGACGTCATACTGGCCGATAGGGGCGGGGCCTGTAGAGTCATCGGATCTAGTTGCTGCATTTTCATTCCAAATAACGCACCGTCTGTTTATTCAGCTATAACCAGACTCCATAAAATTGCCCATCTGATACACCAAGATCCAGGCACCTGGACATGGTCCGGTTGGTTCTGGAATATAATTTCCGCCTGGGGATGGAAAGTCTTGTCCTTTCTAGGTATTGCAGTAGCGATCATATTCAGCTGCTGCCTCTGTATACAATGTGGCCCTGCGATTTGCGGCATTTGTGCTACCTCTTGTATTCCTAGTCCCAAGCCCCGTTCTAAATCCCGTTCCAGGATAATTCGAGACGAGCAAATGATACTGTATGAAATGATAGATGGTATCATGAATATTGATGTTTCCTGATGGAAACGTAGTGACAAGGAGGGAATGTGGAAAAGTAAATTTTGCTATGTTCTGTGTCCCTACGTGTCATCCATCATATGTTATGTGTGCATGATTAAATATGCATATGCATTCCCCATGTTCGATTCAAGACGCAATTATAGTTGTGTCCACCTCTAGTATGTCAGTTTCCAGTCCTCGTGAATACTACGAATATCAGGCCTATGTAAAGCTACGTTGCCACGTCTCTCAGTGTGCACGTTATTTCATTGTAAAGTCCCCGTTTCTAGGCCTCAAAAGGGCCTGGACATCAGATTCAGCTCCTGTCTCCTAAAGCCTCGCTGAGGAGCGATACAGCCCCCACCTGTATCCTCGACCCTTCACTTACTTCCTGCCACGCCGTGCCCGGTTCACCCTGGCTCAGCCTCTGAGTCTGCCAAGAATATGTTATGATTCCAGTTATCAGTTCAGTCCTCCTTCTCTGCATTCCTAAAGCTACTGAATCGCATCGATAGTTTCCGTCATTGTCTAGCCTTCACGTCTCCACGTTAGAGAAATACTGTATTAATGGTCATTTAATATTCTTCATCACGCACTACATGTAGAATAATGCATGCTCCAGTCTTAGAATCAAGTTAGCCTTTCCCCTCCTGACTTCTAGTTTATATCAACATGTTCTCTAAACATCAGATACTAGATACTGTTTAGGTACATGTCGCCCTGACTCTCCAGACTTCAGTCTCTGCTCCTAGCACAGAGTTCATAGCCCCCAGCTTCTCCTAGTGATACGTCATTGCCAGCTTGCGTGCACCATCAGGTTAGAGGTCCCAGCTCCTTAGGTAGCCCCCTCCATGGTTTCCGCCCCATTCGTGACATATTCTGTTACGTTTGCATCACATGTCTATGTATACGCCCCGTTACACCTCTTTTCACCCTTATCTTTCGCGACTGCTACACGTCACGCCTTTTGCTCCACCCACTGCTACGCCCATTGCAATGTAATGCTATGTGTTTGCGTTATGTATATATGCTCATACACTGTTATTAAAAAGTTATTCCCTTGTCCCGATCCTGACACCCGCAGCGCTGCTGGGCCCTGCCATCCTATTCCTATGCAGGTTGTCCTGTTCCTGTCCTTTATGCTGTAATAAACCTGCGAAACTCCTACTACCTCGAATTTTGACTCTTATTTATTGAGCTATCTGTTATTCATTTATACATTCAAAAATAGGGTATTATTTATTTATTTACCACACCTGGGTGCCTTATGTGATCGTCAATCTTTTTCAGGCCATAGAACATGCGTATCCTAAGACGTCCAGTAGCAGAAGTGTAGTTAGATGAGGGCCTGGGGCTCCTGCGGGTAGAAGGATGGAGGGGGTCGTGGGTGTCACACAAGTGGCTAAGGAAGCGGGGCCTCCAGTAAGCGCTATTAATAAAATGTAAACTTTGAAGAAAACTGATACCTCACTGAGGCGCAACTTACTTTTGAGTCGACTCACAAATTATGTGGCTCGAAGCAGCTGCACAGGAGGGGCTGGTGTGCTTCTAAGGCTGCTGAGGAGCAACTCCAGGGGCCGCCGCTGGTCAGGACCCTCAAGTGTTTGACGGAGATATTAAAATACCCACGGCACATAACTCACTGTTACGGTGCCGGCCCCATGATTAATCATGCTGGTGTGCACGTCGGGTAAATCTGTTACAGCACCTTGGCTGTGTTGGGGAGCTCAGAAAGACATGCGCGAATGGTTTAATTGTTGCAACTTGCAAGTGAGCATGCGTGGTGCAATACGCATACGCCTGATGCGTGATACTTGGCAGGACTGTGTTTTTCTCTTTTGGATCCATTTCACAGAGAAAGGAGGAAAGAGAAGGTAATGCCTGACTGTTTGTAATAACTGTCTCTCTCTGACTCACGCAGGGGTCGGTTCCAAACGGCCAAATGGGCCCCAGCAATAGAACCGGCCCCCTGTCACAAAACCGACCCCCACGCCCCTCCAGCCTACCGGGAGATTGCCCGGTTCCCCGGACTTACCAGTCCGGGCCTGGCAAGGCCGGTGAAGGGGAAAGATTCAACTGAATAGATCTGCAACATGGATAACATTACAGGCATCTTCACAGAAAGGAGGGTAACAGCATGAAGGAATTCCAATGAAAACATAGTTTACAATAATTTACATTACAAAAATGAAAGAGGTAACAGAGATAATGAACCTGGAGTATCTTTACACATTGTTTTGTTATCTAAATCGATTCTTGAACGGTCGATCAGAACAACGGATAATTCCACCAACAGAAACAACATTATTAAGTTGGGTGTCTGTTTCAGTGTTTCTTCCTGAGATGAACAATCTGTCCATACCCCATTGTTGGCCATTGCCAAACCTCACTATATTTGTTTTTTAACTTCCACAATTATATACAATTCAAAAACGTTGATGATTTACCATGTGATAACAGAGCTTTCTTTACACAGACTAGGTCATCTACCTTCCTCTGACACACCTCAAACGATTATAATGTCAAATATATTTCTTTTGATTCTTTAATACTTTGGGCTAGATGTAGGTAATTCTATTTTACCACTTCTTAAACACCGAATTTTACCGATTCGGTATTTAAGAAGTGGTAAAATAGAGGGGGGGGATGTAGGTAACACAGACTCTGTAAATACCGAATCGTTAAGATTCGGTATTTACCGATTCTGTAAATACCGATTCGGTAATTCCCATTGATTCCTATGGGCATTGAAGCCCATAGGAATCAATGGGCAGTACCGAATCGGTATTTACCGATTCGGTAAATACCGATTCCAGCAAGGGTGCAGGGGGTGTCACTTTGACACCCTCCAGCACCCCAAAGACGGGCATGTGTGCCATGTGGCAAACAGACATGCCCTAAGGGCATGTCTGTCTGTCACATGGCTAGGTGTGCATGCACTCATGTGCATGCACACCTGGATTCTGTATTTTACCACCCAATTGGATTGGGTGGTAAAATACCGAATCTGTAAGGCCTTTGGGACTCAGAAGAGTCCAACCTACATCTGGGATTTACCGAATTGGTAAAAATACCGATTCGGTATTTTACAGAATCGGTAAATTTACCGATTCGGTAAATTTACCGAATCTGTAAAATGAGGCCCCTACATCCAAAATACCCATTTACCGGTCGGTAACGGCCGAAATCGGCCGTTACCGGTCGGTAAATGGCCTCCTACATCTGGCCTCTAATCTCTTATATGGTCTATATCTACTTCATCTGCCATCTGATAGTGTTGATAAGCTGTCATAAATGTAGTCCCTGGATTCTTAGCTTTCAGAGAGAGGAAAGGGGATACCCTGGAATTTGAATTCAGAGTTTAATGTATAAATCCAGGGGATTATTTACAAGCCCATTGTGCCGCTGGTGCGCCAGTTTTAATATGGGAAAAAGTGAAGTTTCCGCGGCACTAGGGGCTTGTGAAAAAGGCTTTTTTTTTTTATATATATATTATATATATATTATATATATATATATATAATACAGTTTCTTTCTTAACAGGATATTCCCATGCTGCATCTTGAGACACTCCTTGGTCATCCTGTTTACTCTTTCCACTAGGCCATTTGCTATCGGACACCACAAGGCTGGTCTGCGATGTTTATGAACATCTCTTGCAGGAAGGCCTTCATCCTGTTGGAGTCATATGGACCTCATTGTAAGACAACAGTTCTACCGAGATACCCACATTGACAAATGTCTCTTAAAAAGTCTATTAAAAGTTTTGTTGTGGATTGGGGTACTAATCTGCTTTACCCACCTTGTGTGATTGTCCACCAATACAATGCCATTAATCCCATCAATTTCACCTGAACTCACAGGTCCAACAGTATTTAGCACAATTTTGCATTAAGACTTGTTAGAAATTGTGATGAGGAAGAGAGACGGATTGTGGATTACATTTACCTTACCCGAGGCTGTACAAACCATGCATGTTTAATCCTTCATTTAAATTGATTATCCAAGTTTGGTCACCAATACTACAATTTTATCCTATTTTCAGTAGTACTGTGTTCCAGCTGTCCCTCTTGAGACATATTTATGATTTTTTAACTTAAGGATTCAGGAGCAACTAATCTACTTCCCCAAACAAATTCCCATCATCCAAGCTTAATACATGCCTTACATGGTGAAAAAGTGGAAAACGTCCAAAATTCCTCTCTTAGAAGACAATGCGCTACACACCCATCACCTGAAGTAATAATCACACACAGTCAGTTGTCTTAATAGCTTTCAATATGTCTCCTTTGATCCTGTGTCATAAAATTGACATGACAACCTCTTTGTCATTCTCTTCTGCTTCATGAACAGTTGTAAACAGCCTAAGTGAGAGCCAGTCAGTTGTTAGGTTCTGGAGACACATATCCACTGCCTTAAAAAAAATAAAGGGCTTGTTGTGATGTGCACTACAAAGAGAATACCATAGAGGTGGAACTTGCTACGGTAGATGACTCAAAAGCATGCCATTGATATATGTTCCACCACAGAATAATTATTTTCTGAGCCTTTGAGGGCCTGTGAGTCATAAGCAATGATGTTTCCTTTCCTTTCCACTACTTTTGACAGAGTTGCCCCTAGGCCCTTACAACTCACATCAATAGTAAAAATGGCATGTCTGGATTTGTAAAATCCTCCCTGTGTGCATTCTTGCAGATTTCTTGCTTGACCGACCCTGTTCTAAAAAAGCCCTTAACGGATCTACTGCGCTTGCACAATCTTGGACAAACCTTTAACAATATTTTGACCTACCCAAAACACATTTGTGAGCCTCTTTGTTTTGTAGGGAAAGTGCTTTCACCTCAGCTTCAACAAAGTACACGTTTGTCCTCACTCTGTCCTTAGAAACAGTAGGTCCCAGATACATTACCATCCACTCACCATTGTGACACTTGGCACTTTATACAGTAATACCTGCTTCCCTGAGACATCCTAAAACGTTTATCAAAATGTTTCCAAGGAGCACCATATAACTACAATAAATGAACATATCTTCCTGGAAAACTAAGATAGTAGGCAGACATTCCAGCACTTTTTTCATAATACAATGCCAATTACATTCTATCACGCAGCAGCTGGAGCCAAATCGAACTGCATCCTTCATAATCTAAAAGCTTAAAGGAACCTTATTAAGAAAGTAATTGGTGGGCGTGGTCTCGCGCCGCTTGCAGATGGGGGCTCCTCCGTGAGCTCTGTGCGTTCGCGGAGCTTCAACTCTAATTACAGCCCGGTTTTGCTCCTCGGCGGCTGTTGCAGAGATGGTTTTGTGTGGCTGAATGGTCGGAGCAGTGAATGTAGCTGCTCTGACACCTCTAGGGCCACCTACATGATTCTAGCAGCGACGGCAAATCTCGCTTCAGCGAGACGAGTGGCAGCCGCCATTTTGTATGATCTGACCGATCCTCACAGCATCAGGTAAACCGGTGTTTCACCACTTTAAATGCTCGGCTACGCTTTTTTTTTCTGTTAATTTTTTTAAAGGAACAATGCCCTGTTTTCCTCTGCCAAGGACTCTATTACCTGATAATTTCTTCTGATGTTAATGCCCTCAGCCTGCATTATGAGCACCTGCTATCAGCTTCTCTCCTCCCAAGCTGCTTCTATCGCTGTTTATGACTGCTGCTCCCTATATTTTGCGCCTTTTCACCAATTTTATGAGCAGAGTTTGTTTTAATTATCCGCTGCATTTCACATGCTGTATCTTGCTGAACCAGTTTTAACAATGTTTCTCTCCGTGTTGATCACCCATCCTAGCCTCTGCTTTCTGGCGTCTGTTTTAATATTTATTATAACACCTTGAATTTCTTGCCAGATAGTACTTACTACATTGCTGACAGAGGGTGACATCAATTTTTTTTTCTCATTAGTTAGTTTTTTTTTTTTCTGGAACCTTACTCTTTATTGATGTGTCTCATCATATGGGCAGATTGAAATCCTCATTTAAAATTGCGTCTTGCTCTCCTCATCGCTTCAAGATGGCGAATGAAGCTCCACTCTCTGTCAATTTTTTAAGACACAAGGGGGACCCAACAGATAGCTAAGTACCATGGGTATAACAACGTTATAGTGAACAGAAGGTCCTTAGCTTATTTCACAATCAAGAACAAAATACTGTATAGAAACACAATGGAAAACTATACGTTATAAAATTTCCAAACCCAGCCGGGAGAGGAGTTTATTTTATACAGAAACAATGTTCAATTCAACAATACAAAGGTAATCACAAGACACAAGCCTGTGCCGTACGTAAAAGTAGGAAAAAGAAAAAATAGAATAAGGGTGAAAGGGGTGTCTATCAGGCATAGAGCGTGAGCAAAGACAGGGCACTGTTGATAGGTAAAAAATCAATAACAGTATCGCCTGGAGTGGAATATAAACAATCTTATTGGTCAATATTGTAAATATGAGCCCACTCATGGGTGTCGACGTTTCGATCCCTATTGCTCAAATTAGATACATGGGATCATCATCAGGACAATTGTAATGAACAAGAAATGCCTGATTGTAAGGAAGCCACGCAGTAAATTGCCGTGGAGGTCTCTTCGGGGGTCCGGGAGGAAATTGTAATGGAGAATAATTACAAAGTTTTATTGTTTTCAACCGCAAACGATGGCGCTTGATTAGCTCAACAGGGCAGATGGATACGAAATTAACAAGTTACCGTGTAGGCAGCAGATGCCGTACACGTGGGGTGCCAACAATGTGGCTTTTCGACGTTAGTCCAGATGAGGACTCGTCTTTCCCGTTGCTTCTTGGTCGGTGCCGAAAGCTTCGTCTTCAGGAACCAAACCTAAGAGAGCCACAAATTATCCTCTTCCCCCATCCTATCCTCTCAGAATCCTGTTCTTGATATCATTTTAAATGAAGTAAGAGGTCTTAAATCCTTTATGTCCACAACTATTGAGAAACTTCAACAAATAGAGGATAGGTGGATTAGTATGGAAGCTAAAGTGTTGGATATGGAGCAGCGCATCAGTGACCTTCATGACGTTTCTACAAAAATTCCGGTTTTGGAGCAGGCAATTCATTGTCTAAAACTACACACAGAGGACCTTGAAAATCATAATAGGTTCAATAATTTACGTCTTTATGGCCTGCCAGAAAATCTTGAAGGTCCAGATATGCTTCTTTTCCTCAAAAATTTTTTAACAGAACTTTTGGACCTTTCACCAGAACCATCATTAAATATTCAAGGTGCCCATAGACTAGGACGTGTACAACCTCATGCCTCCAAACCTAGAGGAGTCAATATGCTATTTTTGGAATTTACTGATTTAATGTGAGTCCTCTCAGCAGCCAAATCGAAACGTCACCTCAAATTGTCTGGTCACAACATCTTCATATCGCAAGACTTATCGAATGCTACTAATGCAAGAAGAAAATAATTCTTGGCTCTTCGTCCTCAAATGAGACAATTGAACATTTGTTATGGTATCCTTCACCCTTGTTTATGTAAAATTACTCATGAGGGTTACACACGTTCGTTTGATGATCCCACTAAATTGAGGTCATTCCTCTAGAGTATTTCAGGTTCAACCGGTGGTGCTTCTTATAACCCTTAGCAATTTTGTTACATGTTTGGTATATCTTGTTCATTATGGCTGTTTGTAACTGTATCCCTTTTATCTTTCTCCCTGTCGCTTCATCTCTTGTTTGGGAAGTAACGCTCCATGCACGTGTTTTTGTCACTTTTTCGTAGATCTGGAATCTGTTCCTTGATCTATCTTCTTTTGTTTCTCTTTGTATTCCTTTTCTCTATTTTCTCTTCTTTCTCTTCTTTCTGGTTTCTTTCTTTCTGTCTCTTTAACTTTCTGTTGTTTAATTTGTGGCATGTGCTCATTTATGACATTTGTTTTTTGGTAGAGTATTTTCTATTTGTTTCTCATATGTGCCGTCTTTTCCTTTTTAGCCTTATCCCCGATGAGTATCATATCTATACGTGTATGACCCTCCCATCCCTTCATCATGTGTAAGTTTGTTACGTGGAACGTTTGTGGCCTTTGACATCCCATCAAATGACAAAAGATACGGTCTCATTTGTCCAAACTAAACTCTCAGGTTTCTTTTCTTCAAGAAACGCATTGCAGTGAAGCAGAATCACTTAAATTGAAAAGACAATGGGTGGGTCAGGTTGTTTATTCACCTGCTTCCGGCCAAAAAGGGGGTGTTGCCATACTGTTTCATAAAGCTTTGTCTGCCCAAATTCTCTCTACACAAAATGATGAAAATGGACGATGGGTGATGGCAAAGGTTGTTATACAAAACAAAACATTGGTTTTACTAAATATTTATGGCCCTGTTAAACCAGATCCTAAGTTTTGGAATGACATTAGGATTTTACTTTCTTCTATTGATTGTCCCAATATCATTATTGCTGGTGATTTTAATCAATGGATTGACCCCTTTTCTGGTAGATTATCTACATGTAAATTTAACCCGGATAAATCTCACAAAGCATTTCAGTCGGTCATTACCTCTCGTATGATGTTTGAAAAACTTGTAACCTTGATTTACTTGAATATACTTTCTTTTACAATGTTCACCAGACACGCTCTTGAATAGATTATATTTTGGTTAGTAGGTCATTACTTCCCTCTATTCAATCCTCAGATATTGGTGCTATTTTTTTATCTCTGACCACGCTCCAGTACATACTGTTTTAGACCTCTCCCATTGCTCCCCGAAATTCAGCCGATGGAAACTTAATAATTTCTTATTATCTGATACTGCTTTTATTAGCGAGGCTAATTAGTTTATTTCTAAATTCTTTTGTATTAACTATCCCTTAGATACCTCTGTTTCTAATACGTGGGATGCATTCAAGGCCTCTTTCCGTGCCTTCACTATTTCACATGTTTCCATAAAAAAAAACACAATTCGGAAAAAATGTACTGACCAGTTACAGCACCTTAAACTGCTAGAACATACTTATTTTACTTCCAAATCATCTATCAACTTACATGAATTGATCAAGGCCAAAGCTGAACTAAATAAACTTGCCACAACGGAAGCATGTAATATTCTCCTTAAAGTAAAGTCTAAATTTCACGGTGGCCAAAACAAAGCAGGTAAAATGCTAGCTAACTATTTGAAGAATAAATCTGAACGAAAACTCATTGGTTCCATTTTAAATGAATCAACTGACAAATTGGTATCGTCTGATGAGGATATTGCTAATGTTTTTCATGAATATTATCGTTCACTGTATTCAGATGTTGCAAATTCCTCTAATCAGAATTTAGATACCTTCTTTTCAGGTCTCCCTTCTCCACCCTCTCTACCTGATGAATTTACAGCACTGGAGAAAGAGGTTACTGCTCAAGAAATAACCAATGCTATTAAATCCTTTAAAAAATCCAAAGCTCCTGGACCTGATGGTCTTACTGTTGAGTTTTACTCTACCTTTTCGTCCATTTTTGTCCCTAAGCTTTTGGCACTATTTAATTCTTTTATTATTGATGCTAAAGCTTCCGGTTCATTTATGGATGCCCTAATAATTATCATCCCTAAACCTGAAAAAGATCATACCCTTTGTAAAAATTTCCGTCCTATATCCTTAATAAACTATGACTGTTAAAATATTTGCCAAGATTCTTGCTTCACGACTTGAAAATATTGTTTCTCTATTAGTTAAAACAGACCAAGTTGAGTTTGTGAATGGCAGGTTAGCCTCAGATAATGCTTGAATGTTTGCAAATATTATTTCCTATGGTAAGAAATCTAAATATCCTCTTACAGCACTGTCTTTGGATGCTGAAAAGGCTTTTGACCGTATCAATTGGCAGTAGATGTTTAGGACCCTTCAATGGTTTGGCTTTGGCCCGACTTTTATTTCATATGTTAAGTTGTTACACTCTTGTCCTAGGGACAGTATTTTTGTAAATAATCACTTTTCTAACTGTTTCTCCTTATCTAGATGCACGCGCCAATGATGTCCTCTTTCTCCCCTACTATTTGTTTTATGCCTTGAACCCTTCCTTGAACGCATCCGTGTTAATGCTCATATACCTGGATTCACCTATAATCCCATAGAAACCAAGTTATCAGCATATGCAGACGATATATTAATTTACATGTCAAACCCTCTTACTTCACTCCCTCATTCATGGATGAGGTTCGGCTCTACTCCAGTGTTTCAGGTTTTTTCAGGTTATAAATTAAACCTCTCTAAAACAGAAGTTTTGCCCCTCAATCCCTTATGCTATCAATTTATGTTTACTGACACAAATTTTGCATGGTGTCCCCAAAAAATTAAATACCTGGGTATTTGGTTTTCTGATTCATTAAATACCACAATTAAACTTACGTGTGCTGCATTAATTACTAAAATTCGGTCACTCCTTCTTAGTTAGTCTCCCCTTTATCTCTCCTGGTGGGGTCGTCTGGATACAATTAAAATGATTGTTCTGCATGTCTTATACACAGTTTCCATGCTACCTACTCGGATCCCCATCTCATATTTTTCTCAAATTAACTCCATCTGTTCAAAATTTTTATGGAGTAACAAACACCCACAAATTGCTCTTTCCAAACGTATTCGTCCTAAATCTGAAGGCAGTGTCCGCTTCCCTAATTTCAAAGCTTACCACTCAGCCTTTTTGATTAAACAATCCTTTGCTCTATCCTATGACTTTGCAGATACCCCTCTTCCAAAATGGGTTGTTTGTGAACGTTCTTTATTAAAGGATTTTTCCTTTCAAAACGTATTGTATATGTCCAACAGTACCTTTTTGTCCACAAATCCAATTTTATGATACTCCCAGAGCTTATTATATAACACATTTGCCTCAGGATTAACACCATTTCAATGTTTTTTGTCCTCCACATTATGGTATAATAAATATCTCAAATATAAAGGTAAATCATTTTATTACAAATATTGGAAGGAGAAGAGAATTGATTTTGTATACCAATTGATTCACCAAAATTCTGTTATTCCCTTTTCTGACTTACAAATCCAATTTCATTTACCTAACTCTTGTATTAATGAATATACCGTAATCTCAACCGCCTTACAATTACAATTAGCCATTCATGTACTTCCAGTTGATACTCCATCTCTTACACCAACAACCCCATTGTATAGTCTTTTTCAAACTCACAGAGCGAAAACAGCTCTTGTCTACAAACTATTGATGTCACATGTGGTGGAGAGACCTAAATCACCTATTGAAAGAGCTTGGGAAACAGACCTGTCTCTCTCCCTTTCTATCATGACTTGGGATAAGTTATGGTCTAAATTATTTAAAGTTTCTCCTGCTGCTCACATAACTTAATCTTTGTATTTTATTTATAATAAGGCTGTTATTCCTCCTATTTGTATTTCCAAGTTTTCCCCATCCTCGTCTCCATTATGCTGGTCTTGTTCTAATGATACTGGCACGTTAAGACATCAACTTTATGATTGTTCAAATGTATTAATATTTTGAAAATCTGTTTGGACTATTTGCATGAACATTTTTAAATGGGATTTTCCATTATCATTCCAAAACATATTTTTAGGCTCTTTATCACCGGCTGTTGAAGAATTCTCTTCTACTTCTATGTTATTTGACTTGTTCTCTGCATTAGCATTTAAAATTATCCTATCGTCTTGAAAAGATAATTCCAAATTATCGTCATTAACTTGGTGGAATTGTATTTGTGATGAACATAGAATTGCTAACGTTTCCTCTATTTCTCTTGCTCAAAAAAATAAAACTGATCTTCTCTGGCTAACCTTTACATCATATCTCTCTTCACATGGTACTTTACACTGATCCTTTTTTTTCTTTTTCTCTATTCACCTGTTCTATAAATTTTTTGAACTTTCTTCTTTTCTATCTTTCTTCATTCTCTTCTTTCTCTCATGTCTTTCTTTCTGTTCTTTATCTTTTCTTTTTCCTTCTCTTTTCTTTATCTTCTCATGTTGTTTACATATTGTATTTACATATTGATTGTTTTTTTAATGTAATATGTTCATATATTTTATGAATGTGCAATGTCATTCTTTGTCTTCTCTTGAAAATGTAATAAAAATTCTTAAACAAAAAAAAAGAAAGTAATTGGTCGCAAATCATGGTGTAAACCCTTTTGATAGTAGGCCAAGGTCAGATCGTTGAAGTTCAGGCATGAAATGCTCCCAATTGTACTACAAATCTCAGTAATATTAGGTAATGAATGAAGTTGTAGCCCCAATCCCTCAAACCCACTCCTATGCATGTGACCTCTCCCTTGACAGCTCCCTGTGCTTTGTAGGCAAAAACGTTTGAGTCTAGTCATTTCAGAACTTTCAGTTTTCTCAGTCAAACCTTGAACTAACAACTTGCTAAATTCTGCTAGTAATGATTGCTTTAACAGATAAGGAATTTGTCAAAATTTGTGTATGACAGGGGTCAAACCATCTTTTAATTTAATACAGTCAAATGCTTTTAATTACCTCAATTTTTCAGTGAACACATCAGGATACTCCTTGCAAATGTTTTGCGATGAGAATATTTTTGCTAAAAATACAGAATTAGGTTCATTTGGCTTAGAGCTGGTCCGTAGATTGCTTTAGTGTTCACAAACCAGTAAAAAGCTCTGTTCAGGCACATATAGTTTGTTGGCAGTAGATCTGCAATTAAAGCAATTATGCATTTCATGGTCTGGAAACAAGGAAACTCTCTCTTACCTTCGTAAATGCCCGTAGAATGTGTGACTGCTCCCAATAACCACAGAGTCACTCTGCAGTTAATATACACATGCCTAGTTGGGTCACCCCTTCCCCATCTTTTTTTAGCAATATTCTCTGGTGTTTAGTAGGGTGAGGAGAAGAAATGTGAAGTGGGCGGAACTCACAGAGTTTTACTCCTTGGAATTCTGTGGAGTTACAGAAAAACTCTGCAAGATTCAGAGGAGTTCAGCAATCAGCGGAATTTCATCATGTCGAGCTGGTTGCGCTGATTTTTAGCACCAGAAGATTGATACATGCTGTAAAATCAGCATGAACAGCACCATAAGCCATGCCAGTGGGTGCTGCTTCTTTCTGCTGCTTGAGTAGATTTTCTCCTCAAGCTGCAGCATTCTCAACGCGAATGGTATCGACCTGCCGCAACTACCACCATTTAGAAATCATGCCAGGACTCATACTAACGCTCAATGTTTCTCGCTTGCTCATGCCAACTTAATGTTGGTGAGCCACGAGTGAGAAAAACTGCACCACGTTGCAGTTCGCAGAGTTTTTCCAGAATTCTGCACTCCATACAGTGTGTGCAAAACTCTGCCAGCGTTGAGGAGTTACTGCAACCCCTTGCAGACTGATGAGTTGGTCCTGGGGTGGGAGCACCACCCCATACCTGCACAGTCTACCTCCCGGTCTTTCTGCTCACCTGAGGGTAGGGTAAACCACCCAATCATCTTCAACAGGGTGAAATACTAGGATGAGTCACTTCCACCCCATGAAAACTAGTGGTCTTTGAACACCCCATATAGGTGGATGATTGGTGAGTAAACCCCAATTGCCTTAGGTGATAAGAAAGACTTCAATTTATTGGGGAAAGTGCTTGCTCCCCCTCAAACAAATATTCTGGAGTCTTTTGGCTGCTGCTCACGTACTGGTGAGGCAGATTGGGTGATAAACCTCCCAACACACCTCTTGGGGTCAGAAAGGCACTCCAGTCAGAGGTGGAAATACTGATGGCCCTGTCACCCCACCCCTCTTCTTTAAGAAAATGTACCCTGCTGTTTAGTGGGCTTTATGCCAAGTGGGAATGCATATTGACAGTAAGACCCCCCCATCCCCTCCCTCAAAAGGCAGGAAGACTGTTGATGCCATTTTAGGAAGGAGGCATGACTCAGTGCCAGGGAGGACCACCCCTACCTCATCATCTTTGCTTTTTTCACAAATGTCTAGTGGTAGGGATAAACCCCCAAAAGACTGAATTTTGTTTTAATTTTAAGGTAGGAGCACAGGTGATTTCTAGTGTGTGGATTCCATTCCTGGGAGATCTCTAAGTAGTGATCCACTAAGAAAAGTTACTGCTGTAAAGGGGACATTATCCCTTTTCCAGGGGTAGTGCTTCCACTTTACCACAACACATTTCACACAAGTGAGAATGGCTCTTGTAGCCAAAATTTGATGTCTCTGTCCAGCTTCATGCCGGCTGAAAATAGTCACCTTTGATTGTAACACATCCCTGAATGCCAGTGACTGTTATTTAGTGAACTTCTCCCAGCAGGTTTTGTCTGCATTAAGATACAGGACAGGCAGTACCTACAACACTGGCCCCCTTATTGATCTGGTACTTCTTCCATAATCTGTCACTTATAATGTGCTGCTTTACAAATTATATGACAGTGGAATTGATTGCAGCAGTGTACTAATGGTTAAGCCAAAGTTACCCAAGGTAAGAAAGTTTTTGTTCTGTTAATCAAACACAACCCAAGAAAAAGTGCCTTTAGGCATTTTAATTCCAATAGGATTCTTTGCTCTTCGATACAGAGAAAAATGGCTGAATGGAATGACACCATATTTGACAAAATGGCAGAACATTGTGCTTTTTAGGTCTCGCCTAGGCAGCGTTTGTGCTGTCTCATTGAGACATGCAGCATATACTATAGCGGGAAAGCTTTGTTTAAGCTCTGCCCACTCTCCGCCCATCTTTTGGTTTGGCTTAGATCCTAAATGCTCCCTTTTGATTGGTTTTAGGCTTGATAGTCCCTCCTCCTGACGGCCATGTCATCATTTGTATCCTTTCCCGGCTATTGGCCCCTTTACTACAACATTATTTTCTTCCCTATCTCCCCCACAACCCCTCCCACAGTCTGTGACTTCTTGCCCCCCCCCCGCACTCCCCCACTCCCATTCGTGCGGTCTCACTCCCGCACTCCTGTTTCCAATGCAATAGGTCTTGCGTAAATATGAATCTTATTGCATTGCAAATGCTTGTTTAAATTTTGAGTACCAGCACTATTTTCTCCCTGTGCCTCCCACAACTCCTCCCACCCCTTGCAGCTTCTTTTCTTAGCCCTTTACTCCTTGAAACATGTGGTTTTACAGTGCGGGCTGAAATATTGAGCTATGCAGCGCCCTACGTTGTTTAAAATGTACATCATTATTTTAATTAATAGCTAATTTTATTACATCGCTGTCTAGTTAAGTATCTAAAATCTGTCTGTTATAAGTAGAGAAGAGCAGGGAGATCAGTTTCTATTTTCAAACATATTCCTATGAAAGATGCAGATTATAATTCCGGTACATACTATCAGAACCTTGCCTATTAGAAATGGCTGTTGCTTTAACTTTGCCCGGTTACGTTCTTTATCTGTTTCTCTGACAGGAAGCTGGGTGTCTGGTCAGGCATTGGTGTATGAGCATTTCCTGTTGTTGCGAGTAGCGACCAGAGTGGCGGCAGGCCGGCAGCAACATGGCAACAACAGTGGTGAGTATACATTTGTGTGTGAAATACTGCCTTTAGTGTATTAGCCCCCTCTACGTGGGACTAAGACTTGGTGGCCTTCCTTTTCAGGAGTTCCCTCCACATTCTCCTTCTATCAGTGTATGAAATGTGAGTGTCTTATTCAACAACTTCCTGTTTTTCATTATGCAAAAGAACAATGCAACCCCCATTTGTTTTTTGCTTTTGGAGACCGTTCTTAGTAATCTGCGTTTTCTCACTTCTGAAGGCAAGAAACATGTCATTCGGACTGCCATCTCTTCCAGGCAGTGGTGATTGCCTCTGCTTGAATCTGCCTAAACTGCTTATTCCTTGTCTTGAGTTGGTCTCGTGTACTTAGTTACCCATTTATGTTTATTTTCATCAGCATGTCGGCCGAAATATTTGTGCCACAGATAAACATGTAATCATTTGACCCATGTCATTGTTTAAAAATATCAGCACGATGGCCTGGGTGTGCCATGCACTTATATGCCTCTTCTAGCTACTGTGATACCGGCTTGCCGCTATAACCACACTAGGAGCGATTGATTGGGGGTTCCCTGTCCCACACACTGCACGGTGCCAGCAATTATTTCTAGCCATTTTTTTTTACAACATGTCTCGTACTTTTTACGCTAAATTAAGAGACATGCAGAATACTCCTGCATTGTGGTCTTTTGGCTGTCATCTAATATTTGTATACACTGGTGGGAATGCTAGCTTCAAATCTACACGCACCAATGACAAACTGGGGCCATCTGGCAGTTTTATTTATATAAATGCAGACTACCTCTTGTTAAATAGTTCATGGACATGACTTGGGCAATTGTGCACAATGAGCAAGCTTCCAGCGGTGAGAGAATTTTAGTGTACAACCCTAATCTGACCACTAACACTCAAGGGGTATTATTTGGACCCTACCTTATGTATCCCTTTGACATAAAATTAAGGTGGTTCTCTTTGACTGCTGCAATTCTAACACACCTGCTGCAACATTAACTGCACTTCAACATAAACTTGATTGAATGTGGAATTTAGACACATTTGTTTGTAGAGTTTCTCTCTTACATAGTGTTGAACTGGTCTCTGCCTCCCTTTTGATGCTGGTTGCTATCACTATGTTGCTAGAATTGCTTCTAACACCACAACCTATATCAGATATATTGGTGTTGCGTTTACTCTTTAGGCAATCTTGCCAAGGACAAATGGGGCACTTTGCCTGACAACTATCGACCTCTCCACTATCATTCTCAATCCAAATAATCTGACTAACATATCCAGCACTCATATTACTTTCATATTTTTTGCTATACTAATTCACCACTAATCCCTTATGGGTTCTGAAGTGGCGTGCTACTCACCGAAAAACAAAAAACAAACATTTTTAACCCCCATCAAGTGTCGGAAGTGCTATATACCTAATCTACTACATAGCTAAATACTATTAAGGTCCCAAAAGCGAGAACGTTTGCATTGCAAATGCTTGTTCTTACTTTGTGTAAATCCATTTAATAGTTTTTGAGGATGTAGTACGAATAGGATGGCTGGATAGGACTTAACACGGCTGAAAGGCAGAAACCGTGAAGATAACTTGGTCTCAGATCCTTCAAAAGGAAATGCTGTGACAGACATTACAGGTCTCAAGTACTCTGTCCTTGAGTACTGCAAAAACATATGAAAGAGTGCATAAGGCAGCAAGGTGGCCACACACTGAGCCCCCAGAGGCCTATGTGGCAAGGGACACGAAGGCACCTCTAAGCAAAATAAAAAAATCTGTATTTTTACCAATAAATAACAATATATAAAGCAAAATATATAGTTAGGAAATAGAATTTAAAAAAACTTAGAAATTGAACAAAAAAACAAGGGTTACAGGGATGTTATAGTTAGGAAGGAGAATAGATTTTTTTTTCGAAATTCACTGAAAAAATCAAAGGTTACAGGTATGTTATAATTAGGCTCAGATTTAACTCATACAAACCCATTGAACTTCAGCAGTTATGTTTACATGAGACAACTATAACTTACGCCTGCATTGCACTGCTTATGACCTCACATATTACCTCACTCATGACATGGTCAGTATTATCACTGATGACATCACTGATGACATCACCGATAACATCATCTACAGCACCACTCACACACCCACTCACACCCTAATACAGACTCTCATACACCCACTCACAAACCCACAGAACTATTCACAGACCCATATAACCACTCACTCATCCATAGAGCCACCTACTCCCCCATACAGACACTCGCACAGCTCCTCACTCACACATATAGCTAGTGACAGAGCTATACACTCACCCATACATCCACTCACACTCCCATTCACTCACCCACACAACCACTCACATAACTATTCACTCATCCATACAATCACTCACATGTCCAATTACTTGCCTTTAAAGCCACTTGCACAGATACGTACTGTACACAACTGCTACTCACACATCCATTCACTTACCCATACAGCCATTCAAACAGCCACTTACTTGCCCATAAATCCACTTACAAACTCAGTCACTGAACCATACAGCCATTTGCACAGTCACTCAGTCACCCATAAAGCACGCACACACCCACAGACACACCCATAGAGTCACTCACATTGTCACTAAGTCACCGGTACAGCCACTCACACACACACACACTCATCCACCCATACAGCCACTCACACACCGCCCGTTCAGCCACTCATGTACCCACTCTCCCGCCCATGCAACCACTCACACAGACACTTACCTACCCATACAGTCACTCCCACACCCACTTATTCACCTATATAGCCACTCACACACCGACTTATATACTCATACAGCCACTAAGTCAGGCACTCACACACAAATTTGGACAGTCTCAGAGCCACTCAGGTTAGATATGTTAGAAATAGTAGCACTCATTAATAGTACAGAAACAATAGTAATTAAACTTCTGTGTAGCTTAGTATAAATATTTATGTCTCAGAAACGTTTATGAAACAATTACACTCACTGGAGATTGTCTTCAGTAATGTCATAAGGGATGTAATTTGCAATGTATCAGTGAAATCATCAATGATGTCACTGATTATGTCATGAGTGATGTAATATGTGAGGGCATAAGCAGTGCATTGAGGAGGCATATGTTATAGTTAGTGCAGATAACTATAACTACTGAATTTCTATGGTTTTGTATGGGTGAAATCTAAGCCTAACTATAACATCCCTGTAACCTTTGTTATTTTCAGTACATTTCTAAGTTTTTTTAGTCTATTTCCTAACTATAATTTCCCTGTAAACTCTGTTATTTCAGAAATTTCTGAGGTTTTTAAATTGTATTTCCTAAAAATAACGTCCCTACAGCCTTTGGTTTTTTCAGTGAATTCATAGTGTTTTTTAATACTAATTATGCTAACATTTATTTTGATTTTTTATTTGTTTTTTTGGAATACAGATTTTTTGTTATAACTAAACTTTATATAAGTTGTAAAAAGAAAAAATTCACATATGTACTTAATGTAAAATATATAATTTTTTAATTAATGTAATTAAATAAACATTTTTCCCCAAATATTTTCTCATTTCGTGGTACCTCTGCAGGTCCATACACATAGGCGGGATACCATAACGTTTTTAATCCTGATCACATGATTGGAATGAATCTGCAAATCCAAATCCGTGGATTAACCGAAAATTCTATACATTTTTTAAAATATGTACACCCCTCCATTTTCATTAACGACATCAGTGTAAACATATTTCCAAGTATAAGAAAGACTCCATAGCTTTGTGTCTTAAGAAAGTTACCCCTAAAACGAGTTTCGCGAACCTACGGACCAGCTTTGTGAAATCGGACGATGACACACCCAAAGACTCCATTTTGATTGGATACATTAGGTCACCACTCATGTACATTGAAAACCACACAGAAAAACAGTTAGTTCTAAGCATGGGCGTAAAATCCATTCCGCTCGCGGATTTTGCGGATTTTCTGCAAATTCGCAATCCGCGAACTCTCGCGAACTTGCCGAAAATTCGTTAAATCCGTACGAAGCGGATTTTTTGCTTGGTTGCACTTGCCAACTAGAATACTATACAATTTCGCGGGAGTAAACACTTGCGAACACGTAGATGCGGCGGGCAGCGACAATCTCGCAATTGCGAGATTGCAAAATTTGCAATTTCGCACAAGAAATCCACCAGCAGGCAGCATAAACCTTGAAAATTATGATTTTTATCAGAATAACTCCTCAGGTTGACATTTGCCTGCACTGTTTTTTTGCAAGGAGTCCATTTTGGGGGGGGGGAGGGTGGGAGGAAGGAAGTGCCCCACAGTCTCCCAACTTCCTGTTCCCGTCCAGCAGGCTCCTCCCAGTGCTTTCTTCATGTGCTGGTCACTTTGATTTGGATCTTGACCTGGAAGGGTTACTTTTTGTGGATGCTGCTGGATATTTGGATTTTTGCAAAACTGAAAGCACTCAGCAGGTGCAAAAGTTCTATCTTATCATTGGTAACCTTTCCCTGTAGTGCTTCCTGAGGGGCCCCTTCAGAGTTCATTTGCCTACTTGCAACTATTCTATGACCCTGCTCTGACCCTCACAGCAGGCTCAGAGAATAGCTACAAGTAGGCCACAAAGGTCCTGTGAAAAAAAATTGCACTGCAACAGAAAGCAAATTACAGATAAGGAAGCAGGTGCCAGCCAGACTGGAAGTTTAAATTCAGTGACACATTAATCAACCCCAAATTAATTCATGTCAGTTGAAGCAGGGCAGGTGTGCTTGCTTTTTTTCACCCCTATAATCTAGTGATAAACCAACCAGAGGGTGGCAGTGATGTACCAGAGGGTGGCATGGGTGTACCAGAGGGTGGCAGTGGTGAAACAGAGGGTGCTGTGAACCTGTGATGATGAACCAGACGTAGAAACAACATAGTTGCGGCCGTTGCGAGCTGACAAGTAAGTTCGCAATTGCGAACTGGTACACAACCCTCGCGAACTGGCAGAAACTCTTGCGAACACAAAAAAAAAAAAATCCGCAAATTCTTTTGCGGATTGCGAATCCGTAAATACGCAAGTTCGCGGATTGCCAATTCGCAAAATCCGCCCATGCTTAGTTAGTTCTCCAGAGAAGTCTCTAGAAAGAGATTCGAGAACTAACCCTAGGCAAAGCACTACGCTACCCTCGCGTAGTTTGCGAAGTTTGCGCTAATTCGCACTATGGAAACTGCACGTAGCACAGTGCAAAAACGCGTAGCATAGTGTGGCGTAGTGCAGCAGACATTTTTTGCTTGCTCGTGGTCCTCAACGTCAAGTTGACGACCGCGAGCAAGCAAAATGACATCCCGGCGAGACTTTATCCTCGTTCGCGACCAGCAACATCAAGTTGCTGATAACGAGCGTGGAAAATAAACCTCCCAGCAAGATTCTCAATGCGGAGAGACCAGGTTTCTCATTGCGAGTGGTCGCGTATGCTGGCGACCGCTCGTGATGAGAAACTACCAGTCCGCGTCGAGTAAAAATCTACTTGAGCGGCAGAAAACTACAGCTCGCACTGTGCAAGATGCCATTTTCAATGATTGCACAGTGCTGGATGCTTGTCCGCACTGTGCAATCATTGAAAACAGCATCTTGCACAGTGCGAACAGGGTACTACGCAGTTCGCGTAGTGCTACAAGTAGCTTGCGTAGTGCGAAGTGCAATTTGCGTAGCTTCATGTAGCACTACTTTGCAAAATATGCCCAGCCCTATTGAGAACCAGTGGTGCTCTGCTTTCAGTGAATAGCTGAAACTGCAACTCCTGTCCAGGATGAATATCTACAACCTATTGAGGATGAGGAGTTAGATACACCATCTCAAAGAAAAGAAAGTGATGTCTGGAAGCACTTTACAATACATTTTGTATAAAAGAAGGTAACAGCAAAATATCTGCAATGCAATATTTGTGGCAAGCAGTTATTCAGAGGCACTGCACTGAAGTTTCACATTGTTCAAGATCCATGTGGAAGTACTTAAAAACAATTAATGAAAAGGTCTGCAACTGGATGAGATAGGAGAAAGCAGGGACAACAGGACAGTCGACCTCTACAGTACCCTAAGGAGAACCACCATCAACTGCAGGGATTACAATACCTGCTGCCTGTGAAGAATTGAGGGAGATGGTTACTCACTGTACGAAGTCCCACATTCTTGTTGCTGTAAAAATATCCTCTGTGAGTGCATACTTGAATACAATGAGGAAGCATCGCTAGTAGTTTTTGTGGGGGTTTTGTCACCATTTACCATGTAATGCTTTTTGAAGACTGAAGAAAGTTGCTTCTTTGCATTTCCCCATCCTTACCCTTTACTGCCCCATTCAGGTTTTGTTAAAAAAAATACCAAAAAAAAGTGCCAGTGACTGTATCGGTGTGATAAGTTGGTGTCTTATTGGATGTATTAGTGTTTGGCTGGGAATGTCAGCGTATGTATTACTGTACACCTGGCTGTGTTGGTGAATGCATTTGTATTTCCATGTGTGTGTAAGTGTATGCATCAGTGTGCGCCTGGGTGTGTTGCTGGATGCATTAGTGTTTGACAAGGTGTGTTTGTGTCTGCTTGGGTGAATGATGGCTGTGCCGGTTTCTGCATTGGTGTATGCCTGGGTGTGTAAGTGCATGCATCAGTGTGTGCCTGGGTTTATTATTGAATGTCTCAAACATGGAAGAGGCTAACGCGATTTTCCAAAGGTGGATAATTCAAGCCTTAGATACTTAGCACTCGGGCCAACGCCTGGTTCAATGAAGATCTAACCCTTGCTAAGCCTTGCTAACCCTTGCTAAGAAGAAATGCAAGATGTTAGAAAGATCCTGGATGAGATTATACGACCCCCAGGCCAAAGCACTATATAGAGTGGCCATTAAATTCTATCATAGGTTGGTGCGCAAAACCAGAGCAGCTCATTACTCCAGCCTGATTAGTACAAGTACCAACTGCAGCAAAACTATATTCTCTCTACTGAAAGATTTAATTTCCTCCCCAGTGGAATCGGTCAATTTTATTTCCTCCAACAAACACTGTGAGGAGCTGGCAACCTTCTTTTTGAAGAAGGTCAAAGATATCTACCAAAAGTTTGATCATGGTATATCCCCCAGTGCTCACGGGAAGAATGTTTATATTGGCTCTGAGATTGTCCTCCTTGCATCACTTCCCCCTATTTCCCTGAAGGAATTAGAGAGATTAGTGGTTAAAATTAAATCTGGATCTCCAGACGATCCTCTCAAACCGGACGCTTTCAGAAAAATTCAACAAGGTCTTTTACCGGAGTGTCTGGAGTTACTCAACTTATCCCTTTCTACTGTGACGGTGCCTAAGTCATGGAAGCATGCAAAAGTGGTCCCTCTATTCAAGAAACCAACACTCGACACCTCCAAACCAGAAAACTACCACCTGATTTCATTGCTTCCTTTCCTTTCTAAAATTCTAGAAGCACATGTGAACTCTACTCTAACACAGTTTCTAGAATCGAATGAGATACTTGATACTTCACAGAATGGGTTCCAACCAAGATACAGCACCGAGTCAGCTTTATTGGCTGTGGTAAAACAACTCAAATACGCACTGGATGCCCGCAGCACATCAGCACTGGTGCTGCTGGATCTAAGTGCTGCATTTGATACGGTGTCCCCTGAA
Source organism: Lissotriton helveticus (assembly GCF_964261635.1). NCBI lineage: Eukaryota > Metazoa > Chordata > Amphibia > Caudata > Salamandridae > Lissotriton > Lissotriton helveticus. The sequence continues at coordinate 854,060,765 of NC_136070.1, read as the reverse complement.
ATCCTGCTCCTACGACTGAAGGAGATAGGAATTGGGAATGAAGTTCTAGCATGGTTCTACTCCTTCCTGGCAGACCGGACCTTTCAAGTGACCTCTTCCCCTTTCTCTTCCCATGTTCACTCTCTCCGCTGTGGGGTTCCTCAAGGCTCTACATTAAGCCCTACGTTCTTCAATATATATATGAGCCGTTTGGCACGGATGGCCAAAGCATGAGGAATCTCCCTGGCGTCATATGCTGACGACACCCAACTGGTGATTGCCCTGTCCAATGATCCCAAGCAAGACAAAATACAATTTAAAGAAGATATCTCTGCAATCTCAGAATGGATGACGGCTAACTTTCTGCAATTGAACTCTATAAAATCAGAGATTCTCCTGGTTGGCAAAGAGTCTCATCTCTGGACGAATGAATGGTGGCCCGGGCACTTGGTGATTCCCCTGATGCCAAACCTGCAGTGAAAAATCTAGGCTTCATAGTTGATAATAACCTCAACTTTGAATCACATGCCAAATCAGTGGCCGGGAAATGTTTTGGACTATTGCGCGGCCTCCTACCAATTTCGGGCCTCTTTGATGCTCAAACATACCAACTGATTATTCAAGCTTCTATTCTGGCTCATCTGGACTACTGCAATGTGCTTCTTCTCTGCTCTAATAAATCTGTGCTTAATAAGTTGCAGCGCGTACAGAATGTGGCAGCTCGTGCTATTTTTGCCCTTCCTAAATTCAGTCATGCTTCTAATCTTCTTCACTGCCTGCACTGGCTGCCCCATGACCAGCTTGTTCGCTTGAAGATGCTCTGCATCACGCATAAAATACTGACAGGAAGTGCCCCAGACATCCTAGGAGATCTCTGCACCTTGTACACCCCCCCAGCGTGCCCTACGCTCAGCGAACCAGAATCTTGCATTTATACCTCACATACGTAGAGCTAGATCTGACAGCCGCTCCTTTAGATGCCTGGCCCCCACCCTCTGGAACACTCTCCCCCTACACATCCGAAGCAACACCTTCCATCAGGCTTTCAGATGTCTTGTGAAGACTTGGCTCTTTTCTCCGGTCGAATTCCCTCTGTCATGTCCCTCATTCTTTCCCAGATACATTTCCCTCTGTCTTCTCTCCTGCTTAGTCTGGCTTCAGCGCTGGGAAGCCTCTTTGCCGAGGCAGCCATGCGCTTTATAAGTATTTTAATCTAATCTGATCTAATCTAATGTTAGGATATGGTGGTGATATATCTATTGGGAAGCATCTTGAGCCATTAGCAGTCTTAGACATATGTTGTGTTGTCCACATGCATTAAGACCAAAACAGCGGTGTTACACACTCAGGATGAATCACTTTCCTGAGACATCATATGAACCTTCAGATTATTTTAGTTCAATATTAGCGAAAGGGGGCAAAAAACACACCCTGACAACCACCTCTTTCTAATGCTAAAGCATCAGAGCATTCTGTACTTATCCCTAGCAGTCAAGCCATGATGCAGTCTTTTCAAGAAATGAATGTTGCGTGTGCCACTCCCATATTCTATAATATTATCCAGAATTTGGACCTACTGATCTGGTCAAAGGAAGAACTTAAATCCATAAATGATAGATGTAAAGAGCCTTTATTTACATAGATTCATTTATTAATTATTACATGAGGATTTTGAGGCACTGTTTGACTGTGCCAAGACTGGGTCTTACATTTTTAATCAATATTTAGAATCAGACAAGATCCCCCTCAACTGGGCCCATGCTTGTATTCTATGTAACAAAATCCTACCCATTAAAATCCTACCCGGTACTTTAACTGTGGAAAAATAAGGGATTGTACCTTTTTTTAATATTAGAATGACTATTGATTGAGACCATGAGGATGGTAAAACACATTTATTAGCCAGAATAAGTTAATTAAATAGGAATGGGGTCCACAAATGAATGTTGTTCTTATATAGATCCATGGGTACCCCATCAGGACCAGGGCTGTTTCCTGCTGGGCTAGATCTAATTGCGATCATCATCTCCTGCAAAATCGAAGACAATTGAGAATTACAAGTAGTTTTCAAGATAGAAGCAGTACAACCACTCTCAGAGCCTTGCATTTTTTTTTGTAGTAATCAACCCATCTATATCCAATGATATGACTAACTTAGTAGACTCTGCGAAATACGAAGCTCAATTTATAACTTTTTAAAAATAGCCCTGCATATTCTCTCTTATAGCCTGCAATAAAATACTTGCCATCCGTATTTCTTTTGCTTTCTTCTTGTCATAAGTTGACTTTTTATAGGCTGCTTAACAGGGCCGGTTACGAGTTTGGCGGGTGGACCACCTGAGTACTGGGTCCACATCATCCACGCAAGTGCTGCGTGGGTGAGCTAATGCGTATTATGAGTGGTGCTGTCAGAAATGCCGACTGTGGCCAAGGTGGTCTGTCCCGACGAGATCGCTGCAGTCTACAAAGAGAGCAGTGCATCCTACAATGCCGCCAGGTTCACGTCCACCTGCTAAGTGTATTACAGCTACACAGTGGTGCTCACGGTCTCACAGTGGTGCTCAGCAAATGGAGGCTACCCAACAACAGTTGACCGCCGTGGTATGGGCCAACAAAAAAACAGTGACTCCTAATATTTCGTGTAGAGTGAACAAGGGGGTGCCCTGTGGGACCTTATGTCACAACCGACTTGCTCCTCAGGATCAGGACGATGCTCAACAGGGGTCCGCCTCCTGACTTCCTCACACTCTAACTAATATTATCACAGAGTATAAAGGCGATCAAGCGAGGGATAGGGATAGGGTAGGTGCAGCAGTGGAAAGGGAATAACCTGTAACAAAAAAGCATAGCATTAAATACAGTACAGAATTCCTGACTACTCTCTTTATCTCTCACTAGAGTCAATGCATTACCTTAATAGGCTCTTCCCCGGAGAGTCGTCCTGAACACAGCGTAAGATACTTCTTTTGCCAATGAGGAACCATGTTCCACCTAGAATACAAATATCTATCATGAGTAACAACTCTATATATCCGACTCAGAGATGTAAAACACCAAACATATGCACACAACCATACTCACTTCCATACCCCCTTGTATCCCATGAAAATTAGAAGAAAAAACATGTAATCCATAGAACAAAAATGGTAGTCATCAAAATACTGAGCAACAAAGATTTCGGCCGATCCTCCCAGCCAGGTAATAGTTTTTTAGACTTCCAGGAGATAAATTCCAGGTTTATATACACAAAAGAAATAGCAGGCAATCCAAGTACTGTTTTCCTGATACAAACGAACAAAGTTATAGGCACTCCAAAATGACCTAAAAAGTCTCGAGCAAAGTAATGAAACAAATGAACTCCCTACCTGGATCGGGCTTTCCTTAAGGTTGTAATCACCAGTTTTATAGGAGCGGAGACTTCCTCGGGACGAACTCGCTCAGCCGAAAAGAATCACTCCTCCGCTTATTCAAGCGGGAACAGTCACCGGACAGAAGAGGAGACCCCGCCGCAGCCGCGCGCAGGTAATCCGGTGTCAGGACATGGGCGCGTCCTCACTCGCCGAGTGAGACGCGGAACAACAGGAAACTCCGGGTTCAGCCAAACGACAGAGAAATACTCTGGTACGGCGAAGAGACAGAGCAGATAGTCCAGAATCATGTACAGCACTCCGATGCGCTGTGCGTGATTATATACAATGACCTCATGTCCCAGAAGGCATTCTGGGAGTTGTAGTTTCTTTGCGTTTTCTCGGCGAGCTAGGTAGGGGCCCTGGATATCAAACCCTGACACCTTCAGGATTCGCCTCAGAAACTTGTTTTGAATGAGCTGTAGCTTATTAGCCGACATGTACCACCAAACCTTGCTACTGTACAGAAAATTGGAGATACATATAGACTGGTAATACATTAAAATTACCCCTCGGGACCAAGAACCCAATCTGTGGGCATAGGTAACAATGGCTCCCATGGATTTATTTATGTCGCCCAACTTTCCTCCCATCAGTTGTTTCCAGTTAAGTTTTGCATCAAATAAAATTCCCACCTTTGCTAGAGTATGGGTTACTGCCTTAGATATTTTTGAGCAAGTCACCCGAGGGCCAAATTCCAGATCGTATGGTTTTGTGAAGTTAGCTGTTAGGTCTAACCCGTCCATAAAAGAGACAGCCCCATTAATCAGAACTTAGAGGCCCATAGATGTGCATGCCATCAGCACCGCATCATCTGCATATAAAAGAACTGCCAATGCTTTCTTACCCACTTGTGAGCAATCAGAATGTCGTGCGGTCAGGGTGGTTTCTGAGTTGTTAATATAGATGGTATATAAAAAAGGGGCTAGAATGTAATCTTGGTGGACCCCCCTGATGTAGCTAAAATAATCAAGGAGTCCCCCCCTTGTGAATATCTGACTGCTGCTGTGGTATGGGCATGAAGGTTCATTAATAGAGTTAGTGGTCTCAACTCCCACATATGTGAGTAGGTCCCACAGTTTTTTACAGTTTACCCAGTCAAAGGCAGTTGTAAGGTCCATAAAGCCCCAAAAAAGTGCACCGGGTTGACCTACCGTGTATTTGGACACTATTAGGTAGAGGTTAAGGCATGGCTCTGTAGTTGATTTTCCCGAGCAGAAACCAAACTGCGCTTCAGAAATTATTTGATTTGTGTCAGCCCTGACCCAGAACCTTAACTGTGGAGTCAATGAGGGAAATGGAATGGTAACAGTAGGGATTGTCCTTATCCCCTCCCGTAAAATATCTGGTGAAATCCCATTGGGTCCTGGCGCCTTATTCTGGGACAATCTCTCAATCTCTCAATGCCCAGGTGTACTTCCTCTAAGGTGAAAGTAACTGAAGTATCTCCCTGGCCGGATTCTATCACATTGAAGAGTCCCTCACTATGTCAGAAGTTATACACTCTGACAAAGTGATCAATCCATTGTTCCGGGGTAATATGATGGCATAATATAGGCCTAGATGGCTCCAAAAAGCAAGTTCTGTTCATGACCTGCCAGAAAAGTGAACTGTCCTGTTGCTCACTCGCTTGAACTAGCTTGTTCCATGCCTGTCTTTGTAGCAAATGCCTCTGTTCTCACAATGCCCCCTTGTAATTACTACTGCAGTTTTCCACCCATGTTCTGTCTTGAGGGGACTGCTTCAGGGCTTTCTTTAGGAGGCAAAGGCCCTGAGAGCATTCAATGTCAAACCATCTTGGGTAATCGTGGTCAAGGCTGGCTGGGGGTGCCGTAAAAAGACCAGCAACAGCCTGGGCGATAGAGATAAAGAACTTAGGGGCATATTAGCAAGAAACTCGTTAAAATTATCGCCGTTTTAGCGGCAGGAAACTGCCGCTAAAACGGCGATATTGGGCTTGCTCATATGCATTATAGAATTCCAATAGAAGCACAGGTTAGATGTCCTGCACATCTAACCTGGGCTTCTATTGGAATTCTATAACGCATATTAGCAAGCCTATTATTGCCGTTTTAGCTGCGATAATTTTAACGAGGTTTTTGCTAATATGCCCCTTAGAATCTCTTTGCCAGAGGCTGGGAGTTCTAAGAAGGTTAGTCTGTCCTGCTGTTGAGTTTTAAATAGAGTACTATAAAAAGCCTTGGCGTCTATCTGTGACCAGCATGACCTCCTCCCCTGGTCGGATGAGAATAATGTGCCTCGCAATGTTTGGGGTCACTCCGTTTGGTTCATCACCCCTTCAACCACTAAGACCAAGGGGTTGTGATGGCTGAATGGACTGTGTAAAATAGTAAAAGAAAATGATGGCTATCCTAAAGAGGCTGAAACAAAAATAAAATGAATAATCGTTGCAATTCCCCTACATGTTGGGGTAATATGAGACTTGAGAGGGTTTGTCATCTTGTCTAGAGTCAATACGAGATTATAAGTTTGTAACAAACTATTCTGTTCTGCTCCTTCTGTGGTGTGCTCCATACGCGTATCTCATTAATCATACAGGATTGGTGACTGTGCAAAGACTGTAGGGAGTTTGGGCGCAAGAGAAAATTAAAATCCCCTTCCAAGATAAGATTCTCCTGGGTAAGGCCCTCTCCCCTTAGTGTATCAATAAGACCACTAACGGCTGAGAGGTTTGAGGGCCATTGCTTCCTCCTTTTAGCATTATAAAAATTAAATAATACCAAGCAAAGTGATCTTCCAACTACCAGTTTAAGTCCCTGAAATACTTTAGAGTCCCACTTTATTGTCTTCCCAGACCCACAGTGCTTGAGGGCCACAAAAATAATCAAGCCCCCACTCGCTCTTCCTGCTCTAGAGCCGCGGCCAGGCAAAGAAACGGTTTATACCCTCTAGGAAAAAAATATTCTCAACTTTTAATGTTTCCTGAAGGCAAAAAATATTAAGGGATTTGGTAAACAAAATGCACCTTTTGTCTAAAAACTTCTGGGACACACAGTAGGAAAATAGAAATGTGAGAGAGGATAGCCAACAGTGTGAATGCTGTAGGTTATACCCTGCGCACACAAGGAGACATTTGGAAGAGGTGAAACAACCTGAGGCAGAAGGTACGGGTCAGTTACAACAACCACCACCTGGAGGCTCAGAGGACTGATGGTGGCCCTCACAGCATACCACTAAAACTCTTATTATAGGTGGAGAGGGTCTTGGCCATCCTGCATACTGAGGGCTTGTCAGGAATTTTCGGAGGGAGTGGCCTCTGCTAAGTTACACTCCACTAACTGCCATAATATTACAATGTCCTCTTTGGTCTCAAATCTGCTTTTCCTATTCTGTTCTCTATCATCTTTCCTAAAGAAGCAGTCCTCAAAGTATCTGAGAAGTTGGTTTGCCTGTGGCAATGTGTATTGGTGCATAGAAGAGCACGTGTATCCAAAGTCATAACATGTCACATGTTGCAATGCTGTCTGTAACTATATTACCATCAAAATATCTATCCAGGACCCATAACATGTGTGAAAATATAGATGTTTCGTCCACACCACATGCATGTTGCCAACAGCTATGATATACAGATTGTTTGTCAAGTGTTGCTAAAGTGACATTGAACTCACTACAACTACCATGAGGCCCTGTCACTCAAACTCTAACCAAGCTGATACACCCCTTTTGCCATGTCACTACTGATGTTCACTCATCATGGACTGTGCAATGTACAGACAATTCTCCTTCAGATATACATCTGAATACTTTGCCTGATGGTATCCTGGACCCCTCAACTCATACTAAGGATGGCACCAGTATCACAATAATAACGGTGGACCCCTAATATATGTCAGCCATGAAGGAAACTCAGCTGATTAGCAGTGCCAGGTGATCCCTGACTCTGCACTTGTCACAAGAGGAGTGAGGAGCAATGCTAAATTTATATATATAACCAAGCTTGGTGTTTGCCTGTATTAGACACAACTAGGCCTTGAAATGAACAAATACATGTGACAAAATTGCATTGGTAGCAGAGGTTTGGAGATGTCATGTGTATCTCCAAAGACAAAATGCCACATATCTGTACAGCTAGTGAGCTGAGGAAATCTACTTCATCAAATGAATGGCTACAAATGTCTAGTAACCAACTTCAACTCCGCCCAAATATACGCAAATAGTAATCTCTATCTATTTTGTCCCATTCTAAGTTCCCAGTTACCTTGACTACAATGTGCATGTAAATACCTCACTTCCACCATGAACAATAATCTCTATCTCTCAACAGGTCAATCACCACTGCACCTGCACAGTGGTTGGAAACCAAAAACAATGACCTCTCCCCCGCAGGACAAAGCCCTCAGAGATGACAACGCTCCTGAAGAGGTGGAAATGGATGACAGTCCTAGCCCATCTGTGCTGCCTGGACAGACACCAAGAGTGGGGTTTACGGTGCCGACTACAACACCTCCCACCACTGCTGAAAAATCACTGCCAACCACTCTTCCCCCAACCTGTTCACCTAGCACAGTCTGTACCATCCTGTGCCCCCAGTCCTTCATTCTTCAATGGCCAACACCACCAAAGTCACAAAGGAACCAGGGCCCAGTGGGAGAGTGCAGTCTGCATCAATGGCGCAGGGTCATGGGATGAGGTCTAGTGGGAGGGTATCTGTGGGTTCACAGAGTGAGCCCACTGAGGACCTGGTCAACCATTCTGCCTATCTCAAGGCCTGAGAGTCTACCAGGACTTCCAATGTGCCTTGAGCTGCGGTTTGGCTGAAATTTGGGAAATGAAAGAGCTACATAGAGACATATACAAGGAGGTTGTTGACATCCACACAGAGGTGGTCGGCTTCCACACACAGATGGCCTCCCTGGTTTTGGTACACTGGTGGGATCTTGTTTTGGGGTCCTATGCTCTATGAAACAATGATTTCCTTTTCTGTCAGTAGAAACTAGAAACACAGTGCTCCAAGCCCTGATCACCTCAAGGCTTCACTATGGAAATGCTCACTATCTAGGCCTCCCCGACTATCCTCTCAGCTGTTTACAGGTAGTCCAGAATGCAGCAGCCAAAATAATTCTCAATCTTGCTCCAAGAATGCACATGATCCTACACTTAATGATGTTTAACTGGCTGCCCATTAAAAGGATTTGTGTTAAGACATTGGTCCTGGCACATAAAGCCCTCCACAAGAAGTAAGCTATGTAGTTGAGGAGGAGAATATGTGTGGACCCCCCTCAGAGATTTACACAGCTACTTAACAAAGACCCCTAAAATTCACTGGGCAGAGTTCGTGGAAGATCTTTCACATTTCTTGGTTCAAAGGTATAGAATACAATCTCAGGGGAACTCCATACCATCTCAGAGCTTCCTGTTTTCAGAAAAATGATAAAAACCTGGCTGTTCCAATGAACAGAATAAGATGATCACTTTTTTGCAGCTGGCAGGTTTTCCTACGTTCAGCTCCGGAACATTCCCTGGAGTATGCGTGAGCTATACAAATGCCATTACATTCATTCATATGTGTTGTGCGACTGGGAAGATTATAGCCAAGCAGATGATAAACCTCTCTACATATCTTCAACAGTAACCCACTATCTACACTCTTCATATCTCAGACGTGCAATAGCCCTTACAGTGGAAGTAACACATAAGAAAAGTATCAATAGACCTGTGTTAGTAAAGGGACAGTTGTTGTTGACAGACATACATTGACAGTGTTGTTCAATGGAAAGAAGTATCAGATCAGGGGATCACCTCAGTCCTCATAGTGTCCATGTAACAGCTATCACGGCTACTATTGGGACATATCACAAGTTCTGGGAACATCCATGGATCAGCAGGTCTACAGGGACATAACTATGAATCAGTTCTCTTGCCACAGTAACTCTGTCACAAGCTGGGCCATTGTCCTGACTGCCCACATATCAATGTCAGGCCTTGCTCTCCACAGGCAGAGGTTATTTATCCCACATGAACCTCACTTTGATATCCAAATCAATACTGCAATTTCAAACTGCTGGTTGTCCATGTATGAAAAAATGTTTGTTTGGCCCTTTGAAGGGTTTTGTGAGGTACAAATAACTCCCACTGTTTTACAAAGTCTGATAGGGGCTGCATGATACATGGGAAGGTACACTTGGCTAACATCATTCTCAAATGCTTATAACAGTATGCATACATGACTCATTATGTGAACCCATTCAGTGCAAATTCACATATACCATGATGATACTTCAGGAATCATTGTAGCTACTGTACTCAGATCCACATTGTATCCTAGGGGAACTGAAAGGAATAAGTTGAACAGAGGATATAACTGTATTTGAAATAGTTACATGTTCCTCCGGTGAGCAATAGAGCTGAGATTACAGGAGAAGGACTTAATCTATTAGGGTCTCCAGATCCTCTGGAGTAAAGGGACGGGCCCACTTCCCTGTAGTGTGTGATATTAATGCTCTCAGAGGTTGAAAACAGCAGCTGAAATGGAGGAGGTGTTGGTTATCAGCAGTGTCAGGAGGCAAGTGAGCTATATTCCAACCACTGCGTATGTGTACGATACGTGCACAGTAATCTTCCACTGGCGCACAAGGTTTAACATTCCCTATTAGCGAGGTCATGCAACCGCCATGATATAAGATGAGAAAACTGTATATAGGCCAAATATGGGCTACACACTGTACTCTGCTGTTGGTGGAAGTTTCACGTTGCATCGTCTGCTACCCTGACAATAGTGAAAATTCACAATTTTCCAAAATTATAATGTGCACAGGTTTGTTACAGACCTGTGAAGGGCGCCATGTGGATGACAGGTGTTTGTTCAAGATGTGACAATGATAATGCAAAATGTTTATTGCTTCATGAAGCAAATGTTCAGAAACATTATGTTTGACGTATTTTTCACGTTACTCTGCACACAATTACCTAAATATATTTTTGTATTACTCCTTACATAGGTACCCTTGGAGAGGGAAGAGTTGCCAGCCTCCTGTGTACCGCCTATTTCCAGACCAACATACCATGGCCTGCTACAAACTCCACAACATAGTCTTGTGACGGAACATCCCTTATATCGCAGAGAATGCAGGCCATGAAGACCTACCGGGAGAAGACCCTAGAATGCCAAATTAAGATCTTATGAGGATGTTAATGCTACATTCTAGGAATTTATGGCTCTGACAATATCTGGAGAAAGGTGATTGTTTTGTAAGTATACCTTAGTGCAGCTGTTAACGTTGTTTTGTACTGTGTTCACTTGAAGTTGACAATGTGGTGAGTGTCGTATGGCTGTTTCCTTAGCTAATCTCTGTGTTGGTCTGTTTTAGGTCCCTTCATCATGTCATCTTCCTTTTCACATTTCAGAGTTGTGACATTTGCAGATATATGATCCTGTTCAGATCTACAAGGTGGACATAGATTGGTCCTGGGAATGTGTGTGAACGAGTTTCGTGCACAAAGCTGGTACCAAGACAGCTAGGACAGCGATAGGATTGAAGTTACCTGGCTTCCTTTGGACTTATTCTTTGTGGTGCTTTGGTCCTAATTCAAAATGTGTGCCATCATGTTATCCAACACAATGTTGTGTTGTGCCCAATTCATGCTGTCCTGCCTTCACCTTGCTAAGTCTTTATTGTCTATGAACTGGATGTAGCTGTTGATGTGTCTCACAGCTTGTAGGCCAAAGTGCTTTAAGTACATCACTACATTTGTTTTTTCTATATTTCATCAGATGCAAGCATCCCTGGAATGAAAGGCTCTGTGGTCAGAAACTGTTGCACTGACATTTGTCTGTTTTAACTTTATTTAATGTAGTATCTCTTTTGTGCGGTAGGAAATATATCTCCAGCTGAGGATTTAGACCTAAGTGATTGTTGCCTATTGTGTGGGATGTTGTCCGACATATCCCTTCCTTCCATGTTGTGAATGTCTGTCAGTGATAATGTGATCACTGACCCAGAATAACTGAGTCATGTCTTATGTGCTATGTTTCTGACATTGTGTCAGGCTATGAATTGAACAATGGAATAATGATGTTCGCAGCCCAGACACTTGTATGGATGTGCTGTTGTGACAAGGTAGTGATCCTGATTTTGACCATTGTTTACATTCACCATATCCAGAAGTCCCTAGTTGTGACATTGCAAAGTTCACCTGGTAGTAAATTCACATTGTTATCTGTGAAAATTACAGAAGGAGACAATGCTTTGGTGATGTGAATGTTTAATGAAGTGAACAAGGCCAAAGATTCTACAGTAAAAATCAATAGTGCAAAAAAGAAAAAGTGGAGTTTCAGCGAGGGCGGATGAAAACATTGTAGTAGAGTCCAAATGGTAATTAATGAGTTCAAAATTCAACATATTCATCGCATCAGATTTAGAAAAGTGGGCAGCAATAGTCCAATCAAGTGAATGAGTAGCACACACAGGAGGACATTAGGGGCAAGATTTCTTCCTGGCAGAGGTAGGTGTCTGATCATCCTGAGCTCCTTGCTTTTTGGGTGGACGTCCCCTCTTTTAGACAGAAGGGAGATCAGGAGCTGCTGACACAGGGTACTTGAAGGTGGGGCTCCAATGACATGGCCTCCCTTCATGTGGCTGTGGCAGATATTGATGGTGGGGGTGTACTTAGAACACAGGATGCAGGTGGAAAAACCCTGCAGAGGGTGTTGTTAATGTCTCTTTGCACCAACGTGGGTTGCCGAAGTCTGCTTGACGCTGTGGCGCGAGCAGTTGAGAATCTGAATCAACAGCTCGGGCCACAGCGTCAAGCAGACTTTGGCAACGCCCACCATCTGGAAGGCATCGTCCTTCCTAGATGCCCACCGACATGAATTATTCATCCCGCTGCTTAATTATCCTGTACCCGCTGTGTCCTATAAACTGAAAGAGGTACACTTTGCACTCGATCCGTTCGTGTGATTCTACACGCTACCTTGTCTTTACTGTTTGCTGAACAGACCGTGTGATTCTACACGCTCCTTTGCCTTCATTGTGTGCTTATTGAGATCGTGTGATTTTACACGCTTTGCCTTCAAGGCTTGTTAAAATTATTCAGGCATTTGATAAATGCAGTCCTGATGATGATCACATTACCCGTTCAAAGGGATCGAAACGCCGTCGACCACTTATATAGTTACACACAGTCAACCATTGTGTTCTATTAGTGCGATAACTATTTTGCATAGCTCATTTATGTATTACCATTGACTTGAAGCATCCTTTCTATTATTGCCTGAAAAACCTTTTTGTTTATTTGTTTTTGTTTGTTATGTTTTTTTGTACTGGATACAGGAGTGTTTCCCACTGTATTGTTTGTTCTTGAAAAATTCCTTTATATATTACTCTGATTAAAATTCTGTGTCCGACTGGACACCTTTTTGAATATAGCACTTATTGTGGGATATACTTTATCAAAATGTTTTACAAAGTTTGTTAAAGACCACTGTCGTTACATAAATTGCTACCCTAGGTCCTTAATTACCTATTGGGTTCCCTTGTCTCTTTCTAAACAATATGTGCTGCAGGCCCACTAGCAGTGGAAGACATCCTCTTAATAGCATGCGATACATCGCAGGCCATTAAAACACGATTGTTACAATGACTGCGTTGTTACATGTCAACCATTACAATGCAAGTCATTAAAACAAGTTGCTGTAGGGGGCATAATGTGTTGGATTTATAATCCAACACCATCCCTACTGTTACCCTGACTGGAGTTGGAATAGTAAATTATACTATTCCAACACCCAGCGCCCCCTATAGCAAGTCATTGTAACGACTTGTATTGTAATGATATGCGATGTAACAACGCGGTTGTTGTAACAACCCTGTTGTAATGGCATACAATGTATCGCATGTGATGTTAACATCACATATTCACTAGCAGCATTTTATCTACAGGCCCTGGCACTCTCAGTACACTTTACTAGGGACTTACTAGTAAATTGAATAGGCCAGTCATGGAAATATCAATCAATAATACAATTTACAACAGTAACACTTAGACTTTAACACTGAACAGCAGTGAGAAAGTGCGCAGAGACACTAAACCATCAAAAACAGAGTCAATACCTGGAGGTCAGTAAGCAAAGAGACAGGGGAAACAAGCCAATAGATGCCAGGTCTAACATCAACCCTGTTACAGGGCTTACAGTGTTGAGGCCGATGGGGTGTCCTGTTATGGAAGCACATACCACACAAACTTATATAGACTTACAAAGATCCTCAAATAAGTAATCCACATGTCCACACAGCCCCCAGAGAGGTAGGCCTCAATGTCACACATACCAGCCCCTACTTTGTGACCTTAGTCTTAGGATGTTATGTTTACTAAGGTACTTACCTCTATGGACCATGCGAATGAATGCAATGGACCTGGCCGGAAATGTGTTTGGACAGTCATGCACAGACTTACAAAGATCCTCAAATAAGTAATCCACATGTCCACACAGCCCCCAGAGAGGTAGGCCTCAATGTCACACATACCAGCCCCTACTTTGTGACCTTAGTCTTAGGATGTTATGTTTACTAAGGTACTTACCTCTATGGACCATGCGAATGAATGCAATGGACCTGGCCGGAAATGTGTTTGGACAGTCATGCACAGGTAATTTACCCTTTAGAAGGTCCAAATGGTGTGTTGTGTGTCATAGTACCTCACATCACATTCCATGTAGGCTGGTCGTAGCCTACATGTTGTTAGTGAGCTTCCTCAGACTGAGTAGGTCATGACCAGGGTTAAGGTTAGTCATTATATGACCATTAAAGTGTGTATCCTTGCTTTAGTTGTGCGTATCAGGTGACATGGACATATGTAAATTGTTGACTCTTGATGAAGGCTTGTGCTAGATGTCAATGTAATGTGTCTCAGCCCTACAGTTCTCTTCAAACTTCCAGTTACAACCTGTTTCTACATCTATTGCATTCATACAGGTCAACGCCCATCAGAAGAAGGCCATTTGGAAAGCCATCACCTGGAAGGTACGGACCTTGGGGGTCTACAACTGGTGTGGTGCCCACTGCAGGAAGAGGTGGGAGGACCTACAGCACTGGACCCGGAAGATCACAGGTTCCAGCTGGGGAAGTTCTTTCAACATGGAAGGGGCGCATGCCTGACCCTGAACCCCCGGATGGCCCACATACTGGTGGTGGCCTATTCAGACCTTGATGGGTAGTTGAGGGCCCAACAGCAGCAACAAGGGGGGTGAGTCTTGGCCACAGTGATACATGTTACTCTGCCAACTTTGTGTGTTATAGGTAGGCATATCCAAACCAAGATTAGCGGTGGCCCATGTGCCACACACAAGTTGGGTCATTGGTTGTGTAACTGTGGTACTAGATTCATGCTACATTGCTGTGGCTATTGCATTTCTGATCTGGAAGAGAGCAGAATCCTCTCAACATCCAATTCTCTCCTTTGGAGTTGATCTCTGGCTGAGTGAAGAGAGTAATCATCTCATGTTCTCAGTGAATCTGGGTGACAATCGACCCTCACTATTGACTCTCATTTGGTGGTAGCTGTATTACATGTGACATGAAATAGAGTTCACAGTACATGCAGTGACTGTAAAACAGTTCCCATTGGTGAGTAGTGGTTATACAGTGAAATGAGTGTACAAACATAACTAGTCCAATCAGCGTTAATGCCTACATGTTGTTGGCCAGTCTCCATTTGTCAGTTGACAGTTCATATGCCATAATGTCCCTAAACACTCATTCACTGATTGGTGACATGCATGTGTGAGTGAGAAGTAGTGGGGAACCTATGTGAGTGTCTACATTGATTCTTCTAAGCCAATTTGAGTATGCAATACTAAAGAGTGGTGTGATGTACTTGCCTAATGGGACTCTAGTGATGTCACATCTTCATGTCATAGATGTTCAGGGACACCCAACACCTTCACATGTGTATTGGCTTGTGGACATGCAATCTGTGGCTGGTGTCATCACCTGTAACAAGCAAGATTGAGGATGTTCATATGGCTATATGGAGTCTTGTGCTGGGTGAATTCAGAGTATATCTGTTTTCAAATGTTTGGACCTCAATGTTTTCATGAAACGTTATCTGTGAAATGTGACACATTGGTAAACTACATGTTTTTAAATTTCTATAGAATTTTCAAACAGTGGTCAAATTATGTCATTTATTGTCCAACATGTCATCCTTGAGCAATAAGCATTTGTATGTGACACAATGCCTTCTACAACAGAAATTGATGGTACACTGGTGTTCAACTTGACCCGTAGGACATAATGATGTGTTTTGAGGGATAGGTAGATCATTTGGGCTCTGGGACTTGTGTGAGCATTAAGTAAATCGCAAAATTGCATCCAGCCTATTTAGCTGTGTCTGTTTACAATGGGATTCACCAAGTGCCAAAGTAAGCAAGTTGATCAACTATCCTAGCATGGATGGAGTGTAGAGAACTCCATCCATGCATTTGGGCTAGTCCTGGGTTCTGATATAAGCGGACCCAACTGTTTGCAGGCATGTAGCATCCTGGGTGTGCTCATGCTAACTTGGAAGCCTATGGAGTGAACCATGAAGGTGATGTGATATGTGAACTGCTTTAGTGTTTTCAGTATATGTGTGATGGTCAGGTGTGGAAATACAATTGCAATAAACCCATGGTTCATCTCATTGCAGAGACATCCAGGGCAAGTGGAGGAGAAGGGGCCAAAGCCAGTGGGTACAGATCTGGTCATGGCGGTTCGGAACGTGGGACGCCAGACACGGAGGGACCCAGTGACCAGGAGGGTGTGAGGAGTGCCCCATCTGATTGTCATCTGATTCATCCTCCATAGAAACACTCTGAAGTGTTGGCGGACCCAACCAGATCAGTTCCACCGTTATTCTTGTCCGCCACCCCCAGTTCCATCACCCCCCCACAAGTAGTCCGTTCGTGCTCCCCTAAGAGGGGAGCACTCTCCTTTGCTGCAGGCACCTCAGCTCCGGCCTCTTTTAGCACTACTGCCCTGAGTGAGCAGGCTATTGACCTCATGAGAAGGATCTATGTGGGTCAGACTGCAGTGCAGAATGCCATCCAGGGGCTAAGCACTCATATGACCCAGATGGTTGCCTTCCTGGAAGCCATTCCCACTGCCTTTCTGGCCTACAGAGATCTTGTCAAGCTCTGCCTTCTTCCCTCATGGCAGCCCTCTACCCATTGCAACTTTTACCCCCCCTCCTGCCCTTTCCTCACCCACGTTCCCGCTGCACAAACCTATTCCAAGTACACACACACACACATCTAAGCATGCATACACATCAACAGACCCAAGCACCACAAACAAACACAAGACATCCAACACACTCACACATGCACGCATACAGTTGACATTAATGTCCCTTACCACCCAACTAACCCTAGCATACCCCCAGGCACCACAGCAACACACATTGCCACTTCACAGAAACACCCATACCTGCAGACACCATAGCAACACCCACTGTCCCTCCAGAGAGACACCCATACCCATATATATCACATCGGCAGCCACAGACCCCTCCACAGGCACATCCATACCAGCAGACACTACACCAACACACACCAACCCCTCCACAGACACACCCATACCCACAGACATCACATCAACAGCCACAGACCCCTTCGAAACACCTAGCACATCCCCAACAATCCCACTCAAAAACACACATGCTCAAAGCCACGCACACAACAGCCACCATCACAAAACACAGTGCAAACAGCAGACGCAGCACACACTTCCATCCCCTCTTCTTCCCAATCCAAACTCTATCACAAACACCCTACCGGTTTTCCCAGTGAATCACCCTTGTTTGCCCTTGCCCTTCACCCTTTGAAACCTGACCCTCGAGACCAAATAACCTTTTCCACAGCCAAAGCAATCCCTTCACTTCCCAATCCACCCCTGAAAAACAGCCTCCCCACCCCCTAAACCCACCCCTAAAAAGAGTGAAAAGAAAAACAAACCTCCTAAACTCACCCAAAAAAGTCCCAAATCCAAGAAGCCCCCTCCACGGAGAGAGCCACCCCTCCCTAAGCCTTTTGCCCCCCCTTCCGAAGTACCATCTTCAAGGTGCCTGCCATGCCCAATAGCTGCTCCTGAGGCGGTCCCCTGGCAGTGTCAGTAAGGGCAAGCGGTGTCTCTCAGCCTTGTGCTGTCGCACATTTGGATACTATTGACTGACCATTGGGCTTTGATTCCCTTGATGGGTTGTCAAAGTTTGATTAAAACATATCTTCTTTATTTGGAAGACATCAACCCTGCCATTATATTCCTATTGGATACTCTTGCATTGTTAGTCATGTGTGAGTACAGATGCGTTTGTTTTATCCATGATTGCTGATCCAGTTGATGTATGTCTATGCTTACAATTTATATCAATGGCCTAGGTACCCATTTAGACGGAGCTGCCAGAGACGTTCCGCGTGTAGGAGAAGTTAAGATCCCTGCTCTCCTATACGCGGATGACGCGGTGCTGATAGCTCGCACCGGCGTCTGTCTCCAACAGCTCTTGGACACATTTGGTACCTTTATGGACCAACTAGACTTGAAGGTCAACTCAAACAAGTCACACACCATGGTTGTTGGCCCCCAGAAGAAAATGGCCTTGGTAAAAACCTTCAGATGTAAGGGAGAAGTTGTGTCTAGTGTTTCCGTCTTTCCCTACTTAGGGGTGCTTTTCGATATTAGGGGTAACTGGGGCCCGCAGGTAAGGGCCAAAAGCCTGGCGGTGACCAGGACATCTACGGCCCTTTTGGGCTTTGCTAAAAGGTTGGGTCATAGACCGATGGAAGCCCTTTTAAAGGTTTACAATAGCAAATGTTTTTCTGTGGCATTGTATGGCGCACCTTTATGGGGCTACGTATGTTTGGAAAATATTTAAAAAGCGGAAAATAGATTCTTACGCTCTTTCTTGTCCGTACCCCAGTCGACACCAACCTTTTCCATACATGCAGAGGTGGGCATGGACTTTGTTTGCGACAGGTTAAATTTGGCGCCTTTAATCTATTGGCTTAAGACATGGCTGAACACAGAATTAACTCTTAATCATTTGATAATGAAGGATGTTATGTCTCTGGATTATAGCAGTAGAATCCCGTGGCTGGCCTACTTGAAGAAGTCCTTCACGGATTTGGGCCGGCCGGAACTTTTCATAGACCCCTCTGGCATAAGAAATCAAGATGTAGTTATTATTAAAAAACAATTTATGCTAAGGGCAAGAATATGCCGAGAGGAAAAGGAGCTGCTTAAGCGTACAGTAAGACGACACTATTTGTTAGTAAACTCAATCGCACTAGAACCCTATTTATGTTTTGTCACCAAGCCATTTCACAGGTTCCTTTTAACTAAATTTAGATTTAATCTTATCCATTTTTATTTGGGAAGTTTCAACACTTGGGTGAAACCAGAGTCAGCACCGCCCTGTACTTGCGATAATTTTTCTGTACAAGACACCATGCACTTTATTATGTTCTGTGATTTCTTTTCTGAACAGAGGAAAAAATATTTGTTACCGGTCCTAAGGGAAGCTGGCTTCTCCCAGGTGAGACCAGCCATGTTTTATCTTCAATCACTGAGCAACATTCATATCACATTCTGTATGGCTAACTTTTTAGTGGCGGCAGCTAGATCAAGATCACGCAAGATACTATAAAACTTCCCCTACGAACTGTCTTTTATATTCTTTTTAATGTTGTCTTAACTGATATACCTCGCCACATGAATTCGATTGAAACGAAATTGTTTAATTGTATTTTACTTGTACATAAATGTTTTTTATGCTCTTTGTATGATTTTTAGCTAAATCGAATAAAGATTACTTGACTGACTGACTGTATGTCTATGTGAATTGACATCCAAATGGGGCAGACATTGCATTAGGTGACATGTTATGAGGGAAGTATTTTAGCTTGGCTGGCCACTGTTCACATAATTTAGGTTGTACTTCTGTCTATGATGTAGGTTGGATATGTGTGTTTCCATTTTGCAGTGTGTACCTTAACAGCTACTTTATATAGAGATGTGCCGCATGCTGTTAGTGCTGTGCTTGCTTTCCTAAGTTACACATACTCATTGCCAACACATGCATGTCACCTGGTTATGCTATTGGTTGTCCCTGACGTACTTGGGTTCCATGGCCCAGTGCACATGGATTTTGCCATACATGTGCAAAATGTACTGTGCCTAAGGGCCCCAGCCTTTCACGGTTCCCCCTGATAGAGGCCTAGCTATCCTGCAGAGATTGCTTCCATTGTGCCCTTGAAATGTTTTCTTACACAGATTCTATGTGAACCCATTGACTGACATTGGCTTTTCAAGTGGGCGATGTGTGAGGGTCTAATCCAGAATTGTAGCAGAAAAAGGGTGTGTGATTTGCTGACACAGGCATACATATGTTTTTTTCATCACAATAGAACCTAGGATGTGTGCAACATGAGTGTGTCATATTCACTATGGCATCTGGGTTAGATTTGGAGTGAGAGGGCCTCATGTTAGTTGTAGTCAGTTCAATTTACTGTAGCAACATTTTAGCCATGGTCACCTGCATTATAGGTGAAGATCAGTAATGACATGGGAGCCAAGTGAGAAAGGGCAAATGTTATGTGTGACAGAGATTAATAGGTGTGATGTTGTTGAAGAGGTGGTGTTGTGAAGCATCAAGTGCACACATCACTATCAGTGTACATAATTTGTAATCCCATGTCCATTAGTGTACAGTTTGCCTGTGCAGTACCAGTGTTTTGGTCGAGGAGAGCATCCTACAGATGTAATTGTGATGATTGATAAGATACAATCCCAGACAGGATCC
The DNA here is from genome assembly GCF_964261635.1 of Lissotriton helveticus. Lineage (NCBI taxonomy): Eukaryota > Metazoa > Chordata > Amphibia > Caudata > Salamandridae > Lissotriton > Lissotriton helveticus. Next base: position 854,040,579 of record NC_136070.1, on the reverse strand, counting down.
CTCTATATGTGTAAATTATTTGAGGACCCAACCTCCCTTGCCTGGTCTACGACGCTTCATCGTTTTGCAGAAGAGTCAATGGCAACAGGTAGTTGTATGACTTATCACCGACTTTGAGCTGCAGCAGACTGGGTTTTGAAGGTGATCAAGGAGGTAGCGCAACAGCAAGACGTGCATGATGGGCTCCATGTCACTATAAGAGGAGTAGAGGTGAGTAAAGGTGAGTTTCGGCCAGTCATAATAATCTCTGTCAAAGTAGTGACAGTAATATGTTATTTTAAATCATCTGTTAGTTAAATGTACCTATATAAACAGAGGTGTCTTGCTAAGGGAGTGCTGTGGGGCGGTGAGACAGAGTGGGGGAGGGGCAGGGTGGAGGGTAGTGGTGTCTGACAAGCAAAAGACCAGAGTAAGATATGTAATCAAATAAATAAAACAGTTTACCTTGCGCGCTTTGCATTGCCGAGTTGGCGATGCAGCCGCGTCGGCGATGGAGAGCACGCAAGGTAAATTGTTTCATTTATTTAATTAGTTACCTTACTCCTGTCAGTCGTATGTCGGACTCCACTAGCCCACACCCTGGCCCTCCCCGCCCCTCCTCACCACCCCGCAGCACTCCCTTGGCGAGCCGCCACTGTTTATATATGTAAGTTTAACTAACAGATGATTTAAAATGCCACATTACTGTTACTACTTTGACAGAGATTATTATGACAGTTGTATAATAAATCAATTTGAATATGTGTTATTGTTTAATTACAATTCACTTTAAGGTGTTTTTATTTATTTGGGTATATAATCCAAGGTTATAGTCATAGTGTGTTAATTGAGGTTTGCATAGTGTTGTGCATGAAATGGATTGTGCTCCTAACCATAACTTGGAAATGTTAGTGTTTATTTTTACATATGTTAAGGTGTTTGAATATTAACACCAAATGTACCTCCAATTCATCTTTGTTTTTTACAGTGATTTTGTGGAATTTTTTAATCACTAACCATATCCAAGTGTTTCCCGTGCCAAACCCTCCATGGGCAATCAACCCTTGCTATTGATGTGTGCAGTAGGAGTTGGCCGCATTGTCTGATCTCTAGCAATGTGATATGTACATATGTTCATTGATGGGCAACCCCTTAGAGCAGTGAAGATTGGCGGCAGGCCCTAGCCCGCAATAGTTTTTCCCGCCGCTGCCTGCCCGCGGCCCTGCCCCCCCACCAGCCAATAGGCTAACTCGCTCCCGCCTCCCCGCAGACCCTCCCTCAAGGCTCCCTTCTTATGACGCCCCCAGAGCGACCGCGCAGCGGACGTGCGCAGCGGGAGCACCGAATGAGCGCCGAAGGTGCGCCAAAGGTAAGCCCGTCCGCCCCTGGACCGCGCCCAGTGCCAGGACCCCTGGCCTCAACCGGCGGAAGCCGACCCGACGGACCTACGACGCCACCGAACTCAACGCACTCAACGCCAGTAGAATCCCGGGCTGCTATCGAGCCGCCCGAGACGCACCGACGGACCCTTCTGCTGCCACTCCTGCAAGTTCACCTGCACTCGGACCTGCACCACACCAGCATCGACCAAGCCGAACTCCAGCAGCAACCAACTCAAGTGCATCCTACTCTACACCCGCTCCGTCCACAGACACGCCATCGAGCTCTGGAACCTGCTCGACACCACAGCCCCAGACGTCGCCTTCCTCACGGAAACCTGGATGAACGCCTCCTCAGCGCCCGACATCGCCATCGCCATCCCGGACGGCTACAAGATCATCCGGAGGGACCGCGTCAACCAGACCGGAGGAGGCATCGCCATCATCCACAGGAACTCCATCCGCATCACGACCAACACCGATGACGCCCTCGCTCCCGCCCAACACCTGCACTTCCAGATCCACATCAACCCCAAGACCACCCTCAGAGGCACCCTCATCTACAGACCCCCGGGACCACGCACATAATTCAGCGAAGACATCGCCGACTTCATCAGACCGCACGCCCTCCCCTCCGCTGACTACATCCTCCTCGGGGACCTCAACTTCCACCTGGAGAACAACAACGACCGCAACACCACCACCCTGCTGGACAACTTCGCCAACCTCGGTCTCAAGCAGCTGGTAACCACCCCCACCCACTACGCCGGACACACACTCAACCCCGTCTTCTCATCCAGCAAGGACATCGCCTTCAGCCATGCCACCGGACTCCACTGGACGGACCACAGCTGCGTCTACTTTAGCTTCAGAAGGACCACGATCCACCACCACCAGCTACAGGTTGCACGCAGAAGCTTGAACAAGATCACAGCCGACCAGCTCGCTGCCCTCACCACGTCTTCAACAAGCCCGACACCGTCATCGCACCCCACCTGCAGGACATCATCAACACCTCCTTCGACACCACTACCTTCCCGGAGAGCTGGAAGCATGCCAAACTCAGCGCTCTACTCAAGAAGCCATCAGCCGACCCCTCCCACCTCAAGAACTACCGCCCAATTTCGATGCTCCCGTTTCCTGCAAAAGTCATCGAGAAGACCGTCAACAAGCAGCTGGCCGCCTTCCTCGAGACGAACGGATCCCTCAACCTCTCGCAGTCTGGCTTCCGGGCCAACCACAGCACCGAGACCGCCCTGATCGCAGCTACCGATGACATCCGAGCCCTGCTCGACAACGGAGAAACAGCGGCCCTCATCCTCCTAGACCTCTCCGCGGCCTTCGACACTGTCTACCACCGCACCCTAGTGCAGCGTCTCAGCAACGTCGGAATCCAGGAGAAGGCACTGGAATGGATCACCTCGTTCCTCGCCGGAAGGACACAGAGAGTCCGCCTACCCCCGTTCACATCGGAAGCCACCGAAGTCGTCTGCGGCGTTCCTCAAGGCTCCTCGCTCAGCCCAACCCTCTTCAACGTCTACATGAGCCCCCTCGCAGCCATCGCACGCCAACACAACCTCAACATCATCTCCTACGCCGACGACACCCAGCTGATCCTCTCCCTCACCAACGACCCCGCCACCGCCAGAGCCAACCTACCCGAAGGGATGAAAGACGTAGCCGAGTGGATTATGACCAGCCGCCTGAAACTGAACTCAGACAAGACGGAAGTTCTCATCCTGGGATCCTCACCCTCCGCCTGGGACGACTCCTGGTGGCCCCCCGCCCTAGGCAGCGCACCCAAACCAACAGACCACGCACGCAACCTGGGCTTCATCCTGGACTCCTCCCTCTCCATGACCAGACAAGTCAACGCCGTCTCCTCGTCATGCTTCAACATCCTGCACATGCTACGTAAGATCTTCCGGTGGATCCCCAGCGAGACCAGGAAGACGGTCACCCAGGCCCTCGTCACCAGCCGCCTGGACTACGGCAACTCCCTCTACGCCGGAACCACTGCCAAACTCCAGAAGAGACTCCAGCGGATCCAGAACGCCTCAGCACGACTCATCCTGGACATATCCCGTCGCAGCCACATCTCCGGACACCTGAAAGATCTGCACTGGCTACCGGTCAACAAGAGAATCACCTTCCGTCTCCTCACCCACGCACACAAGGCCCTACACAACCAAGGCCCAGGATACCTCAACAGCCGCCTCAACTTCTACACTCCCACACGCCAACTTCGATCGACCGGCCACGCCCTCGCTGCCGTCCCCCGCATCCGAAGAGCCACCACAGGAGGAAGGTCCTTCTCCTACCTGGCCGCCAAGACCTGGAACTCCCTCCCGAACCACCTCCGCCTGACCCAGGACCACCTCGCCTTCAGGAAACAGCTCAAGACCTGGCTGTTTGAGCAGTAGCGGACCTCCCCTCCCCTAGCGCCTTGAGACCCACCGGGTGAGTAGTGCGCTTTATAAATGCTGTGATTGATTGATTGATTGATTGATATATATATATATATATATATATATATATATATACTAGCAGCCCGTCCCGACCTTGTCCGGGAGCATTCAGGCTTCCCCTACCCCTGCCTCCCCCGACATTGCCCAGCAGCCCGTGCCCCTGCCCGCCCCGTCCCCCACCTGCCCCGACCCCCGCCTGACTTGTAGTCTGTTAGTCTTGTAGTCTGTTGTGTTGTAACTCCCTGTCCCCCGCCTGGCCCGACACCCGCCTGCCCCAACATTAACTCCCCGTCCCCGCCTGGCCCGACACCCGCCTGCCCCGACATTGTCCCCGGAGCCTTACCTCATCCGCCGCTCCTCAGTTCACCGCTCCTGGCAGCTCTGTGTTGTAACTCCCCGTCCCCCGCCTGGCCCGACACCCGCCTGCCCCGACATTAACTCCCCGTCCCCCGCCTGACCCGACACCCACCTGCCCCTACATTGTCCCCGGAGCCTTACCTCATCCGCCGCTCCTCAGTTCACCGCTCCTGGCCGCTCTGCTCCTCACCGCTTGTCCGCCGCCGCTCCTCCCCCGTGCCATGTCCGCCTCTCCACTGCTCGCACCGCCGCTGGCCTGTCCGCAGCCCCGCACGTCACCTGCTCCTCCCCCGCGCCATATCAGCCGCTCCTAGGACGCCGCTCCTCCCCGTGCTCCTGACGTGAGCACGCACGTCGCGGCCGGCGCTACTTTGGAGGGACTACTTTTTTTTTTAATATACATTTTTTAAATAACGTTTATTTTTTATATTTATATAGCCTATAACCATCTACACACCCTGACGATTTCAACGGTGTATCGGGTGTGTAGATTGGCGCCATGGTTTCCGAGTTTACCCGCCTCAAAGCCTGAAAGTTCTTACTTTATTATAGTAGTATATATATATATATATATATATATATATATATATATATATATATATATATATATATATATATATATATATACACTGTAAAAAACATAGGTTTCAGGCCTGATATAGTTAGGAATTAGCATTTAAAAAACCTTAGAAATTCACTGTAAAAACTGTAAGTTTTAGGGGTGTTATAGTTAGCTGGACATTTGACTTGCACAAAACCATTGAAATTCATCTGATATAGTTAGTTGTACTAACTATATCTCGTGCGCCCACAATCTACTGCTGATGATGTCACATATTACATCATTCATGACATGGTCAGTGACATCACTGATGACATCTCAAATGACACCACTGATGACATCATCCAGTGAATGTGGTTTGCTTCCTTTTATAAATATGTATTATATATATAGCAATTTACATTGAAGAATGAGTGGATATATAAATATAAATATCTGGATGGAGGATTTGGTAGCAGTGTGATTGACTGTTTACTTGACTAATTTAAAGTGTCTCTCTAAATATATGGCTAGTGACTAAACTGTGTGAACATCTGTATCACTTTGTCAGTTGTTGTAAAAACTACTTCTCCAGTTACTAGCTATTTGAAAGTCTATATTAGTTATTGATTAGTTAACTGAGTATTTGTATGGGAGAGTGAATGTGTATGTGGTTCGGTGGGAGGTGTGTGACTGCCCAAAGATGTGTAAATAGTTGATTTAGTAGGTATATGACGTTAAGACTACATGTTATAACAGTTGTTTGGGTGAGTGAATATCTTTATGGGTGTGGTGATGAGCAAATATCTCTCTTAATGGTGCATGTCCAACAAAGTAGAAAAATAAAAGGCACTGTATGTGTCAGTTGTTGTTTATAAATAAGTATACATAAGACTCAGTGATCGTATGCGTGACTGTATGGATAACTGTATACTTGTAATAGTGATTTTATAATACACTAAGTGTAATTTACTATCTATATGAATAGATAAAGTGGTGTTTGCATAAGTGTATAGCTAAGTAAATGTAAGTATGATTCATTGTTTGCATAAGTGAATAGGATGACTTTATAAGTGAATAGGCTGTGTGCTGGTGTGTAATGTCGATATAGGTGTATAAGTATATTTGATAGTGTTCTATTGATCATTGACTGCATGTATGAGTGAATCTGTAGCTAAGTGATTAGATGTGTGTATAGATCTAGGAATCACTGAGTGGGTTTTTAGAAACTTGGATTCGTGTGTCAATGGATTCAAATATGGTACTCTGTATTTTACAGTGAGTGATGAAAGGTTATACTAGTGTATGATGAGGTGTAGTACCACGTGGATGATGTCATCAGTATTGTCATCAGTGATGTCATTTGAGATGTCATCAGTGATGTCACTGACCATGTCATGAATGATGTAATATGTGACATCATCAGCAGTAGATTGCGGGCGCGTGATATATAGTTAGTACAACTAACTATATTGGAGGAATTTCAATGGTTTTGTACAAGTGAAATGTCCAGCTAACTATAACACCCCTAAAACCTACAGTTTTTTCAGTGAATTTCTAAGGTTTTTTAAATGAGAATTCCTAACTATATCAGGCCTGAAACCTATGGTTCTTTCAGTGAATTTCAAAGGTTTTTTAAATGCTAAATCCTAACTATTTCAGGCCTGAAACCTATGGTTTTTTCAGTGAATTTCAAACGTTTTTTAAATGCTAATTCCTAACTATATCAGGCTTGAAACCTTTGGTTTTTTCAGTGAATTTCGAATGTTTTGTCAATGAAAATGTTTAAATGTATTAATTGTTATATTTTTTTTGTATACTGATTTACTATATTTTTTAAACTATTTATTTTTAGATATTTTATTTTTTAAATTACATTGGAATTACATTACATTACAAAATATACTTTCTCAGAATGAATTACTTTAGTTTAAATACTTTGCAAATAGACTTTTAAGTACAGTAGTTACAGTTGTTGCAATGGGCAACACAATTTCAAACACAGAGCAACATTGGCCTCAATGTGTTTTTCTAGTTAAATGCAATTAGTTACTTTATGGATTACTTTTCTAACCAAAGGACTGGATCGTAGATTCAGTCCTCGGACATCTCAACGGTTGAGTAAAAGTGTTTTAGTTACAGTATTGATTTTTAAGGAATAATATTGTATTTTAAAAGTTGACAGAAATATTTTCACATAGAATCACCAATGTTATCCTATGGGAGGAAATTAACTTAGCAGGTAAGTAGTGTTATCATTACTTTTTCTTACTCAGTCATAGATCCTGGTTCCAGCACTGGTGCATCTCCTGTAAACAGTTGAAAGAATGTGTTTAAGTCATTTTTCTGGACATATTTTTAGTTTGTGAAAATAGACACAGAAACATTTCTGGTGAAAACCAGACAATGGATTCCTATGGTAGGAAATTCAAGTTACTGGTAAGTATGGTTAGAATTACTTTTCAGGATCAGTACTGGGCTCAAAGTTGCAGCACTGAGGTCTCTCCTGATTAAGGGTGGGCGTAATATGCGTAGTGGGGCTACGCGAAGCTACGCAAAGTGGGCGAAAAACTACGCCCACCTACGCACTTCGCGTCCCCTCACTACGCTCCGCCTGCCCCCCTCCCCTACATACCTAATTTGTGTAAATACTAAAAGATAAGTAGATAAAAAGCACTTACCTTGTCTGCTGCGTCCCGGGCTCCCTCTTCTCGTTCGCGCCGCCGTCTTGGATACCAATGCGCATGCGCGGCCGCCCGCACATGCGCATTTCTCACGAGAGGGCGGGAGGGAGGCGGGTAGCGGGCAACTTCGCTACGCCCACCGAGTGGGCATAGTGTTGCCTGCTACGCCTACTTTGCAAAGGGCGAAGTAGGCAACACTACGCCCACTCCGTGGGCGTAGCGAAGTCCTTCGCCCAGGGTTACTCCTGATAACAGGTGAGTGAATCGGAATTCGTAGTTCGGCTGATTTTAGAGGAATTCTTTAAAGTTCCAAAACTACACACTTAGAAAAACTTCCAAGTTAAACCAGTCAATGTTAGCCTATGGAAGGAAATTCAAGTTACTGTAACTACGATTAGAATTACTTATCAGGATCAGTATTGGGCTGAAAGATGCAGCACTGAGGTCTCTCCTGATAACAGGTGAGTAAATCGGAATTCGTAGTTCGGCTGATTTTACAGGGATATTCGTAAGTTTCCAAAAATAGGCACTTAGAAACTTTTCTGGTGAAAACCACACAATAGATTCCCATGGAAGGAAATACACGCTACTGGTAAGTACGCTTAGATTTACTTTTCAGGCTCTGTACTGGGCTCAAAGATGCAGGACTGACGTCTCTCGTGATAACAGGTGAGTAAATCAGAATTCGTAGTTCTGCTGATTTTAGAGGAATATTGTGCTCAATAGTGAAGGAAGGGGGCGGGGCCTGAGGTGACATGTGCAAACACGCCCTGTGGCGCGTTTTAGATTGGGGAATTAATTCCTCTTCAATCCTGAGGTACCCTGTGAGCAAACTAGCCCACCAGGTACCTCCAGTATGTGCCGGGGGCTGTGTTGCAGGGAGGTGTAATGAGGCCACGCCCCTTTTTACACCTCTCTGCAACGCAGTATGCACCAGGGAGCTGCATTGCAGAGAGGTGTTCAGAGGGCTCGCCCCCTTTTTACAACACTCTGCAATGCAGCTCCGTGGCGCTTACTGGAGGTACCTGTTGGACTAGTTGGCCCCAAGGAGACCTATGGATTGAAGAGGAATTAATTCCCCAACTTAAAACGCGTCACAGGGCATGTTTGCACACATATCACCTCAATCCCGCCCCCTACCTTCACCACTGTAAAAACGTGCCCCGTAGCACGTTCTAAGTTGGGGGATTAAGTCCCCTTGCATACTGGGGGTCCCTGGGGGCCAACTAGCCCACCAGGAACCTCCAGTATGCGCCAGGGGGCTGCGTTGCAGAGAGGTGTTAAAAGGGGTGTGGCCTCAATACACCTCTCTGCAACGCAGCCCCTTGGCGCGTTTGTAGAGGGGAAACAAATTCCCCTTGCATACTGGGTGTCCCTGGGGGCCAAGTAGCCCACCAGGAACCTCCAGTATGTGCCAGGGGGCTGTGTTGCAGAGAGGTGTAATGAGGCCATGCCCCTTTTTACACCTCTCTGCAACGCAGCCCCCTGGCGCGTTTGCAGAGGGGTAACTAATTCCGCTTGCATACTGGTGGTCCCTGGGGGGCAACTAGCTCACCAGGAACCTCCAGCATGCACCAGGGGGCTGCGTTGAAGAGGGGTGAAATGAGGCCACGCCCCTTTTTACACCTCTCTGCAAGGCAGCCCCCTGGCATGTTTGCAGAGGGGGAACTAATCCCCATTGCATACTGGGGGTCCCTGGGGGCCAACTAGCCCACCAGGAACCTCCAGTATGCACCAGGGGGCTGCATTGCAGAGAGGTGTAATGAGGCCACACCCCTTTTTACAACACTCTGCCACGCAGCTCTGTGGCGCTTACTGGAGGTACCTGGTGGGCTAGTTGTCCCCCAGGGACCCCCAGTATTCAAGTGGAATTACTTCCCCCTCTGCAAATGCACCAGGGGGCGCGTTTGCAGAGTGGTGCAGGGAGGGTGTGGGGCTTGAGCTGACGGATTGCGCCACTCTACAAACACGCCCCCTGGCGCATTTGCAGAGGGGGAACTAATTCCCCTTGAATACTGGGGGTCACCGGGGGCCAACTAGCCCACCAGGAACCTCCAGTATGCGCCAGGGGGCTGCCTTGCAGAGAGTTGTAAAAAGGGGAGTGGCCTCGTATCACCTCTCTGCAAGGCAGCCCCCTGGTGCGTTTGTAGAGGGGGAACTGATTACCCTTAAATACTGGGGTCCCTGGGAGCCAACTAGTCCACCAGTAACCTCCAGTATGCGACAAGGGGCTGCGTTGCAGAGAGGTGTAAAAAGGGGCGTGGCCTCTTTACATGTCTCTGCAAGGCAGCCCCCTGGAGCATACTGGAGGTTCCTGGTGGGCTACTTGGCCCCCAGGGAACCCCAGTATTCAATGGGAATTATTTCCCCCTCTGCAAACGCGCCAGGGGGCATGTTTGCAGAGTGGTGCGGGGAGGGGGCGGGGCTTGAGGTGACTGATTGCACCACTCAGCAAACACGCCCCCTGGCGAGTATGCAGAGGGGGCACTAATTCCCTTTGAATACTGGGGGTCCCCTAAGTCCAACTAGCCCACCAGGAACCTCCATGCCAGGCGCTGCCTTGCAGAGAGGTGTAAAAAGGGGTGTGGCCTCTTTACACGTCTCTGCAAGGCAGCCCCCTGGCACGTTTGCAGAGGGGGAACTAATTCCCCTTGAATACTTGGGGTCCCTGGGGGCCAACTAGTCCACCTGGAACCTCCAGTATGTGACAGGGGGCTGTGTTGCAGAGAGGTGTATAAAGGGGCATGGCCTATTTACACGTCTCTGCAAGGCAGCCCCCTGGCACATACTGGAGGTTTCTGGTGGGCTACTTGGCCCCCAGGGACCCCCAGTATTCAAGGGGAATTATTTCCCCCTCTGCAAACGCGCCAGGGGGCGCGTTTGCAGAGTGGTGCCTTAATTTTTTGGGGGGGATTGGCAGGGTACGTGTACCCTGCGATTTTTCAACAGAAAAATAAAATTTGGGGGGCCTTGGGGGTCCTTGTGGGACCCCCTAAGCAGGCCTAGGGGGTCAGGGTGTTTCTACCCTGCCCCCTTTCGCGTTTTTCGCGTTTCTTTTTCTGTTTTCTTGTGCCTCTGTACTACCGAGGCACAAGATGGCTGCCAACACTTCCTGGTTTGGAGTGTTGACAGACAGTTGACAGCCAATCAGCATGCAGCTCGTGCTCGGGAAGGTACGCTTACTGTACAGAGTTCTGAAATCTGTGCCTATATATCGCTATGATTTTACTTTAGATTTTCTCATGAACTACTGAACGGATTTACACCATTTAACAAAAAGCACAATCTGCGAACCGAACTCTACCTCTATGCCAAATTTGGTGTAATTCCGTTCAGCTGTTCGGGCTGTAGCCCTGGCTAAAGGTCCCTATGGAAAATTGCATGGGGAAAACACGTTTTGGGACCCCCCCTTTTTTCTCTGCCCCCATTTGACGAATCACCCCCAAACTTTCAGGGGCGGAGCCGAGCAGGCCATTTTCTTGGAGAAATTCATGAAGATTCATCCACCAGCGCCAAATTTATTCCAAATTGAATGTTGCGGATTTCCTATGGAAACTAGGTCCTAACTACTATATCTACCTACTGGCGACCGCAGTAGGTATATATATATATAATCAAGAATATATATATATTCACTGACTTAGACTTAGAAAATGCTTTATTCGATTTCAATTTCTATAAAATCATAAAAGCAGCATTCCATATAAAATATACAAACGTACATAATTCAATAACAGCTAATACATTTTCTTTTCCTCAATAAACTTTTTAAAAATCCCAACATAATTCCCACACAATACTCATCATTCAGTGACTGTAAAAATAGAAGGGCCGGACGGCGTTGTCGCCATAAACCCTGCCTCAAAAAGGGTTTAATCCATCTAGCCCGTTCAATCATGTAAAATTTGCAAAAGAACATAACATGTAATAAGGATTGTTTTGACAGATTATCACAGGGACAGTTGATGAGCGTTCTAGACCAATCATTTGTGTTCGGGAAAGTCACCAGACAAAAAAAATAATCCATTCTAAACCTAGTTAGGATATACCTATCATACCCCCTTATACACCAAACTAGATAGGGCTGGATAGTGACAGAAGTCAAAATAAGTTGATGTTTCGTCACTGAATTTTTACTTATTTCCAGCCCCAATCGTAATAGGTCCAGATGGTTCATAGACAATTCCTTAAGATCTTTCCTAGAAATATTAAGTAATGTCTCTGGGTTGCTAAAAAATTCTGGTCTTCCAAGATCATTAGAAAAATGACAGATGTATTTCAACCAAAGGATCTTCCTTGCCGGATCCAAACTCATACAATCTTTGATTATCTCCAGGTTCAGTCCTAGATCGGGTGACGTCGAAATGTTATGCCATATTAGCATTGGTTGAGTTTTTATAACATCCGTAATATAGCGAATCCCTAATTCGCTATGGCAATTAAAAACTGATACACTTTGAGGGACAGCTAAAACAAATCTTAAAAAAGCATTTTTAATTAATTGGATTGATACGACATTACAAAATCCCCATACACCTGCTCCGTAAATGGCCACACTGATACATTTAGCTGAATAGATTTTAAGTAAAATTTCCGGCGGCCTCTTACCCATCTTTTTAGCAAACAACATCAAGGCCGCCGTCGACCCCTTAAATGATAATGCCCTATTCTTGATTGCCGGGCCCCAAGAACCCCAGTCCTCTAATAAAATCCCCAGGTAAGAAAAGGTTTCAGAGGGTTAGATTTTGTCTTCCCCAGCTACAAGGCCTTCTCTTTCCCTTGCTGCATGCCATGACATATGTTTTTTTTAACAGTAAGCCTCAAGCCCCTATTCTTCATAAAATCAATATAGGTGCTCAAAGCCTTCTGGAGACCAAGTTGCGTTCCAGCCATAAGGACTGCGTCATCAGCATATAAAAGAGAGATAATATTTCTATTATTGATTATCGGCGAATCTCTCACTTTGGCCACCAATGTTTCCTCCAGTTCGTTGGTTTATAGACTGAAGAGGAATGGGGCCAGTACACAGCCTTGTCTTACTCCTTATTTTTACTTTAAATGACTTAGTGCATTCCCCTTTAATCCCAAACCTCACCTTGGCAGACGCCCCCGCATATAGCTATCTCAGGAATTGTATAAGTGGTGGATCTACTTTCAATCCTTCTAGGATCTGCCAAAGTCTACTATGGACCACGCAGTCGAAGGCCGTGGTGAGGTCGACAAACACCGCGTATAAATTGCCTTGCTTGGCCTGGGTGTATTTTCCTTGAATCATGACGAAATTTAAAACTTGTTCTATAGTACCCCTCCCCTTCCTGAATCCATACTGAACTGGGCTTAGAATCCTATTATCTTCTGCCCATTGTGGAAGCCTATTCAAAATGGCTCTACCTGCTATTTTCATAAGGGAATCAAGCAGGGAGATGGGTCTATGACTTGCCGGGTTTTCCCGGTCACCTTTTTTAAAAATAGGAATAATTATGGATTCTGACCATGATTCAATAAAACCCCTATCACAACTGCATTCAGTACTCTTGTCAGTAGTGGGGACCATAACTCATGTTTGTGCTTATATAGATCAATCGGGGTCCCATCTGGCCCAGGAGCCTTGCCTCGTTTACTCTCTTTAATGGCCAGAGTGTCAGTAATGTCTTCAGTGATGTCACTGACCATGACATGAATGATGTAATATGTGACATCATGACCAGTGGATTGCGGGCGCGAGAGTTACAGTTAGTACAACTAACTACAACTGATGAATTTCAATGCTTTTGTATGAGTGAAATATCCAGCTAACTATAACACCCCTGAAACCTATGTTTTTTCAGTGAATTTCTAAAGTTTTTTAAATGATAATTCCTAACAATAACCTGCTTGAAACCTATGGTTTTTTCAGTGAATTTCAAAGTTTTTTTAAATGATAATTCCTAACTATAACCTGCCTGAAACTTATGGCTTTTTCAGTGAATTTCAAAGGTTTTTTAAATGACAATTCCTAATTATAATGTTAACCCCTTCCCCATATCTTCCACAAGAAACCAAATCTGCAATCCTACATAAAAAAACAGGCAATAGTTCCACTTACCACTAACAAATTAACATCAACATTTAACTAGTGTAAGGACATCAACTATGTACTGCGTGAATTACATCCAACTCACACCCATATTTAAAGAGTAATATGTGATAGAGCTACTGATTTTACACTTTCGCCACCCAACAAAATCACAATACCCAGTGCCACTACCACTACAACCACCCCTCCTGACCCCTCCCCCTCTACTACATCAGAGGTCATGCAAAACAGGACAACGGACCTTCCCAAAATAATATATCCCCTCAACAGCACACTAGCTCAATGTTCAGAGATGTGGCAACCAACTATGTATAAGGAAAGGAACTCGCACATCAACAATAATTTACACATTGCCGGTGTGCTCAGTATTTCGGCAGAACATGGCGTCTGCTAGCTGAGCAGCCGCGAGTGTCCCTGCTGCCAATCTACGCTGAGTAATGGTTAACGTGCCGTTACCTTGTGTCTAAAGAATTTGGTGTTTGTGCTGGCATTTTTCTCCCCCCCTGGAGGTCCTGGGCATTTCCGGGACTGTAGAGGCGGATTACAGCCCCCCGCGGCGGAGTAAGCTCCGAGTCGAGCGGGGAGTCGGATGCATTGGAGGCTGTTCGGCGCTCCCCGCCCGCCTTGCTTCCCGCGTTGGCATTTGGCCGCCCTGGAGCTGAGGCACGGCACAGACCGGCGGTCTGAGGGCTCCTCTGGGATGGCGGCAGCACCATTATCGGGTGCTTTTTTTGGAGCAGGAACGGACAGCGTGGCGGAGCGGACGATTCTGGGTGGTGTGGCCACCGTGGGGCTGCGGGACACGGAGGTGCTTCCTGGCATTGAGGAGTCTGTATTCTCTAGTCACTCCCAGGAACCCCTCGTCTCAAGTTTGTCTACAAATCAAGCGAACCATACGCAGGTAGGCGTTGGAGCAGACACTGTAAACGGGGGCAATCAAGGCAATCAAGGTAAACCTGGGGGAAAAAAAGTTTTACAAAAGCAGGAAGCGTGGGAGTGCGCCGGGGGCAAATAAAAGTAAAAGTAAAATAAAGGAAGGGGAGAGTGGTGGGCTAGCAAATCAATCAGGAGAGAGAGTGGCATACAGCCTTACATTGTTTGCATAAAGAGAAGCTGGTATTGCAAACTGGTCAGTTTAAGGTCAAGAGTACAAAGGGGGGGAGAAACACTTTTATACAAAATAAGGCATCCAACAAAATTCACTGAGATCTTTTTTTAGATTACAGCCAGAGATTCTGGATATCACTTGGCTCAACACAGAGTGAACACTGGGATAGAAGTAGCTGGGGTATTAGGCTTGGCTGCTTTATCTAGTGAAACAGCCCTAAGTGGCCCTTCAGAGCAGATACTAGACGGGTCTTGGGACACAATGGAACCCGTAGATACATCGCGTATTGAAACATTACCTCTTGAAAAAGAGATTCCGGAAATAGTGTCTATGGGAGGGACAGTACTATGTCCTCAGAGTTTAACTGTAATTAATGGTGGAACGGATGAGACGGAAGGAGGAGGACCAGGTATAAGTTCACATGATCAGGGGCAGACTATCCCCCCAATATTATCGATGCAAGCTCTGTTTATTTCATTAAAAGAGCATATTAAACAAGGCTTTGCAGTTTCAGCAGCTAATCAGGGGGAAATAAGAAACTCATGTGAGATCCTGGAAAAAAATGTGGACCTCCTAAGCTCCAGAACAGAATCTTTGGAACACTCTGTGGTTAAACTTAAAGCTAACTTTGAGACTGCAGAAACTAAAATTCAAGACCTAGAGAAAGGGGAGGTTGCTCTACGAGAAAAAATGGAGACTCTAGAAAACAACTCCCACAGGAATAACCTGCACGTTCTAAATGTTCCGGAGGGCAAAGGAGGGTCGGACCTTAATACCTTCATGATTAAACTGATCAAGGATGCTCTACCACTGGAAGAGGAATCTGAGCTCCTTGTAAAGCAAATACAAACAATCCATAGAGACCCATTTCGACTGAATCCAAGCAGGAAAAAACCTAGCAAGATCCTTATCAACTTTCTCACATATGCAATAAAGTGAAAAATTCTGAACTTGGCTCTAAAGTCAAAATCATTAAGAGCTAAGGACTTCACATTTGAAATTCGCTCTGATCTGTCAAGGGAACCCCTAGAAAGGCAGTGGGAGCTCGGCAGAAGAATGGAAAGCTTCAGGAAAGCCAGGGCTGTAGTACAACTTACATTTTCAGCTTTTTAAAAAATCATGTATAAAAACAAGATGCACAATATCAGGTCGGTTCAGGAGGAAGACGAGCTACTAGCAACCATTGGCATAGGGGGCCTTTAAGAGAGAAAGGGAAAGAGGGAAGAAAAGAAAAGCAGTGAAAGAAGGAGAAAAAAAAGGGGGAAATGATGAATAAATACGAATAAAAATAAATGAATTAGGGAAAGAAGGGAAAAAAATTTACACACACATATATATATATATATATATATATATATATATATATATATTCACTGAAAAAACCATAGGTTATAGACCATATATAGTTAGGAATTAGCATTTAAAAAACCTTATTTTACTCACACAAAACCATTGAAATTCCATATATAGTTAGTTGCACTAACTATATATCGCGCACCTGCAATCCACTGCTGATGATGTCACATATTACATCATTCATGACATGGTCAGTGACATCACTGATGACATCACTGATGACATCTCAAATGACATCACTGATGACATCACTGATGACATCTCATTTGACATCAATGACCACATCACTGATGATATCATTCATGTGACAATACAATGCATCTCCTCACATTTTAATATAACCTCTGTTTCACCCAGTGTTAAATACAGAATATAATTTTTGAAACCATTGACACACCAATACTAGTTACTACATACGCACTCACTGATTCCTACGTCTACACACACCTTCACTCATTCACCCATACTATCATTCATACATACAATCACTCATCTTTACAACACTATCATATGCACTCATACACCTATACAGACACTCACAGTCTGCCACTCATCCATGGAGTTACTCACACACCTAGTCAGTCCTGTAAAGAATCAATGACACTTCCATTTTCTTGTCTATACAGTTAAACATAGAGCACCTTACATTTTCAAACATATACTAACACATACTTACCTTGTTATACAATCATTGATACAAGTACACATTGATCTGCACAGAGTCACACACCTCCCAGCCAGCCACACACACACTCAGTCTCCCATACAAATACTTGGACAATCAATCAGTAACCCATATAGTTAATCATATAGCTACTGATCAAAACATGCAGCAGTTTACAGAACAACAGACATAATGATGCACAAATTAAGACACTTTAGTCACTAACCCATGCACTCAGTGAGACACATTTAATCACTCACTCATGCATTCAGTCATGCACCTACTAAATCCTTTGTCCAGACACTTATACTTCCACTCATTCTTCAATATGTAAGACACATTTTAACTTTACAGAAACATACAGTCACTGGATGTTGTCATCAGTGATGTCATCAGTGATGTCATTTGAGATGTCATCAGTGATGTCATCAGTGATGTCACTGACCATGTCATGAATGATGTAATATGTGACATCATCAGCAGTGGATTGCAGGTGCGCGATATATAGTTAGTGCAACTAACTATATATGGAATTTCAATGGTTTTGTGTGAGTAAAATAAGGTTTTTTAAATGCTAATTCCTAACTATATATGGTCTATAACCTATGGTTTTTTCAGTGAATTTTCAAGGTTTTGTAAATGCTAATTCCTAACTATATATGGTCTATAACCTATGGTTTTTTCAGTGAATTTCAATGGTTTTTTAATAGCAAATATCATAAGCTGTCGAATGTCAAGTACGTGGTAAGTGAAAACATTTTCGTGTTTATGCACACTGATCTGCTTTGAATGGTGCCCCCCCCCCTCATTTCTATTAGGAGTACTCTCTCTTTGCAGATAGTGAAAGGTAGTTAACGCAGGTCTTTGCCCCCATTGTAATCCGTCGTGCCTGCTTCTCTCTCCATTTGATTCATTGTTATCCAAGTATTTACTGTTTTAGAATTAGTTCTCTTTGGTTCATTCTCTATTTTCAAACAAACACAGAGTCGCAATACTCTGTTTAGTCTTTGCAGATAACGAAAAATCGTGTAAAAAAAAAGAAAAAGAATCGAGCAAAATCAGTAGGCCACTAATGGGATCTCTTTTTGACCTCGCAAAAATAGAAACATTAGGAACAACCCCTCATGACAAATACAAAACTAGTGAGATGAACTGAACTCCACACAATGATGGCTGCAAAACAGCTCGGCTCCGCCACCCACCCCGCCCAAAATAACGATAAAGAACGGCTGCCATGATTGGTTGCGGAATGACCACGACGGAGCTACGAAATGGTGCTGCTCTCATGCTAACCCCAGCTTCAGTCTGAAACATCCAGAAACACTGTAGACTACCAATTCGATCAGTTCCGGTAGCGCCCCAATGTAACCCGGTAGAGAAGAACTAGCCCTCCCCTCTTTGACTGATGGTTCTTGTTGCCTGTCCCTTCTGTTGTCATTTAACAGAACTATTTAGCCTGCTGAAAGGGGTTGTGTTCCGACCGCTGGTTGGTGGAGACATTTTGACTATATTCTGTACCTGCGTTGTCGCGTAATGCGTCATATGACGCGCCGCGTTAGCGCATCCGGAAGTCATCCGGGGCGCGCAGCGCGTAACGTAAGCATAACAAGTCATGTGACTTGTTAATAAAACTTTTCATTGGTTCATTTTACTTTTCTTATTGTAATGATGAAAGGCTTGATCATATGACCTAAAAATTACGCTTTTCATTACTTCCGAACATTATTTTTTCTTAAATATATGTTATAATGTTCCAGGCTAATGTACTTTCCCGGAAATTTTACAACTGTCCTGCAAGTAAAATATATTCTTTTTTCGAGAAAAAGAGCGTTTCTTCGTCCCATGACGGAGCCGTTGAGCAAAAGAGGGTCGCCCTGCTGTCTTAGTCGCCGATACGCCTGAATATGAGATTCTTATCGATCACTTTATGTTGCAGGAATAGAAAACACAACAGCCCTTGACCATTTATCTTTACTGCGTTCCTTCGTATTATACCTTTTACCCTTCATGTAATTGGTCTGCTTTATTTCACTTGCCTTTTAATGATTCTAAAACAGTGACTATTATTAAAAACTTTACCAATGTATATACTACTACCATGTTTTCTTTTAAAAACCTTTATTGTGAAAATTTCATTATACAAATACGAGCCTATAACCACGTGGGCCGGCCACGGAGCAAACTGTAATCGTATATGATGAATAGACATTTACACTGTAGAGGAACGTAACGGGCGGGCCATTAGGTTGCAAAAACTAAGGTGTCTAACAGTTACGGAATCGGTGGACGTACATTTTATAATTAAAATACGACAGGGCCAGTTACAATAAAATTATCTAGATATACATTTGCGGGCAAGTACCATGGGTGACGTTAATTCGAACTTTCAACAGTACAGTAATCAATAACACATCAGAACTTAATATCAATAGGGATGTCGAAATATTCAATCAATTCTCGTCCCCGCCCGCCATGTGCTTCAAAACTGCATACGTATCTCGTGATTTCAAGGTTCTGCAACCAGTACACAACAAGGAGTTACGAGTCCCATTTATTCTGGCGCCATTTTGGGCGAGGACGGGCAGGTCCAGGATATAGTCAAAATGTCTCTACCAACCATCGACTATGATGATGTTCATATGCTGTATTTATTAGAGTAACACTCAGATGTCCACATGAAATAAATTTGCCACAATCTAAACATGTCATTTTAATCTTTCCAAAGTTCTTCTAAATATTTGGGACCGTTTCCCTTGCCTCTGAAGCTCTCAGTGCCACTTCTTTGATGAATGTACTAGCAGGTCAGGGGTTCTCCTCCAAATCTCTCTTTTATGCAGCACTATAATTAATTGTTGCCACCTCTCCATATGACGATGCATGGTATAGTTACCACAACTATATTTTTTTTCGGTTCCTCTAGAGAGTTCATCGTGGCAGATGAAGCGTGTAACGTACCGGGCATTTACCTTTTTTTGCATGTACAGGAAAGGAAAAAAAAATCGAGCGTCCGAGTTCTAAGGTGTCCCAGGGCCATTTTAGTGGACCAGGCCCAAATCCAAAGAACAGGCCGCCATTTTGAGAGTCCTGTTGCAGCCGCCTGTCGCTGTAGCATCAAGAGCAGCCGAAACTCAGCTGAATGGCAACTGAAACGGTAAAGGGGCGCCCCACTACAGCAGACGAGCCAGGCCCAAATCCAAAGAACTGCTATCTCACAGGCTAATGGGGCGACCCACGCCGAGTTTCAGCATTGTAGGATGACCACACAAGTACAGCAACTTGCTAGACATCACCTCGGTGCCATCCGGATCTCGGCGCCCCACTGCAGATGAAGTGCCTCTCAACTATGAAACCACCACGGTGACATCCGGATCTTGGCGCGTTGTGCTGCCTTCGGCCTATTCGCACATCGGTCCGCTACTGACGCCATCTCACAGGCTAATGGGGTGACCCACGCCGAGTTTCAGCATTGTAGGATGACCACAGCAACTTGCTAGACATCACCTCAGTGCCATCCGAATCTTGGCATCTCAACGCCTAGTGGTATCTTCCATACAAAAAATATTGTTACGCTGCCTTTGGCCCCATTCGCACACCAGTCCGCAACTTAGACATCACCTCGGTGCCATCCGGATCTTGGCATCTCAGCGCCTTGTGGTGTCAGTCAGAAAATATTGTTGTGCTGCCTTCGGCCTATTCGCAAATCCAAAGAACTGCTATCTCACAGGCTAATGGGGCGACCCACGCCGAGTTTCAGCATTGTAGGATGACCACACAAGTACAGCAACTTGCTAGACATCACCTCGGTGCCATCCGGATCTCGGCGCCCCACTGCAGATGAAGTGCCTCTCAACTATGAAACCACCACGGTGACATCCGGATCTTGGCGCGTTGTGCTGCCTTCGGCCTATTCGCACATCGGTCCGCTACTGACGCCATCTCACAGGCTAATGGGGTGACCCACGCCGAGTTTCAGCATTGTAGGATGACCACACCAACTTGCTAGACATCACCTCAGTGCCATCCGAATCTTGGCATCTCAACGCCTAGTGGTATCTTCCATACAAAAAATATTGTTACGCTGCCTTTGGCCCCATTCGCACACCAGTCCGCAACTTAGACATCACCTCGGTGCCATCCGGATCTTGGCATCTCAGCGCCTTGTGGTGTCAGTCAGAAAATATTGTTGTGCTGCCTTCGGCCTATTCGCACATCGGTCCGCTACTGACGCCATCTCACAGGCCAACGGGGCGCCCCACGCCGACTTTCAGCATTGTAGGATGGCCACACCAGTACCACAACTTGCAAGACACCACCTCGGTGCCATCCGGATCTTGGCATCTCAGCGCCTTGTGGTCTCTTCTACACCGGAAATATAGTAGAAAATATTGTTGCGCTGCCTTTAGCCCCATTCACACATCAGTCCGCTACTGACACCATCTCACAGGCCAACGGGGCGCCCCACGCCGACTTTCAACATTGTAGGATGGCCACAGAAGTGCGACAACTTACTAGACACCACCTCGGTGCCATCCGGATCTTGGCGCGTTGTGCTGCCTTCGGCCTATTCGCACATCGGTCCGCTACTGACGCAAACTCACAGGCCAACGGGGCGCCCCACGCCGACTTTCAGCATTGTAGGATGGCCACACCAGTGCGGCAACTTCCTACACACCACCTCGGTGCCATCCGGATCTTCGCGCGTAGTGAAGCTGCAGCAGCTGCAAATAAGCTTCAGACAGTGTTACAACCGCTGCTCAGAACTCTCAACTATGACACCACCTCGATGCCATCCGGATCTTGGCGCGTTGTGTTGCCTTCGGCCTATTCGCACATCGGTCCGCTACTGACACCGCCTCACGTGCCAACGTATTTTCTCCACATTTTATACCCTATGCCGCATAACAGGTCATGTGACTTCTTTATAAAACTTTTCATTGGTTCATTTTACTTTTGGTTTCCTAATGATGGAAGGCTTGATCATATGACCTAAAAACAACACTTTTCATTGGATGAAAACTTTTTTTTCCCCCCAAACGATGAAAGCCCCACCTTGTTTCTGGATGTTTCAGACTGAAGCTGGCGTCACCATGAGAGCACCACCATCTCGTAGCTCCGTCGTGGTCATTCCGCGAGCAATCATGGCAGCCGCTCCCCACCAGAAGCCTGCAGGAGTCGGGGCCCCCAAAACTTTTGATGAATTCTCAAGGCGGAGGGGACGCTTTCGAGAATGGGGTCCAAGACCTAGCAGACAAGCGTCCGATTTCCAAGGTGTCCCAGGGCCATTTCAGTGGACCAGGCCCAAAAAGGAAACAGCCTGCCGCCATTTTGAGAGTCCTGTGGCAGCCGCCTATCGCTGCACCGCAAGAGTGGGCGCAACTCAGCTGAATGGCGGATTTTGACACAGTGGACCAAAAGCGGACGGAATGGCAACTGAAACGGTAAAGGGGCGCCCCACTACAACAGATGACACTCCACCTGGAGAGGCCCGTTCACGCCGCCTCCCCCGGGGCGCCCCACGCCGTTATTCGGAGCAGCATTGTAGGATACCAAAACCAGTGCGGCAACTTACTGGACATCACCTTGGTGCCATCGTTCTGCTGCCTTGGAACTATTCGCACAACAGTTTGCTACTGATGACCCACCCCCCGCGACGCCCCACGCCGTTATTTGCTGGGTGGCAACTTACTAGACATCACTTTTGTGTCATCTAGATTTCGGCGCGTTCTGCTGCCTTGGAACTATTCGCACAACAGTTTGCTACTGATCACCCACCCCCCGCGACGCCCCACGCCGGAAATCTGGACGTTGTGCTGCGTTGGGACTATTCGCACAGCCGACCGCTACTTCGTTGTTTTTCTCTAAAAATGTTTATATGTTATTACTATTTTTGTTTTCTTGTATATATTTATAAATTATTAAAGTTTTATAATCTTACTACTTTGTCGGAGTGCTATATATTTTTAATGTGACACATAATTGTAAAAACTTTGATGTACAAAGAGTCATCCCTGGAATCTTCCGCTTCACGCTCGGTCCCCTCCCCAATCACAATACAGGATGGTTTTCAGATAATAGCAACGCTTCTGCTGTGACGGATCTCATCGAGTGTGGGCCTTGATCTACTATAACTCCTTTGAAGACGGGTGATTCTTTACAGCTGTGGCCATAAACTACATCTGCAGGGCTAGCTGATAGCCTAGGACCGGCCTGGACAATCGGACACAGAGGAAAAGGAGTGTCAGAGGGTGCGGTAGTGAATAGGGCGAAAGGGAGGTGTCGGGCGGGCACAGGGTGTGATTCTCAGGGAAGAACAGCGCAGATGGGGGGAGGTTTATTACCCATGCATAAAACAGAGAGCGGGGGTGACCACTGCCTGGGGGAGATGCTTGCGAGGGTGGGGAGCCATGGTAAGGATCGACAGCGTTCACAGAGTGGATCTGGTCAAGGCATCTAAAATGGCTGCCGTGCACGACAAAAGTGTGGCATTTGAAAAAAGACAAGATGGCGCACACAATGTTTTTCAACAATTCCTGATTTCCTTCGAATCGAACGTTAACAGACGTTGGGG
The DNA here is from genome assembly GCF_964261635.1 of Lissotriton helveticus. Taxonomy (NCBI): domain Eukaryota; kingdom Metazoa; phylum Chordata; class Amphibia; order Caudata; family Salamandridae; genus Lissotriton; species Lissotriton helveticus. The sequence continues at coordinate 854,017,399 of NC_136070.1, read as the reverse complement.
CATATTACCAAAGTTAAGCGATATTTATCCCTAACGATGCATTGCAAAGATTTTTTTACCGTCAGAAATTATCGCAGATAAACCTTGCTATTATCAAGGTTTATCGCAAATACGATAAAAAACGAGCGCAATGCATTAATGTCGCTGAAAACTCCGCGATATTCATGCATTACCGAGCTAATGCTCTTAGCCATGTTATCCACCTCCCATTGGATAACATGGCTAAGAACTGCTCAGGGCAGCTGTTACTTTTTGGAGATATTCGCGCTTATCTCGAATATTTCCAAAAGTTGATAATAGGAGATAGCGATGTTAGCGACTGTTTCCAGTCGCTAACATCTTGGCATGCCCACTTTGCATGTCATTAGTGATAAATATCACTCACATGCAAAGTGGGACCCAAGATGGTCGCTATCTCCTACTAGCCGTCGCTAACTGGTGTTAGCAACAGCTAGGTAATACACATATAATTTTATCTCCGCGAAGCGGAGCGCTGTTACAGATATATATCTTGTTTTTGAACGTTAATTTCTCAAAATGCACTGAAGCACATATATTGAGACATAGCAAAGGCACATCGGGCTACCAGTCCCTAATATTTTACCAAGTTTCGTGCAAATCCATTCAGCCGTTCGATTATTATTATTATTATTTTTTTTTGCCCCGCGGGGCCCTTTTAAAACCTCCACATCAAACCTAGGGGGTCAGCGAGGATCTACTATGCCCCCTTATGGTCATCAGCCGTTCGATTATTATTATTATTTTTTTTTTTGCCCCGCGGGGCCCTTTTAAAACCTCCACATCAAACCTAGGGGGTCAGCGAGGATCTACTATGCCCCCTTATGGTCATTTGCCCCTTCGCTTTGGCCTCCTCTTGTCTCTCGATCCTACCGAGAGACAAGATGGCGGCCGCTACGTACTGTTTGGAATGTTTACAGACACCGGAGAGCCAATCAGCTTCGCTTCGCAAAGCTCCGTAACGCGAAAAGTACGCGAAGCGGTGCGCTGTTACAGATATATATCTTTTTTTGAACGTTAATTTCTCAAAATCCACTGAAGCACATATATTGAGACCTAGCAAAGGCACATCGGGCTACCAGTCCCTACAATTTTGCCAAGTTTCGTGCAAATCCATTCAGCCGTTCGATTATTATTATTATTATTTTTTTTTGCCCCGCGGGGCCCTTTTAAAACCTCCACATCAAACCTAGGGGGTCAGCGAGGATCTACTATGCCCCCTTATAGTTATTTCCCCCTTTGTTTTGACCTCCTCTTGTCTCTCGATCCTACCGAGAGACAAGATGGCGGCCGCTACGGACTGTTTGGAATGTTGACAGACGCCGGAGAACCAATCAGCTTCGCTTCACAAAGCTCCGTTGCGCGAAAAGTACGCGTCCTGGGCCGCTGCCCAGTCCGCTGTTACAGATATATATCTTTTTTTAAACGTTAATTTCTCAAAATCCACTGGAGCACATATATTGAGACCTACAAAAGGCACATCGGGCTACCAGTCCCTACAATTTTGCCAAGTTTCGTGCAAATCCATTCAGCCGTTCGGGCTAAAAGTGAGGCCAACCGCCCTATGGAAAACTCAATGTTAAAAACACGTTTTGGGACCCCCCTTTTTTCTCGACCCCCCCTGGACGAAACCCCCCCCAATTTTCAGGGGCTGCTCAGAAACAAAATGTGCCATTTTCCTGAAAATTTCAGCCAATTCCGTCCACAAACGCCAAAGTTATTAGACATAGAATTTTCAAAAAACCCATAGAGAAAAAATCCTAACTATATATACCTACTGGCGACCGCCAGTAGGTAATATATATATACATATATATATATATATATTCACTGAAAAAAACATAGGTTATAGACCATATATAGTTAGGAATTAGCATTTAGAAAACCTTATTTTACTCACACAAAACCATTGAAATTCCATATATAGTTAGTTGCACTAACTATATATCGCGCACCCGCAATCCACTGCTGATGATGTCACATATTACATCATTCATGACATGGTCAGTGACATCACTGATGACATCACTGATGACAACATCCAGTGATTATGTGTTTCTGTAAAGTTTAAATATGTTTTACATATTGAAGAATGAGTGGATGTATAAGTGTCTGAATGAAGGTTTTAGTAGGTGCGTGATTGACTGTATGAGTGAGTGATTAAATGCGTCTTACTGAATGCACGGGTTAGTGACTAAACTGTCTGAAAGTGTGCATCAGTATGTCTGTTGTTGTGCAAGCTGCTGCATGTGTTGATCAGTAGCTATATAAGTAGCTATATGGGTTATTGATTGGTTGCACAAGTATTTGTATGGGAGACTGAGTGTGTGTATGGCTGGCTGGGAGGTGTGTGACTCTGTGCAGATCAATGTGTACTTGTATCAGTGATTCTATAAGAGAGTAAGTATGTGTTAGTATATGTTTCAAAAATGTAAGGTGTTCTGTGTTTAACTGTATAGATGAGAAAATGGAAGTGTGATTGATTCTTTTCAGGACTGACTAGGTGTGTGAGTAACTCCATGGATGAGTGGCAGAGTGTGAGTGTCTGTATAGGTGTATGAGTGCATATGATAGTGTTGTAAAGATGAGTGATTGTATGTATGAATGATTGTATGGGTGAATGAGTGAATGTGTGTGTAGACGTAGGAATCAGTGAGTGCGTATGTAGTAACTAGTATTGGTGTGTCAATGGTTTCAAAAATTATACTCTGTATTTAACACTGGGTGTAACAGAGGTTATATTAAAGTGTGAGGAGATGCATTGTATTGTCACATTAATGATATCATCATTGATGTGACCATTGATGTCAAATGAGATATCATCAGTGATGTCATTTGAGATGTCATCAGTGATGTCATCAGTGATGTCATTTGAGATGTCATCAGTGATGTCATCAGTGATGTCACTGACCATGTCATGAATGATGTAATATGTGACATCATCAGCAGTGGATTGCGGGTGCGCGATATATAGTTAGTGCAACTAACTATATATGGAATTTCAATGGTTTTGTGTGAGTAAAATAAGGTTTTCTAAATGCTAATTCCTAACTATATATGGTCTATAACCTATGGTTTTTTCAGTGAATTTCATTGGTTTTTTAACAGCTAATATCTGTAGCTGTAAAATGTAATCTTCTTTAAATCCAAAAATATATTTTATATGTTTATTAATAATTTTTTTTTTAAATAATTTTTTTTCTTCGTTCCCGCTTCGCGAATCGGGAAACTTCCCGTTAGCTGACCTTGATGCCGCGAAATAGACCGCGAGCCGGTAAACGTTTCTTTACCGCAACTGCCGCATTAGAAAACAACATCGTGACGCCTCCCGTCCACATGACGTTTCGCGTTGTCGCGTGATACGTCATATGACGTGCTACGTTAGCGAACTGGTACGCGAAGCGAGGCGCAAAGCGCAGGTTTCTGGAAGCAAACCGGGAGGCCCTGCAAAGCGCGTAACGTAAACACAGCAGGTCATGTGACTTGGTAATAACACTTTTCATTGGTTCATTTCACTTTTGGTTTCCTAATGATGTAAGACTAGGTCATATAATCTAAAATGAACACTTTTCATTGGTTGAGAACTATTGTTTTTCCCAAATGATGAAAATCCCTCCTTCTTTCCTCACTCTGACTTTCATCATTGTGAGAGAAAGACCCTTTGTTACCAGTGAGCAATGGCTTCTTTAGTAGCTTCAGCTGGTGCTTCCCCACCACCTCCACCACATCCAAGGAAGAGTGGACCACCTGCTCAAGTTATAATTCAGCAAGAAGAGGAAGAAGAGGAACAGGACGAAGAGCACGAAGAGAGGCACTTTTTGCCTGAGGAGCCCAGGACGTCTCACCGGAAAGAAAACTTCATTTGGCAATTTTTTTAAATTCCCAAAGGTCAGAAAAAAGTAAATGCAAGATACGTAACTTGCCTTATATGTCAAGATAGACTGTCCAGAGGGACCGACAAAAAATACAGTTTCGGAAACTACACAATGCATCGCCATATGACTAGGTGGCATCCTAACAACTACAGTGCTGCACAGTTTCGTAACGACCTAGATAATCTCCCTATTATGGCCAGAAGATCTGTTGTACCAGAAGTAACGGGACCAGAGGGCAGGGAGATGGTGCCAAATATACAAACGAGATTTCGTGAAGTAAAACAAGTCTGCGTACATTGCAGTGGATTCATTTGCTACGGAGAAAGTAGCATCACTCTGATCAACAGAGCTATTGACAATCATGCTCATGTTTGTCCGAAACGCCCCAAACAATAAATTCTTTTTTTTTTTTGTTGCTCCTGTTGAGCCCTTTACAATGAATCGTTTTCGATGCCCCCTCCAAAAAAAAAAATAAAAAAATATAAAACTGTTCAGAAAAATTCAAAAAAAGTAAAAAAATGTTCAGAAAAATAATTAAAAAAATATAAAACAACAAAAACAATTAAAAAAAAGTTCTTTTCAGAACTACCTCCCCGGTATTAAAAAATTGGTACAATATTTGGAACTGTGCCAACCTCTATTTCTCTTAGTTCGCTTCCCAGTTCGCTCGCCGGTACGCGAACCGGAAGCGAACCAAAAAAACAGTAAGTATAAGGGAAGGAAACAGACAGTTATGTTAAAAGAAAGACAGCTATAGGGGAGTAAACTAGAGATACTATTACCCGTAATCCACTGCTGATGATGTCACATATTACATCATTCATGACATGCTCAGTATGTATGGAAAGGGGCAGATTTATATGAACTAGCACATCCCCAGAGATGCACCAGTTAACGTGCACCGCTGCTCTACCACCCACAGTCTGCCGCATTTACAATCAGATAGGACAAAGCTGCATCAAAACCCTGCGCCTGCTTGAAGCAGGCATAGATCTTGACGCAGGTAGGGTGAAAGCTAAAGCAACAACTAAGTGTCGTGTGCAGAAGTTGCAAAAAAGGAAAAATGGCGTTTAAACCAATAATGAGCCCATGCTAACTTAACACAATGTAAAGATATCCAGGATCTACATCAGTTTGGGGTTCACGAACCTGGCAGGTAAAAGGCACTGATGCTTTGCACCGTGCATATCTCATCCCAAATCATATGTTGTTTGTGAATGAAACAATTTCCCAGACCAAATGCTTTGGATTGGCTACTTCTAAAAAATTAAACACCCCTACTATCCCGGAGTTAGAGGAATATGATGGTTGGAGTAATTTTACTCGGTTGTCCATTAAAGATTTACAGGCCCTACTCCATAATTCTTCCTTTAACATTTCCAGTATAAATCCAAAAGGTTGGCTGCTTTGGCAACGTGCCTTATCCACGGTTTAATAACGCTGCCTTTTGCTTTATATAAGTTTTCAAATTGTATGAAATATATACCAATAGGTCGTTATGCACCTTTAGGTAGTGGTTTTCTTCATGAGGTCTGGTCGCTTCCATACACATACAGATGTTTCAAAGATGATCAAGAAGTTTATCTGAATGGAGAGGAATGCACTGAGACGCCAGATCATTCACTAATGTGTAGGCACATACAGTTACACGGTTCATGCAACAAACACCGACCAAATATGGCTTGCGTGTTGCAAGGCACGCCAGTTCCTGCTATCATCCCCACGTTCAAGTTGTTGGAAAATGGTAGTTATTTGATGCTCAATAATGAAGATTGTTCTGGGTTAATTAAAAGTATTCCTTTTATCGTAACAGTAAGTGAACGGGTTATTTGCTGCAGAAATGTTCTATTTCCTCCCACACATGAACATAGGGAGTTTTCAATCTGGCCACAAATACCAACCTTGGGAACAGATTTCAACGGCATGGCAAGAATAAGAACTCTTTTGTCTCAGAGAGAGGTGGCCTTGAGTTCGGCCCGTGAAACTTTCGTGCTTCACATAGCGAACACCCGTACAGAGGTGCAGACCCTTTTAAATACAGATTTGCCTTTCCATTTCAGCAAGATGGTTCGGACTATCTTTAACGCGTCCTCCACAAAGGGCCTGGCGCACTTTTTTAAAGTTGTTACCAGTGGTCTCGTGACTTCATTTGAGAAAATCTTTGGAGTCATCCCTGCTTTCTTTCATTCTATTTTTTCCACTGTGCTTGGTGGATTCCCATTTTTACTTGCATTACCAGCGGACGCTCTTGTGCTTTTTTACATTTTTAAATATGGATGTCCCTCCTGTGCAAGCTCCCGCCCTGCAGCTGCTGACGCTGTTCCGCAATCGCATGCTTGAATATTATGGCACAATGCCGTTGGCGATATTAAGCACGGCATATGGATTATCTTTTCGATTCTCCTACTTCACCTGTGTCCAGCCTGTATTTCACTGCCTGACCTGTGATTTCGATTGGGCCATTGATTTGTGTCTCTGCGGACCGGTTTCTCCTGACGTCGACTTTAATCAGCTGATGACTCCTATCATTACTCACGAGTTGGTTTGTCCTGGCGAAAGGATTATGGCTGTGGCATTGATGCATGGACTAATTGGTCCCTGGAATTTACTGGCGGCAACACAGTCTTTCTTGGAACAGAGCTTTCTTGAAAACCCACCGAGCTGTCCTCTGATGGTGATAGAGGATCCGGTGCTGGGAGAGCACGTATGTTCTTTTCCGCTTTTAAATTGGATGGCTGAACTCTTTTCGGATGAAGACGGTGACTTCCTATTGGAGGCTGTTGCAGCTTATTTTGCATACACAGTTATGTCATAGACCTTTTTCATGTTTGATATGCTGAGTACTAGCATTTCATTGACAATTCATTGACTTATTTGTCAAGTTTTTATTATTTAGCTTGCCTATTGGCTTAAGCCTCGATAAAGTAGTTGGCTGTTTTATTTTTCTTTAGCATTACATTTTCCTAGTTTTTAATGTTTTACCTTGCGGACCGTCCACATATAAAGTTGCAATCTGCTCTCATGAGATGCCACTTCTATTATCTTATTCAGTTCGTTTCCGGATCATGGGGAAGTGTCATCTAGATCCTGGATATCTTTACACCGTGTTAAGTTAGCATGGGCTCATTACCAGTTTAAACGCCATTTTTCCTTTTTTGCAACTTCTGCACACAACACTTAGTTGTTGCTTTAGCTTTCAACCTAGTAGTTCATCGTGGTTTACATGAGACTAATATGTTATTGCTCTACTATCTGCTTTGCTTGTTAAACTATATCTGTACAGCGACTGCTGAAGTTTCAAGAACAACACGATACAGAATTGTTATGAGGTCTGATCTCCACGACTTCATACTCATAACATAAGTGCAGCTTCTGCCAATTCTGGGCATGAGGCGGGTTTTATATTGCTTTGCCGAACACACATACACAACACTTGATGCGGTTCACATGAAGAGAGAGCTGGTGTATGCTGATGTGATTCCTTCAAATCTAAGACACTAAAGTATGGGCACGCCCTAAACCAACACAAAGAGACCTTCTTAGCAAATAATATAATATGTGTATTAGGGAGGGTCAGATATAAGCAGCCGCGGGCCGTGGAGGGAGTTACGGTGAGGCAGGGAGGCGGGGAGGGGGAGGGGCAGGGTGGAGCCCTCTCCACCCTGCCCCTCCCCCTCCCCGCCTCCCTGCCCCACCGTAACTCCCTCCACGGCCCGCGGCTGCTTATAAGTGTTGCTAACTCTTATTCATTTACAGCATGTTAACATACTGTCACCATTCGCTTTTTATGTACTAGTAACTATGCTGGTAATTTTGCTACTGATAATATGTGTACTTCTATTATCTAAGATACTACGCCTGAGAAGACGGCATTAGTAAATAAACATTTCAAATACACATGTGTTCTTCTTAACTCCATGTTCTGGTTTCTAAGAAATATATAACGACCGACTGTTCATGAGTTCCACGTATCCTGAGGTACTATAAGTTCATATTCTGGATTGTCTAAACATTGAGAGTTTGTTATATCCAATGTGACACTGTACCTAGCTTGCTAAGGGGTTTTTGATTACTAAGGTGAGTTTTGGGGCACCCTAATTCGCCGAGGTTCCAATCCTCTGTCCCCAGTTCTGTGTGAGAACAGAAACCCTGCGACAGGGACACCCCTGAGCCTTGCTGGAGCTTCATCACACTTGCGATACAACTCCAGCAATGCGCCACCTTTACGGCACAGATACGTCACGCATCTCTGCTGTTTTTGCCCCATGATGCGCCGCATTGTAAATGCAGCACACCATAGGTGACGGAACAGCGGCACAGAATGACTAACACATCCCTGGTGATGCGCCAGTCATCATAAATCTATCCCTATGCTTCTTATCTTGTTAGAGATGAACCGCCATATGTATCATCAAAGTTTTTTGCATTTCCTAAATAGCGAACTTTAAGGAATAAATAGCGATTCTTTACCATTCCTAGTTTGCGATGAGCTATTTGCTAATTACAAATTACCCATTCATTTCCATGCAGCAGGAGGCCCATAGGAATGAAGGTGCAATTTGCGATTAGCAATTACCTCATCGCAAATTACGAATTTTTCCGAGGGTGCAGGGGTGTCTCAAGAACACCCTGCTGCACCCCTGAAAAAGAAATTTGGGGGCATATGGCGCACATAAATTTTGAAAACATTCCTTTACCTCAAAAACGATTTTCAACTCATAATTTGAAAACACTGCACATGGGGAAATGACTTAAAATGTCCTTAAGACATATAAAAGCGTTTTTTGATTGCCTTTGCAGCATGTTTCAGTCACCTTTAACATGCCTATGTAACGCAAACATTCAAAATCTAAATTTGCCATGCACAGGTGGGAGCATATTTACAAGCAATTTGCTCCACAGACAAACTTCTTACATTGAAATGGGAAAAATAACATCAGAGACTCTCAATTACCTTATAAAGAAGCAGACACCATTATGTCCTTGTCATCAATATTAAAACCATTGCTTTTTCTCAAAAACGATTTACAAGTCATAATTTGAAAACACTCCACAGCTCCTATGCACATAAAAACCCTGTCAGTACTAATACTTCACATTTTCTCCAATTACAATTTCTCAAAGAAACAAAATCTATTTGTAAAACACTTGAGACAAAGCAACATTTGAAAAACACAACTTTCTTCATAATTTTCTCCTTAAAGCACACTATTTTCTATCTAAATTAAAGAAATCTTTTCTCACCTTAGCAAATACTTTGAGTTTCAAAACAGTCTCAGAAACACACCAATTTGTCTTCAGCAGAGCAAAAGGTATGCACTCCAGAGTCTGCAGCTATCAAAAGCACAGAAATGCTGTAATTCTTCACACATATCTCTCATGTCACCCAATCAAAACTCTTCCCTCACTTTTTTCAAATGAAAACCCTTCCCCCCTCTGCCATTTCATGCCTTTTCTGCATGGCAACCACGTCTTGGAAGACCTCTGGTGTTTGCAAGTTCACACAACAATGTTGCAATTGAACTCTGAACTCTCAGTGCACCTCATATCCAGTGCATTCTTTCATTTAATGATTTTTTCTTCACCACTCAAAATACATCTTTCAAACAACTCATCCATGCACCCTAACTTTCTGTTTTCAGCAATCAAAATCCACCAATCACTGTTACTGCTTCATTAACACAGAAACTCCACAGTTTTTTTCATTTTAAACTCTTATTTTTTCAACTGCCATTTCATTGCCACACTTCATCTGACTGCAGGAGAACCTTCTCTCACCATGTTTTCTGTCTGGATTGTTGGACATAGTTACATCTATTGGGCTCAGAGGTATGCTGAGAACAGGAATTTACCTAACCTCAATTTACAAGATGTGGAAATTAAGTGGTTTGGCCACAGAGGATTAAAATGTCACCAATTGATACCATTGGTGAAAACCTTTATGCATTTGCCCAAACCTGACCTGTTAATTGTGCACTGTGGAGGTAATGATTTGGGCACTTTGACTGGGGTAGGTCTGGAAATGCTTTTAAAGGACACCTTTGAGCAATTGATGGCACTTTTTCCTCAGACTGCCTTGGTATATTCAAATATATGCCAAAGACAGAAATGGAGGTGGTCAAACCAATTTTGTCCACAAATTGAGAAGTCGAGGAAGCATGTAAACAAATCTGTTTCAGCTTACATGAGAGACCATGGAATGGGCTCCCTGTACAACAATAACTTGCGTTACTACATGCAAGATATCTACAGAGGAGATGGAGTTCACTTCTCAGATGAGGGCAACAGAGTTTTCATTTTGAATTTAAGACTGTGCATTGGTACCTACTTATAAGTACCTAAATGTACCATAAACCCAAAAGCTCTTCTCAGAGCTACTCTACATCTGATCACTCACAATTATTATTTTACTCTAACTTTTTTCACTAATTTTCAAGAAAGTACGCTCCCCAGAACGCTTCCCGGTTCGCGAACCGGGCGCACTCCACGCAAAAAAACTAAAAAAACGATATATTTTTTTTTGCCCTGCGAGACCCTTTTAAAGCCTCCACATCAAACCTAGGGGGTCAGGGACGACCTACTATGCCCCCTTATGGTCATTTGCCCCTTCGCTTTGGCCTCCTCTTGTCTCTCGATCCTACCGAGAGACAAGATGGCGGCCGCTACGGACTGTTTGGAATGTTTACAGACGCCGAAGAACCAATCAGCTTCGCAAAGCTCCGAAGCGGAGCGCTGTTACAGATATATATCTTTTTTTTAACGTTAATTTCTCAAAATCCACTGGAGCACATATATTGAGACCTAGCAAAGGCACATCGGGCTACCAGTCCCTACAATTTTGCCAAGTTTCGTGCAAATCCATTCAGCCGTTCGATTATTATTATTATTTTTTTTTTTTGCCCCGCGGGGCCCTTTTAAAACTTCCACATCAAACCTAGGGGGTCAGCGAGAATCTACTATGCCCCCTTATGGTCATTTGCCCCTTCACTTTGGCCTCCTCTTGTCTCTCGATCCTACCGAGAGACAAGATGGCGGCCGCTACGGACTGTTTGGAATGTTTACAGACGCCGGAGAACCAATCAGCTTCGCTTCACAAAGCTCCGTTGCGCGAAAAGTACGCGAACTGGAGCGCTGCCCGGTCCGCTGTTACAGATATATATCTTTTTTTGAACGTTAATTTCTCAAAATCCACTGAAGCACATATATTGAGACCTACAAAAGGCACATCGGGCTACCAGTCCCTACAATTTTGCCAAGTTTCGTGCAAATCCATTCAGCCCTTCGGGCTAAGAGTGAGGCCAACCGCCCTATGGAAAACTCAATGTTAAAAACACGTTTTGGGACCCCCCTTTTTTCTCGGCCCCCCCTTGACAAACCCCCCCCAAATTTTCAGGGGCTGCTCAGAAACAAAATGTGCCATTTTCCTGAAAATTTCAGCCAATTCCATCCACAAACGCCAAAGTTATTAGACATAGAAGTTTCAAAAATCCCATAGAGAAAAAATCCTAACTATATATACCTACTGGCGACCGCCAGTAGGTAATATATATATATATATCACTCATTGTAGATTTATAGCACTGGGGGTTTTCTTGTTCTCTTTTTCCCCTTTTTTCCAGATAGATAGAGGCACTTGGTATGGTAACACTCACATTTAAATAGGGCGTAGAGGGGGGTAGCTTACGGACACTAAACCTGGACCAAAACTAGTCCAGAAAGATGGGGGAAGGGTTCTCCAAAGGGTGGGGGGGTTAGGGGAGCACAGGGGGCTAAAAGAAAAAATACCTAATTCGCTGTGATCTCGTTAGGCTGTTCCGATCCAGTTTTATGAGCAGGGCACAAATATTTGGGCAAAGTAAGGATAGAGCCTTAGTATCATGATGAAATTTCAGATCTTGTCCTGGAATGTGAATGGCCTGCATGTGAGGTCGCGTAGAGCAAGGATTTTGGAGTATTTAAAAGATTCCCCAGCGCTGGCCATGGTCATCCAGGAGACACATCTCCTTGAAGCTGAAACAAAAGAAATGCTGAAATCTCAGAGATGGGTTGATTCGTTTATGTGTACCGACCAGACAGCTAATATTGGGGGAGTGCTTATTCTCTTAAAAAAATTGGCTGAAGTACAGATCGTACAGTATAAGCGCGACCCAGAGTGGCGATGGATAATAGCGAAGATAACTTTCAGGGGCACCCTTCTAACGCTAGTTGGCCACTATGGACTGAATCAGGATGATCCCTCAAGTCTTCATACTATACTATTTCTTTGCACTTGCTGGATTTTCCAGAGCCTGTGATCTGGGCAGGTGATTTTAACATTTTCTTAGATCCCAAATTAGACAAATCTCCTAATAGTAGGGCTATAATACCTTTGAGATCCAGGGGCGTCTCTTCTGTCGATTATGTCTCAAATGTGGCTCAACGACATTTGGAGAGAGAGCTCAGGTCAACAACTGGGAGTATCTTATAGGAATTTTAAATAAAAATATGAGTCTTGTATCGATTATATCTTCCTTAGCTACAGCTTCAGGGATAGAGTAAAGGATATAAAATATCTGCCATCTCATCTGTCGGAGCATTTGGGTATCTTGCTGCCCTTAGAAAGTATACAGGCACAAAAGCTCAGAACGTGGTCCTTTGATCGCACTCTGTTACTCGAAGAAGAGGAAATAGGCTTTCTCTTTAGCAAAGTCAATCTTTTCGTGGAGACTAATATGGGTACAGCTGATATCAATATGATATGGGACACCCTTAAATCTTTTTTGAGGGGTATCTTAACTAGTAGATAAAGTTATAGGCGTAGAAAATATAAGGAAGAGATTTCAGCCCTTGAAGAAGAAATGAGGATAGTTGAGGGTAGAATGAATAGTCAGATGGAAATAGGCCAAAATGAGGATATCAACAAATGTAAAATTCTGAAGGAAAAGTTAGAAGGTATACATCAGGGGAGAATAATGAGTTGATGGGGGCTAGTAAGATCTCCCATTTTGAGTATGAGGAAGGAGCTGGGAAGCTATTGGGTTGAAAAACTAAGACTGACCAGCTCCGGAACCATATAAAGGAAATCTCTAAAGGGGCAGCCTCCACGTCTTCGGATCAAGGTATTGGAGAGGCCTTTCTGGAATATTTCCAGGAGATATATAACGAGACCTCTATAGAGAATAAGACTAGGTTAAGATCGTGGTTGGTAAAAATTACTTTAACATCTATTCATGCTGAGAAACAGTTAGACCTTGAACAGAGTATAACGTAAGAGGAAGTAAGGAAGGCATTGGTAGAGGGCAAAACGGGGAAAGCAGCTGATTCTGATTGACTACCTGTTGAATTATATAGATCACTCGGGGAGAGTATAATCCCTATCTTAATTTTAAAACCAGGAAAAAATCCCTCTAGCTGTGGGTCATACCACCCAATTTTGCTTTTAAATGCCGACTATAAGATTTTTACTTCCATTATGGGCGCTAGGTTAGGGATGGTGGCGAAGGAAATTCTTCATCCCGATCAAAAGGGGTTTGTAAAAGGGAGACAGCTGGCAGACCTTACACGAGATCTGCTCGGTGCAATAGATATTGCTTCTACTTATACACTCCCCCTGGCTGCGTTAACTCTGGATGCTACTAAAGCATTTGACAGGGTAAATTGGAGCTACCTGGCAGAAGTTATGGAAAAATGTAATTTGGGTGCTAAGTTTTGTCGTACTGTACAGTTGCTTTACCAGGCACCGTCAGCCAGGGCTAATGGTAGTCTTACTAAGGCATTTAGCATCACCAGAGGGATTCAACAGGGCTGCCCTCTCTCCCCCCTGTTGTTCGACATGTATATAGAGCCTTTTGCAAAGAAGCTTAGAGGAAGATCCGGACATTGAGCCTTTTCGACACTGGGTTTGGGAGAGGAAGGTGGCACTGTATGCAGATGACATATTAATACTATCAGCTGATCTAGATAAAACTTTCCCAGCAGTCATCAAACTGGCAGAGGATTTTGGGCAAGTCTCAGGATATGAGATAAATGTTGGAAAGATAGAAATTATGACGTGGTACATATCAGGCTCGATACATCATAGAAGCCATTACATGCGATACTTGGGGGTGCAAATTGTACAAAACATCGAGAAATTAGCAGTAGTTAACCAGACACGAATTCGGCAAGAGTGCTGTAAACAGATGAAGATATAGGACCAGCTCCCTCTATCTGTCCTGGGAAGGGTAAATCTTGTTACAATGTCTATATTTCCCAGAGTCACTTTTCTTTTTAACACAATTCCTCTGCACTTTGACAAACATATTATAGAAAAATTTGAACAAGAAATAAATTCTTTAATTTGGGCATATAGATCTACCAGGATAGCATGGAAGAAGCTAAGGCGCAGGAGGGAAAAAGGAGGCCTGGCGCTACCTGATCTTCAATACTACGCATGGGCTTTTCAACTTACATATTCTCGGATGCTGTTAAAAATTCCCATTGACATAGGGGGAGGGAGATATGTTACTGGCTATGTTAAAAGGGGCCGGCCTATCAGAGGAGGGTTTCAGGTTTAAATTCGGCGACCAATTTTTTAAAAATAAGTCAAATTAAAGGTCCTACAGGGATTTGCCAGAATATGGGCAAAATTAAGAAATCTTACATGGCTCAACCATTTCTCCAATGTAGCACCACTGTGGGACTCTCCGGGCTCGCCAGAATGCCTTCGGGAGAGGCTGGCAATCCCACTTAAAGTTGCTGGATTAGAAGTATGGGAAGATCTGGTTAGTAATAAAAAGCTCATCTCATGGGAAGATCTAAAGATGAGAGTGGGAAATGATCTCTCAAGATTTAAATATATACAGCTACAAAGTTGAGTTCAGTACCAGATCAGACAGAATAAATTGATTGGTGAGGGAAACAGCCTAGAGCAGCAGTTGGTGGAAAGACCAGTAGGGAGGAAGGAGGTGTCACACTGGTATTGGGCCATAGAAGAGGAGGTGGATGGGGAGTTCAAATTGGCCAACAAGCTCTGGAGTGAATATATGCCAGGGGTACAGTGCGACCTATTAAGGCATGATTCTTTTAAAATGCTTTTCAGCCTATTTAAACCTTCCTGGTTGAAGAGGAATAACATCTTTACGGTCCATCGAGCCTATTTATCTCCTTTTAGGCTATCAAGAATCCTTTAAGGTTCCCAAGTTAAATGTAACAAATGTGGGTTAGCAGAAGCTTCGGACCTACACATGTTCAAAGACTGCCCCTCAATCATCATTTTTTAGGAAGAAGTACGGACAACAATGGAGAGAATTCTGAAAGTACAGATTCTATTGGACCTGACTTTGATTATTTTTTGCATTAACAGTCACATATGTGGTTCAACCAGAGCTCTCTTATTTTATGCTTTTTTATTGGCAAGGAGACAAATTTGTAAACAGTGGGTAGATGCGGACCCTCCTAAACATTCACATTGGCTGAATTCACTATATGGAACATCCAAGATGGACTTGGCTAGATCTGGTAGTCAAAAGAAGATCGCATATTGGGACCTGCTGCTTCAATGGAAATAGTTAAGAATTTTTTTTGTTTCCTCTTCCAATAATGAAGGGCGGGTCTGATGATTATGCCTATTGGATACTCCCTGGACTATGCTGGGCCTTTTTGTCCCCTTAAGACATCGAAAGAGTCCTTCTGATCGTTTAGATCAAGTGGGAGTGAAACCAAACCGCTTCTTTTGAGGGATAGCAGCATGCCAGTCTGGAAGCATACCTCTACAGGCTGAAGGTATCGAAAGAGAATCTCCCAAAAGAGCCTGTGCCAGCTCAGATCGTTGAGTTGGGGTATGAACAGTCGGTTTATCTACAGTGGTTAAAAGGCGAATGAGGACAAAAAAAAGAAAATAAATAAATAAATAATTTACACATTGCCAAGACTACCGGTGAAATGCTATACTCATCTCACTATAGAAACCAAAAACGTTTCTGTGTGTAGATATACCATTGATACGTGTTTACTGCACAGTGGACGCAACCATACTATCTCAGATTCTGGGGAATATCTCGGTCATGTTGCTGTGTTGTCTCCCCCCTTGAAGCAGAACTGAAGTAGGCTGGTCCAACAAACGCAACGTCAGCGTAAGAGTATACATAATTAGCCTACGCCTTGGGCGTGGTTCACTTCTGCAAAGAGAAAAGACTCTGCCACAGAGAAGGTCCTCACCCTGCCACGTGGCTGCCGCCATGACCACATGCTCCTTGATACAGGCCGATTGCGAACTCAGCGCCACAGCACCACAGACTTATGTCTGTATTGACTACTGCCTTCGATCTACACTGCGGACAGCAGGGTTCACAACTTGAATTCAGCTTTGGATCTACACTACGCATAGCATTGAAGTTATCCTTCATTTATGTAAGACAGAGACAATTCTAGTCTATGTCCTCAGATTTTGTTAAAAAAAAGTGATACAAGTTTGTCGTCGGTATCTGTGCTGAGTACTGCCTTCGATTTACAGAGCGGTCAGTAGAGTTCACAACTTGATACCAGTAGCTCTTAAGCACTACATACAACGTTGAATTCAGTCGCAATTTATTTAAAGCAAAGACCATTGTACTATGCCATCAGATTTTCTTAATGTATCAACAGTAGGAAATGTAGCCTTAATTTATTTAATGCAGAGACGATTCTACTATATGTCTTCAGATTTTGTTTAAATAAGTGACAAAAAGCATTCCTTCATGTCTGTGTCAACTACTGCCTTCGATCTACACTACGGACAGCAGGGTTCACAACTTCATTTCAGCTTTCCATCTACACCACGGACAGCATTCAAGTTATCCTTGATTTATGTGAGGCAAAGACTATTTTGTTAAAGGATGCCACAAAAAACATTCCTCAATGACTGTACTGATTTCTGTTTTCAAATGTACACTGCGATCAAAAGAGTTTGCCACTTGATACCAGCGGCGCATAAGCACTACAGACAACATAAATTTCAGTCTCGATTTATTTAAGGAAGAAAAATAGTTCTGTGTCCTCAGATTTTATTAAAGTATGTGACAAAAAAAGCATTCCTCAATGTCTGTGTCAACTACTACGTTAGATGTACTCTGCGGACAGCAGGGTTCACCACTTGAAGTCAACTGTGCATGTATACTACGGACAGTAAGGAATTCAACCTTGATTAATTTAATGCAGAGACTATTGTACTGTATGTGTTCTGATTTTGTTAAAATAAGTGACAAAAATCATTTGTTAATATCTCTGCTGACTACTGCCTTCGATTTACAGTGCGGACAGCAGGGTTCACATCTTGAATTCAGCTTTGAATATATACTTCGAACAGCATGAAATCTAGCCTTGTTTTTTTTTTTACGGTAGAGTTAATTGTACTTTATGTCCTCAGATTTTGTTAAAAGATACAACAAAAAAGAATTTCTTGATGTCAGTGATGACTACTGCCTTCGATATACATTGTGAGGGCTCACTATTCAGATAGAATGAAAATTGTACATGACGCATTCCAGTAGAGAAGAGACAGTATACCACTGCTACCCCTCCGAACCATGAATCATCACAGGGTACGCACACGCTGAGTTCTTTCGGTACCACTAACTCACTGCACCACAAGTCATTTCCCCATAGCCTTATTAAAGCAGAATTCACTAGGCAAAAAACATTTCAACCAGTACAGCCCCCCTGCATTACGCATTATCGCAGGGTATGTACAAGCTCAGCGCCAAAGATACTACTTACTCAGTGCACCATAAATTATCATAAAGAAGAGTGAACCATTTTATGTCAGCAAGGAGGCATACTATCACTTTTAAGTGGAATTCATGCAGAGTCCAATCGACAAAAGACATTACTCCAATTACTGTGCCCCCTCCCTGACCACGCATCATCGCAGAATATGTACACTCTAAGCATCAAAGGTACTAGTAACTCAGTGCACCAAAAATCATTATCATGTGGCCTTACTAAGGCAGCATTCACAACACAAAAAACATTACTATCAGTATGGCCTGCCCGGACCACGCATCATAGCAGGCTCCACAGAACCTTGCTGTTTCAGATACCACTAACTCAGTGCAAACCAAAATTAGTATAACACCCATCAAACCTACACAAAATCCCTTTATTATGCTTCCTTCAAAAACTTCTTTTATATCACTTGTAGATTTTGTTGAATAAAATGTACGCTACATGCATGTTCTATCTTTCATTTTAATCATGATTGCAGATAATGCAGTCCATCCTAAGATCTACTCTGCGGACAGCAGGGTTTACAACTTGAATTAAGCTTTGGATCTACACTACAGATAGTAGAGAATTTAGCCTTGATTTATTTAAGGCACAGACAAAAAAACTCCTGTGTCACTACTAGTGTGCGCATGCCCCTTTAATCCCTACATCCTGTGAACTATGTTTACAAAAAATGTAGAACACAGCGCCAAAATGTACCTCCACCACGGGCAATACCAAGTACCACTGGGGTATCACCTTCAACATCGCCACCAGACATACGTCCCCATTTTTAGAAAGTTAGAATGCTCTGCGTGAAATGCAATTGTTTAATTTGTTATGGGGAGCAATCAGTAGATCTAGTTTGCAGAGCAATTGATGACCATTGATGGTAGTTTTTTTAACCTCAAAGGTCATGCAGACCAGTATGCAAAACTCAATATTTTGAGTTCAGACCGCTAGAACCAAGCATCATCGCAGGGTAAGCACAAGCTGAACACCACACGTACCACTAACTCAGTGCACCATAAATAATCGCCACATGGTCTTATTAAGACAAAATTCAGTTGCCAAAAGACATTTTTACTAGTGCGTTCTGCTTGAACCACGCATCATTGCACGCTCTAGAGAAACCACCCCTACCTTTACGATAGAATCTTCTGTGTATTACTTCAGATATAATGCTCCTACCTTTCTACAGCAGAATTTATAAACTGTTTATGATTAAATATCTGTGTATGATATCATGATTACTATTCTACTTCTTACCAACAGAAAGGTATTAAAATGGAGTCAAGCACACGTGCCCGTACCCACTTCAACTATCTATCTGTGTCAGTGTACTTATTATGTTTGTAAAATGCTGCTCCTGCACCTTACCACAATATATTGTGCTGTAAACAGCGTAAGCAACCATCTTACCTCCGCCAATAACAAAAACTTTGATTATAAAACTTTTTCTCGATCATTCTACAAATACGAACATACAAAATGGATCATTACATTACTGCAAAGAAACTTTATAGTCAATGTATAAATGTGTTCTATTTCTTATTTTTTTTCTTTCTTTTTTAGCATATTTCTATAGTGTGAAGTCAACCCAAAACTTTATCAACACTTTACATGGCCACCGTATTTACAGTATATTTTCAGGCACGCGTAAATTACGTCATTACTCTACAATAAAAGGATGTGGATGGAACTCCGAGCCTCGAACACTGATTTCCAGCACCAGGTTCAACAGTATGTCTGAATGTCAGTCAGTCAGTCAATCACTTTTATTCGATTTTTTAAAAATCATAAAAAGACACAGGATACATTTCAAAGATTTCACACAAAAGAGTAAAACAATCACAAAGAATATTTACATAATATATGTACATAATAAGTCATGAATCATATCATCAAAACGATGATTTGTAAAATGACATATGCATGAACAATACAGTCAAAAAAAGTTAAAAAGGTTTAAAAAGAGACAATTAAAACATTTTAAAACATCAATATTTCAGAGCATCAATATATCTATTGTCTATTATGGTTACACTTAGGAAATTTCGTTTATAATTAATCCATTATTACCTTTCCTGCGCTTCTTATTAATGCGTACTCCTGCTAATAAAAAGTTAGCAACATGGAAAGTGACGCGTGCATTGTGCAAAAGTTGCAGGAATAAGAGTGCAGGCTTAACTTGTAAGAAACGAGCCTCTCTAAGGATAGGAAAGAGATATTTCCTTCTGATTTTATCATAGTGATCACAGAACATAATAAAATGTAAAGTATCCTGGGATGAAAAATTGTCGCAATCACAAGGTTTATTATTATCAGGAGTATCCTATCTGTAATATGTGCCCAACAAAAAATGTATTAAATTCAAACGAAATCTAATTAAAAGAAAGCGGTGGAATGGTTTATTGACGAATACCAGGTAAGGTTCTGGACCTGGGACAGTTTTAAGTGTAAAGTTCCTTTTCACTGTCATTTTTTTTAGTTCAATTTCCTCTCGCTCTATTATAAAAAGGTTTCTCAGTGATTCCTTAATTATCTTAACATCCTCCTTTCGTATGCTCTCGGGGGAATTAAAAAGGTCAATACGTCCCACCTGGGCTAGCATAGTTTTCACATACATTATCCATGGAATCTTAAGTACTCCATCCATACTTAGACAATCTTCCAAAAGATTGTGATTTAAAGAAATCTCATCGTTTAGCCAGGTTTTTAACCAGGAAATAACAGGGGCAGATTTTATGACGTCTGAGACATACCCAACCCCCAATTCCGAATGAATAGTAAAAGTGGGGGTAGACTGGGGAACAGTACGTAATGATCTTAAAAACCTGTTCTCTGCCCTTTGAATAAGGACAGGACTTGTGTATCCCCAGATAGATGCCCCATAGGTGGCGATCGCACTACTCTTAGCGTTGTATACTTTGAGGATCGCGTTCGTCGGTCTTGACCCCAATTTCCTTGCGAAATTCAAGATGGCTCCTGCTGATCTACTCACTGCATTTGATTTGGCCTTATGTTGAAGACCCCAATTGCCTTTATCGTCGAATAGGACACCCAAATAGGTGAAAGAAGGAACCCTCTGTACCTCCTTCCCCGTGCAAACCAGGGTTATGGGTTTCCTTCTTCCACCACTGAGTCCCATGATCATGGCATGAGATTTTTGCGTATTTATTTTTAAATCTAGGGAGGTCATGAAATCCCCAAAAGAGGCCAATAATTTATTAAGAGCGACACCTGTTCTCGCCAGGAGGACCGCATCGTCTGCGTACAGGAGGACCGGAATATTAGTCTTTCCTGCACGCGGAACGTCGGCCCCCAGGGCGGAAAGCACAGGCTCAAGCGTATTTATATACAGTGTAAAGAGGAGAGGGGCAAGGATGCATCCTTGCCTCACTCCTCTCTCAGAGCTGAAAGGTTTGGTGCATCTGCCATCCCTAGTAACTCTAACCGAAGCCTCCAATCCCCGATGCAAATCAGCCAAGAAGCCTACTAATGATGCCTTTGTCCAAGAGGACCCCCCACAGCCTTGACCTGTTAACCAGGTCAAAGGCTGAGGAGAGATCCATAAATGCCATGTATAAGGCCCCTTTTTTAACTACAGTGTATTTACTGATTATCAAATATAAGTTGAGGCACTGATCCAGTGTACTTCTTTTGGCCCTGAAACCATATTGGGCATTAGATAGAATTCCCCTGCCCTCCAACCAAGATGTTAATCTCCCCAAAATGACTCTGCCCAAGATTGTAACAGCAGAGTCAATTAGGGAGATAGGTCTGTAGCAGGCAGGGTCACTCTTTAGGCCTTTTTTAAAAATTGGCACGATAATAGATGTAGCCCAAGACTGTGGGATCGTACCTGTTCTGGCGACGTTAAACACGTTTGTCAGTATCTTTGCCCAAAATTTAGGTGCTACCTTGTACAGGTCCGCCGGGACCCCATCAGGTCCCGGGGCCTTATTTTTGGATGTTTCATTTATTGCATCTTCAATTTCATCTGGTTGAAAGACCTCAATTAGATCAACATCAGAGTGAGTCGACTTATCCTGTGATTGATTAGTTGGGATATGTTTATAGATGTTACCAAAGTGGGATAACCACATGTCATCGGGTATAACACACTCCACTGAGTGACTCTCTACTCCCGAGAAGTATGAATGATTAATAACTTCCCAGAATTTGGAGCTATCCCGAAGGACCTCTGGTGATTGAAGGTCCAACCATGCCTGTTCCTTAATATCCTTCTTCTTTTTACAAATGGCCTGTTTGTACTCCTTCCTTAATTGTATTATAGCGGTTTTATTTCTTGGTGACTCTTTTAATGCATTTAACAGGGCAGAATGAGCCCTTGAACAATTCGCATCAAACCACGACTAACATTCTGACCCCCACTTTTTGTTTTCATGGTTAAATCATTATTGACTTGTTGGCATAGTCTGTTAAAAGCCTGTACAATGATGGTATTGGCCGAGAGGGGGTCCAGGCAAATACCAACTTCCTTTTCTACTTTTATTAAAACTTCTTGTAAGAAGCTAATTGGTGTTACATTAGACCATTTTAACCTTCTCCCCTTATCTTTTGAGTTTGTCACTGTTTGTACACCTGATTCTTTAGAGTCTTTAAAATCGATCAATCCATCTCGTAAAACCTCTAGTACCACAGGATTGTGGTCGCTAAAAATAGAGTCCACAACTCTATAACTTGAGATATAAATCAAAATAAATGACTAAATGAAAATAAAATCTATGATTGAGCCTGTGTCTTTCCCTTTGTATGTTGATGATCTTGGTCCTAGCGGGCTACAGCTAGATTCATATAGATTATGGGTGGCCAAAAATGTTTCCAAACCCTCCCCAGCTTTTGTGTGTTCAAAATGCGTTGGGAGTGCGTGGGATGGGCCATCCATATCATTAATCATACAATTCATACTACAAGGGTGAATATTAAAATCTCCCAGCAAAATAATCTCATAACCACATTTACTTAATTTATAATTTTCCAAAAATTCATCAAGTAACATCAAGACTTGGGGTTTGCTAGCAAATTCAGGAGAGTTATAAAAGTTGATCAACAGAATAGTAAACAAATTTGCCATTAACAATTCTACAACCAAGAAGTGTGGGGAGCAAGTCTGTAACTGTTTGGCTTTCCCTTTTAAATTGAGTGAAATAAGAGTGGATAAGCCGCCTTTTGCTCTACCCGAGACACTTGGCGTAGCCAAAATATTAAAATGCATAAATCCATCTAATTCGAATTTACTATCAGTGTCCCATGTTTCCTGTAGCGTTATGATATCAAAGGATGAGATAAAACTCATCCAATTGTCATCCTTAGCCTTGAATCTTAATCCTGCAATGTTCCAACTAAGGATCCTACAGGTCTTCCTATTTAGCACATAAGGGGTCTCATTGGTAAAAAAAAAATTCTCTAGTCATACCAAATTTTCCGTAGGCAAAAGTGGGGAATAACGATTAGACAAAGGGACACCTTCTGTGTGTTTGTTATTCGGTTGCGATGGCATTGTCGTAGGTCGTGAGACGTACTGAATGGTGGGTGCTGGGGACCTAGCCTTGGGTTGCATTGCAAAATCACATGGTCCTAAGGTTGGGCTATATTCTCCCCCATCTAGCTTTTGTGTGGGTAAATTAGCTTTTTGGACCCTCCTCGATGGGTAAAAGTAGCCCAGGGGTAATGGTCTGATTTCATTGTTAATTGTTGGTGAACCATCCCAGAATAATTTATCCGCCACTCCTTTATCTGAGAAGTTAACAACTATACAGTCTCCCATGATGTTCTAATTTCCATGTCCAACCCACCCTACCCTTCTGGCCATAATAATATAAGGAGTAATGTCTAATTCACCACTCGAATATTGCTTGCACCATCCTTTAGATTTATCTAAGAGATCTCTAATAGACTCTCTCTCCTTAAGGAGCAGAGGTGGAACTCCGCATATCACTGCTACATACGGAGCTGCTTGGGGAGGTAGATGCAATCTAGCAGTACTAGTGCTAGTTAGACTGTGGTTAGGCAAGCTATTATGACCTATCAGAGTATTTCCATGTGTGGTGGACTGGATGGTAGTGCCACGACTGGGCATGCTAAGTGTGGTTGGCAATTGGTTTGGTGGAACCACTATTTGTTGTGATTGTACTTTGGGTGAAATAGTTTTAACTGTAGTGCATTCCATTGACTCCACAGTATGGATAACATTAGACTTAGTAGTATCATTTGACAACTGCTCTTTAGCCCGAAAATCATTAATAAATGTATCGATTCTCTCACACCTCTTTAACAACCCTGCCAAACAACTATTCAGGCAGTCCACAATATCTTTGCCAATTTCTTCCAGTATTGGCTCGAGGCGAGCAGTAACCAAGTCTTCCAGTTTGTCCCCCATTATTGAACAAATGTCTTTAACAAGGTCCTGGTGATTGGGAATTGGGACACCTTTCTTTCCTTTTTCCTTGACGTTCTTTGTGGGACTATTAGGAGATGCAGTCCGACCCAACTCCCCATTTTCAGTATGTTGCTCTAGTATATTTATGATATCAGGGTTGTTGGCTGGCAACTCCTCAGCCGGTGGAATCACCACTGTGGGATGTTGGGTAGGTTCAGTGTCATTAGAGTTAGAAGCTTTACCCAATTCTAATTCTTTCTCAGCATTAGCGATTCTTTGATTAATGGCTCCTACCGCTGATGTTAGGTAAGAAATTATAGTGTCCGCCTTACGGGGAACTTTGGCATCTTTAACCCCCTGTCCTTCAGGGGCCAAGAATTTTCGCTTACCCATTTGTTGTTCCAAGGGAGGTGGCCCGGCCCGGCCTCTTCTGGCCCCTGACGGCCACAGACGGCCCGCCCTTGTCCCGGGCTTCTCCCGGCGCGCTCCCGCGCGTGCTCCGCGGGGCGGAGGTAGCGCTCCTCCTTTCAAGCGCCTCCGGGCGCTTCCTCGTGACGCTGGTGGTGTGCGCCGCCTGGGGGGTGCAGGGACTTGGAGTCCTACCCCTGGCGGCAGTAATGGTGATGGCGTCAGCGGGAGCGGGAGCCGTGCAACAAGGACCCCGGTGCAGCCTCTGCTGATGGTGGGCTGTATGCGTGCAAGCAGGTAACCCTCCTGCTGTTCGTTTGACCCCCAGGAGCTCCTGCAGCGCTCCTCCTTTCAAGCGCCTCTGGGCGCTTCCTCGTGACGCTGGTGGTGTGCGCCGCCTGGGGGGTGCAGGGACTTAGAGTCCTACCCCTGGCGGCAGTAATGGTGATGGCGTCAGCGGGAGCGGGAGCCGTGCAACAAGGACCCCGGTGCAGCCTCTGCTGATGGTGGGCTGTATGCGTGCAAGCAGGTAACCCTCCTGCTGTTCGTTTGACCCCCGTCTGAATGGCCACATACGTATATATATTATCTGCCTTTCATGTGCCAAAAACTGCAACCTAAACCTTTCACAGCCCTGTATTACCACAGCTACAACACTCCACTTAATTTACAACAAACATTCATAATCGCAGAAATGCGTCATGTCCACCATCTTTTATGTATGCAACCATGAATGAATGAATATTCAGAGTCAGTCATACCATGTACTTTCCATGTTGGCCATGTTGTGGAACTTTACAGATATATTGACACATTTGCGTTTAAGACCCTGGTGACGTCAGCACTACAAGACGGACACCTGAATCACTTGATTTCTCATATAGCTCACAATGGAACAACGCCCATAGCTCCGAAACCATGGTTCAGAGCCTCGTGCAGCACTGGCATAGGTCAGGCCAGTCCAGTCCACTTACTCTTCCAGGAAAAAACAAAAATGCGACATTGCCCAGATTTCCATTGTACTGATTTGTACTGATTTCTTAGTTCCAGGTCTAGTTGTCAGAACGGCACACACACACTCCTTCATGGCTGGTATACACCCACACCACACTCATCCAGCACATGTGTCACTACACACGTTACCCTACCAATAAAAAAAACGAGGAGCACGTGCTCTATGTCATTTTAGAGTTGCTCCCATCGCAAGCGATGTGATGGCCCATCCTAGTGGTTCGGACACCTCATGTAGGCCCGAACCACCGAGTTCAACGGTCTACCATTACGTGCGGGGCCTCTTAGGTCACTGAATTAGTGGTACTGCAAGGACTGAGCGGGTGAGGAAACTGCGATGAAGATTGGTGCACAAGTATGTCCTTTCCCATAACGATATCAAGACTAAGCACCATATGTCTGACTTCTTGATGGCAGAGCGGGACTGCATGATGTAGAAGGTGTTCTGCCCACGTAAAGGTGAGCAATGAGGCCTGGGTGCGCATTGGACGGAGTTGATGGGGTGCAGCAAACTGGATACAAAAAGGCGACACAGAGATTTAGGCGTACGCAGTCCTATATACCGTATCTTATTGCATTTATAGATATTTTTCCAATAGCAGGAAAGTTTTTATAATCGGTCAAATGTCTGACGCTCGTGATGATCATAACCATGTGTATCACTTCACACCACTTGCTTTCACAACCGAATAAAAAGATTACTACTATAGAAATTTTCAAAAATCGAAGCCTATTTAACAAGTTGGGACTGTAGAACTAGTTGTTTTTAAATGCGGGAGGGAAGGTATGTGAAAGGGCGTTGTAATTCTTCTCCACATTAAGATACTAACAATTACCAATCATAACATTTTTCTTTTTCTATATTTAGATGTAGAACTTCAGGGTGCATTATGCCCCTGCACGTGGTGAAAGACACACCGGTGACAGAAAGGTGAGCTGCGAATATTCTATTGAGTCACTCTCTTACTTCCTCTCTCCTTTGATAAACAAATGACACACTACCTTAACTTCCTTTTTATCTTACAGGCTGTGTTTCCCAAATTGGCGCCCCCCTAAACACCTCCAAAGCTTAACGTTCATACATTCTGCGATGATGCATGGCCATCGTAACAACGTCTGAGAAGCCTGCTTCGACACGTGGTGCACCCTCTATGAATCACGCCAAAGGCACAAGGTGAGCAAAGAAGCTTGTTTCCGAAACAACGACAAGTCATCTGTGGATGAGAGAGTGGGTAGTGTGCAGCAGCTTGACTGCGTAGGAATGCACAATTACCTCCAAGAAGTGAGAATCGATAGGTTACAGCAGTCTGAGGGGCAGATTTACAACACACTTGCGCCACTTTTGTGTCACTTTTAACAAGGGAAAAGTGGGGCAAGGAGCTTGTAAATCTGCCCCTGAGTGCGCAAGAAAAAGCACTCAACTCCGGACTCTGGGAGTCAATGGGGTGCAACAGTCTGGTAACGCAGTATTGCAAACTCACCGCTATGCAGTGGGAGGGCATGGGATATAGTACTTTGGAAGAAAAACAGCGCACAGACACCTCTTTACAGTGGAAGTTGATGAAATACAGTATCCTGAGTGTACAAAGAAATAAAGCAAACATTTACTTGGCAGTTGTATGTACTATGCTATTACTAACTCTGAATACTCTCTTTCAGATCACTAAACTAGAGGGTGCACTATGAACCGGCACATGCTTGCACACACAAATGAGATAAAAAGGTGAGCTACGAAGATTTTCCCCAGTATTAACTGCCCCATCTATAACTTTCTCTCTCTCACAGTTTTAATGTTGTTTTTTCTCTCTTTCTCCCTCTCACTCTCTCTCACAGCGTTTCTCTTTCTCTTTTAAAGTTATGGATGCTGATGTCCACTCTGCCGAGGATGAATGTAAGACAGTCTGCAGTGTACAACCAAAGCTGAGTTCAAGTTGTGAACTCTGTTCACCACAGTGTTTACAGAAGGTAAGCAGAGCGGTCTAGATACACAATGCCTCCGATAAAATGCGTTAGAAATAAAGGGGCTTATTTACAAGCTCCTTGCCCCACTTTTACATCACTTTTAACATAGGAAAAGTAACGCAAAATTGGAGCAAGGGGCTTGTAAATAAGCGCAACGAATATTGTCCTGCAAAGTGACTTGATCTCTCACCTAATTCTATCTCATCTCTGAATCATTTTAAAGTCCTGTTCATCCACACTGTAAATCTGACGCAGTAGGCACTTCCGTAAAGACACCTCTTGAACGTGAGCCTGTAAGAGGGGTGGAATGTATCAGGCACACTGCAGACCTGCAAATTAAGAAATATTGCCAAGTATTACCTTAACTTGTAATCTTTGATCTCCTTAAGTCACATCAATCTAATTTTAAACACTTATTTCCATTTTTGTTTTGCAGAATACTTACCCTACTTCTATTGGAGTCCATATCACATTTTGTTTAATATATTGTTATGTTAAAGTTATGTTTCCAGTTATTTATTATATTGTTATCTTAAAGTTACCTTTCTAGTTATTGTTGTTTTAATAAAAGTTAATAAAAAAAGTATATACATCTTCTTTTTCTGACATTTCACTATTATTTAGTGTGATAATTATATAGTTAGAAAACATTTAAAAATAGAAACGATATTTATAACTAGAAGTATGATACTGAGGCTAACTCTTTACCAGCTCTTTACCAGAGTCTATAGCTAGGACTAACGGTTCGTTTGGAAAACTTTTACAACTCCAACACAGTAACTGTTTCGATTAGCAACATTCTGTGGTGAACTTCTAACCTCTGTGCTCACTTAAGTGTTCCATGAACTGTTACTATGGTAACAGGCAGTAAGCAGTTTTGGGGTACGGTTAAAAGGTGCTGGTTGTACAGAAACTGTTATATTTGCCCAGGATCCTCTAAATGACAGAAAGGAAAGCAAAGTAAGACAGAACACTGTGTAGCAGATTTACAAGCCCCTTGCGTCACTTTCGCATCACTTTTCCCATCTAAAAAGTGATGCAATAGTAATGCAATGAACTTGTAAATCTGCCCCATGCACATTACGAGCAAAAGAAGTACACAACTCTTTCAATTCTTTATCGATCACAGTTAGACGTTGTTGCTTCATGATGCACAATGCACCTCAATAAATAATTTGTGCCTATTTAAATGGGAGACGGGATTGTCGACATTACAAAACTTAGGGGCATATTTACAAAGACGGCGTTAAAATTGACGCCGCTTTAACAGCAGCAAACTACATCGAAAACAGCAAAAATGGACTTTAATATCCTTTGTTATCTTACCGGAAGATTTTTTCAACATTGCTGTTTGCTATGCAAGAGTGAGAGCCACCCCCTGGGGCTATAAAATAAATGGTTGGGGTGGGGCTCCAAGGCCCCCCCCACAAAAATAGAGGTGGGTGCCTTAACAACCCCCCCAAGCCCCGGGAACTACCACCCCCAGGGCTTTCTGTATTGTGGAAAAGAGGCTGCGTGGCCCCCCGCCTGAAACCCTCGAGGGCCCTGGCTCCTGCAGTGTCCTGAAGTGCCCGCCCCCAGGACACTGCTGTTTGCTATGAGAGGGTGGGAGTCTTGCGTCTCCCGCCCTCCCATAGCAAACTTGGTTTGGATTTTGAAAGAGAAAGCAGGGGGATGGCGGTCCTCAGGGCTGGGGGGCCCCTCTGGGCCATGCATACATTTTAAAAAATTGCCCCTGGGATTTGGCCCCCCCGGGGGCTAATTATAAAAGAAGCCCCGTTGGGAAAAACCTGCCGGGTTTAAAAAAAAATAAATTGAGCCCTGGGTTTCCCTAAACAGGTCTAGAGGATCAGGATATTTCTACCCTACGTTTTGCACACTTGTTCCACGCGTGTCCGCCCCAGAGAGTCGGTGAGGTCAGACGGCCAGAGGGGAGGGGGAGAGCACCAGAGTGAGTCACCGCACTGGATTCCTTTGTTCCCCGAACAGCCCCCGCTTGACAGTGGGGCTGCTCCAGCGATGGGGAGAAGTTCTCCTATTTTTCCTGAACTTCAGAGGGGACAACCCGCCATTTGTTATTAGGATCGAACACTTCACCAGGGGCACCTTAGCTTGATCCCGGACGCTATGGCTGTCAATCTGCCCTCCTCCTACACGCTTACACAGTGCCAAAGGGGGTTTACTGATTTCAACGATATCACCGGAGCAGGAGACGGACCGTTGGACGGCAATATTCAGGGACTGGAATGTCATGGATGAAGATTCGCCCTCCTGCTAAGACCCACAACAGCGCCAGAAGCAGCCTGCAGATCCACGAACTCCCAGGGAACACCGCTGCTGCAGGTACTAAACCCTACCCCTTCCCCAGGGCGCGAGTATCCAGCAGTCGGTGTTCGTGCCTGGATGGATCAGTTATTGGGATCGGCCCTAGATTCCGCTTGTGCATTTGGGATGATAATTGAGTGTTGTGAAGCCTGGAGGTTGATAAGCGCTGATTTAACAAGCGCGCTTGGCGCATGACTCTTATGAGTGTGCACCAGAGCGCCGATTTAGGGTATGGGGAACCAAACTAAAAATTGTCATTGATGGTCGGAGCGCTGTGATAAGCACAGTTATATTAATAAACATGCTTTGCGCATGATTCACAGGATGTTGAGCACCAGAGCACCGAATTGTGGTATGGAGAACCAGACTTTCTGCGGATGGGCAGCATAAGGCCCCCCTTTTGTTTTGTCTTCCACTGTATACAGCAGTTGTATTCCCCCCATCAAAATGGCAGACATAATGACCTAATTAGATAGGGGTCTACCCTCCACAGTCCAATTCAGGAAAATAGACATAGGATCTCGACCCACAAATCATTGCTAAACTGTAACAAAGGACCAACCACTACTATTCAACTCCATGGAAAGTGACAGAGGACTACACCTAGTGAGGCCCTTATCATTGAGAGAGCAATAGGACAACATTGCAGATCATTACTATCACAGGATAATCAAGCAGCCGTCTTGGAAGGCCATCTTGGAAGGGCTACTTTACCTACTAATTATTCCAGTACATACTCAGATTCAGCCTACAACTCAGCTACTAGGACCTTTTATTAAGGGTTTAACCTACAGGTCTCAAACTTGAACAACATTGAGGGCTTAAAAGCACCATGTTTGTAAAAGAAAGGACAACCCACTTCAGGTGTAATGAAGACAAAACTACATGATTAGGGGGCCCACCATTGCAATTGGTGAGATATTTCACCCCTAGTCTCAGTCATCGGTAACTAATTGGGCAACCAACTCATGCAACAGGATCTTATGTCCATTCTACGCAGATGACAGCCGTGGTTCTAAACTGGTTATTTACTTGCAAGTGTGAGCTAGTCCCTACTATACAAGATCGAAGGCCAGTGTGCGAGCCCCTCCCCCCCCCGAGATAGCTATATTGCTGAGAAATGTGGCTGAGGTGGCAAGTAAGTGCAGAGTACAAGGATTACTGTGGCAGCATCAGCACTGACCTGGATCCTGTAAGTGGGAATCTGATGGGAGAGACCAGAGTTTGTGTGGGTCTATGTTCCGGGCCCTTCTAAGGGAAACCACAAGGAAGTCTTGAGTACAGTACTGAGGGTCCTGGACCGACTGGGGGCAACTGTGTTCTTCATGGGGGTGAGACCGACCTGGGCATCTCCGTTTACCAGGCTACTTGGAGGAAAGGGAGCACCATGAGCATGAAACTGATCATCATTAGGCTCCTTGGACACTGCATAAGGTGCAAATCCCTGTTACTTCCTAGGATTGGGGCAATATCCGACTGGCCTGCTGATCCAGGGATACTGGCTCACTGAAGGGGCAAGGCAGTCCCCTGCCTGACCCCAAGATGGCTGCCATAGTGGTCCCCTCCACGTTATTGTACTTCCCTGGGACAACATTGGGCAGACCTTTAACCAGTCCCCTCACCTACACATCAGGAATTGAACCTGCGGAACTTACCCCAGACTGTTGAGACTAAGCGATTTG
The DNA here is from genome assembly GCF_964261635.1 of Lissotriton helveticus. Classification (NCBI taxonomy): domain Eukaryota; kingdom Metazoa; phylum Chordata; class Amphibia; order Caudata; family Salamandridae; genus Lissotriton; species Lissotriton helveticus. The sequence goes on along the minus strand of NC_136070.1, from coordinate 853,986,011 downwards.
GCTGATGCCCGGTGGAGCTACCAGATAGCTAAAAGAGGAGATTGGTTGTGTACACCCCCCCTGCCGTCACCTACCCAGCCGGACCTTGGGCAGATTTTCCACTTGTCTCTACGTACTATCTCCCTCCTACCCCTTTACCCTCTCCCCTTACCCTTCCTCGCTCCATCCACCTTGTCCCCTATGTTCTTTAAAAGCTTTTCTTGATACTTATCTAGCTTTTAACTGAGGTAAATTGCAACAATATTGTTCCTCATGTAAAGAGCTCTGATTCCTCCGGGTCTAGCAAGCGCTATACAAAACTCATTAATTAAATATGTTCCCATTTAGTAGTCTTTCTCTCTTTTTCTACTTCCCTAGCTCCTATCCCCTCTCCCCTGAATCTCTACCCTTGCCTGCTACTCTGCCCAGCCCCCTGTCCTTTGTGCCCTTTGACTAAGTACTCCTTTTCCCCTTGTTGGGGAAAGATCCAATATTTATACTCTGCCCAGCCCCCTGTCATTTGTGCCCTTTGACTAAGTACTCCTTCTCCCCTTTTGGAGTAAAGATCCAATATTTATACTCTTGAGTCTCAGCGAACCCGCTGAGAGAGTCCACTGTGCCAAGGGAGCCACTCACAGCTGAGGTATGGTATGGCACCCCTTGCCAAAGCACTCCCTCTCCCCTTTTTGGGGAAGGATCCAGTATGTAGTCCTTGGAGTCTCATAGACCCCTCTGAGAGAGTCCACTGGGTAAAGGGAGCCTTTCGCAACAGAGATAGGGAAGTGATACCACTTCCCCTGGGATCACAGCTTACTGGACTTTGGACATTGCTTTGACTCGTCTACCGGTTTGTATCCCCGTCACCCCTCCCCTCCTCTTCCGATGCTGTGTCTCGCACCCTCCCCTCCTCTTTCCCGCCTTCATTCTCTGTCTACTTCCCCTGCTCCGACCCCCTCCCCTGAATCTCCCCCCTTGCCTGCTTATACCCTTACGTATTTGTGCTTATTGTTTATCTCGACCTTATAAGTAACTATGTTGCCATGGTCTAAGAACTGTGTAACCTTTGTAACGATGTAAACTGTAACTAAGATCTGATACTCATGTAAAGCGCTCTGATACCTCCGGGTCTAGCCAGCGCTATATAAAACCTTTAAAATAAAATAAATAAACAAATAACTTCTTCAGCCTCACTTCTATTGAGGCACAAAATGGCTGCCAACAGTTCCTGGTTTCGAATATTGACAACCACTTGACAACCAATTAGCATTCAGCGCTCAGAGTCCTTGGCTCCACCGCGCCCATAGATATATACATGCTATTAACTGTAATTTTCTCAGGAACTACTGAACAGATTGACACCATTTAAGAAAAATGCATGAGTCTGAACTAAGGACTGCATCTCTGCCAAATTTGGCGTAATTCGATTAAGCAGTTCGGGCTGTAGCTGTGGCTATAGGTCCTATGGGAAATTGCATGGGGAAAACACGTTTTGGGACCCCCTTTTTTTTCTCAGCCCCCGCATGACGAATCACCCCCAAACTTTCAGGAAAGGAGTGGAATGGAGCTGGCCATTAGTTTTGAAAATTTGAGATGTCATCAGTGATGTCACTGACCATGTCATGAGTGATGTGATATTTGACATCATCAGCAATGCCTTGCCGGCGCGCAAATTACAGTTAGCTCAACTAACTATAGCAGGTGAATTTCTCTGGTTTTATGAGTCAATGTTAACAAGTTTTTCACCACGTCTGTAGTAATTAAATGTCCAACTAACTATAACATCCCTGAAACCTCTGGTTTATTCAGTGAATTCCTTAGGTTGTTTTAAATGCTAATTTCTAACTATAACATCTCTAAAACTTATGGTTTTTCAGTGAATTTCAAAGATTTTTTAAATATCAAACTACTATTGTGTATTTGTCAGTAGTACTGGTTTTTTAACTTTTCAACTACATAAAATAAACTGCAAAAGTGCTATGTAACATAATACATTTCACAAATTACAATTAGTTTTTAAATAATACAAAACAATTTAATATTCAGATAACAATTTTTCTCCCTTTTTTGCTGTCATCAGCTACTGCTTAACTTCGCTATTCACAGTGCTGTCAGTGTAGTTTCATCATAAACAGCAGGGGGGGGAAACTAGATTGTTAAAAAAACAAATTCCTAATTCTCGCAAATATAATACAAAATCAACTCAAATAACACATCCAATACTACATCAAATGTTCAAATCTTACTTTTACTTTTTAGTTTCTCTGCACATTTTCCCAATACACCAGATAATGTATAAAAAAATTTGCTTTCAAAGATCCTGTATTTTATTCAATCATAAGCAATCGTTGGCTCTTTGGTACCACATACTGCCCGCTTTCGGTACGTTTCCCAAATAATTAGAAAGAATTAAACAGCATTTTTAACAAAGTTAATTTTAAAGGTTTGTCCACCCCTTAAAACATATTTAGAGGTTTAGAGGGAATTACCACCCTATTAACCCCTATTTAATATTACTAAATTACCTACTAGCCTGATGGAGATGAATAACTCAAAAAACCAGGGAGAATCAGGCATTTGGTCTAAAAGAAAGAGAGGCTCTCCCTCTGAGGATAATTATTTTTCTCTATCTGATCAGGGTTTACCCTCTACCTCACTGCCTAAAAAAGGGGGAAAGTTGTTCTTAAAAGCAAACACCTATCTAAAGTTCTTGTACCAGCTTACATCAGTGGTAGCCCTCTCGCTACAATAGATTCAGGTGCTCGCTGCAGCACAAGAGAGAACAGCCATTATGTATGTTAGGCAATGCCGATGCAAACCTCATAATTTAGAGACAGAAGGCCGTCCTAATAAGTATGAATCCAAAGTTAGCAGATGTTGCTTCCAAGGAAGACATAAATCATACCAATGGTCTCCTTTCTGGTGAGAACTCTATAAAAACATTGGGCAGATACTTTTCTACCTTTACTGCGTTCAGCAAAGCGCAATTTAACATGCCTAGAGTCTTTGACTCACATCCACTTTTTGGAAGGGCTGACAGAAGGGGGTCACCTGCCAGCTGTGAATCCCTCAGGTCCCAATTATATCAACAAGAATATAGAAACCCCCAGTCTTATGGGAGAGGCTTCAGACTAAATTCCAATTTCTACTCTCAAAGGGGCAGGAACCGAGGGAACCGCGGAGGAAGAGCAAGAGCCTCCATTCAAGCTTATCAAGGTGAGCACCACTTCTTCTTCACCAACACTAAAAGTGGGGAGCAGACTGAAACTTTTTACCCCGAATTGGGAATTTCTAAAAACAGTTACAGGCTTCAGTGAATCAATGGAATTACATTTAGAGGAAGAGAAGATGTCTCTTATAGATGTAGAGGTAACCCAAATGTTAAGCAAGGGTGCTATAGCAATAATAGACAAACAGGACACGACACAAGGTTTCGTAAGTAAACTGTTTCTGATAACGAAAAAAGACAAAGGTTGGCGCCCAGTCATAAACCTGAGATACCTGAACAGATATTTAATCTACGGGCATTTCAAGGTGGAAGGTTTCCACCTGTTGAGGGACATGCTAACATCAGGAGTTTGGCTAATAAAATTAGACCTCAAAGATGCCTATTTCATGATTCCCAAGGACAGCCAAAAATGTCTCTGTTTCAGATTGAGAGGCATACTTTACCAATTCCTTTGCCTCCCTTTCGGGCTGTCCTCAGCCTGTGGTGTTTCACCAAAGCACTTTGTCCAGTAGTCACTCATCTCAGGGAGAGGAGTGAGGTTGATTATTTACCTAGATGGCGTACTCATCATGTCACAGGCAAGCTAGAGGTGCTGAATCATTTACCCAAGACTACAAGCCTCCTAGAAAGCCTGGGTTTCCGTATATCATGGAGAAGTCAGTGCTGACTCCCACACAGAAGATAGAATTTCTAGGTTTTCAGGTAGACTCAGGCCTGTCACACCTGAGTTTACCCCACAAGAAAGTGGTAAAAATAAAGAAAGACGTCAAGTCAGTCTTATCCAAGGACAGGGTCCACTACAGTACATAGATTTACAAAGACTGAAGACCTTAGGTCTAAGGAAAGGTCAATGGTTTGAAGGCTCATTTCCCCTTTCACTAGATGCACAAGAGGATCTGGGATGGTGGTTAAACAACCTTGGTGCATGGAACGGTAGGGCCATTTTCAGAAATGTACCAGCCTTCATAATACAAGCAACACAGGATGGGGAGTCCTTCTAGGAAAATTAGAGACAGGGGGAAGATGGTCTCTAGAGGAAAGTCTCTTCATGTTAACGTTATGAGCTTCAAGGACCTTATAAAGACCTCAAATACTCTAATCCACTTAGATAACTTCACAGCAGTATCCTATAAAACAGACTAGGCGGTCGAACTTAGCACAACATATTTGGTATTTTTGTTGGGAACACAAAATTATTCTAGGAGCCGAGTTTATTCCAGGGACTCTAAATGTAAGAGCAGACTGGACCTCGAGATTTCTTAAATATTACAGCGATTGGAAGTTACATCCAGAAGTCTTTGCTCTAAATCAGGACCAATGGGGCCCAATTCAGATAGATCTCTTTGCGAGCAGATTGAACTTTCAGGTTCCAACCTATTTCAGCTAGAAGCCTGACCACTGGGCTACAGTAATAGATGCTTTCCTTCAACTTTGGGGGCAAGAACATAGCCTATGCATTCCCCCCTTTCTCCTTAACCAGCGAGTTCTCTGGAAGGTGAGAGTAGAGTTGAGCACCATCACTCTAGTGTCTCCCTTCTGGAAATCCCAGGTGTGGGTCCCCAGAGTGATGGAGCTGGCTGTAAACTTCCCTCGTCTAGTTCCAGCATCCCTGGGTCTGCTTATAGACCCAGAGGGAGAAGAACACCCTTTGGTTTTAGAGGGGAAAATGAACCTTCTTGTCTGGAGAATTTCAGGAGACCTAATAGATATTCTGACCTTTCATCAGACGTTAAGAACTTATTGGATGAATCCTGGGCTCCGGGAACCAGGAAACAATATTGGGGTGTGAAACAAATGGTGCAGTTTGTGTTTGGAGAGGAGTTTGGATCCCGTAGAGGCCCGTTTTCAACAGATAGCAAACTATTTAGCAACCCTTTTAAACTCTGGTCTCTCTTAATTGTTACAGATCCGCTATTTCATCTGGCATGCTTTAGTGAATAATGTAGTAATAGGAAGTAATTCTCTTATTAAATGACAAATAAAAGGGGTTAGACTCAAAAGAACCCCAAAGCACGTAATGATGTCTTGTGGGATGTTAGTCTAATTTTCAACGTTTTTGTTTCTTGGCAAGATAATTTATTCTGATCTCTTAAACAGATTTTGTTAAAATTGGCAACTTTACTTTGCCTTGTTTCTTTCAAACGAGTTTCAGATATGAAGGTTCTTGAGTTATCTAACAGATTTTATAATAATGAGGGCATATATTCGACATTTGGAAAAGAACCAACACTATGTCTAACTATGTTTTCTATCCTTATTCAACAAGTGTGAAAAAGTGTGTGTGGTAAGATGCATGCTTTTTATGATGACAAAATTGCACAATTTAGAGAAAGTGGAGTTGATCAATTGCTTTTATCTTATGTTAAACCCCATAAGCCAGTCTCTTCAGAAACTTTAGCTAGATGGACAGGTACCATAATGAGTGAAGCTGGCATAGATCTATCAAGATTTGGGGCCCACTCATCTAGAGGGGCAATGTCTAGCAAGGTTTTTAGTTCAGGTGGATCTCTTTCAGTGATTCTTAGAACAGCTGACTGGTCTAACGCAAACACCTTTGCAAAATGTTACTTAGGATCAATTGAGTATATTAGCAATGTGGCTCTCAGTAGCTTTGAACATGCCTAATGGTACCCTCCAGTCTTGTAATGAAATGACGATTCTCCAATTATTATGCAGAGAATATTGATGTCCTTAAAGACATATGGAGGCTAACATTATCCCACCCTCCTCACCCAAAATATGAGGAGAGAAGGGATAAAATGCTTTCTTTGAGTTTGTTAAGCTTGCTAAATTTCAAAAGTTTATAACATGTGTAGTGTCTTACAGCATGTTATTTAGGCATTTGTTGTCCTTTAACTTTGTATGCAATGTGGAATTCTGAGGTTGCTATCGGAGGCTGACATTTAGTTAGTAGACAGTTGCCAGTCTTGTGCATTGGATGGGGTCTCTGATATCTTGAATTTATTAAAGGATTAATAATCTTCACTTCTGCCTCCTATTATCGTTTGAAGACTGATCTTACATTTGGCGACGATGGAAAACTGAAGAACCACTATTTATACTCTCATAGACCTCAAAACTATTTTTAAAGGAACATTATTTTTTCCATACAATGTGTTAGTTCACAAATGATTTTATTCAAATTGCCTCTCCTCTGTTTATTTCTTATTGTATTTTGATTATTTTCATACATTCTGCCACATGTATTTTTACACAGGTAAAATTTAAAGTGATAAATTTTCTCTCAGCTCAGCTGTGTCTTACTTAACTGCTCTCTTTCAATTATGCAAAATGTACCTGCACCTCTTTGTTTTATCATCTCCAGGTGAACCTGCTCTTCCATGGCTCAAATGAAAAAAAGTATTTACTCATTATGCAAGGGTCTGTGGCACGTCTCTCAGTGCTGAAATAAAAGCTTTCCTATTAATGCATTGTTTGTGTTCTGAGGGTCAGGAAGTATTTGAGCATTATCCTGACCTCTCAGATGGAGATGCTGCAAATTTAAATTAATTTGAACTTTCTATAAAAAATTTGGATTTACACTATCTTTCCACAAATTAGCACTGTCCTTGAAAGATACCACTTTGGAAGGAGGATGCAGAGGGAAGATGAGTTTGTGGAACTATACATTACAGAGTTGCGCAAACTCGGTGCCACGTGTAATTTTGCCGCAACCTTGGATGAACATCTCCGTGACCAATTTATGTTAGGCTGCACCCTTGACAAAGCTTGTGATAGTTTGTGGCAAAAAGACAATCCGCCTCTACACGAGGTTCTAACTATTGCAAAAACACATGAACATTCAAAGTCATGTGTTGACATTATAAGTAAAAACTATACAGTTTAAAAAATGTATGGTGATAGTGTTTTAGTTGTTGAAAAGCAGAATACTTCAAAAAGTAAAATTTATGCTAAAACTGAGAACAAACCTTTTGTATCCAAGTCTTACTATGGCAAGTGTTTTAGGTATTGTAATTCAGGGGACATGTCCAATTTTAAGGATTGGCCAGGGCTGAAAGCCTCATGTAACGTGTGTGGACGCAAAGGTCATTTTACAAAATATTGCAGATCAGAGAAGGACCTAAGGAAAGTGGGAGAAATAGATCTATATGAAAATGATTCTGATTCTGAAACAACTAATATTTTTCAAGTCAAAGCTTTTTGGTGGTGATGGCCCCATGAAGGTTGTTCTAATTAATGATGCTCCTGTTAGAATGTTATTTGACTCAGGGGCTAAGGTGACCTTAATTGCAAAATCATTCTTTGAACAACATTGAAAAAAAAACGTCAAACTATCCAAACCTGATATCAAACCGAGAGGATATGGTGGAGAAATCATCCATCTGTATTTTTGGGGCACTATTGATTTTGAGAGCGGAATTGTGCCTGGAAAGGTGTATGTCTCCATGAAGGGAGATTCCCTCCTCAGCTGGTTCCATCAACGTGACTTACACATCATATTGGATCCCAATAAGAATCCTTTGGTGTGTTTAAAAGAGTTACCTTCTATAAGTCAAGTTGGTAATGAATGTAAGTAATGGGTCAAGGAATTTCCTTAGGTTTTTGAGGGTAAACTGGGATGTCTCAAGAACTACTACCACCATATTAAGGTTAAGCATAATGCAGTACCTAAAGTAGCTAAGGTTCGGAATGTACCACTCTTGGCAAAAGAAATATGAAAGTTGAACTGGACACATTGGTAGCCAATGGCATTAAGTAGTAGTAAGAAGTAGAAGCCACAGAATGGCTTTCTTCCATTGTGATGGCCCACAAAGCCAATTGGGAGGCCAGGCTCTGTGTGGACTTGAGGGAATTAAATAAGGCTGTGGTAGTTGATCATTACCCTCTACCTAATATTAGTGAAATGTTATGCTTGCTAAATGGTGCCCAACACTTCTCTCTTGATTCGACCTCGGCTTACCACCAGGTCAAATTACATCCCTTGTCTCATGATCTCATGGTGTTTGTAACACCTTTTGGTACTTTTACATTTTTGAGGATGCCATTTGGCCTCATTTCTGCTGCCTCTGTATTTCAGAGAGGTATAGAACATATTTTGAAGGGTGTAGAGCATGGGTACTCACAAACTTTCTCTCGGGGGCCAAATTTACAGTGTGGTTTGTGTCCGAGGGCCGCACCGGTGGGGGCGGGGTCAGTGGGGAAGGGGCGGGGCTAGAGCAACAAAAAAAACTGCGACCATGAGGTTGATCATAGGTCCCTGCAGCGATCGCCTTCGTCCACTGAGCCACCAGACCCGGCATACACACATCTCTCTCTCAATTCAATTCAATTCAATTCAAAAAGTCTTAATTGCGATTTTCATCTTAAAAGACGTACAAAAGTACAGGTACATACTTCATATGATCCACCATAAACACTATGAGAAAGTACCTACTCACAATATAAACATAAATAACAAATATTACATATTAAAATATTCAATAAGACCAAATTAAATATCTCGCATTCATAGACTTTTCCATTTAAAAGACTTGTATAAAAAGACCGTAGCATCAATCCATAAAGTGCCATTATCAGAGATAAATAAATCTACCCAACAATGGGGGCCCCCCTATTCTTCTCCTGGATAGCCCAGGACCAGCTCAAAAATATGGCTACCCCTACAACTAAAATGTCATTACAGCCAATTTTCAACAACCTTTTAGCATACATAGCTGAGCGGGTTCCCAAGGATCTGCAAAGGGGTTTAAGCCACTTATTACGTGGTTCACGGCAGGCTGGAAAAACATAAAGGAGATGCCCGAGGTTTTCAATGTATTTAGGACAAAACGGGCATTTATCCCCTGTACCTATTGCCCAGTTACACGTGAACTTCTTTAAAGGGAGAGACTCAACTCGAAACTGATGGCAAAGCTTGCGATCCCTAGGTTTCGTTATTAGATACCAATAGCTTTCCATACTCGGCTCATCTTTAAACTCACAGAATTCACTAGTCAGGGAGGAGCTAACCAAGGCGGAGAACCTCCTGATTTTAATGAGATTCCAATAAGCTGCTCTAAACATTTCTTTAGTTGGAAATTCAGCAGTCTCTGGACAATCCCACAGGTCCCTCATCCCCATATCTGTAAGTAAAGATGTAATACTAACAAACCAAGCAATTTTATTCGAGCCATCCAGTCCCCAAACTTCTAACAATCCCTTTGCAAATAAGGTTAATTCCGGGGTTATCCAAAGCCTTCTCCAGAAAGCCAACATCCTGTATCGTGCGATGTCCGCTATGGCATGACAGCCCAGATCTAACAAAAGCGGAATGCGTGGGGTAGATTTTGGAAGGCCCACAATTGATCTTAAAAATGTACTCTGGGCTAGTGCTAGAGGGTACAGATTACTGGCCCCCGACATCTCTGCCCCATAGAGGATTGCGGGAATTATTTTCGTGGTATACACTTTAACAACTGGGGCTATAGTCTTAGTAAGTGACTGCCTATGCTCCTTGATCAATGCGCCTGATAATTGTGAGTGTTTAAGCGCCATTAGCTTCAATTGTGGCGACCAGCTCAATCTATCGCCTAAAGTAACACCCAGGTAAGTGAAGACATTTGTCTTCTCCAAGAGCCTTCCGCTCATGAAGACTCTTGAGGTTACGGGCCTAGCCCCGTGCAAAACCATACATTTAGGGGCCGATTAGGATGGCGGTTTTTCCGCATCCTCCGGGCCGGCGGAAGTGTCCGCCGGCCTGGAGGATGCGGAAAAACCGCGGCGGAGACTCCAAAGACCCACCGCCAAATTAGGATGGCTGGTGGGTCTGGAATTCCGTCCGCCGCTTTTCCGCCGCGGTCGGCTTCCGACCGCGGCGGAAAAGCTATAACATGGCAGGCGGTGTCTATGAGACACCGTCCGCCATATTATGATGTTTGTGTAAATATGCTTTTCCACGGCGGCTTTTCCGCCATGGAAAAGCATACGGACATTCACTTTGGGGGCCCATTGCGGGCCCCCTGGGTGAATGGGGGGTGGGGGGTGCACATGGGGGGTACCTATGGTACCCCCCAGCATTTGCGTACACAAAGCAGCAGGCACCGTGCGGTGCCTGCCGCTTTGTGCATGTAAATGCAACACATGCATTTTTAACATTGCAGCGGGTGCAGCTTGAAGCTGCGCCCCCCGCAATGTTAATAATAGAGGATGTGACCGCCACCCTGGCGGTCACATCCTAATTGCCATGGAGGGACCGCTGCTGCCCAGGCGGACGGTCCCTCCTACTCAGGGGTGGCGGACGGACGCAAGTCCGTCCGCCATCCTAATCGGCCCCTTTGTCTTTTCCACGTTGACCACCAAGTCATGATCGCTGCTGAACTCCTCAAAACGATACAGGGCCAATTGGAGCCCCTGCCTCGTCTTGGCTAAAATCAGGGTGTCGTCTGGGAACATGAGCTGGGGTACCCTGTGACTGGCAAACATGGGCGCATCTGTAGGGTAATTTTCAAAATAGTGCACGACCCCATCTCTCTCTCTTTCTCTGTCTCCCTCCCTCTCTTTCTCTTTCTCCCTCTCTCTCCCTCTCTCTCTCTCCCTCTTTCCCTCTGTCTCCCTCTGTCTCACTCACTCTGACTCTTTCACTCCCTCTCACTCCCTCTCTCCATCTCTCCCTCTGTCTCACTCACTCTGACTGTCTCTCTCTCTCTCTCTCTCTCTCTGTCTTCTTCTGTCTGTTTCCTTCTCTCTCACTCTTGTTTCCCTCTCCCTCACTCCATTTCCCTCTCCCTCACTCTATTTCCCTCTCTCTCTTTCCCTCTCCCTCCTTCTCCCTCCTTCCCTCTGTCTCCCTCTCTCTCCTTCCCTCTCCCTCATTCCCTCTCTCTCCCTCTCTCTCCTTCCCTCTCCCTCACTCTGAGGTCTCCCTCACTCTGAGGTCTCCCTCACTCTGAGGTCTCCCTCTGTCTCCCTCACTCTGAGGTCTCCCTCACTCTGAGGTCTCCCTCTCTCTCCTTCCCTCCCCCTCACTCTGAGGTCTCACTCGATCTCCTTCCCACCCCCTCAATCTGAGGTCTCCCTCTCTCTGTCTCCCTCTCTCTCCCTCCATCCCTCTCCCCCCTTTACCTCCCACTCCCTCCCTCCCTCATACCCCCTGTCTCCCTCTCTCTCCTTCCATCTCCCTCACTTTGAGGTCTCCCTCACTCTGAGTTCACCCTCACTCAGAGGTCTCCCTCACTCTGAGATATCCCTCACTCTGCGGTCTCCCTCTGTCTCCCTCACTCTGAGGTCTCCCTAACTCTGAGGTCTCCCTCTCTCTCCTTCCCTCTCCCTCACTCTGAGGTCTTCCTCTCTCTCCTTCCCTCCTCCTCACTCTGTGGTGTCCCTCTCTCTCCTTCTCTCTCTCTCACTCTGAGGTCTCCCTCACTCTGTCTCCCTCTCTCTGTCTGCCTCCCTTTCCCTCCCTCCCTTTCCCTCCCTCCCTTTCCCTCCATCCCTCTCTCTCACTCCCTCCCTCGCTCTCCCTCCCTTTCCCTCCCATTCTGTCCCTCCCTCGCGCTCCCTCCCTTACCCTCCCTCCCTCTCCCTCCCTTTTCCTCCCTCTCGCTCCCCCTCCCTCTGTCTCCCTCTCCCTCCCTTTCCCTCCCTCTGTTTCCCTCCCTCTCCCTCCCTTTTCCTCCCTCCCTTTCCCTCCCTTTCCCTCCCTCCCTCGCTCTCCCTCCCTTTCCCTCCCTCCCTCTCCCTCCCTCCCTCACTTTCCCTACCTCCCTTGCTCTCCCTCCCTTTCCCTCACTCCCTCCCTTTCCCTCCCTCTCCCTCTCCATCCCTCTGTCTCCCCCCCTTTCCCTCCCTCTGTCACCCTCCCTTTGTCTGCCTCCCTTTCCCTCCCTCTGTCTGCCTCCCTTTCCCTCCCTCTGACTGCCTCCATTTCCCTCCCTCCCTTTCCTCCCTTGCTCTCCCTCCCTTTCCCTCCCTCCCTCGCTCTCTCTCCCTCCCTCCCTTCCCCTACCTCTCCCTCCCTCTGTCTCCCTCTCCTTCTCCCTCCCTTTTCCTCCCTCTGTCTCCCTCCCTCTGTCTGCCTCCCTTTCTCTCCCTCCCTTTCCCTCCCTCCCTTGCTCTCCCTCCCTCCCTCTCCCTCCCTTTTCCTCCCTTTTCCTCCCTTTCCCTCCCTCTCCCTCCCTCCCTCGCTTTCCCTCCCTCCCTCGCTCTCCCTCTGTCATCTCACCCAACCTGTGTGCGCCAGGGCTGTGACTGCTTCCAGGCGCACACACACAGCTGCACCTGAGCACTTCAAAGGTCTTTAAAAGACCATTGACATGTTAATGAGGCTTTGTTCACCTATCAGCGCGCCTGCAGCTCCACTCTGACTATGCCGCGAATCGCCCGGCCCCCACAGAGCAGCAGAGTCGCTCGCGCTGCTGCAGACATTCTTAATAAAACACAAAAAAACTCGGGTACGATGTCTGAAGGTCCGCGGGCTGCCAGGGAAGGATTGCCGGGAAGACAGCGGCCCGCAGGCCGTACTATGAGTACCCCTGGTGTAGAGGGAGTGAGAATTTACCAAGATGATTTGCTGGTGTTTGGAACTTATATAAATGAGCATGATTATAGATTGAGGGCAGTCTTGAGAAACTTGAGTGATGCAGGTCTAACGCTGAGAGCAGAAAAGTGTCACTTTGATGTGGCAGAAATTGAGTATCTTGGGAATCTTTTGTCATCCAGTGGTATTAAACCCAAACCGACCCTGATTAATACTATTTCTAATCTAAGAACACCTCAAGATAAAGACGAACTTGTGAAGTTTTTAGGGATGACTGAATTCTATCATAAATTCATTCCTAACTTTGCAAGCATCACAGAACATTTAAGAAATATTTTTAAAAAAGGGTGTGATTTTGTCTGGTGCAAGGCATGTGATGAAGAGTTTCAGAATCTAAAATGCTCCACATTTAGGAAGCTTTGATCCCAAGAAAGAATCTTGATGACTGATGCTAGCTCAAAGGGTCTTGGAGCGGTACTTTTGCAAAAAGGGGAAGGAGAGGACAAGACCATTTTGTTTTTGTCGAGACCTTTGAGTGATGCTGAGTTCAATTATTCGGTCATTGAGAGGGAAGCACTGGTGATTTTTTGGGCCATATGTAAGTTACGCAAGTTTCTGTGGGGATATCAGTAGTCAGTTTTAACTGATCACAAACCTTTGAAGGAAGTTTTTCCCAAGAAAGGTATTGATTTGGTGTCGCACCACATTAGAAAATGGGTGGTGGCTTTACAGGAATTTAATTTTTTGTCAACTATCTTCCGCGAGCCAGCAATACGTTAGCAGGTTGTTTATCCAGATTAGGAAAAGTGTGTAATGATGTAGCTACCACTACTGTTCGGGGTGAAGGTGAATAGTTTGAAGGGGAAGAATTTAGTGAAGTAGTTGATGTCTTTCTCAGTAGTGAGTGGATAATTTCTGAGAAGGACTGGAAAGAGTCATTGACCAAAGATGAAGTGTTGCAGAAAGTCATTTCCATGGTTTTGGGTCGTTGGTGCGATAAAAAAGACTGCAGTGACGAAGTTAAAGGGTTCTGGCAGGTCAAGGAGGAATTGGCTGTGGTAGACGGTATCCACTTGAGAGGTAGAAAATGAGTTCCTCCTCGGGAACTTTGGAATTGTTTTCTGGAATGTGCTCATCTAGCCACATGGGGATTGTCAAGACAAAAGAGAGAATAAGAGAAGCTTATTGATGGCCTTGTGTTGACGCCCATGTGAAAAGGGTTGTTAGAAATTGTCTAGAATGTGCTGTAGTGTAGTTCCTATTTCCCTTATATGTTCTGCACATTGGAAACATACACGATAGGCTTGGCATAGGACTGAGATCAGTATGCCCCTATTATGTATATTAAACTTAATTACTGTGTACCAGCTAGCTCAGAGGCCACTAGAAACTTCTTGAAGACAAGAAGGGAATAGCTTCTGGCAACCACATAATATAAAACCTGGATCCCTCAGGATCGTGGAAACAATATACTACTTTTCATTCAGTCACTCATCTCAGAGGAGTACATAGAAGAAACAGCCGGGTGTGTTTACAATTAAATGTATTTCACAGTTGTTATTCTAGTACTGGTTATATGTGCTGCGACAACTGTTGGACAGTAGCAGAGAATTATGGCCAGCAGTGCAGTTAAATAAAAAGGCATTGTATAGTTCTACAATTTTGCAATAGTTAGGAACACATACATGAAATACAGAATGCATTAAGATAAAGCCTATACCCCTATGATGCCTAACTAGATGTACCTAAGTGTACCTAGCATGTGTGTAGGTCTTATAGAGCCAAGAATCCCCCTAGGATTTAGTCTAACTCCATTACCTTAGTGGGACTTCATCCTGATTCTCGAGCTGGACCCTCCAGGGTGGGTGAGGGACTTCTGCTAGCTGTAGCTGTGGCATGACGCAGGCTGCAGTGTCTCAGATATCAGAGTGTTGGCATGGAAGTCTCAGTCTCCTCTCTTTTGCTTGGGCAAAGGGAGGTATAGTTATACCGGGTAGGTGCCTTGGAATGTTGGTATTGACGTCATGCATATTTAATGAGTTCTTGGAGAAATCAATAATCCTGTGCTAGGGAAAATCCCAAGAGCTAAGGGTCTGTTTCTAAGAATTCGTTGTGACTTTATGTTAGTCACTGTTGGACATGGAGATGACGTATTTAGGATGGACCGTCTTCTACACCCAGAGCACATGTCAGATAAGGGACAGCCCACTGTTGCACTTTATTGTAAAGGGAGGGCTAATCTAGGTGAAAGGGCCTTAACTGGGTGAAAGGGCCTGTCTGTCCCTGTGGCATGAAGGATTTGTGCCTCTGAAACAGAGCACCTATGTTCGGGCCGCAATTTAGTATATAACAGTGCTAGCCGTGATAAGATCTTGAAATGCAGGACACAGCCAATGGTAAAAAGTGAACACTCCAAAGGACCATGGTGTGACATCTCTATTGATAGTGTGGGCCCTGTGAGAAGGAATACGTATGATCGGTATGTCTTGGTGTGTATGGATATGCATTCACGCTGGCCTGCAATTAAGATTGTGAATTCGGTTAAATCTAAGGTAGTAATTGAATTCCTAGATGAGTTGTTTGAAAGGGAAGGCTTTCCTTCTTCATTGTTGTCTGACAATGGTGTCCAATTTACTTCAAAGGTTTTTGAAGACTTTCTGTCCTCAAGAGGTATTAGGCAAAAAAGAGCAGCCCTTTATCATCCCGAATGTAATGGTTTAATTGAGAGGTTTGTAAAAGTTTTGAAAGAATGTTTACAGCAAGCTATTGTGTCAGGTAATAACTTGGAACAGGCTATGAGAAAGAAAGTAAGGGAATATAGATTTACACCACATTCCTCCACAGGTGTGTCACCTGTTAGACTTTTCAAGGGAAGAGTGCCTAATGTTGAAGTTTGTCCTTCATGCGTTTTAGCCAAAAGAACCTTGGTTGATGGGAATGTTGGCCGTATTGAAGGGTGGAAGAGAAGGAGAAAAAAGTGCTAGAAAAGCGCAAAGTTTGGTTTGATGGTCGCAAAGCTGCAAAGGAGACAGTTGTGTCTGTGGGAGATTGGATCAAAATCAAGTCATCCCATCTTGATACAGGATGTTCTAAATTTAGCAAACCATTTAAGGTGATTAAGGTCTTTAAGAATGCTATGAAGACCAGTGATCACCGTGTATTGAATCTCAATAGAGTGTCTAAATGTCTTCCCATGGATTTTTCAACCTCACTTTCAGCCTCAACTTCCACTTCCTCTATGCCTTCTGTGGATGTGAGAGTGAGACCTCATAGGGCTGTTAGACGTTCTTCTAAGTTTGAAGATTATGTGTAATCTTCATGCTGTGTATTCTTCATGCTTCAAATTTTGCTGTTATGTACATCTGTAATTGTTGGGATATTACATTGTTATATTAGGGGGAAGATAATGTAGTGTCTTACATTACGTTATTTAAGCATGTGTAGTCCTTTAAGGTTATATGGAATGTGGAATTCTGAGGTTGCTATGGGAGGCTGGCATTTAGTCAGTAGTCAGTTGCCAGTCCTATGCGTTGGATGGGGTCTCTGATATCTTGAATTTATTAATGGATTAATAATCTTCACATCTGCCTCCTGTTATCGTTTGCAAGACTGATCTTACACATGCTTATCACACACTGTTTTTTGTCCTATTATTTAATCTTTCTCTTATTTCAGATAATTCCACCTAGCAACATATGCAACAAAATGGTTTTTAAAAACGTCTTCATTTCCTTGGCACCAGAGATGGATTCCTTTCATACTTATTTGTTCGCAGTTTAAAGAGGAAGGCAGCCCTGTACATTGGATAGTTATATTTGTTCACAAACATTCTATATGTTTATGATGTATTAATGTTCTTTAAAGGGCTGCATGTTTGGGCAGCCAATAAAAGTATATGCATAATGTTAGCCTCTGTATTTCTTTAATGAAATCAAGATAATATCTGCATAATAATTGGAAAGGTGTCATTTTATCAGTACCCAAAGGTTCATCTACCGCCTTCTGCCATCACAAATTGGGCTAAGGCCACATTGAAGAAAGGCTTCATTTGACTGCCTTACTGCTTTGGGCCAAGATCTGTCTTACCCAAGAATTAGAATTTACAAGGTCCATTATTCTAGAATGCTTTCGTTTATCCAATATTGATTGTATTCCCTGGTTCAATTATCTTAAATGTACATTTCATGAATTGGACCTAGTTGATTTTTATGTTAATTCTTCTAACTTGCCACAACAAGTAAAATCTATTATTAAAACAGTTTATGGAAACGGAGTGAGCGCAAAGCATTTTAATTTGCTGAATCAGCAGAGTTCTTTAAGTCATCAGACTGTGGGTGAATTAGTTACGGAACCTAAACATTATCCTATTTTATTTGCAAACCCCCAACATTTATTTTATCTGACAAGGTTCTGCTTGTCCTAAATTCATTTTCTGGTCGCCTTCCTGGAGCAAAGCGGATGGGCAAATAATCTTCCATTGTGCCCATGTAATAACATGGCAAGACAACTCACTATACACTTTACCTTGTATTATGCCCGGTATAAAACAGAGAGAGATAGATTTCTGTCCCCTTTATTAAGGGATCATCACCCTGTCTCTTATATTGAAGGTTGTAGGTTTCTTCTTTCTCTGGATTCTCCTGATATCAGTTACTCTTTCCTCAATTTTATTAAAGGAGCAATTGGAGTCAGAACGAGTTATCGATAAGAGGAAGAGTGTGTGTTTTAAAGTCATTCTAATATAATATTATGTAATTATTTAATTTTAAGAATATCTTAACAGACAACTGTTTCAACCAAATCATAATGTACTTTTTTATGAATTGTACTAATTGTGATACTGAAGTCTGTTTAATTGTTTTATAATGTGTGAAATGCTTTTATGATTCATATAAGAAATCGAATAAAGGTTCTTTGACTTGAGTCATCAGAGTCACTGAAATTTCTAACAGAGACATTTTATTTCTTTAATTACTCCATAGTCAGGTTTTTGGGCAACATACAGTAAAGGTAACTATGACATGGTTAGATGAGTCCATCATGATGGACATTTCACCTTTTCTGGAGTCAGTTTTAGAATTTAGGTCAAGAGTTTACCCTTTCACATGGGTGAGTTTTGAGCATACCTAATCAAGATCATTATTTTTCAGAAAATATGCTAAGTGTAAGGTATCAGATTCAATTGTTTCTCCACAATGCACATTAACGACTTCTAGGAAGAAGCTGTTTGTGGTTAGGTTTAATCTGTCAATAAGTTTCATTAATTGTTCAGTAAATTTTTTGTTATAACCTGGGAGTTGATACATCATGTGGAAATGGATGGGGGCCTCTTCTTTTGTTTTTAATTTATTTGAGAGACATTAGAAAGTTAGAAATTGATCCCTTTTCATTTATTTGCACTGAATGGACGCTCTTTGAATTAATGCAACTCCTTGCCGTAGTTTTTCTTCACAATCCAGATGGATTATAGATAGCCATTTGGAAAGAAGAGTTCCAGAACTCGTGCAGATGAGTTGATTAGACATGTTTATCCAGGAATAGTAGTTCAGGATTATTAGTGGTAATCAGATCAGTGATTTCTAGATGATGTTTGGTTGCAGAGTTGCAGTCATGCTGTGCACATTTGAATATGTTGTACTATTTGTTTTATAATGGGGACTTAGCCAATAGGGATTTCGATGTGGCTCTAGTGGCTGATTTAGAATCGGTTAATTGGGGTCTTAGTCATTCATAATTGCTGTAATATCTGAAATTGTGAAACATTCATGACCATTGCATGCAGGGCCGGACTGGCCGAACCGGACATCTGTCATTTCCCTGGGAGGCTGGAAGGGTGGAGGTCGGTTTTGCAGCAATGCGGGCTGGTTTTGTCACTAGGAGCCGGTTTTGCAGTTGTGCTGCAATACGGGCCCCCAGTGACAAAAGCAGCAGTGCTTTCCACTTGACACCCCCTCCCCGGGGGCTGGTCTGACAGAATTGCCAGGGCGGCTTTCAGTTACCAGTCCAGCCATGATTGCATGATGCGATTAGGTCATTTGCCTCTTTCTGAATTAATGAATTTGAGAATCTAATAGGGGGAGATTCTTTGTTGTTTTACAGGACAGCATTCAATTGAGTTACACCTGCGTTAAGACTGGAATGGGAATGAAGGAGATATCCAGTCATTCATACTGGGGCATTTATGTGGGTAAGAGTGTAGTAACTATAAGATGAGGGAATCAACGTTCATTCTCTGTTTTTTTAATTTATTATACAATATATTTAAGAGTCATATACGAAAAGTGAGATACGAGAGAAAAAATGAAATAATCATAACAACCACTATGGCATACTAAGCTACTTTTTCAATACAATTAAAATTAGGTCCTGCAACACAAATATTAATTCAAAAATTGCCTATAATTACACATAAATCATAATGACTGTATTTTTTACTCATAGAATTGGCATATTTGACCACATTTTTGCAATGCACATATAGATCTTGTTTTGACTAGTGCTAGTTCTCTTTCATAAATGTCTATCATAAATACCAGCCAGTCAGAGAAAGTAGGAGGATTCAACGAGATCCACTCTCTCGCAATGCACAAAAGAGCAGCTACTAATATAATAGATAAAAAAACTCCTGATTGCAAGATTCTCACACACCTTTAACCCCAACATTATCTCTTTTGTAGTAAAGGATAAGCTAAATCCTACACATTGACCAACATATTATATGACCTTTTCCCAAAAGTCCTGTAACATAGAACAAGAACAAAACATTTGAAGAATATCAACACCTCTTTGACCACACTTAGGACAGCATGTCTTATCAACCCCACCTCGAAGAGATCCCTACGCTGGTAGTTGCCATTTACAGATCTTATCAGGAGTATAATATAGCATACAAATGGTGCAAAATTGCTGCAACTTTATATTGACAGAATGTATGGAGTTATTTAAAGTATCAAAGGCCAGCACAATCTCAGAGACATCCTTAGCAATGCCAAGTACCCGACTCCATTTATTCGCTATATAACCAGTATCCGTACTTCTCAGATGGCAAAGATGTAAATACCACGAAATTCGGGTGATTCGAGCACTGCAAACTACTTTGAGGTTAGAATAAACGATTACTGTGCTCCAGGAACACCCTCTACTCAGGGGTGTGTAGTGTACTCAACAGATAATGAACAAGTTCTTAATCAACTTGTATTCCTGGGCACTAGTGTATGCTGTAACCAGCCAGAATTTTCCAGTGAATGATAGCTCACTTGTATATTTGACAATCTTTTCTTTATTGGTAATCCATAGTTCAAAAGGGCATTCCAATGTTACTCCACATTAAATGTTCCCATCAACA
This sequence comes from Lissotriton helveticus, assembly GCF_964261635.1. NCBI lineage: Eukaryota > Metazoa > Chordata > Amphibia > Caudata > Salamandridae > Lissotriton > Lissotriton helveticus. The sequence continues at coordinate 853,965,986 of NC_136070.1, read as the reverse complement.
AGATTGATCATTTCTTTTCTTTCAATCAGTTGCCAAAAATCTGGCCTTCCATGGCCTCCCAATGCATTTCGGCGCAAGCCAGCGCCTTTATCAAGGGATCTGTAAATTTAAATAACGATGATTACTACTACATAGTAAGGGACCAACAAAACTACATGCAATACATTGCTACTGATGTGAAGGTGTAATTAAAATACCAACATGCATACCAAGTGGTTAAACTGATGCAGGAAAAAAATGCTAAACAAAAGGTGCCTATACGCACGCTAAATGTAACTGCAAATACTTAACAAGGTTGTGAAAATAAAGCTGGAAAGAAATGGGGGAAAAAACTTTTTTCGCTCGTGGCAGGCTGACACTAGTCTGAAGATAGGTAAACTCAACCATGCAATGCCTCCTACAAGTGCGCGGGCAGCATACAAGCTACATGTATATGAGTAAATGTGATCTCTCGTAGCTTCAAAAAGGGAGCTAAAGCCAAGATGTTTAAAGACGCTATCGCTTAACTAGGCGTTTTAAATCACGCGCTTACCAAAACAAACTAGGAAAACGTTCGAAAGGGTTTTCTGCACTCTGGTTCACAGGTGAAAACTTAAACCGAAATGTTAAAGGGTGCTATCGCTTAACTAACCGCATATTGCAACTGGCTTACCAGAACAAACGGGGATGCCGCTCGCGAAGGTCCGCTGCACTCCGGTTCTAGCTACGCGGAGTGGCGGGAAAGGTTAAAGGAATTAGGTGGGTGGGGATAACTGTCTACGCTGCTGCGCTATGACTTATGGTACTTGTATGCTCATCAGTATACTAGGTCAGTGCAACAAATCTAGGAACATCATGCTACAGTTATAAAAGTCAGAGGATAATCATATTTACAAATAGCACTGAAATCCCACCCTTTCATTAAGACCAGACGGTTTTAAAGTCTGAAGACGATATATCCAGTGGTTCTCTCTCCTTAAAAGTTGCGTTTTGTTATTAATGCCTTCCTACATTAAAGACACCACAGACTTTTTGAAAAAACTAGCTTCCATCAAAATTAACAAAGAACAACTTATCTACATGGCAACAATAGACGTTCAAGCACTATATACGTCGATACCCCACCTAGCAGGCATAGAGGCAGTGGAAAAAGTACTGTTATGTAGTAACTATGATGATACCATGAAAGTTTTTTTGATGGAACTTTTAGAGTTTACTCTTATGCACAGTTATTTCAAACATGGTGAACTTTGGTATATCCAAAAGAGTGGTACAGCCATGGGCAATTCGGCTGCGCCGACGTACGCTAACATCTTTATGAGGAACTATGAAGAGACGAACATTTTGAGCCAAAACACTTGGAAGCAACACACTAGACTTTATGTTCGATTTATCGACGATATTTTTATTGTTTGGGAAGGTGCCAGAGAAGTTCTATCATCAGAAATTTCTAAATTGAATTTGATAGATGAACGCATCAAGTTTACTTGGGATATTCAAGAAAGAAACATCAACTTCCTAGATGTCAATGTCATTCGAGGAGAATCCAGTTTTGACACTATGCTATATAGAAAAAACACTGATCGAAACAATCTATTGAGCTTTGATAGCTTTCATCCCCCAGCCCTGAAAAGACACTTGCCATTTTCCCAATTTATGAGGGTGAAAAGAGTCGTCTCTGAACCACAAAAGGCAGCAATTCAGATGACAGAAATGTCCACTCGATTTCAAAAAAGAGGCTATCCTCCATCAATTTTGAGTGAGGCCACCGAAAGAATCAAGGATATGACGAGAGGAACTTTATTTGCCAGCAAACCAACTTCCAATGAGCAGCGCATAACATGTGTGAGTAAATACTCTACAGCTAGTAATGCCTTCAAAAATATAATTAAAAAGCACTGGTCCATACTACGTGTTGAACCGGATTTTAAGGGAGCATTTGAACGAGATCCATTGTTTGCCCACACACGTTTGAAAAATATGGGTCAACTTTTGAAAATGAGATCTAAAACCAACCAAGTACTCTGGAGGTGATAGCTTGTTGCCCTTCTTAATGTTACCACAGTTAGTACAGTTGAGGCAAGGTAAAGTTCCTTTCCAAATTGCGTATTGGTTGGTTTTAGATCTCTCTAGATCTAGAAAACTCAGATGCCTTTAACGCTTGATTGTCACCGAGACTTCCTGGGGAACAATGTCAGTTTATTCACTCTGTGTTTACACGCACGTTCAACTACTAGAGGCGCATTATCAGAGATTGGGAACACGTGTCTCGCTCTAACTCAGCGAAAACAAAAGCATTTTGTGGTTCACAGCGCTGACACACTAGAATGAGTGTCCATTAAAAAACGCAGGGGTGACGAATTTACACAATTCATATGCAACCGCGGCTCACTGTGAGAAGAAGCGCCGTTGCGACAACACTCTAAAGTGACCACGCGCATCACAAAATTACTTCGCTCATTAAACAGTTTTGCTTTGTTTAAACAGAGTAAAAATAAAGAAGAAACATAAAAGCGGGCGCGCATTATAGACAAACGGCTGCACACATACAAAATAAACAAGCAGTGTCCTGAGGCTCACATATGGTTCGGCAGACCAGGCTCGAAAGCTGAACTCGAGGAGAGGAGAAGAGCTAAACCGAAGACAACAAGAACATTTATGGTTGAGTTAATAAGTAAAGTAAGTTATAAGTCTGATTAGTGACTGAGGGACAGATGTAGGTAAATTTTATTTTACCACCTCTTAAATACCGCATCATACCGACTCGGTATTTAAGAAGTGGTAAAATAAAAGTACCGAGATGTAGGTAAATACAGATGTGCATTTACCGATTCGGAAACAATCGGTATTTACCGATGCGGTAAATACCGACCGGTAAATGCCCATTCATTCCTATGGGCTTTGAAGCCCATAGGAATGATTGGGCATTTACCGGTTGGTATTTACCGCATCGGTAAATACCGATTGACACAAGGGTGGAGGGGGTGTCACTTTGACACCCTCTGGCACCCCCAAAAGAGGCTCGGGTGCCATGTGGCAGGCATACCTGCCCTAAGGGCAGGTCTGCCTGTCATATGGCATAGGTGTGCATGCACACATGTGCAAGCACACCAGAATCGGTATTTTACCATCAAATAGTATTTGATGGTAAAATACCGATTTTTTAATGCTTGTGGGACTCAGAAGAGTCCCACCTACATATCAATTTTCCTGATTCCGTAAAAATACCGACTCGGTATTTTACATAATCGGTAAATTTACCTATCGGTAAATTTACCGAGTCTGTAAAATACAGGGCCCTACATCTCAAAATGCATTTACCGGTCGGTAACGGCCGAATTCGGCCGTTACCGACCGGTAAATGCCTACCTACATCTGGCCCTAAGTGTAAAAAAGAAAAGGAAAACACAAGCCAGCAGGACTTTTCCATTTGAGAAATGCTCGGTTTGTAATTTGAATCCGGCCGCATTCCACGCTCAGAGACGGTACGAAAAAAAAAAAAGGCATGACTGTTTATCAGCGCCGCGCGCCTCTCTGCAGACTCCCCCTGCATTCCAGAGAGGCGCGCGTCGCGATCCGGTCTGCCATGCCATGCTGTGGAGACAAGACCTGACCACGCGCACAACGTTATCCTATGGAGAAACACTGCGCGCGGCCAGGTCTTGTCTCACTTCGTCGTTCTGAGACTGCTGAGACGCCGACTATAGTTCTCTGGCGAGAACGCGCTTCGCGCGTTTCTAGCCGAGACCTAAAAATCTGCTGCCTTCCTGGAATGGAGTATTTTCATCACGGGTCTCCCAACTTGTGACCAGCTTTTCTACTGATACTATCAGTTGAGTCTGTAGCGAAACTAGCAGCGGGGGCTGCGGCAGAATTTCGGGTCACCCGACCAGTCCTGGGTAAACTCAGTTAGAGTAGAGCCACATGTCGCTGTACAGACACGAAGCCAACAAACCAGCTGGGCCATTGAGACACGGAACACTCCCCGCCGCTCCACCCCCCTGTGTGACAGCCAGGGCTGAAACAGCTTCCTGTGCACACACACAGCCGCCCCCCCAGTACTTCAGTGTAAACAGCTCCGGTGAAGCACACAGCTTCAGGTGTTGCCGAAGATACTTAGTTGCTTGGCGTCCCGTGGAAGCATTAAAGGGTAAGTTACACTGCCCTTCTGTATAATACTTTTGTTCCTCCAGCCACTCAAAAGATAAAGAGTACTGATTCCCAATTGTTTATCAAATTCTAAGCAGCCTTTCAACCTTTCATCACAGAGCGCTCAGCATAGTGTCAGGAGCTCACGTCGGGCGTACGTTGCCTCTCACAGCAGATTCAATCCGCCATCGTCATTTCCCACTGCCGTCGAGAGATCAATATTCATTCTCAAGGGATTTTAAGACCTAGTCCTTGTGAGTATCAGATGTTTTAGAGTTGTTATTGGTAACTGCAATTTTGCCATCCATAATATATGTAGTTAAGTTCTGGCATATACTGAAAAGCAATGTACATTTTTATTCATTTTTTCTAGGCAGACTATTTGTCACTCTCATTGATACTCTACTTTCACTACAATATCACCTTGTGAACACAATTCTTTTTTAGTTTCTCAACAAATGATAGTCATTAGACATTGATAGCTCTATTTCCTCATCTAACTTGTTATGTATTCCTAGAATCACCCAGTATGAAGTGGAGTACCTGTCTGTTTTGCATATACATTTCATATTGTGTGAAGGACTAGCAAAACTTCGGAGACTAGCAATGGGGAAAATGGTGGTCAAAATTGTGGCAAATAAATAATTCTTTGCTTCCCTTTTCATCTCACTTTTTAAAAGGCACATATATGGGTTATCTTTTATTGGCATTTGTGTGCATGTTCAATTTAGGACAGCATCTTCACCCTCATCATTCTGCAATTTGGCAACTTCCTTCTTTTACTCAAAGTAAGCTCTTTTGGAGACGTTATAACCTCCATTAGCCTTTCCTATCCCTTCTTTGCTTAAGACACTCAATGCAAACCCCCTCCCTTGTCCTATATATTCCCACCTTATTCATGTATCTAAATGCCTGTTTTTACAATTGATTTGGGGTTTTCATGTGCTGTCTAATGTTTTACTCTTTAACAGCTGAGACAAAATGCTTTACCCTTTTCCAAAGAGCAACATGACCAAATCATCTCTTTCCCTCATGGCTATATTTGGTCTTCCACCTCTGAATGCAATATGATGGTTCATTCCAACAATGAAAGCAGCTCTCTACTTTCACTGCCTTAAACATCACTTATGCCAACTTGTTCAACAAACACAAGATAAGCCTCTGCAAAATCCAAATACCATGCTCGTCCTCAACAAATTTGAAGATTTCAGCAGACACCTCCTCGTTGCGCGCACTGCATCACCAAATGTGATGCAGTGCGCGCAACGAAATTCGTTTTATTCATTTATATGTTTACTTACCTGTTAAACTCCGTAATTCATACATTACTACCCCCCACCCTGCCCCTCCCCCTCCCCACCACCGCCCTGCAGGAACTCCTACTATCGACCACGGCTGCCACAGGGGCTGCAGGGACCTTTGTTACACCACTGTGCCCAGCATTTTCCCTCTCCTTCCTCACACAGTAAACATTTCTGATATGGGGGCCTTGGAGCATATTCCAGGATGCGCGTTATTTTAGACAGCACATCTCAGAAACTAAAAGAGACAACCCATGCTCTCTGTTTCCGTGCTGCAATGTCTGAAAATCAAACTCTAACTGGCAGAAATATCAGGTTACATTAATTCATTTTACGCACTGCAGGCGCAGAAAAAGCTCTGCATTGAGGCAGCCGATCATGATAGAGCCCTTTTTCGTATTGGAATCTAGGCATTAATTCATGGTTTCAAATTACCCTGTACACAAACATGTCAATTTCTATAATATATACAATGGGTCCTGTTACAGACATGCAGAAATAACAATTGGCAACTAAGAACACGCAATTTAATCAAGGGATCCGTATTCTCACAGAGGCAGATAATGATTATTTTAAACTGAGCAGTTGGGTTGCCCTATATTGCAGATGATTTATTTAATAGAAAGCTTGTTGAGGTTGTGACACTGGCTGACCTTGGCTTGGTGGATTTCAGTTATTATGAAAAGTGCTTCACAGCCAGAGGGAGTGCATGAAGGCTGCTCCTAATGCACTGTCCATTATAAGATGATAATATGTTGGCCTTAGAGGTAACTGCTTGGAAATCCTGCTGCTAATGCAGACAAACATATTAGTTACTCTTCTTTTAGGGAACTAAAGCAGCAGCTTTTTTTTATTTTTCAATTAACTCCAGATTTATATTAAGCCTTTTTTGCAGAAAATACAGCCATCATCCAGTAATATTATTACAGATAGGAGTTGAAAAAAAAATCTAGAGATTGTAGAAAAATCATATTACAATTCAGAAATATATAATGAGGTGTAAAAGATCATCAAGGGTAACTGGAAATTTGGAGAGAAATTAATTTAAGAGGATCATCCATAGATCATTTTACGTCAAATAATCTTAGATAATAGAGGTATATCATTTTAAAAAGTAATGTAGAAACAATATACGGTGATGAAGATTCTGTTCTGGAGAAACCAGAGAGGAAAACATACATATATAACAATAGGAGAGCCGTTGATTGCTACAGATAGCGAGATGCAGAAGGGGAAGGGGAACCCATCCCCTTCAAGTGTTGTGATAGCCAAAAAAGATCTGCCTGTCGAAGTAAACGTGAAAGGAAGAGGCTGCACAAATGAAAACACAAAGAACTTGCCAGGGCAAATATTTAACACAATTAAAAAAGCTATTCAATCTTCGAAAACCAAAAAGAACTGGCTAATAAATTGCAAAGGGATTCATCTACCAAAGAACGAATGTCAGCAGCTGGTGAGTGTCAGGACAAAAACAATGGGCCAGTACTGATGACTAGCAAAATACGCCATTTGGCATAGGCAACGCAAAGAGTATTAATAAGTGTGGGGGTCCCTAGCCAGGGACAGAAACCAGTCGCTTGATGGCACAGGAGGGGGGAGCACATAGGGAATTAGAAGTTACGGAGGGGCAAATAATTCGACAGACTCGGTACTATGCTTAGTCGGACCGGAAGCGACGAGCGACCCCAGCCCATTTATTTATACCCTCTGGCCACGCCTGGCCAAAAAGTGAAACAAAGTATATGGGTGCTTCCGGGGCTCTGCCAGCCTTCAGAACAACTAGACCACTACATCCCATCCCAAGTTAGTTCTTCATAAAAATTTCTTTTAACAAACGTTTAGACATGAAATCAGCAAGTCTCTAGCTAGGCCGAGGATTTGGCCTCAGGTTGTATGGCTGTCGATTGTCCTCATTCTCCCGACTAGAACTCTCATAGCACTCAGCCTGCCCGGGTGAGTCTGGGCTGGCCACCGGCGATCCATTAAGACCGGCTTCCACTGCGCTAACATCCGGACTGGCCGCTGATGCTGCCTCATCACTGGGAGATGCGTTACCCCTTTGAGGAACTTGCTTGAAGCATGATATGTTGCGGGTCACTACTACTCCATTTCTTTCAACGGTGATGGCCGTTCCGTTCATTGACTTGACTGTCCATGGGCCAGCTTCATACGGGGTCCGTAACTTTCCACCAGGTCGTCTGGTTCGTATCAGTACCGAATCCCCGGGGACCAGCATCCAGGAACGAGCCCTCCATTTCCGACTGGCCTTGTCATTGGTGTTTTGCCTTCTCTCCTGGGCTGCTTGCGGATCATAGGGCTCAGGGACCCAGGTCTCCGCCATGGGCAACAAATCCCATCTTGGACCGGTCAGCATGAGCGACCAGGGCGAGCGTTGCGTGGTACAATGTGGGGTACCCCTGTATTCCCTCAGGAAGTGTTGAAGAGCTATTTCAGGGTCTTTGTTCTCAGCCATGGCAATGCGCAGCACTTTGTTGATGGTTCACATAAACCGCTTGACCTCCCCATTAGCTTGCGGCCACTGGGGTGTGATCCGGTGATGTCTAATCCCTTGCACCTGGATGGCCCACCCCTCTATTCGGGGAGGGGGGTGGCGCCGTGCCATTGAATAGAGGGATGAGTGGCTGATGATCCATCACCACTTGGAATGGGTGTCCGCTCACGTACAGTTGAAAATGGTTGCAGGCCCATTTCACCGCTAGAGCTTCCCTCTCGATTTGCGAATATCGCAATTCCGTGGCCGTGAGAGCTTTGCTGGCAAACGACAACGGTGCCCATGTTCCAGGCTCAGTCTCTTGTATTAGTAGCGCCCATAGCCCAACAGGGCTGGCATCGACCAATATCTCGGTGGGTCTGGTCGTGTCGAAGTACGCCATTGTGGTACTGTCCAATAGGCCCTCAGGAAGTGTTGAAGAGCTATTTCAGGGTCTTTGATCTCAGCCATGGCAATGCGCAGCACTTTGTTGATGGTTCGCATGAACCGCTTGACCTCCCCATTAGCTTGCGTATTTTACTTGTTCAAATGCCTCGATTTCCACAGAAGTCCATTTCCACGGGGTCTCTTTCTTCGTTAGGTTTCGCAGGGGCTCTGCTATGGTTGCCAAGTAGGGAATGAATCTCGAGCAGTATGTTGCCATCCCCAAGAAACTTCGGACTTCAGAAGCGCTGGTTGGAGCAGGAGCACCTTGAATGGCCTGTGACCTACGAGGATCAACCTTCACCCCATCAGAGCTAAAAACGTAGCCAAAAAAATCAATTGTCTTTTTGAAGAATTGGCACTTCTGTTTGTGGAGTGTCACTCCATGCTCTGCAAATCGTTGCAGCATGGCCCTGATGCGTCGATGATGTTCTTCAGTGGTTTTGGAATGGATCAAGTTATCATCACTTACATTCAACACACCTTGAAGCCCGGATAAGATCTCCTTTATGGCGTTCTGGAAAATTTCCGCAGCTGATGATACACCAAAACTGAGCCTCTTGTATCGGTGGAGGCCGAGATGTGTCGAAAAAGTCGTTATGTATCTGCTTTCCTCCGCTAATCTTAGTTAGTGATAGCCGGCGTTGAGATCCAGCTTTGAGAAACATTGCGAGCCGTTCAGATCTGCAAGGATATCGTCAACTGTCGGCGTGAGGTGCCTCTCCCTTTTGATTGCTCGATTCGGCATCCTCATGTCTATGCAGATTCTGATCTTGCCAGGTTGTTTTGGTTTTTTAGCTATGACCATGGGCGACACCCACAGGGTGGGGCCCGATACCTTTTCAATTACCTCTTGTTCCTCCAATTTCAAGAGTTCCTATTCAACTAGCGGCCTCAAATGGAAAGGAATCCTCCGGTGTCGCAGTGCTACTGGTTGTACAGCAGTGTCAATGTGAAGTTTGACAGGTGACCTTTTGATCGTACCTAATCCGGTGAACAGCTGTGGGAACAACTCCAAAATGTCTTTGGTCTGGATCATCTTCACTGCATTTGCAAATGCTATTAGCTGAAGGTATTCTGCGGTGCGGCTTCCTATAAGCAGGTCCGCCTCCCGGTCGACTACATGGAACGTGGTCGTGACCTCCTTGTCTTCCGCCTTCCCATGGACTACCATTTTCCCACGGAGTGGAAGTGGGGTCTGACTCCCATATGTCAGGATGCGGATTTTGGATGGGGTGAGTTGCGGCCTCGGGTTTAATTTATTGTAGTGTTGCAGTCCCATTACATTGACCGTGGCCCCTGTGTCAATGAGCCCTGTTACCAACGATCCATCGATCTCGATGTTGCATTTGGGCTGTAGCCTTCTACTTTTCTTGAGATCGTTCGCAAACGATACGAAGTAGCATTCCTCTTCGTCCTTTTTTGACGAGTCATCCAAACGCTGATACCTGCGGGACCACGTCCTCACTGTTCGTGTCCCCATTGGTTCTCCTAGCGATAGGTGTCTTACCGCACCAGCTACGGACTTCTTCCCCGTGGTGTTCTTGCCTCCAAAACCTCCCCGACATACACTCGCGAAGTGATTTGGGATTCCGCACTTGGAGCACGTCTTTCCTCTGGCTAGGCAACCGTCCTGATTGTGCTCCTCCCGGCCACAATATCCACACGGGGCATTTCGTGTCATCTTTGCGGACCATCTTCCTCGTCCACTCCGTGCCGGTGTGCGGACGGCGTCCACCCTCTCCATTTTCACACTCGCTTGCGCACTCACCGATGGATTGAGTGCTGCCTCCATTGCTGTCGCCTGAACATCAGAGAGTTTGCGGGAGCGTGCAAGAATCAAAATCTCCTCCAGAGTGATACGTGGTTGTCGGAGTATGAGTGTTCTTAACGTTTTGTTGTGACACCCTTGGATCAATTGCGCCGTAACTTCTTTCGTCTGGTCATCCTCTGGACACGTGCTTACCAGCTCTCTGAGTCTTGCGTGAAAAGCGTCCATTGACTCTCCTTCTCTTTTTCTAGACTGCCGAAATTTAAAACGTTTGTAGTGCGGGTTCAGCTGGAGGTCGAAATGGGCATTTAGGGCCCTGACTGCTGCATCGTAGTCATTCGGTGGACCAGTGTTTGGGAGGTGCGTGAACAACTTATATATCTCACCGCCTCCAAAATGCAATAACAGTGATCTCTTAACTACCCCGTCAGTTTCTCGGGTTGTGATGAAGTAGTTGTTCAAACATCCGATCCACACAGCCCATCTTGGTGCTGCAGTGGAGGGATCAATCAACTCACTGAATGGAGGTAGTGCCTGTATTTGTGATAGTGCCGGCGGTGGAGGCGGCTGAACTGGTGCAGCGGCCTGCTGCGGAAGCGCATTTTGGGCTGGTGTATTGGACATGGCGCACCTCGGTCAATGGCAAGGTGTGTTTGGGTGTGTGAAGAATGGCAAGGTGTGTTTGGGTGCGTGATGATTCGTGCTACCCTTTCTTGGCTTCGATCTCAGCCGTCTGCTCCAAGTGTCTATTAACCAGCTGTTCCAGCCTGCGGTGTTGAAACCCGGTGTGCTGCTGATTCTGCCCACTGTGGTGCTGCTCCTATTCTCTTCCTCACGGTTGTGGCACTTGCCCATGTGCAGGCACGTGAGCAACAGTTCTTTAACTTTGCGAATGCTTGTTTGCAAAATTTAGTGATGTGGTCGTGCTTGCACAATTCCCTTGATCTTGCCAATGTTTATTGTACCAACTGGCTCCCAGCCTCTGCGCGCCTCTCCTCGCGCTGGTTCGACTCTCTCCCCAGGGCCTGCCTTCGCCGAGCTCTCTGCCGGCTCACCGCGATGCGTGGCTGCCATTTTGCACGCGTGCGCTTTAACTGCTAGTGCGCATGCGCGCACAGTTCATTCATGCGGCGGGCCTCGTGGCCGAGATCAGAGCCACGCTGGACTTTCCGGTAGGCTTCTCCACCTCGTTGCGCTGCCGCTCACCTCCTTTTCTGCTCCGCTGTTCTGCCACCGCACGGGGCGTCACTCCTCAGTCCTACGAGCCGATGCAGGCTTCCTGGGCTCGTCGCCGGCGCTTCTCCACCTCAGGTGACGCAGGTCACAGGGCTCGGATGTGGGCGCTTGGGTCAGCCACAGATCCCACCCTCGTCACCAGTGTGGGGGTCCCTAGCCAGGGACAGACACCAGTTGCTTGATGACACAGGAGGGGGGGCACATAGGGAATTAGAAGTTACGGAGGGGCAAATAATTAGACAGACCCTGTGCTATGCTTAGTTGGACCGCAAGCCACGAGCGACCCCGGCTTATTTATTTATACCCTCTGGCCACGCCTGGTCAAAGAGTGAAACAAAGTATGTGGGTGCTTCCGGGGCTCTGCCAGCCGGCTGAACAACTAGACTGCTACATCAAGCAGATCACGGAACAACCTGCAATAACCCTATCAAGTAGTTTATAATAGGACAGACGACCCAAAATGGCAGAAGGCATCCAAGCACCTCAGGGAATGATTCCTGTGTCATTCAAGAGCAGTTGGAATCACAGGACTTTGCTTTCAAAATGACTCCTAGCTGGCAACCTGCAGGCAGGGCAACACGAGATCAGGTGCTGCTATCGCAAGCATCCCAGGGTGGAAATTGCCACTATGGCAACTCAAACAGAATGGAAGAGCCCACAATTACATGAAGATCTTAAAGCAGGCCGTTCTGGATATGTGCACCAGCATACCTAGACCACAGATACGTACGAAACTACATGGACCGCCACAGAATTAGTCAAGGGGACTCATCTGGTGCAGCAATCTGAACTAATATTAACACAAATCGAGAATTAGATAGTGCTTAAAGACGCAGACTGTAAACAGAAGCAGGCAATGAACACACACATAGATCAAATGTGAGCTGCTCAAGATGCCGTAGCATACTGATATTAAAAAACAAGTGATTTATAGCCAAACCCCAGGAAACTGGTAGAGAACCACAGGTGGGGAAAAAGTTCAATAGTTCCATCAACGACCAAGCAAACACTGGTGCTAGTCCTGTCTCAAACAAGCTCAAGTGGTGCCAAGAATGTCAATCAAGTGGGGCAAGGCCAGCAGCCGATGAAGATGGCCGCCATCTATAAGCTGCACTAGCAGCCATCAAGCGAGCCCTCAAAATCCGCCATAATCCGTTGTTCGAAGGGCACCAACAGCAAGTAGCTGATCAGGGACACCGCAGCCGCCCCTGAGAGCAAGAAAACCCCGGAGCTAAGCTGCAGGGACCAAGTGAGGAATGCGTCTTCGGTTCGGTCTATATACGCAAGATGGTGCCGTCCTTATAGCCCCGAGTGAAAGAAGCACTGGGCGTCCTGTTGCAATGCCGCGGTAAAGTGTGGCTAAGGAGGATTGTGGAGCGTCCTGCAGCTGATTACTGCAGAGTGCTTGCTTCCGATGTGGGCAGCATGAGGGAAGGTGACCGCGGAGGTGTGCGGTGAGGAGCCGGCAGGGCTGGGTGAGTGCAGTGGAGATCTCTCACCCTGTTCACCAGTTTCCAGCCGGGCTGCCAAGATGCCTGGAATGAGCGCGGCGCTGAGCCTTAAGGCAGCGCTTATGCTGAAGCCCACCCGGTAGAAGAATTGGAGGACGTGCTTCCTTCCCCCCTCCTCCCCTGTGGGCACTGATTAGAAATCGGCAATATGCCCCCTGGGCTGAGCAGTCACCGGGTAAAGGAACAGGCAAATCGTAGTGAGCAACAAAATAATCGATTTGACCTGGTGAATACATACTGTGAAGACACACGGTAAGGGCAGCGTATGAGCCAAACACAGCTCAGCTGAGTGAAGTGGGCGACACTCCCCTTCTGGGGCCTGCATACCAGTGGGAGGCCGACCAGGCAGGTCCTTGCGCAGGGGAGAGCGGGCAGTGGTCTGGGAGGTCGGTACTGAGGTCCACCACACCGGCTAGCGATAGAGCAACCCCTGAAATTTGAAGACACTACTAAGGCCTACTGAATGTGGCCATGGGTCGCAACAGAATGGTGGGGCTGGGCCAGCCCGACCAGATAGACAAATACCTGGTAACTATGGTCCGTGAAGACGGAGCGTCAGGAGGGGTTCAGCAGGGGGAGCAAGAGGATCCGAATGCGGACCATTCCCTGAAAGACATTATGAAGGCGATTAGGGAGCAGCGTGGGACCCTATAACCTAAACTGGACTCCTTTACTGAGGGAGTACCATGCCCTTCGTGCTACGTTCTGACAAGAACAGAACAAGTTTCAGAAAGGTGCTAAAAACCTGGCTTTTATCTATGCCCTAACCACCATCTGTATCTTCTACTTTCTACAGCACCAAGACACCTCGGCATAAGGGCGCTTTAAAAATAATTCAGTCAGTCAGTCAGGAGGTAAATCTCTTGTGGGCAGACTTCCGGAAGATGTTGGAGAAGGTGTCTGCAGCGGAGGTGGGGATTGGGAGTCTGCAGTTCAAAAATAAACACCTCGAAAGCCAGGTCTCGATGCTTACGAAGAACCAATCCGAAATACTCATCCGACTCGAAGACCAGGAAGGGAGGGCCCCATTGTAACAACATACTGGTAGTAGGAGTACCGAAGGGAATGGATGGAGCATCGATGGACCTCTTCCTGGAAGGCCTAATCCTGAATCACTTAAAACCCAAATGCCTCTCCTCTTTCTTTTCCGTGGAATGTTCGCACCGGGCTTTGGGGGACTGGCCTCGTCCTGGGGCACCCCCACACACTATTATTGCACGAATATTGAACTTCAGCGACAGAGACGCTATCTTACAAGTGGCACATTTAAATGGCGAACTCCGATGTGAGAATGCTACCATCCACTTCTTCGCAGTTTTCACTCTTCACGTCTAGTGCCAGAGGCAAACATTCGATGCAGACAAAAGGGCCCTTTGTGAGCAAAGCATGAAATATATGATGCTCTTCCCTGCTCAACTCAAAATTATCGATGAACGGAAGGCATACTTCGACTCCCCAGTGGAGGCAAGTGACTGGTTAAAAGCGTGGCATACCGTCAGTCACAAAGGGGGCAAAAATCGCACATCACCTAAGAATGGACTCACCGCAGTGGAGCAGGAAGCGGAGCAGGTGCCCAGCAATCAAGAACAGTGACAACGTACAAATAAGGGACATAAGAGACGTTCTTCTGTGCACTGGAACTAAATTCTCCCTTCCCAGAGACATTGAGGGAGGTAATGGGGAGGTCCGGGAGGACACAGTTTTGATACAAGAGTCCCATTTGAGAGGGAGTAAATGCAAGTCACTAGATGGCTTTCGGTATAAAATGGTTACCCACTCCGGATATTCGACCGTAGGGGGGAATCCTACCCCATAACACAATACCCCTGGTCATAACAGGTACTTGGACAGATGATGTAGGCTGCCTTGCTGCGGCAGCGGGTAAATGGGAAGGGCGCTTAATTATACTGTGCTCGATTTACATACTCCCAGGGCTTCATGCTGTTGCCTTCCCAAAGATAAGCTCATTCCTGATGGGGCTGCCCCTAGGCACTCTCCTGATCAGTGGGGACACAAACGCAGATATGAATACGGAGCTTGACTGATCTGGCTCTCACCCGGGCCGGAAAGGGAGCATGATCTGTCAGGAGTCATCACGGCCATGGGCATGGTAGACCTGTTGCTGGGGCACAATCCACAGATGTGGAAAAACAAATATTACTCTGCACTACACGACTCCTTCTCTTGAATCGCCTACTTCTTCACACAAAATGACCTGGTGCGAGAATTTGCAGATCCAAAACATATGGCAAGGGGCTTTTCAGATCATTCCCCGGTGAGCGTTGCCATTAAAGGCTGCTCCAAGACAGAGCAGTATTTCCGAGGGTCGACCCATGGCACCAACGAGATCCAACACTCAGTGACAAAATCCAAAAGAGCTTGGAGCTTTACTTCAGAGAGAACAAAGGGACAGCGGACTCACATATAATTCTATGGGAGGCCTATAAGACAGTGTCGAGGGGGAAGGTACGAGCGCTGATTGGGGCCAAAAATAAAGAAGAAACCATACAGATCAAACTACTAGAGCAGGAGATCATTCAGATGGAAGGGAAGGCAGCAATCAAGAACAATACTGACTTACATCATAGACTAGCATTGCGGCAGCGAGACCTGTGCGATTTAGCAGATAGCAAAGCGAGAGCCCATGCCCTGGCAACGCAACATCGCCCAAACGATGTGGTCGACAAGTTATTGAAGCTCATGGCGTGACTCGAGAGACGAGATAAAGAACATTCATGGGTGACAGGGGTTCGAGACCAAACAGGGACATTGAAAACGACAAGCACAGACATAGCAGGAGCTTTCGCCACACACTTTGAAGTGGTTTATGCACCGGTAAGCACTAGGTCCAAAAACAATTGTGAAGTATTACTAAGAGACTTCTCCTTGCTCCCTCTATCCGAGGAAGCATGTGAGGCACTGGATGATGACCTCACAGAGGAAGAGTTGGGAGGAGCCCTAGAGTCCCTAAAGTCAGGGAAGGCAGCTGGTCCAAATGGGCTTCCAGTCAAGATATACAAAGGTCAGGCCTCCATATTAATACCACCGTTATGTAACAAGCTACTAGAAGCACTGGAAAAAGGGCAACTCCCACTTGACCAACGGGAAACCACGTTCATGGAAATCAATCAATCAATCAATCAGAGCATTTATATAGCGCACTACTCACCCGGAGGGTCTGAAGGCGCTGGGGGGGGGGGGGGGGGTCCGCTACTGCTCGAACAGCCAGGTCTTGAGCTGCTTCCTGAAGGCGAGGTGGTCCTGGGTCAGGCGGAGGTGGGTCGGAAGGGAGTTCCAAGTCTTGGCAGCCAGGTAGGAGAAGGACCTTCCTCCTGTGGTGGCTCTTCAGATGCGGGGGACGGCAGCGAGGGCGTGGCTGGTCGAACGAAGCTGGCGTTTGGGAGCGTAGAAGTTGAGGCGGCTGTTGAGGTATCCTGATCATTGGTTGTGTAGGGCTTTGTGTGCGTGGGTGAGGAGCCGGAAGGTGATTCTCTGGTTGACCGGGAGTCAGTGCAGGTCTCTCAGGTGTCCGGAGATGTGGCTGCAGCAGGGGATGTCCAGGATGAGTCGTGCTGAGGTGTTCTGGATCCGCTGGAGTCTCTTCTGGAATTTGGCGGTGGTTCCGGCGTAGAGGGAGTTGCCGTAGTCCAGACGGCTTGTGACAAGGGCCTGGGTGACCGTCTTCCTGGTCTCGGTGGGGATCCATCGGAAGATCTTACGTAGCATGCGCAGGATGTTGAAGCATGACGAGGAGACGGCGTTGACTTGTCTGGTCATGGAGAGGGAGGAGTCCAGGATGAAGCCCAGTTTGCGTGCGTGGTCTGTTGGTTTGGGTGCGCTGCCCAGGGTGGGAAACCTATTGATCAATGCTGCTCCTACTGTCCAATCTCCCTGATCAATCTAGAGGCAAAGGTGTTGGCCAAGACTTTGGCTATCAGACTGGCACCGGTGATTTCAGAAGTGATCCACTTGGACCGATCCCATTTTATACCTAACAGAAGCACCTGCCACAAGCTGGGGAAGCTCTATGGGGTGCTCCAATTATGGGAGACCCCGCGGGTCAGCAGACAGCATTGATGGCGCTGGATGCATCAATGGCCTTTGACAGCATGGAATGGTCCTTCCTGTTTATGGTGCTTCATAAGATGGGGTTTGTCCCTAATTTTTGTAATTGGGTCAGGTTGCTGTATACGACACCTCTGGCCCGAGTGCGGTTCAATGGGGCGTTATCCCAACCTTTTCAACTGCGGAGAGGAACTAGACAGGGTTACCCCCCGTCCCAGTTGCTATTCGCCCTCGCACTGGAGCCACTGGCATACTGGATTAGGAGAGATCAGATGATTTGGGGTATAGAGGCACCGGGAGGATGGAAAGAACAAATTTTGCTCTATGCAGACAATAAAGTTTTGTATCTTGCGAGACTGTACCATTCAATGGCAAGAGTACTTCACATATTTGAGCTGTTTGGAAGCTACTCTGGCTATACCATCAACTAGTCCAAGTCGGTGATCTTCCCACTATCAGGCCCTCCGCCTAGGGTTCCAATGAGGTGTGTGGCCCCATGGTAAAGGAGGGTTTCAAGTACCTAGGCATCTATGTCATGAGGAACCAAAAGGAGTTCCTCTGGGAAAACCTTGAACCCCAGATAGACCGACTCAGTGCCGATGTACATCACTGGCGAACCCTTCTGCTGTCTCTCATGTGTAGGATGTCCCAATTCAAAATGATGGCTCTGCTGTGCTTCTTGTATGTTCTCCAGAACACCCCATACCCAGTCCCTCTGATAGTTTTCAAGCGGGTGGTCCAAGAAGTTAGATCACTGCTGTGGCAGGGTGGCTCTCCCAGAATAGCACTACATAAACTACAAAAGGGAGTGTATGATGGAGGCCTGGTGGTTCTGGACATCAAGTTATACTATTGGGCCTCGCAGGTACTGGTCATAAATGACTGGGTATGCACAGATACCAATGAGCTGGCCTACAGAGCGGATAGAGCTGCCATGCCGGAAAGAAACTGTGAACCGCTCTTGTACTCCTGGAAGAAGTGTCCGGAGTGGCCTGCATACACTGGGGTGGTGATAGAATGCTGGAGGGAGGTCAACTAGGTTCTAGGTTGGGAGGGGAAATTAACTAGTCTAACTCCACTATGGGTGGGAGATGCATTGAAAGAAGTGGCTTCCCTAAGGGGGTTTAGAGGGTGGAAACTGATAGGCATTGAGTACCTGGGGGATGTTAGGAGGGGTGCAGCCCCCCTCGCCTTCAAGGACTTACATCAGGAATACAATCTAAATCAGATGCAAAGGTACCACTACCTCTGACTAATGCATGAAATACGGAGATACATCCAACATGGTACCCCTGTCCAGGATCATTCCCCATTAGAGTACAGGTTGCTACTTGATCCCATAACTGAAAAAGCAACATCTACGATATACCGTAAACAACATGCCAGATCCCCTGATGATCCTGCGAGGGGCATGGGCTGACGACTTGGGAAATGTAGATAATGAGGATTGGCAGGAGGCAATACAGAGCCTAAAAGAGATTGTGATTTGCTCAAGATTTAGACTAATACAACTCAAGATACTACATCATACCTACTTTCCCTGTACGTACCTATATAAATGGGGTAGGGTACCAACAGCAATGTGCATTAGGGGTTGCCAGCACAAAGGAACTTTCCTAGATATCCAATGGGATTGTCCAGAAATTGTCCGGTTCTGGAAGACCGTAACAGACGCTATGCCCAAGGTGACTGGGTGACGGTCCCAATGATTGCTAGAAGTCTTCTTCTAATGACTAGAGGGGGCTCTGACTGGCCCAGACATGTGGGAATATGGTTGGCACTTGCAGCTGGGATCGCTAAAAGAAACATTGCCAGAGGATGGGGAGCGCCCCTGCCACCGCCAGGGTGACCAGAACTACATGACCCACAACATAAGAACAAGGAGGACCACTGCTAGAGGGATGAGGAAGACCAAACTCAATAGGACCATTAATAGGAAAACCATAATAGAGGGGCCCATGGTAAGATGGACACAAACAAGGTAAGGCAAACCAGGAGACCAGAAGGACTAGTAGGAGTAGGATGGGGCAGGAGGGCCGAGGATTATGAGAGCTACGGAAACCAAGGGAAGTGGAACTAGCATCAGAAGACCCAATGCATGAGAGCCAGACAATGGAGTACCAGAACTAAGACCAGGACGACATGAACCAAGGTAAGCAGGATCTGAAGAATTAGGAACCGGAAAATGAGGAAACTAAATAAACCAGGGAAGTAGGACCAGGAGGACTGATGGATGAGAATTAGGGTGGGGAGGATGAAAAGGTCCAGGACCAGTAGCCTGTGAAGCAGGAGACCCAAACACCTAGGGGTAGGAATACATGGGTATAACAACCATTCAAACCAGGACCAGAAGGTACAGTGCCAGGAAGTTTTTAGACTAGCATGAACCAGAGAATAAGGAACATCAGAAATAGGAAAGCTCAGGATAATCTGTGACCGGACAAGGCATTGCAGAGCCATGTGGGTAAGGAGCAGGAGGATAAGACCCAGGTGGACCAGGACCAGATTGAAGAGGACTAAGAAGGTCAGGATCTGAAGGGCAATTGTCTGTGTGTTCAGGATACTAGGATAAGCAGTACAGGGATTAGGAAGAACAAGGAGGGGCAGTACCAAAGGCACATACAAAGACCAGGGCAAGAGAACTACGTAAACTAAAAGGATCATAGTCAGGAGGACAGGAAACCGGGCTAAGAGGATCATGAAGATAGGGACTTAGGGGTGGGCTGGGCTCAGATTATCAAGTGGGGCAGAGCAGTCACTACAATTAGAAGGATTAGGGTGAGGGGGATCTGAGGTAAGACGGCCATCCATCAGCTAAAAGACCAAGTAGAAAGGACAGCGGTGAGCAAGAGGACCAGTGTAGGAGAGTAGGGTCTGCAATCCTATGATCACCCAGATTTTTGCTTTTTGCTGCACTGGTTTACGACTTTCCCTGGCTGTGGGCCTGCTAATCAGACCCACAGCCTAGCTGTTCTCTCTATCCAAATTGTACTCAGGTACTGAATTGGCACTGGGCCCTCTCCAAGTCCCTGTACCCAGGGCTGAGGTGTACCCAGAAGTCTCCCAGGGGCTGAAGCATGTATTATGCCACCCCTGGGCTGACTAACTAAACTGACACAACTGGCTGCACGACAGCTGGGGCAAGGTGGTGTACTCACCCTTTGCTTTAGATATAGTATACCTATATCTAACCCTAAAATGGACACACAGATCTCCTATCAGTCACTCCTATGGCAGGCCTTAACAATCCTGAAGGCAGAGTGCTTGGAATCGTGTGAGATGGTGCTCTGGCATGAGCGACGTCGACAGCAAGAACCTTCGTGGGACAGCTCGCACCTCCATCCTGGTCGCCGACAACGCCTCCTGGTCCGAGAGACTGCAGAGCCCAGCAGCGCCCACTCACCTGACTGCGGTGACTTCGCCCGGTGCCATCCTGGTGCCCACAGGGTATACTGGGAAGATGGACTCCTGTACTCTGAGTCAAGAGACCCCAAGCCTGGTGCAACCAGGAGGCTGGTCATCCCCTTGTCTCTGAGAGGTTTCCTTCTCACCTTGGCCCATGAGATTCCCCTTGCAGGTCATTTAGGTCAGACAAAGACTTGGGACAGGCTTGTCTCACACTTTCACTGGCCCCATATGAATGAGAATACCAAGGAGTTTTGTCGCTCCTGTGTCACTTGCCAAGCCAGTGGTAAGTCAGGTGGCACAACAAAGGCCCCCCTCATACCACTACCTGTGGTGGGGGTTCCCTTTGAAAGGGTGGGGATTGACATTGTTGGTCCAATGGAACCCCAGAC
This sequence comes from Lissotriton helveticus, assembly GCF_964261635.1. Lineage (NCBI taxonomy): Eukaryota > Metazoa > Chordata > Amphibia > Caudata > Salamandridae > Lissotriton > Lissotriton helveticus. The sequence goes on along the minus strand of NC_136070.1, from coordinate 853,945,242 downwards.
AGCATCAGGGCACAAGTTTATACTGGTGGTAGTGGATCATGCCACCAGGTATCCTGAAGCTATTCCACTTAGGACCACTACAGCACCTGTAGTGGCAAGGGCCCTAGTTGGAGTGTTCTCCAGAGTGGGCTTCCCTAAGGAGGTTGTTTCTGACAGAGGTACAAACTTCATGTCAGGATATCTGACTGCAATGTGGAAGGAGTGTGGTGTGAACTACAAGTTCACCACACCCTACCACCCACAATGCAATGGGCTTGTTGAGAGATTCAACAGGACCCTCAAAGGGATGATTCATGGGCTACCTGAAACTCTTAGGAGAAGATGGGATGTCCTGATCCCCTGCCTCTTGTTTGCTTACAGAGAGGTCCCACAGAAGGGGGTTGGCTACAGCCCTTTTGAGCTTCTGTATGGGCATCCTGTAAGAGGACCCCTGTGTTTGGTGAAGGAAGGATGGGAGAGACCTCTCAAAAAGCCTGCAACCAACATAGTGGACTATGTACTTGGTCTCCGCTCCAGGATTGCTGAGTATATGGAAAAGGCATCTAAAAACCTTGAGGCCAGCCAAGAACTTCAAAAAGCTTGGCATGACCAAAAGGCTATTCTGACTGTGTACCAGCCAGGACAGAAGGTGTGGGTGCTGGAGCCAGTGGCCCCAGCAGCTCTGAAAGACAAATGGTCTGGGCCCCACACCATCATTGAGCAAAAGGGAGAGGTTACCTACTTGGTGGACCTTGGAACTCCCAGGAGCCCTCTCAGAGTGCTCCATGTTAACAGGCTCAAGGCATATGTTGACAGGAAGGACATGAGCTTGCTCATGGCCACAGATGAGGGACAGGAGGAAGAGAGTGACCCTCTCCCAGACCTGCTCACTCAGAATCCTGATGATGGATCAGTTGATGGTGTTGTCTTTTGTGGCAGCCTCACTGAACATCAGCAACAGGATTGCAGGCAAGTCCTGCAATCCTTCAGACATATGTTCTCTCTGACACCCAGCCAAACTGATTGGTGTACCCATGATGTTGACACTGGGGACAGTCTGCCTGTCAAGAGTAAAATCTACAGGCAGCCTGATCATGTTAGAGACTGCATCAAAACTGAAGTGCAGAAAATGTTGGAGCTGGGAGTCATTGAGCCCTCAGATAGCCCTTGGGCTAGCCCAGTAGTTCTAGTGCCAAAGCCTCACACCCAGGGTGGTAAGAAAGAGATGAGGTTTTGCGTAGACTACAGAGGCCTTAATGCAGTCACTAAGACTGATGCCCACCCAATACCAAGAGCAGATGATCTTATAGATAAATTGGCTTCTGCCAACTTCTTAAGTACATTTGATTTGACAGCTGGGTATTGGCAAATCAGGTTAGCTGAGGAGGCCAAACCCAAGACAGCATTTTCTACCCCTGGAGGGCATTATCAATTTGTGGTAATGCCCTTTGGACTGAAAAATGCACCTGCCACCTTCCAAAGGTTGGTGAATCAAGTCCTCACTGGGCTGGATGACTTCTGTGCAGCATATCTAGACGATATTGCTGTCTTTAGCTCCACCTGGGAGGATCACCTGGTCCACCTGAGGAAAGTGTTAGAGGCCCTGCAAAAGGCAGGCCTCACTATCAAGGCCACAAAGTGCCAGATAGGGCAGACACAGGTTGTATACCTGGGCCACCTTGTAGGTGGAGGCCAGGTTCAGCCACTGGAGAGTAAGATACAGGCCATCAAGGACTGGACTCCTCCAATCACCCAGACTCAGGTTCGAGCTTTCTTGGGCCTGACTGGGTACTATAGGAAGTTTGTCAGAAATTATGGGTCCATAGTGACCCCTCTTAATGACCTGACAAGCAAAAAGATGCCAAAGAAAGTTCAGTGGACAGCAAGCTGTCAGAAAGCATTCAATGACCTAAAGCAGGCCATGTGCACAGCACCTATCCTAAAGAGTCCAGATTACTCCAAGCCATTCATTGTCCAAACAGATGCTTCTGAGTTGGGTGTGGGAGCTGTTCTGTCTCAACTGAATTTTGATGGTAATGATCAGCCTATTGCTTTCATTAGTAGGAGGTTGACACCCAGAGAGAAAAATTGGTCAGCTATTGAGAGGGAGGCCTTTGCTGTGGTCTGGGCCCTGAAGAAGCTGAGGGCCTACTTGTTTGGCACTCACTTCACCATTCAGACAGACCATAAGCCCCTCTTGTGGCTAAATCAGATGAAGGGTGAAAACCCCAAACTGCTTAGGTGGTCCATTTCCCTACAGGGGATGGATTTTACAGTGGAGCATAGACCTGGTACCGATCACAGCAATGCTGATGGGCTCTCCAGGTATTTCCACTTAGAGCAAGAAGACTCACCTGGTCAAGGTTAGTTTATTGTCCCAAAGTTTGGGGGGGGGTCATGTAGGAGAGTAGGGTCTGCAATCCTATGATCACCCAGATTTTTGCTTTTTGCTGCACTGGTTTACGACTTTCCCTGGCTGTGGGCCTGCTAATCAGACCCACAGCCTAGCTGTTCTCTCTATCCAAATTGTACTCAGGTACTGAATTGGCACTGGGCCCTCTCCAAGTCCCTGTACCCAGGGCTGAGGTGTACCCAGAAGTCTCCCAGGGGCTGAAGCATGTATTATGCCACCCCTGGGCTGACTAACTAAACTGACACAACTGGCTGCACGACAGCTGGGGCAAGGTGGTGTACTCACCCTTTGCTTTAGATATAGTATACCTATATCTAACCCTAAAATGGACACACAGATCTCCTATCAGTCACTCCTATGGCAGGCCTTAACAATCCTGAAGGCAGAGTGCTTGGAATCGTGTGAGATGGTGCTCTGGCATGAGCTGAGCCTGTCTGCGGCTTTCGGGATCCATCCCTTAGCCGTTTCCACGATATCGCATACCATATACTCTTAAGTGCATTATAATCCTCGCGGTTATATGCCAACTCTGGTATCGCTTTATCAAAACATGTCGAGTAAGGTGTCATACGAATTGGAATACTAACCCCTCGCCAATTCTGGCGACGGGGTTAGCATTCCACCCTTCTAGAGGGACACGACATGTATGTAACCCCTAACCCCGGTTAAAGTCAGACAGAGCCTTAGCATCCACAAAATGGATGCTGCCACCGAGACACAAGTCTGCCCTCCTGCTGCTGGGAGTCCTCCCAGAGCAGGAGATAAGGACAAAGGGTTTCCTGCCAGGGGCGGTGCCAGCACCGTCCCAGACAGGATTTTGTGTATTGTAGGTAGGCAGGGCTTCAGAGGAAGGTGACTGCACGTGGCACCCCGGTGCTCACTGTGCATAGGCTGGCTTGAACCAGTTCCAGGGACACTCCAGACCCTGTGCTGGGGAAAAGCCCGCCAAGGAAGTGGGTGTAACCACCCCCCTCCTGGTCCCACCCCTAGGGCAGGACTTAGTCGCGTGCCAGCCCCCTTTTCCCAGATAAAGGTAGGGACTGGCCCCCTTCCAAATCAGATCATCTTTGGAATCAAGATACCACTTTCCACGAAAGACTTCACGATTTCTTCTTCAAGATTCTCCCTTGTGGCTAAGGAGTAGTCACCCTGCATCCGCAGGCACCATCTAAGAACACTGCGGTCTGCTGCACGTCCTTCCTCCGGAATCCGACTGCCCAGCTCGACGAGACCCGGCTTCCCTGGCACCTCTGACCTCTACCCACCTCTACAGCACAGCTGAGAACCGTGGGTGCGACGAGACCTCGAGGGACCGGCCATCGCCAAGACTGCACGACTTCTGCACAGCAAGCCCACCGAGTAATTTCCTGGTGAGTGCTTTGGGGTCCGAGAAGCCCCCACCCTGAGCAGCTCCAGCACCGAAGAGCAGCCCCCCAGCATCTCCACGATCGGCGTGGGGCCCTTCTGCTTTTTGCTGCTCACCGCGTTGTTTGGCTACTAGCCCGCTGGCTTGTGGCCTTCCGAACGACGCCCGACGACAATACTGCTGCTAGTCTGGTTGCTCCAGACTGGCCCTTGCTTCCCTCCATCGGAGAAGTACCCTGGACCCTCCTGGTCCGGCTAAGACGCCATTTTAGGTCCACCGCGTGGGCCTTGCATTTGCCAAGACTTGTTGCCCAATCCTGGGTCCAGCGACGTCGACAGCAAGAACCTTCGTGGGACAGCTCGCACCTCCATCCTGGTCGCCGACAACGCCTCCTGGTCCGAGAGACTGCAGAGCCCAGCAGCGCCCACTCACCTGACTGCGGTGACTTCGCCCGGTGCCATCCTGGTGCCCACTTAATCACTGGCTAGTGATTCAAGAACTTGGTCCCCTCTGCTTTCAGGTTTTCTTCTTCCTTGATCCAGGCTTGGATCCATCGAACTTTTCTTCACTGGTCGCCTGCCAGCAACTTCCTTCTTCCAGGCTCCTGGTCCGGCACGAGGATTCCCGACGTTTTTTCAGACCTATGCAGCTGCAGCCCCTGGGCTAGGTAACTTCGGCATTTCGGTGCCCCAGCATAGCCTCACTATCCAAGGGTCAGGATCCACTGTCGTTTTCTCCCTACCAGGTCGGGTTCGCCCGTGAACACTAACTTTGTGAATTCTAGCTTCCATAGACTTTGTCCCGCATCCCGCGTGAGAGTGCACACTCTGCACCCGAGTTCCCTAGGCCTCCTGCTAAGTAATCTAAAGGTTCAGTAGTCCAGTCCTAGCGATCCCAAAGCCTCTGAGAATCGTTACTTACCTGCTAGTAATTCGCATTCCACTTTTAGAGTATATGGTTTTTCGTGCCCCTCGGGCATTTGTGTATAACGTGCTAACTTAAGTATTTTCATAAGAGTTTTGTTGTGTGCTTAGCACCCTGTCCTCATAAAGAGTACAGGGTTGTTGTGATTCTAATAAATACATTGTTTATTTTCATAACACTTGTGTGGTGTCCTTTCACTGGGTGTTCAAGGGGTAATGTGATGGTAAAACAGCTGGCTTAACACGCCCTCTAGAGTCTTAGCCTTAGACTGCTCGTATCCATGCTACTAGGATAGCTGGTCTATAAGGTTGACTTACAACCAATCATCAATAAGGGTTGTTTGGACTGATATATAGTGATCACTAGAATAGTGAGCACTGCACATCAGGCCAACTTCTCACAACCAGGAACAAAAAGAACACGTTTAGGAGGACCTGAACAAGGAAAACCTGGATCAGCAAGATCTAAATCAATGGCATCAGTACAAATAGAACTACCTGGATAAAGAACAGTTCCAGGAGAACAAGGACAAACCAGATCAGGAGTACAATGACTAAGAGTGCCAGGCATGGGAAGCAAGATGTACCAGGACCTGTGGTACCAGGGAAAGGAGGTTGACAGTGAGGAGAACCAGAACATGATGTCTAGGACCAAGAGGACCACAAAGGAACAGGGCCAGGTGGGTGGGCCAGGACAAGGGGAACATGGAGGGGCCAAAAAGCAAAGTTTATGAAAACAAGCACAATAGGACAAGGACCAAGGAGAGCAATACAAAGATAGCAGGTCGGTCAGATCCAGGAGAACTAGCTCTAGGAAAACCCAAACTATAATGAACAGAACCAAGTGGATCAGGGACAATGGGCACAGAATCTAGAGAAGGACAAGGACTACAAAAAATAAGAATAGTATGACCTTGGCCCGGAGTGCCTGGTAGCTGAAACCAGGTACACAGGCAGCCAAAGCCAGATGTAAATGTTCTAAGGGGACTGGGAAATAAAGGAATAAATGGACCATGAATATACGGGCAAAGAGGCTCAGAACCTTGAGCACCATGCCCAGGAGGACCATGTTGAGGAGGGTCAGGACCAGGTAGATCACAGCCTGGTACAAGGCTAGGAACTGGGTGACTAGGACGATGCGGAACAGGATGGCCAGGCCCAGGAGCATTAGAGAAAGGAGGGCCATTATTACTTTGTGTAACAGCACGAGGACAAGCAGCAGGAAGACCAGGACTGGGTCCAGGTAGACAAGATGTAGGCCAGCATCGCGGGGGACATAATGAGCAAGGAAGACAAGGGAGTCAGTACCAAGAATATTAGGATGATCAGAGCCAGAAGGGCCAGAACCAGAGCATGGAGGATTAAAAGGATCAGCACCAATAGGACCAGGAATAAACCTAGGAGTACCAAGGAGACCATGACCATCAGACCAGGGCCCAGAGAAACCACTGGAGCAGAAAGACCAGTACCTGGGGGTATCGGGACCTGGGGGTAGCAGAACCAGGCTGAGAAAGATCAGGAGGAACAGAACAGCCAGGGCCAGGAAGACTGAGGGGACTGGACCTGGATGGTCAGAAGGACCAGGCCCACAATGAAGAGACTCAGAAGGAGCCAAACAAAGAGAACCAGGGTGAAGATTCACCAGACCATTTGGTGCTGTGCCCGAAGGACTATAAGGACAATGCACAGGGTCAAGAGGACAAGGATGATTTAAAGCAGGAAGACAAGAGCTAAGAGAGCAATTTCAGAAGAGACCAGGTAGACTGAAGGGACCAGCAGGACGGGAAACTGATGTACTGAAAATAAAGTGAGATTGCTGAGAAATATCAAAAGGACCAGGTTAAACAGACATTGGTCAAGAGGATGAGAAAAGAAAAGAAAGAACCAGGATAGGATGGACTGTATTGACTGGGATGGCCTGAAGGGCCAGGACCAAGAGAATTAGGAATACAAAGACCCAAACAAGGAGGACCAGAAACAAATGCATCAAGTCCAGTGGGCACAAAACCAGGAAGAGAACATGGACAGTGAGAACCAGGAATAGGAAAACCATTGCTAGGCAAACCCGACTGAGACTGAAGAGGACTAAGAGGAGATGGCCAGGCAACCAGAGCCAACAGGACAAGAGCTAAGAGTTCTAGGGTAATGAGGACCAGTGGCACCACAGCCAAGGGTGAAGGGAAGCTCAATTCCCAGAGGACCAGAGTATCAGGACCTGACATACCAGGACAAGCAGGACCAGGATGATGAGGAAAAGGATGACCAGGAAAGGAAGGCCAGGATAACATAACAGAAGTGATGATGACCAAGCTGGGTGGCTAAAAATAGGATGACCTGAGCCAAGAGGATCGGGATAAAGTGGACAAGTTAGTCCAAGATGCCACCAAGCTGGAGTACAAAGCCAAGAGTATCATGACATGTTGGAGGTGGACCCAGAGAACGTGTCAGGTCAGGAGTAGGTGGACTAGGGAAAATAAGACCAGGAACCAGATGGTGGTTATGTGGACTAGAAGGATCAGTAAGCAGGACCAGTAGGGCTAGGAGGACCAGAGAGGTCAGATCCAAGGGACCAAGACATGAGGTTTCAAGGGGGAGGAGGACTAGGAACTAGTGTATTAGGTCCTGGTTTGCAAAGATCAGGAGAACCAGGGCAGTCAGGGCCACGGGGACCAATGGGCCCAGACCAGGGCCAAAATGAGAAGGTCCAGTCCAAGAGTACCTGATAATGAGCACCAGGACCAGTGGAGGCAGTACAAGGAAGACCACAATGACAAGGACCAGGGCAAGGAGAATCATGATGACACAAACCAAGAAGACTAGGAGTTCCAGACACAGAAGAACCAGAAGAAGAGGGTTAGGTGGACAAGGACCCAGAAGGATTACAGGGTGAGAATCAGGATACCCAGGAAGAGCTAATACTAGCAAAAGGCAGCAGCAGGGCCAGGAAGACGAGGGTCAGGAAGAAAAGCAACGAGGACCACCGTATTTAGAAAAACAAGGGTGACCAGAACTAGTGATACCAAGGACAGGATGAGGATCAGAAGTACCAAAAACACCCAGGAAAAGCAGACTTGGAACATGACTAGGAGGAGGACAAATGCTCGAGGCACAGAAGGACCTGCAAGGAAGAAGAACAGGAGCAATAGGACACCTATGTGAGTCTAGGCCACATGTGTTAGGATTTTCCATTTGTAAATGGCTCTTATTCATACTGCCTATACTGCCAACCCCTAGAAACCCCCACCTCCTAAGCCCCCGATAGCACTGGTAAGTATTTGTTGAAAAATCAGAGCATACAAAGAGACTGAAAAGCAGGAACTGTTACACACTGACCTCTGAGTGTAGATCTGATGCTGGCAGAGTAGTTGGAGGGTGGACCTGAGAGTATAGGGACTGAAACTTGTCAGTTTAAAGGTGGATGGAGAAAAATAGGAATATTGTCTGTGAAGGATGGCAGAGAGGGTTTGAGAAACTCAGACAGCTAAAAAAGGGGTCAAAGAGATATGGCAACCAGCAAAGGGAAGCTCAAGATCATGAGAATGCTCTGGGGAGCAGAAGAGAGGGTGATGGTGGTTCCAGATAGACAGTCTCAGATGGCCTAAAGAGGGATTCTGTGTGACCCCCCTCCCCCAGATCTGTCTGCTGATATTTCATGTGTGTGTATGTGAAATGAGTATGTAGCAAGGGACAGATTTACTAACAAGTTGTGCAACGCAAGGCAGCAAGCAACTTGCTGCGCTTCATTGTGTGACAGGGAAAGAGCAGAAATACATCACATCTACTAAGATATGATCTATTTCTGCTCTCTCCCTGCACTGACACCCTGTGTGCTGCCTTACGCCAACACAGGCCCCCTTGCGCCATGGTGCAATGATTCCTGCATTACGGGTCGGATTGTTTTTGTGCATGAATGAGTAAATTTGTGCTCAAATACAATTCTGTGAGGCATTTTTCTGTTTGGATGCAGGCTGCAGAATGCAGCATGCATACAAAGATGAATTAATAAGAAGCAATGCAAACATTTCTCCCGGTTGCGCCCTATGTAGGAAGGGGTCCCATTGTGAAGCAATCCTAGTTTTACTCACCTTCGTAGGTCTAGTATTGCATCAAAGTCCAGACTGGATACATGAGAAAGCCCGTGCTCCACCCATGGAATGCATTCTCAGCACAGCATAGCATAATACATGATGTGATGGAGAGTAGATAGAGCTTTCCTACACAGTGGGAATGTATTGCCTGCATTATGTGGATAGAGCATGCCAACTCAGAAGTAAAGTGAGAGAGAATAGGGAAAAGGCTACCAAAAAACTATTCTATTACGTCCTTTTTAGCAAAGGGTTCCTGATTAGTTCTTCCTGAGTGACAACATAGGGTGGATGGTAGAAGTAAGGGGCAGTTCATAGGTTTCTCTTGTTATATGTATCAGTGTTTCTAAGCAAGACTACTCTTATGTCTATGCCTGACGACTACTCAGAAAGGCTGATGACAGCCATGTGCTGTGATCTCAAGCTTCACTTTGTACTTGATTTGGATATTTCTGCTTGGAGTCAGCACTATTTCTGCTGATATGAGAGCCATCACCTAGCACAAAGGCTGTGTTTGAACCACAGCCAGAAAACAATATTTGAACGAGAATTACCCCAAACAATTCTGAAACCTCAATAGTGAATCGACATCTGGAAATTTGTACTGAAGTGGCACTGTGAAATGATCGATCAGTAGGCCACAAGAATGGAGGAAATACAATGGCTTTGTTTAATCAGTGTCTTTTTTAAAATAATATTTGTAATTTAGTCAATGAATACAAATTTCTGAGAGTTTCTTTTATTCTGTATCTTTGATGCCTTTATGTTTTTCTCGGATTTGATGAGAAAATGCATTCATATTCCAATAACATTCAGTTCAAATTGATTATGGTCCCATTCCTTTGTTGGAGCTTCTCAGCAGAATACATCCTCTCATGCCAGCGGACAACTCTAAATTTGGAAGACGGAGGTCTCTCAGGATGTCAGAGGTTCTCTGCTCTGCCATTCTCACAGAGTTAGCTCTGTACTTAAAATCAGGCCCATAGCTTTTCATTCTTCTGTCATAAGATTGGTATCAAGCCCCTCATTGTACTGTCTTGGTCTCTTCATGAGGGGCCCTATGCAATTGTTTCTATTTTGATAGAATCACTCTAAATTAATAGCTGGCTTTATGTTACTGGGCTATCAAATTTCCATTTCTGATTTTTGCTTTTATAAATCATTGTTTTCAGTTATTTTAGGGCCTGGTTACAAGTTTGGGGGGTCCTGGAGCAGGCAGCAACACCACCACCCTGCTCCAGGATTGCCATACAGGGCAGCCAGCCGCCCGCCATATCACAAGTATTGTTGTAGTCTGTGGGGTGGTCCTTTGGCGTTCCCACAGTGGTGCCTTTCAAAATAGCACTCTAATAGGAACTTCAAAGCCAGTTCCTGCATGGCATGGTCTGTCAAGTCCATGCTGTGCAGGAAAGGGCGTCCATGTGCACAAGGGAGCACACCATGTGCCCTCCTGCATACATTCCATGGGCCTAAGGCAACAGGGGTCCCTGTTGGGCTCCCTTTGTTTTCACCACCAACATTTTCATGGTGGGTTCACCGCCATGAAACTGCTTGAGATGAGGAAACCTGCAATATGCTTGCACCGCCAAGCATATTACAGCCTCAAGACCACACTGGGAATTGTGGTTCCCCAGCAGTTACAGTGGTCTCACAACAGTGCAACCATATACGTAATACGGCAGTCAGACCACTGGTGCAGCGGTCCCCGACCACCAACCCACCTCCAACATAGGTTTGGTGGTCCCATGGACTGCTGAACTCAGAATCAAGCCGTTAGTCTAATTTACTTGAAATGAACCAGAATTAATATTTCTAGAACATACTGATTAGCTCCACAAAAGGGGTATTTTTGTACATGTAGCCTTTGGATAATCCTATATCTGGTCCTTGTACATTCCCATGACTTTGTGAGTAAGAGCAAGTATATAGATTTAGTAGAGTAAACAGCTTTAACTGGTCTTTCAAAGGTTCGAATCAGCTTCGTCATTTGTCATATCTGTAGGCAAATTTAAAGGAGGAGCATTTATGGCGCATGAGACAACCCCATAAACAGCCTTCCAACTTGTGATGTCGTGACCCACGGTGTTATGGAGTGGCATTTTGTGTCATGTCTGTCAAAATAAAATGGAAACATTCAAACATTGGGACCTTTGAATTTATAGGATAATGCCTGCATCTAAGCCAGTTTCAGCACAACGGGAAACATGTCACAAAATCACGAGGTTTTTGACCATGAAATTACCTATCATTATGTAACAAAACCTTTTTTATGAGTTGGAATTTTTTTTATACTGGTAAAAGGACTTTTATAATTGTGTCTGAATTGCAAATATGAGGCTTCATGGAAGGTGTTTCCCCCTTCCTCTTTCTATTTCAGAAAGGAAGTTACTGATGGTTTGTGACTTCAATTGCTGTCACAAATCACTGGTGAGCTAACAACTTCAAAGTTGTGGTGGTAACACCTTTGCAAAGGAGAAGGCGTTCCCTTAGGACAGGATGTTGGCAGCCTCTGGTGGAGGAAGATGTTTTCTAAAAACTGTCAGCCAAATAGTGCAGATTTTCTACTATTTAGTGTATGACCAAGTAAATAGTGACTTTTTTGCTATTTCCTTGGCTTCTAGCTGAACAGCAGAGAATTGCTAGAAATGTAGACAGCAGCTGGGTAAATATTTAAGTTTTCTTACTATGTGCACAGCTGCAAGATGAACAGTGCAGAATCTCTACCATTTAACTGGTGGCTGGGCAAATACTGACGTATTTCTGCTATTTGTATGGCTGTCTGCCACACAGTACAGAATCTCTACTGTTTAGCCAGTCGCCAGGGAAATAGCAATGTTTTTTGCTATATTCAGGGCTGCCAGCTGAACAGAACAAAATCTCTTGTATTTAGTCAGCAGCCGGGTAAATAGTGAAGTTTTCCTCCTATTTGCATCGCTGCCAGACGAACGGTGCGTAAATAGTGAAGTTTTTCTGCTACTTGCATGGCTGCTGCCAAACAGTGCAAACTGTCTACTATTTAGCCAGCAGCCAGGCAAATAGTTAATATTCTCTGTGATTTCCAAGGCTGCTGGCCAAATAGTAAATAGTTTCTAATATTTAGCCAGCTGCCAAGTAAATTGCGGAAAATATCACTATTTAACCGGGGCTGCCTAAATAGCCGCTACCCTAAAGCCAACATTCAATTCATCGCTCGAAATAAATCAGAATAAACCTATGCAAGTTCATCAGACTCTGTTGGATTGGAGCTGGTTCTCATCAAACCCTCTACTCCAAGGATAATGGTAATTGAATCACAGAGGATGTAAAACTACCAACTACAACAGAAAGTGATTTACAGATCTGTTCATGGAACCTGAATAAAAAAAAGAAATGACTATGAGTTATTGGCAAAAATGTTATATAAATATGCTGCATGAGACATTGACACGCCATCAGTGCTGACAATAGGACACTCGCAATTTACAAGCCCAGCGATAAAAATGTAAAAGAAGGCAGTTAAAGGGGCAGTGTCTCCTTCTATATAAACTCTTGGCTCAAACTGCACTCTCCCTAGATTTTGATAACCAAGCCAGGTATCCTGGCAATAAGCAATACAAGATGTGCTGCCGGCCCTGAACTCCAACTAATACTATCAATATGCAAAGCAATCCTAATTTAAATTGAAGAAAGTTAATGGTGGAAACTCTGAGTAAGGTCATAATGGAAATACAAATGATACACAAGGACTCAGAAATCATTATACCAAGGGGCTTTAATATCAGTCTATTCCATAGTCAAGATGTTGAACTTGCCCAATATAAGGCATATGAACATAGATAAACCCAGAGCAGCCTCTTCTGGACAAGCTGTGCTGAGATAAACTGGGAGGAAGCGACCTTACCTTCTGTACAATAGCAGGATTAAGAGTGTTGAATGGTAGGTTTGCAGATAATATCCCACTCACATGGATCCGGGCCACTGAGAACTGTGTGTCCTCTGGATTACACGTTAGAAACCATTTCCGTATTCGGCCATAACATGCAATTTAGAATTCACCACCGCCAGCCCCTCCATTAGGGTGGAGGAAAGCCACCTCCTTGTGCCAACAGCCAAAAATAAAATGATAATAAAACAGGTTTCTAAACCGTTTATTATCATTTTATTTTAATCACCCTGGATCTGCCCCAGGACTCTGACAACTCTTGGGCATGGATCCAGGGGGATGACACTGTGGTGGGGGAGTGCTAGTGCACTCCGTTGTCCCTTCACTAAGCATGAGGTGCACAAACACTTCATGCGCAGTGAAGTTTTCTCCAGCCCCACCGTCTTGCAGGGGCTGGAGAATGCAGGCAAAGGTCAGCGACATTTAACTAAGCTCAGATTCACTCTATCTTCATTCTGAGATTTACCTATCTTATCGACACCAAATACTTACTAGTGCATGTTTCACATCAACATCGACAGATATCACCAAGGGGTTATCTTTCACTCTGAATTGTCTGTAGCAGGTCACGTGCGGCTTCCTTTCATACACTTATACGTTTTTTTGAGTTTCTTCTGTGAATGAATGAGTGCAGACACATGTTCACTTCATTAACACTATTAACCTATGCATGAGATTCGAAATCTAGTGGTTCGAAATATTGCGGCTCAAAACATCGAACTTTAATCTAGCTTTTGAGCAACTAAACAATATCATTTTAATATTTTGCACTTACAGAGGCCCCCGAAGAAGGGATTGTAGTCCGAAATGCATTGGGCTAGCCATATACCAACGCGCTCTTCGATGGATCTTCAGTGATTACTTTTTCCACGTACTGTAGTTGTTTGAAGTGTTTGAAGTTTATATTGTAAAAACTATATTGTAAAAAAATAATCACGCCACTGTAAGTAGGCTGTATGATTTGAATACAAAATTCATGTACATAGAAATTTCAATATGTTCAAAATAATTCTATGAAGAAATACAAATAGTGTTTGAAAAAAGAAAATTGAATCAAATGTTTATTTTGTTGATTACACATTTAAACAAAGAACAGGAGAAGAAATAGTTCCAGTTGTGCGTCAGGTCAGGCCGTAACAGTGAGGGTCGTATCCCGCCCTCTAATACAGGCTCTCATTCTGCCTGGGAGCGCAACGTTGTAGCACTCAGGCCAATCCTGAGGCTGCTTTTCTGCAGTGCAGTCTGGGAGCCTGTCTCAGAAGCAGGAAGAGCTGGATGGAGTGGACGGGGGCGGTGATCAGGTAAGTTTATTTGTTTGTTATTCTTTCTTATTTAGTTCCTCCTTGTCCACCCAGCTATCTCCTCCGGCCCGCCCCGCCTCGTTGGCAAGGGAAGGGCCGCGACTGATCACCGCACTGAAAGTGATGATCAGCCACAGTTAATCATGTTTTATTCAAAAATTAAATTTCTTCATGGCAACTAATGTACCATCATCCGAAGCATAAACAACAAACTTGAAGAGGTTGCAATGGAACGACGAGAAGCTGGCAGCAATTATTGATCGATGCACAGTCTTCTCTACAAAGAAGGTAGGATGAGGAGATTTGAGTAACTTGAGGACGTTTATGGAATCCATAATTTCAAAATTCCCAACGAAGTGCCGTGCAGCCGGTTACTCTCAGGAAGGACAACCATTTAAAAATCTCCCTCCTGGAAAATAAGTGTATTAACAACAGCTGAATAAACATATAAAATTACTGTGAATTAGTCTACACAATAGTGAACTAATATTAGCAGTTAAATTGGGCAGGAAAAAGCTTACATTAGAGCTCTGGCAGCTTAAAAAGGATTGTTTTTTTTATTTGTTTAAATCTTTTTATTAGGGTTTTACATTTCAGATTCCCTTGTGAGAAATCAGATTGATCACATATGCAATTGTTACACATCAGCGACAGTTATAGAACATCATTTTCATTTAGGTTCTATTCCTCCCAGTATGGTTACACATCATCTCTCACAGATGTATTACTGGGTTGTCTCGCTATATGATGATGTATCCTGTAGTGTCTGGTCCCTTGGGCTATGTGGTGGTGAGGACTGGTGTAGCTTCCTCTCCCCTGCATGTTTGTGCTACCACTTGCTATGTGTCCAATCATTAGTACTCTGTGAATAAGTCGGCTATCGAACCGCCGATTGGAACATAACTGAAAACCGTGGGAAGAGACGTATCCCAGAAAGGGAGGGGAGGGGAGGTATGAGGGGCGGGTGAGGACGGGTGGCTACGACGGGTGGTGTGTGAGTCGGCTACTGGTCTGAGGGGGGGATCGAGTGTAACCCAGGGGGAGGGGAAAAATGATCCGCCATGGGGGCAGACGATAGTCTCAGCGGAACCAACTGTCCAGCCTATTATATCCTCTCATCTGGGGCATCACTTGGCCGGTGTTGAGGCTTGTGACCTGGGGAGTTGGGAATGGTTGCGGGGTGGGGGTTGTGTCACCTCAGGTGTCTCTCCTGCTGTCGTCTCTTGTTTGAATTGTATTAATAATTGCACCCACACCATAGAGATTGGGTGTTTGCGTGTGCCTTTCACTTGTCTCAAAGCCTCCTCCTCCGCTGCTCCCCATTTGTTTACTGTTCCTACCCAAGCTGCCTCTGGGGGTCCTGTAGGGGCCCTCCAGTGCATGGCTATGTTTCTTTTTGCCAGGAGGATGGCTAGGGACGCGAATTGCCATTGCAGTTTTTCGGATTTCTTTTTCTGGTAGACCCCTAAGGAGCATGCCTCCCATGTGGCAATGTGTAGCAGGTTTACTGTTGTTTGAAGCGTTCGGTGTACCTTGTCCAGTATCGTTTTATGGAAGGGCTATCCCATAACGTGTGCGTAAGTTCGCCTCTAGTGTTTGGCATCGGGGGCATGTGAATTGTGTATCCGGATAGTAACGGTGCAGTTTCACCGGTGTGAGGTATGCACGGTGTAGAATATTGAACTGTATGTTTTTGAATCGTGCATTTCTGGAGACCTTTTTAGGGTTTTACAAGGCCTGGGTCCACTCTTTGTCATTGAAGGCTTGACCTACATCGTCTTCCCACGACTTTTTCGATCTGTCCAGGGAGACGTTAGTCAGCTCCCGGATTGCCTTGTAATGCCACGTTACTAAGTGTTTGCCTGCCCCCATTCGTAATATCGTGTGCAGCACCAGGTGTGTCGGAGGTTCCCCATCTCCCAGGTCCCAACATTGGCGACCGCTATTCAAGAGTGGTAAAAATTGCCCCTGGGGGAGGTCGTACCATTCGACCATCTGTTCATATGTTTTCAGTTGCCCCTCGTGGAACAGCGCTTCCACCTCTGTCATGTTGTGATTGGTCCAGACCTGCAAGGCTCTCGCAGTATAATATTCTTACTTTCGGGGGAAGCCTACCAATGGAAGCAGCGGAGAGTACAACGTGCACACGTGTCATGCATTTGCGGGCTATGTAAACCTGTAACGGATGTGTGCGGACTGGTTTGGTGCCTGGCAATAGCATTCTTCTGATAGCGGGAAGGGGTATCCTATCAGTCTAAGTAATCGTTTCTCCTATGTGATTTTCTGCTGTCCAGTGAGACAACCACTGAAGTTGCGCAGTGAGGAAGTATGATTCAAAGGATGGGGCTCCCAAACCTCCGCATGTCGTAGGCAGTTATAACATGCGCAGTGCTACTCTATGCCGGCCATCCCTCCAGATCAGCGTTGTGAGCAGTGTGTCCAATTCCCGGAAGAAGGATCGTGACGGGATCACTGGAAGATTCGTGAAGTAGTCTAACATTCTGGGAACCATGATCATTTTTGCAATGGTTACACGCCCGATAGGCACCAGAGGTAGTGTATTCCAGAAGCCCACCGCTGATCGTAGGCCTGCCATCACTTTGCGATGGTTACCCAGCTATAGGTTCTCCGGGGAATGATATAGTCGAACTCCCAGGTGTCTGGGGGCTGCTTCACTCCACTTCAATCTCTGCGTACCTATCGTGATGTCCTGGGTTGCCAGATTGGGGCCTAGTGGGTAAACGGTTGATTTTCCCCAGTTGACTTTGAGACCTGAGATCTCCCCAAATTCCTGTAAGGCAACCCATATCAAGGTGAGATCGCCCGCTACATCCCAAAAATACCCTGGAGGTGAGGCTCCTGTAAAGGAGCTGTGTGTATGTCATCAGCGTGGGGCCGATGTTTATTTTCCGGAGGACTGCAAACAGATGGGGCCATGTCAGGGTTTCAAACGCTTTTTCTAGGTCTAAGATCAGGCATGCCACTTGTAGAAATCTGTCTTTTACCCTGTCCTGTATATGAAACAGTCTACGCAAATAATGTGAGGTGTTGCGCCGTGGCACGAAGCCGCATTGATCAGGATGCACTAAAGCTGGGAGACTTTGACTGTAGCGATCAGCCAACATCTTTCCCAGAATCTTGCAGTCCGTGTTTAGAAGTGTTATTGGTCTGTAAGAGGCCGGAAGTGTGGGGTCTCTGTGGGGATTCGGGAATGTTACCAACATCGATTCGCGGAATGACTCCGGTAGTATACCTCTGGTTAGTGTGTCTTCGTAGGTGGACGCCAGGTGGGGCACTATCTGGGCCGCGAACGTGCTATAGTACTCAAGTGAAAAGCCGTCCATACCCGCCGCCTTCCTCCTTGCTAATGACCCAATTGTATGCTTTATGTCGGAGAGCGTGATTTTGCTGTCTAAATCTCTCCTGTCCGCTGGGAAGACTGTGGGCATGGGTGATGTGCCCATAAACTGCGCTAGCTCACATGGTGTCTCCAAATTTGGGCCATGGTACACTTCTGCGTAATAGTCACAAAATATGTGCACAATGTCGAGTTGGGAGTTTTTTAGATGCCCATTCTTGTCCGTGAGTTCTGTGATGGGATGTGATGCTGTGTCCTGTTTGACTACCCATGCCAGTAATGCTCCCGTTCTATTACCCTCCCGGTGTGCCCTGGTTGCATATGCACGGAAGTTGTATTTGCGTAGGTCTCATAGCGTCTCTGCGTGTAGAGTTTCGCCACTGAGAGCAGCGCGAGTGTGGCCCTCCCCTGCGGAACAAGTCTGCCAATTTCTCAGCTGCTCCGTATAGTGCATTTTCCAGTGTTCTCCGTACCCCCACTACCTGTTGGATACAGTGTCCCCTGGCACTTACTTTGTATGCATCCCACTCTATTGCTCTGGAGGAGGCTGTGCCCGCATTCCATAGAAAGTGTTCCTGGATATATTCCCCATGGATTTGGCGGAAGGCCTGATCGGTGAGACACTCCTGGGGTAGTTTCCATGTTGGAACTGGGGGTTGGGGTGGTCTCCATCTAAGGGTCACTATGTGGGCATCATGATCCGACACTATCCTGCCCATGTAGTTGGCGTGCTGTATCTTTGGCAGGAGTTCTGCGGAACACAAGAACCTATCAAGTCTAACTCGCAAATTGTGGGGGATGGAGTGAAAGGAGTACAGTCTGGCATTCAGGTTCCGTGCCCTGCAGGCGTCCACCAATGCCCAGTGATCCACCCATCTACGGAAGCGTTCAGTTTATTTGTGTGCCGGTGAGTGTGTTGGTGGGGGATGTGACCTGTCTAGGTGTACATCTAGTACACAATTGTAATCCCCTCCCAGGAGCCATGGGACCGCTGTGTGGTGAGCTAGCACGTTTGTAAGCTTGTTCCAGTATTGATCTTGCTCTACATTGGGGGTGTTTATACATCCTATGAGTAGCGGTTGACCCTCCAATAGTCCTGTCATGAGTACATATCGCCCTTCTCTGTCTATTAGTCGAGTTTGTTCTTTAAATGGCATCCATATATGTGTACCTCTGGTGAAGGCAGAGTATGTTGTGGCACAAAGTATGCCCCGGCATTTTTTTACGCAGGCGGCCTACTTCCTGTTCCGTCAAGTGTGTCTTTTGTACGAGGGCCACTTGGGCCTGTTGCCTCTTAATATAGGCATAGATAGAGTACCGCTTATTGGCTGTATGCATACCCCTGACGTTTATTGTGACAAATTTTATATCAGTGTTTGGTACTTTATGCGTCATAAGAATAGTCCGTGTTTTTCCCTGGGTGTACGGTCCCCTTCTCCCGACAAACCTGCCCAGCTCCCCGCCGCCCACCTTCCCTGAAAATCTGTATTGTCCATTCTCTTCTCCTCACCCGCTTGAGGATATTTCGGAAGTTAAGGATACAATGGGGGACGAACTGAAACTTTGGGGAACATTCCCAACTTAGGGGACCTACTGCTCGGGGTAATACGTCCAAACTGGTTGTCATATGTAGGCTTTAGTTGTTTTTGTTGCGGGGTAGTGGCTTTTCAACTCCTCGACCTCCACCAACGCGGCTGCACATTCATGAGAGACTTAGGGAATATGCCCACTTGCAAAACATCTGCTCTTAGCTGCTTTCGCTGGGTTGGAGTAACACTCTTCAGTGCAATCGCTGCAGAAAGTCCTACATCTCCGTGACCAGATGGCATTTCATTTGTGTGTGGTTCAGTTCCGGGTTGTGTTAATCTTACTGTGCACCCGTAGCTTCTACTCATCCATTATATCAGTGTGCCAGCTGTTTGAGGGGTCACTATTGGAGGCGCCATTGAGCCTTCTCGGGATGCGGGTGTGTGACTGCCCTCGTCTTCAGAGCTGAACAGGTGTGGGCCTCTCTCCACATGCGACCCCTCTTCCATGGTGCCCAGGGCGGCCACTGCCTGCAACGCCCTCCTGCGCTCTGCGATGATTTGTGTGAGGTCCGGGGAGCCGGTTCCAGCCTGGCTGGAGCACGCACTGAGCTGCGTGAGGGTGACTCTTCGGAATTTTCGCCCCGACTGTCTCAGTGGTCATCCGTTTTGTGCGTCTGTGGCATTGGTAGGGTGCGACATATGCTGTTTTAACCAGGTGTCCGCATCTTTCGGGTCCGCGAAGAAGTGCGTGGCGCCGTCATGGATGATTTTGAGCTTGGCAGGGAATAGGAGGGCGTATTGTATGTTCTTTTGACGCAGGGTGCATTTAACTTCCTGGAAGGTGGCCATTTGCTGCTGCAACGCTCTGGAATGGTCTGGGAACAACATCACCTGTTTATCCCCTACTTGCAGTCGCCCGTGTTGTCTAGCCGCTCGGAGAATGATATCCCTGTCTTGATAATGTAGTAGTTTCATCAAGAATTGTCGAGGTGGCAGGCCCCGGACTGGGACTCGGGACTGCTGGGACCCGGTGCACTCTTTCGATAGAGAAGTAGGGGGTCAAATCATTGGCGGGCATTAATGTTGCGATCCAGTCTGTGAGGCATTTGATCGGGTCGGCCCCCTGTGCCCCCTCTGGTAGGTTCATAACTCGAATATTGCTCCTCCGGGAACGTCCTTCCAAATCGTCCGTTTTGTGTTCCAGAGCCTTGATACGGGATTGCAATTCTTTTATAGTGTGGTGGTGTTGCTGCACTTGCGGTTCCATCGCCTGCATCGTCTTTTTACCCTGAGTTACTTTGTCTGTTAGTTTCCTGTGGTCATCTTAAAGAATATTGAGATCAGTGGCCAAGACGCCGAATTTGTTTTCCATTGCCACTCTGGAGTGCTCTATGGCAGAAAGGACTTGGTCTAGTTTCCTGGACATGGAGTCTTTCCTAGTGGGTTCATCTCGCGATCCAGTAATTACTGGTGTCAGGGGCACTGCTCTTTGTTTTTCCGAGGTGTGGGTCGTCCCCACTGTGCGTTGGCGACCCATGATGGGGGACTTCGCGCCCGTCCTGCAGTCCCCGGCGACTGATAGCGCTCAACCCTAACCTTGTGTCCGCAGGGGTCTATTGCGTTACTGCGTCCACCTAGAAGCACCCAGCTCTCTCAGGTTCAGTGCGGTCTTTCTTCCTTTGTGATCTAGGGTGGGACGGGCAAGCAGTGGTGATCCCGGAGGCCACCTCTACATGGGCACTGACCACCCGTTCTCGGATGGTGGCCCGAAGCCCCGGCGAGGTTTTGGTGTTGTGGCGGTGGCTCAGTCCTATGAGGGTGGTCTGTGTCTAGTGCTGTTGGGCATCCCACTATACTTTGGACGCAGTGGCGGTGGAGCGCTCACAGTAGTGGTATCAAGAGGTTGCCTGTTTTGGGTTTTATCGCTGCACTGCCAGAATATTCGTTATGCAGTCTTTGTAATCTCCAGAATGGGGGCAGCGGGTTTCTCGCTGTTCCTTGTCTGCTTGCTAGTCGCAGCTTCTTCCTCCACCCCTCTCGTGTTTCAAGATTCAGCGTGACATAGGGGGGGAATGGGGGCCACCATGTGTCAGGGCCTGTCTACTGTGCCTTAGATGGGGCTCGGGGGCTCCGCTGTCCGTCCTCTCAGGGCCGGTATGGCAAGCGATCACCAGGCCGCATGCTGGGCAGGCATAGTGGCGTGTTGTAGTCCCCTAACTCGCCCATCTCTGTTACTCTCCCTGGTCATGCAGATCTCGGTGTATGCACGGGACCTAGGGGCCACAGGGGTGGCCTTGTGCAATCTATGTCATCGTGGGTACCTGGGGGGGGACTTCCCCCCTTCTCCCGCTAATAGGGGCACTCAGTTCCGCTTCCCCCGCCGAGGCAGATGGGCGCCTCTCCCGCTCCGTGGGTGTTCTTAACCGCCACCAGGCCATCCTCCCGCCTTCACTTCGCACGCTGCAGGCGGGGCCCAGGGACTCCCACTGCAGGCCCGGATCACGATGGATGCATCTCCTGTGCTGCAGACCCAGGCCTGTCTCCCTCGCCCCTCCTCCCACCGTTGCATACACTCCTCAGCCAGGGAGGGGACCCGGAGGGGGGTCCTCCCGTCAACGCAGCACACCGTCACAGCACAGCCGGCCCCCACCCTGCAGCCCACTGGGTGTTGCCCGCCCCTCAGTAGTCAGACAGGGGTCGCCTGCCCCTCACCTGCTATCCCTGGTCTCCACACTGTCACCGCCACTCTCCAACTGTTGGGACCTGTATGTGCGCTCCGGTCTTCAGCAGGTCACATCGGTTCGCAGTGGGCTCGCCATTTTGTGTGCCCACCTTGGGGGTCTCTCGAGGGTGCTCCGGGCGCGCTGCTGCTTCATGCGCCGGGGCTTCGGTCACACCGGAGCGGTCCTTGAACCTTCAGATTCTGCTCATTTTGTGGATTATGAGTGCGAGGGGTCGTGATTAATGGTGTTTGTGCCGGCCGGCAGCCGGAGCCTCAAGGAGATGTGTCCGCCATCTTGGCTGGTTCGGCCATGCCCCCCTTAAAAAGGATTGTTATGATAACTATTGGGCTAACCTAGTCTGTGCCAGCAAGAGTAGAAACTTTGTGAAAGTCTAGCAGATTGTCATTCACAAGGAGTGTGGAACATGCTGGGTAAACAATACGAATATCAGTGAGCAAGAATGGGTGATATTTTAACAAGTCATTTGACAACTGCGGAAACCGAACAGCAAGCAGGCAGAAGCCATAGGATAAAAAAAGGAAACAATCTAGCCAACTGGCCAACTTGCTCAACCCATGGAGAATCGGAGCAGCTATATGCTGCGGCCTATCACAGATGGTTGCGGCGACGATAAGCAAGAAGTCTTCCCAGTGGTAACCAGGGAGTATGTTGTTAGCAACTTAAAAAAAAACATCATAAAATCCAGCACTGATTGTGCACCAGGTCCAAATGGGACACCACAAGCAATAGTAAAAAAAATTCTCTTTGTTCTGGGTAGACAAATTAGCACTGCTTTTCAGCACAGTGCTTCACCAAGAAGAAATCCCACTCTCGTAAAGTGGCTCAATAATCCTCCCTGTTTTTAAGGGAGAGAAGCAGATCCAGCCAAGTAGTTATTTGCTGATATCCATTCTGGATATTGAAGCAAAATATTTTGCAGGATTACGGCTGGAAGTTCTCAAAGGTTCGTTTGAAGCGAAAGAGCGAATCTCTCTGAACCAGACAGGGTTTAGATTAAATCAAGTATGCACTTGAAACCTGAAGGTGATCTCCATGATCATGGCCCAGGCTGTCCATTTGCAGACAATACTATACATGTGCTTTGTTGATTTTAAGGCAGCCTTTGATTGGGTCCCTAGGAGTGCAATGTGGACAAAAAGTGCAATCATAGGCAATACCTGCAAAGCTTCTGAGAGCAATAGAATTCTCTTGGATATGGACACCTGGATTAGGATAAGACTAGGAGATGGCAGGTTTCTTTCAGCACTACAATATGGCAAAGACAAGGGTGTATGTTGGTACCCCTGATATATAATATATATATATATGATATATTATATATTTGAGATGTCATCAGTGATGTCACTGACCATGTCATGAATGATGTAATATGTGACGTCATCAGCAGTGCATTCGGGAGCGCGAGTTATAGTTAGCTGAACTAACTATAATGGGGGAATTTCTATGGTTTGGTATGAGTGAAATGTCCAAATAACTATAAAGTCCCTGAAACCTATGTTTTTTTTCACTGAATTTCAAAGTTTTTTTTTAAATGTTAATTTCTAACTATGACTTGCCTGAAACCTATGGTTTTGTCAGTGAATTTCAAAGTTTTTTCAAATGCTAATTTCTAACTATAAGGTGCCTGAAACCTATGTTTTTTTCATTGAATTTCTAAGGTTTTTTAAATGCTAATTTCTAACTATATTGTGCCTGAAACCTACATGTTTCGACAATGTAGTTCATACATGTTCCATCTTTTGTTCGAGACGATTACAGATGACGAAGTCCACTAGGCAAGAGACATTGCTCCCAGTGTGACCCGCCCGGACCAGATATCATCGCTGGCTCCCCTCACGCTGAATGCTTCTGATGCCCCTACCTCAGTGCACCACAATTCACGCACTCTTTATGATAGAATCTTGTCTGTATGATTTCAGATCTGCTGCCCCTACCTCAGTGTACCACAAGTCAAGGACCCTTAGCGATAGAATCTTCCCTGTATTATTTCACATCTGGTGCCCCTACCTTACTGCAGCACAAGTCATAGACCCTTTATAATTGAATCTCTGTGTATGATCCTATGATTACTGTTGCACTTGTTACCAGCACCCACCATTCCGGGAGGGCTGGCTTACACTCACACCACACGCATCCAGCACAGACGTCACTGGACATGTGACCCTGGTAATAAAAAGGAGTCGAGCGCACGTGCCCGTACACAGTTCCACTATCTATCTGTGTCCATGCGTTCATTATGTATGCCACATGCTGCCCCTGACCACTACCACAATATATTGTGCTATAGACAGCGTATGCAACCATGTTAACTCTGGCAGTGGGGAAAACTTCGATTATGTAACTTTCTCTCACTCATTCTACAAGTACAAATGTAGAGACTGCATAATTAGAGTACTGCAAGGAGAGTGTATAGTGAATTTATAAGTGTGAGGGGATTGGCCGAGGTTTTTGTTGTTGTTGCATATTTATATAGCGCAAACTCGACCCGAAGGTATTGGAGCGCTTTATATGAGCACCATATTTACATTACACATTCAGGCGTGCGCAGATTAAGTGATTTGCCCACAATCACAGGATGTGGATGCGACCCCGAGGCTTGAACCCTGGTTTCCAGCACTAAGGTCGGCAGTCTAGCCGACAGCCCACATAAGTACAAATGTTGGCGCAGCCTAACTCCGAACACGAGCTTCGCTCTAATTGACTGCCCTCCATGTACCAAAATCGCAACCTGAACTTTCCATGGCCCTGTATTGCTACAGCTGCAACACTCGAGTGAATGTGCAATAAACATGCATATCCACAGAAATGCGTCATGTCCACTATCTTTCATCTGTGGAACTATGGATGAACTTAGGGTCAGTGACTCCCCATACATTCCATGTTGGTTATGTTGTGGGACTTCACTCACAGTATGACAAATTTGCACTTGTGACCCTGGTGACGGCAGCACTACAACACGGGCACCCGCATCAGTTGATTCCTCATATAGCACATGATGGAGCCACGCCCAGAGCTCCGGAGTCATTCTTCACAGCCTCAAGCAGCACTGGCATACGCCAGGCCAGCCCACTCCGCTTACGCTTACAGGGAAGGACAACAATGCTACGTGGCCCAGATTTTCACTGTAGTGATCTGCTGGTCACATGTTTAGTTCTCAGTATGCCACAGCCACTCCCTCAAGGCTGGTACACACACACACCACACCCATCCAGCACAGGCATCACAGGACACTTGACCCTTCCAATAAAAAAGACCGGGCACACGTGCTCTACGCCATTTAAAAGTTGCTCACACCGCATGCACTGTGATGGCCCATCCCGGTGGTCCGGACACCTCATGTAGGCCTGAGCCATTGAACAAGGGGGCCCACCGCTACATGCGTGGCTTCACTGGTCACTGAGTTAGTGGCACAGCAAGGACTGAGCGGGTGAGCAACCTGCGATGATGATGGGTGCACTAGCATGTCCTCTGCCATGGCGATATCAAGACTTAGCACCACATGTGGGACTTTTTGGCTTGTGGAGCGGGCCTGCATGATATAGAGGGTGCCCTGTCCATGAAAAGGTGAGCAGTGAGGCCTGGGTGCGCAGTGGCAGGCAGGTACCTCTGGGTGGCGGGAGTGGATGGGGTGCAGCAGCCTGGATGCAGAATGGCTGCACAGCGATTTAGGCGTACGCAGTCATATATACCCTGTCATTACCCTTTCTTATTGCATTTTAAACAAGTTTTCCAATAGCAGGACAGTTTTTAGAGTCAGTCAAAAGTCTGTCGCTCCCACATCTGTAGCAAAGTAGTTGAGTATTTCTTTTTTCATACTTTGTACCCTTAAATTTACCATCAATTTTTTACGAACTTTCCTTTCTCTGTTTTTTTTAAGGAGTTAAGGTGTGTTGGAGCATCTAAACATGCAGACACAAGCATGACATTCCTCTCCCAGCTCGTGGCTGCCTTGCGTCGCTTTGGGAATGTTATGTTTTGAATGTGAGAAGGTTGGGAGGTAGAAGTTAACAGGGTTCAGTCATTCTTGCTTTATACTTGCTGCTTACAAAACATGTTCTGAGGATTAAACCCCATCAAGAGAATTACCGTCTCTGTCTATTCATTCCTGCATAGTGGTCTTTCCTACAATTAATAATTCTTTGCTATCTTTCAGATGTGGGAACTTGAGGGTGCACTATGTTCCGGCACGTGGTTAAACACACACCGGTGAAACAAAGGTGAGCTGCGAAGATTTTCTCCAGTGTCACTCCCTCACTCTTTCTCTCTCTCTTCCTCTCTCTTTTGATGGTTATATGACGCACAATCTTATCTTGCTTTTTATCTAACTGGCTCTGATTCACAAATTGATGTCCCCCCACACCACCAGAGCTGAACACATGTAGAACCTGCGATGATGCGTGGCCATCCCGGCAATCAACACCCAGTTTGAATTGTGAGCTCTGTTGACCGTGTATACGCAACAGCTGAGGAGGTTGCTTCGGCACGTGGTCGATTCTCTTTGACACACGCTGGTGGTGGAAGGTGAGCATTGAAGCTTGTTTTCGCAGCAGCAGACACTCACCTCCAACCAGTGGGAGTGGATGGGGTGCAGCAGCCTGGATGCGCAGCGGCAGGCAGTCAGCTCCGGATAGTGGGAGTGCATGAGGTGCAGCAGCCTGGGTGCACAGAGACTGTTATACACCTCTGGGCAGTGCAAGTGTATGGGCTACAGCAGACTGGGGACCATATTATTAAGAATGGCAGCAACATTATCACCACTTTAGCGGCAGTTTCCTGCCACTAAAGCGGCGATAAGTGGCTTGATAATATGCCCTTGAGAATTCCCATAGAAGCCCCGTTTCTGGTGTGAAGGACATCAAATCTGGGTTTCTATGGGAATTCACAAGGGCCTATTATCAAGCTCCTTATCGCCAGTTTTGCTGCAGTTTCCTGCCGCTAAAGCGGCCATAATGTTATTGCCGTTCTTGATAATATGGCCCTGGGTGCGCAGCGACTGTTAGACACCTCTGGGCAGTGGAAGTGAATGGGATGCAGCATCCTGGGGGGGGCAGAGCCGAAACAGAGAATTACGTGTGTGCAGTTGTATATAGTCTGAAATTACTAATTCTATACTATCTTTCAGATCACTAAACTTGAGGGCTGCACTATCTACCGGCACGTGGTTGGAAACACACCGGTGGCACAAAGGTGACCTGCGAAGATTTTCTCCAGTGCCAACACTCCCTCTCCTTCTCTTCCTTTCTCTCTCTCACACTTTCTCTCTTTCTCGGTCTCTTACTCTCTCTCTCATTCGTTCTTTCTCTCTTCCTCTCTCTCACTCTTTCTCCCTCTCTCTCACTCTTTTTCTCTCTCTTCTTCTCTCTCACACTGTCTCTCTTTTTATATTCCTTGTATCTTACTCTTTCTCTCTTTTTCTCTCACTCTTTCTCCTCTCTCTCTCAGATGTTCTCTCTTTGTCTGTCTTCCTCTCTCTCACTCTTTCTCTATTCATCTCTCACTTTTGTCTCGCTCTCTTCCTCACTATCACTCTTTCTCTCTCTCTCTTCCTCTCTCTCACACTGTTTCTCTCTTTCTCTCTACCTTGAAACAGAGAATTACGCGTGTGCAGTTGAATGTACTCTGCAATAACTAAATCTATACTATCTTTCAGATAACTAAACTTGACGGTGCACTATGTCCCGGCACGTGGTTGGAGACACACTGGTGACCAAAGGTGAGCTGCGAAGATTTTCTCCTGTATCAACACTCCCTCTCCATCTCTTCCTTTCTCTCTCACTCACAGTTTCTCTCTTTCTCTGTCTCCTCCTCTCTCTCTCATTCTTTCTTTCTCTCACTCCCTCTCTCTCTCTCTCTTCCTCTCTCTCACACTGTTTGTCTCTCACTTCCTCTCTCTCTCTCTTCCTCTCTCTCACACTGTTTGTCTCTCTTTTCCTCTCTCTCACACTGTTTCTTTCTCACTTCCTTGTATCTTCTTTCTTTCTTTCTTTCTTTCTTCTTTCTTTATTTCTTTCTTTCTCTGTCTCTCTTCCTTTCTCTCACTCTTTCTGTTTCTCTCTTCCTCTCTCTCACTCTTTCTCTAGCTCTTCTTCTCTCTCTTCCTCTATCTCTCGTTCCCGCTCTCTCTTCTCTCACACTGTTTCTCTCTTTCCCTGTTCCCTGTATCTCTTTCTTTCTCTCTCTCACTCTTTCTCTCTTTCTCCATCTTCCAATCTGTCTTTCTCTTTATTTTTGTCTTCCTCTTTCTCTTTCGCTCTCTCTTTCCCTCTCTCTCTCACTCTTTTTCTCTCTTCCTCTCTTTCACACTGTTTCTCTCATTCTATCTTCCTTGTATCTCACTCTTCCTCTCTTTCTCTCACCTTTGCTGGACACATAATGCACCATGTTTTTTTTCTTTTTGTCTTGCAGGCTGTGGTTCACAAATTGTCGGGGATGGCACGCAATGGCTGTATATAGTTTTCTTTGTTGTTTTTTCTTTTAATAAAATATTTTACAAACATAGTTTTCTTTGTTGTTGTTTTGTTTTAATAAAATGTTTTATATAAATCCATACATGACTAAGATTCTTATTTGTCAACCTCACAAGCATTTTTTTATTAAAACTGCAACAACAGCTGATTTGTTAGGCTCCACATTTAAAAACGTTCCTGTCACATTTGTTTGTGGGTGGTGAGCAGGGATGGCGGACAAGGAGCTGCTGCTGCGGGATGTCAGAATTGTGTTGGGTGTCCGGCCTAGATCATTGTTGCCTCCATTGCATCTCTTCTCAGAGACCTGCAAGCCGGCGGGCTGGCTCGTGGCTGAGAAATCACACCGGAAGAGCTGCGAGCCCACCAGTCGTTCGCAGAGGGAGACTTGCGGGCCCAAGAAGGTTGTTGATGGTATGCTGGTGATGTGGGAAAGAGGTGCGTTACCTGCTGATGTGGGGAGAGGCAGCGTGAAAGGGGTATCTCTCACAGACAGAGCTCTGGTATGTTTTCAGAAATGCCTCGGACAGATGCCCACTGACAGACTGAATCAGAAAATGGCTTTTCAATGTTCATATTGTGAGACCTAAGAACAGTTTATACCCAGGCTCGCAGAGGGACAACTGTGGCCCGTCCGCTCAACTCACAGAGGCAGAACTATGAACCGTCCGCTCTGTACTAGTTCACAAAGGTAGACAGCTGCGAGCCGACTGACTGGCTTCTAAAGGCATACCTCCGAAGTGGTGATGTTGGGCACAGGGAGTGTGAAATGGTTATCTTCCTACTAGTGTCCTGGAGTGCACGTCGTTCTGCCTGGTGCTCACCTGTTTCTCCTTTATTGTTAATAAATCTTAAACCTTCACTGCGTCCAAATCATCATTACACAGAGCTAAGTTATATTAAATTGCCCCTGGAACCTTTCTTTTATATTTTCACTCGTTGCGAGGCACAAGATGGCTGCTAACACTTCATGGTTTCAAGTGTTAGCAGCCAATCAGAGGACACTTCCTGCTTTGAAGAGTTAGCAACCAATCAGAGGCAAGCTCGTGCTCGGGAGTAAGGCACTGGCCAGATATATGTATATTTTTCCCTTTAATATCTCAAAAACCACTGAACGGATTTCAACAAAACCACCTTTTCTGGACCAAGACCTTTCTCCCTGCCAAATTTGGCGTAATTCCGTTCAGCAGTTTGACCTGTAGCCAAGTCGAAAGTTTCCTATTGAAAATCCTGTGAGAAATCACGTATTCACCCCCCCCCCTTTTTTCTCAGCCCCCCCTTCACCAATCACCCCATAACTTTCAAGATAGGAGCTGATCAAAAAAGAGAAGCATTTTTTAGAAAATTTTGTAAAGAATCGTCAACTGACGCCAAAGTTATAAGCAGCTCCAGGAGAGCTCCAGGAAGGGGGCCGTGCAACACCCCTCCCAACATGAATGAAGCCCCGAGACTGTGGGGACCCCAGGGAGCCCCGGCTATTATCTTTTAAGAAATGCCCCCCGGGTCTCATTAACATAAAACATGGGAACCCGCGACCCCAGCGCGAATTACTCCGATTTGTTATTATTTTTTTGGAGGGG
The DNA here is from genome assembly GCF_964261635.1 of Lissotriton helveticus. Taxonomy (NCBI): domain Eukaryota; kingdom Metazoa; phylum Chordata; class Amphibia; order Caudata; family Salamandridae; genus Lissotriton; species Lissotriton helveticus. The sequence goes on along the minus strand of NC_136070.1, from coordinate 853,915,578 downwards.
GGAACCCCTGACCAGACCTAGGGGGTAAGGGTGTTTCTACTCTGCCCCCTTCTCTTGTTTTCTATCTTTGTTTCTCTGTTTCCTAGCAACTCGCTTCTACCGAGCCACAAAATGGCTGCCAACACTTCCTGGTTTGGAGTGTTGACAGCCAATCGCAGCTCATCTTTGTGCCAAATTTGGGGTAATTCCATTCAGTAGTTTCAGCTGTAGTCTTGCACAAAGTTTACTCTGGGAAATTGATTTTTTGACTCTTATATTTTGAAATTCTTAAAAACTGCTGAACGGATTTACACCATTTAAAAAAGGTCGCTTTCTGAACCAAGCTTTACCTTTCTGCCAAATTTGGGGTAATTCCGTTCAGCAGTTTGCGCTGTAGCTCGTCACAAAATTTCCTATGGAAATTAACATTGGGAAAACGCATTTGAGACCCCCCTTTTTTCCTTTTTTCCCACCCCCCCACTTGACGAATCACCCCCAAACTTTCAAGATAGGCGCAGACCTAAAAAGTGCAAAGTTTTGGAAAATTTCATCAAGATTCGTTAAACGACACCAAATTTATAAGCAAATCAAAAAATGCTTTTCCTATGGAAACTTGGTTGTAACTTGGCTGTGTCCAGCTACAAGTATCAGATGTACCTATGTTAAAAAATATTTACTCATTGGCAGGACACTCCGAGGAGGCACCAGGCAACACTCAGGAAGAACTTCATGAGATGGGGGTTATTACTACGAGTCCAGTTACTAGTCCATTCAATCCTCCATCAACTTTATTCCAGTCATGCCATGTGATGCTATCGATATTTTTAGTGATTGTATCATTGAGGACTTAAAAATTTTGAGCAGAAAAGTGATAGTTAAGAATAATCACAGGAGCTACAAGGAACAACAATATTCCAAATTAATGAGAAAAATCAATGACCATAACAACATAATTGTAAACAATGCTAACAAAGGTGGTAACATCGTCCTTTGGCCCCGTGAGGCGTACATGACTGAGGCCAACAGGCAACTCAGTGATCCTGTTGTATATGATTTTGGTACCCTAGTGTAATTTTCCCGATTCATGCCCATGTATAGGTATAAATCACCCTATCCTTATATGGGCATAGAAATCATAACAATATTTAGACCTAGCCTATGCAGTCCAAATACGGCATGGCTACTTCCACTAGTTCCGAAAATCCACAACCATTTCTTGGAAAAACCCGCCTTTAGCAGACAGGGACTTCCCCTTGTTTGACTATTGATTTATCCAAGAACTCATGGAGTTTTCAACAAACTGAGTTTTTGATGACGTTATTATGTCCAACCTTATGTCAAACTAGGCACCTCAAAGGTATAAATATGCCCACACTTGCCCAGTCAAACACACTGTGGTTTGGAGCAGTTTGACTATCTACCTACACGACACAGCTCGCCGCAGCAAGTGCCGAAGGAAGCCGATCCTCCAGCAGATGCACCGAGAGAGAAGCTGTATTTTAGAAGCACCAGTTGAGTACTTTTAGTCTTTATTAATTAATGTATGTATTCAATGTGTCTTATGGCTTAGAAACCATATCATGCTTTTACAGTATTATTTTATAATACTCTTCATACTGTACGCATTGTACTTTGCAACCAGTATTACGATTGTAGCAGTGCATTTCCTCTGCATGAGAAAGAAGAGTGTTCGATAAATACTTTTATTGAAAATGCCCGTCTCTCTATTTCTCTGCACCTCTGGTGAAACGAAGCATGCACAATTGACTGAGTGAAATAACTATCTATTGTTTCTGCGACTCTGAAGATACGTTTTTATCTCGGGAAACAAAGTTGTCATGTTTTAAGCGGTTGTCAGAAACTAATTCCTTCTTGTTTATTCGAGAAAGTTTCTAGTGACCCCTGAGCTAGCTGGCACTCACAATTAAGTCTAACATATTCGATAGAGACCCAGTCGACCTCAGTCCTACGTATAATCTATAGTATATGTTATTCCAATGCGCAGAGCCTATTGGGAATATAGGAACTACACTACATGGCGCCCAACGTTTGGTAAGGCCATAATTTAACTCTAGATACTAGAGTAACTCAGTCGTGCTTTTCAAATAGACCCCTTTTTCCCGTAAAATACTCCAATAGACGTCTGGAGTGGGTAAAAGGATATAATATCCGCCATAACTGACTAGGATGAAAATCCTATGTATTAGTTTTTTGGTTTGTTCAACGTTGAAGGATACAGTGTTCCAAAAATATTGTGCACCTTATCTTTGTTTCCTTGAAACTTGCTCTGCAAACTTTCGGTCAACAAAATGTCAGAGAGTGACGATGAAAGGGAGAGAGCTGCAGCAGCAGCCCAGGCAGTTTTAGATGACACAAGTCTCGAACAAAATGACCGGGATGCTATACTTATCCCGGTAAATATAAGGAAAACAATAACTATAATGCTTATAAATAATGGAGTATCCTCGAGAGGTGGTAAAGTAATATTTGTTATAGAGGCACATGAATATTGGCAGACAGAGGTATTCTATTCATGGATTGTCTTCCCGCAAGCAAATCCAGTAAAACACGAGTTCCACTACTACAAAGTAGAGGAACCTCCAGTGGAATACTTTTCTTTCGAGGACATTGAAATTCCACTAACTTACCAAGAGCATCAGCTCTGGTTTAAGGGCGCCCTACAACATCAAAATCACATTACCACGCTCGGTCCACTAGGTAGACCAGGAGCAACATGGCCGGTACTAGCCAGCTCTACACCACATCCTGACATTGAAAGAATGCGAGGTCCAGAACTGTTAGTTCAACTAAAACAGTTAATTAAAATAAATAGACAGTTGGTTCAATATGTCATGCAGACTTTACCAGTCCAACCTGCTACAAAGATTCCACAGCACACCCCTTATCAGGGGAACACAAACAATATTACACCACATACTATACAATCAGTCATTGGTAAATTACCCGCAAACGGGAACAAATTCCGTTCTGGTTAGCTCAAAAAATTACTCAAATAGAGGCAGTATTTCCCGGTAGTACACCTCATGAGAAACACAGGATTCTAACAATCTGCTTACCAATGGGGATCGCACCACATGTGGAGGACTGTGACTCTTGGGGTACAGTCTTTGCTTCAATCTACACAAAAACACATGGTGTTGCGTCTATGGCGGTAATACCAGACATCCTAAGACAGATTCAAAATGAATACGGACCAGAACCTGCCTTAAATCTTGGTATGAAGTTACTAAAATATTTCAACAGGTCTCTGCTATATTATTAGCTAACATTAAAGGTGAAGCAGCATCCGTGGCAATCAGCCAAAAACTAAAAGAAACTGATATAACAGAGCAACCATATGAACTTGCAAGAATTATTGAAAAATCCTATGAAGAACTAGGAAGAGAGAGTTGGGGTGGGGGGAAACCAGTAAAACCTGAACTAACAGAAAATCCTGAAAAGGTTTTTATTAAAAAGAATCTCACTACTCCTAAAAAGAAGTGGAAAAATAGTAAACAGACGCTTCCTAAAGAGAAACGCTCTTAGTCCTGAGGCAGGTCTCCTCCCTCTGAAAAGAGGTATAACCTCAGAAATAGGGATAATTTGAGAAAACCTGATAGATATCAAGATATTGTTACACGTTCCTCTCGTACCTTTCATACTTCCTCGCAGAAATCCGAAAGAAGAGGACGATCAGAACAAAAGGAAGAACGCGTGAAGTCCAAAGACAAACAGCACGTTCCAAAAAATAAGAAAACTCAACTTACCAAGAAAAAGGTAGCAAGTCTAAAGATCAGACATGCCGAGGATCTTGAGGATACAACTCAAGAACGGGGAGTGGGCCCAGACAATGCTAGACAGCGCAGCAGAAGTCACCATAGCTCGCAAGCTCCTGAAGGATCATCTGGAGACAGTGGACTTGAATGAATGTATTCAAGTTGAAACTGCCGACACCAGGGTTAGTGTACCCCATAAGTTATATGAAGTAACACTCCGGATGGAGGGGGAAATAACTAGAAAATAAAAGCACTCTTTTGGGAGAAGCTATCTAAGGGTTATTAAATTATTCTAGCTGAACAAGACTGGCAACCTGAATTTGTCAGGGAGTGCCCACATGGCGAAGAGATAATTATGCCAGCCTTCTCTAATCACATTTTAATTCATAAAAAATACACATATGCCACAAAATGGGCTGTAGCCCAGGCTCCAGCATTATACAAGAATCATGTAGGATGGGATAAGGATTCTCCTCACCATAAAATCCAGTTAAAAACTCAACCAGCAATGCAAAAATATCCTGGTAAACAGGAAGCTAAAAAAGAAGTCAGGGAGATTTTAAAACTACTTGAATACCAAGGGGTGATTGAAACATGTCCCTCATCTGTGAACAATCCTTTGTTTCCTGTCTCCAAGCCAGACAATACAAATCATCTAGTTTTGGACTACAGACACTTAAACTCTTGTTGCAAAACTTTTGCAGTACAAAATTCAAACAGTGCAGCACTGATGAATAACATTGTGCGGAAAAAATATAAATCCACATTAGATATTTCTAACGGTTTCTTCTGTCAAAACATTGCACTAGAAAGCAGGAACTTGACAGTTTTCTCAATTATGGGGACACACCGACAATTTTGCCGTCTCCCCCAGGGATTCAAGAATAGTCCATGGTTATTTTCAGCCAGAGTAACAGAGTTACTACAAACGTATGATGATGAGGCAGTATCTTATGTCAATGGCATCTATCTTACAGACGATGATTTGGACGTGCACTTGAAAAGAGTGAATACCATAATACTTGGGTTCGCCTCTGAAGAGTACAAATTCCATTTTAAGAAATCACGAATTGCCCACCTCAACGTCCTATTTTTAGGTTACGAACTTTCAAGTGAAGGCAAAAGCCTAGCAGCAAACTTTATAGAGAAATATGCGCTGCTCCAACCTCCAAAAACACTGAAAAACTTGCAGTCAATTCTAGGTTTCCTGAATTTTGGAAGAAATCATGTTCTAAGTTACGCAGAAAGGGTTAAACCTCTCTACGAACTAATAAAACCTGATTTCAAACCAACTAATTGGACTCATAAACACACAGAAATTTTGCGTTCAGTGCAAACAGACATGTTAGCAAAAACACAGTTACAGACACGCGACAACGTACGCAATCTTGTGATCCGAATCATCCCAGGGAGATCCAGATTCACATACCTAACCTTTAATGAAGGTGACAAGGTACCAATAGCTTACAAATCACACTTGTACACACAAGCTGAAATGAAATTCACTTCAACAGAAAAAATTCTGACAGCGGTTTAAACTGCAGTAGCAAAAGAGAGAGCCCTCGCACAGGGTAAACACATAATGATCGTTACACCTGTACATGCCTTAGAGGCTGTGACAAAAGCAAGCATTCCAAATGCTAAGGCTTTACATCCGAGATGACTACAAAAGGTTAATTCTCTTGCTGCAACAGACGTTGAATACGTTTTTGACCCCTACTTGAAAACACAAGAATTTCTACAATACGAACACGAATGTCCTTTGCCAACCAAGATTCTGCCTCTAGAACATTACAGATGTATAATTTATACAGACGTATCAGCACAGCCCGCAATTGGGGGTAAACAAGCCTGTAGTGCTGCGTGCGCGATTGTTAAAGGTCGCTGGCGTGAAGGTAAATTTCGACCTATGGTCAGTAAATCTCAATCACTCAGAGACTGTACAGCTCAGTGAGCTGAACTATAGGCTTTCAAGATGGCGCTTGAAAATACCGATCACGAATTCCCCACACTCATAGTGTGCGATTCGTATTACTGCGTCCAGTCTTACAATGAATATCTGCAGAACTGGGTTCAAAACAGTTTCAAAGACGCAAAAGGTGGCACAATTAAGCATAAAATGATTTGGGAACAAGTAGTTCTATTACAAAAAGAACTTAAAAAGACTCACGTGATCCATACACTGAGTCATCAGGGTGATGGCGTTCACGTTGCAGGGAATTCATTGGCTGATAAAGCCGCGAAGGCAGCTGTGCAAACGGCTTCCGTAGCTGCAAACACTCATTCAAAAATAGAAATAGATGGTGAAACAATGCTAGCTGTCATTGCCACTTGCAAAGGCAGCAGAGCTACGTTACCTCTGAACTATCCACTCGAATATACATACATAATTGATGCAAACTGCGTTCCTTTTGCTTGAATCCCTGGAGTAGGGGACAGAGTAATTCCAAACAGGAAACGTAGAGGTGCTTTGATACAAGAAGCACATATGGGAGAGGGCCTGACACATCAAGGGATCTCAAAATCTCTAATAGAACTGAAAGAGATGTATTGGTGGCCAGGGATGAATGCCCATATTTACAAATTCGGAATTAACTGTGATACCTGTTACAGAGATCATAGCCTTGAAAGCCACCAGGTATCTGACTACAGTGTAGCCAGCCCAGTACAGACACCACTGTTAGACAGCATTAGACATTCTACACGCAGACGTCACCATGGACGGATACGGTCCCACAACTATTAGGACAAGATTCATTTGGATGTGACCTCAGCGCTCGGCTGACACCCGAACTGTTATAAAAGATTTGAGAGTCTTTATCGGCACATGTGCAATCGGCATGCTACATTCTGACCAGGGTCGTGCGTTTAGCTCTTGAGCTTACAAAGAGGCCATGGCCCGTTTGGGCGTTGCATTGCGGTACTCAAGTCCATTCCATCCTGAGGGAAATGCGGTAGTGGAAAGAAAAAACCGTGACATAAAGCAATCTTTAACAGCTAGAGTATTAGGTTCGGGTGACGAGTGGGTCAAACATCTAATCAGTGTTCAACGTAGTCTTAATAATCTGCCAGGAAATTCTCTGGGTGGAATCACTCCATATCACGTACTGTTTGGTACTAGAATGATCATCCAGGATCTTGATCATCACAATTCAGTGGTGGAACAAAAACATTTTGATATCAAAGTCCGTTTGGCTGTTTTACAGGACTTAAATGAAATAAGAAGAAGTCTGAGCAACACAACACAAAAGCCAACGACCACTGAAGAAAAACCACCTGTCCCAGCAAGACCTGTCTGGATTCCAAAGATTGGGGATCTAGTCAGGGAAAACATCGCGGTCAAGAAGGAATTTGGGCCTTCTTACAGAAAACCAGTACCTGTCTTAGCAATCCACGGAACAAGATCAGTGTTACTACCGCCACTTGCTGGAAAAAGGGAGAACAGAGTCATGTCCATCGACCTTGTCAAACCACATCATGAGGCCGATAATAAGTAGTAGGCCCAGTGGACTCCCACGGTGTAGCAGACGACCAAATCTTGCTACAATCCAAGAGGTTCAAACTGAAAGACTTATCACCTTTGATAAACCTGCAGTGAGAAAAGGTCTACTCAACAAAGCAATGGAACTTGTACCTCTTGAGACCCAAATACCAGTTTGTCAAGAAACACCTGTCTACAATGATATAGCCTCTGACTATACTAATATGGCAAAGGAAGAAACAGCTCCAGCGATTCCAAACAATCCTGATGCAATTCCAACAATTAACGGAACTGCCTCTGGCTATTTCATCAACTTTGATACATACGTTCCTTTCGAGGACATTGAAATTCCACTAACTTGCCAAGAGCATCAGCTCTGGTTTAAGGGCGCCCTACAAAATCAAAATCACATTACCAGGCTCGGTCCACTAGGTAGACCAGGAGCAACATGGCCGGTACTAGCCAGCTCTACACTACATCCTGACATTGAAAGAATGACAGGCCCAGAACTGTTAGCTCAACTAAAACAGTTTATTAAAATAAATAGACAGTTGGTTCAATATGTCATGCGGACTTTAACAGTCCAACCTGCTACAAAGATTCCACAGCACACCCCTTATCAGGGGAACACAAACAGAATTACACCACATACTATACAATCAGTCATTGGTAAATTACCCGCAAACGGGAACAAATTCCGTTCTGGTTAGCTCAAAAAATTACTCAAATAGAGGCAGTATTTCCCGATAGTACACCTCATGAGAAACACAGGATTGTAACAATCTGCTTACCAATGGGGATCGCACCACATGTGGAGGACTGTGACTCTTGGGGTACAGTCTTTGCTTCAATCTACACAAAAACATATGGTGTTGCGTCTATGGCGGTAATACCAGACATCCTAAGACAGATTCAAAATGAATACGGACCAGAACCTGCCTTAAATCTTGGTATGAAGTTACTAAAAGATTTCAAACAGGTCTTGGCTATATTATTAGCTAACATCAAAGGTGAAGCAGCATCCGTGGCAATCAGCCAAAAACTAAAAGAAACTGATATAACAGAGCAACCATATGAACTTGCAAGAAATATTGAAAAATCCTATGAAGAACTAGGAAGAGAGAGTTGGGGGGGGAACCAGTAAAACCTGAACTAACAGAAAATCCTGAAAAGGTTTTTATTAAAAATAATCTCACTACTCCTAAAAAGAAGTGGAAAAATAGTAAACAGACGCTTCCTAAAGAGAAACGCTCTGAGTCCAGAGGTAGGTCTCCTCCCTCTGAAAAGAGGTATAACCTCAGAAATAGGGATAATTTGAGAAAACCTGATAGATATCAAGATATTATTAAACGTTCCTCTCGTACCTTTCAGACTTCCTCGCAGAAATCCGAAAGAAGAGGACGATCAGAACAAAAGGAAGAACGCGTGAAGTCCAAAGACAAACAGCACGTTCCAAAAAATAAGAAAACTCAATTCACCAAGAAAAAGATAGCAAGTCTAAAGATCAGACATGCCGAGGATCTTGAGGATACAACTCAAGAACGGGGAGTGGGCCCAGACAATGCTAGACAGCGCAGCAGAAGTCACCATAGCTCGCAAGATCCTGACGGATCATCTGGAGACAGTGGACTTGAATGAATGTATTCAAGTTGAAACTGCTGACACCAGGGTTAGTGTACCCTATAAATTATATGAAGTAACACACCGGATGGAGGGGGACATGACTAGAAAAATAAAAACACTCTTTTGGGAGAAGCTATCTAAGGGTAATCATATTATTCTAGCTGAACAAGACTGGCAACCTGAATTTGTCAGGGAGTGCCCAAATGGCGAAGAGATAATTATGCCAGCTTTCTCTTATCACTTTCCAATTCATAAAAAATACACCTATGCCACAAAATGGGCTGTAACCCAGGCTCCAGCATTATACAAGAATCAAGTAGGATGGGATGAGCATTCTCCTCACCATAAAATCCAGTTAAAAACACAACCAGCAATGCAAAGGCAATATCCTGTTAAACAGGAAGCTAAAAAAGAAGGCAGGGAGATTTTAAAACAACTTGAATACCAAGGGGTGATTGAAACATGCACCTCATCTATGAACAATCCTTTCTTTCCTGTCTCCAAGCCAGACAATACAAATCATCTAGTTTTGGACTACAGCCACTTAAACTCTTGTGGCAAAACTTTTGCAGTACAAAATGCACACAGTGCAGCACTGATGAATAACATTGTGCGGAAAAAATATAAATCCACATTAGATATTTCTAACTGTTTCTTCTGTCAAAACATTGCACTAGAAAGCAGGAACTTGACAGTTTTCTCAATTATGGGGACACACCGACAATTTTGCCGTCTCCCCCAGGAATTCAAGAATAGTCCATGGTTATTTTCAGCCAGAGTAACAGAGTTACTACAAACGTATGATGATGAGGCAGTATCTTATGTCAATGGCATCTATCTTACAGACGATGATTTGGACGTGCACTTGAAAACAATGAATACCATAATACTTGGGTTCGCCTCTGAAGGGTACAAATTCAATTTTAAGAAATCACGAATTGCCCACCTCAACGTCCTATTTTTAGGATACGAACTTTCAAGTGAAGGCAAAAGCCTAGCAGCATACTTTCTAGAGAAATATGCGCTGCTCCAACCTCCAAAAACGCTAAAAAACTTGCAGTCAATTCTAGGTTTCCTGAATTTTGGAAGAACTTATGTTCTAAATTACGCAGAAAGGGTTAAACCTCTCTACAAACTAATAAAACCTGATTTCAAACCAACTAATTGGACTCAAAAACACACAGAAATTTTGCATTCAGTGCAAACAGACATGTTAGCAAAAACACGGATACAGACACGCGACAACGTGCGCAATCTTGTGATCCGAATCATCCCAGGGAGATCCGGATTCACATACCTAACCTTTAATGAAGGTGAAAAGGTACCAATAGCTTACAAATCACACTTGTACACACAAGCTGAAATGAAATTCACTTCAACAGAAAAAATTCTGACAGAGGTTTAAACTGCAGTAGCAAAAGAGAGAGCCCTCGCGCAGGGTAAACGCATAATGATCGTTACACCTGTACCTACCTTAGAGGCTGTGACAGAAGCAAGCATTCCAAATGCTAAGGCTTTACACCCGAGATGAATACAATAGGTTAATTCTCTTGCTGCAACAGACGTTGAATACGTTTTTGACCCCTACTTGAAAACACAAGAATTTCTACAATACGAACACAAATGTCCTTTGCCAACCAAGATTCTGCCTCTAGAACATTACAGATGTATAATTTATACATACGGATCAGCACAGCCCGCAATTGGGGGTAAACAAGCCTATAGTGCTGCGTGCGCGATTGTTAAAGGTCGCTGGCGTGAAGGTAAATTTCGACCAACGGTCACTAAATCTCAATCACTCGGAGACTGTACAGCTCAGTACAATGGACACAGCAAGTAAGAATATCAACTTGCTCCTAAAACCACACAAATCATCTCATCGTGAGCGAAGAGACCTGTCATCAGTGAACATCACAGCCGTTCCTATACCTGGTGGTATAGCATGGGACACAACTGATTATGACATTTGTGGCCCGGTGGAATTGTTGAAGATTCTACACCAATTTCAGGTTTCTTTGAGTGACTTTGTTACACCCAGCACATTTTCTGATGATTGGGACTTTGAGACTGTTAATAACATGATGACAGATTTAGAAATGTCAGCTAAATTCACAAAACATGAATACTTAGAAGGTTCATCAGATTATGAACTAATATATTGTTTTAATCATTATGGTCACCATTATTTGCACAAACCAGCAAACCCTAGACATGTTTTTACTTATAATCAATGAGAACATTGTCCAAAACTGCCAAAAGGCAGTTCAAAAACATTTTATGAAAAGTTTCCATACTTCTCAGGGTTTAATGTCACAAATCCAGAAACGTTTTATTTCAAAAATGTGAATAAGACAGGAATGAAAAACATGTTGACTAATACTAAACAAATTTATTCTGCAAACTCTTATGCTCAGCTGTCTGCATTAGGTTGAACTTTTAGAAAGACAACATTGAGACAAAAACTGTCTGGGGCACAAAAGACTGGCAGGTGCAAGGGTTAGAAGCGTTATTCAGAGCCTGCATTATCCCAGAACAAATAATGTTTTTAATTGACACTGTTCAACAAACATCTTGGCTTGGCTTGGCTAAGATAAAAGATTTAAATAAACCGTCCATACCTAAGCCCACACCTGACAGTAATAGCAATGCAGATAAGGAGGTAGACGTAAAAAAGATTTTAGAACACAACATAACTAATCCTGATTGGACAAAATGGTTAATCTGGCCCACAGACACGAATAACTGTCAAAATAGACTCCTGAACAAAACACAAGGGTTCACAGTAACTAGGACAGATCCAAGATATTCCCAGAGACAACATCCAGGGATAGTTACAACGTGCAGTGTAGGAAAACTATAACTTGAGTGGCTACAGAAATCCACACTTCCCGAAATTAAACAACACTTAACTTTACTTAAAGAAGGCGTTGATTTACGAGACTTCTTACTTGGACCTCGTAAACCACGTCAAAAACGTTTCACATACGCCGGTATATACTTTGCTTACAATGAAGCATGGAAAATCGCGCAAATGGAAACTGCAGAAAGAATGCGAGAAATTGTTCGTATTAATTTAGAGAAAGCTCTCTCTGTAGTGGACAATGGGTTAACGACATCGTCCTCCAAAATCTATTCTTTGGACAGCATTGTATCCCCTGCCATTGACATAATAGAGCAGGACTTGCTAATGTTACAACATGGTCAGTCTCAATTGCGTTCTATAATGCTGCTAGGCTGGCCGTTACAAATCTCCTTTCAGGCTACGTGCCTTGGCGTCTAATCAACACCACGTCGTTGTTTTGTGTATTTAACCTTAGAGATAAACAAATCTCTTTGGCACAAAGAGAAGCAGACTATACGGTGCTGAGCATGGAAAAGCTGGAAAGATTACCATTAACTGTTTCTGAGAAGCCAGTCATGGAATGGATAAAACATGACACCATCACAATACCAGTGACGATTTTCCAGTTTCAGTATTGCTTTAGACACATACCAGTGGGCCTGTATGAAAGGTTGGGTAAAGAGTACATTAAGTTGACCGGGAATTTACCATACACACACAAATGTTGGAATAAGGGAAAATAGGTATTTCCTAGTGTAAAAAAATGTAAGAACTCGCTAAGCGGTACACTTTTATGTCAAGGTATTAATTTACACGGAGCCTTCAAATAACCTTTGTTGCCACCTGCATGGTTCTCCAGCAGCAGTAATAGACCCAGTGTTTAGTCAGCTATCCAATCGTAGCTACATAATGTTGAGTGATCACAGCTGTTGTTAAATGATGCCAGGTATAGCCAATCTAGTTAGTGTGTCAGCCAGGGTCACTTGTTGTATGCAAGTATTGTTTCCTAAAAGCAAGACAGACGGGGAGTCGCCGCTATGGCTTTCACTGAATATCTCTTCGATACAAATTGATACTTTAAGCAGAATGAAAGCCATTGTTTTGCAAAAATCTGTGCCACTGACCTCGTCCAGAGAAACGTATGATCTGCAAGTCTCAAGGACTTCTGCGGAGATACATGCCCTATTATCAACAAACTGTCCAATACGTTTCGCAGGAATGTTAGGTCGTATCTTAAACATGTCTGATACAAGTGGTATTGTACATGTATTTAAGACAGTTTTTTCGGGACTGTTAGCACCCTTTGAAGCAGTCCTAAGCATTTTTCAAAATTTCGTGCAATCTGTGTTCGCTGGCCTGCCTCTCATTTTGGGACTCGTAGCAGGAATTCTATTTTTGTTTCTTCTGCTCCGATATGGCAAGTCAAGTCACCAATGATATATATAAACAATAAATGTACAGAGTTCCCCAAGAAGTCGTGTTAATGTGGCATAGAAGTCTCTCTCTTAACGAATTGACGTGTAAACAATATTCAGCGAACCGTGGGGATCCCTTGTCGGAACTAGGAAACCTCATACAACTGGATAGCTGGATGATTATGTTTTCATCCCGCAAGATAGTTGTCTTGCCTCATCACCGGCTTCCTGCTCCTGCGTCAAGCCGGCGCTGCAATGCCTGACGGGTAGCACGAAGTGCTACACTTTTGTGGAGTTCTTTTGTTCCTTGCCGTGGTTGAGTGCGTATGAGGGACCCAGAGAAGTAAATAAAGTAGTGAGCGTGAGAAAGTGTATTAAAAAAGGTTAGTTTAGTCCACTAAGAAGACTTTATTCGTGTGGCTAACTGCCTTAATAAAAGAGTGAAGGAGGGGTACCGAGACTCAAATGTCAATGTATTTTGGCCTCGTTCAACCCTCACATGTGGTCAACATGTTTCATGCCCTATAGGCAATTCTTCAGGACCTAGTCGTGCTCATAAACTAGTAAAGTGCCTAATTTGGGCGTTACAGTGTATGCAGTATACAACCTGAGGGGTAAGAAACCAGGGCAGGCCAGTGGTCCTGTGCGGACATCACCCTGGAAGAAAAACGAAAAAACAACAACAGACAGGTGTTCGTTATATACAGTGAAGCACATGCTGCTTACTGTGTAACAGCATGCCGTACTGTCCACACCTCATCAACCAAGCAGTGGAAATTCGTATGACTTGATCTATTGGTATGGCCGTGAGAGAGAGAGAGACTCAAGAGGCCCACAACATTGGTAATAAAGACAGGTGTGTCAACACCTTGTAGTTAACTAGAAAAAGGTGGTCTAGAAGTTGGTAGTCTACTTATGATTCCTATGGTAGATTATGTGAGTCAATTGTATGGAAAAGAGGAGCCATATGCGTCAACTTAGGAGGTGGGGTGAGGGTTCAAAAAAAGGGTTAATGGGAGTTAAAACGTAGAATCTTACCCTCAGACTTTGAGAAAGCGCCCCGCAGACTGCTCATGTGTCACCCGTGCTTCTAGGTTCATACCTGTTAAGTGAAGCAGGGGAGGTTTTAATCACCCCTTCAATATATAAGAGAGGCCTGGGTGGATCCGGCCAATAATATAACAGGAACCGTGTCCTCCCAACCACTCGATGGTCACCCAGACATACCTCTCAAGGCAGGCTGATGCGCCGGGTCTAACGCCCCGCGCACCTGCCGTTAACACTGATCACTCAGCCCCATACCAACACAATAATTTACTGGGATAAATTGAGGTGAGGTCCGTCCCTCTGTGTGGTAGCGCGGCACCCCTGGGGGCTGGCAGTAAGCTCAGTATGGGGCGCGGACGCACCGTGCACCGGCGCCACCAGCCCGAGTGAGGGCAGTCTCTCGCGGCCATGGAGTGGTCGCCAGCGGACACTCTCCCCAGTCGATAAGGAGGGTGGGATGTGTTTTAATCGATAACAAAAACTAGCTTACCCGGTCAGCACGAGGCTAAAGCCTCTTGGAACCTCCACCAGCGTGCGGCGTGGTCCGGCACTAAGAGCAGCTGGTGCCGCTTTGCGAACCCCGCCGCCATTTAAAACAAAACCAAAATAACAAGGTTACGTCCGGGTGGGGCGTGTCCCGGGAGGACGTATTTTGACGCAGCCACTAGGATGCCTTAGGCGAGGAAGTTGATTGACAGAGAAGATGTCTCTGGGATGTTTTCTCAAAAAGGCGCGCCATATTGGAAATGAATGGATAATCACGTATCATTAATAGGTGGTGGAATTATTTTATTTAAAATTCCGAGGTGCAGAACAGGAGGGGGTAGTGGGGGGGGGGGGGAAAGGAAGAAAGGGGGGAGGGAGAGGGGGAAGGAACCCATAATTCCTACTGGGCTAATGATACTATGTTCTCATGGTCACGTGATGAGCTCTGCACTGCCTTCAAGCTAAGGCGCCTTCTACTTAAATTATCTGATTAACAAATTCCAGGGGACAGAATCATTCAGTCCACGGGTGTCTAATTGTAAACGATGCACCCATCTCTGTTCAATTGTGTGTAACGCTTGCTGACTGGTCGAAGGGTGCCATTCCAACACGACCCACTGCATGTTTTCGGCAGTATGGCCCTGCTGTTTACAGTGTTCATACAGGCATGTATTTGTCTTGGCGCAGCGGATGTTGCTGTTGTGTTCCATTATGCGTACTTTGACAGTGCGCATCGTCATCCCAATATACCCAGACAACCATAGAGAACGCTCTTCTAGCCATGCGGTACCGTGACAGAATTACACAGATTCTTGGCTTGGCTCGTTTAAGAGATATGAATACCACATGGTTTCTTTCGTTCAGACCAATCTGGCAAAATTGCATCTTACCTGTTCTACGATGCCTGCTTTGCGGAGAAGAATGCGTGTTGGACGTTTGTCTTAGACTTCAATCAGCCCTGCCAATGGATGTTGACGCCTTGCTAGGTCAAGTAACGTCTCATGCATCGTGTTGCCCCCAACGGCTGCCAATCCTGATGACGGCATTCATAGAGATCTCACCAGCGACTATAGCTAATGGTGAGGTACATGGAACAACAGGCACACAGGTACCATCTACTGCGAACATTGCTAATGCGACTGACGCTGACGGCGATGCTTCTCATCTGTGCACAATTGATCTACTTAATGAAGTAGTTCCACTTTCACCTACTGTGGTAGACGATTTCTTTGCCAGCTTAGACAATTTGATGTTTTCTCCTGACACCGAGAATAACTTTTGAAATCTGCACAGGGCGTTTCATGAACTCTGAATTCGGCCTTCGTTTTTCACAGACAAAGCCTCTAACTTTGGAACCCTATTTTTCTACTATTTTTGATTTGACTTTTTTCAAAATTGAACTCTTTTTGGCACCAAGTAATCTGCTTAAAGTAGAACTATTCTTAGAGAACAGGAAATTCTTTATCGAATACTTCCTTGAGACAATATTTGACCTTATCCTCAAAACCAAAACAGTTTATATATTCTGCTATGACATGGTCTCGACCTTTTCTTCTGTAACTTAGAGCCATTTCATTTCTCCTCTTTACTTGCTCCGGCAACATCCATTGTGCTTCGCTGTTGTTTGGCATTTGTTTGTCTGTTTTTTTTCTCCTTTTATGGTGATTTTTCCTGCCTTACGTGTGTGAATTGCAGGC
Source organism: Lissotriton helveticus (assembly GCF_964261635.1). NCBI lineage: Eukaryota > Metazoa > Chordata > Amphibia > Caudata > Salamandridae > Lissotriton > Lissotriton helveticus. The sequence continues at coordinate 853,899,232 of NC_136070.1, read as the reverse complement.
CTGTTGCTGGTTTTCGATGACTTTTGTATCATAATTGGCCTCATCACAACTTTTTTTGCATTCATGTTTCGCATTTTTGCGGCGTTGCGTTGATTTTAACATGGTCATTTGACGCGTTATCTGGAGACTATCGCATGGAACCACTGTCTTAGTTAACACGGCGTAATTTTCCCGCAATAGACTGCAATGTTGAGTGTTGCGTTAACTTACTTTTGTATTTCTGACCTGGACACCAGATATTGAGTTCAGAAGTTATTTATACATTTCTTAATTTCTGGGTACCCATATTAGTATGTGAGTCCGAGGGAGTTCTCAAAATGTTTTCTTACACGCTGGCTCACATTTGGAAGGCACAAATGCAGGGCAATACAATTGGTACTAACAAATGTTCTACTATCCTGGGATCTCAGATGTCTCCCTATAAAACTGTTACCTCACTTGTGTGGGTAGGCTTAGTGCCTATGACAGGAAGGACCCCAAAAGGCAACATGGACACACCACATTTTTCCACTGAAAACTGTCCGTTTATTGCAATGTGGGTAACTTGGGGTTTCGGGACCTAGCTCAGCCAGCACCTAGGGAAACCTAGAACACCTGCACATTTTTTAAATCTAGGTACCATGGAATCCAGGTTGGAGTAACTTGTGTGACACTCATCAGGTTTTCTTACGCAGAAGGTCTTGCAAACATCAAAAGTTGACAAAAAAACATATTTTTCTATGATGGAAAGTTCTGGAATCGGTGGAAAGACACAGATTAACTACCACCTATCATTCCTTAAGTCTCTTGATAACAATGTTACCTCACTTTTGTGGGTAGGCATAGTGCCCACGACAGGAAAAGGGCCAAAACCAACATTGACCCATCACATTTTCCCACCGAAACTGACCCTTTTCTTGCAACGTGGATAACCGTGGATTTTGGATTTTGGGCCCTACCTCAGCTGGCACCCAGGAAGACCTAACAAACATTATCGAAAACTACACACCAGGGCATTCTGGATGGGTGACCTTTGTGGCTCTCGCCATGTTTTCTTACCCAATAGCCCTTGCAAACTTCAAACGTTGACTAAAAAAATACATATTCCTCACATTTCTCTTATAGAATCTGTGGAGAGGCACACATTCCCTACCACCTATCATTCCCCTATGTCTCATGATAAAAATAAGCCCCAAAATGCAGCATGGACACATCACATTTCTCCACAGAAAACGGACCCCTATTTGCAATGTGAGTAGCTGTGGATTAGGGCCCTAGCTCAGTCGGCACTTGGGGAAACCTAGAAAACCTGTAAATATCCTAAATCTAGGTACCTGTAGAAATACAGGGTGGGGTAACTTACGTGACTCGCATCATGTTTTCTTACTCAGAAGCTCTTGCAAACCTCAAATATTGTCAAAGGCCCACATTTTCCACACAGATCTATGATGGAAAGTTCTGGAATCTGTAGAAAGCCACACATTTCCTACCACCTAGCATTCCCAAAGTCTCTTGATAAAAATGATACCTCACTTCTGTGGGTAAGAAGAGTGCCCGCAACAGGAAAGGGCCTAAAACGCAACATTGACATATCACATTTTTCCCCCGCAACCTACTCTTTTCTTGCAATGTGGATACCTGTTGATTTTGTGCCTTAGCTCAGCTGTCACTCAGGAAGACCTAGCAACCCTGCACATTTTCAAAAACATCACAACCACAGGAATCTCGGGTTAGTGACCTGTATGGCTCTCACCAGTTGTTTCTTACGTAGAAACCCTTGCAAACCTTATACATTGACTAAAAACACATTTTCGTCACATTTCTGTAATAGAATCTGTGGAGCGTCACACGTTTCCTACTACCTAGCACTCCTTAAAGTCTCCCAATGAAAATGGTACATCAGTTGTGTTGGTAGGCCTAATGCACATTACAGGAAAGGGCACAAAACACAATGTGGAGACATCATCATTTCCTGTCAAAAAACATACAATTTTTTGCAATGTGGGTAGCTGCAGTTTTTGGGCCAGGCCTCAGCGGCCACCCAGGGCAACCTTACAAAGCCAGACATTTCTGAAAACTAGACAGCTAGGGGATTCCAGGTTGGTGTGCCTTCCATGGATCACACAAAGGTTTCTGTTATACCTGGCATCTTTTGGTGTGTTCGCCCCGTCTTTTTGCTTTCTTTGGATTGACTGTCTGGCATTGGAGTGAAAGGAGCTGGGGATGTGCATTTACTGTAGACAACCCATGGAGGGTTTGAGGTGGGTCCTGCTTTTCTGGGTAAGTCAGGGCTGGGGTTCATTTAGAGTAGTGGGAGGAGATTTCCCTGCACCTGAACAGGTCTGGACTGCCTTGGACAATGCTGTCTCAATCTCCTGCCAGGAAGCTGGGCCAGAGAGGACCGAACTGGTTTGGACTTAGCACAAGCACTCTCTTCCACAAGAGAGCAAAGGGAAATGTGATATACACATTGGGGACCGGGCACCATGACTTTAGAACTCTTTTGGACTCTGAAACCTGCCATGAACAAGAGCTGGCAAAGCTGTGTGGAGGGACTACCACGTTAGCCTGCAGTAACTGATACTGTCTTGGGTAGAGACTGGACTGGACTTAACTTTCTGCAACTTGTTTGTTTGAGTTCCTCCACGGGCTTGAGGTAGAGCTTGCCACCTGCTCAATAAGTCTCAGGAACAGCAAAGACTTCAAGTTCATCTGCTGCTAGCACTGGGAACTGTGTGTTTTATGCTGCAACTGAAGAAAAAGCAACCCAATGCGGTCACTGATGCTGCTGCTAGCTCTGTGTCCTGAAGGCACTGTAGATGGTACCGCCGCACTTCACATCTCAACCCTGGTCTCACCAACGAGGACTCCTGATGCCGGCACCAAGCCACTGCTTGCACCCCAAACTGTGGGCATCACGCTTCACACTGCCTTGCTTCACGCCATCGTACTGATATCCCTGATGACAATGCTCCATGCCAACATCTATGCCGCTGCTTGCACCATGGTTAGAAGGCACTGCTTTTAAGTTGCACGGTGCACTACCCTCATCCTGCACCACAGCTTTGACCTACCGACACTGTTGACATCGACTCCAGTTCATCAGCCAATGACAACGCTTCAGCAACGACAAGGATGTTGCTTTGACCGTGACCTGCAACACTGCGATGAGCACCACATCACTTTGCACCACAGCCCTGGTCTCACTGATGCCGCAGGACAACTGTCATTGAGCCACTGCCTGCATTGCGACTGGAGGGCACCATGCACTGTAATACTGCACTCCACACCACAGCCCTGATGCTTGCCTACACCGGCGCTCACGACTTCAACCACGAGGAATTAGCTCTACAACGTGTGTGACCTCAAGAGCCCGACAACTCCTGTACCGACCTCCAGAACCACCGCCTGCTGACGCCAGCTCTTCGGAGCTCAACGAGAGGTTGCTAACACCCTGCATTTCTACAGGGACTGTTTTGGGCATCTTCCCGACACTGTAGCCGGCCTGAAATGCCATAGCAAGCCAGAACTGTTTGGATTTGTTGATCACAACTCTGTGTTAACCCCAAATAGAGCTATTGATTTCAAGGAACTGTATTTTTTTCTGTTAACTGTATTGTGGATTCCTATTGTCTTTGGTCTTTTTTTGCACAGATAAAATATTGAACATATTTCTTAAACTGGTGTCGTGTCCTTTTGTAGTGTTTTCACTGTATTACTGTTGGTTATGTGCAAATGCTTTATACACTGCCTCTGAGATAAACCTGACTGCTCCTGCCAAGCTACCAAGGGGGTGAGCAGGAGTTATTTCAGTAGTGTAACCCCCTATCCGGAGTAGGAAGAAGGGTCCCTACTTAGAAAGGGTAACAGCCTGCCAACTAGAGACCCCCATTTCTCCAGTTTCTCATTCACAATGCCCTGCACATCTCAAATTTTACCTAAAATTTGCCATTAACATTTTTTAGTTTTGGGATCTATTTTTCCTCTAGTCTAGTGGCCTTTTTGTATGCCTGAGCAGATTTTGGGTAAAACCTTCAATCCATTCCCCAGGGGGGTACAGAAAGACTTGTGCACATATTCTGAGAGTGGAGCACGACATGTTGCCTGGGTGAGCCAAACCCAACACTTTTCTTAGGCCAAAAAAAGACTCATAGTCATCCCACCATGTTCCCGCCCGTGAGTAGGTGCATCAGTCTTTCGGCCCATCTGGGAGTTGATTGAGGGTGTTTACCTAAAATTCAGCCCCTGAGGACAGAAAAGCCACTGGATACCAGCAAAAAATAGGCATAAATATGAATAAACAAGCATTTACAATGCAACGGTTTCGCCTTTGCAAAAGTTAGAGCTATTGGCATTGTAAATGACAACATTTTTATTTATGTGTTGGTTTTGAAAACAGATAAATAAATGGCATTGTCATTTACATTTCCAATAGCTTAATCTCTCGCAAATGTGAGACCTATTGTACCCTACTGGACGAGCTCAGCAGACAGCAATTACTATCACACACACACACACACACACAGAGCCACAGACACCCAAAGCCAGACACCCAAAGCCACACACACACAGCCAGCCACACACACCCAGAGAAACAAACCAATGAATACATCACTCTATGAAACAGACTTGAAGTTAGATGTACTCAATGAGTTGACTGAACACCATTTCTTCATCTGACGCTAATAAATATTGTATTCATATTCATTAACCCCTTCCATGCTCATGACGAGCTCAGCTCGTCATGCAGTACACTGCTCGTGTGCTTATGACGAGCTGTGCTCGTCATGATCAATGGGATTTAAAAAAAAGATCAGCACCCAGCGGGAATTTCTGTAGCAGTCAAGGTGTTAAGCATGCCCCCCTTGTTGAACAAGGGGCAGATACAACTGTGTACATTAGGCAAGAGTTCTGCAATATGTCCATCAAAGTTTATTTTTTACTCTGCACAACTACATGAAACGTTTTGCAATTTCAGTGATTCTTTGCACTATTACACAACTTTTGTTAAGTTGGTGTAGGTCTCTAGGTCAAAGGTCAGCAATTCTGATAAATAAATCAAAGAAAACGGTCTAATATTTTTTTGCTAAAATATTTCAGACAAAGGATGTAAGAAGCTAGCTCAACATGCTCACGATGTATTATTAACATAATTAATTTAATAAAGCAATTTTTCAGCCAGCCCAAATAATATAAAATCATTTTCTATTAAAATTAGGGAATTCGTGAAATAAGCCCCCTGTCCAAATATTGATTTAATGAACATGAATCACAATGCAAATACTGCTAGTACCTAGCAATAAACACACTACTAATACTAGTATAACCTTCAGCAGTAAACGATGATAATACTGGCTTCACTGAGCAGGAAATAAATACTGTGACACTGGAAATACCGCCGGAAGTGAGTAGTAAACAACCTGCTAACATGGCAACCTATGAACACTAACTATAATGTAAATACTGCTAGTACTCAGCAATAAACACGCTGAATAATACTGTTAGCCCCGAGTAGTTAATACTACTAATACTACTAGCTCTGAACAGTAAACACACTACTATTACAGCATGCCCTAGCGAATAAAAAACAATGCTAATACTTCTAGCCCTAGCAGTAAATACACTGTTAACACTGTGAGCAAAGTGCAGACTAATGTAAAGTGCTGAGAAGTAAGCACACTACGAATACGACTAGCTCTAAGCAGTAAATATACTGCCAATACAGGAGGAAAACAGACTCCTAACGCGGTCAGCGCCAACAGGCAAGCATAACTCTTGAATGCTAGGTCTGTTCAGTAACCACACCAACGAGCACAAAACACACGCACTGTGACAAACGACCAGCACTGGGCTGTGAACTTATTGCTGATACAACACCAAGCAGCAAAACACACTGCTAGTACTGCCTGCATCGACCAGTAAGCACACGGCTAGTACTGCCTGCACCGAGCAGTAAGCACACTGCTACTACTGCCTGCACCGAGCAGCAAGCACAGTGCTACTACTGTCTGCACTGAGCAGCAAGCACACTGCTAGTACTGCCTGCACCGAGCAGTAAGCACACTGCTAGTACTGCCTACACCGAGGAGTAAGCACACTGCTAGTACTGCCTGCACCGAGCAGTAAGGACACTGCCAGTACTGCCTGCACCGAGCAGTAAGGACACTGCCAGTACTGCCTGCTCCGAGCAGTAAGCACACTGCTAGTACTGCCTGCAGTAAGCACACTGCTAGTTCTGCCTGCACCGAGCAGTAAGGACACTGCCAGTACTGCCTGCTCCGAGCAGTAAGGACACTGCTAGTACTGCCTGCATCGAGCAGTAAGCACACTGCTAGTACTGCCTGCATCGAGCAGTAAGCACACTGTTAGTACTGCCTGCATCGAGCAGTAAGCACACTGCTAGTACTGCCTGCATCGAGCAGTAAGCACACTGCTAGTACTGCCTGCACCGAGCAGCAAGCACACTGCTAGTACTGCCTACACCGAGGAGTAAGCACACTGCTAGTACTGCCTGCACCGAGCAGTAAGGACACTGCCAGTACTGCCTGCACCGAGCAGTAAGCACACTGCTAGTACTGCCTGCAGTAAGCACACTACTAGTTCTGCCTGCACCGAGCAGTAAGGACACTGCCAGTACTGTCTGCTCCGAGCAGTAAGGACACTGCTAGTACTGCCTGCATCGAGCAGTAAGCACACTGCTAGTACTGCCTGCATCGAGCAGTAAGCACACTGCTAGTACTGCCTGCATCGAGCAGTAAGCACACTGCTAGTACTGCCTGCACCGAGCAGTAAGGACACTGCCAGTACTGCATGCTCCGAGCAGTAAGCACACTGCTAGTACTGCCTGCATCGAGCAGTAAGCACACTGCTAGTACTGCCTGCATCGAGCAGTAAGCACACTGCTAGTACTGCCTGCATCGAGCAGTAAGCACACTGCTAGTATTGCCTGCATCGAGCAGTAAGCACACTGCTAGTACTGCCTGCACCGAGAAGCAAACATAATACGAATATTGATCGAACTGAGCAGTAAACATGCTGCTGATACTGCCTGCGCAGAACAGTAAGAACTCGGCCTGCACTGACAGTAAACATGCTGCTAATAGTCAGCCATGTACAGTAAACATTCTGGAAATGCTGACGAAACTGAGCGATAAACACACTAGCCATAACGGCAGCACTGAGCAGTAAACTCCTGCTGTTACTGCTAGCACCAAGCAGCAAATACTCTGCTAATACTGCCTGGGCTGACAGCATACGCATGGACATAGTGACTGGGAAGCCCAGGTCCTGAGATACCATATGAGTCATTAGAGGGAAAGGGCCCGCCCGTCTCGCAGAGGGCCCTGCTGTCACCTCGCCCCCCTCACCCCCAAAGACCCCGAGACCCCGGGAACCTGCCACACACTAGACGCGCCATACCTTTTTTGTCGACAACGCTACAGAATATGACGCGGTACCGTACATTCCAGTTTCCCTTCCTCCCGGGGGTGCAACACCTACTCCACCGTCCTGGGCCAAAGCATGGCCTCTGCTCGGTGCTAAGGTAGCACATAGCCGCTAAATGCACCCCTAAACAATATGCATTATTATTACACACGTGCATAAGTCAAAATACGGACTACCACTAAATGGCACTTTCTATGTGGGCAAACTGCCCCTCCTCAAACACAATCCCTTCCTCCGCAAGGCATGTCCTCCCGTGGAGCAAGAGAGCGCCCTGCCTCTTATATTGAGGACCTTTGAGCTCATCTGACGCCAAGAGCAGATGTGGAGGGGGAGGTGCGATCTACTCAGACCCAAAGGCCCTACCTAGACCTGTGGGAAATTGTGGCCACGGGAGAGAGGGGGTGTCTTCCTCACACACAATATCCTACATAACATTAATGGCTTTACTGTTGTTGGCACACTCAGCTGAGAGGCCAACCACTGAATGGGTGCGTGTGAGGTGTCAGGCGGCCTCCACTTCCGCCACGCACTTCTATTTCTAACACTTACTGTGCTGCTCCCCTCCCATATTCACACCTACTCTAAGGCTCTTGGGTTCAGTAACTATGTGTCCACATAGAAATTCTGAAGCCCACGTGCAATACAAGAACGCGCATGTGTAGGTACCCGCTGCCCGAAAGCCTGCAAGCAGAGGGTCCATACCACCTGCCACGACCCCCAGCTAGCCACGACCCCACGTGATAAGTGATATACACAACTAATGCAGAGTTTACATTCCGAGAGCACATATGCTCAAGACGGCACTTGCGGGCAAAGTTAGAAGCGGACTTTGGAGGGCAGTGTGAAAATAAAGCGAGGGTGGGCAATTTAAGAGGCAGACGCTGCGGAAAGTGCAAGAGACGGACTTTCGGACACTGGTGTGTGTGAGAAGCAGATGGCGGGCAGAGATGGCAGTGTGAGAAGCAGACACTAGAAGGCAGAGGGAGAAGCAGGCAGAAATGGGCAGTTGTGGGGCCTGGCAGAGAAGCCCGGCGTGACGTGAGAAGAGACAGTGGTGGGCGATGAGTGGAACAGACAGTGGTTAACAGTAGTAAGTGCAGATGTTGGTTCGAGCGTGAGAACCAGGCACTGGTGTGCGGTGTATGGTGAGGGCGACTGTTAGACGTGTGAGACAGTCTGAGGTGGGCCGTGTGAGGAGACGTACGAGGAACTAGTGAGAAGCAAATGTTGGTGGGTAGAATGTGGCGACGAGACACCGAGGGCAATGAGAGGCAGACCGAGGTGAGCAAAGTGGGGACACGCTGAGAAGGGTGACATGGAAACCAGGCTGATAGAGGAGTGCCTAGGTCGTCTAGTCTAGTAAGCAGGTTTCCACTGCTATGCTCCCTCATATCACTAGAAACGTTGCCTGCAGCGTCTCCCATGCACCTATATATACACACACATCATGACTTTACAATTTCAAACTGTCAATGTGTAGGCACCAGCCCTGTGTGATGTGCCCAAGGAGACGCTGGACAAGGGGTACATGCACAGCGGCACGGTCAGCAGCATGCGGAGGTGGGCAGTGGCAGAGATACCGGTGTGAGAAGCAGGCACTAGTGAAAAGCAGTCAGAGGTGAACAGTGGTGAGAGATACCGATGCGCAGTTTGAGCACCGCCCCAGGACAGAGTAAGGAGGGGGTACGCTACGAGTGTCTCTAAACCCCAGTGCCCTCACCAAGCCTACACTTCTACACATTCTATCAGGCGTTTGTAAGGCACAAAATGCGCTGCGATGTAGAAGGAAACTCGGGAGGCGCGCGCAGTACACTGTAGATGGTGTGGCATATGGGCACTCACCCATCATCATGGGCCCTACAATGAGAGAAACACTGATCGCAGTCGCCCCATCAATGGGAGAAGGCTAGCTCACACATAAACGGGACAGCGCGGTACTCACCGAGTATTCAATATTTGGTGACAATTAAGAGCTACTCGCTGCCCATCAGTACACACAATGGCACATCTGTTCACAGGTACTCACAATACGAGATAGTCCGCGTCATTAGAACTTACAGTGGCAGGCATGCCCACACGGACAGCGAGATACTTACACGGCCATCAGCACCAACAGTCACCAGTACTCACAATGATTGGCATGATCACAGCAATTCATATAGGTGTCTTCTGGTCTGTAATGGTTGCAAATCAGAGCACCGACGGTGTGCATACAGGATCTATCATGATTAATGGGAAGATGGTAGGCCGGTACTACTGCGTACCAGGTTCCCTGAACTTTAGTGTAAGATAACCAAAAGACACTTTCTTATCCTTCCATTTCCAGACATCAGCGTTGAAATGGTCTCCCTTTCCTCTAAGTTCCAGCTACTCTTCACGGTAGCTCCCGCACCTCCGGGCGTAGGCTTTGGAGCAAATCTTGTTCTCCTACACTGCTGTGGGCACAAACTAACCTTATTGCCGCGTCTCCCCCCGTCTTTCTCCACCATCTGTCCTAGCCAGGACAGGAGGCAGGAAGCGCCAGGCTCCCCCTAGCCAAACTCCATGCACAATCCACTGTGTTGTGCTTGAGCTGAGCGCTCTGGTTCGGTGCTCGAACCCGCAGTGAATGTTTGGCCAGTCTGGGCGGGTGGTCAAACATTCATTACCCTTGGAGTGGGCGAATCCTTCTCCCCAGCTCCTGTGTGAGCCGAGCCGAGCCGCCCCGCCTGTCTGGCGAGCTGCCGCAGCAGTGAGACCTACGTTTGCCTCGAGGAGATGATGCGTAATTCAGGAGTGGGGGTAACTTCCCCTTTCGACGCCAATCAGAGTGCTTGACACTGTGGCTCCACAATGCTGGGTTGCCCCCCTTGCCTTCACTAACCTAATACTGCCATTGATTGTGTGATGTCAGCCGCATCACTGTAGGTGTCATCAGTTGCAGAGAGTCCTTCTAGCCGCCCCATTCCCTTTGAAATCCCTCCAACATGGAATCTGTACAAATCTTAAACTGTGCTTGTTTCCTGCTGGTCCTAGGCCAAATTCAGAGAGTTGTGAAGCATCTATGTGGCGCTCTGCACTTTCAGAGTCACACCGGCCCCTCTACCGCACGCCTCTGTGCTAATGAAAAACGTTCACACCATGCGGTAAAGTTACAGAGCCAGGGTTATGACAGGCTTATGGCTCCGCCAAGCCTACAAAGCCAAAGAATACGTCTCAGACCTGACACCAAAGAGGCCCGAGAATTAACGGCAGGAATCCAACACCCCAGTTTGGACTAAGCCATGTACCGATCTCTTATTTCCTTCCCTGATCCTGTATTTAGCGCTGCCGTGCCATTTACACGTGCATGTTGCCTTTTTGTCTTTTTTCTAATGAATTAAGTAATTGAAACACTACAGAACAATCCCTTCCTGCTGCCCGTTACTTTGGCTCGGTTGCAGTCAGTACGATAGATCACATAATACACGCCATCTGCTACCCTGTATGCTGGATTGTAGTCACAATTTGCGATCCTGCAGCACCCGCATGTACCTTCATCCTTGCGACGCGAGAAACTCAGTTCCATTGAGTTGTCCAATAGTAATATCTGTTAGTTGTAATGTTGTGTATTTGTAAATTTATGTCACAGGGTGTGCTATATAAGCCCTCTAATTAGAGTACTAATCATTTCTTATATGCGGTTATGAATTCAACACTTTTATTTATCTACATTATATAAAATGGTACTTCCACTATCAGTTATATGTTCTGATGCTTTTTATTGGGCATCAGTGGATGGCATAGTACATACGTTATTCCGACCATGCAGTATTCCACGTGTGATTAAAATATATTCGTGAGCTCTGATGGAGATATGCTCAATTCTTTCTCTGCCCCCTGACCCATCCCCAAACCTCGGAACCTAGATTGGACACCTTTCCCATGTATGCAGTGTGGGAACGACATTTGTGACTTGCCAATATTCCTATAAATAGCAATTGTGCAGTAAAACCCATAAGGCACCCAGGATATCAATCGGTACATTTCCCAGCCCGTTTTAATTTCCAATATTAGATTACCGCATTTCATCTGTTTGCTGTGGCCCTCTCGATGAAGCCGTTATGCCGAAACACCGGTCTGTAATCTGCGCCGGGCGATGCTGTGCCACTGTTTCTGGGTGATTGCACTTTTTAAAGCACGAATCTAACTCGGGGCGTTCACTGAATTGATGCCTGTGAATCAGGCCGCCGACTTCGTGCACCGAGAGAATCAGTCATAGCTCGGTGTTTCCGCTGTTATGAGCAAGAGATGCAATAAGTCAGAGAAATTCCGATATACATGGATAACCTCTGAAGGTCCTTGCAACAATTGTACGGTTGTATCGTGGGCAACGAGCCTGACCATAGAGGGAGAGCCCATTGTGTTTGGAACAATTGTGTAATTTCACAAAAAAGTAATGTAACTTCCGTATCCTTTCCACTTCCATTTCGTATCAGTTTATCCTAACTCCTTATTCAAAATGCAAGTTCACATCGCCATGAGGTCATCTGCGGATCGTCTAATCTACTAGAGACAAAATATGAGTTCATTCTAATCTGTGATGAGATTCCAGATTCTTTATAGGCAGGATGTGCGAGTATAGTTATGTACAATTTTTATAGCTAGTAAACTCCTGTGTGTATTCTTACTCTGACGGGCCTCACATTACAAGTAATTGTTTTGCAGGGGTCGTTAAAAAACGTCTCCCTCATCAACATGAATGGCCACACCAGCCGGATTCCCGCGTCGTTAACCTCTCTGGACTATCTATCTTCCTTTCCTATAGAGTCAGGGAAAATCAGCAGAGCTGAGATTTTATTTACGACGTGCACAAACATTTGAGCATGAATTTACCAACTGGCGGTGGCTGGGCGCGAACCACCAACCCATCGGTTGATAGCCGACACGTTGCAGGTAGCGCCGCAGAGGCTGATATTAAGCCGACTGACAGATGTAGGCGGGTGGCGCCTTACCCACGAGAAAGAGCTGCGGCATGGATGCCTAATATTGCAGGCTCCTGCAGGCATTGCTAGCTACATAAACACATTAGTCAGCATTAAACACACATTAGCGTTAGTATTAACTAAAAATAAATATTAAACAAGTCAGGTCCCGGGCCGCGCTGTGATTGGCTGACGTCACGGGGGTGTCCCGGGCCGGCAGCCAATCACAGCGCGGCCCGGGAATGACGTCACGGGGGTGTCCCGGGCCGGCAGCCAATCACAGCGCGGCCCGGGACAAAGGGGCGGGGCTTAAAAAAAGCACCAGAAACGCCCCCGAATCGCGTTTTCAAGAGAAAGCGCGATTGACAGCCTCTGTCTCCCAATGGCTAGCCTCCATTTATGGAGCTAGCCAATGAGAGGCAGAGGCGGTGCCGACATCCCTACTGTAGACAATAGTTTTCGATCTGGGAGTGGCACTGCGTGCCCCTCGCCAGGTCGAAACCTAAAAAGGGGTGGGGTGGCTCACCCAGGCATCATACCATGTTCCGACCCCA